>NC_056667.1:15539166-18148333 GCF_018350195.1 Panthera tigris
GGACTCCACCAACTGACAGCCAAGGTGTCTGAACTTGAAAACTGCCCGTGCCAGGGCAGTCCTGGCAGGCGGGGCCGAGGTGCACTCTCACTGCCTGTCCAGGGTGGCTAGCGACGCTGCACCCCAAGTGGTGTGCCCGCCCCTGCTGGCCTCTCCCCTGCACCCTGCCTCCCGAGGGGAATGTGGGCGGTGGTGAGGAGCGCAGACTTGGGAATCAGCCAGGGGTCAAAGCCCAGCCAAGTCCTCACTCTCTGTAACCCTGGGCAGGTCCCTTAATCCCTCCCTATGGTGCAGCTTACTCATCTGTAAAATGGATTTATTAATAAATTGTTAGGGGGGTTAGATGACTTAATAACATCAAGCACTTAGGACAGGACCTCAAACAAAGGAATCACTTAACAAATATCAGCTATTACTATTACTAACATGCTGATTAGCCCGAGGCAGGACTCACACACGGGAAGCCCACAGGTCTGGCCCACAGATGTGAATTATTCGGCCTGCGGTGCAGTACAAGGTTTTGAAATATCAACATTTAGGAGACTTTACATGAAAATCAGTATTTTCAGCTTTCCCCTGGAGCCGAGGAGTGGCTGCCCCCTTGGCACAGGCCACGAGTCTCCGGGACACCACAGCCCTCCCACCCCACCCCTTCCTGGCTCCTCTGCAATGTGGCCCGGGGTCAGCTGCCCCTTGTCATCATGCTAGTGCTCTGTTTTTTGTAACGAAGAGAAAGAGAAGAATTTCTTGTACCCTTGTCTTAGTCAAAAGTGGGAAAATACCGGGGTGCCTGGGTGGCTCACTCGGTTAAGTGTCCGACTTGGGCTCAGGTCATGGTCTCTCGGTTTGTGAGTTCGAGCCCTGCATCGGGCTCTGTGCTGACAGCTCGGAGCCTGGAACCTGCTTCGGATTCTGTGTTTCCCTCTCTCTCTGTGTTTCCCCCCCCCGCCGCTCGTACTCTGTCTTTCTCTCTCTCAAAAAAATAAATAAAATGTTAAAAATTTAAAAAAAAAAAAAGGTGGTAAAATACCTTACGTGAGGCTTAAACAGGTATAAACAGGTATAAAACAAATCTATGGTGACAGACGTTAGAATATAACCGTTGCCTCTGAGGACAGGACTTACTGGAAAGAGGCAGGAGGGAACTTTCTGGGGGAATGGAATGCTCTGGAAATGTCCCGTATCTCAAGCCCACTGTGTTTTCACGGGTGTCTACCTTTGTCAAAACTCATCAAACTGTTTGCTTCCGGTCTGTGCCTTTCACTCTATGAAACTTACACCGTGATAAGAAGAAAAAAGCGAAAACGGAAAGATGGGGCAGGAGGGTCTCATGTTTCAAAGCAAACGGTGAGTGATTCCTTTGTGGTGTAAAGAGAACACCCGTGAATTTAATATACTGAAACACGCCAAAGAAGACACAGCCTAAGGTGCCCCCAGGAAGACAAGTGGGTTCCCCTGCTCATATTGGAGCTGGAGACCTATGGTCTAAGGCCATGACTGATCTTCAAAGAACTGCACACAGACCCGTGACGTGCAACACAGAAGCCAGCAAGCCACATGCGGCACTGAAACTAAAGTCAATTAAAATAAAATTAAAGTAAAAAATTCAATTCCTCATTTGCACCAGCCACGTTTCTTTCTTTTTTCTTTTAATGTTTATTTATTTTTGAGAGGGAGAGAGACAGAGCATGAGCAGGGGAAGGGCAGAGACAGATGGAGACACAGAATCCGAAGCAGGCTCCAGGCTCCGAGCTGTCAGCACAGAGCCCGACGCCGGGCTCGAACTCGGGAGCGGTGAGGTCAGGACCTGAGCTGAAGTTGGACGCTTAACGGACTGAGCCACCCACGTGCCCCTGCACCAGCCACGTTTCAAGGGCTCAACAGCCATGCGTGGTTGATGGACGGACGGCACAGACACGGAACACTTCCCTATCGCAGAAAGTTCTATTGAACAGCACTGGGGTACGCACTAGTTACAAAGCTGCAGTAACTTCCGGATCACCCGCCAGGGTGGGCACCGTGATCACAGCCTCACAGCAAACGACACAGAGTTAGGTGCTCAGTAAACATGAGTTGGATGAACGAATGAAGGCAGAAGAAGCAAACAGTGAGGCCCGGGTTTGAAACCCAGGACTCTGGTCCTTGACGACTGTGGGGCCTCCAGCAAATCTCCCCTGTGAGCCCCTGTGAGCCTTGTGCAGAGACGCTGGCAGAGCACTATCTCCCTCCCAGACCTGGGCACGTAAAACCGGTGTCCTCACGGCCGCTCAGAGGACCAGGGGCCTGCGGGAGAACTGATGTGCCAGCAGGCCCATTCTGGAGTCTAGAACAGGTGGGAGGCGTGGGAGTGATGGGAGGGGCCGCTGGGGGTGTTTCTGTTTGTGAGAGTAGCTTTTGAACCTGGGGGAGGGGGTGGCAGTGATCAAGGAAACAGGCTGGGCCCAACTCTGCGGGCTCAGGAGGGAGGGCTGCTGAGCATAGGGAAAAATCTACGTTAGCCCCCACGCCTGGCTGCCAGAACTCGAGCTGAGAAATAGCATCAGACACCCACCGACACTGCTGTGGTCACGGTGGCTGAGACAGGAGCTGCCTGGATCCCTAGAGAGACTCCACTATCCTCAGGGTGCGGACCCCTATCAGGGCAGGCCAGGATGGGGCCCACCATGGGTTCTGTCGGGAGCAGAGAGGGCTGGCTGGGCCCTGAGCAAGGTGCTGGCCGAGGTCCGTCTTCCCAGCACCCATCTGTCCCCCTCTCCATCCACACGGGAGCTGCCAGAAGTGGGGGATGTCAGTGCCCATCTACCTGTTTGCTTATTCAGCAAATCTTTATTCAGCACCTACTGTGTGCCGGGGAATGAGCTCCGTGCTTCATGCACACCATTGAACAAGACAAAGTCCTTGTCAGGAGCGTGGATTTTAATTGGTGAGACCAACGCTAAACAATGTTGCTAAGAGTTATAATAACAGCGTCTAGCGTTTATTGAGTGCTGTGTGCCAAGCTCTACAAGTGCTAATTTTTAATGCATTTCTTATTTCATCTTAACAAAAATAATAATATGTGTTATTAATGACCCCATTTTATAGGTGACGAAACTGAGGCACAGAGAGGTTATGGCCAAGATCGTGTGGCTCTAAGTGGTGGCACTTGAGATTTGAACACAGGCGATCCGACTCTAGAGTCCCTAACCCTACACAGTATCCTGAATGCCTCACTGCAGAGGCGGTGACCGACTGCCTCGCTGGGTCATAACATACAGCAGGGTGGCGTGGTAGTGAACTCCTGGGGAGGGGTCAGGGAAGGCCTCTGTGAGCAGGTGACATGTAGACTGAAAGCAGAATGACAGGTGTCAGCTGGGAGAAGGGCACTTCAGGCGGAGGGAACAGCAAGAGACAGCACCAAGCATTGTGTGCAAGGAGCATCCTGTCCTATCCTACAGATGAACTAACCGAGGCCCCAAGAGGAAGCCCCCTGAGTAAGCTGAATCAGGGGTACGGCCAGGACCAGAAGCCAGGCCTCTGGACCCTCAGTCCAGTGCTCCTTCCAAAGCCCTGCATGCCTTCGCCATGAATGCTAAGGGCCGTGTAGTGAGGACTGAGCCTGCCTGGGCCTAGAATGGCCAAGGGCAGCTGACGGCCCGTTGCGTCCCTGCATCCAGACCCTCTCCCTTCTAGGTCCGGGGTGTCAGCTCCTGGGCCACCTGCTGCTCAGGACTCCTGTCCACGCTTCCACAGCCAGGGTCGTGCGACACTGGCTGCCGCGCTTTATCTCTCCTCATGGGGGTTCACTCCCCTTAATTCGCTTTTCTCTTCACAGCAACTCCGAGGGGTGGGAGTCAGGATCTCCATGTCATGGGTGGAAACACAGATTTTGAAGTGGGACACATCCAGCTTAGCTGTTCGGGAACTGGGACCCTGAGCCAGTCATGCCACCTCTTGGAGCCTCAGTTTCCCCCTCCACACCATGAAGATAGTAGCAGCTTCCTTGCAGCGTTGACAGGAGTGGCCACTGAGACACTGTGTGGAAAGTGTCACCCGCAGTGGCTGTTCAAACATAAAAGATGGCATTCAAACATCATCGTTGTGCCCACTGACATGAGGATGTTGGGAGCATGGGGACACCTTTCGTTGCACCCCAGGAGCCATTCTGGTCGCTGTCGCCACCAGCTCTGGGGTTCCAGTTCTAGAACAGAGTGTGGCATTCTTTGACCCACTGATGAAAACAACTTGGGGCCGGGAGCTCTGCCTCACCAGCCCAGCCCAGCCCTGCCTCGATGGTGGTGCCCCCTTTGGGGGAGGGGGGGCTGCCGTTCCAGACAGGAAATGGGAAGGGACAGATAAGCCTTTGTGGGCCCAGGGGAGAGGCCCCCGCCCACTTGGGAGCCTGGGCCTGCCGTGAGCATCCTTGTGGGGCAGAGATGTGGGAGAAAGATCTTGGTTCAAAAGAGAGGAGGAGGCTGGCTCACTGGTTTCCCAAGACCCCGATGGGTCACATCCCTTCTGGTTCCTCCCAGAGGGTTCAGAACGGGTGACCTCTAGAAATCTGCCTGCCCCACTCCCGCACAGAACCATCACCCAGCTCCTCCCACCCACATGGGAACCGCCACCCTTCCCCTAGAGTGCGCCTTCTACTTCTCTAACTCCGGGCCTTTGCTTACGTGGTCTCCTCCACCTGGAGAACCCTGTTCCCTGCTCTAGTCACAGAGGCCTCATCTTTTTCTTTTGAGGCACAACCTAAATGGTGTTTCCTTTGCCCCCGGCTGAAGTGCCTCCTTCCTCAGTGGTTTCTTTTTACAAGCGTTTATGAAGGCTCTCAAGACTGACTGGCCTCCTCTCTCCCTATCCTGCCAGGGCCAGAAAGGGGGGCATAATCCGAAGCCTTAGTCCCCTTAGTCTCTCACCCCAGAGACCACTCGTGTAGGATTCCCAGGGGCTGCTGGACTCCTCCCTTGGAGGAATGGAAAAACACTCTCACTGGGGAAAATTCCTTCTGTAAATTGGAGATAAGATGAGGAAAGGTGTCCTGTGGGAAGGGCCAGAAGACCTGAGCTCTGGTGTGTGTTCCAGAATCCCTAGGTCAGGGATGAGGCTGAAGAGGCAGGAGTGAGGCTGTCCAGAGCCTGTCACATGGATGTAGGAAATGCGGCTGGGCAACCCTGGGCGAGCCACTTAGACTCACTGAGCCCCAAACTCCTCGTTTGTAAAATGGGGTTGGTACTCCCTGCCTCCGTTAAATAGAAGGGGAGCCCTTGGCACGTGGGAGGTGCTTGAGCCTGAGGCAAGCAGGGGCCACGGACTGATCCTGCCACCCAGGGCCTCCCCTGTCAGAAACGGCTTTAAAACTCTCCAGTACCTGGGCTGGAAGCCAGAGCTCCTTCATGTTATCGACCTCCTGCCGAGGGCTTAGCCAGACCCAGCTGGAGCCTGTCATTCACTGTTTCTGGAAACTGCAGGACAGGGAGTGCCCAGCAGGAGCCTGGCCCTAGCTCCTGGCTAGCCGGGACCGGAAATGGGCCGGGGGAGCACCCTACCGCCTGTGAGAGAATCCACAGGACCCTCCTGGCTTCCCCTGTTCATCATCCAGCTACGCCGGGGCTCCCACGGGTTGGGCGTGGGCATGTGTCCGTCCCCACTGGGGCGCAAGGCACAGAAGTTCCACAGAAAGAACTCTGGGCCGGAGTCAGGGGTGGTCACCCCTGCTCTGTGGTTAAGAAGATAAACTCTAGAGCTAAACTGCTTGGGTTCAAATTCTGGCTCCGTTGTTTACCCACGACACAACTTTGAGCAAGTTACTCAACCTCTCTGTGCCTCCATTTTCTCACCTGTAAATTGGGGAAATAACAGTACCTACCTCACTGGGTTGTTAGGAGGATGAAATTTGTTCTTTGTGAAGTGCTCACAACGGTGCCTGATACACAGTACCGGACTGGTTAGCTGCATGGATGGATTGATGGATTGATGGATGGATGGATGCACGGATGGGTGGATGGATGGATCAATGCATCCAAGCTCTGCACATGAGGCCCTTTAACATCTGCCCAGGCATCATCATCTGCCACCCCCTAGACAGGTCATGATCACGTCTTTCCCCCAAGCTTCCTTTGCCTGGCAAAACCTTGCCACTGCTGTTTGTCTCCCAAAACCCCTCCAACACCTAGTTCAAACGTCACCTCCTCTGTGAAGCCTCCTTGGTCAAGACCCTCAGCCTTGTAAGTGACAGAAATCCAGAAAGAACTGGGTTTTGTATCAAAGCAAACACCTTGACTTGCACTGCCTGAAAAGGAGGGAGGCTCGTGCCTGAGACAGGAAGAGACCCAGGAGCTCAGATGATGCTGGTGGGTTCTCTCCCCTCCCCCCCCTCCCCTTGGTGTGTTACCCTCATTCTCACCTCCTGAGTTGAGATCGGGCAGGCTCACCCGATCTCTCCTCTAGAGAAGAGAACCCTCTTCTAGAACCTCTCTTCTAGAGAAGAGAACCCTTCTCTCTCCCTGTGTTGAAACACAGTCCTAGGGAACAAGTCTGATTGGCCAGGCCTGGCTCATGTGTCCTCCTGGTGAAGAAGCAAGAGGCAAGGCCCTATGATTGGCACTGACTACTCCCAAAGGGGCCGCCGTTAGCAGGAGGAGAGGGAAGAGCAGCTAGACAGACACCATCTGTGGCCATCGTGGCCCTGGCACCCTGGCTCTGCAAATTCCTTGCCCTGTGCTCCCATGGCACCCTGCACACCCCCACCAGATCCCACCATGGTCTGGGTACTGGGTACGTGGGATGACCTGGGACTGGGTACGTGGCTGTCCCACCCGCTGGACCAGGCAGTCTTAAAGGGCCACGGCTCTAGTTACCCTGGCCTCCCGGCATTCAGCTCTGCCCCCTTGAAGGTAAACCGCTTTCAACAAAAGAGGAAGATGAGGGTCATCTGGGTGGCTCAGTTGGTCGAGCATCCGACTTGAGCCCAGGTGGTCTGTGGGTCCGAGCCCCGCGTCGGACTCTGTGCTGACGGCTCAGAACCTGGAGCCTGCTTCGGATTCTGTGTCTCCCCCTCTCTCTGCCCCTAACCCGCTCACACTCTCTCTCTCAAAAATAAATAAACACTAAAAAAAAAAAAAAAAAAAAAAAAAATGAGGAAGAAAAGACACAAGGAGAAGAGGCAGTTGCCCACAGGGCCAACCAGGATCTTTTGATCCCACCCGGATCCTCTGCCTGCAATCGTCTAAATCATCTTTTAAAAAAAAAAAAAAAAAAAAAAAAAACCTGTGACAAGGACACTGGAACCCATCCCTCAGGAAGCTGGCGCACCCGTGGGAAAGGACTCCAGCTTTGCGGTGAGTTGGACCGATGTTCCAACCAGCTTCTTGCGAAGACACACGATACTATGGTCAAGCGGGTGGTTGTGAGGAGTAAGAGAACGTGGACCAAGTGTGCGGCGTGCGGTAGGGCCTGGAGGGATGGGGGCCACGGCTTTCAGAGTGGGGCTCCCTGCCCCTCTCAGGGCCACAGTGGGCGGCCGGCTGCCCGCCTGCAGGACCCAGAGGGTCACAAGCCCGGCAGCTCCCCTCACCGCACGTGCAGGGGCGTTCCCGGCGCCCATCTGCGCCTCCGTTCGGCAGGCCCATACGACACGGGCTTCTGGGGCAAGCCAGCATCGCCAGGTGGCGCGGCCCTTTCCCTGTACGTCGTCACCCTCACGGGGAGGCAGGACGGCATGGCAGCAGGAGAGCGGTGGACTCGGGACCCAGGAGGCCCGGGGTTCGGATCCCAGCTCTGCCTCCTCCTACGTGTCTGACCTGGGCAAGTGGCACGACCACCCTGTGCCTCAGTTTATCAGGAGAACGGGACACCAAGAACACCGCTCTCACGTGTGGCAGGAGAAAGAGCGAAAGCCCCAGGCACTCGGTACTGCTCTTTGCTGGATTCTGGCGCACATCCGTGGGGTGGGTGCCACCACTGGCAGAGCCAAGGCCAGACGCCAAGCCTGTCTGCCGCTGAACCCCCTGTCGTTTTCCCTCCGCCGCTCTGCCCCCCGCTATTCCCTCCCGGACTTTGAAATCCTGTCTCAGCAGGAAGTGCTGGTCCCCACCTGCCACACTGCCCAGGCCTCGTGGGAGGGTGACGCCCCCACGCAGCCCCGGCCAATCAGGGTGGACTCTTGCCAAACCAGATGCTACCGAGCTGGCGTTGCCTCAGTGACCAGGAATGTCCGCCTCACAAAGCCCACCCCAGGCTCGGCCTCGCATCTGGTCCCCATTACCCCCCCTCACCACACATGTGTCGTGCTTGCCCGGGAGGCTGGGGGGAGCCTGGGAGGAAATGCCGAGCAGGGAGAGGAGGCCCGACTCCTGCTGACGGTGGGGGGAGCAGGGGCTGTACTGGCTCAAGAGGACACATGCTGCCCCATCTGCAGCCTTGGCCCAGAGTGGTCCCCAGGCGCAGAGCGGAGCCGAGGAGGGGGCGGAGAACCAGAGACAGGGACACGACAGGAAAGGGAGCGGAGGGGTGACTAAAGGGCGGGAAGGCGCAGGCCACGATTCCGCGGCACAAGCTCTCCCCCCCCATCTAGCAGTGGGAAGAGCAAAGGTTGTGGACCCCTGTGACTTACTGCTGCGTGATCCTGGGAGGGTGGCTTCACCTCTCTGAGCATGTTTCCTCACCTACCCAACGGGGATGCAAACCTACTTTGTGGGGCTGGCTGGTAAGAAATAAGGAGATAACTCACAAAAAGACAAAGGCACACAGGAATTCGAGTTCTACCACCTTCTAAGGGCACGGGCACAGCAGCGTTCTGGCTCCTGGAGAGGCAGTATGGGTGGCCAGAATGACCCCAGGGTTCCACCTGAGTGTGACCTGTGTCATGCAGGTGGCGGCAGTGAAGGCCCCGCTGCTGCGAACGAGTAACAGCAGCCACAGCAGCAGCCACGAACACCACTTCGTGAGCAAGGACTTCATTCCAAGGTCCTGTGCCAACTACTACCCCGCATGACAGGCGAGACGTGGAGACACAGAGAGGTTAAGTAACCAGGCCCAGGCCACACAGCCGGCGAGAGGCCATCATTCAAACCCAGGTCTACCCAGCTCTTAGGCACCGCAGGATCCTGCGGCACAGCGTGGGAATCCTGGCCCGGGAGGCGTCCCTGCCTGGGGCAGTCACCAGCACCCAGCGGCATTCCCAAACCCCCTCCTGGGCCCCCCGAACTCCTGGCTCCATAGTTGTCCAGCCCAGCTCCTCCTCCTCCTCACCCTAGGGCTTGGCTCCTGGTCAGCCAGCCCAGGAGCCAATTTGCAACTGCACAATTAACAATTGGGAACGTTTCTTCTCTTCCAGGGGAGAGAACAGCACAAGCCTTGGTGACAGGGATGCAGCGGGACCACCCCCAGGACCCTTGAGGTCTGTCCTTCATCCCTGCCAGGCTGGGGACACCCCTTTCCTGACCCAGTCCAGCCAGGAAATCAAGTGTGAGGCACCCCTCTCTGTCGTGTGTTCCTTTCCCATCTGACTCTTACCCTCCACCCCCACCAGGAAGACTTCTCGAATGCGCCAGCCCATAGTCTTGGCGTGCTCCTCTGACCCAGGCATCACTGGTTCTCAATTTGTCTATTTAGTCAGCACCGGGCCTGCACCAACTTCACAGGGTCATGTATCTCTATCAAACTGACTAGCATTTGTTTGTTTGTAAGACACCCTTCTCAACACCAAGTCTAATACAGGACATACAGAGGTTGCCTGACCCATAACTTACTTCTTAGCTTGGAGAACTCTTACTCACCCTTCAGAACCCAGACCAAATGTCATCTCCTCCATGAAGTCGTCCTCTGTGTCCTAAGCTGTCCCAACTGTGTGCACCTTTAGTGATCTGTATGTATCTCTAGTTAAAATACCCTCCCCCCCCCCGCCACACTGTAATTAATAACAACCTTGTGGGCACTGTGCTAAGGTTGTTATACTCAATTCTAAAACTATCAATAGCTCTGCAAGAGAGAGTCACTATCCCTATTTAACAGATGGAGATGATAAAGCTCAGAGAGCTTGACAGACTTACCTAATGTCACACAGCTAGTAAGTGGCAAGCCCGGGATTTGAAGGCAGTTCTGCTCATGCTCCAGGCAGATCAGGCTGCCTCCTGCGTGATGGGGCTCTCCCACCACACGCATCTGGATCCTAAGCCTAGCACGGTCCCAACCTTTGCAGTTCCCCCGTGGATCGGCCCCAGACGGGAGGTGCCACTCACCACCAACCCCATGGTGGCATTCAGACCAAAGTGACAATCAGCTGGCCCTGCCTCACTCGACCAGCCTCCAGGATGACTTCGAAAGCCCTAAACATTTGTATCCAGGTGACTAGCCATTAGAAGCAGCTCCTGTTTGCTCTGTATTCCTGGCCTCTGAGAATATGCTCTCTGTGTACATGGGCAGCCCCAGGGGAGAACTAGGCTGGGGAAAGAGTACAGGCTCTGGAGTTGGCCAACTTGGGAACGGGCTGTGGCACTATGGGGACTCCACCTCTTCAAAGCCTTCGTCAGCTCAGCTGTCAAATGGAAGAAGCCCTCCTCACATCCTCAGAGCGGGCTATTGAGATCATCACCACGTCTCACACTGGCCACACGTCCACTCATTCACTCGACAGATCGTGACTGCACACCTACTATGTGCCAGGCACTGTTCATGGTGCTGTTCACAGCAGCAAACGAAACAGAGTTCTTAAGAGGCCTTTAATTTTCAGAGCAGGGCCCCCTTCAGATTGTTGGCCAATTCTCTCAGCAAAGAGTCCTATGATATGGGGGGCTTATCTGATCTTGTCCCACTCCTTAACATCAATAACCCATATACACCTTGGAAACTCTCCTGTGGTCACCAAGAGACATGGACAAGGAAGCCCCACAGCATCGTCGAAATAGTGAACCAGAGGGGTGCCTGGGCGGCTCAGTCAGTGAAGTATCCAACTTCAGCTCAGGTCATGACCAGGCAGTTTGTGGGTTCGAGTCCCGCATCGGGCTCTGTGCTGATAGCGTCGAGCCTAGAGCCTGCTTTGGATTTTGTGTCTCCGTCTCTCTGCCCCTCCCCACTTGTGTGCTCTCTCTCTCTCTCAAAAATAGATAAATAAACATTAAAGAAAAAGAAAAGAAGTAGTGAGTGAGAAACAACCCCCACGGTTGTCTAGAGCAGCCCGGATAAGCCCTGGCAGGTGCACGCAGTGGAATACTAGTCAGCACTGAACGCGAACTGCACACAAACACAGACAGAAGAGGGAAGAGCCAGCTGCAGAAGGAAACACAGCTTCCTGCTAACGATGCAAAGTTTTAAAGCACGTGAGCAATACTGTGTACCATTTGGGGAGGCAGAAACATCCAGTCAAGGTAGCAAGGCAGTCGTTCACAGAAGTAGTTTCTTCTAGAAGACAGGGTGGTAGGGAATGGGATCAGGTAGGCACATGTTGGGGGATTAAACTGCATTTGGAATGTTTTATTTCTTAAACTGGATGGTTGGTTGGCCAATGTTTGTTTTTACTGAACGCTGTGCTTTTCATGTGTCTGAAATACTGTGTCACACACCAAAAGAAGGCATGGGGCTTTGGAGACAGGCAGACTGGGATTCAAAGCCAGACCAGTGCTTTGCTGTTATATGAGCTCAGTTTCCTCCTCTGTGAAGTGGGGATCGTAACAGCTCCCAGGACTCTTCTGAGAAGAGTTGTGTTTGTTGAGGTTGTGTTTGTAAAGGGCCTGTGCACAGTAGGGCGGCCTGGCACATGACAGCCGCTATTGTTCTTGCTGGCGGGGGTGGGGGTGGGGGTATCTCCTAAAATGAACAGGCAGAGAAGAAGCATCAGTCCACAGGCTTCCGACTGGGGGCGGGGGGCGGGGGGGAGGGTTTACTTGTCTCGAGGCCAGAGCGGCCTTCAGTGATTCTTAACTGGTGACGCATCTGGGGCTCTGGGGATTGGCCAACCTTGATCCCTTGACCAGGATACGTACAGTCACAGGCCTGGGCTGGCTGGACTCCCTCTAACTTCCCACTCTCTTCTCAGACTGTTCCTGGGCTTCTGGGGACCCCTCCCTTTTGTGAGCTGGGCAGGAAAGCTGGCCTCCTCCCTGCCCAGTCCTCCCCAGCCACTCCTGAGACCCCGCTCATCATTCTCAAGGAGGAGTCTTAGCCACCTTGTACCCAAATAAATCCTCTGGAGTAACTCTCACAGGTCCCAGGTATCAGCAGGTACGGCCCAGAGCATGGAGCCCAGGCGTCTGTCTCCTGGTTCAAATCCAGGCTCGGAATGTAACCTCAAACTGTAACTCAGGGCCGCCGTGCCACCTCCTTCTATGAGTGGGGATGGAGGATACCTGCGGACAGGGTCTGCGTCCCAAAGGTGCAGCTCAAAGGCGTCCGGTGGCACATCCCAGGTGTCCAGACACATATTTAAAGATTTATGTATTTAAACGATTCCTCCCGATTTTGGTACAACCTAAGATGGCAGTCCTGTTGGGACTCCAAGATGAAGTAGGGTGAGGGGACACGTGTAGGGGGCAGGGCAGGACCTGGGCAGAAAGCGGCAGGAAGACAGGAGCAAGGATCCTTCACACAGGCCCTCAGGCACGCGAACCCAGTGAGGCTACCCTGCCGGCACACGTGAAAGAGTTTATCGTAGTTCCCGAGAGTCCAGGGACATTTCTGGGGCCCAAGAGGGCAGCCAAAGGGGGGGGGGGGGCGAGTGGCTGTGACATTTTATTTGAGATTGTGATGCATCTGGATAACACACTGACTTCATCCCCGCTGCGTCCTAACCCGGTCCCACCCTCGTTAATAAAGAGCAGCCCGGGGCGCCTGGGTGGCTCAGTCGGTTAAGTGTCCGACTTCAGCTCAGGTCATGATCTCACGGGTTGTGGGTTCGAGCCCCGTGTCGGGCTCTGTGCTGACAGCTCAGAGCCTGGAGCCTGTTTTGGATTCTGTGTCTCCCTCTCTCTCTGACCCTCCCCCATTCATGTTCTGTCTCTCTCTGTCTCCAAATAAATATTTAAAAAATTTTTAAAAAAATAAAGAGCAGCCTGGACTAGGGGTATCCTCCCTGCAGACTTGGAAACAGAGACTCTGTCTCAGCCACTCAGTGAATCTTTGGGAGCCAACCTCTCCCTTCTGTGGGCTTCCATTTCTCCATCTGCAAAATGGATGGATGATATCTAAGTTCTCCCCAATCTATCAGACCTGCTCCACATGCCTGCATAACTAGAACCGGCAAAATCCCCTTCCCTGGGTGATGTGGCCAGTCCCCCCATGGCCTCTTCCACCCGGCCAGTCCCACACACCGTGATGTGCTCAAAAGTCAATGAAGGAGGTAATTACAGCTACCAGATGGACGCGTCTCCGTGGGAAAGTGAATCAGGATCCTAACAGTGTGCGTGGAAAGCGTGCCCCCAGCAGAGGCGGCTGCACGGGGAATACTGCCCATGCTACGCTTTCACACCCCTTCTCGGCCCATCAGATTTTGCAGGCTTTGACGGAGCTGAGCCCATACAACTCCAGGGTCTCAGTTTCCTCATCAGCTAAGTACAAATAATAAGACAGACCAAACAGGGGTGTTGTGAAGATGTGATAAGATGTGTGTAAATGAGCCGGCACATACTAGGTGCTCAATAAATGCTGGCTGCATGCTGCCTCTCCGTCTGTCCAGCACGGTACCCCTGGCACCAGGCTGGCACCAGGAGATCCTGGTTGCTGGTTCCCCGGCTTGCTCAGCCCCCCACCAGGCCAACAAGCAGTCCGGATGTTTACACTGGCCAGTCGGGGCCCCCTGCCTGCCTGGAACAGGCTGAATAAACACCCACAGTCACACGGCTCCTGCCTCCAGCTTCCCGCAGACCGCTTGCCTCCCAGGCTGGTCTTCATTCCTCAGGCCTCCACCCTACTCCAGATCCTCTGTTTATAGATTCTCCCCATGAATTGTGTTTGGGACTTGCTGCGTCCAGCTGCTACCTGGCAAGATACCCCAAGCCAGTCCACAGCTGTCTCTAGAGCCGGGGCGAAGTGAGAGAACACTCAGGGAAGCTCGGGCTTCCTCCTGGCTCGGGCACGTCACCCCACTTCTCAGAGGCTCGGTTTCCTATAAAGTGGGGACAACAGGGACAGTGAAAATTAAACGGGGTAGTGTGAGGAAGGCACAAAGCACAGTGCCTGGCTCATGGAAGGTACTGAAAAACTAAGCTCTTAAAAAATGATTACTGGGGGCGCCTGGGTGGCTCAGTCGGTTAAGCGGCCGACTTCGGCTCAGGTCACGATCTCGCGGTCCGTGAGTTCGAGCCCCGCGTCGGGCTCTGTGCTGACAGCTCAGAGCCTGGAGCCTGTTTCAGATTCTGTGTCTCCCTCTCTCTGACCCTCCCCCGTTCATGCTCTGTCTCTCTCTGTCTCAAAAATAAATAAACGTTAAAAACAATTAAAAAAGAAAAGAAAAGAAAAAAATGATTACTGTCTTACGGGTAATTCAGGAATTTAGCTAGAAAGTCAGTGGGCCCCGAGAGCACGTCTTAAAAATAAATAATAGGAAATTCCTGGCCAGATCGTGCCAAGCACTTTCCATGCATGATCTCATCACGTCACACAGCAACCCTAGGAGATAGGGTGCATTAGTCCCATTTCTCAGGTGGAGAACTGAGGCTCAGAGAGGTTGAGTCACGTATACGGGGTCACACAGCCCCCTGGCAGCTGGAGGAAGTGTGTGCCGATCCACAGCTTGTGCCCTTGACCTCCACACTCGCCCATGTCCCTGCAGGAACCTCACTGGTGTCTTCCCTCCACCCCTCCACCATTGTGGGGACGCTTCTTCCTGAGGTCCCAGCCTCCTCTAGGCCACGGGAGTAGTGGGAGCTGCCAGCGGCCCGGGGCTCAGCTGTGCTGCCACCACTACCCCAATGTCTGGGGCAGATCGCAGGCAACGTTCTTCTCCTGCCCTGGGTCAGAGGGCACAGGGGCCTGCTGCTGCTGTGGGCCTCCCGGTTTGGAGAAGGGGAAGAAGGCTTGGAGAAGCCCTCGGCGATGCATCACCTGTCCCGTGCCAGGTTCCGGCAGGCATTTTCGTGACCATCCTGTGCAGGAGGTATTATTATCCTCACTTTATAAAGGAGGAAACCAAGGTTCTGAGAGGTGATATCACTTGCCCGGTGGCGTCCCACAGCCAATCAGTGACAGAGCTGGGGACTCAAACCCAGGCCACTCTGACTCACCAGGCTGCCCCTGTCTCCTGAGAGAGATAAGACACGACACAAACAACCTAACACAAACCAGAAATCGATAAGGACCTTCAGGGAAGGCCAGATAACAGGCTGGGACATTTACAGAGAGGGGCTCGGCCTTCCTGGGGAAGTCTTTGTGTGAGTAACACAAGAGGAATCCCTCATGGGAGACACAAGTCCCGGGGGCGCCAGCAGCCCTGCCCACGAAGGGGGTCTGTTAGGGATCTATGCCTGGGCAGACAGGGCTGACCACGGGAGATATCCTTCCCTGTGGCCAGTCAGTGCCTTCAACAGTAATCGACACTTAATGAGCACCTACTGTATACTGGGCCAGGCACCGGGCTTTTCTTATTCTGTTTTCCTAGAAATCCTGTCACGCGGGAAGCATTATCTTCATTTTAGAGAAAGAGAAACTGAGGCTCAGAGAGGGAAGGGCGCTTCCTCAAGACCATTCTGCTCAAAAGGGGTAGATCCGCCTGATTCCCGAGTCCGAATGGAACAGAGCTGTGTCCCTGGCTAGCTCTCCTTGGTCTGGACCTGTGTCCCCGCCTCCCTGAGGCTCCCAGGGCACTTCCCCAGGCTCACTGACCACTGCCCCCACATGGCTCACCTGCGCAACCGGACAACTTCTGAGATGGGTATCGTATCTCCATTTACAGATGAGGAAACCAAGGCTCAGAGCGAAGTCTCACGGTGGCTTCGAGGGAGACGGGCTGGGGGCAGGGGTATGTGGGGGTGAAGCCACAAGACCCCACACCCTCGCTGAGCTGAGAAATGCTCCCCTCTGTAAGGGTTAGGGACAGGTCAGTGCTGCCCACTTCTGGCCTCCTAACAGACGTTTCCTTTCCATGACTGCGGGCACCCTGTGGGGAATTCGGTGGTCCTCTGCCTGGCAGAAGCCAGGGGATCCTGGCGGCACGGGTGCCATGGAAACACCAGAGGACGCTGTGAGGGCAGAAGGCCAGTCAGCTTCTCTCACCAGGCCAGGGCACAAGGCAGGCCAAGGGCTCAAAGTGGGGCTATGCCAGGGACCTTCCTCCCATGCGCCCCATTCCAAGGCTCCAGACCCCGCGACAAAAATGACAGTGCGAACTGTCGGCACACAAGACCGGGAGGTGGTGCTGTTGAGCCCTGGGAGTGAGGCTGGCCTAAACAGCCGGGTAGGCGAGGAGACGGTGAGCCAGCTAGAGACGGTGAGGAGAATCAGAGGAAGGACAGACAGAGGGACAGCCAGAGAACAGAGTCAGGAAGGACAAGGGGGCTCAGAGTCGGCCAACACTTCCTGAGCCTGCAGGCCATGGCTGGTGTCAAGCTAGCACTTCGGCACACCAGTTTTGTCACCTGAGCCTCTGCACTGTCCCACCCCACAAAAGATAAGGACAGCTCCCGAGACGGAGGGGAGTGAGGTCAGAGATGCAGGTGATGGGCCCAGGCCAGGGCACAAGGTCAGGGGTGAGAGAGGGACAGAGAAGAATGAGGGCACTGGGGTGCAAGCAAATACAAGAGAGCTGTCTAGGTGGACGGGACGGTGGTGGACCCAAGACTTCAAGGTCCCCAGAGCCTGGGCCCAGGCCGAGGGTGGCAGAAATCCTCCCTCATCCACGGGCCAGTGGCTCCTCTTGCCAGCAGCCAGTCAGCGGGGCTCGTCTCTGTCCTTCTAAGCTTCGTATAGAATGAAAAGAACACTGCTCTACAAGTCCTGAGTTCAAATCTCATCCCTGATACTCACTTGCTGTGTGACCTTTGGTAAAGCATCTGCCTTCTCTGGGCCTTTTCTTTAAGACAGAAGCACAAGTTCAAATCCTACTGCTAATGAGATGTGTGATCTTGGGCAAATCACTTAACCTGTTTCTGACCCTCGATTTCCTCGTCTGTAAAATGGGTCTATTAATGGTACCTATATCTGACAAGACTAAATGAAAGTATGTAGGTTAAGCACGTAGCCCATACGAAACCCTCGATATTAGCTGGTATTAAGGTTACCGTACCTTTTATTGGATTATCAGCGGGCCTCAATCTGAGGCAGTTCTGCCCCTCTGAGGAGTTTCGGTATATACATGGCAGCATTTTTGGTTGTTAGATGACTGGGGAGTACGAGCATTTAATCCCAGGGGCCACAGTTGTTAAATTCCCGCAGTGTGTGCAACAGTCTTGCAAAATAACACAAACTGCTTCTCTCAAAATGCCAACAGCACCTGCATTAAGAAACACTGGCTGCTGGGGCACCTGGGTGGCTCGGTCAGGTAAGCCTCCGACTTCGGCTCAGGTCGTGATCGCGCAGTTCACGAGTTCGAGCCCCGCATAGGGCTCAGGGTGGTCAGCATGGAGCCTGCTTCAGATCCTCTGTCTCTCTTTCTCTCTCTCTCTCTGTCCCTCCCCTGCTCATGCTCCCCTCTCTCTCTCAAAAATAAATAAACATTTAAAAAAAGTTTTTAAAAAAGAAACACTGGTTGCTAATCCCAGTGTCCTTGATCTCCAACGATCTCCAACAGGGGGCAGTGCAGGATGGTGGGTCTCTGAGTTACACAGACCAGTTTTCAATCCATTTCTGCTACCAACAAGCTACGGGAACCTGGAGATATCACGTCATCTCTTTGGGCCTCAGTTTCCTCATCCGTGAAAAGCAGACACTGATTTGTGCCTTGTATGTCTGCCTGTGGCTTAAACAGGGTAACAATGACAGAGCATCTACAGCAGGGTCCTTGGGAAATGCGGTCATTGCTAGCACAGAGCAAGCGGACAGGTGGCCGGGGCGGGGCGGACGCGTGAGTTATCAGAACCACCTTTCCACACCAGCTGGCTTTCCCATAGCTCACTGGTCCGTGCAGCACTCTGGGAGAAACAGGCCGTCGGGATCCCAGGGTCTTGTTGGTTAGAGCAGGAGGCAGGTCTGGTTGGGCTCCTGAGACCCACCTGGCTCCTGAGACAGGAGGGAAGAAGGGAAGAGCCAGGAAGAGCCCTGAGCAAAGAGGACAGCTGAGCTGTGAACGAGGGCCTTTTAATGATTGTCACAGCTTGCTTGTAAGTGGGGGTGGGTGACAGAGGGAGGGCAGAGACCTGATATTTATCAGACGCTGGACTAGGCACCATGACGGGGTAAAGGGCTTTCCGGTAAAGGGCTTTCCGTGCCTGGCATTTCATCCACCCAACAACCCTGCAAAGTAGGTGGTGCTGCCCCCACTTTACAGACCAGGAGCCCGAAGCTCAGGCAGACGACACGACGTGTGTGGAGTCATGCAGCTCGGATGCAGGGACAAAGTCACAGTTCTTCCTCTCTTCCTGTCTTTTCCTTCTATTTCCCACCATCTCTCTCTCTGTCTACGCTCTCTCACTCTCTGACCCCATTCAATGGTCCCTTATTGCTCCAAAATTAAACATAAAACTACAGGCACCCCAGGCTCTGGCCTTGCCACCCTGGTGAGCCTCATTTCACAACATCTGCAGCCTCCCCACCCCAGGCCCCAGTGACTCTGCTTTTCTTTCGTCCTTTCCAATCCCTTAAGCCCCAGGGCCCTTGCACACACTGTTCCCTGTGCCTGGAATGCTCCTCCCCTCCCACCTAATCAACCTCACCTCTCCTTCAGATCACAGTGAGTGTCACGTCTGCAGAGAAGCCCCCTCTGACCTTTACGAGGTCAAATCCCACCCCGCCCCACCCCCAAGCCCCAGGACTTCAGGGCATTTGTCACTGCTGCAGTTTCATGCTTGTCTGAGATGATCTGATCAAGAGCTTACCTGCCCCCACGCCCTCCTCACAGGTATTTGTCAGGTGCCTACCACATGCCAGACACTGTCCAAGGTGCCACAGGGACAGTGGCGAACGAGCCAGGCAAGGTCTCTACACTCGTGGGGCTCACAGCCTGACGGCAGGAAACTGACAAAGAGGGCAAAGGGGTGGAGGTGGGAATGCTGAGCAGGCTGTGTGGGAGAAGCAGGGAGGACAGGCTGGGGAAAGGCCAGAGAAGAGGTAGAGAAACACGCAAGGCCCAGGCACGGAATCGGGCTTCGAACACCCCAGAATTCCCATGAAGGAGTCTGACTCGCTCCCAGAGTCATGGGGAGCAATGGAAGGGTTTGAAGCAGGGCAGTGACCGGGCTAGCCATATGTCTCAGAAAGATGGCTGAGGAGGAAAGCTTGGAGGGCCAGGCTGGAGGCCGGGAGGCCAGAAAGCAGGCTCTGACCTAATCCAGGCAAAGGTGGCCGACAGAGGCCAGCGAGGGTGAGGAGTGGGAGGAAGAGGAAGGGAGGGAAGCATGATGTTGAAAAAACTTGGTCAACTAAATGTCCTGTGATGCCCTGGATGGGATCCTGGAAGAGAGAAAGGACCTCGCTGTAAGAACCGGGGAAATCCAAGTAGAGTGTGTGGTTTAGTGAACTGTGATGTCCCCCTGTCAGTTGCCTAGTGCTGACAGATGCACTGTGGTCGAGTACACGTTCCCATTAGGGGAAACTGGGTGAGGGGTACACGAGAATTCTTATCATCTTTGCAACTTGTCTGTGCATCTGCAATCATTTCAAAATCAGATGCTTATTTAAAACAAAAACAGGGGCACCTGAGTGACTCAGTTGGTTAAGCATCCGACTTTGGCTCACGTCATGATCTCGCGGTTTGTGGGTTCGAGCCCCATGTCAGTCTCTGTGCTGACAGCTTGGAGCCTAGAGCCTGCTTCGATTCTGTGTCTCCTTTTCTCTCTGAACCACCCCCCTGCCCCCTGCTGGTGCTCTGTCTCTCTCTGTCTCAAAAGTAAAATTAAAACATTTAAAAAATTTTTTAATAAAATAAAACAAAAGCCTGGGTGCCTCAGTCAGTTAAGTGTCCGGCTCTTGATTTCTGCTCAGGTGTTGATCTCACAATTAGTGAGCTGGAGCCTCACATCAGGCTCTAGGCTGACAGTGAACAGCCTGCTTGGGATTCCCTCTCTCTCTCTCTCTCTCTCTCTCTCTCTCTGCCCCTTCCCCATTCGCATGTGCGTGCTCTCTCTCAAAAACAAATAAATATTTAAAAAATAGTAATTAAATAAAGAAAAGTTAAGCATGAAGCCTCAAGAGTGGATACGCTAACTTGGAGAGAAGGCAGAGGCAGGGGGACTGAATTATGGTAAGTGCTAAGGAGAAAAATCAAGTGGGGGGGCAGGGGAGGGGGGACGGAAAATGGGAAGGGTGGGCATTTTTCATCAGGGTGGCCCTAATGTCACCCTCAAGCGACATCTAAGTAAAGACTCAAAGGAAACACTTTGCAGGTGGTTTCTCATTTATTTTTCACAACTGTGGGTGGTATTTATTTGCCCTGTTTTACAGATGAGTCCTAAAGAGGTTAAAACAATTGACTTAAGGTCACCTAGAAAAGAATGGGGGCTCCCAGACCTACAACTGGACACAGGCCCCTCGGTTCCTCTCTGGGGAAGGTGGTTAGGAGCCCCACCGCCCCACCCCGGGCCCTGGCAGACGTCACTAACTGATGGAACCCACCTCGGCTCACTCCTTTGCTGAAGCCAGATTTCCAAACCCTTCCAACAGCCGCTACTAATTAGTAGGGTGTTGCCGTACCTTCCCTCCATGTACCTTCTTAACTCGATCAGGTTCGAGAGGTTAAGGGACAGAATGGGCCGCATGCCCCCCTGAGGGCACCGGGTGGGCAGAGGAAGGGGGAGAGGGGCCAGTGTTGGTCGACAGGAGGGTCCCTCCACCTGTTCAGCCCAGCACGGTTCTGTCCAGGATGACCTCGATGGCCGCGGAGATTCGGTTTAGTGACTTAACCGCGTCAGGCTGCCCCCTCCATCCACGGTTACGGCACTCTTCGTAGCTGAGAAACAAATTTGGAGGGGACCAAGAGGGGGTCTCCTCACCCCCGAACCTTTCCCCCTTCTTTCCACATAAAGAGAAACATTTCAGGGTTGAAGCAATGACTCACATTTCCCCAGAGACAGCCAGGCCTGGGCTGAGTCAGGCTGGAGGAACCCGAGGATCACTCATCAGCTTGCCCGCGCTGGCTGAGTGGCTCAGGGCCCCAGGAAGTCAGGGGACAAACGGAGGCGGAGGTGGCACACACAAATAGCCAGAGGATCTCCCAACCCACCCTGGAGCATGTCACTGGGTGTCGCCTGGCATTGCTCAAACGGACCTTGATGCAGAAGAAAACTCCTTGATGCAGAAGGTCCAGAGGAGCTTCCTGAATGAGCTTTACGGCTGACTCACTGCCACCTGGGGACAGCGGGTGAACGCGCAAACCACCAAAGAAGGGAAAAACGGTTCCCATTAAGAAATCTCTTCGGTGGATGGATCAGAGACCACCAGTGCAAATGCTCACTCGCATTTCGTTCTGGGTTTTATTCTTTAAAGAAGCACAACACAGCAGCTGGGGGTTGGAACTGACTGCAAAGGGTAATTTTAGATGTTAAATTCTACTTCTCCTTTAGCTGGCATTCAACACGCAGAGATGTGTCCCCAGGGACCACATGAACACGAGACTGGCTACAAGAAGGCTTGTCCTCCATCCCGAGCCCCTCTCTACTTCGGCCCCATGAAGCTGTGCCCTCCTCCGCTCATCCTTCGCTTGGCATCTGCCGAGGGCAGGCGTGCCAAGGCGGACTTCCCCTCCAGGAGAGACAAGAGGCAAAAGGGTGTGAGTGGCTGGGAGGCAGCTCCAAATGTGCTTCCGGCTGCCTGCCTCCCCCGAGGGTACCAACTGCTCCCCTCCAGGGAGACCCCAGATGGGGCTCCAGAGCAGCCTTCTGCTCGTCCTCCTTTGCCGGCCTCCTCTTGTCCCTCCCAGTGGCCTTCCTAGGCCATAAGCACACCCAGCCTCCACCCTGATATTGGATACTCCACAGGACCCTACAAGAAATTCTGGCTCTGGAGTCGGCCACGATACTGGGTCTGCCGCTTCTAAGCAGCATGGCCTTGTGGAGTCGCCTTGCCTCACCCAGGCTCAGCTTCCTCATCTGTTAAATGGGGACACAACAGGACCCATCTCTTGAGAGTCCATCCTAATGAAATGAAATGTGCTGCTCCCCCAGGGCCCTCAAAAGTTAATGCTCAGGGAACCGTGGTTCCTACGTCCTGCTCCATGGAGCAGACAGGTCAGAGAACAATGAGAACAGGTGTTACAAAGAGTTATAAAGGGGTCCCGGTACTGTCCTCCTGATGTTGGCCAGAGGTTCAAGGAGATCCTGGCTTCTCCATGAAGCCACTCGTGGCTCTTACACTAACCTACCTCATTTCCAAACCGGCTGCCCATTTTACACTAGTGCCGTGATTTCCAGATCGCAGCTCCCTAATGTGGGAAGGGAACTTTCTTAGACTTGTCCTAAACCTGCCTCACCCTGACCCAGCAGGACCAGGGGGCTGAGTGGGTAGATCTGTTTTTCCTGCCCCTCTCAGCCTTCATCCTTCTTCCACCCAACATTCTGAGCCAACAATAGCTACTTTCCAGGCTCAGTTGCCCCACAGAGCACTATTCCCTGAGCAAAAATACCCATGTTGGGGAGGGGGAGGAGGCTAAGGAGACGACACAAAGCGAGGGCCTGGGGGTGGGGTAGCAGGAGGAAGAGAGGGCATTTCTTGAGTGCCTACTGTGTGTCAGGGCGAGAAAGGGCCAGTCCCTGGGGAGATTCAGGAACCCAGAAGACTGTGGGTGTTGGGTCTCTAGGACAGCAGCGGACCCAGCCCCCAGAGATCAGGCCCAGGTCCAAGTTCCAGGGCAATGCTCAGGGAATAGGGTGAGGTGAGTGGGCTCCAGACCCTGATGAGAAAAAAAGGAGCCTGAACCCCAAAGAGATTCCAAATCCTAAGAAAAATGGGGGCTCAGAAACAGAGGGGATGAGTTTCATGACAGGGGAGTTATCTTGGATCCTGGATCCCTGGAGGGTTTAGACCACGGTGGGGCGGGAGGTGGGGACCTGCAGAGCTGGAAAGTCATTTAATTGAACATCTCAGTGGTCTTATGTGCCAGACAAGGTTAACTAGGGGAAGAAAACAGAAATCTTAAAACGGCAGCCAGCAGCTTCCACTTTCAGAGGTTTGGATGAAAGGGCATCTGCTGGCCTCTGGGAAGACCCCACTGGGCAACGAGGCAGGCCCAGGCTTTGGCTCTGTGACTCCTTTCTCCCCATGGCAGGGCATCTCCCCCAAGCCTTGGAACACCCCACCCCACCCAGTGAGGGGCTGTTTGTACACAGTGGCTCCAGCCCCCGCCCAGCCCGGGTTCTGTGGGCTCCTTCAAAAGCCTGGGGAGGGCTTCAGTGCAGAGGTCACAGAGAAAGAATCTGGAGGTCAGAGCACCACCCCTCTCCCCTCCCCCAACAGAGGCTTCAAAGACAGAATCTGTGCGCACAAAGCATCCCCCTCCCTGGAAGCCACCAGAGTCTTTGGGAGGGGGGGGGACACGGAGAGGGGGCACAGCCACCAGAAAGCCTGGAAGAACTTTGCTGAAGTAGCTGCCGGGAATCGGGGCCCTGAGTCAGAGTTTTCCTGGAAGGCCCTGGGTCAGTCAGGAGTTTTGATGCTGAGCTACGTGACCCTGACCCACGGCAGCTCACACACCTTTGGAGGCTCTGTTCCCACCTGTCAGAGCAGTGGGCTGGATCCCTGGCCCCACCCCAACCAATCGCCAAGCCCTGTCAATCCTACCCCTCAGTGTCTCCGTCTGCCTCTCTCTCTTACCGATACTACCACCGGCCTGGGCTGAACCACTTCCCACCCCCACTTTTGCCCCCTCATCCCCAGCGGACAGCCAGAGTGAGTTTGATAAAAAGGCAAGTCAGATCCTGTCGCCTCCCTGCTGGCACCCCTTCCAGGCCCCGCTGAACCCTCCACCCTGCTGGTTATAAATGTTTGCCTTCTGTTCTTTTTCCAGCTCAAATGGGGTCTTTGGTGTCAAAGAAAATAAAAGCCTAAAATTTATTCATTTGAAAATACATATGCATACACACAGAGACTTCCACTGCTCTTGGGATGAGGCCTAAGTCTCTTACCTGGTTTACACTGCTTGTGGGGCCCAGCCCCTGACTACCTCTCAGCTTACCTTGGGTCACACTTGCTCTTGATTTCTACTCCAGCTACCATGAACGTGCTATAGAGGTCACCTACCTCAAGACCTTTGCACATGCTATTCCCTTGGCCTAGAATCTTTCTCTCCATCTTCTAACCTGGTTAGCTTACCCCATCCTTCAGATCTCTTCTCAAATATTTCTTCCTCACAGATGTCTTCCCTGATGCTGGTCCCCTGAGCCTCTGCCTTGGAGGGGCCCCTCTGATATAAACTCACATAGCACCCTGCTAATAATTAGAGATCCATGAGATTACCTAAGACCATGTCTGTGTGCTCACCATTCTCTACCTTATGCCTGCACATAATGGGTGTTCAATAAATGGTAGCTATTGTCACCATTAATCTTCCCATATTTACCTGGTGGGAGGAGCTAGATTCTGTGCTTCCAAGAATCTGTATGCGAGAGTCTGCAAAAGAGGCAGTGTGGGGGTTACTTTGGCAGCCTTGGCAGCTGAGGCATCTGGGTTATAATCCCAGCTCTGCTACTACAAACTGTCTTTGGGCAAGTCACCTAACTTCTCTGAGCCTCAGTTTCCTAATCTTGTTTGTTTGTTTAAGATCCTATTTTTTTTTTCAACGTTTATTTATTTTTGGGACAGAGAGAGACAGAGCATGAACGGGGGAGGGACAGAGAGAAAGGGAGACACAGAATCGGAAACAGGCTCCAGGCTCCGAGCCATCAGCCCAGAGCCTGACGCGGGGCTCGAACTCACGGACCGTGAGATCGTGACCTGGCTGAAGTCGGACGCTTAACCGACTGCTCCACCCAGGCGCCCCGATCCTATTTTTAAATAATCTCCCCACCCAACATCAGGCTCAAACCCACAACCCCAAGATCAAGAGTCTCGTGCTCAGTCAACTGAGCCAGCCAGGCTGATCCTGTTAATCTGAGGATTAAATTAAAACTTTGGACACTTTGGTTATAAATGTCTTCATTATGGGGTGCCCGGGGGGCTCAGTCGGTTGATCGTCCAACTTTGGCTCAGGTCATGATCTCACGGTTAGTGAGTTCGAGCCCTGCATCAGGCTCACTGCTGTGCAGACCCCACTCTGGATCCTGTCTCCCTCTCTCTCTGCCCCATCCCCACTCACACACACACACACACACACACACACACACACACACTCTCTCTCTCTCTCTCTCTCTCTCTCTCTCTCTCAAAAATAAATATTTTTTAAAAAATGTCTTCATTATGACTGGCAGAAATCTCTTTCAGGACACCCTGCCTCCTTTCGCATCAATTTCTGCCACCAAGCAATGTTCTGACGGCTGAAAGACAAAATAAAATGCCCAGGACAACACGGAGCCCAGAGCAGACAATGTAATACGTCAGGATTTCCAAAGTGTGATCTATGGCCCACCAGCATCAGAACCTGGGAGTGTGTCAGAAATGTAGGTCCCTACACTTCAAACTTACTGAATCAGAATGTCTGGGACAAGGGCAATGAAATTTGCATTAGCAATCAGAATCTCTGGTGGTTTTCACGCATACTCGAGTTTGAGAAGCATGGCAACTAATGCAATCGTATCGCTATTACCTGGAACCGGCAATTCCTGGGGGCCCTGCTTCTAAGCCCAGAGGTTATCTGTTATAACAGGGTTAAAGCATCAGTCAGCAGAAAGGCACACAGTCTATCAGAAACTGGTATGCTTCCTAACGGCTGAAGCACAGGCCTTGGGCTTAGACAAATCACAGTATAAATTTTGGTCTTTCTACCTACTTGCTTAGCTGTGGGACCTCAGACATGTGGCCCAACCTCTCTGAGCTGCCTTCCTCACTTTTAAAATGGCGACAAACAACCTCGACCTGCCAAGGTTGTTGGGATAATCTGAGGAAGTGCCTTATGCAAAGTACATTTCAGGTGCTCAGTGGGAGGAAGAGGGGGGAGGGTGAAAAACAAAACAGGAAGTGCTTCACTACCTCCCCAAGCCTCCTGGGCCGCCACAAGAGCACTGGTGGTGGAATCTGGGTCCTTCTCAGACACCACAATTCCTGGCCACCTAGAACAGGCAGAGAGACCCTCTCTGAAAGGTTGGTCAACCACCCAGTTCCTTTGCAGAAAAGGAGAGTCGGCCAGGTTTCCAAGGAACAGAAGCAGGGGTTGTATGGGAAACGGCTAGATAGTTGCCCAGGGCCCACACTGAGGGACCTGGGACCAGAAGGGTCACATCTCTCAGGGTCAGGCCTTGCAGAGTAGTGGAGACAAGCAAGCCATGGTGGGTGAGAACACAGACTCTGAAGACAAGCTGTTTGGGTTTAAATTCTCGCTCTGCCAACTACTGGCTGCACCTGGCTGGCAAACTCCTGCTCATCCTTCGAGACCCAACTCAAGTATCACCTCCCAGGGCCAACTTAGCCATCCACTTCTCCGGGCCCTCAAAGGCTCCTGCCCACACACTCAAATACTATTCAGGAATTTACCTGTTGACTTGTCTATCTTTGCCACAGGCCTGGGAGTTCCTTGAGGGCACCCTCACACCTGGCACAAAAGATGCACTCAGCAAATGCTGATTCAATTTGAATTCCAACTTTCTCAGCCTTCTGAGCTCCCTTCCTTTCCCCACTGAATGCCTCCTACTTGACTCCCTGTGCCTCTCCCTGATACAGGCTCTTCTGTTTTTTTAGGGTTTTAACTTCCAGATCCCTTTCTCCTGGAGGTCTGAATCTGCTCGTCGCGGAGCTGACGCTTAAGGAAGGCTGTGCAGAAAGACCTAATAGTAATTCCTCCACCTGTGCTGACTGCAAGGCCTCCCATGGAAGGGGAAGTGCTCAGAGTCCATGAGACTGCCTGGTCGGTCATAAGGGCTGTGGGGCAAAGTCAGTTATAGACGAAGCACTCTAGCACAGTAGCTAAGAATGGGCTGTGTCTGCCACTTACTGACTCCAAGAGATACACTGCCTCTCTGTGCCTTCGTCTCACCCCCTATAAAATGGGGCTGATAATAAATACCTCACAGGGTTGCTATGAGGACTAAGTGAATTTGTCACATACAACATTCAGCATCGTGCCTGGCACACAGCAAGTAACTCAATAAACACCATTATCATCACATGATAGCTAAGCTATTAAACACTGCTGGCAGGAAAAGACTAAAGATTACTGAAGAACACCCTAATGTAGGCAGAAGTTAATATTCTATCATTTCCGCCCACGGAATCACCAGGTGTCGCCGGGCCCAGCAGGTCTCCCCTGAAGCAGCGGGCCCGGCCCCGTGCTGATCGATCGTGGTCTAACGGTATCAGAGCCGTGTTGCCCGGTCTCACTCATGGACTGGGGCTCCCTAGGAAGAGCTGTGTCTGCACGTCCTCCCAGTGAAGGGTGACACACAGCAGGGTTGTGGGGGATCTCTGCCAAGCAAACAAGCTCGCCATGTAACCTGAGTCCTTGACCAAGGCCCCAAGCACAGTCCTTCCAGGGAGGCCCATTTCACTGGTAAGGCAACTCCCCGTTGCCCATAACGCACACCCCTACACACCGCCCCAGATCCCTCCCGATCCCACCCTTGCCAGGCGCTAGGAATACAGAGCGGAAAAGGCAGGGGCACTACTAGAACTCCATCTGGGAATAAAACCAGTTAACATATACTAGGCACTTCCTGTATGGTAGGCCTGGATCCTACACTGCACAGGAATTACTCTGAGTTTGGTACTATTATGGTTCCCATTTTCCTTAGGCAGAGACAAAGGCTAAAAATTAAGGACTTTGCTTGAGGTTCCTTAGGTAATTGGCAGAGCTGGGATTCAAACCTACGCAGGCTGGCCCCAGAGCTCAAGCTCTTGATCTGTGTCGACGCAGGGAGACGTGACAGGGTGGAAAACTGCATCCAAGGTGACTTACGCCCTGACAGAAGGCAGTCGGGGTGGGAAGTGACAGGGGCTGTGGGAGTGCATGACAGGTGGGTGGGGGGTGATCGAGAAAACATCTAAGGATAGCTGTGGAAAGAGGAATAGGCTTAATGGATTTGGGACATGTGTCAATGTTGCTCTGAGTGACACCCTCAGAGCCTCTTTGAGTCAAGCACTGAGTATATGCACCACACATGCTCCGATGGCATCGTCTCTCATTTCATGTCTGCCATCACCCAGGGAGGAAGTTGTGACCCCCACTTCACAGGCGGGAAGCCCAAGGCTCAGAGAGAAAAACTCACCTGCTAAAAGGCCCTTTACAACAACTAAGTGGTGGGTGGATGCTGGGTTCAAGTTCAAGTCAATCCCATAGCCCCTGCTCTTAACCCTTAGGCCCCACCGTACAAACAGGAATCAGCGAGTGTGTGGTAGGGACCTGACGCAGAAGGTGGGAAGCCACGCGATGTTCCATCCTAGGCCTGCATTTAGTCTATGTCGGCTCCCTGTGCAGGCTGGAGGCAGACACAACAGCTCCAGCCTACCTGAGCCGTGTGTGTGTGTGTGTGTGTGTGTGTGTGTGTGTTGGGGTGGTGTTGGTAATTAAGAACCTTGTTAAAGGGTCTCCTAACTATATGGGAAAGTAAAATAAGCAAGCAGCAGTGGGGTGGGGTGATGGTGGAATTTCCTCCCCTCCCCTGCTTAAGTGCATTCACCAGAACCAGAAATCAGGGCAAGAGAAGGCCACACACACCTGTTCTTCCCAGCACGTCACCAGGCTTAGAATGACAGAGCCACAACGGTGATAATGTTAATAACGGCTCCCCCTTACAGAGGACCTACTATGTGCACCATCCCAGGAGCTTTACATGAATCGTTTCAACCAATCCATGAGAAAGGGGGTACTATTATCCCCTTCCACGGGGCAGAAAACCGAGGCTCAGAGAGTCACTGGCTCAAGGTCACCCAGCTGGGACTAGAAACCACGTCTGTTGACTGTAAAACCCACATGTTAAACAGAAAGAGCACTGAATTAGGAGTCCAGGAGATGAAGATCTAAGTCCTGCTTCCAACTCCCTGTGAGGCCTCAGGCAAATCTCCTCCCTGTTCTGTCCTGAGCCTTTGTCTCCCCAGGAGAGGTTGGTCCAGAAGGTGTCTCAGCCCTTCGGTGACCCTGCGAACTGCCACGCCCTCTCGCTGTCTCCCAACCCCCCCCCCCCACTCTGGGAAGCCCAGCAGCAAGTGGAGCAGCCATGCAGAAAAAGATGAGCTAGTGCCTTCTCACGGCTGCCTTATGATCCGAAGCAGCTGGAACACCCAGAACCACAAAGCCACAAGATTCCCTCGCGCCGGGCCGTGGGAGCGGGAGCCCAGAGGGCAGAGGGGCCGGGCATCCCCGGGGCAGCCACCACTTCCTCTGCCCTCACTTCTCGGCAGGGTGTGCGGAAGTGGGGGAGGCAGGCTCTGGCTCTGTGCCCTTCCGGCTCATTTCTCTGGGTCCCCGTGACCTGGGGTGGTGGGAAAGCGGTCGCTCTGGGAGAATCCCGAGATCTCACTCTGGAGGGCTAAGTTCAAGGGGAAGTTTTAAGACGAGAACCTCTGTTGGGTTCCAAAGGCGATTTTTGCCCACCATGCTCTGCGGCCAGAAGGTCCTGTGCCATCTGAGATACCCTGTCTCCCTCTCTCCATCCTTCTAAGTAGTTGCTAAAATCTCAGATCCTAGCGTAAGAGAAGTCTCCCCTTCAGGACAGGTCAAAGTACTAGGGTCCTGCTCCCCTTTTACCTGCCGCCCGCCTCGCTGCCTCACTCCTGCCCCCTGCGGTTCATCCGCACAGCAGCCAGAACCTTGCCAAAACCAGTCACACTCTCTCTCTTTCTCGCTCTTTCTCACACACACACACACACACACACACACACACACACACACACACACCAGCTTGGAGCCCAGCAGTGGCTTCCCATCACTCTTAGGATGAAATGCCAACTCCTCCAGCCCCTGTCCCCACACCTGACAAGGCCCTCCATGCCCACCTTTTCCCACCCCTCTTCCCTTGCTCTCTCTGCTCAGCCACGTCAGCCTTCTTACTGCCCATAACATCCAAACCGCATGTCCCTGTCTCGGGCCCTTTGCACTGCTGTTTCTCGGTTCAGAACTCTCCTCTCCCACATCTTTGCCCAGCTGCCCTCTTCTCATCCTTCAGGACTCGGCTTAATGTCACCTCCTTCCTTGCCCACCCATTTGAGGAGCTCCCTCCCCACCTCGCAGCTAACTCTCCACCACATCACTCTGTTTTCTTCCCTTTCTCCGAAGTGATCTTTGTGGTTGGTTGGTTTGCTTGTGTAGTCTCTGGCTCCCTCACCTAGAATACCTCTCCTCAAGGGCAGGGATTTTACTGCCTCATCCACTTTGGTCCCTACAATGAGGTGGGACCTCATTTCATCCTTTCAACTGTGCAGGTGAGGATGCTGCAGTTCAGAGTGGTGGACTGACTTGCCTAAGGTCACACAGGATGCAGACCCAGGTCTTCCTGATACCAAGGCCATTTCTGCAAAGCCTCCGTGGACAAGGCTTCCAGGGGCCCACTTTGGGGGGCTCTCACCCAGAGAGGACTTATTCACAGTGAGGCCCCTACCAAGGATAGCAAGAATGAAGGGCCTGCCTACTTCCTCAATGGTCCTTCTTTGGAGATACGGGGCAGCTGGGGCTCGCCAGTGGGGCAGGTACAATCCTGGAGATGAAGAAGCATGCCGTGAATGCCTCCCAAATAAAGGGAGCCCACTAGAAACTGGGGAGCTGGGGAAACCTTCAATCTACCCCATGTTGTGCAGAAGGAGAAACCTAGGACCAGGGCAGGGAAGGGATCTACCTGAGGTTACACAGCCCGGCAGAGCCTCACGGTCTGGGGTCTCCAGAGCCAGAGGCCCCTCCCTCCCCTGAGAAATGACAGGGGAAACCCAAAGCCCAGGTTCTAGGGAGAGAGCACTGCCAGGCCCCGAGGGCAGAGGAGGGCTGGCAGAGTGGATCTGAACCACCTGGACAAAGAAAAGACTCACATTCCTTCCTCCTTTCAAAAAACATTCATCAAGAGTCTACTCCAGGCTAGATCTTGGGCCTGTCGGCAGAGGTGAACAGCACACGCAGAAACAGACACCTCCCTGGAGAACCACGTGGTGGGTCCCATGACAGTGAAATACACACAGACCCTCTGACTCTGCAGGTCTACTCCCAGGATCCAGCCGCGAGAAAGGAGTGTGTAGGTCCACCAAGAGAAAAACAGGAATGTCACAGCTGCCCAGGCAGGAGTGTCATCCGTGGATGCACGTGTGCCTCTGCCCAATGGGACACCGTGCAGCCTGAAAAGGAGCACATTCCGGCATGTGCGGCAACGTGGGCAAACTGAACACCATTCACTGTTATCTGAGGCTGAAGGAAACCAGACCCAAGAGTACCTATTATGAGTTCATGCAGATAAAGTTCAAAACCAGGCAAACCTAGGGTGACATAAAGCAGATTAGTGGCCACCTGTCACAGAGAGGGATGGAAGGGAGTATATGGGACCTCTCCGGGGAGGAGAAAATGTCCTATGTTTTGATCTAGGTCCTGGTTCTGCCGGTGTATACATTTTTGGGGGGGAGGGAGAGGGGGAGAGAGGCAGAGAGCACAAGCAGGGGAGGAACAGAGGGAGGGGGTGGGGAGAGAGAATCTGAAGCAGGCTCCATGCTGCCAGCACAGAGCCCGATGTGGGGTTGGAACTCACGAACTTCGAGATTGTGACCTGAGCGGAAATGAAGAGTCCGATGCTTAACCAACTGAGCCACCCAGGTCCCCCTGTAGGCATATACACTTGTAAAAACTGAGCTGCGCAAGATGTGTGCATCTTACTTAAGAAATTGTACCACAATTTAAAAATATGCACAGTCTTGCCCTCGGGAAGCACACAGACCCGCGGAACAGGACTGGCATATCGTCCTCATGACCACGACCATGAAAGAGGCTGTGCTGGGACTGAGCTGGCTTCTTCCGAAACAGCGTGTGATTAACACTTCCAACCACTGTACAGAAGAGGTCCCACTATCTCCAGCTCAGAGGTGAGGAAAACGAATCTCGGAGAGGTGACCGAGTGTCTGAAATGACACAGCAAAACGTGAGGGAGCAGTCTCCACCCCCCTGGTCTCCCTTCCCCACACCTTGAGGTTGCTGGTCCCAGGCAACCCCCATGCCCCTTCCTCTCCGGCTGAACACCGAACACCGCGTGAGCACTGAACTTCTGTGAAATAGCTGCTTAGGAAATGCGTTCTTCCTCCGCCTTCCGCCTCCTCCACTCTCCCTCACCCCCTCACTGCCACATATCTCTGAGGTCATTTCAGCCCTGGACTTCTGCTCGATGAGAAGGAGCCCCAGAGGCCGGGCAGCTATGTGTTGGGGGCGAGGGGTGAGTGGTGGTGTGGACCAAGCGGCTTCCTCCGCTCCTGGGCTCCCCTGACCCGGCCTGCGGCCCCAGAGTACCAGGAGGGCTTGCGGTCAGAGACCCCACCCTTGGCTCCAGTTCACGAGTGACGTAACCCAGTGTCTGGACTCAGAGAATCATGAAATGTTTATTTGGAATAACAGCCACCACCTCCATTGCCACCGCTTACTCAGTTCGTAGCCTGTGCCAAGAGCTTGAGCCTGTCTCATGAAGCCTCACCCTAACCCTAAAACAGGTACAGTTAGTTAGGATCTCATTGTACACACAAACTGGAACTCAATGGGGTGCGGTGGCTTCCCGGGTCTCACGGGGAGGAAGTGATAGCACTGGGATTCAAACCCAGGTCTGCCCGGCCTTGAGCCCTGGGCTCTGAACCGGAGTGTGATGCTTGTAATCCTGCCCGTTATCACCGAAAATGCCCCCTGAGTAGGTCTGTTCCGGCCGCATCGCTTTACAGATGGAAAAACTAAGGCCCAGGAAGGGAGAGCCCCCAGCTCAGGGCCACACAAAAAGCTGGTGGCAGAGCTTGGCCTGAAAGCTCCATGTCCACCCTTGGCCTGGCTTTCAGTGACCAGGGCCTTGGAGCAGGCCACGTGCACCTGGATGGGCAGCGTGTGGGAGGCAGGGAGGCCTGGTTCCAGGCAGAGGTAAATATTGACATGACAGTGTTTACACTGTAACCCTACTCCGCCTGGCGGCCGCCCCACACCCACCCCACACTCACCCCGTCCTGTCCGGTTCCATCCTGCCCAGAGGGGAGGAGGCTTGCGGGCCAGGAGCTGCTGCTCATATGCTCCTAGGGGCAAGTGGGCAGGGAGCCCGGGACATCTTCGGTCAGGGGGCTGCTGGAGACCTGGGCTGCGGCCCACAGGGCAATGCGGGGAGCTGGGGAGCTGGGGAGCTGGGGTCTGAGCTGGGAGTCACAGGGCTGAGTTTCCATCCTAGCTCTGCCACTGACTGGCACTGGGACCCAAGAACAGTCCGTGAATGGGGAGGAAAGGGCTTCAGTAACTGTCAAGTGCTGTGCAAAGGTGAAAGATAAGTATCAACATTCCAGCCTGGCCACCGTCCAGCCCCAATCAGCTCCCACTGCCTCTGGCCACTGCCCAACAGCCCCATTCCCATCCCCAGGGGGGCTTTCCTAGGAGGGCAGAGTTTCTGAAGTGGGTGGCAACTTGGGACTGAAGCCAGAATCTTGAGGAATCAGGAGGCCGCTGCCTGGTTCCAGTCCCTAATTCCCTAAGTGATCTTTGAGTGTCAACTTCCACAGCTCTGTAACGGAGATAAACCTACTTCCTGGGGTTCACTTGAAGGTCGGAGAGGTTTACATTTAAGTGCCAGGCACACAGGAGATCCTCATCTTGCCCCTTGATCTTTCCACCTATAAAATGGGGAAGTTGCATCAGATGGTTACAACCAAGCACTCTACAGTTGTAAGATCTAGCAGCCAGGGCCCCCTCTCCGTCTCTGAACCCCGAAGTTAGATCCTCCCTCAGCTAATTTCCTGAATAGTCTTCAGAAACTTGTTCCCCTGTTTACATCTCCCCCCAAGGAATCCCCCAACAGCTCTGTGGGGAGGAGAGAGTCATTCCCAGGCTTGTCAGTGAGCCAAGACAGGCCTGTGGATATTTCTGCCACCCCTGTCCTTGGGGCATCTGGGAAAAGGGCAGAATCCCCAGGCTCTAGACCCCTACTGACAGTGGGATTCAATCAGCATTGGCTGTTCGTTAAACCTGGCCCAGAGCAAAGCTCTTTAAGGACAGGACAGCACCTCCTTATTTTCATTACTCTAAAACTTGGCTCCTACGAAGCACTCCATTCCACTAACTGTTGCCAGAGGAAGCACAAATGCCACCTCTTCTGGGAAGCTTTCCCTGATACTCATGGCCGGGGTGACTCTGCAGTTGTATCCCCAGGTTGGTAATGTCATATTCTACCTTATTTTAGAGCCACTTGGGAACTTCGTCCTTCTCCTCTATTAGATCAAAGTTCCTTGAGGCCAGGAGCCCCACACATTATTTTCAGGAAAGGAGGTGGGGAGGACGGTCAATGTCCACGCGGAAAGGGGCTTTGTGCAACCTCTCTTCACCGCCCACTCTGGGCAGCATGCTGGGGGTGTGGGTGGCGTGGAGGGGGCAGCGACTAGTGTCTAGACCACCACCAACTCTCCCAGGGCCACTCCAACTGGTTTTCCAGCTCCCAGCCTCACCACTCCTACCCCGAAGCAGCTTGTGTGACCATCTTAGAACACAACTCTGACGACATCACTCCCCTCGCTCTGAACTCAAGGGTGGCTCCCCACTGTCCTTAGGATCGAGCCCCAAACCTTTAACAAGACCCCACCTGCGTGCACCTGCCCCAGCCACCTCCCGAGCATCATCTTCTGAGCCCCCAGACGAATTAATTCCGGAACACACATTTTGTCCCATCTTGCACAGACGGCTCCCTCCGCCTGGAATGCTCTGCCAGGTCCCATTCATTCTTCAGGCCACAACTTTAATGCCATGTCCTCGAGGAGCCTTGTCTGATCCCCAGGTGAGGTTCCCTTATCTGCTCTACAGTACCGTGTGTCCCCTTGGCAACAGCAATTGCACTGCTAATTTCCTGCTCCTTATCTGCCTGCCTGTCTGCCACACTGTGGAAAAGAGACCTATCGGTCTCTTTCACCCTGACTGCAGCCCCGATGCCTGGTATTGTGCCAGGCGGACTTGGTTGGTGAATGAACGAATGAATGTGCTAGGGGTGCTCACCTAGTGAACTAAAAAAGGAAAAAAATGGAGCAGAAACACAAAAACTCATAAACATTTGCTGATGGTTCCTCCCTGGCTGTAGACATCAAAGTGTGGACTTTAGCCAAGCGGGTTATGTCTTGGCTAATGCCCGAAACCTTCTGTCGAACCCACCCTGTAGCCCTCTCACTCCTCAAATCTTGTCGCTCCCCTGATGGGGTCTGGTCTCTCCAATTCTGTCTAGGAAACCACCTATTTATTCTTTAACAAAAATGAACAACGGGTCTGTCTACCAAAAATCTTAGCGATGTCAGGAAACCTGAGTAATCCGGTTATGAGCGTAGATGCTGGCTGCACGTGGAAGGGTACCACCGGGCTCTGGGAAGCCAGTAGAGACTGGTTCAGGGGACATGTGGCTGGCCTAGCATCTTCAAATAGTAACACTTTACCTTAAGTTCTTAAGCATTCCACATAGTATCCGAGATTGTACCCTCATGATAATCCCGCTAAGAAAACAAATCTGCCCCACTTGGTAGGAAAGGAGGTGCAGAGAGGGGGAATAGTTGATCCAAGGTCATGCAGCAAGCTGGAGGTACATCCAGTGTTCAAACCTAGGCACTGGACCCTGTCCTCAACCCGGCCACTCACAGTAAAGATGATTCCTAACCCTCAGCCATGGCTTTAAGCTCAGCCCCTAGGTTGGAATGTGAAGGAACATTCTCAAGAAGCCACAACAGCAGACTGGGAACACTGGGTTGAGTCTCTTTCTCCCCAACCTGTCTGCCTGGTAACCCTCTAAATATATAGGAGGTATGTTTGACCCTATCTTGCTGTGTGACTCTAGGCAATCTCCTTCACCTCTCTGTGCCTGCTGCTGGGTGGTATGAAACAACTGAAGACAGGAGATAGAAAAAGCCTTCTTAGAACCCTCAGGCCAAGCCTGCACTGAGGTCCACCTGAGGACTTTAAGAACTACCCTGGGTGAGTAGCTAGGAACCATCGGGGAGATTCAGCCAGGACAAGAGGGAACAGCCCCACCCACCCTCCAAAGGAGCCCCATTTGGAACCTGGGGGCCAGGGGAAAGAAACTTGGCTACACTGGAGGAGAGGGAATGCGGGGTTTGTTTAAAACTCATGGAGCAGGAGATCCAAGGAATAAACTCTTTAGCTGCCCTGAATCACCCCCACCTCAGGAATGAGCACAGGAACTAGTGTTCAGGGGAAACCAAATGACAGGGGCCAAAGAGGCCTGATGTCCACCTCCACCCCATCTCCCCCTCCCCCACTGCCACCCAACCCCCCCCCCCCACACACACACACACACGCGTGCGCACTGAGTCTACAATCCACTCCTCAGCCTAAGCCTTTGGCCATCTGGCCCCACCAACATCCCTTGACCACGTTCTCTCCTCCTTCCTGGCTCTCTCATGCCCAGGTGCCAGGCAAGCTCCCTTCTGGCCTTTCCGAGAGAATTTCCTGTGTCTCACGCCCTGGTCCTCTGTTCACACGGGTTTCTCTACCTGGATGTTCTTTCCAATTCAGATGCCACTTGCTCAGTGAAGCTTTCCCTCATCTCTCCAGCCAGGAGGGGGCCCTCGCCTGGCATGATACCTCTGCCCCTCCCGAAGATATGCCACCTAGCATGAGGATCCTGGCAGACATTTACACACTGGCAGAAGCTCCCCTAACAGTATTTGTGACAGTTGTTCCTCCTCCGCACAGGGCATATAGTAAGTGGTCAATGAATCTTCACTGAATGATGAACAAAGAAGTGATTCTTAAGTCTCACTGTCCCCTTCTTCTCCCGACAACATGATACACTGTAATCCTTCTTCCAGACTAACAAACAGATGTCACACACAACTTCCCAATTTGAGTTTAAGACTGTACAAGAAAGGAAACGAAGCTGTAATTGAGCAAGCACTCCCGCTGTGTTATCGCACCAAATCCCCACTCCACCCCTGCAAGTAAGACTTTTCAACTCTTCTCACAGATGAGGAAACTGATAGTTAAAGGTGAGGGTTTGACTTGATCCAAGTCCCTGTGGGGAAGTGGAAGAGCCGGGCTCTGAACCTGAATCCGTTTGATGCTAAAACCTGGCAGGTTTTTTGGTCGTAAGGCTCGGAAAAGTGTGTCCAAGGTGAGGTGCCCTCTCTTTCTTTAGTGGTTTCTAAGGAGGAAAAAATTCTCTTTCTGAGTAACGTACGTCAGGGTGGGTTTGGAGGCAGAGCAAATGATATGACCTCAATGTCTCACCCCCTTTAATTGCCTATGTGCTGAGACTTTAAATCAAGGGCCAGGCCATAGGGTGGCCTTAGGGTGCGAGTTCCCTGCCACTGGAACCATCCAAGTAGAGCATTCCAGGGGAGAGATTCCTGACCAAGGAGGTAGGTTGGATCCAAGATGGTCTCTAAGCCATAATTTCATTACTTCTGACTCTGAACAGGCAAGTGATGGCAAAGGGGGAGGCAGATATTGGCAGGAAGAGGAGAGAGAGAGGAAGGGAAAGGGATGTTGTAAGGGGACTCCAGCTCTGGGCGGAGCAGAGGTTGGTCCTGGGGAATCACTGGGGGACTCTTCATGTCTACAGGGGTCCCATCTTGCCCCCACCTGGGCCCCTTCAGGCTTGGCAGCAGCATCACAGAGAAACAGAGGTGGCTGTACCGCTGGGACTGGCAGCCATCATCGCTGGCACATGCCCTCCTCAGGCCCTACATGGTGACCTGTACTCACTTCACAGGGCACAGAGCAGGACTAGGAGACAGAATCAGAAGGGCTTGCCCAGGGGAAAGAAAGCAAAGAGAAGTAGGTGGCCTCCGCCCCCAAGATGCAGAAGTGATCTAGGGAGGTCACCTCTCTAGGGAGGTGATTGAAAGGTCCAAGCTTTTCCTTCCAGAGAAAACACCCCTCCCTAAAAGAGCTCCAAAAAGCCCAGCCTCAACCACATGAGTTTCTCTCTGGGGCTTCAGAAACCCCCATGAAATCTCCCAGCCATGTCCCTTCTCCTTGGTGTCGCTGACTAACCCCTTCAGCAACCCCCTCCTCCGAGGACCCATTACGGGGAGATGCTGGGGAGACCGGATCACTGAATGCAGGGTCCTCAAGTGTCCCCTGGTCTCTGACAGCCGCCAATCTAGCTGCCTCCATTCTCCACTCCCGTAGGCCACAGTGGGATAGACAGTCCCCGAGTGCCCTCGACCGAACCCTCCGAATGCGCTGGGCTCGGCCACCCACGATGCCCCAAGCCTAGCCTCAGCACCAGACCGACCTCAGCGTCCCGGGACACTCAGGTCCAATTGGATCCACCGGCTCCCTAACCAACCCCGACCCCGCTAAGGACCCAGCCGGAATGCCCGGGGTCTCCACGCCCAGCCAGGACTTCCGGACGCCCCAGACCCCAACTGCACCAAGTGTCCCCGAAGCGAATCGGCCACCCCGAGCCCTCCAAACCCGGCTGGGGCCAGCCGCCCAGAAGCAAGCTCGGCGCGGCCCCCGACGGAACCGAGGCGGCGCCGCCCGGCCAGCCGAGCCCGGCCCGCGCGCCCCCCGACTCCTCGCCTCCCGAGCGAGAGCCGCAGCCGGCGCCCAGCCCCCCGCGAGCGCGGCCGAGTCCCACCGCTGCGCCGCCGCCGGGGCCGTCCAGGCGGGGCGGGGCACTCACCATAGCTCGCGCGCTCCGCTCCTGCACCGCGCAGCTCCCCGGGCCGGATCCCAGCTCTCGGCTCCAGGCAGCGCTCCTCGGTCGGCGCGGCTGGCTGGCCCCGGCCGCGCGCTCGGCTCCCCGCGGGCGAGCGCGGCTCCGGCGCCTAGACTCGGGGAGGCGGGCCCGCCGAGCGGCCAATGGCAGGACGCGGGGGCCGGGCCGCGCAGCCAATCACGCCCCGAGCCTGCCCTCGACCCCGCCCCGCACAACCTCCTTAACCCCAGGCGCGCCGGGCAGGGAGCGCGGCTGCGTGGGGACCCCGCGGCCCGCGCGGGCGGAGTCTCGGGCTGCGGGGTGCGGGGTGCGGGGTGAGCCGTCGCTGAGCCAGGCTTCGGGGGCAGGCGGAGCCCAGGGAGCGGCTCCGCTGCGGCGGGTGCGCGGCGCCAGGAGCCTCGGCGACCTTTGTCTCCTGCCTGGCGCCTGCTCGGGAGTGTGACCCAGGGCGCTGCAGCTGCGCGTGTATCTATGTGGGGTGTGTGTGTGTGTGTGTGTGTGTGTGTGTGTGTGTGTGTGTGTGCGTGTGCGCGCGCGCGCGCAAGAGGGGAGGAGGGGGAGAAGAGGACAGAGAAAAAGCGGGGGAGGCGTGGATCCCGCGTGCCTGTGTGTTTATTTGCGACCGAAAGGCAGACTGGCTATATTTGGGGTTTGTTACTTCAAGCTTGCGTGTGTGTGTGTGTGTGTGTGTGTGTGTGTGTGTGTGTGTGTGTTTTAAGAGAGCAGGGCGAGAGAAGGAGTGGGAGGGAAGCAGCGAGGAGGACCGATGGCTCTCCATGCCTGTGCATTTTGGGCGTCCGGGGGAGAGACTGTCTCTACATGTGTGTTGTATAAGAGAGTGAGTGAAGGAGGAGGGAGCGGCAGGGTGTCTGTGTATTTGTATGATGTGTGACCTGTGCCTTATGGGCCTGTTGTACATGCATGTGATATGGTAGAGACTGTGTCCCTGTTACAGAGACCAAATCCCTGTGGTTTTGTGGTGTTGTGGGTGCATGTGTACATGTGCACACACAAGGAGGCTTGGCTGTGATTCGGTACACTGTGGATGTAGCCTAGTTTGTGGAAAGAGATAAAAACCTTGTGTGTGCAGCAAAAGTGTTTTGTTTGTGTGACTTTGTGATCACTTGTATTCATGTTGTGTTGAGAAAGAGAAACCAAGGTGTAAGGGGTGTAATGAGTGTGTATTCTGGAGAGACAAAGCCCTCCTGGAGGAGATGGGGTTTGGGCTTTGAAGGAGGTAGAAGCCGTTCATAAGGCAAGAAGGAAAGACGTGCGGAATCTTGCCCACCAGCCGTGAGACTGGTGGTAAGGGCGTTGAATTGGCTGGGAACAGGTGGATTCTGGGAGAGAGGACATCTAGTGCCAGGAGGGAGGGTAAGAACAGGGGACAGCAACCCCTGCTCAGGAGCTGGCTCAGAATGACTGCGCGTGCAGAAGAGGGAAGGTCTAGGCACACAATGCCAGGATTTCTAGGGGACCATCTGTTCCTGGGCAGTGTGTGTGGCAACCTAGAGGGCAGGAAGGGGCTCTGTGGACGTAAATCTCCCCCCTTCCATTCAAGAGTACTCTGAATTCTTTCAGGTGGAGGGAAGGATGTAAGGAGTAGGGCCACCTGTCAAAATTCACATAGCATGTTGAGTGCAGGAGACAGGAAGCATGGTAGAGAGGGGGGCGGGTTGGGCCTTGCCCAGGTCTCTGTCCCAGACACTCTCTCCACCCTGGAGGTTGGGTAACATACCATCAGCTGCCCAGGCCTGAGCCAGTCTCAGATTCCTGGCAATTCCTCAAGTATCTTCCTGGGAGGTGTAGCCTGAGGCCTGGATTTTGAGATCCAGGAAAACACAAAATTGGAACCCAGTTATCCTGAGTTATCCAACAATGTGATCGTGGGGGATTCCCTTCTCTTCTCTGGGCCTCAGTTTTCTCCTCTGTATTCCTGCCCACCTCCCTGTACTGATGTGAGGATTTAACAAGTTAATGTACACGCAAGTCCCTTGTAAACTACAAACCACTGGAAAATGTTAAGCATCGTTCCATTTATACAAAGTTCAGAAATAAGCAAAATGAATCTGTGCTGTGGGGAAGTCAGGCTACCTTTGGGGAGGGAATAACTGGAAAGGGAAAGCCAGGGACACTTCTGAGTGCTGGTAAGGTCTCAGGAAAGAGGGGCTGGGTACGGGATGTGCTCAGTTTGTGAAGCCTCCTTAGAGTCTGTGTATTTTTCTTTCTACAGGCACACCTTGGAGACATTGCAGGTTTGGTTCAAAACCACCACCATGAAACAAATACCGCAGTAAAGCAAGTCAAATGAATTTTTTGGTTTCCTAGTACATTTAAAGTTATGTTTACACTATACTGTAGTCTGCTAAGTGTGCAAAAGGCATCATACCTAAAAAAAGAACCCAATGTACATACCTTAGTTAAAAGATACTCCATTGCTGGAAAATGCTAAACATTATGAGCTTTCGATGAGTCATAATCTGTTGCTGGTGGAGGGTCTTACCTCTACGCTGATGGTTGGTGACTGATCAGGATGGTCAGGTCAGCACCTTCAGGGTGCTGAAGGCTGGGGTGGCTGTGGCAATTTCTTTTTTTGTCCTTTGTTGGTGGCAGTTTCTTAAAATAAGACATCAGTGAAGTTTGCCTTAGTGATGGGCTCTTCCTTTCATGAAGTTTCTCTGTAACATGCGACGCTGTTTGATAGTATTTTACCCACAGTAGAACTTCTTCCAAAACTGGAAGTCAATCCTCTCAAACCTGCCACTGCTTTATCAACCAAGTAATATTTATGTAATATTCTAAATCCATTGTTGTCTTTTCAACAATCTTCACAGCATCTTCCCCAGGAGTAGGTTCCATCTCAAGAAACCGTGATCTTTGCTCTTCCATAAGAAGCAAGTCCTCATCTGCTTGAGGTTCATCATGACATGGCAGCCATCCAGTCCCCCTTTCAGGCTCCACTTCTAATTCTAGTTCTCTTGCTGTTTCCACCCCATCGGCAGCTGATCCCTCTGCTGACGTCTTGAACCCCTCACGTCATCCGTGAGGGTGGGAATCAACTTCTTCCAGACTCCTGTGAATGTTGATATTTTGACCTCTTCCCATGAATCTTGAATGTTCTCATTGGCATCTGGAATAGTGAATCCTTCCCAGACAGTTTTCAACTTACTTTGCCCAGATCCAAATAATTTGGATATTATTAAATAATCTTCAATATTAAATAAGTATATTAAACAGCATCAAATAATCTTAAATGCCAAGACCTTGATCCATGGGCTGCTGAAGGGATGATATATTAATTAGCAGGCATGAAAACAACTTTAATCTCGTCGTACATCTTCATCGGAGCTCTCAGGTGACCAGGTGCGTTGTCAATGAGCAGTAATATCTTGAAATGAAGCTTTTTTTTTTTTTCCTGAGCAATAGGAATCAACAGTGGGCTTAAAATAATCAGCAAACCATCGTGAATAGATGTGCTGTCACCCAGTCTTTGTTGTTCCCTTTCTAGACTGCCGAGTAGATTTAGCATGACTCTTGAGGGACCTGGGATTTTCAAAGTGGTACATGAGCAGAGGCTTCAACCTCAAGCCACCAGCTCCATTAGCCCCTGACAAGAGAGTCAGCCTGTCCTTTGAAGCTTCGAAACCCAGCATTGACTTCTCCTCTCCAGCTATGAGAATCCTACATGGCATCTTCTTCTAATACGAGGCTGTTTTATCTACATGGAAGTCTGTTATTCAGTGTAGCCACCTTTATCCATATCTCAGCTAGATCTAACTTGCGGCAGCTTCTACATCACCACTTGCTGCTTCATTTTGCACCTTTATGCTATGGAGATGTCTTCTTCCCTTAAATCTTGTGAACCGACCTCTGCCAGCTTTGGACTTTCTTCTCCAACCTCCTCCCCTCATTCAGCCTTCATAGAGCTGAAAAGAGTGAGGGCCTTGCTCTGGATTAGGCTCTGGCTTCAGGGCTTGTTGTGGCTGGTGTGGGCTTCTATCCAGGCCACTCAAACTTTCTTCTTCTCAGCAATAAGACTGTTTCACTTTCTTATCATTTGTGTGTTCACTGGAGTAGCGCTTCTCATTTCCTTCGAGAATTTTTCCCTTGCATTCACGACTTGGCTAACCAGTGCAGGAAGCCTCGCTCTCAGCCTATCTCAGCTTGCAATATGCCTTCCTCACTGAGCTGAGTCATTTCTAGCTTTTGATGTAAAGTAAGAGACGTGCGACTCTTCCTTTCATTTGAACACTTAGAGACCACTGTAGGGTTATTAAATGGCCTAATTTCAATACTGTTGTGCCTCAGTGAATAGGGAGACCCAGGGAGAGGGAGAGAGGCAGGGGGATGGCTGATAAGTGGAGCAGCCATAACACACACGATGCTTATTGATGAGGTTTGCTGTCATATATGGGCACGGTCCGTGGTGCCCCCAAACCATTACAATAAACATCAAAGATCAATGATCACAGTTCACTATAACAGATATAATAATGAAAAATAATGAAACGTATAATTTGGGGTGCTGGCTGGCTCAGTCAGAAGAACAGCATGGGACTCTTGATCTTGCGGTCGTGATTTCGAGCCCCACATGGAGTAGAGATTACTGAAATAAACAAAACTTAAAAATTAACAATGAAAAAGTCACTAAAATGGGACACAGAGACACAAAGTGAACAAATACTGTTGGAAAATGGCACCCATAGACTTACTCGACACAGGGTTGCCACAAACCTTCAATTTGTAAAAAATGCAATCTCTACAAAGCACAATAGGGGCGCCTGGGTGGCTCAGTGGGTTAAGTGTCCGACTTTGGCTTAGGTCATGAATGGTTCATGAGTTCAAGCCCTACATCAGGCTCTCTGCTATCAGCACAGAGCCGAAAATAAATAAACATTGGGGTGCCTGGGTGGCTCAGTCAGTTAAGCGTCTGACTTTGGCTCCGGTCATGATCGCATGGTTCGTGAGTTCAAGCCCCTCTCTGCTGTCAGTGCAGAGCCCGCTTTGGCTCCTCTGTCTCCCTCTCTCTGCCACCTCGCTCATGCAGCTCTCTCTTTCTCTCTCTCAAAAATAAAAAATTTAAAAATAAATTTAAAAAACAAGCACAGGGGCATCTGTGTGGCTCAGTCACTTAAGCGTTCGACTTCAGTTCAGGTCATGATCTCACAGTTCGTGGTTTCCAGCCCTGCGTTGGGCTCTGGGCTGACAGCTCAGAGCCTGGAGCCTGCTCCAGATTCTGTGTCTCCCTCTTTTTCTGTTCCTCCCCCACTCATGCGGTCTCTCTCTCTCTCTTTCTCTCTCTCTCTCAAAAATAAACATTAAAAAAAATTTAAGCTATAAAAAAAAACCCCAAAGGGGGTATGCCTGTATATTTTATTCCAACAACATGTTCCAAAAACAAAAAAGAAAGGTCATGCATCCTGACCACATTTTCTTCACTCATGCAATGGACATTCTGAAATGCTCTATCAGCGAGGCAGAAACCGGGTTGAGCAGTGGGGAAACAGCACAAACAAGATGGGATCCTGGCTGTGGGAAGAAACAGAGGAGAGTGGTCATGGCTTCCTCACTTCTGAAAGGAACATGTGGACAGCAGGGAGGAGCTTTGCCCAAATTCACTCCCTGGGCAGAACCAGGACTAGAAACAAAGCCTCCAATGTTGTGGCTGAGTCCTTTTTTTATTTTTATTTTTAAATTTCTTTTAAACGTGTTTATTTATTTTTGAGAGAGAGAGACAGATAGACAGACAGAGCATGAGTGGGGTAGGGGCAGAGAGAGAGAGAGGGAGACACAGAATCCGAAGCAGGCTCCAGGCTCCGAGCTGTCAGCACAGAGCCCGACATGGGGCTCGAACCCACAAACTGAGATCATGACCTGAGCTGAAGTGGGACGCTTCACCGACTGAGCCACCCAGGCACCCCTGGCTGACTCCTTTCCATTCTACCAGGAGAGGCCATCTCTAATCTTATGCTGCCCAGGGAAGAACAAGAAAAAAGATTTGCTGCCAACTCTGAATCTAACCCCCAACTCCTTAGGGACCCACAGAGCTCACCGCTTCTAAACAGCCTTCTGGGAACAATTCTATGCACTAGATGCTATGATTCCCACCCCACCCCATATTGCAAGTGACAAAAATTAACATTCAGAGAGGGAGAGTGATTTCCCTAAGAAGGCACAGCTACTCTGAGAAGATTTGCTCCTTTGCTGGCATTCTGCTGCTTCTTTTGGCATTTGTGGGCTCTCTGATGGAGACACGGGTGGTTGTATGGCAGGAGAACATGTTTCCCTTGTCATAGTCCTATAGAATGAGTGGCGAAGGGTGCCTCCTCCAAATATTCAGGTCTCTGGGCACTATGATTGCTCAGTTAGAGCATCAGGGCTCAAAACCCTGGCAAAAAATCCAACTTAAACTGAAAAATACAGAGGTACAGCTAGATTTAGGCACAGTTGCACTGAGGAACATAGATGAGGTGGTCAGGATTCAATGTCACTACCCATCTCTCAAGACTGTTTTCCTCTCCGCGGCTTCATTCTCTTTCCTCATGATCACAAGATGGCTGCCAGCAGCACCAGGCACGCATCCTTGTCTCTCAGCAACCTCAACAGAAATAGGACTCTTGGGACACCTGCCTGGCTCAGTTGGTGGAGCATGCGACTGTTTACCTCCAGGATGTGATTTCGAGCCCCATGCTGGGTGTAGAGATTACTTAAAAATAAATTTTTTTATTAAATTTTTTTTTTACATTTTATTTATTTTTGATAGACAGAGAGAGACAGAGCACAAGCAGGGGAGGGGCAGAGAGAGAGGGAGACACAGAATCCGAAGCAGGCTCCAGGCTCCGAGCTGTCAGCACAGAGCCCGACACGGGGCTCGAACTCACAAACTGTGAGATTGTGACCTGAGCCAAAGTCGGACGCTTAATCGACTGAGCCACCCAGGCGCCCCAGGACTCTCTTTTCTTAACAAAATTCCCCTGAGTCTTAACAAAATTCTACCGAGTCTCATTAGCTCTTATGGAGACATGTGTCTGTTCCTCTGCCAATCACTGTGGCCAACGGTTCTGACTGGCCAGACCACAGATAGCGAGGGCCCCAGAAGTACCTGGCATTTGAATCTGACTGTGGTTTCCAGCCAGCCCAACCTCAGGATTCACCAGGGTCCAAGAAAAATGCCCCAGAATTTGTGGAGAGGCTTGCATTTCACAGGCTTTCAATAAATGGTAATGATTACTATCGGTATTATTCTCTGCTTTGCCTGTGCCGTCATCTTGTACAGAACAGATGCCCAGTAATGTCTAGTATACATTTGGTGCCCAAAGAATCCTTAGCGGTTGACCAATTTCTTGTGGTTTTTCTTTTGGATTCATACCACGGACCAAGGCAGATAGAGTCTGGACAAACTGAACAGCCCACAGGCATGCAGACAGAATGAGACTCGTTATAAGGGCTCTTAAATTTTGATTTTATTTCTTCTTCCATAACTGAGGAGAATCTGCAGTGTAGAACTCCCAGCAGAGAACACCAGACTCTCCAGGAACAGACTCCCTGACACTCACACACCAGCCTGTCAAAGAAGGTGGAGTCAGGAAGACATTGGAAGGAGCCCACTAGGATGCTGGCAGGGGAGGGGGCAGGTAGAGCCGGTCAGACCCAATTAGACTATTTCTTGACTCCTCTAACCCCACAGAGAGGTCGCCTGGGGACCAGGATGTCCCAGCCTGACCCCTTCCCCATGGGCCACCGGCTACTCTAATTTAGTTGGGCAGTTTGAGTTTCTGGGAGGAATTGGAGGTCCATTAAGACATCGCCAACAATGGCCTCTATTTATCAAGTGTGTGCCGGGCCTCCTACTGGGGATTTTCCATGATTTAAATATAGGAGCAACAGAATGCATTTTGGGTACTCCCGTTAACTCTGCGTTTGCTTTACTTTTTCTACTATTTCTCCCTTTGCCCTGATTTCCTTACATAATTCCAAAAATATAATAAATCTGTGTCTTCTCCGAGTTCAAACTTAATAAATGCTCATTGTAAAATAATGCAAACAATACAGAAACGAATACAACAGGAAAAAAATCCCCCATTCCCCACTCCTCTGATACGAACCACTGCTAACTCCTTGATGTGATTCTGCCTTGAGCTGTATTAACAGATGTTTGTCCAGTCTGTGAAAGGAAAAACACTATCCACCTGTTATAGCCTCCCCTCCCTCCCTTACTCTCAGGAAGGAAACTGCAGGTCAGGCAGCTGCAGCCTGGCTTTATCCTGGGGATCTGGGGAACAGGTGGAGAGAGGGAAAGAAACAAGCTAGGACAGTCAGGGCAGAGGTGGCTGAGTTGGGAAAAGATAGGGAGAAGTTGGCGCAAGGGACCAACGATGTAAAACCAGTGCAGACTGGGCTTTGAGAGAGGAGTTGAGGAATCAGAACACAGATTTGGGGGCCGCTGTCCTGTGTGCAGAGGGTGAGAGGGAAGGCTAGAAAAAGAAAGAGGGAGAGGAAAGCGAACTTCAGCAAGCTTTATTGAGATTATATATGAGACCTACTTTAACATTTTCAAATGAATTGAATACATGTTTAAATTGCTTTTCCAAAAAAAAAAAAAAATATTGCTTTTCAAGATTTCTTTGGGAGGAGGACCTGGTGTTTCTAATTCAATAGGAGGCTGAGACTAGCCTCCAGGTGGTCCAGCTTTTCCCAGACTACTTTTTATAAACAAAAATTGAGATTACATAATAATAACGGCTAAAATGTATTGCCTACTTACTATATGCCAGGAACTGTGCTAAGGACTCTCTCATATGAATTTATTTAATTCTATAATAACTAATGGGGGTAGGTACTACTATTACCCCATTTTACAAACCAGGAATTTGAGGCTCAGAGTGGCGAAGCAACTTGCCTGGGGTCACACAGCCAGCAGGTGGGGATGCTGAAATGAGATACTTGTCAATTATTTTAATCTTCTGGTAAATGTCATTTTTTTTTTAATTTGTTATCTATTTTTTTGCAAGCAGCTTCAAATCCCTTTCTGCTTGTGATCAGGTAGAGATGTACATAAACAAAGGCAGGCATACGCTGTCACAGGACCCACCCCCAATTCTTTGTGGGATCACCAGTATTTTCTCCATTAAGCACCCAAAGCTGAGTGGGACACAGCACTAATCCAGGGTGACACAATTTTCACGTTGTGTCTTGGGATTTGATGAACTGTGTTGGAGTCTCAGTTACCCAGGCACAAATTCACAGCCCCTGAGGGCTGGACCTGAACAAGACGTGAAAAGTGATCTATTCCAGTCCCCTTTGCGGTTTCTGGATTTCCTTGGCAGGTCCTCCACAGGTCCCCCTCCCCTGAGGTCACCTGGTCCAAGTCTGAACACCTCTGTGTATAGCAGACCCACTACTTTTGCAGAGCCCAGAGGGAAGCAGCTGAGAAAGTAGGCCAGGCTGGAGCAGCGAAGCAGAAGAAATGCCTGAGAATGAGCTGAGAAGAACCCAGGGAGACTGCCAGAGGGGACAGGAGTGCAGAGAGAGTGGAAAACCACATCCTCAAAGGCCTTCCTTGCCAATAGCAGCACTTTGATAGCAGCCCCTTTCAGTTACGGAAGTAAGAATGTATTTTTTTTTTAGGGAACCAAGTCACCCCCAAACCAGACTACTATAATCTAATACATTTTCCTTTTTGCCTTGGCTACTAGGAAGCCCTTGGGTAGGTTGTATATTTACATAATTAACTAATTCCGTCCAGACACCTGATAAATTTCTCCCTCTCTCTTTCTAATGACTTTCCATCTCTCTTTTTAAATTGATTTTTTTTTTACAGCGTTTGCTTTAACACCCAAAGGCTACCTCTTTGCATTTTTGTAAATGGAGGCGATATTAGTTATAAACAAAAAGTTTGTAATGTGAATGTGTCGGTTGACAGCTGGAGAGAGCCAGATGGTGGAGGACACAGGATAGGACATCGGACTGGGTCACGGTGGGGGAAAGTGGGTCAGGTAGGAGGGAGAAGATGGCGGAACGGTGACGGGTCACATAGAGAAGAGGCGCTTGGTGCCGGAACATTTGACATGGTGGGAGGTCAGGGGCGTTAGAGGGAGTAGCTGGGTGTGGAGGAAGGAGTGTGCCGGTCAGCAGGAAGGAAAGAGTTTTCTGGCAGTGGGAAGGGCCTGTGCAGAGACCCAGACATGGGAAGGGAGCAGGAACACAGGAGGAAGCTTCTGTGGTTGGAGCGTCTAGAACAGTGAGGACAGTGCTGAGCTGGGGCTGGGGAGAGCCAGGCCGGGCCTGTCCTTCGGTGAAGCGGCTTTCATCCTGAAGCCTGAATACTCACATTCTCAGGAACTGCCCTGGGGAGCTGGTCTCAGAGGCAAGGCGGAGCCTGGCAGCCCCAGGCCAGGGGCTGTATCCCGCCCCTGGGTGTCTGTGCTGGATGCAGCTACAACCTTAGGGCCAGGGGTGCAGGTGAGGGCAGGCCAAGGCTTTGACCCAGGTGCCCTTAAAGCAGACCGGGCTGCTCAGCTCTGCTGACTCCGTTGGGAACTCCCCAGGGGCTGCCCAGCCACTCAGAACCACGGAGGAAGACTCAGGGCTCCAACCAGGCCGGTGGGTGGGCCTGGACCCACAAAAATGACCATCTGACTCGGGCTGGGGACCATGGGATGAGCTTCCACTCCGGAGTCAAACTCTCTGAATAGATTCTCATGTGAGAGTGGACCACACTGTCTACTTCTCTGAACTTCATCTGTAAAATGGGAGTGATAGGGGCACCTGGGTGGCTCGCTCAACAGTCGGTCGAGTGTCTGACTCTTGATTTCAGCTCAGGTCGTGATCTCACAGTTCATGGGATAGAGCCTTGCGTCAGGCTCTATGCTGACAGCACGGAGCCTGCTTGGAATTCTCTCTCTCTCTCTGCCCCTCTCCTACTCTCAAAATAAATAATAAATAAATATTTAAAATGGGAGCGATATTACCTTCCCTGAAGGCATGTTTAGAAGTTTAAGTGAGTTGGGGTGCGTAGGTGGCTCAGTCGGTTGAGCGTCTGACTTCAGCTCAGGTCATGGTCTCACAGTTCGTGGGCTTGAGCCCCGTGTCGGGCTCTGTGCTGATGGCCCGGAGCCTGGAGCCTGCTTCGGATTCTGGGTCTTCATCTTTCTCTGCCCCTCCCCTGATCGTGCTCTGCCTCTCTCTTGCAAGAATAAATAAAACATTTAAAAATTAAAAGCAAAACGAAGTTTGAATGAGTTAACAAAAGCAAAAGATTTAGCGTAAGATAGTTAATGAATGTTCACTCCTGAAGGGAAGAGGTCCCTGATGCAGCCACCCCTGGACCCCTGGACCTCACACCTGCCTTCCGTGTCTCGAGTCTGATTAGGGCTCTCGCAGCCACCGGCTTCCTGCTGATGCGGTGTCCCCCACTCTGTCTTGCCCTGTCTGTTCACTCTGTTGAGTCCACTGGTCTCCCCTGTGTGACCCCAGCTCTGTAGCCCCAGAAGTGGGACCAGACTGGGGTTGGTGCTCAGTAACGTCTATCAGACTGTACTGAAGTTCTCCTCTGGTGGATGCAACCTGTTTAATGAGCACCTCCTCCTTGCCTACACCATCTTGTTTAGCCTTCACATAACCCCTGTTTTCTTTTTCTTTTTTTTATTTTTTAAATGTTTAATTATTCTTGAGAGAGAGAGAGAGAGAGAGAGAGAAAGACAGAGAGAGAGCAGGGGGAGGGCAGAGAGAGGGAGACACAGAATCAGAAGCAGGCTCCAGGCTCTGATTTGTCAGCCCAGAGCCCGACGTGAGGCTCAGACCCACGAACTGCGAGATCATGACTCCAGCTGAAGTCGGATGCTTAACCAACTGAGCCACCCAGGTGCCCCTACATAACCCCTATTTTCATAGATGAAGATCCTGAGGGTCAGAGGGGTGAAGTGCCTTGCCCCACATAACACAGCCTGTAAGTGACAACCTAGGATGGAACCCACCTCTATCTGACTCCAAAGATCCTGCTCTTAACTGTGGCTTTGTACATCCTCACTGCGTTTCCTCCACGTGGAGGGCAGAATTCAGAGGCTCCAGCAGCCGCTGCAAAAGGCCAGAGGACCCTGGGATGGGGACAGTCACCCAGAATCTCTGGGCGTCGGTCTCCTAATCTATAAAATGAAGGGGCTAGATCAGTGATTCTCAACACTGGCAGCCTATTCAAATCGTCTGAGGAGCTTTAAAATGTACCAGTGCCTGGGCCTCACCTCGGGTCAGTGAACCCTGAATCTCTGAGTGGGTCCCGAAGTCTATAAAACTCCCACATGGTTTGATTGCACACTCTGGGCTGGGATCGCTGAACCAGCCTCTCTCCCTGAGGCCTATTTGGAACCCAGCAGATGTGGGTTCTAATCCCAGATCCACTCTTTCCCCTACAACATCTTCATCCAGCAAATGAGGAGAGCAAGGCTCAGTGAAGTCCAAAGTCATACAGCTAGGAAGTGGTACTGTGGGGCTTAGAACCCAGGTCTGCCCTCGGGAGCATCAGGTCCTGGACGAGCAGAAGAGGTGTGGGCGGGTCCACTTAGAGTCTGTGGCTCCCCTGGCAGCCTAGACTGCCCGAGCCTGGGTGGGGCCCGTCGGGGGGCATCCTACAACCACCGCTGCCCCATGACTCACGGCTTGGGGAGCAGGTGTTGGGGCAGCATAACGTCACCCATACCGCAGCCATCTGCTCACCTAGCACGTGCCCGGGCACCTCCAGTTCCCGCTGTGCCCCACACCCAGGGCAGCAGCGGGCGGCTTGTGTGTAACTGGGGGGTGCCGGCACTGGCCGCAAGAACACGCTGGCAGGGAAGCTGGTCCCGACTTAAGGCACAAGCAGACCCTGTTTTAAACACCTGCCCCATCACTCATGTGCACATGGTCTTTGCAGGTCAAGGCACCTTTGCAAGACACTGCAAGCTATGTGTGTAAAAGCACAGCTCACAGACTTCTCAGTGGGGCTTTGGCCGTGCCGGTCCTCACCTGGAGCACCTTCCCCTTCACTCTTGCTTGCAGGCCTGAGTCCCCCTGTCAACCTTCACATGGGCCTTCTGGGGCCACCATCTCTCAGGAGGCTCCCCCTTCATCCTCTGTCACTATACCCCCTGTTCTTCTATTTATCAGAATGTATCATTCTGGGGGCTCCTGGGTGGTTTAGTCGGTTTAGCTGAGCATCTGATTCTTGATTTCAGCTCAGGTCATGAGTCCAGGGTCATGGGATTGAGCCCCATGTTGGATTTTATTGAGCACTTACTATGTGGCAGGTATTCTCTCTCTCCCCCTCTGCCCCTCTCCCCTGCTCACACACTCTCTCTCTCTGTCTCTAAAATAAAAAATAAAGGGGCACCTGGGTGGCTCAATCGGTTAAGCATCCGACTTTGGCTCAGGTCATGATCTCATGGTTCATGAGTTCAAGCCCCACATCAGGCTCTGTGTTGATAGCATGGATCCTGCTTGGGATTCTCTCTCTCCCTCTCTCTCTCTCTGCTCCTCCTCCTCCTCTTCTCTCTCTCTCTCTCAAAAATAAAATAAATAAACATTAAAAATTTAATTTAATTTTAAAAAAAGAATGTATCACTCTATGCTTAGCTGTTGATGACTTACTGTTTGTCTCTCCAGTTAGACTGTAAAGCCTAGAAAGGTAGGGATGACCGTGTCTTTTGTGTTTTGTCCTGTCTCTTCACGAGGAGTCCCTTACTTACCACAAAATTTACCCATTTTAAGGTTATAATGCAATGATTTTTATAAATTAACAGAGTTGTGTGAACATCACCTCGGTCCAGTTTTAGAACCTCTATCACCCTGCAAATTCCCTCATTTGCTTACAGTCCATCCCTGCTGTCACCCTCATCCCTGGGCCGTCACTGATATGCTTTCTGTCTCCCTGGGTTCTCCCTTTTCTGGAAATGGCACATCATCCAATACATGAGCTGGGTCTGGCTTCTTGGCATGAAGTCTCTGAGCTTTGTCCTGCTGTCACGTGTCGATAGTTTGTTCCTTTTTATTGCCGGCTAGTATTCTGTGGATGTGGATTTTTTATCCATTCATTCACCTCTTTGACTTCTGGATTGCCTCTAGTTTTTGTCTGCAGAATCGTGCCCCTGTGAACATTTGCGTACAAGTCTCTGTGTGGACAGATACTTCATTTCCCTCGGCTGAAATGTACACACCTGTGGGCGGAGTTGCTGGGTTATACGCTAAGCGTATGTTCACCTTCTTCAGAGACTACCCGACTGTTTTCCCAAGTGGCCGTATCACTTTACATTCCCACCAGCAATGCATGAAGTGGCACCACGTCTTTTTATTTACCAAACTATCCCCAGGATGTAGCCTGAGTACCTGCCACATAGTAAGTGCTCAATAAAATGAATAAAATAAATGTCGGCTGAATCGGCGTGTGGTTGGGCCCCTACTAGGAGCCCAACATTGTGCTACTTCACAGCTCTTGGGAGGCTGTGTGAGGCACCAAGTGGCTGTCCTCCTCTGGGAATGACATTAAACTAGCAGAACACTGGATACCACGGCCAGATTGGTGGAACCCCCATCCTCATCCCCAAGAAGGACCCTTAAAGAATGATGTCTTAAGACATCACAATGCCCTTGGCTCTCTGGAAGATGGTGGAGGAATGAACTCCACCCAGAACAGAGCTGCTCCGCGTTGTCCATAAAAGTCTGCTAAAGAGATCGTCCCAAACATAGATCCACATGGCACCTATGTTACAAATCTGTCTTGTACTTTAAGGCCGGGGTAGAGCATCTTTTCCAGCTGAAATGGCCTTCATTCCTCAATCACGAATCAGAGACAATACATTGTTTCCTTTCTTGCCTTGGCAGACAGGATGCTCTGAGCAACATCAGGTTGACTGTGAACTCCTGAAGGGCAGGTACCAGGGCCTGTTTGCTTCCAGCTCCCTGGAGCCCAGCACAGTCCTATCCCAGGGTGCTTTCTCAGCAAATGTTTGCTGGGTAGAATGAAATGGAAAAACAGTAACTTGACTTAGAATATTTGTATCGAATATTTCCAGTGGTCCGTGTATTTTTTTTTTTAACAGTCTGTATGTGTGGTTTACTGTCGATGCTGTAAATGTTGCTTGGTGGCGTATAAATTAGGAAAGAATAATAGTGAAGAAAATAGTTTTTGGTATGAAAATGTTTACATCTGGAGGGCAAGATAAATCTCACACAAATGTCTGCAGAGGAAATGAGGGCATGATGGGTGCCATACAGGAGTCATTAGGGGTTGTGGGAGTTCACTGGCCAGGAGAAAGGGGCAGGAGAGGTTAGGGTATAACATCGGGTGAGATTTCCAGAGGCCAATGCTTTTAAGGACCTAAGCAGGCTAGAGTTGAGGGAAACAGGCCCTCTTACCCCTGTAGGAGGTGGAAGGTAGTGGAAGGAACAGCTGGTTCAAGAATTCTCAAAAAGAAGGGGTCCCTGGGTGGCCCAGTAGGTTAAGCGTCCGACTTCAGCTCAGGTCATGATCTTGCAGTTTGTGAGTTCAAGCCCTGCGTTGGGCTCTGGGCTTATAGTTCAGAGCCTGGAGTCTGCCTTGGATTCTGTGTCTCCCTCTCTGCCCCTCCCCTCCCCCATTCTCAAAAATAAGTAAACACAAAAAATTTTTTTAAAAAAAATTCTCAAAAAGAAAAAAGAGGAAAAAAAAAAAGAATTCTCAGGGAAGCTGGTCTTGAAAACACATATCCCTTTGATCCAGAAGTTCTACCTTTAGGAATTTCTCCTACAGAAATAATTAAAAAATATGCACAAAAATGCAGCTGTAAAGATATTCCCTTGCAGAGTAGATTTTAATAGAAGCTAATTATGCCCATCATAATTATGCTGAGAAGGTTTTGGCAGAATCTCTTTAGCCATTAAAAATATATCGATGCAGGATATTTATTGGAATGGAAAAGTGTTCATGATTTGTGGCTGAATTAAGCAAAAAGAAGGTTATGACATTGCATGTACCCGGCAACTCAGCAATTCTTTTTTGGGTATTTATCCCAGAGAGATCTGTATTCCTTCCCATACACAAGAAGACTTGTAACCAGAATGTTCTGTAGCATGGTTTGCAAAAGTAATCATCAGTGGAGTAAGGAAAGAAACTGGTTGGCTCATCCCCCAGAACTGGGGATGGCAATATGAATGAACAAACTAGGGTGTCAGGGAGCAGCACGAACACAACTCTAGAACATAATGCTATAAAGTCAGAGGCAAGTTGCAGAAGGAATGTAAGCAGAATTCTGCTGTTCATCGGAAGTAACAATATCCACAGTGTGCATGAGAATAAACCCCAAACGTGTGAGAGAGACTGACTTGGGGTGGAGGGGGTACCTGGGAGGAATGGGAAAGGACCACCCAGGGGGCTTCAACCATATCTGTTAGGTGTTTTTTTTAAGGGGGGGGGTGAGGTAAACATGCTAAAAATGTTAAGATTCGTCAAAACTCAGTTAATATAAATAAATACATGGGTAGGGGCGCCTGGCTGGCTCAGTGGATAGAGCACACGACTCTCGATTTCAGGGTTGTGAGTTTGAGCCCCATGTTAGGTGTAGAGGTTACTTGAAAATGAAATCTCTTTAGCGGCGCCTAGGTGGCTCAGTGGGTTAAGAGTCCGACTCTTGGTTTTGGCTCAGGTCATGATCTCATGGTTTGTGAGTTCGAGCCTTGCATCGGGGTCTGTGCTGGCAGCGTGGAGCCTGCTTGGGATTCTCTCTCCCTCTCTCTCTGCCCTTCCCCTGCTTGTGCTCTCTCTAAATAAATAAATAAATAAATAAACATTAAAAACATATGCGGAGAACTAAAATTTAAAGAGTATTGTATGTATATAGCAAATAATCAGTGAATCACAAGAATTTCTGTGTTAACAAGATCATAGATTATTTTTATTCTCCTATGTCTGTATTTTCTGATTTTCCTATAATGAACATGTATCACCTGTGCAATGGTTTAAAACCTTGAAGCAAGTAAGAGTCTAAGAACCTGCAGGCAGCTGTAGATGCCACTCTTGGTTCAGTAAGGAAGCCAGTTGGATCCCACCGACTCTCAGCTCTGAACCAAGACCCAAATGGATAGGAAGTTCCAAAGACTCACAATGAGAAAGACGTGATGTTGGACTCTTGCTTCATTGTCTTCTTAGGACTCTACTTCTCACCCGTAGATACACGCACCAGACAGAACGCTCCTAGCTCTCCACGGGCCACCCACCTCAGACCTTCCCAAGTTGTTGCTCCGTGAAGCATGAAATATCCAAGGGCAGGGGGGCCAAATATAGATACATATGCAATTCACCTATATACGCACACGTCTGTAATCACAACCTCAAGAGGAACAGAAGGTACAACACCTGAGGTTTGGCTTGCGTCGGGTGCCTATGTCTGAACGAATCACCGGGATCTCAGAAGGGCTTTCCCGTGAGAAAAAAATGGTGGTGGTATTGTAACAAAAGGAAGAAAAGAAACTACTGTGTAGACTACAAATAATAAAAATGAAAATGAAAATGAAAAAATAATAGAAAACTCTCACAGTCCTTAATTAATTAATTAATTAATTTTAAAAACTGCAGGGAGAGATGCCTGGGTGGCTCAGTCGGTTAAGCGTCAGACTTCGGCTCAGGTCATGATCCCATAGCTTGTGAGTTCAAGCCCCGTGTCGGGCTCTGTGTTGACAGCTCGGAGCCTGGAGCCTGCTTCCCATTCTGTGTCTCCCTCTCTCTCTGCCCCTCCCCCACTCACACTCTGTCTCTCTCTCTCTCTCAAAAATAAAAATAAACATTAAAAAAAAATTATTGAAGAGGGCATCTTTTGGGATGAGCACTGGGTGTTGTATGGAAACCAATCTGACAATAAGTTTCATATATTAAAATAAAATAAAAAAATAAAGTTTCCAGATCTGAAAAATAAATAAATAAATAAATAAATAAATAAATAAATAAATAAATAGAATTAAAAAAAAAAAAACTGCAGGGAGGGCCTTCTGGGCAGAGACAAGAGTAGGGCCAAAGGCCGGCCGTGGAGAAGCTCCTAGCACATTTGAGTAGCAGGCAAGGGAGGGATGGGCAGAAGAGCCTCTGGAAGGCACGACCCGTACAACACGCGGGACTCACGTGGGACGTGGGGCCTCACCGCGGGCTCTCTGGCCCTTGGGAGCCTCGGGTATAGTCCCAGGAATCTGGCTCCAGTAGGAGTTTAGTGATAATGTCAAAATGAGTATAAGCATAGTGTGAGTCCCCCACGTGACCCGGGCCTCATGGCCCAGGGCCACCAGCCCTACTCCAGCACCCGTGTGGGGCTGTGCTCCGGGTCTGGTTTGTGCCAACAACGCTACTTTAATTGTCTCAGGCTGATGAGGAAAGAAAGACACAGGCCTCAGCCTGGCCAGTTTATTTTCCAGCACCATGAGCTCAGCCCTTGGGCCTGGGACAATTCCAGGGGCCTAGGAGATCTTCAGACCCGAAAAATAAATTTTATTGACTCTAAAATAAGAACAGAAAGAACCGAAATAACACACACACACACACACGCGCGCGCACACACACACACACACACACACACACCCTATTAACTGAAATAATTTCAACTGTAGAATTATAAAAATAAATTCCTTTTTATTATTTTTTAAAGTTTATTTATTTATTTGGGGGGAGGGACAGAGAGAGAGAAGGAGAAAGAATCCCAACCAGGCGGGGGCGTCTGGGTGGTTCAGTCAGTTAAACATCTGACTTGAGCTCAGGTCATGAGCTCACAGTTCGTGAGTTTGAGCCCCACGTTGGGCTCTCTGCTGTCAGCACAGAGCCTGCTTCAGATTCTCTGTCCTCCTCTCTCTCTGCCCCTCTGCCACTTGCTCTCTCTCTGTCTCTCTCAAAATAAATAAACTTAAAAAAAAAAAAAAAAAGAATCCCAAGCAGGCTCTGTGTTGTTAGCATGGAACCCAAAGCAGGGTTCCATCCCACGAACCGTGAGATCATGCCCTGAACCAAAATCAAGATTTGGATGCCCAACTGACTGAGCCACCCAGGTGCCCCCAAAATAAATTCTTTTTTAAAACAATAACAAAAAATAACATTTGTTGTGGAGTGTGGGTACATTTTAGTATGTTTGACGAGGGGTGCGGTAGAGCCTCCCAAGGTAAGAATGCCGGGGCCCGGGAAGGTCCTTAAAACAGTCCCGGTTAAAGCTTAAAACGTACAAGGACAGCACGCCCACAGCAAGGGAGGCCAATGATGAGCCCATGTGCTCACTTCCTGAGAGGTCTCCCCAGGCCCAAAGGGGAAAGAGGTGGCCAAATTGAGTCAGCCCACATAGCATTGTAGAAGCTCCAAAGTTAGAGTGCCTGGGTGGCTCAGTTAAGCATCTGATTCTTGGTCTCAGCTCGAGGCTTGATCTCTGAATACAAACCAAAAAAAAAAAAAAAAAAAAAAAGTTTGTAGAAGCTCCAAAGTAAAAACAAAAGTGAACAAAAAGCCCAACGCACTAGCAGAGTCTGTAAAACCCTCCTAATTCCACAAGGGTGATTTTGATTCCACGAAACATCATCATCCGGTACATGATATGAATGGCGTTCATCTGAATGTTATGGGTTTTGCAGCTGTGTTTGTGATTCAGTTTTAACTTGGTTTCATGGCAGGAGTTTGTGTGTAGCTTTACGTTGTAAGGAACAGTGTGAGGAAAACGACTCCACTCCGTGTCTGGCGGGGAGGATCTTCTTCCTCTGGGAGAGCCTGTTCGCATCTCACTCGAGTCTGGGAAACACTGGGAAGGGCACAGGCTGCGAGGGCTGGATGAGCTGGTGGGAGCACGACTTCGGGGAGATGAATGGGGAGCGTGGCGAGTGACCAGCAGCAGTGAGAACAGAGCCGGAGTGAGGCTTGAATACCAGAGGCCAGGGCAAGGGTCTTCTTTGAGCTGCCACAGTGCCGAGGCTGGGATCTGGAAAGCCACAGGAACTTGACAAAGACTGGCCACCACCCTGAAACTTCCTGCGGTGGGGAGTCCAGGGTCTCCAGGCTGAAGGCAGAAAATATGTCTGTCCTGGTTCCACGGGGTCCCCTGGGTCAAACCAGCACATGGAGGTCTGCACGTTCAGGGCCAGAAGGGAGAAGTGGTTTCTCCTTCTTCATACCTTGCATCCGATCCACGGTTAGTCATTTTGCTCTACCTCCAGAGGATGTCCAGACTCAGCCTCTCCTCCTCGCCTCCACCATCCTTCACCGGGACTGTGTCAGGGGGGTCCTCACCGGTCCCCCTGCTCTGCCCTTGTCCCCCGAGAGCCTCTTCTCTACACAAAGAGGGGGATTTTTAGAGTCTAAATGCTCTGCTTTAGTGGCTTCTCACCAAGTTCAGAATTAGGTTCAAACTCTTCATGGCAGCCTCCCAAGGCCTGCGTGACCCACCTCCACCCACCTCTGCCACCTCCTCTCCTCCCCTCTCCCTCGTGCTCACTTAGCTCCAGCCACAGTGCTCTTAATGTTCCCAGAAAACGCCAAACTCGTCAGGTCTCAGGATGTTTGCTCCTGCTGTCCCTGCACTTGGGATGCCCAGCCTCAGGTCTCAGTGGGGAGGCTCCTCCTTCCCTATTTCCTACCACCGATGTCACTGTCTCAGAGAGGCCCTTACGCTGATCCCCTAGAAGATGGAGGGGCCACCATTGCCCCTCCCCTGCCATCCATTAGTCTGTTTCCAATGTTCATAGCACTTACTGCTTCCTGAACTTGTCAACGTATTCATTGCTCTTTCATATTCAAATCTAAAGTGGATTTTGAGCCCCCGTGAGGGCGGGACCATCTCTGTCCTGTTCGCCTGGCATACAGTAGGTGTTTGGTAAAAGTTGACTGAGTGAACAATGAGGTAACCTTTCATACTGCTGGTATGGCTATAATAAAAAAAGTGAGGGTGTAGAGAAATGAGAGCTTTGATACATTGCTGGTGAGAGTGTGAAAAATGGTACAGTAGGAGTTTGTCAGTTCCTCAAAAAACTTTAACGTGGAGTTACCATATGATCCAGCAATCCCACTCCTAGGTACATGGGCGAGAGATACGAAAACATACGCCCGCATAAAACCTTGTTCACGAATGTTCAGCGCAGCACCGTTCCTGATTGCCAAAGAGTGAAAACAGCCCAAATGTCTACCAGCTGACAAACACGTAAAGAAAATGTGGGATGCCATTACAATGCAATATTATTTAGCAACAAAAAGAAATGAAGTAATGATTCATGCTATAACATGAACAAACCTCAAAAATATATAGTACTAAATACACGGAACCAGACAGGAAAGGCCACATATTACATGATTTCATTTATATGAAATGTCTAGAACAGGAAAATACATAGAGACAGACAGAAAGTAGATTAGTGGTTTCTAGGGTCTGGTGGGGTGTGATGGGGTGTGACCGCTAATGAGTATGTGGTCTTCTGGGGGATGCTGAAGCGCTCTGAAATTAGATAGTGGTGATGGTTGCACAACCTCGTGAATATACTAAGAACCACTGAATTGTTTTCTTTAAAAAGGTGGACTTTAGAATATGTGAATTATACCTCATTTAAAACAAATCTGTACACAAATTTTGATAGCAGCATTATTCATAGTTGCCAAAAAGTAGGGGGGAAACCAAATGTCCATTACCTGATGAAGCTATTTTATTTTTTTTTTTAATTTTTTTTTCAACGTTTTTTATTTATTTTTGGCACAGAGAGAGACAGAGCATGAACGGGGGAGGGGCAGAGAGAGAGGGAGACACAGAATCGGAAACAGGCTCCAGGCTCTGAGCCATCAGCCCAGAGCCTGACGCGGGGCTCGAACTCACGGACCGCGAGATCGTGACCTGGCTGAAGTCGGACGCTTAGCCGACTGCGCCACCCAGGCACCCCCTGATGAAGCTATTTTAAAAGTTTATTGAGGGGCGCCTGGGTGGCTCAGTCAGTTGAGTGTCAGACTCTTGATTTCAACTCGAGTTGTGATCTCAGAGTTGTGGGATAGAGCCCTACGTTGGGCTCCATGCTGAATGTGAAGCCTGCCGAAGATTCTCTCTCTCTCTCTCTCTCTCTCTCTCTCTCTCTCTCTCTCTCTCTCAGATTATAAAATAAAAAAAAGTTTGGAGCACCTGGGTGGCTCAGTCAGTTGTCGATTCAGTGTTCAACTTCAGCTCCGGCCATGGCTCAGGTCACGATCTCACAGTTCATGAGTTCAAGCACCTCATGACATTCTGTACTGTCAGAGGGGAGCCTGCTCCGGACCCTCTGTCCTCCTCTCTCTCTGTACCTCCCCCATTTGCACATTCTCTCTCTCAAAAATAAACATTAAAAAAAAAAGTTTAGGGTCACCTGGGTCGCTCAGTCAGTTGAGCATCTGACTCTTGATTCCTCAGTCATGATCTAATGGTTCATGGGATCGAGCCCCACATCTGGCTCTGTGCTCACAGCACAGAGCCTGCTTGGACTCTCGCTCTCCCTCTCTCTCTGCCCCTCCCCTGCTCACACTTTCTGTCTCAAAATCAATAAACTTAAAAAAAAATTTTTAACTAAAAATTTAAAAAACGTTTATTGAATGAATGAATGATAAAGTAGAGGAGGAAGATATGGGAGGAAAATCAACTGAGAAACTCTTCCCTATGTCTGGGCAGAGCTGATTCCCTCGCTGTGGAGCCCAGGGCACCTGTTAGTGCCCTTCTCTCCCCTCTTCTGCTTCTCACCTGCACCTCCTCTCCCCGCCCTCCAAGTCGGAGATTCTGGTGGAAAGAGGCCCTTGCTGGGCTGGCAAGGGAACGGGCTGAGACGGAGCACAGCTGCCCCCTGGTGGTGGCCTGAAGGGAGCACTTGGGAATGCGGCAGAGGGGACGGCCTTGGGAAAGGAGCCAGCATTAGCCAGCCAGGGAGGCCTCAGGGACAGGCTGGGGGTGGAAGAAACTTCCCAAATGCCCGGAGGCAGGGACTTCTATGGATGGCGCCTAGGACACTTTGTTAAGTTTCTGCGGCTGACATCAGGATTCATAATTATTACTGGACTTTTCTGTTTGTTTCCTCCTCCTCCCAAAGTGATGTGGGCACCAGGAGTGCGGGAATGTGTCTGCTGCTTCACTCTGCTTCCCCAGCTTCCAGCACGGTCCCTGGCACTTAGTAGGTACCCAACCAAAGTGCGCATGCTGTAGTTTGTTGTAGCAGAAAGAACAGATGGAGAAGCCAGGCTGTGAACCCAGCATCTACCTTGTTCACCCAGGGACTTTGGGTACGGCACGAGACCTCAGTAGGGATGGTGGGGGGTGCCCTCTGCAGGGTCTACAGACCTGGGGTGAGATCCCAGAGCTCCACTGACTCGCTGGGTGACAGCGGGCAAGGCCCTTGACATTTCAGCCCTCTGCCGTACCCCCTTTAAAAATTGGGAGAGTAAAACTTTCACCTCTGCTCCTTTGACCCCTTTAATGAAGATGTACTCAGAACCTACCGCATGTCAGGTGTTGTGCAAGTGCTGGGTTCACAGCAAACAAAGAGCCGTATCTGTCTCTGCTCTCAGGGAGCTTGTATTCCGGCGAATGGAGCCAACAACAGTCAATTATCACACGGCTAACATATTCCAGATGGAGCCTGCAGGTTATAAAGCACAGGTAGCTGTAGGAGAGGACAGAGGGAGACGGCACCCAGGATTAGGTCAGAGAAAGCTGCTCTGGAGAAGGACGTTCAAACTGAGACCCAAGGAAGGTCTCAGGACCCAAGGAGGCTTGCTGAGAAGAATGTTCCAGAGATGTGGGAAGGTATTCAGGAGAATAGCAGCTCCACCTCGCATCACAGGGAGTCACATGGAAGCCAGGGCTGTCCCGGCCCAGAGGAAAGGAAGGCAGGAGAGGCGGGCAAGGGGCCTGGTGGGCAACCTTCAAGATTTGGATTTCATCCTAAGTGCAACAAAAGGGCATAAAGTAAAGAAATGAAAATCATGGGCCACCTGGGTGGTTCAGTCAGTTAAGATTCTGACTCTTGATTTCAGCTCAGGTCGTGATCTCACAGTGATCTCTCGAGTTCAAGCCCCACATCGGGCTCTTCACTGACAGCACGGAGCCTGCTTCGGATTCTCTGTCTCCCTCTCTCTCTGGCTCCCTCTCTCTCCCACTGGCTCTCTCTCAAAAATAAATAAGCATTAAAGAAAAAAAAAAAGCAAAAATGAAAATCATGCTTCCCCCACCCAATGCCTCACCCTCCCAGATCCAGTCAATATTGACTTAACTCTGGAGAAGAGACCAAGTTGAGTGAGACGGCAGTTTGGCAGTATGGCTCGATCATCTTTATCAGTGTACAAGACCACCCTGAGAATCAGCTTTCTGAAATAATCTAGAACATTTGCTAGGGCAGGCATAAGATTCTAATTGCTGCACAAAAGATATAACAAAGTGTTGGATCCTCCCTTTGTGGCAAAAAATATAGAGGATTTGGTTCAATCAGTGGTTCCCAGCCCTGGTGTGCCTGTCAGAATCTCCAGGGGAAAATTTTAAAGTAGCATTACCTTAGGGTGCCTGGGTGGCTCAGTTGGTTAAGCATCTGACCTCAGCTCAGGTCATGATCTCACAGTCGGTGAGTTCAAGCCCTGCATCAGGCTCTGTGCTGACAGCTCAGAGCCTGGAGCCTCCTTCGGATTCTGTGTCTCCCTCGCTCTCTGCCCCTCCCCCACTCACACTCTGTCTCTCAAAAAAATAAATGTTTAAATAGATAGATAGATAAAAGTAGCAATACCTGGGACCCACATCAGAATCTCCTGAGTGTAGAGTTTGAAATCTGTATCTTAACATGCTTCCCAGATGTTCTAATGCAGCAGGCCCACTGAGAGAAAATCTATGCTCTTTACATATAATGGGATATTTTGCCGAAAAAACAATATTACAGAAATATACCTTCTGAGGCCTACTGGTCATGTTTTATTGCTTAGGATAAAAAGTAGTTTGCAAAATAGTATAGGAGTATATCTTCCTTGTTTTGTTTTTGTATTCTCTGGTTTTCCACAATAAGCATTGATTGCTTTGGTAAAAGGCAATGAAATATAAGAAGGAATGGAAAGGAAAAAAAAGAAGAAGAAGGAGAAGGAATGGAAGCAAAGCCTTACAGGGCCGGAAATGGGATAACTCAAATACTTCTTGGTGTGATCATTGTGTGTTTAGGTGGAAAGATTGGATTTCACTCACTCTATCCTTCAAAGGTTGTATTGACCCCCTCTATGCGCCCTGCCTGAATTAGGGGCTGGTGCGCAGGCACAGATGCGGTCTCACTCTAGTGGGCACAGAGTCAAGTCAAGAGACAGACATTAATCAAGTCATTGTGTGAATGAGCAGAATTACAGCCTAGACTAAATTTCTGGCAGGAAAGAAACATGGGGTTTTTTTTAGAGAGTTTACCATAAGACTTGACCTAGACTCCAGGGTCTCCAGGGTCATGTAGGATCTCACTGAGGAGGTGATCTCTGAGGTGAGATCTAAAGGGTGAAGAGTAGTTAACTAGGTGAAGGAGTGGAGGTGGAAAGGAGAGCAGTCCAGACAGAGCAGGAACAGCATATGCAAGGGCCCAGGGGTGGGAGGGAGTCCAGTGGATTTGAAGAACTGAAAAATAGGGCCAGAGTGCAAAGAAGTGTGTAAGTAGGGGCCCTAAGAGAGGCTGGGGAATTACCAGGGGCCAGAACATGAAGGCCTTGCAGGCTGTGTTAAGGTTTGGGGTCTTGGTCCAAAGAGCAACGGGAAGCCATCAGTGTTTCAAATGTGGAGATGTCCTAATCAGATCTGCATTGTGACGTGACCACCCTGACTGCTGTGTGGCGAAAAGCCTGGAGGGGGTCCCTGAGACAACGCCGGGAGACCACACAGGATGGTTACGGTCATGTTTCTTCATAAAAGCCTAGGCCGGAGATGATGGTACCTGGAGTAGTGTTGGATAGAGGTTGATAGAATGGGCGGTACCTGGCGATGGACTGCATATTGAGGTGAGCGCGAGAGAGGTTTCCAGGATGACTCGCAGGCTGATGGTGGGAAGGATCCTTAGACAATCAGGTTGGGGGAGATTACGAGTCGGATTGGACAGGCTGGGTTTGAGGTATGCTTGAGACACCCAGGTGGAGATGTGGTACAAGTGGCTGGATGTACTGACCTGGGGTTCAGAGGAGGAGCTAGGTTAGAATGGGGTCCTCAGTCTTGGCATTGCTGACAGTTGAGGCTGGGTAATTGTCACGAGGGCTGTCGTGTTCACTGCGGGATGTTTAACGGCATCCCTGGCCTCTGCCCACTAGATGGCAGCACCTTCCCGAGCTGTGGCAACCCCCCAAGTCTCCAGACGTTTCGCTGAAGGTCCCTTGGAGCATCCAGTCACCGGGGTTGAGACACCCTTGGCTAGAGGTGTTCGGGAGTCATCAGCACCTACGGGGGTGTGGCCACGATTGCCCAGGGCGAGAGTGCGAGACGGAAGAAGAGGGTCCAGGACCCAGTGCTGAGGAGTGCCGGCCGCAGGCGCAGGAGGCCAGGTCAGGAGGTGGGAAGAGGACCGCAAGGCAAAAAACTCTCAAGTGAGGGAGTGCTTCCAGAAGGAGCGTGTAGCCTACAGTGTTATGTGCTGCTGAGGGAGCGTGAGTGCCCTGAGCCTGAGCCGTGTCCACTGAGCTTGGTGACTTGGACAGTGTGGTGACCTCAGGGTGCTTTGGTGGAGCTGAACCCAAATGGCCAGGCCACAGAAGATAGAGGAGGAAGCAGGGAAATGAGTGCAGTGAGAGCAGACAGCTCTTCCGGAACTGTTGCCAGGAGGAGAAATAGTGGGGAGAAACAGGAGGGTGGCTTGAGTTGAGGGCTGGGAGTGGGGGAGGTGGAGGTTGTTTGCAGGTACTTTTAAGATGAGAAAGACTTAAGCATGTCAGACATGCGGGGACAGTCCGGCTCAGAGGGCAGAATGTGCTGCACAGAGGCAATAATTAGATGAAGACAGGAAGGAATGGGACCAGGGGGCTGGGCCGACTGGCCAGTGGTGGGCGGTGGGAGGGGGAGCCGGGGAAGGCGGCAGGGGTGGGGAGTTTTGCCTATTTTGTGGGTGATGTGAGGGTCCCCAGCTGAGGGGGCAGGCCTGCAGGCTGTGTTTGTGGAAGGAGTGCTGAAGACGTGGGGCAAATGGAGAACCTTGATAGGGTGGATACCAGGTTGCGGAAAGTGGGAGAGAGGGTTTAAGGAGACATATTTAAAGAGCCGGTGCAGTTCTGGATCCTGAGGAAGGGGCAGGTTATGAGCTGCTCTCCTTGTTATCCATTGTCTGGGGTCCAAAACTGGCTCTACCCTTTAGTTCAGTGGCATACCGTCTCAGTGTCTTAGTTTCCAATCTGTAAAATGGGGATGATACCAGAACCTACCCCGTAAGTTTGTGGTGAAGATTCGATTCGATAAAGTGCGTCGAGTTCCTACAACTTGAAAGAGCACCAGGGGTGACCCCATTGGCATCCCTGGGCCTGGAAAACCCAGCAGGTGTTACAACAGACTGACCAGCAAGGGGCAGCATGTCCATGCAGGAAAGCACTGGGAGCTTGCCTTTAGGTCAAGGCACCTAAGCCAGCAACGACGCAGGCCCAGGCTAGCATGGATCCCCATCTGGTGGGGAAGAAGGTTAGAGTGTGGTGGGGTGCCCCAGCTCAGGTGGGATGGGGAGCAAGCAGTGTGAGGGCTCACGGAGTGTCTCTGGGAAGAGGAAGGACAGCTTTGTGGGCAGAAAGGAGCAATAGCCTTGATGCGCCAAAAGGAAAACAGACGAATTCATACTGGCTGTTTTCCTGTGCCCAAAGCCAGACTATGCTGGGTGACCACGGATGTTCTGGGCAGAACAGGATGAAGAACGCAGTCTAGCTTAAGAAGTAGCCTTGCTGGATATCTGGCTGGCTCGGTCGGTGAAGCATGTGACACTTGATCTCAAGGTTGTGGGTTTCAGCCCCACATTGGGTGTAAAGATTATTTAAAAATAAAATCGAAGCGGAAGGAGGAAGGAGGAAGGAGGAAGGAGGAAGGAGGAAGAAGGAAGAGGAGGAGGAGGAGGAAGGAGGAAGGAGGAAGGAGGAAGAAGGAAGAAGAAGAGGAGGAGGAGGAGGAGGAGGAAGGGGGAAGGAGGAAGAAGGAAGACGAAGAGGAGGTGGAGGAGGAGGAGGAGGAGGAAGAAAAGGAGGAAAAGGAGTTCAGCTGAGCCTGGGGACGGGAAGGGAACTATGCTGACTTGAAGAGGGCAGAGTTCAGCCTGGGAGTTGGGGAGTGAAATGGCTGTCAGGGATTTGCAAGCTAGGAGTTAGAAAGCAGAGTGGGAACATGAGACAGAGAAGCCAGATTTGGGGGCCGGGGGCGGGGGGAGGGGTGGTGGTCTAACAGAGGAAGGATGGAGAGAACCAATCAGACTCCGGGAGGCCCAGGGCCCCAGACACAACCTTCTGGCAGAGTCTCAGACCCAGTAGCCAGAGAGCCAGGCTGAGCAGGCCTCACCTGGCCTGAAGTCCTCCCCTGCTTTAATGAAGCCTCTGTAGAGCCAGGGAGGTCCTGGGTGGGGCCGCTGCCCTCCAGGCTTGATTCCCCTGCCAGGAAGTAGTAAGGCGGCCTCTTCTTTTTCCTGGTCCTTCTCCCAGGTCCTTTTGCTCCCCTGCCTGTTGTCACAGGGGACATACCACCCAGAGCCTATTCTCTCAGATATGGGGATCCATACCAGGGTGCAAACTCAGCCAAGGCTGGGATTATAAACAAGGCCAAGGCTACCCGCGTGGACCATACTCCCACCTGGTTACTCCTCTTTACCGGATTCCATTTGTGCCTGGCCTAAAACCCTAGGAGGGTGCCTGAGAATGAGATGGCCTCAACTGTTTGGGACAGGGCAGTCCTCAGGGCTGCCTGATCCCATGCCCTCATTTTACAGGGGAAGAAACCAATGCACAAGATCACAGAGGCAAAGTCTTGTGGCAAAGCAAAGACTCAAACCTGAGACCGCAGTGTTCTTTACCCTGATTGGTAGAGCTAAGAACAGATAGCCATGCAGTGCCTGGAGAACTCCTGACAGAGGAGCCCAGGCTGGGTGTCATGTCCAAGAGGGATCTTTTTCAGGACAGAGCATGTCCCTAGCCCCCTGTGTGATCTTTGTCAAATCCATCCCTCTCTCTGGGTATCAGAGCCTCAACTCTAAAGTAGGAGGATCAGAAGAAAGGTGGGGGACAACTGTTTAACACATTTTATTACGTGGTATAATCTTACTTTCAAAATTGGAAAAACGAACAAGAAAAGAAAATTACAGGTTGATTTTACCTATGAACATGAAGATACAAATCCTAAATAAAATACTGGCTGATTGAATCCTTTTTTTTTTTTTTTTTAAATCATGGCCAAATGGGGTTTATTAGAGATAAGAAAGGAGAATTAACAATCAGAAAATTCATCCATTAGGGGCACCTGGGTGGCTCAGTGGGTCCAAATCTTGATTTCGACTCAGGTCATGACCTCTCGTTCATGAAATCAAGCCCCATGATGGGCCCTGAGCTGACAGCATGGAGCCTGCCTGGGATTCTCTCTCTCCCTATCTCTCTCTGTCCCTCCCCCTGAGCCACCCAGTCACTCCTAGGGCAAATACAGTCTTAATGGACAAACTTTAGGTGCCTCTAGGATCACAGACAACGCAAAGATAACTTGGTTTCACAGCTACTATTAATTTAGCCCTGGGGTTGTAGCTGAAATTACAAAGAAAAAGAAAAGAAGTGGGAGAACTGGAAGATAAGAGGTAACACTGTCATTATGTACAGAGTATATAGTCATCTACAAAAAAAAAATGCAATAATTACACAATAAAAGACTTACCTATAAGAATTCATAGCATTTTTCCATATCAGCAATAACCAACTGGAAAATATAAAGGAAAATAAAATACCTAAGTATCTAGGGAATTTGCTTCTTCTTCCTTTTTTTTCTTTTCCCTTTCCTTCCCAAAAAATCCAGCCCTAGAGCCATTAGATGGGGCACAAGGTGACATCTGTGCAGAGGGGTGGCCTATTGCGGTCTTGGGGCCCAAGTGGGGCAAGGAGGATCCAGCATGGGGGAAGCTTGGCATGAGATGTCAGAGCCTGAGCAGAGTGAAGAGAATGACATATATTCTCTTGTTCTCTCCACTGAGGGCGGGGAGGGGGGGGGCCGGGGAGGGGGAGGGCAATAATACTCCAGTAGCAATGAGCACTCCTAGTACTCAGATCTTGGCTTCTAAAGATCATTCTCCACTAGGGGCACCTGGGCGGCTCCATCGGTTAGGTGTCCAACTTCGGCTCAGGTCATGATCTCACAGTTGGTGAGTTCGAGCCCCATGTCGGACACTGTGCTGACAGCTCAGAGACTGGAGCCTGCTTCACATTCTGTGTCTCTCTCTTGCCCCTGACCCACTTATGCATGCTCTGTCTGTCTGTCTCTCTCTCTCCTCCCCAAAAATAAACATAAAAAAATATTTAAACATAGGGGCACCTGGGTGGCTCAGCCATGAGCCACCTGGGTGAGATCAGTCATGATCTCACGGGTTTGTGAGTACGAGCTCTGCTTCGGGCTCTGCACTGACAGTGTGGAGCCTGCTTGGAATTCTCTCTCTCTCTCTCTCTCTCTCTCTCTCTCTCTCTCTCTCTCTCTCTCACGTGTGCATGTGTTCCCTCTCTCTCTGCCCCTCCTGTGCTCTCTCTCTCTCAACATAAACTTAAAAACAATTTTTTAAACATCTTTAAACATAAATAAATAAATATCATTCTCCACTAACAGGAACCAGGTCTCCTTGGATGAATGACTGATTTCAGGATTGGGGCAAAGAAAGTAGAAAATAAACATAGCTCATGTTGTCATAAGAGAAAGCAAGGAAGTGCTCAGAGAATGATGAGACGTGTCAAACGGACATGTCCAACCTGGAAGGGCTCCCCCACAAAAATGAGACAATTTGAAAGCAAAATAAGTATTAGTGATACACTGAATAAAATAGAAAACCCATGACTCTATATTGCTACAACTAAATACATGAATAAATTGAAAGTTTGGTAAAAATAGAATATATATGGGCACCTGGGTGGCTCAGTCGGTTAAGTGTCAGACTCAATTTTGCTCAGGTCATGATCTCGCGGTTTCATGGGTTCAAGCCCCACATCAGGCTGTGTGCTGACAGTGCACAGCCTGCTTGAGATTCTCTCTCTCCCTCTCTCTTTCTGCCTCTCCCCTATTCATGCTCTCTCTCAAAATAAATAAACTTTAAAAAAGAATATATATTTTTTATTTATTTAAAAGTTTACTTATTTATTTTGAGAGAGACAGAGATAGCATGAGTGGGGAGGGGCAGGAGGAGAGAGAGAGAGAGACAGAGAGAGAGAGAAAGAGACAGAGAGAGATCCTAAGCAGGCTCCAAGCTGCCAGTGCAGAGCTGGACTTGGGGCTTGAACTCACTAAACTATGAGATCGTTTCCTGGGCTGAAACCAAGAGTTGTATCCTCAACCGACTGAGCCACCCAAATGTCCCAAGAATATTCATATACTTGAAAGAAAAATTTTTTTAATGTTTATTTTTTATGTTTAAGAGAGAGAGAGCGAGCGAGCAGGGGAGGGGCAGAGAGAGAGACACACACACAGAATCCGAAGCAGTCTCCAGGCTCTGAACTGTCAGCACAGAGCCCAATGCGGGAGCTCGAACTCACGAACTGTGAGATCATGACCTCAGCTGAAGTTGGATACTCAACCAATTTAGCCACCCAGGAGCCCCTAGAATATTTATATACTTTTAAAGAACCACTCCACAAAATACTTTCAATTACAAAGGGAAAAAGAACAGCTTGCCAGTGGCAACACCTGGCAGATACCGCCTTAATCAGATGATCAAAGTAAACACCGTTAGCAATGGGACAAATCGAAATTGTGTGCCATCTGATAGGATGCCATGGGAAGGATACAGCATTGTTACTGTGATGTTCCTGCCAAAGATGCACAATCTGAATCTAATTGTGAGGAAATATCAGACAAACCTAAATTCAGGGACATTCTGTGAAATAATGTGAAAAAACAAACTTGTCTGTGCTCTCCAAAAGTATCAGGGTCATGTAAGTTAAAGAAAGACTGAGGAACTGTTCCAAACCAAAGGAAATTAAAAAGACATAAAAACCAAACTCAAGGTGTGGTCTGAACACGTGATTCCTTTCACCATGAAGAATGTTATTGAGGGGGGCACTGGGGTGGCTCAGTCGGTTGAGCACCCGACCCTTGATTTCAGCTCAGATCATGATCCCAGGGTTGTGGGATGGAGCCCCGCCTTGGGCTTCAACCTGAGCATGGAGCCTGCTTAAGATCCTCTCTCTCTTTAACAAAAAAAAAAAAAAAAAAAAAAAAAAAAAAAAAAAAAAAAAAAAAAAAAAGAAAAGAAAAGAAAGAAGCAAGCAAGCAAGCGAGGGAGGGGCACCTGGGAGGTGGCTCAGGTGGTTGAGCATCTGACTTCAGCTCAGGTCATGATTTCACGGTTCTTGAGTTCAAGCCCCACTGACAGCTAACAGCAGCTTCAGATCCTATATCTCCCTCTCTCTGACTCACCCCCATTCTTGCTCTCTCTCTCAAAAATAAAACAGGGGAGCCTGGGGGGCTCAGTCGCTTAAGCATCTGACTTCAACTCGGGTCATGATCTCAGGGTTCATGAGTTTGAGCCCCACATTGCGATCTGTGCTGATAGCTCAGAGCCTGGAGTCTGCTTTGGTTTCTGTGTCTCCCTCTCTCTCTGCCCCTCCCCTGCTCGTGGGTTATCTTTCTCACTCTCAAAATTTCAAAAATTAATAAACATTAAAAGATAATTTAAAAATAAATAAAACATTAAAAAAAAAAGATTCTCTCTCTACCTCTTCCCCTCTTCCCTGCTTGTACTCTCTCTAAAAAAAAAAAAAAAAAAAAAGGGAGAGAGAGATTGAGAGAGAGAGAGAGAGAGAGGCACCTGAGTGGCTCAGTCAGTAGCGCATCTGACTGTTGGTTTCAGCTCAGGTCATGATCTCACAGTTCATGGGTTTGAGCCCCACGTCTGGCTCTGCTTAGCCTACCAAAGCCTGGTTGGGATTCTCTCTCTCTCTCTCTCTCTTTCTGCCCTTCCCCATGCTTGTGCTGTCTCTGTCTCTCTCAAAATAAATAAATAAAACTTTAAAAAAATGTTACTAAGATTATTGTTGAAACTTGAATAAGGTCTCAGGATGAGATGGAGATGGTAGTAATGTTTCAATGTCAATTTCCCAATTTTGATAGTTACATTGTGGCTACATGAGATTGTCCTTGTTTATAAGTACTCAATATTAAGTATGTGGGAATGATGGGGCATCAGATTGGCAACCTCAAATAGTTTACAAAGAAAACCTCTTTGTATTTTTCTTGCAACTTTCCTGTATAATTTAAATTGTTTCTAAAATTTTTAAAACCTAAACCTGACATTAAAATATCTAAAAGTTGGGGCACCTGGGTGGCTCAGTTGGTTAAGTGTCCGACTCTTGGTTCTGGCTCAAGTCATGATCTCTTGGTTCTTGGGTTCAAGCCCTGCTTCAGGTTCTGTGCTAACAATGTGGAGCCTGCTTGGGATTCTCTCTCTCTCTCTCTCTCTCTCTCTCTCTCTCTCTCTCTCTCTCTCCCTCTCTCTCTCTCTCTGCCCCTTCCTAACATGCACGTGCTCTCTCTCTCTCTCAAAATAAATAAACTTTAAAAAAATCCTTAATATCTAAAAATTAATTAAAAAAATTTTTTTTTAACATTTATTCATTTTTTGAGAGTGAGAGACATAGATCATGAGCAGGGGAGGGGCAGAGAGAGAGGGAGACACAGAATCCGAAGCAGGCTCCAGGCTCTGAGCTGTCAGCACAGGGCCCTACGCAGGGCTCGAACCCACAGACTGCGAGATCATGACCTGAGCTGAAGTCAGACGCTCAACCGACTGAGCCACCCAGGCACCCCTAAAAATTAATTTAAGGAATGGAAAAGATCCCTAGGGTGAAAGTTTTAAAATTCTATTAAAGAGGAGAGCGCCTAGGTGGTTCAGTTGGTAGAACATGCAACTCCTGGCCTTGGGGTTGTGTTCAAGCCCCACATTGGGTATAGAGATTACTTGAAAGAAAGAAAGAAAGAAAGAAAGAAAGAAAGAAAGAAAGAAAGAAAGAAAGAAAGAACTTAAAAGAAAATTCTATCAAAGGACATAAAAGAAGACATAAATTGGTACCTAATTCCATTTAGGGAGACGTAACATCATAAAGTTACTGGATCCTCTCAAATTCATCTACAAATCCAGTACCATCCCAAGCAAAATTCTACATGGACTTTGTTTAGGAGAAAACAAATGAGATTATTCTAAATTATATAGGGAAGAATGAAGCCCAGAAAGAGTCAATCTGTAAAAAAAAAAAAAAAAAAAAAAAAAAAGAACTAAATGGGAGAGGTTGTATTTCATCAGATATATAAATATAGAAAGATGGATACACAGATTATAGATATAAAGACAGATAATAGATGATAGAAAGGTAGGCAGGCAGGTAGGTAGATAGATCTGCTATAAAACAAGGATAGCACTGGGAATGCAAGCTGGTGCAGCCACTCTGGAAAACAGTGTGGAGATTTCTCAAAAAACTAAAAATAGAGCTACCCTGCAACCCAGCAATTGCACTACTAGGCATTTATCCATGGGATACAGGTGTGCTGTTTCGAAGGGACACATGCACCCCCATGTTTATAGCAGCACTATCGACAACAGCCAAAATATGGAAAGAGTCCAAACGTCCATCGATGGATGAATGGATAAAGAAGATGTGGTATATACATACAATGGAGTATTACTCGGCAATCAAAAAGAATGAAATCTTGCCATTTGCAACTACGGGGATGGAACTGGAGGGCATTATACTAAGTGAAATTAGTCAGAGAAAGACAAATATCATATGACTTCACTCATATGAGGACTTTAAGAGACAAAACAGATGAACATAAGGGAAGGGAAACAAAAATAATATAAAAACAGGGAGGGGGACAAAACAGAAGAGACTCATAAATATGGAGAACAAACTGAGGGTTACTGGAGGGGTTGTGGGAGGGGGGATGGGCTAAATGGGTAAGGGGCATTAAGGAATCTACTCTTGAAATCATTGTTGCACTATATGCTAACTAATTGGGATGTAAATTTTAAAAAATAAAAAATAAAAAATAAAATAAAAAAAAAAAAACAAGGGTAGCACCATAAATCGAAGAAGGAAGGAGCACACTTTTTAGTAGATGGCATTGGGGAAACTGGCTCACTATATTGGAAACAATGAAACAAAACTGGCTTCATACCTTTACCCACCACAAATGTAGATTTCAGATGTATGGAAGCCCTAAATGTGAATATCTTTATGATCTAGAGATGGGAAAAGTATTTCTTAAATTAGACCCAAAGCACAAGCCATAAGACAAGAAATACTGTATTTGATTATATCAAAGATTTTTGCTCAGTGAAGGACCATAAAAACAAAATTAACAGATAGAAAACTGGTAAGAGATTTTGCTATGTCTGAGGCTGACAACGGATGAATACTTAGAGTGTACATGGAACTCTTGCAAATCAACAAGAAAAGGAACTAAAACATTGGGGAAAATGAGCAAAGGATATGAATAGGCAACTCACAGAAGGGAAATCCAAATGACTAACAAGATGTGAAGAGATGCTTAGATGCATACATAATCAGAGACACACAAAGTAAAGCATCAGTGAGATGCCATTTCACATCCATCAGGCTGGCAAAAACAACAGAGCTGGACAATGCCGATCATTGGGGAAGACTTAGGGAAACACCCACCCTTGTGAATTGCGAGTGGGAATAGAGAACAATCAGGTAGTATGCAAGTGAAATTAAGCATGCATGTACCCCAATGACCCAATACTGAGTTGATATCTGTGTAGATGGAATAATGGTCCCAATTTTTCACCCCACGTCCTTGTCATAGCCTCAAGATGGGCAAAGAATTTCCCCAGCCCTTGATGTTGGGCTTGGCCATGTGAATTGCTTTGACCAATAATGTGTTAGCAAGTGAGACACATGTGGATGCATGAAAAAGACTTATGCATTTGAGCTTGTGCTTTTACACTTGTGCCATCACCATGGGAACACTGGAGTAGCCCCCTGCCCTTCCAGCCTAGGCTGGAGACGTGCCTGAGAATTAAATGAATATAAGAAGAAGAGAAAACACATGAAGAGCCACTGCTGCAACTCCATTTGGACACGTAGGGTCAACAGTGCTTTGCGCACAGAACTCAGAACTTTGCACAGAGCCAGAACTCACTCTGGGATTTTCACTTATGCAAACAAAAGGTCTCTGCTTAAGGCAATATGATTTTGGCTCTTCTGTCACTAAAACAGAGTCCAGATGAATTCATCTCCCTTTGCAGTATTTTAACTACAACCAAACTGAATTACTTATTATTCCTTAAATATTCAGCGTCTCTTTGCTCTCACTCAAATTCAATGTAACTAATACTTTTATGAGCATATATCAGTTCAAAGATAGAAGTTTCTAGAAATAGATACTACCAAGAGCAACTGGCTGGCTCAGTCAGTGGAGCATGCAACTCTTGATCTTGGGGTTATGGGTTCGAGTCCCAGGTTGGGTGCAGAGATTACTTAAAAAAATAAATAGAAATAAGAACTTAAAAAAAAAAAAAAAAAGGTTCTACCTGGCACATGTTCTGTCATGATCTAGCCTATGGTAGATATGACCTACTCAATTTTATTAATTCTTTCAAAGAACCAATTAGCATTGTTGATTTGCATTTCTGCTCTTTACTATTATTTTCTTTAGTTGATTATTCTTAGACTTTTTTAATATTGGATATTGTTCTTTTTTTAATTTTATTTTTTAAATTTACATCCAAATTAGTTAGCATATAGTGCAACAATGATTTCAAGAGTAGATTCCTTAATGCCCCTTACCCATTTAGCCCATCCCCCCTCCCACAACCCTTCCAGTAACCCTCTGTTTGTTCTCCATATTTAAGAGTCTCTTATGTTTTGTCCCTCTCCCTGTTTTTATATTATTTTTGCTTCCTTTCCCTTATGTTCATCTGTTCTGTGTCTTAAAGTCCTCATATGAGTGAAGTCATATGATATTTGTCTTTCTCTGACTGACTAATTTCGCTTAGCATGATACCCTCTAGTTCCATCCATGTAGTTGCAAATGGCAAGATTTCATTCTTTTTGATTGCTGGGTGGTAATACTCCATTGTGTGTGTGTGTGTGTGTGTGTGTGTGTGTGTGTATACACACCACATCTTCTTTATCCATTCATCTATCAATAGACATTTGGGCTCTTTCCATACTTTGGCTGTTGTCGATAGTGCTGCTATAAACATGGGGGTGCATGTGTCCCTTCGAAACAGCATAACTGTATCCCTTGGATAAATACCAAGTAGTGCAATTGCTGGGCCGCAGGGTAGTCTATTTTTAACTTTTTGAGGAACCTCCATACTGTTTTCCAGAGTGGCTGCACCAGCTTGCGTTCCCACCAACAATGCAAAAGAGATCCTCTTACTCTGCATCCTTGCCAACATCTGTTGTTGCCTGAGTTGTTCATGTTAGCCATTCTGACAGGTGTGAGGTGGTATCTCATTGTGGTTTTGATTTGTATTTCCTTGACAATGACTGATGTTGAGCATTTTTTCATGTGTCGGTTGGCCATCTGGATGTCTTCTTTGGAGAAGTGTCTATTCATGTCTTTTGCCCATTTTTTCACTGGATTATTTGGTTTTTGGGTGTTGAGCTTGATAAGTTCTTTATAGATTTTGGATACTAACCCCTTATCTGATATGTCATTTGCAAACATCTTCTCCCATTCCGTCATTTGCCTTTTAGCTTTGCTGATTGTTTCCTTTGCTGTGCAGAAGATTTTTATTTTGATGAGGTCCCAGTAGTTCACCTTTGCCTTTTGTCTCCCTTGCCTCTGGAGACCTGTTGAGTAAGAAGTTGCTGCGGCCAAGATCAAAGACGTTTTTGCCTGCTTTCTCCTCGAGGGTTTTGATGGCTTCCTGTCTTACGTTTAGGTCTTTCATCCATTTTGAGTTTATTTTTGTGTCTGGTGTAAGAAAGTGGTCCAGGTTCATTCTTCTGCATGTCGCTGTCCAGTTTTCCTAGCACAGCTTGCTGAAGAGACTGTCTTTATTCCATTGGATATTATTTCCTACTTTGTCAAAGATTAGTTGGCCATACGTTTGTGGGTCCCTTTCTGGGTTCTCTATTCTGCTCCATTGATCTGAGTGTCTGCTTTTGTGCCACTATTATTTTCTTTTTTCCGTAGGCTTGATTTGCTGTTTATTTCAGCCTCTTGAGATGGACACTTTAATCATTATTTTTCAAGCCTTTCTCCTTTTCTAGCATATACATTTTAAGGCTACAAATTTTCCCCTAACAGTTGTGGTAGCTACATCCCACACGTTTTGGTATGTCGTATCTTTTTTTTTCTTTTAAAGTTTTTTGTTTTTGTTTTCTTTTCTTTTTGAGCAGGGGAGGGGCAGAGAGAGAGGGAGAGAGAGAATCCCAAGCAGGCTCCATGCTGTCAGCACAGAGCCCAAGGTGGGGCTTGAACTCATGAACTGTGAGATCATGACCTGAGCCGAAATCAAGAGTCGGACACTTAACCAGCTGAGCCACCCAGGCACCCCAGTATGTCATATCTTCATTATCATTTAGTTCAAATGTTTTTTTTCTTTTTAATTTCCATTTTGATTTCTTCTTTGACCAGTGTAATGTTTAACTCCAGGCAATTGGGGATTTTCTATTTTTCTTTTGCTGTTGATTATAATTTTGTTCCCTTTATGACTACAGAATATAGTCTGAATAATTCCAATCTTTTGAAATGTGTTGTCTTTTTTTATAGCCCAGTTTATGGTTGATTTGGATAAATGTTGCATGCCTACTTGAAAATGCGTGAATTTTGAGTTCTCAGGCCAAATTCGTTTAGCAGACATCACTAATTGATCACAGCCCTTCTACCATTATATCTCAGAGACAACGTCAGAATCCTTCTTGATGCAGGGCTCCAAGCAGTCACTATCAATTGATAGGAATAGGCACTCCATATGGAACCTATTTCCTGCCTGTACAGTGTCGGGATTAGCGGCAAGGTGTCAGTGCTTGTCTTCAAATCCCAGCTCCTCCGCCTTCTAGCTGTGTGATCTCGGGCAAGTTGACCTAACCTCTTTGATTCTTAGAGTCTGGTCTGAAAAATGCTAATAGCTCCCTTGCTACCTGCAGCTGTGAAATGAAATGAGAATGAAGTGTTTCGCTCAGTGCAGATCATCTCGTAAACACCCTCTAGCCAGACATATCGGTGCCTGCCCAGATTCTAAACTCTTCCACCTTTCCAGCTGGGGTTCTGCTCACTCTTCAAGGCCCTGGTAGAATCAATCCCTCCTCTGGGAAGCTGTTGATACTGAGCCTCTGCTCATTCTTGTTTTGGCTGTCTGGCAAGTAAACTCTGGTTCCTATTCTAGAGGAATCCCTTCCTTAGGAGTCATGGCAGGAAATGGAAATGCCTCTCATTTTAAAGGCAAAAATCTTTAGATGTGTGTTTTCCCAGCGTCCTTTGCAGATTGGGCATTGTCATGGGACGCTGATTCTGCCAATCAGACATTCCTGCTTGGAATTCAAAGCAGAGACAGAAAGACAGTGCCCCGTGGGTTGCAGCAGCAGCTGGGAGGAAATGGCCTTTGTCATCTGGTGTCCTTTGTGGATGAGGATTAACACTGCAGGCTGTGGCTTTGGGGCTGGGCTGTTACTCACCTGACCACTTCCATGGGTGATTTTGGTGGTGAAGGGGTTCAAGACAGCCCATCTGCTCCTGAATGTGCCACTTTGGCAGTGGATTATTTAGAGCTGAAGGCACTTGAGACCCTGCAGGCTGAAAAGAAACTTGTCCCTCCTGTAGCCACATAGAAGAATCTAAATTGGGGGTCTTTCCTAGAATAAGGATTTTAACAAAGATAGATGTAATCTCAGTGACCCATCTGTATGGCACCGCAAACATCTAATTACCAAACATCTACTCTTCTCACTGCCCTGGAAAGGGCATTACCCTTTGAGCCGAGATCCCAGACTTCTACTCCCTTCTCCTTAGTTCAGAACGACAAGTATATCTCATTCCGCCTGTTTTTGGAATTTCCGTGTCTGTGTGGTTTCCCTGTACGTAGTCTATTCTTTCTCCTGTTAATCTGTTTCATGTCAATTTGATTCTTAGTCCAGCTGGAAGGGCTCTTGAAGGAGGACAGGAATTCTTGATTCCCGACAGTGGCTTCTTGGCCCAGAGGTCTGTAAGCCTGGTTCTCCCACATACCAATACCCTGGAACAAACCCAACACCCTTCCAACAAGTTCCCTTGCTGCCAGAGTCAGTTTCTGTCATAACCAAGATCCCCTCTGCTAGGCCTTCCTTCCTCCTCCTTTTCTCTCACCTCTAAGGCTCCTGTGGCACCAAGGGTTTCCCCACTCCCTGCAGCCAGGAAGCCCTGGCTTTGACCACAGCCATGTCATTTTATGCCCCTACAACAAGCTCAAAGTCCTCTATCCAAAACTCGATGGGCCAGAGGTCATTCAGAATTCAAAAACTTTCAGATTTTAGAAAGGTGATTTGGTGCTTATTCTGGGGCCAAATCCAGTATGTTCATAATAAATGGCTTATCCCACTAAGATTATAAATAGCTTGGTGTCAGTTCAGATTAGGTTTTTGCTATCAATGACTTTTGATTGCAAACTTACAAAAACACTTTGGAGTTTTCAGAGCTATATAAATTTCAGACTGCAGATTAAGGGATTGTAGATATGTAGAAAAAAAAACTTAAAAAACAAAAACTCTACCAACGAAACTTAAAGATCTAATTTGCTTTATTAAATGATTCATGAACCATGCAGCATCCTATCCGGCAAGTAGAAGAGTGCTCCAAGGAGTTTTACAAAATATAACTTTTTTGCAGGAAGCAAAGGGGCAAGAAAGTTGTAAGCAGAAGAAAAGAAAGGTTTATTCCAGCAAGATCACCTTCCCTTAGGAAAAAGAGCAGGAGGGGGTTACTTATCATGCAGATTACCTCTTCAGCCTTTGGGGAAAGGAGAGGGCCCAGGTGATAGGTAACTTCAAGAGTGCTTATCAGAAAATTCCTGATTGATAGGTTAAGATTTATTTTTCAGGGGGAAGTTGAAAGTGCAATTAGGTTAAGTACTAAGCTCTGGTTTGGTGATTGGGCCTGGCCCAAGAGAAACCATTTGGGATCTGTGGTTTTCTTTTTTCTTTCTTTCTTTCTTTTTTTTTTTTTTAACATTTATTTATTATTGAGAGACAGAGAAAGACAGAGCATGAGCAGGGGAGGGGCTGAGAGACGAGGAGACAAAGAATCCGAAGCAGGCTCCAGGCTCCCGAGCCGTCAGCACAGAGCCCGACGCGGGCTCACAAACCGCGAGATCATGACCTGAGCCGATGTCTGACGCCCAGCCTACAGAGCCACCCAGGCTCCCCTGTGGTTTTAACAAAGCTTAATGGCCAGTATTAGCTGGCATTTATTAAATACCTACTGTGTGCCAGGAAATGTGCTGGCAATCCTCACCTCCATGCTATGAAGTAGGTGTGATTTTTATATCCATTTACAGCTGAGAAAACAGAGTCTTAAACATGAGCATAAGAGCAGAAGCTATCTGACTTTGGGAAGAGATGTTATTTTATTTTAATGTTTTTATTTATTTTTGAGAGAGAGAGAGAGAGAGAGAGAGAGAGAGAGAGAGCACGAGCAGGGGAGGGGCAGAGAGAGTAGGAGACACAGAATCCGAAGCAGGCTCCAGGCTCTGAGCTGTCAGCACAAAGCCCGATGAGGGCTCGAACTTATGACCTGAGCCTAAGTCAGATGTTTAACGGACTGAGCCACCCAGGTGCCCCAAGAGATATTATTTTAATGGATGAGAAAATGGGAGGCTCAGAGAGGTGAACTGATTTGCCCTGGGTCACAAAGCAAGAAATTCACAGGACAGAATCCGGAACCGTCCTGCAGTCTCCCTTTGAAAGAGAGCATTCCAGTGCCCGTAGGGGTCCAGTCCAGCCCACTTCTACTCCCCCGCCTCCAACCTCCTCCCCCCACCTTGCCTCTCTCCTGCTACCTAGAGCCTCACCTCACCTTTGCTCTACTCTATCCCAAATCTGGTAACCCGGATTTGGCAGGCACAGGAAGGATGTGCCAGCTGCCTACCCCTCCCAACCCCACAACTGTTCAAACAAAAGATAATGCAAATACCTTCTCAGGAACAACCACGAGCAAATGTCTACGCTTCCCTGACCGACTGGTTATAAACATGCAAATGTCTGGGTCATTTCAATTTATTGACTCCTGGGCTTGGCTATTTCTGGCCACTTTCTCCTTCACTACTCCCAAGCCCCACCCCCGATTTCCAATATCTTTTGAATCAGTGGTTCCCAGACTGGGGGTTTCACAAACCTGTGTGCCAGCAAAACAAAAAGAAGCAGGGGGTGGATGTAGAATTGCCATTAAGGGCGTTAAAAACCACAATTCCTGGCAACCTAGCTCTACCCTTCCAGAAACTCGAGACATTTAACATCAGCATAGGGGCACACTTAACTTCACCGAAGAGTCACAACACTTGTTCTTTGTTCTTTTGTTGCCGCTGACACAAAGAAGCCACAGTTGCCAGGATGGCTATCCTGGTCCCCCAGCAGATGGCTGACCATTTGACACTGGAAACTCCTCAAAATAAGAAGCTGGGCTGGTTAACCTGCAGTCTCAGCCAGCCCATCTTTGTTCACTCTAGAGCAACCCTGGCTGCCTATAATTATGGCTCGTTTTGTGCTAGGACCAAAGATAGGAGCCTTCCATAGAGCAAGAGGCAATTACTATTCTCAGCCTCATTTTACAAGTGACAGCAGGGATTTAAATGTGAGTCTTTCTAGCTCCCAAACCACTACCCTGTAATACCTCTCCGAGAAATGGGGATGAACAGGGGTACGCAGAGCATCGCATACTATGCACATACCTCACTGTAGGGAGAGAGGACTCTGGGAACAAAGTGTTGAACAAGCAGAACAGACTGTTGGGAAAAGGATCTAGAAGCTGGATCTAGAAGTTGCCCAGTGTAGGGCTGGAACTAAGAACCATGAGATCCTGACCTGAGCCAAAGTCAAGAGTCGGACACTTAACCCACTGAGCTACCAAGGCGCCCCTGCATGGGGAATTCTTTGCCATGTTATCATTACTATCCCTCTGTTGAAAGGAAGAGTGATACAAGAAACTGTGGAGGCTGCTGTTAGGCTACGGGCTTGAGCAATGGAAACCTAAGTAAGTTAAAAGGCCCACAGTGACCCCCTAGCTGAATGCGAATAGGCTCCTTAGGTGACCCGCCTCAAGGTATCTATAGGCCCTAGTTGATCAGTGGGCTACTGAAAACCAGGCACAGGTACCAAAAAAGGAAAATTCCACATGTTACCGTACCTCCTCACTCCCCCCTTAACTGTACTCCTCACCACTGCCTCCCAGCAGGCAGTCTCTCCTTTGCTGTCCGGCCTGCACTGCCTTCTTGTGGTGTATTCAACAAATTTCTATCGCCTTTGTTCCGCCTCAGGTGAATTCTTTCACCACCCACGCTGCTGGCTTCCACCTGATCCGGCTGCCCCACGGAAACCCCGATATACGTTTCACCACGTTTTACCATTTGCGAATATTTTACCACATTTGCTTTATCTCCATACATGTCAGCACTGGTCAGTAGGAATTTCTAGGATGATGGAAATGCTTTATTCCTGCACCGTCCAATACAGTAGCCACTAGTCGCATGTGGTTACTGAGCTCTTAAAATGTGGTTAGTGTAACTGAGGAACCGAGTTCTTTATTTTTAATTAACGAAACTGTAAAGAGCTACATGTGGCTAGTGGCTACCGCTTTGGATGGCACAGCTCTATGTGAACACGTTTTAATTTTTTTCTTTTAAGAGAGTGCGAGTAGGAGAGAGGGGCAGAGGGAGAGAGAGAGAATCTTAAGCAGGCGCCACACTCCGAGTGAAGCCCGACACGGGGCTCGATCCCACGACCCTGGGATCGCGACCTGAGCCAAAATCGAGTTGGACACTCAACTGACTGAGACACCCAGGCGCCCCTTGTTGCAAATTGCTATATTATACACATGAAACTGATACAACACTGTATGCTAATTATACTGGAATTAAAATAAAAAACCTTTTTTCAATGTTTACTTATTTTTGAGAAAGAGAGAGCACAAGTGAGGTAGGGCAGAGAGATAGACACACACACAGACTCTGAAGCAGGCTCCAGGCTCTGAGCTGTCAGTGCAGAGCCAGAGGCAGGGCTTGAACTCACCAACTGTGAGATGATGACCTGAGCTAAAGTCAGAAGTTTAACACACTGAGCCACCCAGGTGTCCCTAAAATTAAAAACCTAATTAAAAATAAATGGGGTACCTGGGTGGCTCAGTTGGTTAGGCAGCTGACTCTCGATTTGGCCCAGGTCATCTCACAGCTCATGAGATCGAGCTCCAGGTTAGGCTCTGCACTGACAGCATGGAGCCTGCTTGAGATTCTTTCTCTCTCTGTCCCTCCCCTGCTCATGTGTTCTCTCTCTCAAAATTATACAAATAAACTTAAAAAACAAGCTTAATGAAAAAGAAAAGAAGTTGCAGACATCATGACGCTTAAATACTTAAGTTTATATATCTTCAGAACAAGGACATTTGCCTATATAACTAGGGTACCAATTTCATACCTGAGAATTTTTTTTATAACAAGTTTATTGAGATACAATTCACATACCATACAATTCACTCACTTCAAGTTCACAATTCAGTGTATTCACAGAGGTGTGAAACTGTAGGGGTCTAGGGCAGGCTGCCCCAAGACGAGCCATTCCGGCATAAAGATTATTTTGAGTTAAAAGTAATATCCCCCCCAAAGTAATAAAAACCCAGCAGATGCAGGAAAAGCTCTCTGCCTCCCCCTCAACTGCCTAAATTTATGTTGGAAAGGAGAGCCTGTACCAGGAAGAGAGCTATAAAAAGAGACTCCCTTTACCTAAGAAACTTATCTGCATAATAGAGAAACTTTTTCCAAACATCTCCCTTCACCTTCTTGCTAATGGTCTTCCTCCCCTTTGTATCCACAGCCCCCTACCCCTCTCCTTAGCTCACATAAACTTCATGTTACCTCACTGTCTTTGGAATTTCTTATCTGTGTGGATTTCTTATTCTGTGTGTACTTGTGCCTGTTAAATTTTATTTTCTCCTATTAATCTGTCTCAGGTCAATTTGATTCTAAGTCCAGTTAGAAGGACGAAAGGGCAGAGGGAGGTCTTCCTCCCCGGCAAAACTGTCACCACAATCAATTTTAGAACATTTTTATCACCCTAAAAAGAAACCTGTGCTCATTAGCAGTGACTCCCCATCTCCTTCTCCAATCCCCAATTCCTCCCTCAACCCCAGCCCTAGGCAACTACCAACCTACTTTCTGTTGTTATGAATTTGCCTGTTTGGGACATCCATAAATGGAATTACACAGTATGTGGCCCTTTGTGACTGGCTTGTCTTACAAAGCAGAACGTTCTTGAGGTCCATCCCTGTTGTAGCAAGCCTCAGACCATCATTCCTTTTTACTATCACTAGTGAGGTAAAATGCATATGACGTGAAATTCGCCACTTGAACCCGTACAATCCAGTGGCTTCCAGTAAACTCACAATTGCCGGGCAACCAAAACTACTTTCTAGTTCCAGAACATTTTCATCACTCGCAAACCCACAAACGAATCCCTAGATCCATCAGGCAGTCCCACCCTGTTCCCCCACCCCACCCCAGCTCTAGGCAACCACTAATCTGCTGTCTCTGTGAGCCCTTTTTCACCTTTGTGGGTCACAGAAATGGTATCATGCAGTATGTGGCTTTTATGCCTGCCTCCTTTTACTTACCACGTTCAGCATAATGTCTTCAAGTTCAATCCAGCTTGTAGAGTGTATCGGGACTTTGTTCTGTTATGGCTGAGTAATATTCCCTTGCATAAATGTACCACATTTTGTTTATACATTCATGAGCTGGTGGACATTTGCACCGTTTCCACCCTTTGGCTATTGAGAATAATGGTGCGATGAACATGTGTGTAAGTTTTTGTTTGAACATCTGTTTTCGATTCTCTTGAATTACTCATCAGATCCTAATTCTATGCTTAACTTTTTGATTAACTGCCAAACTGTTTTCCAAGCAGCTGCACCATTTTGTATGTCCCACAAGCAATGTGTGAGGGTTCCAACTCTCTGCATCCTTACACTTGTTATTTTCTGTCTTTTTCTTGACAGCCATCCTGGTGGGTATGAAGTGGCACCTCACTGTGGTTTTGATTTAAATTTCCCTAACGACTAATGATGCCGAGCATCATTTAATGTTACTGGCCCTGTATATCTTCTCTGGAGAAATGTCAATTTAGGGGTGCCTGGGTGGCTCAGTCGGTTAAGCATCCGACTCTTGCTTTCAGTTCAGGTCATGATCTCACGGCTTCGTGGGTTTGAGCCCTGCATTGGTCTGCGCTGGCAGTGTGGACAGAGCCTGCTTTGAATTCTCTTTCTCTCTGCCCCTCTTCCACTTGCGCTGTCTCTCTCTCAAAATAAAAAAAATAAACTTAAAAAAAAGAAAGAAATGTTTATTTAAGCCCTTTGCCCATTTTTAAAATTGGGTTGTTTTCCTTTTTGTTGTTGCACAGTAAGTATTCTTTATACAGCATTCTGAATACTAGACCTCTATCAGATACATGATTTTCTCCCATTCTGTGGGTTGTCTTTTCACTTTCTTCATGGCCTCCTTTGATGCCTAAAAGTTTTTCATGTTGATGAGGTCCAGTTTATCTACTTTTTCTTTTGTTGCTTATACGTTTGGTATCATACCTAAGAATTTACTGCCAAATCAAGGTCATGAAGATTGACCCCTATGTTTTCTTCCAGGAATTTTATGCCTTTAACTCTTACATTTGGGCCTTTGATCCATTTTCAGTTAATTTTTGTACATGATGTGAGGGAAGGATTCAACTTCATTCTTTTGCATGTAGATACCCAGTTTTCCCAGCACCATTTATTTGTTGAAAAGACTCTTCTTTCCCCTACTGAATGGTTCTGGCACTCTTGGAAAAAAAATCAGTTAACCATAAATTTATGGGTTTATTTCTGGACTCTCAGTTCTATTCCACTGTTCTCTGTCAGTCCTTATGCCAATACCACACTGTCTTGAACAATACAGTTCTGCAGTATGTTTTGAAATCAAGACTTGAGTCTTCCAACTTTGTTCTTTTTCAAGATTGCTTTGGCTATTCTGGGTCCCTTGAGTTTCCATATACATTTTAGGATCAGCTTGTTGATTTCTGCAAAAATGGTTGGAATGTTTCTAGGAAATGCAATCTTTAGATCTGGGGAGTTTTGCCACCTTATAAATATTAAGTCTTCCAAACCATGAACATGAGACGTTTTTCTATTTATTTAGGGGTTAATTTCTTTCAACAATGTTTCATAGTATTTATGTATGTATGCCATTTTTCTTTCTTTTAAATTTTTTATTTGAGAGAGAGAGAGAGAGAGAGAGAGAGAGAATGAACTGGGGAGAGGGGCAAAAGGAGAGAGAGTGAGAGTAAGGGAGAGAGAGAAAGAGAGAGAGAGAGAGAGAGAGAGAGAGAGAGAGAGAGAGAGAGAATCCCAAGCAGGCTCCACACTTAGCATGGAGCCCAACATGGGGCTCAATCCCATGACCCTGGGGTCATGACCTGAGCTGAAATTGAGAGCTGGACACTAAACCGACTGAGCCACCCAGGCATCCCATTATTTTCTTTCTTAAGTTCTGTGCCCAACATGGGGCTTGAACCCACAACCCTGAGATCAAGAGTCACATGTTCTGCCCACTGAGCCAACCAGGTGCCCCTGTTTTGTAGTTTTTAGTGTATAAGTCTTGCACTCCCTTGGTTAAATTTATCCCTAAGTATTTTATTCTTTTTGATGATAATGTAAATGGGATTATTTAATTAACTTCACTTTTGGATTATTTATTGCTTAGTGCATATAAATACTATTTATGTTTGTATAGTAGTATTTTATATTGTATTTTGTTTTTATCCTACAAAACTGTATCCTGCTAAACTTGTTTATTAGTTCTAATAGTTTTTTAGTGGATTCCTTAAGATTTTCTATATACAAGATCATGACATTTGAGAATAGAGATAGTTTTATTTCTTCCTTTCCAATCTGGATGCCTTTTATTTCTTTTTCTTGCCTAACTGCTCTACCCAGAACCCCCGGAACAATGTTGAATAGAAGTGGTGAGAGCAGACATCCTTGTCTTTTCCTGATCTTAGGGAGGAAAGCATCACCAATATACCAGCTGGGAGTTTTTCAGAGATGCCCTTTGTCAGACTGAGGAAAGTTCTCTTCTCATTAGTTTGTTGAGTGTTTTTCTCATGAAAGGATGTTAGATCTTTTGGACTGCTTTTTCTTTTTTGCATCCATTGAGATGATCCTGTAGTTTTGTTCCTTTATTGTATTGATATGGTAAATTTAATTGATTGGTTTTTGTATGTTAAACCAATCTTGAATTCCTGGGATAAGTCCCACTTGGTTATAACATATTCAGTTTGTATTTGGTTTGCTGTTTCCTTGAGGATTTTTGCATTTACATTCACAAGGGATATTGGCTTTGTAGTTTTCTTATGTCTTCATCTGGCTTTGGTATCAGGGTTATACTAGTCTCAAAGAATGAACTGAGAAGAGTTCCCTCCTCTACTTTTTGGAAGTGTTTTAAAAAGACTGCTGTTAATTCTTCCTTAACCAGCTGATATAATTCACCAGTAAGCCATCTAGTCCTGAGCTTTATATGTTGGCAATTTTTTGACTACTGGTTTATTCTCTTTACTTGTTATATGTCTATTCAGATTTTCTTTTTCTTCTCTTTTCTTTTTTTTCTTTTAACTTCAGTTTTGGGGGCGCCTGGGTGGCTCAGTTGGTTGGGTGACCAACTTCGGCTCAGGTCATGATCTCGCAGTTTGTGAGTTACAGCCCTGCGTCGGTCTCCGTGCTGACAGCTTGGAGCCTGGAGCCTGCTTCGGATTCTGGGTTTCCCTCTCTCTCTGCCCCTCCCCTACTCTTGCTCTGTCTCTGTCTCAAAAATAAATAAAACATTAAAAAGAAATTTTTTTAAATTCAGTTTTTGTAGTTTGAGTCTTTTTGTTTTTTTAAAAAAAATTTTAATGTTTATTTTTGAGAGAGAGAGGGAGAGAAAAAGTGTGAGTGGGGGAGGGGCAGAGAGAGGAGGAGACAAAGAATCCAAAGCAGGCTCCAGGTTCTGAGCTCAGAGCTGTCAGCGCAGTCACCCAGATGCCCCAATCCTTTTTATCTTTGTAAAATACTCCCCATGTTAATTTCTGATTTTAATAATTTGAGTCTTCTCTTTTTTTTTTCTTGGTCCGTTTAGCTAACGGTTTGTCAACCTTTTCACAAAACGGATCTTCTTGGGGCGCCTGGGTGGCTCAGTTAGTTAAGCATCTGACTTCAGCTCAGCTCATGATTTCATGGTTCATGATGTTTGCAAGGTTCGTGAGTTCCAGCTGGATGCGGACAGCAGAGAGCCCTGTCAGTGCAGAACCTGCTTCAGATCCTATCCCTCTTTCTCTCTGTTTCTCCCTCACTCTCTATCAATAAGAAAGAAAGAAAGAAAGAAAGAAAGAAAGAAAGAAAGAAAGAAAGAAAGAAAGAAATTTTTTAAGTAAAAAAATTTAATTGAAATTTAAAAAAAAATTTTAAAAACATGTTGGTCTCAAAGAACCAAATTTTGGTTTCATTGATTCTATTGTTTTTTTTTTTTCATCCTATTTTTTCTTTCTTTTTTAATCTCCACTCTAATTATTTCCTTCTTTATACTTGCTTTGGAGTTAGTTTGTTCCTTTTTTCTAGTTCTTTAAGGTGGAATATTAGGTTATTGATTTGAGATCTTCTTTTTTCTTCTTCTTTTTTAGTGTAGGGATTTACAGCTATATACTTCCCTCTGAGCACTGCTTTTGCTACATTTTTATTGCCAAATAACATTCTACCAAGTGGATATGCCACATTTTATTCTTTTCAGACTGAGAATCTGTCTTTGAAAATTATTCATACTCTTTCAAGAAAACGTTTAACCACATTTTATTCATTCCTTCATCAGTTGATGAACATTTGTGTTGTTTCCACTTTTTAGCTATTCTGAATATGCCCCTATGAACATTTATGTACAAGTATTTGTGCAGATATGTTTTCAATTCTTTTGGGTGTATAGCTAGCGGTGAATTGCTAGGTCATACGGTAAGTCTGTAGTTCTCTGACACTCAAGAATTTAACTTTGATACAATATCATTTACATATTCAAATTTCCCTAGTTGTACCAAGAATGCCTTTTATAGCTGTTTTTGAAATGCAGGTAAAGTTACCTATGGTGGAATTCGTACATCTTAGGTGTACATTTCAATGAACTGCAATAAATATATACACCTGTGCTACCACCACCCCAAATATAAGCAAAGATACAGAACATATCTATTGCCCCTGAAAATTTCTTTTTCCAGCTACTCCCCCACCTCCCTCCATATCTATTGTTATTATGGTGATGGCAGTTCTGGAGATGGTCATAAAGGGCTAATATTTATTTCAACTTCAGAATCTGCAAAACACACTCCCTTCACTTTCTTTGTTATTTATTTATTTATTTACTTACTTACTTATTATACTAGAGAAAGAGAAAGCATGTGCAGGAGCAGGGAAGAAGGGTAGAGGGGCAGAAGGAAAGAAAATCTCAAGTAGGCTCCACACTGAACAATGCAGGGCTCGATCCCAAGACCCTGGGATCATGACCTGAGCCGAAATCAAGAGCTGAACACTCAACTGACTGAGCCACCCAAGTGCCCCTAAAGATTGTTATTTTAAAGTAATCTCTACACCCAGCATGGGGCTTCAACTTGCAACCCTGAGATTGATCACATGCTCAACCCACTAAGCCAGTCAGGTGCCCCTCTCTTCACTTTTTCTTTTTAAGTTTTTATTTATTTATTTCGAGAAAGACAGAAACAGCATGAGTGGGGGAGGGGCAGAGAAAGAGGGAGAGGAGAGAATCCCAAGTAGACTCTGCAGAACTTGATGCGGAGCTTGAACGCACAAAACCATAAGATCGTGACCTGAACGGAAACCAAGAGTCGGACGCTTAACTGACTGAGCCACCCAGGCACCCCTCCCCTCCCTTCACTTTTTAACTTGGAGGCAGACTGTGGGAAGGGTGAGACCATGAACATTGATGCTAAAAAGACCCTGCTCTCATCCTAAGTCTACCATTTATTAGCTGCATCCTATGGGTTGGTTACCTAAAATCTCTGAATTTGTTTTCTCAAATATAAAATATACCATTAGTGAAAACTAGTTAGAACAACGTATCTAAAGCACCTGGCACCATGTGGTCACCTACCAAACATTAATTCACTCTCCATTTCACCTTCTTTTTCCTTATTTAATTCTCAAAACAACCTTCATTCAATCAGTTATCTACTGGGTGTTAGGTGCTAAGCTCTGAGGAACAATGTGAGTTAAAACAGCCACCATCCCTGCCTGCCTGAAGGTTCCAGTCAAGAGGGAAAGATGGAAGAAGGAGTGTTAACTGAATAACCATACTGAAATTAGGAATATGAACCCAGTTCTCTAAAAGGGTGTAATGGCAACCTGAACTCTTTCAGGACTGCTAATCAGGGAGGACATTTGGAAGGAAGTGACTCTTTAGCTGAAAACTGAATAAATAGGAGAGAATAAGGCAAGGCTTTTGGGGAGTAAAGAGGGCTATCCAGGCAGAAAACACAGGATGTGCAAATGCCCAGTGGCAGGCGAAAGCATGGTGCATTCAAGGAACCAAAGGAAGGCTCACAGCAGCAAGGAGCTAAGTGTAGCTAAGGTGGTGAGAGTGAGACTTTGCAAGGCCCAATCAGCCAAAGGAAGAAATCAGGTCATTAGCACGAGAGCAAGGAGGAGCTATGGATGGCTTTTCAGCAGGGATGGAAATAGGAGCATAATGTGATCAGCTTTGCCCTTGGAATAGGAAGCAGGGTTATATCCTGAGACCACCGGGAGGCCTTGCAGTCATCCTGAGGAGGAACTGGTTGCCCTGAGTAGGACGGTGGGTGGGGTGATGGAGGGGAGTGGTCAGAATTTAGAAATATTTAGGCATTTATTGTGTAAATCAAACAGGAACTGGAGATGGTCTGGACACAGGGAGGGAGAGGCAAGGAGGCCATTCAAGTTTCTGGTGTGACTGCCGATGAAAGGCAATTCCAGTGAGATAGGAACTCCCAAAGGGGACCAGGATGAGGTGTTGGGGAGAAGCTGGGTACTGTTATCTCCACTGGGTTGAAGAAACTGAGGTTCTAGAAGGCAGAGAGACTGGTTATGGCCAGGCAGCTGGATGAGGTGGGCGGGGGGTGGGAGGGAGGTAGTGATGCGGTTCTGAGAACCTGCTGCCACTGAGGAAACTTCCAGCTGGTGTGTTTATGACAGGGAGTGGGGGTGGGTGTTAGAAATACTCTATTGCTTAAGATCTGGAAACATCCCTGTCTGGGCATTCTGGAAAGGATTTCAAACCTCATATGGAAGACAGAGCCAGCAAGAATGATGCCAAGAAATGGTTGTCCGAGAGCACAAAAATATTCTGGGCAGCAGTCACCCTGCTGACAGTGTGCAGTGCCTGGAATACAGTAAGTGCTCAGTAACCAGTGACTCTCTACTGAGGCCGGCCTGGCACTGAAGGCTGGGGCCGTGGAAGTGATGCTTTACCCGCTCACTCTCATCTACCTAAGATTCAGGGATCATATTGGGAATAGTGGTCCCTTCCTCCACTGGGAAAACCTATGTGCCAGGACAAAAAGGAAAGGGAAAGCCAACTTTTTTGAATACCTGCTATGTGCCAGGGATGTGTTAGGCTTTTACAGCTATTGTGAGGATTTGATAACTAGATTGACCTAAAGAGTAAATGAATTCCCATTTGAAGTTCAGAGCAGTACTTTTGCTCAAGGACACACAGACTGCTAGTGGCCAAGGTGAGATTCGAACTTGGCTGTCCAACCCCTCAGGCAAGACGGAAACTATGTATCAGACACAGAGATCAAGGTTGGTTCTCAAGCCCCTCAGGCTTCAGGGATTTGAAAAAGTGAAACTGATGCTGCCATAATTGTCAAAGCTGGATGTCAAAGCACCCCTCCACCCAAGGATGGGGAGGGGATAAAATTCCAGAACTGGGAAAATAATTACATCCCACTCAAACCCTTGGCAATTTGCCCCCAAAGGTAATTAGCACTGAATGCTGGAAATAGGGAGAAAGCACACACTGGCCAGGGGCGTGGGGAGAAGCAAAAAATTATTGTTCCTTTAGAATTACAAATATCAACTGGCCAATTCAGGGATTGTGTTGGGGCCTTGGGCTCCCAGAGAAGAGATGTGCCTCACCCTGCCCTCCAGTCAGACTAGCCTGACTCAAATCCCTAGTCCCACCCTGCTTGTAAGACCCCCAGGACCCAGTAGCAGTTCAAGACAATGATACTCTGCTCCATTCTTCTGCATAGGCTCCCCCACCCCTCACCTAACTAGACTTCCAAGGGAAGAGCTGGCCCTGGGGGCTGCTGTGGTCATAAAGGACATCCGTTCATTGCTCTCCCTCGGGGAACTCACAGTCTCATAGAACCTAGGGTAGGAAAGTATTTGGGGTGATACCAAGATGTGGTCTTAAGTAACCTCAAATCACATATTGAGAAAGCTTTCCTTTTCCAGTTTTACTTCAATCTATCATCTATCAAGATCCCTTCCACACCTCCCTAACAGGTGCTCAAAGGCAACAGACTCAAGCTAGAACTCACTGAATCCATGGTCATGGCTACCTTCTATTTAGGGAAAATGAGATCGGTTTTCCATTTACAACAGAGATGTTAATTCTAAAATAAATCAGCTGCATTTAAAGCAAGGGAAAACGCATCTGCTGAAGAAGTATGCCAGGTGCTGACACGGCATGTCATCGTCTAGAGGGAAGCAGAAGAAAACACTGTTTCTAGCCAGTGCCACAGTCTCAAAACTATCCTACGGGATCCCTGTCCCACCTAGTTCCAAAATACCCTAGAGATTAAAGTGTCTAGAGTTCTCTCTTGTCCAGCAAGAGAGTGGACACAGAATTGAATACGAGAGAGGCTAATGTCCGGGAGGAGATGAAAGCCCCAAACAAGGGTTTTGTAGGGGTTTTGTCTCTGTATTTTTGAGCTCACAAGATATTACCCACGTGGTGAACGTGAAGAAAACAAGATCTTACACACGTGAGCATGGAGAAAACAATCAGACGGTAATCATTAACTGTGTAAGAAGCAAAGGGTCTAGGGGCTACGTGGTGTTTGTGATCAAGGTACATTGGTGCCAGATGGAAAGTAATTTCCTGCATGTGATATAGCAAGTTACCCGTGGTCCCATTATAATATCTCACTAGCTAAGCTCGGGTGCTTTCACCCCCACCCCGTGGTGGTGGCTTTCTGCCCTAAGCTTTTTACTAACCCATTTATGTAAGTAGAACCTATTTCCCCACATTAAAGGATTTTTCTTTTGGTCTAGGATCAACTGGCAAAGGACCAGCTTGGGATAAAAAAAAAATAATTGAAACGTTGTTATTGTTTTCTTTAGGGACTGTTTTCCTCCCTCCCACCCCTACCCCTGGGAAAAAAATAATATAAACAAAACTGCCTTGTTTTGCAACTATGGTCTTAAGATATTTTAAGAGACAGTGATAAGAAAACAGACAAGTCCTTCCAATCAGAGACAGAAAGGTGATGGCTTGGGGCCACCACTCCCAAGGCTGGGGACCTGACTCCCGGCACCAGGACCCCACTTTAGACCTTTAGATGCCTAAGCGCTGTAGTGTCCCTTACCAAACTCTTCTTGTGAGATTAGAAGTATAAATAACATTAAACCACAAATATATACCTAACAGGTATGCCAAAATTAAAACTAGTTTATACCTCTGTATTTTAAGTTTACTGATTGCAAAGTTCTGAATAAGATTGTCAAAATGAACTTTTGTTCTTGGTTTTTGTTTGGATTTGGGGAGATTCCTTTATTTTCCTGGTGTCCTGGGCCTAACCACTGCTTGCTAAGGGAGGGTGGGTTGGGATGGGAGTATGACACAGCCCCGCCCAGGGACTGCTGCTGCACCCAGGATTAGAATGTTGGTATGTCACCTGTCAGGTGACAGTCAGTCTGACATCAGTCTTTTAGCCAGCCAGTCAGGAATTTGGGATTAGCTGGATTCTCAGCAAGCAATCAGAGTTTCCTCCATACACAACCTCTGTGTTGGGGACCTGGAGAGATCAGGAACCACAGGTGTAGAGAAAGGTCAAGATTAAGAAATAAAATAGTCTTAGGGGCACCTGGCTGGCTCAGTCAGTACAGCATGTAACTCTTGATCTCAGCGCTGTGAGTTGGAGCCCCATGTTGGTGTAGGGATTACTTAAAAATTTTAAATCTTAAAAAAAAAAAAAAAAAAGAAAACAGCCTACCATTCATTACCATAATGCAGATCTCACAACTGATGAGATACCTCATTCCTAGTCTATCAGAACAGGACAGGGCCCAAGATCATGCCTTGTTCAACCTTGTCATTTCACAAATACAGGAGTTAAGATTTCAGAGTTACTGGTGGCTCCTGAAAAGGAGGGACTTGGGGCATCTGGCTGGTTCAGCCAGCATAGCATGCAACTCAACTCTTTTTTTTTTTTTTTTTTAATGTTTATTGATTTTTGAGAGACAGAGACAGAGCACCAGCAGGGGAGGGGCAGAGAGAGAGGGAGACACAGAATCCGAAGCAGGCTCCAGGCTCTGAGCTGTCAGCACAGAGCCGGACGTGGGGCTCAAACTCACGAGCTGTGAGATCATGACCTGAGCCGAAGTCGGATGCCCAACCAACTGAGCCACCCAGGCGCCCCACAACTCAACTCTTGATCTTGGGGTCATGAGTTTCAAGCCCTGTGTTGCTCCTGGAGCCTACTTAAAGAAAAAAAAAAAAAAAAAAAGAGGGACTAAGTAAGTACATGTATAATTTAATTATGGACAGGTCCTAGCACACAGTAGGTGCTAGAAAAACAAACAAAAACCAACCAACCAAACAAAAAAACCTTCACTGAATCTGAATAAATCTTCATCAAAGATCTGCTGGAGGAAAGAAGAGGGTGGACGGGGGTCTAGGTTGAGCTTCTTAGGCACGGTGAGGAGCTAGGTAGAGCCACTCCCAGGCATTGTGACCCCCTCCCTCCCAGTGAATGGTTGTCTGGCGGGCAGTGGCTTCGGTATCAGCTTCTGCATATACATGCGGAAGCACCGACAGTGGTGGAAATAGTTTCCTGAAAGTCCTTACTCCAGTCCTGCTTTGACGTGTCATGGCCGGCCCAACTCTGAGGCCCGGAGAAGGTCCCCCCACCCCATGGACCCTCCCCTGCTGCCCTCAGGAATGCAGTGCCCACGCTCTGGGGTGGGAAGCCATACTGTTCATTTCTACAGGCCATTTTGGGCAAGTTGCTTTCTGTCCCCTCCCCCCCGGGAAGATCAGGTGATACTGGGACAAGAAGAGTATTGTGGTGCGAACCAGCATTGAAGTATCCTTAAATGGCCGTGGTTCTGGTGCACGCTCTAGGCACACACATGGGCACATGCCCGCACATCCCCCACCGGCTTTGCCCAGGAGAAATAAGGGGGTGGGTTGGTTGTGCCTTCTCTCCCTGAAGAAACGCGGAAGTTGGATGATTTGTGGCTCATTTTAAGGAGAAATGGGGAAGTGAATTTTCCTGGGTAGGGCATTTTTGGTAACACAAAACAAAAATCGGGGTGAGAGGGAATTGTGAGGCTGGAACTGGAAATTCCAGGGATCTCCACGAGCCCGGGAGAGTAAGCTCTGCCAGGCCTCCTGCGCTGGAGGTGGGGACTGGAGAGCGGGAGCCTGGGGGACTCGCTCAGGGCCTTGGGCAGTAGGTCGCTCTTACCTCAGTTTCTCCCTGAGTGACTGTGCTCTCCTCCTCCCTCCGCTGGCCCGCTCCACGTCCTGTTTCCACTCGGTTCCACAAGGCGCCCCGCCCCAGGAGAATCTGACGTTGCCTCTCTCTTGATCGACAACTGCCCTCCCCTCAGTTTCTTAGTTCACATGGCCATGGGGTCAGCAGACCAGTCTAGGTTTGGGCTGAACCTGCAGTGTGTCCAGGTGTGCGCGCGCGCGTGTGTGCGTGTGCAGGGGTGTCCTGTGGTGGCTACTAAGAGCAATGGGTAGGGCGGTCGGGCCTCCCCCAGGAGGAGGGAAACTGCAAGCAGGCCCATTACGTAAGTCGGGATGAGAGCTCGGCCTCTCGCTGCGAGAACCGAGCAGCAGCAACAGTGGCTTCCAGGAGGAGGGAACTCATCATCCGGGTGTCCTGTCCCAGCGCTACGCCGACTACTTCCTCGGGAGCTGCCATCTTGGCACTGTGTGACTCCACCCCCGCCCAGAGTTGATTGGCCCAGGAGTGGACATGTGACCCAACTGGGCCAATCCGATTCCCTCCTCTGGCCACCCCAAAACTGCTGTACCATGTGCACTTTGGTAGGCAGCCGTGGGGAGGCCAGGTCCTGAGGCATAGACTGGGAAGAGGGGTCAGGGGGTCTGCAGGGAGAGAAATGAAGCAGGTGCAAAGAAACTCAGAGACGGGAAGTGGTCTGGTTGGTGATTGATCAAATCCCTGCTCCTAATTTCTTCTGGAGGCCTGGCAGCCTCCCTGCCTTTGGCTCCTTTGGACAAACTTCCTTTTAATAAATTCCTCCTTGCGGCAGTGGTTTTCTATTACCTGCAACTAGACTCCTCATTACAGATATCTAATAAAATAATAGTAATAATCAGTAATAGCTCATATTTATTAAATGCTTATTAGGTATCATACACTCTTCCCAGGTGTTTATATAGTTTGTCTTCAGCTTCTCAACAATGCCATGTGGTGTGTATTAACATGCCCATTTCACAGCAGACGAAATTCAGGTCACACAGCTCACTTGCTCAGGGTCACGTAGCCAGTGAAGCCAGATCTGTCTGAATCCAGGTAGTCTGATTCAGAGTGGGCTGATCATCACTACAGCCTTTCAACTAGAAGCTGTTAGGAGGTAGGGACTCAGGCCTTCTGAGGCCAAGTATCACATGCTTTTACTCCAGTCCTGCACCCATAACTCAAGCAGGGGGAGTTGGCAGCTGAAGTGAAGTGTTTGCCCTCTGCCCTACCCCCAACACCACCCCCACCCTTCGAGGTAGAGGAAGAGTCTGGAGTCCCTGGGTTTCCATGACACTGCACTTTGGGGTGGTAAAGATTAAACCACGGGCGTTCCTCCGAATGCCCAGAGCCCTCTGGAACCACCAACGAGGAGGCTGGAAAGGAGACCGAACTGTCCCGGAGGTATGGCATGTGGTTAGTCTTACCTTCCAGGAACACTTGCTGGCACTTTGTAAAAGAGCGGCAGCGCACCCTTCCTCCCCCGCTCAGAGACTGTGAAGCACCATGGTTAGGGGCTAGGAATTGTGTGCCAGCTGCCTGCTCTTGACTTGTTCTGCAAGCCTCTGTTTCATTGTCTGTAGAAGGGGATCATGATAACCCCCATCCAGAGGAGAAAGTGAAATAATGGCATCCAGAGGATTTAAGAACCTGGGAGGGATTGGGAACATGTGTACAAGTTACACGAGAAAAGCAGGGACCTGCCGTCTGTCTCCTATGATCCCATGCTTTTAGAGTTTTTGTTTTGTTCTCTTCTGTTTTTAAATCTGGAAAGATAAATACCGAGGTGTTAAATGGGATATTTCTGTGTGATAAGATTACAGGCCATTTTCATTTATTTTTCCTTTTTGCATTTAAACTTTAAACTTTCTAGCATGAGCATAAATGAGCATATATTTGAAAACCTATCACACTTTACACATATCAAATATTTTTATTATTATTTACTTCTAAGTGCTTTGGCAAGTACAAAGTCATCCATAAATGCAAGAGTGTGAGTACTTGCCTGAGTCCTAAAGCCATTGTGTGTGGGGGTGCTTGTGAGCTGCCTCCCCAACACGCACTCCCGTCTTCCTTCAGAGCAGACTGGGTGAGCTGAATCCCATTCCACCTCCACCAGCGGGCCTGGATTGGCTGGAATCAATCACTGTGGTGACTTTGTTAGGGAGTCCATGACGGACATTGGGTCAATCCTAAGATCTGTGTTTGTTTGGGTGAGGAGATAGATTTCTACTTTTTAAAAATATCTTAAAGGAGACTTCTGTAACTTGCTAACGTTGGCCTGAGTGAGAGAGGAGCTGAGACATGGAAAAACAGAGCAAAACCAAGTCCTGATTACGTCACTGCGCCACTGCGAAAAGCCTCTCTGAACGTAGACTTTTTGTTTTTGTTTGCCAGAGAATTCCCTTTATCTTCAAAACCCGTCTGAGAAGTTGGATTTTCTATTAGTTACAACTTCCTAGCTGATGGAGAAACCGGGACCAGAAGTGGGAGGTTGTGAGTAATAGACCCAGAGCTTGTGGGGCTCAGGAGATAGGAGGGGCACAGGTGGACCCCAGGCTCCTGGCTGAGATGTTGGCAAGTCTAAAATAGAAGGTGAAGGAGTTGGTTGTGCTGTAGTCTGTTGAATCTTGGAATTCAAACCGGTGCCTATAAGGCTGCTCTTTAAGGAGACTTGTGGGGAAATCTCAGGATTTTGGAATAGGTGTTCATTTTTTGTAGTCATTAGTTAATTTCTGCAAGAGACAGGACTCCGTGGACATAGGCCTGTTTTTTTTTTTTTTTCCGACGTTTTTTATTTATTTTTGGGACAGAGAGAGACAGAGCATGAATGGGGGAGGGGCAGAGAGAGAGGGAGACACAGAATCGGAAACAGGCTCCAGGTTCGAGCCATCAGCCCAGAGCCTGACGCGGGGCTCGAACTCACGGACCGCGAGATCGTGACCTGGCTGAAGTCGGACGCTTAACCGACTGCGCCACCCAGGCGCCCCGACATAGGCCTGTTTAAAAGGAGGGAAGGAAGTAGGAGGGCTTTGCCAAGAGAAGCCCTTTATACCCATGGTCTGCAATCCAAGTTGACGGTGAGTTCAGGATTCCTGTTGAAAAGCAGAATGTTCTACGTCAAGCTGTATTTGGTGTAAGCAGAGCCAGGAAGTAAAAGCCTTGGCAGGAGATAAAACTGAACACCCCTCAGGTCCCTCACAAGCATATCCTGTTAGGCATTCTTTGTCTGACAAAGATGCCCAACTCCTACTCTTTTGCTTTTGCTGGGAGTCAAGAGGCCAGCTAGTGGTACCTCTCCACCCCTGCCATGGCTTTGGCATGTCAAGGTAGAGGTCATTGGTGAAAGCAAGGGCAGGGGGATGCACTGAACCCAAGGCCAGTCGTCGGGAGATAGATATCCTCAGCCCATGTTCTGGAAACAAATATGTGGCAGTCACATCTGGCTTGGGTTACTAGTATATGTATTTGATTAAAAGCAAATAGATTAGACACCTACTAAGCCTTTATGAATATCACTAAAGTAAACCTCAACCTACCAATATCGGCCTGCCATTGTCCACACCCTAAAGCATGCTCGGGTCCCTGACTGTGTCTAACAGGAAGTGAGGGGCCAAAGTGGTACAACCTCCAGTGAGAACATGTCCGAGAACCATCTCAGATGTATCCGTTGGAAGACAGGGAGGTCATAGATAGGCTGAGGCACAGGCAGGAGGACAGACAAATCTTCAAGGAAGATTTTATCAGAGATGATGAAAACCTGGTGTGTTAGGGCAGGATGGAGAGTGGAAAAGGTCTCTCCCCTGCCATCCTGGGTACAGCCAGCTTTTCTTCTACTTATTAGGGATGGCTTGTCTCCTGCCTCCATTCTGGAAATGCCACGGGACTGCTAAGGCCAGGCCTGCCTGAATCTGCTCTGGCCTCTGGAATCCAACCCCCAGTAGATGGCCTTAGTCCTTCCTTTTGGCCTACGGGCTTCTCTGAGGCTGAGAATAGGAAGCAACATGCTCCCTTTCAGAGCTGGGAGCTCAGAGCTCAGAGCCTGCTCGCAAGCCCTTTTAGAAATAAAGGACAAAATGGGGACATTGTTCCCTGGACAATGGGGTTTCTCACAAGCGGGCTTCCCCTTTTGTGAGGAGGGCTCCCTTTAAGAGCAGCTGGGACTGGCCAGTTCTTAGGGTACTGAGCGCCAGCTGCAAAGCTGACTGATGGGAGGGACCCGGACTGGGGATGGAGTTGTCCGTGTGAAGGGACGCCTTGGGGTAGTACTGCCTGAAAGATTGGACTAAGAGAAGATGGGGACTGGAGCAAGCGCTAGGCTTCAGATGGGATTCAGACAGGGGTTGGGGCAGGATTAGGGAGTAAACCTAGGCCTGGGGCCGAAGCCAAGGCTGGTGTGAGGCTTGGAGGGTAGAACTGGTCCGGGAGGGCATGTCACACACAGCGCAAAAGCCCAGGCATGAGACATAGGCAACTCAGGTTCTCCGTTGACTGGTTGTCCTCAGACAGGCTCTCTCTTGCCTTTCATCTTTGTTCCAGTGTTATCTTCTTGGCCTTCAACACCCTATTTAATGCCACAATCTGCCCCCGGGAGGCACTCTTGTTCTTCCTTATAGCTCTTTATCCACTTCCTTAACATTTCTTTTTAAAAAATGTTTATTTATTTTGAGGGAGGGGGAGGGGCAGAGAGAGAGGAGAGGGAGACTCCCAAGTAGGCTCTGCACTGCCAGCTTGGAGCCCAACGCAGAGGTTGAACTCACAAACATGAGATCATGACCTGAGCCAAGGTGAAGAGTCGGTCGCTTAACCAACTGAGCTACCCAGGCGCCCCCCCCCGCCCCCACTTAACATCGTCTAATGTACCATATAACTTAGATATTTATAATGTTTATTATCTGTCTTCCCTAACTAGAATGTCAACTCCATAAGGACAGAGATCTTTGTTTTATTCACTTGTGTCCCCAGTCCCTAGAAGAGTGCCTGGCACGGAGCAGTCATCCATCTGTTGGACGAATAAAATTGTTAAGCCTCTCTGAGCTGAGAGCTTCCTCCTTTGAAAAGCGAGGAGGACATTCATGACGCAGCCTCAGCGTTGCGGATTTAGTGGACATAGCGTTTTACACCCGCCCGGCAGGCACTTGTGCAAATGACAGCCTGTGTATGCCTGAGCTTCCTCACCTGTCAAGTGGGAATAAAAGTCCTACTTTGTAGGGTTGTTGTGAGGATCAGATAGGTTAACAGGTGCAAAGCACGTAGACCAGGGCCTGTCACGAAGTCAGTGTTCAGTACTGTTGGGCGTCATGTTGGTCGAACGAGACCGTCTTCTCCTTAGTCTTCCAGAGCCTTTCAGTTCATTGTTCTATGGAGCTGAAGGTGGGGCTGAAAGTGGTACCGGGACACAAGTGGCTGAAACTTTGGTTATGCCTGGGCTTGAGATGGAATGATCCTTTGAATACAGGGGTCAGAATAGACAAAGCATTTCCAGAGCCCAGCGCCCTTAAATGTCAACCTAGAGGGGCTCCGGGATGGCTCAGTCCGTTAGGCGCTGGACTCTTGGTTTTGGCTCAGGTCATGATCTGGTGGTTTGTGAGATCTAGCCCTGAGACGGGGTCTGCACCGGTGGTACAGAGCCTCCTTGGGGTTCTCTTTCTCCCCCTCTCTCTGCCCCTTCCCTGCTCGTGTGCTCTCTAAACAAACAAACAAACAAACAAACAAACAAACAAACTTTGAAAAAAAAAAAAAGCTAAAAAAAATATCCACCTAGATTTCAGGCAGTCTTTCCCCAGCCCCAGGTCAGAGCCCACTCCTCACTGCCCCCTCTCCCCCCACCAACCCCTGGAAACAGACCTCAGAGTTTTGTCTCTTTTCTCTCTGTCCCTTCTCCTTCCTCTCTCTCCATCCAGGGCCTGAGCCACCAGTGCTCTCCATCTCAGCATTTCCCAGTGAAGGAGGCTCCCCAAGGGGCAGTGGAAGTCAGAATTAGAACTCTGGACCTCCTGGCCTTCTCATCTCAAACCTGGCTTCTAAGGCCTGGTAAACTTCAGGCCTTGTTAAAAGCAGGGGGCTCATCGCATGTTCTTAATAAATATGGAGTAAATAGATGAGTAGAAAAAAGTAGAAGCCCCAGCTTTGACCCTGACCTTTATTTTTTAATTAAAAAAATTTTTTTAATGTTTATTTATTTTCGAGAGGGGCAGAGAGAGAGAGGAGGATAGAGGATCTGAAGTGGTCTCTGTGCTGACAGCAGACAGCCCGACGTAGGGTTCGAACTCACGAACTGTCAGATCATGACCTAAGCCGAAGTTGGACACTTTAACTGACTGAGCCACCCAGGTACCTCGACCCTGACCTTTAAGTAAATAACATCTTTGGACTTCAGTTTCCTCATCTCTTGTGGGGACTATAAATGCCTGCCCTGTCCACCATATAAAAGTGTTGTGAGACTCATTAGATCATTAGTTCTTTGGGCAAAGGGGATTTGGAGGTCAGGCAGTCCAAGTTGCTTACTTTTCCAATAAGGAAACAGAGCTCCAGAGACAGGGGATGTGTAGACGTAGAGAAACCTAATATAATGAATTGCTTTCTACCAGCCAAGTGGTCTCAGAATCCTGGACTCTCCTCTGGATTTAGATATTGTCAGTCCATCCAGGCAGAGGGCATCTGAGCCTAGGCAGGGAAAGTGACTTTCTCAGCTCCCCCAGAAAGCTAGGGCAGAGCCGGAAGGTGGGGATCCTGGTTTCCCATCCAGGCCTCCTTCCTGCTTCACTGACAGCACCGGGAAGGGAGGTACCCAGGGAGCATGGGCAGCAGTGGCTGCTGGGTGCCCCCTGCCCCTGCTTCAGTTGAATTTCCTTGTGGGACAGAGCCCAGGAGCAGGCTAGGAGAGGTAAGGCAGGAAGGAGGTGGGGTTGCCCAGGCAGTGGTTCCTCTCAGTGGACTCCCAAAGTGGGATAGTACCTTGGGGAAAATCATCCAGACACAGGGGCCCCAAGCTGGCCATGTGGTGCACCCAGAAGATCCTATCCCTCATAGCTTTGGGGAGATCAGAAGTCAGGTGCTGGGGACCCATGACAGGTGGAATAGAGTTCCCCCAACTTCCTGCTGGCTCAGCCTCCCAGCATCTGTCTACGCTGTGACAGGCACACTTACCATGCCTGGGGATTTTCCCCTGGCTCACTGATGATGACACCATCTCAAGCCTCCTCCTATCCCTAAACCCTTGCTTGGAGTTTGTAAGCAATGACAGAGGCCTTCTTAGCTTCTGGTCAGTTCTGGATGTTTTCAGCCACAATGTCTTATACAAACGTGTATTTCCTAAACTTCACTCATTTACCACATCCATGATTTTTGCTGTAATAACCTAAGCCATTAAATATATAAATAATGCTCTTGAAAAAGAAAAGGGGTGTGCATGGCACCTGGGTGGCTCAGTCAGTTGAGAGTCCGGCTCTTGATTTTGGCTCAAGTCATGATGCCAGGGTTGTGGGATCGAGCCCTGCATCAGGCTCTGAGCTGAGCATGGAGCCTGCTTGGGATTCATTCTCTCTTTCTCTCTTTCTCTCTTTCTCTCTCGCCACCCCTCTCCTCTGCTAAAGAAACCTTGTATTACTCCTGTAAATGAAGAAACAATATCAATTGTTAAAAATACAGAAAGCCAAAACAAATGCAAAGACATTCTTGGTTTCTGGTGCCAGGTCCCACTTCTGGCTCCAGTCTTACTGGCAAGTCATGTACTCTTTCTGGGACTCTGTTTTCTCTTCTGTAAAATGGGATTGTTGGGAAATAATATATGCAAGATGCCTGGCCCTGAGCTGCCATGGAGCAGGTCAGAGAGTTCTGGGCTGGTATTGGGTTCTGCTGGTGCTGACACCATCTCCCCTCTGCTCTAGACTTGACCCCCTTCTCACTTTTAGGACAAGGTGGCTGCAGGAAGATTGGGCTTAGATATTGAGGATGGCAGAGATCTGGGGGACCCAACGTCCGTGCCTTCAAATCTCCAACTGGCTTTTGTGGGTTAGAGGCACAGATTGCTCCAGGCAGCCCTAAAGGCCACCGAAAATACCCTTTTCTCGGGAGGCAGTCAGGTCTTTGTCACTGAACGCATTCAGACATTGCTGGGAGACTTGGCAGAACATTGTCAGGAGAATTCAAACTCAGTCTGGTTCTCAGGGAAAGGAGGCAGATCCCCCCTGCTCATGGGGCTGGTCACTGGGGAGTAGGGACGAGGCCTATAGTGCTGGGATCTACTCCTGTCCACCCCCCTCACATTCATCCAGAATTTTAGAGTTTCCTGTGCGCTTTTCAACTACTCTCTCATATGACTCTCCCAGCAAGTGGTGAGGGAAGCCAGGGAATACAGTGGCTATGGAACAGGGGGATCCATAGGGGCCAAGTGACTTGTCCAAGGTCACCAGGGTGGAGTCTTGAACCCGGGATGTCTGACTCCTTTTCTTGGGAAGTGTGGTTCACTCCTCTGTCACCCAGGAGGCTAGTGGCTGGGAATCTGTCTGGGACAAGTCAGCATGGACCCTGGCTGGCCCTTTCCCTCTCAGGAGAAAAGAGGTAACAGCCCCTGTTTAGCGGAGGCTCCCCTCTGGAAGCCACCCCTCCTAGGTCACCCTCTGCTTCCTGTGGCCCTAGCCGAGGAGAGAACCCAAGGGCAGGGAAGAGAGCTAGCCGGGAAGAGTGTTAGCCGTCTGAGACAGAGGACACGTGCATAAAGACGAATAGAGATATGGAGAGACCCGAAGAAAGGTAGACAGACACAGACAGACACACAGAGAAGGGCAGAAAGACAGAGGGTAGGAGAAAGACCCACAAGAGACACAGAACGAAGTTAGAACCAAAGATAAAGACAACTGGGCTACGCGCGCGCAGAGACCTGAATCCGCCAGACCTCGCAGAGAGGGAGGCAGAGAAGGCCCCGGCGGGAGGAGGACAGGGACCGAGAGAGCGGGGAGGGGAGGGGGCGGTGGAACAAGCCGGCAGCTGGGTCCCCCCGCCGTCCCTCCCCCGCGGGCCGAGGAGCCCGACGGAGCTGGGGCGCCCCGTCTCCCGGCAGGGGGCGCCCTGGCCGCGCTGCCAGGTCAGCCAACACAACTCCGGCGGGGGGCGGGGCGGGGAGGACCGGGCCCGGGCCGGGGGAGGGGGCGGGGGCGGGCGCGGGGGAGGGCTGCCCTGGCCTCCCTCCCGGCCCCGCGGCCGCCTTTATAAGCCCGCGGGGGAGGTGGCCCCGGCAGCGTCGCGCTCCCGCCACTCCGGGCCCTCGGTCCCAGCGCACCGGCCCCACGTCACTTGTGCCAGGACAGACCTTCGCCCACGAACTGTGCTCAGGTAAGGACCCGATGCCATCCCCCGGCTCTCCGGGATCCCTGGGGACGTGGTCGACCCGGGCCCCTCCCACATCCTCCCTTCGTCCGGGACCGGCGGCGAGAAGGGATAGAAATGTCAGAGCGCGGACCTCCGCGCCTGCACACCACCCAGGGCGGCCCGTTCGCGACCCTCAGCCACCTGTCCCGCTCCCGAACTCGTGCACATCCGAGGCTCTCGGCAGCGCGCTGGGCCAGGCTGGAGGTTGGACGTGGCGCCCACGGGGACCGCGAGCTAAGGGGACCGCGCTCGGGACCGCCGCTGCAGTCCTAGGGTCTCCTGCCTCCTAGGTCTCTGCCTGGGACCTACACCTGTCTTCGCGCCTCTCCCCGGTGTCCCGTGACCGAGCTGCCCTGATGATACCCACCTGGTGGGAGATCCAGAGACTCAGGCTGCCAACCCCAGCACCCTGCCTGGTGTCTTTTCATGCCTCCCACCTAGGAACCTCTAGATCACGCTCAGACGCTTGGGGAGGAGGCTGGTGTGTCCACGTGGGGTCCAAAGTAGTTTGGGGCAAAGCTGGAATGAGCAGAGGGAGGGAGGCTCTGGGGTCCCAGAGCCGCGTGGTGGCGGGGGGAGGGGAGAGGGGACAACTGGCCTGTGAGTGTTTGCTGGGAGTTGGGGTGGCCACAGCAGCGGGGAGGGGGGGGGGGGGGTGGGGGGGGCAAAGCCCTGGACCCCTGGAAGCAGAGGGAGCCTACCCCTCACCTCTGGCTGCCCACAGGTAAGTGGGTTGCCCAAGGCTGATTCCCATGCCCAGTTTAGGTTAAATGCATGGTCACAATGGTGGGGGAGGAAGCTGAGAAAAGCCCCATCATTGTCCCTTCTGACCCTTTTCTAACACATAATGGGGTTGGGGGAGGGGGGCCTTTACAAAGACCTCTGGGTGGAGGAGGAAAACGCTGGAGATCAAAAGAAGCTTCTGATTCTGAGGCCAGAAAGGGCTTTTGAGCCCTGGGGAAAACTTGTACAGGTGGGCAGGTTTCCCAAGGAGGCAAGGGTTGGCTCCTTGACTTAGTGAAGATGCCAGAGACTGCACTGAGGGCCTGATGTGTGCCAGGCCTGCCCCAGCCCTTCACGTGCACCATTTGGTTTACACATGGGGAGACTGAGGCTTACAGAAACTAAGCAAGTGAGGACACCAGGATTTGAACTCAGAGTTCCAAGGCTCCTTCCCTTCCCACCCTCCAGACCTGCCTTCTCCAAATGTCCAGCCCTCCCCACCTGTGTTGTCCTCTCTCCACCCACTCTACTGCTCCCTGCCCCTGCCCATCTTGTCCCTCTGTCTCTTTTTTTCTCCCTGAACTTCGTGCCTCTGAAGTCCCTAGGCAGAAGAGGTCCCTGGACACAGCTTCCCAACCTCCCAGCCCCTGGAGTGAGACAGGCTCTGTGTCCGTGTCACCCCCTGTAAAATGGGAGTATGTCTCTCTCCTAAGACTCTTGTGAGGAATAAAATTGAACTGAGGCCAGAAAACAATGCTATCTTTATTCAACAAATACTTATTAAGCTTTGTGCCAAGCCCTGTTCTAGGTGCTGGCAATGGAGCAGGAGAGAACAGACAAAAGCCCTCTTCGTGGAGCTGATATTCCGACATTCCCATAGAATCGCAATCAAGTAATTCACAAGAGAGAAGATGAAAATGCAGTAATACAGGGGCTCCTGGGTGACTCAGTTGGTTGAGCATCTGACTGGATTTCGGCTTAGGTCATGATCCCAGGGTTGTGGGTTTGAGCCCTGCCTCAGGTTCTGTGCTGAGTGTATAGTCTGCTTGGGATTCTCTCTCTCTCTGTCTCTCTCTCTCTGCTCTCTCTCTCTCTCTCTCCCTGTCTCTCTCCCTGTCTCTCCCTCTCTCCCTCTCCCTCCTCCTCCCCTCCCCCTCCCTCTGGCCCTCTCCCCCACTTTCTCTCTCTGTCTCTTGCTCTCAAATAAAAATAAAAATTAAAATGCAATAACATGTATAAAGTTGATTGGCCAAGGAGCTCCTGGGTGCCTCAGTCGGTTCAGGGCCTAATTCTTTGGCTCAGATCATGATCTCACGGTTCATGAGTTTGAGCCCCATATTGGCTTCTGTACTGACAGTTCAGAGCCTGCTTGGGATTCTCTCTTTCTCCCTTTGCTCCTCCCGTGTGCTCTTTCTCTCTCAAAATAAATAAAATAAACTTTAAAAAACGTTAAACATTTTTTTTAAAGTTTTTTTTTGAGAGAGGCAGTGCGAGCAGAGGAGGGTCAGAGAGGGAGACACAGGATCTGAAGTAGGCTCCAGGCTCTGAGCTGTCAGCACAGGGTCCGATGTGGGGCTCCACCCACGAGCCGTGAGATAATGACCTGAGCCTAAGTTGGATGCCCAACCAACTGAGCCCCCCAGGTGCCCCAAACTTAATTTTTTTTTTAATTGGGGGCTCCTGGATGGCTCAGTTGGTTAAGCGTCTGACTTCAGCTCAGGTCCCAATCTTGTGGTCTGTGAGTTCAAGCCCCGTTGGGCTCTGTGCTGACAGCTCAGAGCCCGGAGCCTGCTTCAGATTCTGTGTCTCTGTCTCTCTCTGCCCCTCCCCCACTCACACTCTGTCTCTCTCTGTCTCTCAAAAATGAATAAATGTTAAACAAATTTAAAAAAATTGATTGGCCAACATTTAATTCTAACAGAAAAAGCAACCTAGCTGTGTGACCTGAGACAGGTTCTGTCCCCTGCTGTGCTTCAGTGTCCTCCTTGAAGCTGAGGACATCGATAAACAGTACCTACTGTAATTTGAGGCATCTGAGTGGCTCACTCAGTTAAGGGTCCCACTTGGGCTCAGATCCGGCTCAGATCATGATCTCACGGTTTGTGAATTTGAGCCCCGTATTGGGCTCTTTGCTGTCGGTGCAGAGCTCTCTTGGATCCTGTCTGCTCCCCTCTCTCTGCTCCTACCTACCCTGCTCGTGCGTGTGAGCTCTCTCTCTTTCTCTCTCAAAAATATTAAAAAACAACAAACCGGTACCTACTGATGGTGAGGTCTATACATGATTAATGCATGCGAGGTGTTTAGCTAGTGCCTGTACTTAAAGAAAATATTGACTATGATCAGCTCTAATCTCAGCAAAAAATGCAACTCTGACCCTGGGTGTGAGGTTATGTCACTACCCCTGAACCCTGGCCACCCACCTTCGCCTCGGCTCAACCCATTCTCTGACTGGCTGCCCCATAGGATGGCATGATGCCCTCACTACCATCTGAGATACAGCCTGGCTCAGCAGCCTGGAGCTTTGTGCCGGGCACAGGTTTGGAGCTGTCATCACGCATTGCACCCCGCCCTCTGCCTGTTCTTGTGCCTCGCTGTGTCCCAGCTTGGAACTGGGGTGAAACCAAGCTCAAGTCCTGCCTGTCCCTTGGCTGACTTATCTGACATTCCCTGCAAGCTAGATGCTGTCCTCGATTTACCTATGAAGACACTGGTCTTAGAGAGAGGAAGGGATTTGTCCAAGGACACACAGATGTTACCTGGGAAGTGGGGGTGAGGGCCCAGGTGGCTAAAATTCCAAGTCTGGTGATCTCCGTGTCGTACCCATCTCTGGGGATGGGCCTTCCTAATCCAGGAGTAGGATCCAGCAGCACAGCTCAGAGTTCTCACCTTGAAATAGGTCCGACTGAAGTTATTAATACAAATCCCAGAGCTCCGAGAGAGCTTTGCGGAGAGAGTGAGCAAGCTGGGCTGAGGACCAGTGCTCAGAAATCTTCCTGCGTGGCCACAGGAATGCTGACTAAGCTTCCCCGGGCAACGTAGTCACAGGCAGGCTGGAGCTAGGCTAAGAAGCATGGCTTCCTTTTTTTTTTTTTCCTTCTAGAGGTATCCTGACATTTAGAGGGCAGCTGGGGGCAGTAGATGAGAGGTTCATTCCCAGCAGTTCTTTGTGACCCGGAACGAATCACTTTCCCTCTCTGAATCTCAGATGAAGAAATCATCGGCAATGTGGGTTAGTAATATGTACTTTGCAGCTGCTATGAGGGGCCAGCAAGATCATAAATGGTTTTCCAACACTGGGCTAAGTGTTGGTGGCTTAGGAGTTCTATTCCCAGGGCATTTTCCTTCATCACTGGCAGATGGTCCATAAGGGCCAGAGGGAAGGCCCTGTTTAGGTTAAGAGGCCTAGAGAGCAGGGAAAATACTGGCTTTGGGGTTGGCATTTTGGCTTCCAGTCCTAGCTGTGTGACCTGAGGCAAGTCACTTGGCCTCTCTGAGTGTTGTGTTCACAGCCGGCCCTCAACAACTTTTATAGAACGTTCACTGTCCAAAGAACATTTAAGAGTAGTCTCTACGTTTTCCACCTCCCCATCCCACCCCCCAACATTTCATAATTGCTCCCAGAAAAAGTTCCTGCTTAAAGTTTTCCATGCTGAAATTCTCAACCTCACTGTGGCATGAAATCAATTGTTTGCATTTAATTTGACTTCTCAAATTAAGGGGTAAAATTTGAGATGAGGGTAGGGGGTTGGGGGAGGAGAGAGGAACATGAAGTTAAACCAGATGTGTTTTTGTTTAACTGTCGGATGGTGGTTAAACTGCCTGAGTATTACCCTTGTTCTTTCTGAATTCCAGTAACCAGGAGTTAGGTTTCCCTAAAAATTGTAGTGTTCCTTCCCAGCTAATGTGGACTTGTCTTCCCCATTATTATTATTATTTTATATTCATCTGAGGCCACAAAGTACTGACCAGTGAGGATACCTCATAGATGCCTGGGATTTCAGAGCTGGAAGGTGTTTAGAAGCTGACGCAGTCAGCTGGCTGCTTTGCAGACCAAAGAGACTGAGGCCCAGAGAAGGGAGTGCATCTGTAGAGTGTATCTATTTTTTGAAAAGAATTGTTGAGGGAGGATGCAGGGGGTGTGGATTAGTAGAAAACGATCCTCATCTCAGGAGGGCAGAGTTGATATACTAACTACCAGTGTGACCTTGGGCAACTCACTTCCCCTCTCTGAGCCTCAGTTTCCTTATCTGTAAGCCAAGACGCCTGACTTCTCCAAGACTTGGAATGGGTCTAATTCAATCAATTGGCCTTCAAATATTTATGGCCCAGGTAATGGCAGGTCTGGCACAGGCTGCCCTCCAAAGGTGGCAGGGGACAGCTGTGGCAGCTCAGTGACTCCTGCGGTGATTTAAAAACATTGATTGAGTAGTTGTTGTTGTTGTTCAGCCAAGTGATTTCATTTTACTTCTCTTGAGAGATCAGATGTGGCCGCACGGGCCCACATTCCTGCCTGGCCACTGTGGCTGGAGTGGATTAGCCGCTGCTCTGTCCATGTTACCACAGTCCTCACGACTGCCTTCTCCCTCACACCCACCTGCCTCACTGACATGACCTGCCTGCCTTGTGAGTTTGCAGTTTCTGAGGAAGGTGCTGTGAGGCCTTGGAAGGAGGGCTCAGATCTCATCTGAATGACTGCATGAGGCTTGGGCCAGCCCTCAGGAGGCTGGCAGTAGGAACGTGGGACACGTGGACATCCTTCTGTGGCTACACGTAGGGGTTTTCTTCCAGCTCTAGTGGTCCCCGGGGAGAATCTAAGGGCTCTAGAGGTCTAGGGGTGCCACCATCAGCCTGTCAGGACGCAGATAGCTGGGCCTGGGGCCTATCTCCTTGGGGACAGGCAGCCCTGGGTGCTCCAGGGTACAGATTAATGCAGCTCCCTCAGGAAGGGACTCCCTGGACAAGTACCGGCTCACCTAATGCTCCCAACAGCCCTGTGCTCTGGTGTCACTCCACAGACAAGAAACGCCATCTTGCGCTCTGAACCCATGACTCTGTTGCGTCCCCTTTCCTCGGTGCCAAGACCCGGCCATGATGGGCAGGCACCATGGTGGCAGCACAGATCTCCAAGTCCACGTGACTGAGCTGGAGGGCAGTGTGGGAGGCCGAGAAGCCTCGTGGTTAAATACAGGGACTCTCGAGGCAGCTGCCTAGACGTGAGATTCTAGGCGTCCACAAGTGCTCTGGGGATACAAGATGAACAAGCGGGAGCCCTCCTTCCTGGGAGTAACCACGGGCCCCCTGGTCCTTGCCTTTTGGAGGAGCTCAGAAATGTGCCCTGTGTGGGTTTGCATTTTGTGAGTGCCCGCTGGGTGTCTGTACCTTCAACATTATCTCTGATCCTCACCTCCCCACCTCCTGCTGCTTTGCTGTTAAGACTGAGGCTCAGAGGGTAGATATGTGGGATTCAAACCCTTCCCCCCAGTACCTCTGACCCAGGGAAGGGAGGAGAGGGGGCGGGGCTGGGAAGCTATTTCTGGGAGTAAGACCTCCACCCACCCTGTAGTGAGGCCCTGCCCCCAGGCGTGTTCCATAGAAGTATCTTCATCCTCCCAGACCTCATTTTGACTCAGGGGGATGAACTTCGCCAGGTCAGGTGCGCAAGCCTCTGGGCAAAGATCAGCAAACATTTAATGTTCTTTAAAAAAGTGTTTAGGTGGCTTTTATTTGAAAAGCCATAAATCTAATCTTTATTTTTTTATTTTTATTTTTAAAGTTAATTAAAAAACATGTTTTTAATGTTTATTTATTTTTGACAGAGAGACAGAGCATGAGCGGGGAGGGGCAGAGAGAGAGGGAGACACAGAATCCGAAGCAGGCTCCAGGCTCCGACCCGTCAGCACAGAGCCCGACGCAGGGCTCGAACTCACAGACTGAGAGATCATGACCTGAGCCGAAGTCGGACGCTCAACCGACCGAGCCACCCAGGCACCCCTAAAGTTTATTTATTTTTAAGAGAGAGACAGAGCCCTAGTGGAGGAAGGGCAGAGAGAGAAGGAGAGACACAGAATCTGAAGCAGGCTGCAGGCTCCAAGCTGTCAACACAGAACCCGACTCAGGGCTCGAACTCACGAGCCATGAGATGATGACCTGAGTCGAAGTCAAGACACCCAACCGACTGAGCCACCCAGGCGCCCCCATAAATCCAGTCTTTAAAAAGGATCTACCGGGTGACTTTTTGTTAAGTCAGCCTCTTGCCTTCTTTGGTCCGCCTTCTCACTTTGTCTCCGAAACAGCAGGGCGGGTACCCTTTCAGATCCCAGGCCGAGTTTCCCGGGTTTTCTGTCCTGTGATCCCCCAGGCCTCTTGTTGGCTGTCACCAAACTGTGTCAGGCTTGGCCTTTCTGACTATCATTTGTTAATTTCTCCCTCCACCTGTCCCCACATTGACTTAATGGTCTCTTAACATACAGGAGTTAATAACTTACCCGTCTGCCACCCTCCTGGGCAGCAAGTGCCTCAGTGGATTGAGTCTCCCTCTTCTCGCCCATTCCTATTTAGCAGTGCAGTAACTGCTCTCTTTTCTCTGCCTCCTTAAGTGAGGTCCCCACTTACTTGCTAACATTGCCAGGCCAGGGGTGGCCCAGTGGCCGCACCTGGAACTGCTCATTTGGTGTGGCAACAGCCCTGTATGGCCAATGCTACATTACAAACGAGGAAACTGAGGCATGAAGTCAAGCAGCTGGAAAGTGGGAAGCACACCCATTTGTCCCCTCCTGTTGCGAATCCGCCACTCGAGCCTGCTTCCTCCTCTGTGACACGGACGACAAAATCCATTTTCCTAGAAGAATCTGGTTCCTTATTTATTTTGAAATCCTCAAACAGTAATTCATATTTCAGTTCAGTTAGGCAGATATCAAAGATGAACAGGCTTGCTCTCCAAACCCTTGCCTGAATCACCTGAATATTTTTGGTGTGAAAATGCTGGATTTTTTTTTTCCTCCTTTGACCTAATCCTTACAATTAACATTTAAGGGTTTACTCTGTGTCAGGACTGGAGCTAATCACTTTCAATGATCTTATTGTATTTTTGTCCTCCTCCATTTTACAGAGGAGGAAACGGAAGCTCAGAGAAGCTAACTAACTTTTTCAAGGACACACAGCTGGAAGGCGGAATCACCAAATCTGGGAGACCCGCCTAATCAGATAAACATCTGAATTCAAATCTTTGGGGTGGGATCCAAGCCCTTGGGGGACCTTGGTATCTACATTTGTTTGCACTGGAACCATCTGCCTCTGGGATTTGCTGCAGGTGGGGTTGAAGGCTGTGGGTTGGGGGGAGGGTGGATGAGAAGGAGGTGATGGTGCTGAGGGGAACCAAGCTTAGGGGGCCCTGTTTGGGCTTTTATTCTCTCAGACAATGGGTCTTGGGGCCTGGACACCCCCTCTTCTAGCCAAGAGGAAGGAAATGACAGTCCTGGCAGGAAGCATCCTCAGAAAGCCAGAGGACCCTGGGTGTGGATCCCAGCCCTGCCATTCAGGCTGCGTGACCTTAGGCAAGACCCTTTCCCTCTTGGCTTTCAGTTACCCCACCTGAACACTAGCTTCTCCAGGCATAGGAACTTAGCAGATGAAGTACACTTCAAAATCTGTTTATGTTGCTTTCACAGCTGGTGTTTTTTTAGACCTTGACTTGAAGTATGAGACCATCAAAGCGATGCCTCCGTATGTGGCCAGTACACAATTCATTCTACCTGTGAGAGTGTAAGAGTTGAAATATTTTCTGATATCAGTGAGTTGGAATTGGGTATTAGTTTCTGGACCTGCCATGATTTCAGTCTTGCAAAAGACACCAGTTCCGCTTGTGTTCTTCAGCCTACCGCCTTAGGACTTTTCTAGTTCATGTATGGTGAGCAGTTGGCTTTCATGCTGCTACTTGCTTACTTTACGCCCATGTCAGACATCACTAATCAACCACTGCTCTGTTTCCTTCCAACCTCCAGTACCTTCTAAACGCAGCGCTCCAGGCAGCCGTTATCAACTAATTTGAGTTGGCAAATAAGACTGAAGGATGTCACAGAACCAAATTAGATTTAGTTATTGGGTGGAAGGTGGGGAAGGGACAGGCCCAGGGTGGCCTCCAGGTCACTGTCACCCTGCTCCTCCTTTGTATGGGAAAGCAGGAGGAACTCAGCTAGATTGGGCCAGAACTCACCTCTGGTGCAGGGTGAGGGCCTTTCCAGGGCCATACAGTTGTGCCCCTGTTTAGTCCTCAAGGGGGCGGTGCTGGCTTCTAGAGCTGGTCACAGCCCAAGCTTTAAAAGTAAGAGTGGAAAGACAGAGGCTGGTTGCAGATTGTCCTAGAGAGTTAGGCTCACTCCTCCCCCACCCTATGTACTGGTATCAGTAGTAGGTAATAATGGTCATAATAAGAGTTGTTAACATTTTATGAATATTTATTATGCACCAAGCCATGCTGCTAACTGCTTTATATCTATTCACTTTTAATCCCATTTCTCAAGTGAAGGAAATGACTCAGAGGTGAAGCAATTTGCCTGAGTTGCCCTGGCTGGTGACCCAGCGGAGGCTTGGTGAACTGGTGGGGCCGCTGAGATTTTAAGTCACAGCTGTGCAAGTCTGCAGCTGGCTCCCTCGCCGGCTCCGCGTGGGGACTTCCAGACTCCACACTTGCTCTTCCCCAGCTCACCATCCTCATTTCTCGTCTGTGACTGTGACCCTCCTTTACCTGTGCAGAGTGCTCTTTCTCATGCAACACCTCTGTTCCACATACTCCTGGGGGCAGCACAGCAAATGGCATCTCTGCTTTGACAGGTTAGAAAATTGGGTCTGGGGTCCAAAGGGAGGAAATGGTAATCCCCGTGCCAGGGGATTCCATGTTCTTTCTGCTTGTTCATTCCTTTGTTTATTTATTTTTGAGAGAGAGAGAGAGAGAGAGAGAGAGAGAGAGAGAGCGCGCGAGAGCATGAGCAGGGGAGGGGCAGAGAGAGAGAGAATCCAAATCCCAAGCAGCCTCCACACCATCAGCACAAGTCTGACACGGGGCTTGACCTCACAAACTGAACTGTGACATCATGATCTGAGCAGAAATCAAGCTTAAATGACTGAGCCACCCAGGTGACCTGGATTCAATGTTCTACCTGTTCCTTGGGACTTTCTGAACTGATGACTGGGCAGGAGGTGGGAACCCAGGAGTGGTACAGCTGAGGTGGGGTGGGTTTGATCCCCCATCCTGGATGTACCAGTCCTAGCTCCTGTTCTTTTTTTTAAGTTTTTTTAAAAGATTTTATTTATTTTGAAGTTTATTTATTTTGAGAGAGCACGAGCAGGAGTCAGGGAGAGCCAGACAGAGAGGATCCCACTAACAGTGCTGAGCTTGAACCCACGAACTGTGAGAACATAACCTGAGCCAAAGTCAAGAGTCGGGAACCTTAGCCGACTGAGCCACCAAGGTGCCCCTTAAGATTTTATTTTTTTTATTTTTATTATTTTTTTAATTTTTGGGACAGAGAGAGACAGAGCATGAACGGGGGAGGGGCAGAGAGAGAGGGAGACACAGAATTGGAAACAGGCTCCAGGCTCCGAGCCATCAGCCCAGAGCCTGACGTAGGGCTCGAACTCACGGACCGCGAGATCGTGACCTGGCTGAAGTCGGATGCTTAACCGACTGCGCCACCCAGGCGCCCCAAGATTTTATTTTTTAAGTAATCTCTACACTCAACAACGTGGGGCTCGATTGAACTCACAACCCCAATATCAAAAGTTCTCTACCAACTGAGCCAGCCAGGTGCCCCCTTAGCTCCTGTTCTAATCAGCCACACGACCCTGGATAAGTCACTTTGATACTCCCAACCTCAGTTCCTAGGCTCCTATCATACTTTTCCATTTTGAAAGCCCATTCTTTTCTTTATGCTTAAGTAAGCTCTACACCCAACATTGGGGCTTGAACTCACAACCTCGAAATCACAAGTCACATGCTCCACCTACTGAGCCAGCCAGATGCCCCCTTAAAGCCCTTTCTTATTCATGAACTCATTGAATCCTTAAAACAGCCTGAAAAATTATCTTCACTATGCCAACAGGGGAAGCTGAGGCTCAGGTCAAACAATGGCAACATCAGCCCTCAAACTCCGATTAGGATCCCAGACTAATGGGCTTTCCCCACATGTGTTCCCTAGCCTCTCTTCTCTTGGCCTTTGCACCTGCTGTCCTCTTCTTTGCAGCGCCCTCTTTGCCTGTGTCGTCTGTTGGTAGCATGGTTTTTTTTTCTAGATCTGGCTCAGAAATCTTGAGCTCTTTGTAATCCGGTCATCTGCGTAGTGTCTGCCTCTGAGTATGAGTTCCTAGAGGGTAAGAACCTCATCTGAATCCTTTGTGAAATTCAGTGTCTATCAATCCAGGTGTCTGTGTGCAGCAAATGCTTGATGTCCTTGGGTTAATGAAAGGCTGCTACACCCGGCAGGGTTTTCCCCAGCTCGGTTGCACTCGGTTCACTGTGGGGAAACCTGGGGAGGCTGTCCCACTGGGTTTGAACACCAGAGCCACCCCAGGACGAGCTCGGCTGCCCTTCCTACATCTCCATTGGTGTCCTCACATCTCCACCGATGACACCAGCTCATAAATCGTTTGTTAACGATTGGCAGCAGGACAAGCCAGTTTCCCTGTTGGCGGCCCTTGGTCGGGAATGGGTTCCCCCAACGATTACCACTGCCCCGTCTTTTTGTACATTTGGTTCACAGATGCACCCTCGGTGCTAAACAACCTTAATTTCTTTACTGATAATAGTAATGGCCATCGTGTGCTGCATCTATATGAACCATGCTTCTCGGTGCATAGTAGACACTTAATATATATTTGGTGAATGAATGAGTACTTGCACATCATACACTAGGGCTGGGCCTAAACAGACGTTTCCAGGAAGGGAAACCAAGCTGTCACCTCACCCCTGCCTGGGATAGTCCTGGCATGTGTCAGCACCCTGGTTGCCTGGAACTGCCCATGGCCAACAGCAACAGAGACTAGAAGGACCATGACTGCCCTGAAGGAGGTATTGCTGTGGTCTATAGTGCACAGAGGTAAAAATGAGGCTCAGTGTGGTTAAATAGCTTGCCCAGGGTCGCAGAGCTAGTAGGTGGGGGAGCTGGGATTTGGACCCAGAGCCTAGACTCTTTCCCTTTTGCCTCTCAGTCTGCTGAGCAGGTTGGTTTTGGCTCCGGTGAGGGAGATAATGTCTGTTTGGGGATGTCTGGTCCAGAGTTCCAGACCTGGCTCCAAACAACGTTAATTTATTGAATAATAATAGTAAGCACCATCGTTCACTGAATCCCTACGTGTGGTATGCCCTTTTTCATCGGGTCCTCTTAGCCTCCCCACAGAGTAGCTACTGGAATCCCTGTTTTTAAAGGTGGAGAATAGAAGCACAAAAGAGGACTGAAGGTCATGTAGCTAGCTCATCAGTGGTTAAGCCAGAATTTGAACCTGGGCAGCCTGGCTCCAGAATATCAGTCCGTGATCATTTAAAACTAGATAAATCTATGTAGGCCAGATGTGTAAACTCCTCTTGAACCCCATGGTTCTTCTGGAGCCAGACTCGGGGAGGAGGTGCAAGGCAGGAACAGACTACAGGACACTTCCTGGCCCCCTGAGCTTGAGGAGTGCAGAGTTTATCTGTCCCTTGCGTGATTCCTGGGGGAAGGGAGAAATGGGGGCTGGGGTGGGGGGGTGGGCACAGTAGGGCAGTCCTTGTGTCTCCAGGACCAGGGTCAGGGGGAGGCCAGGGCAACCAGCCTGGCTGAAGCCACTGTTAACTCAGAGACCTCAGCGGGATATTGGCCCCAGCCTCAGTCCAGGGCTCTGGCCTCAGGCCTGACTCTCCTGGGTTTCTATCCCAGCCTTCCAATGTCTTCCTGGGGTGGGGAATCTCAGAGCGCTGGCTTATGTGAGGACTTTGCTCTGAAATTTCCTCCTTCAACACCAAATCCCTGGGCTGGCCTGCCTGTCCCACTTCCCCCTTTTGGAGGAAGTGGATCCTTTCCTCTTTTGGGTAGCTGTGTGATTTGAATAATTGAGTGTTTCCCAGCTGGCACCTGGCCGTGGAGGGCTCAGCTCTGCAACGCCTCTGGCTGGGGCTCTGAGGCAGGCCTGCCAACTTCCTCATCCAATCATGGTGGGCAGAATATAGGGAGAGTGCCTGTCTTGTTGGTTTGGCCAGGCCAGGCCCCAGATGATTCCTGGGAGAGGCAGTGCCGGCATCTGGCTGTGTCTCCTCATTTTCTGAAGTGGCAAGTGGCTCCTGGTGGGGGAAGAAAGGGGCTGCCCCTGCTTCAGTGGCCTTTCTCATCAGCTCACCTGGGTGTCAACTTCTTAGCACCTGTCTGGGTGGAGAAAGGAGGAAGCAGAGTCAGGAAGGGGGAAAGATAAATGCAGAGGACAATATTCATTCATTTGCTCACTCATTCGACAAACATTGTCTTAGCCCAACTGCCTGCTAGGCCCAGGGCTGGGTGCTAGCATTCAGGGATGAATCTGGTCTAGTTTTTGCCTTCAGGAAGCATCCAGCGTGTGAGGAGATAGTCATGTAAGGAGTCCCTACAGAGACCCATGAAAGAGTGTAGGAGCCATGGGACTGGAGGAGGCCACCTAACCAAGCCTTGGGCAGAATGACCACAAGGGATTTCTGGACGAGGTGCAGGTGGTATTAGATTTTTTTTTCCCCCCTCCAACAAATATTTACTGAGCATCATCTATAGGCAGGTGTGGTTCTAGGTGCTGGGATACAGCAATGAATGCCACCAAAGTCCAGCTGGAGCTCCATTGTACTGGAAGAGACAGACGATGAAGTATTTATGTTAATTTCAGACAGTGGTGAGCACTGTGAAGGGTATGAACAGGGTTGTGAAATAGTGAGGAACTGGAGAGGAGCGGAGGCCTCTTCACCCCGCGTGGGCAGGGAAGGAAAGGACACAAGAGGTGGTCTTTGACCTGAAGAAGGAGGAATGAGCCAAACATCTTCCTGGGGGAAGAGTGTTCCAGGCTGATGATTGGCCAGGGTAAAAGCTCTGAGGGGAGAAAGCAGGGCAGAGAAGTTGTGTGTGGTGCGGGGTGGGGGCCAGGAGGTGCTGTCAGAGAGGCGGGCAGGACCCAGAGATGGCAGACATCTGACCAGCTGTGGAAGAATAAGCGGGGCCTGCCAGGAGAAATAAGGGGTTGGGTGACCTCCTGTTTGCTGGATGGCCCCTTGAGAAATGTGAGTAGGAATAGCCTTTGGGACCTGACATTCTGTCCCTCTCTAAGTACACATGGTGTGGGGCAGCTGAGGCCCAGAGAGGGAAAGTGACCCTCCTGAGGTCCACAAGGGGAGGTGGTGGGACTAGATCTAGGTCCCATAGTCATTAACCAGTTTTTCTCCAACGTGCCCACACAGCCCCTCTGCATTAAGGTGGACATTAATTTTGCCAAGAAAGTTCCATACGTTGCCTAGTCTGACAGAAAGGCGAGGCTCCAAGAGGAACAGGGACCTGGTTAAGAGTCATTCAGACCTCGGTTCCATATAACTGGCCACGGCCAAGTGACTAAACCTCAGTTTACTCATAAAATGGGGACAGTAATGGTTTCTAGCTCATAGACTGCTGAGGACACAGTGAGAGAATAGGTGTCGAGCACTTTCTATGGTGTTTGGCACAATGCAAATATGGGGAGCACTTTTGTTTCCATTTTAAGTTATTGTATGGACCCTGGGGTCTTTTTCAATGGATTAATCATGATCCTCATCACTGGTCCACAATGGCTCTTTGTCTATTTTATTACTAAAAATAAATTAAAAACTCCTATGAACCGTCATCCACACTACCAGGACTAGGATATTGACAGTAATTTACATCTTCCTCCAGTCTCCTCCAGCTCTCTGCCATCACTTGTCTTCATGTGGGGTCACCACTCTCCTGAATCTAGGGTTTCTCATTCCCGCTCTTTTTTTTAAAGTAATCTCTATGCCCAATTTGGGATTGAACTCACCACCCTGAGATCAAGAGTCACATGCTGTACTGACAGAGCCAGCCAGATGCCCCAAACTTTGACTTTTTTGACTGTTATTTAAGATCACATATGTGAGTTTCATACACATGAGTCATACATAAATATATATATTTAACTTCATAAAAGTATCATACTTTATGTAATCTCCTTAGACTTGTTTTCTCACTGAATCCTATAGCTGAAATTGACTCAATTGTTGCATGTAGTTATATATATTTCTTTACTTTTGTATATATGATATATACCAGATAACTATTTCACATTTATTTATTTGATTTCTTGTTGGTGGCATTGGGTTACTTTCAGGTGTTTTTCTAGTGTGGAAAAAGTACCTATGAATATTCACATACACATTTTACAATGCATGCATATAGGAATTTTCTCGTGATACATACCTAGCCATGGATTGTTGGGTCATAGGGGTATGTGAAAATTTGTTCAGCATTACAAGACAAGAACAAAATGGGTTGGGTCTGTTTGTACCCCTTCCAGTAACATATAAGAACTGTTCTGTGTCTCTGTAACACATGGTGTTGTCCGACTTACAGTTTTTTCCGATCCAATAAGAATAACAATTTCTCTTTGTAGACTTGATTTGCAATTCCCTGATTACCAGCAAAGTTGAGTGTGTAGAGTATGTATGAGTCCTCTTCTGGTGACGTCTTTTGCCCATTTTTCTTTCTTGTCCTTTTTTTGTCCTTTTCTTACTGATTTGTCACAGTTCTTCATATTCCTGAGTCTAGTCATATTTTGGAAACAGAAATTCTAAAATTTAACAAAGGTCAGTTTATCAATCTTTCTTTCTTTCTTTTTTTTAATGTTTATTTATTTTGGAGAGAGAAAGAGACAGAGTGTGAGCAGTAAAGGCGAAGAGAGAGGGAGACACAGAATCTGAAGCAGGCTCCAGGCTCTGAGCTGTCAGTACAGAGCCCAATGTGGGGCTTGAATTCATGAACCCTGAGATCATGACCTGAGCTGAAATCAGATGCTTGACCACTGAGCCACCCAGGTGCCCCTCCTTTTTTTTTTTTAACAGACAATTTTATTTTATTTATTTTTAAGGTACAAATTAAGACTTTTTTTTTTTTTTAAAGCAGCCTCCATGCCTAGCATGGAGCCCAATGCAGGGCTTGAACTCACAACCGTGAGATCAAGACCTGAGCTGAGCTGAGATTAAGAGTTGGACACTTATCTGAGCCATCCAGGAGCCCCGATGATAGTTTTCTTTTGTATTTTTAGATCTTCGTGCTTTTGAACTTTTTTCTTAAAAAGTTCAGACAACCTTATTACACTGCCAGTACAATCTTAAATAAAAATGGTGATACTAGGTATCTTTGCCTTGTTTTTTTATTTTAGAAAGAATATTCTAATATTCCCCTTTTAATATATATGTCTTGTAGATTTTTAAAAAATGTTTATTTATTTTAAGAGAGAGAGACAGATAGAAAGTGAGCAGGGGAAGGGGTAGAGAGAGGGAGACAGAGAATCCCAAACAGGCTCCGCACTGTCAGCACAGAGCCCTATGTGGGGCTCGAATTCACAAACCGTGAGATTATGACCTGAGCTGAAATCAAGAGTCTGATGCTCAACTGATTGAGCCACCTACAAGGAGCCCCTTGTAGATTTTTTGTAAACTGATTTTTTTCAGGTTAAGGAAGCTCTCTTCTATTCACAGCTTACTGAGAGCTTTTTGAAAATAATAATTAGTGTTGAATGGTATTAAATGCGTTCAAAAAGTATCTTGAGATGATTAGATGGTTTTTCTCCTGTAATCTGTTAATGAATTTAATTACATGTATAGATTTTCTAATAAACTATTCTTGCATCCTAGGAGAAACATAACATTCATTATGTATATATTGGTTATGGTCTGATAATCTCTTGCTTGGAATTATAAATAGACCTCTAATTTTCATTTTTATACTGTACTTTTTTGGCTTTGGTATTGCAATTATAATGTCCTCATAAAAGTAGATAGTAATGTTTTCTCTTTTGCTTTCTTCTGGAAAAAGTTTGGGTAAATTTGAGATGATTTGTTTCCTTAAGTCTGATAGAACTGATCTGTAAAATCACCTTGGCCTGTTCTCTTTGTGGAAAGATTTTTACTTTCCTGCTTCAGTTTTTATTTATTTATTTATTAAAAAAATTTTTTTAATGTTTACTTTTGAGAGAGAGACAGAGTGTGAGCAGGGGAGGAGCAGAGAGAGAGGGAGACACAGAATCTGAAGCAGGCTCCAGGCTCCGTGCTGTCAGCACAGAGCCCAATGTGGGGCTCAAACCCACAAACCGTAAGATCATGACCTGAGCCAAAGTTGGACACTCAACCAGCTGAGCCACCCGGGGGGCCCCTGTTTCAGTTTTTAAATTTAGGTTTTTTATTTCTTCTTGAGTCAGTTTTGGTAAGTTATATCTTTAGGAATATATGTATTTAATCTACATTTTCAAATTTACTGGCATCAGGTTGCTTATAGCATTTAAAAAAATCATATCCCCTTTTCTATAAGTGTCTTATCTCTTTTATTGTATTTAAAAATTTTTTTTCTTAATCTTTATTTTTGAGAGGGAGAGAGAGAGACAGAGCATGAGTCGGGGAGGGGCAGAGAGAGAGGGAGACACAGAATCCGAAACAGGCTCCAGGCTCTGAGCTGTCAGCACAAAGCCCGACGTGGGGCTGGAACTCACAAATTGCGAGATCATGACCTGAGCCAAAGTCAGACACTTAACCGACTGAGCCACCCAGGTGCCCCTCTTTTATTGTATTTTTAAAATTAATCTTGCCTCAAGTTTATGGACTTTTTAAAGGACATACTTGTGGCTTTGATCTTTTCAATTGAATCTTTGTTTTTTGTTTTGTTGATTTCTGTTCTTTATAATCTCCTTTTATTTTCTTTGGGTTGCTGTGTTTTCTAACTTCCTAAGTTGGACACTTAACTCGTTAATTTTTACCCTTTCTTTGCTGCATTCTATAATTTTTGGTGTATAAATGTTTCTGTGATCATTCAATCCTAAGTAATTTTAAATTTCTACTATGACTTTTCTTTGATCCAGTTTATTTAGAGATGTTTTTAATCTGAGTGTATGGGGAACTGTTTGTCCTTTTAAAAATATGACTTCTAAAAAACAAAAAACAAAAAACATGACTTCTAAATTGTACCATTGTCAGAGAATGTGGGCTATGTAAAAACCTGTCATTTAAAATGAGAGGCTTGCTTTATGGCCTGGTATGTGATCAATTTTTAAAATGTTTGAGTGTTTCTGAAAAGAATCTGTTTATGTACTTTTATTTCTGCCTGCCTGCATTTTTATTTCAATTTATCTTGCCTTTTCTTTTTTAATGTTTTATTACTTTAAAAAAATTGTCAGCTGTAGTTTTTCCCTACAAAGACCAGATTAACATTTTCTCATCTCTCTCCATCTCCCTCTTAAGCCCTCATATTCTTCACTGACTTGTCCTTCAGCCCCTGTGACATCACATTAAAATTGTTTTTAAAAAATAAACTTTATTTGTTATTTGCTCAGCCTTCAGATATCTTTAGTTTTATCTGTTCACTTTATTTCTATTAAGTGGTTACTTCCAAAAAAATTGGGGGGTGGGATGTCTTTTTGGACAAACCTGAGCCATGTAGTGTGATTTTCATTAGCCTTTAGTATTTGAATGACAGTTTAGCTGGATATGAAATTCTTGATTCAAATTCTTTTCCTTTGGTACTTTAGTCAATTTAATTTGATTATTCCTTTGTAAGTAATCAAAATTTATGTATTTTGAGAGAGAGAGAGAGAGAGAGAGCAAATGGGAGGAGCAGAGAGAGAGAGAGAGAGAGAATCCCAAGCAGACTCCATACTGTCAGTGTGGAGCCCAATACAGGGCTCAAACCCAAACCATGAGATCATAACCTGAGCTGAAGTCAGATGCTTACCTGACTGAGACACCCAGGTACCCCTTCACTATAATATTTCTAAGAGTTCATTTTTCCTTCTCTGTCCTATTTAGTATATTTGAGGCCCTTTCAAAGGGAGATCTTTCATCTTTCTTTAGTTCCAAGGTTATCTTCATTATTTCTTGAAATATCTCCTCCCTTGACTTATTTTCCTTTCCTGGGACTCCTGTTATCTAGATGTTGGCACTTAGATATCCATCTCTCTTTTTGTTGATGCATAATTTCATACAATAAAATGCATAGATGTTAAGTGCACAATTCAGTGTGTTTTAACAAATATACATTACCTTGTAATCATGATCTCAAACCAAGATTTAAAGAGAGCAACATTTCCATCTCTCCAGCAAGTTCCTTCATGCCCCTTTCCAGTCCATTTTGCCTCCAAAATGCAATCATTGTTCTGATTTGTTTCACTATAGATTAGATTGGTCTTCTCCGGAGTTTCATATAGATGGATTACGCAGCATGTACTCTTTTATGTTCTGCTTCTTTCACTTGGCATAGTGTTTCTGAGATGCATCTATGTTTGTTGTATCCTTTGTTCACTCTTCTTGGCTGAGCAGTTTTCTGTTTTATCACTATACCACCATTGTTTATTCATTTGTTAATGAACATGTAAACTGTTTCCAGTTTGAGGTTATTATAAATAAAGCTATGAACACTTATGTATAAATCTTCATGTAGGCATATTTTCATTTCTTTTGAGCAATTACTTTGGGGTAGAATTGCTGGATCATGTGGTAAATGTATGTTTACCTTTATATGGAACTGCCAAACTCTTTTCCAACTTCATTGTACTATACTATATTCTCATGAACAATATATGAGGCTTCCGGATTTTTCTACATTCTTGACAGTGTTTAATTTTACAAGGCATACTTTCATTTGGTTTCGGTTGTTCTGGTGGGTGTGAAATGGGTTTAATTTTCATTGATAGCAATGATGTGGAACACCTTTCCATGAACTATTGGTTATTGGTTACGTTTTCTTTTTTAAGTGGCTAAGTCTTTTGCCCATTGTGTGTGGGAGGGGAGGGGCTGCTAATCATTTTATTCTCAACTTTAGTATTTTTAAATTTACTGGATACGGTCTTGCAGTCGTGTGTACTATGCAAGTTCTTTTCCATTATGTGTCTCGTGTATTCACTTTTTTTTTAAGTTTATTTATTTTGAGAGAGAGAGAGAGCGTGCCCAAGTGTGGGGAGGGGCAGAGAGAGAGAGAGAGAGAGAGAGAGAGAGAGAGAATCCCAATCTGGCTCCTTCCTGTGCTGTGATGTCATAGTGCAGAACCCCACACAGGGCTCAATCTCACAAACTGTGAGATCATGACCTGAGCCAAAGTCAAGACTTGTATGCTTAACTGACTGAGCCACCCAAGCGCCCCTATTCACTTTTTTAATGGTATCATTTTTTTTTTACCTCTTTTGCTTTTTTTTTTTTTTTAATTTTTTAAAGTTTATTTATTTTTGAGACAGAGAGAGACAGAGCATGAACGGGGGAGGGTCAGAGAGAGGGAGACACAGAATCTGAACTCATGACCTGAGCCGAAGTCGGCCGCTTAACCGACTGATCCACCCAGGCGCCCCCTTCTTTTGCTTTTTTAATTTTCTTAACGTTTATTCTTTTTTTTTTTTTTTTGATAGCAAAAGACAGAGTGTGAGTGGGGGAGGGTCAGAGAGAGAGGGAGACAGAATCCAAAGCAGGCTCCAGGCTCCGAGCTGTCAGCACAGGGCCTGATGCAGGGCTTGAACTCGTGGACCGTGAGATCATGATCTGAGCTGAAGTCGGATGCTTAACTGACTGAGCCACCCACGTTCCCTCCTTTTTTTTTTTTTTTTTTTGTTTTTTTAATGCTTATTTATTTTTGAGAGAGAGGGAGAGGGAGGGAGGGAGCACTCATGCATGTGCCTGTGAGCGGGGGAGGGGCTGAGAGAGAGAGGGACAGAGGATCTGAAGCAGGCTCCACGCTGAAAGCAGCAAGCCTGCCCAACTGGAACCCACAAATCGTGAGTTCATGACCTGATCAAGTCAAGACTTGGACACTTAACCGACTGAGCCACCCAGGTGTCCCCTTAATAGTATCTTTTGATGGGCAGAAATTTTAACTATTGATGAAGTCCTATTTATCAGTTTTTTCTTTTTGAGGTGTCACCTTCCCCAAAGTCACAAAGATAGCCTCTTATGTTTGCTTCTAGAAGCTTTGTGGTTCTGGCTTTTATAATTAGGTTTATGATCCATTTCAAATTAATGGAGTAAGGTTGGGGGCGGTGTTTTAGCTTATTTATTTATTTATTTATTATTTATTTATTTATTTATTTATAGTGCAAGTGGGGGGTGGGGGAGAGAAAGAAAGAAAGAAAGAAAAGCAAGGAGCCTGATGAGGGACTCAAACTCATGAACTGGGAGATCATGACCTGAGCTGAAGTCCAACACTTAACCGACCAAGCCACTCAGGTGCCCTGATGTTTAACTTTTTAACTGAAGTTTTACCATCTCTTTCATATTTTCTGTTTCCTAAAGTTTCCTGGCCTCTTCTTGGAAGTGTTCCTCTATCTGGTATCCCAGTTCCCTATTTCTACTCTACCTATTACGTTTGTTATTTCGACAGGCTTTTCATGCAGAATATTTTTACTTGGGTCCTCTAACACTTTACTGTTTTTTTATATTGTGAATATCTTCCCTTCTTTTCTGTGTTTCTAATGCTTATTTAATTTTTAAAATGTTTATTTATTTTCGAGAGAGAGACAGAGAGTGAGTGGGGTTGGGGAAGAGAGAGAGGGAGACACAGAATCTGAAGTAGGCTCCAGGCTCTGAGCTGTCAGCACACAGCCCTATGCAGGGCTCGAACTCACAAACTGTGAGATCATGACCTGAGCTGAAGTCGGACACTTAACTGACTGAGCCACCCAGGCACCCCTCTAATTCTTTTTTTTTTTTTAATTTTTTTTAATGTTTATTTATTTTTGAGACAGAGAGAGACAGAGCATGAACGGGGGAGGGTCAGAGAGAGGGAGACACAGAATCCGAAATAGGCTCCAGGCTCTGAGCTGTCAGCACAGAGCCCGACGCGGGGCTTGAACTCACGGACCGCGAGATCATGACCTGAGCCGAAGTCGGCCGCTTAACTGACTGAGCCACCCAAGTGCCCCCAAAGTGGAAATATTTAATATGAAAAACTGGCCTCATCATCTGCCCTTGCCCCTTTGCATGCACCTCACAGCTCACTATTCTCAAAAAAAAAAAAAAAAAAAAAAGACATTCATGGCCCCCAGAACTTTGCATGGGCTATTTCCTCTGCTTTGACTGTCTTCCCTCCACTTCTGGAAAGATTCCGGTGCATACTTGAGACTCCTTCCCTGATGGCCCCTTATGGTCACTGTGATACTCAGTGATGGCATGGGAGTCTGGAGTTAGGAAACCTGGCTGCTTGTCCTGATTCTTCAATTCACTGGCTGTCAGTTTTGGGGACGGTCACACTACCTCTTTAGGTTCCTGCTTGGGAAAAAAAAAATGAGTGTCAGGGTAGATCATTCCTTTTTTTTTTTATTTTTAATTTTTTTTTTGAGACAGGGAGAGGCAAAGCATGAGCAGGGAAGGGGCAGAAAGAGAGGAAGACACAGAATCTGAAGCAGATTCAGATGTGGGGCTCGAACTCATGAACTGCGAGATCATGACCTGAGCTGAACGAAGTCTGCCGCTTAACTGACTGAGCCACCCAGGAGCCCCTAGGGTAGATCATTCCTAGACTCTCTTTCAGCTCTGACCAGCTGACGCGGTAGTGAAGAGTGAAGGTCCTGGAGTGGGGCTGCTTATGATCCCTTCCTGGGTTAGCGCTTAGTGACTGTACTTCAATGCCTCCTTTGCTAACCTAGCATCATGGTTAAAAGTTTCTACTTCAGAGTTGGACAGTTTGGGTTCCTAGTCCCAGCCCTACCACTGCTTGCTGTGTGATCATTGGCAAGTGACTTAACCTCTCTGTGCTTTTTTTTCCTCTTCTGTAAAATGGGGTTGATACTAAGGGTGCCTACCTCAAAGTGTGAGAGCACAATGAATGCAGCTATTGTTATGCTGTTGGTGGTGGTTCACCATTATGCAAATCTCTATTCGGTTCAACAAATTCTTTGTTTGTGCCCTGCTAAATGTTTTCTAAATACGCTTTCTATTGGATTTTATCTCTTAACAGATACTCTCCATTGCATCTTATCTTTACAACAACCTTGCAAGATGGGGATGACTAACCTTGTTTGACAGATAAGGAACCTGCAGCCCCAGAGGCAAAGTCACTTTCAAAGCTGCACCGACAGGACTTAACCCTTGTCTACCTTCTCCATGGCCAAGATCTTTCCACTATGCTCCATGTTCAGAAAGATTAGTTGGGGGTTTTGGGGATTACCGGATAAACCCAGATGGGAAAGCTCAGTGAGAAGCTCCCCCACCCCCCTACACATGTATTCCAGCTGTCTGCCTGCCCTTGGCCATTCACAAGCTGTCTTTTGTAGATTTCACGCAAATGTGGGTTTAGTGATGGGCCAGAAGTTAATTGAGGAGGCAGAACAAGGGTGGGTTGGACAATTAGGGGCTCCTATGACCTGGGATAGAGAGCCAGAGGGTCTCTGGGAAAGGGAGGGGGACTCTCGGAGGACAGGAAATCAGCAAAGAGGCGGTCTGAGTTTCGACAAGCCCAGAGCTGAAGATGGAGGCAGATGTGGGCCTTGCCAAGACGCAGCTCCAGAGGGTGGCACTGGGGTTGAACCCTGACCTCTTTGTGCTCCTGCGGGTCTGGGCATGTGGCTTCACCTCTGAGAGCCCCAGTTGCGTCATCTGCAAGAAGGCTGCTAGTGCCATTTGGTAGAGTTAGGGGAGAGGGCATAGGGGAGCCCAGTAACCCCCGGTTAGATTAGCATATGCAGGTGGACCTGAGATTTAATCCTGAAGCTTCCTGAAGTTTCCTTATCTACAGTTTGGGAGTCTCCTGCTCAGCTGTGTGGGATTATTGCAAAGCCACGGGGTGAGGGGTGAGGAGTGAGGAGTTCTGCGTGAGCCTTTCTCTGTCCTCTCTATTTAAAACTGCAAACTGCAAACACCATGTCCTCCTCCCCACCCCCCTCCTTTTCCTCCACCACGTGGTATCCTATTGACTTTATTTCTTCTTTGTTGTCTGCTCCTGCCGGCAGCCCAGCCAGGATTTGGGTTGTTTGGTTCTGCAAGTAGAACAGCCCCCGGCTATAGCAGGTGCTCAGTAAATAGCGGTCAACTGATTGATTGTTGGTTCGATAACAAGTAGGGAAGGGCCCTCGTGTATAGGGATGAGTCAGTATCAGTTGGATCTTGGAAATGTAGAGTAGAGGTCCGAAAGCTTGCTTGAGGTGTCCAGGACTGCCTGGGAAAGCATTTGGGGCTTCGGGGCCTAGATTTCAGGGTGGTTCCTGGTCCCTCTCTGGCTACAGCCGGTGGGAGGTGAGTCCCGTAGGATAGTAAAGGTGTTGGGCCTGAGTACTGGGGCTTCTTGAGGAGCCAAGAGCCTCAGGCAAACAGGGAAGCCATGATACTTGGCTTTCTCTTTAGCCTTTTTTTTTTTTTTTATTGAATTTTTAAATTTTTGTATGTGATTTTTTTGTTTTGTTTTGTTTAAAGTAATCTCTATACCCAACGTGGGGCTTGAACTCACAACCCTGAGATCAAGAGTTGCTGGGGTGCCTGGGTTGCTCAGTTGGTTGAGCATCCAACTTATGCTCAGGTCGTGGTCTCAAGGTTCATGAGTTTGAGCCCCTCATCGGGCTTTGTGCTGGCAGCTCGGAGCCTGAACCCTGCTTTGGATTCTGTGTCTCCCTCTCTCTCTGCCCCTCCCTTGCTCATTCTCTCTCTCTCTCTCTCTCTCTCTCTCTCTGTCTCAAAAATAAATGAACATTAAAAAAATAAAAATAAAAGAGAGTTGCATGTTCTACCAACTGAGCCAGCCAGGTGCCCCACTTCTTTAACTTTTTAAACCACTCTGACTTCCCCTAAGCAGAACAGACTACCTCAAAGAAATGACAGCCCCCAATGCCAACCCTGCACCGAAAGGCCTAGGAGAAAAAGCACTGGGCTTGGAGCCAGGCAGATCCCACAGCATGGCCTGGCCTTGCCCCTCTTTAGCAGAAGGGTCTCGGGCAGGTCACTTCACCTCTCTGTGTTTCCTCTGTGAAATGGGTGTAGCAGGATCCCCCTGTACTCCGACCTCCTAGGGCTTTTGTGTAAAACCCAGTAAAAATGTGTATTATGACCAATCGTCACTAGACCGAAGGTCCCACAAGGAAGATCTTGCACCTGCAGCCCCTAACACAGGGGCACTTGGAACGTGGTGATCCAAGAGCTAACGTCCACTGACAACAACTTCTGGAAGGGGAGGGTCTCAGTCCTGCCTGTAGTAGGGTTGTTACGTCCTGTTCAAGGATCTCCCACGGTTCCGAGGGTTTATAGATTCCAAAAAGAAAACCTACCTTGTGTTCAGCTGGACTTTTATTTAGCCATGCATTTGAACTTTACTGACCCATCTCTAACTTGTTTGCAAGCTTTTTCCTTTGGTAGGAACAGCTGGCTGAGTATGACACGATGCGGTTGCTTACATTATAAGGGGCTCAGAGAAACCGACTGAACTGGAGTTCTAAGGTCAGACTGTGTTCCAAGTAACAGTAAATCCAAGGCAAACAATAAGGGGTATTAATTGGCTCATGGAACCTGGATGGTCAGAAGCGAGCTTCAGGCATGGCTGCATCCAGGGACTCAAGCAATGTTACCCAAGACTCCAAATTCTCTGTGTCTAGTTCACCTTCTAAGGAGTTGCTTCATCTTCAGGCTCCTCACAGCCCTCCTCCCCACTGCCTCACCCTTACAACACACCATCCAGGCGGAGAGAGTCTTCCACTTTAAGCCAGTCAGGACCCACCTGCAGCTGCTGGGGGTGAGATCAATCCCATCCAAACCACATGGCCAAAAGGGGGAGGGTTGCTGTCCAAGGAAACTGGGGCATTGTCAGGAAGGGGAAGTGGATTCTGGGTGGCCAGAGATTACAGCAAATATCCACGATCGTCATCAGAAGGAATGTGAAAAGCCAGAGGAACATCTGCAGAGCACTTTACAGTTTGCAAAGTTCCTCCCTCCCAAGAAGCTGCTATTGGAGGCAGAATGGCATTTATTATCCCTGCTTCACAAATGAGGAAACAGCTCTTGAGTATTTGGCCAGGACACTGACTTGTACCCCCCCTGGCCTGCCCCTGCCCGTCTCAGCCCCTCTGGGGAGTTATAAACCCAGAAAGGCTGACCTGGGAGGGAGGGGGCCCAGGGGGCGTGGGCCAGGGGCGGAGGCCTGACTTCAGGACCTGTGGTGGGGGTGGCACTCACAGCCAACACTGCAGGGCACACACAGACACGGGCAGAATGAGATCACGCAGCACACTGGTGCGGGGCTCCCCGTACCTAGCGGTGGCTGAGGCCTCCGCTGTGCCATCGGTGATGGAAGCTGCCCTGGCAGATGACCCGGATGGCGGTAGCAAGCTGGATGTGGAGCCAGCCAGGCCTGGCCCGGATCCCAGCTCTCCCACGCGGTTGCTGTGTGACCCTGCTCCTCCCGCCCATTTCCTGAGTCTCCGTTTCGTCTTCTGACCCAGGGCTGATAATTCCCACCTCCCAGGATCCTTGGAAGGCGGAACCCAAAGCTCCGGCACATAGTAGGTGCTCCATTAAGAGTCCTTCCCTTTCCGTCTCCGCAGCGTCCTGTTAATAGCTGTGTGACCTCGGCCAAGCAACTGAACTTCTCTGTACAGTGGGAGCAACGATCGCACACGCGAGAGTGCTGCTGTGAGGGCTAGGCGAGTCGGTGCATGCGAAGCACTTAGAACCGGGCCTGGCACGCTCACTGTACCTATTACTACCAGCTAACGTTTATTGTGTGTTTCATGGGCCGAGCCCTCGGTATTTATCTTCCGGTTTTTTGGTCGTGTTCTCATGCTTACAATCGCACAGTGACAGCGGCACTCACTGCGATGACCTCCCTTGCACGAGTGAGGAAACTGAGGCCCAGAAAGGTGAAGTGACGTGCCCAAGGTCGTGAAACCAGTAAGCAATGGGGACTCTGCCGAGCTGTGCACCCTTGGGTGGGACCCTCGCTTCCGCCCGCCCAGGTTTCCTGTTGGGGGGGTGGGGGGCGGTATCCCTGCCCTGATACCTCCTGGGGTCACCAGCAAATGCAAATAGCAGCAGGAGCCGCCGCCTCCTGCTGCTGGAAGGTTCTCTGGGAATGTAAGGAACGCTGTTATCCAGCGCCAGCTGCAGAGTGCTATCTCTGGGAACATCCGTGTCCTCCCTGCTCTGACGCGAGCAGGGTGATCGCGACACCCCCCCCCGCACATGCCACCCAGGGATGCTGCTTGTGTTGGCTGGCACCCAGCAGGCTACAAGTTCACCGCCTATCTCCCCAATCCGGAGTTGTCACGGCCTCTCTCAGGGCGCACGTGGGGCCTGTGGAATGGCGGCTTCCTCTCCTAGGGGAAGGCCGCCAGGGTGCGTGGGCCTCGAGGGGCGGGGAGCAGAGAGAGCCATGGTGGTCCAGTGACCTGCCTGAGGACCAGCTGGAATAGGAGGCTTCGGGGGGGGGGGGAGGAGGAGGCGTGCGTCTAGGGTGTCACCATGTATGACCCCGGGTAGATCCCCTCACCCGACCCCTCTTCTGTAAGTGGCGCTGAGGAACCCTCCTCCAGGGGCTGGGGTGACATGGGATGTAGTGAGGGTGTCCAATAGCAGCTGCAGGCGGTCCATTCGTCCACAGACGCACAGTGTCCATGCCATAGCCAGAACAAATGTGGTTCATTTCCAGGCTGCTTGGGAGTTTTTACACTTGGCCCTGGAAGACAGAAACATCCACAGGGAGCGTTGAATACTGGCGGTGTGACCTCGGGCAAAGGATTTAACCTCTCTGTGTTTCTGTTCTGTCACCTGTAAAATGGTAATAATAGCACCTATGGGGTAGGTTGTTTTAGGGATTAAATGAGGCAATAGAGGTAAAATGTTTAGAACAATGGTTGGCACATAGTAAGGGCCATGAAAAGGTTTGCTATTATTTAAGGGTACAATGACAAAGTGCGAAACAAGGCCTTTTTTAGAATAGTCTCAGTTTGAATTGTTCTTTTCAATTGACACAAATCATTCATGTCTGGAATTCCAAGACATTGGCACCCACGCGAGGCCTCCCAGAGTGCTTTGTGCTTCCAGTAATAGCCCCCAGATTGTAGCTGGTTACTGTGGAGACTTGTGCCTGCCGTTGGTGTGCTGTGTGGCCCTGGGGAGGTCGTGTACCCTCTCTGTGCCTGCCTTTTCGTGTTGTCGATGATGAGAGCAAGGATGGACAGTCCTGTCTGTCTGTCTCCTGGTAGCAGAGGGGCTTCTGCTGCAGGAGTGCTGAGTGAAACACCCAAGTGCAGGGGGTGGCAAACACCTTAGAAACACACAGCACATGCTCCCCTCCCCCTCCCCTTGCCCTCAGCTTCCAGGCTCGGCCCAGAACAAGGTGGTCTGGGACAGAACGTAACTTCTCCGTGGGATGGTAGAAGCCCGTGTGCCCATAGAGGAGCCATCCCTGACCCTCCTGTGCCCAGGCGCCCCAGCCATCTGAGCTCCCAGGAATGGGTTTCTGGGCCCCGCCCCCCACCCCCCACCCTGCCAGCTCTCCTACCAGCTGAACCTTGACTGGCTCTAGTCTTCTGCCCACAGAGCCAGTTTGTGGCATGAAGACCATCCAGATGCCCCAGGGAGCCCCAGAAAAGCTTTGGCTGCAGAGCCCAGGCCTTTGGGGCTTCTGATTCTGGCTCTGCTGTGTGGTCTTGGGCAAGCAGCAGACCGTCTGAGCTTCAGTGTCTTAACCTGTAAGATGGGCTGGCATGTAAGCGGGCAGGAGACATGCAGGGTGTGCTCTTGACCCCGTGAGCTCAGCAGGCAGAGCCCGTTGTGGCTGGTCTGGGCTGCCCCTCCTCCCTCCTGTCAGGGGCACCCTCTCTCTCTGTTCACCTCAACCCCCACCGTCCTTCCGGCCTGGCTTTCCTCCCACTCTGTCCGTGGAACCCTCCTGGCTGATCCTGGGGGTTCTCTCTTTCTCCCCTTCAAGAGGAAAAGAACACGTTGCACTGCTTCTGGTGGGTTGTCTCTTCCCATGTGGAAACATGGAGCCCCTTGACCATGAGAACTGGAACCTCTACCCCTTGCCTTTAGTTAAATACCCACCTCCTGCCAAGTGGAGGTCCTGTGGGGCTTTGCAGGCAAGCAGGTCTGTGGGAAAGCCCTGGGGGCTAATGCCTGCCTGGCCAAGCTGAGCCAGCAGAGAAGGGTCTGTCGGTTTTCTGCTCCAGGCGTTCAAGGGCTCCTCTTACCCACCGTCCCGCCCCCCCCCCCCATCCTAGCTGCAGGCTGATATTCACTGAACACTTACCATGCCCTGGGGGCTGTTTGAATCCTGTCCGTCTATTAACTCACACAATCCTGACAGCGACCCTGTGGTTTCTGTTAGCCTCCCACTTTGCAGACACAGGCCGGGGGGCCGTGGCCCTTAGCTACTCTCCCTGGCTCAAGAGGGGCAGAGGCAGGATCTGAACCCTGTGGCCTGGCTGCACAGCTCGCTCTTTCTGCGGCTGAGCTGTCTTCAGCCGCTCACGCCTTGACCCCACCACCCTTCAAACCCACCTACCGACATTCCCTGGCCACCCAGCTGTGTGCCAGACTCTGCCGGCCACGGGGCGGCCACCATCAGCAGAGCTCACGCCACAGGAAGAAATGACAACTGATGGCTCTCTTAAGGCTCTGATAGAGGTGACCAAGGCCTTGAGCGCCCCCGGTTCCAGAAGCTTCAGGAAGAGTCAGAACTACCACATGGGCTGAGACGGGGGTGCAAGGCAGCTCTGTGGAAGGTGGAAGGATGATGGGAGGGATGCGTGGAGTGGACAGCAGGGAACATTCTAGACCAGAGAACGCTGTGTACAGAGCTGCTGAGGCTGGAAGTGCTCAGGGGACAGCTGGTGTCTCAGCTGAGCCCTAAAGACAGCAATGGCTTGGCAGTGAGCAGGGTTGACATCGTGCCTCCCTGGGCACTCCCACATCTGCTTTTTGCCGGGAGAGAGTGCTGTCAGCAGCTGAGGTCTGAGCCTTGCCCTGTCCCTGGCATCTGGCCCTCCTCCTTCTGGGGAAGCCCCTCCTTGGGTCTGACCTGCAGCCCACTGTGACCACCACGCATTCCTTCCTGAGCCCTATACCCAGAGGCTGCCTCATGGCGGCCATAAATAACTTACGTCAGTGAATGAATAAAGTCCTGGCCAGCAAGGCTTGCCAGAAACGCCAGACTTGGCTGAGAGAGGGATCCTGTGTCCCCTCTCTCTGACCCTGCAGCTGAAATGTTCCTCCCTGGGCAGCTGCCTCAGCCCAGTTTGGAATTGTAGGCGGCCCCCAACCCCCATCCCAATCCCCAGCCTGCTGGGAGCTCAGGGAGCACTCAGCACTTCCTGCAGCCACAGCTCCCTCACAGAGCCAGGAGGGCCCAGCTGACAGCCCAGAGGGCGCTGGCTCTGGCCTGTTCTGATTGTTCCCTGTGTGGGGGGAGTAGGAGCTGGGCACCCAGGCTAAGTCTTTTCTCTTTAGGCCTCAGTCTTCCCATCTGGGCAATGGGACACTGCGTAAAGGTGTATTTCCCAAACTAATCTGCTCACAGAATGACTCAGCACGTCTTGCCCTAGGAGATTCTGACTGAGTAGGTCTGGTGGGGGGGGGCGGGCGGGCAGGGGAATGGGAATTTGGGGGTTGGTATGTATCTTTAATCTCCTTTTTAAAATTTGAATACGTCACACCCTTTTCTTCCTGTACACTCCCTTCGCTCAAACCTCATCAGGTCCTCAGTACCTAGCAATCCAGGCAGGGTGGGGGCTCCTGGCTCCTGGGTGGAGTTTTGCATATATGGGAACCTGCCCTTTAACTGCCTCCCAATCGTTGTAAAACACCCCCATCACTCATTCTTCCCAGTCTGTCTCTCCCCACCCCCCCCCCCCCAAACCACTTGGGAATAGGGCTTTTTCCAATTTGTCCCCAGGTGATTCCTGTGGCCTGGTAGGTTTGGGGAAATGTGCTCAAAGGACCCGCCACAGCCCAGACTTTCCAGGTCAGCGACTTCTAGTCTGGAGGCTCCCTAACGACAGATAACTGCCTTCTGGCCCAGCAGAGTAAGGCTGGGGAGCACAAGGTGATCCTCCTTGAGACTTGTATTGATTTGTGAGGCCGGTGGGTGGGGGAGCCTTAGAGCTGTCCCAGCCCTGGGAGCTGGGTGGGCCCGGAGGGTCTCTGGGTGAGCTGTGGTGGAGAGACCCCGCAGCAGGGGTGACCTCCGGGTAGGTCCTGTGAGGAGTCCCATGCAGGGCGTGGCTTAGCACCTTTCATCTGTGTAAGCCTGGATCATCACCACTGTCTGCCCCCCTCCCACATCCCAACACTGCCCAGGCCGCTCTTCCCTCATTGGGGAGGGGGACAAATTATCCAGCTCAGGGTTGTTAATGAGGACTAAACTGAGGCCCCGTATGTCACACAGTGTCTGGTACACTACAGGTGCTCTCCTGAAAGGGCAATGGGTGTCAGGGTCAAAGGTGCAGGGACTGACCCAACATCACGCAGCGGGGGGAGGTGGGGCCGGGCCCAAACATGCTGGCCATGTGACAGCTGACCAAGTGACGGTACTGATGAGTCTTAGTTTCCCTGTCAACAGGGCCAACGAGCCAACCCTGCTTGTATCACTGGGGTGTTGTGAGGGTCTGACACGATTTGAGGTAAGGGCCTATTGAGAAAGACAAGGCTTTCATGGAGTGATACCACTGGATTTCCTGTGTTCGTGGTGAGCTTAGTGGCCTTTCTGGGACCAGAGAGAGGGGCCCTCTCTTGGCATGAGTGCTGACCTTGAGTGCTTTGTGCCATGACCTTGAGTGCTTTGTGCCATGACCGTGAGTGCTTTGTGCCATGACCGTGAGTGCTTTGTATCATGGGGTCTGAGGTGTCCCAGATGGCAGGAAGTGTAATCAGAAAAGGCCTGGTCTCACAGGCACACAGGCTGGTGTTCATCTGGGCTCTGGACGTGTCTCATGGCTTCACTTCTCTAAGCCTCAGTTTCTTTCTTCTTTTTTTTAATGTTTATTTTTGAGGGAGAGAGAATCTCAAGCAGGCTCTTCACTAGCTGTGAGATCATGGCCTGAGCCGATAGCAAGAGTGGATGCTCAACTGACTGGGACACACAGGCACTCCTGAGCCTCAGTTTCTGAATCTGTAAGATGGGAACTATCACTACCATCCTCACTTGATGAGATGTTGGAACGCAGGAGAAAGGGAGATGAATATGGAAAGGGGGGACTTTGGAAGCAGAAAGGGACCCTCCGGGCAGGCAGCATCTCAGCTACCTCCAGCCTGTGTGTGTGACAGGTGGCTTTGAGCCAGCACCTGGCAGTGATTCCCTGGAGCCTCCCTGCTGTCCTGCGGGGCTGCTGCTGTCCCAGTTCTGAGGCAGTGCAGGGCGTGGGGTTACAGGCTACGGAGGTTGGCAGATCTGGGTTCAAATCCCAACTCTGACGTCACGCCTCTGAGCTTCTATTGCCTTCATTTGCAAGCAGCGTTGCTAGAGCCTCTCTTATGGGGTGAGGCACACGGTTGGCCCCCAATAAGAATAGTTCCTCTTAATCTGGACATAAGTTCACCCCTCTGGCTGATTCGGTGCAGTCTCATTCCTGGGCTTGTAAACGGGGGTGGAACAGCCACTGTTGCTGCTTCAGAGGAATAGCCAGCCATGACCTGGGCCGGCCAGGCATCCCTTCCTTCTGTGCTTTTATCCCACAGGGTGACCGGCACAATGGCTGGTGCGTCGTAGTAAGTGCTTTTTCTACCCTGGCCAGTCAGGAATCTCCAAGATGACAGAGACCATATCTATCCTGTTCCCCCAATGACTCCTTGGTACTTAGAACAGAGCCAGGTCCACAGCAGGTGCTCACTGAATGTTTGGGAAGGAAGAATGAATGAACAAAGTTGAACAGGCATCATGTGGGGAAGGCCTGGCTTGGGGGAGGGGAGCCTCACGGGCTGCGCCCCCCCTTCCTGCTTCATCCCCCCTGGGCTAATCCCCAAAGATTAACCCCAGGGAACAAAGCCAGGTCACAGCCACTGAGCCAGGGCTTTGGAGCGAGCATCCAAGGCTAGGGTGACCGGGTGTTTGCAGGGTCCTGAGGCTGCCCTGTGGGGCCCTCTGTGCCTCAAGATGACCCTTCTGTCCCCCACCCTGGACATGGTCCTCACGGCGGTCCTCAGCCTCCTCCTCCTGATACTGACATTAAGCCTGCTCTTTTTCTTCACCTGCCGCCTGGCCAGGCCCCTCAGGTAGGAGAACTCACCAGGGCCCAACTCCCCTGCCTGCAGATCTCCTGCCCTAAACTCATTTGTCTACTATTTGCTCTTGTGGAATAAAGGGCGGGCGGGCGCTGGTCTCTCTCCTTCTCCGTGGTGGGGAAACTGAGGCCCAGAAAGGCTGAGTCAGCCTGGGCTTGAATTGCACTTGGCCACGGATAGCTGAGATCCTCTGCTCAGTTTCCTAAACGGTAAAGCGGGCTAACAATACTTGCTGTGAGGACTAAGTAAAATCACAGATGTCAACAGTTAGCACAGTGTTCAGCACAACGTGTGTGCCCAAGGAATGGTAGTGATTTTTATCTGGCAATTGTCCTGGGCGTTTTGAGACCTAGACGCCCAGGACTGGCTTTTTCCTGACTCCTAGGGGCTCCCATGTCCTCTGCCCCAGCTCAGTCCTTAGGGCTCAGGCCCCACCCCTCTGCTCTTTCTCCTGACCTGCCAAGTAGTTGCTCCTTCTCCAGGGGCCAGAGCCCAGTCAGGACTTCTGCATAATTGTCATGAATAATCAGGGCATGTAGCTGGGAGCCTGGCAGAGACCGTCCAGCTGGGAGGTGGGGGGCAGTGGGGCTGGCTCGCCCTTGGAGGCTCCATTCTGAGCTCGTAGAGCATTGGCAGAGGGTGGTGGGCAGCTGGGGCCTCTGCGGCCCCAGACTGGGCCCCACGGAGTCCATCACCAGGGCTGCGAGAGAGCAGACTTGGAGACTCAGGGTGGGGGCAAGAGCGGGAGCCAGCAGAGCAGATTCTGGCTTCTGAAGGCTTTAGATTCCAACCCCCTCTCCTTTTCGGGCAGAGGCAGTGGAAGAAGGCACCTGTCTGTCTCTAGGACAGGGGTCTAAAGACCACATCCCTGGGGTCAAAATTCCAGAGCATTCCAGCCTGAATCCTGAGGCTTTTCATTAAGTTAGCATTTACAGAGCTGCTTCTGTGTGCGTAGGGTTGGGGATTCAAAGATGTGGAGTGGTGTTTACTCTCACAGAGCATCAGGCTAGCAGGGAAGAGAAATAAGAATAATCATGCAGGCTGGGTGAGCCCTGTAGATCTCCTGGAGCCACCCTTCACTTTTTTTTTCCCTTATTTTCTTGTTTGTATTGGATGGAAAGAGAATTAAGTCCTATTTCTCAGTGCATGGTGCACTATCATGAGCCTTGATTTTTTTTCACAAAGGAGATTATAGCAAATAATAATAATAATAATAGTAATAATAAAGGAGATCATAGATCCCCTCTGTCCACTACATAGGTTATTAGTGAGAAATCATGGTGAAAGTCATTATAAACAGTGAAGTGCAGTACACAGGTCATTTTCATGTTGTCTGTGTTTATAGATTATTTATAGATCGTTTATGTACGCTCTCAGAGAGTAGAGCTCTTATTTTATTGAAGTATAATATACATTCATACAGAAAAGTGTCCTCATCGGGGCGCCTGGGTGGCTCAGTCGGTTAAGCGTCCGACTTCGGCTCAGGTCATGATCTTGCAGTTTGTGAGTTCGAGCCCCGTGTCGGGCTCTGTGCTGACAGCTCAGAGCCTGGAGCCTGTTTCAGATTCTGTCTCTCCCTCTCTCCCTGCCCCTCCCCTGCTCATGCTCTGTCTCTCAATAATAAATAAATGTTAAAAAAAAAAAAGAAAAGTGTCCTTATCAATACATTGACAGCTTATTGGGTTTTCAGACAGAATGCACCCATGTAACTAGCTCTCAGATCAATCACAAGTCCTCTGTGCCCCCTTCGGTCTCCACAACCCCAGGTGTAACCTTTATCTTGTCTTCTAACGCCTAGCTTTGTCTATACTTTATCGTGACTTCCGTACTCTCGGATTGGCTTCCGTCATTCAACCTTCCCTTTGCAAGATGTTGTTGTATGGATTTGTCCATACTCACTGTTGTGTAGTTTTCCAGCCTGTGAACCCACACAACGTATTTATCCATCCTGCTGAAGATGGAACTATTCTGAGGCCGTTACAAGCAGGGCTGATATGAATATTCTCATAGATGTCTTTTGGTGAACACACGCGTGTGCGTGAGTGTGTGTGTGTGTGTGTGCGCGCGCGTGTGTGTGTGTGTGTCTCTGTTGGAGATAAATGGGTTAGAGGGCATAGGTACAGTGTCAGCTTTGGTAAATGCTGCCAGTTTTCTTTTTTTTAATGCTTATTTTTTTTTTGAGGGAGAGAGACAGAGTGCAAGTACGGGAGGGGCAGAAGAGGGAGAGAGAGAGAGAGAGAGAGAGGGAGACACAGAATCTGAAACAGGCAGAGCCCAACATGGGGCTCATACTCCAGAATGGCAGGATTGTGACCTAGGCTGAAGTCAGACGCTTAACCGCCTGAGCCACCCAGAAGCCCTGATGCTGCTGCTTTTCCAAAGTGGCTGTACGAGTCTACGCTCCTCCAGCAGTGAATGGCTGCTCTAGGAATATCATCTCCTTGCATTTTCTGCACATGCAAAGGAAGGATTTGGGGTTGCTTCTTCCCTTCCCCCTGCCTCCCTCTTTAGAGCATTAGCTTTCAACTGATGTCAGTATTTACTGTGTCAAGCACTGGAGTATGAACAAACAAGGCAAAGTCCCTGCCTTTAGAGACTCCCAGTGTGGCGGCGGAGATGGACCAGAAAAGAGTTACTTTCAAAACAGATACCTTCATACGGTGATTGAAGTGGCCACTGGAACGAGTGGCCATCCTGAAGGCTTCCTGAAAGAAGGCGACTTTGGTTTTTAAGCCATTTGGAATAATATTATAATGTATTGATATTGTGTAATAATTTTTTTAAGTTTATTTATTTTAAGAGAGAAAGTGAGCACACGTGAGTGGGGGAGGGGCAGAGAGAGAGAGAGAGAGAGAGAGAGAGAGAGAGGGAGAAAATCCCAACGCACAGCTCCATTTCACAAACCGTGAGATCATGACCTGAGGTGAAATCAACAGTCGGACACTTAACCGACTGGGCCATCCAGGCGCCCCGATATTGTATATCAATTTACTAACATTTTTTTCTGATGTTAGGGTTTACTCTAGAAACACTTGAAAGCAAAAGTAGAGTAAAAAGAAATCAGGGGGCCCCTGGGTGGCTCGGTCGCTTAAGCATCTGACTTTGGCTCAGGTCATGATCTCACAGTTAGTGAGTTCAAGCCCTGTATCTGGCTCTGTGCTGACAGCTCAGAGCCTGGAGCCTGCTTCAGATTCTATGTCTCCCTCTCTCTCTGCTCCTCCCCTGCTCACGCTCTGTCTTTCAAAAATAAAACATAAAAAAAAAAATTAAAAAAAAAAGGAGAACTCAGAAATCGTCTGAAATTCCACCTCAGAGTTAAGTGCTGGTAGATGTCAGATGTAGAGTATTTCCCTTCAATTCCCTCCTGCCCCATCAAGCTGGGTTTTTAAGGGAGCCAGATGGATGTGGAAGAGGGGCGGTAAAAAGCACAGGGGTGCAAATGAATGGCACATTTGGTGACTGCTGGGTGTTTTGTGGGTGCGATACCGGTGAGCCCTCACCTCTGGGCACTGAAATGCAGGACGCACGTTTTAAAGATTGAATCAAGATCCCCTTTTCTAGGGGCAGAGTGGTTTCTTATCTAACGTGACACTCAACTGTACAATGTCGAGCATTGTTGCCGTTTCCCACGACAAATGGAATGATCATTTTTATCTGGGTTTTGGTGGCAGTACTATTATCCTGTGAGACTCTTGCCATTTAAAATTTCTCATCTTCCAGCAACATTTGTGCACAACAGGGTTAGTACATTTCTCAGCTGCAATTGGGGTTATCCTTTGTGATCCTGACAGTATGACCACAGTTTAAAAACTTTCTTATGCCATTTCATACATGCTTATTTTAGGCAATTTGGAAAATTCAAAAAAATAATAATAAAGAGAAGAGGAAATGATCATTCATAGTCTTCCTGCCCAGAAAAAACCACAGTTAATGTTTTGATGTATTTCCTTCTAGAGTGTGTGTGTGTGTGTGTGTGTGTAACAGTTTTTTAAAATTATAAAGGTAACATCTTTATTTGGGAAACGCAGAAAAGACAATGAAAAAGCAACCGAGTCATCTGAAATGTCACCACCCAGAAATGGGCACCTTCAGCAGCCAATCTTCCTGTATATCAGTTCTATTCCTTTTATATCTCTCACCATAAATGACAAGCTCTAGAAGAGAATGTGGCAAGTGTGGTTGTCTCTAACAAAGGGTGGACTCTGTTGTGTCTCCAATGTGCTTGGGAAAGGTAATTCAAAGGCTAAAGACTGGTTCAGAATCAGGACCAGGAGCATCCTTACCTGGGAGCTTGTTGGAACCGCACTCGATTCTGGGCGATGGCAGGTGGATACTGGGTCTATTTTAGCAAACCCTCTAAGAGCCCAAAATGCATGCTGCATTTTGGGAAGCATTACACAGAAAGACTGAACTCCGGTGGGTTCCAGGCTCCAGACGGACTGAGAGTGGGAGTTCACTTGGAAAATGGGGAAGGAACCATTTTGCTTCATGGAACTCGTGTATTATACTGCCACAACTGTATGTGATTAAGCTTCCTGAGGGAGGGACCACTGGGGTTTACATCCTAGCGCCTAGCCCTGCGCCTGATTGGTGATAAGTGCTCAACATATAATGAATGAATAAGCGAAAGTATGAGTGGATGGATGAATGAATTCTGGAGCTGTGGCCCACGTGTCTTTTTTTTTCCCCCCTTTAATTTCTAGGATCGGAACATCGGTTAGCATCTGACCACTGCCAGCCCATCCCCTCCCACCCACGTTGGTCATACCTCTGGGCCCAAGAGAGAAGGCAGGTCTTGGAGTGCACCATGATTTCTCCATTCTTGGTGCTGGCCATTGGCACCTGCCTTACCAACTCCTTAGTGCCAGGTATGATGGAGGACCCAGGCGGAAGGGTGGGGAAACCTGGTGCAGGTGGGATAGGATGAGGGCAGTGTCTATGTTGAAGGTCATAGAACTGTCCAAGTTAACAGCTGCAGACAAATGTTCACAGAGCAGGAGCCCCCAGCTCTGCTACTGCACGTCCTAATGTTGGACGGGCCACTCTTTTTATATTATCCTCCTCTTCCTTAATTGGGGCATAAACTATCCCAAGTCTTGGGAGGCTAAGTCTCCTGTTGGTTTTGTCTATTTAACTCTCTCTCATGGTGATACGTTTCCTTGTGGTTGGTGATATTTGCTGATGAATTTGATAATTTCATTTTTTGTTAGTTATTGGAGACTAACCTAGAAGTGTTTCTATGGTGCAGTGTTGTGTTTGATTCTTCAACTGATTCTGGACAAGTTTTTTCTAGACAAGTTAATTCCTCAGTTTTGAGTTCTTACACTATAAATTTGGACCCCCACTTAGACCGGGCTCAGATCTGGAGTGTTATCCACGTTTCTCAAGACTGGCTTTCTTTCCCCATCCCTTCCATAGCTCCAAAGTAACATATGCACGTTACCAACCTAGACCTGTATCTGGTCAGACACCCCAGGGCCACGCAGCAGCAGCCCCAAGTGGAAGAAGGGAGCCCATCTTGGCTCAGTCCACTATGTGGGTAGAAGTCCCTGGTTGCCCTCCCAGAATCTTAGTTTCTCCATCTGCCGGGTGGAGACAGTAATTCCTCCTCCTTACATCTGTTATAAGAATCACACAGTATTGGGGCACCTGGGTGGCTCAGTCGGTTGAGCGGCCGACTTCAGCTCAGGTCGTGATCTCACAGCTCGTGAGTTTGAGCCCCACGTCAGGCTCTGTGCTGACAGCTCAGAGCCTGGAGCCTGCTTCGGATTCTGTGCCTCCCTCTCTCTCTGCCCCAACCCACTCGAATTCTGTCTCTATCTCTCTCAAAAATAAAAAAATTAAAAAAAAAAATCACACAGTATAGTCAGTGTCAGGCAGGGAGTGGGTTCTCTTAGGAAGAATATTTTCTTCTTTTTTTAAAATGTTTATTTATTTTTGAGAGAGAGAGAGAGAGGGAGGGAGTGGGGGAGGGGCAGAGAGAGAGGGAGACACAGAATCTGAAGCAGGCTCCAGGCTCTGAGCTGTCAGTACAGAGCCCGACGTGGGGCTCAAACTCGTGAACCATGAGATCATGACCTGAGCCAAAGTTGGACGCTTAACCAACTGAGCCACCCAGGCACCCCAAAAATATTTTCAACAGATGAGGAAATTAGCGTTCAGGGAAGGGACTGGCCTTCCTCGGGGAGAGAGTCAGGGCTAGGGATAGAACCTGAGCTGCTGGATCCCCAGGCCATCACCCCCTCTGTGGTCCCATGGTGCCTTTCAGTGTGTATCCTTGGGGACCAGCAGTGGCTCTAAGACCAAGTCCCTGCTTTCTCAGCACTCATAGCCCACCTGGGTGAAAGGTGCATGAAACAGATGGATGAAAAGTGAAAAGATGAAAAAGCAACGAAATGAAAACTCTTCAAATATTCAGCAATTCATTCTTTGGTATTTGTTCCTTTTTAGACATTCCATTGGGTGTGTGATGGCATTAGCTTGTCCTCTCGCTCTTTTTTAAGTTAAGTATAGCTTAAAGTAAAGTGCACCAATTTAAAACGCATAGCTTGATGAGTTTTTACGTATTGTATGTCCTTGTAACCACCACCCAGATTAAGACAGAACATTTCCAGTCTTGGGACACTTAAGGGCCTTCCTGTGTGCTCCCCAAGCAACCCTACCCCCAAGCCAAAATGACACAGGCTCACTCCTGCCACCATAGATGAGTTCTGCCTGTTTTAAACTTCATGTGAATGGAATTATACAGTACACATTGACAAGTACTTTTCATGTGGCATTATATTCTGAGCATTTGTGCATGTCATTTAATGTTCTCCAAAAACAATGGCCTTTTGATACTTGGTTGTCCAAAGCCATGATTGCTTAAGTCAGTCCCCTGACAATGAAGTTGGTTTGACATCCACTAAACCCTTCTCAGGTTCAGGCCCTAGGGTGGCTCTGGTGAAAAAGACCGAATAGTCTCTCAGTCCCCAGGGACCAACCACAGTGGGAAAACTGGCAAACTGGGATCAGAGCTTGAGTCAAGACGAAGGAATAAGTGCAGGGAGGCTGATGCCAGTCCAGCCCCTGGGGGTCTGCCAAGCTATTGGGGAAGGGGGAGGGAGGGCCTGGTTATAGGAAAATCGAGACGGCAAGAAGTTCATCACCACCCAGATGGCACCCAAATGGCCGAAGAAGCTCCTTGACCAAAGCCTTGCCACTGTGGTATGCGTGGAGGGAGGCAGGAAGGAGATGGGAACCAGCGCTGAGCCAGTGGGATCCCTGATCAAAACCACTGGCTCAGGCATTTGTTGAGACAGGCATTTGTTGAGACGTCATCTCAGTCCTAAAACTGTCTATGCACTCCCGTTTTCCTGGGGGGCAGAAACTCAAATGGAGAGAATTTGCCTAAAGGTATACAGCTAGATAGAAGGGCCGAGGCTCTCAAGACTCCAGCTGGGGACTCCGCCTGTGGGGTCTGAAATTGGTGAGCTCAGCAGATACCTTCGGAAGAGTGGCAGCATTGGAGGCTGCCATGGTGAGGAGGTGGGCTTGGCTCCTGGGCCTCTGCTTGCAAGAGAAACGGATTCCAGGCGGTGCCTGGGTGGCTCAGTCAGTTAAGCCTCAGACTCTTGGCTTTGGCTCAGGTCACAATCACATGGTTCCTGAGAATGAGCCCTACGTCGGGCTTTGTGCTGACAGCACGGAGCCTACTTGGGATTCTGCCTCCCTCTCTTTCTGCCCCTCCTTCTGCTTGCTCTCTCTCTCTCTCTCTCTCAAAATAAACAAAATAAACCTAAAAAGAAAAATAAAGGGTGAGGGGATTCCAGTTCTGGCCTGGAATTACTGGGGGTGGGGGCGGGGAATGTTGATCTCCTGTGGGTCAGGAAGTCAATTTCTCGAATCCAGCCCTCCTCGTGACCCTGGGAGGAATAGACAAAGAACCACATCTGACAGGGAAGGAAATGGAGACTCAGGGAGGTGACCTGGCCACACGGGGGTACTTGGCGTAGTTGTGGTTTCCACTGAAGTCTGTCAGGCACTACAGTTGCATTCTTTCTGGACTACTGGACACATGGGGGGCGGGGATGGGGGCAGGGAGGAGAGCATTCCTGGTTCCCGTGGTTTCTCAAGGTTAGGGACACAGAACAGGCTCTTTGCTAATTTATCCTAACAGGAATAACATTGTGCGTGGCTACTTTAAATTTGATTCATTAAACAAAAGGCAAGTCCTGCTTTCCAGTACTGCTATCGATGCTGTTGGTAACTCAGGTTTCTGCTGACTTTAATGATTAAGCCAAGCAGAGTTGATCATTGATGGCTGGATACATCTGGGGACTCCTTCAGGTGAAAGTAGTTCTCTCGGACAGATTAAACATTACCCTCCCGATTGTGCTTGCACAATTAATTCATTTGCTGCCTTAGCAGAATGTCTCTACTGGGTGGAAGGAAACAGCATGGGTTTTGGAGAGTGGAGCCAGAGCTGTGTGGCCTTGGGCAAGTTGGCTGGCATCTCTGGGCCTCGGTTTCTTCAGTCTGAGACATGGGGAGAAGGCCCAGCGTCCACAGGCTTGTTTGGAGGGTTGGCCTGGCAACTGTCGACAAGCCACCTGGTAGCTGTCTGAGACTGTCTGAGACTGGCTGCTGCTTCCTCCTCCAAGTCCAGGCAGTCCTGCCCTCGGGCACGAGAAGTTGGGGGTCTGTAATGTCTGGGGATGGGAAGCTGCCCCCCATCCCTGCCGGATAACTCTGCCTCTCTGTCTGTATAGAGAAAGAGAAAGACCCCAAGTACTGGAGGGACCAAGCTCAACAGACCCTGAAAAATGCCCTAAGGCTTCAGAAGCTCAACACCAACGTGGCTAAGAATGTCATCATGTTCCTGGGAGATGGTGAGGCCTGGGGGCCCGAAGGAGAGGGCTGGGTGGGGGCACCTAGGAAGGGCCTGGGGAGCCAGGCTGTGTTGAAGAGGCTGGGGCCCTGGGAGGCATGTTTAAAGGGGATGGGGGTCCAGGCTGTGGACCCAAGAGGTCTGCTCTGCCAGGCGGTCCCTGAGGGTCTGGGGAGGGAAGGGAGAAAGGGGCCTCCTGGTCACATTTACAGAGCCGTGCTCCGGTGCCCACTGCCCAGCCAGGCCTGGCAAAACTAGAGTTCTATAGGTGCCCGAGATGGAGAGGCGGGGAGCCCGAGAGACTGAGGCGCCCCCTTCCCCTGCCGCAGGGATGGGTGTTTCCACGGTGACGGCCGCCCGCATCCTCAAGGGTCAGCTCCACCACAATCCCGGGGAGGAGACCAGGCTGGAGATGGACAAGTTCCCTTACGTGGCCCTCTCCAAGGTGAGCTCCGGCCCCAAGCCCGCAGCACCGAGGAAGGGCAGGGGAATCCAGCCTGCGGGCTAGGCGGTCAGCCCTCCTGGGGTCTCCGTGGGGGGGGCCCCCCTGTGAAATGGGCATGGCAGCAGCTGCTTCCCGAGACTTTATTTTGAGGGTTTTAGCCATTGATTTAAAAATCAATTGAAGTATGAAGCGCACAGAGGAGAGCGTGCGTGCGCCAGCGTATAAACCGCACGTGTCCGTATGACCAGCGTCCAGGCTGCGACACTGAACGTGACAGCCGCCAAGAGTCCCCCAGCTCTCCTCCAGTCCCTCGTTCCACCCCCCACCCGACGCCCACTAGCTTCCGACACCGCAGATGAGCTGCTCTGCTTCTGTCCTTGCTGTTGACGGAATCGCGCAGTTTATATGCTTCCGCGCCGAATCCGGATCCGTTGTGTTCGTTCTCTCCCCAGGCGCCTCCGGAAGTGAATTAGATTTCTCCCTACGGCTCTTGCTGCTGGGGTCGTAGGGGCTGGTGCTGGTGGTGCTCTGTGATACTGATCCTCTGGACCCTCTGGATCAGGCCCAGGGCTCACTGCTGGGGGAATGGCAGGGCCTGGAATGTTTTCCGTGGCTCTCAGGCTGGTGGGAAGGAAGACGGGCAAATAGTTTCAGGATCTCAGCTAGAAGTCTGAATGGGGGAGGGGGACTCTTCCCCATTTCCTCCGTTCTAGATCTTCCTTCTCTTCCCTTTTCCTTCCTTTTCCCCAGCCTCCCTCACCTCACTTTTTCAAGAACTCAGCAGCCCTGTCGCCCCCTCCTTACCCCCCCCGCCCCCCCGCCCCCCGCCCTGCTCTGGACTTACTTGCTTCCGCCTCCCCGTTGCTGGCTTCCATGGCCCCAGACCTGGAGGGAGGCCTGAGTGACCAGCCCCCACTCCTCTGCATGTTGGAGGGTTGTATTCGCCCCTTCCTGCTGCCCTGGCTGCCAGGGCACAGGGAGTGGGGGCAGGAAGCTGGCATCTAGGTGATGCTGTGGCTCTGGGGGGACCTCTGCAGGTAGCAGGGCTCAGCCAAGGCCATAGGAGGCCTCTGTCTCCATCATGCCCCAGCCCCCACGGTGTGAGTGGGGGTGATGTGAAGGCCACCAGCAAGGCCCGGCCGACTCCTGCCCCTCCTTTCCCACCTGCAGACATACAACACCAACGCTCAGGTCCCGGACAGTGCAGGCACCGCCACCGCCTACTTATGTGGGGTCAAGGCCAACGAGGGCACCGTGGGGGTGAGCGCAGCCACCCAGAGAACCCAGTGCAACACAACTCAGGGGAACGAAGTCACCTCCATCCTGCGCTGGGCCAAGGACTCTGGTGAGTGGGGGTAGTGACAGGGAATGGGGCCCAGCTGTATCTGGGCCTCAGTCTGCCCCACTGTATAATGGGGAGAGGGCAGAGAAAGATGCTCTCCAGGGATCTTCTAGCTTTGATGTCTGGGCATCTGTGAGATATTCATGGGATCCCTTCCATGACAGGGTGGGCTAGTGGCTTAGGGGGTTACTCAGCTGTGGGTTCTGGTCCCGGCTCATTTGCCTGAGTCTATTTATTTGACTCTAAAACGAGCATGAAAACCTTGCCCCCTCATACATCTGGTGTGAGGAAAAGGTAAGGGACGTAGCCCGGTGGGAGTTCAGTGTCTACTTCTCCCTTCTTCTCTCTGGAAGCAGGGGAGGCCCTGGCCCGTGTCCCAGGACCTCTGGGGTCAGAGTATGAGGCTGACTGGGAAAGTGACAGAGCCACACCACCTGAGGGCCCCTAGGAGAGCCCCCGTGTTCTTGCAGGGGACCCAGGCAGGGTCCATGGGGTGTGTGATGGAGGGGAGGATTCTGGCCCAGGCGCTCACAGCTTGAGGGCTCTCAAGAAGGGGAGGGCCACAGAGGCAGAGTGTCTGAGCTGTGCTGCCCAGATATTCAGAAGCCACCACTCCCCCTACCAACCCCTTCCTTCAGTACTGGTGGGGAGACTGAGGCCCAGGCAGTCTGTTGAACTGACGGGAAGCCAGTCTTTAGTCAGGAGAGGGAGGGAGAAGGCAGCTGGGACATCCCCATTCCCAGACAAAGCCAACTGTCCTCTCCCGCACCCCAGGCAAATCTGTGGGCATTGTGACCACCACGAGAGTGAACCACGCCACCCCCAGTGCCGCCTACGCCCACTCTGCTGACCGCGACTGGTACTCAGACAACGAGATGCCCCCGGAGGCCCTGAGTCAGGGCTGCAAGGACATCGCCTACCAGCTCATGCACAACGTCAGGGACATCGAGGCGAGTGTGGGGGTGCAGCTCGATCGGGCACGGGCGGGCTTGTGAGGCCGGGCCTCCGGTGGGCCTCGGGCCTTGGGCCTCAGGCCTCTGCTGGCTCAGGAAAAGCAGCTCGGCCTGGCTCCCCACACACCTGGGAGGCTCCCAGCCCATTAGGGGATTTGCGGTTGGGGCAGGAAAGCGCTGGAAGCTTTCTCCGCGGTGGGGCCGAGGGATAAACCCTGATGTGGCTATACCACCACACCCCAAGAATCAGGCGCCCAGGGATTATTCTGTAAATTGGAATCTGGCACTGCACCACCAGCCCCCCACCCCCACACGGGGAGGTAGGGGTGACACAGTGGCCATCTGAGGGGAGTACCTGCCCTGCACACTCACACGTGCACTGACAGGCACGTGCCCCACACACTCAACTAGCGAACCCAGAGAAAGGGTGGTGTGGGCCGTGGTTAGCACAAGCTCTCGTTTTTAAACTTCCTGGCTTCAAATCCTTGCTAGCTGTGTGACCCTGGGTCAGTTGCTTAACCTCTATACCCATTCCTTTTATAGGCCGTTTGTAAAACGTACCTAACTTGTAAGCCCATTGAGAGATCCAAATAAAATAATCCCTCAGAGTTGAGTAAGTCCCTGACACCTAGTGAGGACTCAGAAAGTGCTAGCCTTATGCACGAGCCACATACCCCTGCCCTGCAACATAGCTTCGGCAGACTGAGCAGGCTTACGCGTGCAGGTGCACACCTACAGCCCAGATACTGTCCACGTGGTGCTCAGAGGGGTCCCTACGCTGTTCTTACATGAGGACGTCCAGCTGTTCTTTTTTTAGGCTCTTGTTACCCACTGCTGGGGTCTGGTGAGGGGGCGAGGGGACTTTAGCTCCCTGAACCTAAAATGGGGTTTCGGCGAGGCTCAAAGAAAGCCCCCGGGTCCCACCTACCCCTCACCTGCTTCTACCACCACCAGACACCAGCCAGTTTGCACTGGCTCCCAGACCTGCCTCTGTCCCCCATGCAATGCTTCCCCCCAGCCTCCAAGGCCCTTCTACCCACCCATGACTTCCTTTTCCCAGGCGGTGGGTTGAGCACCCCGTTTCAGGACGAACAGTCCCGTTGATCCCTCCTCGTGAGCCTGTATCTGTATCTGAGCCTCTGTCCTGGTTTTGCCTCCACCTGACGCGCATCCTGGGGCAAGCTGCTTCTCCTTCCTGAGCCTCAGTTTCCCCACCTGTGCAACAAGAATAGAGAGCCCCACCTGCCCCCTCCCGGGGCCGCTGGAGGCCGAGATGAGGTCATGGATGTGAGAACATTTGTTTTACAAGTGCAGGGTGTAATTACGGGGCTGCTCCTTGGGGAGATGTGCCAGGAACAGCCGGAGAGGGGGACAGGAGCTTAGGGAAGAGTTCTCCGTGGGGTGAGGGTGGATGGGGGTCCTCAGGCCGCTGGGGCGTCAGCTGGGGCATGAGTGAAGAGGTGGGCCAGGGTGAAGACTGCCCTCCTTCCTCTCTCCTCTCGCCCTTTCCCTCCCGTCTGCTCGCGCATCTCAACCTTCCCAAAGCCCCCCAGCCCCCCGGCTGCACATGAAACACAACTCCTGGTGTCCGCCCTGAAAATAAATATCTTTTGCTAAAAAAAAAAAAGGAAAGAAAGAAAGAAAGACACAAACCCAAACCCCAAAGCCAAACAGCAAGTCTGTTATTTGGGAGTTTAATGAGCGTGTGAAGTCCCTGCTGGGGCTGGAAATGATGAGGCTCCAGGCAAGAAGATTGGGGGCTTCATTTTCCACTCTGAAAATGCCAAGGGGTCAGGTTCTGTGGGAACAGGGGTGGGGAGCCGGGGCCGGTGACCCGGGGTCCCCTCTCCTTCCCCTCGCAGCCTGCCCTGCCCCCAGAGCTCCTGGCTGGGGCTGGCAGTGAGGAACTCGCCTCTCTGGAAATACTCCGATATCCACCACTTCTGCTAGCGAGAACACTGCCCACTGGGGCTGCACCCGGGTGCTGGGACTATATCGCATCACTGCATTTCCTTCCGTGGCAATCCCGTGGGTGGTTGTTACTTCCATTTTACAGATAAGGAAACCGAGGCTCAGAGAGGGGAAGTGACCGGCCCTTGGTCAGTAAGCAATAGAGTCAGAATCAAACCCAAGTTGGACTTCCAAGCCCGTGCCCTTTCCAGCTCCCCGTGACCCAGGGTGGCCGTGGGTGCCATCCCCACCTCCACCGTCGGCCCGGACCCCTGGGTTCTGAGGAGGGAATGAAGCGGAAGGGCGAGAACAGTACTAGGAAATGCCAGGCCTGGGACAGTGGAGCTGAGGCCAGCCATGGCCGGGTTCTGCTCTCCCAAGGTGTCGAGGGGCGGCGGCCTGGCCTGGCGCCCGCGGTGACAGGAGGACACCGGTGTGGCGGTCACCGCAGGCGGCGGCTGTTGTGTTCTTGGCCCCATTTTAAAAATAGTCAGGACTTCAAACATGGACTCCCAAGGAAAACAAACAGTCCCGCGTCCGTCCGCCCGCGCACGCCAGCCGTGGTGAGTAAAATTAGCCTGGCGGGGACTACACAGACGTGAGCACTGGCCACTGTTTGCCCAGGCTTCCAGCTGGGCTGTCCCGAGACCTCCCTGGCAGAGGCCTCTCGCCTGTGGCATTCTGTCTCCCACAGGGGAGAGGAGGCTCTTGGAGGCCCTGTCCTCGGCCCTGCAGATGCACCAGGGTCCCAGTGCTGGGGTCAGGGAAGCCTCACGATCAAATCCTGGCCGTGTCCCTTACTGTGTGGCCTTAGGGGAGAAAGATCACATTTCTGTTCCCCTTTCTTTAGTTGGAAAATGGGGACACAGGTTCCTCTGCAGCTTTGGTATGAAGTGGATTAAGATAATGTATCTGAAGGGGCACCTGAGTGGCTCAGTTGGTTAAGCATCTGACTTCAGCTCAGGTCATGATCTCGCGGTTCATGGGTTTGAGCCCGCGTCGGGCTCTGTGCTGACAGCTCAGAGCCTGGACCCTGCTTCCGATTCTGTGTCTCCCTCTTTCTCTGCCCCTCCCCCGCTCACTCTGTCTCTCTCTCTCTCTCTCTCTCTCTCTCTCTCTCTCAAAAATAAACATTTTAAAAAGTTTAAAAAAAAATGTACCTGGAGTGTTTAGTACCTGACATGCGGTTAGTGTTCTGTAGACGTGTTATCTTATGCAAGTGGGAGCTGAGTCAGGCTTCTGGAAAACCAAGTAGGAGAAGTTACCAGTACCTCTAGTATTTCACCCAGAAGCCCCAAACCGTGGTCTCAATAGACTCATGATTTCATCTCCCCGCTTGGAAAAGCAGAGGCTCAGGGCAGGCAGTGTGGACCGGAACCAAGACTCTCCAAGCTGGAGTCACCTGGGTGACTCAGTCGGTTAAGCGTCCGACTTCGGCTCGGGTCATGATCTCACGGTTTGTGGGTTTGAGCCCCGCATCGGGCTCTGTGCTGACAGCTTGGAGCCTGGAGCTTGCTTCGGATTCTGTGCCTCCTTTTTCTCTCTGCCCCTCCCCCAATTGTGCTCTGTCTCTATCAAAAATAAATAAATGTATGGGGCGCCTGGGTGGCTCAGTCGGTTGAGCGCCGACTTCGGCTCAGGTCATGATCTCGCGGTCCGTGAGTTCGAGCCCCGCGTCGGGCTCTGTGCTGACAGCTCAGAGCCCGGAGCCTGTTTCAGATTCTGTGTCTCCCTCTCTCTGACCCTCCCCCGTTCATGCTCTGTCTCTCTCTGTCTCAAAAATAAATAAACGTTAAAAAAAAAAAAGAGAGCTTTAAAATAAATAAATAAATAAATAAATAAATGTAAAAAAAAATAAAAAATAAAAAAAGACTCTCTAAGCTGGAGAAGCATTCACACTATTCCCGGTGCCTTTAGGAGCCCAGCTCTTGAGGTTTGGAACCCTGGGGTACTGATGCTTCCTGTCCCCTTTAGGTGATCATGGGGGGTGGCCGGAAGTACATGTTCCCCAAGAATAGAACCGATGTGGAGTATGAGATGGACGAGAAGGCCAGGGGCACGAGGCTGGACGGCCTGAACCTCGTTGACATCTGGAAAAGCTTCAAACCGAGACACAAGGTAACCCATTCAGGGGCCAGGTGGCTGCAGGAATGGGGCTCTGGGGAACCTCTCTCTGGATCTCAGTTTGTTTCTTCCTCTGTAAGTGGGGGGTCATAATTCTTACCTTGAGGGGCTCCAATGATCTAACAGATACATGAATGGCACATAATACATGCTCAATTAATCCCTCCCTTCAGAGGAGGGCACCCAGAAGAACTAGGCAGTGAAGAGAGGGGGCCAGAGAGTCACCTGCATGGACATTGAGGCCACTTGAGCCCCTACTGTGTGTGGGACCCCTCGCCGGGCATGAATTCCAAGGGATGAATCAGATGGTCAAAGGAATGTGGATCTCTGTGTGCTTGGATGGCTGGAAGCCCGGGACCTACGGGAACCCAGAGGGGACAGACCACAGGGAGGGGCTGAGAAGCCTTGAGGAGGAGGAGTAGAGGAGGAGGTGGCAGGAAGGGGAGGGTGCGAGCCACGGTGGGAGGTGGAAGCCGTCCATCTTGAGTTGGCTTTGGCCCTGGTGAGGGCACGTGCTGGGGACGGGAGGCTGGAGCGTTGGAAGGGCCTGAGTGCTGGCTCCCTGGAGTGGTTCTGGCAGCCGCTGGGCCTGGGGCAGCTGGGGTCTGGAAATGACTGTGGTCAGGGCTGAAGACAGTGGGGAGCAGCCTGGGAGCCACTTTGATGTCACTCTGGGGTTGGGTTTCTGAGGGTTCCAGGACTGGCCCCCAGGGACGCCTTGTGGGATGGGGCTGGGCCAAGAGCGAGGTGGAGGCAGGGGCCTGGGGATGGCCCCCACAGGGTAGATGAGGGTGGGACTGAGTCGCTTTGAACCTTTTCCGTTCCTCTGAGTCAGCTCTGGCTGGGCCGGAGCCCCTTCCTGGCCCAAGCCAGAGAGACACTGCCCCTCCCAGCCTCAGTTTCTTTATGCGGGACATGGGGCTAGGATTTAGTCCTTCTGGCCTGGGCAGGTGCTTAACCCTGGAGCTCAATCTACACTCCAAGAGGGAGAGACAGGACCCACACCAGTCAACGGACAGGGTGTCCCTGTGGGTTCCCAGGTAGGCCATACATACCTCGAAAATCATGCCTGAACAGTGGATGCTGAAGTCAGACTCCCAGTGGCTCTGTCATCTGTGACTCAGTATCCTTGTCTGCAAAATGGGAATAACAGTATCTCCCTCGTAGGGCTGACGTGAGACCTGAATGAGGTAACACAGGAGAACCAGCTCAGCAAAGCGGGGGTGGGGAACCCCACTTCCTCAGCCTTCCCGCCCTCCTTCCCTAGCAGTCACTGAGGCTCCAAAACCACAGATCCCAATGCTATTGCCCAGAGAAGGCAAGGGGCTGTCCTGAGGATGCACAGCTGATTCCTGGCGGTACTGTAGCCCCTGGCTCTGGTGCTGAGTGGTGACATCTCCAGTTAAGTCAGCCAGCCTCTTCCTGCGGCCTCTGTCCGCATTTCCTTTATCAGCCTCTTAGATGAGGTTGCTGGGGGAGACCTAGGGTTTCACTTCCTCCTTAGCTCTCCACAGCTTCTAGAACACACACAGCCCACACCCCTCAGTGGGTGCTCAAGGCCCCTGGTGACCTGCACCTTCCTCTTCTTGGCTCCATGATCCCTCCCTGCTATTTGAAACTCTCCTCCCTGACCCCAGGCTGATCGATGGCTTCTTGTCCTCCAGGGCCCCATTAGGACATCACCTCCACCAGGAGGCCCTCCCTGATCCTGCCTCTGGGCCCACAGTGCCCCCTGGTCTCTCGGAATTCTCTTCCCTTGCATTAGAATTGCCTATATGTCACTTCTTGAAGGCAGAGATGGGAGGTCCTCAGGGAGGGGTTAGTAAATGACTGAAGGAAACAAATATGTGCCCCGGTCCCTGAGACCCACTGGGCTCTGTCCTCCCAACCCCCCAGCTCCCACGTGGCTGACACTGGCCTTTCCTCCTAGCACTCCCACTATGTCTGGAACCGCACCGAACTCCTGACCCTTGACCCCTACAGCGTGGACTACCTCTTGGGTAAGTGGAGGGTGTGGAGTAGGGGACACCCAGCTGGGTGCCCTGGGGCTGGGGCTGTGAGTCCAGCACCTGAGGGGCCAAGGTCCCAGCCCTCCCTCTACTTAGGGACCTTTGCTCTCAGGTCGAGGACCTGGGAGAGGTGAGGAAGGGGGTCTGGTTCATAGAACTGGGCCTGAAATCTGCTGGCTGTGCAAAGTGAATGGTTCCATTGAGCACAAAGGGAAAGGAACGCTCAGGTTGGGGAAGGGACCTGTGGTATCCCACTCAGCTCATTAACATCAGGGCCCAGGTAAATCCAAACCCCGGCTGGGGCAGGAAGCCTGGAGCCAGCCCTGCTGTATGGCCAGGGCAGAAGCCAGCCGGGTTGTCTCTGCTGGTCTTGACTGGGGGATGTCCCCCAGGGAGTGGGGAGCCAGGGCCCTGGTGAGGTGGAATGAGGCCCTGCGCACCACCACGCCGACACCTGGGTCCCCTTTCCCACCTGGCTGCTGTGCCCAGTGAGTGGTGGCAAAATTTCCTACAAACCTTCTCCAAAGAGCACACCTCTAGGTCCTGGGTGTATCATTGGAGGTTATGGGCTCAAAGCTGGGCACCTGGGAGGATCCCCTAGACAGACCACACACACACAGCCCTCTGCTTGCCTGGGTCACACAGCACACACCCTATAGCACACACAGGTGTGTAGAGTTATACATGTTCCTGTGCAGCACAACAGGCCCACTCATGGATCTTAGAGCCAGAGTGCTGGGTTCAAATCCCGCTCTACCACATATGAGCTCTGCAACCTTGAGCGGGTGGTTTCTCCTTTCAGCGCCTCAGTTTTCTCTTCTGTAAAGTAGGAATAATGTAAAATGAGGCTAATGATGGGGCCTACCTCAGGGCTGCCATGAGTACACGTGAGCCAATGCACTGTGTAAATTACTTGTTGGGGCGACTGGGTGGCTCGGTTGGTTGAGCGACCAACCGACATTGGCTCAGATCATGATCTCGCCATTCTGGAGTTCGAGCCCCGCCTCGGGCTCTGTGCTGACAGCTCAGAGCCTGGAGCCTGTTTTGGATTCTGTGTCTCCCTCTCTCTCTGCCCCTCCTCCACTCATGCTCTGTCTGTCTGTCTCTCTCTCTCTCTCAAACATTTAAAAAATAAATAAATAAATTACTTGTTACCGTGTAGCAAACGATCTCCAAACTCAACAGTTTAAAATATGAGTTAATATTATTACTTCACACAGTTTCTTGGGGTCAGGAATTTGGGAGCAGCCCCACTGGGTCTCCCATGAGGTTGCAGTCATCCGAAGGCTTGACTGGGGCTGGGGCTTCCGTAATGGCTCACTCCTAAGGTTCACAAGTTGGTGCAGGCTGTTGTCAGGAAGCTTCAGTTCCTCGCCACATGGAGATCTCCATAGAGTTGCTGAAGTGTCCTTATAACATGGCAGCTGGCTTCCCTCAGAAGAGTATGCACGGCTAAGGCTGTAATATCTTATGCCCTGGCCTGGAGGTCACATACCATCATTTCTGCGGTATTCTGTTGGACACACAGGATAGTCTTGGTGTGGGAGGGGACACACAAGGGCGTGAATTCCAGAAGACAGGGACTATGGGGTGCCATCTTGGAGGCTGGCACCTATGTGCTTCCAAAGCACTTAGGACGGCCTGTGGCACACGGTGAGCATTCTGTTCATTAGAGCTCTTGCTTGACTGTGCCCCCACTCACAGAAGGGGTAAGGTGTTCTAAAAGAACATCCCGGACTAGAAATACCACCCCGGTACATGTGGAATCTTGTGACATGGTCAAAGAATGGATCAGTCTTATTTCACAACTGAGGAAACCAGACAGTGAGCCAAACCTTCTACCATTTTACCACACAGGACACTATACCCTTCACACCTGACCTGTAAATGACGCGTAGGTGCACACGCAATCTGCCCCATTGAATCCGTGCCCTGAGCCTGGGGGCTGCGGTGCCATGCCTGGAGGCCTTCAGGCTTGGGGCTGGGCTGATGGGCTTAAGTCCCAGATCTCCCACTTAGCAGCCGAAGATACCAAGCTACTGAGCACCGGTGCCTCAGTCTCCTTCTCTGTAAAGTGGACTTCGGTGAGCCCTTCCCCATAGTGTGGCTGCAAAGGTAAAAGGAGGCATGTTCTCAAAGCACTGGGCACATCTGGGCCCACAGGAGCTTCCCCCTGTCCCCCTACTTGCTCTCACCCCAAGCTGTATGCGCCCAACCTGTGTTCCCTGAGATAGCCCGGGCTCCTTCGGGGCCCTCCTTGCAGAGTCATGAGAACTCACCATCCATATTGTCCTGTGTCCTCAGGTCTCTTTGAGCCGGGGGACATGCAGTACGAGCTGAACAGGAACAGCACGACTGACCCGTCACTCTCCGAGATGGTGGAGATTGCCATCAAGATCCTGAGCAAGAACCCCAAAGGCTTCTTCTTGCTGGTGGAAGGTAGGGCCCCAGGCTTGGCCTCAGGGCCACTTCCCTGGGAGCTTCCTGGGGTCGGGGGATGGGGTAGACAGCTGTCTACTTTTGGGGAGAAGGAGATTCCTTTTGGGGAAGATGGGGTACGCAGGGTGTTGAAGCCCCCAGCCCAGCAAGCCGTTCTCCTTTGGGCCTGAGGATGGCCCGTCAGGCTGACTAGTCCAAGAAGACTTCCCAGGAGCCTTCCTTCTGGGGGTCCCTCCCCGAGGCCCCTGAACTTCACTCCTTCCAAAAGACAAATTAGTAGGCCCTGATGGACCCCCCTGCATCTGAGTGGCTGCCTGGCTGGGCTCAAGGAACAGGCCCAGGGTCCTTGTCCACACACGCCCATCAGTCTGCGGGAGCCCTCAGCTGGATGGTGCGTATCTGCCGTTCCTAGGCACGTGTGGGGCCAGCGTCAGATTCGTGAGTCCTGTGCCTGAAAGGAGACCCAGGGCAGGCCCTGGGATGTCCCGGGTCCCCCAGATTGGGACAGCCAGAACTTTGGGGATTGGCAGTGCTGCGTGCCAACGTTCACAGGGTTTCCCAGCGCTGATGGGAAGCACTGGAGTCGGGCTTGTGTTCTTCGCTGCTGCGGCCTCTACCTGTACATTTCTGTAAAATGAGGCCAAAAATAGTCTTCGAAGGGTTATTAGCATCCATTGCGTTCAGAGACATAAAGTACTTGGAACAGGGCCCAGCAGAGAATAAATCTTCCGTGTTTCTATTATTACCATTATTATGATTACACAATAGCTAAGTCAATAACAATAGGAAGTGTGAGGAAGTGATAAAGTTTCCGGAATCTTCCAAAGTTCTAATAGCCATTGTCTTCTGTGGTTCCTGATGTTGCCTCACTGAACTCTAGAGGTACACACACACACACACACACACACACTTGCACATATACTCTCACCACACATATACACACACTCAGGCCCCTCTGCCTTCCAGAGGCCAGTGGCAGCCAAGCCGGCTTGGCCGCTTTCTCGCCAAACCCCAGGGTTCCCACTTAAGCATGGCAGGTCTCAGCCTGGCCTGAACAGGCCTCTGACGCCAAGGACCCAGCCAGGAACCAATGGTGGTGAGCACAGGCTCCCCTGGGAGCATTTCTCTTTGTGACTGCTCCCAGAGCCACAACAAAGGGAGGACCCACCCTGCCAGCCTGCCAGGCCAGAGTGGTGAGGCTCAGGCCAGTGGGAAGCGAGGGCGGCCAGGCCGCCCCGGCTCAGGACCCTCAGAGTTGGGAGTGTCCACTCAGGCATCCTTCTCCTGTTAGAGACAAGGAGGGGTCCCCTCAGGTCATGTAGCCCTGAGCCATGACCTTTAAAGCCAGGCTCAAAGCCAAGCATCTTGCACTCATATAGGAGAGGCGGCACAGGATCCAGGCTTCAGAGGCCTTTATGAAGGCTTGTCATGGGCACTGAGAATGGGAGTCATGCCTGAATTCAAATCCCGCTACTCCCACCTTGGTCGCGTCACTTCTGCCCCCAGGCCTCATTTGCTCCATCTGTAAATGGGGCCGATTGTGCCCATTTCTGCCCAGGATTGTTGTTACGGGGAAATAAGACACCGGCTTGTTGTGCCTGGCACTCGGTAGGACCTCAGGCTTGCTGGTTCCCTTCTCTGTCTGTCTGAGGTCTCAGACTCCTTCAAGCAGCTGAAGATGCCGCACTGAGAGCCCCATGGGGTCACAGACAGAGCACAGAGTTTTCAGTCAGGTGGATCTGGCTTTGCTCTCTCTGTGCATGAGCCCTTGGTCTACAGCCTACCTTCTGTGAGCCGCTGTAAAGGTTGAATGCCGCATAAAGTGCCTGGCGTGGTACACGGCACATGGCAGTTCCCCATCAAAGAAAGGTTGATCCAGCAGTAGTGTGGTGGGGCCTGGGGGCACCGATTTTCCCTCCCCTTCACCCGAGCCCTCTGCCTCGGTGTCTCAAGGAGGCAGGATTGACCACGGGCATCACGAAGGCAAGGCCAAGCAGGCGCTGCATGAGGCAGTAGAGATGGACCAGGCGATTGGACAGGCAGGCGCCATGACGTCTGTGGAAGACACACTGACCATCGTCACTGCAGACCACTCCCATGTCTTCACTTTCGGCGGGTATACCCCCCGTGGCAACTCTATCTTTGGTAGGTGGGCCTCTGTTGGGGTGGACACTGGGCACTCCCAGGGCTGCCCGTCTGGGAGCAGGCGCAGGGTGGGAGAGCCAGCAAGCTCGGGGCCTGGCCCGTGTGGGATCCATGAGAATTGGGTAGGACAGAGAAGTTATGGATGGGTGGGGGGTGTAGGGTCAAGTGCATGAGTGGCTACCTGTGTGATGGGTGGATAGAAGAATGAGAGAGAGGATGGATGGATGGACTGGTGAGGGCTGGGTGGATGGACAGACAGCCAGGTGGAATACCAGATGAGGGGGATGTGGGCACAGTGAAAACTGAGGGGTGGTTAGTTGGAAGTAAGCCAGGTTTAGAAGGTGGCTTCATGGAGTAGTTCAAAGGGGACTTGAGGGTTGCCAGGCTGGGGCTTGGGGACTCCAACATGACTCTGGGGCCAATGCCTTTCTGTGCAGGTCTGGCCCCCATGGTGAGTGACACAGATAAGAAGCCCTTCACCTCCATCCTGTATGGCAATGGGCCTGGCTACAAGGTAGTAGGCGGTGAGCGAGAGAACGTCTCCATGGTGGACTACGGTGAGATTGTCAAAGTCCAGAGCTGGGAGGGGACACGGTGCCCCTTGGGGATGGGCTTGGGAACCCTGCAGGCTCCCTGTAGGAGACCCCAAGGTCAGGGGTCTCCTAAGAGCCATGACTTGAGTCAGAGCAATCCCAGTTCAAACCCCCTTGTACGATTGAGCAGCTCTGTGACCTTGGGCATCAACGTGGTCTTCCCCAGCTTCCCTTTCCTCCTTAAAAGAATTCTAGCTCCCAAGGTTGTCTGAAGGACTAACTGGGTCTGAGGAGCTTCGTGTAGTGCCCGGCACGTGCAGGTGCCTGCTCTGTTACACTGCCATTTTTATGGGCTATATAATATTCCAAAATCTGAGCCTTCTCAGTGTATTCATCTGGTTCCCTCCTGTTGAATATTCATTTGCTCATGATGGCCCCAGTAGCCCATGGGGGTCTAACTGTGCAGCCAGTGGTAGGAGGCTCTCCCGGGTTGACTGTTCCCTTCTAATTGAAACAGTCCAGCTGAGGTTGATTTTTCTCTTCTGGGGGTTGAGGGTACAGGCTTCTGTGTCAGAACGGACTCAGGCCCAAATCCCGTGGCCTTACACAAAATGACTTCCCGGCACTGAGCCTCGGTTTCCTCCTCTATGAAACGAGGGCATGTGAGCCAGCCTGAAAGAGCCGGGGGGAAGTGGCTGCAGACTGCCAGTCCCCTGGCAGGCTCTCAGCAAGTGTTTCTTCTGGCCCACAGCTCACAACAACTACCAGGCGCAGTCTGCTGTGCCCCTGCGCCATGAGACCCACGGTGGGGAGGACGTGGCGGTCTTCGCCAAGGGTCCCATGGCGCACCTGCTACATGGCGTCCACGAGCAGAACTACATTCCCCACGTGATGGCTTACGCGGCCTGCATCGGTGCCAACCTTGACCACTGTGCCTCGGCCAGCTCGGCAGGTGGCCCTTCACCAGGTCCCCTGTTGCTCCTGCTGGCCCTGCCCTCCTTGGGCATCGTGTTCTGAGGGCCCGCGGCCCAGGCACCCACTAGCCTATGACAGATGGCCAGCCTCCCTCTCTCAGCACTGCCCACCACCTGGGAGCCCACACCTCAAGGGCTGGGGAGGCGGGGGGCCTTCACAGCCTCAACAGCTGCCAGAAAGAGGACCCAGGAAACCAAAGTCTGCTGCCCACCTCGCTCCCCTCTGGAATCCTCCACTGGCACCAGACCCATTCCTGGCCTCTGGCCTCTGCTCCCTCCCTGCTGCCCCTTTGGCCAACAGAGTAGGTTTCTCTTGGGCAGGCAGAGAACACAGACTGCCGAAATTCTCAAAGCATCTTATTTTTCTAGCAAACATATTTCTCCAGGCCTGGAGGCCCCGAAGCTTCCATGGAACATTCCGGATCTGACCTTCCCACTCCCCTCCCCTCTTGGAACCACCAGGCCCCATCATGCTCATGTCCCTACCCGCAGGGGAGACCGAGTCCTTCCCTGCAGGATGGGGGTTTGCTCACTCATTCCGAGGCCGCCAGGGGCTCCCAGGAAGTAAACTGGGACTGGCCATCCAACCCCAGGGTGGCCGGACACTTCCCAGCTCTTAACACGCACGCCCACTCCTCTCTGAAGCGACACCCCTGTTTGGAACAGCAAAATTTTTTTTTTCTCTTTTTGGTGTTGGTTAAAAGGGAACACAAGACATTTAAATAAAACTTTCCAAACATTTCTGAGGACAGAACTGAGTCTTTGTGGTCAGTGAGGAAGAGAATGAAACAAGCTTGTTTCTCTGGGAAGAATTGGACTCTGGGCCCAGGAGGGCAGATGGAGTCCGGCGGGGAGGAAGGGGTATCCTGCTGACCCGGGGGCTTCTTCACTCGTTACCTGCATGACTTTGGACAAACTGCTTTGTATCTCTGTGTCTCTGTCTTCTTAGCTATAGAATGGGACGCAGTCCGGTCTGGGTTGCTATTAGAGAAAAGTATGCCTCTGGGTCCTGAAACTCACAGCAAGAAGGCCTTCAAGGGCCCTGTGACACTCTTGCCACACAGCTCCGACAGACAGAGCTCCATGTCCTGGTCCAGTGGAGCTGTTCGTTCGTTCATTCATTCATTCATCCAGCAAATCCAGTTGACCCTTGAACAAGATAGGTTTAAATTGCATGGGTCCACTTACATGCAGATTTTTTGGGGATAAATACAGGAAATGTATTTTCCTTAAGATTTTCTTTTCTTTTTTTTAAAGATGATACTTTTTTTTTATGTATTTATTTTGAGAGAGAGAGAGAGAGGGGAAGGGGCAGAGAGAGAGGGAGACAGAGAATCCCAAATAGGCTCCACGCTGTCAGCGCAGAGCCTGATGTAGGACTCGATCTCACGAACTGTGAGATCATGACCTGAGCCGAAATTAAGAGTGGGATGCTCAACCAATTGAACCACCCAGGTGCCCCTCCTTATGTTTTTTTTTTTTAATAACATTTCTTTAGCTTACTTTATTGTAAGAATATAGTATACGGTGCATATAATATCAAATATGTCAATTGTTAACATATTTATTTTAACGTAATACACACAACATAAATATGTTAACAGTTAATTGACTGTTTTATGTTATCAGTAAGGCTTCCAGTCTTTAGGAGGCTATTTGCTAAATTTGGGGAGGGGGTCACAAATTATACACGGATGTTTTACTGCGCAGGGGGTTGGTGCCCCTAACGCTCATGTTCAAGGGTTGATTGTGTTGAGTAGGTGCCAGGCACCAAACCAGGTCTTAGGAATTTTGTGGGAAACAACACAGACATGCTCCTTGCCTTCACAGAGCTTCAGCCTAGCTTGGCGATGGTGATCTTTCCATTCCTGATTATCTGGCCTGAGAACTGGGCTCAGGATTGCACCTGATATTGGGTATACAGGGTTCTCCAAGTCTGCTCCTTGCCTCATTGGAATGATAGTCCCTATAAAGGTAATAATCATAATCGTAAACATTGAACACTTACCAGCTGACAAGCTCTGCTTGGTGATCTATATGGATTCAGTTCATTTGATCCTCACTAGGAAGTAGGCCCCTGTCATCCACATTTATAGATTAAGGAAGCCGAGGGTGCAAGGCGTGGCGTGATTGCTCAAGGTCCCCAGGTTGTGGGGCTGGGATTTGAATCCACATACATCCGATTCCAAAACCCCTATACTTAATGACATCCTTTGTTTATAATACGTTTCCGACTTCCTGACAACATTCGAACGCAGCCAATGCTAGTGACTCAACACACACTAGTCAAATGTGAACTCAGAAAGATGAGAAACCACGTCAGAAATGTGCCCTTCTTCAGGGGAGAAAATGCAATCAAGCTGATTTCTCTCTGAACTTTCTGGCAGTCCTGGCAGAAAGGGGAGTCCAGCCATGCCGATGCTGGGAGAGAAAATTAAAACTAAGGGGTGCTTGGGGGCCCCTGGGCAGCTCGGTTGGTTAAGCATCAGATTCCTGATTTCGGCTGAGGTCATGAACTCACAGTTTGTGGGTTCAAGCCCCACATCAGGCTCTGCACTGACAATGTGGAGCCTGTTTCAGATTCTCTCTCCTCTTTCTTTGTCCCTACTCCGCTTGCACTCTCTCTCTCTCAAAATAAATAAACTTAAAAAAAAAAAAACCAAAAAACTATGGGCACTTGGGTGGCTCAGTCAGTTAAGCATCTATTCTTGATTTCAGCTCAGATCATGATCTCTCAGTTCGTGGGTTCAAGCCCCATGTCGGGCTCTGTGCAGAATGTGGAGCCTGCTTGGGATTTTCTGTCTCCCTCTCTCTCTGCCCTTTCCCTTCCCTTTCTCTCTCTCTCTCTCCCTCTCTCTCTCAAAATAAATACATACACATTAAAAAAAAATTAAAACTACACGCGTACATTCTTGCCAGGGCAAAAAGACAACTCCTACCACCTTCACAATTTATATGTTATCTCTACTATTATGTCCTAAACAGTTGTTTAAATCCACACGGGAGCTGTTGAGCTTTAAACGCTCCCCAGTACCACCTGAAGTCCGCTTACGTGTCTCCAGGATGTGCAAGCCATACTTTGTGTCTTGGGTTGGGTTTTCCAAAGGCAGACCCTGAGAAAAGGATTTGTGCACCTGTGGTTTGTAAAAGGAACCCAGAAGGCACCAGGCGGAGAGTGGGGAAGTGGGACAGGAGAAGGAGGGAAGCTGATAAAAGGTAAGTTATGTAGCAGCTCGCCATCAGGGGCAACCAGGGCTCAACCCCCACCCCTGCCCCCCCGCCCCGGGGCCACCAGGAGGCCCAGCAGAAGACGCCCCTCCATCCATCCTCCTGCCGGCAGGTGAGGGAGCTGTGGCGTTTACTCACCAACTCTCATCCTTCATTGGCCAAGGGCTGCTCCCGGAAAGATGACAGCTCGGCACTTCCAACCTGCCCTTGCAGGGCTGAGAGAAAGCCCCAGGGCACGTGCTGGGACCTTAAATGCTCAGAGGATACAAACAGGGCACCAATAACATCTGTTTAACTTTGCGATACGCGGAGGAGGCTAAAAAGCACGGACTGTGGGTCAGAGAGACGGGGGTGCCTGCCTCTGCTCCATTGCACTGTCGTTTCTATGAACGGGGGCAAGTTCTTTCACTTTGCTGCTGTTGCATGCCTACACTGGAATGACAGTACCCACAGCACAAGGGTTTCCAGAACAAAGAAAGGATGGCAACTCCACAGGTATTCATCCAGATAACCCTGCCTTCTGTGAAAGATAAATCCGGAACTTAACACAGGAAGAGTTTATTTCTATCTTAAACATCTGGTGCTTCTGGTCGGGCGCCTGGGACCCAGGCTCTTTCCACCTCGTAGTTCTGCCTCCTCCAAGTCCCGGATGCACCATCTCACTGGGACTACCGAGGTTCTGCGTGAGCAGCACATCGATGGGGGGGACCCTCTTTTTAGCCACTTCTTCCTGGAAGTGCCACACGTCACCTCCACTCATGGTCCGTTGGTAAGAAGTGGTCACATGACCACCTAGATGCAAAAAAGGCTGAGTAGTGACATCTTCAGCTTTGGAGCAGGTTTCCAACCTCAGCATTATGGACTCTCGGAGCTTATGCTCACTCGCTCCCCAGACATCACTACATCCTCAGGGTGTTTGAAAACATTGGGAGATTTCACATCACGTGATATTTGGACTTCTGGCTTTTTCGAAAAATTGGAAGGTCTGGCTGGCACGGCTGCACGTTTCTGCAGGGCAGTGGCTGATCTGAGCCGAGAGATGGCGGCCCATCCAGCGTGTGGCTCTCCTGTTTGCCACCGTCCCCAGCACTCAAGGAAATCACACTAAGCCCCTTTCGGCAGACGTTACCCCTCCGGTCCGGGTGGAGACAGAGCTCAGGACCCATGCCTGTGAACGGGCCGTGGTTCTGTCCTTGGAAAGCTCACATCTCACGACAAGATGGCCAGAAGCAATCCCAGTGCACAGGCGAAGCAAGGAGCTGTGGGGGCAGCTAACCAGCAGGGGGCACGGTGGGGCGGGCACTGAGGCAGAGAGGGCAGCAAGCAGGCTGGGGCCTGACGGGCCAAGGAGCACTGAGGCAGAACGTGGGGGTACAGAGAGGATTCCAGAGGAGACCTTGTGGGGACAGATGGGCAGGAAGGTCTCGAATGCCATTCCAAGAAGCTGGAGGTGAACGAAGACCCTGGGGAGCCATGGAAGGTTCTGGAGCCTGGGAGTGAGCCTCATTTTTGAAAGATCATCATGGCTGCCCAAAGAAACTGTGACGGTGGACCAGGCAGGAGAAGATGGGCCCATGGAGACGGGAAGAGGGAACAAACCCCAAATATGTGCCTGAGAGTCCCAGCTCCTACCTGTCCAGAAGGCGGCTGGAGCAGCCGGTGAGTGAATAGTTCGTCAGCAAACTGACTGCGCTGATATTGAGGGACGGAGGGAGCAGCACATCAACTGCAGTGAGGTTGACACCTTGCGGGCACATGTGTCACGTACACGCCCCCCACCATCCTGTGAGGTGGGCAATATCATCCCCATTTCGCAGATGAGAAGGGTGAGGCGTGGCAGAACACAGTGACCTGCTCAGGGCCCATGGCTTGTAAGTGACAGCTGCAAGTTGAACCTAGGTGTGCCTGACTCCCAGCCCGTGTCCCCTCCCTGGCCTCTGGGTGCTAATCCCTTCAAGGAAAACAAGCCAGGCCCCATCAGCCACAGAAGCCCTTCGATGGGGGAGTAAGAGCCCCAAGCCAGCAGAGTTTATAATTAGCCTTGGTGGCTAACCCAAGACCTCCCACCAAGATCTAGCACCAGCCGATCGGGGGGTGGGGAGGGTGGGCTGGGGAGATTAAGTTCTTAGGAGAGGATTTGGGCTCCCGAGTTTCTGGGTGGCTCCCTGGGGCCTCCTTGTGCTGCCGCCGTGATCATGACTCCAGGCTATGGAGTCCTGCTCCTCAGCCATCTGCGCCGGCCTCAGGATGGGGAGGACACACGTGCCCCACCAGCCAAGCGGGGGGCAGGCGGGTTGGGGTCTGCCACCAGCCAGGGCCACGTGTCCCTCCTACCCGCGGGAACAGAGGCCTACGATCGTTGAGGTAGTGGGAACCCAAGCCAAGGCACGCGGGCGAACATTTCTATGGTGTCCCCAGAGTGCCAGGCACTGTTCCTGGTGCCTCACAGGGCACTTAGCCTATTTAGCCTCCCCACCACTCTCAGAGAGGGCAGGACTGTTTCTGTCTCCATTTTACAGAGAAAGAAACGGAAGCAGAGAGAAACTGGTCACTTTATGTAAAGTCACACACCACCAAGGGACGAAGGACGGGAAGCTGAGCGCCGTGGCGCCCCAGTGCAGGATTCAATCATGCCCAGACCTCCTCTGGGCATGGTGAGCAGCCAGGAGAGGTCGGGAGTGTCACTGCAAAGGCGGCAGGGGCGGGACATCACGGGCGGAGATCCTGGGCCCTTGTCCTGGTGGGGAATGCCCGTGGGCTGCCAGCAGAGCCTCTGTCCCCACCTGCCCCCACCAGGGTGGCTGGCTCCAGGGCGTCGGAGGGCAGCCTGGGCTTGCACACCCTGGCTGAGGGCCCTGTGATTAGGCTCCTGCTCACTCAGGCCACCTGATTGGGAGAGGATGGCAGCTGAGAGGCTGAGCCCTGAGGACCGTTGGCCGGGGCAGAGTGCAGGAGGGTCCTGAGGCAGGATCTGGAGGAGCGTGAGATGTGACCATTCACCCCGCTCCCTCCCACAGCCCCCGGGGCCAAGGCCTGAGGGGCTGCTGCCCGCTCCCCGGGCATGAGCAGATGCCGTCCTGGCATCTTCCCTCATGGCAAGTTTTGGTGCTTCGTGTGCCCTTTGCCTTCGCTCCTGAGGGATCTCCTGGGGCACAGGCCCCTCTCCACAGTCCCCCAGACCACGCTCAGGGCTGGAGGCCAGGGAGGAAGGCAGCCCAGAAAGGGTCAGACACCAACTTGAAGTCACACACTAAAATGGCTTAGACACAGAAGGTGACGTGGTCCAGTTTGTGCTTTGGAAAGATCACTCTGGCCACCGTGCAGAGGAAGAACCGGGAACACCAGGAGTAGACGCTGGAGGCAGTCTGGAGGCCTTGCTGTCGCTGGGGGTGGAGCTGGCTTGGGCCAGCTAAGTGTGGTGGTGGCGGGAAGCAGCTGGATCCCAGACAAGTTTGGGACTTAAAGCCAGCAGGGCTTGCTGAGGGACTGAATGTGGGGAGCAGAGGAAGTAGAGGAACCGGGGATGCCCCCTGAGCTTTTGGCCTGGGCACCTGGGAGGAGTGCATTTATGGACATGGGGGAAGAGATTTGGAGGGAAAATAGAGAAGTGGTTTGGCTCACGTTGGCTTAGAGATACCCGTTGGACTTGGGGGTGGACATGCCCGTGGGTAGGTGGGAAGGATGAGTCTGGATTCAGTGGAGGAGCTCAGCTAGAGACACAAGGAAGAGGGTCGTGACGGTATTTAAAGCTGCAGGGCACAGAGAGAACGTGATGGGCCCAGGATCACAGCCAGCCAGTGGCCAGGATTTGAACCGGGGTCCGTCAGGCTCCAAAACCCACAGGAGCCTTTTTCACTCCAGCAGGTGTTCACTTCTGGGATTCCTCCAAGGTGGGAGAGGGAGGAAGGGAGGTGGTGCCGGAAGCTTCTGAAAATAAATCCAGGAACAACTGAGATCCTTCCAGTCTGGGCTACCCACCCCCCCAACTCCTGCCTGCCCAGCCAGAGGAGCTCTTGTCAAACGTGGAGTCCTGTCCCCTTCCCATGGTACAGATGGAGAAACTGAGGCCCAGAGGCGGGCAGAGCTGGGATCTAGGTCTTCTGCCTGCCACCCTGTCTTCTCCACCAGCCTCTAAGGTAGGCTCCTGTCTGAACCAGCTCAATGGTTGAGTGGAAGCCATCCAAAGGAGACAATCCCGAAGGGGATGGATGTTTCTCTTGGGGCCCTCAGATGGAACTGGGGCCTGGGGCCTTCCCTCCTGGGCTCCCCTCAAGACAATGTTTGCCCCATGCCTGCCTCTACCCCTTGTCCAGCCATCCCCAGCTTTCGGGAGCCCTCCGAGTCCCTGGCAGGGCAGCCTTGAGCCTGACTCCAAGCCTGGCTCCTGTCCCGCAGCCCAGATCGAGGCCCCTCCTGGCCCCTGCCCAGACCACCCAGCGCCAGGGCCTGGCAGACCCCAGTGGGGCTGGTGGGCAGTGCTCCCAGGTTGGCCAGCCGCGGTCTGGCTCCACCCGAGGGGCTGTGGCCTGGGAACCGCTAGCTGTCTCCTCAGGGAAGCGGCTGGGATCTCCAGAACAAACAGGGAAACCACAGGCCCCTGCCCCACCCGAGGAGAGGGGGGCTGCCTCTGGCCACGTCCACCAACACCCTGTTCTCCAGTCCTAGCCAGTAGGGAAGAAGCAGAACGGCTGTGGTCACCTGTGGACGGAGAAGGCTGCGACCGGGGCTCTGGCCATGCTGGCTGCCCCTGCAGAGTCCCCCACGAGGGAGGCTGGACTGAGCCGGGGCAGGGCACATCTCAGCTTCAGGCTGAGAACAAAGCCCTGGAATCCAACAGATCTGGGTTCAAATCCGGACTCTGCCACATCCTAGCTGAGCAGCCTTGGGTAAGTGACTACACTTCTCTGTGCCTCAATGTCCTCTCTGAAAAGTGGTTTCAGTGGCCCCTGCCGCCCACAATTGTAGTGAGGTGACCCAGAGTCCTCTGGAGGGAAAGTGCCCGGCTCAGGGCATGACACACAGTAGGTCCTCGCGAGACATCAGTCCCTGACCCGTCACCGGCTCAGTGACAGCCAGAGTAATCTCAGGGGACTCCTGGGCCTGGCGGGGCAGGCTGGGACAACCTCCCTGATTCAGAGCAGCTGGGGGAGGGGAGCAGCTGACTCCACTAAAAGCCGCAATTAGAGCCCAATTTAAAGAAACGCTGTGTTAGTTCTTCCCAGGGCAGATGTGATTATAGGCTGGGAGCTAAACCGTTACTAACAGGATGCCACACAGGTCCCTTCCCGGGCATGGAGGATGTCCAGCCCCACACCCTCGCCGTACAACTGGGGAAACCGAGGCCCAGGGCAGGAAGGGACAAGCTCCAGCTCACGCGCAGGTTAGAGGGGGCCAGGCCCAAGCCCTGCCTTCCGACGGCCGCTCCAGGCTCTGTCCCCATCTCTTTGCTTTTCTCTGAAGGATGCATTGCTGCATCTAGAAGCCAGAGACACCTTGGAAGAGGTGACATTTCTTGAAAAGGAGGGATGGGGGCTGAGGTGGCTGAAACCCCTGAGAGGAGGTGGGGCCTCAGGGTGACACTGGCCATGAAGCCAGGGCCTCGGGGCCAGTGACAGCTCCCTGCCCAGCCCAGAGGGACCTCGAAATGATACTGATGATAATGACAGTGACCATGAGGGCCCCCTTCCTGCGGCACCTACCGTGGGCAGGCATCAACTCCTGTCTTTAGTTACCCCGGGAGGGAGCTGCTGGCGTCGACCCCACCGCAGGGAGGGCAAAACCAAGGTCCTCAGTCTCTTGCCCAGGATCCACCGGGAGCCGGCGGCAAGTGCAGGCAGTGGAACAGGTGTTCAAGCCTAGCCAAGTAGCTAAGGTCCTTTAGCGCCAGACCCGAAGTGAGTTCCTCTCAGCAAATGGTGACAGTGGGTGAGTCAGCGAATGAATGAATGAATGAATGAGTGAGTGAATGAAAAGGCTACTTAAGGGACTCTGTTCCTGGGGAGGTGTGGGAGGGCATAGTCATCCCCTCCAGGGAGACCCCTGAGATTGATAGTCCACGGGAAAATGCCCATTTCAGCTCTCCAGAAACAAGAACTCACAACCCTCTGGGTCCCAGGAATCCCCCTGGCTGTCCCAGTGCCCTGCAGACGAGCCCTGCCAACACCCCTGCGGCCTGCCCCTCCACCTTAGTCCCAAGCAGCCCCCCAAGGCCAGAAGCCAAAAGTCACCCTGCCCTCATCCCCACCCCCCTCCACACTCTTGCCCAGGCTGAACTCCGAGTTGCAACTGGGGTCTGGGGCAGGGGTGTGATAGGGAAAAACTGGCCTCCTCTCTCCGTCTGCCCCTTCACTCTCTTCCTGCAGTGCACTTTGGGAGTCCCCAGGGTGGGGACACTGCACTCACCAGTTAGCCTCAAGGAGCTTGGGAGGTAGGCTGCTGGAGCCCCCTGCTGGCCAAGCATCCCCATCCCCATGGGGGTGGGTTGGGAGGATTCTTCATTCAGCAAGTATTTATGAAACCCCTACTATGTGCCGGGCCCTGGGTTAGGCACTGGGCTCAGCAGAGAACGTACACAGACCCTCCCTTCTGATGTCCATGGTTCCACTGAGGAGGTAACTGATGTCGGGGTCACGGCCTCCCAAGGACTGTCCCCACCCCCAGAGAACTGAAATCTCTCTGGGCAGGAGGTATGCCCGCGCTGTGACACTGGGGTATGGTTGTGCTACCCCCACCAGGCTGGGGCTCCCACGGTCTGTGTATAAAACCTGTCATTCCTAAGAAACCTCTCCGCTCCCTCCAAGAGCCTCCCAGGATAGGGTTGCCAGACAAAATATAGGATGACCAGTTAAACTTGAATTTCAAATAAACAAGGAATGATTTTTTAGTATAAGTATGTCCCAAATATTGCATGAGGTGTACTTAAACTAAAAATTATTTCTTGTTTATCTGAAATTCAAGTTTAACTGGGCTCCGTGTTTCTACTTGCTAAATCTGGCAATCCTACCCCTGGAGCTCATTCCTTCTGCTGGCAACTGTCCAGATGGCCCATGTCGTGCCTGGACATGGCCCCCTGCCTGCCCAGTTATAGCTCCTGTCCGCCCCCAGGACTGCTGTCCTCCCCTACCGGGCCCTCAGCTCCCAGGTGGACACCCACTCCCACCTGGTACACAGAGTCCAGCCTATGGACTGTCAGGAATGCTGTCTGACCTCCTTCACGATGGGCCCCGAGAGAGAGGGACAGAGCCACCGCTGCAAAGAGGGACCTCGAGCGTCAGAGACAGGGACAGGCAGAGATCCAGAGATGAACATAGCAATGGAGACAGTGGGAGAGAGCCAGAGAGCTTAAGTCCCCCCGTCCAGTGCTGCTTCAGGGAGACCAGTGCAGGTGCCGGAGGGTCCTGAGAGCCCACGGGAGTTCGCCCTGAGTGGATCGGGACAGAGGCTGGGCCCCCGAGCCCCAACATTGGGCCTGGGACTCTGGGTCCTGGATGGGCAGGCCCTGGGAGGCAGCTTGGGGTCTCCCGCACTAACAGGAGTGGGAGTCCAGCCCCAGCCCCTGTCACTCTCCCCTCACCCTGCTTCCCAGGGGCAACACAGGGATATTCATGGCTTCCCAGAAGGGCCTATGGGGCAGCCAGAGTGGCTTTTAAAATTAGCCTCACTAACCAGATCTGGTTATTTCAGGAGACTCCGTCCCTGGCTGTCCCCTTGGCAGGGCGGGTACAGGGAGGGAGGGACCTCTACATTCCAGGGTCCCTGGCTAAGTACCCCCTGTGGCCTAAGCAGTAGAGAACATCCAGGTCCCCGTCCCCTGGCACTGGGCGGGCCTGAGCCTGCGGCCGTCTCCTTGGCAAAGTCGCCTCAGGGTTAACCATGAATGTCCAGGGACACCCCAGGGGACAGGGGAGGACCCCTCCTATTAGGCCAGGCACCCTAGAAGCCATGACAGTCTTTTCACACCAATAGGTAAGGCTTTGTCCTCCTTTGACAGGCAACGAACCTGAGGCCTGGAGAGACAGGTACCAGCTCTGAGGCACGGGGGACGGGGACGGTAGGTCAGCCAGGTGCCCAAGTCCCTCCACGGGAGGCCTCTTGCCTCCTGCGTCTGGAGAAACCTCTGGCTGCCATTTCCACCACCAGAGCTATTTCTAAGTAGAGTCCAGTGCTTCCCGGAGCCCGGTGCCCCCCACCCAAGCCCTAATTCCAGCCTCGGGTCAGTGTCCTGGCTCGCCCTCCCCACCTCGGAGCCCAGAGTGAGCACGGCACTGGCGCAGGCACAAGAGAAACAGCGTTGGACACTTTGATCCCAGAGGCCAGATTCCTCCTCAGACTCCCCTGGCCCCATCTTGGAGCCTGGAGAGGTGGGTGTGGGTTGGGGCCCAGCCTGAAAGCCAGCCCAGAGGCCTGTCCTTGCCACAGATGGGGGGCCGGCACAGACCGGGCAGACAGGGGGACAAAGGCAAGGCCTGCTTCTGCCACGACAGCCCCCAGTGCTCTAGCCCTGCTGTGGGTCGGAGCTGCACGAGGGAGTAAGGGCCATGAGCAGGGGTGCCCAGACTCTTTTATAAAAGGATCGTCAGTCCCAGTAAGGCCTGGGGAGCTGAGGCTCAAGGAAGCAACCCGCAATCGTATGTTCCCAAAGCCTCGTGTCCGGACGCCCGTGTCAGGCCCGACACCGATCACTCCATCGTCCACACAGAAAGCTGACCCCACATCCTCTGATGTGGGCTGTAGGTCTGGTTCCCATTCATGGCTAATCACGGCTCCCACTCCCAACATGCACACAATTTCTCAGAGCCTATCACGTGCCAGGGTGCACTTTTGAATCTTCACATCAGGGTTTAGCGTTCCCACTGTACAGTTGAGGAAACTGAGGCCCAGAGAGCCAAAATCATGTGCCCCAACTCGCACGGAGAGGAGATAAAGGAACTCAGAGCCAAGCTCCTGACCTTGGTGCTGAACTGTGGCTGCCGGCCCTTCGGCGGTGGGATGGGAGGAGACCCGACCAGAGATGGAGAATGGGAGGGGGTGCGATGGCTGGAGAACTGGGATGCGGTTGTGCAGGGAAGGGCTAGGGCTAGTAGGGGACCCACAGAGCCCAGGGTAGCCTAGAGCCAAACCAGGTGGGTGCGGTTAGGCATCGGGTGTGAGTCACAGCCCCCGGGTGGCCCCAGACATCCTAGCGCCACAGAAGGGCCCTGGCAGGAAGAGCATGGCAGTGGGTGCGCTTACCGCCGTCCTGGGGAGGGCGTGGGGGCTGGTGGCGGGGGGGAGGGGGCTGCAAAACTGTCAGGGAGGCCAGGGTACGTGGGCATCCAGGCTGCCCTTGCTCCTGCACTCCATCCTCAGAGGGGGCCCCCCTCACCCAGTACCCAGGCTGGACTCCCCACTCAGCCCCACATCCCATCAGGTCCTTCGCCCAGATGTTCACGCCCCACCCGACCCCCGTCCTTCCAGGCCTGTCCACTGTCCTCCTGCCCTCTGTCCCCAACATCTGCCACCTTGATCCTCCCCTCCCTGCCTGACACTGCCCAGCTGGTCTACACCAGCAGTTCCCAACTGCTATGACAATCCCTCCCAGTTTCATATCCTCCATGGCTCCCCGCTGCCCTCAGCACAGACCCCTTGACCTGGCATTCAAGGCCATGTGGCCCCTGGCTTCATCTCTACCCTGTCACCTTCCCATCACTCAGAACTGTTTGCTACCTTCCCAGTTCCATTCTCCATACCTCTGCACCTGCAGTTTCCTGCCCTAGGGACACTTTCCTAAGCCTTTCCAGGATGCTCGATCACCACTGCTGAGGAGTCTTCTCCATGTCTCCCTCACCCAGCCTGGGCCCCGCCTTGTGCACATGACCCACCCACACCCCCCCCCCGCCCCCAACCCCGTGTCACTCAGTACCTTTGATTGTAACTGCCCTGCGCGGCTGAGCCCCCACCCCTGCCCCCATCAGTCCTGGTAAGCGATCCCTTGGCGCCCCCTGGTGGCCACATTGAGGAAATTCTTGGACTTCACTGAGCAAGAGAAAGGAGAGAGGGAAGCTGGTCTCTGAACACCCACCGTGAACCAGACGCTGTGCCAGGTATTTGATATACACCGGCCCAGCGAACCCTCATCACAAACCCTTGGGAGAGGTACTACCGCTCCCATTTCACAGAAGTGGAAACCGAGGCTCAAGTTTCTCAAGGCCACCCAGCTAGTAAGAGATGGTGCGGGGACTCGAACCTAGGTCTGCCTGACTTCAGAGCTGTATTCTCCACCCCTCCCCGCCTCCCTTGGAGAAGGGGAACAGGGTGGAGGGGAGGGCAGCACGGTGGAAAGGAAGCACGCCCGGTGGTCACAGCACCCATGGTTTGACCGCGGAGGTGCCCCCAGAGCTTAGCAGCTCTGAAGGGTAGGGTGCGGGGGACGGGCAGGCTGGTGCCTCGGCACCACTGAGATCTGTCCGGAGTCGGGCGGGGCAGGGTTCACACAAAGCCAGGCCCAACTCGGGGTACAATAGCGATAAATAGAATTTATTTTGTACAACTGTTACCGACATACACACAGCCACGGGGGCTTCCAAAATGGGTGTTGGGGCCGGAAGGCTGGCCTTTGGCGTGGTGCCTAAAAAGTGTGGACAGACACACACAAGGATGTGGACTCACAGCAGCTGTGCCTGGCTGCCCCTCCGTGGGAGTTGGGTGGAGGGGTCACAAAGGCGAGGCCCATAACTCTAGGCCAGTGAGACCCCGCGACCTGGAGTGCCCAGAGCATGGGATGGCAGGGGTTAAGCTGGGTGCTGGCTGAGAAGCCAGGGAGGTCTCCCTTCCCCCTAAGGGGGTCACTTGTCTGTCACGTGGAGGCAGTGGCCATGGCATCGGCAGATCTGTGGTAGAGCTTGAGGGTCCAGGAGGGGCAACAGGCAGAGCCAGCTCCCAGCCCCTCAGCCCACCTGGGGTCCCAGGGAGCCCAAGAAGCAAGGGAGGGCAATGGGGGCCCCTGGGAGGACAATCCCCCATTCTGGGGGAGGTGCATGGAATCACAGTCTTCACTGACCTCTGAAATAATCTTGTCCACGTGTAGCAGAGGTGCCCAGAGAGGGAGACTGACTTGCCCAAAGTCACACAGCAGAACCCATACTGGAAGCCAGGACTCAGGACTCCCAGCCCAGTGCCCATCCCACCACGTTTCACGTCCCACCGCCTCTGCAACGGGCTCTGTGTACACCAAGATATCTCAATCCTGCCCTCCCATCCTGCTCCCCAGGGGTCCGGAGATGCACCCGGGTGTGACAAAGGGCCCAGAGCGGGGGCAGGCCAGGCCTGGAGTTCTGCTTCAACTGACCACTGCCTGTCCCAGCCTGGGGGGTGGGGATGATGCCAGCAGCTTCCCCCTCCTGGGTCCGGATGGCTCCGCCCCGCAGAGACAGTCCAGACAGGTGGCCAAGGCGGGGGCAGGGGACAGCCCACAGGCTGGTGCTGGCCGTGGGGGCAGAGGTCCTATCCACCTGGAGTTGACACTGCGTCTTCACCTTGTGCTTCTGCGGCCTCACCTGCAGGGTTAAGAGAGAGGAACACACCACGATGCGGGGAGACGGGAGCGGGAAGGGCCTGCCCCAGATCCAGGCTCTGGGTCTTTCCATCCCACTGGGGACCCTCCAGGCCCCTCCCTCCCGGCAACCACCTAGTCCCTTGCAGGCTCCCACCAAATCCTCCCGCGGACTCGTGGGCAGAGGTGAGGCAGCATTTATTAGCCCGGCTGCACAGATAAGGAAACTGAGTTCCGGAGAGGGGCCGATGACCTGCCCAAGTCACCCAGCATTTAAGTAGCAGAGGATTCGAATCCAGGTACACAGCTCTCAGCCCAAGGAAGTGACAGAGGAACAGGAGGAGTCACCCCCCTCCTCCCCACTCCCACCCTCTCCCCCCAAACAAGAGCTGAGGACTGGGTCTGACCTGCTCAGTTTCACCTTCAGAGCTGGAGCCTGGCTAACAGCCCTGCACAGACAGAGTGGCAGCGAGGCAGGCGACAGGATAGGTGAAGACATGGGGCAGGAGACACAGGCAAGCAGAAGACACTGGTTGTGCCCAGGCCAGATGAGCCCAACCCCTCCTGGCCTCAGGGGGACCTCGTGGTCCAGCACCCACCCCTGGTCCCCTTGGACACCTATCCCCTTCCCCCAACAGCTAACCCCCTCCTGGGTGAGTGTCCCCACAAGGCAGCCTCTAGGCTGGTCACATCCGCCCTGGCCAGCCCTCTGGCAGCTGCACGTACCAGCTGGGGCGTGTGCTGCTCAGATGCCTCCAGCTGGATCTTGATCTCGGGACACGCAGGGTCCCCCGACTTGCTGGCGTCGGGATGGGGTGACCGGGAGGGTCCTGGGGAGGGGGGCAGGAGGGAGCCACCTCACTGGCCGCGGGGAGGCACCAAGGAGACGGACGCATGGATGGGCGGTAGGCACTGGTGCTCCGCGACCCTGCCCCACCCTTAACTCCCGTCTTTACCCACCCCTCTGTCATCCTCCGAGACCCTTCCAGAAGCCATGAGCCCTCAACCGTCTTAGGCCAGATAATGACCCACCCACTGTCCCCTATGTCAGGGGAGGTCCCATCACACACCCACCCCCTGGGGCATGAGAAGTCGTCTGGACCCTCTGTGCCTATCCCTGTCCCTCTCCTGCCACAAGAATGGCTTGGCAGGGGAAGCTGTCTGCGGCCTGGTACCTGGGGAGCTGCCCCCACTCGTGGTGCTGACACTATCCTCCAGCCACGTGCTATAGATGAAGGAGTCCCGCTTGTGGGGCGTCCCTGAGGACGAGACGCTCTCCTGGGGATGGGAGGAAAAGGGAGGTTAGCCCTCGTCCGTGGCACTGGCTTTGCTTCCCTCCCCTCTCCCAGCGTCCTCTGCCTGCTGCAACCCACAAACCCTCACCCTTGTGCCCCTGCAAAGAGGATGGGGGCCCAGCAACGTCTGCCCCGGGGAGACCCGGAGGGCAGAGTAGGAACAGGCACAGTCCCGGCCGTTACACCACACACCCCCACGCGTTCACTCAGCAAACATTCACTGATGTTCTCCTGGGCCAAACCACTGAGAGAAATCAGGCCCGGTTCCCGCCCTCAGACAGTGAGGTCTAGGAGGCAAGACAGACTGTGAAGAACTATTACAATCCTAGAGTCTGAGCCCCATGGGGCAGGGCCACGGTCTGCCCTGTTCCCTGCTGTACCTGCAGCACCTGGAGCAGGGCCTGGCAAGAAACACGTGGCCACTAAAGGTTTGATGAATGAAGAATGACACAAGGGTGCTAGGGGCAAAGCCCCAGGGGGGCCTGCGAGAACATTAAAGGGGGGGGGCGGTGGGGGTGGTTCCTAACCTACCCTAGGACTAGGCGGCTTTCAGAGGTGATGTGAGGCTGAGTCAAGAAGGATGAGTAGGAGTCAGTCGGACAGAGAGGGAAAGAGGAGGCAGGCAGAGTCTTCCAGACAGAGGAAATGGCAAGTGCAAAGGTCCAGAGGTAGGGTAAGCCTGGTATGTTGGAGGGACTGCAAAGGAGCGCAGATTGGCCGAAGTGGTGAGAGATGCAGGGGTAGGGAGGGACCAGATCTTCAACGGTCTCAGAGATTGGGTGCTCTGTGGGCAACACTGGGGAGCCATGGAAGGCTTTACAGTAAGGGAGGGTTAGTCTGCATTGCTCCTTTGGACTGGGTCCCCTGATCTCATCTCAGTCACACCCAAGCTCATGTTTCTGCCTGCAGCATCTACGGGGACCAAAGAGCCCCCCTCCGGGCCACTGTAGAGAGCCAACATTCCCTGGGCCTCTCACCAGGCCTGTGTCATCCGCGTCCACACCCTCGGTCTCCTCCACCACGCTGGCGAAGCTGCTGGCACTGGACGAGGAGCGGGAGAAGTCCTTCAGCACCTCGGCTCTCTGGGCTGCCGTCTCCGCTCTGCCAGACAGCACCCCGTGAGCCCACGTCTGTTCTGGGCTCCTCCTGAGCCAGACCCCGGTTCCCTGCCCCGGAGGCCCAGCCTGCAGCCAGCCAAGTACCTCTGTGCCCCCCATGACGGCTGCCTAGGCCTCTGAGGCTCCCTCACCACCACTGTCCTTCCTAATTCATGGATCTGAGCATGCCCCTCCCCTGTACAAAGCCCTCTCGTGGCTCCCCGTTGTCCCAGATACAGTCTAATTTCCCTGGCTTGGTATTCAGTAATAATAGTAACTATTAACAATAAAACTATGGTCTAGTGCATGCTTGACTGGGCCAGGCACTGTTTCAAGTGCCTTTGCCCGAGTGGTCTCATTGCTATCATTATTAGACCCGCTCTGCAGATGAGGAAACACTGAGGAAACACCATTCAGAGAGGGTGGGTGCCCAGCCCAAGGTCACCCAGACATAGGTGGAAGAAAGGGGCTTGGACCCAGGCCTTCCAACTCCACACTCTACTCTCAACCCTCTCAGTTTTGCTCCAGGCCCAGGACTTTGTGTCTCCCACCTGGAGTCTCACTCCTTCCCTCAACTCCCAAAAAGCAAATTCATCTTTCAAAACTCAGCCAAGGTTTTGGAGCGTCTCCTCCCTGATTCCTCCTCTCGAGGTGGGAATAGACCTCCTCACTCTGGGTGTGCGAGCCCTGTCTCTCCCTGTCCCTGCCATCCATTCCCGCTTCTCTGTTTACCTGCCTGACTCTTCAGCAGAGCACAGTCCTCTAGAGCCACAGCGTTGAAGGGAGGGGTGGCCCCTCCTGCGTCCGTTCTTCCCCGCCCCACCTCTTCACATCGTACCCACAGTCAGGTTCGAAAGTCTCACTCCTCTTAACTAAAATCCCAAAGGCTCTTTCCTGGCCCCACTTAGAGTAAAACGCAAAGTTCTCAATATGGCTTCCAAAGCCTGGATCTAGCCCCTGCCCACCGTGCTGACCTCATCCCCGACATCACCCAGCACAATGTCTGCCGGGGCCCAGCTCCTCGCTCACTGAGCTCCAACCATACCACCCTTCTTTCAATCCTTCAAGCACGCCTCAGGGCCTTTGCGCCTGCTGTGCTTCTCTTCCTTCTGCCATGCCAGTCCTAGCAGGGCTGGCTCTTCACTGAGCTCTCAGTTGAAGCCTCCCCCACCTCTGGATGTCTTCCCTGAGCACCATCTACCCCCCGCCCACCTGATCATTCCCCACTGCACCCCCAGCTTTGTTGTTCTCTTGTGGCACCGTCTAGAAATAGCTCATCAGGTCATGCTACGCTGGACTGTCAGCTCCACGAGGCAGGGGGTGTGTGTGCCCAGCTCACTGCTGGATCTGGAGCCTGGCATGGGGCCCGGCATGAATGAAGCTCTCAGTGGGTATGGGTACGTGTCAACGGACGGCCTGTGAGAGTACCCAGGCCCCCCTGACGCCCTGATGTGGCAGCACCAATGCTCCCAGGCAGCCCCAGGCCCACGCAGGGACTGGAAAGGGTGAGTCCGAGCCCCCTGGCTCGGCGTGCCCCAAACCCCAACCTGTTCTTGGTCGTGGGCATCTCTGGGGAGCTCTGAGTGGATGAGTTCTCCGACTTGGGCTCTTGTGAGACGTGCCCGCTGTCTGGGGTCTTCTGGCCGGCGGGGGGACTCTCCCTGCGGGGCACAGGGGGGCAGCGGGGGGATTCAGCACCGGGCCTGGCACCAAGGGTAGAACGAGGCCCAGGTGGTGAGAGAAGGTCACGGGCGCCTCCTGCCTCGTCCCCACACCCTAGATCCTCAGGGGCCAACCCCAGAGCAGTCCCTGCAGCTCCCTGGCTGGCCTGGCCGACGAGAGGAACAGGCAGTGATGGAACGCCCACGTAAGACAGCACCCTCCTTATCCCTGGTACGGATAAGGAAACTGGAGTCCAGGGCTGGGAAGGAATCCGTCCAGGGACGCACAGCTAGGACATGGCAAAGCCAAGGCTTAAATCCAGGCTTCACAGGATTCTGGGCTCTCGTGGCCGTGAGGATGGCACCACCTCCGCTCTGGGGGGCACACCATACCTCTGCCGCAGCCCCGGGTTGTTGCTCATGTGCTTGTCCTCATTTTCCGGATTGGGACAGTGGGGCTCAGAGAGGTACGGTGACTTTTCCAGGGTCACACAGCCCCAGTGTGGTAGAGACAGGACTCGTTCAGGAACTATCCTCCACTTCCCAGGGGCTGTTCCGCTGCTCGCATGGCGTGCCACCTGCACCCTGCCCGCACAGACGCATCCGCAGACCCCCACAGACCAGGCAGTAAATCCCGGCTCTGCCTCTCCCTGGTTGCGTGACCTGGGCAGGCAACTCCTGAACCCTCTCCCCTACAGCATCTTGACGTGCAAGGTGTGACCCCCTGGGGAGCCAAGAGAACCGCTGAACCGATGAAGGCATCTCACGTTAGGTGACGAGCTGGCCCTGGGGCCTGACACACAGCAGGTACCTGACTGTCCCCAGTAAGGGACAGGGAGCAGAAGAGTGGGCACTCCCTCCTGCCTGCGTACCTCTGCCACAGCACGGGGGTCAGGGAAGGGGCTGGGGGTGACAGGGGACCCATCCCACCCACCTTTTCTCCTGCACTTCCTGTATATTCTCGATCCCGATGGCGCTGCTGCGGCGAGAGCCAAACGGGCCCGACTTCTTCCTCGTGGGGCTCTTCCCAGGGACGATCAGTGACTGCAGGGAAAGGGCCCAACTCAGTGCCCACCTGCCCTGGGAGAGCCACTGTCCCCCACATACCACCTGGGGCCCTGCTGCCCCAGGCCCTGAAGCAGAGGCAGTGAACAAGAAAGAATGAGAGGAACGCCCATCTCCAGAGACAGCCCTGCAAGTTAACAGAGAGGGAAGCAGGCCCGGTGAGGGCGAGGGCGCTCGAGATCACATAGCAGGGCAGCGCCTGGAACCGCATCCCAGGCCGAGTCCTCAGAATGGCTACCGGCTCTCGGCCCCTCAGGGGTATCATGGGACCTGAAGCCTCAGGGCAGCGGGGAGACAGTGGATGCAGCAACATAAGCCCCTGCCCCACCTCGGAATCTCCAAACTGGCTGGGGGAGATTCGGGCCCAGCAGTTGCAAGATACCTTCCCTCCCCCGGTTTCTAACCACACGAGGTGGGGGATGCCCCAGGCACCAGAAGCATGCCCCAGCTTCTCCGGGGAGGCGGGAAGGCGGGCCCCAGGGAGGCACGGAGGGGCAGGAAACCCTAGGCCAGTTCATGGTGCGGAGGGGGAATCAGGGCAGAGGAGAGGGATGGAGGTCCATGCAGAACTGGCGATATTGGGGGACGTGCGGCTGGGCATAGGGTCTTTGGGCACCAGATTCTGGCAGGGACTGGGTGAGGGTCCCCAGGGCCAGGGCAGGGCCAGAAGCCCCAGGTGGGGGGCGCTGGCTCTGACACAGGTACCAGGCCCCAAAGCAGGTGCTGAGTGCCATCAGAGCTGCCGGCACCCCATCCTGCACACCCCCGGGCCCAGCCCGGGGGAAGGGGGGGGGCAACGTCCCCAATATGGCCTCCGTCCTGAGAGCGAGCAGAGAACAGCACGTGCAGGCAGCCTCCAGAGCCGGCGGCCCCGCGGACGACAACCTCTTCCACCGTTCCTATGCCTATGGCACTGCCCCGGCGTCCGAATCTACTCGCGCTTTTCCCAGGAATAAGCAATGACTGGCAAGCAGCAGAGGGCAGGGGCAGAGAGAGACAGACAGACAGACATGGAGAAAGACAGAGAGAGATTGAGATGGGGTTGACAGAGAGAGATACGGCCAGGAAGGGGCGGCACAGAGGACGGGGGAAAGATTGGCCAATAGAGACACAGGTAGGGACACGTGGGGGAACACACGGAGGTCACAGAGTGAAACACAGACAGAGAGACAGAGATGGAAAGAACGGGGAGGCAGAAAGGAGGAAGCAGGGAGAGAAAAGTGTGGGGAAAGAGGAAGAAGAGGAGGAGGACAAAGGTGTCAGTGGGGGGAGCAGGAGGGAAAGAAAGAGAAGGGAAACCAGGGAAAATGCAGACGGTAGAAGGAAAAGGAAACAGCAGGAGAGAAGAGAGTTGTACAAAAAACAAAAACAGAAATGGGTCTGGTTACTGCCATGGTGGGTGCTGCTGGCCTGGCCCGGCCCCGGGGCCCCTTCTACAGCACCCACAGGAGGCTAGGCCACTCGGAGGGAAGGGAGGGGGTGGGCCCGCTTCTCCAGTGACAGTGGGCTTGGTGACTGCAGGACGGCAGAGGTCCCGCCTCGTTCCCCGGGCCGGGCCAGACCATGGGGCAGGGGTGGCTGGGGGGTTAGGGGGTGGGGAATCTCCTGCCATGTGACACGGCCTTACAGCACTGAGCACAGGGCTTGGCATGCAGCATACAGCGATAAAGGACAGAAGTAAGGACGGACAGATAAGTGGAAGAAAGATGGACAGACAAGGAGGAGCAGAGTTGCGTGTGCAATGCCAGGGGTGGCCACTAGGCGGCGGAAAGCCGATGAGCCCACAGCCGAAGGCCTCACCCACCCCGTGCGCCCAGCACCCCCGCTCAGTGTTAGCAGCAGAATCCCACAGAGGCTGGCAGACAGGAAGTAATCACACAGCAGGTGCTCACACAGAAGCCCAGTTCCTGACACACAATAGGGAGCCACAACCACAGAGGCCCTGACACACAGTAGGTGCTGACACAGCAGTCTAGGGCCAGGGACACAGAAATAGATGCTCACAGAATAAATGCTCACACCACACAGCTCACTTCCTGGCACAGAGTGCAGATTCACTGATATCCAGGGCTTGGCACATATTGTGTGCTCAGTCAGGAGTTTATCTCCTGACATACGCTGGGTTCTCACAGAATAACCCAGGGCTGGGCATACAGTAGATACTTACAGAGTCGATGCCCGCACAGCAGCCCGGGACCTGACACACAGTAGGTGCTCATGGAAACTCAGGGCGGGCCCACAGTAGATGCTCACACAGTACACGTCCACACGGCAACCCAGGTCCTGACACAGTAGGTGCTCACATAGCAGCCCAAGTCCCAACACACAGGAGGCACCCACCAGCATCTCAGAGCCAGGCACACAGCAGGTGCTCACACAGAAATCCAGGTCCTGACACACAGTAGATGCTCCCGGCAACTCAAGGCTTGACATTAGGTGCCCACAAAGCAGCCCGATTCCCAGCACATGATAGACAGTAGGTGCTCGATAAAGAGTGTCAGATAGAGATAGCCCCAGAGCTGACCCACAGAAAGTCACCTGAATAAGGGGCCAGGAGGAGGGAAGGGGGCTGCAGGCTCTGTGCACCCCAGCGTCATGGCCCGGACATTGGACCCCCATGGAGAGCAGTGGCTAGACTGAGTCTAGAACCCAGGCTGGGCACTCAAATGCCAGGGCAACGGGAGGAGGCGGGGCCGGGCCTCGGAGGTCGGGGAGAGCGGAGGGCTACTGGGGGTGGCACTCACTATTCCAGCTGCCTTGGCCAGGTCGGGGTTGTTGGGGGCAAAGCTCCCGCTGTGGCTGGTGGACACGGTGTTGGGTTTCTTGTTGCTTAGTCCCATGGCATCCATGGACTGGCTGCGGCTCCGGATGACCCGCTGTGAAGGTGGGATGGGAGTGGAGGCGGCACAGACTTCGTGAGGTCCCACCCCCCACAGAAACCCAGGAGCCCAGGCGTCTGGCCCCTCCCCACCAATGCCACTCCAGGGGACCCCCGGAAGTCCCTGCCTGTGAGGCCCCAGGAGAGGTGAGTCCACATGGTGCCGAAGGGCAGTTTGGGCCTCAGCTCTGCCACCAGCCTGCTGGGGGCCGTTGGGCAAGCCACTTCACCTCTCAGAGCCTCCCGGGACTCTCATGTGGCTGTTGTAAGGACTGCAGAAGATGCTGGGGCATGAGCCAGAGCACGCAGAGAGCCCTCCAGAAACCTCAGTTTCTTGCTTTTAGGGTCCTTTAGGGCTTCCTCTCCTTGCTTTTCTTTCCTCCTTCTCTCCTTTTCTTCCTTGCTTTCTTCAGCCAATCTACACTGAACATTTCCTATGGGGCCAGGTACTTTATTCTCATTTTCTCACTCAATGCACCCTACCAGGTGGGCATTATTATCATGCCCATTTTTACAAATGAGATGAGCCTGGAACCCAGATGCCAAATCACATGCCCTGCACTGTGGGCTCTACGGCCTCTAAGAAATTCTTTGACCTAATCCGGCACCTACTAGATTTGAGACCACTGGAGCCCTCCCTCAAGAGCCCCCAGACCCATGTTCACCCCACCCATTCCCGGTCTCTGGTGGGCACAGGCAGGGCTCTCCTCAGTCCCCTTTCTCAAAGGAAGTCTGTTCACCTAAGTCCAGGGCAGGCCCGGGCAGCTGGGCCAATCCCCTTATGCAAACCCGCGTCTCCAGCTTTGCTGTCTGCCCTGGGGTGATGGCGAGGCCCAACCAGCCTGGCTGGGCACCCAGAGGATGGGCAGCCCCCCTCCTGGGAGTGGAGAAGGTGGCAAAGGAGCCACAGCCTAGGGACCTGCAGCTTGGGGGCGTCCAGGCCCTACGGGGGAAAGAGACACTCCCTCCTCATCTCTCACTTTGGACAGCAGTTGCTGAGGTAGGTTGGCTTTTGAACTTACGTTGCACTAATCTAGCTGCTTTACAAATAATTCTCAACAGTTGTATGAAGTAAACGGCCATTGCCCTACCCAGGAGATAGAGAAACTGAGGCTCAGGGGTGCCTGGCTGGCTCAGTCAGAAGAGCATGCGACTCGATCTCAGGGCCGTGGGTTTGAGCCCCATGTTGAGTGCAGAGACTACTTAAACAAATACAACTTGAAAAAAAAGAAACGAAAGAAACTGAGGCTCAGAGGATGCTCAAGCTGGTAAGTGAACCCAGGCCGTCTGTACCCTTAACTCTAAGGTAATGCGGAGACAGCCATGGTAGGTCACACAGGCCTAAGGTCATACAGGCCAGGTTCCTCTCCTACAGCCACTCGGTTCACAAATGGCATCTCAGACTTCTGTTTCTCTCCCTCAGTGAGGACGGAGACCTCCTCCTCTCTTCTCTGCCTGCTGACCTGGTAGCCACCACCAGAGGCACCAGAGGCACTTGGTTGCCGCTCAGAGGGCTCGAACCTTCGCCGAACTCCCAGGTAGACTCCACCCCCAAGCCTAGGCCCCGCCTCCAACCATTAACTCCTCCCAAGTCAGAGCCCCACCCTAAAGCCTAGGTCCGTCCTGAGGCTCGCGGTCACCCAGACTCTACCCCCAGGTACTTGCCACCTAGCTCCTAGCTCCTCTCACGTCTAACAGCCCCACCCTCAGACTCCACCCAGAGCTCCGCCCCCACCCGACTCCACCCCCAATGCGAGCCGCCTCTAGCCGCCCCTCCAAGCCTCGTCCATAGTCCCACCCCCGACTCCACCCCAGCCAGGTCCCAGTTTCTCTGCCCCAGGTAGACCCTGGCCCTTCACCTTAAAAGACTCGAAGAATCCGCCGCCCCCGCCGCCATTCTCCATCTTGTCCTCGTCACCGCCCAGGCCCATCATGGACTGGCTGTGGATGTGCAGTTCCTCATAGAGCGTCTCCAGGAGGGCAGCTCGTGTCCGCTCCTGTGGGCCAGGTCGAGGCCATCAGGAGAGACCCCAGTGATCGGCCCTTGGTTCTACAATTCGAATCCTGGCCACCTTCTCTGCGTCAGTAGGGAGTGGGCCTGGGCCCCGGGCCCCAGGAGCCCATGCTGGCTTCCCTGGGACCCCCACCTCGCAGCTCCAGCAGCACTCAAGGCTGCTCATGTCCCAACCCACAGTCTGCCCCTTCCCTCATGGTGCCCTCTGTGCCAGCCTGCCCACCTGCGAGCACCTCCTGGGACATTCCTCACATACCCCTAGAAATGCCCTAATTCCTCTCCCTGGACCACAGCCCTGCTGCCCCTAAATCCACCCCACCCCAGACAGCTCTCCCGGAGACCAAAGTCTGAACCTGGCATTTCCCTCCCCAGGGGCAGGGTTGAAATGCCAGGTTGCAGGCAGGGGTCCAGCCCAACAGCCCATCCTCACCTCCAGTTTGGCAAACTTCTCTGCCTTGTAGCAGGCATATTCAGCATTGATCAGCTTTGTCAGCAAAAACTCCTGGAACTCAGGCCCCTGGGAGCCCCCGAGAGTGGCGAGGAGAGAAAGGGCTCGGGTGAACACAGAGACAAGGGGCTGGAGCTCCTGAGCCGCACCCTGCTGGGGCCCTGGGGCCATCCTCGTCTCTCTCAGAAGGGGGCCTCCTTGGCCTCAGCCCCCCAGCCCAGGTACCTGTGAGGGCCCCCTAGGCCCTTCATGGTTGCCCACCCCTTGGAAGAGCAGACCTCACAGATGCAAGGGGCTGGCTGGGATCTCCCACTGCCTCAGTCTGGGGGAGAAGTGAGGGGTCTGAAGCCAAGGCTCGAGGTGTGGCTTCTGAGAGATGAGAGAAATGTGTTGCCCCCTTCCCAAACATTTTAGAAGGAAGAAGACTGTAATTGTCAAAAAGATAATACAAGTTAGGAAGGGCCACAGAGCCTCTATGAGAAATCTAAAATAATGATGCAGATTGTTCCCTGACTTTATAAATAAAGATCACAGTGTGTATCCATCCGTGTGAATGAGAAGCCAGTCCCCGGTGACATGGTTAGGGGAGCCCAGCTGCCCTGGCACACAGTGGGGCCTCAGGACCTCTTACAGCAGACTGTGCACCCCCCCCTCGGACCCCACCCATTTTGTCCTACTCTGTCCATGACTGGGGCTGGGGGCTGCCCCTCACCTTCCTGAACACAGCAGGGTCCGGGAGGGGGGGCCCAAAGAAGGGCACGTCGTCTCTAGCGGTGACAGAGACCTGCAAGGGAGAGCAGCAGTCTCTGTGGAGTCCCCACCCCAGCCAGAGACCCCTAATTCATCCCTGGCCTGCCCCCTGCTGGGGAAGGTTCAGTGACTGCAGACTGGGTGAGTGAACCCCAGGATTTCAGCTCGTCCATCCTTGGTCCTGAATTTGAATGGTGAGAAAGGGTGGAGGCTCTCAGAGGTCATAGAGGATAGGGAAGGCCTAGGAGGCTAAAGGGTAGAGCAGGGCAACCAGCTCCTTTGAGGCGGGAAAATTGGGGGAGCAGGGAGGGTGGGATGGGAATCCTCCGTCAACAGAGCAAGGGGGGTGCTCAGAGCCCTCCGGACAGTCCCCCTATTTACAGGTGGGAAGACTGAGGCTCAGAGAGGTCTCAGAGTGACTCAGGGAGGGGCTGTGGCTGAGAGCCCTGGGAAGCTCCACGATCACCCACCTTGTAGAGCGGGCCATCGGGCCCCCCGCCCTCGGCCTGCACCACCACATAGGCATGCAGGAAGTTGGATGCAATCATGTCAGGCACAAAGGGTGTGTTCTCATCCTGGAAGACTACAGCGACAATGTCGTTCCCGATGTGCCGCTTCCGCTGCAACTGAGCACAGGGCCACAGGCCTTCACAACCTGGCCGGAGAGGGGCTCCCTGGGCACGGGGGAGGGTGCCCGCAGGAGTGTGGGAGGGCTTAGGGTAGGCAGAAGGGCACGTCTAAGAATTTGCTTCCCCTCAAAACAAGGTCGTGAGAAACTTGTTTCAAAATTATTTTAGTTTGCTTGGAATCCCGCGACAGATGAGGAAACTGAGGCCAAGAGAGCAGTGACTTGCGAGGCCCTGCGGTGAGTCAGAGGACTCGAACAAACTCAGGGCTCCTGGTCCCCAGGCTCTACCTCCCAGCCCTTCTCCTAAATGCCCCACACATGGCCTCTCATGAGCAAACGGGTTCTGCTCGGTATACACTCATGTTGCTGAGATGAACGGAGGATCTTCTTAGAAGAAAATCAAAAGACACTAAAAACAAATATTTCCATTTTTCTCACATTACCCTTTTATCCCCCTGGGGTGGGGGCACGGAGGAAGGTAGACAGCCCTGCAGGCAGCCTAGGACAGGAGTTCAGCTCCCAGAATATGCCCCCCACTTCCTTGCCTCCAGGCCTCTGAAGAAGGTGGAAGCCATTTTCTCCACCTGGAACATTCCCCCTCCTTCTCCCAGCAACTTTGCAGGCTAAAAATCACTTTATCTGGAAAGCTTTTGACTCCCACCTCTGCCACGTTTAAGTGCCCCCATGTCACCCCACAATGCCCCTTCCCCCGTAAAAATACTAATTCACATTTATGGAGCTCTTGATATGTACCAGAGACTGTACCAGCCACTCTAGATGCATCCCGTCTTATGCTCATCTATGAGGTAGGTGCCATTATCATCCCCATTTCATGGATGTGGAAACTGAGGCTTTCCCAACACTGTAGCAGCTTGTCACCCTGCCCCAGCTAGAGCCCACGAGTTGGGAGAATGGATCATTTCCATCTCTATATCCCAGGGCCCCCTGAACCTGGTGTGGTGAACACTGAACAGACAGGTAGATGCGAGGGACAGGAGGACAGGTGGGAAGCAGGTGGGGGTGGTGCCCAGGCTACCTGCTGGGCGTCCCCTTCTGTGTAGGGCAGCTTGGTGGACACGTGAAACATGATCTCCTTGTTGCGGAAGTTGCAGTACACAGACTCGGTCCCCGTCTGCCCGTGGGTCACGTCCAGGCCTCCTCGGAACCTGCCCCGGCCCCCCCCAGGCCATGGCTCAGTCTCCAGCCCCAGCCAGGCCTCTGTGGGGCCAGGACAGGGGCTCCCTCCCTGCCCGAGGGCACGGGTCCAATTAATCGATGCTTGTCCCGCCTAATGCTCACCCTTTAAAGTCCTGCAGTTTGACCTTCTGGCCGAGAAATTCAAGAAACTCCACGAAGGCAGGGCTCTCCTCATTGGTGCTGAAGAGCTCTTCCTCGGAGGTCTGGGGACACATGGAGAACTGAGGTCACCGAGCTGGCGCTGCTAAGCAGCTGCTGTCCCTCCCCCCACCTGCACCCAGAGAAGGCTGGGAGCCTCTCGCACCCCACCCCCAGGTCCTGGGAAACGGAGTCCCTGGGCAGGTGCTCCCAGTGGCAAAGGATCCACAGCCAGGCGGGTCGGAGGGCAGGGAGGAGAAGGTGAGCGCACCTGCCCCAGCTTCTGATAAATGACTCCAAACTTGAAGTTATTGCTGATAACATGCTCATCGAAGGTGACGATGAGGCGGGAAGCCTGGGGGGAGAGGGTGATGGGTGAAATAGGCCGCTTTTTTAAGTTGCCATTTGTTGCTCTTCGTGCCAAGCACTGTGCCACGAAGTTTACCTGTGTCATCTCATTCAGTCTTTAGGACAAGCCCACGAGGGAGACAATGCTGCTGTCCCCATTTCCCAAAGGAAGAAACCAAGGTTCAGAGAGCTTAAGTAACTTGTAACTTGCCTAAGGTCAACTGCTGGCAAGTGGCAGCGCTGGGACTTGAACTCATGTCCAAAGCGTAAACTCACTGCTCCTGAGTGTTGCCCACAGGCCCCCTGCCCTATTCCATCCACTCTGTAACACCTGACTTGTTCCTTGGCTCCTCTATAAACCCACAGCGTCATTCTAGAATGAGCCAAGTCTCACCAACTTGAGTGGAGCCTTGAGAAGTAGCCCCTTCCCTCACCTTGGGCCTCAGTTTCCTCTTTTGTATCCAAGAGGTAACGTCTGATTTCTGAGGCCCCTTCCTTTGGGGGACCTCTCCTGGACCCCACCACCCCTCTCCTCGCTCCAGAATTCAGTCAGAGCCACAAGGGCTTACATGCCTTTTGGGGCCACCTTTTCCGGGAAGCACCCGTGACTCACTGAAGACAAGCCACCATCCCTTCCCCACATGGTCATAGCACCTCAAACCCAGCACCAGAGCTGGGAGCGTGGCTGCTGTCTATGGGGCAGCATTTACAGAGGTGCCTGTGTTATTATTCCCCCTCCCCTGTTCCCCTTGGGTCAGAAGGCAAGGCCAGTGGAGTCCCCTGGCTCAGGCACACTGACTGCCTTGGGAGGGTCCCCAAAAGGCATTGAGAGTAAGGCCGGCCTCCAAGGCGGACAATACCAAGTTTGAAGGCAGGCCTCCTTTATCCACTGTGCATCGCCGGATAAGACACAGAACAGTTCTGAGCCTCTGCTTCCTCTTCTGCAGACTGGTGACTTTGCAGCATTGTTGTGAGGGTTAACTGAGAGGACTTAGGGGAGACACCCGGTACGCAACAGGTGCCCAGTGAACGCCCAGTTCCCTCGTTCCCTACCCACCCCAGGGAGCAGGGCCCAGATGCAGCCATACCTTGGGGTAGAGCACAGGGTAGAATCGATCCACATTCACATCTTCACACACCAGCTGCAGGAAGAGAGAAGGGAGAAGCTGAGGCTGGGGCCTCAGGGCCTCCCTGGCCACCGGCCGCGCGGGCTGGAGAGGACAGCAGCAGAAAGGAGAGGGAACAAGGGAGTTTGCAGCAGGACTGGGGGCTCGCTGTTGCTCAGAATGGGGTCTCCCGTATCCGAAGGTGCTCTAAAGTGACCCAAAAGCACCGGGCAGGGGACAGGAGCCCAGAACACGTGGCAGCATGCCAACGTCATGGGACACGTGAGAGGTGGGACCTTGGAGACAGGGCTGCAGCACGCAGGGCTGGGATGTGGGGCTAAAGATGACAGCGTGCCAGCTGTGTGCCCACCTAGGGTGCCCAAAGAGGCCTCACCTTTGCCATCTGGACCACATTGGGGAACTCAGTGAGGCAGGAGATGGGGATGACATCATGGTGTGTCCGGCACTTGGTCCTGGGAGGAGAAAGCCCGCGCTGAGGGGCGAGGCAGTGGGAAGGAGAGATGGAAGGCCCTCCACACACAATAGGGGCAGAGGGGACACACCCCGGGGAGGACCAGAGGTGACGACGGGGCCAGGCCTGGTTGGGGTGCTAACTTGCTGAGCAGCCTCAGGCAATTCCCTGCCCTCCCTGGGCCTTGGTTAGAAGAGTGGGCTTTTAGATGGCAAGACCTCAGCCCCGGCTGCTGTCGCAAGGCCCCTCACCCCACCCTCACCTGAGCAGCAACCGCAGGTGCTCCTGGTCCCCGATGACCTCGTACTTGAGTGAGAAAACAAGGTGGCCCAGGGCAGTGTCCAGTGAGTAGTAATTGAAATGCTCCTGTGGTGGGAGGAGGGGGGGCGGACAGAGGGCAGAGCTGAGCTTGGGGTTCCAGAAACCAGGCCAGAGAGCCAGCTCGCTCCCAGATGGGGGGCTTTCACCCAGCAGCCGGTGTCATGGCTAATGGCAGACTCTGCATCAGACGGATCTGCCTTCAAATCCTACCTCTGCCACCTGCCAGCTGGGGAGCCTGAGAAGGTCACCTCACCTCTCTGTGCCTCAGTTTCCCGTTCTGTAAAACGGGAGGCCAACTAGTGGGATGGTGGCAGGGGCTGAAAGAGATGAACAGTCCAGCATAGTGTAGGCGTTCAGTGAAGGTTAGTTACTTTGGCTGTCGGGGTCCTCATCAAAGTCAGGACCACATTTGTACCTGCATCTCTGTCTCCCCGCTCCTGCCCTTCTCGGGGCTGGGCACACAGTAGGTGCTCAATAAAAATACTCTGATTGATTGCTCAATTTGTGGCTCTCTGGCCCCTGAAGCCAGGGCTCGTGAGAAACAGGAAGTGAAACATCTCATGAACACACTGGGCGGCTCACCGGACAGGTTCCCACCCTCCTGCCTCACCTGGAGAAGCTACAGGGTTGGGAAGAAATCTTGCAGAAGGCCCGAGGGGAAGCTGTGGCAGGAACGGTACCCCCAGAGAGGAGCCCGGGGCTGGCACCTCCAGAGGGGGAAGTCCTCAAATCAAGGGCAGGCCAGGAGTGCCAAGATATTCCACCTCAGCCCGGCCCTGGGCTCCCCCTGCTGGCCCTGGCCCTGGCAGTGGGGCTGGCTCCCAGCCACACCCTAGGAGTCATCCTGGAAGTCAGTTCTGTTGAAACGTGAACACCTGTGCTCGGAGGGCAGGAAGAGAAGGAGGCAGGGGCAGGGGATGTGCCCCACAAATCCGCAGCTCGGGGACAGTCTGAGTGAGCCTGGAGCCAAGAGTCCCCCCCAGCTCTGCCTGGGGACAGAGTGGCGGAAACCCCCGAATGCTTGGCACCATCTGCAGAGAGGGAGTGGCAGGTCCTTGGCAAAGAGGGCTGCGCTGAAGTCCTCGAGTCCTCTGAGCCAAGAGCATAAACCCTCCCGGCACGTCTTAATGGAAGGTCAGCTGGAGGTAGGTCCAATTCCTGGCTCAGTAATTGTGTGACTTTGGCCAAGAACTTCACCTCTATGAGCCTCAGTTTCCTCTTCTGTAAACACTAGAGCAATCCTGATCTCACACAGTAATTATGAAAATGTAGTAATAGCTAACATTAAGTACTTACTATGTGCCAGGCATGGTTCTCTATACTTCACGTGTACTTTTATTATCCTCATTTTTACAGATGAGGAAACGGGCTCAGGAAGGTCAAACGACTTGCCCAAGGTCACACCATCAATAAATGGAAGAGCCAAGATACACACGCAGGCCATGAGACTCCAGAACCCACACCCCACTCCACCAGCTGGGCTGGAGATGGGTAGAGGTACAGCAGCTGGCATGGGGCCTGGCACGCACTAGATCCCAGCATGGGACCTCCCCTCCAGCTACCACAATCTCACCCGGTAACTTCTGCTTGGAGCACTGCTGGGTAACACTCTGACCAGTTGTTACTGGGCAGGATCCCTGCTCTGGGGCTGGAGACGGGGCAGGGGTTTGTGCCAAGCCAGGTCAGGCCATGACACTACACTAGTCTCCCAGCCCTGACCTCACGGTACCTGAGGGCAGGGCCCGGGTCTGTTTGGCTTGCTGCTGCACTCCTGGTGCCTAGAACACGGCTGGCACACAGCTGGTGCTCATTATTTTCTAACCTTGACTGAGCACTCACTCTATGTTGGACCCCATTCTAAATACCTTACAAGCATCGTTCTCATTAAAGCTGTGCAGCATCCCCCTGAGGTGGGTGTTATCACCCTCTCCGTGTTTATGGATGAGGAAACAGAGGCACGGGGAGGGTAAGTGACTTGCCCATTGTCCCACGTAGCAAGTGACAGAGCCAGGATCGTGCCGCGGTAGAGTCTCTGATGTTAACCACTATGCCATAATGTTTGTTGAATGAAAGCGTGAATCCACCACAAATGTTCCGGGACGTGGGACTCAGGACTACCACCCAGCCCCAGCCCTTGGGTTTGGCTCCCTCCCGGGCCCAGCCCCCAACACCAGCGGGCCACCCACCTTGCCAAGAAAGTGCTTCCGGTAGATGCGGGCTGTGGGGTTGCACTCGAGCTTCACCTTGGTCGTGGGTGACTGCAGCGGCTCTGTCTCCGGGATGCTGGTGATTTCGTGGTTGGTGCCTTCAATCCAGTAGCCCCCGAACTGGGGCAGCAGGATGAGGGGGAAAGGTCCTTCTCGTCCCAGGACCTGACAGAGGACTCAGCTGAGAGCCACCCACACTGCACCCTACCAGGGCCCCAGGACATCCCCCAACTCAGACCCAGGGTCACTTCTGCCACGGCTTAGGAGAGCTAGGGAACAACCCAGAGCCCACGTGGACCCCAGGGCTTGCATCCACCCCCCCCCAGCTTACTTGCTCCAGCCCTTTCCCTCCTACTGCAGGCACAGACCCAGGCCACATGGAACCCCCTGTTCCAGTCTTCAAGAATGGGGACTTGGTTCGGGAAAGTAGAGCTGGGAGAATGACCTTGGCCAAGAGGCTGAAACGTAGGGATTAAAGGCCTAAGGGTTCACATGGACTCTAAAGACTTGGGTCAGTAAACTGAGGCCCCAGAGCCCATGGCAAGGTCTATGGTCAGGCTCCTGGCAGGGAGGAGGACCTGAGAGTCCAGACTCGGGGTGAGGATGGGTTCAGGGGGTCCAGCCAGTTACCTCATGGACGCTCGGATAGGGAATGTAGTCCTCCTCTGTCTACAAAACACAAGCAGGCCAGAGACCCAGCTGGGGTGGGACCCTCACCCTTTACTTACTTCCAGTCTCCCCAGAATGCTCCATTGCTCAGCCAGCCACCTGGGCTGGGAGTGTGGATGGGGCTGTGTCATCTCCCCAGGGCTTCCCAGGGGTGACCCCATGAGGCAGGGGCTGAGCAAGCTTAGCTCACTGAGTGCTGGCAGTCTCCCCTGGGTGTCTCTCTGCCTGGGGAAAAGGAGGCTCACCGCCTCCCCAGAAGAAACCCAGGGACCAGTGATTCTCAGTGCATCAGAATGGCCTTGAGGGCTCCTTAAACACGCACTGCTGTGCCCCATCCCCAGTTTCCCAGGGTCTAGGTGGGGCCCAAGAATTTACATTGTAACAAGCTTCCAGGTAATGCTGTTGCTGCTGGTTCAAGGACCACACTTTGAGAACCCTGCTCTGAACAACGAATCAGGCATATGCTCACAAGCCCCCTCCTCAACCCTCACCTTGAAGCCCTGGGCGTCCCCCTGTTCCCTCCCAGGCCAGCCACCAGTCTTCTTGGATTGCTGAGGTCCCAAATCCAGCATAGAACCACATGCCTATCTGGAGGGGATGTGCAACTCCCACCCCAAGAAAATTCTGAGTCTAAACAAGAGCCTCCCTGCATCTCCCTCCATCCCCCGCCTCCTCTCAGTCTCCTCGCAGCAGGCTGGGGGGCAACCAGGCCACTCCTCCCATCTCCTCCTCTCCTCCCCTCCCCATCTGCCTTCCCAGGCAGAAGCCTCCTGGGTCCTGGGTTTGAGTCTTCCTGTAACTGCTGATCACGATTGGCGAGAGAGTCTCCCCAACCCCTCCAGGTCCCAAGGCCTTTGGAGACACTGCTCGGGAAGCAGCACAGGCAGACGGCCACAGAAGGGTAGGGTGGGGCCACGGTTCCAACCTACTTTGAGGGGTGGTGGGAAGGAGCATCGTTGTTCATCCATCCTGCTTCCCTGCAAAGAGAAGGTAACACGTCCCATTACACCCCCCCATGCCTGTTGCCAGCGCTCCCATGGGAGGCTCATACCTCTTCCTGTGAAGGGGGAAGCCAGGGCTGTGCGGGGGTACTCCCAGGGCAGGGTGTTGGCCGGCTCTGTTACTCAGGCCTCTGCAGGGAGGGCTGGGGGCTCTGTGCAGGAGTGTGTGCCACTGGGGCTGGGGGCAGGGGTGGTGACAGGGTTGGGGGCACGCACTAGTGTGTGAGTATGGGGCAGAGGCCATTGCATCTACACTGATGTGTGTTTTTTAAATTTACTTACACAGATGTGTGTTTTTAAGAGAGAGAAGGAGAAAAGGACAGAGAGAGAGAGAGACAGAGGAGGCGAGAGGCAGAGATAGAAAAACTACAAGAGGCAGAGAAACAGGAAGGGGCAGAAGAGAGGGTTTGGATGGTGAACTGACATGGGGGGGAAGCTCCTGAGGTTTGTTCAAGTTGCCCCACCCCCACCCCCGCCCACCTCCCAACATGTACCCATGCACCAGAAAGAGGCCTGGGAAGACCAGGGCTGGGCATGGAAAGTGGGCAGGGGTCAGGCCGAGGGTGTGGGGCACCTCCCCCTGCCTGTGGCACAGCTTCTGGTCACCCTGTGCCTGGTATCTGTCCCTTCTCCCATTCTACATGGGGGTCCTGTAGAGCCTGTGACGCCTCTCAGGGGGATGGGAAATGTGTCTGTGAATGTGTGGGTGTGTGTGCGTGTGGGTGTGTGCGGGAGATGTGTGTGCGGATGTGTGTGGGGGGGCATGGGGGGATGAGGCACCGAGCCCAGCCCTGCTGGGGACCTCCACAGGAATGGGAGAAGGGAGACACAAGTGGGGCCCGGGCCTTGGGTCAGACAGGGAGTTAGCACTGCCGGTCCCCATCCTCTACTCTGACCCCCAGACCGAGGGCTCAGGAAACTCACCGCCGCCATCTCCTGCCAGCACAGTCTGCCTGGGGCTCCCGGCCTGTCCTCAGAGAGGCTGCAGGACTGGAGCTAGAGCAAGGGCCCTCACCCCAGCCCACCCCTCTCCTTGGCTCCCCGAAAAGGGCGACAGAGCCAACCTCACCTGCATCCTCTCAATCATGTCAAACAGATCTGTGCTCTGCAACAGAGACGGGGGAGGGCGGGTCAGTCGTCAGGTGGCCCAGCCGACCCTGCTAAGTCCCCGAGGAGTCTCCACCCACCTCTGCCCTCCTGGTTCCCCCAACACTGACTAACCACGTGGGCCTGTCTGAGCAGCAAGAGGAAGTGGAAAGGGCATTGCAGAAGGGAGCTCCGTGCAGCTGACCAGCAGGCCCTGACCAACTGCTCAGTGAAGTCAGACCAGGGGTCCCCCCCGGCCCTGTAAGCAGTATGGACTGGGGGGGGGGGGTGCGGGGGGCTGTTGGGAGAGACAGCGCCGGGATGTCCCATTGGCCCAACAGCTGTGTGAGTCCACATGCACCCCCTCCCCCCTCCTGCTCCAGCCAGCCTCTCCCAGTGCCAGCCAACGGCACACACAGGGTTAATCCGGGCATCTGCCAGCTGTGCTTGGCAGCTTCAGCCTCCTGGAAGGCGGCATCCTTGCCTGCTGGTGGGGTTGGGGGTTGGGCCTGGGAAGCCCCCAGGGTCTCTAGGACAGTGCCCCTCCCCCAGCAGTTCCAAGGCCTCAACTCTTTTGGCTCCTGCTGCCCAGTGGGGGCACTGCCTGAGCTCACATACATGTGCTATGGGGTTGTGCACCAGGAAACACATTCTCTCTCTCTCTTGCTTGAACGCACAGCCTTGTACACCAATATTTAAACACACTCTCACTGTACCAAAGAAACCAAACAGACATAAACACCCCGCCCCCAAACCCAGGGGATCTGTGCACACCAATCCTGAGCCTCAGAACCGTGCGCTAACAAATACACACGGCAGCGTCCGAAATTACACAACAGCACACACGCATAGACCCACGTACCACAAAGCCACACACACAGATGCAAACCCACCCCTGTGCAAATGTGCACACCAGTAATCGAACACGAAGCTACACAAACACCACAAAACCACTCTCGCACCTGTGCGCCGAGAGACACGATCGCAGGCGCTCGCAGACACAGGCAGCTGTGTCCACAGCAACTTGGCCACAGAGCCCCGCTGCCACATACAAGCTCACCTTTCCCTATCGGTCACGCAGCCCGGTAACAGGCAGGACAGGCCTGACCCCCCAACGTTAAATGAGTTTTGAGAAGCAGGAAGAAACAAAAGCACGCAGCCACCGTGGAAGTGGTCAATCGGCAAGGATGGGGGTACAGGTCTGGTCCTCACACACGCCCCCTCACATCCACCTGAGTGCACACCACCCATCACAAAGACACAGCTTAAAGATCCCGAGACACAAACACCCCAGGTGCACACTCGAAGGCCCGCCACAGAGGCAAGACCCACACTGTAAAATGCACTATGGGAGGCCAGAGGAGACACTGACCTATGGTCACCTATGGCCACACGCAACACTCTGAGCTTGGAAGAGCCAATTCCATAGGAGCTACAGCAGAAACCACTGATGGACGCCTGCAGTCCAGGTAGACAAATTTGCCTGTTAGCACCCTGTACAACAGCAACATCGGCATCTATGCCTGGGTCACACAGTCTCAGCTCAGCACAGTCCCGGCACCAGAGTGATGTGGGCGCATTAATGTCCCCCAGAGCTCCCCACTCAGGGCGACCAGGAACAATGCACCGGGAGTCACAGCCACATAAACATTGACACATGGTACTGTCACCCAGAGAGCACACACAGCAACAAGTGACACCCACAGTTACAGCCTCACAGGCGCAGCAGACGCCCTGACACATGGAAGACTGTGAGCAAAGTGGCCCAGAGCACCACTCAAAGTTACACCGCGACATCCAGACCCCTCCTAAAGGGGGCAGGGGACGGTGGAGCGGTCCCTGAGGCTAACAGGCACACGGACTCAAGCACGCACAGTACCACTTCAGCCCAGAGCCACGGTGCCACCACGGGCACTCTGATCCGGGGACAGCTGCAGAAAGAGCCCCAGGCCCGGGACCCCAGGGCAGGGCTGCGCCCTGTGGCCGCTGTGGCCGGGTGTCAGCCCAGAAGCTAACACGCCCTCCATGACGGAGCCTCGCACACCCGCCCTGGCTGGGGCAGAGCCTGCCCGGCTCCGGGAAAGTCGGGCTGAGCCGGCTCCGCGGACCCCCTCGGGCAGGCCGCCCTCGCTCTGGTCCTCACCTGCCAGCCGGCCCCAGCGGGCAGCGAGCCCCTCCGCGGACGGCCGGGGGGCGCCAGGGGCCGCGGCTGCGCCATCCCGAGCCTGGCCCGGCCCGGCCCCCGCCCCGGCGGCGCTTCAGCTGGCCCGGCCGGCTCCCGCCCGCGCGCGCCCCTGCCCGGGCCCCGCAGCGCCGAGCTCCGCGCTCCCCGCTCCGGGATCCCGGCGGCGCGCTGCCTGAGCTGGGCTCGCCGGGCCGCCGGGCCCGGAGGGGGCGGGGCGCCAGGTACGGGCGTCGCGGGGGCGGGGCTTCTGAGATCCGGGGCGGGGACAGAGGAGCCCCCGCCCCCCCCACCGTGCGGGCCCGGCTCGCGGTTCCCGGACACTGCGCCTGCGCGCTCTCGCCGGCGCGCTGCAAGCTTTCGGCGCGTGAGGCCCTACGGAGACCCGAGGCTCTGCTCAGCGCGCCCCTATCCCGCCTTCTTTGTCTTCCCACACTCTGGGGATCCGCCTCGGGGCCTCAAGGACGGGGTTCTTGGGACAGGCTGTGAAGCCGGGCAGGAAGAGGAGAGAGGGTTACTTCATAGAGAGCTTTCCTTGAGCACCTACTTAATGTTGGACTCTTGGCGAGGATGACCTCTCCCCACAATCCAGGAGGTACGAGTATCATCCCCATTTTACGGAATAGAAGACTGATTCCAAAAGGTGAAAGATCATGCCCAGGTTCACACAGCTAGGAAGAGGCAGAACTGGGAATCCAGGGAAAGGCCTGGAGCTGCTCTCCCCTCCCTCCTCATCTCCCCTCACCCTCTAATGCCTGACAGTGGCTGGTGGGTTTCCTTCCTTCCCCGGTTCCCGTGCCCACACCGGACCCTAACTGCCCCTGATCCTAGGGGAGGGAGGAAACAGGGACTGCCAAGACCCCACCGTACAGAGTGCACTTCGGGACATGAGGGTTCTAGCACTGGCCTTGCCACAACTTGCTGAGTGGACTTGAGTGAGTCCCTGTCACCTCTGCGGGCTTCAGTTTCCCATCTGTAAAACAGAAGGCCACCAGTCTTCCCACCTCTGCAGACCCTTCCGGCTGACCCTGCATTGTGTCTGCCGCCACTGTGCAGTGGGGGGCCGGAGCCTCAGCACCCCTTCCCCAGACATACTGGGAAAGCGGCAATTGCTTCCTGAGCTGTGGCCAAGCCAACACCTGCTGCTTTGGACCCTGCAGGGGCAGGCCTGCCCACCAGCTCAGTGCACAATTTCTCTTCAGCTTCCTGGAGAAGCTGCCAGTAGCTGCCCCTCACCCTCCATCTCCAAGGCAAGGGCTCCTGGAAGGAAGGCACTGGACCTTCCTTTCCTCCAGACCTGGCCCTCGGTCAGGCTGGAGCCCGGCAGCCGGCGGGAACTCTGGAGATGTGTGTTCCAGACACGGTGTAGCTTTGTTTTTAATAATTAACAGCAGCAAATATTGATTTACACAGGCACTTCCAGGCCTGAGCGCTTCCGGGCACCCATCGAAATGCAGCCAGAGAAATGTCCATTCCCATACTGGGAGGAGGTGAGACCTGCTCACATCATTGGAGATGTCTGTGTGACAGGTGGAGTGGAGAATGTACACACTCCATGGAGAATGTGCATGCAGCTGTGTGTGTGTGTGTGTGTGCGTGCGTGTGTGTGTGTGTGTGTGTGTGTGTGTGTGTGACTCTCAGACCAGATGAGGCTGTGTGTGCATGGACATCATGGGTACCTGTATTTGTGTTTGTACATGTGTATCTGTATACACATGCATGTGTACATGTGCAAGTCTCTGAATATGTTTGCAGACATGTGAATTTGTCCATGGACATGGGTGTGGGCAGATTGTGCACGTACATGTGTGCAGATTTCTGAATTCCTAAGTGGAGAAACCCCTATGGGGCGCAAGGTAGGAGGGCCCCGAATAGCTCAGTGTCTGTACAAATGTGGTCTTCCAATGAGAGGGGAATGTCCCTTCTGGGTGTTCTGTCCTGCCCTGGAAATGTAGCATTGCTGATACAGTTTGGCGTCTTGATTTCCACTTTCCAAAGTTACTTTCATGGTCATCGCCCAGCTGCAAGCCAGCAAGGTGAGTAGAGAAGAAATTGGCACCTCTGTTTTACAGATGACGAATCTGAGCCTCAGAGAGGGCCAGGGACTTACCCTTGGCACAGGGAGGTCACCTGCCCCTCAGACTGGCTCCATCAACATGATAAATGTTCACAGACTTAGGGGTGCTGGAGGAGGGGCATGAAGAATGTGTCATTGGCCTGAGTCCCCTCAGCCCCACCACTGCTCTGCTGGGCATCCAGGGAGATCACTCAATCTCTCTGTACCCTGATTTCCACCTGTCCTCCCCCTACCCCCGTCAAAGGAGGATGACCCACAGACTGGGTCTTGATTCTGGAGTAGGGGTGGGCTGTCAGGGTGGGAGTGGCTTGGAGCCCGCTGTCTGGGCTGTGTTGGCACAAATGGAGGCTTTTGGCCAGCTGGGTGGAGAGGCCAGGAAGCCTGAGGGGAGGCGGCTCAGAGCTAATCCACGAAAGCCAGCCCCAGGCTGTCTGAGCAGGCAGGACTCAGGGCGAGGGGTTGTTTCAATCCTCATTTTCCTGATAGATAGACGGAGGCCCAGGGAGGGGAAGCTATGGTCTAAAGGCACACAGCCCGTGGTGAGAATCAAGGCCTCTTCCTGTATGCTTAGGGGGAGAGGGACTAGGGGGCCTCAGTCATGAACCCAGGTGCCATTGGGTTGTTCCCTTCCTGCCAAGCCCCAGGATCCACATGGCCCCATCTTGGGCTTTGGCCCAGGCACAGGGAGCAGGAGATGGTCTCAGGAGCCCCCTGATGTTGCCCTAGGATCCCCCTTGGAGGTGGTGGAATCCCACAAGGATTCCAGTCCCTGGCCATCTGCCTTCCTGGCCAAGGAGAGGTACATGGCCCTTCTTCCAGGCCCGAGTGTGGGAGAAGAGCTTAGGCCCTGTGCTTGCTATTTTCTGACTGTGTGACCTTAGGAAAACCTCTCTGAGCATCTGAATCCTCACCTGGAGAATGCCTGCCATCCAAGGTTTGATGAAATGACCAAGAGGCATGATGATGTCTGTGGACATGCTTTAGAAACCATAAAGTATACTGCAAAAGAGAGGGTTCATTTCCTTCTGCATCAAGGAGGCCACAAGGCCAGGCACTCTGGTCACACAGCCTGAGTTCCGACCCCAGCCCCATCATAACCTATTTGTGTGTCTTTGAGCAAGTAACTTAACTTCTCTGAGCCTTGATTTTTTCCATCTACAAAATGGGACTCATAGTAGTAGCTATCACGTAGTACTTCCAGTTTGAGGATGAAATGAAATACTGCCTATAAACCATTAAGTACCCATCTGGCATACAATAACTCTCAATAAATGCTGGTGGTCGTTACTGGTATTCTGCACAAGTTGCTCAGTTATTTATCTCTTACCTGGACTATGGCTCCTTGAGGACAGGGTCTGTGTCCAATTGATTTCTGGCCCCTCAGCGCCCAGCACAAAGTCTGATACAAATCAAGTGCTCGGCGAACACGTTTGATTTTGATGATCTCATTCACAGGGCTCTCCCCCTGTGCCAGAGATCATGGGTGGAATGTTTTATTGGCACTTTTTTCATTAAATCCTCACAATAGCTCCGTGCCAGGTACTATCATTATTCCGGGCTTACAGACAAGGAAGCTGATGGGGATGTTGATAATGAAGGTGATGGAGAATAGCTGTTTGGCCAGTTTGTTCCCAGCTGTCCTGCCCCCTCCCCAACAGTGACATAGGCCCCGGCCCAACGCGCTCAGGGGTGAGGAGTGGTGTCCCCTCGGGGAGCTAAGCCTCAAGCAGCATCTGCATGAACACTTGACCGCTGTCCGCTAGTCATTCTTAATTCTCTGTCAGCCCCAGGGTCTCCAGACCAGGGGCAATGGGGAGGGGGCACTTACCTTGGGGTGGAGTGAAGCAGTGTGGGAGGGAACGAAGTCCACTCGTGGTAGGTCTAGGGCGTGAGGAAAGCACTGGTTCTGCCCATCACTCCTCCTGGAAGAAAGAAGGGGTCTTATGGTCAAGGAAGGCTCCAGGCTGGGAGGTTTGTGAACTCTGGGAGGAAGAATCGCTCTCAGAGTCGGAGGACAGATTTCATGGAGGGGAGGTCATGGGTTGCCCAGGAGGAGGGAAAGGAGGGGCTTCTGGAGCAGGGTTGCCAAACAGGCTCTCCTTCCCCGGAGATCAGAGATGTGGACATCTCCCCGAGTTCTCCATTAGGCCTGCCCAACACGTTCCTGTCAAGAGGACGTCCACAGCCCATTCTGAAGCCCATTCTGAAGATGGGTAAACTGAGGCAGGGGGCAGTGAGGGTTGCTGTAAAGGGCTGAGTCCTGATCTCTGTACTAAGCAGGGAGCTCAACCTCTATAGACCCCTTCCTGAGCCTTCAGAGAAACACAGCCTTAGGGCTGAGAGGACACTTGGGTGACTGCTATTCTTTTTTTTTTTTTTTTTTTTTTTGAGAGAGAGACAAGCATGAGTGGGGAGGGGCAGAAAGAGAGGGAGACACAGAATCTGAAGCAGGCTCCAGGCTCTGAGCTGGCAGCACAGAGCCTGATGCAGGGCTCGAACCCACGAACCACGAAATGGTGGCCTGAGCCGAAGTTGGATGCTTAACCGACTGAGCCACCCAAGCGCCCCTGGCAACTGCTATTCCTAATGACAATAGTAATAGCTGACAGCCACTGGGCCTACTATGTGCCAGGCCCTGTGCCAAGCCCCTCTTTCCAGGCCTGAGGGCACAGACTCCTCACCACACTGGTATTCTCATTTAACAGATGAGGACCCAGAGGCATGCAGAGGTCATACAGCTGGTCAGGGGCAGAGCCAGCCTCTGAGTAAGGCCTGACTCCAAGCTCAGCCTCTTTGCCCACACCCACACCCCTCCCTGAGGAAAGGAAGCAGGTCTGATGAGGGCGAAGTCAGCTCCTGTGACCCTAGAAAGCCTGCTGAGGAGGCCACCTCTGGGGTCAGGGAGAGGAAATGCCCAGTGGCTCCTGGGACCCAGGGAGCCCAGGGCCGGGCGAGCCAGGCCGGCTCACCCGGCCCTGGGCTCCCTCCTGCTGCCCAGGGCCACCCTGACGTGTCTGCAACCCCGCCCCGGTCCCATCAACGGAGGCTGGTCCTGAGAGGGTGAGTCATTCCAGCTGCCAGATCTTCCGTGGCCCACAGCAGCGGGCTTGAGTCAGGCCAGTCTGGGACTGCCCCTCCCTGAAAGGGGGAGGGGCTGCAGGAACCTGGCCCAGGAAGGAGACCCTGAGGACCCTCGGACCCCCCTGCCCACTCTCCTCGGCCCAGCCTCTCTGGTTAGGAGAGACAGCTGAGAGGAGCCGTCCACATCCACAGCTCGGCTGCAGGCACCAGAAGCCTCTCCACCTCTCGGGGGCTGCTGGCATCTAAAAGCGGGGCCTGCACTAAGCAGTGCCCTTGACCCAGAAAAAGAGATATGGTGGCAGTGGCATTTCAAGCCATGGCATCACTGTGAAGAAGAACACTTACCTGTTGTATGACCTTGAGTCAGTGCCACACCCCTCCTAGCCTCTGCTTCCAAAAAAATTTCATCATAGAGCCTGGGTAGCTAGTAGGTATTTACTCAATAAGTTCTTTGGTATTCATTCATTCATGGTAAACTCTGGCTCCCCAAGTTAGGTCTCTTCAGGTATTTGTTGAATGGGTAAATGATTGAAGGAATCAGTGACTGAATGAAGGCTGGCAGTAGGGAGCCACTGGAGGTGTGTGAGCAAGGGAACCGCCTGTACTTAGGTCCCCGTAGTTTGCCAGGTATGCTGACCTGGGGAGAGACTGGAGCTGGGGGAGTAGAGAGAGGCCCACAGAAATGGTCCAGGCAAATTCCACTGAGGTCACCCTGGGGACTCTTTGTCAAGACCTGGGTCACGTGCCTAGAACTGTATCAAGCATTTTACACCCTCACTGCAGTGCTGGGAGATTGGCGTCATGTATCCCCAATTTTATAGATGGAGAAACTGAAGCTCAAAGAGGTGAAGCCACTTCCCCTAGCAAATGGGTGACAGAGCCAGAACTGAAAGCCCACGCCCTTGACTGAGTAAGGCCGGCGCCAGCGGGGTGGAAAGCAGAGGCTGCCCAGGGACCAGGAAGTGCTGGGGTTGCAGCCCAGCTGAAGCTGGATCCCCTTAGTGGTGGGGACACGGGGACAGTGGTGTTGGCGTGGCCCTGGCTGCCCAGCGGAGGTTGTCGCCTATGATGGAGTTATTTGGGCCCTGTTCTTCTGCCTGCCCCACTCAGGCCCCCAGGCTCAGACCATGGCCACTGCAGGTCAGTCTGGCAACAGCTCCCTGACGCACTCCCCTTCCAGAACCCGCTCCGTCTGAGCTGCCCCGTGGCCATTTATCCGTCTTGCACAGGGCTGCTCATGCTGGCACAGGACTAGGGAGGTCTCTCGAGACAAGGAGGCGGGCGGCGGTCTGGCTTCCATCGGGGACCCTGCCGTAAGGCCCTCAACTCTCCAGTTCTTGGCTGGCTAGAGCAGGCCCCTCACAGGCAGTACCCAGCACCCCACCCCCTGCCAGGCAACTCCTCCACCTACGAGGTCATTGCTGAGGCCCTAAAGGGCAGGGGAAGGGAGAGGCTCCACAATGGGGACAGAGCAGGAATTGGGCGCTCTGGGCCCTGCCTGCCCCCATCCATCCCAGCCCCGAGGGAGCAGAAGGACAGTAATGACAAAAGCCACAGCCTACCTGTGCCTTGTATGATTCCACTTAATCACCACAGCAACCCAAGTGAGGCAGGTGCTCAAAAACTGCCTGCTTTACACACAAGGAAACTGAAGCTCAGAAAGGTATGTTAACTTGCCCAAGGTCACACAGTGAGGCAGAGCAAACATTGGAATCCAGGTTTGTCACTCTAGAGCCCAAGATCTGAACTTCATAGCAGGGGCAGACCTAGCAAGTCCCATTCGAGAGGTAATGAAAACAGCAACAGCAAAGGACAGCCAACACTGATACCCGACCTGCCCCGGGCAGGCTCTGCTCTAACTGCTTCGCTTGGATTCACTCATTGAACACCCTTCTTTCAAAGGAGGGCACTAAGACACAGAGAGGTTCAGCAACTTGTCCAAGGTCATGCTGGCAGTAAGTGAAATACAGAGGATTTGAACCCTCAACCATCCAGGTCTAGGTACTGTGCCCTAATGCTATACTATACTGACTGAGCAGATACTAGTTGCTCAATAAATAACCTGGAAGGGATGAATAAACTCAACCTGCCACCTCCCTCCCTACCTCCCCAGCCTCCCCTCCCCCTGTCAGCCTCCCTCATCTCACACCCATCTCATCCCCACCTTTCTAGCCATCCTCCATTCCCCTTCTGCCTCTGCCCTCTGTGGACCTCCCCCAACTTGGCCATTTTCCTCCCTCTCATGAACTTGAACTTCTCTGTCTCTCCTCCCCTCTCTATCCCACCCTCGCCTCCTTCCTTCTAATCTCCACTATTCTGTTCACGTGGGGTCTGGCCCTCTCTGCTTCTCTGAAAACCTTCCAGACCCAATGGCCTGGCTCAGCTTAAAATGCTTTGCATTCTGGGGCACCTGGCTGGCTCAGTCGGTGGAGCATGTGACTCTTGATCTCCAGGTTGTGAGTTCAAGCCCCATTTTGGGTGTGGAGATTACTTAAAAATAAAAAAATATATTTTAAAAGTGCTTTGCATTCCCTCTGCACATGCAGCAGCTGGAAGGTGCCTGGAGCATGCTGGGACTCAGGGAACTCTCCCCTTTTCCTTTCCCCCTGCCATGACCGAAGTCATATCTGCACAGCACTCTTGCAGTCTAGTGTCTCATCTGATCACCGCAGCAGCTTTGTGAGGTTGGCTATTATCCACCTTTTTTCCAGATAAGAAAACTGAGGCTCAGAGAGGTTAAGTGACAAGTCCACGGTCACACCAGGGAAAGGGGAGAACAGAGGTTTAACTCCAGCTCAAGGTTCTTCTCCTGTATACATCACAGCTGCTCTCAACCCAGGACCTCAGCCCTGTCACCTAGCCTTGGCCCCCGGTGGCCTCCCCATGGCAGCCCTCCCCAGCTCCTGCAGCTACCGCCAAGCATCTTCCAGGTCCAGCTCCAATCCTTTCCTGTCTGGTCTGGACACTTGCCTACAGGTACAGAAGACCTGGACACAGAAAAAGGTGGCAGCCAGAGAGGAGGTAACTTGCCCAAGGTCACACAGAAAGCCTGAGCCAACCTGGCATCTGGGCCGGGCACATTTCAGGGTCACCTTCAGGCCCCGGAGGTGCGTGGCTGCCGGCCAGCTGGCCCCAGCTCCCCACCCTCTCAACGCACCCATCTCTCCCAGGGAAAGGGCGCAGCAAGGGGGTGGGGGAGGGGCCCAGTGGCCCAGCTCCTGAGTGGGATGGGCCAGGCCGGAAGCTGCTGCTGACAGCTCCTGGGTTTCTTGGCAACTGTCACTGCGCCTCCTCCCATCCCTTATCTCCACATCGAGGTAACAACAATAATCACACTGTCATGAGTACAGCTTTTTGTACTTTTCAAAAGTGCTGTTTATCTGCTCACTCCTGGGAGTCTCACCGGAACTGGAGTGGGAGATAAGGCAGTCGCTAAGATCCCCAATTCCTGGAAGGATAAACTGAGGCTCAGAGAGGTTAAACCACCACCTTGAGGTCACCCTGGAAGGCAGAAGTAGACTGGGGACCAGAACCCAGGCCTTCCATTAGTCCAGGGCTCCAGATGCCACACTGGGGTAGGGGGCATCTCCGGGTGGTTCCCCACACTGCCAAACCACAGGCATGGTGGGGGGGAGATAGGTAAGACTGAGGACAGTTGGCCAGATGCCTTCCTGGGTTGTTTCCCCACTGTTAACCAGCTGGAGAGTTGATGGGAGGGTCCTGTCTTTCTCCTCATAAGGCTGCTGTGAGACACAGAGTAGAGTAAGCACTATAGAAGTATTTGCTATTATGATTAATTATTATTAATATTAGCCACTCTCCCGGGAACCTCACCCTTTCAGGGCATTAGAGCAGTGGCTGGGCTGTCCTTTGGGTATGACTTGGTTCTTTGGCCACCCAAAGATAGTTGCCCTGGATGGAGGTCCCCAGGTGGGTGTGGCCCCTGCTGACTCTCCTAGCCTCATCTCCACGCACACCCCCTTCCTGTCCTGCCCCAGGCACCTTGTCCTAGCCTGTTTGGGCTGCAAGCAGTTTTCCAAATAAGCCACGCTGTTTCACACTGCTGAGCCTTGGCACAGGCTGTTTCCTCGGCTGGGGGCTCCCTTTTCCTTCTTGGCTGCCTGGTGAACTATTCATGCTTTAAAGTTCATTTTAAACAGGTGAAACTCTGGTGGCCAGAGCAGAGAACACATGACCACCAAGGCAGGAAGCCTGTGATGGGGAGCAGGGGAGCTAGACAGGTACAGGACAACACACACACAAGTTGGGAAACCAGACTTGGGTGGTTGGGGGGGCAGAGCAGGTGCTCAGCTAGCCAAGGAACACAGGGCCAAGAAGGACTTGTGAGGGAGGCTAGCCCAGGATAGGGTCCTGAGAGGTCCAGACGAGCCCAGCACTGGTCACCAGAGGACAGGGTCCCTTGAATCTCCCTGGTCTCCATGAAACCAGCTGGTTCTACCAATCTGGTGACTCATGTGGGGGACAGCAGAGAGTACAGACCTCAAGGCGAGAAGCAGGTACAGAGGGCTACTCCTGTGGGCCCTCACCCCCCCGAGAGAGGCCACTCTGGATGGGGCTTGGGGGCTGCCTATGTCTCCCAGCTGTGGTATCGTGTCTGAGGGGACTCTGATCTCCTGAAACCAGAGACTGGAGGCTGCACTGGAATTGCCCCTTCCCCTGGGGGCCACAGAGGCCCATTGTCTCCAGTGCTCAGACATCCGGCACTGCCTCCCCCCACCCTCCCTCTTGCCTCTGTCTTGCCAAGATGCCACGGAAGGTGGCCAGGGACAGCCCGGTGAGCAAGTTTCTGAAGCTAGGCCCAGGGAGCCCAGCCCCCTCCACCCAAGGCCCACAGGGAGGGGAGGGACACAAGCATGGCTGCTCTTGACTATCCTTTCCCCAGGCACCTTCCACCGCTCTACCAGGATTCAAGAGGAAGTGTGGGGGTGGGCGGGAGCCGAGCGCTGTGATGTCCCGTAATCCGTAACTGGCACAGCCCAGATCGCTGTTTCAGAAATAAGGAAGCAGGGGCTCATCGAGGTTGCAAGATGGGCCAGGGGGTCCCGCAACCACCAAATGGTAGAGCTGGCAGAGTCACCCTGGGAGTGGGGAGCAGGCCTCAGTCTCCACGCTGCACAGAGGGGGTGGGCAGGGACGTAGCACGTGGAGTCCCCACCCTCACTCCATGCTGGCTGAGCGCCAAAACACCCGGATGCCGGAGCCGGGCCAGGTAGTGGCCTCCTGAGCAAACAACAGGTTGGCAGCCCGGAGAGGAGGTCATGGGACCGGCCCCCTCCTGGGGGCGCAGCACCTAAGGACCGGGCCTCCCATCCACCTGCTGAATGCCAGGACCTCCCCTGCCCAGGTGCCAGAGCCAGGCTGTGGCCTGGGCCTGACCCTCCCCGCCTCCCCGGGACTGACTCCTCCCGGCACACGGGGCAGGGAGAGGAGCCATGCTGAGGTGACCCAGCCACCCAGCCTCTTCCTGCTTGGGTAATAACAACACCTGCTGACCCAGCCTGGTACTTTACAGAGTGTCCTTTCACTAGGCCCCCTCAACAGCCTCACAAAGAACCTAAGGCGGTAACATTATCTCCATTCCACACGGAAGAGACCTGAAGCCAAGATGGCAATGGTGACTTTCCCAACGTGCCGCACCTGAAGCTGGAACCCACTGCTCCACTCCTTGGCCCACGGCTGCAGGACGGCTCCCACTGATGGGCCTGCCACAGGCTGCCACCCTCAGCGCCCAGGGAGAGCGTGAGCCAGAGGCCATGAGCAAGGCCCTTCCCGGCACCCGTGAGCTGGGGCCCATGCCACCTACACCGCACCTCCCTCGTTAACCTTATTGTCCTTCCCTGTCTGTGCAGCCCAGGGGGTCGGTGTCCCTTTTCTGAGCTCCATGCATTCCTTCACTCACGCACTCAAGCTCCGTCATCTACCCGCTCCCCCACTTGCCCTTCACTCCTACACTCAGTTATTCATTCAGGATTCACGTCCTGCTGCCTGCTCTGGGCCTGACCGTGCTGCTGGGCATGGGCATCTGAGCGGGGTGAGCCAGGCCTCCCCCATCTCAAAGCAAAGCCCCAGTGACACCCGCCCGACTGTTCTCTAGCTGTTCTCCAGCTGTTCTCCGCATTCCTTGGGCCTCAGTGCCCAGACACTGAACCCTCCAGTGCCGAGGTCTTGTTTAATCCATCCCTCTCCCTCCCCAGCTGGTGGGCTTGCCACTTCGTGGGCCCCGGGCCAAGCTGGTGAGCAGAAGTCCCTGCCAGGCCAAGACAGAGGGGGACAAGGTCACCATCTCCTAACAGAAGGTGACAAGGAGAAGCCTTAGCTCTGTCTGTAAATCACCATGTGGACAGAATTAAGTCACCACGACCTCTCCAAGCAGATTCCACTGGGAACTGGGACTCAGACTGGATGGTGCTAAGGGGCAGCTCTGACATCCTACAGGAGGATGAACAGGAAGATGAGACACTCCACTGAGCTGGGTCTGCTGAGGACTGAGTGAACCAGAACCCTGGAGGGCTTACTCTGCCCAGCAGGGGCTGTGGAGGGGCCCTTCAGCTCCTCTAAGCCTCTTCTCTTCTCTGAGCCTCAGTTCCCTCATCTCCCAAATGAAACAGTAATACCTCCTTTGCAGGGTTGTTGTATAGAATAAATTAGAGGTTATACGTACAATCTGACTAGCCTGGAGCTAGTCAGTATATAGTAAGTGTTCAATAAATCACTGGCTCCTGCTGGGAGAGGCAGTGTAACATCACAGGTGTAGGTTCTGGAGCCAGACTGCCTGAGTTTGTATCCTAGCTCTGCCACTTAACAGCTGTGTGACCTTGGGCAAGTTGCTTAACCTCTCTGAGCCTCGATTTCCTTACCTGTGCAATGGGGATAACAACAATGCCTGCCTTCAAGGGTTGTCATGAGGACTGAGTAAGTTATTACATGCAAAGTATGTAAACATTAACCATGAGCATTTCCTGGCCTTCCCTTCTCTCCTTTCTTCCTTCTTCGCTTCCTCTGTGGGCTGCTGAGGACTCAGGCAGGACTCCTAGGTGGAGGTTGTGAGAAGGTAGACTAGAGCTGCCCAAGAGTAAAACAATGAGCGTGTAAGGTACTGAGCAAAGGCAGGCAGAGCCTCCAGGGATGTAATGGGGAGACAGGTGTGGGGACAGGAGTAAGGGCAGCATGACCTCTCAGGCACCTCCCCCACTTGGAATCTCTGCCTCTTGATGGCTCTGGGATCTCTGTGGTCAGGGACAGAGGCAGTGGGTAAATCTCCATTATTTTGAGGAAGTAGACTTTTCTACTGGGGCACATGGATTGCTACCACCTCTCTGTAGAGGTTTTGGCCACTCCTGTTATGGACAAAAATGTAAATACTCTTTGGCCCAGCCACTCCCTTTATACACAAATGCACAAGAATATATGAACAAATGACATTCACTACAGCAGTGTTTCCAATAGCCAACATCTGGAAGCCACCTCAATGGTCCATTAAAAGGAGGCTGGATAAATGCATTAAGGCACATGCAAACAGTCGGGGACCATGCAGTGATCACAAAGGGGGCCTCTGTCCTGATGGAAAAAGGGGTTTGAGGCATACTGTTAAGTAAAAAAAAAGCAAGTTGCACAACCAAAATCTCACTTGTGAAAATTAAAAATTAAATGCAAAAGTTCACATGGCTTGTCTCTAGGAAGCGGGACCACCAGGAACTCCTGCCTTCTATAGGATATATTTTTCTGCATTGTTTCGAGTTTTTCTTTTTTTTTTTAATTTTTTGAATGTTTATTCATTTTTGAGAAAGAGAGAGAGGGTGAGTGGGGGAGGAGCAGAGAGAGAGGGGGACACAGAATCTGAAGCAGACTCCAGGCTCTGAGCTGTCAACACAGAGCCTGATGTGAGGCTTGAACTCAAGAACCATGAGACCATGACCTGAGCCAAAGTCGGACACTTAACCAACTGAGCCACCAAGGTGTCCCGTTTGGAATTTTTCAATGAGCACTTATTATTTTTGTAGTTGGGGGTGGGGGGGGGAGATTTTGTTTTTAAGGAAATCTTAGCATTTACTATAAGTCAGCTCTCTGATTACCTGACCCTTACCTTTCTCAATCATCTTAAGGAGATCCTTACTCCTTAGTCCAAGAAGGAGAAATTGATATGGAGAGAGGTTAAATGCCATGGCCAAAGTCCCCTGGCCAGGCGTGACAGCTGGGCTGTATCCCCAGTTCTGGCTAATTCTAAAGCCCACGCTCTTTCCCCTACATTAAGCATTAGGCAACCTTTTCTGAGGGTCAGGGAAGAGAGAAAACAGGAGAAAAGCAGCCCAGGCAGCTGGGCACAGGGCTGTGCCCCCCGGGACCTCAGCTGTCATGTCCTGGGAGCCAGGCCAGCTGGGGTTAGCCCACTGGGGACAGGGCTGTCTGCTTCATTTGCAAATGCAAATGCAGGCTCTGCTCCTGGCTTCAGCTCCATGCCCTGAGCTGCCCCAGGCTGGCAGGCTGGCAAGTGCCCAGCCCCTCCACTGACTTCACCCCCCGAGGCTGCGGGGTCACTAGGCAGGTGGGCATGCACTGGGGCTCCAAATAACTTTCCATGTTGATCAGCCTGTTTCTTGAAGAATTTGTCATTGAAGGTCGCCTGCCACATTTCCAGTGACAGGCTGGAAAGGTGACAAGCACGTCCACTTGTGCCCGAGTTTGGAAGGGCCAGTGAACACATCTAGAAGTTAGACGGACCTGAGTTCCAATCCTGGCTGGGTCAAGCTCTAGCTGTGTGGCCTGAGGCCAGTCACTTCACCTCTCTGGAACCTGTTTCCTCAGCTGTAAAATGGTGTGGACAACGCTTTCCTGCAGGGCTGCTGAGAGAATTCAATGAGATAATGCATGTCAACGTACTCCTTAAGCTAGAAGCCGCCTTCCACGTGCAGGGGAGGGTTACGATCCTGCACGTGTGCGTGCAAGGCACACGTGCGCATCCGTGCGCCTGTGGAGTGGACAGCGGATCCTGGCTGGACCAGAGGGCCCTGCCACCCACGGTCAGCAAGCAGGCGGGGCAGATGTCTGACACTTTCTCTAGTAGCCCCCTCAGGGTTTTCTGCAGCTCTGCCCGCTGGTGAGAAAGGGTGAGTGTCTCTGTGGGGGAGGTTGTAGATGGAGGCCTGGCAGGAACGTGAAATGTGGGTGGGAGAGAAAGCATTCGTGTCTGGGCCGTGCGGGGGTTTGTACGTGAGCATGTTTGTATCTAATCACGTCACCCGCCTGCCTAAAAGCCCTTGGTGGCTTCTCACTGCATGCGGGCTGCACGTGGCCCACGAGGCCCTGCGTGTCTGTCCCACCCCCAGGCCTCGGCAGGCCCCACACCCCCTACCTGTTACACTCTCCCCGTCTTCCCCCGTCACACCACATAAGCTACCCTCTTATCCAGTCTTTCTGGAGCCTCACACTGGGGCAAGCTGTCACCACCCTGACCAGCCTCCCCAGAAGCCTGACCTGGGCCATCGCAGACTGGCCAGTTTGGTTTGCACATGTCCTGGTGGGACCTAGACCACGATCCATCTCTCCTTCTAGAAATGGAGCTTCCTCGGGTGAAGACAGGGTCTGTTTGGGGGCCTGGCACACTGTCGACGTCCAATTATGCTCTGCTCCAGGAGGGACTGTGTGTGTTAATAACTCTGTGTTCATGACAAAGCCGTCTGGATGAGAGTCAAGTCCATGAGCATAAGTATGGAAATTATGTGCACGTGCATGTGCGTGTGAGGGGGTCACCTCAAAGAAACTCTGGCCCCGTGGATGGGCCAGATGTGGGAAAGGCCAAGGCACTCTGTGGCCAGTGTCCACACCCAGGATGGTTTGGGGGGAGAGAGAAAGCAAGCATGGATTCCCTGCCCCAAGCCCCTCCTAAAATAGCCAGGCTCAGGGTCTCTGTGACAGACCCCAGAATACTTCTGGGCAGGAGGGCAGCCAGGCGGGCGCCAGCTCAGAGGACCTTCTGCTCGCTTGGGGCCCAGCCCAAGCCTGGTCCTGCATGCCTGCCCACTTGCCCACTCCCTCCCCTGGACCTGCCTTGTGAACAGCAGTTCCTGATCGGAGAGAAGGTAGGCCTCCAAACCCCCTGCCTGCTCAGCTGCCTTCCAGCTGCTGCCAGGAGGTGATCTGGAATGTTCCAGATTTGGGATGGGGCAAAGAATCTTATTCCTGCCTCAAAGCCTTTATACTCACTCTGCCCTCTATTTGAACTACGCTTCCCACGACCAGCTCCTTCCCACTTAGGCCTTGAGAGGCCCTCCATGATACCCTTAGAAAAGGGGGACCCCGGGGCACCTGGGTGGCTCAGTCGGTTAAGCAGCCGACTTCGGCTCAGGTCACGATCTCGCGGTCCATGAGTTCGAGCCCCGCGTCGGGCTCCGTGCTGACAGCTCAGAGCCTGGAGCCTGTTTCGGATTCTGTGTCTCCCTCTCTCTGACCCTCCCCTGTTCATGCTCTGTCTCTCTCTGTCTCAAAAATAAATTAAAAAATGTTAAAAAAAATTTAAAAAAAAAGAAAAGGGGGACCCCTTCCCACCCACCCCATCCCTCATTACTCATCATCCATCTGAAATTCCCTAATTTGTCTGTTAGCTCATTTTGCATCTGTCTCCTGGACTGTGGGGCAACCTGCACGAGGCCAGATACCACGTCCATCAGGTTTGCCTCTGGATCCCCAATTCCTAGACGCTACCTGGCACACGGTAGGGACTCGATGAGTGTTTGTTGGATGGACAAATGGCTAATGGAAACCATGAAAGAATCCTGTGAGGTGAAGACTGTCCCCACTTACAGGTGAGGAAACTGAGGTTCAGAGAGGTGGAGTCTTTAGTCCAAGATCACACAGCAGTCAGACCAGGCCAAGATTAGGGACTATCTGCCTCTGCTAGAAACCCAGCACACTGAAGTGTTTTGTAGCCAATCTTCCCATGGTATAGGTAGGAAAATGAGCCTCAGAGAGCGAGGGTGATGTTTCTCCAGGACACCTGGGAGGGACCCAGAATGTTCCACCCTCCTCCAGCATGTGGCTCGAAGCTGGTGCACTGGCCAGCCCTTTCAAAGTGCCTTGTCATTCCTTTCACTGTCGCTGAGGTGGGGACTGCTAATACCCCCACCGGACAAAGGAAGAAACCACGGATCAGCCGGGGCGGGGAGGGGGGGGCATTGCACAAGGTCACCCAGCCAGGACTCAGTGCAGGCCTGTCGGGCGGCATAAGCCAGTGTTCTTAGGGACAGTGCCAAAGTTGGCGTCCACGGCTGGGGAACACGCTCATGTGTAGGCAGCTCTCACCTCCTGGCAGCTGGTGAGCCTCCAGAGGACAGAATCCACACAGTGCTGCCCCTCCCGCCGGGCCCAGCACATAAGGACGACAGGCACTAACCACCATCGCCGGCATCGCTCTGGGCCAGGCCTGGTTTTCCACCTTGGAATACATGATCTCATTTGATCCCCACAATAATCTTCGAAGTAGGTGCTTTTGTTTTCTTTGACTTACAGGTGTAAAAAACGAGACCCAGAGAAGTGAACCTACATTATACACAGCACTAGACCGACAGCACAGGGCAGAGAAGTTCCAGGAGAGGGGAGGAGAGCGGGTGATGGGGGCCATGGGAGGCCTCTGCCCAGTGGTGATTTGGGGGTTCAGACCCTCTGGAGCACCCACAGGGAGTTCCGGTGGGGCTTGCAGGATGTGACCTGACGGCTACCCCCGCCACCTTCAGCTGCCGGGTCCAGTTCTGTCCTGTGTCCAGCACGTGCCATCACACGCCTTTCTCTTCCATGTTGCTGCTGGGTCACCTCCTCCAGGAAGCCTCCCCCGATTCCTAGGTGTGGGGGAGGAGTCCTTCTCAGAACTCCCCATAGCCTCCCAACCGATGCTTTATCACCTCCATTAGAACCACCTCTTTCGGGGCGCCTGGGTGGCGCAGTCGGTTAAGCGTCCGACTTCAGCCAGGTCACGATCTCGCGGTCTGTGAGTTCGAGCCCCGCGTCAGGCTCTGGGCTGATGGCTCGGAGCCTGGAGCCTGTTTCAGATTCTGTGTCTCCCTCTCTCTCTGCCCGTCCCCCGTTCATGCTCTGTCTGTCTCTCTCTGTCCCAAAAATAAATAAAAAACGTTGAAAAAAAAATTTAAAAAAAAAAAAAAAAAGAACCACCTCTTTCCTCATTTCCTGCTCTGGACTGAGAACTCCACAAGGGGCGTGGCCTTGTCTGTCATCTCCAGTGCCATGTCCCCACTGTCTGGTTGGCCCTCAGAGGGCATCCCCACACTAAATATTTGTTGAATTAATCTGCTGAATGAATGAACGACTGTCTTGGGGAAGACCCTGCCCCGAGGAAAGTCTTTAGGAGATTTGGGAATATTAGCAAAGTCCCCTTTTTAACCACTGCTTCTCAACCAAACCACCTCAACAGCGCCTAAAATTCTAGTACTAGAATCTTAATGAGTCTCTCTTTGGTTTAATGAGTCTTTTCTCTCAAAATGCAAATGCTCTGCGAAAGGGAAAACATCCACCGAGTACACACACTGGACTTATTTCGTTCTAAGACTCCCATGGGGTAAGCAATACAGTTCTCATTGTTATGGACCATCTGAGACTCAGAGAGCCAAACTGCCTTCTGCAAGGCCGCACGGCAAGTAAGAAAACCCGAAGGTGGTTCTAACTCAGGTCTGCCTAAAAACAGAGCCTAAATCTTCCCATGTACCACCTACAAAGGGACCTGAGTCTGACATCGTTGTGACGGAGAAGCAAGCAGGGCCACCAGACTGAGAACCTGAGAGCAGCAAGAGTGCTCGAGGACCTCCTGTGTCTCTTCGTTGTGCCAAATGTAGGCATATGTGGAAACTAGCCAGAGATGGGGACTCACTGCCCAAGATCACACAGAGTAACAGTGGCAGTCTCAGGAACAAAACCATCTGGAGGGGGACCTTCTCTTGTCTCCTAAGCTAGAGGGGCTCTTTCTTGGAAGAAGAGGGGGGGGTCTCTCCGGTCTGAGGTCTCTCCCAGGAGTTCCCACCCCCCCCCCCTTGCCCCAACACACAAGGAAATGACCTTTCTCAGAAGGGGGCATCTCTTGGGCCCATAGAAAGATAAGGGAGTCCAAGAGCTGAGCTGAAGAGAGGATGAGAATGAGAAAGGGCTGGGACAAGTAGCTGTGGAGTGTAGAAACAACAGACTTGGGGAGGTAACATCACTGCCCGTATCTTGTTAAAGGGCCACTGTGGGCAATGGGAGGCCCCAGAGGCTACATCCAGGCTCAAGCAGCTGATTGTAAGTATGGAAGAACTTTTGATATCCACCAATGGAGTGGGCTACTTTGAGGTAGTGAACCTCCTATCACTAGGAGTGAGCAAGGAAGGGCTAGTCAAGGAGCTGCTCGGAGGTCAAGATGGTCTCAACTAGGGATGGTGGGCTTTGAGAGGTCTTGAAAATAAAAGCCCATTTTTCGCAGGAGACCCCTCCCAAAGCCTCATTCCAATACTCAAAATGGTCATGAACCAAAAAAGGGGTTCCTTGCTAGGTGGGAGGCCACAGGAGGGTATCTCAAAGGTCTCTTCCATCTCCCAAGATTCCAGAAGGCCCAAATTCTCTGATTCTAGAATTTTACAAAGCCAGGAGTCTGAGACTCAGTTGTTCTGCATGTCAGTTACTGACATTATATCCAAACTCCTACCTTGACTATAAGCCCCTGCTCAATCTAGCTCTTGCTCTTTCTCCAAACCCACACCTGATCTCATTTTTTTAGATGTTTTAAAATTTTATTTTGAGAGAGAGTGAGAGACCATGAGCAGGGGAGGGGCAGAGAGAGAGAGAGAGAGAGAGAGAATCCCAAGCAGGCTCTACACTGTCAGCGCAGAGCCCAACATGGGGCTTGAACTCATGAACTGTGAGATCATGACCTGAGCTGAAATCAAGAGTCGGAGGCTTAACTGAGCTACCCACGCGCCCGGATCTCATTTTCCCTCATCCCTCCAGCCATACTGGCCTCCTCTCTGTTCCCAAGACACACTAAGCTTGTTCCTGCCTCAGGGCCTTTGCACCTGCTGTTCCTGCAGACAAGAATGCCTCCTTCCCCCTGCTATCTCTTCCCACATCCAGCTCCTCTCATTGTTCAGGTTTTGGTTCAGACGCTACCTCAGAAAGGCCTTGCACGACTCCCTCCATCATCCTCCAGCCTTACAGCACAGGGTGATATGCAAACTGGAGCCTGGCTACTTAGGTTCAAATTTCAGTCTTGCCAAGAGAACTTACAGGCTCTGTAACCCCTCTATGTCTCAGTTTCCTCGGCCCTAAACTGGGGGTAATAACAGTAGCTGCCTCATGGGGTGATTATGAGGATTATATCCATCAATATATGGAAAGTGCTTTTGGAACACAGACCTGCACACAGTAAGATCTAGGTAGCATGAATCCTTGCTTTAAAACTCAGCACAACTGGGGCACCTGGCTGGCTCAGTTGGTGGGGCATGCAAGTCTTGATCCTGGGGTTGTGAGTTCGAGCTCCATGTTGGGTGTAGAGATTACTTAAAAACAAAATCTTTAGGGGCGCCTGGGTGGCTCAGCCGGTTGAGCGTCCAACTTCGGCTCAGGTCATGATCTCGCAGCTCGTGAGTTCGAGCCCCGCATCGGGCTCTGTGCTGACGGCTTAGAGCCTGGAGCCTGCTTCCGATTCTGTGTCTCCCTCTCTCTCTGCCCTAACCCACTCGCATTCTGTCTCTGTCTCTCTCAAAAATAAATAAACATTAAAAGTATATATTTGAAAAAAATAAATAAAATCTTTAAAATTGAGCACAACCACTGCTGTTCTGTCCTTATCTATTGACAGACTGTCTCCTCTATTCCCCATTTTATGGATGAGGAAATTGAGGCTCGAAGAGGTGAAATACTGGCCACACCAAGCTCTCTGGAGATCGGGACTGGGTCTGTCTCATTTTCTGCTAGAATGTACCTGGCACGTAGTGTTGCTCAGTAGTTACTTGTGGCTGAATAAATAAATGAATGAATGATGAATAAGTGACCACACTTTATCTGTGCAGTCAGGTGCCTGTGCACCTAAGATTCTGTTTCAGCCGACCTCTGCCCACCCTGGCCCCAAGTGAGCCCAGCTCAGTCAAGGTCCCAGCCTCTCTCAGGAGTGGCTGCGGGGACAGGCAGGCTAATGAGCTGGGGATCAGCATCCGTGCCTCTGGCTGCAGTGGGACCCCCTCACCCTAGCTGGGCCAGGGGGAATGAGGCAGGAGCTGCCTTGGCATGCCTTGGGGGAGTCCCTGCCCAGAGGTGTGGTGGCAGGTGTGGGCTCAGGAAGCAGCTGCTGGCTCCCCCATCCTGTGCTCTGCCAGCTGCCCGCCGGGGGCCTGCCCACCAGATGCATAATAGATGAGGAGGCCCAGCGGGCTGTGCCTGCCTGGCATTTCAGAGCCACTAATGAGGCCAGCCTCATGCTTCCTGCAGCAGCACATGGGCCCCCAGGGCTTCCAGCTCAGTGATTACAGAGAGGAGCCACCTGAGGACAGGGGCCACCCACCGCAGCCCCGCACTCAGCACACACAGCATCCGAGAAAGCGAGGGCGAAAGGTCTGGGCTCAGGGGCTCAGGCTGACCACACTACCAGTCTTGGTTCACCGCTCACTGTGTGCCCCTGGTCCAGCCACGTCTCCTCTCTGAGCCTCAGTTTCCTCATCTGTAAAATGGTGAATGGATGGTAACAGTCTCCACTTTGTAAAGCTGGTATAAGGATGGAATGAAGTGATTCATTTGCAGGGCTCGGCCCAGGGCCTGAGACCCAGGAGATGCTTCATATATGGTAGCATTTCCTGGAGATATCTGGGCGACCAGATGGGCCCTCCCAGTGGGATACGTGGGGCTGGGCAGCGGCCTCTGTTTTGGAGGTGCTCGGGATCAGCTCAGCCCATAATCAGAGCTTCCCTCATTCCTGTGGCTTCCTCATTTGGCCAAGGTCCCTTCCTTGGCAGGAGAAATGGCTGGATTCAAATCCAGCCCTCACCAGTTCTCAGTCTTGCTTTTGGCCTCCAAAACGGGGGCGCTCTTGCCAACCTGCAAGAGTGTCATCATAATGGACCACCGTAAACAAATGCCTGGAAAAAAGTGTCATCACAACGGAGACCACCATAAACAAACGCCTAGGGAAAAAATGCTCAGCACCCGCTGGCACTTAATCCTTGCTGGGTCCTGCCTCCTCCTCCCAGGCTCCCAGCTTTAAGGTCCTCTTCTCAGGCCATTTCCAGAACCCCTCCCCTGCACGACTCTACCTGGCCATTCCCCCACCCCGACATCACTCCACCTCCTTCCTCCCCTCACCATCTGAATCCACCTTAAATGCCCAATGCCCATTAGGTCTGCAGAAGCAGAGTCACCCACTGTCCCACTGGCTCCTAATCCTCCCACTGGGCCCCATTCTTTTTTCACACTTATTCTGAGCTTCTTCACCACAGGTAACCTGCTGATGAGGGGCAGGGGGTAGGGGAATCCAGCCATGATCTGGCCACATCTGGCCTCTACCAGGCCTGACTCCTCCTCAATTTAAGCCCCAACTTCTTAATCCTTTTTAAACATTGAAAAGTTTTTAAAAAATCTTTTTTGTATTCTTTCCACCCAACATGGGGCTCGAACTCACGATCCCAAGGTCAAGAGTCTCGTGTTCCAGCTCCACCAACTGAGCCAGCCAGACACCCCTCTTAACCCTTTTTTAAAAAGGGGCAGAGGAAACCACATCTCCTCCAGGAAGCTCTCACAGCCTACTTGACAAAGTTTCAACTGTTCCACTCTCTGGCCACATTTAATTCAATTCCACCAACACTTATTAAGCATTTACTGGGTTCAGGCAGCTGTGTAAGACTGTGTGGAGGACAGAGAGATGGGAGGAATACAGCTCAGCTTTTTGGTGACTCATGCTAGAAAATGAGCCTAAGTCAAAAGTAACCCAGGGAACCCCTGTTCTCGAGGATCTTGGAGCCTGCCTGGTACCACGGCATTATGTGGACACATTCAACTGGACTGAGAGATCCAATTCAACATGCATTGCACAGCAAGTGGCTCAGAGGGGACGTGACCTGCCTAAAGTAACACCACTAACGTGCAGCAGAGGCCGATTCAAGTCAGGCTCTGAAGGTCGTGCTCTTTCCACTATCCCAGAAATGAGACTAATGTGAGGCATAATGAGCAGAGGGAGGGATTTTAAGGATCGAAAGATGGGGAGTGGGGATCAGGAAAGAAAACCCTCAACAGACAGTGATAAAGGTAGGCCGGAGGTGTGGCGGGGGCTTGTGGAAATGGGAGGGCAGGACGTGCCAAGGGGATGGGAAAATGTGAGCAAAGGTATGGAGGTGGTATTCTCAGGGGCCATATTCCCATTGATCAGAAATGCAGGTTACAAAAGGGGCACCTTGTGTGGCTCAGTTGGTTAAGCGTCTGACTTGGGCTCAGGTCATGATCTCGCGGTTTGTGAGTTCGAGCCACGCGTCGCGTTCCGTGCTGACCACGGAGTCTAATGCCTGCCTTGGATTCTGTGTCTCCCTCTCTCTCTGTCCCTCCCCTGCTCACACTGTCTCTCTCTGTCTCTCTGTCTCTCTCTCAAAATTGAGTAAACAAGAAAAAAATGTTTTTTAAGAAATGTAGGTCACGAGGGACATGAGTTCCAGAATGAAAAGGGTAAGTGGATAAAGGCTTTGAATCACAGGCCAGGAAATCATAATAATCAATATGACTCCCATTTACAGAGCAGTAACTATATGCCAGGCACAGGCTGGGAGCTAAGCAGTTGCTTAGGAGAGAGGGCCTCAGGGGTTAGCACCTTGGACAGCATCTCCAGCGAGGAAGGTGTGGGGCAAGGCATTGTGGGTAATGGGCAAATCCTGGTGATTCCAAAATCTTACTTTAGAGTTGTGTCAACTGTGGCCCAGAGAGAGGAATGGATTTGCCAAAAGTCACACAGCTGGTAACTTACTCTCAGTTCTGGGCCCTCATCTCTGACACTTCCTTCAGGGTTCCCTAGAGAGGGCTTTCTGGGTCACCCTTCCATCTTCAAGTCTTCCCTCAAGTGCTCAGACCCACCCTGTGGCCTGGAGGTCCTGGGACAGAGTGCATGAGACTCTGGGCTCTGCAGTCTGGAAGGTTAAGATTCAAATCCCAGCTCTGCCCCGAATAGCTGTGTGACCTTGGGCAAGTCACTTCCCTCCTCTGTGCATTACTGTTCTCCTCTGTAATTAGAGGTTATAGTCCGTAATTCAGGGAGATGGTAAAAATTATGTGAGATGATACAGTGCAAGCAGCTAACAGTACCTGGTATACAGCAGGTGCTTAACAAGTGGCAGTTGTTAAGATGTTTTTTTTTTTATATTTATTTATTTTGAGAGAGAGAGAGAGAGAGAGAGAGAGAGAGAGAGAGAGAGAGAGAATCCCAGGCAGGCTCCATGCTGTCAGTGCAGAGACCAACACAGGGCTTCAACACATGAACTGTGAGATCATGACCTGAGCCACAATCAAGAGTCAAACACTTAACTGACTAAGCCATGCAGGTGCCCCAGTTGCCAGGATAGTATTAATGAAGTCCTTGAAAAAAGGATGGCATCTTCCTCACCTTTATCTGTATCTCCCCTCATCCTATCCCTGCTCTGGGCTTAGCATATGGTCTTGCCCTAGTCGTAGAGGCTCGGATTAACTGGGTCCAGCAGCAGGAGATAAAGCCCAGAGAGGGGGAGTAGCTGGACCTAGGTTGCACAGAGAGCATCAAAGGAAAATAAAAGGGCAAGCTCTGGAGCTCAGCCTGGGCACCTGTGTGCCTCCCACCCCAGATGTGGCTTCCTAGGGGGGCTCTGGCAGCAGGTGGGGCAGTGGGGTCGGAGAGGAGTCACCTAGTACCTGGGAGGCACTGCAAGGCCTAGGGACCCCAGGAAGCCCCCAGCAGGGGCAGGAAATGCGAGCTTTCCCACTGGAGTTGAAGCTGCCGCAGGAGCAGCCAGCTGGGCCCATGTGATGCTGGTGCCAGGAAGCTGGGAGGCACCCGCCTGCTGGGCATCGGGGGTGCTGTGAATCCCGAGGTGAGGCTGCACCTCCACCCGCTGCTCTCAGTGCTGGGGAAGCTGCAGACACAGCTCCCCCTCTTCCTCCAAAGCGAGGACAGCCTTGGACTTAGGTCACGGGCTGCAGGAGGGGGTTCTGAAGGCTATGTATGGAGTGTGACTAGAGGACTTGGGGTTCAGCGAAAAGGCTAAGGGCACTCCCACCCCCACCCCCCGAGGAGCCATGAGGTGGGAAGGAATAGAGAAGGAAGGAAGCACTTTTGGTGAGGGGCTTCAGTACTCCAGGCCCTGTTTTTTGTTTTTTTAGGTTTGTTTGTTTACAATTTTACGCTCTGTTAAGTAGGCATTTTAGTCCCCATTTCACAGATGAGAACACTGAGGTTCAGAGAGGTTAGTGAATCACTAAGGTCACCCGGACAGTGGGCAGAGCTGATATTTAACCTGATTTGCCTTGACTCCAAGTCGGAGCTCTAGAAAGAATTGTAGGAGAAGATCGGTGGGGGAAGAACGGATAAGGGGGTCCGTCCACGCCGTCACCTGGAGAGCGTGGCTGAAGGGTTGGTGGGGTCTGGTCTGTCATTATAGGGGGTGGTAATGGTTTGGGAATGTTCCCAAGGTCCAGCCAAGCAGCCCAGCCCCTCCTGAGAGCCCCCAGTACTCACCACACACTCCGGCGAGGGGAGAAGGACTTGTCCACCCTGAAACATACATGCAAGAGGGCAGCAGCTGAGGGGGCAGCCCCTTCCCACTCAGCCTTGCCTAGCACATCAGGCCAATCCCGACTCACCCCCCACCCTCCCAGAAGGGCCTGGAGGAGATACTGCTTCTTGGGTGTCTGATGCACTATCACCATCCCCCATAGGCTGCAGGGGCCCCAATGTTAGATTAGGGACATGGGAAGGTGTGGGGTGAGAGAGTATGGAATAAAGGCAGGGTTGGGGGCACAGGGGTCGGGGAGCAGGGGCCCAGGACCAGAGAGTGGGGTAGCAGCAGAAGTGGGGGTCAGCGTGGGAGGTTTTGGAATAAGTGGAGTGAGACAGTGACTAAAGCAATTTGGGGTCAGAGCAGAGATGTAGGGGTGCAGCACGGGCCAACTTAGAGTGTTTCCAGACAGGATTGAAGGGTGTGGGTGTTTATGGTTTACGGTGGGCAGGAAGAAGCCACCCCCCTTTCCTGGCAGCCTGCCTCCATCCCGGAGCTGGAGCTCACTCATACTCACCCAGGGGACAAACGCCTGGGGATCTGAGAGCAGGAGCTCACGAGGAGCTTCCTCTCCCACCCCACCCCCAACACACACACACACACACACACACACACCCTGCCCCTCAAAGCAGAGCCAGAGGAAGACCTTAAACCCCAGGAGCTCAGGCTTTGTTTCCCCCAAATCCCTCCAAGTCCAGCCTCAGAGAGAGGTGTGGACATTGCCCTCTGAGGGCACCTTGGGTGGGGGGGGGAGGGCTGGAGAGAGCTCCACCCTCCTGCCCAGCTGAGGGCCAAGGGGCTGGGCAGCTGTTGGGACAACAAACAACTCTTGCCTCTTGCCCAGAGGCCAGAGGAGAATGGGGAAGGGGCCCCAAACCACTCTGCCAGCTGGGGAGGCAGGGCTGGGGTCTCCTTAGGGATCAGCTCATGATCTGCAGACAAGGAAAGTGAGGCGAGAGAGGCCAGGCCTTGCCCAAGCTCCCACGACAGAACCCAGCTCCACAAACCGGGGTGCCCCTCCATGTCAGCTGACCAGGACTCTCAGGCTGGCCCAGGCTCCTCTCATTGCTTAGCGGCTAGCAGAGCCCCTGAGAAGGAGGGCAGCCCTCCCATCCCCCACCCCACCCAGCCTCTCTGCCAGGGTCCCTTTAGAGGCTGGGCATTCGGCAAGGGGTGGCACCTTGAACACAACCCCTACAGCCCAAGGAGCACCTGTTGTGCACTGGTGGTGTTATAGGTGTGAGCTCCAATTGCTCTGCACCTCAAAGGTGAGTCCTGTGTGCTTCTCTGACCACAAGGAGGCAGGGCCTGGCGGGAGGTTATGCAACTACTCCGCCGGACAGGGAAGGGGCCCCAGCCCCAGTCTCTCTGCCCAGTCCTTCTTCCAATTTACAAAATCCCTGCCTAAGGCAACAATCCCCCCAACACTCCTCTGATGTGGCCGCTTGGGGTCAGGAGAGACAGCGACCCCCAAGATGGACCGGCCACCACTCCGCCTCCCCAGCCTTAGTTCTCCAAGCCCCGACGGCCAGGAACCCCCGGGAGGAGAAGGCTCCTGTGAGCCAGGTGGCACGAGATAGGGGCAGCCCAGGTGCCCTAGGGTGGGCATGGGCCTGCTAATGGCTTCCAAGTTCTCTCCTTCCAGCAACTTCAGACGTCAAGTGGGGGTTCCTGCAGGGCCTCCCCCTGACCTGAGTGCACACACACAGGCCCGGCCGGCGGGTCCGCACACTAGTCACATGCGTAAGCGCTGTCACGCACTGAGCAGCCCACCGTGCCCACGCGTGCCCATGGGCTGCCAGCTGGAACCCACAGGCACACGCGCAAACACACACACACACACACACCCCGCCAAAGCGCGCCCCTCACACGCAAACCCAAACTCGCGAGTGCGGAGCCACCCGACCCCCAGGCCGGGCGCGGGGAGGGGGCTCCCACCGCGCGCACACGGGCGCCCCCGCCCGGCGCACCTACCCTCCGTAGGCCCCGAAGGTGAAGCTGCGCTTCCGGCCGCTCATGGTGCCTCCGCCGCCCGCCCGCGCCGCGCCGGGGCCGCCTTCCCCGCGCCCGGGTCACCTTGGCAACTCGGGCCGCCCCGCCCCGGCCACAAGCCCCGGGATTGTCCGCGCCCCCGCGGGCTACGGGCCAGCTGCCGGGGGCCGCCGCGCGCAGAAAGGGCCGCTTGTTCGCGCCGCCCGCGGGCCGGGGGCGGGGGCTTCGCGGGACTTTCCGAGCGGGGACCTCGGAGGGGGGATGGGGGATGCGGGGCGGACTGCACTTCGGTGGGGAAGGGACCCTCCACCCCCTCAGATCAGGGGCGCACGGAGCCGCAGACCCTCTTCTGGGGGCGACACCCTGTTCCATCTCCCTAGAGGCGTTGGCCTGTGCCGGCGGATCTGTCCCCCGCCATCACGAGGGGGGAGCTCACAGTGGGCCGGGTCAAGAACTTGGAATCCAGGAATCCAGGGTCAAAATGGTCTCACTGTGGGCAAGTCCCTGCCGTCCCTGCCCTCCCTGCACCTCTAATTTCTCACCCATAAAATGGAACCACCCTCCCCACCTCAAACACACACACACACACACACACACACACACACAGACGGTGATGGAATGAGTTAATTCCAACCCAGGCCTGGCACACAAGAAATGCTTAATAAATAGCTCCTACAAGAGTCCCGCTCTGCTCTTGCCACAAATGGATGAGTGAAGGAAGGAACAGTCTCCAGAATGCCCTTCTATTGCCCATTCTCATCCCCCTCTCCTAGGTGCCCCCCACTGCCCAGTGAGGAGGAGAAGCAGGGGGCAGGAATAGAGATGCCCCACTAGGTTCCTTCCCTCAGCAACCTTCCGACCAGGAACTGCGCTCTGAGTCCTACAGCGGGTCACTCACTCAACAAACGCTCTGAGCCTCTCCTCTGCCTGCTGCTCACCCAGAGCTCACAGCCCAGGGTTCCACCCTGCAGGAAGCAGTCTCTCCCACCCCCAGAAAAAGATGTGTCAGTAGGCACCGAACACTGGTCCTGCCCCGAGGACTCACCCACCCCTTCCAGAATGCCCGCTCTGGCCCCCGAAGAGGGAGGGATCACCCCAGGGAGGCCCTCAGAGTCTTGAGGTTTTCTGTGGGGTTTTCTGATTAAGGGAATGCACAGAACAGATGCGGTGGGGGAAGGGGGGGGAAGGACGACCAAGGGTACAGCGATAGGGCAGGGAGTTAGGGTAGGAGGGGTTCTTCAGCCTTTCAGGAATGGTTCCGCCTGGGCCCTGGGCCAGGGCTCAGTTAGCCCCAGCTTCCCCTGGGAAATGTCTGGTCTGGGTATCGACCTTCACAGTTAGCTTCACTCAGGCAGAGGGCTGTGGTGTGCTGGATCTCCTCATCTCAGACATGAAGAAACTGAGACCTTGGTTCACAGTAATTTTGTCTCTCTTGGGGGGTCAGCCCCCAGATCCCCCCCGCCCCCACCCTACCCCCACCCTGGGCCCCTTCTCCCTGCACACTCTGATGGGCAGAGGAGCCCTCAAGAGCCCCTTGTTCAGAAGCCAGGCAGGGCAAAGGAGATTCTCTTGTGCCTAGAACTATCCCTTTGGTTCGGTTTTTAGAGGAGCGTCTGGTTCCCTCTTGGCAGGGTGCTCTGGAGCCAGGGCTGGGCCCCTTCTGCTCTGGGCAGGCCCACAGATTCCTGGGTGGAGGGACCAGCCCAGGCCAGTGTAGGAAGCCCACTCCCCACAGGGCAGTCCAGCAGGGCTCCCGAGGGGCAAGCCCCTAGGAGAACAGAGGCTGGCCTAAAGAGGAGGAAGTCTTCTCTTCCTAAGCGGTAGCAGCAGCAGGGGTGCCCAGAGCGCTGGGAGAGACGGGGACCAGGAGCTGGGCCTGGGCCATGGTGGGGTATACACAGCGCCAGAACTGGGGCCCAAGACTCCAGGCCTTTCCAGGCTGCTGTACCCCCTTGGACATGGCCCTCAGCCTCATCAGTCTGTCTTTTCAGTGGGAATGATTTCTGAGTGGACTCTGCATCTCCAGTTGGCAGGGTGGCCAAGCAATGTCCAATGTGCCAAGTTTCCCAGCCGGGCCTGGCCCCCGGGAGGCCCTGCTGGTGCTGGGACAGTGGGCCCTTGAGAGGGGTTGTGGGGGCTGCAGGATTCCCACCGAAGACAAAGAGCCCAGTGTGGGCTCCAGCCTCTTGGGTTCTGACCAGCTGCAGCTGCCTCATTGGCAAGAGCTGGGGGTGGGGTGGGGGTGGGGGTCACGTTCCCTCAGCCAGGGACGCACAGGACACTCCCTGGCCAGCTTCTGGTCCCTCCAGCAACAGCAGAATTTAAATGCACTTTTTTAAACTGCAAGACCACTTCCGAGAACTTACCCCTTTGCCACATCACACCGTGTAAGCCTGAAGAGGAATGGCCAAGGACAAAGGGACAGGGAGGCAGGTGCTTAGATCTTCATCAACTCTCCCAGGGTTCAAATCCCAGCTCTCCCACCTGTCAGCTGGGTGACCTTGGGCAAGTCACTTAATCTTTCTGTGCCTCAGTTTCTTCATCTGCAAATGGGGTTTATGACAAAAATAACAGTACCCATTTCAAAGGGTTTTGCCAAGGATTAACTACATTGATAGCTCTAAAGCACTGCAGAGAGTCTTTGAAAAGCATGTGTTGGTTAAATAAAACACCGGCTGCAGCCTCGTTTTTCATTAGGCTGAACTACACGAAGTCATCATTTTTGTAGAGTTAGCGAAGATTTATTAGTAGGAGTTCCAAAACAAACTAATGACCTTCCAGAGGGAACCAGATAAATAAATTAAGGTCCACTTATACCATGCAGCTGTTGGAAAGAATGGGGCAGATCTATGTGTGGGCAAGTGAAATAACCTCCAAGACAGACAGACACACAGACATACACAGAGGCAGTGCAGTGAGGGCGTGGGCGCTGAGGCGCTGGACCAGGCTCTGACGCTTCCTAGCTGTGTGACCTCAAACACATTATTTAACGCCCCCCCCCCCCCGCTCCCCCCAGACACCTGGCCTCCACTGAGAACTCAATACTCTCAGGTCAGCACGGACCCAGTGCTCCCTGACTGGCCCTGGGAAGTCCTTGCCATCTCTGAGGTCGGACAGAGCTCCCTTCTTCTTTTCCCTCCAGCCTCTCGCCTAGAAACCAGAGCCAGGCTTCCCCCCAGGGTTCAGGCCCTCCCTTGGTGGAAGCTTCCTCTTCTGGGCCTCCTAGATTTGTACCCAAGTTGTTCAAACAGGTGCCAGACTGTGCGAAGGAGGAGGGAAGGGTGCAGAGTTCCCTTTCCAAGTTCACCCCTGATTGAACTCTGGGAGTCCCACCTACCTGCCTCCAACTCCCCCTTCTCAATCCTCAGCAGGGAAATGTAAGGGCATAGGGAGGGGCAGACTCCTGGGAAGATCTCCAGCCCAGCCTCCAGATGGAGCTGGTGGGGTCAATTCTTGTTTCCCATTCAGGATATCTGCCTGGAACCTCCTGGGCAGGAGACAGGGCGGTCCTGGGCTTCCTGCCCAGCCATGCAGCCTCCTGTGTCACTCCACACTAATCAGCTTTCCTCCCTGGGCCTCAGTTTGCTCATCTGTTAAAACACCCACACTCATTTTGATGGGTTAAAGACATAATAATGGAAAAATGTACTTGCCTTTAGAGAATTCCATGGATTCAAGGCATCATTATCCTTAGCTCATGGCTTTTCTGGCCAAGCCACACCTACCCAATCCCAAGATGCTATAAACCCTGAATTCCCAGAGGAGTCTCCTGGGGCAGTCCCAAGGCCCTGTGAAGGGAGGAAGCTGCTTGGAGAGCAGCTTCCTAGTGAGGTTATTGACCTAGCCATGCCCTGTCCTGGCTCTGGGACCTCTGTCTCATTCAGTGGGTTCCTGAGAACTCAAAGTGTCCCCACCAGAGACCAGGACAATCTGGCCTGGCCTGGCCAGAATGACCAGAATAAATGCCTCCACTCAGACCCCCACCATTGAGGATGTGTCTCTGTTCACCATATGGACTGTGTGCCTGGAGGGTCCCTGAGAGCAAAGCCCTTCTGGAAACAAACACAACCATGAGGGTAATTCTTTCTCCCTTCAGTCACTCCACAAATACACACTGAGCACTTACTGTGTTACTGACGCTGTTCAGGCACTAGTGATAGGGGATGGACGAGACAGACAATGCTGGTGGCACGGCTGCATGCACACCTGCACAGAAATTCCACCAGGCCACACGTACACTCGCCCTTGTACTGTGCCCAGAGACGTCTAGCGTGCACCTATAGAGATCATATCAAGATCAAATGCATGCAGACATGCTTACATAAACGTCAGTCCCTACATCGCAAAGCACCTCCATACATATACACAAAGGTCAAATTGAGCTTACACACAGGCCCCAAATCAGTGTGCACTCACCTACTGACTGTGGCTGCATCTGTATACACATCTGTGTGTTTGTGAACACACACCAATGACAACAGATACATGCACACGCACTTAGAGTACACTATGCTCACACAACATACACATACAGACACATGTGCATACACATATCACACACACACACACACACACACACACACACACACGGTGTGGCCAGCTAACTATTGGAAGAAATAGAGGTTGGAGAGAGGATGGCTTTGGGGGAGGTGGACGGGGGTGGTCCATGCAACTGCTGCATCCCCAAGGACAGGGGAGGCCGAGGCCCCTCTCACATATTATAAGCTGGAATCCAGCCAGCCTCCCTCTCCTGCCCCCCTGCTAATGGCATGGCCCTCTCTGCCCATTTTCAGGTAGGCTGAACTGGAAGGAAGACTGCTAGATGCCCAGAGCTCCACCCAGGCCAGCTGGGCTGACCAAACCCTGTACTGGGGGCAGGAGACGTGGGTTGCAGCCTCCCCCTCCCCCCGCCGAGCTCTGTTGGTCACTCATGTGTCCTAGCACAAAACCCTTCCCACTTGGAGCCTCCGCTGGTGCATCTTTAAGATGGGGGACAGGAAAGCCGCCTGGGTGGCTCTGTCGGTTAAACGCCGACTTCAGCTCAGGTCATGATCTCACGGTTCGTGAGTTCAAGCCCCGCATCAGGCTCTGTGCTGACAGCTCAGAGTCTGGAGCCTGCTTCGGATTCTGTGTCTCCCTCTCTCTGCTCCTTCCTCACTCGTGCTCTGTCTCTCCCTCTGTCTCTCAAAAATAAATAACTTTTAAAAAAATAGAAAAAAAATAAGGTGGGGGACAGGATGCCCTGACAATTCCCTAAAGTGCCAGCCCTTCCCACCCAGCCTCTCTGGGATTCTGTGAACCCCTCTTCACCTGGCCAAGGTCCTCACCATGACAGTGGTTCTCAACAGGGGTGGTTCTGCCCCCTAAAGGGCATTAAAGAAATACATGAGGGTGGTTTTGCTCTTTAGCAATTACTAGGGACCACTGTCGTTCAGTGGGTAGAGGCCAGGAGAGCTTTGTCAGGAGAGTCCCACCTGAAGAAGACCTGCCATGCATCAAATATCCTTGCAGACATTCACGTGGATGAAAGGCCTGTTTATCCCTTCCTAGAACCTAACTCTGGTTTACATGCGAGTATTTTTTAGTGTGGGTTTAATACATACTGAGTCTTCCAAAGATGCAACTACTGGAAGCCACTCTGAACTAGAAATCAGGTATAGTTATAATATTTTTCTGCCCTTAAATGTAAAGGTTACACATACATATCACACAGGTGCAAGCATTTGGTTACTCCATTAGGTCCTGGGGTGTGATCATGCCAGGGTATTTAGCTATGGAAGTAGAGGGCTTTTACTTCACTTAGGGCATTATATTGTTTGGCTTTTGAAGTGGGTGTGTAGGTAGGCTTATTATCTAGGAATGCCGTTAGGAAAGTAAAGAATGCGCTTGTAAATAGTGTTCTGAATCGGGCCTGAGGAGTCCGCCGCGGTCCCGGACGCCCTCAGCTGGCCATCACAGGAACTTCAGGGTGAGGGCCAGCCGGGCTCCAGCACCAGGGACAGCGCCCCGGGACAGCGCCCCGGGCGTCTCTCCTGGGGCGAGTGGAGACCCTGAGGGCGCCCGGAAGGACCGTCTTGTTTTCTCGGCTGTGCATTTGCCACCACCAGCCCCCCGCACTCCTCACTCTTTCTCTTGTGCGGAGGTGGTCTTAGAGCCTGCCGTCTCCCTTCTCCCCAGAGCGAACTGCCGCGCCTCTCCCGACCCACAATGGCACACCTGCGCGCCACAATGGCTGCACCTGTACCGCCGCCGCCCACCATGTTCCCGCCGCCCCCTCTCCCCGGGACCCGTTCTCTCGATGTGCAGATCACAGGGCCGCACCTACGCGCTCTGGGACCTCTTTGATCCCCACAAAAGCCCCATGATGCAGACCATGCAAGAGTTATACGGCAACCATGACCGATGGGGAAACTGAGGCTTGTAAACAGAGCAGAGCCAGCTTCTGACATCCCCTGAAGACCTCAGCCACCATCACACACGCATATGCCCCAGCTCAGTAAGAGCAACGACTAGCTCCCGAGGCCCTGTACCACGCACTCCGGTTGGTTCAGTTCTAATGATCACCCTGCAAATTAGATGCAATTATCACGCCCTGTTCACAGAGCAGGAAACTGAGGCCCTGAGGGGCTAAGCAGCTTGCCCCAGGGGTAGTAGAAGTAGAAGTGATTGTGAAGACCCTCTGAGGTCTTAACTCTGCTGTGAGTCGCTCTCAGGGACACTCTGCCAAGAAGAAAACCCTTCAAACAGCACATGCTGCCTTGCCCTGACTTGGAGGCCTGAAAGCCTCCTGTACTTCAGGACTGGGATGGGGCGGTTGCACCGGACTCCTGACCCCTCACAGAGGAACTCCTATCTCCCCATCCTTACAAAATTTGGCCTCACAAAGCACTTCCCTAAGGCACACGGTAGGTGTTTAATATACACTTACTGCTTGGCTGAAGCCCTGCCTTCCAAGAACCAGGTTTCTAAATGCAAAACCACACAGCCTGAGCACAGAGCCTGGACACAGAACAGGGCAGAGTGAGCCACGAGGTAAGGGTTCAGGCATGAGACCCGGACAGAGCAGAGCTCCAGCTCATCCCTGAGCTGTGTGACTCTAAGCCTCAGTTCCCACATCCGGAAAATGGAGATACACTAGCTGGTAGCTCACAGAGCAGTGGTGAGCCTTAAAAGAGGTGATGTGCGCAGAGAATGAACTTAGCCCAGTGCCTTATGCCCACAGAAGGCTTGCACGCTAGTGGTTGCCAATGCCATTGTCAGCAGTCTTCTTTGGGATGTGCAAAATCCAGAAGCCCCTGCTGAGTCATGCCCCCATTTCCACAGCGTAAAGCAGGCTGCAACTACACCATAGGCAAGCTGCAGGACAAGGAAAGAGGTTGAAAAATGCACAGTCTGTGGCTGGATTGGGGGCAGGAGGAGGGGGAAGAGGCAGCCGTGGAGGCGGGGAGTTTAGGAATGTTTGGAGACCTACAATCTCACTGCCTCATCTGTGACTCTCAATTCCCCGTCTCAGACTCCGGATGAGCTCCCTGGTTTCCTTAGCATGGTAGGTGCTCCATAAATGCGCAATGAATGAATGAACGAATGATGTCCCAGTTTGGCTATGAACAAAGAGAAAGATAAAACCTAGTTTATTCCTATCACATTACACATAGGGGTTAACACTGGCATGGGTTCGAGTCAGACGGACCTATGCTGGAACCCTCACCTCTGTCACTTTCTGGTTTGTGACTTCTGACCATTTTCATAAATTTCTTGGAACCTCAGTTTCTTCATCTGTAAAAGGGATGGTAATGATAATAATAGTACTTCATAGGCTTGTTCTTAGGATTCAGCGTCAAGTGCTCAGCCCTGGCACACAGTAGACATTCAATAATTAGGGCCCGTCTTTAGTACTGGTACTGGCCATGTGTTAGCACAGCCATATACTGAGTCATGAGACCCCGGTCCTAGGCCCAGCTCTGCCACTGGATCACTGGCTCAGTGTGATGATGGGCAGGTCCCCATCCCTCTGGGCCCGGTTTCCTTCTCTGTATAATGAGGGCTCTCCAAGGCACCTTCTCAGTCTGATTTTCTGGGGCAGCCTGGCGTGTCGGGCAAGAGGCCTCCAGGGAACAGCTCTGCCCCTCAGTCTATCACTCTCAGAATGGAGAAGGAAAGTGTGTTCCCAAGACAGGGAGAAAGACGGGCATCACTGGGAGACCCAGAGCTTCCCCTGATACCTGCCCTATGCCCACTTCCACACTTCTCAGAACGGAACCAGCCCCCCAAGACACAGCCCCCTGCCCTGCCCCTAACGCAGAGGTGGTCCTGGAGGGATACCAGGTGGGCTCTGGGCCTCAGGGGTCCCAGGATGGTGCAACGGGGGAGAAGAGATCTGGGTTTGGAGTCCAGTAGCATAGCTAGCTCTGTGCTCCCGGGCCCATCTCTTGGCTGCTCTAAACCTCAGTTTCCTCAGCCGCCAAGCAAGGAGGTGAATAACAACCACCACCGAGTTCCTCGGGCCTCAAGGGCTCTGGCGTGCATAAGAGGCAACCCAGATGTGAAAGCCCTTTGTGAATTGCTACCATCAGGCATAATCATAATAATTATTATCTGTAAAACAAGGGGGTTGGACCAGCTGATCCCATGGGCTCCTCTCCAGCTCTGATGCTGAGGATTTCTGTTTCCAAGCTGGGAATTCATGCAGACACAGGCCAGGAGAAGCCAGGGTCTGCGGGATTGTACATCCCCAGGAGCCTCTGCAAACAAATCTCCCCATTCATTCATCCCTTCTCCCAACCCAGCCTGGGTGCTGAGCCTCAGCTACAGGCCACAGGGAAAGGGAAAAAGAGGGAGGAGGACCTGGGAGGTTCAGGGCCATGTTCTCAAAGTGTGGGGACAGCCCGAGTCTGTACCCCATCCCTGCCTCTGCCCAGAACTATCCCAGAACTATCCCTTCCCCTCTCTACTGCACCCTTCCCCTAGCCCCATCTAATTCTACATGCAGTAGGCCAAAGTGGTTACGAGTGGAGTCAGACAGCCCTTAATTCAAATCTCAGCTCCAGCCACACACCAGCTGAGTGACCTTGGGCAGGCTATTTAACTTCTCTGAGCCTCAGTGGACCCAATAACGGTTACTCTGAGGATTAAATGAGATCCATGAAAAGTGCTCAGCATTGAGCCCCACATCTGTAAGTGCTCAATTAATGCCTCCCCCCCACCCGTGTTCTGTCACTCGGCCTCTATTCTGCTTCTCCCTTGCCAGAACCTTCCTGGAATCCCTGAGCCAGTCAGCTAGTTCCCACCCTGGCTGACACAGGGCAGGCCCCGACAATGTAGCATGAGGGCAGGGGTAGGGGACAGGTCCCAGGTTTCTCTGCCCATCAGAAGACCACAAAGGGCCAGACCTCCCCAGCCAGGGAGGTCTGGGGGCCTGCCTGGTGACTAGGAGAGGTGAAGGCTCTGCCCCAGGGACTCTGTCCAGTCTTGTTTCTGGGAGCTTGAAGCCCTGGAGGAGGGGCTGAGAGGGCACCCGTATGCACCTGGAAAAGCCCCAATATCTCAGGTGGAAGCAGGTGGTGAACGGGATGAGGCTGGAGCCCACAGCAGTTTGCCAGGAGCGGATGGCCTCTCTTTGGACCTCCAAGATCAGGAAGGGGCAGGAGGGTGCGAGGCTGGCCTTGTCCTCGCAGTACCTTGCAGGTAGATGACACACCCTAGTTTTGCGAACGGAGGGATCAGGTCTGCCTCAGCAGTTCTGGCACTGAGCGTGCAGGCAGCACAAGAGAAAAGTTCCCAAGGTCACCTTCCATCAGCCGCCTCCATCCCACCCAGAAAGCCCTAACTTAGAGGATCAGGACCTTGGAGAAGGCTGTCCTCTGAGCAGGGGTTCGGGGTATCTTTCCCTCACAGACCTGGGGCCACAACTCAGGAGCAGAACAGAGGGCTGGACCTACATGCGTCTCCGTTCCATTCCCCACAACAGCCTGGCTGTGACAGGCAGGTGGCTCCTGTGGCCTTGAGCAGGTCACTGCCTCTCTGGTGGCTCAGGAGTCTGTCCTCACCCACTGTATACCCCAAATCCCAGCTGCCCCAAATCCTCAGGGGAGCCTGAGGAACAGGTAGTTGCAAGAAACAGCACAATTCCCCCAAGAGACACAACACACCCGAGCCTCATATAGCACGGTCACCCGCTCAAGTCTCATTGGAGCCACATTAGAAAGGCAGAAACTGCATCCGCCCATTCTACAGATGGAAAGGGGGGCCTGAAGGGGTCAGTGACTTGCCTGAGATCACTCAGCTAGTGGGGTGGGATCAGAGGAGGAACATGGGTCTGCTGACTTCCAGCACAGATGGCAATGCCCTAGCTCCCTGAGCAGTCGGTGCCTTGGTCCTCTCGCCTGTCCCGGGGATGGACGATGCTCCCTGGCACACACGAGGAAAATGAGACGCAGGGAACCAGGCAGTGGAGCCGTTCTTACACAGTGGACAGGGCAGAGAATGGTGCCAGGCTAGTTCCTCCTTCTTGACTGGTGAGCAGGTACCCACGGCCTGCCCACGGAAGGTTCGGCCAGCCCCTCTGATGGTTTCCCCGCTGGCTTTCAGGGAAATGCAAACTGCTCAGTCTGGCATTCAAGGCCCTCCATACCCAGACTCCAGCTCATCCCTACACACACCTTCCACTCCGCCAAACCTGATGTCCACCTCTCACACCGTAGCCAGTCACGCCCCAGGAACACCCCCACCCCCATCACTATGCAACTCCTAATTCCATTAATAGCTGCCATTACCACTGACTGACTACTGTGTGCCAGGCACTGACTCCCCCAGGTGGGGAGACCACCCATCTCCCGTGATTGCAATGCCAACTGCCTTGGCAATGTGAAGTTACGGGAAAAATTCCCACTATCCCAAAACATTGAAGAAAAGGCTTGTTTTTTCTTGCTGTAGTAAAATATTTGAAGTTTTTTAAAATAGATCTTTCTTCACGTTTTTCTGGCGTTTGTTTTTCTGTGCATTCCTATCTCTGAGTGCGGCTCTGTGATTTTCAAAGCAGCTCCCAGCCATCATGTCTGATCTGCACAAACAACGCTCCCAGGTAGGCAGGCAAACAAGGGCTCACCATCCCTGTCCCATGGAGAAAGAAAGGAGGCACAGAGAGAGTAAGTGACTTGTCCAAAGCCACACGGCAGAGACCAGACTTGGGTTCCTGACAACGCCCAGCCCATCTCCTTTCAGTCGCCAACAAATACCTACCATGAGCTGGGCACTGCCTTGGGTACTTGCCTATATTAGTCTCCTTAACCTTTGGAACAACCCCATCAGGCAAACAGAGTGGGTGATCTGTACTTTACAGATAAAGAAATGGAGGCCCAGAGAGAGGGAATGACTTGCCCTAAGTTGTACAGCTATTCAGTGGCAGTCAGAATTTGACCTCAGGCCCTCGACTTCCACAGGGCTTCCCCGGGGGAGGGTGGCTCATGTTGGCAGAGGTATTTACTAGTGGAGTGGGCACAGCACTTTACCTCTGTGAGCCTTACCTCCTCATCTGAAATGTGGCCACAGTAACACCACACTGGGCTGTGGGAGGGACCGAATGATGCCACACCCAGCTCATCTCTGTTGTCCCTGGGGCCCGTCCCAGTCCCCTAGGACACCCCCCCTGCTCAATAAATGCTTACCAAGTGTGCCAATGAGGTTCCTGCCGTCGTACCAGCACACGGCAGGTGCATCATAGGTTTGGCTCCTTTCTTCCAGTGGGACCTCCCTGTTTTGGGGTGCCTCTCCACGAGCACCCCTGTGCCTCTTCTCCCTTCCTCCTTCTCTGAGTCACTGCCTGCAAGTTGCTAGTCTTCAGCCCTAAAAATAGAGCACGTTTGGGGGCATAAAAATACCTACAGATGTAAACTATAGCTTCAGCCCCCTGCCCTCAGGTCCTACTCTGTTGACCCCAGGTTGGCCATCCCAGGGGGTCCCAGGACTGATGACCCCAGCCTAACCTAGTATGGACCTAGTTTTCAATCTGCCAGAAGGCCTTAGCCAGCAACACCCTTTTGCCCCGTGATGTCCAGCAGAGTGAAACTTCCTTTCCTCGTTGGCATTCGGACTACCACCTCACCCCTCACACTCCCTGGCCAGGCTGAGCTGCTCCCAGAGCTGGAGAAGGGCCCAGAGAAGTGAAACGATTTGCCTGGGCTGCACGGCCAGCAAGAGGCATGGCCAGGCCTGGACTCAGAACCAGCACTCTGGCAAGCCTAGGACGAGTGCCCAAATGAGAATGGCAAAGCCCAGAGCCCCTCGCTGCCCCCACTTAGCATCGGTCGGCCCCGGAGACTTTATCAGAGCCCACAGAAGCACCTCTCAGAAAGCCGCTCTCCAAGGAGCAGGGGTACAGCCAGGGTGTCAGGGCCCAGCCTGGCAGAGGATCTCAGAGGATTCCCCTCCCTTCACCCCAGCTGGCCTCTGGCCTTGCCGGGAGGGCAAAGCCGAAACCAGGACTTGGCAAGCTTTCCTGGCTAAGTGGCAAAGGAAAGGGAACCCCGGGGGGCTGCTTGGGCTGGGGTGTGCTCTGTGTTAGGAGGGGCCTGTGGAGCAGCGCCTTCAGGGACAGCAGAGGGGCCGCAGGGTGAAGAGGCTCCTTCGGCAGCCGGGCAGGTATGGGGGGAGGAGAGGAGAGGAGAGGAGTACGTGGAGGGGGAAACACCAGACACTCCCAGTGTTCTTAGGGCCAGCCAAGCTGGGTTCATGTGAAACAGAAAAGAAGGTGAGGCTTTTCTGGGGGAGGTCAGAGGGGCCTCTGCCACCCCCTCCTGGGGTGATGAGGAGTTCACGTCCCACACACAGGAAGCTGATGTAATGCACACGTGTGTGCGCCCGTGGTGGCCCGGGTGCGGGTGGGTGCAAGTGCACGTCTGCCAGGTTAATTTCTAAGGGCGTGGGGTTCTCTTGTGCTCTTTCCTGTGTGTGTATGGACCACGCATGTGCCCAGCGGGGGTTAACAGAAGCAGCTATCAGTCCGATGGGGGCTTCGAAGGAGGCTCTCCTTGCTGACAATGACCTCCATCTCTGTGTGCACATGTGCTGGATGGCGTGCCTCTTGGCGTCTGTGGTGTCGGTCAGAGTTGGAGGCGGGGGTCTCGGCCTGGGTGCGCCTGTGTGTTCCCGGGTTTGGGTCTCGGGGTGTTTGTGACTCACTCCGTGTGTCTGTGTGTGTCTGGCTGTGCACGGGTCTCGGCTGTTTGTGCAGCCCGTGTGACAGCTCAGCAGCCTCTGACAGCCAGGACAAAGGCCTCCATAGACAGACAGGTGTCGTGGAACACAGACCTGCCCCAGGAGTCCTCAAAGGGCCTCTCAGCTCTGGAACACGACAGCCGGGCAGGGGGTGGGGCCAGGTGAGAAGGGGCTAAAGTAGGGTCTCAGGACTCCCTTACCCCAGGCCTGTGCAGACGCTGAGGGTCCTGAGGCCCGAGCAGTAGAGACGCCCCCCCCCAATCTGGAGCCAAAAAAGAGAGACCCCCTCTGCATTTCAAAAAGCCAAAGGAAGAATCCTTTTTGTCTCACGGGGGTGGAGGGTCTCTTGAGACCCCTGCCAGGCAGGCAACCTGGCACAGAGGGAAGAGGAGTAGGCTTTGCCCAAGGAAAGCTATGAGTCCCAGGGTGGGAACACCATCGTGGCCGTGGAAAGGGACAGCAGAGCAAGCACGGGGCTCTGGGAGAGGAAGAAGGTCTGAGTTCTGGACCCCGAAGAAAGGTGGAGGGGTCCTCCTCAACCTGACCCAGCTTCCGCACCCCATCCAGATGCACATCCACCCCCCCAAGCAGCACAGGGAGCAGGTCACCTGTGGACCACTGCACACATCACAGACCCCCGCCCCCTCCCCAAATCCATCTAGATCAGGAGTCAGAGAGTTGATTTCAGCCCTGGCAGAAGGTGGCTCCACGAGTTTGGGCAGTTTATTTAGCCTCTCTAAGCCTCAGTTTCCTCATCTGTGCAATGGAGACCTCAGTGTGCACGCATGCGTAGACACACACACACACACCCCCACCTGAAACACTACTGTGCATGGGGAAGGTGCTCACGCCACCTGGGGATTAGTTGTTACCTAGAATCCTTTCTGAAGCCATTAAGGCACTCCCCCGCTTGAGGCTGAGGTCCTGGATGGAGAAATGTGGGGGGGGGGGGGGGCGGGGGGGGGATCTCTGGGACCAGCTGGGCAGGACCACCCCACCCCCACTCAGCTGCTGTCTTCTCCCCATTCAGGGTCAACTTTGGCTGACATTACTACAAAACAGACCCTCTTCCCCCCAGCTTCTTCTTCCAGACACCCTCAGGAAGGAGGGACCACTGCCCTCTGGCAGGGTGGGCTAAGAGCTGGGGACCCAGCTCCCTTTTGGGAGGAAATGACACCTCCTACTTCATTTCTCCTCTGCCTTTCTCTCCGGCTCTGTCCTGACCCAGCTTCTCTCCTCGGCCCTTCCTGCTGGCCTCTGACTACAGCGAGGGAAAGAATGAAGAACGGGGACAGATGCCAATGTGCCATGTGTGAGAGGTGGGGTGTTCTTGTTGATTCCACCCCCAGGCCTGTGCTATGACCCCAGCAAGGACTCGGGGGTCACGCACAGGTTGGGGTCTAACCACCACAGAAGGAGGGCGCTCGTCTCCTGAGCTGGTGTGTGTGTGTGTGTGTGTGTGTGTGTGTGCGCGCGCGCGCGCGTGTGTGCGCGCTCCCGCGCGCGCCCAAGCCCAAGCCCAGGCGCCCCAAGGCTGGCACCAAAGCGTCTGCGGGGCGCGGGGACCGCCCTGTGGATTCCCACCGAGTGTTCTGATCCTGCGGAGCCAGGGGAGGGAGGCGGCGAGGGGGCGCCCGGCTGCGTGACGCGGGTGCCCCGCTCCGCGGCGGGTCGGGAACACGGGCGGAGGGAGTGCGCTCTGTCCCTGGGGAAGCAAGGACATCACCGCCCTCTGGGCTCAGGGTCGTTGCCCCTGAGGACCCCCACTTCCCTCCTCTGAGGACCGGAGCGCCTCCTCCTGGCGGGGGGGGGGCGTTAAGGCCCAGGGCCCCTGCCCAGGGATCGAAGGAACGCGCCCACTTCTCCGCGTCCCCTCCTCTGCACCCAAGACGCCCCCTCCCCAGGCAGAGGGCAGGCGGGACTCCCACCCACGCAGGGGGGTGGGACCCGCACCCCCTCAGCGGCGGCCTGGACCCTGCCCGGCAGGCTGGGGTGGGGGGGGGGGTGCTCAGCCGCCTCAGCCCAGGCCTGCCCCCCACGCCCGCCTCCGGCCGCGGCCAACCCGGCCCGCGCCCCCTCCCGCCGACCCTCGGGCCCCGGGTCCCCGCCCGCCCGCCGGTGCAGGGTCCTGGCGGCGGGCCGAGGGGAGCCGGGGCCGTCCCTTCCCCGTCCCCGGGCCGCACCCGGGCGGGGCGGACTCACCCGCGGGCCTGGGCCGGGCGTCCTGGGCTCGGCACTCCGGTGCCCGCGGCAGCAGCTGCAGCTCTGCTCGGACGCGGCTTCGCGTTCGCCGCCGCCGCCGCCGCCGCCGCCGCCGCCGCAGTTCGGGGAGGGGGGGCGTCACGTGACCGCGGAGCGCTCCTTCCCCGGCGCCGCTCCCCCCGTCACTGCGGAGCCCGAGCCGCCGGCGAGGGAGCGGGAGCGGCGGAGGCCCCCGCCCTGCCGGCCCCGGCGCGCCCGTCGCCCCTCGCGGCCGGTCCCGGCGGCAGGCACTCTGTGCCCCCATTTCGCAGGTGGGGAAACTGAGGGCCGGCGAGCGCAAAGACTGGCTCAAGGTTACGTGGCTGGACTGTGGCAGGGCCCCGGGCGAGCGCCCAGCGTTCTGGCCAATAGCCCGTGCTCCGAGGGGAGAGGGACAGCTTCTGGGGCAAGTGGGGACTATGGGAAAGGTGCGGGACACGCCCTAGACCCCCAAGGGCTCCGCGTGTCTGCGGGGACTGGGGAGGAAGGAAAAGGCGCTGGGTTAGGTGGGCCAGGAGGCTGTGCCCCGACAGCACGTCCTCTGCACAGAGGAGCTTGGTGTGAGTCCTTCGGGAGCCTCGTGGTGACCGTCCCACCCTCAGCGGGTTAGCGGGTCTTGGACATCCTCCCTGGACTCGGCAGCTCGCTCCCCACTCCCAACCTAACCCAGAACGGGGGAGGCGGGCCCCTGGCCTTTAAAGAAGTGGAGGGACAGCGGCAGGAGGCTGCTGGGGCCGAGAGTTAAAAACCCAGGCAGAGCGGGGTTCACTTTAGTCTGCTTGCTGAGGCCCAGAAAGGGTAAGAGATTTGCACAAGGTCACATGCATGTCAGCAGCAGCTCCTGGGCCTCAGGGAGGGGACTCCATTTGTGTCACACATGTCCCTCTCTTCTCCATGGGGCAACTCTTCAGGGAGTAACGGCTAGATGAATGAACAGGCAGTGTGTCGACAAGGCCGGAGCTCTGGGGGACAATGAGTGAGGGCATGCTTGGTGGCCCCATGATCATGCCCCATGTCACAAACAAGGTTAATGTTAGAGGAGATCTTTGAGACCTCTGGATGTCACTCCTTTGGTCTTTTTAAATTTTTTTTTTTTTTCAACGTTTTTTATTTATTTTTGGGACAGAGAGAGACAGAGCATGAACGGGGGAGGGCAGAGAGAGAGGGAGACACAGAATCGGAAACAGGCTCCAGGCTCCGAGCCATCAGCCCAGAGCCTGACGCGGGGCTCGAACTCAGCCCAGAGCCTGACGCGGGGCTCGAACTCACGGACCGCGAGATCGTGACCTGGCTGAAGTCGGACGCTCAACCGACTGCGCCACCCAGGCGCCCCTAAATTTTTTTTTTTTAATGTTTATTTATTTTTGAGACAGAGACAGAGCATGAACGGGGGGAGGGTCAGAGAGGGAGGGAGACACAGAATCTGAAACAGGCTCCAGGCTCCGAGCTGTCAGCACAGAGCCCGATGCGGGGCTCGAACTCACAAACTGTGAGATCATGACCTGAGCCGAAGTCAGACGCTTAACCAACTGAGCCACCCAGGCGCCCCGAGGTCTTTTTAAAATTTTTAAAAAATTTTTAATGTTTACTTTTGAGAGCTAGAGCCAGCGTGAGTGGGGGAGGGGCAGAGAGAGAGAGGGAGACACAGAATCCGAAGCAGGCTCCGGGCTCCGAGCTGTCAGCCCAGAGCCTGATGTGGGGCTCAAACCCACCAACCGTGAGATCATGACCTGAGCCGAAACCAAGAGTCTGATGCTTACCGACTGAGCCACCCAGGTGCCCCTCAACTTATTTGTTTTTTATTTTTATTTGTTGGGGACAGGGGTAAAAAAAAAAGGGGGGCGGGGCAAAAAAATAAGTAAATAAAAATTTGTATTTATTTTGAGAGAGAGTGCGTGGGCTGGGGTGGGGAAGGGGGAGGGGGGCAGAAAGAGAGAGAGAACCCCAAGCAGGCTCTGAAATGTTAGCGCAGAGCCTGACACGGGGTTCCATCTTATGAAACCGTGAGATCATGACTTGAGCCTGAGCTGAACTTAACCTACTGAGCCACCCAGGAGCCCCACTTATTCAACTTACTTATTGACCACCTGCTGTGCTTAACAAGAGTGACTGTCAGTTCCACATCTCCACTTCCTCTCTCCTCACCGTCCCCAGTCCCCATCTTTCCAGTCATGGAGACCGCATTCCATTATGGAAAAGATCTGGGACCTCAGCAACCCTTGCATCAGTCTCGGCGCTGAGAAATGCAGGACCCTGAGCTTCCAGTCCCATGGGGGCTGCGACCGGGGCCATGTTTCTCCACCAAGACCCTCACCCAAGAAGAGATGATCTGAATTAATGGTGAGTAGGAGGGCGAGCCTCAACCTCATTCCACCACCACATGCAAATGCGAAAAGGCAGAGGGGAAGTGCACATCAGGCACCAGAGCTCTGTGGTCCTTGTGTCAAGTTCTCCCTCCTGGAACACTCCCTCCTGGCACACTCTCAACAGCCATGGATGGGAAGGAGGCCCCAGCCCAGGGCTTCTCAAACTCTGAACACCATAGGAGTGGCCTGAACCTGATGCACCTCCTGCATTTCTTTCTATTTAAAATTTTTTTTTCACGTTTATTTACTTTTGAGAGAGAGAGCAGGAGCAGGGGAGGGGCAGAGAGAGAGGGAGACACAGAATCGGAAGCAGGCTCCAGGCTCCCAGCTGTCAGCACAGAGCCCGACACGGGGCTTGAAGTCACAGACTGGGAGATCACGACCTGAGCCAAAGTCAGACACTTAACGGACTGACCCACCCAGGCGCCCCTCTATTTTTTTTAAGTTTATTTTTGAGAGGGAGAGGGAGAGAGAGAGAGAGAGAGGGAGAGAATGAATTCCAAGCAGATGCCACACTATCAGCCTGAAGCCAATGTGGGGCTCGAACTCACCAACAGTGAGATCATGACCTGAGCTGAAGTCGGACGCTTAACTGACAGAGCCACTCAGGGGCCTGAGCTCCTGTATTTCTAACAAAGCTTCTGGCAGTGCTGGTAGAACGAGGTGGTCAGAATAGGAGGGAGGCAACTGACGGGACAGAGGACAGATGCCTGGAACATCATCTGCTTCCCCTGGGCCCATCCCACTCCTGGGGACCCTTTGACTTCCTGCCCAGCATGGGGCCGGGGCTTGGATCCTTCTCAGGATGCACCGGGGCCAGGTGGTTCCTTCAAAGCTAGAATGAGAGAGCATTAAACGTGGTGGGTCAAGGCACTTCTGGGCTGGTGCAGGGGGATTCTGTGGTGGCCCCAGACGGGGATGTTCAACGGGACACTGGTCCCGGGAGATGCTTGGGGAAATAAAATCCTGTTTGCGACTCTCAGGGCAGCAGGCACCCGGCTGGCTTGCCGGCAGCAGAGCTGGGCGCACGCGTCTCAGGGCGGACGCACAAATTCCAGAGCTCCTGGAAGCGCCGCATCTCCTGCCATCCTCTCGCTTTTTTGTACAGGGAGTCAGATGGATCCTCGAATTCAATTCGGATCACAATCCCAGTGCCTCTTCCTGTTTCAGCTACGCCCCCTCAGAGCCCTCTCCCTCCATGCTGTGAGACAAAAAGATCCCAGGCTCCCAACTCTGGCTGATGATAATTAGCTAAGGGCTAATGGTGTCATTCCGGCCCGTGAACGGAGACAAAGGTGCCCCACCTGAGCCGGAGCAAGGGGGCAGATAGAGGCAGCAGTGGTGCGGAAACACCCTCAGTGAGCAGTTGCAGCTGTGACCTTTCAGACTCCAAGGTCCCCGAGAGCCTAAGGTCCTACTGGCTCTGGGGGACTGAATGTGCCCGACCCTGGCTGGGTAGGCCAAAGAACGAAGGCTCTTCTGTGCCAAGCCTCTCTATTCCTTCTTTATAATCAAGGAGCTTTCGATTACAGCATTTTCGTCTTTACAGAAAACCTCAATGCAAGAGGCTTATAATCTCCAGTGTATCCTGGGGGGGCACCATTCTGAGACCGTCAGGGCCCCTGGGGAGAAGGCAACACGTGCCGTAGGGGGCTGGGCACACAGCCTGGCATGGAGCCTAGGTACGGAAGGGGAAGATTGGACAAAGGCTCCAGAGCTTTGCTTTCCCTGGCCTATTTCAATCCAAACCACTCAGGACTGACCGCTCACGCATGGCTGCCTCTGGGCACAAGCCTTTTCTTTTTCAAACACTTAATACATTGCAACCTAGCCGTCACCCCTGCCCTCCCGACTGCTGAAAATGAAAGCTGGCTTCAAAAAAACCTGACATCTAAGAAGACTGGAGAATGAAAATGTGAGCGGGCACAACAGTAAACTCAGAATAATGCACGAGGGGGTCCTCAAATGGGGAACAGCCTCCTGGAAGGAACTCCACACTCTGCTCCCCTCCCTCCCCCCCACACCAGTTCAAAGGAGAGGAAAATGGGGATGGGGCAGCCCAGCAGGAAAAGAGGGGTAGAAAACTCAAAAGCAGTTGGTGCCCGAGGTGTGCTAACCAACGGAGCACTGAGTAAGGTCTAGGAGGGGCTGGGAGACCACAGAGGGTGGGCTGCAGGGGTGGCTGGGAGGATAGCTCCGCCCCAGTGAGAACAAGCTGGATGGGCGGGAGTCAGCCTCAGTGTCCGCACAGGGAGCTGCCAGGTGGATGTTGGAGACTCGGCACAAAGGAGGCCACCCTGGGGGACCCACTCTCGGGTTACAGAAGTCTTTGGATCAGAACGAGAACGTAGATAGGGAGTCCCCATTTTGAGGACAAAAAGAGACAAGCCCAAAGGTGGGGGCAGCCCTGGTCATACCAAAGCCACAGAAGGCTCTCCCCCAGGAATCTTAGTCACAGAAGAGCTTCCAGTGGATGCCGAAATGTTCATTTTCCCTTGCTGAGAACATATCATGTGGAGGTGCCTGGGTGGCTCCGCAGGCTGTGTCCAACTCGGTTTCGGCTCAGGTCATGATCTCACCATTCGTGGGTTGGAGCCCCGTATGGACAGATTCTCTTGTTTCCCTCTCTCTGCACCTCCCCTGCTCTTTCTCTCTCAAAATAAATATGGAAGAAAAAAAAAAAAAAAGAATCTATCACGTGGCTACATATGGCTCATGTGGAAACAGTGAAGAATGAGATGGCCAGAGCCCCTGCACTCAGGGAGCTAGAACAGTCCATCACTAATTAGGTTGACTCATTTTCTGGGTTTGGAGTGGTTTTTGGTGCAGATGTGAGATCCAGCCCACCCCTAACTCTGGCTCCCAGCAAGACAAAAATAACCAGTTCGCTCTGCGTCCGGAATTCTAGACAGTCTAGCACCGCTTGGATCCTCCTTCATCCAGAGAACCAGCAGTGCATGCTACAGATGGAAGATGGGGCAAATACCGCGGGCACACGCCAACCAGAGAGGCGACTCACAGACTGATAAAACAAGAGAAGCCCACTTGGGTGATTTTCTAGAAGCTTCCTCAAGACGGCAGAGCCCAAGAGATGAGGCCCCACTGCTTCCTTCCACCTAGTTCATGTCTGACTTCTACACATCTTCCGTTCAGAGAGAACCTGGGCCCAAAGGGGAACACGCTTATCCGGGAACACAGAAAGAGCTGGTAGCAGTTGAGTGTTTCCTTGGTTATGGACACAAATAAATCAGAGGGGAACGGAGGGGGACCAAGATACGAGTGCGCCGAGGCCAGCGTGCCAGCCAGCCATGATTTAACCCAGGCAGCGGCTGGCTAGGCTTTCCGGCTTCCCTGGGGGGTGCCCCTCACTTCCCGGGGCCCAGGGCCTGCCTCCCCTGGCAGCACGAACACAGATCTGGAACTCAAGCTGCCGTTCCGGCTGCTGGTATAAGGCTGGCTCCCGTTCTGGCTCTGAGGATTTCGCTCCACAGGCCCTGGCCAAGTCCTTGACAGCGAGTTTTTTCCCTTAAACACGTTGTGGGGAGGGGTGGGGACAGATGATGCCCTCTATTTGGGATCAATACAGTAATTGTGTTGGGCAAGCTCTTGGGACTAACTTCATGGAAAATGCCGACAGCCTCGTGAATGAGAAAGTGCGAACACACCGTACGGGGAGAGCCAGCCAACATGTCACTGACGCTTGTGGGACAGAGGCCATTTGGCAGGATCCGCTCCTCCAGGGATCACGATCTTGCGTCCCGCGTGGGACGCAGCAAAGGCTTTGGGCAGGAATGAGCTGGTGGCGGGTCCCAGCTCTAAAGGCAGACCAATGTCACCTAGAAGAGGTCATTCAACTGCCAAGTCACAACAAGATGAATTCTGCAACCTCCTTCTACCCAAAATCTAATGAGGCTCCGAAAAGATACTTAAATTTTACCATATGAAGAAATGTCACCAACTCGTCTGAGACGTATGCATTTTTTTTTTAAGGTGATAGGATTTGGTAAGCAGTATGCTGTACTGATTTGATACAACTGTTCCTGTGGTTTATTTGTTGGGGAAGGGGGAAGCACAAGAAATACCTGTTCCACATACTCTACTCTTGAATAACATTACTAAGTCTCAAGAGGTAAATAAAAAATGACAAACATGTGATTCTGCATTGCATCGCGCTTCCCAGTGCCTGCACAGCCCTGCCTCTGAAGCTCACGACACCTGTTTCTGATGATCTTGGCAATGACAATCAAAACATCGGAAGCTCCCCTCTAGGGCAGGACCTGCCCATCACAGAGACATAAATCTTCAACACACATTCTAAACATGTTTCAAATACCTTTCAACATAACCCCGCACATAAACAGAGAACCAAGGAAGCTTACCATTTGGCCATTAGCTTCATTTTCTCTACCGGCCACGAGGAAAGATTTATGTAACAGGATGACTGAACACCTGTCCAGCCGTGATTTCAGCCCTAAGGGCTTCCAGCATAAGGTATACGCTAAAGAGAAAGGGTTCTGGGTAGCTTGACTTCGTGGTTACATGACCCCTATTTGAAGACTTACGGAAAAGATTCTGGGGCATTCCCTCACAGAGGCTGGAGTCTTCCTAATGACAAAGAATACAAAGCAATTTACCCCAACATTTATTACTGCTCGATCTTCAGCGCGGGAGGGAAAACAAGGCAAATACTGCCCTTCTAAGAGACGAGGAAACCATGCCGAAGCAAAGCAACTTTGCTTACTTACAAGGTAAACGGTAGAATTATCTGGAACCAGGTGACCTGACTTCTCAACACTCCTCTACACATGTATGTGTGATCTGAACAGCTGGCAGACTCCTTCGCCCAGTGAACTCGACAGACTTGAAAAACACAACAGAGGTCTGGGATGTAGGAGAGGTGGTCTTGTATGTCCACAGGCCTTTGGCATGACAGCTGCTGCTCTGTGACAAAGACATCACGTATGTGGTACCACATACAAATGTTTGTAATTTCTAGTTTAACGAACAAAGGACACCAGGAATGTTGATCATCAAATCCCCAGCCATACTGGTGTCCACACGAGGTCTGAGCTTTGGGGGCAGCGAGCTATTGGCCTTCAGAATCGCAAATGTAGCTCCTGACAAAACCCTGCACCTTGGAGGTGGGGTGTGAGACACAGGGCACTGGCAAAGGGGTGAGAATCTTCTCAAATGAAAATGGTTTTGCATCGGACTGAACTCTGTTCACAGTCCCCTGTAACACTGAGCAAATAAAACATTAAAATGCCAAAGAGAAAGGATGGGCTGCTCCTCCAGGACTCAGTAACAGGAAAGACAGGCTTTAATGCTCATTTCATTTCGGCAGTTTGTTTAGACAGAGATAAATCATGCCTCGGGTATTTGAAACAGGTTACCCAATACCAACACCAGCTTCAAATATTAACCAGGGTCTGATCAATCAGTCCGTGACCACACAGACCACTAACTGGAGATTTAAAGTAAACAAAAAATACTCCGGATTATGACTTCATGGAAATCAGGGGACACGCATCTCTTTTTAATTTGGCAGAAAATTAAGAGTAATTCTAAACAACAAAGCTCATTAATACACAGATTTCCCCAGGAAACGAAGACGGCCAAATGGCAACCTGCACTTCAGGTAACGTCAACAATTTGTACCATCACGGGATGTAGTCATGTTAGTGTGGGATTAAGGAGTGGTCAGAAACATAAGGGGGAAAGTCTCAGGCTTCCTAATACCCTCTGCAGAGGACTGCTCTGATAAAAAATACACATGCATGGGATAAAAAAAACCGGACGGAGAGTCTCTGTGCTTCCATGTGGTCCCAGCCCAGAAGACCACTGGTCTCTGCATATTTGTAAATAGAGACAAAGAATTGGGTTTGAGTTTATCTACTGTGTACCTGTTTTCCCCATGCGAAGCAGTGAGCGTAGCAAAGAGGTCTCAGCCAGAGGCTTCTCAAACTCTGAAAGCGCTGGAGCATCCTGTGGATGCGGATCTCATGTGTCTGGGGCCTGGGCTCCTGCATTTTTCTTTTAATATTTAAGTAATCTCTACATCCCACGTGGGGCTCCAACCCATAACCTGAGATCAAGAGTCTCAGGCTCTTCCGACGGGGCCAGCCAGGTGCCCCCTGCCCCCGCATTTCTTTAAATTTTTTAATGTTTTACTGATTTTTGAGAGAGGGAGAGAGAGTGTGAGCAGGGGAGGGGCAAAGAGAGAGGGAGACACAGTCTGAAGCGGGCTCCGGGCTGTCAGCACAGAGCCCGAGGTGGGGGGTTCAAACCCACGAACCGGGAGATCATGACCTGAGCCGAAGTCGGATGCTTAACCCACTGAGGCACCCAGGCGCCGCCCCCGGCTCCTGCATTTCTAATACAGCCTCCCACTGCTGCTGGTGGGTGCATGGCCAACGCTGAGTAGCACTGGTCAGGGCAGGAGGAAAACAGCTGCTGGGCTGAGAACTCCCACCTCTGGGCAGAGTTCTTAGAGGAGCCACTGCAGGGACTGGGTTGTCATACTGAAAGATTTCCAAAAGGCTGTTACCATTGCATGAGGGGGAAAGACTCGAGTAACACATTTAAGAACTGTTTTTAACAGGAAATCGGGACAAAGATCTGATTTCTAGGAGCCACAGACATATTTGTCAGTCCCTAGAAAGAACCTTTTCCGGCCGAGTGGCTTCTTTGTAGGAAAAGGGAAGCTGGCCCATTGGGCACCAAGGGAACTTGTTGACAAGTCTTTACCTTGGGAAAGAATACGTTGCTCTGTGTATTAATACACTGATGCTCCAGCTTCCCTTTTGGAGTGAAATAAAAGACTGGGATCTAAAACCCAATTAGCTACCCATGATCTCAACCCCCGAGTCCCGCCCCTGTGCTGACAGAGCTCAACGCGGGGACGTCTGGTTCCTAGGATGGCTTTCAAGGGTCCTGTGCGGAGCTCTCACTCTCCCACACGGGCTCGTTAAATGCCCCCGCCTCCTCAGGGGGCACAGACTGGAGACATAGCAAACGGGAAAAATAAGAAGTTATAATTTGACCAAAGAGCCATATTATTCTGATAAAAAGAGCTATTCAAAAGGGCTCTGCCAAGGTTGCTGGTCCTCAAATTGAAACCTGCCTCCCTCATCCATTATCTGAGTTTAAATTTTTGTGCGTAAAACAAAGGGGGGCGGGGTACCTGTCATGAACCGAAGCCTCGAAAAGTGTTTGCGAGAGACACGCAGGAGTCAGCATCTTGGCCCCGAACACGCACATACACAACTCAACAGAAAACAGCGAAACCAACTTGTCTTAAGTCCCATTTTAAAACCCCTCAATATTCTTAAGAATGTTGTTTTGGTTATGAGTTAATAACAGTAATCCGGAAATGGATGAAACGACACATCCCATCCATATGTTTTTTTTGTCTTATTTAAACAAAATGATCTAAATGCCCTTTCTGGGCATTTCAGGAAGAATGCTTTCAAAAAGAGAAGCGAGATCCAAGAAACAAACAGTAGACTTGGAGAACGGAAAGAACACATGTCTATAAAAACCTTGCGTTATCCAAATGGTACTTTACTCTTCTGGTAGGGTGTGGTCAGAGTTTTCTAAAGTGCAAGATGTACTTGATTTCCCAAATTCTGAACGACGGCAAGATTGGAGGAAGGTGCTGTCACAGGTAACAAACATTTGCCATCCTTTCTGTGTGCACGAAAGCCAGGGCACTGAAGCCAAAACTGAGACCCGATCCCTCGCTCACTGCAGGAGACACGGAGGTGCCTCCTCCTTGACCCGACACTAGGAGAGACCAGGGGGCAGCGGGTAGTGTGGGAGCCGACACAGAGGAGGATAATCTGAAGACACTTTTCCACAATTAAGGCAAGTTTCTTCACTTTCATGCTTTATTCAAAGTAAAATATGAATCAAAGACAGGTATTGGTAAGCAGGTTATGTCTCTAAAGAATTACTTTTTAGTTCAGAGCAGAATGTTGTCCCATCTACTGTGATACAAATCCTTTATGGACCAATGCATCTGGTATGAAGTGCGAGCAGGGAAATATAACAGAACTTTATTCCCTCCCGTGACTATAAATCTCATATGTAAACATGATTTACTGTTACTGCTACTAAACCGGTTCCGTCTTTACTTGCCCCGCCCGCCACCCTCTCTTAAATATAAAATTTGAAACATTTCCTTCAAGTCTGATGTCCGTCAGTGCAATCTGCTTTATTTGACATAAGGCATTTGGGACAGTCACTTCAGAATAGTTCTCTGCCTTTTGGAAGAGTCACAGAATGGTTTAATTCTTAAATCCATCTTTTCGTTAATGCCCTAACATATGTCAAACGTCTCTCTTCCCTTCTGGTCATTTCTCAGAAGTCAGCAAGTGTCCAAAAGATTAATGTCCAAGTAGACCAGTACCTGGGAAAAGAAACACATGTGGAGGTAGAGCTGTGAACTGAAAATGAAGAACGCATCATCACCAGGGAATATCCAATTTAATGAGTGAGCACAGCAGCCCCTGGATGGTGAAGGGTAAGAACAGAGCAGCAGACTCCAGGCTTTCCGCTAAACCACGTTTCAGTTGAAAGCCATGTGTTTCCTACGCGGTATCTTCGCACAAGTTAATCACATTTTATTGATGCTTTCATTTGATGGCCATTTCTCATAAAGACATTTTTTGCTTTGTTTTGTTTTGACCACTTCTTTGTGTAGTAACGTGTAGACAACAAAGCTGCATTGACAGAAAGGCTTTACTAAGGCCAGTAGCTTTGCTCACTTATTTGTTTCGGCAAAGGACCCCTGGTGTTTGATTAAACTCACTCCGAGGCAAAAAAAAAAAAAAAAAAAAAAAAAAAAAAATCACAAGCTGCCACAGACCTCTGGAGTAGGCCAAAAGGAATCAGAAGGGCAAAGGCTCAATCTGTAAATATCAAAGATCTGTATTTGATGAATTAATAAATACTATCGGTATATACACAACTAACAGTGGCCATGATGTGACAAGACACCGCTGTGTCTCCATCCAAAGTCGTAATCCAAGAAATGCCTGAATTCTAAATGGATGAATGAAACCTTTTCACTGAACTGGATAGAATTCAGCAAATTCCTTCCCTCTAATTCTCATCAGTCACACACGAAATGTTTTGCTCCAAGGTGGGACTGAGAGGAGGAACGGGGAAAGGTAAATATAAATGCCGTCAGCTAACCGTTACCCCAACCTCCCCACCCACCTGCCCCTCCAAATGAGAAAGAGAAAGCAAAATGGACATCTGGCACTACAGACTTTGAACACACAGGCCGTAGCTGAGGCCTGAGTGCTGAAAAAGATAATGAAGAAGCCCGAATAAAAAATGCATTTAACTAAAATTAATTTCAGTCATGAGACTATATTGGATTAAATTTTAAAATCAAATTACAGCCTTCGCTTTAAGAGAAAATTACAGTAGGACTCTGACATTCATGAACAAAACATGACAAATGTAACTTACCTTTAAACCCTTCTTCTGGCATACACACTAGAAAAAAAGAAAGAGAGAAAAAAGAATTCCAAAATGAAAACACGGTCGTGACAGACAAGAATGCCTAAATTACTGCAATGCCTAAAGACAAAAAAAAGTTTATAAATAACTTTTAATTACTTTACTCACCCATAATGATTACCTTTGAAATTTTGGGTGAGAATAATCAGATGATGATCTTTCTCTTTGTTTTTACTTTTATCAAAGCAACACACAAGTCAAATACAGTAGAACAATGGCTGCAGCTAGAGCCAAGTTTTGCAGGACTCCAGGGGGGGCCTGGAGAAAACCGTGGGACAGATGCCCTTGGAGAGATGCTGTGTCTCTCTCACCTTCCCTCCATTCCCACACTCGAGAAGCAACCACTTCAGACTCATGTAGCCTTTTCTCCTGGTCTCTATTTCCAGATGATAGGCTGATTCGGTTGACCCGTAAACAACTAGTGGTTAGGGGCACTGACCCACAGCATGACTGAAAATCTACACAGAGCTCTGCACTCTCCCCAAAACTTAACTACTAACGGCTTTCTGTTGATAGCTTCACCCAAAACAGTCACTCGACACATATTTTGTATGTTATATGCATTATATACTGCATTCTTACAATCAAGTAAGCTAGAGAAAAAACATTAAGAAAATCATAAAGCAGAGAAAATACATTTATGGTGCCGCACATACACTTGTTTAAAAATGCCCATGTGGGAGTGGACCTGGCAGTTCAGACCCATGTTGTTCAAGGTCAACTGTATTATTATTTCGTAACATTAGATAAATAATATATAACAACTTCCTCAATGAACACTAAAGATTTAGTTGGTCTACCACCTGCCCCCTAACCCATGTCCCCTCCTGACAGTGGTATTTTTTGTTGTGAAGCCAGTCAGTGTCCAGTGTTTACATCACCTTTCACTCCAGTAACAAGTGCTCACGGTTGAATCCCTCAGTGCACCTTGGTCATACTTCCTGTCTGGTATGACTTTACCTTTCTGGGGGTGGTAACTGCTGCATACAGACGCTGGAAGACCTGTAAACCTCAAGACAGCCCTCCGTCACTTCCACTCTTCCCCGTGGACACGCTCTGCCGGAGCTGTGTTCCCTGCTCCGATCTGGACTGGGGGGTGCTCGCCGCTGACCGCAGGGCTTCTCTTCTGGGGTTTCCCGTCTTCTAGGGCTGTCTTCCTCTGTTGGATCCCTAGATTTTGGTTCCACCACCGACTTCGTTCTTGACTTGCACTCTTGTTTACGAAGAGCACACCCGTCCACAGTGTATTGGCAAACGATATTTGAGAGAGAAATATTTGGGGGCCTCAAACGCGAGGGAAGAACAAAATCTGTCTAGTTGTGGAATTCTGGATCAGAACTCACTTTTCCTCAGAATCCTGTGGGCACAGCTCCATCCACTGGCCTTTATGACTCTTTATTCTATGAAGGGGATTTGTTTTCCTCCCGTATCTCTGGATGCTTTTAGATTCACGAGTCCCTAGAATTTCACTTACTGCATCGGATCCTTGGTACGATCATTCTATATTTTCATGAAACCCTTTCTGTCCTCTTAACGTTTCTCTTATATAGTCCCTAGCTATGTGGTCTCTCTGTATTATTTATAGTTAATTTTTGAGCTTTCTTCTGCTTCCTGCATGGACTGCTTCATTTAGCTTCCTTTCTTGAGGCTCTTCATGGACACCGTTTCGTCCCAGACCCTCACTCTTCCACTGTCTGGTCTGGAGGTGCCCATTTATCCCTAGTGAAGTATGAGGACTGGTCAGTGGACACTGGTGGGCCTCACTGAAGGGTTACTGGGAGATGAAGCACTTAAAAAAAATACCTATCTGTAGGTGATTTTTTGAATTGGCCAGTGTCCCCCGAGTGCGATTTAGCTCATCGCTCCTGTGTGGGAGGCAGAGGCAGCTGCCAGCATCTGAACAAAGACAGGGGTGTTCTCCCTGTCTGCTATGTAACAGCCTCATTCTCGCCTTCAAAGAGCTGAGAAACACATCCTCGTTGCTCACGTGACGTCCCGGCGGGGAAGGCTCCAGAGGAGGGGCTTGCGCTGTCTTACTGCTTCTTACATAGTTTCCTCTTCTCAGGCTCTGACCTCACTCCCACTGTCGAAGTGCCTGGGGTCTCCTGTGCATCTGTCTGAGGCTCTACAATCAGAATTAACTTTGCTTCTGGTTGACCTTTTCTATTGCCAGGCTTACCCGTGTTTCAGTTTCCTCAGCTCAGCTAAATCATTACTACTCTGTTCTCAGCTTTCCATTTGCCCAATTTTTGCACACGCCCTTCTCTATGATCTTCCGGGAGAAAGAACGTAAGATTCCACCCTAACAACACGTAAAACTTTTTCAAAGTGAAAAGTAAAAGCAGTGTAGATGGAAACTTCACCAGGTGCAATTACCTCTCCTTCTAGCAACTTAAATTCCTAAAACAAACGTGTCTTTACCTTGCATGACATCATCCATTGCAGCATAATCTGCAATCGGTTCATCGGCCTAGAAAAACCAACGAAGACAAGTGAAAACCAGGGCAGATCCTCACCACAGGGAAGGCGGGTCCACGTGTCGACCGGTGTTTTGCTACAGGACACAGATACAAGCGCTGTCCGGTAGAGAGGCGGCCGTGTCCAGGACTAACAAAGGATGTCCCCGCCTCCGACGATGGGTCTACACTCATCACTCCCAAACCATACATTATATGTGACACTGGTTAACTGCTCTTAAAAACACCTTCTCATGTGGAAATCTATTCCCCTGCGGTTACTAAGCACAAAATGAATGAATGTGAGTTAGGATGCCAGTGGTGATGGTGACAGGGAGCTGGTGGAAACCAGGTCAGACTGGTCCTCCAAAAAATAAGTTAGCTGAGAAAGACATTTTTGTTCCTCCTCGGCAGCAGGAAGAAATCACCCATTCCCCTTTCAGGACAGAAGCCAGCCCTGAGGCTGATGGCTAGCACAGACTCTAGCTGATCGTCCAAGGTACAAGTCCTCTGATAAGATGGGCCATTTCAAGGGTTTTAGACCTAGGGTCCTTAAGGGCTCGGCAATTCTAGGTTTTCAGAATAATTCCACAGAACCTACGGTTGAAAGAAAAGCAAAAAGGAAACAGGGAATGGGCAGGCGGTAGGAGTGCGTGGAGCAGTGGGTATCATGGGCCTCCTCCTTCATTTCCAGGGCCCAACTGTATCTCACCAGGACTGAGGCTCCAGATACAAGCATGTATCTCACAGTTCAAAATAGTGAACAAATACAAATACTCTACCGGGTGACGCAGTGGTTGTTTGCCACAGTGGGGATGATTCTGGCCACTGAGAAACCAAAGAGGCAAAGGCAAAGGACAAAACCCACCCCTTAGAGGAGGGTAAGGACAGAACTGGGCTAATGAGGCAGTTCAAGGACTCTTCAGGACCCTGCCTTTGCAAAACACTTTCCACCTCTCCTATCTACTGTACCTGAAGCCAATTTCCATGCCCTGGACAAAAATCCCAAGTCAACCAGAAGCATTTAGACCATCGTGGCCGAGCCTCACGTGTTACATTTGCTTCCCTGCTTGAGTGGCTGGTACTTTTGAGCCAAGAGGAAATGAGGGGATGGTTTAATACAAGTATGGTTAAGTAATTCTGCTGATCCAGAAGTCTGGGTGGAGGCTTAAATCTATATTATTTTTAACAAAAATGATGAAAACCCCACAAGAACCAGCGATGTTCTGATCTCCACTCAGTCTTGTGCAGCTGAGCCAGAGTGGGAGCGTCTGGAGGCCAGTCGCTTACTGGCACAGCCTCCCGAGGACCAGAGGCGATCTTAACCACTGTCGCTTGTGGGGACAGGTCATCAAAGTTTTCTAGAATTCCTTACGTAAGGAGCCGTTACCTACCTTTAACAAAATCACAGATTCGGGAATGACGCCAAGGGTGCCGAGGGTGGCACAGTCATCACTTAAAATCTTTCCATCAATTGACAGATTCTGGTCAAAAGGAGCAACTGAAAACGCGTGCATGATCTGTGCCAATATAAAAGAAAGCGTATATGAGGCAAATAATACTGAGACTTACACCCTACTGGAATAAATGAATACATGGATACTTTAAACAAACAAACAAACAAACAAACAAACAAACAAACAAACAAACAAAAGTCCTCAGAGTACAAAAGCTATTACTCCTTGCAATCAGCCCACGGGCTCCACTCCTACGAAGACTAGAGTCCTAGCCTATCTGAGAACATCCTTAGGAAGCCTGGTAGAGAACAATTATACCCACGGACGCTTTTGTTCTGCGCATTGCTGCCTCCCCGAAGGAGGGGGCGTGGGGAAATCAAAGGAGCAGGTGGACCAGGCTGGTAGCTCCTCTGGTTTTAAGGCCTCAGCCAGGACGTGACAGTCACTCTCCTCATGCCCAGGTCACACGTCCTTTTAACAGTCAAGTCAAAATTCTTTCCTAAGACCATCTTTAAATTAACCAGCAGGCCATCTGGATTCTTCCTTCTGTCCTAATTTCTTTAGCAAGCCTGGACTACATAATTCACCCTTGGGACTGCTGTATATTCTTAGATAGTCTTGCCTCTAGGAACCAAAATATGAATTTCTTAAGGGAAAGGACCCCTTCATAATTCTAGCCAATTATTAAAAAATTAAGTACATTCAGAGGCCCCTGGATGGCTCAGTTGGTTGAATGTCTGAGTCTTGATTTCAGCTCAGGTCATGATAACCAGGGTTGTGAGATGAAGCCCCACATCAGGCTCTGTGCAGAGTGTGGAGCCTGCTTGGGATTCTCCCCCCATGCCCTGTGTGCATCCCCAACTTTCGCTCTAAAATTAAAAAAAAAAAAAAAATTAAAACATTAAATAAATTCAGAAAGACTACTATGCATAATACTTAAGCATTTTTTCAAATTCACAAAAATGTCTTCTTTTTTTTATCATTTCTGGGTAGTAATTACCAGTGGGCAGGTAAGAAGTTTTGGCCTTGGACAGGAGCACATGGGCACCTTCAATGATATGTTCTAATTTGTAACTTGGAGGGTGCATTCAAGAGTATTCATTTTATTATGCTTCGCAGCTTACTTACATACGCAAGTGAATGTTTTATTATATGTATGTTTATTACCAATATCAACGATGGTAAGGGAAAACCATCCTAACCTTTATATGCACGCTACTCTACTCTCTGAATCTGGAAAGATGAAGAAGCCCTGAGACAATCGTGTGTATAATAGGGCCCAAGAGCATTCCAAGACAAGAAAACTGTGACTGGAAAAGTGATTTTAATTATGGCATACAGAAAATTAGGAACAAGGATAACAACACGGGCCTCCTCCATGTTAGGCCTGAATCTTAACTGGACTTCTCAAAAGGACACAAGCTTCTGAGAAACAGGTGGCTGTGGGGTGCCTGAGTGGCTCAGTCGGTTAAGCATCCAACTCTTGACTTAGGCTCAGGTCACGGTCTCATGGTTGGTCAGTTTGAGCCCCGTGTCGGGCTCTGCATTGCCAACGTGGAGCCTGCTTGGGCTTCTTTCTGTCTCCCTCTCTCTCCCTCAAAATAAACAAAAAAAAGACAACACAGATGGTTCTGTGGCTAACATGCACTGACATCATCAATCAACTGCCTTTAAATCAATAAGCCTATTTCTTGTAAGAAGTACTAATAGGTCACTTCTACCGAAGCCAGCCCAGCACACAGGAATCAGGCAGAGGTAACCAGGTTACCAAAGAGGAATCGGGAGGAAGAAAGCAGAGTTACAATGGAGGTGTCCATTACGAACTTAATGTGGGCAACATTACAGCTGCTCGACTGTAGGAACGCCTGCTGGTATCCCAGAATACTGAGCGTCTTTGCACCAGCCCCGTGAGGTTGGACAAAGCAAACACATCCAGACACGAGCACCCTCACTGAGGGGTGGATGCTCAGGACTTTATGTATTGAGCACATGGCCAAGGACACTTAACAACGAATGAAGCTTTTATTAAGAAGCCACCATGAGTCAAATGCTTCGTTCAGTGCGGGAAATAACAAACATTGAGTGAGGAACCCCACATGGGAGGCGTTCAGAGAGTGAGGGCAGAACATGGCAGGGCTGGTGGCAGAAGGTACATGTCAGATCTGGGGAGCATGGAGGACAAGAAGAGTCGGTTCTACAGCTGGAGGCCAAGGCAGGTTTGTAGGAGAGGTGCCATGAAAGATGAGCAAGTGTTTGCTAGTGAAAAGAGCACACTCTACTTCAGAAGAAGGGAATAAGCCAATCAAGGGCACGGAGGCCTTTGGCACAATAATGCACAAGCCGTAAAAATGCCTGAGTATAATTTAATAGTATATAGGTGCAGGATGCCTGGGTAGCTCGGTGGCTCAGGCGTCTCAGCTCAGGTCATGATCTCGCAGCTCTTGAGTTTGAGCCCTGCGTCAGGCTCTGTGCTGACAGCTCAGAGCCCGGAGCCTGCTTTGGATTCTGTGTCTCCATCTCTCTCTCTGCCCCTTCCCTATTTGTGCTGTCTCTCAAAAATGAATAAACATTAAAATATAACATATATTACATAGGTGCAGCATCCCTAATCTATGGAGCATACGAGGAACAACCATATGCTGTCCTAAGGGGAACAAACCCTGTCCTAAGGGGAAGCCACCCTGCGCTACTTGCTACGACGCAAGGGTGTGTAGCCTAAAGGAAACGCAGGGGCGATGGCTTCACCTGGCAGCCATCCATCCTCGGCACCACCGTTTCCTCCTTACTAAGGCAGGCAGCGCGACTGCTCAAAACGTGTCTGCGGGAAAATGAAATGATACAATCGAACACCAAACATCTTCTGCAAAGGGAGATGAACCGACTGTAATTCCATTTACTTTACGGTATCAGAGGTGGCTGAATTAATCATCAGGCAAGACAAACTTCTTAAGGTTTTAAGCAACACTAAATGCGGATGTCTAGAATAAAACATTTACAATTTTACAAATGATGCCATCCTATTAACTTGGAAATGTACTCTCTCCATGAGGAAAGGCTCCATCAAACGTAAAAGAGGCATTACATACTTTAAAAACAAAACAAAACGCCCACCACCACTAACTGAGGGCCACACTCGTGCCCACCACAAACCCCAGTGCTGGCCAGGCTGCCAGGCAAAAGGTCACATCTAGTGGAGGCTTTCAAAGCTACCACCACTGAGCAGCAAGGGGAAATTACATTTCACTGCCCTTTCCTTTGACTCTGGATCACGGCGGCTTCAAAGCCCGGGTGGGGGAGGAAGGACACTGCAAAGGACCCACCGGAGAAGAGCACGTTGGGGGTTTCATCTGAACCGCTGGTGGCTTCTAACAGCTCCTCCGTGCAGGTAACATGTTCCTAAACAGAGGTTATTTCTGCTGACTTTTGATTTGTTCTTCAAAAATGGTAGTCCATAATAAAAGCAGCACAGGCTTTTTAAATGTCTTTATCCACAGGGGCTCTTTTTGTAATTTAAAGGTTTTGAATGTTCGAGGTTTACCACTGACAGGCAAAAAGCCGGTGACAGAAACAGGCTTTCTCAGATGTAAAAGGTACAATAACAGAGTAAAGATATTATGCCAACACGTTTATTTTCAGAGCCATGGGTTCAACTAAGGGAAATACTGTTCCCAGGACAATCTGGAACATATAACACCCTCAAAGGAAGCCTGTATTTTTGCCTCAATTACAATGATAAATATCAGCAGCAAGAAAAAACGCAGAACCAGTAAACTATGCCACATGAAAGCAGCAAAGAGGGAAATTTGGTCGACTTTCTGGATATATATCAGTGTCTGAAACCGATTAGGGGCCAGATTTCTTTTTTTTTCTTTTTTTTCACGGGCATCTTGAACTTATCAGAGCCTCTTGCCTAGATTTTGGGACATACCACTCATTTACAGTATTTTAGTATTGATACGAAGAAATAACAAAATCATCTAGGATTTTCAAAATGCCTACACAGCATTCACTCAACAATGCTTGCTTTTGGGAGGGGGGCACGAGGGAGTGAGACGGAGACGAAAACAATCTAAAACAAATCTTTAAAAACCCATTTGGAAAACATCACTCTATAAAGAGAGGTAACTTTAAAATTCTATCAAGTAGACTTATCTGACACCAAAAATATTGTGGTAAAAAAGTTCCAGGCTCACCCAAGTGAATAAACGATGCAGTAGCTGCCTTTTATTTCCCCTTAAGTTTCACAGCAGATCCTGGTAACTGGCTCAAATACTTATCAAGTGGTCAAAGGAAAACATACAGCACAGTAAAGTGAGGGAACAATTACCCCTGAACAACCTCCGCGTTCAGCACATTACAGGGCTCTCAGTGTTTCCCATAAGCTACTCAGAACTTGCCCACGGTTTCAGAATCCAAACCACTTTCACCTTCACAGAAAGAAAGATTCTTGGGTATTTTGTGTGGCTTCTTAAAAATTTTAACTTATTTTTAAGTAATCTCTACGCCCAACACGGGGGCTTGAACTCATGGCCCGAGATCAAGAGTTACCATGTTCCACCAACTGAGCGAGCCAGGTGCACCAGATCTCGGCTATTTTGAAACCTTTTTTTTTTTTTTTTCAAACCTCGGCTATTTTGAAAACTTTTTAAAAGAGTTATTTCAATTTATTGAAATTTATTATTCAATTTATTGAATATATTATTCAATTATTCAATTTATTCAGGCGTTATTCTGAAATCAAAAGAAAATCAACGGATTAATACCAGGAGGATCGACCCTGAAAGAAAACAGAGACATACATAAACACAGGGCAAAGCAGGAACGCAGGAAGGTCCCTTCTAAACCAACCTTGTATTTTCCTCACCTGAATTTTCAATTCTTTTAGTGTCTGATTAGCAGAAACAAGAAGTGCTTTCTCACCACGGACTTTTCTATGTCGCATACTGCGCCGAATGACTTGCTTTTGATAGGCTATGTAATTCTGATGGGTTATCTTTTGCCGCTTCGTCCCTCCATTGCTCTAGAATAAAAATCCAGAACAAACAGCACTGAGATGATCCGCTCTGTGTGACCCATGCTCATAAAGTTCATCAGACAGACAAAAGCAATTTACTTACTGGTCCCTTAACCACTTGAAATTCAGTGTCAACAATGAGTAGAAACTCACCAAATCCTTACTTAGTAGGCTCACACAAAATTGGAAAAGAGGATGTGTGAGATATACCAGTAACTGCACGTAAGCGGCAGGTTTTTGTTTTTGTTTTTGTTCAAAAAGTTACAATGAGAACATTTAAAAGCAAAATGGTACGTTTGAACCTTCAATCAGAAAAACACACGTGATAAACTAAAAAACGTTAAGATTACTAAATTTAATCCAGAAACAACCTGAATCGTAATGTTTGTATTACACGATTTCTTTTGAGAAGGCGAGGAAGCTAAGTATAAACAGCTGAGAACGTTCAAAAGAAAAGACAGTATTAATAAAGACATCAACTTGGTTTGACTAAAAACGGGACACACTGTGCCTCTTGATGGGATCAAGAAAGAGCTCTGTCTGTGAAAGATCTTTGTGAAAATTTTTAGACCTGAATCTAATCAAACATTGAGAGCTGATTTCCAATGTACAAAAATTACAGAGACCAGAGAAACAAACTGAAATCAATAATGTATGGGGGCGATCAGCTGGATCAAGGATCAGGGACAATCTATACGACATTAAAGGTCAAAGAGGAAAAGAAAGGGGGTAAGGAGGTAGGACTGGCCTTCTAGCTATAATACAATGTACATACACCCTGACGGTTGCTTGGAGGAGGAAATACTATTTTACATCTTTGGGATACCTGGAAAATTCTGAGTATGGGCAATAGGACACTGCCTTACTTATATGCTGCTTTAAGTATGTATGTATTTTTAAATTTTAGAGAGAGCAAGGGAGGGTGGGGGGAGAGAGAGAAAGAGAGAAAGAGAGAGAAAGAGAGAGAAAGAGAGAGAAAGAGAGAGAAAGAGAGAGAGAGAGAAAGAGAGAGAGAGAAAGAGAGAGAAAGAGAGAGAAAGAGAGAGAGAGAAAGAGAGAGAGAGAAAGAGAGAGAGAGAAAGAGAAAGAGAGAGAAAGAGAGAGAGAGAGAAAGAGAGAGAGAGAAAGAGAGAGAGAGAGAAAGAGAGAGAGAGAGAAGAGAGAGAAAGAGAGAAAGAGAGAGAGAGAGAAAGAGAGAGAGAGAAAGAGAGAGAAAGAGAGAGAGAGAAAGAGAGAGAGAGAAAGAAAGAGAGAGAAAAGAGAGAGAGAAAGAGAGAGAGAAAGAGAGAGAGAGAAAGAGAGAGAGAGAAAGAGAGAGAAAGAGAGAGAGAGAAAGAGAGAGAAAGAGAGAGAGAGAAAGAGAGAGAGAGAGAAAGAGAAAGAGAGAGAGAGAGAGAGAGAGAGAGAGAGAATGAATATGAATCACCAATAGGCTCCATGCTCAGCATGGAGCCCGACTCAGGGCTCAATCACACAACCCTGGAATTATGGCCTGAGCTGAAATCAAGAGTCAGATGCTCAACAAACTGAGCCAACCAGGCACCCCTGATTTAAGTATTTAGGGGTGAAAACGCATGACAGATACTATTTACCGAAAGATAGTTGGGCAAAATATGCAGGCATACATACATACATACATATGGATCCAGAATTCCTAATGCGCCAGTCTTAAGAGAAAAATGATAGATAAGAGCCAAATGTCTTTCTACGACACCCCCATGAACACTTCATAAGGAGGCTAAGAGTCAACAGTCTTCTGTTAACCAGGCCAAGGAGTGAGAGGCACAAGATTCCTCAGACAGTTTTCCCCCCGCTTTAATTAAATGCGGATGAGGTAAGCCCCAGGCCCTGGCTCTGGTTTCTGCAGTTGTCACTGAGTGTTAGCTGCGCATGAGCAGAGTGGATCAGGGGCCATTATGGACACAGATGCCACACACTCATTACTAACAGAGATCCCGGGATTTACAAAGCAAATAAGAGCACTGGCTCAGAGTGACACCTGCTGGCTGGGCTCCACGCAAAGCCAGGTTTCGCTCTAGCCCCGAGGCTACAGAGATACACAGGTGGTTCTAACATTCGTTAACAAGTTATGTGGGGGACGCCTGGTTAAGTGTCTGACTTTGGCTCAGGTCAGGATCTCACGGTTCTGGGTTCAAGCCCTGCGGTGGGCTCTGTGCTGACAGTTCAGAGCCTGGAGCCTGCTTCCGATTCTGCGTCTCCTTCTGTCTCTGCCCCTCCCCTGCACACGCTCTGTGGCTCTCAAAAAAAAAAAAAATGTTTTCTAGTGTTCATTTAAGTTATGTGGCAAGTGGAGTTAAGGAAAAAGAGGAGCACCGGGACGTCTCAGTTGGCTAAGCATCTGACTCTTGATTTTGGCTCAGGTCATGGTCTCAGGGTTGCGGAGATCGAGCCCTGTGTCTGGGGCTCTGTGCTGACGGTGCGGAGGCTGCTTGGGTCTCTGTCTCTCTCTCCCTCTGCCCTCCCCTGCTCACGTGTGCACATGCTCTCTCTCAAAATAAATAAAAACACTGAAAGATAATAACTTAAAAGTTGATGAAACATTTTCCTTAATCTCATCCGCAGAAACGAAAGATGAAGGTGGACCTAAATTCTCCAAATTAGGAAGGATAAAAATATCTACAACGTATCCAATTTTACTTTAGAAATACAAAACACAACCAAATTACAAATCCCTTGGCATTAGGCTAGATATATTTTTTAATGGCTCTGATTTTAAATGGGTCCAAAAGCTTTTCCCAGAATTATTTTTTCAAAAAAAAAAAAAAAAAAAAAAAAGAATCTAAATCCAACTATGTGACAAAAACCAGCCCACTGGTTTTAGATGGCTTTCAATTACCTAAGCGATATCTGACACTGGGTGCATTATTAACCTGAACTGTAGAAAAGGTCAAAGTCAAAGGGACTGGGTTGATCTAGCTTAGAGAGGGGAAAAAAGAGGATTTGTTCCTCCCCATTAAGGACAAGTAGAGATGCATCATTTCCTATTACAGGGATTTAAAACCGTAATTACAGAAGCTATCTGTACTGAACTGTAATACATTACAAAGAAAATGTCTGAGGACCCTGAAGGTCTGGAAAAGCTTGCCATTCTTCTGGGACCATCTCCTCTTTTCAAAAGGAAGGCTACATTTTTTTGAGGGTCAAAAATATTTAAAACATTCCAGAGTATGACAATATCCAAACAAGGAGAGGGAAGACAGAAGAAAATTATAATGTATACATAAAAAAAAATTATAGCGTAAAAAGTGATGTTTCCCAGCATTCTCTGTCATATTTGTAAATACGAAATCCGCTGTCATCCACAACTAAGAAGAGTAATTCCACATCCACTCTTTAGAAAGTGCTGTGGTTACAACCACAATGAATAAAACTAGACATTCAGAAACGTTGGCTTCCCAAAATTCTAAATCACTTGAAAATGTAAAGAGATTTCGAAATTAACTCAGGCTGAAGAGCAAAGCTTGAAATAACAGAAACTAAAGACAATATGAACTTACATATCTATCTTTACAAACTAATTGACAAAGTTTATCTCTTTATTCAGAAAATGAGTCTGCGACAACAGATTTGGGAAAGAAGGAGATTCCCAACTGATTAGAAAACCACACTTCCAAGAGACAATCATTAAAACGATATAGTACTGCCAGCCAAGCAATGAAAGAAACTAGAGTCCTGAGGCTGGATCGAGATGTTCACTGCCCTCCACAAGCATGCAATTTTAATGTATCAACTAAAGTGAGCAAACAAACTAGTTTGTGGGTGTGGGATTTGCAAGATGGATTCTACGAGGCGATGGGGACATGAGAAGAGTTGATGACAAACACGGTTAGGAGTTAACCACAAAGATAGGTCTGCAAACTCCAATCAAGAGATAGTCTCAAAAGCCATCCCAAGAAACAGAAGACCTACATCGACAAAGATACGAGTAAGCACAGTGTTTACAATGTCCCGTCAAAACAAAACAAATCGGCGGCGTTCCTGTAAAATGTATGGGTCTGGCTCCTTCTGAAGCAAGGGGCCCTCTGATGTGGACCGAATGAAACACAAACTGGCCTCACAGAATGGCTAACCGAGGTGAGCAGGGTGGGACCCAAGGTCCCAGTACGGTTCTCTGACAGGTATTGACGGCATTTCAGGAGCGGGAGCAAGGAGGGGAAAATGTGGATCTCTCTCTGTGCCGGGTGGAAAACTACAAGTAACATTCCCTGCAAGAGACCAAAATTCCAGCCAACAGGGCTTTTCTGACTTTCTTATGGTGAAAATGAAGTCAAGTATCAGTGTGTCCAGATATTTCTACTCTGTTAACAGATGTAGCTGATGGAGAGTCTAACACTTGTATTCCTTTAGGGAGAAGGTTAAACATAGTTTGGCTACTCTATTTTAGCAGCAAAAAATAAACAAATAAAAATGAATATCTCAGCTGATACAACTAATTGTAATTAAGGAGAAATTCCATGAATTTAAGGTATCTGTAGAATACCCTGGAACTCAGTAGTCTTGACTTTTTGGGAAGCTGAAACTTACCTACACCTTATATCAACCATATTCCCAAGTTATTCCCCGTTCTTAATACCCTTTTCTCCAATGTCACTATGAACATGCAGAATATAAGCAGGATAGAACATTATAACAGAATACACACAAAACAGGAAACTTTAAAAGAAAAACATTAAATTCGTCACAAGGAAATAAGAAAGACTAACGCTGATCTGGTCATTTTACTAACACCTTAATTAGAAACCCAGAAATCTCTTCTATAAATTCAATTACTAAGACCATGGTTGATTTTGTTTGTAATGAGGGAAATGGAGTTAATTTTTTCATACTTAAAGATTCGATGATTAAGCAACACACCAAGATATGTGTCTTGTTTTAGTCTTCTTTTCCAGCTAACGATTTGATCATTATATCTTAGCCTGTGTTACTTAATAGCAACAAATACATTAATTCTGGAATAATGCAGTTCATGGGATTTTGAGAGAAATCAGGGCCACTACTGTGTGCCACCAAAGTGAGGAAAAGAGGGCAAAAAAGGAGGCCAAGAAACCAATGTCCCACACGGGGTACAGACATATGTCCAGGGGCAGGGAGAGGCTGCTTTCAGGAAAGCTGAAGGTAGGACAATGAAAAGCAGCTTCAACACGTACTTGATTAAAATCAGGATCTTTTTCTCCATCTGGTTTAGCTTCTTCCTTATCCTCCTCTGTTTCAGAACTACTCACATTCAGCTCCGGAACTGAATCCTTCATCACCTGAATGCAAACACAGAGAGAAAAGAAGAGAAGAGAAGAGAAGAGAAGAGAAGAGAAGAGAAGAGAAGAGAAGAGAAGGAGGGGGAGAGGGGGAGAGGGGGAGAGGGGGAGGGAGGGAGGGAGGGAGGGAGGGAGGGAGGGAGGGAGGGAGAGAGAGAGAGAGAGAGAGAGAGAGAGAGAGAGAGAGAGAGAGAGAGAGATGGTCAGAACCTTGCAGGGCAAGCCTTGGATGGTGTGGGGGCTTTATCAACAGTGGGATAACAGACCAAGCAGAGGATCAAGACTCAAGTTTCTTGTGCTCTTTTAACATGTTAGTTTGTATCCTAGGACTTACTCTCTTCTGTATAACGCGCTCATCATAAATGTAAGTAAGCAGTATCTGCAAGTTACTACTATCGGGCTTTTACAATGATGTGATTTTGCAGAAGTTCAAAGAGGCTCTAAGCTTATCCTGGACCCTAGCACAGGGACTGTCAAACCACTCAGACAATATTCCTTACAATTGAGAGAGGGAAGGATGGAAGGGCAAGTGCTCCTCTGTATTGTGAAATACTGTTGTGAAACTCCAAACAAACAATAAAGCTTTAGATAAACTGGATACCATTTTTTCTAATGTATTTGTTTTGAAAGAGACAGAGAGCATGGGGGAGGAGCAGAGAGAAAAAATCCCAAACAGATTATGCCCTGACTGCCCCAAACCCGTTAAGAGGCTGAAACTCAGGAACCGTGAGATCTTGACGTGAACCTAAGTCAGATGCTTAACCCACTGAGCCACCCAGGCGCCCCAAATGGATACTACTGTAGATACAATTGTATACAGGGACTAACAGGCACGAACCCAGAGACATTTACCCTCATTAACTTCATTTTCTCAGCAAAATGAGGAAATAAAGGCCTTAGTTCAACTTGTAAAGGAGAACCCAAGAACTAAAGAGCATAATTTGTAAATTTATCCTCCTAAAACAATGTGTTTGGTAGCTATCATCAAATAAAAAGTAGTTTCATCTTTAATTCCAGCAATCCTGCAATCAACTTAATGACATGCACAGAGATCTGGGACAGGATCTACCTAAGAGCTATCCCTAATATAATAAAAATGTTCCAAATCCAATGCACAGCAAGTTTTCACACTCCTGTTCCCAAAACACACCTCAATCTGTCTACTTCATTCTCTTAGAGATAAACGCAAGGGGCTCTAAATGGACCCTCCTTATTCCTGTTCTGCCCTTGCCCAAAGACCACGGCCATGGCAACCTTTTTAAAGCATAAATCATATCACACTATGACCTTGCTTACAACTCTCCAGTAGCTTACATCTATACCTGGAATGAAATCCCAAATCCCTGGTAGGAAGTATAAAATGTGATAGGATTTGCTCCCCTACTCCATACCACTATACATTGATAGAGGAAACCTCACTTTAGACCCATCCTGTCCACTATGGTAGTCACTGGCTGGCTACATGTGGCTCTTTAAATATAAATGTATTAAAAATTCAGTTCCACAGCCGCCACAGTCACATGTAAATAGTGGCTCCCATAGCAAACATACGGCACCGACACAGAACGTTTCTATCGCCGCAGTGATCTCTACACATGACTCACTCTGCAGCTTAAGCACATTAGGCTTACCCTCTGCCTGAAGCTCCCTTCACAGGCTGGATCTCTGTGCTCCACCAAGATGGGTTTCCCGTCCATTTCGCATCGAACACCGCCACCTCCACCTCCTGCCACTTCCCCCTTTACCCTGCTCGATTTTCTTCAAAAACACTCGTTCCTGCGTTATCTTATTAATTTGTGGGTTCTAGATCTTTTTTTAAATTGAAATGTTTGATATACAACACTATATTACTTTTATTACACTGTGAAATGTCCAAGAACGCTCGTTCCCTTTGCCATCGTATGTTTGAGATTTACTTTTTTGGCAAATTACAAATTTCCAATATAACACTGACTACGGTTACCACTACATACATTATACACTCTAGGTAGCCGTGACTTATTTCATAACCAGAGGTTTGGATCTCTTAATTCCCTTCACCCACTGCACTCCTTCTTTAACCATTTAAAAATTTTTTAAATTATTTTTATTTAATTTTTTTTAACATTCATTCATTTTTGAGAGAAAGAGAGAGACAGAGCGTGAGTGGGGTGGGGCAGAGAGAGAGAGGGAGGCACAGAATCCCAAGCAGGCTTCAGCCCACCCCCACCCCAAGCTGTCCACACAGAGCATGACAGGGGGCTCGAACTCACAAACCATGATGCTTAACTGACTGAGCCACCCATGTGCTCCTTCACCCATTTTTTTTTTTTTAAATTTACGGATTTATCATTTTGAGAGAAGAGGGCAAGAGCACAAGTGGGGGGGGGAGGGGGAGAGAGAGGGAGAGAGAGAGAGAGGGAGAGAGAGAGAGAGGGAGAGAGAGGGAGAGGGAGAGAGAGGGAGGGGGAGAGAGAGAGGGAGGGGGAGAGAGAGGGAGGGAGAGACAGGGAGAGAGGGAGAGAATCCCAAGCAGGCTTCATGCTGTCAGCCCAGAGCCTGAAGCAGGGCTCAAACCCGGAGACCATGATCTGAGCCGAAGTCAAGAGGCAGACGCTTAACTGACTAAGCCACCCAGGAGACCCAAGGTAATTGTAGTTTTGTAATATAGATTGAAATCACAAAGAGGGCTGCCTCCAGCTTTTTTCTTTCTCAAGATTGCTTGGGCTATTGAAAATGTTCTGCGGTTCCATACAAATTTTAGGATTGCTTGGTTTTTACTTCTGGGAAAAATGCCATTTCAATTTTGATAGGGGTTCCGCTCAACCTGTAGATGGCTTTGAGTAATGTCGTTATTTTGACGATACTAATTGTTCCAATTCATTACCAAGGAATAGCCTTCATTTTGTGTCTTCTTCAACTTCATCAATCTTACAGTTTTCAGTGCACAGATCATTTACCCAATTGGTTAAATTTACTTCTATTTTCCTTTTCATGGAAGTGTAAATGGAATGGTTTCTTTAATTTCTGATAGTTTGTTGCTAGATGTATAAAAAATGCAACTGATTTTAAATAAGCTCTACGCCCAACATGGGGCTTGAACTCATAGCCCTGGAATCAACTGATTTTATATTGATTTTGCACCTTGCAATATAATTAAATTTGTTTGTAAGTTCTAACAGTTATTTGGTGAAGCCTTTAGGGTTTTCCACATATAAAATCATGTCATGTGTCAAGAGTGATAGTTTACTTCTTCCTTTACAGTTTGGACATGTTTTTATTTCTCTTTCCTGCCTAACTGCTCTTGCCAGGATTTCAAATACTATGCTGAATAAAATTGGTGACAACTGACATCCTTGTTCCTGATCTAAAGGGAAAAGCTTTCACCTTTTTACTACCGGCTGTGGGCTGGTCATACATGACCTCTATCAAGTTGAAGTATGATCCAACTCTATCCACTTTATTGAGTTTTTCTTATAAATGGATAATACACTCTATCAAGTGCTTTTCTGCATTCATTGAGATGATATTATTTTATCCTTCCTTTCATTAATGAGGTATTTCATGTTGACTGATTTGCAGATGAATCATCCTTGCTTCCCTAGAATAAACCCCACTTGATCACAGGGTAGGTTCCTTTTAACATACTGTGAAATTTGGTTTGCTAATACTTTGTTGAGGGTTTCCACACCAATGTTCACAAGAGATACTTGCCTCTAATTTTCTTTTTATGTGGCATCCTTGCTGGCCTTGAAAACTGAGAGCATTCTCTCATCTTCTACTTTTTGGAAGAATTTAAGAAGGACAGGTATTAAATCTTTGTTTGGTAGAATTCACTAATGAAGCTATCAGGTCCTGGACTTTTGTTTGTTATTTCATGATTCAGTCTTGGAAAATTATGTTTCCAGAAATACATCTACTTCTTGAAAGTTCTCTAATTTTCTTGTAATTAATTTCCAGTTTCATACATTGTGATTGGAATAGATGCCTGATAATGATTTCCGTCTCCTTCAATTTATTGACTTATTTTGTGGCACAACACATGACCTATGCTGGAGAACGGTCTATGTCCATTTGAGGAGACAGTGCATTCTCCTGTTGTTGGATGGAGTGTTCTACATCTATCTATCTATCTATCTATCTATCTATAGATATATATATCTATTAAGTTCATGTGGTCTTACAGGTCATTTAAGCCCATGTTTCTTTATTGATTTTTTTGTCTAGATGATCTATTCATTGATGTCCCACTGTCAATGCATTGCTGTCAACTTCTCCTTTAGCTCTGTTAACATCTGCCTTACATACTTAGGTACTATGTTGGGTACATATTGGCAAACGTTATATACGTTTATGTTCTTGTTGGATTGACTTATCCTTATGTAATGACCATCTTTGTCTTACTACACTTTGTTTTAAAATCTATTTTCTCTGATACAAATAGCCTTCTTTTGGTTTCCATTTGCACGAAAGAGCTTTTCCTACCCCTTCACGTTCAGTCTCTGTGTATCCTTACATCTGAGATGAGTCTCTTATAGGCAACATATAAGTGGCTGATTCGCCTTGTTTTTTGTGTCCATTCAGCTACTCTGTGTCTTTTCATTGGGGAATTTAGTCCATTTACATTTAAATTAACTATTAATAGGCATTTACTTATTGCCAATTTGTTGTTTTCTAGTTCCTCTCTTCTCCTGCTCCTCTTCTGTCCACTGATGACTTTGTTTAGTGCTATGCTTTGATTCTTTTCTCATTATGTTTTGTGTATCTACAATAGGTTTTTGCTTTGTGGTTAACATAAGAGTCACACTTAAAATATACTGGTATACAGCAACTTAAATTTAATCATATTCTAAAACTGTTTTTTAACACCCCCAATGTTTTATGTTTTTAATACAATTTTCTACATCTTTTTATTTTTTGTATGCCTTAATTATTGCAGATAGTTATAATTGCTACTACTTTTAACCTTCACACTAGCTCTATCAAGTGATTAATCCACTTCCTTTACTATATATTTATCACTGAGATTTTTACTTTCACATTTTCTTATAACTAATTAGTCTCCTTCCTTTCAGCTTAAAGAAGTCCCTCTAATTTCTCACAGGGCTGGTTTAGTGGTGATAAACTTTTAGTTTGTACTTACCAGGAAAACTGTTGATCTCTCCTTTAATTTTGAATGATATCCTTGCCAGGAATAGTGTTTTTGGTTGAAAGTGTTTTTCCTTCAGCCCTTTGCATAGGTCATGTTACTCCTGACATGACAAGATCTGTTGGTAAGTCTTATGGAGATTCCCTTGTATGTAACAAGTTGTTTTTCTCTTGCTGCATTTAAGATTCTCTAACATTTGAGAAAATCTTCATTAATGTATCATAGCGTGGAACTTTCTGGGTTTATTTTACTTGGAATTCTCTGGGCTTCCTGGATTCAGGTGTATGTTTCCTGTCCACATTAGGGTAATTTTCAGCTGTTATTTCTTCAGAGAAGTTTTCTGCCCATTTCTCTATCTCCCGTCTTCTGGGACCTCTACAATGTGTATGTTTTTCTGCTGCATGTTGTACCATAGGCCCCTTAAGCTATCTTCATATTTAAAAAAAATTTTTAACTGCTCTGGGTGAATTCTGCAGTGTCTTCCAGATCACTGACCTTTCTTGTATTTGATGTAATCTCCTATGGAAATCTTCTAGTATATTTTTCAGATGAGTTATTGCATTCTTTGGCTCTGTGATTTGTTACTTTCTTGTATTTTCTACCTCTTGGTTGAATGAAATTCTGTGTTCATCAATTATTCTCCCAAATTCTGTGAGCATCTTTATGACCTTTACTTTGAACACTTTCTTAGGTAAATTACTTATCTGTTTTGTTACAGGTTTTTTTGCTTCTTTGTTTGGGAGTTTTACCTTGTTCTTTCATTTGGAACCCACTCTTCTGTGTCCTCATTTTGCAGGACTGTTTCTATGGGTTAAGTGGAACTATCTCTCCTGGTCTTGAAAGAGTGGCCCTGCATTAACACTGAAGCGTATTACTATTTAACTTTCTCTTACTTCTAGTTTGTCAAACTGACTGTTTCAGAACTGGGGGGCACAGAAAGGCAGTCCCCTCTGGCCATGAGAGCCCAGTGCCCAACAGGCATCCTCTGTGGATCCATTCCCCATAGCTTTATGGTTCTCAAAGGCTGAGGTACCTGTGGGTCAAAGCCCTTCTTTCCTCAGGGAGGAGTTCCATATGTGTGAGATTCGTCCCCCATAGTGGGTTGCTGTGCAAGGAGGTGGTGTTTTGGGGGAGACGGTATCTCTGCTACCCATCTTGATGTGTCCCCTTTATCTTTTGTGAAGCATCTGTTCACCTAGTTCTCAAGTTCCTTTCAAAGGGAATTATTCCACATGTAGCTGGATATTTGCTGTATCTGTAGGAGGAGGCTAAGTTTAGGATCTTCCTATGCTTCCATCTTGAACCTCCTCCCTTTCTGGGTTTGGTCCTCATCTTCTGCATGAGGTACAAATGTTCTTTGTTCACCCCCAGCACAGAGCCCAAGGCGGGACTTGAACTCACAAACCTGAGATCTAGAGTCAGATGCCTAACTGACTGAGCCACCCAGGCACCACAAGAGATACAAATATTCTTGAGGGCAGACACCTTGTCTGTCTTTTTCACCATGTATTCCCTCCATGCCAAGACCATTCCTGGTACACAGCTGACATCTAATAATTATTTGTGGAACAAATTAATAACAAAATCCACATACAATCAAAGTAACTATTCATTTTCACTCCTTATCCGATTTCTATTCTTATGCCAAATAGCTCCAAGGAAAGAAAAATGTGATCCTAGGCAGGCCTCAGTGAAAATCCAACCGCAAGTCAAAAAGCAAGCTTGATCATTACTGGTCATGGCCACAAGAGGGACTGGTACCTTTTTATTATCCACAACTTTATGGACGTAGATGGTGGCTTGAGTGTATTCACGTAGGTCCCTCTGCTGTTGACATAATAAGCCCTCTCTGCATTCTGGACAGAGTTCTAAAGAAACAAAGTAAATCAGAAGTGGCTGAGGAATTAATGTCAAAGAAAAAAAATATATAAAAACAAACATCAAAGCTACCAGGGAGCATTCATTAAATAACTATTACTCATATTTTCTATTAATGTATTCCATTGAATGCGTTTACTATAAACAAATAAATAAAGACACAAATAATGGAATGGGAATAGGATAATTCTCACCTGGGGCGTATTAGTTTGGACCAACACATGCTCTTTAATTTTAAGTAGGGAATACAGCAGTGACATCCCCTCCTTCCCTCTTAAAATGTCACATTTTAACTACACGAAACATAAACAGATGAATATGAAAACTTACTTGGCTCAGAAATATACTGTGTTTCTGAAGGGTTTACATCTCCCACTTCAGTTCTTGTGATTTTAATTACATGATCCACGACAAAGAGCTTTTGAATCATTTGCCACTCGCCGGGCCATATGAGAGCTATACTGTGCAAAAGAACCCAACATGCCTTAAGACACATGGAAATGAAGGGAACTAACATAATCCATTAGTCTCCCAAAACCAAAACATCAAAAGCAGTATTTAATACAAAGAAGTTAAAAAGGAAAAGATACATCTTCCTCAACAATGAACACTAGATTTCCTCATACAAAACAATGGTGTTACAGCAATGAAAGTAAAGGGACTATAGTTACAGGAAGCAATATGGCAACATTTCAAAAACTGAAACTGAATACACAAGTTAGTTACAGAGGGATATCATATAATGCCCATTTATATAAAACATTTTTAAATATGCAAAATATTAGTGTGTGTGTGTGTTTGTGTTTAAGTAGTATTTCTGAGGATGATAACCCTCAGCATCAGGCCTGTGGTTACCGCAAGGGAGGAAGAGAGAGAGAAAAGGGGGAATGGAAGAAACGATAAGTACCGAGGGACCTTAGATTTTATTTGAACTGTTTTTCTTTTTTTTTTTAAAGTCAATTTTATTTATTTATTTTCAACTTAAAAGAGAGAGAAGGGGCAAGTGGGGCAAAGGAGCAGAGGGAGACAGAGATTCTTAAGCAGGTTCCATGATCAGCACAAAGCTCAAAACAAGGCTCGATCCCACGACCCTGGTAACATGCATGACCTGAGCTGAAATCAAGAGTCAAACGCTCAACTGACAGAGCCACACAGGTACTCCTGAATTGTTTAACTTTTAAGCTGGCTAATACACACATTTCTTTTATTATTACAGACATTTTCCAGATGTCCAACATTTATAGCACCCACCCCGCAAAGAGGAAGGAAGGAAAAAGAGAGCTGGGGGAGAACCTAGAAGAAGAAACAGATTAACTCTCAGTTTCCATAAACGATGGTAAAGTATTAACACGGATAACAAACTCCCCGCCTCTAGCTTACTGCCAAAGAAATTGTTATTTGTGTGTTCTAATTTTCACGGTTTATAAGGAATATCAGAGGCATTCTATCTTTTCTTACACAGTTAAAAATTATTTGAAAAGATCAAATGGCAACATCAGGAGTGAGTTTCATATTAAGAGCCCTTATGGAAGCACTTGGCAGGTGGCACAAAAATTTCCATTTTAAGACCCCAGAATTCCTGACGACCAGTTCAGTGGCTCCGCTCTGGTGCCATGCTGCCTTCCTCCTCCTCATCTGTTTCCTGAAGCCTGGGGGCTGCAGGAAAAACAACTACAATCAAGATCCCTGGTGATTCTGGGATGCTGGAAGACATCTGCTAGAGAGGCTGTATTGGTACCCGAAGCTTCTGGAAGAAGAAGGCAGGGCTTCAGGAAGGACAAAGCACAGAAAAAGAACAAGGTAGCCTCAGGGGGCTTCTCGCCTGTTAGGGAGAGACAGTCTTGCTTTCTTTAAAAAAAAAAAAAAAAAGTTAAGTGCTCACTCTGGTGGAGTTTATGAAACAACACTCCCCACAATTCAGCAAAGGCCCAGATTCTTCAAACAGACTGCTTATGTCAGAGGAAAAATAACCTAAATATACTTTATTAGTCATTAGAAAATCACATGGAGGTGCCTTGGTGGCTCAGTCGGTTAAGCATCCAACTTTGACTCAGGTCATGATCTCGCGGTTTGTGAGTTCGAGCCCTGCGTCAGGCTGTGCTGACTGCTCAGAGCCTGGAGACTGTTTCAGATTCTGTGTCTCCCTCTCTCTCTGCCCTTCCCCCATTCACACTGTCTCTCTCTCTCTCTCTCTCTCTCTCTCTCTCTCAAAAAGAAATAAACATTAAAAAAAAGAAAAGAAAAGAAAAATAAAAATCACATGAAGAGAAGAAACTCACAGTTTAGAATCTTCTTTGGTCATGGAAGCAAATGTAAACATGAGTCCCCCATGGGGGCACAGAAGAGCACTGTTTCCAACTGATGACACGGGACTACATCTTGTGGGTTTTCTATTCAAAGGAGACAAGGAGGATCAACATACTTCACTATGGCAATGACTTCAGATTTTTAAAGTAATTATTTTAAAATTAGACACACATTTAAAAGGATACTAGTTAAATAAATGTTTTCTTAAGATTATTTAACTTAAACAAAAGAAAGCTTTTAATATGTGTAAAAAAAAAAAAAGTAACCATCAATGGTACCATGATCAGAATTCATACTTCTTAATTTTTATTTTCTTTTTTAAGTAGGCTCTATGCCCAACATGGGGCTTCAACTCATGGCCCTGAGATCAAGAGTCACATACTCTACTGTAGGAGCAAGCCGGGTACCCCTAGAACCCATAATTCTTTTTTTTTTTTCCAATGTCATTGGAATTTTGACATTTATTTTTAAGAGACAGAGCACAAGGGGGTGGGGGGTGGTGGGCAGAAAGAGAGGGAGACACAATCTGAAGCAGGCTTAACTGTCAGCACAGAGCCTGACGCGGGGCTTGAACCCACGAACTGTGAGGTCATGACCTGAGCCAAAGTCGGATCCTTAACCGATTTGAGCCACCCAGGCGCCCCTAGAATCCATTATTCTTAAAATACTAAAGTGAACAACAACAAAAGGAAATAGAAAATGTTGGGTTCTACCTGACAAATTTCCGCCATTCTTCTACAAAGAACTGTGACACAATGTACAGGACATCTGTATCCTGGAACAGAGAAGCACACACAAATGCCTGTTAACTCGGTGCGCACGTAACCGAAACCCTTTAGGGATAATGTTTTTCCATGTACTGTGGTTCTCCTTCCTCAAGTTTTATAACTAAAATGTAAATACAGCCCTCTGCCAAGGAACCGTAAGCTAGAATAAACCCACTGATTAGACTACCAAAAAATGAGAATCTGGGTTGTTCTGAAACAGTTCACTGGGAATTTGTCAAGAGCTTTGAAAAGGTAAGAATTCCATCCTTTGTGGGGATCATTATACCTCTGGCCAGTTACTGAGACATGGTCTGTTTTTGTCCTGGAACAAATTCGGAAGAGAAGTCTTTTGCTCGTTTGCAATCATCTTATGTAAGGCTTCATTTTCTTCCCCTTCTCTTTCTAAAATCTGAAAAAAGAGAACGAAGCAAGAGGTAATCAACCACCTCCTGCTGACGGCACAGGGCTTGCCTCCTCCCTACACCCCCATCAGAAGTACAATGTCAGCTCTGAAAAGTCAATCCAGGGAGGCGGCATGCGATCCCCACAGATGCCAGCACAACATTCAGTACCTTGCACTGTGAGCAGCATTCTCTGTAACTTGGAAACTCAGGAGCCTTTGGAAAGTACTGTTGCAGTTTGTTCCAAGCGTCTTTAGAAACAAGTCGTCTTTCGTTTTCAGATATGCATAACTCCCCTGAGTTAAAAAAATGAAAAAATTATATTTGGGGGAAAACAGCTTTAAAAGGTCAATATACACACCCTTCAACAAATCTATCTTCTATTACTTAAACTTTAGGAAAATTTGTATGTATTCTTTTCCTTATTTTCTGTAATTTGCACCCTCTTTCCCTCGTTTCAAAAATCTGTAGATTTCATCTTCAAGGTCATTTAATTCTAAAGGTGGTAGCCTTTCCGGTATATGCTTCATCTAGGTCTGCGGTTGAAAAATTAGGTGATAAAATCACATAGATGAGACCAGGGAGGGGCAAGAAAGCACTAATAGGGCCTGCAGGGACCCTGGTGCCCCTGTGACAAGGCAGGGTGTTCAAGAGAAACGCATCTCCACCCACAGTTAAATGCCACGCTTCCCTACAGGTTTTTTCTTTGCTTTTATTTTTAATGTTTATTTACAGAGAGTGAGAGGGAGGGGAAGAGAGACAGGGAGAGTGAATCCCAAACAGGCTTCCCGCTGTCAGTGCAGAGCCCGGCGTGGGGCTTGAACCCACAAACCTCGAGATCATGACCTGAGCTGAAATCAACAGGAATTTAACAGACTGAGCCACTCGGATGCCCCTGTGGTTCCAATTTCTATTGTTTGGCTGCTCCCGGTTGATAAATTAGTAAACTGCATTTTAGTCATTACCCAAAAAAACTACCGTTAAGTTCTGAAAGCCATACATTTGCTTCTACCCCCATAACTAAGAGTAATTAAGCCAGTGACCTTTCTAAATACTGTGTTGTCATTTTGGCTTTACATATTCTATGTAATAAATAAATGGAGAATCAGAGAAATTGGTATACAGACTCACTGTAGGTTGTTTACAAGGAAGCTGGGATATGACCCCAGATCTGTCTCATCCAAACTCCACAATTTCTAACACCTCAAAATGCATCTTCTTACCTTACACCTCTTATTGAGCTTTGAATACTCAAGAAAAGGTTATTTTGCATTAAAAAAACATGACCAGAGAAAATAGGTCACACTGCAAAAATTAACTTTCTGAGCAGGCTGTTAAATTTCCTGAGGCTATGAAGATCCACTCCAACATGTCTATCCCCAGACACAACCAGGGAATTTTTTTTAAGTTAACTGGTTTATCAGATGTTAATTTAGTGCATCGTTTTCGGTGAAATACGATGCAGCCATCAAAAAGATTACAGTAGGTTTTCACAACCGATTTAGAAAAAAAACTCCAAGGCAGTTACAATTTTAAAGGGGTTTCTTTCCTTTCTCCCAAAAAAGGACTAAAGAGGACGTACATGCTATGTATATACGCGCATGGTATCGCACGGTGTGGTTCAGAAAAGCAGTGTGAATAAAGTAAATAATACAAACACACACACACATTAATAGCATGTCATGTTAACCATGGATGTGTTGCCCTTGTTTTAATAAGAGGTTATTATTTTTTTTAATATATTTTGAATTTTTTTTACATTTATTTATTTTTGAAAGACAGAGCACAAGTGGGGGAGGGGCAGAGAGAGAGGGAGACACGGAATCCCAAGCAGGCTCCAGGCTCTGAGCTGTCAGCACAGAGCCCGATGTGGGGCTTGAACTCACAAATCGTGACATCATGACCCGACCTGAAGTCAGACGCTTAACCGACTGAGCCACTCAGGAGCCCCAATAAGAGGTTATTTTTACGTAATGACTTACTTTAATGTGGGATGGGTATAAAGAACAACCTAAATTTATTTTGAAGTCAGAAGAGTATATGAATCATTCATTTTGCTGCAGTTTAACTGTCCCCTGTGCTCCTTGTGATGTGTCTACACTTAGGTACAAATCATTTTAATAACTGCTGATGATTTAATGTATCTGAATATGAGTTATTATGAGGTCATAAACAACTTTTTTTAGACTTGTATTCTGCAATAAGTTTCCTAAAACGTGAAAGGAAAAAGCCTATCAACTAAGTTCACTCTTGACCAACATCTCCCAATACAGATCAAACCAGTCATGAAAGATTAAATTCACCAAACACACTTGGATGGCCTAATTCCCAAAGATTCTTCTGACAAACACAGAAATCTAGTAGTAAACAATGAGTTCACACATTGTGTGTAAATACCCTCACCCACAAAATCTAGGTTAAACTATAGTAACTTGGGGCATAGAACACCTGAAAAACACATAAAAATAAAACGCAATGCTGTCCAACTATTAACCAATCTGTATAACAAAAGAGGTTTAAGTTACGGGAAGGTTATCCACTTAAATGAATATACAATGAACTGGGTAAGAACACTTAATACATAGAAAGTATCTGCAATAAATACTGAATTCTATGGTAGTAATCGATCTCCTAATGGAGTATAATCTGGTGATTAATTCACATAAATCTCTGATGTATTAAATATACACGGGGCTTTAGAAATACATCAGGATTTTACTATACAAATATGCAAATTCAAAAGAAGGACTTCCAGATAAAAATGACATTTATAACTGTACTTTCAGTGCCTCCTCAAATATCATTACACCAGAGGAAAGGGATTTTTTAAAAAATTTATAAAATCATGGTGACAAAGAGAACACAGAGGGAGCAATGCCAACAAAAATGTCTGAAGCTTAAGAGCAAATGGATGAGACAGAAGAAAAATTAATTTAAATGTGGTATAGGTCAGGAAGTAACCAGATTTACTACACAGCAGAACAGCCCCCATCGACCCAGGAATCAGAAGCACACAGAAGTAGGGATGAGATTGCAAAACAGGAGAATAGACCAAAAGTCTCTATTTAGGAGGCAGTTAAAATTCTCACGCCCTTCCTCAATGCCCTACAGATAAAAGCCACTCTATCCACAAAAGACCACAGGCTTCCCCCTGCACTGGAGGACAGAAAGTGCAGACATGAATGCGGTCATGAGCTGAGAGGGGGACCAGTAAATGTTTCACATAGAAGGCAAAGGCTCCCAAGCACTCTTCTCTCTTACAACCCCAGAGCAGCGACAGCGCAGTCAGCATTGTCCAGGCATGAAAATGGAAAATGCTGATGGAGAGATCCGAGCACCCAAGAACAGACACCAACAAGGAGAACTCCCGAGCACAACAGCCCAGCCACAGCACCCTAACAGCAAAGCTCGTCATCATCAGCTGCTGCCACACACACCCGGCAACCAGAGAGCATCTTGCACAGTACGTGAGGTAGGGCCTGCGCCAAGACAGGCCCGGGTGAGATGTCACAACACTGGGGACAAAAATCTGACAAGTTACCAGAAATGGAAGGGAAAAAAATACCTAAAAAGAATGGCTCTGGACAAAAGGTACATTGAAAGAGCAACTCTTCCCGCGCTTGGCAAAACTACCCTTCTAGTGTGGTGAACTTGAGGTGATTCTCACCTCTGTGTGCCTCACTTTACTTATTCATCAGTAAGACAGAGAAGACAGTAATACCTCTCAGCGTTGTTGTAGAGATTAAAGGAGCTAATACCTATACGCTTAGAAAACGACTGGGCACATGGCAAACATTCAATAAATGTCCACTATCATCTTACTATTATTAGTGCGATTACCACCACCACCACCACCACAGCTCAGGAAGGAGTTTTAATATAAATCTAATGAGTGAAGTGGGTTTCTAAGGTACAATATGCTGCACCTGTAAACCCTGGCATCCATGGGCAGACAGTACACTGACAAGTGAGGTCCACAAAATCCAGTCGTTGAGAACCATACTTTTGAAATATGAGGTAAAATAGGGGTGCCAGGCCGCCTCAATCAGTGGAGCACTCACTCTTGATCTCAGAGCACCTGGGTGGCTCAGTTGGTTAAGTGTCCGACTCTTGGTTTCAGCTTAGGTCATGATCTCACAGTTCATGGGTTCGGGCCCTGCATCGAACTCTGTACTGGTGGAGCCTGCTTGGGATTCTCTCCTTTGCTCTCTGCCTGTCCCCAGCTCATGCTCTCTCTCTCTCTCTCTCAAAATAAATAAGCGTTAAAGTAAAAAACAAAAACAAAACTAGATAATGTACAGCAACAAAATGCCACGAAGCTGAGATCAAGCCAAAGATCTTAACAAAACAAAACCCCAGCTCTTGTGCTCAATTTCTGCTGAAGAGTGCAGCCCAAGTTCTGAAATCACACTCAGGTCTGCCATGCTTTCTGTCAAAACTGTAATCCTGAAATGACAAGATGAGACAAGAAGTGGGAAGGCAGAGCAAAAGTCAGTGAGCTAAGGATTAAGATGACATCCGACTTGCGACGCGTTTTCCAGCAGTTGGGCAGCACCTCGCGGGAAAGTAGCAATGAGCCACAGAATCCTCAACTCTCGAAAGGGAGACAATTACCCCACTGTCCACACCCATGCTATGATGGATTTAAAAAAAAAAAAAAAAAAAAGCTGACACCACAGCAGGAGGAAAAAAACTGATCCACTCTTGGCTATTCGCTTCACCTTTATCTGCTTGTTCTGTCAAGCACTCCAGAGGGCATGTCTAACCCGCATGTGTGTTCCTAGTGTAAGGAAAGGCAAAATGGGAGAAAGGGTGATGTGACAGGAAAGACAGATGGGCTTGGGACCCATGACCCACAAACACCCGAATCCACATCCCACGATGACACCCCCTCCACGTGGTATGGTCAGCAAACGAGTGAGCTCAGCCACTCAGCTAGCAAGCTAAAGCACAGCGTGATAATGGTCAGCAACATCACCATGCCAAGCATCACTCACCTGACAATTACTGTCACTAGTGTCTTCAAGGAGTCTTGATACAAAAGCACTAAGGTGCATGAGGGTAAATATGAGATTATTGTGCGCTGATTTGGAATGAACTAATGAATTAAGAATTGGATACAGTTAGGGGGCTCCCGGGTGGCTCAGGTGGTTAAGTGGCCGACTTTGGCTCAGGTGGCGATCTCACGGTTCATGGGTTCGAGCCCCGCATCAAGATCTGGGCTCACGGCTCAGAACCTGGAGCCTGCCTCAGATTCTGTCTCCTTCTTTCCCTCTTTGCCCCTCCCCGGCTCATGCTCGGTCTCTCTCTGTCCCTGAATAACTGAATAACAATGTTTAAAAAGGAAAAAAAAAAAAGAATTGGATACAGTTAGAAATGAGAGAGGAGGAAGGAGACTTATGCAGTAAGTGCCTTTGAGAAGTTGATGCCTCTTTGATGTGCAGACAGCTAACAGAATGGGAAACTGTGTGCCATATACAAGGAGTCCCTTGCAAAAAGTTACTTATTAGAAGTGAGCACTAAGACCAAGTAAGAGATAATCAAATACACAGGATTGATTTAAAAAAATTGGAAATTATCATTAAGAGAACATAGCACACAGTAGCTACTCAATGGATATCTCAGAAATGAAACCAGAAGTAGCCCTAAGAATAAGAAATATATGAATTTTGTTCTCAGAGTATTCAAGTCAAACAAAGACTCTCACTCATGGGACATAACGGACATTCCTGCCTTCAAACTCAGTCTTTCAATTGACACACGACAAAGTTTCTTTTCTAAATATGGTAAAATCCTATTTTGTATTTTTTTAAAAAAATTGTTTGCAAGGAAAGAACATATGAGAGGCCCTGGCACGAAAGCAGGCAGTAAGAAGTTAACTGGGGAAAAGGACGGGAGAACAGAAATAGGAAAAGTCAAGCAGATTAGAAAGCCGGTTTACTGCACCATGACAGCCACATCAGGGCCTACTTCTCTCAGAAACCCGGGGAGAATACTTAACAAAACATCTGTGATACACTAACGTCAGACTAACAACACAAGATGTATGCTTCTAGGGCACCTGGACGGCTCAGCTGGTTGAGCATCCGACTTTGGCTCAGGTCATGATCTCGTGGTTCGAGAGTTCGAGCCCCATGCCGGGCTCTGTGCCGACAGCTCAGAGCCCAGAGCCTGCTTTCGGATTCTGTGTCTCCCTCTCTCTTTTCCCCTCCACTGCCCGCACACTGTCTCTCTCTCTGTCTCTCCCTCTCTCAAAAATAAAATAAAACATTAAGAAAAAAAGATGTATGCTTCTAGCTTACCATGTGGGCACAGAATGTCTTCATTAAAATTTAATTCCTCCTCCTCTTCTTTCCTTTCTTCTTTTGATTCCTCTAATCAAAAGAAACACAGATAATAATCATTCTAGCTGTTATATTTGAAGGTCAAAGCAGCAGTACCGCTGAGCACAATTCCGAACAAAGAAAACTTGAAACATTCCAAAAATTAGACCCAAGTGATTCGTACATGGTTATGCTAAGAAGCGCTATGTTTCTTTCCCTTAAAAGGAAAGAAAAATATCTGAATGGCAGTTTTACTTTTTAAAGATTTAGATTATGCAAGAAAATGTTCTTTTTTTTTTTTTTTCAAGTTGAAAAATACTTTACATCTCCTTCCATTAATTCTAGTCAAGCTATTCAGAATACAGGATCTTAAACCAAGTTAATCATCCACATGTCACGTTATTTTCACCTACCTCTTCTTTTAGGGGTTGAACGGAAAACTTCAGAAAAGGCTAATGAGAAATAAGGACTTAACCGATAACATCAAAAACGTATAATAAGAACTGTGCTTTTCCTGTTAACATTTCTCTTCTAACATCTGCTTTTACTATTTGTCTGCATTGTGTCACCATGAATTTGTAGTTGTGTATACCAGGAACACAATCCTTAAGCATAGGGAGATTAGAATGACTATGTAGGGGTTTTAGTTTATGTTAAGTATACATTTTTAATACGCTTAAGATAATATGTAAAGAATATTTATTAATCATTAAAAAACTCAAGTGGAAGGGCACCTGGTTGGTTCAGTTGGTCGAACACCTTGGTTTCAGCTCAGGTCATGATCCCAGGGTCCTGCAGTCAAGCATGGAGCCTGCTTCGGATTCTGTCTCCCTCTCTGCCCCCCTCCCTCACTTGCGCACGTGTGTGCGATTTCTCTCTCAAATCAGTAAAAAAATGAAAAAGAAAGGACACCGACCAGGTAACTGTCTCCTCATTCCGTCACAAACACAATGAACTTCTCAAATAAATGGCCATGGTTAATCTCAGTGATAATTTTGAAAGGCAGTCTTGACACTGCTCTATCATTTTTCATCTATCAGACTAGTAAAAACTGATGTGAATGGTATACTCTTTATGTTGACCAAAGCACTGGAAAACAAGCCCCAACATACTTTCTGAAGGAAATTTACCAATACGAGTCAGTACATGGCAATTCCGTATGGGTATGTCACGGTATAGTTTATGACCACTGACACACTAGTTTTCAACATTACCTTTATTTAAGGTGTTGCCGTTCATCTTCCCGTTGCTTTGGTCGACGTCCCCATCTTGTTCGTCTAATTGCTCGAGAGCCAGCTGGCGCCAGCTGCGCAAGGAAGATTTCCCTACCCAAAACCCGTCATTGCTGTGGAACAGAGACCACGTGACGTCACGCAAGTAGTATTTCCTGAGGCCCCCATCCCCTCTTTACCTGTAAAGGCCACAACTAGAGCGAATTACTAACATTCAAACTCTGTCGTCCACACCATTTTTATCCCCCTCCTGCATCCTGGCCATTTTTCCTCATCACTACTGAATAGCACAGATCTCATATTCATTCTGGTTCCATCCCAAATCTCGTCCGGCTTCCTCAGTTACGTTCAAGCTTGACCCGACTCAGCTGGCTACTTTCTTTCACGTGACTACCAGGCACAACTACATATAGCTGTGCCTTCAAGGACATCTGTAGGTACTCTCACACACATCCACGTCTATATGCAAACACACATCTGAGAACTCATTAGGCTGTTTACAGAATGATCAAAAACAGTGAATAATATTTATTTGGAAAACACGCACCTTCAATTAAACCCAGACATAACAGGTGCCATACTAAATGCCACCTGATTTTGTTGGTTCCTGGGTGCAAGATACTCTGTGGAGTGATGCTCGACATACTACAAGTACCCTGGGTATTTTCGACAAGGGCCCTCCACGGGGGACCATTTGTTAATACACGTCATGCTCTCTAAAGGGGGCACCCCCACGCCTGCCAGGAGTACTGACAATTCCACTCCCGAACGCACTAACATGCTGCTTGGTTTGGTCGGACTGCAGACCCACACCTCTGCTTCTACTTTTCTAACAGAGGGAGTGCAGTCACAAAGGCTGTGTCACTTGGCTTTCCTTATCTTTGCCGCAGTGGCAACCATTGCGACATTTAATCTAGCTGTCAACCACCGCATCACCCTTTCCTCAAAACATCCTAACTCCTATGGTCTGGAACTAATAAGCCGCTTCGTGATTTCCTCTACAACTGTTGCAGCTCGTCATAAACAGCATGCGCTGTGTAACATACCCCTTTACTGTTGCTTTTAGCAGATTATTGACAGTTTTATAGTCTTCATTTAGTTGATTCTTCAGACGTAACACACGACAACGTTCTACCACACACTCCTTACACAGGGCTTTCACTAGAGGGAATGAAAGGAAACGGTTCATTCACATACTAATTTCCTGATAGGGAAGTGTCAGTACTACACAGAACACAGAATTCTCAATCAAAGTTGCATGTTTTGATAGCAGAGCAGATTAGCATATATCCTACGTTGCTTAGGCGATACAGATTTCAAAACACCAATATTGTTCTGTACATAAAGAACAATGCGAGGCGAGATGTCACCATTCGCTACAACTACCTATGCTATCTACTATTTTACGAGATTTAGATGCCTATTTTACAAGACTGTAGTTAAATAATGGAGGCTCTCAGGTGGGGGGGGAGGGCACAGAGGAGTGTCAACATATCTGACAACTATAAATGTAATGTTAAATGAGAGCTTCGTGGGGGTATGAAATATTGGAACACTTCAAAGCACAGAAAGCACAGAACACTACAGGGAAAAACACCACCAAGGCCCCAAACTCACAGCTGCAGGAATCACGAAATGTGATTTTGGTTTTTTTTACTTTATTTATTTACGTTGAGGAGGGTGGAGAGGGGCAGAGAGAGGAGGAGAGAGAATCCCAAGCAAGCTCTGCACTGTCAGTGCAGAGCCCGACGTGGGGCTCAACTGAGCCACCCAGGCAGCCCGGAAATGTGATTCTTGGAATGATATAATCACTGCTTAGTTCACTGATTGTGAATCAAAAACAAATTGGGAAAGCAAAACTCCAGATGTGTACAAGAGAAGGTCTGAATCTTGCAGTTAAATGCCAGTTTTTATGCAGTAAGTTGTACGACCACGCTCCCCCTTCCTACTAAATTAAATGCTGTTTTCGGAAAGGGGGAACGTGGTCGCACAATTTTATTAGATTCACCGACAGACTGGAGGGAGGCCTTGTGTGGCCAGTAGCTCATTAAAAGGAAAGTGTTTTGAGGAGAGACAACCGGAAGCAAACGGACTACGGACACTACGTGGTTATAAATACCTCTGCATTCAAGGTGGCATCAAGTAGCTTCCATTCATAAGCTAAGTGAACAATCTACGGAAGTCAAATCAGATGTCCAATCTACCAGACCAAGGTTCAAGTACTCTGAAGACTACTGTACAAACTAATAAAAGACTACCACGTGGTTTCCTCAAAAGAGGAAAATTTTGTCTTTGAGAGGGCAAAATCCATCGTTAAAACTCAAAGAAAAGTGTCAGTTTCTTAGATTCTAACATTACAAATATATGAGGTCTAGGAGCACCTGGGTGACTCCACTGGGTAAGCGTCCAACTCTTGATCTCGGTTCAAGTCACGATCTCACGGTTCGTGAGTTGGAGCCCTCTGTTGGAAATCTGTGCTGCCAGTGCGGAGCCTGCTTGGGATTCATTCATTCATTCATTCATTCATTCATTCTCTCTCTCTCCGCCCTTCCCCCGTTTGTGTGCTCTCTCTCTCAAACATAAATAAATAAACCTTAAAAATAAAATAAAAATAGCTTATAAGGTCTAATGCTGCATAACTTCTCTCATTAGCAAACCCTTTCTGCAAAGCGTAAGGAGCATTTGCTCTGGCTGTCACAGTTTGGGTGAGATGATCAGAGACCACAAGCTGAGGACTTAAGGCATTACTTTTTCAGCAGAGAAAACACCTCGAATTACCAGTTAGTCTTGGTCCTCCTCCATATCTACTATAGAAAATGTCAGCCGCATATTCAGATATTCTCTTCATAATTGATATCTTATCAGGATGAAGCTTGTCATGGGAACACAGGCAAGCGTGATTATCGATAGGCTTGGTGGGTGTCGATTCATCCAACCATTTCTGTAGCCACTCGAGAGAGACAAATTCATAGGGCTCTGAGGGAAAAAGCAAAAGAAAGCATCTATGTATTTTCACAGCTTTTTGACTAAGTGATACTCATTTTCCTCTAAAGACAATACAAACTCTGTCCAAAGTTAGCAGAATCAGAAGAATCACTCTTCAGGGAAAATGTTGAGGAGTTTGACATAAAACTCCATTTAACTAACCCTCTTCTAGGTCAAGGAGCTGTGCACGATAGGAGACTGCACAGTTCCCTATGAGAGCGGCTGGTATTATTAACCACATTCTACAAAAGAGGCATCCACAGAGAGAAGTGTCTTGCTTGACAGCACAGCAGAGTTCTGATCAGGACACCCATGACTGTCGACTAGAAGCCATGCTCCACACATTGGCACGCAAATCATATACCCTCATTCCCTACTATGTTCATTTCATAAATGATTTTCATAAACACTTCTCACCAATGTGAAATACATCTGGAAATGAAAATGAAGAGACTGAGTTCCAAGTTATAAATTAACCTCAGAAAAAATTTTACAAATTAACCTCATCAGCCATAATCACACTTTTATAAGCCAGTTTTAACCACTGAACTTTTTTTCTTCGTCCGAGAGGATACTGGTGTCACTTAAAACGTATTTGATTTCCCCACCCCAGTCCGTATCATGAGCTACTTGTTATATAACGTATATCAAGAAAGTAAGCTATTTTATACAAATTCCAGTATGAATTACACTAGAATTGAATTGTTAGCGACTTTGACGTTGCAAAAATTTAGACAAAACTGAACCACCTCAAAATGAGTTTTCATTTGGGAAAACAAGAGTCCCAGAGTTCCCTAAAAGTCAAAATTAAGGACAAAGGGCCAGCTTTGATTACTTACAAAGATCTCCAGTGAGTCCCAGCATAAAACATAGAAGAAAACATACAGAGATTGAATTTACGTATTTGTATCATGTACTACTTCTGATGAGATCTGAGGGATAGACAATTTAATGCAAAGCCCATTTTGACCAATTGTATACTTCTCTTAGAGTTAGTGACAAGTCTAGAAAACTACTTTCCATTTAAGTTCAGTGTGAAACACTTCAATTTTTACAAAAACAAAATTCAGCATGATCGCATCCCATTATTTGTTCTAAGACTGTACATCGTCAACTGAGAGCCTTCTGATGGATTGGTCAGCCCTAATGCAGCTGCAGAGAAAGAGCTCATGACTGCCAAGTTGAGACCAAGGTCTAATCCAAGTTCTGCCACCAAGAAACTGAACTTGAGCAAGTCACTTGAACTCTCTATGCTTCAGGTCTTTTATTTGTAAAATGAAGGTAATAATACCTGCCTTCTACCTACCTCACAGGGATGTTGTTGAATGTAAAAGATAAGATATGTGAAGCATTTTGAGCTTTTTGGAAGAAAAGAGATATAGAAAAGTTAATCATACATTCACACAATATATAAAGTGGAGACCTTAAGATTCAGTATAGGTAACATGGTTGTGACACTCTACAATATATAATGATACAGCTAATTAAATTCAAAATACTTCCCAATTTTATTTGGCATTTATCGAGTTTAATCTGCCAGGGACAGAGTACACCTGGTTATCTTCAGAATTTTACTAAGATACATGATCTCTGTCCAAGAAAGCAAAATGAAACTCTTAGCATATCTAATCCTTTCTCAAATACAGTCACATAGATTAAAATTTTTACTAATCTGAAGACCATCAAAGGAGGGAAAACTGAACTGTGACACAGAGGAACATTCAAGAACCATTCACCAGGTGTTCTCATGTCCCCAGGTGCTGGGGAGGGAAGAGCAGACAATGCCCACTATTGCTAACTGCAAACAAACCATAAGGATCCCGACCCTCACGAGAAAAGGAGTCCAGGAAGTACAGAAAACACTCTGTGCCAAGGGCCGGCTGCTGGAATTGAAAGCCCAGGGTGGCTGTACCCCGGACCCGTATGATAATGTGACTCAAAGGCAATCTGCTTCAGACAAGATTTCCCAATCCCCTACTCGAATCCCACAGAAAACTTCCAAGTGAAGGTTATTGTTTTGGTTTTGAGCAGTTACATACGAATTAAAAGTAAGTCATGAAGATCAGAAAAATCACATCTGATTTTACAGTAAGAGGAGGAAGGGAGAGAGCAGAGAGCAGTTCTGGGGTTCTGATGGAATTCTGTATTATTAATTCTACTGATTTTCTAGATTCAGGGTGCTAGTTTTAGTGTGCTGGAGGACCCATGGAAGGAAGAGGGGCTGTGGTTCACATAGGTCTGTCTGTCTTTCCATTCCCAATCTCGATTACTATAAAGAGTTGGATCAGTCTCTGCCAAGAGTTCCCAGACAATCAGGGACGAGCTCAAGTCTCAAGAGTTAAGGCAGATCTGCTTCTGGAGAGTTTTTACACTACTGACGTTTCTGTCCTAGAGAAAGACTCATGGCAGATTCCCTATGATTTGTGATCTAGCAAACCAGCTCAGCACTGTCTTCCGAAGGCATGGGTAATCAAGCACCGAAAAAGGAATGCGCACTCTAATCGCCAAGGTGGAAATACTGAACGGTCTATCATCTCACCGCTTCACAAAACAGGAAAGCACTTGTGACAGTATTTACCAGAGAGAAATGTACATTTTGGTTAAAGTTATGTATAACTTTTTTTTTTTTTAATGCCTGAATTTTGAACATAAGGAAATCCCTTGGGGGGAATTACAAAAGTCTACAAAGACTGTGGCCTCAAAAATATTTGCAACACTTCACACCTAGAGATACTTTACCATTATTTGCAGATACCTTATTTAAATTTCAATAAAAAGGGCCAAAAGTGTCTGTGTTCCCAATGAGGCATATGTTTTAGGATAAATGACTCTTCTTTTATATAAATGTTCACAAACACAAGTAAGAGTTAGAAAATGCATAACAAAGACTAGGATTGGCAGCACAAAACCACATTCATCTGATTTTGGATTTTCAACACTTAACACGACATAGATATTCTACTATGTATGTTTACTGCAAATGGGAGGAAGATGTTCCTAACTGGTAAAAGTACTGATAACGGAGAGATATTCTAAGAACACAAGAGCAGTTTCTTAGAGACTGAAAACAGCCAGGAGATGCCCAAGTATGTGCTAACCAGACACATCCTGCCTTTGGACAATGCGGTTTTAAAAGAGAGGAACTTAACTGCATCTAACATAAAATGCAGTTTTGAACCATTCTCTTGTCCAGTGAATGCAGAAAACTAGGAATACAGTTCAAAAAATAGATTTCTAGGTCTCAACTCCTTTGAATAAATTTAGGTATTTGAATCATATTCACGTCCAAATCATTTTCAGTAACATCAGGGTCAGTCTCATTCTTTAGAATAATCCCAACCCTTGGGACAGAGTGAGACCAACGCATTACAAAAAAAAGTCAGAATCAAATAAAGATGTGGTTTAGAAAGAACTGTTCAGAGTCACTCTTACAGATTTAGCAATTTATATTCATCTTTTGTTTAAAAGAGTATACCAGTAATGGAAAAATAAGATATGAAAAAGACAAAACCACAAGTACAATTATACTTGAGTATTTATCTTCAAAATTTAGGATTAAATTGCCTCTCTTCTTTACGTAGGAATTGGACATGGGGAAGTCTGCCTAGGAAACGTTAAAGACACATCGTTACCAATGGTACTGAAGGCTTAAAAAGTTGGGATTTTCTAAGGCACTAGGTAAACTTGAATAAACATACACAGTAAAGGGATGAACTGGCTTGTGTGGGATAATTCTTAAAAAATTAAGGGTCAGCAGAAAGCTCTCCATTCTTAGCATAATGTTTGATATTAAATTTCAAATTAGTATAATAGTATCATTAAAAATAGTACACAGACAAGACTGCCTGTTAAGACTGTCAGGGCAGTGAGTTGCTTCCATAACCCAATCAGATTTTTAAGAACAAATTAATTATCTCACAAAATAGAAATGCCTGTAAGACTCATACATATGCAGAATGCTGACCTAAACCTTTTAATTTGTTAAGAGCTTCCCATTCTTAAAAGTACATGATAATGAAAACTATATGGAATGCTATGCATCAAATTATTGCTCGTTTACATAGTAATTTTATAGTGCTTAAGCTGGCGTTAGTGGGTTATAAGAAAGGGTAGGGGAAAGTTTGTTCATATACATTTGTGAACACGAAAGAAACAAGGCACATAATGGCAGCAGTGCTGTCCCAGAATATCTTACAGACCAGCTCCAGCAGGTAACCTTTGGTACAGCTCCTTAACCTCTTCGTGCTTTGCTTTTCCTTTATCCACACTTTGCTTACGCATCTCGGCCATTTCAATACACCACTCCTCAAACTTGGAATTATCCCGATCTACCAGCTCTTGAAGAAAGGCTATTCAAAACAGAAAGACAAAAACTAATGTTTTCCTGTTTTTAAAGACACAGAACCATGCCAATCTCGAAATTACAGCAAATATCGGTTAGGATTCTAGCGGGAACTTCCTACTGCGGTCTCCCTTTCTGTAAGAGATCTATAACCTGCAGACAAGAGTGAAAATGGAAACAGCCACTTGAATGATACTAGGTAATTCCCAATCTGGTTCTCTATGATGTCACCAGACAACTGGAGCCATCAAATGGCTCACAAATACCACTTAAAAACAGATGATGCCACAGACCACAGTCCAGTAGTAGGTAGGATGACAATTTAAGACTGCCCTCAGGCCTGTAGCAACTCTTCCCCACCCCCCACCCCTTCTTAATTAAGTAAACTCTAAGCCCATGCCCATGGTGAGGCTTCAACTCATGACCCTGAGATCAAGAGTTGCATACTCTACCAACTGAGCCAGCCGGGCACCTTGCTAAGTGGGTAAAACCCACTTGTATGCTTTACAAATTAAACCAAATGGTTCCTTAAATACATGTTTTCTTACCTATAAAATTTTTAAAATTGTTTGTGGTTTTCTTTGGGAGGGAAGGGGTCAGTGGAACAGTTCTGTTAAAAGTTCCTTTATTTTTTGGGTGCTTGGGTAGCTCAGTTAGGCCTCCGAGTCTTGATGTCGGCTCAGGTCACAATCCTGGGGTTCCTGAGACTGAGCCCCATGTCGGGCTCTGTGCTCAGAGCCTCCCTGGGATTCTCTCTCTGGCTCTCCCTGACTCGTGCAGGCTATCTCTCATTCTTGCTCTCTCAAAATAAACTTTTTTTTTAATGGTACCTTTATTTTAAAAAACTCACTACTTTGTTTATTTTTTTATTAAGATTTTATTATGGATCTGAAGCGGGCTCTGTGCTGACAGCAGAAGCCCAACCCGGGGCTCCACCCACGACCCATGAGATCATGACATGAGCCAAAGTTGGGCATTCAACCGACTGAGCCACCCAGGCACCCCAAAATTTTGTAATTTTTAAGTAATCTCTACACCCAACACGGGGCTCAAACCCACTACTCATGAGATCGAGTCACACACTCCACCAAATGAGCCAGACAGGCACCCCCAAGATTCACTACTTTAAAAGCAAATTTGTGATTATATTTACTTTCACCAACACTTACTATCTGCAATCAACCTATCTTAATAAATTAAAACAGGAAGTTTTTATTTTTGTAATTATCTTTAAATGTTTTATTTATTCTTGAGGGAGAGTGTGAGTGGGCGAGGGACAGAGAGGGGGGAACAGAAGATTTGAAGCGGGCTCTGTGATGAGCACAGCAAGCCTGATGAGGGGCTCAAACTCACAAACCACGAGATCATGACCTGAGCTGAAGTCAGACGCTCAAACGACTGAGCCACCCAGATGCCGCTAAAGCAGTAAGTTCTTGTCACTGACCTTTGAGCACAGTATTCTAACATATTTGCCTTATGTAACCCTGGAAAACTGCTTACCTGGTACCTGAACAATTGTGTTGGGTTTTTCTTGAGTTTGTAGTCTATACACCAACATGTATGCATTTCGAGAGCAGTGAGTTCCTTTGCCACACTTGGGTTTACGTGTCTGGGACTTAGAAGGTTCTGCTGAGGTCGAGAAATAAAAGATAACTAAATTAGAATGCCTCTAGTATGTTCATCCTTTTGCAGGGGAGGGGAAGGAGGAGGGCCACAGAAAACAAATTTCTATAATACACATTCAAGATACTTTAACAGGGATCTGAAACATTAAAAGGCAATACAAATTCAGCATGCTCTTTAGATGCTTGAGTATTTAAACAAGCTTACTACCCTACCCCCTTTGCCTGCCATATTCCATTTCTATAAGATGGTAAGAAAGTACTATTTTTCAGGAAGAAAAACCTAGAACCAAATAAAAGGTACTACTGCTATGAGTTTATTTTAATGTCGATCTTAAATTACAAAAGTAAGTCCAGGGGCGCCTAGGTGGCTCAATCGGTAAAGAGTCTGACTCTTGATTTTGGCTTAGGTCATGATGGTGCAGTTAGTGAGATCGAGCCCGATGTCAGGCTCTGTGCTGACAGTGCAGAGCCTGCTTGGGATTCTCTCTCCCTCTCCCTCAGAATAAATAAGTAAACTTAAAAAGATTTTAAAAATCAGGGCGCCTGGGTGGCTCAGTCAGTTGGGCATCCGACTTCAGCTCAGGTCATGATCTCAGGGTTCGGGAGTTTGAGCCCTGCACTGGGCTTGCTGCTGTCAGTGTAGAGACAGCTTTGGATCCTCTGATCACACCCTCTCTCATCCCTCCCCCAATTTGCGCACTCGAGCTCTCTCCAAAATGAATGTTCTTTGAAGGATTAAAAAAAAAAATACAGTAAATCCAGATTATGACAGAGAACACACTGATGGTTCCCAGAGCAGAGGAGGGCAGGCAGCTGGGTGAAACAGATGACGGGGATTAGGGAGTACACTGGCAGATGAATTGTTGACTCACTATATGTAAACTGGAATTAAAATCAAAATTCAACAAGTTATAAAAAAAAAAAATACGCAGATTTAATTGCCCAAAGAAATAAAATAGCATGTTCAAAATAGTGAAATGCTAATGAGCATAAAGATTAGCCACTAATCTCTACAAATTCAGTAGCATGGCATTCATTCCTAAGTGTTCTGCATGGCAAGTGGATCACATGAAAGTGATCTTCAGATTGGTGCCTAGGATCCAGGGGTAACCTTCCGGTGGTATGAGATCATGCTTACTTCTCAGGAAATCAATGACCAGATCTCCAATTCACTATATACTTTTGTAGAATCGAGCTGCCTCAAAGCTGAGGTTCCACTGATAGCTCCTGCCTCTCCTTTCTCAGTCATCCCTCTCCCACTTTACAAAGGAAAGATATAACCTCACCCAGGGATTAAAAAAAAATTCTCAGCCATGTCATTAAAAGATGTGTTTACAATAAAATTTTGCTTTTTATTTGATTCAGGAGTATTCTATAACATACTCATATGGGATTGACCAATGTGGTGATATTTATAATTTAAAAGATAAAGCTGGATCCTGAGGCAAGGGGGGGCGGGCAGGAGGGAGAAGGGGAAAGGGAGAAGGATATTGGGGGGAAAAAAGAAAAAGTTCAATCAAAAAGAACTTTAACTATTTAGAGCTTTATGGTTAAAGAAATCTGAAGTATATTCCATTAGAATAAAATTCTGCAGGGTCAGATGGAAATGATGGAAATACTAGTATGGGAGAAAGGGGGAGGGTTGAAAGTGTCCTGCTATAAACAAAGACCAATTCATATGTCTCTGAAATAGTGGGTATTGACTGTTAACTAATTTCATTTGGACGCTCTTAAAAGTGATGTTCCAGTTTCACTATGTCAGAAAGTCACATTATTTGGAGCACTTAAAATTATGATGAAAATGTCGGGTTTTAAAACATGCAAGGAACGCAAATTCGTTCAATATGCTTATAGAGAATACAGGAACAAAAAGTTTGAAGACCACCATAACAGTAAATTAAAAACGTCAGGAGCATATACAGTAAAGAGGCAGTTGGGCACTTCTAACCAGAAAGTATTATGATTTAACATGTTCAATTCTTTGTAGAAGATGGGAATATAAAACAATTCGTAAAAGTTCATAATAGAACACAGGTGAAAATGACTCGTGGAATTTAACAAACAAGGATTTTCTGTTTTTGATGAAAAGAAAACAACAGATGAAAGCTGTAACGAACATTGCGTAGTGGCATTAAAACACTGGAATGGAGGGGCGCCTGGGTGGCTCAGTCGGTTAAGCACCTGACTTCGGTTCAGGTCATGATCTCACGGTTTGTGGGGTCGGGCTCTGTGCTGACAGCTCAGAGGCTAGAGACTGCTCTGGATTCTGTACCTCCCCCTCTATCTCTCAAGAATAAACATTAGAAACAAACAAAAAAACACTGGAATGGAATCCTGATAGGTGTGGAGTCTCTTTCTCTTGAACTACTCTAAAATTTAGGGCTGCTTAGAAACAGTAGATAGGACAGCCTTACCAATGCTTTTATTCCTACAATTCTGACTAAAATGAAGACAAATCGAATAAACTTCAGTGAAGAACAGTCAAATAAAACCACGACACAATTATTCATAATTTAAAGCTACATCTCAGTTTTGTTCCCAGAAAGACTCTCACAAAAAGAAAAATTATAAGCAAAGGTTAAGACCTTGAGTGTTACTAAGATGGGATGGGAATAACATTGCTGAATATCTATAAACACCTGTTATTTAAAAGCAGAAAATACCTCTCTCAATTACAAGAATATCGTTGCCACTTAAATCTCTGCAGAAAGATCTACCCACATGCCTGGAAAGCCAACTCCAATGGCCATGCTCCTCCCTGACACCTTGGGCAAGTGGTTCTGATCCACGAAGAACTGTGGAGGAGACACACACCCATTCCCATTCCTTTTCTCTTATTTAGACTCCCAAGTCCAAGCCTCATCCAAGAATGACAAACACGGAGACAGAGTAATGAAAAGTTCAGCTGAGATGGCTTCTACTGGAAAAACTGTGCACTTCGTTAGGGAAGGGATGGGTCTTCTGGCCCAAGAAAATGGACAGGATGACAGCTCCAGAGTAAGGTGCTATTCACAAAGTACTGTGAAGGCAGACCTCATCACTACAAAATCGCAAGCAGCTTACTCCCCAGAGGCATTGCATCACACTCTGGGGATGGCATAAGATACTTAACAGGGAGGAGCAGGCACTGTTCTCAGAGCAAAGGTCCCCTGCTAGAGTTATTTCTCCAACATACATCTCCCAACACAAAGAAAAACATCATGGAAACCATCTCTGGAGGAAAATCTTTTTTTTTTTTTTTTTTTTTTTTTTTTTTAATTCAGGCATTGCTAACAAAAGATGTTCAGAGATTTTACGTGTGTTTAAGACATGCAAATACCCTTAATAACCCATACCAATCTTGGGCCATAAAAATTTATCAAAATATTTCCAGTAAAAAAAAATTTATATTTTAAAAGGGCACTCACAACTTAAAGGTTTTACCTAGATCTTCCTCAATCCCTAGTTGTAATTTCTTCCCCTCCATCTTTTCTATGTCTTCGTCATTAAACTTATACCATTCACCGGACTGTGGATCTTTCACATGGGCAATGTAGTGGCCAGAATAAGCACTCACTCCTCTGTGTATAAGGACTGCACTCAGTTCATACACATAGGACCCACCTGGAGAAAGAGAAAGGGAGAAAGTAAAAAACGTTTTGGACAACAATATTTCTTCTTATATCCTGAGCCTTAACGGTAATGATTAAAATTGTTTTCCTATCTGATAGAATTCAAAACATGGCACCTTTTTTTTTTTTTTTTTTTTTTTTTACAAAAAATTTAGTTTTACAAAGTAATATAGCAGATGCTATCTTAAGCACCTGACTGTACTGACTCTCCATTTCCCTTGCAAAATATACAGATGGAAAGCTATCGCACTCTGGGCACCCAGGTCAGGGTTACAAAGCTATTCTGTAGTACACTTTGCTATTCTGCATGAATTGGCTCACCTATATACTTACCAAGAATCAGGTGATCATATTCTTCTCACAAATTACTTATACAAACTAATGAGATGGGAGTGTGAAATTCAAAAAATTTTTTTTCAAGAAGAAAAAATGTTTTAGAAAAAATTAGAGATAAGCCATTAAGAAAAATTGCTGTTGGGGCTCCTGGGTGGCTCAGTCGGTTGAGCGTCCGACTTCGGCCCAGGTCATGATCTCGCGGTCCGTGGGTTCGAGCCCTGCATCGGGCTCTGTGCTGACAGCTCGGAGCCCAGAGCCTGTTTCAGATTCTGTGTCTCCCTCTCTCTGACCCTCCCCCGTTCATGCTCTGTCTCTGTCTCAAAAATAAATAAACATTAAAAAAAAGAAAAATTGCTGTCAAAACAGGCATAGGCCAAGATAACTGGAAACAGGAGAGAAAACATTAAAATTTAGAATGAGGTGGGGCACCTGGGTGGCTCAGTCGGTTGAGTGGCTGACTTCGGCTCAGGCCATGATCTCACAGTTCACGGGTTCAAGCCCCACGTCGGGCTCTGTGCTGACAGCCCAGAGCCTGGAGGCTACTTTAGAATCTCACTCTCTCTTTCTCTCCCCCTGCCACCACCCGCCCCCCGTCTCTCACAAATGAATAAACGTTAAAAAATTAAATTAAAAAATCTAGAATGAGGGGCATGTGGCTATCGCAGAAGAGCGTGCGACTCTCAATCGAAGTTCTGAATCTGAACCCCATGTTGAGTGCAGAGATGACTTAAATAAATAAAACTTCAAATAAATAAAAATGCAAAATGATTCTGCACTGAGGTTTCTTCAGAAGTACTTTTAAATTCCTATTTCACTTTAAAGAAAACCAATAAATAGACAAACAAAAGCATATCATGCACATGGTTTATGCAAGAGAAGGCTTTACCCATTTATCCAAATATCGGCAAATGAACATTGCCATTTTCAGATACAATATTCTAAAGCTTTTTTTAAAGAAAATCTTTTAAACCAATCATGGGGAGAAATACATATGTACTGGGAAAAAAAAATCACTTCTATCTATTTTATTAAAAATTAGAAAACAAAAAACTAATTAGCAACTCCATAATACAGACAGAACCACTACTGACACTGAGACCTGCAGTTTTTTCTAACAAATATATCATTAACATCTTTCTATATCATTAAACATCGTAAAACTCATTGTAGTGGCACCTGGGTATCTCAGTCGGGTAAGCGTTCTTGACTCTTGATTTCAGCTCAGGTCATCTCAGGGTTTCGTGAGTTCTGCATGGAGCCTGCTTAGGACTCTCCCTCTCTCCCTCGCTCTCTGCCCCTCCCCTGCTCATGCTCCTGTCTCTCTCAAAAAAAATAAACCTTAAAAAAAAATCAGATATGATAAAGAACCAAACTGAACTTCTAGAAATGAAAATTATAATAACTCAAAGTCAAAACTCTACAGAAAGGCTTAACGGTAGAGTAGGTTCACCTGAGCAGAGAAATCAGTAAAGTAGAAGGTGGGGCTAAAGAAATTCTGGGACACACAGCATAAAGCAATGGAAGAGTCAGGGAACACCTTAACAAACACCTATTGGGATTCGAGGGGAGAAGAAAGAGTGGGGATGAGACATTTTAAGACACGATGGTTGAGGAATTGTTTGATACCTTTTGCAGGGAGGATAAATACACTTAGAATCTAGCCCAACAGGTCACAGTGACACTGCAGAATGCCCAAACCAAAGAAAAACTCTTAACGATGACAAAACAGGCCCCAACCCCTCACCGGCAACACAAGCACTGCACGTGAACAGAACGGCCCACGTTAGGGAAAATAAATGTCACAAGAACAAAATACAGACAATTTTCAGACAATGATATGTGAAAACAATTTGCCATCGACAGACCCTTTCAAAAGGAATTTTATAAGCTCTATTCCATATTAAAAAAAAAAAAAAAGCCACTGCAGAGGGGAGGTCTAGAATGCAGAAGGGAATGAATGATAAACCAAAGACGGTGGTAAACAAAACACCCACAGTCCTACACACAATAAGGCAGCCTTTGAGTTTTTTAAAAAGCAGAACTAAAATACATACAGAAAACAGGAGCCCCTGGGTGGTTGAGGTGGTTAAGGGTCTGACTCTCGATTTCAGCTCAGGTCATGATCTCACATTTCATAAGTTTGAGCCCCGCACTGGGTTCCAGGCTAACAATGTGGAGTCTGCTTGGGATTCTCTCTCTCCTGCTCTCTCTGTCCTTTTCCTGTTCATGCTTGCGCGCGCTCTCTCTCTCTCTCTCTCTCTCTCAAAATAAATAAATAAATAAACAAACAAACTTTGAAAAATTACTAAAAAAAAAACCAAACAAACACAAGAAATAAGCAATTTAAGAGAGGATCGACTTCTTAATGGTTTAAGGTCCTTGTAATGTGTTTTTGGTTTTTGTTATTTTTATTTAAGTAATCCTAAGATCAACAGTTACATTCTTCCAACTGAGCCAGCCAGGCACCCCAAGGTACTTGTACTGATTACAGAGGTAAAGACACTATGTCCAGAGTTAAGTGCACATGTTATTTTCTGTGTTAACTAACGGAAGTAGAGAATAGTGATATCAGACAGCTCAGGCTGGGTCTACCTGGTGTGCTGGTCCACACTCCATATTTTAGGGCTTACCTGGACTCCCCCACCTACTGTTCTTTCTACCACACTGCCCTCTCCCATTACTTCATGGTAAAAGTGAACCAGAAAAAGCCTCTCCATCTCCCCAACCTCAGGAAACCATAAAGTAAACCCACTACCCCTGAGGAGAGCAAGAGAAAGAGAACGTGGGGTGGGAAGGGAATGTCATGGTGTTAGTCTGGCCTTTGTATCAGGTTCTTACAGCTTGGGTGAACAAGGGGACCTCAGCATTGAACTCAGGTTGTGCTGGTACCTAACTAGCAGGGATTCCAGATGCCTGGCAGAAATAAGGTCTCACTGGAGGATGTGGCGTCATGCCAGCCCTAAGGGAATCCCCACAGATTTTCCATGTGCAATAACCAGCATGCAATCAAAGATAACCGAGTACAAAAGAAACGTGACAACAACAAAAGAACCTACCGATACCCCCAAAATAAGCCTGCACAACATTCTAAGAGTCAGTCATGGACTATAAAAGTAGGCTATGTTTCAAGAAATGAGAAGCTTTAAAACATATTCAAGTAACGGGGAGCCATAAAACGTGGTACAGATTTGAACCAGAGGAAAGATCAGTACTTAAGGGTAAGTGGGGGCGGGGGGGATAAGGGTAAGTGGACCGATGCAGTTAAAAGATCCAGATTGGGGGGCGCCTGGGTGGTTCAGTCGGTTGGGCATCTGACTTCGGCTCAGGTCATGATCTTACACTCCTTGAGTTTAAACCCTGCATTGGGCTCTGCCTTGACAGCTCAGAGCCTGGAGCCTGCTTCAGATTCTGTGTCTCCCTCTCTCTCTGCCCCTCCCCCGCTTGCATTGTGTCTCTCTCTCTCTCAAAAATAAAATAAAAACATTAAAAAAAAAAATTTTTTTTTTTAAAGATCCAGATTGGGATTCCGTTTTTTCGTATAAGCTTGCAATTCCCCAAATTAAAAGGGTTGAGACGCAGACAGACACACAGCTATGACAGTGTTTTTCTCCAGCCACCTTCAACCACAGCCCAGATAAAGGAGCCAGGGAGGCAGGCAGTGCAAGATTTCATCATGGGTTGGGTTTCACCTGGCAATATCCCAGGAGGAAAAAGGTAAACTAAAGCCTAATGTCCAGGGATGCAAACTTACATCGTGAAGCACTGAAGCAAAATAAAAATAAAAATAAAAAATAGGGGTGCTTGGGGTGCTCAGTCAGTTAAGCATCTGTCTCGTGATCCGAGCACAGGTCATAAGCTCACGGTTCGTGATACTGAGCCCGGCGTCAGGCCAGAGCTCGCTTGGGATTCTCTCTCACTTCCGTGCATGCATGCTCTCTCCCCAAATAAACAAACATTTAAAAAATTAAAAATAAAAAAATAAATGAAGCACCATAAAAGCCAGATCAGTGCCTATGATTTGAGGGGAGGGAAGGGGGTGTTACTGGGAGGGGCAACAAAAAAGACTCTAGAGTACTGGGAAGCTTTATTTCTTGGCCTGGATGTTGCTCGTGCAGATGTCCACTTTGTGACAATTCTTCAAGCCAAACGTGTATTTTGGACTTTTATGAATGTGTTATATCTTATTCTAAAAAGGTAGGAAAGTCAATAGAGTGATGTGTATGGTGCACACAACAGCAGGACAAGGGAGGGTGTGCCCCTCAGGGTGGCTGAGGGAGAGAAGAGGGAGAGATCGCTTCTAATAGGAGTTCCACATAGTATTCCCTAAATTAAATCATGATACACCATACAAGTAGAAGCAGTAACTATGACTGTGTGACCGAGAGACAACAACACAAAAATTTTCATATCACATTACCATTGTCAGCCTGAATTTATACTTACCAATTCATTACTCTCAACAGCTTCAGAATTCTGGTAGTTGTGGACAGCCAGTGGAATCTGTTCTTTAATGGGCACCTTTATTACTGGATCTCAAGTCTGTCTTCATGTTTTGCTAACTGTACTAGTTTACTTAAAATGTTTACTTATTTTTGAGAAGAGAGAGTGTGGGCCAGGAGAGGCAGAGAGAGGGGGACAGAGGATCCGAAGCAGGCTCCGCACTGACAGCAGAGAGCCTGGCGTAGAGCTCAAACCCACGAACCGTGAGACCAAGACCTGAGCCGAAGTTGGTCACTCAACAGACTGAGCCCCCCCCAGGTGCCCAGCTAACTGTATTGAAATGTAACTGGTTTCTTCTGAAATTCTATGACTTTTATTCAGCCTCCAGACCCTCAAGGTGGTCTACAGGTATATTAAAATCTCTAAGAAATATGGTAAAAGTTCAGTTAGAGAGTCAAGGGCTAAAGGTTCAAGGAATGGAGACCCCTTGGTTTACAGATCTTTGCAGATCTGCGGGCCCACTATTTAAGGAAACAAGTGAATTCTCCTCTTAAAAAGACCATCTTTTAGACCTACTTTTTCAGCTTCATATGGATAGGTATGCATAGACACATATAAATAATACAGGAAAACAAATACTGGTGATATAGTTACAGAATTGCAGGTAGTTTTTATTCTTTATGCCTTCTAAATTTTCCAAATTACCAAGAATGAACCCAACCCTGTGCAATTTTAACAAAAAGTAATGTTTTCAGTATTTAGAAGGTTGTGTGTTTGTACAGCAAATAGTACAAGAGCCTGTGAAAGACAGGTCTATAGCTACAAACTACTGGATTAATTTTACTAGTCTTAGCTAACAATTCTAAAATAAGGAAATAATTTTTATTCTTCTATTTAAATACTAAGAGATTAGTCAATGCACACACTAAATTTAAATATTTCTACAGAGTTTTTGACACGTCAAGTCTATTTCATAATCATCTTGTGCTCCTTACAGTACAAATTAGACAAATACATAATATATTTAGTAACATTAGTAAGAAAAACTATCAAAATCATACAGTGGAGACAAGGAAAGTGCCAATTTTACATCTAAGTTTCTGGACTCGGAGAAACCACCAGGCTATCAGACATCTCTAATTTTAAACAACTACCTGGAACAAAGGAGGCAGGAAGCAAACCACTAACCAAAGTGGACTACAGTTAAGTTACTCATTCAGCCAAATATAAAAGTAACAAAGTCCAGGTGCAAAGTCTGCAGCTGTTTTCTTCCTGCACCAAGGTGCAAATTTCAAACCCGCAACAGTGACAGAGCATCACACATTTTAAAGTTTAAGTATTTAATACATCATTCCCCAACCTATCTAATGGTTTTTTTCAAAGGTTTTATTTTATGGCTTGTTTCTATTGTAAGTTGCCTCCAGAAGCTTTTTATGGAAAGAGAATGAGTTCATGATATTAATTTCTTTATTAAAAATGTAATGGACAGGAAGATCGATCTGAGAAGTGCAACAGTCCTTCCGGTCAGGTCAGGGCAAGAGGGACAAAAGGGCAAGAAGTCTTCCTCTATCAATAATCACCCTGTATGTAAGGTGAAGACCACCAAAACAAAAGGGTAGGAAACCGTTTGGCATACCATCATAGAACTCATCACTGATATGAATCAGAGCATACATATTGAAATTACGCCACCTAAAGTTTTTGATGAAAAGTTAAAAAAATAAAACAAACACGAATGGAGGCAGCTCAGACAGACTTCACTTTATGAGGATTAGAGATACAGTTCTGACACTAAGGGACCACTTTGTGGGTTCAGACAGTAAAACACCTTCTCATGTTTTTATTCTTTTGTACACTTAATTATGTAGATCTTGACGAACCATCTAGCCTTTGCTGTGTACTTACTCACGGAAAAATGGAAGTAACACATCTCGGCTTGCCTAAAAAGCCTTTGTTCCCAGACAGACGTTAACGTTAGCAAATAAAATTTAGTAATCAACTGCTGTTCTGTATTCATCACAAGCAGATCACAAGTTACATTCTCTGAGCATTAAAATTATCACTGCTCGGTAAAAACATTACCTTTATGTTCCACATAAGGCTCCATATCCAAAATTTCTGAGAAGCCAATGTAGGTATTCAGCTTTTTCTTATGTCCAGTTTGCCTAACCAAGAGGAAAGCTAATTATATTTATATTTAAAACAATCATAAAACAATGTATAATCTCTATTACCTAGTTTAATAAAAAACGCATTGGTAGCTAGGTAGGCTTCATTTAGCAATCTTGCTCAAAAACCTGTACGATTAGAAGTCGACATAATGCTGTCTTGTAATCGGTGTAAAATAATAGATTGAAATTATGAATTTAAAGTGGTGATTCTAAACTTATTTCCGGAAGTTTTAATTTAATCACAACAGAGCCACCGAAGCTCCTGCACAGAAGTAATGTGCATACGCAAACACTGCCTTTATTGTAATTATAAAATCAAAGATATATTCCCGTGGGGGCTGGAGCACCGTTAACTATAAATTTACTCTACTTCTTATACAGAAATACAGGAACAGCAAGACAATTCACTCCTTACCTAAATGTTTGTTTTCCTTTTCTAGTTTTTAATAATTAATAATAGAATAAAAAATAAGGACTCCCTACCTTTCTAGCTTTAACTCATATATGTCCGGCTTACCTAAGAATTTTGCGATCAAACCATGAATTATTTGCAAGTCAAAAGGACGGGCCCCACCTACAACTTTCACCCCCAAATCTAGAGTTTCAAATTGTAAGCAATGTATTACCTTCTCTGTCTATGGTAGAATCTGTCCCCATCAGGCCACAATGAACAACCAACACTGCTACTCTGCACATGCTTACCTGTCAAAGACAAAGCGCATCAGCTGTAAGTTCAGGGTGCAGGGAAGGCTGAGGAGTCTGATCTTCCTTGTTGCGTTCTGTTTACTTTGACAGTTTTCACAAAAGTATCGATTGTCTCCTTCTAATTTTTCTTCCTGCTCAGAAATAAGACATATTAGTTAAAAAAAAAAAAAAAAAAAAAAAAAAAGTAGAGGGTGGAAAGGTTTTTTTTAAAAACTGATCAAATCTCTGATGGAAAGCATAATTTCATGTTCATTAACAGTCTCCCCCCCCCCCAAGCTGTTGAAGGTCAAGCCACTACAAGTAACAAAAAAGGACACCTACAATAAAAGGTACTACTTGGCAGGAATATTATTTACTTGCATACAACAATTTAAAATTGATGTGGCTCTTTCCAAAATGTATGATTTTAAAAAAATTTTTTAATGTTCATTTATTTTTGAGAGAGAAAGAAAGAGGGAGGGAGGGAGGGGCAGAGAGAAAGGGAGACACAGAATCTGAAGCAGACTCCAGGCACAGAGCTCGATGCAGGGCTCAAACCCAAAAACTGCGAGATCATGACCTGGGCCAAACCCAAGATGCCTAACCCACTGAGCCTCCCAGGTGCCCCCAAGGAAGTAGGTTCTAAGTTAAAAAAAAATCCTATGTACTTTGATACAACAAAATTAATTTAATAAGAGTGGGAAATGGGTGGGAATTACATATGGGCATCAGAACACACACACACACACACACACACACACACACACACACACACACACACACACTTAAAATTACTGAACCACACTGATGACATTAAGCGAAAAGAATAATGCAGGAAATTCAGTGTTATAGCTAATGTTGGTTTCTTTTTAAATTGTTCCCGCATGTCCTCGTAACTCACTGTCCAGTGCCCCTCCTCAGCATCCTTGGCCAGCTGCACCTACCTCCCTGATTCCCTATGTCTGAATGTCCTCATCTCTCTCAACCCCTTGTTAGTTTTATCCAGCCCCCAATGCCCTCCCCTGAACATACCCCAAAGCAAACTCCCAATTCCTCTCCCAAGCCTAGTCCTCCCACAGCCCTTGTCACAGCGGTTCTGGCAGCTCCATGCTTCCTGGCGCTCAGGCCAAAACCTCAGTCATCGTGGACTCCTCTCTTCTCCAGTCTGCAACTGTGGTAGCTCTACTTTGAAAACACACTGAAAATCCAAACACTACTTCTCACCTCTTCACCTAACCCTCGGTCAAAGCCACCGTCAACTCTTTCTGTCTCCCCGGCCCCACCTTCAGCCAGTTCTCAAGACGGCACCCAGAGCTAAGGATTCAAACACATCAGGACTCTCCTATGACTAGCACCCCCTGGTGGCATCTCACTGCACTCACAGTGACAGTCCAAGCCTCTGGCAAAGGCGTATCCTAGGCGATGCTTAGTTATCTCCGCAACTTCCAACTTTCTCCCCTTGCTCATCCACTTCAGGCACACTGACCTGCTGTTCCTCAAACCACCAGGCGCATTCTACACCTCCTTCTTTCCTACGTGGCTCCTTCCTTCACGTTCCATCATTTTATTTAGAACTGCAACCAACCTACCCTCCTTGCTACCACATTCTCCATCCCTCTTCCCTGATTTATTCTTCACCACAATACCTATTATAGTTGACACACTATATATTATACTTATCCTTATTTTAATTGTCCTTCTCTGGTCCCAAAACCACTACATTATAAGGCAAAACTCTGTTGTCTCTTTTGCTCACTATGGTTATCCCCAACTGCTGAAAACAGTGTGTGAAAGCAGTAATTGCTCGATCAATATTTAGCTGAATGAATTCAATAAATGAGTGTTCGAAGCAGGCTAACGGTTGTGCTAAAAAGGAGGAAAGGCACAAAAATGTTTTAAGATGTGAAGCTATATGATCAGCTCATCTACTATGTTAAGCGCTTGTTCCTTGGTAACAAAGGATTCCTCTTAGCAGCTTTTCAACTCTGAACAAAAGAGACCCACTTCCATTTTCCCACATAAATCAAAACATACAGAAAGGAGAGATACGCAGTGGAGGGATTTAAGAATGACCACAGTGATTTTAAAAAGAAAACTGTATTCCACACATTGTAGTTCTCATTAAATGAAAGGACAAACTAACCTGGTAGTAACAGAGCTTACATTCCCTTAAAACACTCTACCACTCTGAAACATACAAGTTTTTACACATAACTTTACACGTAAAATAACCTGAAAATATCCAAAAATTATTTTAATACACAATCTGCTTTGACACCTTAAAATTTACAAAGTTTCAGGGCAACTGAGTGGCTCGGTTGGTTAAGCATCCGACTTCGGCTCAGGTCACGATCTTGCGGTTTGTGGGTTCAAGCCCTGCCTCGTGTTCCATCTGTACGGAGTGCCTGCTTACGATTCTCTCTCTCCCTCTCCAACACCCCCCACCCCGCCCCCTGCCCTGTGCCTCTCCCCCGCTCAGGCTCTCATATCTCTGGGGATAGATAAACTTAAAAAAATTGAAACAAAAATTCATAAAGTTTCTTATAGATTATGACATAAACAGACACTTCATATGTGGAAAAGTCTGAAGTAATGAATTTAGCCATTAAATTTTTACAAATTCAGAATAATATTTAACTGTTAATGAGCAGAAACAACTATATACCTTCAAAAATTCCGAGATACAATCTGTTAACTGTTTATGGCCTTGGATATTTAACTCCAGTTCATAAAACTTTGATAAAAGCTTAGACTCTCTGCCACACTGGTTGCAACTATAATAAAACAGAGTGAAAGTTAAGATCAGAGTTGGAAAACAATAAAGTTCCATTGTATTACATTCTAGAACCATGGAGAGAAGCATTTACCGCCTTATTTCCTCGGTTCTCTTTCACAGAAATTATTTACACTGTATGTTAAAAATAAAAACAGAAAGTGATTGGTGAAGCATGGATTTTACGCTTAGGAAAAATTTTCAGAGGCATTTTGCATTTACTCTTAAGAGTGGCTCCAATCTTACTCTTTCAACTCACACCCCAGCCACAAAGTCCATGGCAAGAGCTTGACCACACGTAGGTCTCAACACCTGAATGAGTCCAACTGAATTTACCAAGTGAGTTGCTTTCATGTTCCCCCTGGAAATGTATTACTAGAAATATTTCAGGTCCCGCGATAACCCACGAAGGCTATAACTTGGAACTGAACTGAAAATCGCATCACATACGAGCAACTGTCTTAGAATAAAATGTACCCTGGGAAAGATGAAACACACTTACACAGTTACATAAGCATATTCTCCACAGAATTGCTGCTGGACAATGTTCCGCACATCTGGATTCTTTTGTTTAGACAAAGTATCTTCCAAAAGAGACATAAATAGCTTTGAAAATTCTTGGGCATCCTACAACACAAGTTGGGGTTAATTTAAAAAATAAAAACAAAGAAAAAAGAAAAAGAAACAGAAAATGAAAACGAAAGAAAAATCATTATCTTGATTTTCAATTTCTGATACAAACAGCAACAAGTGAAATGTTCCAGAAACTACCTCTATTTTTGAAGTTAGCATGTTCAACTAAGGACTAGAGCTATGTTGAATCAATTTGTACCCATGCATGAATTTTCAGAAATGAGATCAAGGAAAATGTGTAATATGCAGGACAGCTAATAAATGCTGGAATTCCAAATAGGAAAAAAAAAAAAAAAACAACAAAACACTTAATTTCTAAAAAGGATTTCAATTCATTTCCCCCTACAAACATTCTAAAGAACACCTGGGTACCTTTTCATATTAAAAAAAATTTTAAGGTTCTTTATTATTTTCTGGGAGTGGGATTGGGGAACTTGTTAGGAAGCAGTCTTTTTCTTCCCAGCTTCCATCTTACTCAATGGTTGAGAATTTTGGATTAATATATATTTATTATAAAAGAAAATTTATTTTTGCCATTCTTCTAAAAAAACCAACATAAATAAAAAATAAGATATCATATTGTTTCACTTAATAAAAAAAACATTTAAAAAATAAAAAGATATCATATTGTTTCACTTAATAAAAAAACATTTAAAAAACATTTACCTGCTGTTGTCCTGTGTCCAAGCCCAAGGCTTTAACAAATCCCGATGGATCGATGTATCGCCTGTTACTGTTTTGCAACAAGGCAAACAGGTACTGGAGATGCTCACAAATTGTCTGAGGTTCATAATCTATTAAAAACACACGTTTGTCTTTTAAAAACTACTCCTTTCCTGTTTTAAAATATGTACTTCTTCACATGAGAATGTGATTAAACGCCCTTATATCCGAAGTATATTAGTGTTTTATTACAGTTTTACAACTTTAACAGAAACAATTGTTCTGGAAGGAATGAGGTAGCCACAGCTATCCATATACAGCCCCCAAAGGCAAGGACTGTATGTGCATTATGACAACAGCATTCATGACTACAGTTTTCCAAACTGTCAAATCACACTGAAACGTTCACTCCAGTAATAAAAACCATGGACTATATTCACCATTCGCATAAGATGGCCAAACACTTTACTGTAATCTCATTAATGTTTACTTGCCATAGGTGAAGCAAGTGACAAGATTCAAACTTGAATGAATGACGTAGTATTTAAAAATCTTACAATTTTGGAGTTGCTAGGTTTTGTCAAAGATGTTTTTTTCATTTTGTTTGAAAGAAAGAGGGGGGTGGGGAGGAGCAGAGAGAGACACACACACAGAATCCAAAGCAGGGTCGAGGCTCCAGGCTCTGAGCTGTTGGTACAGGGCCAGACATGGGGCTTGAACCCACAGAACTGTGAGATCACGAACTGAGAAGTCGGATGCTGAGTAGAAGTCGGACTGACACTCAAGCACCCCTAGAGTTGCTAGTTTTAATGAATCTGGGGAAGGTATGTAAATAGAAAACAAGAGCCCCGAAAGATGTGAGTATGATCTTGGGTGCCAGTTGCCACCCTCTTTGCCTCCTCTGTGATAACACAGATGAGCCTGGCAAACAACTCTCCTTTACCAGCCTGCACAAGGTCTTGTCAGCAGAAGGTACTGGAGGGTTCAGTTGCCCCCGACCCACCTGTGGCTCGGTTGGTTAAGCATCCGACCAGGCTCCTGCAGCCAAACCAGCACCAAATGGCTTCCAACAGCTTCCCCCAGTGTCTCCTCTGGTGTGTCACAGGGGGCTGCCTCTAGTGAGGGACTTCCTCTTGAACAACCCCTTGGGCACCCTCTCAGGTGACTTAGCAGGGGTTTCTGAGGCCCAGGACCTCCCTGTGGTCAGTTTCAAGCAGGGGTTCATACTGAAGCAGCAGCTCAGCACCTTCTCAGGCACCTAGTGAGCGCGCGCAGGGAGTTGTCCAGAGGTCCAGATTTCGGGCCTGAGCAGTGGGGGGTGACACCCTCCCTAGGTGTTCTCTTTTGCCCTGGGAGTAGTGGCTGCTCTGTGTATCTGCTATTCTTATATTTTTTAAGTCCTCTTTAATTCTTACCAACCAATTCCCCCATTACTCTAATTTCCTGTTACTAATTCCCTATTCTTGGGGTGCATTTCATAACATATAGAATTGTCAAATAACTACACTGCACACCTGAAACTAAAATGTCAACTATTAAAAAATCCCTTCCAAAAAACCCTTCCAGTAAAATATGCTTTGAAAATTAAAAAAATTAAGTCTATCTTGTATAATAATAATAATTCGGGGTGCCTGGCTGGCTCAGTCAGTAGACTGTGCAACTCTTGATCTTGGGGTTCAAGCCCCACATTGGGTGCAGAGATTACATAAAATAAATATCATAAAAATTATATATATAACAATAATTCCTTATTCTTTCCCTATTCAAATTATTGTGTACTTTCTTTTATTTTGGACCCTGAATAATTTATCTCTTTACTACCACTTGTGACTCTCAGGAAGTCAATGTTTCATTTGTAAAACAAAGATAAAAATCTCACTTCCTGGGGTGCCTGGGGTGCAAATGCTTTGAAGGCTGTTAAAAGCGATTCAAGTTAAGTGTGTGTATACTCCAACTCTCCTATTTTATAGGTTAGGTACGCCATCTGTATAACTCCATAAATAACTCATACTCTGCTGGCTTTCTTATCTGTAAAATGAGGGAATGGCTGAGTTGGTAGCAGAACCCAGATCCCATCATTTCCAAAGTAAAGCCTTTGCACTCCACTGCACTGTATCAGCTAGGACAGTACCACAAATGTACAGTCTTATCAGAAAACAAGGTCAGGGAAGACTTTGGTGAAATAAAAATTCCTGTGCTTAGAAATTTAAAAAAAAAAATTTTTTTTTTTGAAGATACACATTGAAGCCACATTAAAGGCCATGACACATCATTTTATAAAACAGAAATTTAGTTTTCATTTGTTATTTAACTGACCTCTCACTGGTAAATTTATATTTCAGCAAACTAATACTATCAAAAAGGATCCATTTAACATTACTCATCCTTTGCATACATTCCTATTTTTTTTTAATTTATTTATTTTGAGAGAGAAGAAAGAGCACACACACACAACACGGGGCGGGGGGGGGGGGGGGGCAGCAGAAAATAGGGAGAGAGAGAGAATCCTAAGCAGGGTCTGTGTGCTGTCAGAACAGAGCAGAGGCAGGGCTTGATCTAATGAACCATAAGATCATGACCTGAGCAAAAATCAAGAGTTGGACGCTTAACCGACTAAGCCACCCAGATGTCCCATACATTATTAAACACTCAATATCCTGGGATGCATGGTGGCTCAGTTGGTTAAGCATCTGACTTCGGCTCAGGTCACGATCTCATGGTTTGTTGGTTTGAGCCCTGCATCAGGCTCTGGGCTGACAGCTCCGAGTCTGGAGCTTGCTTCAGATTTTCTGTCTCCCTCTCTCTCTGCCCCTCCCCCAACTCATGATATCTCTCTCTCTCTCTCTCCCTCTCTCTTCAAAAATAAACTTAAAAAAAATAACAAATAAAATAAAATAAAACACCCAGTATACTATTAATCTAGTTTTAAATATTCAGAACTATGAAAATAAAGCTTTGGAGAAATAATCCGAAGAGTTTTAAGCACTATGTTTTGGGGCAGGGGGGTGTTTTAAGTAGGCTCCATGCCCAACATGGGGGTTGAACTCGTGAAGGACCCCAAGATCAAGAGTCTCATGGTCTATGGACTGGGCCAGCCAGGCACCCCTTAAGCACTGTGTTTTGAAGCACAAATTACAATTAACAAAGATCGAGACTCTAAAAGTGTTACTGTTATCTGACGGGGCTGTCAGAAGTGGTGGGGCTTATAAATCCTATTTTTTCTCTCTCAGAGCCAAAGACATGAGCCATGTGCCCAACCAAGAGCATCCAAAACACGGCACAGGATGTAGATGGGAGCAAAAGTCAAAGTTCCCAACTTGGAGCTCCCAGACCTATGTGATTTTCTTCCATCCCCCAGCTTTGAGAAAGAGAAAAATCTGATTTGTTCCATGAAAAGTTCCCTCTCAAAGAGAATAATCTCTAATAGAAAGTCATATCAATCAAGAATAATAATCGACACACTATTCATGAAATAAAATAATTCCAGTAGAAACAGTCTGAAACTGATCCTGTGTAAAACACAAACAAAACTGATTCTAAATTTACAATATGAGTAGTTGCTAATGGTAATTCATTTTGCCAAGGTTAGTGAATTTAACGGTAATCTTAGGGGTATCATCTAAGTCAGCCTATTTGGGAATCAGGACAAAAGACTGTGGTCACAATGAAATATTAAATCTCTCAAACTAAAGAGAGTAATCTTGTCTGTTTTACTGACTGATTTCCATCAATCACTAAAAATTAATGAACTATAATCACAGTGTATTACCTAGAGCAATTATTGATGTAAGCTATATAATAACAATCAAATGTATTTCCTTCACTTGGATATGAACAATTTCAGTGCACCATTAACAAATTTACCGGAAAAGTGAAAACTATTTTGAATCCTGACAATGTTTATGGACATACCACCACGCCCGGCACATACGGAGCACTAAGAAATTAGTTCCCTGCATTTGGAAGGTTTTCTGGCTGGCAATATCTGCGAAGTGAGCCCTCCCCACATGCGCCCCACTAACCTTTCTCCTCTTGGATACTATCTCCCATCACGTAGTCACTACAGGTACTTGGACATAAGTATAGTGCCTGCCGAAGCTCCAAGTTGAGAAACCACACTTGAAGAAACGTGTTGACATAACAAGTAGCTCCAAGGTTAGTGAGGCCCACAAATGAGTTCTACAAAAATGCAAAATTTATAATCATAGAGTCAATTTCCTTTCACACACAAAAAAATTATAAGAGGAACTATTTAATTTCAGATTAAAAATTTGCTAAAACTACCCAGGTCAACATGGTATAACCACCATAAGGCTCTCTTGGCCAGGGCGAGGACATAATTTCATGAAAGACACTTCTGGGGTGGCTACTGGAGTGGAAAAGACTTAGGACAGCTCAACTCCAGTCTTCTGGTCTTCTTTGGCCCCCTTCAATCTAAAATTAAAGTGGTGGGCTCAAGGACAGGTCTGTTCTGAACATGTGTACATAGGCTGTTTGTTCATTTGCTCTATTCCTAAACTGTCAACATTTAGGAGTAAAACGTTTAGGAAATTAAACTTCCAGAAATCCTATAGATCTGGGAGAAGTGGAACAAGGAGAGTTGATTACAACTTCTTCTAAGACTGAGAATTCCTGAACTTAACGAAGATTCATTCTTAACAGAGTATCCATACAGCTGACTATTTTGTGAACGCCGGGCTTTAGGGTTTAGAAAACATTAATGGGTATTTTTAAAAAAGTAAAACTATCTGCTACACGTGTAATATCTAACACAATGAACCCAAGAAAAGCGAGGTAGAATCATTATGTGAGTTTGTTCCCTGGATTCACCACTTTCTTTAAAGAGGCTTAAAAATGAGTTTGAAATGAAATATACAATATTAAAGCAAACACAGAATCAGCATTTAAACTAAAACTATCATTTAAGACTTGCTGGATTACATGGCCACCTGTTTTAAAGTATTACTACCAATAAGAACTGTTGCAATTCAAGCAGTTATAGGGTTTTTAGTTCCATTACATCTTAAAGCTGCATAGGCTCCCATAAAGTCCGTTATAGTTTCTGATCATAGATGCAAAACAAAACAACAAAAACCCAGAGGGATACCACATAGCAGTAACTTAAAAAATGATGGCTTACCTTTTTTCTCCTCTCACAGTTGGGATCATCAATGTTATGGAAACTATTTTCATCTATTTCTCCTAACCAAATATGCTCACCAATCCCAACCAAGCAATTCGGATTTCCTTTGCAGTTTCGTCTAACAGAAAAAAAAGTAATAATAAATATATTATTTTTAATTAAGAAATGTCACAGCTCCATATTACACATGCAGATTAAAACTATAATGCTATACAGTATTTTATCATATCTCTCCTCTATAAAAATTAGGAAAACTTAGAAGGTATAAACCCTACACTCAATTTGTAAGGCTGAAACAGAACTCCTTTACTGCTGAGAAATACAAACTGGTAGTAGGACTTTGAGGGAGAGGAATTTTGCAGTCTGACAAAACTATACATATAGCTACCTTTTGACCCAGTAATTCATTTCTAAGAATTCACCCTGAAGATACAGCCCCAACAGTACAAGAAAACCCAGCACGAACACCACCTCAGGTATTCATTATAGCACTGTTTGTGAAATACTGGGAACCCAAACGGCCAAACGTAGGGGATACTGTACATCTGCACAATGGAGTACTATTCAACTGTAAAATGAAAAACACATAACAAACCTCTGTGAACGGATGTGGAGTAATTTCCAGGATATATTAGCGAGTAAAGAAAGCAATGTGCAAAACAGTACCTATAGAATTCACTTTCTTGTGTAAGAAAGATAGGGAAATAAGAAAATATACATGTATCTATTTGAACAGAAAAATACAAAAAGGATAAACCAGAGACTAATAAAAGTGGTTAGAATATGAGTGGGTTTAGGGTAAACAAAAATGGCGGGGTATGTGACCCTTTTCTGAACATACTGTTCTATAATAGACTGCTGAACTGGGGGGCTGTGTGTGGGTTACACACAGAAATCAGTAAGGATGGGGAGAACCCTAAATCTAACATAAACACATTCCAACTAAATAACATCCACAATGAAGGGAAGGGGGAACTAACCCAAGTAACTTGAATAAGGTCATTCATTAGCGAGCTCATTTAGTGGTGTCTTCAGGCTAAAAAGGAACAAATACCAAATCTTAATGACTTCCTTTTCACAGAGAGGTTAACAATTCTAAAACTACTTTCCGTATATTCTCTATTTGAATAAATAAGTAAATATACTGGGGATAAAGGAAACCAAGTTTTGGAAAGTTACAAATAAGAAAAGGGAGGAAGAATAAAATGAACCCCGCAGTACTGGATCAGGAATAATAAGTGTAAACTTGAAGGAAGATTAAGGTTGCCAGATAAACTACAGAACAGTAGTTATTTGAATTTCCGATAAATGACATGTTTAAATTAAAAAACATCTGTTGTCTTATCCGAAATGTAATTGGGCAGGCCAACTACATGGCCTTTTGTCAGCTGAGGGTGTAGAAGCAATAAGGTGAGACTCCTAGCAACCAGGTCTTGATTTCTAAGTCTTCCCCACGGCTCCTTGGAGAAATGACTGATTCCAAGTCTGGACAGAGTACAAGAGGAACGTGGAACATCTTGCTGTGACCCAGAAGTAGGGATGTACTAAAAGAATGATGGAGGAGAGGAGTGCCCTGGTTGAGGTCATAATCTCATGGTTCATGAGATTGAGCCCCACGTCTGAGCTCTGCGCTGACAGCACAGAGCCTGCTTAGGATTCTCTCTCCCTCTTTCTCTGCCCCTCTCCCCTGGTTTACACATGTGTGCATGCAGTCTCTCAAAATAAATAAACTTAAAAAAAAAAAAAAAGTAGAGTCTATCCTTGTCCTCACTGCCAGCCCCCCCCCCCACCACCACCCCGGGCAATCTTGTACTCTTCAACCAGGTCCAAAGTTGGGTCCTTGCTGCAGCCTGATAATTAGATGAAACACGGTTGAACTTTGAAAAAACTTTCAAAACAGATGTGAGAAGTTGAAAGCAACTTGCATTATTTGGCCCTAGAGTGTTGGTATTGTTTTTTTTGTTTGTACACATCTTCTTAAATTAATTGCTGGCTAGGTATTACTGACAAAGCGTTCAATCAGCTAGAACACCATCACCACAGAGCTGAAGCAGTGATGAAGCACCACCCCCAGGCAGAACCTATGGCTTATGGGCCCCTAGGGCCACACCTGCAGGTAAGAACTCAAAAAGCCAATGGCAGTGCTTTGCAGTAATAAAAGCAGTTATGCTAACAGATTATAAAGATTTCCAAATAGGGGCTACGCATTTCTCCATGAACCCAGTCTTGTGGGGGCTTTTCTGGGTTTGTTTGTTGTCTTGTTTGGAGAAGTGGAGAATCTATTTAAAAAGCATAAATGGTAAAACCATTTCTAACTACAAGCGATTACTCCCAAGCCACCCTAAGCAGCACAACAGAATACCAATATCAGAGGCTAGAATGCCTACAGATGAAACCTCTCCATTCAGTCTCCAGTGCCCTGGAAGTTCATTTTATCCACGGGAAGAGTAGGCCACGGGTGTCACGTAGCATTTATCATCACATGTGTACCAATTTTCTTATAGCAGAAAAATATTTTTGCATACCTGTTTCTATCAAAGTGTAAAAAGAGATCAAGAAGGCTGAGTGTCTCAAGATAGGAGACAGGCACACATGTTTTCCAGGAAAGACTGGTTTACTACTGTGTAAACACCCTAGCCAGTTTGACCCATTTATATTACTTACTTGGCCCTAGAAAGCAGGATTTGCTAAAGCTGGCTTAGAAATCAAGTAACCTTTTCAAGGTCACAAGTAGCCCTGATTTAATCAGGGTGATGCCACTCACCTTCTCTGAATATAAACTTCTACAAACCTTATAACTAACTTCAGAAATCCTTCCTTCTGTCTCCAGGGTGATCAGAGAACCAAACCACAAAAACCCAGCATGAGAAAACAGTCAACCTGGTTCTTTCCTACTCTCCCATCTCATTTACTTCTACATCAGCTGGCTTAAGAATAGGTTTGTGGGGGCACCTGGCTGGCTCAGTTGGTACAGCATGAGACTCCTGACCTCAGGGTCATGAGTTCGTGCCCCAGGTTGGGTCTAGAGATTAAAGACATTACTTTTGTTCGTATGGCTGATATCTATTACTGTATAACTGCATGTGCCAAGTTTCTTCATCTACCGCTGCCCTATAAGGCCTTTTTTTCTGAGAACAAACTGTTCCTTGGGTCTTGTAGTTCTAATGAAAGGACCTCAATGATCACCATTTTGACCTTGAACTTTCTAACTGATTAAATTCTTCCTTCCAGCTTATCTCTGAACTCAGACAAAAGGTCCCCTGACGTGAGCCATTCCCCCACCCACCCCAAGCAATAAGAACGGCCCAGAGCCAGCAAGACCCCACCCAGGACAATGACCTTCACTGCTTCCCTGCATGTACCCACCAGCCTTTGCCTCACATTTTCCTTACATAAACCTGGAAGTATTTTTGGCACTTGGGAGACAGTCTTGGGAGATGCCAGTCCAGGGTGTCAACAGAAATAAATTCCTTTCTTGTTTTACTACCACTCGCGTCTCTGCCTTTGGAGTTTGTCAGTGAGCAGGCAAACCTGGTCCGTGTGGGACCCCGGGAGCCAGAGGCTCAGGCACCCCGGCTACACTACCAAGAGCTGCTGAGATGCAGCTCCAATCCATCACTGAAACACAAAAATCCCACAAGATGTTTCAAATGGCAAAGTGAGGAACAGGGGGAGAAACATTCGTCCCTCTGAGGTGGCAAGAGACTTCTGGATGGCATGGGACCTGGAAAGCTTGGCGGCCTAGGAAGGAACCAACATGCTGATTTGTCTGAGAAGCAGAAACAGGTAGTTCATGAAAAGGCTCCCTGCCTTATCTGTGATTTGTCCAAATTTCCCTGAATTAACAGACAGAAGCCCTCCCTAGTCATTTTCCTTCTGGCTAGCTAGTTTCAAGGCTCTTTCACCTGTGTCTAGGAGTGCTAACAAATATGAACTAACTAAATAAAGCTATTCCTGTTATTACCATTCTAAAAGCCACTTCAGTCTCTGACAGACCTAATTCTTAAACACGGGTTGCCTCTCTTTCTCTAAACTTTCTTATAAAGCTAGTTAACAAACACAGGAGAAAATACTCAAATCCAGGGAAATGCAAACTTAAAACAGCCACGAAAGATGTCTTCTCTTACCCAATTAGCAAAAAGTTCCCAACGATGAAGCAGTATCAAGCACAAGCCGCTGTGCAACAGGAGCTCAAACACAACTCTTTTGGGAAAACTTGAGAAAATGTCTCAAATATCAAATGACACCAACATTTTGTTTCAAGGATTCTACCCCTGTGCACAGGTCCACAGAATATGCAACAACACTGCGACAACGAAACATAACGATGAATCCCAATAGGTACTTTCTCCAGAACTGTGCGACAGAAAGACACCAAGTGGCTGAAGTGGTAGACGGGGGATAGGTTCCAAAACGTTTGGTTTGACTCGCTAAGCAGCTGTGACATGACTTGCTGTGATTTTAAGCCAGCAGAACACCTCGGCAGCAATCCTAATGGAGGATCAAGTCCTAAACCAGTTTAGTGGCAGCAGGAACGCAGGAAAGCTGAATTCAAGTTTATCGATGCGAGGGAATCAACAGGACTTGGGGACCACGTAGACAGCGAGGTAAGAAGGGAACAGAGATGTCTGCATAGTGCCCAAAACTGTGAAGAAGGAAATCAATTTTCCGCAGATCAAAACCTGCTCGGCTGCAGAGTGGAAAAACAATAGGCTACGTATGTCTAGTGCCTTCGATACTGGCCACAGGTAAGAGATGAAGTTTCAGCTGTTCCGACAGATCTCCAAGGATCTGCCATTTAAGAGTATCTTCCAACACAACGAACAAAAATTTATAGCCAATGATTTCATAGTTGCTATGCACTTGGAAGAAAATTCACTGCTTGATGGGAAATGGGGTGGAGCTCTCAGTCCCTGTGAATGGTCATTAAAAGGATTACTGCTTTGTTTTTCTCATCATCTTTGCTTCTTAGCTCTTAGGACACCATGTCACAGACGGCCCAGGCATAAGTCAATGAAGGAAGGACAGCATGCCAACTTTCCTGCTCCTGGTGAAAATCTGACTACACTGAAGCTTCGCCTAATGCAGCCTTGTTCTGAAAAGCAACTTGACTATATGTACATTATGTTTATATATACATATATATATATTTATTTATTATTATTATTATTATTATAAAGACTTACTGGTACTTTGACTCAGAACCACCAGATCGTATCTTAAGCACACACAGATGTCAACAAATACTTTCAAAGATTATCATCACTACTTAGCAACAAGCTACCTGCCCAACCACAGGAAAATCAGAGTTGCTTATACCAGAAAACTGTTTAGAAACAAGCTACTGGCCCAACCACACAGGGACGATGTTGAACTGTGGTAGTGACATGGAGTATTATGCAGCCATTAAAACTCTTTTCAAGCAATATTTTAATGATATGTGACCATGCTCAAACAGAATTCTCAATAAACAGGATACAAAGTTATCCATTATGACTCTAATTTTTCTCTGTATTTATTTACTTTTGAGAAAGAGAGAGAGAAAGGGTGAGCAGGGGAGAGGCAGAGAGAGAGAGGGAGACAGGAATCCCAAGCAGGCTCCTTCCATGCCATCAGCACAGAGCCCAAATGCAGGGATCAAATTCACGAACCATGAGATCATAACCTGAGCAGAAATCAAGAGCTGGACGCTTAACTGACTAAACCACCTAGATGCCCCATTATGACTCTAATTTTTCTAATGGGGAGGGCGTGATGTTCCTTACATATTTTTCACAAAAGAAAGCTTTTGAAAAGAGAAGAAATCACAAGGAAAATAAGAAAATACTTTGAATTGAATAAAGCATACCAGAAGTTGTGAGATGGAACTAAATTAAGTGCTTAGAGGGGAATTTATAGCATTAAATGTTCATATATATATGTTTATACACACACACACACACACACACACACACACACACACACACACACACATATATAAAAAGCCTCAGGGTGCCTACTATCAACACTATCAATCAATACATGTCCACTAGACAGATCACAACACGCACATAACAGTAAACAGTATCATTTTGTGTAACCCGAACCTAGCATCTTATAAAAGCAACTAGACTTCAAAGGGTGACCCTTTCTGTCACACAGAGATGCCCAGATAATTACAGGACCTGAGGATACTGAAAGGAATGACAAGGTCCTAGGCATCAAAGACGGGCTCGCAGCACATGAGGCGACGGGCAAGCAAAAGGATAACTCCAGAGACATCAATGCAGTGATGGCATGAAGCAGGGACTCTGGACTCCACAGCAGAGATCTCACAGGAAGGGAGGCACGGTGCTGTGGAGGTGAGAGTCTCCAAGGGTGCTCAGGAACTCACTCCATGGGGGAGGGAAAACTCCAGAGCATTCCAGGCAGAGGGGAGCAAATGGAGACGGAAGGCTGGAGAATCAAGCAGGAGGAAATCAATGCAGCCCGCCCAGCTCCACCAAGCTACGGAGGGGAGGAGGCCTTCCAGCTCAGCACAGCTGGAGGCTTTGCAGGGAAGTCAGGGGCCACATCAGCTCACAGAACAGATAAGAGCTTGGACTTCATTCAAGAAGCAGCAGCAGCAGCAGCAGCAACAACAACAACAACGAGCCACCATAAGCTATTTAAAAGAAAAATAATCGGATTTGCACTTTAGAAAGAGCCTCTAATTGTGCTTCTCTACCAGAGTGCCTTACAAGAATCACCTGAAGATTCCACAAGTTTTGCTTTTTCAACAAATGCCATTCTTATAAAGCTCCTCCTGCTTCTCAATAAGACAAGTTTTAAGCCTCTAAGGGTTTTTTGGTTTTTTTTTTTTTTAATGGGAGATTTTTCAAAGAATAAATCCTGGCTCTTCTTGTTTGTGTGTGTGTGTGTGTGTGTGTGTGTGTGTGTGTGTGTGTGTGTGTGTTGGGGCGGGGGAGGGGAATGACAGTGAAATGACAGTGAAATTTAAAAGGGATGCTGTTCGAAGAGACAAGAAATGAGGATCAGAAGATGCCGGTACAGGGAGAAGATGCCGCTGGCACCAAGTTCAAATCAACAGCACTTACTAATTATCACTTTTGTGGTGAGTGAGGGGGGAAAAGAAGTCAGGTTTTTATGTATGTGGTTCCATTTAAAATATTTTTTTGGTGCACCTGGGTGGCTCAGTCAGCTAAGCATCACCTTCAGCTCAGGTCACGATCTCACAGTTCAGGAGTTCGAAGTTCAAGCGGTGAGTTCGAGCCCCTGAGTTGGGCTCTCTGTTGTCAGCCCAGAGCCAGCTTCAGATCCTCTGTCCACCCCACCCCCCCCCCCCCCCCCCCCGCTCTCTCTCTGCCCCTCCCCCCCTTGTGCTCTCTCAAAAATACATAAAACATTTTTTTAAAAAAATGTTTTTTAAAGGGTGGAAATGACATTTTAAAAAATGTTCTTTGGGGCGCCTGGGTGGCTCAGTCGGTTAGGCGTCTGACTTCGGCTCAGGTCATGATCTCACGGTCCGTGAGTTCAAGCCCCGCGTCGGGCTCTGTGCTGACAGCTCAGAGCCTGGAGCCTGTTTCGGATTCTGTGTCTCCCTCTCTCTCTCTCTGACCCTCCCCTGTTCATGCGGTCTCTCTCTGTCTCAAAAATAAATAAACGTTAAAAAAAAAAAAATGTTCTTTAAAGGATGGAAATCACAAAAAAATAGATGCCTTGAAAATACATCTAGAAATTCATAAAATGTTCATTCATCCAACAACCTGATTTCATCTGAAATTCTGCATTCTGCCCAAGAGGATCCAAAAGAACATCAGCACGTAGCCTTTGGGACAGATGAGGCCTCAGGATCCTGGCTAACCATGTTTCACAATGTGCAGTTACCATTCTGAGGCAGGGTGACTGGCCCTACAGCAGCCTTCTTTGAGGGGATTCCAAGGTTGGATCTTTTCATCCATCCTTCTAAGACCCAACCTGCTCGGAAACATTGGCAGTGTTAAAATAAGCACGACCATCTAAAGTTTTCCATTTCTCAGGTCAGGTTAAAAAAAAAAAATCCCCAAAGCAAATTAACTATTAAAACAATGTCAGGGGCACCTGGGTGGCCCTCGGTTGAGTGCCCGACTTCAGGTCAGGATCTCACAGCTCATGGGTTTGAGCCCTGCATCAGGCTCTGTGCTGACAGCTCAGAGCCTGGAGCCTGTTTCAGATTCTGTGTCTGTCTCCCTCTCTCTCTCTCTCATTCTCTCTGCCCCTCCCCCACCTGTGCTCTGTCTCAGGTACTTAAATAAATAAGCATTTAAAAAAGAAAAACAGGGGCGCCTGCGTGGCTCAGTCGGTTAAGTGTCCCCAACTTCAGCTCAGGTCATGATCTCACAGTTTGTGAGTTCGAGCCCCACATCAGGCTCTATGCCGACTAGCTCAGAACCTGGAGCCTGCTTCAGATTGTGTCTCCCTCTCTCTCTCTGCCCCTCCCCCGCTCATACTCTGTCTCTCTCAAAAATAAAATAAACATTAAAAAATTTTTTTAAAGAAAAACAAAACAATGTCAATAACACTCTTTAAGGGGCTCCTGGGTGACTCAGTTTGTTGAGCCTCTGACTTGATTTTGGTTGAGGTCAGGATCTGATGGTTTGTGAGATCAAGCCCTGCGTTGGGGTCAGGAAATCTTGCTGCAGTCAGAATTTTAAATACACCAGGAAGACACTGGTGGAACCAGAGGTGGGGATTCCCTCGATTAGAATGACTTGATCAGAGGCACAAAGGAAGAGTCTCAAAGTGAAAGGACCAGTTGGGAAGCCTACCAAGACTATGAGAATCACTATCAAAAAACTCCTTGTGGTGAGGGTTCTAAGACGTGGGCTCGTTTTCAGATGAGGATCCACAAGTGACTCATTGATTTGCACAGTCCTTCTAAGATTGGTAAGCAGATTACTTCCATCAGTATTGAGCTGAGAGTCAAGGCTGAAGTCACCATTGCAGATGCTTAAATCAACCTTTTTAATAAACTGATTAGCAGTTGTTAAAAAAATAAAATAAAACCAAACAATGTCATTAAGTCTTCTTGGGGAGCCTGAGTGGTTCAGTTGGTTAAGCCTCCAACTACGGCTCAGGTCACGATCTCATGGGCTCACGGGCTCAAGCCCCGTGTCAGGTTCTGTGCTAACAGCTTGGAGCCTGCAGCCTGCTTTGGATTCTGTGTCTCCCTCTCTCTCAAAAATAAACAAACATTAAAAAAATAATAATAAACATTAAAAATAAATAAAATAAATGTTATATTTTGAAACATTGTTAGTAACAGCAAAAGACTGAAAATAAGCCCAGTATCAATTTACAGGGAACTGGTTGAATAACCTAAGGAAAATCCATACAGTACTATAAAATATAACCATATAGAAGAGAAATGAATACAAATATCCAAAGACTGTACATGAAAGCTAATAGGAAATTTTTATTTACAAGCTGTAAATGATCCAAATATCCATCAATAGAATAAACAAATTAGGGTAAATTCATACCACAGACTACTACTCAGTCCGCCTCCCCCCAAAAAACTGATACATGCAACATAGATGGTTCTCAAAAGCATGATGTAAAGCGAAAGAATCCAGACACAAAAAAATAATGGACTGTTAGCAGTCCATTAATATAAAGTTCAAGAAAAGACAAAACTAATCTATGTAGAAAGAAATCAGAATAGTGGTTACCTGTAGGGAGATGGGAACTAAGTGGAAGAGGGTATGAAGGAACTTTCTGGGATGTTGGAAATGTTCTCTACATTGACTGGGGTGGTGATTACATATAAAAACATAGTGAACTCCCTTCACAGAAATTAACTCAGAATGGATCACAGACCTAAATATAAAACAACACAAGACAATAAAACTCCTCAAAGATAACTTAGGAGAAAAATCTAAATGATCTTGGATTTAATGATGGACTTTTTCGATACAACAATACACAATCCATGAAGATAAGAACTGATAAACTGGACTTCATTAAAATGAAAATTTCTGCTATGAAAGGCACTGTAAAGAGAATAAAAAGACCAGCCTCAGACTGGGAGAAACACATTTGCAAAAGACAACTGATAAAGGGCTGTCTTTTAAAATATACAAAGAGGGGCACCTGTATGTCTCAGTCGGTTGAGCATCTGAATTCAACTCAGGTCATGATCTCATGGGTTTGTGAGTTCGAACCCTGCACTGGGCTCAGACTGGCAGCTCAGAGTCTCACTGAGGTCCTCACTTTCTCCTCTCTCTCGCTGCCCCCTCCCCAACTTGTGCTTTCTCTCTGAAAATAAGAACTTTAAAAAATAAATAAATATATACAGAACTCTTTTTTAAGTTGAGAGAGAAAGAGGGAGAGCGCACGCATGCATCAGAGAGAGAGAGGGAGACACAGACTCCCAAGCAGCCTGCAGTGGGGCCTGAACCCACCAACTGCAAGATCATGACCTGAGCTGAAGTCAGAGGCTTATTAACACACTGAGCCACTCAGGTACCCCTACAGAGAACTCTTAAAACTCAAAAATAAGAAAAACAACCTCAGTGTTTAAAAATGAGCCAAAGCCCTTAACAGACACATCATCAAAGATATGAGCATATGAAAAGATGTTCCACATCATATGTCATCAGGGAAATGCAAATTAAAACCACAATGAAATACCACCACACACTTATTAGAATAGCCAAAATCCAGAACTCTGATAATAACAAATGATGGTGAGACTGGAGACTGGAACAACAGGAACTCTCGTTGCTGGTGGGAATTCAAAGTGGTTACAGCCACTTTGGAAGACAGTCTGGTGTTTTGTTTTACAAAATTAAACATACTCTTATACCATACAACAATCATTCTCATTGGGCTCCTAAGCATGTATCCAAAGCAGCTGAAAACTTGTCCACACAAAACCCTGCACACAAATGTTTACAAAGCAGCTATGCACTTATTTGCCAAAACTTGGAAGCAACTAAGAAGTCCTTAAGTAGGTAATAGTTGATAAAGGATAAGTAGGTGATAAAGAATGGATAAACCATACATGGTATATCCAAACATGAAATATTATACAGCACTAAAAAGAAATGAGCTACCAAGTGATGAAAAAAGCTTAAATACATACTACTAATCAAAAGAAGCCAATGTGTGGGGAGCTTGGGTGGCTCAGTGGGTCAAGTATCTGACTTTGGCTCAGGTCATGATCTCATGGTTCCCGAGTTCGAGCCCTGCGTCGGGCTCTGTGCTGACAGCTCAGAGCCTGGAGCCTGCTTTCAGATTCTGTGTCTCCCTGTCTCTCTGCCCCTCCCCCACTCACACTGTGTGTCTCTCTCTCTCTCAAAAATAAACACTAAAAAATTAAAAAAAAAAAAGAAGCCAATATGAAAAGGCCATGTACTATTTCTAATTATATTACATTTTGAAAAAGACAAAACTACGGAAATAGTAAAAAGTATAGTTGGGGGGGATGTTAGGAGGGGTGGAAGGATGAATAGGCAGGGCAGAGGATTTTTAACCAGTGAATTATTCCATATGATACTATAATGGTGAATATGTCATTATACATTTGTCCAAACCCACAGAATCCAAACTCTAATGTAAACTATAAACATTATGATGGTTACCAGAAAGGAGGGAAGGGGGGTGGGGGGATGCGCAGAATGGGTGATGGGGATTAAGGAGCACACTTGTTTCACTATATTATACACCTGAAACTAATATTACACTAAATGGAATTTAAATTAAAACTTAAAAAAAAAAACAACAAAAAAAACAGGCACCTGACTGGTCATCGGGTAAGAGCACGTGACTCTTGATCTTGGGGTCGTGAGTTCCAGCCTCACTTTGAGCACAGAGGTTGCTATAAATAAGTAATAAGCTCTTAGGCGAAAAAGAACATCAACCTAAATTAAAAACAAAAAACAAACTATAGATACTGGATGATAATGATGTGTGAATGGAGACTGTTAACAGATGTAATCCTCTGGTGGGGGGTGCGATAGTGGGAAAGGCTATGCATATGTGGGCTCAGAGGTACATGGGAAACCTCCAGATTTGTACTCAATTTTGCTGTGACCCTAAAGCTACTCCATAAAATAAAATCTAGGGGGCACCTGACTGGCTCAGTGAGCGGAGCAGGGGACTCTTCATCTTGGGGTAAGATCTTGAGTTCAAGCCCCACATTGGGCTTGGAGCCTACTTAAAAAAACAAACAAAAAAACAAATAGCAGCACCCAAATATAAAATCTAAAAATGAAATCTACTGAAAAAAGTCTAAATGAACAGGACCTTTCAATGTATATAATTTTACCTCAATTTTTTAAAGCTTTTGACTTCTCAAAAACAAAACCAACCAGGAAGCTTTTAACTACTGACATAGAAACGTCTACAGGTATAAAACAGTGTATGGGAATGGGGTGCCTGGGTGGCTCAGTTGGTTCAGCACCAGACTCTTGATTTCGGCTCAGGTCATGATCTCACAGTTCGTAAGTTCGGCCCCACCTCAGGCTCTCCTCTGACGGAGCAGAGCCTGCTTGGGATTCTGGCTCCATGTCTCTCTCTCTCACAAAATAAACACACATTAAAAACAAAACTAAACAAAGAAAACACTGTATGCGGTATGCAACACTGTGTCAGAAAGGGGAGGAATAAGAAAATGTGCTTGCAGAAAGTAATGAAAGTTGTTCCTTAGGGTGCCAGGGTGACTCAGTTCAAAGTCAGACTCAGACTTTCGGCTCAGGTCATGATCTCACCATTGTGATTTCGAGCCCTGTGTTGGGCTCCACGCTGAGCGTGGAGCCTGCTTAAGATTCTCTCCCTCTCTCTCTCTCTCAGTGCACCCCCGCCCCTCGTATGCAAGGGCATCATCTCGAGGTTCATGGGTGGTTCCTGGATTTAAGCCCTGTGTGGAGCTAAGAGCCTGCTTGGAATTCTCTTGGCCCCTCCCCTGCTCCACTTCACAGGCTCTCTCTCAAAATAAACTTAGAATAGAAAAGAGGTGCCTGGTGGCTCAGTCGGTTAAGTGTCTGACTTGACTCAGGTCATGATCTCATGAAGTTCCATGGGTTGGAGCCCGCGTTGGGCTCTGTGCTGACAACTCAGAGCCTACAGCCTGCCTTGGATTCTGTCTCTGTCTCTCTCTCTGTCCCTCCCCTGTTTGTGCTGTCTCTCTCTCTGTTTCAAATATAAACATTAAAAAAATTAAACAGAAAAAAAGCATAGGGGTTCCTGGGTGCTCTCTCAGTTAAGCATCCTACTTAATTCAACTCAGGTCCCGATCCCGCCATTCGTGAGTTCAAGCCTCGCATCGGGCTCCGTGCTAACAGCTCAGAGCCTGGAGCCTGTTTCAAATTCTATGTCTCCTTCTCTCTGCCCTTCCCCAGCTGGCACTCTGTCTCTCTCTCTCAAAAATAAATAATAAACATTCAAAAAAAATTTTTTTAAAGAATATAAAAGTTGTTTTTACAGAGGATGTGAAAGAAATGGGAGCAGAGGTGGGAATACATGTTCTCAATGCATACTTTTTAAAAATAATTTTCATATATATATACATATACACATACAAATAAAAACAAAAACCATTTCCCTACTTAAAACATATAACTATCAACTATTCACCCTTAACTATTTAAGTTTTCATTGAAAAGGAAACTTGTTGGGGCACCTGGGTGGCTCAGTTGGTTAAGCGTCCGGCTTCAGCTCAGGTCATGATCCCATGGTCTGTGGGTTTGAGCCCCGCATCGGGCTCTGTACTGACAGCTCAAGAGCCTGGAACCTGCTTTGGATTCTGTGTCTCCCTCTCTCTCTGCCCCTCCCCAACTCATGCTGTCTCTCTTTCTCTCTCAAAAATAAATAAACATTTAAAAAAAATTTTTTTTAGGGGAGCCTGGGTGGCTCAGTCGGTTAAGCGGCCGACTTCGGCTCAGGTCACGATCTCGCGGTGCGCGAGTTCGAGCCCCACGTCGGGCTCTGTGCTGACAGCTCAGAGCCTGGAGCCTGCTTCAGATTCTGTGTCTCCCTCTGGCTCTGCCCCTCCCCCGTTCATGCTCTGTCTCTCTGTCTCAAAAAGAAATAAATGTAAAAAAAATAAATAAATAAATAAATAAAATTTTTTAAAGGAAAGGAAACTTGTTAAGTTACTAAAGCACCTATTTTCCTGAAGAAGTGAACATAAAGGAGAAATAAGATGATCTGAACTCTAGGTTCTAGTCATTGAAAATTCTAGTGTTTTTCTTCATAACTTCATTGTATCAAGGTCTCAGGTATTAGATATGCAAGATATAATCAGACATAAAAACAAAACAGCAACAGATCCCTTAACATGTATGCCCCCCTTCCCTTCTCCTAGGATTTCTGCCATACAAAGTTTTACGCAAAAGAAATATGAGAAGCAGCCGACAAAGTCAATAAAATTAAACACCAAATTTGTTAAATATCATGGATGGACGCCATCCTAAAGTGTTGGCAATCCTTTAGTTTATTGGATATTTAAAAAATGTTAAGTATATATTTTTAAGCTGAAGAATCCAATCAACCTTTGAGGTTCTGCCGCCTAGCAAAAGTGAAATATCTTCCTTTTTCCAAACCTCAAGTTATGCCCCATTAAGTCCAGATTCAAAACCTGCAGCTCATAAAAATGATCAATATATCCAACTCTTGTAATTAGCATATTAAATCACTTGGCCTGAAATTCAAATTTCTATTAGAGAAAGGGATTAACCAAGCAAAAAGGATTTAAAAAGTGAGCCTACTGGGAAATACGTGAATCCTTTCTAACAGGATATCCACCAAATTGGTATTAAAGGAAAGATGTTGGGAGGTAGGAGGGAGGTGCTAACTGGCAAGTCAAAAGTCTTTCCCTGTGTGGATAGGCTTATTTAAGGCTTGGAATTTTTTTCTTTTTCCCTCCTACAGTGGGACTCAGTTCTCCAAGGAGGAGGATTTGAAACATTTCTCAAGCTTTATACGATTTGGGAAATAATGGCTTCGTGCTTAAATAAAATACCTTCCAACTTCACTCATAAAAGATACCATCATTCACTGATAAAACTGGCAAAAATTTTTTAAATTTCATACTCAGTTGATGTCAAGGACACAGAGACACAGATTTCACGTATTGTACAGACAGCGGGAGCAAATCTTGCAATAATAATATATTTCAAAAGCCTTAAGAATGTTCATGTAACGTTTACAACTTTTTTCTAAGAAAATAATCAAAAAGGTAGATAATATTTATTTACAAGGATGCTCAGAAGGAGCACAACAAAAAAAGACCTTAACAAAAGAAGAAGGGGTGGGGGAGGCCAGTAAAAGGCAGGCAGGCAGGCAGACAAATGCCCAGTAGGAAAATAGTTCAATACTTTGGGGCATGTAAAATGGACTATGATGCAGTGATTAGAAATTAGTACTTTTATAAACTCTGTAACATCCTGTGGATACATTCTTAGTACTAACTTAAAAAATACCTTTCCAAGGGCGCCTGGGTGGCTCAGTCGGTTAAGCAGCCAACTTCGGCTCAGGTCATGATCTCGCGGTCCGTGAGTTCAAGCCCCGCATCAGGCTCTGTGCTGACAGCTCAGAGCCTGGAGCCTGTTTCAGATTCTGTGTCTCCCTCTCTCTGACCCTCCCCTGTTCATGCTGTCTCTCCCTGTCTCAAAAATAAATAAAATGTTAAAAAAATAAGAATAAAAAAATCAGAAGGAACAGTACAAAAATATTACAACCTGTTGTCTGAGGGGTAGCTTTATTTTTGATGACTTCATCAAGTCACCAGCGAGCTCAGACTCCTTAGAAGCCTAATGTCACTACATTCCACTTTAGCTCATCAGTACTCAAATTGGAGTGCACATAGAAGAATATATAATAAATAAAGCCACAAGAAAAACATCTTGTGCCATCTTGGAATCTAAATTTCAATTAGTTTTATTACACAAAGTTGAAAGAGTGTTTTTTTTTTTTTAATATTACACAGGAAAGAATTTTAGATCAAATAGGAATTTTTCTTTTATTCATTTCTTTGTAAGATTGTCCCAAATATAAGAATAACTTTTTCTTAATAATTAGATCATTGCCTTGGAAGCCAAGAAAGACATGAGGTACAGAGGATTTGTAAAAGAAAGCCCCATTTAGCTAATTTTTATCCCCCCCCCATGTATGTCCTCTCTCTCCCTCTCTCCTTCTCTCCTTCCCCCTCCCTCCCTCTCTCCCTCTCTTCTAAACCTTCTTCTATCATCAAAGCTATTTACCACTGACAGTCATTCAACTCTCTTCTACATTGCAAAGCTCACAAAAACAGGAAACCCTTAAATTCTTCCAGGCCCTTACTTCCCTAATCACAAGAATAAAATAAGTTATCAACGCCATGTGGACCTAGATCTCATTCTGAAAGACAATAGAAGAGAGCTTGTAGAGGACAGTAAAGATAATACCTTTAGGACCTGAGGGAAGATGAAGAGTTCTTAAACTAAATACACACAAGAAAGTAACAACCATAAAGAAAAATATTGATAAATTGGGCTATAATGAAATTAGTGTTTCTGTTCATTAAAAAACGCCACTGACAGTAAAAAGTAGGTGCACCTGGGTGGCTCGGTCATTAGAGCATGTGACTTTTGATCTCAGGGTTTTAAGTTCAAGCCCCCGGTTGGGGACAGAGATTACTTAAAAATAAAATCTTAAAACAAACAAACAAAAAAAGTAAGGCCACCTGGGTGGGTCAGTGGTGGACTTCCGACTTTGGCTCAGGTCATGATCTCATGGTTCATGAGTCTGAGCCCTGCATCAGGCTCTGCTGTCGGTGCAGACCGGCTTTGGATCCTCCGTTCCCTTCTCTCTGGCCCCCCTTCCCTACTTGCGCGCTCTCTCTCGCTGTCTCTCAAAAATAAACATTTCTGAAAAATGAAAAGATTTTTTTTTAAAGTATAAAAAGGCAAGAGTGGAAGATTTTTGCTATATATTCAAACCTTTCTTTCAAGTGTTTTCTACACTCAACATAGGACTCAAACTAATGACCCTGAGATCAAGAGTTGCATGCTCCTCTGTGCCAGCCAGACACACCCCAACAAAGCTTTATTTTATCCAAAATAAAGAACTACAAATCAACACAATAACCAAATAGAAAAATGGGGCCTGGGGTGTCTGGCTGGCTCAGTCGATCTGTCTCTCTCTCTCTCTGCCCCTTGCCAGGTCTCTCCCTCTCACAAAATAAATAAACTTTATTTAAAAAAATTTTTTTAATGTTTATTTATTCTTGAGAGAGAGACAGAGCATGAGCATAAGCAGGGGAGGGGCAGAGAGAGAGGGGGAGACAGAATCGGAAGCAGGCTCCAGGCTCTGAGCTGTCAGCACAGAACCCAACATGAGACTCGAACTCACAAACTGTGAGATCATGACCTGAGTGGGAAGTCGGATGCTTAACCAAGTGAGCCACCCAGGCACCCCTAAAATAAATAAACTTTAAAAAAGTAAAATAAGGGCTCCTGGGTGTGGCTCAGTTGTTAAGCACCAGACTTCAGCTCAGGCTAAACTCCATTTGGGAGTTCGAGAGTTCGAGTCCCACACTGAGTGAGCTCGAGCCCCACCTTGGGTGAGCTTCTGTCCCACTTCAGGTAAAACACAAGCCCCGCTTCTCTCTCTCAATGAACCAAAAAATAAAATAAAACCACAGTTCGATGTCATGACACATCCATCATAATGGCTAAAATTAAAATGATTATGGTGAGGATATATAGCAAATGAATTCTCTCATAGAGCACTCATGAGAGTAGAATGTGGTATGACCATTTTGGAAAACAGTCTCTGGCATCATCTAGTAAGGTAAATAAACTTCTATGACCCAGCAAGTCCTTTTATCAAAAATGTATACATAAAGGGGCACGTGGGTGGCTCAATGGATTGAAGCTCCAACTTCAGCTCAGGTCATGACCTCACAGTTCATGGGTTTGAGCCCCACATCGAGCTCCCTGCTGTCAGCAAGGAGCCCGCTTTGAATCCTCTGCCCGCCTCTTTCTGCACCTCCCGGGCTCACACACTCTCAATAAATAAATAAATAAATAAATAAATAAATAAATAAAACGCGCGCACACACACACACACACACACACACACACACAGGCTGAATACATAAAATGAGACCATCAGTACTAAAACAAAACATGGGTGAATATTTCTACAATATTGGAATTGGGAAATCCAGAAGCCATAAAGATAAGCATTGATAATATGACCACATAAAAATATCCTGAGTTTGAATGTACCAAAAGAGAAACAAAACCCACAAAGTCAAAAAAAAAAAAAAATTGGGGGCAAAGTATCTTCAGCAGAAATACTCAAAGAGCTCTTGAAAATCAGTAAGAAAATGATCAACAATCCAGAACACCCATATATAACAAGATGCCCAAAGCCACTAGCAAAAAAAAAAAAAAAAAAAAAAAAAAGGCATATGAAAATAAGATGGTATTTTTCACTAATGACGTTGATGTTTGAAATAAGAATGCCTATTTCCCAGGGTGAAATAGGGTGAATACAGGATGCAGTATTAAATAGTATGAACTTTTACCACCAATCAAAATTTTAAATGGTCATCATGCCCTCTACTCAGCAGTTTCTCAACTTGCAACCTAAGTGAAAACACTCACTCAACCCAGATACATATAGAGGGATGTTTACAGAAGCAGGATCTATACAGCAGCAAAACCCAGAAACCCAAAGGTCCTTCAGGAGGCAAATGGCTAAATTATAACACATCTACCTCTACACAATGAAGTATCACATAGCTATTAAAAAAAGTAAGGTAAGTTTTCTAGATGCACTAATATGGAAAAAGGTACATTATCAAATAAAAATAACTGGCAAAAAGTATGCAGTGGGACATTCCTCCCCTTTTAAAAATTTTTTTTGATTTATTTTTATTTTAGAAAGAGCTAGGGAGGGAAATAAATAAATAAATAAATAAATAGTGAGCTAGGGAGGAAGGGAGGGGAAGAGCAAGGGAGAGACTCTTAAGCAGGTTCTGCCCCCAACACCCAGCACTGAACAGGTGGCAGGGCTAGATCACAAGACCCTGAGATCTTGACCTTATCAGAAACCAAGACTTGGATGCCTAACCAACTGAGCCACCCAGGAGCTGCTCCCTTTTTCTTCTAAAATAACAGTCATGCTGTTTGATTATATTCTGTCTCACCTGTAAAATATATGGCACATGAGGGGTGCCTGGGTGGCTCAGTAGGTTAAGAGTCCGACTCTTGATTTTGGTTCTGGTCAAGATCTCTCAAGATCTCAGGGTTCACATCAGGGCTCTGTGCTGGCAGTGCGGAGCCTGCTTGAGATTCTCTCTCCCTCTCTCTGCCCTTCCCCACTGGGTCTCTCTCTCTCCAAAATAAATAAATAAAAACTTTAAATCCCCAATGTTTATAGCAGTACTATCAACAATAGCCAAAGTATGGAAAGAGCCCAAATGTCCATCGACAGATAAATGGATAAAGATGTGGTATATATATGTGGTATACACACACGCATGCACGCACTGGAGCATTGCTCGGCAATCAGAAAGAATGAAATCTTGCCGTTTGCAACAACCTGGATAGAACTCTAGTTCCCTCTAGGGTATTATGCTAAGCGAAATTAGTCAGAAAAAGACAAATCTAGGACTTCACTCATGTGGAATTTAAGATTCAAAACAGATGAACATAAGGGAAGGGAAACAAAAATAAAAACAGGGAGGGGGACAAAACACAAGAGACTCTTAAATATAGAGAACAAACAGAGGGTTGCTGGAGGAAGGATGGGCTAAACGGGCAAAGGGCATTAAGGAAAACACTTGGTGGGATGAGCACTGGGTGTTAGAGAGGATGAATCACTGGAATCTGTTCCTGAAATCATTGGTGCACTATATGCTAACTTGGATGTAAAGTTAAAAATTAATTAACTAAAAATAAATTTAAAAAGAAAAAAAAAAACTTTAAAAATTTATAAAACATATGGCACATGAAGAAAGGAACTTCACCTTCTGGGGCTTTATCCCAGAGCCTCTCTAGAATACTACACCAAGCTCACATAGTAGATACCAAAAACATCTGTTGAATGAAAGAATGAATATTACCCCAGCAAGGCACACAACAGGTACTCAATAAGTATTTACCATGTTTAAATATATGTATCATATTTAAAAAATATGCAGAAAGAGAAAAAGAGGATATGTATACAACGTTAATGGTGGGTAGCTATGAGCCTGAAATTAAGGAGCTGAGCTTTCACACAAAAACTGGGTAAGGATTAAGTGTTCTGAGTGTTCAAGGGCTAGCCAGCAGAAAGATGCAAAACAGTAAGAATAGACAAGGACACGTGTTTCATGGAACACAGACACCTATTTAAACCAACAACTTACAGGGGCACCAGGCTGCTTGGTTGGAGGAACATGTAACTCTTACTCGGAGTTGTGAGTTTGAGCGCCATGTTGGGTATAGAGATTACTAACAAATAAAACCTTTGTTTTTGGACTAGAGCTATGAGAAGTCATTGAAATGTTTTTGAAACTGGCATGATACTGACCTACTAGAATGCTTTAATTTTGTAACAGTCATCAGTACTGTTTCTCTAAGGAGAACAGAGTGGACACTGTACTTCTATATACACAGCTAGAAGGATAAAACTAGTCCAGACTGAAAATCCATATCAAAATTTTAACTGTTACACACACACACACATGCACAAATTAACACACAAGACCTATCAGATCAAAAAGTATGATTAACATTGTGTTAGTGAATGGTGTGAGGAAACGAGACATTCTTACACAGGACTGTAAAGTGGAACCATCATTCTGGTGGGCAATTTAGCAATATGGATCACAATGAAAAATCCACAGCTCCCACCCAACCAATTTACTGCAAGGAACTTAACTATCACCCTCATTGTTAGCAAAACCTCTGCTTGTAAGAATTAAGACACAGTATTTTCAGAATTCTGTGGATATAGGATTTACTATAGATTGCTTTCATCTGTGATTGTACTAAGCGATTTCAGAAATGTAAATAAAAGTCTTGATTCACCTAGTCTTTGAGTAGATCTAAACACTGCTTCAGCTCTGGAATCTCCTCTAACAATCGTGTAAAGTACTTAAAAAAAAAAAAAAAAAAAAAAGTATATTGATGGGGCACCCAGGTGGCTCAGCTGGTAAAGAAAGCATCCCACTCTATATTTTGGCTCAGGCCGTGATCTCAGGGTTGTGAGCCTAACAGGATGGAGCTTGCTTGTGATTCTCTCTCCCTCTCACTCTGCCCCTGCTCATTTGTTTTCTCTCTTTAAATAAACATTTAAAGAAATGATATTGATACCATTAGTTTAATCCTTTAAAATATTCTTGCTAAGAGTCCGAAGAAACGCTTAAACAAAAGGAGAAAATGGGAGCACCTGCGTAGCTCAGTTGGTTTAAGTGTTGTACTCTTGATTTCGGCTTAGGTCATGGTCTTGCAGTTTGTGGGTTCGAGCCCCACGTCAGACCCTGTGCTTAGGTGTAGAGCCTACCAGGGATTTTCTCTGTTTCTCTGCCCCTCCCCCAGCTCATGCTCTCTCAAAATAAATGAACTTTAAAGAAGGAAAGAAAAAAAGGAGACACCTAGTGGAAAAGAAACTTGATATTTATATAAAAAATGCTTGGACCTCAGATTATACATGGTCTCAAAAGCACAAGCAGAGAAAGAAAGAAAGAAAGAAAGAAAGAAAGAAAGAAAGAAAGAAAGAAAGAGAAAGAAAGATCTGGACTGCATCATTATTGCTTTTGCACTACAAATAACATCAAAAATGTGAAAACCCACAGAAATGAGAAAATTTTTGCCAATATAAGGGATGTGTATCCAATAAAGAACTCTTCCAACTCAATAATAAAAAAATACATAACCCAATTTTAAAATGGGCAAAGGACGTGAATAGACATTTCTCCAAAGATACAGGGATGGCCAAGAAGCACATGAAAAGAGGCTCAACCTTAGTCATCAGGGAAATGCAAATCAAAACTACAGGGATACCATTTATACCTACTAGGATGGCTGTGAAGAAAAAAAGACAACCAAAAACAAGAGTTAAGGACGTGGAGAAATCTTCATCTAAACCATGAATATGTAAAATCCCACAGCCACTTTGGAAAATAATTTGTCAGCTCCTCAAAATGTTAAACAGAGTTTTATGACCCAGCAATTCCACTCCTACATATATACCCAAGATAAAAGAATACAACTGCACAAAAACCCTACACAAACGTTCTTGGTAGCAGCCAAAAAGTAGAAACCCAAATGTCTGTCAGCTGATGAGCGGATATATAAGCGTGTAGTACATATAAAATGGAATATTATTCAGTAACAAACAAAAAGAAAACTGGCCAACAAACATGGAAAGATGCTCAATTCATTAGTCATTACAAAAATGCAAACCAAAAGTACAAGATGCCACTTCAAACACACTAGGATGGCATAAAAACAAACAGAAAGTAGCAAGTGTTGACAAGCATGGAAAGAAATCGAAACCCTCCTGCATTCCTGGTGGGAATGTAAAATGAACGGCACAGCAGCTGTAGAAAACTGTGGCGGTTCCTCAGTGCGGTAAACATAATTACCATGACCCAGCAATTTCACTCCTAGGTATACACTCAAAAGAACTGAAAGCATGTATTCTAACAAAAACCTGTACCCAAATGTTCATAGCAGCACTATTCCTAACAGCCAAAAAGTGGATAGAACAAAAACGTTTATCAAGTTAACTACGCTAGGTGAAGTGACGGATGTGTTAACTACCTTGATCTTGGTAATCATTCCACCATGTTTATCAAATCATCACGTTGTAAACTTCAAATACAGGTTATTCTATTTGTCAATTATTTGTCAATAAAGTCGGGGGGAAATTTTCTAAGGTCATCAACAATATGATATATCCAAACAAAGGAATATTATTCAGCCCACAAAAAGGAATAACGGACTGATATACGCTACAACACGGAAGACACTGGAAAAACATGCTACCTGAAAGCCACACAAAAAAAGGCCACATATCGTCTGATTGCATTTACATGAAATATTTAGAAGAGACACCTACAAGACAGGAAGTTCAGTGGTTGCCAGAAGGTGGCATGAAGGGGAAACGGGAAGTGACTGTTTAAAGGATATGGAGTCTCCTTTTAAGGTAACAGAAAAAAGCTGGGGGCACCTGGCAGGCTCAGTAGGTAGAGCACGTGACTCAATCACTGGGGTTTTGAGTTCAAGCCCCACATTGAGGGTAGAGCCTACTTTAAAAATTAAAATTAAAAAAGGCAGGGGCAGGGGACACGTGGGGGGACTCCTGGGTGGCTCATTCAGTTAAGCCTCCCTTTGATTCAGGAACTAGACAATGGTGATGGTTGTACAACTTAATTGTATACTATTTTTTTTTAATGTTTACTTATTTTTGAAAGAGAGCACACATGTGGGGAGGTAGTGGGAGGGAAGAGGCAGATAGAGAGGGAAACAGAGGATCGGAAGCCAGCTCTTGGTGACTGCAGAGAGCCCGATGCTGGTCTCAAAATCACAAACTGTGAGATCATGACCTGAGCCGAATGCTTAATCAACTGAGCCACCCAGGGACCCCTGTATACTTTAAAAGAATACATTTTGTTGTCTTTTGCACACTTTTTAAAATGAAATACTGACACATGCTACAACGTGATGACTCCTGAAAACATTAAACTAAGTGAAAGGAGTCAGTCACAAAGTCCACATATTTTGTGGTTCTATTCACATGACATGTCCAAGATAGGCAAATTTAGAAGCAGAAAAGTTGATGGGTGGTTGCCTGGAGCTTGGGTGGTGATGTACAGAGGACTGAGTGCCAATCCAATGGCTAAAGGGCTAGGTGGGGAGGTGGGCAAAATGTTCTAAAGTCAAGACTGTGGGCATTGCTAAACAGCCCTGAATATACAAACAGAAACCACTGAATAGTACATTTTAAATAGGTGAATCATACAATATGTGAATTATATCTCGATGCTTTAAAAAAAAAAAAAAAACCTGTCTGGATATAAACCTTGCAATTGCAACTTAAAAAGAACTTTTTTAATGTTTTTGAGAGATAGAGAGCACGAGTGGGGGAGGGGCAGAGAGAGGCAGACACAGAATCAGAAGCAGGCTCCAGGCTCTGAGCTGTCAGCAAAGAGCTGGGTGCAGGGCTTGAACTCAGGAACTTAATGGACTGAGCCACCCAGGCTACCTGCAACTTAAAACTCTTAGGACATTCCCCTTATAAGGATCGCAGTCAATTTCTACTCCCTAATTTGCGTTAAAATCAGAATTCTAACAGTGAAAGAGTGGTGGGTTTTTTTTTTTGTTTTTGTTTTGCTTCTCTAGAATCTAATTATTTTGGGAAACTAACTGAAGCTTAATAAATTCTGTTATACACAGCCTCTGTCATTCCAGGGCTTACTGTTGGAGTCAGATGTCCCCTCCTTGCAAGCCAGATGCCCTAGAACTTGGAATTATTCGTTAGCCTTATGGAAGCTCCCTAACCTGAATCACTTCTCAACCTAGACTTAAATTCCAAAGTGAGACCTTGACTTCCATTCCTTCCGGGTCCCGCCGCTTAAAAACTCCAGAAAGCCTTTACTAAATGCCTGCTGAAGTAAAGCTACTGAGCATGCCCGGTTTGGCCAACTCAATTCAACAACATTCCAGAACAAAAACTATAGTTCCCGCGTTAAAAGGTGGAAAAACAGAAGAGACAGGAACAATGCCTAAGAATTCGAACTAAAAGGAAAGTCAAGATTCAAGGGCTAAGCAGAAGTGAAGGACAGAACTTATACAGCTCAAACTTCGCACTTGGTAAAGTGGTACGGTCGAAACGACCCCCCAAAAAAGAGGGGGGAAAAGCTAAAACAGATGAACGAGAGGGTAGGTCAACTGGGGGTGAAGGTGTCGATGACGTAGACTACCCATACGGTTCTCTAAATCAGCCCTATCCGAAACTAATACTAAGATGACCAAGGCTTAGCGTCACCAGTAATAAAACATATACTGTGATGAAACTCACTTCCAAGAAGTTCCCTTTCTACAATGGAAAAAGCCGAGCCGTGGCCAAGATACAACAGCCAAAAACGTTTGCTAAGCTCTCAGCTCCTGCCTTCAACCATTTCCACCGCCATCTTCTAGATAAGAACCTAGAACCGTTTCTAAAGGGCTTCCAGCAGCATCACCTCCATGCAAAGCCCGGGAAGGCTGCGTTACTCAGGTCGCCCAGACGGCGTTAAGGAGGAAGCCTCCACCTTGCCCCTCTCCGCGCCTGCTAGATGCACGCAGCTGGCTGCGGTCCTCTTCCCCCCAATATGACCCCCGGCCCGGTTTTCCGAAGTCCGAACCGGGGGCGCAAGGCCCAGTGCGCGGGCCTCACCTGCACACGCCGCGGATGCAAGGCTCCAGCCAGATGCGGTACGCGGTCTCGATGTGCTCCTGCGACACCTCCTCGGGCCGCACCGTCTCCGCCCAGCGCCAGGCCGCCTTCTCCAGCTGCAGCCGCGGGGCCATGGCCTTGGCCCGAAGAGCGCCTCCCGAGCCGAGCCGTCGCTGCTGTTGCTGCTGCCGCTGCCGCCGCCCAAATGGGCTCCGCCACCTGCCAGCAATGGGGACCAGGCGATCCCTCAGCCAGCTGGCCAGTCAATCACCTGTGCGCGCCACTGCCGCCGCGCCCGCCCGCCCGCGCCCGACCCGCACGACTAGCCGCAAAGCGCCGCCGCCGACACCCGACACCCCTCGCGCCCGCAGACGTTGGAGGTATACTCCCCGCCGCGGTGGGCGCATGCGCGTTCCCAGCAGTCTTTGCGCCACCCCGCGCCTCTAGCCCGACGGGTGGAGGAAGGGGAAGCAGCCTGTTCGAGTTAGTGTTGCCACGTCCTCACCGGCGCTGCTGGGGAAGCAGCGTCTGAGCACCTGTCCAGGGTAGCGTCCTGCGAGCCACTACCCTAACAAGCTGGCACCTCGAGGGCAAAAGGCTGCCTATTCTCGCTCTCTGGTACTTCCCCTTAACCTTGAAGGAATCACGCGAGAAGCTACTCAACGCACATCATAGGGCCGCTGGACTGCGGGGTAGGACCTGAAACCAGGTCACCAAAAAAACGACGGTCGGCTCTGTAGAGGATGATTAAACTTGAGCCTGGGCCGGTTCCGACTCCTTTCCCGAGCCCTCCTGACGTCACGGGATGTTCTGGGCCTTTCCTCAAGTAGACCTGGACTACATGTCCCGGCATGCATAGCGTGCTGTCACTCACTGGATGCGAGGCATGCTGGGATTTGTAGTCCTCGAGGTGGAGGTGGGCTTCGGGTGGGGTTTCTCTGGCTGGGGGGGGGTCTTCTGGCAGCTGGCTGACCCCCTGACCGCTGTCCTCTCTTTTAGAGGAGTTAGTCCTTTTCCGAGGCTCTTCTCTAGCTCCCGGGTTTAAAAACATTTCCTTTTTACAAGTCCTGCCCCAGGATCTAAAGAGTAGCCTTATCATAACGTTTTGCAAACTGTAAAGGGCACTGTTGGAGGGAAGGTTTTGAGGACTTTACATTTGAATGAGAGCCCTCCAGGGGTCTAAGCGCTAATTTCTGACTCAGCAGTTTACCAGCTGGGTAACCTTGGACTTGATGCTTAAAGTGTGCTAGTCATTCATTAGATAAACATTTGCTGAAAGCACGACGAAGATAAGACGTGGTCCCGGCCTTGGGGGGGGGGGGGGGGGGGGGGGGGTTGGGGGCGGTGAGGGGAGAGCGGTAGAAACACAAAGATCCCCTTCCCAGCCTTGGAAGGTTTGCAGTACTTGGTAAAAGGCTTACTAGAAGAGGTAATTCCTAAACACATCTTAAAAAATCGGTAGAACTTAGCCAGGATAGAAAAAAGGCACCATTACAGACAAAGGGAACCCTAAGGAGCAAAGGCACAGAAGAGAGAAACTTCTTGGTGTGAGAAAACAAATTCTGAGACCGAGGGAGGTTAGGTTAGAGGTAAGCCTTGAGAGGCAGGCCGACTTTGCCTTTATCCCAGAGATTCCTTGAAATGTTTAAAGCTGGTGAGGCATACATTGGAGATTTGCATTTTGTATAGCTTTTTCAGTTTGAGTCAAGGTCAAAAGTAGAGAAACCTCTTAGAAGACTACTGAAGTAATAACAGGCCAGAGATCATGAAGGCCTAAACTGGGGCCATGTAATTGTACCAGGGGTGGGGTATAAAAGCACAGCCCTGGGGCTCCCAAACAGACCAGGTTCAACCACTTGCCACTGACAAAATCCAAAGGCAGAGCATGAGTGGCAGTAGTGGTGGTGAAACGAGAAAGGAATTTATTTCCGTGAGGCTGACTCGGGGAAGACCATGGACTAGCATCTCAAAGACTTCTCTAAAGGGCTGAAAATGCGTTTACATTTATATAAGGAAAATGTGAGACTAGGGTCATTGGGTACTAGCAGGTAAGCAGCGAAGGTCAGGACAGTCTTCCTCAATCATTCCTGGTCTGGCTGGCCCAGGGCAGTCCTTGTCGCTTCAGGGGGTGCTTTTGGCTCACATGGTGGGGGGGGGATGCTTTGCCTGCAGGGTCTTTTGCCAGAATTAGGAGATAAGCTGGAAAGAACTTAATTAGAAAGTACATAATGTGGTCAAAATGGAGGTTGTCCTGTTTCATAATAGATAACCGCCTGAGGAGACAAATTTGAAAGATACCTAGGATGTGGAATTGCTACAACTTGATGATGTTGGTCTAACCAGTGTCTATTCACCTGTTATTTGACCTTCAAGTTTGGGTCATAGCCCTTTCCTTGGTGCTTACAGCTCCCTGTGCCACCCATTGTCTCACTTAGCAAATGATGAAATTGTATTATTCACCAGGCTGTCACTGCTATATGCCAGTTTTCTTTTTTTTTAATTAAAAAAAATTTTTTTTAATGTTTATTTATTTTTGAGACAGAGAGAGACAGAGCATGAATGGGGGAGGGTCAGAGAGAGAGGGAGACACAGAATCCGAAGCAGGCTCCAGGCTCTGAGCTGTCAGCACAGAGCCCGACATGGGGCTCGAACTCATGGACGGTGAGATAATGACCTGAGCCGAAGTCGGACGCTCAACCGACTGAGCCACCCAGGCGCCCCTATATGCCAGTTTTCAAACCTGGGTAATAGTTTCTACCAAGTGAGATAGGGATTACAGAAGGAGCAAGTTTAGAAGGGAGATGATGATTTCAATTTTTAAAATACAGTAGACCCTTGAACTATGTGCTGTACCTTGACCCCCAGCAGCATGGAAAGTCTGGGTATAATTCTTGACTGCCCAAAAACTTAGCTACTGATAGCTTGCTGTTGAGCAGGAGCCTTATCGATAAGTCCATGAACACATTTTATATGTTTTATGTATTATAGACTGTATTCTTAAAGCAAGCTAAAGAAAATGTTACTAAGAAAATCATAAAGAAGAGAAAAACACATTTACTGTACTGTACTATATCGGAAAAAGTGCAAGTGGGCCCACACAGTCCGAGCCTGTGTTATTCAAGAGTCGACTGTATTGCATTTTAGGTGTGCGGTCGAAAACCAGCTTCCATGCTTCAGAGCCAAAATATAACAGGAAGACAGAGTTTGGGGTAAGGAGGAACAATAGCTTTATTGCTTTGCAGGCAAAGGAGGCTGCAGCAGGCTGACCTTCAAAACCTGAAGGCCTGGGACACTTGGATGGCTCAGTTAAGCATTCAACTCTTTGTTTTTGGCTCAGGTCCTGGTCTCATGGTCGTGGGATCCAGTCCCGCGTCAGGGTCTGCATTGAGCATGGAGCCTGCTTAAGATTTTCTTTCTCCCACTCTCTTCCCCTCCCCTACTTGTGCTCGCTGTCTCTTACAAATACAGTTAAAATATGTGTGTGTGTGCGTGTGCGTGTGTGTGTGTGTGTGTGTGTGTGTGTAGGCACCTGGGTGGCTCAATCAGTTAAGTGTCCAACTTCGGCTCAGGTCATGATCTCACAGTTGATGAGTTCAAGCCCCGCGTCAGGCTCTGTGCTGACCGCTCAGCGCCTGGAGCCTGCTCTGGATTATGTCTCTCCCTCTCTCTCTGCCCCTCTCCCTCTCAAAAGTAAATAAACATTAAAAAAAAATTTTTAATACGTATATTAAAAAAAAAACAAAACTGCAAGCCCTCCCAGAGGAAGGGGCTGGAGGGTTATAGGGAAATACAGGATCTGGCTGGTTTTGACAGGCATTGTGTGGTGCTACCAGCTTCCAGTCTTGTCTTTAGGGTGGTAAGAGAGGAGGGCAAGTTTGCTGAAGAGAGGGAAAAGGTTACTTTAAAATCCAGGTTTGCTGAAGCGTTGGTGCATTTTGATTTTTATTGGTTTTTTAAGTGGTTTCAGATGCATAAGGGACATACATGTCAAGACAGCAGACATGAATCTGAATCTTGCAGGATATATTGTCCTGCACCATTAATTTTTCATTCTATGCTGGATGATTCTCGTCAGCATTCAAATGTGATTTGATTTCTCCCAAGTTCAACAAACTCTCTCTTGACTCCCACATCCACCCCAAGCTACTGTCCCATTTTTCTGCTCCCTCTTTATAATAAAACTGAAAAGAGTTGTCTATAGTTTTCTCCAGTTCCCCTCTTCCTATCCTCATTAAATTAATTCCAAATCAAGCTCTTGTCTCTATCTCCCCCAAAACCACTCCTATGAAGGTCACACTGTGAAATCCATTGGTAAGCTCACACTTGATTTTGTCCTACCAATCCAAAGCATCTGAACCATTATTCAATCTCTCTCTGGAACCTCTTCCTTTTCTTAAGTTGCAGGATACCACATTCTCCTGCTTTTCCCACGATTCACTGGCCATTCTTTTTTAGTGCCCTTTGCTGGTTTGCTCTTATCTCTAACTTGTAAGCTTGAGTGGTGTAAGGTTGTCCCTGGACCTTTCTCTAATACATTTACTCCCTGGGTGATCTGATCTCCTTATGTAGCTTTAAATACCAGCTGTGTGTTGACTGCCAAATTCGTATCTCCAGACTTGACCTCACTCCTATGATGCCAGATTTGTATGTCCTGCTTACCTGGCATCTCTAGTGTGCGATACACTTTACAAGTCCAAAACCTACCCTTATTCCACTTCCAGTTGCCCCCAAATATCCTTCTAAATCTTTGCCATCTCAACAAATGGCAACTCTATCCTTTCAGAAGCTTTAACCTACCCTTCTCCTACATCCCCATCCAGTCCTTTTACAAATCCTGTCAGTCGGGTGCCCGGGTGGCTCAGTGGGTTAAGTGTCTCTCGATCTCGGCTCAGGTCATGATATGGTTTGTGAGTTTGAGCCCCACATCCGGCTCTGTGGTGACAGTGCAGAAACTGCTTGGGATTCTCTCTCTCCCTCTTTCTCTGACCTCCCCGCTCATGTGTGCACAATCTCTCTCTCAAAATAATTAAATAAAAACTTTAAAAAAAAAAAAAAACAGCTAACAAATCCTGTCAACTGTGCCTTCAAAGTATATGCAGAATACAACCACCCTATAGTTACCATCACCACCCTGATCCCACCTGGATTTTTGCAAAAGCTTCCTAGCTGGTCTCCAAGTTTCACCCTTGTCTCTTTATAGTCTGCATGTAAACTGAGTGGACACTCCCTGGCTTAAAAACCTCTAAAAACTTCCTTTCTCCCTCCTTCCTGTCTCCTGTCTTCCTCCAAAGGCCCTCTCCCCGACACCTTACTGCCTAGACTTCATTTCCTATCACTCTCCCTTCCCCCAATTTTGAGCCAGCAACACCATCTTCTTACTCCCTGCGCACAACTACCAAAGCCGACTTCTGCCTCAGGGCCTTTGCATTTGTGGTTTCCTTTGCCTGGAACACTCTTCTGCACAGCCACATGGTACAGTTTTGCTCCTTCACCTAATAAGCTTCGGGAATGGGAAGGACCCTAGAAAGAAGGTCCAGAAGGAACAATTGTTAGATATAAGGAGAATCAGAAGAATTGGGTACCTGAGAAGCTTAGGGAGGAAAGTTTCAAGAAGATGGGAATGGTCAGCAATGTTAAATTCCCATCTATTTTCCTCCCCATTTCTTAGCTCCTTAGTAAAATTATCGAAAGAATTATCTATCCCTAGCACTTTCCAAAAGAAATATAATACAGGCCATATAGGTAATTTAAAATTTTCTAGTAGCCACATTTTAAAAAGTAAAAAGAAACAGGTGAAGTTAATTTCAACAATATAATTAACCTAGTATATCCAAAGTGGGTACGTTTCCACATGAAATCAATATTTAAAAAATATCAACGAAATATTCGATCGTCTTTTCTTCACACTATATTCTGGAAATCTGTGTGCGTTTTACACTCGCAGGTCATCTCAATTTAAACTTGCCGCATTCGGGGCGCCCGGGGGCTCAGCTGGCTAAGCCTCTGACTTTGGCTGTGGTCATGATCTCACTGCTCATGAGTTCAAGTGTGGCATCGGGCTCTGTGCTGACAGCTCAGAGCCCGGAGCCTGCTTTGGGTTCTGTGTCTCCCTCTCTCTCTGCCCCTCCCCTGCTCAAGCTCTGCCTTTCTCTCTCTCTCAGAAAAAAAAATTTTTTTTAAACATTTCAAACTTGCCTTATTCAGGTGCTCATTAGCCACATGTGGGGAGTGCCACCGCGGTGGACAGCCAAGGTCTGTACTCTCTCGACTTACCACTCATCTTCTGTTCACTCTTCAAACAACTCCAATCTGGCCTGCGACCTTCTCATTCCCCTACAGCTGCTCTCATCAAGGTTCGCATGGCTCCCATGTCACCAAACCCAGCAGTCTTCTCTCAGCGCTCAGCTCGCTGCAGTCACTGCTTCTACCATCTTGAAATGTCCTCTTGGTTTCTAGGCAGTATCCGCTCCTGGTTGTCCACTTCCCTCAGTCACTGCTCCTCCTCCTCTTCCTCCTCCCCCACGGATTTCCTAAACGCTAGTCTAAAATAAAAACTCACTCCTATGTGTCTCTATACTATAGTCGCACTTCACTCTGACGCCAGATGTGTGGGTTTCCCATACAGCCAGCAATTCTGTGGCACCAGCCAGATGTCCTACATATTTAACTCAGTTCTGTCACTATCTACCTGGAGATATTATCAGATCACACAAGTTAAGGGTTCAGTCCTTCAGACTGCACACACACATACACTCCTTCAGACGTCAATTGCAAATCCAGGTTTCTGACCAACTGGCTACAAGTCAGCGGCGCCCATCACCTCTTCCTCAGGTTTGACTGATTCGCTAGAGCAGCTCACAGAACTCAGGAAAACATTCTACCTACTAATGAACAGTTCATTAGGAAAGGCTGGAACTTAGGAACAACCAGACGGAAGAGGGGCGTAGGGCAAGAAATGTAAGAAGGGGCGCAGAGCTTTCGTGGCCTTTCTGGACACGCCCTTTCTGGACACGCTACACTCCCAGCAACCCCACTGTTCACCAGCCTGGAAGTTCTCTGAACCCCAGTCCTGTAGGTTTTTATGGAGGCTCCATTACACAGCCAGAGTTGATTAAATCCTCGACTGTTCATGACTGATCTCAGTCTCTACTCCCCAGAGTTCGGGGGCTGGGATTGAGGCTGAAAGTTCCAGCCCTCTAATCATGATTGGTTTTCCAGGCAACTAGCCCCCATTCTTAAATTACCCAGGGGCTTTCCAAAAGTCATCTCATTAACATAAAGCCTGGAGTAGTTGGAAGGGGCTTGTTATAACAAAAGACAACTTTATCACTCCAATTACTTAGGAAATTCCAAGGGTTTAGGAACTCTGGGAAGAATGAAGGAAGACCAACATGTATGTATTTATTTTTTTAACGTTTATTTTTGAGAGAAAGCGAGAGTGAACGGGGGAGGTGCACAGAGTGGTAAGGGTGGGGGGTGCGGGGAGGAGGGACAGAGGATCTGCAGTGGGCTCCACGCTGCAGATGCGGGGTTTGGACTCACGAGAACCTGCTGACAAACGTGGGGTTCGGACTCACAAACCGCAGGATCATGACCTGAGCCGAAGTCGGATGCTTAACCGATGGGGCCAGCCAGGCGCCCCCCAAATATGTATTGCTTTTTATAAATCACAGCATCACAGCTGAAGTTTTGCCAGCCTTCATCCTGGGCCCTCTTTTATATAGGTCAATAAAAAAGAAATAGAAACATAAATTAGGTTATGTCACTCCATTTTGTCATCATTTCACATTTTAAATAAAATCTAAACTACTTTTCATGACCTATAGGGCTATGGTAGGCAGAATAATGCCCCACCCTCCCACCCCGAAGATATTGCTATAGATTGAATGTTCTCATTTCCCAGAAATTCACAGGTTAAATCCTAATGCCCAATGTGATGGTATTTGGAGGTGGGGCCTTTGGGGGTGCTTAGGTCATGAGGGTGGAGCCCTTATGAATAGGATTAGTGCTCTCATAAAAGAGACCCCAGAAAGCTCCCTTGCCTCTTCCACCAACATGAAGACATAGTGAAAAGACAGCTTTCTATGAACCAGGAGACTAAGTTCTCATCAGACACTGCTTCTGCGAGCACTTTGAACTTGAACCTCCCAGCTTCTAGAACTGCTAAGAAATATTTCTGTTGTTGATAAGCCACCCAGTCTATGGCATTTTTTTTAATTTTTATTTTATTTTAGTATGGTATTTTTGTTATGGAAGCCCAAATACAGTAAAACAGATGTCCATGTCCTAATTCTCAAAATCTGTGCATATGTTATGTAGCAAAAGGATGTAGCTTTGCAGATGTGATTTGATTAAAGATCTTAAAATGGGGATATTATCCTGGATTACCTCAATAGACCCAATGTAACCACAAAGGTCTTTCTTTTTTTTTTTTAATGTTTATTTTTTGAGAGAGACAGAGCGTGAGCAGGGGAGGGGCAGAGAGAGAGAGACACAGAATCTGAAGCAGGCTCCAGGCTCTGAGCTGTCGGCACAGAGCCCGACGCGGGGCTCAAACTCACGGACCATGAGATCATGACCTGAGCCGAAGTCGGACGCTTAACTGAGCCACCCAGGCACCCCAACACGAAGGTCTTTCTAAGTGGGAGACAGAATGGTCAGAGCCAGAAACGACGTTACCCTGCTGACTTGAAAGTGGAAGGAGTCACAAGCCAGGGAATGTAGGCACCCTTATACGCTGGGAAAGGCAAGGAGAATGGATTCTCTCCTGGATTCTCCGCAAGGAACGCAGCTCTGCCCACACCTTGATTTCGGTTCAGTGAAACCCTCTCCAGACATCTGAACTCCAGAATTATAAATTGTTTGAAGCTGCTGAGTGTGGTGATTTGTTACAGTAGTAATGAAAGAGAACTTCAACTACCTCCATTTTGACCTCAGTCTGTACTTTTTTGATTAAATTCTTTCCAGCTTATCTCTCAACTCAGGCAAAACACCCCGCAGGCAAAGCATCCGCTGACGTGAGCCCAAACTACCCCTCAAGCAACAAAGACTGCCCTGAGCCAGCCAGACCTGGAGTGATTGACCCCAAGGCAATGACTGATTGGCCCTTCACAGCCCACCTGCCTGTACTCACCGACCTTGTTTCACATTTTCCTTGTATAAACATACAAGTATTTTCAGCACTTTGGAGACTGTCTTGGAGACGCCAGGCTGCAGTCTTCCCGACATCAGCTTCACAGAAATAAATTACTTTCTCATTTCACCACTGACGGAGCCACCCAAGCACCCTTTAAATAAATAAACTTACTGGGGTGCCGGGGTGGCTCCAGTTGGTTGAGCATCTGACTTCGGCTCAGGTCATGATCTCAAGGCTCGTGGGTTCGAGCCCTGCATCCGGCTCTGTGCTGACAGCTCAGAGCCTGGAGCCTGCTTCGGATTCTGTGTCTCCCTCTCTGCCCCTACCCTGCTCATGCTCTCTCTCTCTCTCTCTCTCTCTCTCAAAATAAATAAAAATTTAAAACGTTTTTAATAAATAAACTTAAAAAAAAATACACTATAGGCTCAGTCACTTAAGCGGCCAACTCTTTTTGGCTTGGTGTTTTCGGCTCAGGTCACAGTCCCGGAGTCATGGGATCGAGCCCCACATCCGGCTCCACACTAGGCATGGAGCCTGCTTAAGATTCTCTTCTCCCTCTGCCCCTCTCCCCCACTCTCACGCTCAATCTCTCTTTCTCTCTCAAATTTAACAGCAAAAAGAAATCGCTAAATAATGAATGTGCATCAGTCTGAATAAGGATTATCGTTTTAGTTCCAGAGGTATGGTTAAAAGTAGATTCTTTTTCTGGGGCACCTAGGTGGCTCAGTCGGTTGAGCATCTGACTTTTGATTTCAGCTCAGGTCATGATCTCACGGGTCATGGAATCGAGCCCCGAGTCCACTCTACACTGACAGTTAGGAGCCTGCTGGCGATTCTCTCTCTGCACTCCTCCCCTGCTCATGTGGGCGTGCACACGCACTCACTCTCAAAATAAACAAACAAAAAGTAGATTCTTTTGCCTAGATGAAAGGAGCTTGAAATCTAGGCAGACTCACAAAGTATGCATGAAGCACAAGCAGATTTTTAATGTCACCATCTTTCCAAGACTGGGAAGAAAGGGGAAAGCACCAAGCCAAAAAGGGAAGTGAAGGGGTGGAATGTGTCACCACCTGAGGATGGGTGGGGTCAGGGCTGCCTCATCCACGAAGTACCATTCATGTGGACACTGAAGATGCTTTACTACGCTTCCTTGCCGCCACTGTGGATCTGAACATATATGGTCACATTCTAGCGTTGGGTCTCCCTTTGACATCTACAGTGTGAATCGGCATACCCAGGAGTTAGTCACTGACCAGTATAGTGGAGGGAGGAGACAAGACCTTCAGTGAACCATATCACATGAACTCCGTTGGCTAAAATGCAATGTGGGATCTGACCACAGGTAGCCTTCTGAAAAGCGTATTTATTATAGAATTAATATAATAAGGGATTACCTAATACAATGTCTTAGACACTTAGAATAAATCTCCCTATTAATACACCACCCCCCCACACACATAGTCCTTCTGGGTGTAGAGGCTGCCTTTAGTCAACAGGCTTGAGCAACGGAATGTAGAAAGAGCCCACAGTGACCATCTGTCTAAACACAGCAAGGCCCATCGGGGAACCCACCTCAAAATATCTATAGGACCTAACCAACCAATGGGCTACTTACAACCAGGCACAGTTACCAAAAAAGGGAAAATTCTGTATGTCCCAATATCTCCTCATCTTCCCCCTTTTTAAAATGTTTTATTTTTGAGAGAGACAGAGTAAGAGCAGGGGAGGGGCTGGGAAAGAGGGAGAGACAGAATCCAAAGCAGGCTCCAGATTCCAAGCTGTCAGCGCAGAGCCTGAAGCAGGGCTCGAACTCGGTGAACCATGGGATCATAACCTGGGCCGAAGTCGGACCCTTAACCGACTGAGCCTCCCAGGCAACTCTGCGTCCCCCCTCCACCCCCCTTAAAAACAGCCTCCTTCCACTGCCCCGGAGTCTCTCCTTTGCCATCCTGCCTGCAGCACCTCCCTTTACGGGTGTATCCAATAAACTTCTATCGCTTTTGTTCTACCCCAGGTGGATCCTTTCACTGTCCTCGCCACTGGCTTCCACCCAGTGGAGTCACCCCACATCTGGAGGCCCCCATCCAATCGGGAGAGACACCACACTAGGTAGGGTGAAAGGCCACAGTGCCTTAAATTCTAGGTAGTAAGTGGTGGTCACCTTCTCGGTACAAATGTTCCTTCTCTTTCTCCTCGGCCACTACCTCGACCGTCACAGTGGATTGGATCCGGCATGACCCTTTGCCTAGAGACCGACCCTCCAGCATTAGGAGAGTGAAGGACAGACAGTGTGTACTCTTGCTTTGGGAGCAAGGGGCACCAGGATCAGGAATCTTATAATGGAGACCTCCGCTTCTGCACGTAGTTCGTCCACTAAGGATGCTATAATAAATTGCTACCAACTGAGTGTCTTAAAAACAATACATTTGCTCATTCACCGTTCTGGAGTCTGGAAGTCCAAATTCAAGCTCCCTGCAGGGCCACGCTCCCCGCTCAGGTCTCCGAAGTCGACCTTGCCTTTCCCATCTTTAAGTAACTGCTGATGCTCCTTGGCTTGTGGCGGTAACACCACTCTCCACCTCCACCTTCACAGGATCTTCCCTCTGTGTATGTCTCTGTGTGGCCTTCTCCTCTTACATGGATACTGGCCATTGGGTTTAGGGCCCATCCTAATCCGGTATCTCATCTTAACTAATTACATCTGGAAAGATCTAATTTCCTTTTTTTTTTTTAATATTTATTTTTTGAGAGAGACAGACAGAGCATGAGCAGGGGAGGGGCAGAGAGAGAGGGAGACAGAATCCGAAGCAGCTCCAGGTTCTGAGCTGTCAGCACAGAGCCCGATGCAGGGCTCGAACTCAGGAACTGTGAGCTCATGATCTAAGCCGAAGTCAGATGCTTAGTGTACTGAGCCACCCAGGCGCCCCAAGATCTTATTTCCAAATAAAATCAGATTCTGAGATTCGGGGGGAGGGCATGACTTTTGGGTGGGCACTGTCCAACTTACGACGCTGTTTATAATCGTGCTCTTTGTGTGTGGCTGTTTACACTCTTGGCTCTGATTGGTTATTGGCAATTTAGCAAACCTGAATATGTTGATCCTTGATACGATTACTGCACCTACTGGCTCTTGCCACCTCAGCATTGGACTGTTTTAGAGAAGTTTTAGAGAAGTTTTTAGAGAAGTGCAAGTGACACGGTTATTTTGACACTATTAAGATGTGAGCTAGACCTTACCAGGATGCAGGCAGCCTTTGACATCTGGAATTCATAAAAAGCTATAAAAAAATAAAATAAAATAAGAAAATAAAAAATAAATAAAAATAAATAATAAAATAAAATAAAACAAAAAGCTGTGCCTGCTTGGCTCAGTAGATAGAGCAACTCTTGATCTTGGGGTCGTGAGTTTGAGCCCCACATTGGGGGTAGAGTTTACTTAAAAAAATGACTAGGGGTGCCTGGGTAGCTCAGTCAGTTGGGCGTCTGACTTTGGCTCAGGTCATGATCTCATGGTTTGTGGGTTCGAGCCCCACATCGTGCTCTCTGCTGTCAGTGCAGAGCCTGCTTCGGATCCTCTCTCTGCTCCTTCCCCACTCACGCTCTATCTCTCAAAACTAAATAAACATTTAAATAAACAAAAAAGAAGCTATGGCCAGGACTGAGACATAATTTACAAACATAGTTGCTTTACAGTTCACACCCTGACTCTGTTATGCTTTACAACAGACCTGAACCAATATTAGAATCATAGCGGGGCGCCTGGGTGGCTCAGTTGGTTAGCCGTTTGCCTCTGGATTTCAGCTCAGGTCATGATCTCATGGTTCATGAGTTTGAGCCCTGCATCGGGCTCTGTGCTGGCAGTGTGGAGCCTGCTTGATATTGTCTCTCTCTCCCTCTCTCGTTCACTCTTTCTCTCTTTCAAAGTAAATAAATAAGCTTAAAAAAATTACAAACAGAATCATAGCGAACAAGCATATTCCTTAAGTATTTGCTAATGTTGCAATGTATCCAATCCCCAAGGTTATGTCAAGAGTCCCATAAAATGTCCATAGCACAGTCTTGCCACGCAGGGAGAGAGAAAGCTCCATCCATTTAATCATTAGAGATTTTATTTATATTTTAATTTACTTACTTTTTTTTGAGAGAGAGTGCACAAGTGCTAGAGGGAGAGAGAGAATCTTAAGTAGTCTCCACACTCAGAGCAGAGCCCCACACGGGGCTCAATCTCCCAACCCCCGGATCATGACCCAGGCAGAGATCAAAAGTCAGACTCTTAACCGATTGAGCCACCCAGGCACCTCCCCCATTTTATTTTTTAAGTTTTAACTAATCTCTATACCCAACATGTGGCTCCAACTTACTACCCCAAGGTCCAGAGTCACATGCTCCATTGACTGAGCAGCCAGGTCTCCCAAGTGCGTCTTTGTACCACGTTTCTCTTCGACGTACCATGCCCGGTGTCTATGAACGTTTGTGATACCCACTCCTACGTCTGTTCTGTTTTCAGTTCTTCCTAATGGCCCATGGAACCTTTGATGATGTTGCTACAAATCTTCTTCACCTCTTAGTTCACTTGTCTCTCTTAAGGAAAGCATAAACATTCCTGTTGGCTCTACTCTTCGTAGATGCAGGTGAGGTGAGGTTTTAAGCAGAGGCTCAGGCCCACCAACTCCATATCCGGTCTTTTGTTCTTGGTGGTATTTCTCTGATAGGGTGAGTCTCCCCATTCAAGATCCCTTGCGATTATGTCAGCCTCATTCGGGCCATCTTGAAGGGTCGTGTAGCTTTCTTTACTTCCATGCAGACTTGGACCATTTCTGTCTCATGATGGCTGAAGTTGGGCTAATAGGACGTATTTTAATTTTATTTTTTAAAGTAATCTCTACACCCAACATGGGGCTTGAACTCACAATCCCAAGATCAAGAGTTGGCATGCTCTAGGGACTGAGCCATCCAGGTGCCCCTAATAAGATGTATTTTAGTTATTGTGAAATGTCCATGGGTCTATATCCGATCCTGGTTTGATCCAAATGAGGTGTTCATCACCTTAGCAATTAGTTGTGAAGTCAATCTGATAGGTTATGGTCAGTCTATTTACAGGTAAACTGGGTACACAGTGTCAGATAAATAGGATGGTTATAACGAAGTCATTGAGGGTGGTCAATGTAAATGCTTTGTTGTTTTTAAGTTTACTATGAGAGAGAGAGAGCAAGACAGAGAGTGCACACGTGCACGAGCAGGGGGAGGACAGAGAGAGAGGGAGAGAGAGAATACCACGCAGGTTCCATGCTGTAAGTGCAGAGCCGGAATCAGGGCTCAGTCTCACGAACCATGAGATCATGACCTGAGCCAAAATCAAGAGCCACACACTTAACCAACTGAACCACTCAGGCATCCCAAAGTAAATGCTTTTATTCTGAAAGAGGTAACGTAAGAATCTTGTACTTGTAGTTTTATTCCTCAATAATCTTTAATGTCTTTCAGCTTGATTATAGGACTGTATTTTTTCTTTAAGTAGGCTCCATACCCAATGTGGAGTTTGACTTCACAACCCTCAGATCAAGGGTCGCGTGCTCTACTGAGTCAGCCAGGTGCCCCTAGAGGACTGTATTTTGGTTGTTTGAATAGCTCTAGGGTGTCAGGATAGTTGCTTATTATGTAATTTAGACAATTTATTCTGCCAGAACACTGTTCCATTTTCTATTTATTTCACCCCAGGCTAGATTTAGGTGTTTCCTTAGTAACCCATTAAACTTTTTTACCATTCCTGCTTCTGTAGGATTATGAGGCATAAAGATTTTCTTCTTACTGCCCTAGACTCATGTCCTTATTATAATGTTTGTTTCCTGGCTTGATTCTGTGGCCTAGGGGGTTCCACAGATACTAGGTGTCTGTATGTCTGGTATTATGGATTTCGCATCTATGTAAACCCCAGTCCTGAGGAAGTATCCACCACAGCCATTTCCTTTTTCCTAGTGACTCGATCAAGGCTCCAGCATGTTCTATCTACCAGATTCATTTTCTGCTAGCTCTTCAAATTGTGTGCCCCCTTTTCTATTGTCAAGTGACATAGAAAAGACTAGCAGATTTGACAATGTTTTAGTATGTGCTGTTTTAGGACTAACTCTCTCCCATCATCATCTAATTGATAAGTTTGTCCCCAACTGTCCATTTGCTTGGGGACCCATCTAGCTAGTATTTTGTCAATTAACCATTTTTGATGTTATCTTTCCAGTTAATTTATCTACTTTTTGATTGTATTTTGCTTCTTGAGTTTTACCTCTCTAGGTGCTGAGACATGATCTCCTAATGTGTCAGACTGTAAGACCTGATGTATGTTCTCCCATATTGGTTTTCTCCATACTGATTACCCATTCATGAGACAATTATTTGTTTTCCATTTGGGGCACCAAATTATTAGGCCATTGGCTACTGCCCATGGATCATAATTCAGGATAATTTCAGGATGTCCTTCGTGTAAGTTCTGACTTATTGGCAATTGTACTTATTTTATTTTCATGTTTATTTAATTTTGAGGGGGGTGGGAGGGGCAGAGAGCAAGAGGGACAAAGATCCAAAGCAGGCTCTGTGCTGACAGCAGAGAACCCCACTGCCAGGCTCGAACTTTAGAACCATGAGATCATGACCCGAGCCGAAGTCAGATGCTTGACCGACTGAGCCACCCAGGCGCCCCACTGGTACTGATTTTAATTCATCATATTGAGCTGCCTTGTCTGTCCCCTACCCACCAGAGTTCCTCCTGTGGTTGTATTTAGGGCTGCTGCTTTGCCCTTGATCTCTTGTGGTATGAGTGAGGCACTCCTATCCTTGAGCCATCATATCAGCTGTGTCCTAGAGTCAGCTCAGACCAGGAGGGTGGTGGATGAGGTCTTCCATGCCCTCTTTGCTCATGGGGCAAGTCTGGCAAAGACTGAGACACTGCCTTCTCAATGGAGGACGCTGTCGTGTCCTTTCCCTTATATATCATTTCCATTCAGGTGAATAAGATGTTGTGGTGACCACTTTGTGTGGTCTGCACCGAATCTAGCTTATACCAAGACGTGTTACTTGGTTCTTGTTTTGGGACTCCCATCAGTCCCTCTGTGTCTGGTAATGCAAGGAATGTAATCAATGCCCCTTTTTCCTTTTTTTAAAGATTTTATTTTTTTTATTTCTTTTATTTTTGAGAGAGAGAACGTGCGTGTGCAAGCTGGGGAGGGGTAGGGGTGGGGGGTGGGACAGAAGATCTGAAGTGGGATTTGTGAGGATAGGAAAGAACCCGGTGTGAGGTTTGAACTCAAGAACCATGAGATCATGACCTGAGCCGAAGTCAGGCGCTTAACTGTATGAGCCACCCAGGTGCCCCCAAGATTTCATTTTTAAGTAACTTCTACACCGAAGGTGGGGATTGAACTCACAATCCCGAGATCAAGAGCTGCTGGCTACTGAGCCAGCCAAGTGCCCATCCCCTTTTTTTCTATCAGGTTAACTTTCTGTATCAGAAAAGTTCTTTGGGGGCACCCGGGTGGCTCAGTCAGTTGAGCACCGGACTTTGGCTCAGGTCATTAACTCACAGTTCATGGGTTCAAGCCCCGCATTGGGCTCGCCGCCCCTCTCCCTCTCATGCTCTCTCTCAAAAATAAATAAACGTTAAAAAAAAAAGGACATTTGTCTTTAATGTTTACTTATTTTTAAAAAGAGATGATTAGGGGCGCCTGGGTGGCTCAGTCAGTTAAGCAACTGTCTCTTGATTTTGGCTCAGGTCGTGATCTCACTGTTCGTGAGTTTGAACCCCACATTGGGCTCTGTGCTGATACTGTGGAGACTGCTTGGGATTCTCTCCCCGCCCCCCGCCCCTTCCCTGCTTGCTCTGTCTCTGTCTCTCTCAAAAATACACAAACTTTAAAAAATCTCATAAAAAAAATTAAAGGAGATGATTATACCGGCCTCAGGGCTTTTCTGGAATGAAGGTATTCAAGGCCCCAGGCTTGAAATTGGCATCCATGAACAGTTATTTACCAGTAGCTTATCAAACTGTAAGTTGCAGGAAAGAATGTGACAGATGAGATGTGACACCCCCAAGTGCAGAAGCATCAGCCCATATTCCAGACTCAGAGAGCGTCTGAGGGAAAGAGCCCTTAGAGATGATCCAATCTGCTGACCCATTGGACAGAATAATAAAGGCACATCAACTGGGTAGGACAACTATCGTTTCCTCCAGTTACCCAAACATGTAGGGAAGACACCTAGGACTCAGAGCCGAGATGCCCAGCAAACGCTTGGCTTCTTGAAGGAGCTGCACTATCTCCAGCCTCTAAGCTGAGGGGCCTCCCAGGGCTTCCCAGAGGCTGTTTCTAGAATGCACAGCAAGGTTCCACATGCTCATATTGGCTTTGACTGCCCCCTAGGGGACATTTTTCTCCAGATCCTTGGGTACCAGCTGCAGTCCCCCAGCAAAAGGGTTGGGGTACTGTCCAAGCTTGCTGGCCCTCTCCTCTTCTCTCTGCTCACTCCCATGGTCCACTCACCCTGGCTTGTGACTTTACATAACATCCACATGCCAACTGCTCCCCAAATTATATCCCCACCCACACTTCCCCAGCGAACTCCAGACTCAGAGATCCAACAATCGCGTGCCATCGCTGGGGGGAATTCTAACGGTCTCAATCGGGATGTGTCCAATGCTGATCTCCCCATCCTCCCCCATCCCCAAGTTATGGCAACGCCGTCCTTCCCTCTGCCAGGCTGAAACCCAGGATGCCACCCTTAACTCCTCTTTCCTTCACGCCCAAATCCAATGTCAGCAAATCCCATCGGTTGTACCTTCAAAATATGTCCAGAATTTGACCACCTCTTGCCATCGTGGTCCAAGCCACCATCATTTCTAGACTCATTAAGATAGTCTCCTATATGGTCCTGCAGCATCTGGCCCTGCCCAGTGGTTCTTGTCTCAGAGAGAAAGCCAAAGTCCTTACAATGGTCACTAGGGCCCTGCATGATCTAACTCATCTCCTGTCACTCTCCCCATCACGGCATTCACTCCATGCTATTATTGCTTGTGTCAGGCATGCTCCTGCCTCAGGGCCTTTGCACTTGCTCTTCCCTCTGCCTTGCATCTTCTTACTTCAAAGAGCTACATGGCTGGCTCCCTCACTTCCTCCAGATCTTTACTCAAAGGACCCTTCTCTGTGAGGCCTCTGTGAAGCCTTTCTACCAAAATTTCAGCATCTCTCTGACATTTCATTTTTCCCTGTCTTGCTTTGTTTTTTCTTCTTAATATTTATCACTATTCCATACACCATACATTTTACTCATTTATCCTCCACTGGAGTACAAGTTCCACAAGAGAACTTATTTGTTTATTTTGTTCTCTGAAATATCTCCAATGCCTAAGATAGAGGTTAGTGATGTTTGAAAACGGAGTTTACGTCTTTCTTTTAATTTAGTCTTCCCAATAGGCAATAAGATACTTTAGTATGGTCTTCATTTTGTAGATGAGAAAACTGAGGCACAGAGAGGTTAAGTCACTTGCCCAAGGGTCACAGAGCTAGGAAGTGGGACCCAGGGGGAATACTCTACTTCTCTACTTACTAATCTTATTTATGACCATTATCTGTACTCAGATTTATCATCATTTAAATGAGGCCCGTAAGAATGCCCTCTTTGTGGGGTCATTGTGATGATTATGCGTGATAAAGCGTGCCACAAGGTTATAGCCAGTACCTGGAATGTTGTAAACACTTGAGAAGTGGTCCCTACATTAAGTTTGTCCCTAGTTCACGAAAGGTAGAAATATTTTCTGCACAAAGCCTGGTCAAGGGGATGAGAAGTTACATTGTTTTTTTTTTTGTTTCCTTTATTTTTAAAAAAATTGTTAAATTAAAAAAATTTTTTTAATCTTTATTTTTGAGAGAGAGAGAGGGAGACAGCGCAAGTGGTGGAGGGAGGGAGAGAGAGGGAGACACAGAATCCGAAGCAGGCTCCAGGCTGTCAGCACAGAGCCCGACACGGGGCTTGAACTCACAAACCACAAGTTCATGACCTGAAGTCTGACGTTTAACCGACTGAGTCACCCAGGCGCCCTGTTTGCTTTAAATGCTTATTTATTTTTGAGAGAGTGCATGTGTGTGCGTGTGCGTGCTAGTGGGGGAGGGGCAGAGAGAGAGAGGGAGGGAGACAGAGAATCCCAAATAGGCTCCGCTCTGTCATCACAGAGCCCCATGCAGGGCTCGATCTCAGAAAATGTGAGATCCTGACCTGAACAGAAATCAAGAGTTGGAAGCCGAACCTACTGAGCCACCCAGGTGCCCTGGGAAGTTACATGTCACTACTGTGGTCATTCCGCTCTGTTTTTCTGTGCAACATGCCCTAGCCACACCAGCTAACGAGTTCCCTGTGACTATGACACGTACTCAGTCCTCTGCTTGGAATATTTAGTACAGTTCCTGCATGGAAACTCCTTTGTGTCCTTTAGGGCCCAACTCGGGAATGCCCTCCTCTGGGAAGCCCTTCCTGACTTCCCCAGGTACCTCACATTCTGGTGTAGTAAAGATTGTAACTTATTTAATGATTGCTTTTTGTTTGTTTATTGATGTGCTTAATCTGAAGGCTCTACCAATCAGATTCCTGAGGGTCAGGTTCTGTGGGTCCTGAAGCATAGAAAATTTGAAGGCACTCTTTAAAAATATGGAATTTACAGGGGCGCCTGGGTGGCTCAGGCGGTTAAGCGTCTTGATCTCGGCTCAGGTCATGATCTCACAGTTCATGAGTTCGAGCCCCACGTCGGGCCCTGTGCTGACAGCTCAGAGCCTGAAACCTGCTTTGGATTCTGTGTCTGCCTTGCTTTCTGCCCCTCCCCCACTCATGTTCTGTCTCTGTCTTTCTCAAAAATAAACATTAATTTTTTAAAATAAATTATAAACACAAAACCAGATTTGAAAGTGAATATTTAGAATGAGAAAAAAATCATGACAACTTTTAAGGTTAAAATAACTGACAAATAGCACAAACAATATAAATCCAAAACAATAATAATTTTTCTTGTCCTTTTTTTTTTTAAGTGTTTTTTAAAAAAAAATTTTTTTTTTAACGTTTATTTATTTTTAAGACAGAGAGAGATAGAGCATGAACAGGGGAGGGTCAGAAAGAGAGGGAGACACAGAATCTGAAACAGTCTCCAGGCTCTGAGCTGTCAGCACAGAGCCCGACGCAGGGCTTGAACCCACGAACTGTGAGATCGTGACCTGAGCTGAAGTCGGACGCTTAGCCGACTGAGCCACCCAGGCGCCCCTAAGTCTTTATTTTTAAGACAGAGAGAGACAGAGCATGAGTGGGGGAGGGGCAGAGAGAGGGAGACACAGAATCCGAAGCAGGCTCCAGGCTCTGAGCTGTCAGCACAGAGCCTGACATGGGGCTTGAACTCATGAACCGTGAGGTCATGACCTGAGCCAAAGTCGGACGCTTAACCAACTGAGCCACCCAGAGGCCCCAGTAACAATTTTTCTTAATCGACTGCCCAATACTGTTCTGTAATACTCTCTTGCTTTTTTGGCTACATACTCTTGTCACTTGTGTGATAACTCTATGATATTTTCTTTTTTTTTAATTTTTTTTTTAACGTTTATTTATTTTTGAGACAGAGAGAGACAAAGCATGAACGGGGGAGGGTCAGAGAGAGGGAGACACCGAATCCGAAACAGGCTCCAGGCTCTGAGCTGTCAGCACAGAGCCCGACGCGGGGCTCGAGCTCACAGACCGCGAGATCATGACCTGAGCCGAAGTCAGACGCTTAACCAACTGAGCCACCCAGGCGCCCCTTTCTTTTTTTTTTTTTATGTTTTATTTATTTTTGAGACAGAGACAGAGCATGAGCAGGGAAGGGGCAGAGAGAGAGGGAGACACAGAATCTGAAGCAGGCTCCAGGCTCCCAGCTGTCAGCACAGAGCCCGATGTGGGTCTTGAACCCGTGAACCGTAAGATCATGACCTGAGCTGAAGTCAGGCGCTCAACCCACTGTGCCACCCAGGCACCCCATATTTTCTATAACAGGACTAGAAAGATAATTCAGTCTTTCCTCTAGCATGATTGATCAAAATTAGTTTTTTATTGGGGCACCTGCCTGGCTCATTCGGAAGAGCATATGACTCTCAATCTTGGAGTTGTAAGTTCTAGCCCCAAGTTGGGCATACAGACTGTTTAAAAATAAATAAACAAAAAAATTAGTTTTTGTTAGTGATCATTTACATTTTTTTCTTCAGCTTTGCATTTTATTATTCATATGCTTATTTGTGCCCTTAAGGATTGCTCTCAGACTTGGGATAAACTCTACCCACTGTTTGGGAGGATTTTCCATAGAGTAGCTTCTGGCTTCATACATTTCAAACCTTATTTCTCCTCTAACACCCTCACACCTGGCGGGCCAGGCACGATAATGACCTCTGATTCTGTACCTTCATATCACAACACTGGGGGGGACAGCACAACGGGTGTGAAGGGCATTCCTGGAAATTACTTCGGAGCATCCAGAAATAATACAACCCTACCTAGAAGAAGCTAGGACCTCATTAACACATCCTTCCAAACCCAAACCCAAACCAACCTCCATTTAGCCAGATTACAAAAATGCCCATGGCATTGAAGCGAGGTGTGATGGAGGAGATGGGGTGGAAAGAGACAGCGAGCGGTCTGAACTGACGGCGGTTAGAACATCTTACTTCTGCAAATTTTACAAAAACATAAACCCCCACGCAAATAATGTGTCCTAAATCTTCAGCTTCACAGGCTTTGTGGTACATCCGCTCCTGCTGAGGTGGACTTGGGTCCTCTCAGAGTCTCCCCCAGGCCCAGCCTTGGACAGCACATACACAGTAGGGCAGAAAGGTAGCATCGAATGTCAGCTCTGGAAGGGACAACTGTTACAGAGCTTGGGGGACAGTGGTTTTAACTTTCTCAGAGAGTCCTGGGACTCTGAAGTGGGGTCTCAAGGCTTCAATTAGGGACTTCTTCAAACATCGTGCACCTTTGTTTAAATAGTAATGACATTAAGCGTCATCACCCAGCACTGGGCACTTTACTATGTAAAAGACACTATTTTTTTTTTTTTAAGTTTATTTATTTTTGAGAGAGAGAGAAAGCAGGGGTGGGGCACAGACAGAGGGGGACAAAGGATCCAAAGTGGGCTGACAGCAGACAGCCCAATGCAGGACTCACACTTATGAACTGTGGGATCATGACCTGAGCCAAAGTTGGATGATTGACTGACTGAGCCACCCAGGCGCCCCCAGACACGATTCTAAGTACTCCCCCTGTATCAACTTACTGAACTCTTACAACAAACCTAGGAAGTTGGAACTATCATTACCCTAGTTTACAGGTAAGGAAACAGACTCAAAAAGTTCCGGTTTTATATATTAATGTTCCATGTAACATACGTTCTGAAAAAAATTATTGTTTTTCTTTAAGATTTTATTTTTAAGTAATCTCTACACCCAACATGGGGCTCAAATCTACAATCCTGAGATCAAGAGTCACATATTCTATTGACTGAGCCAGCCAGGCGCCCCATGAAAAAAACGGTTCTAATGACAAATTTTGGAAAAACCTGAAATGGTCCAAGCTCTTTCTTTTACACCTGGGGAAGTTAAACCCAGCAAAAGGGAAATCATATGCGCAATACTACCCACCTATTCTCATTTTCTGGATTCCTGCTCTGCGCCAGGCGCTGTGCTATGTATGTCCTAGGGCTTCAGAGATCAACAAGACCCTTGTGGAACACAATCTTAGTCGGGGGCCAATGGATTATATACACAAGATATAAGTAAGCCAAATAATTCGAGTGCTGAGATAATAAAGGTGGGGAGATGTGACCGAGTGATAAGGAGGGAGAACACTAATTCAGATTGAGAGCTGGTCTAGGAAGTGTGGTCTCAGGAGGTGACATGTGAGCTGACACCTGAGTGACCTGAAGAAGCCAGCCATGGAATGCTATGGCAGAAGAGCATTCCAGGTGGGAGGGAACTGTGAGTACAAAGGCCCTGAGGTAGAAATACTTTTTGGTAATAGAATGAACTCCTTCATCATTTGCTGCCTTTTTAGAGCCCTCAGAGTGGCCCTTGGATGTCCTGGGCTTCTCTCAAGCTCAGCCCTAAGATGCCGACTTGTCCAGAGAGCAGGTCTCTGAGGCTGCGGGTGCCCCTCCCAGAAGCCTTGTGGCCGAACCGGATCTGAGTTTCCTGGTTCCCATCTGGCATGGGGTAAGCAGACATCTTCCCCGCCTTCTTTCCCCAGGCTCCAGCCTCAGCCCCAAATCTCCATGGCAACTCTGGACACAATCCTGATCTGAAGAAGGATCTAGAGCACAAAGATCACTGTGAAGGGACCAGAGAGCTGGTGGACTTACCTCCCTTGCTCCTCGTGTCCTGCCAGCCAGGTCCCCACAACCTGGTCTCCCCAAAGACCCCAAACCGAAGATTCTGCAGGTCTGCCCCACTGCTGGGCACAGCAGGGCCTGGATGGAGGCTTGTCTCCCGCAGCTGCCCCAAAGGCTGCTCCTGTTGGGGGCAGCTGCCCTGGCTGCATCTGCTCTGGAGACAGGTGAGCATGAGGGGCCTTGGCTCAGACGGGCAGGAGATGTGGGTCCCACCACCCTTAGAGACTGTATTTCCCCAAGATGGGCTGGGACCCCTTGACTTGGAGGAGGTTGGGAACCCCTGTGCCTGGTCTTGCTTAGTACCCCCAAGTCCACCCCAAATCCCTCCGGAAGGCTGGAACTCCAAATCACCAGAAGCAGGGGTCAGGGGTGTGTGTGTGTGTGTGGGGGGCAATGGACAACACCATGGGCTTTGAGGTCAGACACTGTGTGTTCACACTCTCACGCCTCTTCTCACATTTCCACCCCTGAGATCACTGTTTCACCTCTCAGTGTCTACAGTAAAATGGGAATAAGGGCCCCTTAGGGGACTTTTATTATTGTGCATATGAGATAAATGTGCGAGACACTTAGCGCCTGGCACATAGAAAAAAACACTCAATTCACTCACTCTTGAAAACTCCCTCCTCTCCTGCGTGCCTCCGGGGCACGTTCTGGCTTTACTAGGTCCCCGCAGATTTGAGAAAATGCTCCCATATCCTGAGCCCTGCTGGTAAATTGCTTCCCCAAAGTCCTGGCTGGTCCTCAAGACCCACTCATGCCCCTGCCATGCACCAGAAAAGCCACCTCCTCTTCTCTATCGTCGCAAAAACTCAGAGCTAGTTTGATTATTTATGCATGATCTCATTTAATCCTCACAACAACTCTGTACCAATGAGGATGTTTTGGGATGTAAGTAAACAGATACCAAACTAATGCCCTTAAAAGGACATTTATTATTTCACTCATGGGGCCATAGATAATTCCAGAAATGGTTAATTTAGCAGCTCAACCGTGTCAGTGATGCTGCAGAATTCTCATGACCTCATCTTTGCAAAATGGCTGCTGCAGCGCTGGCCATTGCATTCTCAGTCAACCACTTTCACAAGCAGGAAGAAAGAGGGTCCTCATCGCACAGCTCTCCCTTTTCTTTTCCTTTTTTTTCTTTTTTTAATGTTTATTTATTTCTGAGAGAGAGAGAGACAGAGTGAGAGTGGGGGGAGGGGCAGAGAGAGAGGGAGACGCAGAATCTGAAGCAGGCTCCAGGCTCCAAGCTGTCAGCACAGAGCCCAACGTGGGGGGTTCAAACCCACGAACCATGAGATCATGACCTGGGCCGAAGTCAGACGCTTAACCAACTGAGTCACCCAGGTGCCCCTTTTCTTTCTTCTTCTTTTTGTTTAATCAGAGAGGAAATCCTTTCTCAGGAGCCCTCAGCAAACCTTCAATCTCATTGGCCAGAATCAGGTCACATACCAATCCCTAAACCCTGCAAATAGAATTAGGATCACAAAACCTGGTTTAGGCCAATGGCCAGGAAGGCTGGTATGTTGCTCCCTGGCAGCTGAGAGATACTAAGATTCTTCTAGCAAGGAGCAACAGGAAAAGTCTGTGTCTGCTCCCTCCTCCAATAAGATGCTAATTATAGCTAACGTGGGTGACACTCATTAAATGCCAAGCACTGTCCTGAGCACCGAATGCTTACATGTCCACAGTCCTTTAGTTTCAATTCCAAACTATGAAAAGCTCTGAAAACTGAAATTCCTTAACTAATTTACTGAGACTTCCTGAATCGAACCGACAGGGGGCTGTTTCTTGTCTTCATTTGCCCTGCTTAGGGTTATGTATCCCTACACCTGCTCTAGCAAATGCGTTTGATCATGGAGGTCAATATCCTGCATATACACCACCTTATCTTTCTAAACTCTGGAAAATTCTGAAATGAATCCTAGAGTTTTTGAATAAGAAATTGAGGGGGGCGCCTGGGTGGCTCAGCTGGTTAAACTCACATCATGATCTCGCAGTTCCTGATTTCCAGCCCTGCGTCGTCGGGCTCTGCACTGACAGCTCGGAGCCTGGAGCCTGCTTCGGATTCTGTGTCTCCCTCTCTCTCTGCCCCTCCCCTGCTCGTGCTCTGTCTCTCTCTCAAAATAAATAAACTTAAAAAAAAAAAAAAAAAGAATAAGAGCTTGAGGACCTGAATTTAATTATTTAATCCTCACAAAAATTCTGAGATTGCGCAATCATTCCATTTTACCGATGGGGAAACGGAGGTTCGGAGAGGGTGAGTGACTTACTTGGGGGTCACACAGCGGGCAGGGCTCAGAACCAGGCCGCGCGGTTCCCGAATCCGTGCTTTTCCCTGCAGCCGACCTGGTGGACCTCTGCGGGCAGACGTGGCAGGGGGACGGGCTGCTGCTGCGCTCGCACGCCGCCTCGCGCAGGTTCTACTTCGTGGCCCCGGACACCGACTGCGGGCTCTGGATGCGGGCGGCGGCCCCCGGCGACAGGATCCGCTTCCAGTTCCGCTTCTTCCTGGTCTACAGCTTGGCCGCGGCGCCGCGGGCGCCCCCGGGGCCTCCGGCGTCCAACGCCTCCTCCCCGGAGCCCGCCGACCCGTGCGCCCCCGGGTCCTACCTGCAGTTCTACGAGGGCCCGCCGGGGGCGCCCCGGGCGCTGGGGGCCCCTCTCTGCGGCCTGACCATCCCCGCCCCGGTGGCGTCCTCCGGGCCCTTCCTGGGCCTCCGCCTGCTCACCAGAGGCCGCCAGCCCCGCGTGGACTTCGTGGGCGAAGTCACCTCTTTCCGGTTGGGTGGGTTGGGGCTGTGGGCCGGGACCCGGACCTCCAAGCTGGGGGCAGCTGAAGGCGGGGGGGGGTGGGGGGTGGGGTGCGCTACCCGGGGCAGCGCGCTTGGCGCTAGAAGATGAGGGCGGGGCCTAGGAGCAGGGCGGGGCCTAGGAGCAGGGCGGGGCCTAGGAGCAGGGCGGGGCCTAGGAGCAGGGCGGGGCCTGTGGGGTGGGGTGGGGAGGAGGACTGGCGGCTGGGCTCGCGTCCGCACCGTAAGGGGGGCTCCAGACCCAAAGAACCCCCCCAGAAATCTGACTTCCAGGGACTTGTGCAGCAGACCTCCTACCAGCCCCTGACACACACACACACACACACACACACACACACACACACACACAGTGACCCGCTCACAATTCTCACTCCCACAGGGCTCCCATACTCTCCCACATCCCACACCTCACACCCACACTCGCATACCCTGCACACTCATTCACTTGACCCACACGCATACGCCTTACGCCCAACACCCACACGCACGCACCCTGCACACTCACTCACAACATTCATTCACGCGACCCCCTCCTGCACACTCATTCACACGACCCCCCACCCCTCACACCCAACACCCACATTCTCGCACATTGTACGTGTGCATATAACCCACAACTTTGCACTCATTTACACACCTCACCCACCCACGTGCCTCACATGCTGCACACTCACACATGTGGTTCCCCTCATACACACCTCACACACACAGTACCACTTTGCACGCTTAGATATGACTCACTCACACGCTCTCAAGTTCACACGAGGCTCCTGTGTCCTGGGTCAGCGCTTCAGATGATTGCAGAGGGGCCGAGTTAGGACTCTTGTGACTGAGTGACAGCCGCTTAAGCAAGGAGAGGGAACTGATCTTAATTAATAGTAATTTGTTAAGCATTGCCTTTGCCCCTTGCGTGCCAGATCTGTTTCTCCCGGCAACACCATGCCCGTCTTCTTGTCCTCATGTTTATGGATGGGAAACGGGCCCGGGGAAGTTAAGGCAAGTGCCCAGGTCTCCCTGCTCACACACGGAGCGACGGGGCTTTATGGCTAGAGTACGTCCTCTTGCTCAAACTGAATTCAAGACCTTAGTCCCGACAGGCCGCCCCGGATTGGAGACACTCACTTACATCGCAGCAGAGGCTGTGTCTAGTGATGGTGAGGAGGTGAATTGCCAAAACTCAGGATTCCAGAACCACAGAGAAGCTTTACTGCCAATTCTGGCAAAATATCCAGGCTGGAGGATTGATTGATTTTCAAAGGTTTTTTGTTTTTTGTTTTTTTTGTTTATTTATTTATTTATTTTGAGAGAGAGAGAGACAGAGAGACAGAGACAGAGAATCCTAAGCAGGCTCTGCGCTGTCAGTACAGAGCCTGACGGGGGGCTCGAACTCACAAACCATGAGATCATGACCCGAGCCCAAACCAAGAGTCAGTGAGCCACCCAGATGCCCCCAGGTTGGAGGATGAAACATGGGATGTGAGCGCTTTGAGTAAAGAGTGTGGCGGTCTCTGAAGGCCTGTGCAGGTTCACCGAGAACTTGATCTCTGTGTGCTAGGCCCTGGAGGGCCTGTAACACCGAGTTGGTCGGGGGGTGTCCCCAGGCCCACCTCCTTCTTCCCTGGCCTTATGCCTGGTCTGATTTTGGATTTTAAATTCTCTCTCTCTTCCCCATTAGAGTTTCTGGCTCTGGAAGGAACTATATGAAATTTGCACTCTGGTTTTTTTTTTAATGTTCATTTATTTCTGAGAGAGAGAGTGGGGGTGGGGACAGAGAGAGGGGGACAGAGAATCTGAAACAGGCTCTGTGCTGACAACAAAGAGCCCGATGCAGGGCTTGAACTCATGAGCCTTGAGATCGTGACTTGAGCCGAAGTTGGACGCGCTGAAATTTGTAGTCTAAATCCTCAGGGACAAGACCGGTGGTGCCTGGGGTCCCCTTTCTGGCTCCTGTAGACTGTAGCATGCCCAGGGGCCTATGACGTTTTGTAAACAGCAGTCACTGGCTGGTTGAGAATTAACCTCTCACTTCTCCCTTTCTCCCTGTGGCCTTGCCTTCTTGCAAGATGCAACTGTCAGCCAAGGACCCAGGAATGCTGCCGCTGCTCATTGGACTCCCAAAAGCAGGTGGCAGTGGTGAAGCCTTATCACAGCTTTGGCTTCCTTAGATCAGTCTTGTCATCTGAATGAAGAAAGGCCCATTGCACATCTTCAGGCCACACACGCAGTCCCAGTCACTCACGCCTGCAGGCACACCCTATCGGGTTCACGCACACACTCTTACACTGACACTCACCCGTACACAACCGCACTATTTGTGTTTTCTTTTATATTCACTCTTACATCTACTATCTATCTATATATTATTCACCTTCATTTGTAGGTGAAAAAAACCAACTCAACTTTGTTTAGCCTAAGGAGAATGGGGGGGGGGGGGGGCTATAACCAGGATATTAAGGCGTTGGTTCAGGTGTAGCCGGATCCAGCAGTTTAAGTAATGGCACCTGGGTTCTGTCTCTTCTCTGTCTTTGCCTTGTGGGAGTCTGTTTGGCCTCCATCTCAGGCAGCTTCTCTTTGTACATGGCAGCAAGATGACCCTGTAGCTCCAAGTCCCTGGTCACCATTACAGCTCTAACTTCAATGAAATAGCGAGCATCTTTTCTGAATGGTTCTAGCAAAAGTTCCAGGGCCAAATCGGATTAGTCGTGTGAATCACGTGTCCATTCCCATGGCCAGGAAATGGAATGCTCTGATTCCCACGCCCATCCCTGAGCCATGGTGCTGGTCAGTCCCACCTGAACCAGCTTTTCTCCACAAAATGGGATGCTGGGTGAGCCAACCTCTCCGCATGCCCCGTGCATCGAACCATACAATTCAGCCCCGTACATACACGTTCGCCGGGACGACGCAGGCTATGTGCACGCACATGTGCAGACACACCTGCACACCCTCTGTGTGCCACAGTGTTTAAGAGCATGGGACTGAGTTTCTACTCTGCTACTTAGATACGGGCTGTGTCGCCTCAGTCACATGACCTAGCCTTCCTGGGCCTGTCTTCTCATTCCTAAAATGGGGTTCATAACAGTGTTTCTCCCACGGGGTTATTGTGAAAAGCTGACGGGCTGGGGTGTGAGTGGGGTACTTAGAACCACGCCCGCCATGCAATGGGGACTCGATAAATGTTAGCCGTCGGCATCGTCCCTGTGACCGGGCGCCTGTCTCCCATGAAACGCCCACCCGTGCTATCTCCTGCTCGAAGCTCCCACGTTCCCTCACTGCAGGGCTGCACATCCCTTTGAGTCATGGGCTGCCTCAGGGTCCTCACCTCCTGCCTCCCCTCTTGGCCCCAGGATCCTGTGGTGCCTACTTCCGCTGTCGGACCGGCAGGTGCATCCCGTGGAGCCTGGTGTGCGATCGCTGGGGTGTGGACAACTGTGGCGATGGTAGTGACCAGGCATCCTGGCCACCGGCCGACTGCAGAGGTCAGTCATGGGTGCGGCCTAGGCCCCACTGAACAGCTAGGAGGGGAGCGGGGCTGACTGCCCTTCCCTGGGGCAGGGCATCAGCGGGGAGGTCAGAGGCAGGGGCATGGCAGGAGAGAATAAGGTGAAGCACAGTAGGGAGGAATCTGTGTAGACGGGACGACCTGAGGATCAGAGCAAGCGAGGGCCGGAATGATGCTGGAGAGGATCTAATTCAGCTGCTTCCAAAATCCAGCTGCTTAGTGGTGGAAGCTTTTCCTAAGTGGAATTTCGCCCAGAGGCCCAAGCCTCAAAAGGAGAGATGCTCTATTTAACTGGACAGGGAGGCCCAGGCCCTGGCTGACTGATGTTTCACCAAGGGACCTGAGTTGGACCTTCAAGACTTAACTCTGGAAACCACGGATCCAGTCTGACTCACACATTTTATGTATGGGGAAACTGAGGCCTGGGGAGGAGAAATGACTTGCCCAAAGTCATAGAGTCAGGGAGAAACATAACCAGGAATGAGCTCTGTGGACAGAGCGGGGACCAAAATAGATCACTCGGGAAGATCCTTCCTGCAAATCTAAGATGCCGCCTCCTGCAAACAGGGCTGGCATGCCCCGTTGAACAGGTTGTTTACCGCAAAATGCCACTTAGCTGAAGGGTGAAGGCCAGCTTCCCAGGACCCCACGCACTTACCTGCCAGGCCACTCCTCAGTCTACTTTGCAGGTTCACCATTATCTGCCTGACACTCTGTGCTTTGTGCCCGAGGCCCCATTCCTATACCCTCCTTTCCTCCAGCCTCTCCATGCCCATTCCTCTGGTGCTCTCCTTTATGTGACATTGCCATCTGGACTCGTCTTTGAACTCTAGTGACACACCGACCTCCTTACTCAATCTCTCCATGTGGCTGTGTAGGTGGCGTCTCAAACTTAACTTGCCCCAAACTGAACACCTGATGCACAGCCCTCCCCCATCCTGCTCTTCACCGGCATCCCCTGCTCACCAAAACTGCTGTCACCTTCCCTCCTTTCCTCTCAGCCTATAGCCAAGCCATCCACATCATCAGAATTTGATGTTCTGCTTGGGATGAGACTGGAGTTATGGGTCACTGGCAGGAAGACCCCGGGCCAAGTGTCCTGTTCATCACCCCGTATCCAAAGCACATACTGCCAGCACCAGGTGGTGTTTGTAAGGTTTCTCCACTGTTACCTTTGCTGCCTCCCCTTTCTCTACTGTCCTCTTTGGAAGAAGTCACCCCGTGGGTCGCACACGTTGGAGTGGGGAGTGCACTCCCCGCCAGAGGGGCCTTTGAAAACAGCCCACGTCACTCCAGTGCTCAGAACCCTCCACATGCCTCATCTGTCAGCAGAAGCAAAGCCCTGCAAAGCCCCGCGAAGCCCACAGTCGCTGTTCCTTTTGTCCTGTGGCTCCTCTGGCCCTTCCCCACCTCCCTTTTGCTTCCTCCCCGCCTCCACGCCAGCCCCCCCTTCCCTTCCCGTCCCGCCTTCTGGCCTGGGCTGAGCTGTCGCTGCCCTGAACCTTGTTTTCGGGGGTTTACCTTGGCCTCCTTTGGGTTTCTACTTAAGTATCTTAGTGAGTTCCTTCCTGGCCCCTTTATTTAACATAGCACCCTCTGTCCACCGACAGGTGAATGGATGAATACAATAGGACATGTCTGCACAACGGAGTATTCTTCCGTCCTAAAAAGGAAGGAGATTCGGACACATGCACGAACATACAACACAGCAATGAACCTTGAGGACACTGTGTGAAAGGAAATAAGCCCATGTGAAAGGATAAATACCAGGATTCCACTTAACACGAGGCACCCTGAGTAGCCAGATTGTACACACAGAAAGAATGGTGGTTGTCAGGGGCTGGAGGGAGGGGGATGGGGAGTCAGCGTTCCCGTGGGGACAGAGTTGCGGTTTTGCACCGTCTGGAGATGGTGGTGATGGTCGGGCAACCATGTGAATGTGCTAACGCCACTGAACTGTATGCTTAAAAATGGCTAAAATGGTTCATGGTGGTATATGTTTCACCACAGTGAAAGAGGAAAGAACGCTGACCCTAGCCAACCTGCCCTGTCCCTTCCCCCTCTTACTGTCTCCACAGCACCTCTCCATGTGACATGACAGAATTTGTGCTCCGTCTCGGCACCCTAAACCGGGTTTGTCCATTTCACACACTGCCGGTTCCTCCTGTCCCCAGGGCAACGCCTGGGGGGGCAGTAGATGCTCAAGAAATAGTAGTCAAATGAGTGGAAGAATGGCCCTCTCTCTGCCTCAGTTTCCTTATCTGTAACATGGGGATGATAAACCTAAGGTCTCAGAATTGTCATGAACCAAGTGAAATACTGCAGGTAAAGAGCTCAGCGCCTAGTACAGCGCTTGGTGCCCAGAAAATGCTCAAGACAGATACATCCTCCTCCTTTAAAAAAATTTTTTTCTTAACATTTATTCATATTTGAGAGACAGAGAGAGAACATGAGTGGGGGAAGGGCAGAGAGAGAGGGAGATATCGAATCCAAAGCAAGCTTCAGGCTCTGAGCTGTCAGCACAGAGCCCGACGCGGGGCTCGAACTCACAGACCGAGAGATCATGACCTGAGCCGAAGTCAGCAGCTTAACCGACTGAGCCACTCGAGCTCCCCGATACGCCCTCTTTCTTGGGAAGTGGCTCCATCCGTCAACCCCGGGCGCTGGAGCTCCAGTCCTCCCCTATCACTGCTCTGTGATCTAGACAAGCTACTTAACCTGTCTGTGCCTCACTTCCCCTATCTGTAAAACGGAAATACTAATAGTAACAAGAGAGGTTTAGGGAGGATTCAGTGAGACCGAGTCGAGTCCTCGAAAGTTCTCTGTTACTCTATCATTTCCCGCTGCAGGTCCCTCTCTGGTGCCCAGCCAGGCGAGGGTTACAGATGGCCATACCTCCCAGCCCCTGACGCCCTCCCCAGCTCTCAGGTCTGCAGGCCCCCTCCAGATGGCGGCCGAGAGGAGCCCCCTGGCCGGCCGGGCCCTCGAAGAGGGGGATACAGCAGCTCCTCCGGGAGGTATGCAGCTCTTGGTCCCCACCTGATCCCATTCCTCCCACCAAGGTCACACCTGTCCCTCTCTAGGTGACAGGGATAGGGCAGCAGGCCCAGGCTGAAGCCTGAGTGGACTCTCCCTTTCCTTCTGCAGGTCCCCGGCTCCGGGCCGTGGCACCGGTCCCTTCGCTGGTCCTAGCCTCCACTGGCCTCCTTGTGGGCCTCGCCTGGTGCTGCTGCTTCTCCAGCTGGCTGGCCTGGCGGGCTGGTGCCCGTGGCCTCTGTCCCAGCTGCACCATCTGTCACATGTGTCCTGGCCGGGTGGCTCCTGGGGGGCCGCAGCCGAGCAGGCCGACCTTCCAGGGACAGGGAGGACGTCCCTAGAGGCTGTGGCTTCAGAGAAAAGAGAGCCGGCTCTGGGGTCAGACAGACCTAGGGTTCTACCCCGTCCCCAGGAGGGCCGTCTGACCTTGGGCAGGTTGCCTAACCCTCAGACTCAGGCTGCTCCTCTGGAAAATGGGAGGATTCCTGCCTCACATGGTTGTTGTGAGGAGCTACCGGCGGGCCCTCTGCTGGATCCGTGAAGGGCAAGGAGCAGGGGGGCCTCACTCCCCTGAAGCCGCTTCACTCCACTCCCAGACCTCACCTGCCCGGCTTTGCCCCACCCCGGCCCACCCTCGGGTGCCACCGAGTCAAGCCCTAGTCAGAGGCGCAGCAGACCGCTCTGGCGGGGATAGCACCGTTTATTAAGAAAGATCAAGACACAGACCACAGGAGGGTCCCTTCTAGGACACAGAGGCCAGGTGTCCTGACCCCACATCTGTGGACTGCTGGAGGGGAGGGCACGTGCTCCCATTTGGGCCCTCAGGCCTCCACAGACGGGGCAGGGCTGTCATGTCCCCTTCCTGTCCCTCCCAGCCATGAGTCCCGGCATCCCCCACGCAAGGCACTAAGTCTTTTCAACCACCGATGCCCTCCTCCCCCCATGTCCCCTGGGCCTTCACTTCCAGATCAGTGGGGGGATGTGGCCTGCTGTGGGCGGGGAGACCCTCTCAGTGCTGGGTTCTGCCCTTAGCAGCTCCTGGTGAGAGGTGGGGTGGACTTTCCCTTGCAGCCCCTGAGGGCGGGGGCCCTGGGCAGGTGTCGGGTGTTGGGGGCGGGGGGGGGGGGTGATCCAGGAGGACTCGGTGGGAGGGGGAGGCTGCCGGGGCAGGTGGCCCGGCGGCTGGCCGGGAGGAGGTGGAGGGGGCTGAGACACGGGCCGGCAGGGGGTGGGGTTGCCTGCCCAGGAGTGAGCTGCCTTTTGTTCCACAGTTGGCACTAAAGAGCTTTCCCCGCCCGGAGGCGGGTGGCAAAGGCAATTGCGATGCCCCCCGCCCCAGGCAGCTGGTGAGGCACCAGCTGGAGGCCGCGGTTGGCTCTTGTAGGACTGGGGGGCTGCCCGAGGGCTGCAGAACTGGACGGCCTGGCTCTACTTGGGGGCGGGGCTCTGTTGGTGGTGACAGTTCTGAGCCCAATCGGCCACGACGGTGTCTGACCCCAAGTCCTGGTGGTCCTCTGAGGCACCAGCTCCCATCCAACCTGCCCTACCTGCCAGCCTGCGGCTCTGCCCAGGTGTGTTTGTGCGTGGGGGGTGGTGTGCCCACCCTCCAGGCCGGCCCAGGGCAGTAGCAGCAAAGCGTGGCATTGCCTCAGTTCCTTACAAAATATTCATAATAATAATATTAATAACAATATACTCGACGTCGTGGGGCTGGGATGCTGCCCGGGAGTCCGTGTGGGGCGGGCGGCTGCCTACGAGGGGCAGGGGCGCGTGCTGGCCCCCGCCTGGGCGCGGTGCTCCAGGTCCAGCGGCTGTGGGGGCGGGGCGCCGGGCCGGGCAGAGTGCAGCACCAGGTTCTTGATACAGCCGGTGATGCCCGTGGAGAACCTGCCCCCGGTCAGCGTGCTCACGTCGGGAGCTCCACCTTCGGGGATGAGAGGCGACGGGGCTTGTCAGCTCCGGGAGCCCGGCGGGCGGGGGAAGGCTGCAGGCTCTAGGTCTGCAGGAGCCCCATTCCCTCCCTGGCCCTGAGGAGGGTGCCCTAGGCCTCGCCCAGCCCGGACTTACCGATGTAGATGCTGCCCTTGGTGTTGACGGCCACGTTAGGGCCTGGGGACTGGCCACTGACCAGCTCCTCGCCGTCCACCTGGATGGAGCCTCTCCGACCCTCTCTGTGGTGAACGGGGGGCAGGCTCCTCACCACCAGTTCCAAGTCCCCTCCCTGCCTGCCCCCTGCTCGGAGCTCTTTCCTTTCCGCACTGGATGAGATCCGGCCCCACAAACACAGCTTCCCAGCACCCCACCCGGCTTTCATTCATCCCTTAGGGTGCTTGCCTGCCACCCCCCGGGGAGTTCCGTCCTGCCCTGGAAGTTTGTTCCGGCTCACGGGCCCTCCCCCGACCCTGGCTTCAAGTTCTGTCTCCCTGAGCTCAAAGCTTGCCTCCCTGCACACGGTGGGCGGTGTCCCGTCCCAGTCTAGAACTCCGCGCCCCGCACCCTCGTGCCCAGGTGGACTCCCTTACCGCAGTGCTGTCACCCGATGCCACTCGCCATCATTGATGGGGTCCTCAGAGACGAGGCGGGCCTCCCCGCTGCCCAGCTGGTAGCTGTGGTCACACAGGCCCAAGACAGTGTGAGCTGGGGCAGGCGGTGGTGGTGTGTGTGGCTGGGGTGCCGTGGGCCACAGCTTCTCGTGGGAGGAGCCGTAGCACCGAGCAGAGGGTCACTGAGGGGGTGAGGGAGGCCAGGGAGGGGGAGGAAGGGCCAGGTGCCCGCACCCACCTGAAGACAAGGTGCCCGTCCTGAAGCCCGAGACTGATGAAGTCCTTGCCGCGGCCGGCCTCTCCCACATCCTGCCCGGGAAGCACAGGGTCACTGGGGTTCCCAGCCCGGAGAGGCAAGGCCCCTGACGGCGGTGGCCTTCACCCTCCTCCTCTCACGGCCCTGCCCGCCAGGAGGCTGAGAACCCTGTGACCCCGGGCCAGATGCCCACACTCACCACGCCCTGCCAGAGCAGGAGGCCATTGGCCGTGCCGGTCCGAACCTCCAGCTCGATGGTCTCTGGCACCTCGGGCAGGCTGGGAGTGGAGACGTGGGTGAGGGGGAAGTCCCAGATTCCTGTTCCCCTCCCTGGACCCACAGGCTCCCCTAACACCCATCTCACCTCCTGGATAAAACGCGGCCGGGGAGAGCTAGGAAGCCGTCATCGTGGAAATAGGCTCCGTACTGCCCAGGGGCATCTGCGGGACAACGTGGGGCTGGTGAGACACCTGCCGGCCTGCGTGGAGCGGCCACCGACCACACGGGCTCCAGGACCCCCACCTCCACCCGTGTGTGCGCTACTATGGGGGCCCTGAACCTGCAGTCTCTGGAGACCCCAGGGGGCTGTGAACAGAAGTCAGGGGCCTGTGAACTTGGATGGGGAAGCCCTGTAGCTCTACCTTCGCTCACTTCTCACTGAAATGTAGCAATTCCTTCCCGTATCCATGTAGGCAGCCAACCAAAGGAGCCGCAGTGGGACCTGTGATGTGTCACTAGCAGACACCCTTACTGCATTTCAGTAGTTGCAAATATTTCAGAACATTGTCAGTGCTTGTTGCAACTGCGGTAGCTGTCGGGACCACCACCAGGTCTGGTTATTTAATGTGTTACTAAAGAAGCACCTGTGTTACAAATCTGAAAGTTCTAAGTATTTTGATAACCTTATTTCAGTACAATTGGTTTGTTCTGAAATCCTATGCGTTTTGTTTTATGTGGTCAGTAGGGTCCAGATAGGGTGACCAGTCGTTCCCTATTTGCGGAGTCCTGTCCTGCTTTTAGCTCTGAAAGTCCACATCCCGAGGGACCCCTTAGTCCTGAGCAAGCCGGGACAGCTGGTCACCTAGGTCAGTGGCACATAAAAGGTTCAGGATCTTTGTGTTCCCTCCTTCTTGCAGGCGGGAAGACAGGCTCAGGCGGGTGAGTGACGTGCCCAGGAAGTGGGAAGCCTGCTTTGGACCCTTTTGGCCCCAACGTCCATACTGTGTGTGGCTCCAGCATCCCTAGCCCCACCCTCTCAGATGCATCCCCACAGGCCGGCGCTGGTCCCTGAGGGCCTATGAGGGTGGGGGACACTTTGCCACCCTCTGCCGAACGATGATAACAGCTAACATTTACCGAGCACCTACTGTGTCCCAGTTGCTGTGCCAGGAGCTTCACGGGCAGCTGCAAGCACCATTTCATTTCAATGAATCTCTGTAACAATCCTAGGACTTCGACAAAATGCTAACAATGCTAACATTCTGTCCCCACAGCGGACCAGACATTGTTCTCAGCATTTTACATACACTAGATAATTTTACCTGACACAAAGTTTTATCCAACCCTTGTGGGAGGATGTTACTTCTCTTTATTTTACACATAAAGAAACCGAGGCACAGAAAGGTTGAGTGACTCACCCGAAGTTACACAGCTAGGAGGTGGCAGGGCTAAGATTTGAATCCAGGCAGGCTGGATTCTGAGCATGCTCTTAGCCACTCTACTGCTACCTCTCCTATTGTGTTAGTGACAGATAAGAAGATGGGTGTGGACTAAGCGGTTAGCCCAGGGTCTGTGAACGGCCAATAAACACTGATTTTTTTTTTAAAATTATGATTGCTTTTAAATAGATTGTGGAGGGGTGCCTGGGTGGCTCAGTCGGTTGAGTGTCCAACTTCGGCTCAGGTCATGATCTCACGGTCTGTGAGTTCGAGCCCCGCATCAGGCTCTGTGCTGACGGCTCAGAGCCTGGAGCCTGCTTCAGATTCTGTGTCTCCCTCTCTCTCTGACCCTCCCCCATTCATGCTCTGTCTCTCTCCGTCTCAAAAATAAATAAACATTAAAAAAAAAATTAAAAAAAACTAGATTGTGGAATCCTTGAGAATGAAGGTCTTGCCTTGTTCATCTTATATCTCCTGCTTCCAGAGCAAGGATGGGCACACGATAATTTGTTGACAGAATGCATGAACGTAGAGGAGAAAACGGGGGTCAGAGTGGCTCAAGGACCTGGCCCAGGTCACCTAGCCAGTAAGTACAGGGCAGGACCCGGCTCTGTGTTGCTGTGCTCTTTTTTGTTCTGTCCCTCTGTGCCCAGTGAGCCTCCCACGTGCTTGTCCTGCTTATAGGCCAGAATTGAGGGTGTGGGGTACCCGGAAGAGGGGCTGAGAGACCGGAAGCCAGGGAAGAGCCAAGCCTCTCTGGCCACAGGAAATACATACCGTTGCCCCCGCTGCCTTCCAGATGCCAATCAGACTCGGCTGTGCCTTGTCCAGAGCCTACGAGGAAAGGCGGGGTGCAGTCGGTGAGCACAGACACTGTGGGTGCCACGTCCAGCCCCAGAGGGCCCCAAGAGGGAGGTGGGGAGAGGCCAGGACAGTTACCTTGTTGGCAGCGTGGGCCAGAGAAGCCGGGGGGACAGAGGCAGCGGGTGCCCTGGCAGACGCCCCCGTGCAGACAGGGCTCACGGAGCCGGCAGGGGTTCTCCTCGTGCTCACAGAGGTCTCCTGTGGGCCAGGGCGCAGTGAGCGGGCACGGGTGGGAGTGGCCGCGACCACCTCGTACCGCCCCCTGCCGGGACCTGCCGGGCTCCCACACCTTTGAAGCCATCGGGACACAGGCACTGGAACTCGTACTCGCCGGTAGGCATGCACGTGGCACGGTTCTGGCAAGGCTGGCGCTCACACGGGGAGCTGGTGTAGCACTGCCCGATGCCCCGGCTGCCCAGGAAGCTGTAGGTGAGGTCTAGCCGCTTCCCGTTCACTGACACCTGCAGGCACAGGGACGGGGAGGGGCTCTGGGCATGCGGGAGGCAGAGGCAAAGTGACCCAGGGGACAGCAGGGGACCCAAGCGGGAGCACGAGTGGTAAGGTGGGATTCTAGCGCAGGCGAGGGAGGAACCTAAGCCGAACGCCTCCTGTGCGCCAGGGACCGCCATCGGTGCAGTCACTGCTCCGTGAGGCCCTTCGCGGGAGGCATGATTGCCCCTGATCCACAGAGGAGGGAAGTGAGGCCCAAGGGGAGGCATCTGGGCTCGCTGCAGGCAGAGGGGCCCCGTCTGCACCCTCCCCTCCCCTCCCCTCCCCTCCCCTCCCCTCTTGTCCTCTGGAGGCCGCTCCTCACCTCGCCCACACAGCCACGGAAGTGAGCGCTAACGTTGGTGGCCGGGGGCAGACGCACGGAGGGCTCCACGCCGCCGAGGTAGAGGAGGGTGTGCAGGTTGAGGCCCTGGCTCTTGCCGGGGGAGGAGCGCAGCACGGGGCGTCTGCTGTTCACACGCAGGCTGCCGTCCTTGTTGAGACGTTCCGCGGATACTCGGTGCCAGTGGCCCAGGGCCAGCGGCTCGGGGGTCCGCAGCACGGCCAGCCCTGGGGAGGACGCCGGGCATGGATGGCATACGGGGAGCACCACCCCTCCCCCCGCCCCTCACAGGGCCTGGGGTGGAATCCGCGAGAGATCTAGGGGACTTGCCTCGAGTCACACACAGAGAGAAGGAACGTGAATGAACAGGGGACTTGGGTTGGTCTGACTTCTGAAGTTACTCCTCCAAGCCCCCATGGGGCTTGGGGAGCTGAGGGGGACACAGCACTTGGCATCTAGAGCCCATCAGTGTTTCACGTCCGGTGCTCACCTGACCCTAGCTCATATCGGAACTCCAGGTGGCCGCCAACCATCGCCAGGGACACGAAGTCCTCCACAGGCCCGCTCGTCCCCCCGCTGAACAGCAGGATGCCGTCAGGCGCCAGCGGCTTGAACTCAATGTCCAGGCGCAGTTCATGGTGCGTGTTGGTGAGGGCGGGCAGTGCCAGGTAGGAGCCAGTGCCCGACATGGAGGGGGTGGTCACCGTCGCACCTGCAGCAGCCACAGCTCAGCCGGGGGCAGTGGGGATACTGGCGCCCTTGCCTGCCCCCCTCCAGACCCAGGGGCTCAGGACCAATTGGGTCACAGCTGCAGCACAGGAGCGCCAGACCGTGGGCCCTGCAGACCAGCCTGGAAGAATCTCCGGTAAGAGGGGGGGAGCTTCGGGGACCCTCATGCAAGTGACTCAGACTGGGCAGAGGCTTGGTTGGCCAGGTGCCTTTGAGGCCCTATGGCTCTGGAGTAATTTTATCAACCACAGGGCCCTTGGTGGCCTCAGAGTGTCCCTGCCCAGCTTCCCCCCATCCTTCTGGGATTCCCTGGGGTCTCGGGTCTGGCTCCACTCACCTTCCTCGCATCTCATCCCTGATCGTCCCAGATGGCAGCGACAGGTGTAGCCTCGACCGTCAGGCCGGTTCACACAGGTGGCGTCGGGCCCACAGGCCTCTGGGGGACACAGGGACCGGCAGGGAGGCATTGAACTGGCCTGGGAGAGGGTGGGGTCCTGATGCCAAAGCCCCATCTATTGCACCCAGGGGGCCTTGGCTAGCCTGAGAGGGCTGCCTCCGAGACCGGGCAGGAGGAGTGGATTACAGCTGAGGTAAAGGGGGGGGCGGTGCTGAGAAGGCTGGACAGGGGACACATGAGGGGGCAGTGAATGAGTGAGTGTGGTGTTCTTGAAGGACTGTACCTGGTGACAGTGCAGGGGCGGTGGTACCGAGGGGGCAGGTAACGGGGTGTGTGCCTTGGTGGGAGATGGGAAGGCGGTAGGTGCCCGTGGTGGTGAGGGGCTGGGGGGAGCGCCCAGGAGCCGTGATGGGGGCAGGATGGGTAGTTGGGGGTGAGAACTCGGGGAGCAGAGATGGGCGCAGAGTGGGTACTGGGGTGGCAGAGACGAAGTCAGTATCTAGGAGGAGGGGCGAGTACCTGGACGAGTGACAGAGGGTCACTAAGTACAGCTAGCAGTGGGGCGGGTGGATCTGGAGGGGCGGCAACGGGCGGAGGCCAGCACCCAGGGGTGGCAGCGACTGGAAGGGTGGGTCACGCACCTGGGTGGCAGTGCAGGGCCTGGGAGTGCTCACAGCGGCTCCCGGTGAAGCCAGCCGGGCAGATGCACACGTAACTGCTGCTCTCTGAATCCTGACATTGGCCCCCGTTCTGCGAAGTTGCCCCCAGAAGTCAGGCCAGGAACCTCCTGCCTCTCCCCCGCTTCCCACGGGGGTCTGCCCCGGCCGCGGGCAGCGGCAGGGGCAGCTAGGTGGTGAGTGCGCTAGTGTGGGGTTACCTGGCAGGGCCGGTCCCGACAGGTGGGGCAATGGGAGATGCCGTGCGCCGTAAGGTTGAGGTCGTGGAAGATGATCTCCTCGCCCTGGATGCGCAGCTCCCGGACACAGCCTGGGCGGCAGCAGGCACAGTGAGAAGGGCGGCAGTGCCGGGCCCAGCCCGTACCCTGTAGGGCTCTTCGGGGCTCCCGTGGGCTCTGCCCTCCGGCCAGCTGAGGCTCGGCCAGGGACGGAGGCGGGGAGGGGGCTCACCTACGAAGCCGCCGCTCAGCCCCGCCTTGGGGATGGCGCCGTAGTCGGGGTAGCCACCCAGGTAGAGCTCCTCGTTTAGGTCCAGGCCCTGGAACTTGCCCTGGGCAGTGGAGAAGTCAGGGATGGTGGACAGGGGCTGGGCAGAGGTGGGGAGGGGGCCGGAAACGGGGGGACCGGTGGGGCCTCACCTGAGAGGTCCCGTTGACCGGGGCCAGGCCGCCCACAATCAGGGAGCCCTGGGTAAGGCTGCGCAGCAGGGTCACGTTGTGGAACTGGCCCAGTGCCAGCGGAGTGGGGTGGCGGATGGTGGCCATGCCTGAGCCTGCGTCAAACCTGCTCCGCCGAGTGGGGCCGGGCAGGAGGAAAGCACTTAAGCGGCTTGTCAGAAGGGCTGGGCGGTGGGCCCAGCCTGGGCAGAGGTGATGTCACTGTTTCCTGCAGTTCTGATCTAGTTCCTGTCCCTGCCCTGTCCTCCCGCCCTATCACCCACCCCTAGCTCGCCACATCCCTGCCCTTTCCTCAGGTCTTCTCCTTGCTCCGCCTCCCCAGAGCTTATCCGGAGCAGCCCCTGGGGCGCCAGCTGCCCTCAACCTTACACCTTGTTGCTCTCCCTTTATGGCTGGGTCTTCCCCAGCTAGAATATATCTTCCCCCGAGGGCCAGAATGTGGTCTGTCCGTGTCCGTGCCTGGCACCACGTTCAGCAAATAGCTACCGAGTGATGAATGAATGAGCCTGGTCTGCAGGAGTCCCACCGGGTAAAGACATGCTCAGCATCACTGAGCATTTCTGCCGCAGTTTTGGGCAAGTCTGAGGCTGCTTCCTCCTCCGCTTGGTCGACACACTGTGTCCACTCGAGCTGATCAGGTGGTCACCGAAGGTAATGGGCACATCTCCTCCCTCCTCCTTCGTCCAACTCAAGCCAGGGTGGTGTGTGCCTGACCAAAGCCCGCAGTCCCCCAGCCCCCTTCCCCTGTAAATGGGAAGGGTGAGGGTCTCACCGGAACTCAGGCCTTCCACCCACGAGGCCGAAGGAGATGAAGTCAGGCTGCCTGTTGGCCAGGTTGGTGGGGCTCCCTGGGATCCGCTTCTGCCCATTATACAGCAGCATCCCTGGGAGGGCACAGCCATGTAAGGCCCTCCCTCCAGCTCCCCAGCTCCCTGTCTGCCCAGCCCCAGGGGTGAGTGACCCCAGCCTGTGACCCTTCACTCTCTAGCTCCCATCCCTCCCTCTGTATGGACACCCTGTGCAGCCGGGGCCTTCCCCCTGTCTCCGGATGTGCCCTATACAGAGACTGGCTCAGAGCCCCTACAAAGAAATAGAGCTTGCTTCACTCACACTGGAGGGCCTACCTGAAGGAGGAGAGGAAGGCAGAGACTCACCCGAGTAGAGAAGGAGGCCTGGACAGTGAAAGTCAGAGACCCGTAGGAGATGGAGAAGAGAGAGAGAGAGAGAGAGAGAGAGGAGGAAAGGCTGAGAAATGGAGACAAAAGAGGGAAGGAGGAGGAGAGGCAGAACAGGAAGCCAAGACAGGAGGATGGGTGGGGGTAAGGCCATGGCAGAGGTAGGAGGTACTGCGGAGCGGGGGATGGAGACAGGAGGAAGCACGAGAGAGGACCCAGAGGTCAGGCCTGGGGGTCCCAGGACAGGGATCTGAGGGAGGTGGGTAGGACTGGGGGCCACCAGGGCTCAGACAGTAATGGTGGTTCCTCCAAGAGATCCCTGCCCCAGGCCCCCCAAAGCAGCCCCTCTCCTGCTCACCATCGGCTGAGTCAGGACGGAAGGTGATCTTGATCTCGAACTTCCTGTAGGCATCTTTGATGGTGGGCAGTGGCAGGAAGGAGTGGGGGGTCTGTGTGAAGTAGGGCACCACCCGCTCTGTGGGCAGAGAATGTGGCTAGAGACACTGCCCAGCAGGCAGCGGGCAGGGCACTGCCCGGTCCAGAGGGTGTTGTCTTACCCGGCACCTGCAGATGGGCAAAGGCTTTGACCTTGCCCTGGTGATTAGTAGCAGTGCAGACGTAAGTGCCTGCGTCCTGAGGTCGGACCGAGGGCAGCAGCAGCATGGTGTTCTCCACGCGGCTGTCAGGTGGCAGGTTACCGTCCAGCTGCAAATGTACCCACACTTGGGACCCTGGCCTTGGCCCACACCTCCACGGGCTCTGTCTCCCATCTTGCCTCAGGCCCACCCTCAGACACTGGGCTCGTACTCTGTGCCAAGCCTGGGCCTGGGCCTGCGGGCACTGAGATGGTGAAGGCCTGACCTTGCCCCTCGGGCATGCCCGCTCGTCCCCTGCCCGGCATTTACCTTGCTCCAGGTGATCCTGGGAGTGGGGTAGCCAGAGACCATGCAGGGGAAGGCGGCTGCAGAACCAGCAGGCACACGGACCTCTGGGGGCGTGGAGATCTGGGGCAAGGCTAAGAGTGGGCAAGGAGACACAGGCCATCAACATGATGACAGCCGCCACTAGAGAGCCCAGCCTGTGTCCGGACTCATTTCATCCTCACTCTAGCCCCTGAAGGGAGGCGCTGCGTCCCCATTTTACAGGTGAGGCTCACTGGGCAGTCAGGGCTCAGGGGCAGGTCCACTTGGTTCCACAGCCCGACAGTCTTCAACACACCCCGGCAGAAAGTGGTGCAGCCCTCTGGGGACTTGAGACGGGGGTACCAGGGCAGCTTGCATCAGTAAGTCTGGGGGCAAGTCATAGGGTTTGGGGTGAAAAGGAGCTGCCTCTGAAGACAACACAGATTTGTGTCTGCCCTGCACCCACTGCCCTTTTCCACTCTCTTTTACGTCTGTTTTGTGCTCACGTCGTCACTGCCATCGGATCGGGCTGTGGGTCTCTGTTGTCAGAGCAGGTGCTCCAGTGGGCGAGGACTACATATCCGTTTCCCTCCTCCTGCCCCCTGTTCCCGGGGAGGTCCCTGCCGGCCTTCACCTTGCACGAGCAGCAGCACGTGGGACTGGGTGGTGCCAGCGGCGTTGGTGGCCGTGCAGCGGTACTGCCCCGCATCGGCCAGCTCCACGTGGGCGATCCTGACGATGCCCCCGCTCTGCACGATGCCAGGCCGCAGGCGCCCCCCGACTTTGCTCCACGTCACCTGAGGCTTGGGGTCACCCAGGGCCAGGCACTCGAACTCCACGGCATGGCCGACCACCACGGTCTGCACGGAGGTCCGAATGTTGATGAGCACCGAGGGCAGGGCTGGGGAGGCAGGGAGCAAAGGTAGAGTGAGAGTGAGGCCAGCCTGCTGCAGGCTTGGCCCGAGGAGGTGAACACCGGGGCCCTTGGCAGCCACCCCTTTCTTCATTTGCTTTCTCGTGCATCCACTCACGCACACACTCACTCGTTTGCCCTTGTTTACAGGGTTACTCATTTGCGTGTCTGCTGTCATTTTTCATTGGCTGGTCTGAGCACCCACCACTCCATCCATCTCCCTTCTTCCCTCCCTTGCAGTATTTGTTAGGCCCCCTTATGGTGTGCTAGGCACAAGCAAGAAACAATCGAATAATTCTCTTTGTTCATAGACATTTCAGGGGCTTCCCGGGGAATATAGTCCCTGTGCCCCTCATTTCTGTTGTAGGCTTTTAAAAAAATTTGTTAATGTTTATCATTATTATTATTATTATTTTAATTTTTTAAGACGTTTATTCATTTTTGAGAGACAGAGACAAAGCACAAGTCGGGGAGGGGCAGAGAGAGAGGGAGACACAGAATCCGAAGCAGGCTCCAGGCTCCGAGCACAGAGCCCGACGTGGGGCTCAAACTCATGAATGCAAGACCATGACCTGAGCTGAAGTTGGACACTTACCTGAGCCACCCAGGCTCCCCAATGTTTATTAGTTTTGAGAGAGAGAGAGAGAGAATAAGCAGAGGAGGGGAGACACAGAATCCGAAGCAGGCTCCAGGCTCTGAGTGCTCAGCACAGAGCCTGACATGGGGCTCGAATCCACGAGCCGTGAGATCGTGACCTGAGCTGAAGTCAGATGCTCAACTGAGCCACGCAGGCGCCCTACTATCCTCTACTCTTAGGAGAGGAAGCTACCATTCTACCTTGGACAACCAGCTGGGCACTGGCCTGGGCCTGTCCCCATGGTCCATAGGCCTGGCAAACATATGTCCCTTGGCAGCTCTGGTCCAAGTTCTGGATTCTGTAAAGAGAAAATAATAAGACATCGGTGAATACAAACAATTGATAAGAAGGCTTTGCAATGGCATATGAGTTCAAAGCCACTGGAGATTAGCACATGGCGTAAGCTTCTGGTCTCTCGCTAACCACGTGAGGTAGGCAGGTAAGTGAGGCAGACAGGCAGGCAGGTAGATGTCACCACATCCATTTTAGGCCAAGACCTTACGGTCAGAGCTCAAGAGCACACAGAGTAGCAGAGCTGAGATCTGGGTCATGTGTATACATCTGGCCTCAGAGACTGTTCTCTTTCCCCTAATAATAAGGATGCAAATATGAGCTCCTGTTTACTGAAGACCTTTCCCATGCTTTAGATAATGTCATTTGGCCCCATGTAAGTCATTGTGTGGCTGAGGACATTCAGGCTCAGAGAATGGAAGTGACTTGCCTGAGGATACTGTTTCATGCTGAGCCCCACGGGACAGGTATCCTAACAGCCCCCGTGTGTACCTTGGTGCTCAAGTTCAGTATGGCCTCTCCCCCGACTCACCGGAGCACCCCATCCTGCACACTGTGGCCAGGAGGCAGCTGACCCCCTTCCTTGACCCAACGGAGCTGGGTGCCCTGGTCACTGGGCACGGCACAGTGGAACTCGACGCTGGCCCCTACACTCTTGGTCTCCAGCTGAGGTGTGACCTGAACGGTGGGCGCGGATCCTGCTGGGATGGCGGTGGCCGGGACAGAGCCAGAGGGGCCTGTGGGGACATGCACGGGGTTGTGTGTGTGTGTGTGTGTGTGTGTTACTCCCAACGCCTCCACCTCCCAGGACCCAAAACCTCCATCCTAACATTCAAGGGATGCTCTTTTCCCAGGAGCCCCTTCTGCCCAGCCTGGTCCAGGGCTGCCCCGCTCACCTTGAACGAGCACCTGGGCGAAGGCCTCAGCCGAGCCCACCTTGTTGGTGACCCGGCAACGGTAGCGGCCTGAGTCCTCGGGGGCCACGGGCTCAAAGCGCAGCATCTCGTTCCTGGCAGTCGCCCTCCTAGGGAGGCTGCCACCCACACGGCTCCACTGGAAGGTGAGCGGGGGTGTCCCATGCGCCAGGCACTGGATCTGTACCGTCTCTCCTGCCCGCACCGAAGCGTGCTCCGGGACTGTGGTGGCATACGGTGGGCCTGGGGTGGGGGACGGATAGGTCGGGGCAGGGGAGAGCAGCGGTCAGGATGTGAGCGGGTGTTGGACCCAGGTGACTTGCCAAAAGGCCAGGGAAGCTGCTTGGTGAAGCAGAGGACTGGGGATGAAGGAAGCAAGGGTCCCAGGAGGGGATGCGGGTCTCAGGCTAGGGCAGGTTCTGGGGGCCTGAGCTGCACGGGGCCCTCTCGATGGCGTTCCTGGGGCTCTGTCCAGGGTGTAGCCTGGCTCAGGGCTCCATACAGGGCAGAGAGGACAGCCCAATGAGGGCGGATGAGCTCCTTACTCTCCACATGCAGGGCGATGGTGGCCTCGGCATGCCCGGTAGGGCTGGTGGCGTTGCAGATGTACTGGCCTGAGTCCTGCTGGGCCACCCGGGGGATGATCAGTGTGTCACCTTCCAGCCGGTGCTGCCAGGGCAGTGGGGAGCGCAGCTTGGACCAGTGGATGGTGGGCGTGGGGCTGCCTGTGGAGTGGAAGACCACAGGGGTCACCGGGCTGCCCTGGGGATGAGCTGGGGGTGAGGCTGGTGAGGAAGCGACCGGGTGATCCCGTCCCTTCACGGGAGTCACTGAGTGGGCATTTCAGCCATCACTGGGTGATGCCAGCAGCAGCAAAGTCCCCTCCTTGGGTGCGATAACATCTCCAGGTGTCTTGTGTCTACGGTTCAGGCCCCAGGGCAGCACTGCCCTCTGTACTGTGTGCCAGCCCCGTCCATACCTGTGGCTGAGCAGCGCAGGGTGGCTGTGTGTCCAGCCTCTACAGTCAGCTCGGCTTCTTCAACTTGAACCTGGGGGGCCCCTGGGGCGACAGTGCCTGTGTCCACAATCACCTCCACCCGCTTCTGTGCTGTGCCTAGTGCATTCCGAGCCAGGCATACGTAGGTGCCTGCATCCGATGGTTTAGCTGATGAAATCTGGAAGAAAGCAAGGATGCTGGTTATGTGGGCACTGATAGGCACCTTGGCATCAGCCCCCAGCTCTGGCTTGCTTTTACCTCTTCCCTCTCTCCTTCCCTTGACTTTTAGTTCTCCTGTTCGACTAGCTGCTTGAGGACTCACACTCAAACATCTATCCCATTAGTCCATCCAATCACTTGTCCATGAACCCACCTATCCATCCCCTATCCACCCACCCACCTACCTATCCACCCGCTCGCTGACCCATCTATACACCCATCCACTTTACATCCATTCATCCACCCATCTACCTAACCATCCACCCATCTACCCACCCATCCACCCATCTACCCACCTACCCACCCACCCATCCATCCTTCCAGCCATTCTTTCTTCCTTCCCTTCTTTTCCTTTCTTTCTTCCTGACCATCTTCCAATCTACCCACCAACCACTTATCTCATGCCCCCCCCCCCTTTCTCTCTCCATCCATTCATCACCCAACTTCCCATTTACTACTCTTTCCTCCGAGCATCTGTTCAAGGATGAGCCCTGACTGGGCCTCAGACCCAGAGATGAAATGGCCCTGGCCAGGGGAAGATTCGCCTCACCTGCAACACCGTATGGCTGTCCACGACCCCATACATCCGCTGTTCTAGGTTGGTGGGGGCGCCAATCCGGGTCCAGTGAGCCGAAGAGCGGGGCTCTCCAGCACTGACACATTCCAGGGTGATGGACTTTCCTACCTTCACCCGCACGGGACCCTCAGGGAGCACAGACACAGTAGGGGGCCCTGCCCAGAGGAAGGACATCACTGTTACTCATGCAGGGCTTTGCCCACCACACGCACTGTCACAGCCCCTGTCTTAGTAGCGGCCAGGTGGGCACTATTCTACACCAACGTGGAGAACAGGAGGCTCCGAGAGGGAGAATGCCTGAGAGGGAGGGGCATTGGCAGAAGCAGAATTTAAACTTAGGAGGTTGTGAGCTCAGAATCAGGGCTAGAAACAGGAAGGCAGAGCCCAGGGGGTAGACACCACTCACCGTGCACACTGAGGTTGACGACACTTTGGGCCACGCCGTAGGCGTTGGAGGCCACGCAGCGGTAAGCACCGTGGTTGCTGGGTCGGGTGCCCACGATGGTGATGATGGAGCCGTTGGGGCTGATGTGGACATTGTCTGTGGGGTCGGCATTGGGCAGGGCACGGTCAGTGAGGTCGTCTTCGTGCCTTGGTGCTGCCAGTGCGCGTAGCTCTGCCCCACGTCCCCGACCCCTCCAGCCTGGGTGTATATGACTCACAGGGTCCCAGGTGGAAGATGGGAGAGTCCTTGGCGACTACCGGGTCCAGCCCCTTCACCATCCAGATGGAGACGGTGAGGCCCCAGAGGGGAGGGGCCTCACCCAGAGCCACACGGTGAGTTTGGTGCCTTTGCCCCACCCGCGATGGTGATCACCACGCCTTTGCACCTGACTCCAGCACACACACACACACACACACACACACACACACACACACACCCGCCCCACCCTGCAGCCCTCCCCGGGCTCACCCTCCAGTTCTTGGTTCCGAGTTTTCCACTCGAGGCTGATGGGGGCTGCCCCGTCATGGATGAGGCACTTGAAGCTGGCATCTTGGCCCTGCTGCACAGTGCTGCTGGGCGGGTCGATAGAGATGACGGGGCTCCTAAGGCCTGGGGGACGAGGCGGGCAGAGGGCTGGGCTCAGGAGGGCCGGGTTGGCTTGACCTCCCTGCCTCAGCTCCACGGTCTCCCCTCCTCCCCCTGCCCGTGGCATCTGCCACACTCACGGTAGGAGGACCCCGCACTGGGTGGGACAGTGACTGTGAAGGAAGCCTCCTGCTCAGGGCCTGAGCCGCCAACCACGCGGCACACGTACTCGCCGGAGTCAGCAGGGGACACGTGGTGGAGCCGCAGCCGGGAGCCGTGGGTCTGTCGGAGCGAGGAGGGCACAGCCATCAGGCCATAGCACTTGGGGCAGGGCAAGTGCCCAGGCCCACTGTACCAGCACCCGAGTTCTCCCTCGGGTCTCAGGAAGCCGGGGCTCCAGCTGGGAGGGGTGAGGGAACTTCATTTACTGGATCCTACATGTCCAACCGACCCAATTTATAGAGGAGAAAGCTGCCTCAGGAAGCAAGTCAGCAGCAGGGCCAGAACGCCCAGACCCCTCGCTCCCATGCTCTGCTCCCAAAACTACTCCTATCCCCCGGGGTGCCAGAGGAGGCTAGGGTTGGCATGAGGTTTGGGGTGCGGAAAGCAAACGCAGGTTGAACGCTGCCTGCCCTGGAATCCTGCCCATCAGGCCCCTGTACCTGGTGCCGGGCGGGGAGGCTGCCCCCACGCTTGTACCATGTGACCTGGGCGTGGGCCTGCCCCGGCACCACGCAGTTCAGGTCCAGGGTCTGTCCTTCGGCCACGTGGGAGGAGGAGGCCTCGATATAGATGGGCTGGGCCAGTCCTGGGGCTGTGGGCACAATGGGTGGGTGAGAAGGGTGAGGCTCCCGGGGATGAAGGCAGGGACTAAAGGTGGTGGCAGTGAATGCCACTAATCCTGCAGGTGCAGTGGCTTGAGTCACCGACAGGACTCAGTGCCACTGACCTAAGAAGGGTCTCCATTCCTTGGGGGAGGACAAGATGCCATGGTGAGGACCCAGGCTGGTCCCCGGTGGCTGTGGGGAGGGGCCGGAGGACATTCACGGAACCAAGAGCCAGAGCCCTGCTGGAAAAGCAGGGAGGAGCAGGGAGAGGAAGGGATTCCCCACGCCTGTGCCCCAGCGTCACCCACTGCTGCTGTCACTCACCGGGAATGGGGCTTGGGCTGGAGGCCTCAATCGTGACTAGAACAGAAGCCTCCAAGGTGCCTGAGCTGCTGGTCACTTGACAGTAGTATTCTCCGGAGTCAGCCGGGGACACCTGATTCAGCCTTAGCAGGGGTCCGTGGACCTGGCCAAGGTCAGAGCAAGGCAAGAGTGAGCTGGGGAGCCGGCAGGTCCCGGTACATGCACCCCAGGACCAACATGTACTATAGCTATGAAGGCTGCATCCTATGCAAGGCAACCCCAAGACCTTAGACGCTGCAGAGCACGACTTTTCATGGTAGGAGGTGGTCTAGTGTCCTGAGTAACACGTGCCCTTTTGTAATTGCACTAGTGTGCTCGGAGGCTGGCGGTGGCTCTGCTGTGCCCAGCCTGTTCTTGACCTCCTGACTCCCAGCGGTCTCCTGCTGCAGTCTTCCCAAAGCCCAGGATGTTGGAACCATTTTCCCTCCTGGCTAGATTGAGGCAGGACTGTTGGGCAGGGGTGGGGTGGGGTGGGGTGAGGAGTGCCCACATCCCACTTTCTCCAGCTCCTGTACCTGGTGCCGGGCAGGAAGGCTGCCCCCGCGCCTGTGCCATGTGACCTGGGCGTGGGCCTGTCCAGGGACTATGCAGTTCAGATCCAGGGTCTGCCCTTCGGCCACATGGGAGGAGGAGGTCTCAATGCGGATGGGTGGGGCTCCGCCTGGGGCTGAGGCACAGGAAGAGGTCAGTGAGCTGGGACTCCCACCCCTTTGCCCTCAACCCCTACTACTCCTGGGTGCCCAGATTTTCAGACCAGAGACCAGACCACATATTGAGAGGTGGCCTCCATCCATCCCCCCCTGCTCCCTTCCCCTCCCACTGCCCATTCCCCGGAGGCCTGGGGCAGCCAGGCTGGCCTGGGGGAAATGGCTCATCACTCTCTTGGCCCCGCCCCAGACAATGGCCCCACTCTCTCCTCTTGTGCTCCTAGCACCACGGGTGGCCAGAGCTCAGGGCCAGGCACCTCCACACAGATCACTCATTTTTCTCAAACTTGAACAATGTGTGGCTAAGAACCCAGGCTCTGAGGCCAGACTGCCTCGGTTCAAAACCCAGCTCTGGGGGCACCTGGGTGGCTCAGTCAGTTAAGCAACCAATTCTTGATATCTCACAGTTCGTGAGATCAAGCCCTGTGTCAGGCTCTGTGCTGACAGCATGGAGCCTGTTTGGGATTCTCCCTCTCTGTCTCTTTCTCTCTGCCCCTCCCCTGCTCATGCGCAGGTGCATGTTCTCTCTCTCTTAAAATAAATAAACTTAAAAACGCACACAGACAACCCAGCCCTGCCACTTATTAGCTGTGTGACCTTTGGAAAGCGACTTCATCTCTCTGTGTTTCAGTTTCCCCATCTATAAAAATGAACAGAACAATCATGCCTACCTCAAACTGTTTCTATGAGGATGAAATGAGTTAATGTGTAAACAGAACAGGGCCCGGCACCTAGTTAAGTGCCAGATCATGTTCTTTGCTTAGCAATTCATGTTCTGCCATCACATCTGCTATAGCCACATATAACTTGTGCTGTTAATTACTTTACATTTTCTTGTCAATTGATTCACTTAACAAAACCCTTTAAATACTTAGCCCTGTTGTAGGCAATGATTTCCCCAAAATCGTGACAGGTTTCATGTGTTGCTGTTTTCTCTAATATAAAAGATTTTTGTCGGGGTACCAAGCCAGTCTCCCCCACGTACCCCCAGAGGTGTAGTTCCAGCCTTTAGGGAACTCGTGTGATTGTCGCAAGAGTTCTGCCATCCCCATGTTACGGATAAGGAATGGGAAGCACGGTGAGAGTCCCTTGCACAACATCTCAGAGCATGGACAGAGGAGCTGGGACTCAAGCCCACATATGCCAGATTCCCAAGTCTGGTCCTCAGGCACTAGAGATAAATCCCACTTGACCTAGCTCCCAACCTCTGCTTGCTGGTTCCTCTCCCTTCCTCCCTCCTCCAGCCTCCCAGCCCCCACCACAGGGACCCTTACCAGGGACAGGAACAGCACTGGAGCCAGAGGCCTCGATGTTGACCAGGACTGAGGCCTCCAGGGGGCCCGAGCTGCTCACCACCTGGCACACGTACTCGCCCGAGTCAGCCGGGGACACCTGGTACAGCCTCAGCCGTGAGCCATGGGCCTGAGCCGGGGGACAGGGTGGGGAAACAGAGCAGCAGAGTGAGATGGCAGTCGGGAGTCCTGGAAGGCTGGAGGCAAGGTCTGACCTCTGACCTAGGCAGGCACTGTGCCCCACAGAGGCTCCGGACCTCCTTCCTCAGTGGATCTGGGCGGCGGGGGGCGGGCAGAGACTCTGACCAGGGTCCCCGCCATCCAACAACCCTCCCACCATTTCCTGCCCCCAACTCCCATACCTGGTGGTGAGTGGGGAGGCTGCCCCCGCGCTTGTGCCACGTGACCTGGGCGTGGGCCTGGCCAGGGACCACGCAGTTCAGATCCACGGTCTGCCCTTCGGCCACGTGGGAGGAAGACGACTCGATTCGGACGGGCATCGTACCGCCAGGGACTGCGGGCACAGAAACAGCAGATTTGGGAACAACTGGGTTGGTAGGAGCCGCAGCCATAAAAATCCCTGTTGCTCAAGGTAATAATAACAGTTAACACCTATTAAGCACTGGGAGCATGGCAGGCGCTGTTCCAGGCACTTTGTGTGTGAGAACTCATTTAACTCTTCGCAAAATTCATGAACTCTCTGTGAGAATGGAAACACTCTATCTTCTGTACCGTCCAGTACTGTGCTACTAGCCATGTTACGTGTGGCCACTGAGCACTCGAAACACGGTGACCTGAATGGTGAACTTTAACTGTAGCGGCCACCATATTGGACAGCAGCGTGAGGCTGGAATGACGGGCATCCCCGTTTCACTGATGAGGACGAAGCTGAGAGAGGAGAGGACTTCACTCAAGTCTCTTAGTGGTGCAGGCAGGATTTGAACCCAGGCGCTTTTCTGCAGAGCCTTTGCCCTGGACTGCCACCCTCAGCCGAGAGCTCTGACCGCTGACTCCCCAGGGAGCACTGTTTTTCGAGTCTCCAGTCCTTTCTCAGACTCACCAGAGGGGCTGCCAGTGCCGGGGGACACTGAGACCACGATGGAGGCCTCCTGGGCATCGATGTTGTTGTTGGCCCGGCACACGTACTCGCCGGAGTCAGCCACAGACATGCGGTGCAGCCGTAGGCGGGAGCCATGGGCCTGGCGGGGACGGGGAAGGAGGAGGAGAGGAGGAGAGGGGCCAAGAAGTCACCAGCTAGCTCAGGCCTCCTTCCAGGCCTCCCTCGTCAGACTGGCTGAGGCTACCCTCCGTCAACCAAGGGCAAGAGGGAGGGCCGCCCCGGGACCGCCAGCTAGTGCTTCCCTTCGGGTCCTTTGCCCACTGGGGCTGTCCCTGCAGTGCCTGCCCCAGCAGGTAGGGGTTCTGGCCTCACTGTCACAGCTCCACTCCATACCTGGTGTTGGGCAGGAAGGCTGCCCCCACGCTTGTACCACGTGATGGTGGCCTGGGGCTGCCCAGCGACCACGCAGTTCAGATCCAAGGTCTGTCCTTCGACCACGGTGGGGGACGAGGACTCGATCTTGATTGGTGGGGAGACACTGGGCACTGGAGACAGAGAAGGACAGACCACACAGCCAGAGTCAGACAACAGCGATGGCTCCAGGGACCGCTCTGCCTCCCCCTGTGCCCCCTTGCCTGGATCCCCTGCCCTGGGCCCTCTCACCATGGGAGGAGCCGCTGCCCTCGATGGTAACAATGAGTGAGGTCTCCTGGGACCCGGCACCGTTACTGACGTGACACACGTACTCGCCAGAGTCCGCAGGTGTCACCTGCGGGATCCGCAGTCGGGAGCCCACGATCTGAGGGGGAACACGTGTCAGTGTCTCCGGGGCCGCTGCCCTGGGCTCCAGGAGCCTCCCTGCCTCGTCTGGGCTGGCCTCCCCCTGGACGTCCTTCAGAACTCCCTCAGCAGCCCTCCTGAGGCTCTAGGCCGGGGTGGACAGTGTCTCTAGCCTCGGACTGTTCTCACCTGTCACCTGTGCCAAAAGACTGCTGAGGCCATTCCTGGTGAGTCCCCAGTGCCCTGCTGTGGCTTCTATGACACTGCTGTCACAGGGCATGTCCACCCCATTCACTAGCCTGTGAGCCCCCTGAGGGCAGGCGTCTGCCTCACTCCACTTGGAATCCTTGGTGCCAGGTGCAGACTTGGCCCGGAGCTATTCTCAGGGGCATCCAGTAAGTGAGTAAATCATAGAATGTCCTATTGAAATATGGGATCCAACTGAGGTCAGTGAGATCTACGTATTTTGTCGGCATCGGTCCAGGGCCCATCCAGTAAGAACACTCCATGTTTGCTGAATGACTGAATGAGCGCAGGAAAGGTGTCGAGAACCCCTCCTGAATCCTATCAGCGCCAGTGTGCCCACCACCACCCAATGCCTCCATACCTGGTGCCGGCTGGGTAGGCTACCTCCACGCTTATACCAGGTGATGGTGTGCGGGGCTTGGCTGGCCACCAGGCAGTTGAGGTCCAGGACATGTCCATTGGCCAGGGAGGCTGAGGAGGACTCGATGCGGACGGGGTATACCACGCCCTGGGCTGGGAGGGTGAGACAGGAGGCAGGGTGTGGGAGCCGCTGAGTTTGGAGTGGCTCCCCCACTGTTTGTTAGGACCCTTGAGACACTCACGGTGGGAGGGGCCAAGGCGCTGCTGGATAGTGACAAGGACTGAGGCTTCTTGGGTGCCCGAGCTGCTGACCACACGGCATATGTACTCCCCAGAGTCGGCTGGGGTCACCTGGGGCAGCCGCAGCCTCGAGCCATGCACCTGGAAGGGCCAGGAGGAAGGCAGGCTCAGGGTCAGGCTGTGGGGCTCACAGCCAGGCTCCTGTTCCCTTCCCTGGCGCCCCTCCCAGGCCAGTCCAGCCAACTGGACTTGAGAGAAGCTCTTTCTGGAAAAACCACCATTTATGACCCTTCAATTCCCCTGCCCCAACGTCGGGACTGGGTCCAATGAGAAGAAGAGAGCAGCCAACATTTGTCAATGTGCTATGGGGCAGGTGAGGTAGGCAGTGTGAGCCCGTTTGACAGAGGAGGAAACTAAAGATCAAGGAAGTCAGATGACTGGCCTAAAGTCACACAGCAGGCAAAGTGGCAGAACAGTGTCTAAACTCAGATATGCCTAAAGTCAAAGCCTGTATACTTTCTTCTGTAGTCATGAGGGGCTTTCAGGCTCCCCCTTAGCTCCCTTCCTCCTACCTGGTGCCGAGCGGGGAGGCTGCCCCCTCGCTTGTGCCACGTGATCTGGGCATGGGCCTGCCCAGCAACCAGGCAGTTCAGATCCAAGGTCTGCCCTTCAGCCACATGGGAGGAGGATGACTCGATCCGGACTGGGGGAGTGACCCCCAGCGCTGGGGACAGAAGGCAGAGGTTCAATCCCTGGCTAAGAGGGGAGGTGAGGTGGATGTGAGTGAAGGTGGGGGGGTCTCATGGGATCCTGCCAGTGTCTCCCGCGGCTGGGCCCCTAGCCCTGCCCTACCCCCAGTGCTGCTTACCAGGTACAGAGCCTGCAGGCTCAATGGTCACCAGGACAGAGGCCTCCAGGGGCACCGAGCCACCCACCACGCGGCACACATACTCGCCCGAGTCAACTGGGGACACCTGGTGTAGTCTCAGCAGTGAGCCGTGGGTCTGGTCGGAATGGAGGTGAGCTCAGAGGGGGCTCTCATGGGACCCTTGCACCTATAACCTGCCCCCCTGCCTCACTCTCTGACCTCTGAGTCCTGGCCATCAGCTTTGTCCTGCTTAGGGGAGGCCTCGTCCCAAGGGTAGAGGGTGGTCAGGAGAAGCCAGGGTGAACTGAGCAAACCCTGATACCACCTTCCATCAAGTCTAAGACACATCTTTTTTTTTTTTTTTTTTAAAGTAGGCATCACACCCGGCATGGGGTCCAATGTGGGGCTTGAACTCACAACCCTGAGATCAAGACCTGAGCTGATATCAAGTCAGATGCTTAACTGACTGAGCCACTCAGGTGCCCTAACACACTTTTTAATGTTTCTGAAATCAAGACACATTCTACAGTCAATAACTTTACAATGATAAAGGGCAGCTTTTTGTCCTTAGACGTACAAAAACTAATATTCCATCTTGTAATCGATAGCATCCTAAAGTCTATAAAATACAGTAATATTAATCATCACGAAGGATACTATGGTAACAACAGCTCGGCAATTTCTGTGTGCCAGAGCTCTGAGCACTTTGCACATTCGCTAATTCACTTCATCCTTAAGACAGTTCTGTAGGATAGATACCATTTTACAGATGTTGAAGCTATGGCACAGAGAGTTTAAGTAACTTGCCCAAGGTCATAGGCTAGTAAGTGGGGGAAGCAGCATTCACACCTAGGCTGGCCAGTCCTAGAGTTTGGGCCCTGATCATTGTACTATCTATCCACCTGTGCAATGGGGTCCAAGGCTTCCCCTGTCTCCAAGGAGACTTCAGCCCTCCCCATCCTTGACCTCCACCACCCAGGGCCTCCCTCCTGTCTCCTTCTTGGCCTGTCCATCTTCCAGGCCTGTACCTGGTGCCGGGCAGGGAGGCTGCCCCCACGCTTATGCCACGTGACCTGGGCGTGGGCCTGCCCAGGCACTATGCAGTTCAGATCCAGGGTCTGTCCTTCAGCCACGTGGGAGGAGGAGGACTCGATGCGGATGGGCTGGGTGCTGCCCGGAGCTGGGGGACAGGAGGGTCACCAGTCACTCAGTTCGCCAGGGCTGCCCCGGCCCAGCCCCGTCTTCCATCCCGGCCCAACCTGGTGGTGTCACTCACGGTAGGCAAAGTTGGCCCCCTGGGTCCTGGTTACGGTGACTGTGATAGAGGCCTCCATACCATTGCTGGCCCGGCAAACGTACTCGCCTGCGTCGGCTGGCGAGGCCTGGAAGATGTACAGGCGGGAGCCGCGGACCTGGGCAGCCAGGGCAGGGGTGTGAGAGCGAGGCTTCCCACAGCCTAGCAGACGCCCACCTGCTCTGCTCCTCTGAGCTGGGAACTGCCAGCCGCCCAGCTCAGGGGCCAAGACCCCCTCAACCTACTGCCCAGAGCTCGGCCTGGCCAGCCCCTCCCACCTTTCTGCCCCTGTGTACCTGGTGCCGGGCGGGGAGGCTGCCCCCACGCTTGTACCACGTGACCTGGGCATGGGCCTGCCCTGCCACCACACAGCTCAGATCTAGGGTCTGCCCCTCGGCCACTGTGGGGGATGTGGACTCGATCCTGACAGGGGGGACAGGTCCTGGGGCTGTGGGGAACGAAGCAAAGGTAGCAGATGATCCCCAGCAGAGAGGGCAAGAACGGTCCACCTCAGAGCCACACAGGCCTGGTCTTCTGAGGCCAGGCTCCTATGTTTGGGGGTTGCTGGCCTGGGTTTGGTTCACCTTGAGTGGAGGGCCAGGGCAGGGGCCAAGCCTTGCGGAAGGGAGCAAGGAAGTGGGGGAGAAGGGGTAGTTGAGGCTGGGAGAGAGGAGGAAGAGGCTGGAGCAGAAACACGAGGCACCGTGTGGCCAGAGAAAAGTGAGGAAGATGGCGTCTTCCAGCTCCAGCGTGGGCCTCCTCCCCCCACCCTCCCAATGGCAGCAGGAGCCGCTAGGACCTCAGCACCTTGGAAGGCCCTCAGCCCCTTCCGCTTGCCCTGCCCTTGGGCAGTTACTCACCAGGGATGGAGCCCGGAGGGGAGCCGGAGGCCTTGATGTCGACCAGGACGGAGGCCTCCAGGGGCCCAGAGCCAAGGACCACGCGGCATATGTACTCGCCCGAGTCGGCTGGAGACACCTGGTGCAGCCGCAGCAGCGAGCCATGGGTCTGAATGCAAACGGGAGGGTTGGCAGGGGGCCAGAGGGGCCCCATCTACCCCTCCAGAAGGCTGGTCCCGAGGACGGCTGTACCTGGTGCCGGGCGGGGAGGCTGCCCCCACGCCTGTGCCATGTGACCTGCGCGTGGGCCTGCCCGGGCACCACGCAGTTCAGGTCCAGGGTCTGTCCTTCAGCCACGTGAGAGGAGGAGGACTCGATGCGGATGAGCTGGGTGCTGCCCGGAGCTGGGGCTCCTCCAGGAGCTGGCACAGAGGAACTGGTAAGGGGCCGGGGCTCCCGAGCCCCAGTCCTGCAGCCCTGGGGCAGAGCACCCAGGGACATGACCAGGGCCTGGCTTGGGAGGGCAGATGGGAGGCCTTTCTAAGGCTGGGACCATGCTTTTCTACCTCAGCATGGTCAGTCAGGCCCCTCCTTCTGTCACCCTCACCTCCAACTTTGGACTCGAGGCCCATTTGCCCACCCATGACTTCCTGATTAGGATAAGCTCCTATGGCCTACAGGCAACCAGAGCCCTTCAGTGCCCAGGCCAGGCCGAGGGACGCAGACAACAATGTTACAAGTCTCTCCTGGAGAGTGTTTGTCATCTGCTCACACCACAGGGTAGTGGTCTTGTCCCCCTTCCACAGATGAGAAAACTGAGTCCCTAAAATGTGGAATAAATAACCAGTTCAAAGCTGATAAGGGGTAGAGGCATGATTTGAACCCAGGTCAGCCTGACTCCCGACTCAGTGTTTAATCCTGACTCTGCTGCTTCCTGACAAAATCTGAAACAGTATCCTCATCGTAGGGTCCCAGGTAAGCCAGATCAACCTTATCCCCACCCTTAGTCCCCTCACATCCCCAAAGCCCCCCTAGAGCACCCCCTCTTGTCTGGTTGTCATGGAAGAGACCACCGGCACCTTCCCTGGGATCAGTGGGGAGATCCTAGGGCTTGGCCTCTGCCCGGGCCCACTTGGCTCCTCACCTGGGGTGTAGCCAGGGCCTGGGTGGGTGTTGTGGAAGACAGAGACGACGATGGAAGCCTCCTTGGGGCCTGACTCGTTCTCCACTCGACAGACGTATTCTCCAGAATCAGCTGGAGAAACGTGGGGAAGCCGTAACCGGGAGCCATGCACCTGGGACAGGTTGGGACGCAGGTGTGTGAGGGTAAGGAGGGGCTGCGGTCGCCACTTCCTCTGAGCCTTAGTGAGTCACTCATCAGGCTCTCACTGGCTCCGCTCTGGGCTGCCCCATGACAGAAGCTGGACAGGGGGAGAAATAAGGGCCGGCCGTCGCTCGTGGAGGGCGTCCGGGCCGTGTGAAGCCTCTGCCTAGGAGGATCACTCCCGGGTCCCTCACCACAGGCTCCAGGGCCCTCATACCTGGCTGTGGGGAGGCAGGCTGCCCCCTCGCTTGTACCACGTGATGGAGGTGTGGGCCAGGCCGGCCACCACACAGTTGAGGTCCAGCGTCTGGCCTTCAGTCACCGAAGGCGATGAGGACTCGATCCTGACTGGCGGGGAGCTGGCACCTGGGGGGTACCAGCGGCGGACTGAGTAGGCCTCGGGGAGCCCTGGCTTGCCCTCCCCGCTCCTTTAGTCCCCAGAGGCCCCGCACCTGGAAGGACAACCACTTGGATCCGGGCCTGCGCGGTGCCCGCGGGGCTGCTGGCCACGCAGAGGTAGAAGCCGGCGTCGGCAGCTGTGATGGCCGGGATGAGCAGCGTGGCGATGTCTGTGCGCTCGGACCGGGCCTGCCGCACGGGGGGAAGGGTCAGCCGCCCGAGGGGGCGAGGCAGCCTGGCAAGGGCTAGCCAGCGAGGATGGGGGAAGGGGGCAGAAAGGGTAGTTGGACACGAGGGAGGGCAGAGCCAGGCGGCTGGCTAAGCAAGAGGCCAACAGCCGCTACCTGCCCGGGTGCGCCGCACAGGACGTCTGAGCAGGCCGCCGTTTCGGAAGTGAAGGAAACCGGAAGGGGGAGAAGACTTGGTAGGAAGGGGAGACGGGAAAGGAAGGCGGTAGGTGCCGTGACCCTGTTGAGCCCGCGGGCCGGCCCAGACAGAGTTCCTCACCTGTGGGGGGAGGCTGCCCCCTTCCTTCCTCCAGGTGATGGTGGCGCTGGGCACCCCTGCGGCCCTGCAGTACAGCCTGACGGTGCGACCTTCGTGTACCTGAGTCCTCTCTGGGCTCACCTGGACCCTGGGCCCGCTGCCCCCTGCACACAGAGGCCTGTGAGGACGTCTCTCTGGACTGCCCGCGGGCTCCCAAGCTCCACCCTCAGCCGTGTCCCCTCACCATGCACGTGGAGCACGGCCCTGGCCACGTGCTGCCCGGCACTGTTAAGGGCACGACACAGGTACTGGGCTTGATCCGAGGGCTCGACGGCTGGCAGGCGCAGGATGCCGCCGTGGATCTGTGCCTTCTGAGGGAGCTGGCCGCCAGGGCCCCCTGACGGAAAGCGGTGGCATCAGCACCCACCGGGCACTGCCAGGCCCTGTGGGTGGTAGGTCCCACAGCCTGGAGTCCCGCCCCTGGCCCCCCACATCCAGGGGAGGGAGGCCCTGCCGTCAGTCCTGCCACGGCTTCACCTGTCCACTCGAGGGTGGGCGCGGGGTTCCCGGTGGCACTGCAGCGGAACTCGGCCAGCTGTCCGGGCTGCACGGTGAGCTGCGGCGGATGGATGGAGACCACGGGGGCGGACGGGGTGCCCGAGGCTGACGGGGGAGGAAGAAGCAGTATGTGGTCAGGGTGAGGAGCTCCCCCTTGCTGTTGGTCCCCGTTCTACTCCAGCCCCTCATGGCCGTGTGTTCCCAGAGGCCAGAGGGAGCTTTGAAAATGTCACCGGGTGCCAGGGACGTCTGGGTGGCTCAGATGGTTAAGCGTCTAACTTTGGCTCTGGTCACGATCTCACGGTTCGTGAATTCGAGCCCCACGTCGGGCTCTGTGCTGACAGCACAGAGCCTGGAGCCTGCGTCCGATTCTGTGTCTCCCTCTCTCCCTGCCCCTCCCCCATTCACACTCTGTTCCTCTCGCTCTCAAAAATAAACAGACATTAAAAAAATACTTTTAAAAATGTCCATGGTTCTTGATACTTCCCCATTTAAGGCCTGTTGGTGGCTCCCCAGGGCTTTCCGAATAAAATCCGAACTCCTTGCTGTGCTGTGATCCACCTCTGCCCACAGCTTCACGTTCTTTACCTACCCCCTTCCCACAGCTCCAGCCACGCTAACCCTGCCGATCCTCAAACACATCAACATGCTCCTGCTGCAGGGCCTTTGCACGTGTTGGTTCCTTTGCCGAGAACACTCTCTGCCAGCTCTTCAAGTGGCTGAACACATCCTCTTCCTTCAGCTTTCAGCCCAGACGTCACCTCCCCACGGAGGCCCTCCCTGACCACGCCATGGAAAGTAGCCAGCCTTCACCTACCTCACTGTCTGTTCCTATCCCGGTCCTCATCACCGTGTGAAATTCCGTTGTTTGTTCATTTGTTCCCATGCTTACTTTTTTTTTATTTTATCTTAACTTGTTTTATTTTTTATTTTTTTAAATTTACATCCGAGTTAGTTAGCATATAGTGCAACAATGATTTCAGGAGTAGGTTCCTTAATGCCCCTTCCCCATTTAGCCCATCCCTCCTCCCACAACCCCTCCAGCAACCCTCTGTTTGTTCTCTATATTTAAAAGTCTCTTCTGTCTTGTCCCCCTCCCTTTTTTACATTATTTTTGTTTCCCTTCCCTTATGTTCATCTGTTTTGTCTCTTAAAGTCCTCATATGAGTGAAGTCCTATGATTTTTGTCTTTCTCTGACTGACTAACTTCACTTAGCACGATCCCCTCCAGTTCCAGCCACGTAGGTGCAAATGGTGTTCCCATGCTTATTGTCTCCCTATTAGAACACGTGGTGCAGGAGGCCAGAGCCCCTGTTTGTCCTCCCCCCCATTTCTTCAGAGTCTAGTCAGGCCCAGGCACACAGACCGTTCACAAACCGTCAGCTGAATGAAGAAATGGTCGCCAGTCCCGGTGGGCACGGGGGAAGGCCGCGGGTGGGCGGGCCAGGTGTGGAAGTGAATGGTGTACCTTGCACGTGCAGTGTGGCTGTGCCCTGGTCCATGGCGAACATGTTGGAGCCAGTGCAGACGTAGGTGCCCGCGTCGCTCGGCTGTACGTTGCGAATGGTCAGGATGCCGTTGAAATCCATGGCTCGGGCTGGCAGTTTCCCATTGTGCAGGCGGGTCCAAACCAGGGTGTAAGCGGGAGACTGCAGGCGGGGTAAGGAGGGTGGGATGGCGGTCAGAGGCGAACTTCAGAGACACTAGAAGCCAGAGCTGCCCTCCCCTGATGTCCACGCACGGCTCTGCCCACCTTGCTCTTGGCTGTGCAGATGAAGGTGACATCAGCCCCAGGGCGCACGCTCTGGCTCCGCTGCTCCTCCACGGTCACCGTGATGGGCTTGCTTGGAGCCTCTGTGGTGACAGGAGGCACCCCCTGAGCCAGGTGCTGGCCAGGCCCCGTCCTGGGGCCACTTTCTCTCTCTCTCCATCGTCCTGTCTGGGTGTCACTTCCTTCCCAGGCTAGCTTAGATTCCACTGCGTGCCCTGGTGCCTCCCTCCCTCACGCTGGCTCAACCCCACGGCTTCTTCCCGCTGGCACCGAGAGCCACAGGCTGCAATCAAAGAGCATCACACTGCCACGAGTCCACCTGGCGTCCATTCATGGTCACAGACCACGAAATTGCCCTTAACACTTTGCACTTCACTCCACTGGGCTTCTCTGTCTGCTTTGGGTCTCCATCCTCCCCAACAGTTTCACACCTCCCAGCCTCTCCACCCACCCGCACCCCACTTCCGTTTCCACAGCCGAGGGCTTCAGCTCACGCTTGCTGAAGAAATCGAGACTACCAGTCAGGACTTTGCCCATCTTCCCAAATCCACCCACCTGCCCTCCCTCCTTCCTGGTCTCACAGGACGAGACCCTTCCCCCCCAACCCATCACCACAGCCCTGCCCTGCCCTGCCCCACCCCTCCCAAGGACTTCCTCCCAGGGCCGTGCATTAGCTTGCTACATCAGTCCCTCCTCTCCCTCTGCACGGATCATTCTACTCCACAGACAAATGTGTTCTAGAATTTTCTACCTTCAAAAACACCCCCCTTGACCTTATACTCCCCCCAGCTATTGCTACATGTATCGGCCTTCCTTCAGAGCCAAGACTCTTTATTTATTTTAAGGAGGCTCCGCATCCAACGTGGGGCTCGAACTCATGACCCTGAGATTAAGAGTCACGTGCTCTACCAACTGGAGCCAGGCAGCCACCCTAGAGCCAAGACTTTTGAAAGAGCTGTCTGTCCTTGCTGTCTACGCCTGGCCTTCCCCTCCATTCTTTGCCTCTCTCCAGTCTGGTTTCTACCCCTTCTCTCCACTGTATGGCTCTCATCAAAGATGATGACCTCCACGGGTCCCTTCTCTGCCCGTATCTGACTGCCCCGGGGCATGTGGTGAGGCCAACCACTCCTTCCAGGAAGCCCCCTCCCCACATGACCCCCAACACACCTGCTCTCCTGCTCTCCTCCTATCTCAATGGCTGTCCCCACTTAGTCCCTCGTGCTGTCTTCCCTCTTCACCTTGACATGTTCAAGCTGGAGCTACAGACTCGTGATGCCCCCTGACCTGTGTGTAGCAGGTGCTGTGGGTGCCCCGCCCGCATCCCCTTCCCCTGTCACTTCAGAGCCCGCCTGCCTGACTTCTGCCAGCCGCCGCATTTCTGTGCCTGAGGTCCTTCTCGGGCCACCGGGGACTGCCGTGCCTGCGCCCGAGGTGGTATATAACGCAGGGGCCCTGGTGATCCTAGAGCACAGGCCTCAATCAACTGGCCCTGGGATGGGGGACTCCGAGGTGCACATTTTACTCTGGAGTTTCCCAGAATTTCTTTGGCTGCGGTGAACAACTGTCCCCGGTGGGAATGTGCTCGGTAACACGCCCTGTATGGGATGTCTTCTCTTTCCTGCCTCACTTCACTTCCTACAGAAACTGCTGGCATGAAAATCCTCATCCCAGACTTAGCTTCAGGGGTGGGGGTTCCCAATGAAAACACCCGCCTGCTGAGCCTGCTCACCTCAGTAAATGGCGCCTCATTTGCCTGCCTGCTGGGGTCCAGACCCGTGGGCATTATTTTAGCCTTTCTTTCTCTCTCAGTGACCACAATCAAGTCCTGCCAATTTTGCCTCTAAAACTAGCCTTGACCCCACTATCTTTCCATCTCCGTGGCCAGCATCCCCGTGCCCCACCACCCTCTCCAGCGGAGGGACGTGCCCACTGCCTGCGTCCACAGTCCAGCCCAGCACAGACGGGCTGGGGACGGAGTGGAGCAGGGACTCACCAGTGACCAGCAGCTCTGCCCGGCTGGTATTGGCGCGATGGAGATTACGACAGGTGCAGATATAGACGCCAGCATCTGATGGCTGGACGCTAGGGAAGTGGAGCTCAGAGCCTGGTGGGAAGCGGACAGGAGCTCGTCAGCGCAGATGCACCCCGTCTCCCACCCGGCCCTGCGTGTAAGGACAGGATCGCAGCAAACAGGCCTGTGATTCCCCTCCCTCTGGGGTGGCTCATGGGGCTGAGGGGCCCGGGGTCATGGGTACCTTGATGTCGTTGCTGGGTGCTGCTAGGCAAGGGACGCCCATCCTCACGAGACCAGTAAAAGTAGTGGGGTGGGCTCCCACTGACCTGGCACCACAGGGAGTGGGAGCCACCTTGGGGTACTACGCTCCGAGCCGGATGCACCTGGACCACCAGTGGGGCTGCATCTGCTGGAGGAACGACAGGAGAGGCCATTCAGGCAGGAGCTCCCAGCATGCAGCACTGCCTCAGGTATCTCTGTCTTCCCAAACCCTGGTGTGCCCTGCCCCCCGGATGTAGTGACTCTCAAACTCCCTAGGCTCACTGCCTTCTCCATCACCCTGACCCGCCACGATCCCACTTACCTTGGGGCAGGCACCGGCCCCCCCGCACATTGGGGTTACCCACGTAGCCTGGGGCACATCTGTAAGGAGGAACAGACCAGCTCTGTCAGGACCCAGGCCCCAGGGGACTCGGTGCCTCATGGTGGACTGGCGGAGCCAGAAGTCCAGCGGGGGTGGGCTCAGGGCGGGGTGAGGAGGCTCACAACTCTGGAAGGACTTTGGAGACCAAAGAGGCCTCAACACGGCCTCACGGAGCTAAGAACGGCGATGTTAGCAGATTGGACAACGGGGGTAATAAGGTCTTTAGTCTCCAGGGAAACATTCATTCAACAAGCATTTATTAAGCAACTACTACGCTAGCTTGTGGAATCGTGACAGTGAGCATGACGCAGCTCTCGCCCTTACAGACCTGGCTTGTCGGGAAACCAACGAGGAACTACGTAAACGAGAGGGACGCACATGAGGGGCACTAACCCAGGCCTGAGAGTCAAGAAGCTCCCCAGAGGACCGCACTGCTGGCTTGTTATGTTCCCTTGGAGCGGATTGTACTCTAGAGAACTCACCACTCTTCATAATTATGTGTTTGTACGATTACTTGCTGCCCCGTCTCCCATGACAGGTGGTAGACTCCCTAAGGGCTGAGACTGAATCTGTTTCGTTCACCCCTTTATCTCCAACACCTTGGCGCACCACATGGCGCACAGTAGGTGCTCAAGGAAAACGTGCTGAAGGAGCGAATGAAGCTGAGCTTTGAAGGCTAAACAGGAGTCAGCGAGAAAGGGGAGGTTTGGGGGTGAAGAATGTTCCATGTAGAGGGAACAGCGTGTGCAAAGACCAGAACGTCAAGAAGTCAAGAGGTTAGGCCCGGCTATGGTAGATTCGGGTGTTAAAAGGGGAACGAGCTTGGGCTTGGCCCAAGGGCAACGGGGAATCTTGGAAGGGTTTTGGGCAGGGGAAAGATGTGATCCTGGCAGAGACCTTTCTGAGCAACACCCCCACCGGACTCTCACCTAGGAGTCTGCCATATGCCCCCTTCCTCCCCCCCATCCTGTTTGCAGACTTACTGCTCACAGTACTGGCCAGTGTAGCCAGGTTCACAGGCTGTGCATCGGTACCCGCCAGCTCCCAGGCTCTCACAGGTGCGGGAGAACCTGGGATGGGGGAGGCAGAGGTCAGGCCGGGGGGGGACGCCCACCCTCCACCCGGTGCCCTCCACTTCTGCAGTGCCCTCTACTCCCAAGTGGGACTTCTTCCTTGGGCCCTGAACGGGGACACCCACATGTTCTCCGGGTTGGTCAGGGGGCAGGCACAGGGCTGGCAGTCCTCAGGTGTCCCGGCAGTAGCATCTCCATAATAGCCAGGGGCACACAGCTCACAGAATTCCCCAGCGGCGTTGTGCTGGCAGTGCTGTGGGGCACAAGGATGTCAGCCACCCGCCATTTGGCAAAATCTACCCCAAACTGTACGGTTTTGTAATCCCTTGAGCTGGAAATTCTGTATCTGTGAGCCTATCTTAAATAATTGTAGAAGGGGCGTCTGGGTGGCTCTGTTGGGTAAGCACCCAACTCTTGATTTCGGCTCAGGTCATGATCTCATGATTTGTAGGTTCGAGACCTGAATGGGGCTCTGAGCTGACTGTATGGAGTCTGCTTGGGATTCTCTCTCTCCCTCGCTCTCTCTGTTCCTCCCCCACTGGCGTGCACGCTCTCTCTCTCTCTCTCTCTCTCTCCCCAAACCAATAAACTTAATAAAAAGAGAAGGATGTTATTCTACCGTTCTGGCCATCCCACAATGCCTACAGTGCCCACTGCTGGTTCAGGCACTTTGTCCCACAGTCCGTGCCCTGCCACCTTGCCCCTGGACCTAGGCCCACCTTACCAAGCCCACCCCTCCCTGCCTCCCAGGCAGCCCCGGTGCCCCACCCAGGCCCCAAGAAATTGACCCCTGACCCTGCCCTGTTTGCGTCTTACCGAGCAGGCCCCGGTCTCCGGGTGGCACAGGTCTGAGTGGCCGTTGCATTCACACAGCTCACAGTGGCCGAGGTAGAGCCCACTGCCAGTGCGTGTATAGCCTGGAGCACAGTCCTGGGGAGAGAGGAGGGCTGGTTTCTATCTCTAAAGTGGTCCCTTCTGGAGCCAATAGACCAGAACCCTCTCTCTCCAGCCTCTCTCCACAATCTAGACTCCCATTGGCTCTTGGTTGGGAAATCCCAGGCCCGGCCCTCCTCCCCAGCATCCTCTCTTGGAACCTTCCTCCCTGTCTTTGTGCTCAGTTTCTCAATACTGTGGAAGCTGGGACAGTGTCTGTCCCCATCTTGCCTGGCATCTCCAGCCACTCTGAATTTACTGAAATCATAGTTCACCCTTAATGGAGGAGAACGCTTCTCCATTTCCCATTTTCGTTCCTGAAAATTCTTCTGGTAGGGTCTCTATTGAAAAACTGAACTCCTAGACGGAAAAACAAGGTTCAGGAGACCCAGATTTGGAATGAGCCCTTGGAGATCTTTACAACTACCTCACAGTCACTAAATAAAGTGAAAGAGGCAGGCATGTCACACACAATCGAGGATGTTTTTACACATTCTGAGTGAGTAATCATGGGTTTGGAAAACAAAGAGTTTCTATTCACTACCCCTCCTTTGAAACTTCTCCAGGCCCCTCCTGCCCCCCAACCATTTCAAAGGGATGTTTACAAATCTGTTTTGCTTCACTGCAGAAAGCGCGCACACAGGATTATTCTGCCCTCCCCAGGGCTTCTCCTTCAAAATGTGTTATTAAATTTGATAACTTCAAAGGAGGTGAAGTTCATGTGTTTGGATTTGAAAGTCTGTGGCCATAGCGAAGGTGCACGGATGTAAAATTGCGGAGATGTGCACTTCGCACAGGGGAGTTCCTGCATCTGGGTGCTGGCTGTTCCCACACTTGACCTCCCTGCCGCCCACCTGGCATTGCAGCTCTGCCCCCTCCCCTTCCTTCATCCTCCCCCTTCCTCAGTTCCAAGTTCGTCCAGTGTTGACTGGCGGCCTGCCAACGTGTTTGGAGACTCAGTGGTGGACAGTCAGCTCAGGCGCTGCCCTCAGGGAGTTCACGGTCTCCAGCCAAACCCTCCGGATGCTCTTGGGTTCTCTGCAACGGCCAGCCCTCTGTTCCACCCCCAGTGCCCTCCCTGTAAATAGGGGTCCCCGTCTCTCCCCGACCTGTCTCATTCACCAGGGCAGAGAGGACTTTTCCTGACGCCCAGCGCAGACCACAACACTCCCTTCACGGCTTGGCATTCCCTACTGAGCAGAACCTCGTTCCAGGCCTAAGGAAGTGGCCCCTGCCCCCTCAGCTTTCCAGGGTGACCCTTCTGCATCATGGGCTATTTCCCCATACAGTCCTCCTTGTGAGCTGCCCAGAATCCTACCCTGCTCCGCGCTGTTTACCTCTCCGAGGCATTTCTATGTTCTGCTTTGGCCCAGAAAAATACGTGTATCCGTATTGCCTCCCTGTCTCTAGGGGGCACCCTGGGAGCACAAGCTGGGTCTTAGTCTTGGGAGACCATAGTTGTATCCCCTTGGGAAAGCCACTTAGCCTTCAGAGCCTCTATTAAAAAAAATCTGTTAGGGGTGCCTGGGTGGCTCAGTCGGTTAATTAAGCCTCCAACTTCGACTTTGGCTCAGGTTATGATCTCACAGTTCATGAGTTCGAGCCCCACATCAGGCTCTGTGCTGACAGCTCAGAGCCTGGAACCTGCTTCGGATTCTTTATCTCCCTCTCTCTCTGCCCCTCCCCTGCTCACACTTAGTGTCTCTTTCTCTCAAAAGTAAATAAATATTTTTTAAAAATCTGTTAAGAGGGGATAATTACACATCTTTCACGGGTGTTAGGAAGAATAAATCAGATACTGCACAGTACATTAAAGTTATGGCAGGGGCAACTGGGTAGCTCTGTTGGGCATGCGACTCCTGATTTTGGCTCAGGTCACAATCTCACGGTTCATGAGTTCAAATCTGTGTAGGGCTCCAGGCCGGCAGTGTGGAGTCTGCTTGGGATTCTTTCTTTCCCTTTCTCTCTGACCCTCCCCCACGCTCTCTCTCTCTCTCTCTCAAAATAAACTTAAAAAAAAAAAAAGAAAGTTGCTATTCAGATGCAAGAAAGGCTTTTAAAAAATTAAAGTTACGGCAGTAATGACAGGCCATGGACATGGCAGTTGAACAGCTTGCTGACCAGCTGTACCAGAGCAGATGTGTCTGGGCTGGCCACACTCACCTGGCATGACAAGCCAACGTAGCCCGGGGGACAGCGGCATTCCTCCACCTCCATGGCCCGGGGTCCCTCTGAGGGCCCAGGCTGGGCGACCTCCAGGCTGACGGAGCTGATGCTGGCTGCCCGTGGCATGGAGGAGAACGTGGCCCGGACCAGGAGCTCATCCAGGTCGGCCAGCGCCATCAGGAGGTGCTCGCGCGTGGCCGGCTGCCCATCAGGCCGGCGCCAGAATTCCTGGGTGGGGGGACAACAGCAAGTGCGGGTGAGGGGTGTGAGGCCCCGTGTGCTAGTCCTGCAGCACCGCTACCCCAACCCCTGGCCTCCAGGCACTGGCCGAGGACCGTGAGGTGAGGATGGGGGATGGGCAGGGGAAGCACCGTCGAGGCCAGGCTCCAGAGCAGGGTGGGTAGTGGGGGAGGGTCAGACACAGTGTGATCTCACCTCTCGGAAAATGATCTCGAAGCTCTTCCTTTCTGGGCCCTGCAGCGCCGGCTGGGAGGCCACCAGCATGATGTTGTTGCCCTGGAGAGACACCGGCAGGATTGGGAGGGGAATCAAGGGGCCCTCGGGGACAGAGGAGTCCTCCACCAGTCCCGGCCTCTCTGTGACACCAGCCTCCAGTCTCTGATTGCCCAGGCTCATGTGCCCAAAGGAATCAGGTCCACGCTCACTGCCTCTTTCTCAGCAGCTGGGCCTCTGCCTGGCTAGTGTCTAACCTGACTGGGTGGGGGGCCATGGGCCTCGGGCCCCCAGCTCGTGCCAGGCCAGCTGAGCCCTGGGCCGATAGGACAAGGACACCGAGGGTGGCTGCTGGTTTCCACCCTCCCCTTCTGCCCGCCCAGCTGGAAGCCACGTGCTCACCGTGATCTGGACGTCAGGGTCAGAGAGCGGACTGCCATGCGCCCCCGCCGTGTAGGAGAGGGTATATCGCAGCTTCCCGCCATAGGCCGCCACCTGCAAAGAGGCAAGCCCTGCAGTCACGGCCCGACTCCGCCTTCCTCCATGGTGCGTGTGACCCTACCGGTGAGTGGGCGGAGCCTCTCAAGGCTTTTCTGTACCCGCGCTGTCCCCTCCGTTCAACCGGAGGCCAGTGCGCTTGGCCCCTGGTTGCCAAGGAGACAGGCACCTGTCAGTTCCTTTGTTGTCTTGGACCTGCCGGTGGTGACCCTGAGCAGCCTTGACAGCTCAGCAAACAAGCTTCAAGTCCCTTTCCCTTTGAAGAAATTTCCCATAAAGTAGACAGGGGTACTGACGGTGATCATCACGAGCCCCAGAAGGTTTACAAGTTCCCGGCCGTGGGGGTAGGGCTGAGGGTGCGCCTTCAGAGGCCTTGTCCCTTGGGCAGGTGGTTTTTGTCTGCTTAGAATCCATTTCCCTGGTTTTTTGCAAACTACGGCCCTGGTTTCCTTTAAAGGAAACTATGTCCTACGTGCGGGCCAGGTGGTTTGAGGACAGACGTGAGCCAGGTCTGGCCAATGTGCATTTTCCACCATTCTCTTCCACTCTGTCGGGGATGGACACGTAAACCTGGCACTTCTGCTCCTTCCACGAACAGAGATACCCCCTTTACTAGTCAGATTGGAAGCCGGAGAACGATGCCAATGGAGATAAAAGTCCTAATGAGCCCCTGAACCCAGCCGTGCCTGACACCAGCTTCCTCGGACTTTGCAGTTGTAGGAGCTGGCTGTACTTGGGTTTTCCATCGCTCACAACTGAGAGAGTCCTTAGGCTTCCTGCTGGGGGCTTTCACGGGGGCAGCCAAGGCCCCAGCTCTGTCCCAGGACTTTCCTTTCTCTCCTCTGCCCCCACAGCAGATGTTCGGATCAATACCACACTGCATCAGGCCTAGCCCATCTGTTCGTTTTTGTGTTCATTCAGCTGGTGAGCATTGATTCAATGCTGGAATTGAGCTATACTGTCCTGAGGATGTTTTCCACAAGCTCAGGGTGAGGGAAGGAACTCCAAGGCATAACTGGATAACCATGAAACAACTTAGTTTCCTGCTTGCTTTGGAGGCCAGCAGGTTCATCACCGCTTCCAGACCAAGCTGCAGGCCGTGTGCAGCAGGGTGGCTCAGGGAGTCTGCTCAGGGAGCAGACTCTGCAGTCTAAGACTGGAGTTCAAGTCCAACTGTACTGGCTGGACAGCCCCGGACAAGGCACCTAACCTGAGTTTTACTTTCCTCTTACGGAAATAGCAATAAAAATAATATGTACCTTGAAGGGTAGCACAAAGATTAAGTAACAAAGGCTCTGTAAAATACTGCCCTGAGCAGAGTGCCCCCAGAGTGCACGGCCTCCTTGCCTGCCAGCTCCTCACACACCTGGCTGTGCTCTCGGCTTCGGCAGATCTTTCTTGTCCCTATTCCCCCTGGACCATGCCAATTCCGTCCCAGCTGCCTCTCTGAATGCTATTGCATGGCATATTATGCATATTCTTAAGAGGCATTCTAAATAGTTTTTGGAACAAGACGGAGCTGACGTCAATCCTAACAGTAATGCCAACGGTGATGATGACGTTGATGATGCTGGCGATGACAGGAACGACCAGGGCCAGGGTCGTCCTCTGCCCAGATACAACGCAGCACACAGGAAGTGCTAAAATAATGCTTCCTGAAGGAACGAATGCAGAGCCAAGAGCTAGGTGAGTGAGCTGGATATGGGGTAAAGCCTCCTGGGTGAGACAGCTCCCCGCCAGGGCCTGTAGCCACTGATGGGACACCAGGCAAGTCCCTTCCCCTCTCCGGGCCTTGATCTACCTACCCATCTGTGTCATAAAGGACTTTGACAAAGGGCTCTGGAATATTTTAGGTTTTGATGACACCCTGTTAACCCCCAACTCCTTGTTACCTTGTTCCCCAGGAAGGCTTGGGGCAGCTGCCAATAATAGAGGCTCCCAGGAAGTAGAGAGAAGCCTTCGTAGGAGAGAGAGAACTAGGACAGAAGGACAGGCGATGAGAGCTGCTGGGGGGTCGGGGGTGGGGGATCCAGAGCACAGCTACAGTCCCAGCGGGGACACATTTGCACGCATGCACACGCGCACACACACGCAAACCCTGGAGGGAAGGCTGGGGTGGGGGCTGTGGAGGGATAGAAGCCCCTAGCCCAAAGCTCAAGTCCTAGCCCTGCTCTTGGGACAACTTGTGCCCCATCCCTGGATCCAGAGACCCCAACTGTTCTCACTGGGCGTGGTTGGGTTGGTGTCTCCTCACGTCTGGTGTGTGCCTCTTGGGGACCCCACGATGACTTATGCAGCACACCAGAAAACATTTTGAAATTTAGTAGGTATTTTAGCATGTATTGGAAAATGTATTACCAGCGCAAATGAGCTGCTGTGTGATAGACTTAAAGGGAACTTTGAGGGGCGCCTGGCTGGCTCAGTCGGCGGAGCGGGCAACTCTTGATCTCGGGCTTGTGGGTTTGAGCCCCACGCTGGGTGTAAAGATTACTTAAAAATGTCTAAAAATAATAATAAAATCAAGGGAAATTTGAAGTAAATCATAGCCCAGGTAGTGTGCAGAAATGGCAGAATTTGTGAAGTTGGTTCACAAACAGCTAAAGTCTGGAAAACATGGTGGTGGTGGGGTCTCTTGGCAGGTGCCTTGGCACATACCTGAGAGCCTGCTGAGGAAGGTGCAGAAGCTGAAGAGGAGGAGGAAGAAGGGGAGGAGGAGGGGGAGGAGGAGGAGGAGTTGGGGGAGGAGGGGGAGGAGGAGGAAGGGAGAGCTGCTTGCAGGGCAGCTGCAGGCTGGGGATGGGGCAAGAGCCCCGGGGCAGGGGGATGGGGGTGGGCAGCAAAGCTGGAAAGGAGCTGCCAGATCTCGGCATCCATCCGCCTCTGGGCCTCATCCACCTGGGGGACCGGGAGAGGGAGGACAGAGGAAAGGAGCAGAGAGGGACAGAAAAGACGCCGTGAGGCTCTGCCTCCAATCAGGCGGCAAGAGGCCCCACGAGCCACCTACTTCTGTGCTATCTGTTCACAAGTGCTTGACCTTCTGGCCCTCGTACCCGATGTCCTCTTGCTCCTCATGACCCTGGTGGGGCGATCCTGGGATGGGCCCAGATGACTATGGGCAGAAGCCCATACAGAAGACACCTCTCTGTCGAGCTCAGGTCCCTGGGGCACTTGTGGTAGGGGAGGCCGTTCCTTGGGCCTCATTTACCATGCATGCCCATGGTGCCAGCCCAAAACATTGATGGCTCTGGAATGTTTCCCATGGGCAACACTGGAGTGGACTGGGTGTGAGACTGGGGCCTAGCTTGGGGGAAAATGGCCCAGGAAGGCCAGGGCCTCAGCTCAAGGCTCTTGCTTGAACTATACTCTCTGCTCTGCATGGGGCCCCAGATACAGCCTGTCCCAGCCAAGTGCTGAGTTACCTCCGATAGCCGCTGTGCCCGGCCCCTGCCCTCTGGGGGCCCCATGGTCCTCTCAGCTGTCACAGCTGCCCGCAACTGCTCCTCTGAGAGGGACGTGCGGTTCTGATGGGTGGAGGGCAGAGCCCAGCTCAGACCTCCCAGGGCCCCAGCATTGGAGCCCTGGGGAGTGTCCTCTCCCCGTGGATATGGTGGCCAGAAAGGCCCATGCTGACTGGGGAGGAAGATGCATACTCCGCCCTCCAGGCTGGCACCCGGGGGTTAGCGCCAGGCTGCTGAAGGGGCATACGCACACAGAGGGTTAGTGGAGGTTGCTCGGAAGGCAGTGCTAGGGCAACCCGGTGGGCTGGGTATAGTCATGTGGTTTAGCATCGAGTTAGTTTCCCTGCCACCTCGGCCACCATTCTGGCCACAGACAGCAGGCAGCAGGACCAGACCACAGAGCAGATGGGGCACAGGTCGTCCCAGCTCCAATTCCTGGTACTGCAGGGCGGGGCCGTCGGGCACCTGCCGGGGTTCATGCGGACCACATTTCCTCGGGCACTGGGCATTTCCCCATGCGGGACTGACGACATCGGAAAACACCACGGCTGTGTCACATCCATTTCACACCACTCAGATCACGGGCCTACCTGGTGAGCCCGGCGCATCCGTGCAAAATACGCCTCCCTCTGTGGGGCGCCGGGAAACGCCAAAAGAGGGAGTAGAGAGAGAAGTCTGAGAACTGCGGGCCAGGGCAGTAGGGAGGAAGACAGGGAAGCCAGGAGTGGAAGAAGTGGAACCCAGAGAAGGGGGAAGGGACCGGAAGGTCAGCCTTGGGAGGAGCCTGGGATACTTGGGTCTGTCCAAGGAAGAAGGACATGGCAGCTTGGGCACTCCCCCTTCTGTGTCCCTGACCTCCCTGAGATCCTGCGTGAGGGGACACATCTGCTCGCTCACTGACCTCAGCCAGCAGGGGACTCCTGTACCAAGACCATCTTTCCTTGGGTGTCATTAGATGGCACTGACTCCTCGAGGAACACGTCTGGGCAGGCTGCCCTGCAGTCCGCCCCTAAGACCCTGCACCCCACACCACCACCATCAGCATGACCATCACCACCCCAGCAAACCATGGCTCATCTCTGACCAGTGTAGGATTCAAGGGAAGCCTCTGACCCGGGGCTGAATGCCAGCACTGCCACCTTCTGGGTGTCATCTCTGTTCCCTCGAAGGAAATGGGGCAGTACTGGCGATTTATGACACATACAAGTGCTTGGAACAGTGCCCAGCACTGCGCGAGCTCCGTAAACGTGACTTACAATCAGAGTTAGTCTCATGCCTGACACCGAGCACAGAGCACCGCACAGATGAGGGAACTCTGAATAAGCAAAGGGATGAAACTGAAACTGTCACATCTGTCCTTGAGTTTCTAGAGCCTCTCCTAGGACCTATTTGTTGCATGAAAGCTGAAAACCACTAACAGGAGAGTGCTTATGTGCCAGGCACGACTTCTCATCCTGCCAGCCAGCCTGGGGCTGAAGTTTATCAAAAGGCAGTCATCTGGGAAATGGCAGAACTGGGCTCAGGCCGAGGCCTATCTGACCCCAAAGGCTGCACGCTTAACCGCTGAGCGGCTGACGCCTGCCCTGAGGCCACCTTGTGTCTGAGCCCCACTGGCCCCAGGGCTCCGCAGGGGCTGGCTCAGAACCGGTGACTAGGGAGGGCCTGCCAGCCGTCCCTGCACATCACACCTTGTCTCCCTGGTACGCCTCCGGAAGCTGCCAGTAGAAGGACTCATGGCCAAGCTGGGCGAAGGTGCCGAAAGAGAGCTGGGCACCCTCAGGCACGGGCTCCACGGTGAAGCCTCCTGTCAGGCGGCTGTTCCGTTGCGGGTTCACCAGGGCAAAGCCTTGGAAGTCCCCAGGGGCAAAGCGGGTGGAGATCTGGCAGCAGAAAGAAGACGGGATGTCAGCTTGGGCGGGGGCTGGGCGAGACGGGGGGGGGGGGGGCAGGGGCAGGCACCTCGGTTGGGGAGGGGTGTGGGAAGGCATTTGGGTGGGTTATGGGGGGTTTCTGAGAGCAGGACTAGGACAGAAGCAGCGGCGGGAGTGGGGGGAGTGGGAAGGACACTTGGGAAAGGAAAGGGGTACTGGGCTCAGTGCTGACACAGGCGATAATGGGGCCACGGGGAGGGTGTTAGGGTAGGGGCGAGGGTTGCTCGCATCTGTGCTTCTATGGGCAATAACCAGGGCACGGGGGTGGGTGTCCTCACAGGCAGAGGGGACGCCGCCGGGCTGGGTTCCTGACTTGCCCCAGTGATGACTCAGAGGGGCTGTGCCCGGGCACTTACCAGGTGGCGGCTGTAGGAGGAGCTGGCACACTGCTGGGTGACACCCATGCAGAAGCAAGGCACGCAGCCGTCGGGGTTGCTGGCGCTCAGGTAGAAGTGGTGGGGCCGGCAGTGACTGCAGGTGAGGCCTTCCACCTGGGCCTGGGAGGACAGATGGAAGGGAGGGTGTGGGGAGACTGTGGGGGGGGGGTCTCTTGTACCTCCAGCAGCCTTTGAGGCCGGCCTCCCAGCCACTTCTGGCAGTCCCGGGGAAGATCCCACAGCCCCCATGCCGAGGCCCGGCTCCCATTGGGTGTTGCCTGATTTCCCACCAGGCTCTGGGCAGCGGGGCAGAGGCGGTCCCTCAGGGGAAGGGTGGTGGGGGCTCGGGGACAGCCCCAAGGGTACAGTGAGAAGGAATGCCAGGCAACAAGTACGGCCGTGATGTCGGGCCTCACAGAGAGCAGGGGTTGGGACTGACCTTGCAATAGCACTGGCCAGCGGCGTCACACTGGCTACCGATGCTGCCCTTGGGGTCACAGCCACAGCCGATCGGCTCTGGCAGTTGGCCGTCTCCTGAGATGGAGGGAAGCCGCAGCTGGAGGCCCAAACCCGCCTCCACGCGCCCTCACTTCCCACCCTCTGGCCATCTCACTCACCACCAAGAGAGGGAGAGAGTGTTAATTTCTGAACACCCACCATATGTAGGCATCATAGGCATTTATACCAGCCCTCTGGAGTGGGTGGGCTTTTTACTATGCCCATTTTACAGATCAAGAAGCTGAGGCTCAGAAAAAGTCACTTGCCGCAAGTCGAAGGAGAACAAAGGCTCTGTCCTAGCTCCACCCCTGGGGGAGACAGGGTAGCCCGACCCCAAAGGCCTCCCCAACCCTACTCACTTTGGCACGGCTGGCCCTGGCTGGGGTTGCCATAGTAACCTGGGGCACACCTAGGGAGAAAGCATTAGAGGAAGGGAGGGCAGAACCACAGAATCCTGGAGAGCCTGCTGTGAGGCCAGGACTGTGCCGGGGGCCCTGTGTCGGACTCAGAGTGGAACCAGACCTCATGGTGTTGGAAGGAATCAGCCTAACTCACCCATTTTACAGACAGGGAAACAGGTGGGACAAGAAGAGCAGGGACATGCCCTAGGCCACAGAGCCAGCGAGTGAGCATCATCAGGCCTTGAACCCAGGACCTTTAGCAAGAACGAGGGGCTTTCTGGGAAGTCACTGGCCTGGCTGGGGTAGGGGGTGCTGGCAGTTGGAGGTGAACTGCAGGCCTAGATCACACAGGAAGGAGAGCTGGTGGTCTCCTGGGGGCCTGTGTGAGGGGACAGCGGGAGGCTTCTGGGGCAGCCCTCCTGCACCGTCCCCCTCCTGCCCACCACCCGCCTCACCTCTCACAGTGACGCCCGCTGTGGCCTGGGGAGCACGCATCACAGGTGGGGTGGCCGTCCGTGTCCAGAAAGCAAGTATGGGTAGCCCTGACGGTGTGGGGAGCAAACAGTTAGGTCAGCAGCCCTTCCTTGAGGACCAGGGCAGCAGGGAGAGGAAGAGTGGGTGTGTGAACCATGTGCCAGGCACCACGCTAAGGGTTCTCAGCCACCTCTCACACGAGTGGTCAAGGTGGGGTGTATCGTTGTCTTATCCCCATCTCACAGACAGGGAAGCTGAGGCCCAGAGAGGGAAACGTAGCTTATACAAAGTGACACACTGAGGAAGCGGCAAGGCCAGGATCTAACCGCTGCCTCTCAGGAGGGCCCGGGAGGAAGAGAGTCCGGAAGGGGGCAATGGACATTTCAGGAAAGGGCAGGTACAGGCAGGAAATGGACGCACTGGCCACCAGCGGGGGCTCCATAGCATGGGCACGGCTGGCAGTCCTGTGACGTCCCCCGCTGGGCGTCCCCATAGTATCCTGGTTGGCACCGCTCGCACTGAGGGCCCTCCGTGTGGTGTTGGCAGCCCTGGAGAGGCAAAGCGTGGGCTGAGGCTGAGCCCCTGGAGGCCGCAGACCCCTGGGGTAGGTAGGAAGGAGGGCGGGACTCACCTGGCAGGCACCTGTTTCGGGCTCACAGATCTCCGAGTGGCCGTGGCAGCTGCAACGTTCACAGGTGCCCAGGTAGAGTCCGCTGGGCATGCGTGTGTAGCCCGTGTCACAGTCCTAGGGGCAAGAAGACGGGAGTAGGAGGGGAGTCCTCGGCACCACCCATTCAGGGCAGCGCCTACTGAGTGGTGGTGGGGCTGGGCGGGGGGGGGGGGGGGGCCTGGGGAGGAAGGGAGAGCTAAAGGAGGAGGAGCCAGGAAGCACCAAGGAGGACAAGGAGGTGGAGCCTGGCACTCACCTGGCAGGATGGGCCACGGTACCCGGGTGGGCAGGTACACTGTTCTACTTCCAGCGCGGGGTCCTGGCCGGTGTCCTCAGGCACAGCCACGTCCATGCTGATACCAGAGACCCTGGAAATGACAAGACCCGCTATAAATGAGCACACATTCTGTGCCAGGCATGCCCGGAGTCCCGAGTGGGATCATGTCGATTACAACCCTCCCAACAGCCCTGCTGCTGATGTTGTTGGGGCCCCGTCTGGATCCCCAGCTGGGTGTCCGCCCCCCAGCTGGTGCAAGAGCTGTGGCGGATGGCTTCTACCTGCAACCTTCTCCAGAGAATGAGCCTTCCTTTCCTGGATCGAACATACCACCCTGCTCCCCCAGGGTGACCAATGACAGATGGACCTAGGTTACAAAAGCCCCTTTGCCTCAAAGCAGAATGGCTCTGCAGAGCTCCCGGCAGGGTGAGGCTGAGGCTAGTTTTCATCTGAAACCACTTTCTGGCCTGGCCACTTCCTTTCCTTCGTCTGTCTGCCCTCCCCTTTGCCTCCCTCCCAGGTTTTCACTGTGAATCGTGAATCTCCAATCTCCATCTCAGGTTTGGCTTCTAAGGAATCCAACCTGAGAACAAGCCCCATGAGAGAGTCGCTGTTATAATTTCCATTTTATGGAAACTGATGCACAAAATGCACAGATGGGGAAACTGAGGCACAAAAGGCCACCCAGCCTGTATGTGGTAGAGCTGGCCCCTCTGTCCTCCAGCCCTGGCCCCACACACCTGCTCTCAGCTGGCCGCTGGCTGAAGGACGCCTGGATCAGGAGGGTGTCGATGCCCGCCAGGGCCATCAGCAGGTGTTCCCGTGTGGCCGGCTGCCCATCAGGCCGTTGCCATGCTTGCTGCCAAGGAAAGGACACGTGTGCTGCAAGCCCTGACATCTCAGGGTATCGACGCCCCTCCCCACGCAAGGCTTCAGGGAGTGCTGCTCACCTCCCGGAAGGGCACCGTGAAGGTGCTGGGCTGGCCGGGGCTGGGCTGCTGGGAAGTGTGATGCTCTAAGACGATGCCATTGCCCTGCAATACAACCATCGGCTGCCCGTGCAGAGGTGTGGAGCCAGGCTGGGGCCGCTGGGTCACCGTGAAGCGCAGCTCTCCCCCATAGGAGGTCACCTGGGACACAAGGGGGACAGGTGCTCAGCCGAGGCCCCACAGTCCTGACATGCCACTGCTCCAGCCGCGTCTCCCACCTTTCCTCCAAGGGCACCAGGACATTCTTGCTTCCAAGCCTGGAATTCCTTTTCTCTTCCTCCCCCCGCTGCCCACCTTGTCCCCGCGAAAGCGTGAGGGGAGGCTCCAGAAGTAGGGTCCGGAGAGGAGGTTGTGGAAGGAGGAGAAGACCAGTTCTCCGGATGTGGGTGATGAGATGCCCTCGCTGGTGGTGTGGGTGCCTGCGGCGTTGGTCAGGCTGAACTGAGTGGGCTCCTCGGAAGCCCCACGCACCTGGGAGGGGGAGAAGAGGCCGGAACGGGGGCTGAGGTCTGGGACCGGCACATGGCCCACCCTGGACTCAGCGGACCCACTGGTCTCCCTGCCCAGCCACCCTGCGTAGGTACCTGGGCGCGGCTCCAGGAGGAGCTGGTGCACTGGCGACTGACGCCCATGCAGAAGCACTTGAGGCAGCCGTCAGGGTTGCGGGCACTCAGGTGGAAAGAGCCGGCGACACACTCATTGCACAGACGCCCCACCACGTTGTTCTGCAGGCACAGAGCTGGGAGCTGCAGGATGGCCCACGGGAGGGGCTGCCTGGAGCTTCCAGCCTAATCTGCCCACATTCTAAAGGGGACCCGAGGCCGGCAGAGCCATGGAAAGAGCACAGGTAAGCAGGGTTGCCACCATGTGAACCATGATTCTCAATTAATGGGAGCGTATGCAACCAATCTTTTTTCCCTTTTCTTTTTGGGTGCTAGGGGGCTCACAAATACATTTAGGTTTGAAATATAGCAACTTGGTTAAAACTGTCACTGCTGCTCTTTATGGAGTGTTTCATGCACTGTGCTAGTTCCTGTGCAACCATCATCTCATTTAATCCTTCTAAGTACTTTGAGAAGTATGTGATACCTCCATGCTTCACACGAGGAAACGGAGGTTCAGAAACGGGAAATGATTTACGCAAGGTCACTCAGCTTGCTAATCTCCTCTGGGACTTAAGACCAGGAGTGCTTAACTCCAAAGTTTGTCCAGTTCTTCTTTCCACTGCTACTCGATTCTCCCGGTCTTAATGCAAATAATGTCCCTCCTCTGAGCCTCCATTTGCTCATCTGCAAATTGGGGATGCTAATACCCCTATCGTCATGTCAGTGTGAGAATGCAAAAACAAACACAGATACAACAGTCGCATGAAGAAGGACTGGCAAAGGATCCGGGACTTGAACCCAGGTTACCCGACTCTCCAGCCAAGGCTCCTTCCCGATGCCAGGCCACCTCTCACGAGGGGAAGACTTGTCAGCGAGGCCCATCAGCCTCTGGCTAGGCCACCTCCCAGCAGCCAAGGGGCTGTGGGGGCCACCCCCCCTCCCAGCTGGGTGCCCGCCGGAGTCCCCTGGGGTGGGGGAGGGGAGGGCACGCGTACCTTACAGCGGCAGGCCTCCCCAGAGCTCCCCACGCTGCCTCGCTCGTCACAGCGCACGATCTCCTGGTCTGGAAGCACAAAGTGGGTGTTGGCAAGGCGGGTGGGAATGGGATGGACCCAGTCTGGCCAGGCAGGTGGCAGGGTGGGATGCCTCCCCAGGGATCGTGGGGTTTGGGCTGGTGGGCAGCCTGGGGGAGTGCCAGGGGATGGCCGTGATACTCACTGGTGGGCCTGCACTTCCCGCCTGGCTGGATGGGGTTGCCCTCATATCCAGGGGCACAGCTGGTGGAGGGAGGGAGGGTCCTCAGTGGCACTTCTATGTTCCCACCCCGTACAGCCTGCTCCCCCTGGTCCCGGTCGGCTCTCCCTCACCTCTCACAGCGGCGGCCCGTGTAGCCTGGGGCACACGCATCACATGTGGCTTGGCCATCCGTGTCCAGGAAGCAGGTGTCTGAGAACCTGTGGGTATCCGGCGGCAGGACATGGGGCAGGGCTGCAACAATGGGCTGGGGTTGACACTCCCACCCCAAGAAATGATTGCTGCCCACATGGCACAGTATGCCATGAGACGTGAGGTCGTCTCCCTGCCCACCATTTCCCTGCCCGTTTGTTTAATTTTTTTCTTTTTTTTTTCTTTTTTTTTTTTTTTTTTTAGCGTTTATGTATTTTTGAGAGACAGAGAAACAGAGCACCAGCAGGGGAGGAGCAGAGAGAGGGGGAGACACAGAACCCAAAGCAGGCTCCAGGCTCCGAGCTGTCAGCACAGAACCCGATGCGGGGCTTGAACCCATGAACCTTGAGATCATGACCTGAGCGGAAGTCAGCCGCTTAGCTGACGAAGCCACCCAGGCGCCCCTAGATTTCTAAAAATTTTTTATTTTTACGTCATCTCTACACCTAACACGGGGCTTGAACGTACAACCCTCGGATCAAGACTCACATGCTCTACCGACTGAGCCACCTAGGTGCCCTGTCCACCTATTCTCGATCTGCAGCCTCATAGCGATACTAGAAAGACAGATGGGCCCGTAACATAGGGAAGGAAGCTGAGGCCCAGAGAGGTCAAGGGGCATGGAAGAAGTCAGTGACGAGGTGAGGATTTGAACCCGGGTATCCCACCTCCCCGCCCAGAATATGCCCCTAGCCTGCTGTACCGCCCACTCCCCCCACCATATCTGCCCCACCCTGAGCTGGGTCTGACCTGCGGGAGGCGTCAATGTATGGGCAAGGGCAGGGTCGGCAGGCAGTGGCTGTGGCCTTTGTGGCGTCCCCGAAGAAACCAGCCTTGCACTTGTCGCACTGTGGCCCCTCTGTGTTGTGCTGGCAATTCTGGGAGGAAGGGGAAGTGGTTCAGGTTCTACAGAGCAGTCCCTCTGCCCCACCCTGGATTCTGAGGGTCGCCCTTTGAGGCTGGCCTAGCCTCCTCCATCGTGCTGGAGCATCCAGCATGCATCCTCATGGGGAATTCATCACTTCACACGGGCAGCCTGTTCCATAGAAGGTTCTAAACGCCTGCTTTATACTGACCTAAATCCACCTCCCTCTTCTAATCTGCACCCACTGGCTATTTCAACCCTCTGGAATCGGTTTCTTCTATCTTGCGGACCTCCTGAGGTATCTGAAGATGGTAGCTTGAGCCTTCTCTTCGGTCAGCTCCAAAATCCCAGCCCCCTCCACTATTCCTTAGGAATGCATATGATTTCCAGGCTTCTTCCCCTTAGGGCTGCCCTGCTAAGGATGATCTTTAACACAGTACTCTCCAGGAATGCTCTGAGCAGGGTGGAAGAGAGTAGGACTTTCGCCTCCCTTATCTGGACATTTTATCTCTGTTAATGCAACCAGAGGTCACGATAGTTTAGCTAGCAGCCAGGACAGCCATTCTAGAGGCTCATGCTAAGCTTATGGGCCCAAAAAGGCTTCAGCTTGGGCCTCCCACCTATCTATGCTCCCGGGCCCTAGCCAGCGTCCGAGTGTCAACTGGCCCCACTCACCAGGCAGTGGCCATACACAGGGTCACAAGAGCTGGCATGCCCGTTGCAGTTGCAGCCAGAGCAGGTGCCCAGGTAGGGCCCACCAGGCACCCGGGTGAAATGGGCATCACAGCTCTCGCAGGATAAGCCAGAGTAGCCAATGGGGCATCTGTGGGGACAGGACCAAGAGAGTGGTCACAGGAACCGTGAGGGCCCTGCCGTTTCCCCCCTATCCTGGCTGGGGACTCTGCCAGCTCAGGCACCTGCACTCCTCCACGCTGTGGGCCCGGCCGTGGCTGGTGGCGTGGCTGACGGTGGTATCCATGGCAATGTCACTCAGTCCCACGCTGGCCATCTTGGCATTGTACACTGTCTGGATGAGCACAGCCTCCAGGCTCTGCAGCACCTGCAACATCTCGGCCCGCTGCACTGGCCGGCCAGACTCATGGACCCAGTGCTCCTAGATACGAACAGAGGTGCGTGGGGGGCATCACGCATTAGCACCTGCCCAGCCCGCGGCCCCTTCACGCCCAGCCCCGAGAGCTCGGGCACCACCTACCTCCGAGAACTGAACCTGGCGCTGGTTCAGCGTGCCAGGCTGGGTGGGCACGTGCCCTCGGGAGAGGAGGCGATATCCGGCTCCCACGAGGACCACGTCTGGCCGCTGCACTGGCTCCAGCATGCCTCGGGCCAGCTCGTAGTGCACCTTGTAGCGCAGGGAGCCACCGTAGGAGTCCACCTGGCCGATACAGGGCCGGTCAGGGCAGGGAAGGGGGCACGCCTGATGCCTGCTGCGTGTCCAGTCACCCCTTCCTCCGCCCCTCCGTGTCTAGTGCTCGCCGTATGCCTGGCACAGAGCTGGGCACAGGGAGGCAGAGCTGGGTGGGGCTCGGCTCTGCCTTTGGGATGCTCGGTCTCCAGAGCTGAGTCTGTCCTGCTGCCCACCGGCTTCAGAGGGAGCGGAGCCCAGGCAGGTTGTGGGCCTGTGAGGGGGGCTTGGCCCTTTCCCCATCCGGAGCAGCAGGCCGGTCCCTCACCTTGTTGCCCAGGAACTGCTCGGGCAGAGCCCAGAAAGAGTCATGCACCAGGAAGCGTCGGGACAGGTCGACCAGCTGGAACTCCTGCACAGCGGGGTCGATCTGCAGCTGGGTGGAGGAGAGGGGCGGCATGCCGGGCTGTGCGGGCATTGTTACGTTCACGCCTGCGGGCGGCAAGAGGGAGGGCTGAGGGCTGTAGCACATGCCTGCCAGCGATACCCACCCTGAAAGGCAGTTAGCCAGAAAGACGGGAAGGTTCTGGGAGAAAGCTGATTTAAAGAGAACTTCGGTCGCTTTCGCCAGGTTAAAAATGTTTTTCTCTTCCCTACAGTTTTGGAGCAGTGCTTCCTAAAGCATGCCCTGGGGAAAGTCAATGCTGAAGAATGACAGCTGGGAACCACAGGGTCAGAAAAAGGTCAAGGGAATGAATTCTTTGTAGCAGGACTTCTCAGAGCCTTTGGTTTTGAGGACAGATCCGTGGACTGTCAGCGTTGGAACGGCCCTCAGGGGGCAGTAGAGAGTTACCCGGGGCTGAAGAACAGATGCCAAGTCCTGGTTCAACCACCCTCCCCAGATGTAGGAGTTTGAAAAAAGGCCTCAGTTTCCTTATGTGTAAAATGGACATAATACTGGTTTGCTTCATAAGGTTATTAGGAAGAGAAACTGAGCAAATTGATATGAAATGCTTATAAAACAGAGTGTGGCACAAAAGAAGTTCTCAAAAACAATTAGCTGTTGTTATTGTTACTATTATGATGGGTCATCTAGTCCAATTGCCCCCCTGCCCCCCCCCCACACACACACGTGCGATTTCTCTCTACAGCATCCTTCCAGACCTCTAGTGCAGCACTAACTATCCAAGAGAAATTTTTGTGAGGACAGAAATGTTCTACACTTGTATTCTCCAACATGGTACATTGTGGGCACTTGAAATGTGGCGAGTGTGGCCGAGAAAGTGAATTAATTAATTTTAATTTAAAGAGCCACATGTTGTTAGTGACTACCACATTGAGCAGCTCTAATGGATGGGGGGCTCATTACCTCCACAGGCAGTCCCTCCCAACCCTGGACAGTTCTGACTCTTAGAAATCCCTTCCTTGTGGGGCGCCTGGGTGACGCAGTCGGTCAGGCGTCCAACTTCGGCTCAGGTCATGATCTCATGGTCCGTGAGTTCGAGCCCCGCGATGGCTCTGTGCTGACAGCTCGGGGCCTGGAGCCTGCTTCGGATTCTGGGTCTCCCTCTCTCTCTGCCCCTCCCCCACCCATGCTCTGTCTCTCTCTCTCTCTATCAGACAATGAATAAACGTTAAAAAAAAAATTAAAAAAAAAGAAAAGAAATTCCTTCCTTGTGCTAACTCTACATCTGTCTGGAAGTAGCTTCTCCCTTCGATCATAAATGAAATCCCTGTACCCACGGATGAATCCAGACCCTCACCTGCAGAATGACCATACATAACCCTCAAGACCAGACCACATTTCCCCCTGGCCTGCTTTCCTCTCTCCCTTCCAGGGATGTTTTCAGAGCTCCTGCCCTCTAGTCACCATCCACGCACAGGCCAACCTGCTCACGCTGGAATCCCTGCCCACCCTGACCATTCTGATTCCAGTCAGACAGGCCTGGGTTCCGGTTCTCCTCTAAACAGCTGTGTGTAACCCTAGGGAGGTCCCACCGTCTCTCAGAGGACCTCAGGGTCGTCATCTTAGGAGAGTAAGAACAGCTCTGACCACGCAAGGGCTAGTGGCTGTCCAATGACTGTCAAGCCACAGCACTGACCGAGTGCTTACTAGGTGGGCATCTAAGCCCCTCGTTGCATTTAATCCTTTGTGATTAATGATATGGGAGGCAGCCTGATGTCAGGCGGTAAATGAGGGCTGGGACTTGAACCCAGGTCCTTGTGATTTCTGGGCCCGGGCCATTCTGCCAGAGAGAACACAGGCCAACTGCGTTCCTGCCTTTATGTTTGGGAAAACAGGCCTAGAGAAGCCAACAGTCACACAGACAGTAATTGGGGCAGCTGGAGGTCAGCCCCAGGCTAAGAAGATGCCAAAGCCTGGTTCTTCGGCTCTGGGGACACCGGCACCTCTCAGTCTCTCAGGGTGAGGATGACGAGGATAGTGACGATGACACCAGGGCACATGGATGGGGCACTGACCATGGATGAGCATGGCTTGTCTGTATCAACCCGTTAAGTCCTTACAGCAACGCGGTGTAGATAGTCCTTATTTTATCCCCGTTTCGTAGATGAGAACATTGAGACACGAGACAGCAACTTGACCACGGGCACACAGCTCGTAAGGGAGTATCAGAATTTAAACAAGGAATCTGGCCCCAGAGCCCATCCTCTTCATAACCCAGAGCGGGCAGACGTCAAGTGTGGGTGTGGCTTTTCCTAAAACGTTTGTTTTCCCTCAAGTGCTGTTCTTACAGGCCTCAGCCTTTCTTCAGAGACCCTGCGCCCCTCCGTGAACCCGGCCCCATCTGCCCGCACGTGCTGTGCTCCCATATCCGCCCCTCTTGCCTCCCGCCCCAAGCCCACCACAGCGCCCGCCAACGCACCCTTGAAGTCATTGGGCTGGTCAAAGCGGAGCCGGATCTGGTCTCGGAAGCGGCGGCTGCTCTGGCAAATGCTGGTGACCCCAAAGCAGAAGCAGGGCAGGCAGGAGGCGCTGGGCTCCAGGTAGAAGTGCCCGTCGGGGCAGGGCCCTGCCGGGCGGCATGGGAATGGGCTGCGGCTGGTCACCAGCAAGCAGCCCTGGCCCCACCAGCACCCCCAGGGCCCGTGTGCCCGCTGGCCGTACCTCGCTTTGGAATGAGCTCCAGGACCCCGTCGGGAATGCCGAACACCATGCCCCGGGCATTCATGGCCTCACAGGTATAGGCGCCCTGGTCTGCCTCCTTCACATCACGGATGGTCAGTGTGCCACGGCCTCCTTCGCTGGTCACTGTCACCCTGGAGGGCCCCGAGACAGAGGTGGGGTCAGGCCGGGGCCACTGGCCCAGCGCCCCCCACATCTCCAGCGCCTGCCCGGGCTCAGAGGCATACCTGGGATGAGAGGGGATGTGGCCCCAGTTAAGCCTCCAGTTGATGATGGGGGTGGGGACGCCAATGGCCACACAGGTGAAGGTCACTGTCTGGCCCCGGGAAGCCTGGATGGACTCCTGGGGAGGGGTCACCACCTGTGGGGGCACTGGGGAGACCAGAGCAGGAGTGAGGGGTAATGAAGGGCACAGGGAGGAGGAGTGGGGGAGGAGAGAAGGGCTGAGACTGTGGACGGCGGGCGCTGGGGCCGTTGGTTCACCAACAACCCCCGCCCCCCCACGGCTCCACCCCCCTTCCCCTGCTCACTGCAGCCAAATTCATCACTGCGGTCAGGACAGTCACTCTCCTCATCACAGTGGAAGCTGGCTGGGATGCACGTGTTTGTGGAGACACAGCGGAACTGCGTGGGCCCGCACACATCCTCGGGGCGCTTGGCAGCTAGGGGACAGAGCCAGGGGGTGTGGGCAGCAGGCCCCGCCCTCAGGGGGGGACCACTCCCACTCCCTACCTGCCCACCTTCCCTGGTGTCCCCAGGGTCACTCCCTCATCTCATCCTCGTGACACACAGCTGCCCTGACGCTGCCCACCGTCACTAGTCGGCCATCAAATGGCTCATCACGGTTCCCTGTCCTCACCACTCACTCCACCTGCATTCCCCAAAACAGAGACATACCTGGCACGTTGGAGTCATTCAGCAACTCCCACATCCAGCCACCCTCACAAGCACAAGACCTCTGTCAAAGGCACAGGCAAAGTGGCCGGATCCCCAGACACCAGGTGAGACCTGGTGCAGTTCTATCAGAAAGGCCTGGCAAGGGACCCTGCCACAGCCCGAACCTCACTGCTCTGTCCCCTCTGATTGGCCCTGGGTGGCCCCTGACCTGAGGCGGCCACCTGTGGACTGGCCAGAGGCCTGAAGTCGGCCTGGCACCAGGACTGGGCCCGAGGCATCTGTAGTAGGGGGGGACTGACACTCTTCCTCAGGGAGACTGACCTTAAGATAGACACACGGACGGGGACAGAGAAGGCAGAGTGGCGTAGGAGAGGAGGCCACACATCTGCAGAGAAGGAAGTGAGAGAAGGCCAGGAGGCAGCTATCTACCGACCACCTTGGGGTTTCTGTCCCAACGCTCTCTGAGCCCCCAAGGCCACTTAGCTTTCACGTTCTCTGTTCGGGGCTCTGACAATCAGGACTTGGGTCTCCTGGGACTTTTCCCCAGGTGAGAAGTGCTTTTCAACTAAAGCCCTCAATTACTTCTCTTTCCCAAGGGGCTGTCTCGTCAGACAAGCTTCGAGCCACAGGAAGGACATCCTAACAAGTGGCCTGCTGCCGCTTCTTTCCAGCGCGGACTGTGGGGCAGGGAAGGTAGAGGGGAAGGCGAGGAGCTACCAGTGGACAGGACCGTAGGAATGTCCACATGTGATCCGGGATCACAGAGAAATGGTTTGAAGATTATCGTCAATCTCAGACTAACAATCTCCAGCAGGACAGGACGCTCAGATGCTACCCGATAGGCTGCTTGTCTCTCCAGCCTCACCCATCAGCTGTTATAATGTCCTTAACATTGACTAGGTGGATGGACGTCAGCTGGGTGGATAGTTGGGTGTCCGACAGTTGGTTGGACGGATGGATAAGAGAAAGGAAGGATGTTGGGTCGATGGGCGGACAGGTGGATGAAGAGCTATGAGAACAGACAGCCGATGGGACAGACAGTTGGGGGAATGGATGGATGGACCAATGAACGATGGATGGATGGCTGAATGGGGAGATGACAGAGAGCTGGGCAGATGGATGTCCAAAAAACTCAGAACTAGCTCTATGTGAAGAACCCCTATACTTGTCCGGGAAAGGCTTTGACTCCCTCACCTGCCAAGAGTCCGATCATCAGGGGACATTGGGGTATGAAGCCCTCTCAGCCACTTGTCTGACCTATACCCAAGCATAAATAACCAAGAGAAGATTAATGGTACTGAACTAAAGAAAAGAAACAAGGAGCCATCAGCCACAGGCAGTCTGGCCACAGTGATTCCCTACCAAGTTCAGCTCAGAGCCGAGACCCCTCACTGCTGGGATCAGAGAGAGAAAAACCCTCCAGTCTGTCCCCAGGGCCTTCACACTCAGCCAGAGAGAGCAGGGGGAATAGGGCCCGGATGGACCCCAGGACACTCACGACAGTTGGCCTCATCGGTGCGGTCCTCACAGTCAAAGTCGCCGTCACAGTGCCACAGCTTCAGGGCGCAGTGCCCGTTCCCACAGGCGAACTCATTGGGCTCGCATGGCGGGGGGGGACCTGGGGGACCAAGCCGGGTTCAGCCAGCGGCCCTGCCCCCCCGCCAGCCCCCCGACTCCCACACCCTGGGTCCTCACCGCAGTTCAGCTCATCGCTGCCGTTCTTGCAGTCCTCCTGCCCGTCGCAGATGTAGTCCTTGGGGACGCACTGCCCGTCGTGGCACATGGCCTCGTGGGGCCCGCAGGGCACAGGCCTGGCTATCCCGGGGAGCAGAGGCTGCGGAGCGGGGGTGCCCGGCAGCTGCTGAATGGTGGTTGCCTCCAGCCAGGGCACCGGCGGTGGGGTCTCCACCAGAGTGGGGGACACGGAGCTGACCTCTGGGACCGCCTCCTCTGTGGACAGAGCCCTCCTGGTGTTGGCACAGTCCTCGGCCCCGGCCCCCACACTGCCCAGGCCCTCCCTGTACCTCCCTGCCACACACGGTGCCCCCACCCTGTCCTCCCGCCCACCTCCCTCAGAGCCCCCTCCCGCACCAAACCCTCACGGTTGACACAGAGGCCCAGGGGTACCCCGGCCCTGCCCGGTGTCTCAGGCCACTTGTGGCCCCGGCCGGCCCCTCACCGCAATTGAGCTCGTCAGACATGTCCCTGCAGTCGGGCCTCCGGTCACAGCGATACTCCAGAGCCACACACTCGTTGTGGCTGTGGCAGGCGAACTCGGCCTCGGTGCAGACTCTTGAGAACTGGGGCACTGTGGGGGTTGGAGGGCGTCAGAGGGGCAGGGTGGGAAGGGGGGCGGGAGGTGTCGTGGGCAGCACAGGCACCGCGTGGCTGGCAGGGGGCTTCAGCGCCCTGTGTCCGGCAGACTCGAGTGAGGCAGAGGGCACACGGTGGACACGTCACGGCACACGTGGGACAGGGGACAGGTGGCGGTGGCCTCAGCCATCCCTTCCATAAACCCCACACACGGTCAGCAAGCCACACGCATGCAACCACCACATCACACACGTGCAGGCCACAGCCTGGCCCAGTAAGGACGGAGGGGAAGGGGAGAGAGGGCGGCTTGTGGGCCACGCCCAGCCATCTCGCCCTCATCCTTCCTTTCCCTCCGTCCATGAACTTCTCCAGGTACCTGGCCGGGCCCAGGTCTGGCTTACACTCTCACCTGGTGTCACTGCGGCCGCCACGGCGGCCGGAGGGGGCGGGGGTGTCTGTGCTGGAAAGGAAGGTGTGATCAGCATCGTCCTGTCTGGGACCTGGGAGCCGTGGGCTGCAGGGCCGAGCCAGGCCCATCCCACCATCCCTAACCAGGAAGGCCCACTGAAAAGTGGGGAGGACAGGGCTGGGCCCCCAGCCATCTTCCGGTCTGGGCCCGGGGAAGAGCAAACTTGATCTCTGGGTGCGTTCTTTGGGGATTTATGTGCCGAATGACAGAGGTGATGGCTACACTGTCTTCTTCTGATCTGGCTACGCCATGACAGGGAAAGCGCTTGTTCAGCTCTGGGTCTCCTGACTCAGGGATGGTGACGGCTCTGAGAAATGGAGCCTGTGGGGGAATGAATGGGGCCTGCCTGGCTTGGAGAAGCCAAGACTCAGGGAGTCAAAGTAGGAGCCTGGGGGCGGGAGGGTGCCGTGCAAAGAAACCTGAGCTGACCGAGAGCTCAAAGGCCAGGCCTTTGCATCCGATAGCTGTGTGACCGGGGGCCATTCTCTTGTTCTCGCTGAGCCTCAGGTGCTGTGCTCATCTCATGTCATCATGGGTTCTGGCAAGACTGGCACAGACATGGGGCTTTGTGGAAGTTCTGGCTTTTCCACCAATGTCTATGTGAATTGGGACAAGCCACTTGTCCTTCCTGGGCCTCAGCCCCCTCACGTCTAAAATAAGAGGAATATCTACTTCCCAGGAATTATGAAGGCTGGACGGAGGCTGGATACAAGGGCTTTACTGAGCGCCCAGCACATAGCCAGCTCTCGGTAAACATTTGTTGGTTATTATTAAATGCAAACGCGTTTGGATCTGAAAGTTCTATATGCAGAAAGGAATCATTACCTATTGTCAGTGTACAGAGGTCTAGAGACAGAGAGAGTGAGCGGAGATTAAATCTAACCGGGTACGTGTTAGCGGCGCCTGGGTGGCACAGTTGGTTAAGCACCCGACTCTTGATCTCGGCTCAGGTCATGACCTCACGGTTTGTGAGATTGAGCCCTGTGCCATCAGGCTCTGCGCTGACAGCACGGAGCCTGCTTGGGATTCTCTCTCTCCCTCTCTCTCTCTGCCCCTCACCTGCCTGTGCTCTCGCTCTCTCTCTCTCAAAATAAATAAATAAACTTAAAACATATTTTTTTTTAATTAAAAAACATAATTTGGTACACGCTAGAGGACAAACAGGTTATACTCAACCCAAGCCAGGACTGCACAGAGACTGATGGGGTGGACTCAGGTAGTGAGCTCCCTGTCCCTAGTGGTATACAGGCCCCAAGCCAGAAGAGCCCACGGAGGGGACACTGGGAGGAACGAAGAAGCGCTCTGGGTCCCAGGATGGGCTTACCTGTGCCCAGGCGCCGGAACTGGAATCCCTGGGGAGAGGTGATGTAGGAGGCAACAGAGCCGCTGGAAATGACGGTATGAAGCACTTCCTGAATCTGAGCCCCGTCTGCGTTCCCTTCGGAGCCCACGTCCAGCTCCACGAAGACCCAGCCGTCCAGCTCCCTAGGGATGGGGATGAGGCAGGGGAGCAGGATGAGAAAGACACCTGCAGCCTCGGCTCCTCCCTCCGCCCCCTGCCTGAGGCTCAGGCCCGATCTCCTGACTCTGTGCCTGTTCCCGGACAGCCTGGAACCCAAGCGGGGCAATTTAAGCGTCTCCCCAAATTCCTGACTTTCCACCAACCGAGATCCACCTCATTAGGCCTCTCTCACTTCCCCTCCTTGTCACCTCCCTCCAGGCCACCCCCCCGCCCCCCGCTTTCCTGACCGGCCCCCCAGGGGACCCTTCTCACTTGATGAACACCACACTGACAACCTGGTCTCCGGGAATCTTCAAGTACTCCGACTCAAGCTGCAGAGTGACACGGCACCGTCAGCCTCCAGATACGTTCACCCCATCCTGTCCCGCCCCCCACCCTCGGGGAGCGCCCAAGCCCCTTCACCTCACCGTGTCGACCACAGCCTCGGACACTTCCCGGAACTCCTCGGAGCCCGCATCCTCCAGCTGAGGGCTGTAGCGGATGGAGCGAGTGAAGTTTACCAGGGCCCGGAAATAAACTGCAGAGAGGAGCGGGCTGTCGTCACCAGGAGGGGTCCGGCCTGGCATATGGTGGCCCCGGGTCGCTGGGCCAGGGGGTGGAGATTTGGGGATGGTCTCCAGCGGCCTCTGGCCCAGCCCGCGCCCGTGGGCCCACAGCCATGCCCAGCACTGCCCATACGAGCACTGGTCACAGTGGCTGTGGCAGGCCTGCCCAGGGTCAAAGCCGAGGCCCCACCCATAAGTGAGGGGCCTCAACCAACGGGAAAGTAGCCTGACGCAGAAACTAAGTGATGGTGCAGAAGAGACCCCCGGCGGCACAGAGGAAGGCTGGACAAGAAGAACTGGCTTCCAGAGGAGGCTGGCCTGGCACAGGGGTCACCCACAAGGGACCGAGACATGCCTCCCACTCCTCCCTGGCTGGTTCTAGTCATCCCTCAGGGCTCTCAGCTCAGCCATCACCTCCTCCAAGAAGAGCACTTGAACTGGCCTCCACCCTCCAACCCCGGCTGGGTTAGAGACCCCTGCTCAGGACCACCGCCCCCCTCCCCTGTGCTTCCTCCATCAGAACACCTTCCCTCCTGCATCGCGTGGATCCTGCCTGGTCACGCACGGACTGTAGAGTATCATGTGACAACCAGGGGTTCTGAGGTCAGCCACACCACAGGCACTGACCTCACCTCTCTGAGCTTCTGTTTCCTCCTCGGTCGAATGAGGATGCTAATTACATTTACCACCCCGGGTGGCTGTAGGGAATAAATGACATCGTGCTTACACGCACATCTCCCCATGCACAGTGTTGCGACACCTGGCACAGGGCAAGTGCCGGAGAATCAGAAGCTGTGGTCGCTTCCGCTATCCCCTAGAATAAACCTGATGAGAGGGCAACCTGCATCTCATTCACCTCTGTATCCCCAGAGTTAGTGCTTGGCCCACAGTGGGTGCCTAATAAACGAGGGATGGATAGCAGATTGATGTGAGCATACACACACAACTGTTCTTAAGAACCCACTATATACAAGACATTTTATTCACATTAAATCTCATAATGTTCATGAGTTCATATGAACACGAGTTCAATTCATATCATATGCCTATGGTACACATAGACTAGTGTGCTACACGTACACAAAGAAACTGTTTCTTGAGCACCTATTATGTACAAGATTTTTAAAAAAATATTTATTTTGAGAAAGAGAGAGAGAGAGTGTGAGCAGGGGAGGGGCAGGGAGAGAGGGAGACAGAGAATCCCAAGCAGGCTCCATGCTCTCAGCGCAGAGCCTGACGCGGGGCTTGATCCTACAAACCACGAGATCATGACCTGAGCCAAAATCAAGAGTCACATGCTTAAAAAAAAAAAAAAAAAAAAAAGAGTCAGATGCTTAACCGACTGAGCCACCCCGGCACCCTGTACGAGATTTTTAATGTATTAAATTTTAGAACATTCATGAACTTAGGTATTAATTATAAACGCCAAGTTAATGAGTTACAAATAAGTTTAAATATGTATAAGTGTTTAGAACAGAGTCTGGCACATAGCAGGTGCCTATTAAATGACAGACAATAAACACATATCAGATTGGTGTGAGCATACACATACAACTGTTTCTTAAGCACCTACCGTACAAAGATGTTTTATATGTATTAAATCCCACGTTCGTGAGTTCATATGGAAGTTGTACAAGTTAATGCAAGCTGCAAATGAGTCACACACACACACACACACACACACACTACTTAGAACAAAGCTTGGCATGTGGTAGATATGGAACCAATGATGGCTGAATCAATCCACATCATATGCTTATGATACAAACAGACTAGTGTGTACATGCACAAACACACACACGTGCACACACAGTTTCCTGAGCATTATATACAAGATTTAAAAAAAAAAATTTTTTTAATGTTTATTTTTGAGAGAGACAGAGCGTGAGCAGGGGAGAGATAGAGCGAGAGACAGTATCTGAAGTTGGGCTCCAGGCTCCGGGCTGTCAGCACAGAGCCCGACGCGGGGCTCAAACTCACAAGCCGCGAGATCATGACCTGAGCCGAAGTCAGACGCTTAACAGATTGAGCCACCCAGGCGCCCCTGTTATCATTATTTTTTTAGTGTTTAATTTTGAGAGAGAGAGAGAGAGAGAGAGAGAGAGAGACAGAGTGCAAGCCAGGGAGGGGCAGAGACAGAGCGAGACACAGAATCCAGAGCAGGCTCCAGGCTCTGAGCTGTCAGCACAGAGCCCGACATGGGGCTTGAACCCACGGACCGTGAGATCATGACCTGAGCCAAAGTCGGACGCTTAACCGACTGAGCCAAGATTTGAACCCTGTACGAGATTTTTGACGCATTAAATCTTAATAACGTTCATGAACTTAGGTGGTAATTATAAGTGCCAAGATAATGAGTCACAAATGAGTTAAATATGTAAGTGCTTTAGAACAGAGCTTGGCACATAGTAGGTGTGTAATAAAACACGAGCCATTACTATATGAGAGGCAGTGTGGCTTAGTGGTTAAAAGCTTAGCTTCTGGAGTAAAATTGCCATTCACAGCCCTGTGACCTCGTGCAAGACTACAAGGCCTGTCCTCCTCCCACTTCACTCTCTTGGGTGCACGTGGGTGCACGACCCCCACCCCCCAGCAAGAATGTTCTCCCTCTGTGGCTTGGGCTAAGCAAGCCCTGCGGGGTCGGGGTGGGGTGTTGAGCAAGGGGCAGGAGTGGGCTCCTACACCGAGAGAGGGTGCTTGTGAAGGCAGCGCTGCCCTGTGCTGGGCTGGGCTCCTGGGTGCCGGGTGGGTGGGGCTCTGTGGGCCCGAGCGTGGAGGCCGAGGGCTCAGCCACAGAGGCCCCTTGTGAGCAGGCACAGAGGCCCATTGAGAGTCCCCCAGCCCAGCCCCTGGCCTCAGCCCCATGGCCCAGCGCGGGCGAGGAGGCCGGGCCTCTGCCCAGGAATGTGCCCGTTCCTGGGGGAGGGGGCCGGGATGCCACAAAGCCCCTTTCTCCTAGGCCCTGGGAAGGGCTCGGACCCTCCTGCCTGACCCCACCCCCGCCTTCTCCAAGACCAGGGGTGGGTCAGGGCGAGCACCCTCCCTCTTCCACCCTGAACTGCCTCCCTGTGGCCAGAGCCTGAGGGTTGGGGCAGAAGGTAAAGCCCGCTCTGTTCTAGGAACAGCCCCCAGAACCGAAGGTACCGTAAGTGAGTGAAGCTGCCTGGGGATGGGTGTGCTCTGGGTGCCTGCCCCGGCCAGCACTCTCCCTCCTGGCCCTCATTCTGACCTCATCCAGACAGCCCGCTTGGAGCCACAGGCTGGAGGGGCAGGGGGCCAGGAAGTGCCTGCACCCAGGTGGGGGTGAGGAACGCACACCTGGCCACGCCAGCCCCGCGGCAGACTACCTCACCAACTCCCTGCTCAATGGAACTCGTCCGCCATACACCCAGGCCCCTGAACCCCACGCCCAGGAGCCCTGGGTCCCTTGGGTGGGCCCAGCATCAGCCAGTCCTGAGGCGGGTACCCGTCACCTCCAGCCTCTAGGGCCTTGCTCCCTGAGGGGTTGCTGTACCCGTCCCAGCCCAAGCAGTGCCTGGTGGGGAGGGAGGTGGAGAATCCCAGGGTCCCCGCCCATCGTGTTTAGGCCTGGAAGCCCAGATGGGGCTGGCTGTGTCCTGGGCGGGGGCCGACCAGGTCCCCACTCCCAAAAAGAAAGTTGCCTCTGAGCCTCACGTATGACAAAGTGCAAGCTAAGGAGGAAGAGGAGAGGGAGGAAGGACAGCGCAGTGAGAGCCGGGAGAGGGAATGGGGGGGGGAGGGGGGGCAGAGGGAGCCTCCCCCCAGGCTGTCTGGCCTCACTTACTGGGAGGAGATTCCTCACCAGCCACAGGAGGGTGGCCTGGCCGGGGCCTGCAGAGCAGAGCCACAGTGAGAGGGGCCAGGAGGGACAGAGACTGCAAGGGAGGTGGAGGGAACCAAAGGGAGAGACGGAGACATGAAGAGACAGAAAGAGACAGAGGAAGAAAATGACAGAGAAGCAGAGAGGAAGCAGAGGAAGAACGAGAGCAAGGGTGAAACAGAGGCAGAACGGAGAGAGGGAAAGAGAGAGAGAGAGATACAGAATGAGACAGGATGATGCACAGATGAGAGAGATACAAAGAGGAGAGAGATAGCCCAAGGCAGGGGAGGAGGGGAGCAGGAGACGAGGAGATAGGCCAGACAAGAGTGGAAACAGAGAGACGGGTCAGAAGATGGAAAAAACTGGGAGAGGGGAGGTGGGCAGGGGTCGCAGGGAGGAGTCAGAGCCAGGGGCTTGTCTTTCGGGTGAGGGTACCGGCACACAAAAGGGGGGTGATGGGGCAGGGCTGGGGCGAGCCTGCAGCAGCCACAGCCTTACGTGAGGGAAGTGGCGGGGGGGGTACTATCTCAGAGGCTGGGATCCAGGGTGTGGGGCTGGGCAAGAGCCCAGGCAAGGGGCATAGCCAGGTGTGGCCCCATCTCGGTCAGGATGGCCCTTGCTTCCCAGCGCAGGGAAGGCACTACCCTTGGGCAAGGCCAAAGTGGGCACATGGAGAGGCTGGGAAACTCACTTGCTGTCTCCAGGGCTTAGACTCAGCCCAGCTGCCTGGACCTGCCCCAAGGGCAGCAGGCCAGCGCCAGGGCTGGGCCTGGAGGGTCTAAGGCCCTGTGTCTTCCCACGGAGAGGCCCCACTCGCAAGCACGGGCCCTTCCCAGCTGCTGCTCTCCCATCCCTACCCCTTCCCCTACCTCTGACCCCCCCGTCCTCACAGGTGCATCTCACAGGGGAGGCGGGCTGGCAAGAACCCCTCAGAGAGGGCAGAGCTGCCTCGGTGGACAGGGGAGGGGCCGTGGATGTTTCCAAATGGACAGTAAGGACCGGACCAGGGCCTCAGCAGACAGGCCTGGCTTAGCAAGAGGCAGCTCCCAGCGATGCATCAGCACAGTCCATTCTAGGGTGTGGGATGTGTGCACAGGCCCCGCCCAGCTCCCAGGCATCCTGCAGCTCTGGAAAGACCTACATGTGGAAAAGCTTCAGGCAGCCTCTGAGTCCCGGGTGCTGGGAGGTCACAGTCAGGACCAGGACACCTAGGGGCCAACCCTCCTGTCTGCACGTTGGCAGGTAGGACACGACCCCCTCGCATTTGGATGCTCCTGACGCACCAGTCACACAGGGAGGCGACCCCCACCCCTGCAGAAGTACAGGCGCGTCACCGTAGGCGGCCCTGGATGCAGTGAGGCCACCCAGTGGTCCGCCTGAGCCGAGCTCCATCCTTGGCCCTGAGTGCTTAGCGCTGGCTTCCAGAGAAGGCAGCAGGAACCATATGGAGCTTCGGGGACTTGTCACTGGGTAGTTCCTTCTCTACCCAGAATCCTGGGCTGGGAGGAGGCAGGGACTGAGTCCCAGTGCTGGCCTGGCCCCGGCTCCACTGTGCACCAAGTGCTAATGAAAGGAGCAGCTGTTGGAGGCCTGGTTCTTTCTGTCCACAAAGCCCAGCCCTCTTCCCCAACCCAGGAACCCTTGGCTTCCCAGAGGTGACCCAACCTGAAGGCAGGGTCCCTCCCAGGTCCAAGGTGAGGCTATACTTCCACCCTCTGCCAGCTCCGTCGGCCTGCCCACATGTCCTATGCCACAGAGTGCCTCCATCTGCCCACCCCTGCCTGGGGTCCCCAGCTCAACACCCCCAAGAAGGGATCTAGGAAGGGACCCCACAGCTGAGCTGTGCTGGGAGACGGGAATTTTGCTATTCTGGGTACCTGTTACACGTGGGCGCTTCCTGCCTGCTGCGCTCAGCCCTGTCCCTGTGGCGCAGACGACCACAGAGCTTGGCTGTCCCCAACCTTGCAGGGACCTGCCAACCAGTCCACACGACTGTTGCTCAGCAAGTATAAAACCACCTGCACGGCAGGCCCACGAAGCCCTCGAGGCCCTCAGCCCCAGAGATGGGACCCCTGCGGCGGGGAAGACCTTGCCCAGGGGGCAGGATGGGGGCCCTCAGCAACTTACCCATCTGAAAGTCCCCGCTGCCTGGTTCCCCACTACCCAGGCCATCTGCAAGCAGAAGAGAGACTTATGCAGCAACAAGTTCTTGGCACCGTTTGGGGCACCTCGCATGCCGTGCGGAAGGGCATGGAAGCACAGAGCTGTTGCGTCCTCCCCACTGCCCAGGGATGCCGGCTTGTGAAAGTCAGCATGGAAGCCTCCATCAGAGAGGGTGTGGGTCAAGGCTGCACGGTGCGGGGCCTTGACGGTCTGTCCGTGCTGGGATGGAAGGGGCCCCGTCACACTGGCCTTCGCCACGGGGCCAGGAGGAGGTGCGGTAAGGGGAGGCGGGAACTGTCCTCTACTGTGCCTCGTCTCCCGCCTCCCTGCGAGTCCCGATCATCCTGTGCTACGAGGACACAGCAGTGGCAGAGGAGCAGCCACCGGCCCTGTGAGCCACCAGGGTCACACAGGTTCTAAGTGGAGGATCTTGGGGTCACTGGGACCAGGGCGTAGGATGCACACAGCTCTCATCCCATCTCTTGAGGCACCCCCTTGGGCAAGCTTCCTGGGGCCTCTTTAAGGGGATGGGGGTGGGGGGAGAACCCTGGCTCCACCCCTGACCTCCTCCACTCCGCACCACCAGAACCCTCTGCTCACCTCCAGAGGCATCGTCAGCCAGCAAGTCTTCGTCATCAGAGATGTCTGAGTAGCTCCTGCCGGCCCGGCCCACCGTGACTGTCTCTGCGTCCTCGGGCAGAGATAAGCCATCATACGCCCGCAGCCCATGAGTCACCTGTGGGAGATCACACAGCCGACCGTCACATTCTCCAGCCTCCACCATGCAAAGGATCCCTCCCCTCACTTCAAGGGGGACCCAGAGTCCTACCCCAAAGCCCTGTAGTGGTTAAGTCAGATGTGGTTTGGCTGTGAGAGTCAGGCTGGGGCTGAACCACTATTTTTGACTCAGTTTTGCCAAAGAAAGCTCCATTTGCCCCCGGAGGCCTCGGCGCCCAACCCTGCGCATTCACTGAGTCTGAATGAATCCTCAAACAGATGATAAAGTTAAAATCACTTTGATAACTGATGACTGACTCCTCTCTTCCTTTGGAGAAGGCAAGGGTCATCCGGAATACGCAGCAGTAGACAGGGGGACACAGACAGGTAAAGGGTGACCTGGAGCAGCAAAGAGGGGGACAGAGGCAGGAGGAAGCATGGGTGGGGGACAGAGGCAGTAATCACAGGTGAGTCCACCGAAGCTGCCGTCTGTGATAGCCGCTCCCTCGCACACGATCTCAACCACTTCTTTCTGCCTCCGCCTGGCTTCCAAAGCTCCAAGCCACGGGGAACACATTCCAGCCATGTTGGAGAGCTGGCTCTGGCATCTGTGGCCACACGGACAAGCTCATCTGTGCACACAGCCGATGGGGTGGACCCAACAGCTGGGCTGAATGGGGGCAGGACAGGCGTGGTGTCAACTCTGTATGACCTCAGGCTGATGCTGAGCCCAGCACAAGTTCTACCCCGAGCTCCCATTCCACAGAGGGCCTGCTGAGACCCTGCACCTTGCAGGCCAGAATAGCAGGGCCCCAGTGGCCACAACACCTGCCTTTCTCAGGGCGGGCTACGGGCAGTGAATGCCTCTTTCCTCTTAGACAAGATGGAAATGTTGCCAAAGGAGTTTTATCAGCTACCGTAGAGAAAAAACAAACCCGGAGGAGACCAAGGAAACCCCAGAGCCCCTAAACACAAGTGTGCATGGATTTGCTGTGGCCCTGTAATGCACGTCCAGCCCCAGATGGCCTGGCCTGAGAGTCTCAGGCCCTGCCTGGCCTCAGCCCTCTCTGGAGAGCCCAGCCCAGCCAGAAGGAAATGGTCTCGCTTTTGAAAACAAAACCCAGCCTTCACTGGCTAGACAAGGTGATGGCAGCAGGAGAGAGGCCCAAGGAGGAGAAGAAAAACAAAGAGACGGTCAGTCTCTCTCCCTCCCTACACCGCCCAACTTTACCCAGCCCGTGTCCTGGAGCTCTTGGCCTTTTCTCACGCTAGTCCCTCTGCTGGAATGCCCTTCCTTGCTTTGTTTATCTGGCTAAGTCATCCTCCAAAATTCGCGTAAACATCACCTCCTCCAACTGATCAATGAGAAAAAGGAACAAATAACTGATATTCACAGCCACACGGATGAAACTCAGTCACAGTACAGTGAGCGAAAGAGGCCAGACACAAAAGTCTACATACCGTGTGACCTCATTTATAGGAAACTCTAGGGGGGGAGATTCTAATCTACAGTTACAGAAATGTCACTAGTTGCCTGGGACCGGGGATGGGGTAGGCTGACTGGGAAGGGACACAAGGGAAACTTTTGGAGTGACTGTTCCCTGGGTATATACATCTTATCATTATTGAATGGTACCCTTAAAATGGGTGCATTTTACTGTATATAACTTATACCTCAATAGAGATGCCTAAAAAGAAAATCTCAATAAGATTAAATTAAAATTAAAAAGACAAAGAAAATCTCCTCTGGGAGACTTTTTCCTCACTCTTGCCCTTTACGGTCACCTCTGTCCCCACCCAGGCTGGGTTCTGGGTGCTTCTGGGCTCACGCTGTGATCATCTGTACCTCCATTGGAATGGAGGCAGGGACTGTGATGAATTCACCTCTACCTTCTCAGCACCCCATGTTCGATACCTACCTGAAGTAATAAATGAATGAACGGATGAGCGAATGGTCAAAAATGTCATCACCTATTAATTCCAGCTGCTTCCTGAACTTGACTCGCTTTGGACGTACCACCTGCCCCCACAGAGTCTATATGCAATCTCCCTTCCTAGGCTGGCAGCTCCCTCCTCGACTGGTTGCCATTTGGTCACCTTCACGTCTGCAGCGCCACGAAGCGTAGTATAAGGTCTACGTTGCCCACACCTTACTCTCTGCCATGGCCCAATGCCCCTTCCCCTCCAACCCATGGGCAAACACCTCCTCCTGTTCCTTTTCCTTCCCTACCTTCTCCCTAGACAAATGCCCATCCCAGTCCTAGGCGGCCAGGAGACCTCTAGACCATGCCCACAGGGTCTGCATCCAGGAATGAGCTTCACAATCTCCAGGAGCTGGTGAGAAATTCAGATTCCTGGGCCCCTTCTCAGCCAGGTGGGAGGGATGAACTGGCATGTGCTTAGAGAAATCTAGCACTCACTGGCTAAGAACCACAAGATCAGTCCGTGAAAGGCTTCCCCCTCCTTCCCTGGCTATGGGTAGAAGGTAATGTTCCCACCAGGTGGGAGATGGGTCCAGAGCAGGCCCTGACTGACTTCAGGAGAGTGTGAGGCTAAGGCTGGCATAGGGGCACAGACACTGGGCAGAAGAGGTTAGAGGGGGCAGGCTTGGATCCTCCCCACCTGGGGAGGGCTATCTCTCTCTCTGTGTCATTGCCACACCCTCCCCCTCCCCATGCAAGCCAGGCCATGGGAGGGGGGGCATGCACGGGGCACAGAGATTCCCAGCATCCCCTAGACACTGCTGTCTGGAAAGGAAAACTCTGGTGGTGAGCAAGGTCCAAAGCTTCTCCCAGGCCAGGGCGGGGGTGGTGGGGGGGAGGTGACTTGAGACCGGACAGGAAATAGCAAAGTGAGACTCAACTTGGAAAAAATGCCAGGAACACACATCTGCAGTGAGAGGGGTGAGAGAATCCAGAGCATGTCGGGGCCTGGAGAGAAGCCCTCCCACCCCAGGGACTCCAGGGAATGGGCCCTTCCACATGCCAGCCTGCCCTTGCTTTCAGCCCCCTCCCCAGGGCCCGAGGCTCTGGGGTCAGATCAGGGCCTGTAGCAAGGGCTGAGCCAACAAGAGCAGAGACTTCATTTGTGCAAAGCTGAAGATCAAAAGGTTCTAGCAGCTGTATTTCACATCTGGGAGGGGAGATGGAACCAGACCGGAATGAGGCTCCCGGAAAGAGCCCAAAGGAGCCTGAGACTTGACCGTAGAAGAGAACTTGGATTCAGATCTGGGAAGTCTGGGCTTTACTTGAGAATAGAAAGACCTAACATTTATTGAGCACCTACTACATACCAGGCACTTCTTTGAGGATTTTTATAAATGTTAACCCAGGTTACAGGTGTTCAATAGGCCACTGTAGGGACGGGAAAATGGGGCAGTCGGATCATCTGCTTGAAGATCTAGCAGGTGGCAGAGCTGGGACTTGACCTCTGGTGGTTTGGTTCCAATGTCTAAGCTTTTGCCACTGAGCCAGAACTGACCGAGGTCACTGAGAGTCACTCCCACAAAACCTTTCAACCACAGTGCTATTTTACAGTTTACAGAGCATTTCCTCAAACTTGGGGTCATTAGACCCTGACAATGACTGCCTGAGGTGGCTGAGCAGGTATGAATGGCCCCCTTTCACAGAGGAGGTAACAGCAGCCCCCTCCCCCCCCCCCCCCCAAGTAACTTGCCCAAGATCACAGGGGACCTCTGGGTTCTGTACCTGCTGACCAGGAAAAGAGGCAGGGCTGAGGCTGGGCCTCCAGGCTGGCCTCGAGGCCTACGCAGGGGGCAGGGCCAGGACACCCAGGGCTGGCCGGTTCCCATCCCCAACCCAACCAGCTCCCAGGATGGCCCACAGGACACCTGAGCTGCCAGCGGCCTGAGCCCATGCAGTATATGCCTAACACCTCAAGGAGAGCCATCGGTGGCTCCAAGGTCAAAAGCAGAAATAGAACTCAGGTTTCCTGCCCTCCAGCCCATCTCCGGCTATAAGAAAGCTTGGCTTCCTCCCAGAGGAACCCAGTATTCAGGCAGGCATTGGAGCCGGATGGCGGGACTGGAAAGGAGGGGTCCAGAAGGCAGACCCGGGCCAGAGAGGAAGGAGTCAAGCAGACAGGGGGATTTTCCAGACACAACAGGTTCCTGGTGGGGGAAGTGGAGGCAGCTGACTCATACAGGCCAAGGCCAGAGGACTGTTCTAGTGTGCTGGGAACAATTGCTAGGGCAGGGGTGTGGGCATAATGGCCCCCCAACGGGTGGCAGGAGGTGGGGGAACCCAGACAGGCGGGGAACTTTTGCGAGACAGCTCCCTGAGGCTGCATGCGTCCAGGCCTTCCTGGTAGGCATGAGCATGCACATGAGGCTCCAGGTTCAAGTCCCGCAGAGATCCTCTGGGACAAGGGACAGACGCCAGAAACCTCCTTTCCCGGCCTGGGTGTGGATGCCGAGGGATCCAAGGCTAGCTGAGAAGAACCCAGGCTGGAGGTGAAAGGTCGAGCCATTCGAGAGGGGTAGAGAAGGCAGAGAAAGTCTGAGGTGCAGGGGAAGGTGCAGAAACAGATACAGGATACAGGGTTTGGGGGTTTCAAAGGATTGGCGTTTTCTGCTAAAAGCAAAGCTGCAGGAGGACGACGGCACGGCGAAGGGATGACAATAGGAGCTGGAAGACTCCATCGGCGGCTGTCTCCGCACCAGGCCCTCTCCTTGACGCTGTGGGGACCCCCTCCAATAACCCTCGCAGCCACCGTGGGAGGGCCGGCGCTACAGGGCCGCTATCCCTCATCTGCAGCAGGGGAAACGCAAAGAGCTCTGAAAACTAAGAGTGTTTCCTCTTCTTTGTTTTTTAAAATAAGTTTACAACAAGCTCATTTGGTGCCAAGTCTTGACCTGAACTGACAGGAAGCGGTCAGTATCCTATTTACTTCACCTAGGGTGAGCGGGAGTGTTTTGCCCCAGCAAATGTTAGTGTGTTTCATTACGGGGTGTTGCTCCAGACTCCTCTGAGTTGTGCCCTCACACGTTCGATGGCACCCTTCTCAAATCTGAAAACTTCTGAAAGCCGATGCACATTTCACTCCCGGGTTTTATTTCCATTTTGCAGATGAGAAAACTGAGGCTCACCGAGGGTCACCGGTGTAAATGAAATTAAAAGCACATGGCGCGCTCCGCTTGAAGGCTTGTATACAGTAAGTGCTCACTGAGCGTCAGTTAGAGTTAGTCCCATGCTTGGGGCACAGAGTAGAGGTGAGGGGTGGGTATGGGCAAGAGGTGATGCATGGGGTGGGGGGGGGGGGCATGGGCTCAGGCCCAGGGTCAGCCTCCAGGTCTGGGAAGAAGGACAGGGCCCGGCCCTGCTGCCTCAGCTCTGGGCTTGCTGGAGGGGTGGCGCCCAGGCTCGAGGTGACGGCAGAGCTTGGTGCCGAGGCTCGAGTTATCTGCCTCCTCCGAGGCTGACTCGGGGCTGACAGGGGGACTCGGGGCTGCTCCAGAGCCATTATTCCCGCGACGTGGGCAGCCAGCCCATCACCCCCTCCCCGTGACCAGGGCTGGGCCGAGCCCACCACAACCCACGCAGCTGGGCAGGAAGGTCTGAGCACCGCAGTCCCCAGGGGGGCTGCAGCTGCCCAGGGCAAGGCTCCAGGCATCTGGGCCGGAGTGAGCTCACTCCATCAAAATCCAGAGCCTGCGTGGGGGCGGGGGACGAACGAGCCCCTGCCTGCCCACCTGCCTCCTGCCGGCACAGACTGCCTCAGGGCCCCCTCCCCCACCCATGGCCCCCGAATCTCCAGGGAAGGACACGCTCCTACTCTGTTATGATACAGGCTCCCACGTAACCCCATAACACATGCTCCCAGCTCTGCTACACCCTAGGCCCCAGACACAGGGTCAAGGTGCCCTGCCCCACCCCCAGGCTGCCCAGTGCCCTGTCCATGGGCAGCAGACGGCAACAGGGAAGGAATCTGTCGGGGCAGCACTTTGTTGTGCAAACTGCCAGGGGCGGGTGAGCCTGACACAAAGGCCAAAAGGCCTTTAATCCCCTGGCAGGCTAAGAGGGGCGCCGGGCCGGAAAGGAGGTGGCCACAGCCTCCTCTGGCATGCCTACACTGCCCGTGCCACTCGGGAGGCCTGCCAGCTTCCCACACTCAGGCTCCCAAGGTGCAGGACCTTCTCCAGCCTGAGTTGGCCAGATGCCCCAGATAAGGAGAATGCTGGAGGCACATCAAGAGCTCACTGCACGCAGGTGCCAAGATAAGGTTTTTACAAGGCTTATCTCGTGCAAGACCACAGCTCCAGAAGGCAGATACTGGTGCTTCCCCACACCCCCACCCCCGCCAGTTTACAGATAAGGGAAGTTCAGAGACGTGAAGTCACCTACCCGAGGTCACACAGCTAAGGCAGTGGAGATCCAGTTTGACAGCAGGACTCCCTCTTCTGTACTCTGCTACCTTAGAGGCGTAGCAGCCTGCAGGCCCCTGCTTCTGACCCCAAGTCCTGTGACCTGGAAAGTCTGCATTCCAGCCAGGGCCGTGTTCAACAGAGAACAGCGGAGCGAGAACCTGACGTCTGGGGTCCCTCGTCCCAGCTCTGCCCCAGAACTCACCATGTGGCCGAAGCCCCTTGACACCCTTCCCTTCTCGCAAACTGCAGCGAATCCCCACTACGTGCGCTCACCTTCCACACACCAGCCATCTCTGCTGTGAACAAAAGTACCAGGAGGGCAGTGATTTTCCTGTTTTTATCGTTGCTGCATCTTCAAAACAGAAAACACAGACTAGGTGCTCAATTAATATCTGCTGACACAGACCGACTGAATGACCAACTGAATGAATGAATGAATGAATAAACAAGTGAACTTGCCCAACAACCCTGAGGTGGGAATTAGGCCATCTGACACAAGAAGAAAGTGAAGTTCAGAAAGAGAAAGTAGAGACTTGCTCAAGATCACAGAGCAAGAAAGTGCCAGAATGATCTCTGAACCTCGGTTTCCCATCATTAAAATTGAGGCCACTAATACCTCATCCCAGGGGAAAACATTACCGAATCACATGATCACTGACATGGTTAATGATCCCTCCAGGCCTCAGTTTCCGCAATGATAATGTAGGCGCAGAAACATCCTGCTTTGTTTGACTCTTTCCCAGGGCTGTTGGGAGAGGCAAGGGGAGTGGGGGCTGGCTTGTTCTGGGAGGCGTGGCCCTTTCTCGGGTGGGCCTGACATGGTCTCTGTCTATACAGGTAGCTGGGTTGGACCTGAATGGGTCTTTTACCAGCATAGCCACCTAAGAGCACCTTATGGGTCTCAGAGATGTGGCCAGTGGGGCAGAAGGTGGACTCTGCTCAGAGATTCCTGATTTCAGGCCACCGTGGCCACCTTCCAGATGGGTAGCCTCAGCTTCCTCACCTGTAAAAAGGGGATAATCAATCTGACCTGCCATAAAAGGTTCAATTCAAGCCGCTTTGACCTTTACTTACTGAGCACCTACTATGCGCTGGGTCCTGAGGATAAAACTGGGAAGTAGACACAGAGCTCTGTCTTCCTAGGGGAGACAGACTATTAAACCGAGTGATGAGAGCACAGTGCATGGAGCACTCTGCAGAGGAAGGGCAGGGGGCTGGGAGGGCCCAGGGGAGGGTCCCCTCACTAACCGAGCTTGGCGAAGGCTTCCCGGCAGAAAGGACAATTCAGCTGGGTCTGAAAGACGGTCTTGGGTGGAGAAGGGGCAAAGTGCTTGCACCGGGCAGAAGGGAGGGCACGTGGTTAGGCCCAGAGGTGGGATTGTGCACAGCCCCGAGTGGGCTTCTCCACCAAAAGAGCAGTCTCTCTTGGCTGTGCTGGTCACAGAGCCCCAGTTTGCCCAGCTCCCCCAGAGTCCCTGCCCCACAGACACCCCAAGAATGGGCCTCCCCTGGCGTTCAATGAGCTGTCCGCCAGCTCAGAGGGAAGAAGCAGGAAGTCACTGGGAAATGCCTCTGCCCCACCCACGTGCCAGGTGACGCCAAGGCGGCGGGGGTGGCCAAGTGGGCATGGCTTCCGGGCTGGGCCGCCCGGCAAGAAGGTCCCCAGGGCTTGAATATTAGCTGCCAAACACTGTTCATGCCAACAGCACCGGCGGTGTTCACGTGCCTGCCTCCTGCCCGCAGCCCGGCTTGGTTCTCGGATTCTCTGGCGCCCAGGTGGCCCCGCTACCATGGAGCGCTGGAGCATCTGTGGGCTTTCATGGCCCCCACCAACCCGGCTGGGCCTGCCCATGCCCTCTGGGGCCGCTGCCCCTAGATTTCAGGAATGAAGCCCCTAGCACAGTGCCAGGCTTACGGGGGTGTGGGGGAACGTTCTACAAATTTTTGTTGAAGTGAGACATCACTTACAACAATGACCACCGCCTGAACCTACTGGGTGAGGCCTTTCCACTACTCTTGACTCACCAAAGGATGCGAAGAAAAGCCCTTATTATGGGTAACCAGTCCTATGTGACCTACATACCTCTACACACACACCCACACACACCCACACACACACACACACGCACGCAATTCTCTATCCTCCTCTCCTACCGTGCTCTCCCCACTCCCTGCCACATTTATCTCAATAGTTCTCAAATACACCTAGCTCTCGCCTACCTCGGGACCTTTGTACTTGCTGCGTCCTCTGCCTGGGACACCGCCCCAGGTGGGATGTGCCCACCCCTCCTCTTCCTCTCGTTTCTGCTCAAGTGTCACCTTTACGGAGACCCACCCTGACCACATCCCAGGTCCAGAATCTCTTAGTTGGCTCTCTGTCACCTCCCTTACCCTGCTTCATAGCATCTCACCATCTACACTCTACCTTATGTTTACGTGCTCATCTGTTTATCATCTGTCGCCCCCACTGGAGCATCAGCTCCGCACAGATAGAGACTCTGTCCACTGCGCTCACTGCTGTACCCCCGGTACCTACAAATTATGTGGCAGCAGCTCGATAACACTTTTTAAGGTAATGAATGGAAGGAGTTTGCAAATGAAGAGATCGAGTCTCAGAAAGACGGCTTGCCCAGAGTCACAGAGCTGGAAGAGCTGAGACTGGGAGCCAGACCCTTGGTTTCCAGCCAGGAACTCCGTACTACCTGAGGCCTCCTCCTGCCGTTTCTGATCCCTGGGGCTTTCCGGCCAGGGAGCCCCGTCTCTGAGGGGACAAGAAGCTGCCCTTGGTCACCTGCTCCCTGCGCGGACCGGCATCTCAGGGAGTGGGTGGGGGTCTCAGCAGCGAGCAGGGCCGCAGCTCCGGCTCCAGGGCCTTGCTTAAGGCGGCCAGACCACCAGGCCGCGGTCACTCCGCTCCTGCTTGCTCCCGTGGGCATCGGCAACAGGAAAAAACAGGCTGGGATGACAGTCCAACAGCTGCGGCCAAGGAGGCCAGCTCCCCCCCTGCCCCCAGGGCTTTCCTCATCTGCTTCCTGGAGGGGGAGGAAGGGGCAGGCAGGGCCGAACCCAGGACCAAAGGGGAGGTAACAGAGCTGGAAATAAAAGGAAGGGCCCCTTCCTCTTGAAGTGCCCCTCTCCCCTTTGCTCATGAGTAATATCCTGGGCACAGCAGCTCTGGACAGGGTGGGTGTCCTGCAAACAAACACATCTGGGAAAGGCTGGTGGCACAAAGCTGAGCTGGTTCCCTAAGTCCTAGACGTCTTGAACACCATGATCGGGGAAGGGAGCAACTATTTAGTATTTCCCAAACTTGCTTAACTGGGAACCCTTTCTTCATGCAGGCCTCATAAGATTAGAGCTTCACAGAGCACATACCGGGAACACCCACAACAAACCTACCCCTTTCCCTCGGCTGGCCGCCAGCTAGCTCTCCCTTGGCGGGGCTTTGGAGGTAAGATATGGCCCAGCAGCACCACTGGGGTTCTGAAGAGGGAGCTCTTGAAGACAGAAAGCCCCAAGGCCCCATGCAATGAAGGCGTTGTGGAGGAAAGGCAGGCTGGGTGACACGAGGGGCACGTTCTCTCCCCAGGGGGGGAAACGCCGCCAGAGTCTGAGAAAACCCAGAAGGAAGCTGCCCCTTTCTTTCCTCCCTGGTCACTAGCCTGTCCTCTCAGGAGAGGAGTCCCGTCAGAGGGGACAGAGAGGGTGGCCCAGCGCCTGGTCGCTCCTGGTCCCCTAGGACCATGCAGAAGGTCAGAGGGTCCCAGCGCCCACGAGATGGAGGGAGCTGAGTGTTCCAAGGGGGAGGTCGAGCTGTTTGCTGTTCCAGGAGGCTGGCGGGCCAAGGGACTGAGAAAGGTTTCTAGCTCCCCCACTGTCTTGGGAAGCCCCTTCCCCTCTCTAGCCTCAGGCTCCCTCTGTCAAATGATGAAACAGGCCTAGATCACTGGTTTCCAGTCTGTCCTCAGCAGCCTCGGGGGCCACTTGGGAGAGTGGGCGAGAGAGTGGGGGGGGGATGAATAGAAGTTGGGCCCCCTCCCCCAAATACTTGCTTCACTGAAAACAAATCCACCTTTTCCCATTGTATGACCTACATCATACATCTGGTGCAGCCCCGGGCTAGCTGAGAGGCCATGAGCAGCTCGCTTTACCCCTCTGTGCCTTTCTGTTCCGTTTCTGCAAAATGGGCATGTAGTTCACATTAATAGTATCTGCCTCACAGGATTGTCGTAAGGATTAAATAAAAGTGTAAAATGCTACAAACAGCGCTAGCCCGTGGTGAATGGTCTGTGTTTGCTGTCCCTTATCAAAATAGTGCAGGATTTAACCAAACTACTATTTTTTTGATTGACATAAGGGTTTCACTGCTGAACAGTAAGTTTGAAAGCTCTCAACTTAGAAGATCCCAAAGGTTCCTTCTGGCTTTGACATTTTAGGACACTGAAACCCTGCAACCTGAAGATTCTAGAATTCTAGGCCATGACTTCCACCGGCAAAGAGGGAGGGGCTGGCAGAGGTCATCACAAAGTGAGGACCAAGCCTCAAGACTGCAGGGGACTGCCCAGCACAGGGTCACCACCACCGCCACCACCATCATCATCATCATCTATTTATACTTCCCCTGCCACCTTCTCCCAGAAAAACTCAAAGCAGTTTACAACGGTGCACACGTAGGGGCGCCTGGGTGGTTCAGTGGGTTGAGCATCTAACTTTGGCTCAGGTGATGATCTCACGGTTTGTGAGTTCGAGCCCCACATCCGGCTCTCTGCTGTCAATGCAGAGCCCACTCTGGACCCTCTGATCCTCTCTCTCTCTGCCCCTCCCCTACTCGTTCTCTCCCTCTCTGTTTCTCAAAAATAAACATTAAAAAAGAAAGATGCACGCATGACAGCGAGAGAAAACTAACTGAACGTACATAAGAAAAGCTCACAGAAGCAGACGGACAGCCTGGAGTGAGGTGAGTAGATAGAAATACATGCCGAATTCTGGAGGTCCGGGAAAGCAACAATTCGTTTGGCTCTGAGCTTTCCAGTGGCCAATGGGAGGAAGGAAACCTGACCAGTCCCTGGATTCTGTGACCCAATGAGGTCAAAACAAACTCGTTGCTTAGAGGAAGCACAACTATTTCTGATACTGAGAGCAGGGAATGTCCCAAGGGCAAGGCTTGTCTGGCGCCCTTCTTTGCCCTTGCTAGTGGGACTGGCCTCCCCTAGGAGTCCACTGACCATGACCCCTTGAGGCTGAAGTCATGGGCAGAGGCTAAAGCCATCAAAGATCCAGGGGGCTGGAATGGCCATCCAGAGTGTGCCCCCAGCATCCCTGGCACGGACAGGATTACCCATCCCTCCACAAACCTGAACACAGCCAGTGCCCAAAATAGCCAGAGCACCAGAGGGTGCCAGGAGGCCTCGGGGAGGGGACATGGCTAGGCCTGCCCACGGTGCAGGGCCCAGCAGGCCAATGCACACGCATCCCTGGCACACAAAGGAGCACCTTCAACTCAGGCACACAGCCCTCCCTGGGAGTCCCCCACCCACAGAGCTCCCCGCTTCAGCCAGCACGTCGCTCACGCTCACGAAGAACCAGGCAGGGCTCCGCCCTTCTGCCACGGGCAGGCTTTCTTGCAGGAGCCAAATGGAAAAGTCTTCGCAGAAAACCACCCATTCCATACAGGGAAGACCTCCTCCCGCTCCAGCATCGACCTCCCTCAGCATCCTCCCAGGTCCCCCAGCTGCAGGCCAAGACAATGGGGGCTATTCTGGGCTGCATGGGGTATTTAAAGCTCTGGCTGGGCCTCCTCCCTGGGGAACAAGAGGCCTTGACCTGGGCAAGACCTTCCTGAAATTGTTGCTGCCCAGACTGTGGTAGCTGCTTCCCAACCTCTCCTGCCAGGTCTTGAGGCCTGGAGTGTCACCTCCTCTAGGAAGCCCTCAGGGCCTAAAACCCTCAGAAGAGCTGGGTCCTGGGCTCTGCTCCGTCACTGGAGTTTTCTCATCTGAAAACGTGGATAGTACAGCAGTGTGTGTAAAAGTGCTTGGCGGCTTCTGTGGTTAAGATGAAGTTGTATCTTGGGGTGCCTGGGTGGCTCAGTCGATTAAGTGTCCGACTTCAGCTCAGGTCATGATCTCATGGTTTGTGGGTTCGAGCCCCTCATTGGGCTCTGCGCCGTCAGCTCAGAGCCTGGAGCCTGTTTGGGATTCTGTGTCTCCCTCTCTCTCTGCCCCTCCCCTACTCGTGCTCTGTCTCTCAAAAATGAATAAATGTTAAAAAAAAAAAAAAAAAAAGGATGAAGTTGTGTCTCTCCAGTCACCATGTGGGGTAGAATGTAAGCAGGGACGGGAATTTTGTCTGCTTTGTCACTGCTCTTTTTCTAGCACCTGGCACACAGTAGGTACCAAATAAATATTCACTGATTGATACATATATTTGTGGAACGTGGCTATAACCCCCATAGAGCCATCCACTGTTCTGGGTGCACAGGTGGCTAATACGAATACTCTTTGACGGTAACATCGCCAGATCTCATTTTGGGTACTTAGAACACTCCAGGCCTTATGTAGAGTACTTAACACTGATTCTCTCATTTAATTTGCTCAACAATCCCAAGAGGTGGGCACTATTCTCCTTTTATAAGCAAGAAAATGAGAGTTCTCCTCCAAGTGGTTGAGGAGCTTGTCTGGGGAGGGGGGGGCGGGTAGAGGGGGCACTTGGCTGGCTCAGTTTGTAGGGTGTGTGACTTGTGATCTCGGGGTTGTGAGTTTGAGCCCCATGCTGGGTGTAAAGATTACTTAAATAAAAAAAATAAAAAAAATAAAAAGGTTCGCCTGGGGTCCTAAAACTACGAAGTGGCTACGGTGGCAGTCGGACTCAGGAACCTCAAAGTCTCTGTCGTCCCGCACAGCACACTCTGAAGAAAGGCAGCGGGATGGACACTGAACCAGGAGCCAGGAATCTGGATGCAGCCACTTAGTAGCTGTGCGATTTCAAGCAAGTCACTTGACCTCTCTGGATCTGTTTTCTCGTCCATACAGATGGGGGCATTAGTTCCTATTCCTTCGTGGTGTTGTGGGATCAAAGGAACTTGGGAATGTGACTGCGCTCTCCATATTAGCCCCAACCTCTCCCCAGGGGCAGCGGCCATGAAGGACGGTGGGAAGATGTCCTTGGGGAGGAGGGGGGTGCCTGCTGCTGGCTCTGGAACAGAGCTCAGCAGCTGCTGACAACAGCTGGTAAGAATTCTGGGTCTGGTCCAAGCACAGCGAGAAGGGGTGAGCTGAGAAGTCACCTCTGGCCCTCCTCTGTCACCCTTTCCTGCTGACAGCTGCTGGGGCCTCAGGGCCAAGGGCCCCACCGCAGGAGGTGGGTGGGAGCAGGCTGGCTGGGGTCATCTCAGTCCTTGTGCTGCCAACTGCTCAAATCCCAGGGTTCCCTGGCCTCACTGCTGCAGCCCTTTACCCAGTTTCTGGGGAACTCTAGGGGGAGGGGGTGGGGCTGGAGCAAAGGTCTGTGGGCCCAAGACGCCTTGCCTGGAGCCTGGGCGCCCCGGAGACCCCGGGAGGGTGGTGGATGGGCAGGGTCGAGAGGGCAGGGGTCTTGGGAGAGGCCTTGCGGTGTTCCTGGCAGATGGCCGGGGTTGCAAGCCCTTCACGGAGCCTCCTTGGAGCCTGTGAACCTGGCCTTGCCCGGACCCACCCCAGGCTCCTCTCGGCCCCACAGTCCTGCTCCAAGTTCAGTGCCAAACCAGTCCGTTCCAGCCCACGCGGCTCTTGCTCCTCTGAACTCTTGCACGCCTATAATTACGACTAGCCATATTTTCCGAGGCAAATGTGGAGAAACGGTTTAACAAAGGATCCCTGGGCCGCTTCCAGGTGTCAGAGGCAGCCTGGGAGATGTAGTCTGGACGAAGAGGTATTAAGTCTGGGGCATGTTCACAGTTTTTCAGGAAGACAACGATTCTATTTTATTAATAAATCAAAGCCATCCTAGGAAATATGTGTTGGTCACATGCCAGTCCACATCCCTGGATAAATCACTTGACCCCTCTGAGCCTCTTTCTCTCTTTTTCTTTCCTTTTTTTAAAAAATGTTTATTTATTTTTGAGAGACAGAGGGCGAGTGGGGGAGGGGCAGAGAGCGAGGGAGACACAGAATCCGAAGCAGGCTCCAGGCTCTGAGCTGTCAGCACAGAGCCCGGCGCGGGGCTTGAACCCACGAACCGCGAGATGGTGACCTGAGCTGAAGTCAGACGCTTAACCGACTGACTACGCAGGCGCTGCCCTGTCACTTCCCCCCCACCATGTTTATTTTTGAGAGAGAGAGACACAGAGCGTGATCGGGGGAAGGGCAATGAGCCCCTGTGTCCTAATCTGTAAAACAGGAACAAAAATGGCCACCTCCCAAGGCTGCTATGGAGATTCAACAAGACAACCTGTCACTTCTTCACTTTCTTCCCCTCCCACCTCCACCCACCCAAGAGTTCACGTGCCAAGAGAGCGAGCTCTCCAGAAGGCCCCCCCTTCCCCGGGGAGAATAATTCCTGCTATGCGCCACCCCCCCCCCCCACAAGTGAGATAAGACAAAGCTGCCTGAGAGGTCTCCAACAGATCCCTGGGTCCTGGGCTATCAGGGAAGCCCTCACTTATCAGAAGGGGAAGCCAACAAAAAAAAGCCCAGAGAGGGGAAAAGGAAGCCATCAAGGAAGATCCATCAGTGTTGAAGAGCCAGAGTTCAAATCCCATTCTGTGACACTGCCCACTGGGTGACTTTCCCACTTGGAGCTTCATTTTAGTGACCCTCCCCTGCCCCCGAGTGTTGTTGTAAGGACCAGCTGGATCATGTACATAAAGGATGTAAAGGATGAGATGGATCGTGTGTGCAGAGTAGCACCAGGGACTCAGAGAGGTCATGGCCGCTCCACGAAGAGAAGTCCTAGCAAGCAGATGGTGGAGGCAGACGCAGGACCCGGGTCTCTGGCTCCTAACACAGGCTCCTTCTCCTGCCATCACGTCACCTCCTTCCCCTCCTTCCCCATGGCTGGGGTACGGGGTGTGGGACTACACAGATGAGGACTCTGGGAGGGTGGCATTAGGCTGGGTCTTTGTCAGGGACTGATCAGGGCCTGAGACCCCAGTCTCCACCTCTGGGACTTAAGGCTAGTCCCTCCAGCGGGTCCTAAGCTCCAGGCAGACCAAGGCTGAGGATGGGGCAGGAAGGGCTGGCAAGCCAGGGGTGCGTGTCCTTGGCAGGGAGAACTCAATCTCCCAGGGGCTCGGGTTACCGGAAATGGTAAATCTCCCACTGCCTGCCACCTCCGACCAGGAATGTCTGCTGCCTGAGGGAACATCCTGTCCACTTGCCCCCAGAGAGCCAAGGGACAGCCCAGGACCTGGGCCCACCCTGTGATCCCCACCCTACTCCTGGGGTCTCCGGTTGACCTGTGGGGCTCCCCAGCCAAAGCGTACCTGTCATTCTGAGGCAGTGGGGATGGTTGTAATTGACCGATCATAGAAGAGACGGTTGGAAGGGACACCCCCAGAAGATTGAAAGCCACCCATTCACTCTTGTCAAATGTAGATTCTGAACCCCAAATTTGGGTGAACGTTCTGCTCTCATTGGCCCAAACACAGGAGGTAGCACGTGGGAGCCTTGAGACAGGACTAACCTGGTTGGAAGCCTGGCTCTGCCACATTCCAGCAGGGTGGCTTTGGGGAACTCACTGCACCTCTGGCCGCTCATCTCTGACCAGTGACAAAGCTGTGACGGGGACCCTGTGAAATTCACGGAGCTGACAGTGAGTTGCTTAGCACACGGCTGGGCACAGAGCCAGGACCCAATAAACGGTGGTCATCAGAAGTACTGGGAAGAAAAGGGGAAATAACCAGTAATTGTTAACGTGCGCAGGTATGCAGGTAACATGTAGGTTTTCTGCACTCATGGAGCCGACATGAGCCTTGGAGTCAGCTGGACCACAAACTAATACTTGCCAAACGGTGAGAGCATTATAGAGAAAACAGGGCAGGGTGAGGGGGACAGGGGCTGTTTTGGGGAGGGGAGCTGCCATTTTACACAGGTCGATTAGGGAAGGGGGCAGAGATGGGAAGGAAGCTGGGGCATGCGGGGAGGAACAGCACCCTGGGCACAGGGAATAGCAGCTGTAAAGGCCCCAAGGCAGGAATATCCTTAGAATGTTCCGAAAACAGCTAGGAGGCCAGTTACCTAACCTCACAACTAACTGCCCTGAGAGTGAGGTATAATTATCCCCATTCACCAGCAAAGGCTCACGAGGCTCAGAGAGGCTTGCCCAAGGTCACGGAAAAAGTGGCAGGGCCAGTATTCCAACCGTCCTTCTCAGCAAGATGTCCAGGGGAGACTGTCCCCAGAGCTCCCTCCTTCTCAGCAAGATGTCCAGGGGCGACTGTCCCCAGAGCTCCCTCCTTCTCAGCAAGATGTCCAGGGGCGACTGTCCCCAGAGCTCCCTCCTTCTCAGCAAGATGTCCAGGGGAGACCGTCCCCAGAGCTCCCTCCTTCTCAGCAAGATGTCCAGGGGCGACTGTCCCCAGAGCTCCCACGGGGAGGGGCAGGATGGGGAAAAGTACCCAAGTGTCCGAGGTGGAGTTCTGACTCCTTCCGACTGGCTGTGTGATCTCAGGTGTCACATCTCCTTGCTGGGCCTCACTGGCCTCAGCACTCATGGACCTGAAATGCCTGTTTGTCCACCTCCCAGTTAATGAGGGAGGGGGCCAAAGGGAGGAGGAGGGGAGAACATGATGCTCAGAGGTGACCCTGAGCTTCTCTGGCATCTCAGACCCAAGGCTCCTCCCCAGACAGGTATGAATGTTGCATGCAGCCCCTACCAACTTGGACCGCCCAGGGTGACCTCCTGCCTGGCCCCCAAGAGCGTGCACCCTGCCTATGCCTGCCCGGGGCCTGGTCCCCACTCAGCACCTGGGGCCCAACCACAGCCGGGAACCCGTCCTGCACTCCAGCCCCAGGTGTCAGACATGCCCCTCACCCTCAGCTCCCGGTGTCCTGACCAGGCAGAGGCCCGTGATCAGCCTTTGTAACCAGGGGTGCCAAAGTAGGCCAGCCGGCGAGGGCACCAGGCCAGACCCTGAGGCCCGGCCAAGTGCAAACAACATGCTTGGCGCCCAGATACGGGAGCGTTAGAGCGGGCAGGCTGCCCACTGCCCCCGTCACAACAAGCCATCACCTCCGTCCTGCCGCGAGGGGCCCAGGCACCTCCGCTGGGAGCAGGGGACTGCCAGGGAGGCCTCCTCCCCCACCCCCACGCCCCAGGAATGGGCAGTGGGAATCTCAGAGGCTGGACATGGAGATTCCAGATGCAGCAGCTGAGCAGGCAAAGCTGCAGAGACAGCTGAGGGGAGTGGGTGGGAAATTAAGGGGGGAAGGGAGGCCTTTTCAACATTATGGGCGGAGTTGGGGAGGGAGAGTCGGAGCTCCCCAGGGGCTGAGGGAAAAGTGGGGAAGGCACAGCACCACACGGGTTCCAAACTGGAACAGGGGAACCGGTAACAATGACAGCAGCCACCCCTTACTGAGTGTGCAAGGCCACCCAGCAGAACTTTGTGCAGGGATGGAAATGTTCTGTTTACAGCCGTCCAATAAGGTAGCCACTGGCCACTTGTGGCTACTGAGCACTTGCAGTGTGGCTGAGGCAACTGAGAAGCTAAATTGTTATTCAAAACTTTAACTTTTATTATGTTTAATTAAATCTTAAATTTACTACATAGTCACTGGTGGCCAGAGCTATCATACTGGATAGTGCAGGTTACACCATCATCAACCCATAAATTTTCTTTAAAAATGTTTATTTATTTATTTTGAGGGAGAGAAAGGGCGCAGAAGCAGGGGAGGGGCAGAGAGAGAGACAGAAAGAGAATCCCAAGCAGGTTCTGTGATGTCAGTGCAGAGACTGACGTGGGGCTCGATCTCACGAAGTGAGATCATGACTTGAGCCAAAATCAAGAGTCAGATGCTTAACCGACTGAGCCACCCAGGCACCCCAACCAATCCTTAAAGCAAGGCTGGAGGTACAGCTGTCTCCACTCTACAAAGGAGGAAACTGAGGCCTGCTCAAGGCCACACGGCTGGCAAGAGGCAGAGGGGAAATCAGAACCGAGGCCTGGCCCTTTCATGACACTCCCCACCCAGGGCTATTATTGTCAACGCTGGAAGGGACTCGCGGAAATTGTACATGTGTGGGCGATAAGGCTGCCCAATTAATCAGGACACCAAGTCTCTTGCTTTTGGCCCGAATTCTGTCAGCTATCCCCGTTATCACACGTTGACCAGAAGCTCAGACAGGCCATTTATAAAAGTCCTTGATTTCTTGACATGAAGGAAAGGCAAAACGATGACAGAATAATCCCAGCCGGTTGAGGAGCCAGTCTTTGAGAAAACGGGGAACCTTCAATGATAGGAAAGCTGGGCTTGGCCTCCCTGACCTTATCACCACAGACCCCAGCAGCCCCAGGCTCCTGAATGCCACTCCCTCTCCCAGGGCACATTTCCTGTCTCTAGGCCTTCATAAATGCTGTTCCCTTCTCCTAGGATGCTGTTCCTATGCCTCCCAGTCTAATCTACGCATCCATCCTTCAAGGCCAGGCTAAATTACCACCTCCGCTTTGAAGTCTTCCGGGACCCCCCACGAAGACATCTTTCTCTCCCACACATTCATACGACTTAATTTCTACCTTGTAGAGGACTAGAGATTTGGTCTTAATTATAGCCAAGAGAGTAAATGTCTCTACTCTCCTGCTTGAACCAAAGCTCCTTCAGGACAAAAACCAGCCTGAGTTTTCCCCCCTTATGTATATTTTAACCTTTAGACACGTCCCAATGCTGAGCAGCAGCTAGGATATTAATTAGACATTTACTAAAATATATTGAATTATAATAGTGGCTTAGAAGTCTGGGGACTCAATTTCTTATGGCTCGGCCCTCATCTCCTGTGATCCCCACAGGCAAGTCCCTTTCTTACTCTGGACCTCGATTTTCACATCTGTAAAATGGAAGGCAGTGATAGTATCTGTTTCATTGGGGGATTATTTGAACTTCTTATATTTATTTAACAAACACTATGTGCCAGGCACTGGACAAATATCATCTTCGTAACAACCCCATGAGATAGGTATTATAATTACTATCTCTGTTTCATAGAAGAGGAAGAAACGGCAGGAGAATTTAATAGATAAAAGAGATAATGCAAGTGTGTGGCCCAGGGTACGTGCTAAATATATGGCAGTAACACGTTCATTTCTGTATAATAAAGGGTCTACAGAATCGGGGGAAATGTAGGGTATTTCCTCAGGGCCAGGCACATAGTAAGTGTTCCTCTAAATATTTGCTGCTTGGGGCGCCTGGGTGGCTCAGTCGGTTGAGCGTCCGACTTCGGCTCAGGTCACGATCTCGCGGTCCGTGAGTTCGAGCCCCGCGTCGGGCTCTGGGCTGACGGCTCAGAGCCTGGAGCCTGCTTCCGATTCTGTGTCTCCCTCTCTCTCTGCCCCTCCCCCGTTCATGCTCTGTCTCTCTCTGTCTCAAAAATAAATACATGTTAAAAAAAAATTTTTTTTTAAATAAAAAAAAAAATAAATATTTGCTGCTAGATGAACTCAGTCTCAAATGTACCAATAATGGTCAGGACGACCCTAACTAAAGCCCTTGACCTGTCAGGCAGTGGCCACTGTCTTTACCATCAGAGCACATCCGTAGAGAACCCCTTTCCCGCCCCTTTCTTTCTCCAAGGATGGGAAGTAGGTAATGACTTTGGAGTGACCTCTGTCTAGCTGTGCTAATCCCATGGGTGAATGGAGATAAGAGAGTCTCATTAAGTCTCAAGGGCACAGAATACTCTTGACTTTCTCCAGTCCTGCCAGGGGCTTTGACATTCCTCTCCCCAGCTCCAGCCCAGCCCAAAAGAGGGCAAGAAGGAATAGAATTTGGGAAGAGAATGAACACGGATGGAGTTTCCATTCTGGCTCTCTCTCTGTGCCTCAATTTTCACAACTGTCAAATGACAGTAATTCTCACATCGCAGGGGTGGTTCTCAAGATCAGGTGAGACCACGTGTGTAAAGCAGAGGTTCTCCAGCTTTACTGTCCCCAAGGATCTCCTCAAGGATCTCTTGGCGATCCTGTTTACACACACGCTCCGATTCAGAAGGTTTGGGCGAGGCCCCGACTGCTGGAGCATGCAATTCTTTGAGTGAGAACAGCACCTTGCATAGGTTATGATAAAAGTTAGCTTTGCTCTTTCCTCTAGAGATTTAATCCTTAAGAAACATCTCTAGGGGGCTGGGACCGTTATTTTGCCACTGATGACACTGAGGTCCATTGAGACTGAGTGACTCACCTCACGAGGCAAGAAAGAGGCAGAAATCAAGTCCGGGGATCCATCTTTCCCAGGCATCACGCCATCCCAAGCCCCACCCATAAGCAGTGGCCAGACACACAGAGCTGAGGACACAGCAGCCCTGCCCCTCAGCCGCATCGCCAGCCCCTGCTGGGCCAGCCAGGCTTCCGGGCAGGGCCCCAGGCTCCCCCAAAAGAGGCCCCGGGCCATCACTTTCCCTCCCCCTACCCCAGACAACTTCCAGCAGTCACCCCCTCCATCGCCTTATAAAGTGGCCAGAGCTGCTCCTCTCCAAGTTGCAGTTAATTTTATATGGACTGAATCCACTGTCATCTCGCTGCACCCTTAGCCTCATTGCTTCACACATTCCTTCTGGAGCAACATTACCTAATTTAACCATAGCCCCTGCTCTCCGGGACTCTCAAAATAGCAGCTGCCAGCGGGGAATACGCCCGAATGTTATCAAAATAAACAATTCTCCCTCCTCCCCCACTTAGTCTGCACCAACCTCAGGACCCAGCCCCTGGGAGTGGGGAACCAGCGGCTCGGAGACTGAGGGGGCCGGGGGGAGACCCAGAGAGCCTGCCAAAGCCCTGTTCTCTCCATCCACCCAGCTCTCTCGTATGCCCTCTTCAAACACGTTCCTGGGATCTCCCCATGCCCCGCCTCCCCTCATATCCCCCAGTCATGGGCCCAAAACCCATGGGTCGTTGCTGCCCTGGTTTTGCCCAAGACTGGGATTCAACTTTCACTTTCTCCTAATAACAAAAACTACAATACTAACCATTTCTTCCATTCCCCGGGTATTCATTACCGGGTATTCACCTACTTTTCGCATGTTGGCCTGCTGACACCCGGGAAGCTGGGATTAGCGTTCTTTTGTTTCAGGTCACGAAAGGGGTGCTCAGAAAGGTGAAGCGACTCGCCCAGGGTCACACAGCCCAAAAGTGCCAGAGTTGGGGTGAGAAGCCAAGCCCGGCGGCCCCGAAGGCCCAGCCGTCATACCACCTTCTAGCTGGGACTCCCCTGCAGGGTCCGAGCCTCGGAGAGAAGGAGCACACGTGTTCTTACGTGCCAGAAGGAGCTTGCTCACCCGGTATATTACTGTAGGGTCTGCTTACGTGGCTGACACCAAACCACGGGGGCCTATTACGCCTAGCTCACATTTCACCCAGATCCTATGGGCCCTAAGTCTGTCCCCAGGGCCCCAGGGGCACAGGCTTGCCTGTCAATCTGTCTCCGAGACCCTGCCTCCTGCTCCCCACCCGTCCCGCCATGTGCCGCCGTGTGCCTTTGAGCTGGGCTACCACATTAAAGCAGGGAACACCCAAGCTGACATACCTTGGGCGCAACCGGTGGTTAACGAGCTGCAAGGGCGGGCCTCCCCGTCCCCGGCTGCCCAGAATAATCATTAACCGTGACAGAGCCAAGGCAGGAGCCCAGGCGGCGGCTGGGGTGCTGAGGCCCCTGGTGCTCGAGGGGGTGGCTTGGACCACCTGACTTCCTCAGCTGGCCACGAAAGCTCAACCCGGTATCACCAGGGCCGGCAGTCCAGCCACTGCCGTGGGGGCACTTACAGAAGCCCGAGGTCTCTCTTCACTCACAGCCTGTCCTGCCCCGCTCCCCTCCCAGCACTATGAAGACCCCTAAGTGAAGAGCTATAGATGGGAGGATGGACCCTGGGGCTTGGGGCCTTCTGAAAGGGTGGGGGCAGAACAAAATGGAGCCCCCAGGTTTACCTAGTACCAAGGACCAGAGGCAATTTTCAAACTAATGGTTCCTGTCATTTGTCAACTGTCTCTTCTGGCTGCAGGAGAGTTATATGATCTCTAGTCTTCGCCAAAACCCTGTGGAAGACGGTATTACCAATCCCAGCTGACAGATGAGGCTCAGAGAGGTTAAGCCACCGGCCCAGCATCATAGAGCAGTCAGCGATGGAACTAGGGCAGGAGGCATAGCATAGCCGTGAGTCCTGCCAGGGCAAGAGCTGAGCCTTCTGGAAGATGGGATCTGGAGAAGGTACCTGAGGCCAGCAGGAGGCGGGATGGTGGGGGGTGGTGAGGAGGCTCTGGAGCAGTGAAGGGGGAGGGGTGGGACCTGCACCCCCCTCCCCCAGTTGTTCTCCATCCTCCTCTGTTTAGAGAATTCCCTTCAGTTGCTCAGGTGAAACGAAGGTGAGGCCCAGGCAGGCTGAAAGCTTTGATCTTATCACACATTCCTGCCCCAGCCACCCCTTCCCTTCTCCCCACCTCCCCCCACCCCCACCCCCCATCCAGGAGGTGGAAAACCAGGCTGACTTAACTCTTTCATCCCACTTCCTGAAACCAAATCCAGGCCAGAGCTGGTCTCTGCCTCCCTTCCTCTCTCCCGGGAGGGGCAAAAGAGGACCAAGGAGGAAAGCAGGAGCTTCAGACCCACCCTCCTCATTCAATGTCACAGAGCCCCAAACCTGAACTCTGTGTGCAGCTCTCATTTCTCCTAAATTAAAATCACCAGGGGCACCTGGGTGGCTCAGTCGGTTAAGCATCTCTGACTTCAGCTCGGGTCACGATCTCACGCTCCGTGAGTTCGAGCCCCGTGTCGGGCTCTGTGCTGACAGCTCGGAGCCTGGAGCCTGCTTCAGATTCTGTGTCTCCCTCTCTCTCTGCCCCTCCCCTGCTCATGCTCTGTCTCTCTCTGTCTCAAAAATAAATAAAAACATTAAAAAAAAATTTTTTTTTAAGTTAAAAAAAAAAATCACCAGACACAGCATAAATAGCCCCTGTGCTTTTCCACATCCATGAGCTCATCTGAGGCTCACGACAAAACTGGCCTGCTCTCCTCTCCAGCCCTGTGGGTCTTCTCACCTGCCCCAGTCCAGGGGGAGCTGTGTCCCCCAGTCCCCTCTTCCCACAAGCTAATTTCAAGGGGAACAGACTGAAGTAACTGGAATAACAGATGGGGGCTAAGACAGAGTCACAAAGAGTCCAGCTATCTCCCAGAGATTGAGTGGCCCTGAAAACCTGCTCTTGTAGCCTCCTCCCCCACAACCCATGCCTTTTATCGACTAGTCCACCACCCAGCTGGTCTCCCTGTCAGACTATAAGCTCCATGAATCCGTGGCTGGTTATACCTAACCTAGGGCCTGGCGCAGAGCTGACACTCCATAAATGTTTGCTGAATGAATGAATCAGTGAATGGTCCCCTTTTGCATCTGGGGAAAATTAAGCTCAGGGAAGTTACAGGACTTGCCCCGGATCACACAGGCAGGGCCAGGAGGGGTCCAGGAATCTGTGGCCCTGAACATAATGCCCATTCACTAAACATGGACAGCACCCCAGATGTTAGCTCAGCAGCAGGTACCCAAGGGGCACAGGGGTGAACCGATGCGGACAAACCCCTGCAGGTGTGATCCCGGGCCCACAGGAGAGGACAGGTTAGGAGGTCTAAGGGAGCAGGCAGCCATGTCCTCCATCTGGCTCCCCGCTGCAGGGCCTGGCACCCGTGGGCTGGTAGCAACCATGAAGGAAGGCATGGGATTGGCAACATGGTAGGTTGTGCAATGTGGCTACCTCCCCAGGCTCCAAAGAATGGAATACCACCATCTCTTGAGGGGAAGCTACCAGCTTTCTCCAAGAACTCGACGTTCTGTTCCTCTGAGTTGGCAGGAGGCCAAAGAGAAAGAGCAGAGTCCATTTTGTGGGTAGAAAAATCAAAGCCCAGGAAAGATGGTCAGTAGTTGGCTGGCAGCTAAGTGGAGGCCCAGGCCCTGACCTCCTGCCTCCTGGTCTGGCCAGGTAAAGGGTGGGGGACTGGGATGGATAGCAGCTATCTCGGTGGCTTCCTCTCATTCTTTTCCTCCGTGTTAATGACTCCAGCAGCAGGCCAGGGCCTTCCTGCCCACACACTTGACAACAATGTGAATCTAGAGACGACGGGGACGCACGACTTCTGGACCCTTGCCCCAGACGCCTTCTTGCTCCACCAGCCAAATCCTCTGCTTGCTCTGCGAGCCCCGCTTCCTCCAGAAAGCCTTCCAGATACCTCAAGCCGAACTGATCTTCCCCTTCCCTGGCAGTCTGCTCCTGCCTGCACTTCGAGTTGCACTGGGTGCTTATGGTTCATGGGTCCTGCCTCCCCAAGACCTAGAGATCCTGGAGAGAAGGGACCCTGCCTCTAATTTCTTGCAGGAGGACGGACAGAGGTGGATTCAGCTCCTACCTTCCTCTCCACATGGCTGTGTGATCTTGGGCAAGTCACTGCTCTCCACTGAGCTGTTTCCCATGAGAAATGGAGGTATATTCCCAACTACATGGGAGAGTAGACAATGCAGATAAAACACCTACAACACAATGTCTAGCACACAGTAGGTCCTCAGGCAATGAATGAATGAATGAATGAATGAATGAATGAATGAATTCCTGACTCTTCCACTGCACAAGGATGCTCAAATGACACAGTTTGGGACTTACACGTAGATTATGCTCCCAGCCGGGGCACGAGGTTCTGTGCTCTGTGTTTCACCAGGACTGAGGCGGGCACACGGATGGCTCAGAGCAGGCCCCACCTGGCAAAAATTCACTTAACTCCAAATGGCAAAACCTGCAGGCCCCATAAGGAGCTTGGGATGTGACTGAGAAGGATCCAGGTTCTCAAGGGTCTCAATCCCAGGGAAAGCCAAATCCATTTCCCGACGGAATGTTATCATTAAGTTGGGATGGAGGCCAAGGGGCAAAAGGCACCCAAATCTGTGAAGTAGGAGCTGGATAAGCCCACATGGCAGATACGTGGTTTTCTGTACCCTCCGCCAAGACCAGCCCGGTTCACCTCCTCCATGTAGCCTGTCGTGACTACACTAGCCCTCCCAGACTGCCCCTTCTCTACACCCAACAGGCTGGATCCACTGGGAGAGGGATGACGACTTTGGAGGCAGACAACCTGGGCTCCCCTCCCAGCTGTGACACGTACTAGATGGATGAATTGAGCCAGCCGTTCCCCTGCTGTGCCTCAGTTTCTCCCTCTGCAAAATGGAGATAAGAAGGCCAACCTCAAGATTGCTGGGAGCATCATATGCAACAATGCCTGGAGGGAGAGAGCTCCGTGTGTGGCTTGTTTCAAGAGAAGATGGGTTTTTTTTTTTTTAGCGTTTATTTATTTTTGAGAGACAGAGAGAGAGTGCAAGTGGGGGAAGGGCTGAGAGACACACACAGAACTTGAAGCAGGCTCCAAGCTCTGAGCTGTCAGCACAGAGCCCAAAACAGGGCTCGAACTCATGAGCCGCGAGATCATGACCTGAGCCAAAGTCGGACGCTTAACCGACTGAGCCACCCAAGCACCCAGAGAGGGTGGCGGTTTTTAATCAAGAGAAGGCATGTGTGCTCACTGAGCACTAGCTGACAATCTAGGTGCCTGAGGTCACTGGGGAGGAGAACTTGGAGGACCCAGGGCAGAGTAGACACTGGTCTGTCCTCAGGAAACTCCTAGGTCTCTGTTCTTCTGGCCCAAGGGTCACAGGAAAGCAAACAGCAGAGGAGGGAGAAAAGCCTGTTAAGTGACAGAGGCCACTGGGGCTAGGATTTATGAAGCCAGAATTTCAATCCATCCAGCCCAGTGAGGCATCCAAGAAGAGGCATAATCCCAGTTCGCAACTATTTGAAAACTGGAACCGCCAAACAAGGAGAGGGGATGAGTCAGCTGGGGTGAGGGGGGGGAAGCCAGCGGCAGCAGGATGTGGGGCCAGAGCTGGCTCCTTGGGGGTGAGCATGGGGAAGGCAGGGAAGGGAGAGGGGGGGGCAGAGACCCAGAGGTGGGCTGGGAAGGGGCCAGAGGCAGCTGGGAATTCCCAGCCCCGTGCCAGGAGACCATCTGTGGGGTCACCCGAGGCCACCTCTCAAGTCCTCCCCCTGCCCAGCCCCAGGCTGCTTCCCCCTCCCCAAACTGGGACTGGGGAAAAGATGGGGAAAGACGCCAGACGTGACAAAATGAGACACCTGGACGTGAGGCACCCTAGTGGGGAAGGGGCAGGTCTCAGCAGCCCAAGGCACAGGGTGGAGGGAGAGGTCACCGTGCACTTGTGAGTCTCTTTCCCTTAGCCCAAAGGGGTCAGAACTAGGGCTGTGCAGCCCCACAACCCTGGCAAGTGACCTGCTGCAGGCTCCCTCGGGGCTCCCCGGGCAAGGTCTTATCTCCTCGAGTGCGGGCCCAAAGGAGAGTGGGGCTGGGACAGGGTCCCGGGAAGCCCCCTGGCCACTCCCTTTAAGATGCATGGACATCCTCTCTGCACCCATGGGAGCCACACGGCCACGCCTCTGGTTGCTCAGAGCCCAACTGCACACATCTGGGAAGGGGACAACGCGTCCACAGGCCCCAGCCTTTCCCAGGCCACACCCCGGGGTGTGCCCCCCTCCTGCTCCCCCACCAGGAAGGAACAATCAGGGTGGAAGGGTGGACTCTGTCCTGCAGCTGCGGCCTCAGTGGGGGAAGGGGGGCAGTGACAGATCAGATGCAGTTCCATCCAGGGCTCCTGGACTGAGAAAGAGGAGAGGAGCAATGGCTTCCATCTGCTTGGTCAGTGCGGGGTCTGGGTCAACAGCTGGCAGCAGTTCTGATCAGGAAAAGTGTGCCCTGCTGGGCACCGGGAACCCGCAGTCAAATGTCGCTCCGGCTTAGCCCTCAGCAGGAACGATACGAACACAACAGCTCCATTTGTCAAACACCAATTCCACTGCGCACAGCAAGCCAGGGGCGTCTGCAGGGCCTCGTGTCCACCAGGGAAACAAGCATCATGATCCCTACTTCTGACCCGAGGCTCAGAGAGATGAAGGAACTTGCCCAAGGTCACACAGCCAGTTGGGCCGCACTAAGACTTGAAGGCAGGGCCCTTTGAGCCCACACTTTCCCTCGATCACAGGACCCAAGAGAAAGGGGTTCCAAGTCCAGTGAGGACACAGACAGGCGGAAGATGGCAGTGTGGGCACCCCAGCTTGCCCCACATGCTCCGGGTCTCAGCACAGTGCAGTGGCAGGGAAGGACAGCTGCCCTGTGCCCATGGGCCAAAGCAGCCCCTTCTCAATCCTCTGCAAGGAGCCTGGGCCTTATTGACTGGCCGGCTTCTCCCAAGGCCATTGATTCATTCACTGGATAAATGTTCACCTACTATTGCTGGGCACTGGGCAAATTGCACTGAATAAAATCTGAGTCTATGTCCTCATGGAGCGTCCATGCTAAACTGGGGGGAAGGCGGTAAATTCTAAATAAACGGACAAATACCTAAGCATGAGCTCAGGCCGTGGGGTTCTAAGGAACCAGCCGGCAGCTCCTTAGATGCATCCTCAGCAAGACGTCCCCCCCCACCACACACACACACCTGCTCCACAGGCCAGTGCAGAGGCCCCAGCTTGGGCTGGGTGTGCGTGGGGTGCTGCTGACTGCCCCCCCTCTGAGTCCGCCCCCTGCTGCCCCCATCCCTATGCCCGCCCCCTCCAACACACCCTGGAGTTTTCCCATCTCAATTAGTGGCTGCTCCTTCTGGAGATGCTCACGCCAAAGACCGTGGAGACTTCCCAGACTCCTCTCTTTCTGTCCCGCCCCTTCCCCAATCCATCAGCAATTTCCTGTCAGCCCTACCTTCTAGATACACTCAGGATTCGGCCGCCTCGTCCCAACTCCATCGCTCTGGTAGGAGTTCCCATGGTCTCTGGCCTGGATCTCGGCTTGCTTGCTTTTGCCCTTGACCCTCCGCATTCTCTTCTCTGCACGGCAACTAGAGTGACCCCTCATCTCACTCAGAAGCAAAGGCCTTCTCGTGGCCCGGGCTCGGCACATCAGCCACGCTCCCCCCGACCCATGCCACATCGGCCTCCTTGTTTTCCGCAGGTATGCTGGACGCATCCAGGCCTTTCCATTAGCTATTCCCTCGGCCCTTTCCCTAGGTACCTGCATGCTTCTGTTCAAGCGTCATCTTATCAGAGGCTTTTCCTGATCCCTCATCACTCTGTACCCTCTTCCCGGCTTTATTTTTTTCATCTGAGCGCTTACTGCCCTCCAACATATTATATTTATTATCTGTCTTCCCACACGAGCTATAATGCAAGTAACACGAGGGGAGGGAATTTGACTTTTTGTTCTCTGCTGTAACCTCGGCGCCTAGAACCCCATCAGGTACTTAGAAGATACTCGATAATCCTTGTTGAATACATTCTACATCTACCACACACCTGTAGGGGACTTCAGTTCATGGGATATTTAATCACATACATCAGCAGTCCGTTCATTCATTCAACACACACTGCAAGCCTTTGTGCACCAGATAGACGCCCCCCTAAAATCCAGAGAACAGAGAAGCAGGGTGCCCTCCTCCACACCTCAGGGAAAGGGCTCCGGGAGGTAGTCGGGAGCTGGTCCTAAGGACACGTCAGGGAGGCCACAGGGATGTTCCTAGGTCCCTGCGACTCTGGCACAGGTGGGCGTGGGGAAAGGTGGGGAGGGTGGGTTCTGGGGGCCGCCGACACTTGAAAGCCTCACATTCCCAGGCCTCAAAGAGCCGCCTTGTTCCCAGGGCTTACGTGATGGTGCCCCTAGCCCAGCCACCCCCAGCAGCCATGAGCCGCTCCCCTCTCAAGGCCACTATTGACACGGACCCAACACCAGCAGTGAGGCTGGCGTCTCCCCGCAAAGCGAGTTCCACACATTCTTCTAGGTTTCAGTCAGCCAGCTCTGGGCGCTGGGGCGGCCAGCAGGCCAGGGCCAGGCCCTGGGAGCAGGAGGGGGCAGCAGGGCCAAAGGGGCCAAGGCCTGGATTGGGGCAACATGCCAGCTGGGTAGGATCCTCAGCCCAGCCTCCCTCTTCCCGGCAGGAGGGAGATGGGGGCAAGACCAGGGTCGGCCCTGGGGGGAGGGGGCATTGTGCTCACCATATCCTTGGGAAGCTGCTGGGGGATGGGGTCAAGTTCGCCCATTCTTCTTCTAGCCTGACCTCTCACATCTGGGATGGACTGGGGTGGGGGGCAAAAGGCCAGAGCTGAGAGCCCTTCCTGCACCTCCCAAGTGGCTTGAGGGTCCAGAATCTATGTCTGGCTTCCAAGTGGCCTCTGAATCATGGCTCTGTATCTTTCCACATCTTGGGCAGCCTTTCTGACTCTCCTGAGATTCTCGCCCCAAGGCCAAGCAGCCTGGGAACCTCTGCAGACTCGCCCTAAACCTTGAGCCCCCAGGCGCCAACCAGGGAACCCAGTGAGGGCTCCATGCAAGGCACCTAGCCTTCTTCCCCCTCACTCCCCACACAGGGTAGGGCCCAGCCTGGCCCACTTGGGCCTTCAAGCTTTGGGAGTAATTCGACAGTTTATAGGATCTCAGGGAAAACTTGACGAGGAGACTAATTAAGAAACCTACAAACGAACAGGTAGTCCCATAAATGACTGCCCTGGAGTTAAGTCTCTCTAGGCTCCTGCCAGGATAGGCATCCCCAGGAGGCCCCAGGATACTGAGGCATGCTCATCCTGAGTACCTCTGTCCCCGAAGCCAGACCTGAATACTCCTTGTCTGAGGGAGCCTCTGCACTACCTCAGACCTGAGTTCTTAATTTTATCAACATCGGTGACAACGGTTTGATTCACATCTACTGCCTGCTACAAACAAGTGAGATAGGACTCAGAGTGGCGAGGAGAGCTTTGTCTGGCGTCAAAGCCTGGCTCATGGTACCACTGAGTATGTGTGTACTGTGAGCCACTGGGCAAGTTATGCAACCTCTCTGTGCCTCGATGTCCTCTGCTTAGAGAATGGGGACCACACTACTAGCTATGGTTTAATGCATTCAACAGATATATTGACTGAGCACTTACTACCTGCCAGGTGCTAAAGACAGAGCAGCAGAACAAAAACGCACAAGGTCCTGCTGTCATGGAGCTTAAATTGGTGATGGGGGGCAGGGAGGAGAGAGAGAACTAAGTAAACAAATACATGTCAGATAGTGACAAGAAAGAAAAAGCAGTGTAAGGGGACAGAGTATGTTGGGCAGAATAGTCAGAGACTTGAAGGAAGACAGGCAGAGGGTCATGTAAATATTTGAGGGACAAATGTTCTAGGTAGAAGGAACAGCAGATGCAAAGGCCCTGAGGTGGCAGTGTGTTTGGCATATTCGGGAAACAAAGACCAGTGTCACTAGAGTGAGTAAGCAAGGGGAAAGTTGGCAAGAGGAGAGATTGTAGAGGGAGTGGGGGAGGCCAGATCCCAAAGGGCCTTGTGGACTATATCAGGTCAGGGGCGTGGGTCTGATGGTGAGCAACGCGGGGAATGCTGGGAGATTCTGAGCAGGGGAATGACATGGGAGAATTTGTTGAGAAACTTTGTGCCTGGCAAACTGTAGGCACTCGATAAGTGTTAACTATCCATATTATTTTGTTATCATATGACCTGGCACCCCAGCACCTCCCTCCCTACCACCTCAAGCCCTCAACCCAGTCACCTTCTGCCACCTTCCTTTCACCCTGTCTTCCAGGCTGCGCCTCAGACCCACGGATCCCAACTTGCCTGTGTTCAGCCTGAGAACAGGCCCGGGCCAAGCCAGGCGGGGGCCACTACTCCCCACACACAGGGAGCGGGGCCATCTCTGCCCCTTCCAGCCTCCGCCTCCCTCTATGACCTATAGCCCTCCCTCTGGAAATCCCCAAGGCACGCTCGTTACAACCCCTTCCCACCAGCAAGTCTGGGGCAAGGGGAGGGGGCATGCAGAGCATGCCAGTTATGTCCAGGGGAGTCTGAGATGGTGCTACCCCTGAGGGAAGGGGAGGCTCCTCCATTTCCTGCCCGCCCACAGTCTCCCTGGTGAGGAAACCCAGGCGAGGCAGGAAACAGGTATCTCAGTGACTTCCCTCCGCAGCCCTGGAAAACACCGTAATCACGGCAGCCCCCTCAAGATTCCGGTCTCCTGGCAGGACTGGCCCCAAGAAAGGAAAGGCTAAGGTCCCAGCAGGAAGAAAAGGGGTCAGCAGGCCAAGGCAGGCGCTGAGTCACCCGGGCCTGGCCCCCACCCCCAGCAAGCCTCTCCACCTCCTCTGAACTGAAATTACTCCCACACTTAATCACAGACCACCGCTTCCTGTCTCCTGCCCCCAGGGAGGTCTTGAGCTCCCTAAGGACCACCTTACCTTCGCTTGTGTGCACTGTTGGCTTGTGGATGTGAACCAAAGGGCGGAAAAGATAAAGGGCAGTGGGCGAAGAAGAGCCCAAGGCTTGCTGGGGCACTGGGTTAGGAGCCTGATGTCATTTAAAAAATGTACCACGAACTCCTTACCCCATTTTACAGATGCGGAAACTGAATGCTCAGGAAGAAGAAACTGCCTCAGATCACAGGCTAGAAAATGACAGAGCTGGGATTCAGCTTTTGTGGGTCCATGAGACTCCAGAAGCCAAGATCTTTCCAGCTCTCCACCATCAGCCGGGGGGTGGGACACTGAAGACCTCGGTGTGGTTGCTGACAAGACCATAATCCCACAGGATTGGAACTGCCTATTTACCCATCTCAGTTCTGGGAAAGCAAAGACAGGACCTATTCTTGCTCACCCGTAAACCCCAGCCAGATGCGCTGGTATGCAGTAGGTGCTTAGCAATATCTGCCGAATGAATGAACCCTTGAACCCCCACTGACTGTCATGGAACACTGCTCAATGAAGATATGTTGAATGAACAAGTGAATGAGATGATTGGCTGCAATCTGGAATTTCTGTTGAAATTCCTCCCGCACACAGCAAATAGCTCCACCCTCCTCCTCACTCTGACCACTGTAGAACCCAGCATTCAGGAGCCCCTCTGCAGAGGCAGAGCTGGGGGAGTTTCAGAAAAGGAAGACATCCCATGTGCTAGGTTGGTGCCTACTTTTTTGGAAAAGTAAAGATCAAGTTCAGATGGGGACTGGGAAGCAACTGGTTGGGCCCTGCTGGATGTGCAGGGGTGAGAGGCTGAGAGAGGGGATTAAGGAAGCCCTGCAGACAGGGAGTGGGGGAGGAGAGTTGCTAGGTGGGCGGGGCAAGAGAGCTGAGGGGTCAGGTCTGGGGTGAGGGCTGAGCACAGACGTGAGATAGAGGTGGCCAGGACAGGGATACAGTCACTGGGTGAACACCGGCTTAGAAAAGCCCCTCTCTTGGCTCTGAGAAGGGGAGGGAAGAGGGCAGTGGCAGGGACAGGGACCACCTAAGATCACCTCAAAGAGGGTGGGGGTGGCTCTGTGGTTCACCAGGGCAGGCCCAGTTCCCCAAAAGTGCCCCCACCCACATCTGCCACCAGCGGCCTGCCCACTGCCCCTGCCCCACCCTTCTCGAGTTCACTCAGGTCCTCAGAGCGTCTTCTGGCCAAGCATTCTTTCCCTCTGCATGGGCCCATCCAAGCTCAGAGCCGGGAACCGGGCTGTAATGGCAGGCCTCCCCTGCACCTGAGGACCCAGGAAGAGGCCAGTGGGAGACAGACCCACTGAACATCCGCCACTTAACAGGCCAAGCACCAGGCACTTTCACGCGCCTTCCATCCAGTCCTGCCAACCACCTTCAAGCTATATGTACTTGGAGGTCATGCATTTTGAGTTCCCTTTGGCCTTGTGGGCTGGTCTCAGAAAGGTTAACTAGCTTGCCGGAGGTCACACAGCTACTCCAGAAAAGGACAGGGATGGATTCAAGCCCTGGGCTGCAGGACTCCAAGGCCTGTGGGTGTTTCACACAAACCTCAGCTGTGTCCGAAGTGGTTCTTTACTTGTGCCTGCCTGGTTACTAGCTCCCCAACGGGCCAGACGGCCTGGTAAGGTTCCAGTGAGGATTGATAGGCTCCCCATCACCAGAGAGTGCCCCCTTTCCAAGTTGGCACAGAGAGGGGTGCCCTTGCCCCGCCAAGTTCCCGCCCTGCTCGAAGTTTCTCCGCCTGGTCCTCAGGAATGGCAGGCCGGGCCATGCCTAGAGCGACTGGGAGACTCGGCAACGTGGCCGGGCGACCCATGGGCTCTCCCGCGGGCCGGCCCCGCCCCCGACCCCACGCAAGGTTCCCTGGACGCCCCTCGGGACTGCCCCACCGCGGAGGGTGGCGCCGGCCTGTGCCTGCCCGGGGTCCCTGGCGGGCGCCGCAATCCCGAGCCAGAGTCCCAGCCAAGTTGGCGGGCGCGGCGAGCGGGGCCCGGGGCGCCCCCCGCCCCGCACACTCACCGCGAGCAGCCGCCCGTGCAGCAGCAGCGCCAGCAACAGCGCGCCCGCCGCCCGCTGTGCCATGGCCCGGCCGGCTCCGCTCGCTCTCTCGCTCGGCGCCCGCCCGAAGCCGCCCGCTCTCCAGCCTGCGGAGTCCTCGGGACGGCGCGGCCCGCTCCCGCCGCCCCCACCCCTCCCGCCGCTCGCCCGCCCCGCCCCGCCCCGCCCCGCGGCCGGCCGCCCCGCCCCCGGGCGCCAGGCCCCACCCCGGACCGCCCCGCCCCGCCCCGCCGCTCCAGGCCCCGCCCCCGGACCGCCCCCGGACCGCCCCCAGACCGCGGGCGCCGCTCGCTGGAGCCCAAGCCCCCGGCGCAGCCAACTGGGCCTTTGTCTGGGCCCCCCCAGCCCCCTCGGCGCGAGCCGCGGCCTAGCCCGGCTCCCCGCCAAACCCGGCCTGGAGTGCGGGATGGGACGGGGCCCTGCGCGCCGACACCGGCCGCGGCTCCTCGCGCACGCGACCCCAGCACGGACCCCACACCCCCCTCTCGCACCCGGCGCCGGGACTCCTCACTCGCGCGCCCAGAAGTCCGCGCGCTCTCACACACGCCGCCTGCACACGCGCACCCGGGCACGTTCACACACACGCCAAGCTGGCCTCCCCCCCCACCTTTCACACTCGCGCACGTTCACGCCCTGGCCCCCCGGCCGACTATCTTCACGCGCTCAGACGCACACATGGTCTTTTCAGAACTGTCACCTCTGCAGGTGACATAGCGGACACGACTTTCACACACTCAGCCGCTCACGTCCCTATTCACACGTTTACACGGACTCACAAGGGAATCCCAGACCCGAAGTGTAAGGACGTGTTTTCGTACACAAATGCCACACAGGCCTTTTGCTCGCACACATGCTGGCCCGTCTTTTTTACCTTTTCTCCTACGCTAACTGCAGCGATTTATTAATTTTTTTTAACGTTTATTTATTTTTGGGAGACAGGGAGAGACCGAGAATGAGCAGGGGAGGAACAGAGACAGAGGGAGACACAGAATAGGAAGCAGGCTCCAGGCTCTGAGCTGTCAGCACAGAGCCGGACGCGGGGCTCGAACCCACAAACCGCGAGATCACGTCCCAAGCCGAAGTCAGTTGCTTAGACTGAGCCACCCAGGCGCCCCTAACCGCAGTGCTTTACAGTGCGCCCTAGAGAGCGAACTGAATTGCCCCTCGCACGCACCATTTTCCCCACCAACCACTCACGGACCCACTTGCATGGACGTAAATCTCAGCCCCCGGCGCCACAGACCCCCGAGTCCCACACGCAGGCCCAGACACAGACCCTGTCAAAGCCCTAGTCACAGATGCTTGGGTGGTAAGTCCCAGTCCCCGATGATCCACCTCTGACACAGACCCACAGACAGCACACTCGGCCATGCCACTGGGCCTCTCTGCCTGGCTCGGGTCTCCTTTCTGCCTGAAAATTTCCAGGGCAACCCACGCTCATGGGTGGAGAGAAAACCGGCCTGTGTGTGCGTGTGAGCATGTAGCGTAGAGGAAAACCTTTTGAGTAATGATAGAGGGAGGAGAATAAAAACTGAAGTTTCCATTGTTTCCTGTGAGAGTTGCTAGGTTCCAGAGACTCATGGCTGGGTTTGCAGCCAGGAGTGAGGTGAGCTGTGGACAGAAGGAAATGCCCAGCTAACCGGGCGGCACCAGGCCTGGCTCCGGAAGGCATGTTCCCTGTGATAGGGGCCTGCAGGCTCCCGGTCACTCTGTGGCCTCCCATCTAGGCGCCTGGGGGATTGAGAAAATGCTGGCGTCCCGACCCCCATCCCAGACAGATGCTCCATCCCCCAAAAGATTGGGTTCTTCACCCTGTGGGGCCTATTTCTGGGGGACCAGCTCAGAGCTGTAAAGGACAAACACTACATCTGCAGTGCTTTGGTCAACTCCCTGGCCCCAACCCAGATGCCAGGCACAACACCGAGGAAGGACTGTTACTGCTCCAAACAGGGAGATTCAGGTAGACCGAGGAGGGATGTCTGATCTTGGCCCTTGGTGAATCCCTAATCTGGTGGCAGGAAGCAAGAGGATATAGTCCCCTGTCCTCATGCTGTTCTCGGTCTGATAGAGAATCCCACCCCTCCCGCCTCACTGTGCAATCCTGAGCAAATTAGTCAACCTTTTGAGGCCTCAGTTTCATCATCTAGAAAATAGGGAAAGGGGGCACCTGGATGGCTCTGTTGGTTGAGCATCTGACTCTTGGTTTCATCTCAGGTCATGATCTCACCGTTGATGAGTTCGAGCCCCGTGCTGGGCTCCACACTGACAGTGCAGAGCCTGCTTGGAATTCTCTCTCTCCCTCTCTCTCTCTCTGCCCCTCCCCCACTCACTCTATCAAAATAAATACACTTTAAAAATATCTTTTAAAAATTACAAAAAAGAAATTAGGAAAAGGAGACTAATACTAAGACCTCTCTCACAGTGCTGTCGGGGGTCAAAATGAATGAATGAATCTATTTCTTAAAACAGAACAGCTTCAGGCACATAGTAAGCACTAAATAAGTGGTAACTCTTTCTCTGATCGCTGTCTCTGGATGAGCTCCCAATCCGAAGAGGGAGACACAATTCCACCCTCAGGGGCTCTAGTCTGATGGAGGAGCAGTGTTGCACCCAGTGTGTTGCTCCTAATCTGAAAACTAGGTATAGCCTTCACCCCCAGGACCTCCGGCATGATGGATGAGCACAGCCTTGCATTGGAGCACTCCCTCTCTGATGAAGAAAGTTACAAAACTCCACTGACTTCAGAGTTGGCAGGTGGCCAGCCTTGGTGGCGGGATTTTTCCAAGGCCTTTGCTGTCTGTGGAGGGTCAGCGTCCGTGACAGATCACATTTTGGGAACTGCCCCGGTGTCTTTTCCCCACCTCGGGCCCCTTAAGTCCCGGAGCTTTGGCTTCTTGGATGATTTGCTCATGGGCGGAACAAGCAACCCTTTGTAGATGTGTGGTTAAGACTAAACCCGAGCTATAAGTCTTGCTGGCTCAGAGGGGTCGTGCGAGAGACGGTAAAGCCGACTGGAGGCTGGAAGGAGCAGGGCTGACGCAGAGGGCAGGAAAATACGGCCTGTCCGGAAAGTCTTCCAGAATAACTCCACCCACCCTGAGGATTGGTCATCCACCGATTTATTCTGTATCCTTTCCTTCCCACTAAAGGATCTGGCCAGCTCTGTTTTCCTTTGCAGTCCTTGATATCTTTAGTAAATGTTCTCAAGTTGCTTTGTCTAGGGCCTGGCTATCTCCTCATATGGCTTAAAAGGGAAGCAGAGGCAGAACTTTGGGGCTTTGCTGAGTCCGGGAGGCGCCTGTAATCGCACCGTGTGCACTCATAGCTCAGGGTGCTCGTCATACTCTTGGAGAGAAACAATTCAAGTCTTGCACAAGGTGCCTTAGATAAGGAGAGACTCTGAGAGTTTGGATAGGTAATAGTAGCCAAACAATCTGGCTTCTGAGAAACAGGAGTTGGGTGCCTTCTGGAACCAGCAGCCAGAGTTTGTGGGTGACCTGTCTGCCACTCCAAAATTGACAGGACTCAGCTTTTTTTGGCTTGCACTTCCACTCCAAATCTTTTCTCTGCCTCGGAGCTTCTCATTTGTTTCACAATCCTTTATTCATTCATTCATTCAGAGCTACAGTGAATGGTGGGGCAGGTTGTTCACCGAACAAGAGTATGCAGCCAAGTGGGCCCTGCTTGGGGGCTAGATCTGCCCAGAGAGGGTACCTTTTGTTCATATGAGCAAAAGCACCGTATGGGCTAACTGTGGACCTGCATTCATTCAATAATGAAATGAATACCTATTTTGTGCAAAGGTTCCAGTACCTGTGTGGGAAAACAGATGCTGGCAGGGTAAGGATATGTCCTTGGGTGATAACATAGAACAGGAAAATTGGTATTAAAAGGGAGTGGAGATGGAGGAGAGGAAACCTGGGGGTGATGTGAAGAAGAGGAGGAGGCAGACAGAGGACACAGTTCTAAGCAGGCAGTAAAAGTTCCCATGAGAAGGAGAGGACCCTACAAGGCCTGGCAAGATACAGTCCTGCCCATTTCTCTAGCTACCTCCTTCCCCCAACATGGTCTCTACACATGCTTTTCCCTCTCCCCGAGTGCATTTCCCACCCAATACCCCCTCCTCTTCATCCTACTCTCTTTTAGCGTTTAGCTCGAAGATCGTGCCACCATCGAAGCCTTGCCTGACCTCCCAGGCTAGGTCATGTCCCCTGCTGTACTTTCCCACAACCTGCCTCCCCCAAGCTTCTCTCTCAACATTTTTACAGTTGCAATAATTTGGAAGATCGTTTAATATTATGAGGCATAATAAAGGCAGGGAGCGTGATGGTCTGATTTCTGTCTTGTTCCCAACTGTATCCCCTGTGAAGGGCACAGTGCCTGGCAGGGAGCTGGCACTTGGATGATTTCACTTGAATGAAAGAACAAGTTGGTAAATGTCCCCGTTCTAGTCTGTACTTGGAGCAGATACATTCCCCTCACTGTTTGATTAACACGGAATCTCAGGTGCCCGGGTGGCTCCATTGATTGATCCCAGTGTCATGGGATCAAGCCCCACATTGGGGCTCAGCGTGGAGCCTGCTTGGGATTCTCTCTCTCTCTCTCTCTCTCTCTCTCCCTCCCTCTCAAAAAACAAAAACAAAACCAAAAACCCCACTGGATCTCATTTAATTATTACCACAGTTCTGGGTAGTTGGCATGACAGTGTATTTTATTTTATTTTATTTTATTTTATTTATTTTAGAAGTTTTTTTTAATGTTTATTTATTTTTGAAGGAGAGAGAGAGACAGAGTGCAAGCAACGGAGGGGCAGAGAGAGAGGAAGACACAGAATCTGAAGCAGGCTCCAGGCTCTGAGCTGTCAGCACAGAGCCGGACGTGGGGCTTGAACTCATAAACCGCGAGATCATGACCTGAACCGAAGTCGGACGCTCACCCGGGTGCCCCATGACAGTGTATTTTATTACTGCCCTTTTCCAGACAAGGAAACTGAGGCTCCAAAGCACGGAGTGGCTTGCCCAGATCGCACACGGTCAGTATGAGGTGGGCCAGGATTCACAGCCACATCTGTCTGACTCTAGAACCCACATTCTCTACCACATCCAATTCTGCCTCTCTCTGGGTTGTTCCCAACTCTGCCTAGGTAGAAGTGTGACTTTTCTGAAAATAGAGTGGATTTGACCCTTCTGCCCCCTCCAGAAATCTCCCCACCCCCGTCCTTACCAATCACTTTCTTGCTGAGCTCCCATTCTGGGTCCCAGGCCTGGGGCCAGGTTCCCAGCCTGTGCCTCAAGGAGCACCTGCCCTCTGAGATGCTCCTTCACGAAGGGGTTCCCTGCTCACAAAGTTTGGGAACTCTGCGTTCTTTCCTACACTTTGGCCATCTCGAGGGACACCGACACAGGAACGTTTCTGAGCAGGCCTCCAGTAAAGTCGCCTGCCCAACTCTATCGAATCCAGCATTCCTCAAGATACTCGAGAAAGGAGCCCATTTGTTTTTGTGAGAAAATCTTTTAACATTTCACAAGACTGCTGTTTCTCAGAACACGCTTTGCAAATACTGCGGCAGAGCCTGGCTCCTGAGCTGACCATAAATGGTCTCTATAATTTGAATTTGTCACTCATGCCCGCCCCCGCCCCCCCTCCCCTCCCCTCCAGCCCGGTTGGAATTCTTATGGCTTCCATACACTCCCTCACATTCCTGCCCACGCACTCCTGCTTCAGCAGGAGAAGACTTCGTGCAGGGCCCGTAGCCGGAGCCCCATAAATGCTCACGTCCCTTCCTCTGTTACTGTGCACGCACGCATTTTACGTTATGTCATCAGTGCATGTGCGTAGTTTCACGTTCGCTTTTCTTGCCTACCGGTCTCCTCCTAAACACAGTTCTGCGTGTCCAGCAAAGGCCAGCGCTACTTAAAAATGGCTCCGTGGATCGGTGCCAGTCCCCAGACTGTGTATGACCGGTCTGAGATAAGAAACTCGCACAGAGTGTAAATCAACCGTACTGGTGAGCACTCTGTTTAACTCAGCTGACGATCTTTTCCTGCCATACTTGCTCCGTATCGCAAGCAGCACCCGGATGTGCATACCATTCACCTGCTCCTTGCTGCAAATGTCACCCGTTAGGAATCTGTGGGCCAGCTTCTTTGCACGGCACTTGTATTGGCTTTGCGCACGACACTTGTGATCACGATTTGGTATTGTGTCTCATCAACACGCCACAGTTCATCAACCCTGTCCTGTCGGTGGATATTCGGGCTGTTTCCGCGTCGTTGTGATTAATAAAGCATTGCCGTGAACGCATACGTATGCATCCGTGTGTTTGCTTCTCCCGTTCCCTCAGTGTTTAAGGGCCACGAATCTGAGGCCAGAAAGGTGGAGTGGCCTCTGAGGGGTCATGAATGGCAGAGGCAGGCCTCCCACCCTGGCCTCCTGACCCGAGGCCCCTTGTTCCTTCCTCCAGCCCGCGCTTCCCTTCCCACTGGGCAGATTTTCCGTCCCTTTCATGCTTTTCTTTGCTAGGTTATGAGGTTTCTGCAGTGTTCCCACATGTTGTCTTTTGGAGCTTGAGAGAAATCCTTTTGGAATGTCCTGTGCCTTCTCCCTCCGAGTTCCCGGCTTTGTTCAATTGTTCACGATAAATTCCTGCCCTGTTGGGAGGGGCCCAGGAGGCTGTTAAGTTTGCCAAAAATGGTGGTACCAACTCAGACATGGCTCATGTCTGAGGCTCTTTGCTTCTACTGAGATTTCAACTGAAAAGAGGGCGACGTGCATGCAGTTGGGGTGAGGACAGGGTACCCCCACTCCTAGTTTTCTGCTTTGTGTGTAGAGTAAGCAGAACCAGCCGTGTGCAGACAGAAAAGACAGTGAGGGGTAAGGTGGGCCTCGGGAATGGGGTTGGGGGGCGTGGTGGGCTAAGGTTTAGAGACTTAGGTTCAGAAACGAGGAAAGGCTGGTGGGACAGGGAGGGTTGGGAATAGGATGATGTGTCGCTCCAACGTGCGCCTGGTCAATACAATAAGTGGCATTTACTTTCTAGAATCATAGAACGGTGATATCACATTATTTGTTTGAAAAGGGCTATGTCAGATTTTGTTAATATACAAAAATAATTCTAATGTCATGCACCTATCCCCAGTGTTACCCAATGATGCAGGGACCGGTGAATTGAGCAACTGAGACCACAGGTGACCTCCGAGGAAATTTCTCTCTTTGTTTCCTGTTTCCCAGAAAGAGCATATTTCAGGTTAACACAGCCCTGTTCAGAACACTGGTGTTGAGGCGCGTCCCAGACCCCTAGAGTTAAACACCATCTTGCTTTGTCTAGTTTACTGCATATTTTGGATACCAAGATTTATCCCTCTTTCTCTTGGGATCTATTCAATAAATACGAAGGAAGGGGCGCCTGGGTGGCTCAGTCGGTTGAGTGTCCGACTTCGGCTCAGGTCATGATCTCACAGTCCATGGGTTCGAGCCCCCCCGCGTCGGGCTCTGTGCTGACAGCTCAGAGCCTGGAGCCTGTTTCAGATTCTGTGTCTCCCTCTTTCTCTGACCCTCCCTGTTCATGCTCTCTCTCTCTCTGTCTCAAAAATAAATAAATGTTAAAAAAAAAAATTAAATAAATAAATAAATAAATAAATAAATACGAAGGAAAAACCCCTGCAATTTGGATGGAAAGGGCATTGGCTGAGGGTCAGAGCACTGGGTTGGAATCCCAGCTCTGCTCCATTCCAGCTGCAGGAGCTTAGGGATGGCACTTTTTCTCTCTGAGCCTCAGTTTCCCCCTCTGCAAAATGAGGTACTAAAACTTAGCCTCGTTGAGAGTACAGAGGGCTGAGACCCTATGTTTCAGGCATTGGACACATGCCTGGAACAGTGTGGGTGCTCAATAAATGTTGAGGTTACTTCTACAGGCGTGAAGGGCTTTCCCTGACCCCCCCCCAACCCCCCCACCCAGCTGTGGTGACACCTAGCTTCTTCCGTATACAAGCTGGGCAGCACACCAGGCTGTGGCATTGTTCTATAGCCAGCATGCTGCTTCCTGTTTACATAGACCTTGCAGATCCATGGCTTGAACGGTGGACACAGAGGACTTCCTGTGGTCTCTGCTTGGCCGCATGGAACAGCCAGCCTTCTCTAGCTAAGAGCCTTATTTTCTCTGCACTTGGGCTAAGTGCCTGGTGAAAAGGGATTCATGAGCAGTGAGTATCCGAGCAGCAGTCGGGCCAAGCACAGAGATCCTGTCCCTTTAACATATAATCCAACCCGCCACCAGTGGTCAAACTTCATTTGAGCACCTACTATGTATTGGGCTCTGTAATGATATTTGCCTTTCATTGGGCATCCACTGTGTACGTTTGCAGGGCACCTACTATCTGCAAGATGTCATAATCATGAAGATAATTGTTATTATGATTGAACACCTACTGTGCACATAATACTCTATAATGACAATGCCAACCAGTTTTTGAAGAGCCGCTGTGTTGTATGCACTGTAATCATCTTTATCATAATCATTTATGCCTGACCTCTCTGTGCCTCAGTTTCCTCATCCATACAATAGGGACAATAGTAACTTCCTCGAAGGACTGATATGGGGATTAAATGAGTTATTATGTATAAAGCTCTTAAAACAATGCCTGGTATATAGCTAAGAGCTTAATAAATGTTGGGCATAATTAATAGTTATTGAACATCCATTGCATATAAGACACTCTATTCTCCAGACAATAGTAATTACCATTGCTGAGCGCCTATTGGGCACACTGATCTGTAATCGATATTAATAACTGAGCCCCTATTGGGGTGCCTGGGCGGCTCAGTCGGTTGAGCATCCGACTTCAGCTCAGGTCATGATCTCATGGTTTGTGAGTTCGAGCACCGCGCTGGGCTCTGTGCTGACAGCTCAGAGCCTGGAGCCTGCTTCGGATTCTGTGTCTCCCTCTCTCTCTGCCCCTAACCCACTCGCATTCTGTCTCTGTCTCTGTCAAAAATAAACATTAAAAAAAATAAAAAATAAAAAATAACTGAGCCCCTATTGTGAGCCAGAACTGGGCTAGACACTGGAGGCCTCAAGGGCAGTGTCGTAGGCAAGGGTCTTACATTCTGCTTAGGGGAAATTAAACCAATTTGGAGTCAGGCATCTCCAGGAGAGTCAGGGACAAATCTTATGCAAATATGGACCTAGGGCAGGAAGGGGATGGCTTTGAGTGGCCAGACAGAGGATTTGGGAATCAGGACATCTTGAACTATCTCGAGTTGTGCCAAAATGGATTCTAATAAGCTGTATTCCTACAAATGTCCACCTGGGGAATGGGTCACTGGACAATTGAGTCTTCTCCCTCAGGAGAGAAGGGATCCCAGAGACAAGGAAAGGAGTGTGCTGGACTGCTGAGCTTTAGACCCAGGGAGGATATCCCTTGTTTCTCAGAGATGAAATAGAAGTGGGGGTGAATTCAGTAAACTGGGGTCTGGTATGCCCTTCCCTCCTCCTATCCTTCCCCCTATCCTTCCTCCTATCCTGACACCATCATGGTGCCCTCATGATAGGGACATTCAGGCTTGGCCATTCTCTGTTTGACCATGCAGCTAGGTAGGCCAGAGCAGGCCACTCCCTCCAAGAGTCATGGAATCTTGTAGAACTGCAGGTTCTGCATTATTTTAAGGTCAGCCCCATTCCACACGCTGACCTGCCACTGGCCCTTGTATTTCCAAGGAGACAGGAAAGCTCCAGCAAGAAGGGCCTGGGCCTGAAGTTCAGAGTCACACAGAAATGGTCCCAAGGCCAAAAATGGGAAGTTGGCTCAGAACTCTGGAGGCCTGAGTTGAGGGGCAAGTGGGGGGAGGGGGGCACTCTCAATTCTCAGCCCAGGCCTGGCTTGGGACTAGGAAGACAGATTTGGAAATATCAGAATCGGGGGCCTTTAGGGGCCATCGAAGCTACCCTAATCATTTACAGAAGGGGAAACAGGTCTGGGGAGACAAAGTGATGTGTACCCAAAGTCCCAGGGCAGGCTAGTGGCAGAACGAGGCTGGAATCCCTGTCTCTACGATCCCTCAGTCCCTGGATGCCTTGTGGGGTCTCACTTCTCAGCACTCAAATCAGTTGAGTCTCTGAAGGTTTGGAGGGAGCCCTTGGTGGCTCAGGGAACATTTTCTCGGACATTTCCAGCAAGAAACTTGGGGCCTCCTCATTCTGACCCTCCAGCCCTCATCTGGCCTGGACAGAACCACTCTTCAGAGATTTCCTAGGAAGGGCATTCCCTCCAGTGGCAACGATCTCGGATTGCCTCTCCCATTAGCCATCAGAAAGTTTTCCTCTACATCCACCCTAAGCCCCGGTCATTAAAAACCCATCCTGAAGAGAATATAGACGAGGCACTTAGAATAGTGCCTGCTCCACGATAAGTGCTCCGTGAAGTCGCTATTGCTGTCACCACCACCACCACCATCCAGTCATCGTCGTCATTAGTATTTCTGTTCACATTGGGCAGTGGTAAAATCAACATCCACAACAATCCTGAAACCAGAAGAGCATGAATAGGGATCAGGAATGAATAGCTAGTCTATTTCTCTTCCCATGGGGAAACCCCCCAGGGATCCATTCAGGATATAAACCAGAGATTCCAAACTGTGGCCTGTGGGCTTCACATTCCACCTGCAAGTATTTTTCTTGGGCCCACCGAGCACTAGGACATTTCTGAATTTGTTGTTAGCATATAAACATGAGATTCCTGGCTCTTTTTTTTTTTTTTTTTTTTTTGGAAAAAGCAACAACCCGTCTGAGAGCTCAGTTTAGACCGGGTATTTCCTCTCCCCTCGGCCAGTTCACCCATTAACTTGTACCTTCCCGGCCCTGGAGGTCCTTGAGTTTATAACCCCCAATCCCAATCGCTGTTCCGCCCCCTCCCCTCCAACAGAGCCTCGGAAGAAGCATTTTGCCACAGACCATTTATTTTCTACCGCTGCAGCCCGATGCGCCTGTACCCATTTCGAGGTCGATGTTACCACCAGCTACAGGGTTTGGAGGTGGGCTCGGGGGCTCTCCAGCCCGAGCGGATTGCCTCCCAGAACTTGGGCAGGTGACCCAAGGAAAAGATCCCATTGCCGAACAAGGGGAGCTCAGGCAGCTTCGTCCCCGGCCTCTGCGGCAGCACGGGTGTAAGGCTCCGTCTCTGAAGCCGGGGTGGGCATCTGGCGTTGGCAGGCCCATCCATACGCTGCAAGGCGTTGACGCCCCCGGTGGACGGCACCATGCAGGTGTTGGTGTAGTCGTCGGAGGCAGCCACGCCGGTGACGGGGTTGGAGTAACTACGGGGGAAGGCGTGGTCTGGGTGGTCCAGGTGGATGGAGGTGGCCGCACGCTCCAGGCAGTTGGCAGCAAGCCTGGGCAGGCTCAGTGACGATTTGGAGCAGAAGGCACTGGTGGATCTGTCAAGGTAGTTGATGCCTTTGATGAGTTGGTCCAGGAAGGTGGGGCTACAGGGGCCTGAGGGGCGTTCTGTACAGAGCAGGTAGCGGGGGCCGCCGTGGTAAGCGGGTTTTCTGGCCACCTTGGGGTGGTTCGCTAGGTGGCTTGTCTCTACGAACTTGGAGTTGTAGGGGCGGCCCATGCAGATTTTCCTCACTGGGAGTCTGAAGAAGCTGGGGCTGTCGGGCTGCTCCGAGGAGGGGCTGCAGCTGCTGGTCTCAGAGCCGCTCGGGGTGCGGGGGCGTTTGACACCATCAGCCCCGCTCACACCGGGGCCGTGGGGCCAGCCTGGAGCCTGGGCCGAAAAGGACACGTTGTTGGGATGGTTCAAGCGGCTGTGGATGTTGGAACGGCTCACCGGACGTCCGGACATCGTCCCGGCTGGGCAGATACAGCCTCGTGGCACCGACCTGCCGTGAGCTCACCTGGAGGCTGGCTACCAGGCCTGGTGAAGACAGTTGGGTCAGCTCCTCTCTGCTGCCTGCCCCCTCCCTGCACGCTTTCTCCCCGTGGGTTCCCTCTGGCTCCGGAGAGCCAACAGCACCCTTCTCCTACTCCTCAACCTCCTCCTAGGCCCTGGGGATTTTCAAACTGGAAAACAGACACCTTATTCTTCAGAAAGCAAGAGACGAGGCGGAAGGGGCGCCTGGGTGGCTCAGTCGGTTAAGCGTCCGACTTCAGCTCAGGTCACGATCTCACAGACCGTGAGTTCGAGCCCCGCGTCGGGCTCTGGGCTGATGGCTCAGAGTCTGGAGCCTGCTTCCGGTTCCGTGTCTCCCTCTCTCTCTGCCCCTCCCCCGTTCATGCTCTGTCTCTCTCTGTCTCAAAAATAAAGTTAAAAAAAAAAAAAGAGAGAGACGAGGCGGAAGGCAGGACCCTGAGAACAACTCAAGGCCAGAGGACTCTTAGGAAAAGTGGGGCAGTCTCCTTGATCCTTTGGCTCTGGCCCATATTTTGAAATTCCCATTTGCCTTTGGAGCAAGGACTCCAGAAGACCACAAAAGCCAAGGACTGAATCTCTAATGGAGAAATCCCAAGCACGGAGAGATACCTCCTTTCCAGAGTGTAATCATCCACTCTGCAATGCACCTGTTAGTAAAAAAAATGCATCTTAGGAGTGATGCAATGCTACAGGTACTCTCTCCATGCCTGGCCCCTTGCTTATGTCTCACATGTAATTCTTGCTACAAATCAAGGAGGTGGTCACTATTCTACTCCTGGTTGATGGATGGAGAAACTCAGTCCCAGACAGATGACGTGACTCGTCTCAGATTACAGGGGTTGGAAGTGGTGGGGGCCGAGGTACTGTCTTGGTCGTGTCTGATGACCCCTGAAAGACAATGCTATGTTGTTGGGGTGACTTTGGCCCTCCCTCGCAGTCTCCTAAGAAAGAGTTCTCACCACATCTGCTCTGCCTGCTGGATGGGGGCACAACTGGGGAGAACCAGAGAGACAGGGGTGCTTGCTAACCCCGTACCTAAGTTGATCCTGACTTTAGGAATCCCAAATGAGAGGGGGGAAGGTCATATGACAAGACTACTGATAGGACTGGACTTGTAAGGTCACAGCCTTCCAGGATATTCGGTCTTGACCCTCTCGGGTAGTAGAAGGTCTCCTCATCCACTCCACAGGAGGAGGGGAATTGGGATTCCTACTCCTTGTGGTCCAAATGTGGGCACTTCGCCGAGACCTAGACCTGACCAGGCCGAGGAAATGCCCAGTCCATTTAACCCCGCCTCCTGTCCCGGCCAAGGGCAGTGTAGTCCTCCCTTCCTCATCTCCATTGTCCATCGGTTCCCCAATACTCTCCTTCCCCAGCTAGAAGGCAGGTTCTGATTTCTCTCCCCCAGTACTGCCAGTTTGATGCTAATTTTCCACTTCCGTCTAGTGAGAACAGAGCAATATTTGAGCCTGTCCCACCCAGAAAACAGCTGCCTGCCCCTCTTCCAGCCCATGGCCCTCAGCTGCCCTTGTCCTTTGGGTCTGAATCGCGTGGAATGCACAGACCCTTGCCTCTTCCCTTCCGGGTCCAACCCCACCCTGTCTCCTCCTCCAGAAATACAGGAGGCGACTGAGGACTGACCCCCACAGAGCCCCACCCTTCCCTTCCTGGCTGGCAAAGCCCTATCTGCCATAAGGGCCCTCTGCCACGCTCACTCTGTCTTTAGGAGGTAGATGACTTAGCCCTCCTGTTGCTCTCCACTGGGGATACCCTCATGTCGCCACTCCAGACTGCTGGCCGTGTCATAGAATCACGGAATCTTACAGCTGGGAGGGGCCTCCAGAGGCCATCCTGGCCAGGCCCCTGCCTTAGGGCCGCGCCGCTTTAAGCCCTCCAGGACAGATGGGCCCTATTTTTAAAATGAGACTGGGGTGGATGTTTTCCAGTGTTCCTTGTTGTTTTCCTAGTGTTTAATTATGCTGAGAGTCAGGGAGTTCTCAGCTGCCCCTGATATAACTCCCATCGGCCGTGATCAACATCAATCACTTCTCTTTCTTCACTGGCTCAGCAAACATTTATTGAGTCTCCCCAGAGTGTTGTTCCCTTCCAGTGACCCATTCTTGAGCCTAACTGTCTTTCCTTCCCCGCGGCAGTCAGCGATCCAGTGTCGAGTACCTGATGAGAGCTGGCCAGAACCTGAGATTCTTCAGCCAGCAAATCTCAGAACCTGTGTGCCCCCGACCCAGCCCTGGTCCTTAGGGGGCATCCAGTACATATTTGCTAAGGAAAGGCTCCATCCATCATTGCTTTCTCTCAAACATTGAAAATACAGTTTTACTTTAGATTTTGAAAAATTTTCAAACTTACTGAAAACTCACAAGACAACGAACTCCCAAGTAGTCTTCATCCAAATCCACATTAACGCTTTTGCCACGTTTATCACCACACACACACACACACACACACACACTCTGATTATTATTATTTGGAGAGGAAGTCGCAGACAGCACTATCTTTTCCCCTTGAACACGTGGGCGTGTATCGCCCACGTGCCAGGTGAACGGGGACATTTTCTTTTCTTTTTTTTTAATTCAAATTTCAGATATTTATTAATCAGTGTAAACCCTAACACAAAACACTAATGTGAGTTCAGAGGAGAAATATTTCCTGGATAAGTGGAAAATTTTGTACGGAGGGCTTCTGGGAGACCTTCATTCTAAGCGGCTTGAGAGCGAAACATTTCATTTACAAGTCTGGAACTTTCTTCCTTCATTTTGCTGTAATCTACAATCGGTGAGTAGAGCTCGTGTTGATCATTGGGACCCAGTCAGTTCTGGGTTATTCTTCCTACCTTAACTGACATCTGGATTGGACCATGTCAGGGGCTGCTGTCGTACCTCCTGCTCCAATAAATACGAAGAGGGGGATCGAGCTTGGATGCTTCTTGGCCTGACCAGAGATCTGTTGTAACATGGCTGTGGCAGAGGCCTCCGGTCCAGGAGAAGGAAAGATCAAATCTACAAGGCCTGGCACTAAGTAGTCCCTACCCAAGGATGAACAGATATCTCGGACATTTTCTTACGCATCCACACTACGATGACCCAAGTACAGGACATTCGGCAACGGTGGAGTCTGATCATGTAATGTACATTTCACCGACTGCCCCTCCGATGTTCCTCTTGGCAACTCTTCGGGCGCTGGAACCAACCCAGGAGCAAGCATGGCTTTTCGTTCTCAGGAGTCTTCGGTTTCCTTCAGCTGGGAACAATTCTTCAGCCTTTGTCTTTTGTGAGATGGACATTTTTTTTTAAGTGAATTAATTTATTCTGAGAGAAAGAGAGCCTGCAATCAGGGGAGGAGCAGAGAGAGAGGGAGAGAGAGAGAATCCCAAGCAGACTCCAAACTGTCAGTGCAGAGCCCGAGGCAGGGCTCAATCCCACGAAACGTGAGATCATGACGCCAGCCAAAGTCAAAAGATGGATGTTAACCAACCGAGCCACCCAGGCACCCCTATGAGATGGTCGTTTTTGAAGAGCTCAGCCACGTTGTTCCGGAGAAGGTTCTTAGTCTGATGTTTCTGAAGGATCAGACCCAGGATTATAAAGCGCTATAACACGGAAGCGTCTGTGGGCCCTCCTTAGCCGGCAGCCACTGAGGGTGAAAGGCCTTTTTGCCCTGGGGTGGGGTAGTTATAGATGCTGAAACAGGGAGCCCAGAGGAGGGATCAGAGGGCCCTCCAAAAAAGGAGGAAGAGGGGTGTGGGGGAACTCAGTGGACCAGGGAAGCAGCAGTATGAGCAGTTTCCTTGTGGGGCCTCGGCCTGGCCTGGTTCTGCTCTGGGCTGGGGGCCGGGCAGGCGGGCAGCCAGCCAGCGAGAGGGCTGGGACTCTGTGCCGCTTGTCCTGAAGGTACCCAGGCATCGAGATCACTGGCCATTTCTGGCCTGGGCACCAAGAGCCTCTGGAAATAGCTCGAGGACAATTATTTTAGGAGGAATGTGCTATTCGTCCATCCTACCAGAAAGCCAGGCTGTGTCCCAGAAGATCAAGAATGCCCCTCTCTGGCCTCCCCAACTCCAGGAGATCTCTAGGTACTCTGGGGACCATAGAGGCCTTCAGAACCAGAAGGGGCAGGGAGCCAGAAGTGGGGTCGAGAGACTATAAGCCCTTTCCCCGGGTCGGGGGAGAGGAGGTTCTGTCCTCAGATCCCGGGCTCTCAGGGCCCCGTCTTGAGTCAGTCCAGCTGGTTAGGGTCCAGCTGACTCCAAGCATGAGGACATGCAAGGAGAAAGGTATGCAGAAGCTGCCTGCCCTACCTCTTGTCCAGCTCCATCCCCAAGAAACTGACATGGGTGGAGTACCTACCACGCGCCAGGACCTTCTACCCTCTCATTGAATCCTCACAGCGCCCCTAAGAGGTAGGTAGGTATTTTGTCTGCCAGATGGGGTAATTGAGACTCAGAGAGAGCAACAGACTTACCCAAGCTCACCCAGCAGTCAGAATTAGAACCCAGTGTTCCGGCTCCATCCAGAGGGGGCCACTCTTCTCACCCAGTGAGGACTCAGTAAGTGACCCCGTGAACCGAGCAGCACTGGGAGGCGTCTAGCCTGGAGACATGGATGGGTGGGCAGCTGTAGCCCTGTCTTCCACCAAACCCCATCCTCCACCGCCCGGCCAAGCCCAGCTGCCTCTCCCTCCCTAGCACTGCAAGGATGGATGCCAGAGTCTCAGAATGTCCTGGGTGGGTGCCCTGCAGAGTCTCCAGCCACAGCAGCCCCCTCCCTTGCCCAACCGGGGCCAGCTCCAACCGTTGGCTCCTCAGCTCCGCTGCCACACCAGCTGGGCTTTCGATCATTCCTTGCCCCTCCCTCTCCTTCTCATCCCCCCCAACTCCCCCACGCCCCAGCAGTTCTACCTGTAACCTGTCCCCTCTTGTGCCCCCACCGGGTCCAGCAGGGGCCCTTTCTCTACCCCAGGCGTGAGGAGTTTGAGGGCATCCCGTTCCTCTGGGCTCCCCCAGAATGGAGGGAATAGCCTCCTTCTCCGGAGACCTTAGGACCCTGCCTCATTAGCACATATGCTGCTAGTTAACCACCCCCTATTCCTGCCCCCCCCCAACCCCGTGCTATGTTACTCCCTTCCCCTGGGGCCAGAGATGGTAGGAGGGGTGTTCCCTTGTCCTTTCAGCACCTGGTTCCGGAAGTACCAAAGATAAGGAGCAAGCTGACTTCGGCAGCCCGCAACTGTGAGACCGCCCCCCCCCCCATCAGTTCAGGAGACAGCTAGAGCCAAGCCACTTGGAACTTTCTCGGCTGTCCCACCCTGGCTGGAGGACATCTGTGCCCAGCCTCGGGCGACTATTACTGGTGTGACTCACCTGAGCCCTTACCTGTCACGGGGCCAGCCTGTCTGCAGGGCTGAAAATCCCTCCTGGGCTGTGTTTTGGCCCTCCCCTGGCTGCAGCCTCTTACCCACCCAAGCACCCTGAGTCACACACCCTCATGCCCCAACACCCTCGAGGATAAGGGCCCTCTGCTCGCAGGCTGCCAAAACAGCCTTCCCCAAGCCCACACGAGGCAGGTACAAGCCGGGACAGATTTGAGCTCAGGAGCACTGGGGCAGGCGTGGCTTGGCAAGAGCCCCAGCCAGCAAGAACTTCCCGCCTGCCAAGCCACCTTGGGGATTGTGGGGTAGAACAGCCAATGGTGGCAGGGCACAGGGCTCCTATCTTCATGGGGCCTGGGAAATTCCCTCGCCCCATGGCGGGGGGGGGGGGGGGGGGGAGGGGGGGACGACAATGGTTTATCTACAACCTTGCTGAGGGAAGACATAGGAAGTAGGACAGCAGGTAACTGGTTCTTGCTGTGACCTTGGGTAAGTAAGTGGTTGAACTTCTGCAAACCTCAATCTCCTGTTCTGTAAAAGGGGCAAGGAGGGTACCCAGTGATCATTGCAGACTGACTGGCTCGTAGCCATAACTAATGTTTACGAAGTCCTCCCTATGTTACAGGCACGGGGGACCGGCAGCAGCGAGCCGGAGGCAGCCGATTGTTAAATACTCTGGAATTTGGTGACCAGGTTGTTAAACCACTGGTGGCTTGAAATCAGCCATGGTGGGGATATTTACACCACAGGAATTGGCAAAGCAGCAAATCAGATGTTTTCGTTTGTTTGGTTTTCTTTTCTGAGACCCAGCTCACCAGCATTCCACTGCAACCCTGCGACTACGGCCACGTGACTTAGCCTTTTTGAACTTCTGTTTCCTTTTCTAAAAAACCATAATAATAGTGGCCAATAGGTGCCCAATGCCTCCTGTGTCCTGGCTGCTCTGTGCAACTTTATGTGTGAACTTGACTGGGTCCCGGTGTGCCTACACGTCTGCTTATTTCTGGGTATGTCTATGAAGGCGTTTCTGGAAGAGATTAACATTCGAGTTGGGCTGAGTAAAGCAAACCCCAGTGTGGGTCAGCATCATCCAATTTGTGGAAAGCCAGAATAGAACAAAAAGGTTGAATTTGTTCTCTGACTGCCTGAGTTGGGCCATCAATCCAACATCAATCCTCCTGGTTCTTAGACCCTGAGACCCAGATTGGCTGTCTTGTTCTCACCCCTTTTTGAACCTCACTACCTGCTTTCTTGGGTCTCAGCCTCCATAACTGCATGAGCTAATACCTAATAATAAATTTCTTTATATGCCCCCCCATATATATATATGGAGAGAGACTAAAAGGTTGTATCCCCCCGAAATTCATATGTTGAAACCTACCCCCCAATGGGGTGGTATTTGAAGGTGGGGTCTGCGGGAGGTGAGTAGGTCATTGGAGTGGAACCCTCATGGAATTAGTATCCCTACAAAAGCGGGACCCCAGAGAACATCCTTGTCCCTTCCGTCATGTGAGGACACGGCAAGAAAGTGCTCTGTGACCCAGAAAGAAAGCCCTTACCAGACACTAAGTCTGCCAGTGCCTTGATCTTAGACTCCCAGCCTTCCAGAACTGTGAGAAATAAATAGTTGTTATTGAAGCCACCCAGCCCGTGGTATTTTTGTTATTGCAATCTGAACACAGACTAAGACGTATCTGTATTTCTTACTGGTTCTGTCTCTCTGGAGAATCTGGTTACTACACCGTGCTAAATGCATTATACGCATTCGCTTGCTTATCCCTCGTTGCAACCTTATGAGGTAGGTGTTGCCAGCACCCCCACTTTTCAGAGGCGAAACTGAAGGACGGAGGTGAAGTGACTCACCTAAAGGAACCTGGACAAGGTTAGGAGCCCAAGCAATATGGCTCCGATCTCTCTGCTTAACTGCTGTACCTACTGCCACCGTCACTTGGTCATTTATGAAGCATTTACTGAGGGGAGACACCGTGCTGAGCATTTTCCACCTGGAACGGGTCTACACAAACCCCTCCATCCTCCTGGGGTGACTTGTCCTTTAATAATCAAATCAGACAGCTCAAAGCGCCATTTCACGTGCTCTGGGAAGTTTGGAACCACTTTTTCTGAGGAGTCCCAGGGGCCTGTTGTGGCCTCTTGTCACCACTCACTCTGCGTCCGTGCTTCTGGACCAATTCTCAGAGCCCTCTTGCTGCCCCACCTTCTGCGACTGTCACCTTTTTGCGGGTGTGCCCCACGTCCCGCCACTGTGACCGCTATTCCCTCATCTGTGCCGTAAACCACCGGAGACATGCAGCTAGTGTGTGTGACAGACTTTCCTAAAGGCACAGGGTGACAGAGGGATGACAGCACAGCACAGGACGAAAGCCAGCGCCCCCCCCCCCCCCACCTTGGTATAAATGTGATGCGTCTCTTGGCCTCCTCTCTCCTCAGGTTCGGGCCTCTCGCTGTGAGGCTTCATCTCACCTCCTTCCCCTCCCCCCCATCCTGGGGCAACTACCCCCTCAGGCCTCCCCGCTCAGGCTGCCAATGACAAGGTCGGCACTTCCGGTTTGGGGCCGAACACCGCAAAACCGCGCCCTGGATTCTCAGCTGGGGTTGGGGGAGGTCACCTTCCATGTGAAGGGGTCTTGCTCCCACTTTCCCCCACAGAGATGTGGAAGCAGCTTTAGATGAGCGGGTCCTTTCACTTACAGAGCGAGGTGAAAGCCTTGTCCTCCCGGAGAGGAATTTCACAGTGAGATTCTGCCTCGTCCTGGCTCTACCAGCTGTAAGACCTCGGGCGGGTTGCTTCCCTTAGCTGAGCCTCAAATTCCTCATCTGTAAACTGGGGATAATAAGAATACCTGCCCCACAAGGCTGATCCCTTGGCATGCTGTAAATTCTCAATAAATACCAGCTGTTCATTATTTGGTGGATGAGGAAATTGAATTCTAGGCCCAAGCTGTGTGTGTGTGTGTGTGTGTGTGTGTGTGTGTGTGTGTGTAATGTTTATTTATTTTGAGAGAGAGAGAAAGAGAGAGGGAAAGCGGGGAGGGGCAGAGAGAGAGGGAGACAGAATCCCAAGCAGGCTCCGCACTGTCAGCACAGAGCCCGATGGGGGCTCGAACCCACGAACTTCAAGGTCATTACCTGAGCCGAAATCAAGAGTCACTTAAACAACTGAGCCACCCAGGCACCCCAAGGCCCAGCTGTGTTATTAGCTTGCTGCATGACCTGGGCCTCAGTTTGCCCAACTGGAGAAGGAGAAGAGGGCACTAAACGGTCTCTAAAGACCATTCCAGGGGTACCTGGGTGGCTCAGTCGGTTAAGCTTCCGACCTCGGCTCAGGTCATGATCTTACGGTCTGCGAGTTCGAGCCCCACGTCGGGCTCTGTGCTGACAGCTCAGAGCCTGGAGCCTGCTTCGGATTCTGTGTCTCCCTCTCTCTGCCCCTCCCCCACTCACGTTCTGTCTCTCTCTATCTCTCAAAAATAAATAAAACATTAAAAAAAAAAAAAGACCATTCCAGACCTGTCGTTCTCATGAATGGCATCTGCGAGTCTTTAGTCATGCACCCTGTGAATTTCTTCATGTAGCTGTTCATTTGAATCCTTTATATAATACACTAGTAAACATGAGTAGTGTTTTTCTAAGTTCTGCAAGACATTCTAGCAAATTACCAAACCAGAGAGAAAAGGATGGTGGGATTTTTGTCTAAAGTGCGGGCAAGCATATGGAACGGAGCCCCTTAACTTGTGCGATCTGATGGTAATTAACACCAGATCGATAGTGCCAGAAATGAGTTGAATTGTTGGGCACTCAGTGGGTGTCAGAGAATCAGTTGGTGTCAGAAAATACTTCACAGTCTCTGTTTAAAGAAGCTCTTACATGGAGTCCACAAAAGGAACATGTCCTAGGAAGTAGGGAGAGCATCTGATTCAAGCTGGAAAGAGAGGCACTGGTAGTCACTGGGAATGTGACAAAGTTTGATGGTAGGTTCCTAAGGGGCACAGTACTATTCTTCTTTTTTAACTTTTTTTTTTCTTCTTTCTTCCTTTTTTTTTTTAATTTTTTTTTTTAATGTTTATTTATTTTTGAGAGAGACAGAGACAAGAAGCAAGTGGGTTAGGGGCAGAGACAGAGGGAGACACAGAATCCAAAGCAGGCTCCAGGCTCCGAGCTGTCAGCACAGAGCCCGACATGGGGCTTGAACTCACAAGCTGTGAGATCATGACCTGGACCGAAGTCGGATGCTCAACTGACTGAGCCACCCAGGCGCCCCCTTCCTTTTTTTTAAGTAGGCTTAAGTGGGCTCCACCCAGTGCAGAGCCCAATGTAGGACTTGAACTCAGGACCCTGAGATCATGACCTGAGCTGAGATCAAGACTCAGAGGCTCAACCGACTAAGCCACCCAGGAACTCCTTTAAGATTTTATTTTTAAGTAATCTCCACACCCAAGATGGGGCTCAAACTCACAACCCCAAGATCAAGAGTCATGTGCTCTCCCAACTGAGCCACCCAGGCAACCCGACATGCTACTGTTCTTTAAACTTTTTTTTATACTTGAAATATTTCACAGTCGACTTAAAAAAACAAACAAGCAAAAAGCATGGGTGGGATGCAGTAGAAAGAGCTTAGACGGAGCCTGGGGTCCTGGGCCCTAGTTTCGGTTATGCCATTGGACCACTCTGTGACTTGAACAAGTCACTGCCCTTCTCTGGGCCACATGGGCCAGTCTCTAGCAGCTCTTCCAGTGCTAATGTTTTATTGGACAGTTTTCATTTACTTTGATCCAAACATGTATTGAATGTCTATTAGGCACTCATCTATTTACACATCTGATCTCCCAAGCAGACTCTGAGCCCCTGGAGGTTAGGGGCTGTCTCTCATCCTTGGCTCCCAGTGACCAGTACAGGCCCTAGTACTTAGTAGGTTTGCAGAAGGAAGAAAAGAAAGAAAGACAGGAAAGAAAGAAAGAAAGAAAGAAAGAAAGAAAGAAAGAAAGAAAGAGGAAGGAAGAAAGAAAAATAAAGAGAAAGAAAGAAAGAAAGAAAGAAAGAATGAGAAAGGAAGGAAGGAAGAGAAAGAAAGAAAGAAAGAAAGAAAGCAAGCAAGCATGCCAGTCCATGTCTTGGAACAGTTGGAACATGTCTTCCCCTGAAGGCTTTGGAGTCTGCAGTTGAGGACCTGATTGGCTGGGCACCCTCGGGTGTCCTCAGGACCAGAGCTCACTCCGTGGTGTTCCACCTGCCTGTGCTCCCGGGTTGTTTGTGCTGGGGTGGGAAGTTGGGGGGGGAGGGGGCTACAGGAGCAGGAGAGCCAAGTTCAGAGACAAGGAGGCCTCCACCTCCTACTCCAGAGAACTTGCTGGCTTGAGCACTGACCTCTGACCCAACCAGGAGAGTACCAGGAAAGACCGGAAGGTGAGAAACCTCCCCTGGGTTGGCCTGGGCCCAAGCCCCTACCAGGCACGAGCCAAGCCCCGAACCCAGTGGGCCAGTACCTGCCTTCCTTGTCCAGCCCAGCAGAGCTCAGCTGCTCTGCCCCAGCTCCTTGGCACTTTTCTTTGTCCCTGAGATCACTAGGAGTGGTTCAGTAAAAACCGGAGCAGCCTGCTGGATAGGGAGGGCAGCCGGGGTCAGGAGACCCCTTCAGAGGTTCAATTCCCACCTCTGCTGCCCTGAGCCTCTTCCTCATATTTCATGCTCAGGGTTGTTGTGAAGAACAAAACAGAGAAGGACTCGTACCATATTCAAGGGACTCAAAGATGAGCGTATAAATACAGTTAAAGCCACACGAAGACCTTGCCAACCCCACTCCCTCCCTTCTGGGAGGGTGCCACCATCCTGACTTCTGACGATCGTTGCTTTCCCTGTTTATTCTGTTCCTACATGTTGCCATATGGCATATCATCAATTTGCATGTTTTCAAATGCTATATATATTATGGTATACTGAATGCATTATTCTATAATTTGTTTTTTTAATTCAGTGAAATGCTTTTGAGATCTACCCATATGGATACACGTAGGTCTAGCTCAATCATTTTCGCTCTTCAGTATTCCACTCTACAAATAGACCACAATTCATCCACTCTCCTGTCAATGTACATTTAGGTTGTTTCCAGTTATATTTTATTTCGAGCAGCCCTGCAACAGATAATCTTGTTAACAAATGAATTAAGCAGAGATGAGCATTTTAGGGAGCTCACATGCATTAACCAGCGCAGCTCACTATTCATTTTGATGACAGTAGTTTCCGAACCCAGGTGGAGGAAAACTGCTTAACAACAAGGCAGATCATTTGAGGATGGGACTCTCCGGAACCAAGAGCAATAGTTTCCACCTTCTTTCTATTCAATGGTTCTTATAGGCCAAGCCCGGTGCTAAGTGTTTTATAGCTCAAATACTCATGAAAACCCTGTGAAGGAGTCACTGGTATTTCCCTGGCTGAGGAAATTGAGGAGTGAGAGGGTGGGTTTCTTGGCCAAGGTCACACAGCTATGGTTGAGCTTTGAGTTCAAACCAAACCTGGGTCTGACTCCACCGCCCCTATTTTAACCAGACCAGAGAGGTCCCAAGTAGCATCTCCCAGAACTGTGGGAGCATAAGGACGAGAGGGACGGATCCACACTGAGGGATCCTGCACAAGATGCCAACCCCAGTCACCCTGGAAAGAGGGGGAGCAGTCTGGTGGGCAGCAGCGGGGGCGGGGGGGTGGGCCTCCGGGAGAAGAGATATTTCCGGCCAAAGCACCAAGGCCTCATGTTAGCACCGCCCCCCTTGACGCCCCTGCCCGCCTTCCCTGCATCTCTCCCTTTCCCCCATTTCTGCCCTTATCCGTCTGCTTTCCATCCCTCTTCCTGATTCTCCTCTTTGACCTTGTTCTCTTGAGTCAGCCTCTTTCTGTCTATTCTCCCAAGCATCCGTCTATCCATTTACTCATCTGTTGGCCTATCGTGAGGTCAGCCGCAGCGCTGGAGCCCGGGTGATGCAGTCCCTAGCGTTGGTGAGGAGTGCGTCCATCACACTCAGCTAAACTCTCGTGAGGAACTCCTGAGACCTATCTTCTCTCTCCACCACACCCAGAGGCAAACATACCCTTACACAAACCAGGGAACCTACTAGAAAAACAAAAACAAAAAAGAAAAAAACTTGAGACGCGATCGTGGCTCTTGGGTGCCCCCTGCTGGTAGTTTGAGAGATTACATCCGGGGCTAGAGGGAATCCCAGCCTGATGGAGGGCGGGGCTGACATGGCTCCCCGAATTCACTCCTTAAGTGAGGCTCCTAAGGGTGGGCTTTTTGTCAGAAATGGTTCTTTTATTATCACTTATTTATTTTTGAGAGAGAGAAACAGAGTGTGAGCGGGGGAGGGACAGAGAGAGGGAGACACAGAATCTACAGTAGCTGTCAGCACAGAGCCCGACGCCAGGCTCAGACCCACAAACTGTGAGATCATGACCTAAGCAGAAGTCAGACCCGCGACCAACTAAGCCACCCAGGCGCCCCATAAATGTTTGATGCTCTAGGCTTTGCCTGGCCCAACCAGAGACCAGAGTAAGAAGCAGTGAAAGATTGTTATGAACCGAATGCTTAGTCTCCCCCAAGGTCATATGTTGAAATCCTAAGCGTGTGTGATAATATTAGAAGGCGGAGCCTTTGAGAGGCCAGGGGGTCGTGAGGGTGGAGCCCTTGTGAATGGGATCGGTGCTCCTACAAGAAGACACATGGCAGTTCGCTCCCTTGCTCTCCGCTCTCTGCCACGTGAGGGTATGAGAAGATGGCCACCTGCAAACCAGGACACTGGATCTGCTGGCACCTTGACCTTGGACTTCCCAGCCCCCAGAACCGTGAGAAATAAATATTTGTTGTTGAAGCCACCCAGTCTACGGTATTTTGTTCCAGCATTCCAAGCAGACTAAGGCGGAGATGTTTGTTTTAATGGGGAGGGGGGTGTGTCTCCCTAGTGTGCGTATGAGTCACATACGTGTGTTGGGGGGAGGGTGCGTGTACAGGCTCAAATTCTGAGCACATGCGTGCTGGAGATGTGCGAGCGAGTACTCCAACCCTGGGCACACCAGGTGCTCTCTGGGGAGACGAGTAGGAAGACGCAGCCTCCTCGTATGGAGATGGGACGCCTCTAAGGCACTGGCTCCCCGAGTTCCCTGTGGGACCGGGCCTCAGTTGTCCACTATCGCGCCTTGTCTTGGCCTTCTTCCCCATCTTACTTCCCTGCTCCCTACACGCGCTTCTCAGGATCACCTCCGACATCAACTACCCGCACCCAAATCCTTGTCTCCACGTCTGCTCCTGGGGCAAGGAAGGAGGCAGCCCCAGAGGAGGGGCCAATGCACTGAGGCTGGTAGAGCACAGAGATTGCGAGAGCCTGGGTCCCCTGTGTCATCACTGTGCCCCTGCGTTAATCGACTGGTGGTGACTGTCCCACCACCCCCTTCTGTTAGGTGAGAAAACCCTACATTCAAGTCCTATTTATTTATTTATTTAGGAGAGAGAGAGAGAGAGAGAGAGAGAGAGAGAGAGCAGGAGCAGGAGAGAGGCGCAGAGGGAAAGAGAGAAAGAATCTTTCTTTTTTTTTAAGTTTATTTATTTTGAGAGAGACAGAGACAGTGCAAGTGGGGGAGGGGCAGAGAGAGAGGAAGAGAGAGGATCCTAAGCAGGCTCCGTGCTGCCAGTGCAGAGCCCGTCACAGGTCTCAAACCTAGACCGAGAATTGGACACTCAACTGGCTGAGCCAACCAGGTGTCCCAAGAGAGAAAGAAAATCTTAAGCAGGCTCCACACTCAGTGCAGACGCCAACACGGGGCTCAGTCCCGCGACCCTGGAATCATGACCTGAGCCAAAATCAAGAGTTGGACGCTTAACTGACTCAGCCACCCAGGAGTCCCTTTAAGTCTCTGGATGGCATCATCTGTTACGTGTGGCTGAAAGCCTTCTAAGAATATGCACTCTCCAGGGTATATTCCATGGGAAGGGCAGGTCAGCAAACAGGTGAGGACAAGCCATAGTGGGTGGGGCACTGCTGTGTGTGCGTGTGTGTGTGTGTGTGTATGCGTGCACGCTGTGGACACGTCTGCACTCCATATGCATTGAGTGAGTGCCTGCTCTGTGCAAGTCCCCGTGTAGTGGCTGTGTATCTGGGACACTGAATTGGGTCACCTGGCATATTTGTGCATGTTCTGTGTGGTTCTCCTGTGAGTCCCAAGCTTTGTCTTTCTTGAGCCACCGCCTGTGTCCTCGGCCATCTACTTATCCACAGCACCCATCTGGTTATCAGGACAACTTCTGTAGACTACCAGCTGGCCTCTCCGAAGGTATTCTTGTTCTTCTTGAGAATATTTTCCACTCAAGAATCAGAAAGATCTAGAATTTGAAAACACACCTTGGATCATGTTGTTCTCTTGTTGAAGGCTCTTCAGAGGCCTACTGGGGCTCTGAGGTGCCCGCCCAGCAGAGGCCTCGAGTTCCATCCCTCTCCTCCCCTCTCACAGAAGCTCCAGCCTTGGGTTTATTTCTCAGTGTCAAGGTTGAGCAGGGGGATGGACAGACAGAGTCCTGCAGGCTAGATTTCCCAGGCACACAGGACAGCTGGCTTCCAGCTGGGTTTAGTCAATGGAAGGCACTGGTGGGAGACAGGAGGACTGGAGGAAGAGAGAAATCAGGGTATTTCTCTCCCTACATCTCCAACATGGCTCCCATTGGACAGGCCTGGGTTGCTGGGCTACCCCAGCTCCTGGGCTTCAGCTAACAGCATCCCCTCCCTCTATCCGTCCATCCTGGGAGTAGCTTGGCTAATCTCTGGGTTCTTCTACCTTCCCCGTTGGCTTCTTGGCACTTCTCTCACCTGGGTAACCAATTCCCTGAATTAAATTGAGATTTCTGTTTTCTGGCTTGACCTTGACAGATGCTGACAGCCATCTGCCTTCCAGCCTGCGGAGGAGGCCAGCAGCCTGTGTAGGGCAGAGCCACTGGCATGGCGGAGGAGTGACCCCGGACTTTGGTGTATCTTCCCATGCTCCCCCTGCGTCTGGACTTGAAGTCGCACCCTGTGAGACAATACATTTCCCAACGGTTTGGATAGGGCTTCTCGCTGCTTGTATCTGAAAATGTCTATAGCATTTGGTGCCAGAGACTGGTAGCTGCCCCGGTGCCCATTCTCCCTTTCTCCCACGATAACAGACCTTTTCCTTGCACACAGGGCATTGTCTAGGCTCCTAGGCAGCCAGGGGAGGCCACGTGCTGATGTGTGACCTTGGTCAGAAGAGATGTGTGCAAATTCTAGGTTAAGTGCTTAAAGAGAGAGCACATTCTTGCCCTTTCCTTTCTCTGTCTGGAATGTGAGTTTGGTACAGGAGCCGTTGCATACTGTGTGAGTCTCCTGAGGCCACAAACTGGGTTGCTTGAACCATAGAAATGTACGCTCACAGTTCTAGAGGCTAGAAGTCTGAAATCAAAGTGTAAGCAGAGTTGGTTCCTTCCGGGGGCCATGATGGAAGGAGCTGCTTCAGGCCCCTCTCTCTCTGGCTTGTGGCTGGCCGTCTCCCCTCTGTGTGTTTGTCTCTGTGTCCAAATTTCCCTTTTATAAGGACAAGTCATGTTGGAGTAGGGCCCACCCAAATGACCTCATTTGAGCTAACTGCATCTGCAAAGACCTTATGTCCAAATAAGGTCACATTCTGAGGTACTAGGAGTTAGGACTCAACATCGGAATTGCGGGGGACACAGCTGAACCCATAACAAATGCCTCGCAGAGGAGGGCCCCCTCTGGAAACCTTAGGATAGAAAGAACAGATGGCTTCACGGAGCAAAGCAGTTGGACTCTGCGGTTAGAAGAGAGTACGTCTCTATCTTATTTTACGCACTGCTCTTAGGGGTCTCTGTCACATTCAGCCACACTAAGGTCCGGGAAGGGAACAGAGGTCAACCCCAAGAGGTAATAGAGGAATATTTAATCAAAGTGCAGACAGTGTTGAAGAAACTCCCAAGGGATGGTGAAGCATCCCAAGGTTAGCAAGAATGGGAAGCTGATACTATCCCTGGGCCCCAAGGGACAGAGAGAGGAGGTAGTTAAAGGAGCCCAGAGGTAGTTGCTGTGGGAAACGAGGCCTCCCGCCGGGAGCCAGGGCCTCTGGTGGAGGAATGCAGCCATTGCATAGCTGAGGCCCTGCAGAAAGGGCGCTGGCAAATAGATCCCCAAACTGCTTTCTCTTCCTGTCCTCCCATCTCCGCTGGTGGCTTCCCCTAACTGAACCAAACCCAGAGGACAAAGGAGCCCGCCGATGCCATCCATCAGGCCAGCCAGCAGGGCAGGGTGGGGTCAGATGGAGAGCGGATGGAGAGTATCCAGCAGAATGGCACCCAATTCCTGCTGCCGTGATCTGTCATCCTTCCAGAAGGATTGCTGGTGACCAGGACGGTGCCTGGAAAAGAGTAGGTGTTCCACAAATACCTGTTGAAGGTGTATGTGCCAGAAGGGCAACGGGGTAAGAGCAGGGGAAGGAGACACCTCCAGTCTCCCCTTCACCACCCCCCACCACTTCCCCACCCCACCCTCGCTCAGCCCCAGGAAGGCGTAGCACTGGCTGTGGGAAGAAGGCTATCCTTGCTCCCCAGCCCTCACCAGTGCAATGGCTCAGCAATCTTCTCGGGTAGCAGCCGAGGCAATGGCTTCCTTGGGGCAAGAGACACCTACATGCCATTCCTGTCCTGGGTCCCCTCAGTGGCTTCTTGGTGCCATTGCCATAGGGCACTTACATGATCCTGGGCCTCCCTCAGGCTGTCCCATCTTAGAGGGATGGGGCTGGCAACTGAGGAACTGCAGGGCAATGAGGCACCAGAGAGTTGGACTTAAGATCATTATGTGTGGGGGCACCTGGGCGGCTCAGTCGGTTAAACGTCCGACCTTGGCTCAGATCATGATCTCACGGTTTGTGGGTTTGAGCCCCACGTCGGGCTCTGTGCTGACAGCTCAGAGCCTGGAGCCTGCTTCGGATTCTGGGTTCCCTCCCCCTCTCCCTCCCTCCCCTACTCGCACTCTGTGTCTCTCTTTCTCTCTCAAGAAATAAACATTTAAAAATTTTTAAAAAAAGATCATTATGTGTGATTAACAGTACACACCGGCACCTTAAAGGCTCTGAAAAGTCCCGCAGGAAAGAACCATTTAAACCTCGTTTGATCTCATGTTTCCCAATCCCATCTGATCTTTCATTCTTTTTTGTGTCCTCGTTGGATTCTGTCCTAAGAGCCGAGCCCGTAACAGTGAACAAATCAGACAAAAGCCCCTGCCTCATGGGGCTCCATTCTCATGGGCTCATTTATCATGGAACATCTATTAATATTCTCTAGAATGCTGGTCATCAGAACCATCATCCACACACTGCTGCTGAGCATCTCTGGGACACATAGAGGGATGGCCTCCAGGTGCGCCCTTCACGAATGTCAGGGTCAACTGCGCTCTCCGGGTAGGAAGAGTCAGGCATGTGGAGAGTCTTTTAGCTTCATTCATTCATTCTTTGCCTCTTTTAAGGTAATGCGCACATCGTTTAGTACTTACCATGCGCCAGGCACGTACCTCCTATGGGCCAGAAGTCCCCCTTTCTGGGACTTCAAAGATGACTAAGAGGAAGTTTTCCCTTCATGGAACTCCCCATCAGGTAGGAACCCAAAATGACAGAAGCAGCTTCCCCCTACGAAACAGTCTCAGCTGCCCCCTCCCCCTTCCCGACCTCCCTCCCAGTTTCCCATATTTTCCTGCACACCTGCACCTCCCGCTCCCATTCAGGACATGGCTTGCCACCACCTAATGTATGCAGATCTGACATTTCCCAGGGGTCAGGAAGAGGTTCATCTGTTGGGATTTCGCTCCAGCTGCTCCGAGGCCAGAAACCCCCAGAGGTTCAGCAGCAGCACCGGTGAATAGCGTCCACAGGGCCCTGAAGGTGTGATGTCCTGACAGGGCTTGTGCTGGGAGGTGGCCCATCTCCCTCGGGACCAAGCAGAGGGCCAGGGTGGCCGCACGTCTGCCTGCAGAGCCCACAGAGGGGCTGGGAGCCGCTCGAAGCTGGCAACATCGAGGCTGGACGGTTTATCGTGTGAAGCTGGGGCGGGGGGGGGGGGGGGCGGGGGGCCTTCCCTGGACCATCCATCAGTCACCCTCTGCCAGGCCGAGCAGTGAGCAACCGGGGGCCTTGAGCCATCCTCGCTGTTCTCCGGGTCTCGATGTCCCCATCTGCCAGATAGAAGAGACGAGTCAGATCGTCTTGCAGGCTGTTTTAGACGTTCTGTGGCTGCATCCAGGAGTATCTGCCCCGCCCCTCCGGCTCCCCAGCAGCCTCCCTTCTTTGCCTCTCTCTTCCTGAGCTCAGGGTCTGGGGAATGGCTCTGAGCTTCAAAGCTGAGCAAACAAACATGTCCAGGCTCATAGGGAACAGGGAGTAAGGGAGGCCACGGCTATTTTTATCACAGTTTGAAGGATTTTTCACAGCTGCTTCCGTTGCTCCCACACTCTTTCCAGGCAGACACGGCTGTGCGGGCGATGGCGGGGGTGCACGCGGCAATGACAACCTGCCCAGCTCACCCCTGACCTCCCACCATTCGGAATCCCTAAAGCAGCCGGGCGTTGCCCTTCTCGCATGCTTCCAAAGTGTAGGAGCCCCCAAGGAGGGCTCTACGCTGAGTCAGTGATGCTAGCGGGAGGGAGTCTGGCAACCCTTAGAGAGCAGGGCGTTGGGGAATGTCAGGGATTACTCAGGAAAGTCGGCCGAGCCAGTTGGCCTTATACAGCAAACATTTACTGAGCACCTACAAAGTGCTGGCCCAGGGCTGGGAGGCCGTTTCCAACAGCCAGCCAGGATGTGCTAAGTCTTTTCTGCAAATTAATGTGGATTCCGTTCAGCGATCTGATCTCAGGTATGGATCTATTTCCAAAATATACCCGGAATTCCACCCAGGTCTCTCCATTTCCGTCTCTACCGCCCCAGGCCCCACCTGCTTCGCTGGATGACCAAAATAGCTCCAACTGGCCCCTTTCACTCTTACCCCATAATCCTCCACTGTCAGCAACTCCCAGAAAGAGATTTTTTTTGAGAGTGTAAATGAGATCTCAGGTCCTTGCCCTACTTAATCACCTCCCCCGCCCCTGCGGCTCTTTATGCTTAGAATAAAAATCCAAATCTTTTATTACTGGACCTGCTAAGAGATCCTACAGAGTCTGGCCCTTACCCACCTCTTTCTTTCTTATTCTCTCTTTCTCTCTCAATTTGGATTTCAGGTAACAGAGCTGGGTTAATCATAATCCTCTGTCTATGACATTCTCTCATCATAATCTCATACACTTTCAGGTCTCATTAGGCCACTCATGGGCTACTTTAATTTAGTTCGACATACAGTGATTTTAAATGCTGTCCTAGCTCGTCTAGCATACCGATGCGGAGGCGTCTTGAAAGCATTTCGCTATTTCGCTAAATGAAAGGCACGCAGAAACAAAAGATGCATCCTGTATGCTTCTGTTTGTATGGAAACTCTAGAAAAGGTGAGACTGAAGAAACAGAAAGCAGGCCACTGGTTGCCAGGGGCCAGGTGTGGGGATGGTAGAAAGCAACTGGGCAGAAGGGAAATGTTTGGGGCAGTGAAAATGTTCTCCCTCTTTTTGAATTCTTGTATTTGATTTTTGGGGAAAGCTTATGTATTTATTTTGAGAGGGAGAGATTGAGTATGTGAGCGGAGAGAGGTGCAGAGAGAGGAGAGAGAGAGAATCCCAACTAGGCTCTGTAATGTGGGGCTCGATCCCACGACTGTGAGATCACGACCTGAGCCAACATCGAGTCAGACGCTTAACTGGCTGAGCCACCCAGGAGCCCTAAAAATGTTTTATATCCTGATTGTGGTGGTGGTTTCATGGATGCATACGTTCGACAAAAGTTGCAAATTTTGCAGTTGAAGCTGGTGAGCTTTATTGTACGAAAATTAACCTTCAAGAAAGCCAAAACAAAACCAAAAACTACCAAAGCAAGCCTAGAACTCTGAGCACATCTAACCTATCCTCCTTATCCCCACCACGGACTCGAGTCAACCATTATCCAGAACCCCACACTCATAACGCCTTTGCTTCCTTTTTTATATAGTTTTATTCACCCAATATTTGCATTCCTTAAAACGTGTATTTTAAATTCTAGTTGTTTTTAACTCTATAATAGGGATATTAAACAGCATTTACTTTTCTGGGACTATTTTTTTTTAATTGATATTCCTAGAAATTACCTGCATTGTGGCGTGTCACTGTGATTCATTCTTTTTTTTTTTTAAGATGGACTTAAATGTTTATTAAAATAGTATTACCTTCACTTTCGTATTATACTATGCTGAATGCTTTATTGGTTTTATAGTCCCTCATGAAGCCACCTAGCTCCAGGTTGTAGTAATAAAATGTTATTTTTTTTCAACATAACACTTAATTTTATTTTTTTAAATTTACATCCAAATTAGTTAGCATATAGTGTGAAACAATGATTTCAGGAGAAAATTCCTTAATGCCCCTTACCCATTTAGCCCATCCCCCTCCCACAACCCCTCCAATAATCCTCTGTTTGTTCTCCATATTTAAGAGTCTCTTTTGTTTTGTCCCCCTCCCTGTTTTTATATCATTTTTGCTTCCCTTCCCTTATGTTCATCTGTTTTGTCTCTTAAAGCCCTTGTATGAGTGAAGTCATATGATATTTGTCTTTCTCTGACTGACTAATTTCACTTAGCATAATACCCCCTAGTTCCATCCATGTAGTTGTAAATGGCAAGATTTCATTCTTTTTGATTGCTGAGTAATACTCCATTGTGTGTGTGTGTGTGTGTGTGTGTGTGTGTGTGTGTGTGTATATACCACATCTTCTTTATCCATTCATCCATTGATGGACATTTGGGCTCTTTTCATACTTTGGCCATTGTTGATAATGCTGCTATAAACATGGGGGTGCATGTGTCCCTTCGAAACAGCACACCTGTATCCCTTGGATCAATACCTAGTAGAGCAATTGCTGGGTCGTAGGGTAGTCCTATTTTTAATTTTTTGAGGAACCTCCAGACTGTTTTCCAGAGTGGCTGCACCGGCTTACATTCCCATGATTCATTCTTTTTGACTGCTGAGTAATATTCCATCCGGTGACTGCCCTACATATATTCATCCATTTGCTGTAATGGACATTGGGGCTGCGTCTAGGGTTTTCTTACTGAGGCTTGAGGACAGGGCTGCTGGGAACGCTCTTGTGCATGCCTCCTGGGGCATGCGTGCAGGATTTTCTTGGGGGTCTATACCCATGAGTGGAAGTGCTGGGTCACATGTGAATTCAGCTTCAGGAGTCATTTCTTTTTTGACCTCGTCCCCTGCCACTCTCCACTTTGCTCTGCTCCAGCCAGACTGACCTCCCTCTGCTTGAACAAGACAAACCAGTCCAGCCTCCAGACGTTGCACTGTTGTTCTCTCTACCTGGAATGCTTTGCCCTCAGGGCCTCCCATGGCTGCCTCTTACTCCCCCTTTAAGACCCAATTAGACATTGTCTCCTCAGCCAGAACTTCCCTCTCCCTGGCCCCCCGCTTAAATGTGTTACTCTCATTCCCGTCCCAGCCTCCCGCATTTCGTTCTCAGAGCACCTACCACCACAATCAGGCATGGCCTTTGTTTATTTTCGTTGATTTGTCATAGTCTCTCCTGCTAGACTCAAGCTCCAGGGCAGCTGGGACCATGTCGTGTTCATGGCTCCATTCCCTAGAACGTCCTGATATAGAAAAAGAGCTCAACACTTTGTTTTTTTTTGAGGTGGTTGCTAATATGGCTCCTGACTTAGAGGTGAGAAACCTGAGGCTCAGAGAGGGTAATATGCCCAAGGATCAAGAGCCTGGAGGTGGCAGAGCTAGGATTTAACCCAGGTCTGACCAGTTCCAGAGCCCATATTCTTTCCTGGAAGAGGTTGATGTGTTCTGATGAGAACTTTCTTCCCCCCCCCCCCAACCCCCACCCCCGCCCCTTGTTATCAGCTGGCCATTCAATGCCACCTGTGTGGCCACAGGTTGCAGGGAACCTTGGGGCTTACTGTTGGCTGTTACTTCCCATGTGCAGCGGGGGGGGGGGGGGGGGGGCCGTGGCCTTGGACCATGAGAGAGCTGGCATTCCACCACCTGTTCTGGGAATGGGGCCCAATCTGCCCCTTCCTCCCCCACCACTCCTACCAATCTCCTATCTGCCCTATATTAGAGCCCCGGACAATGCATGTCTTTCCTATCATCTCAAAACTCATGATTTTGCTGCTATCAGCAAAAATGTTGAGCTTTAGAACGGAATCAAACTTAAGTTATTATCAAATTAAAATAGACTGTTATAGGGGCGCCTGGGTGGGTCAATCGGTTGAGCCTCCAACTTTGGCTCGGGTCATGATCTCGCAGTTCGTAGGTTCGAGCCCCGCGTCGGGCTCTGTGCTGACAGCTGGGAGCCTGGAACCTGCTTCAGATTCTGTGTCTCCCTCTCTGTCTACCCCTCCCCAGCTCACACGCTCTGTCTCTTTCTCTCCCCAAAATAAATAAACATTAAAAAAATTTTTTTAAATACACTGTTTTGGATACAAGCCATTACATGTAAGCCCCATGCTAACCACAAAATAAAAACCTGGAGTATATACACAAAAGATAAAGAGAAAGAGATATAAGGATACTACTAAAAAAAGTAATCAAACTACAAAGGAAAAGAGCGGGAGAAGAAGAAAGGAACAAGAGGAACCACAAAAGCAGCTAGAGAACAATGGACAAAATGGCAGTAAGTACATCCTTATCAGTAAATAGGGATGTAGATGTAATTAGACTAAGTTCCCCAGTCAAAAGACATAGAGTGGATGAATGAATAAAAACAAAAACAAAAAACAAGATCCATCTCTATACTACCTGTAAAAGACACACTTCAGATGTAAGGACACATGCGGACTGAAAGTCTGATGGATGGAAAGACTGGACAGAAGAAGGATGGAAGATATTCTGTGCCAATGGAAACCAAAAGAAAAATAAAATGGCTATATTTATATCAGACAAAACAGACTTTAAGACAAAGACTGTAAGAACAGACAAAGAAGGGCATTACATAATGATAAAGGGGCCAATCCAACAAGAGAATGTAACGCTTGTAAACATGTATGTGCCCCACATAGGAGCACCTAAATATACAAAGCAAATGTTAACAGGGGCGCGTGGGTGGCTCATTCAGTTGAGTGTCCGACTTCAGCTCAGGTCAGGATCTCGCAGTTCGTGGGTTCGAGCCCCGCATCGGGCTCTGTGCCGACAGCTCGGAGCCTGGAGCCTGCTTGGGATTCTGTGTCTCCGTCTCTCTCTGCCCCTCTTCCACTCATGCTTTGTCTCTCTCTCTCTCTCAAAAATACATATACATTAAAACATTTTTTTTAATTATAAAAAAATAAAGCAAATGTTAACGGACATAGAGGGTAAGATAGATGGCAATACAATAATGGAGGAACCCAGTACCACCCTTAGTTTGATGGATAGATCATCCAGACAGAAAATCAAAAGGAAACATCAGCTTTAAATGGCATGTTAGATCAGATGGTCTTAACTGATATTTACAGAACATTCCATCCAAAAGCAACAGAACATGCATTCTTAACTGCACATGGAACATAGATCATATGTTAGGTCACAGAAAAAGTTGTAATAAATTTAAGAAGGTTGAAATTATAGAAAACATCTTTTCCAACCACAACATATGAAACTAGAACTCGATTACAAGAATAAAACTGCTAAATTCACAAATACGTAAAGATTAAACGACATGCTCCTGAACAAACAATGGGTTCATTCAAAGAAGAAATCAAAAGAGAAATAAAAAAAAAAAACTTGAGACAAATGAAAATGGAAATGGAACATACCAAAATTTGTGGGAATCAGCAAAAGCAGTTCGAAGAGGAAAGTACATAGTAATAAATGACTACCTCAAGAAACAAGAAAAGTCTCAAGTAAACAACCTAACTTTACACCTCAAGGGACCAGAAAAAAAAAACACAACAAAGCCCAAAGCTAGTAGAAATAAGGAAATAACAGAGACGAGAGCAGAAATCAATAAATAGAGGTTTAAAAGACAACGAAAAAGAGATGCCTGGGTGGCTCAGTCAGTTGAGCGTCTGACTCTTGATTTTGGCTCGGGTCATGATCCCAGGGTCATGGGATGGAGCCCTGGGTCAGGCTCCACACTGAGCATGGAACCTGCTTGGGATTCTCTCTCTCCCTCTCTCTCTCTCTGCCCCACCGCCGGCATGCGTGCATCTGTTCTCTCTCTCAAAATAAACAAGTAGACATTAAAAAAGATTAACATTTTTAAAATAAACAATAAAAGACAACAGAAAAGATCAATGAAACAGTTGAGTCTTTGAAAAGATAAACAAAGTTGACGAACATTTAGCTAAACTCACCAAGACAAGAAGAGGAAAGACTCAAATAAATAAAATCAGAAATAAAAAAGGAGATGTGAAAACAGTACCACAGAAATACAGGATCATCAGAGACTGCTATGAACAATCATATGCCAACAAATTGCACAATCTAGAAGAAATGGATAAATTCATAAAAACATGTAACTTACGAAGACTGAATCATGATAAAAATTTAAAAATCTGAACAAATCAATTACTAGCAAGAGTAATGAACCCGTAAGCAAAAACCTCCCAACAAACAAAAATCCAGGACCAGACGATGTCATGGGTGAATTCTTCTGAACACACAAGGAAGAATCAATACCAATCCTTCTCAAACTCTTCGAAAAAATAGAAGCGGGTGGGGCGGGGGGGGGGGGACTTCCAAACACTTACAAGACTAACATTACCCTGATACCAAAACCAGACAAGGATGCCACAAAAAAAGAAAATTACAGGTCAATATCCCCAATGAGCATAGACACAAAAATCCTCAACAAAATATTAGCAAATTGAATTTAACAATACGTTAAAAAGATCATACACCATGATCAAGTGGGATTTATTCTAGGGATGCAAGAATGGCTCAACATGCACAAATCAGTCAGTGAGATACACCACATTAATAAAATGAGGGATAAAAATTTATCCTTCCAAAAATATTGATCATCTCAATAGATGCAAAAAAGCAGTTGACAAAACTCAACATCCATTTATGATAAAGACTCTCAACAAAGCTGGTATAGAGGGAACATATCTCAACATAATAAAGGCCATATATGACAAGCCCACAGCTAACTCAGTGGTTATCATACTCAATGGTAAAAAAGCTGAAATCTTTTCCTCTGAGATCAGGAACAAGACAAGGATGTCCACTCTTACCACCTTTATTCAACATTGTGTTGGAAGTTTTTGCCAGAGAAATCAGGCAAGGAAAAGAAATAAAAGGCATCCAAATTGGAGAGGAAGAAGTAAAACTGTCACTATTTGCAGATAACATAATTACATACAGAAAACCTTAAAGACTCTATCAAAAAACAATACAGCCACAGGATACAAAATTTGCACACAAAAATCTGTTGCATTTCTTTATATTTATAACAAACTATCAGCAAGAAAAGTTAAGAAAACAATCCTATTTAAAACTGCATCAAAAAGAATAAAATACTAAGAATATATTTAACCAAGGAGTTGAAAGACATGTATATTGACAGCTATAAGATATTAACGAAAGAAATTGAAGAAAACAAATAAATGGGAAGATGTTCCATGCTCATAGATGGGAAGAATTAATACTGTTAACACGTCCATCCTACCCAAAGCAATGTACAGATTCAGTGCAATCCCTATCAAAATTCCCATGATATATCTTTTTTACAGAAATAGAACAAACAATCCTAAAATTTGTGTGGAACCACCAAAGTCTCGAATAGTTGAAGCATTCTTGAGAAAGAAGAACAAAGCTGAAGGCGTCACGCTCCCTGATTTCAAACTGTATTACGGAACTGTAGTAATCAAAACAGTATGGATTTGACATAAATACAAACACACAGATCAATGGAACAGAATGGAGAGCCGAGAAGTAAATCCACGCATATACAGTCAACTAATTTATGACACAGGACTATACAATAGGGAAAGGACAGTTTTTTCAGTAAATAGTGCTGGGAAAATTGAACAGCCACACACACACAAGAATGAAAATGGACCCCTATCTTACACCAGACACAAAAGTTAACTCGCAGTGGATTAAAGACTTGAATGTAACACCTGAGGCCATAAAAGTCCTAGAAGATGACATAAGCAGTAAGCATCTTGACTAGGTCTTGGTGGTGATTTTTCTGAATCTGACACCAAAAACAAAAGCAACAAAGCAGAAATAAACCAGTACGACTATATATCAGCATCTGAAGCTCTCCTGTGAGCTCTTCTAAGGCCTTAGCTTTAGTTCTCTCACAATCTCTGTTCATTCGGCAAATATATATTGTATACTCAATATGCCATGCCCTGTTCTAAGTGTCCCTCTGTGGTGTAGTGTCCAGTCTGGATCCCCAGGCAGATTGTGAACACCATCAAGAGGGAATCTTTATGTACTTGGCCTCCAACACAGGGCCTGTGCGTGGTGGATCCTCAAGAAAAAGTCAACCTACTGAACGGGAGAAAATAATTGTATATCTTACATCTGATAAGGGGCTGAAATCCAAACTACATAAAGAACTCACACGACTAAATAGTAACAAAAATCTCATTAAATAATGGGCAGATCTGAATAGACATTTTTCCAAAGAAGACTTACAGATGACCGACAGGCACGTGTAAAGAGACTCTATATCATGAATCGTCAGCAAAATGCAAACCCAAACCACAATGACGTATCACCTCACACCTGTTAGAACAGCTATTATCAAAAAGATAAGAAATAACAAGTGTTGGGGCACCTGGGTGGCTCAGTCAGTTAAGCGTCTGACTTCAGCTCGGGTCATGATACAACCTCTTGGTTGCAAGAGGTGGGGGATGGGGATGGGAGAAATAGGTGAACAGTTTTCTTTCTAACTTAAATAAATTGAATTAAAATTTTTATTTTATTTTTTTTATGTTTATTTTTTAGAGAGAGAGAGAGAGAGACAGAGCACAAGTGGGGGAGGGGCAGAGAGAGAGGGAGACACAGAACCTGAAGCAAGCTCCAGGCTCCCAGCTCTCAGCACAGAGCCCAATGCAGGGCTCGAAGCCATGAACTGCGAGATCATGACCTGAGCCGAAGTCAGATGCTTAAACGACTGAGCCACCCGGGGCAAAAAGAATGGCAAAGAGACATAAATAGGTATGGACGATGAAATATGGATGTCCAATGAACATTTTAAAAGATGCTCAGTCTCATTTGTGATAAACTGAATGCAAATTAAAATCACAATGCAACACCATTTCACACCTCACAGTTGGGCAAACTTAAAAGCAGCAATAAAGGGGCACCTGTGTGGCTCAGTTGGTTAAGTGGCCAACTTCAGCTCCGGTCATGATCTTGCTATGAGTTTGAGCTCCACATCGGGCTCTCTGCCGTCAGCACAGAGCCTGCTTTAGATCCTCTGTCTCCCGATCTCTCCCCTTCTCTCTCCCTCTCTCTCTCTGTCTTTCTCTGTCTCTCTCTCTCAAAAATAAATAAATAGACTTTAAAAAACACGACAATTAAAAAGTTGACTCAGCTGTGGAATAACAGGAACCGTCATTCCCTATTAATGAGAATATCAACTCTTTGTGGTTACATAGTATAGCTGGACCATTACATATCCTATGTTTCATTAACTCTTATCCAAGGCATAGAGCAGATAAATGTGAACCACTTCCATAAAAGCAAAGAATGAGTAACACTCAAATATCCATTAACAATAGATTGGATAGATTTTGAAATTTTTTTTGATTTTCGAATATTTGAAGGATGGATTACTAAATACTAAAAACAAATCAATTGCATGCATCAACATGGGTGAATTTCAGGAACCAATATTGAACACAAAGTAAAAATGACATCGCAAATGAATAATCACTGTGATTCTACTCACATAGAGGGCTAAAAGGAAAACCAATGTATTGTTTAGGAATACATATGTATGTGAAAATCTAATGAAAGCAAGGGAATGTCATAGAGTTGAGATACACAGAGGAATTATAATGTTCTATTTCTGAAGCCAGATGCTGAGAATAAAGGCATTTGTTTTAGTATTGTTCTATACACACACACACACACGAAGTAGGCTTCATTTATTTTTGTTGATTCGTCATAGTCTCCCTTACTAGACTCAAGCTCCAGGGGATCTGGGACTATGTCATGTTCATGGCTCTATCCCCTAGAGCATCCTGATATAGAAAAGCACTCAACAATTTTTTAAAATTTTGAGGTGGATACTAATATGGCTCCTGACTCAGAGATGAGAAACCCGAGGCCCAGAGAGGTTAATATGCCCAAGGATCAAGAGCCTGGAGGTGGCAGAGCTGGGATTTGAACCCAGGTCTGACCAGTTCCAGAGCCCATATTCTTCCCTAGAAGAGGTTGGCTTGTTCTGATGAGTACTTTCCTTCCTCCCTCCCCTGTTATCAGCTGGCCATTCAATGCCACCTGTGTGGCCACAGGTTGGAGGGAACCTTGGGTCTTACTGTTGGCTGTTACTTCCCATGTGCAGCAGGTGGGGGCCATGGCCTTGGACCATGAGAGAGCTGACGTTCTACCACCTGTTCTGGGAATGGGGCCCAATCTGCCCTTCCTCCCACGTATCCTTTCTGCCCTATATTAGAGCCCCCAGGCTAAGCGTGTCTTTCCTATCATCTCAGACCTCATGATGCTCCGGCTGCTGAGTTCCCTCCTACTTGTGGCCCTTGGTAAGACCCCAGCCTGTGCTGCACTGGGCTAGGAGCCTTTGAAATCTGTCACTCACCTCAGGTCTCATGAACCCAACACCTGGTTCCACAGGAGGGGGGGGGTCTCCGCTTATACCTGGGTATGATTGTAGGGGCTTCAAATTTGGTGGGGGGCAGGAGAACCGGGGGGGAGCCATGGATAGATGAGCTCAGGAGAAAGACTGGTGTAGCCAAAGCACTGTGGTGGGACTCATCAGTGGGGACGGTAAAAAAGTCTAGTCATGAGGAGTTTGGACTCTGTGGTTAGACTGCTTGGGTTGGAATTTCTGTTCCTCTGCTTAGCCCTCCAGCTCTCCTCTCCCTCCCCCAACCCCACTCCGTATCCTGTGGTCTAGCCTTTTCCTAGTGTCTCTGCCATATTATATTCCAGCTCAGGGCCACCTCCTCCAAGCTGCCTCCCTTGACTGACAGTAATAGTGACAGATAATGTTTATTGAGCGCTTACTATATACCAGGGAGAATGCTAAGGATTTTTTCTCATATTATCTCCCATAAGCCTTACAACAGGCTCGTGTGATCAGTTCTATTATTATCCCCATTTTACAGAAGGACCCTCAGAGAAGTAAAGAACCCCCCCCCCCAGAACTAGGAGCAGAGCTGCATTTTGAACCCAGGCAGTCTTACTCCAAAGCCACCACTTTTCATGACAACAAGCTTTCACTTCTTAAGAGTTCATCGGGCACCAGGCACTGTTCTAAGTGCATCAGCCCCTTCAATCGTGCCATGGAAGGAGGTCACGTCTCCATCCCTAGACTCTTGGGACTCTGGAGGCCCCTATTCTAGTCCAGATGTTCACTGTTCATAGGTGGCTATGGAGGTCCAGAGAGGGGGAAGCACTTACACCAGGTCACACAGCCAGCTTGTGGTGCATCTAGAATCTGGACCCGGGCCTCTTTGCTTTGGGGGACTCTCTGGCTCACTGATGCCTGCACTCTCCTTTCCAGCCTCGGGCTGTGGCCGACCTTCCTACCAGCCCTCCTCCCGTGTTGTCAACGGTGAGGACGCAGTCCCCTACAGCTGGCCCTGGCAGGTAAGACCAATGCCAGCTGCGCTATTTCTCACCGTGGGCTCTGCACTCTGTTCTGATTGCGGGGCATTCGGTCTCGACCCCACTGCTTTGCTTCCGGTAACCTCTTCAGCTCGCCAAGGCCAGGAAACCCTTGGACAGTCCACTTCGCGGGGAAGTCTTGCCCATTCGACCTGTGACCCTCCCTGGACTGTTTGCACGTTAAAAGTGGAATCTGGAGAGAAGGAAATGTTTGGCCCAAGGGTTGGTGCACTAACAGTGGAATTTCGGGCACTGTGTTTAGGGATGGAGGTTTTGGGGTCCTCGTTACTAGACTCCTCGAATTACACAGCAGGGTTATAAGGTCTGAGAGCACTAAAGGAAGGAAGGGCTTTAGAGAGGTCAGTGAGGCACAGAGGGCTAGACCTGCTTCAGTGACACGGTAGTCACTAGCCACATGTCTTTATTTAATTTTAAATTAATTACAATTAAACAATGTTAAAAATTCAGTTGTTCCATGCTAGCCACATTCAAATTCTCAACGGCCACATATGGCTAGCGGCCACCACGTTGGACGGCCGAGGCAGAGAACATTCCCACCGTCACAGAAAGTTCTCTTGGATGGCACTGGTCTACAGCATCGTCAGCTAACTTGTTCTGGGAAGAACCAGGGAGTAAAATATTTTAGCTTGTGTCAGCCATGTGGTTTCTATTGCAGTGACTTAACTCTGCCATTGTGGTATGAAAACAGCCATAGATGATACAGTCATGTGGGTTGAACACTGCACATTTCTGGAGGAGGCCACTCTGCATGAGTGATGCCCTCTAGAGTTGTCCAGTGCACAACCTATACAGTCATGGATATCAGCCCTCACTGTAGGGCCCAGACCACTTAGGCTCCTCCCTCCTTGTCGCCAGGTCTCCCTGCAGTACGAGAAGAGTGGAGCCTTCCACCACACATGTGGCGGCAGCCTTATCGCCCCCGACTGGGTCATGACTGCGGGCCACTGCATCTCGTAAGTGTTTTTACTTGCCCCCGTCCCTGCATGAGAACCGGGCAGGTGGTGCATAGCTGTGGGAGGGGAGGGAAGGAGCCCAGTCGGGCCCAGACTGACCTGACCTCCTCCACTGGCAGGAGCTCCTTGACCTACCAGGTTGTGTTGGGCGAATATAACCGGGCTGAGGAGGAAGGCTCCGAACAGGTGATCCCCATCAATGCTGGGGACCTCTTCGTGCACCCACTCTGGAACCCCAACTGCGTAGCCTGTGGGTGAGTGGACTCTCAGGCCTGGGACCCAGAGGTTACTGGTCCCTCTGTGACCCAAAGATAATTCTGAAGAGACCCCCAGTGACAGCGGGGCTGGGTCCAGCAGCCTGGGCCCACGTCCCACACACTGAGGGTCAGAGCCAGGAGAGCCTCGAAGGAGCATCTGCCCGAAACTCCTCTCCCTGTGGAAGGACAGCAGGGCTCAGGGAGGGCCAGGAACTCCCCCAAGGCCACTTGGCTAGTTGGCTTGAACCCAGATCTCCTCTGGCACCCCCGCTCCCAAATCTAAGGGTTCCTCCGTTCGACAGACATTTGTCCAGTGCAGCCTGGGTTCCCAGCACTGTGGGAAAAAGGAGGAGCACTGGACCCAGAGTCAGCCTCCAGCACTAAGTTGCCGTGTGCCTTGGGCAAGTCACTGCCCTTCTCTGGGCCTCAATTATACCATATGTTGAGGGTGACTTTCCTGGCTTCCTGAGTGGTTTGAAGGACAGGGAGGCAATCACCGGGTGAGAACACTGAAGCAGGGCTTCCCAAGGCCCTCAAGCACGTACAAAATCATGTGTCTGCGGGGCCCAGCATTTTTCTGGTGAGGGTCAAAGAAGGGGGCAGAACCCTTGAAAGTGCGGTGTAGGAGAGAAGGGCCATGATGATCGTGACCTCGACCCATCCTCACGGGACTCCTGCGGTACGTGGAGAGGAAAGGGGACCCCAGGTACGATGCTTCGAGTGACAAGCAAGCAGAGGAAGACCCAGAACAGGGGTTCTTGAAGGGTGGTCCCCAGGCCATCAGCATCGCCTGGGAACTTGTTGGCAATGTGAGTCCTCGGGCCCCACCCCCGGACCCACTGCCTCAAGAACCCTGGGGTGGGCCCCAGCAACCCGTGTTTAACAAGCCCTCTGTGATCCTGGTGCAGCTGAAGTGTAAGGACCATGGTATAAGAGCCGAGGACAGCTAGGAAGGCCGAGGGTCAGCATGGGTGCTGGGAGCAGGGGGCGGGGGGCGGGGAGCCTCCTAAAGTTGCTCAGCCCTAAGAACGCCTGTGATTTGGAGGAAAAGGAGCAGCGGGGGCATCCTGGAGGCGAACTCTCTGTTGCAAAGGCTGAGAGGTGGGGCTTGGTCTGGCTGGAGGACCAGGCTCCCCTGACTCTTTCCTCTTCCCCAGCAATGACATCGCTCTCATCAAGCTGTCGCGCAGCGCCCAGCTGGGAGGCACGGTCCAGCTCGCCTGCCTCCCTCCCGCTGGTGACATCCTGCCCAACGGGGCTCCCTGCTACATCAGCGGCTGGGGCCGGCTCCACAGTGCGTGCCGAACCCTCCCACCGGCCACAGGGACTGGGGGCCGGGGGTCGAAGGCAACCACGACACATCCTTGCACTTGTCCTCCTTCGGGGGCACCTCCCTCCTCCCCCCCCTCCACCCCATCCTCCCAAACACAAATGTGTTCACCTGAGCATTTTCCAGCGTCTCCTGTGTGCCAGGTGCCGGGGGTGTTATGGTGGACAAAGCAGGCAGGACCCTCTGGTGGGAGGCGAGTCCCCATCGGGCTAGAAGGGTTGCCTCCCTCAACCTCCCCCACCCCACCCCGGGGCTCCCAGCCCTGACTCCCGGGCCCCAGCCCCAGCCCTGCACCCCACGCCACCCCACTCAGGGCGGTCTCTCCCGCAGCTGGTGGGCCCCTCCCGGACAAGCTGCAGCAGGCGCTGCTGCCCGTGGTCGACTATGACCACTGCTCCAAGTTGGACTGGTGGGGCAGCTCCGTGAAGAAGACCATGGTGTGTGCGGGTGGGGACATCCTCTCCGGCTGCAACGTGAGTCAGCTCGAACTGCGGGGCCCAGGGGTGTCTCTGCCATCTGCCGGGGGGAGGGGAGGAGAAATCCCACCTGCTGGCCCCGTTCAGCCTCCAGGCCAGGCAGGACTTGGAGGAAGTCAGTGGGGGCCAGACACACCACCCTGGCCTCTGGCTTCCCGTCCCAGCTCACGCTGCCTTGACCTGGGGCAAATCACTTGACCCGGTCCTCAGGCTTTCCCATCAGCCCGGTAAGGGATATTGACACCGTGATCTCTAAAGGCACCTTCAACTCCATGGTCCTGAAGTTACGATAAATCAGTCCTATCGTTGTGTTATAAGTGAGGATGAATACTGTTATGGTGACTATCTATCGTGGTAATACTATGGGAACTACCCTTTGTTGATTGCTTTCTCTCTGCTAGGGGTTGTGCTAAGATCATATATTTATCATCTCGCTTAATTCCTACAAGATCCGGTAGGACAGATGTTAGTCTGTTACAAACAGGCCAGCTGGGGCTTGGGGAGGTCAAGTAACACAGGGGTTTCTCAGAATCCCCAGAGGCACAACCAATTCCTTCAATCCCACACATGGCGGCTCAACTCCCCACCGCTCTCTGGCAATTCCAGGGTGACTCTGGAGGACCCCTTAACTGCCCCACAGCAGACGGCTCCTGGCAGGTCCACGGTGTGACCAGCTTCGTTTCTGCCTTCGGCTGCAACACCCTCAAGAAGCCCACGGTGTTCACACGAGTCTCGGCCTTCAATGACTGGATCGAGGAGGTGAGCGGGACGGGCCGAGCAGGAGGGCCCCCATGCTGGCTCTTCTGAGATGTTGAGAGGTGCCGGGGCTGAGCGGGGACAGCAGATCCTGAGGAGGGGCTGAAAGGATCCCAGAAGGTCAGGAGTGGAGGGGCCCCTGGGCACATTCCAGAGGGCCTGGGGGATGTTCTCTGCTCTGGTGTGGCCCCAAGGACCTCAGTGTCTCTGAACTACAGATGAACTTCCTTATCTCAACAAGTGTTTGTGAGATACAGGTCTTTGCTTGTGCTGAAAGATAGAGTGATGTGTCAAAGGGCTGCTTGCGGTGAAGAAATGATCACATGAGCAATCATCATGAAACATGGGGAGAGCTGTGACTGGATGTTCAGGCCCCAGTGAAAGCACAAACCTTATCTGGGAATGAGTGGTCAGGGAGGGCTAATAATGTTCATGATAACATTTATAAACTACTTAAACATCCTTAGTTAGTAGTTTCATCAACCCCCCCCCCCACCATGAGATGAGTACTAAGATTACTCCCATTATACAGACGAAAACACTGAGGCTCAGAGAGGTCAAGTCACTCTCCTCACACAGCTAATGGTGGCATGGCTGGAAATTGAACCTGGTTCCATATGGCTTCAGAATCTGTGCTCCTAACTAGACTATGCTGAATCTCCTCCCTTTTTCTATGGCTTTTTTTTCTAGGTCATGTCAAGCCACTAGAACCGAGGCCTTGGTGGCAATGCACGTTCTTTGTAAAAAATAAAGATCTCTCAGAAAACCCCAACGTGAGTCTTTCTTCCTTCTTTGACTCATCTGTTCCCTTCCAGGCTGTCCCTAAAATCTTAGATCTGTTACGTAGAGTCAAGACCAGATACAACCCTCTCATTTGAGAATGAGAAAAAAAAAAAAAAAAATGAGGCCCAGAGAGAAGAAAGGAGTTGCCGTCGAGTGAGCAGCCATCCCAGTTTGCCTGGACTGAGGGGGTTCCCAGGGCACAGAACTTTCCGTGGTAAAAGGAGGAGAGTCCCGAGAAGTCGGTCATCCTATACAGCCACACACTGGCTTTTCGATGCAGCAAGAAAACATGGTGGAATCTGCAGAAAAAGTGAACTTGCCAGGCCCTTGGGGGGCTCATGGAGGAGTGGCATGGGCCACGCATTTTCTTCTCCCGCTGTGGGCTAGGAAAGGAGGGCTGTGGTCATCCATTCATTCATTCGTTCGCTCAGCGAGCATTCATGGCCGGAACAGGAGCCATCCTCCTGTTCCTGAGGAGGGCTCGGGGGGGGGGGGGGGGGGGGGGAAGACGACACGGTTCCTGCCTTGAAACAGCTCGTTATTGAGATAGAAACGAGCACATCAGAATCATTCATTAAACATTTACGAGGCACCTTTTTTGGCGGCAAGGGCAGAGATGGGGATTCAGATGTGAGTAAAACAACTTTGGGAGCCCTTGCTGCAGAAGCCCACGCAGAAGCACGCACGATGCCACAAGTGGGGTCGGAGCCCAGTGTGCTGGTGCTGAGGTCCGAAAGGCTGCTGCCCTGCAGCCCAGGGCAACATACAGACAACTGAATTTCTGGGGCGCCCGGGGTGGGGGGCTCAGTCGGTTCAGCGGGTGACTTTGTCTCAGGCATGATCTCACGGTGTGTGGGTTTGAGCCCCACATCGGGCTCTCTGCTGTCAACATGGAGCCTGCCTGGGATTCTCTCTCTCTTCCTCTCTCTCTGTCCCTCCCCCACTCTCTCTCTCTCAAAACAAATACATAAACTTTCAGAAACACACACACACACACACACACACAACTGAATTCCTTTATTCATGTTCCTCCTGAATGCCATGAAAGCAAACATGAGCCCAGCAAGGACATATATTTATAATTTTTAATATTACTCTTTGTACCCTTTAATATTACTAATTGTTCTCTGAGTACTCAGAGGACATCATCCTCATGGCTGTGATAATGTGTCCTCTAGCCAGCACTGTTTTTCCTTTGGGGCCCACGGTGGGCTAGTTCTTGCCTGCCCTGTGGAGGTGGGTTTGGCCATGTGGCCTGCTCTGCCCGAGGTGAGGTTTTGAGAGGTGGGACGATTTGCTGAGCTCTCTTTCCCTCTGCCATGGCAGCTGGTGGCTGTACGTCAGCTTGGTCCCAGAGTGAGGAGACGGGGAGCAAAGCCTGCAGTGACCCCTGACGGATATGCAGCACAGGCAGGAAATAAACTCTGTGGTTACAGGCCACTAAGATTCGGGGTGTTGGTTACAGTGGCATTGACCTAACTTATCCTTACTGATGAAATGAATTGGGTATTTATCCTTCCGCTCCTTCCACTCCACGTTGCTACGTATTTTTCACCAACCATATAATATCTATATACAATGTACTGCATTGTTTGGTTTTTAAAAATACAGGCATAGCTTCATGCTGTACGTATTATTCTGCAACTTGGTGCTTCCACCCGACATTCTTTCTTTCTTTCTTTCTCTCTTTAAATCCAAATTAGTTAACACACAGTGTAATAATGGTTTCAGGAGTAGAATTCAGCGATTTATCACTCACATGTAACACCCAGTGCTTGTCCCAACAAGTGCCCTCCTTAATGCCCTTCCCCCACCCACCAACATTATTTCTTGAGGCCCATGCTAATTTATATATTTCTAGTTCATTGCTGCTGGTCTTGAAGAGGAGCCTATTGCACAACACTATTATCCTTCCCGCCCCCCCCCCCCCCGGATGGACATTTACAGCAGGGCCAATTTTCACGATTACAAACAGCGCTTCAGCAAACGTCCTTGGACAAACCTCCAGGTGCGATGTGCAAGAGTTTCTCTAGGGTATATTCCAGGAAATGGAATTACTGGGTGGGAGGGGGTGCTCATTTCCAATTTAACCAATCGCCAAGTTGCTCTCCACAGTAACTGTATCAACAGTACTTCTTAAAATTGTCTTTCTTTTTTTTTCTCTTCCCGCCCACGGTCCCCACACATGACAACTGCCCTCCCTCCCCTGCTTTTCTCCGTACCCACTCTTGGACCCTCAGTCCTTTCTCACAGAAACTCTCCTCCTCCAGCCCTTACCCCCCACTCCAGCTCCCACAAAAGCCTAAGAACTGGTCTGGCAAGGCCAGCATGAGGGCAAGGGAGGAACGGAGTCAAGCAGGGAAGAGACCTCAGCATCACAGGGGTGTGGGGGGAGGAGGGGAGAAAGTGGTGCAAAGTGGGGCATGTGGTGATCATTTGTGTCGCGTCAGACAGATGGCGCCAGGTGACATATGTAATAGTCACATGCTGTCAAGGCACAACGGGGTCGCAAAAGCTGAGTATCTACTTCTTCCCAGTGGGTCCTTCCGTGACCTTGGACAATTTTCCAAAGTAGTTCTAGGACAAAGGGCATTCAGACCTGGAAAATTCCACTCTGTGGCTGGGAAGTAGGCCGTCAAGGGCCCTCCACCCCGCCTCAGGATGGGGCCGAGAACTGCCAACGCCCTTCTCATGTGTGGGCAACGGGGAGTCAGGAAATCTTGCCTAAAAGTGCCAACAGTTTCAGCAATAATTTAATGTTCTTTTTTTAATCTCCAAGCCTTGACAATTCAAATCCTTTAAAAACCATATAATCAATCATTTTTTAAATGTTTACTGATTTTGAGAGAGAGAGAGAGAGAGAGAGAGAGAACAAGTGAGCTGGGGAGGGGCAGAGAGAGGGAGGGAGAGAATCCCAAGCAGGCTCCATGCTGTCAGCACAGAGCCCGACACAGGGCTCGCACACACAAACCATGAGATCATGACCTGAGCCAAAAGTCAAGAGTAAGATGCTGAACTGACGAGCCACCCTAGGCGCTCCAATAATTTAATTTTTTGAGTAATGATTAGAGTGTCAATGCCAACAACTTTGTGTGTGTGTGTGTGTGTGTGTTTTCTAAATCACGAGGAAAACCCACTTTCTGAAAAAGCACAATGTCAATACTTGAATTCCCTCGGAAAATATAAAGGATTGGTGCTGCGTTCCCTTCTCTTTAATCAAAATGTGTCAACAATTTTGTTCTCATTCAAATGTCAATACTTTTTTCTTAGAAGAGTCAGCAATGCCATTTTCTTTTCCTTTTTCATAACATTAATCTTGGTTACATGTTAGGGACTTCCCCTTTGGGAGATTTAAAAAAAAACCACTCACATTCCCACACCCGTTACACAGCTACTGCTATCATTTTGGTATGCTTCCTTCCATTTCTTTTTCTTTACATTCATTAGACTTATCAACAGCTGGATTCAATGGGCACAGATTGAGCACCTTTGGGTATTCTGTGGCAAGCATGGGCAGAAGAAAATGACCCAAACTTGGGCCAGGCCCTTGATGTGCCCAGAGTCTGGCTGGGCATCTGACAGGTACACCCAAACGGGGCTGGAGGCTTAACTCAGTGTTCTAATGAAGGCTCAGAGTGATGCGGAGCCCAGGGGGCTGGGGTCACCTTGGGATGGGAAGACTGGAGCCCTGGATGGCCCTCACATCCAGATGATTGAGACATCAAGAGATTCCTGTCAAATGTGAATCTGTCTAACTTTCTTTTGTCAATGAACACCAAAGACATAGTTCTGAGAAACTTTGCTGTTTGAGATCGGGTCAGTGAGATGAAGAATCCCACTCTTGTCTAGTGGGTCAGAGCCAGATTTGACACAGAGAAGCAGCGTGGATTACCACCCCAGGTGCAGAGCTTCAGACAAGAGGTTTTGGACACAACGGTCCATATTTATCTTAACTTTGCAGTGTCCAAGGAAACACGGCTATGAATCTACTTCTGGTCTCAAGCTAGATGTTAACCTCTTTCTACAAGACCAAGTTTGCTTTGAGCCTGTCAACACTGCTTCATTTCAATTTCACCTAAATTCCAAAGTTCCCCTAAATCCTACAATAATAACCCTGTTTCTTCCTTTCTTTCATGAGACACCCCATGGTTTCTCTGGATGCTTGTGGCATTAAGTCAATAAACTTAACTTTGTTAAACTATACCTGTGTCCCTGGTGGTCTTTACCAGGCTGGCTTTATCATAAAATTCAAGCCTTCTCTGTTCATTCACTCACTCATTGAGTCATTCAACAGATGTCCACCCAGCCTATGCTCAGCTTCAGGTGCTGGAGACATGGGGACAGGACAGTCAAGGTCTTTGGCCTTGTGGCCACTGCCTAGTGGGCAAAATAGAAAATAAACAGATAATAACAATACAGATTGACAGGCTATAAAGGGATTGCATAGGTGTCTTTAGAAGAGGGGGGATAGCAAAGGCTGCTCTAGAGAGGCAACATTTGAACTGGATCCTTGATGAACAGATGTCAGGAAAGAGCACCACAAGCAGAGTCACCAAAGAGGTGACGATGAACTTCTTGGGTTTGCAAAATAACTACAAGGCCGCTGTGCCTGGAGCAGTGAGTGAACAGGAGGATGGGGAAAGATGAGGAATGTGGGGCAAAGTGCAAAGTTTACATTTTATCCTGAGTGATACAATAATCTTACACGGAGCCACAACATATAAACTTTTCATATAAATGTATAAACCTTTAAAATCGGAGCTGCTCTGGGACTTAAACCATCCCCTACCCCCACTGCACTCCAGCAGTTTCCTGAAGCATTCCCCGGGAGCCTAAGAATGGGATGGGGTGGGGTGTACAACTGGGAGTCTTTAATGCAGTCCAACCCTCTCATTTTACAGATGGGGAAACCAAGGCTGACAGGGAGTGAAACGTGGAAACTACCCTGTAGGGGTGAGTGGGGGAAGGGCCCACAGTGGTGGAGGTAGGGGTGGGGCCATAGCAAGGAGCCTGGCTATCCAACCACCAGCTGGAGAACCTGGCAATCTAGGGGGTTACTAACCAGCAGTGGCAGTGTAGACAAAAGGCACATCTTCTCTTCCCCAGTGACATTGGTTGGGAGTGGGGTGAGGTGGGGGGTGTGAGAGGTTAGGGAGAGGGGTGGAGAGGGTTGGGAGGTGGTGATAACCCGGGAGGGGTCTTTGGAGTGCCCCTCTTAATTCCCTAGCATGTCCCATTTGGATAGGGCAAATGGGAGGAGAGCCGGCTGGGCCACCTGAGTGCCTTGTCCTTGGCCAAGTCCCTTCCCCTTCAGGGTTAAGACCGACGTGGAAGGGCTGCCTTAGCATCTTTGCACTTCCTCTTACATGCTGTGCTATTTTAACATGTGTGCCCCCGACTCAACTCCAGGCTAAACCCAGACTCAAACCAGCTAAGTGTGACTTCAAAACTTCAATTCTTAACCGTCAGCAATTGGAAAGTCTTGGGGGGGAAGAGGGACACAGGGCTGAGACCGAGCTTTCTATACACAGGATCTTCCCCTGGACAGAAGGACAAACCCACGTGGCACATGCCCACTTCTGTCTGGGTACACGGACGCAGGGGTACTTATTAGACTGTGCCCACCGCCTCACGTGGAGTGATTGCACGGGGCGTCACGCAGGATGGCGGTTTCCAAACAGCAGCCACCCAGCCCTCTATGTTGGTTTCTTTCCTCTGGGTGGTGCAAAGAGTCAAGGGTGTAACCTCAGGGTGGGGCGCTGAGTCAGCTGCGGGCCGGCTCCTGGAGTGTCTCAATTCCCGGTTCAACTTCTTTTCATTTTGCAGCTGGGCAAACTGGGGCTCAGAGAAGCAGAGAACTTCCCAGAAGCCGAGAGGCTGCCTAGGCAGTACCCACAGCTCCACGCGGTAGGAAGGCCTGAGGATTGAGGAAGGCCCGAGGATTGAGGAAGGCCCAAAGCCCACCACGGGTTAAAACCATGGAGCTACCACGCACCACCGGGCCCTAGAGAGACCCCCTCTACCCTATTCCGCCCCCCCCCACCCCGCTTCACTTCCAACTTCCGGCGGCCCGCCACTTCCGGTTCCGGCGGCGGGCTACAAAGCTCTGCGCTGGGTAGTTGGTTTCCTTTCCTCGGAGTCGGTTTCGGGCTTCGAGTCTGGTCGCCAGGCGCCCCCGCCCCCGTTGCCCCCTGCCCTCCGAGGTGGCACCTGCGCAGGTGAACGCTCCCTCCCTTCTTCCCTCCCGCCCGTCACTCCTTCCCCGGCGCACGATCTGTGGGGAGCCGGGGGCCGCGGCGGCGGCGGCGGCGGCGGCGGCCGCTTTCGGAGCGGGGAAGCCCTGCTTTGCGGGTCTGCGGGCTGTCGGGACTGGCGTGGCTCGGGGTCTCTCTGCAGTCCGGGAGGAGGAGGTCCTGGTTTGGAGCCCCAGAACGGTTTTCCGGCCCCACCTAGGCCCCCTGAGCCGCGCCCATATGGTGGGAGGAGCCCGACGCAGCTCCCCGCCTAGAAGCCGGGAATTTTCTACGCGGTTGAGTAGCCCCGCCACCTCCTGGCCTTGTGATCTTGGGCAAATCCCTTCTTGTCGAGCCTCCGTTTGTTTACTTGCGAATGAAAATGTCATCCTGGGTTATCGGGAGGATTGCTTGGATGAGGGACAGCTTCCGCAGAGCGTTTGGCCTGTAAAATTCAACAAATAACATCGGCTGCTGCTGTTGCTAACAGAGACGGCCGGGGCAGTAGAGAGTCGTGTGGAGAGTTGAGAGGGGCTAAGAGGATCACGTAGAAGAGAACGTGAAATGCTCAGCATAGTGTCAGCTAGGAAGTAAGTGCTCAGTGAATAGGAATTATTAACTGATGAGGGTAAGCATTGTGTCTGGTCATTGGGTTTCTAAAACTGATAGGATTTATAAGCGGGGTGAGGCGTAGAGTTGGTCCATGTTTCAGAGCCAGCCTTGAGAACTGGCCTGACAATTGAGACTATTCTTAGAAGTCCGGGTTGTAAACACCTCTGGTGCTGAGAGCTAGAAGAATTAGTAAAAGGGTGTTTTCCTAAGTGGGTTAGGGGTTTTTTACTCAGAAAGGTTTTGGGCAGGAGGGGAATGTTTGCTTCCTCTTGAGTTGTTACGAAAGTAAGACGTGGTTGTAGTTAAAAAGAACGCAGTATAGAAAGCTATGGAATGAAAAATGTCTGTCTTCTGTCCCTGCCCCTAAGAAGTAAATATAATTGAAGGTGTTTGTGGATAGATCAGGCCATGTATGCTTATGTGTATGTATTTTAATTTCCTCAGGTGGGGTCATATTACACGTAGTGATCTGCATCTTGGGTGACGTGTCGTGGCCGTGTGGATGTATCAGCACTCACTGGCTGACTTCATTCTTTATAAGGCCGCACTGTATTTTCTGCTGAATGGTTGACGATACTTTAATTATTTCCCTGTTCATGGTCAGTTAGGTTGTTCCCAGGATTTTGCTTTCTCACATTCCATCCAACCTTTCTTTGACTAAATATTTCCTTTTTATCCAAGGCTCCCCTGAGTTATGGGGATACTTTGCTTTGATCCTCATTCACTCTAGGTTAGTAACAACTTACTTTTGGGGAGAGTACATTCTGTTGATTGAACAAAAACCCAGATAATACGGGAAGAACAGGTGTCCTCCAGGAGTATCCAAACTGCAAGGTCTAGAATCAGTACGAGGCTCCTAGAAAATGGGTCGTGGAACGTTTAGAGAAGAGGTGACTAGGCTCTGAGAACTAGTTAATGCGAAGCAGCTGGTCAGTGTTGGTGATTGTTGGCCTCTGTCAGTTGTTACCCAGGAAACTGGTTTGAGAGACTGAGGTGGGAGGGATTTTAAACATGGACACTTCTGCCACGTGGACTAAGGAGGGATTCGTTCTTGGGGGAAGGAGTTTGTTCGTGAAAAAAGAGACGGTCTTTGAAAACTGACCACTATTCTAGGAGTTACACTCTGTGATTGGACATACCCTGATACAGAAATTAATTTGGTCATTTCTGTACTGTCACTTGAAGTCTCTCTCTCTTTAAATAACATAGATTGCGGTTATCCTTCTCTTGGACTGGGGCCCTAACCCAAATGAAGCAAAGCCTTTTTTTTTTCTGGCATTTTACAGGTATTTGGTGCGCCTCTCCCCCCTTCCCCACTACATCTGGTTTGCTAATCCTAGAGCTGACAAGCATCCCAAGAGTTGGGAGTCTGCACTACCAGGATTCTGACTAGGTCAGTTTCCTGTACACTGATTAGAGGAACTTAAGATCTTAATCTTAATGTGGAGGCTTTTCTTTTCTAGTCTTTTCTTTCTTTGTGAAGAGGGGGCTTAGGCTCCACCCTGGGTAGCTCCCAAAGTGCTTTTAAACCCTTGTTACTCTTTGATCATGAAAGAGATGGGGAGGTGGGGTAGAAAAGACCGCAGAGTAGATGTAAATGAAGGGTAGATATACATGAACAGACTTTTATCTCTTGCATTTTAGTCCTTTCTCATAACTTGCTTTTAGTCATAACATAACTCCATAAAAGACATTGGAGGACGCAAACACCCCTGTTTTTAAAGATTTTTTTCCCCTTATAAAACATATGCATACATAGTTCTCTGTTTTAACATAATGTAAAATACTTTGTAATGAGGGGAAAATGGATGAAAGATTGTCTAGAAGGTTCTCTAGCTAGCGAGGCCAGTGTTCTCCATCCTTTGTGCTTTGAGAATCTACAGTCTTCATTTTGGTAAACCACTGACACATTTTTCTCCGTTGTGTCAATTGATCCAAAAGAAACAAAAATAGAATTTCTAGGACCTTGATTAAGAAACCCTGTTAAGATTGGAAAGTGGATGGAACCTGGATCTGGACCAGATCCATGAGATCAAGGTGGTTTTAACAGTCTCTGGGGTCTGTTTCGCTCAGCCTGTCTTTTCTCTGTGTTTAGGAGTCGGAGACATCCTTTTCCAGAGTCCCAGAATGGAGACTGAAGGGTACTTAGAGACACAAAGAAATAGAGAAGTCCAGAATGATAAAATAAGGCCACCGTCAAATGAGACGGTGGCCGAGGAGTCAGAAGTTGTCCTCATATCGGCTCCCCAGGTCCAGGTTCCGCGAGAGCCTTCCGGGCTTCCACCAGAGAGCCTCGATGAAGACTCTGCCGAAGACCTTGAGACCATGCCACGAAGGAATCGTCCCAACGCTGCAGCCTCCAGGCAGAGGTTCAGGAAATTCCGCTATGAGGATGCAGCCGGGCCCAGGGAGGTCCTCCGACATCTGCAGGAGCTTGCTGGACAGTGGCTGAGACCCGATATTCACACAAAGGAGCAGATTGTGGAGATGCTGGTGCAGGAGCAGTTCCAGGCTGTCCTGCCCGAGGAGCTCCGAGCTCGGGCCCAGAGATGTCAGCCTGGGGTCAGAATCACCGGCTGAGTCCTGCCGCTGGGTCCTTGCTCAGCCTGCGCGTGAGAAGTCACCGGAGGTGCTCGTTGTTGTTGCAAGAGCCAGTCGCGGTCATGGGGAAATGTGAGCCTCGGTTTTTTTGAGCTTGGCTTTGACTAGTTGTAATAATCCGTCAAAACCCATGTCTGGACCTCCCTCTGGCTGAGGCAGCTCTAATTCCGGGGACTGAGCTCCGGAAAGAGCTTCTCTACCCTCCTGTTAGGACAATCAGCCTGTTGCTTGTTTTTGCTCTGCCGAATGCCTCCTTTTTTGCACTTTCTGACATGCTTTAATATATTGTTATGTATCCAAAGAGCTAATCGCTTCAACTTTCAGAATTCTTGATTCTTGCTGTGGTGGCATGAATGGAAGCTTCTGTAACCCCATCCAGTAAACTCGTTTGAGACGCCCTTGAAATATTAAAGTTTGGTCCTTAATCACAGTGTCCTGTGGTGATTTACCAGTTTAGCTCTTACTCAGCATTTGAGAAAGGTGAGACAATTATCAGGAGTAGATGTGAGCTAGACATAAGATAGGAACAGCCCATGCCTTTGTGTTATTCAGATTTGTTTTTTTCTTTCTTTTTTTTTTTTTTTTCTTAGAGAGTGAGCCAGGGGCACAAAGAGAGGGAAGGGGAGAGAGAGAAAGCGGGGCTTGTGCTTACCCGTCGTGGGACTCCAGGCACCCCAGAATTTTTTTTAAGTTTATTTATTTTGAGAGAGAGCCCGAGAGTGCACAAGTGGGGGTGGGGAGCAGAGAGAGGGAGAAAGAGAATCCCAAGATCATGACCTGAGCTGAAATCAAGAGTCAAGACGCTTACCGGACCGAGGCACCCCCAGTCAGAATTTAAATTAAAACTGAGGGATCGGGGCACCTGGGTGGCTCAGTCCGTTGAGCGTCTGGCTTCGGCTCAGGTCATGATCTCACAGTCTGTGGGTTCGAGCCCCACGTCGGGCTCTGTGCTGACAGCTCAGAGCCTGGAGCCTGCTTCGGATTCTGTGTCTCCCTCTCTCTCTGCCCCTCCCCTGTTCGTGTTCTCTCTCAAAAATAAATAAACTTTAAAAAAAAAATGGATAAAACAGGGTCCTAAGAGGTAACTCTTACACGGATCTGTTTGATTTGTTCTTGATCCATTTCCATCACTGTTGTTCTATAGTTTGTCTCCCCTCAGAACTCACTCTACAGCCGTTTGACTGTTCTCTTCTGCTCTTCCTGAAACAGGGCATCCTGGCTTTGTGTGTGTGGAGACCCGTGCCCCAGCTGACCACCGAGAGAGCGGTCACTGTGGTTGGGACAGGCAGACATTAAAGGGCAGTTGCTTTTCCTGAGCATGACCCAGTCTTGAGGAACCTTTCTGCATCTGTGGCCTGGCTCTTGGATTTGTACATCTGCTCCTGGAACCAACTTGGTGCCAATTCAGAAACTAATCTTTGGTCGAGGGACCCGTTAGCTCCAAGCTGGAAATCCTGTTTATTCTGCTGGGGTTTTAATAACTTGCTGAGCCCATGGGACTGGTCTAGAAGCTAGGATACAACTATAAAACCCAGAATTAAGGAAATGTATAATTTTTGAGGGGAGAGGAAGACCTCGAGCTATATTGGTAGGGTCGCTTAAGTAAAACTAGTCTTCCCTTTTTGGTATCTGGTTTTGAGATAGCACTAAGAAAACACGTTTCCTATTTTAAAAATACGCTAACAGCAGAGGAGGGAGGAAATAGCCAAGTTAGGGAAGTGAGATTGTAACTGAACTTAAGCAGATCACTGGATGGAATCCCACCTTGAGCAAAAAAGCCTGGAAATGCTTGGGGAGTAGAGAACATACAGAACAGTGAGCTGTGCCTTTTATTGACTAAATTAAGCTTTTCTCTCTTTTTAAAACTTTTAAAGTAATCTCTACACCCAATGTGGGGCTCGAACTCACAACCCTGAGATCAAGAGTCGCACGCTCTGCTGACTGAGCCAGCTGGGTGCCCCTTAGGTTAAGCTTTCCTACCTCTAAGTAAAATTTAAGATTGGCAAAGGAATTTGTAACCGTGACGGGGTCAGAATATCTCCAATATTTCAGTTTGTTCGGAGCATCATGAAGGTATTTCTTTTAGTCTGCAGGGATCAGGGACTCCCGATGTTAAGAATTTCCTGGCCAGTACCAATTTCTCAGCTGCTTCGATCTAGAATACAGTGTGTAAGTAAAGCAGCCGACTTTACAGGAGGCCCAAAAAGTTACCACCTTAGGGATTTTATGGCCCTGAGGTGTCCTGAGTTGAGTGACCTTAGCACAGATTTGCTCAACATTGGCAGTTTGAGGCCAGACGGTTCTCTTTTGTGGGGGCTTGTCTTGTTTATTATAAGATGTTTAGCAGCATCCCTAGTCTACTCACCAGATGCCAGTAGCACCCCACTGATGAAACAACCAAAAACGTCTCCAGACATTGCCAAATGTTCCCTGGGGGCAAATCTGCCCCTAGTTGAGAACCACCGGTTTAACAGGACGGTTCATCACAGATTTGCCACAGATGACCCTTAATGTTGAATTGAGGAACCTGGGAAGAGTGGTGTAAATTTGGTTTCATATTGGGGTGTCTGGCTGGTTTGGTTGGTGGAGCATGTGACTCTTAATCTCAGGGTCTTGAGTTCAAGTCTCACGTTGGACGTGGAGCCGACTTTAAAAAAACAGGGTTTCGTATCCCTGCGTGTGTTTGGATAAGGTCACCTACTCTGACAAATCTTAAGTTCTTTGGTACAAAGATTAATATTACACCTCCAACCCCAGCCATGCTACTAACATGGTTTACTGTGTACCAGGATCTGGACTAGATGCGTTCATGATTCATTTAATCCAGACAGTCCTCTGACTTTACCTATTCGTATAAATACACCTGCTTTATAGATGAGAGAACTGAGATTCACCAGTAACACAATATGGCCGATAAATGGTGGAGCTAGAATCTAAGCCTTGGATATCTGTCCCCCTAGTCTTGGGCTCTTTACATCATGTCTGCAAGTGTGAATTTAACAAGCATCTCTTGAAAATCTCCTGCATGCAAGATGTTTCTTCTTTGACTTTTCTTCAATTTATCTCACAAGGTAGAGTAACATTTTTTAAGTTTCATTTGATGCAGGAAAAGTATGAAAACAAAAATGGTCCATAATCTCACTTCCCAGGGAATTCCCATTTTTCAAAGCAAAAGATATATTTGCATGTGGACAGAAAAGTCCAACAGTGTAGAAAGGGACAAAAGGAAATTTGATTTGATTGGATAGCACCTGCGTGTGCCAGAGAGCATGAGAAGGAGGGGCAGAGGGAGGGAGGGAGGGAAAGAGAGAGCGAGAGAGAGAGAATCTTAAACAGGGTCCATAGCCAGTGTGGAGCCCGACCTGGGGCTTGATCCCACAACCCTGGGATCGTGACCTGAGCCAAAATCAAGAGTCGGATGCTTAGCTGACTAAGCCACCCAGGCACCCCTAAAAGGAAAACTTAAAGTCTCTCCCCTAAATTAGCAGTTACGTATCCTTCCAAAAATATGAATTCTACAGATGTAAGCACATACCAGACGTATGTGCATAAACACATACATCCTTTTTTTATTTACACAAAATGCAGACCATGTCCGTTTAGGCTATATATATTTTTCTTACCCAATAAGTCTTGGGGTCTTTTGCTATCAACGTACAGAGATTGGCTTTATTTAAAACTAATTTTAGCAGCCACTGAGTAGTTCCTTGTATGGCTAAAACCTAGCCTTACACTGTCAGTAAAAAAAAATGTAAGGTCAGGGATTTAGGTATGTCGTCTAACCTCCAAAGCAGAAGAGGTTGAGAGAGGTAAGTGACAGAGCCATGACTCAACCTCCACGTCCTGAAACCGGGACTGATACAGTTCACAGTTGCCCAGCACTGTCTCCCAGCAACCCTGCGGTACCAGCTCTTTCCCATGGAAGCGAATTTACAGAGGAGATTCTTTGCCCCAAACAAACCCAGTAAGAGGAGAGGCTGCAGTTCATCTCCGTTTCATCTGGCTCCGGCCCCACGCCCTTGCCATGAGGTCACGCTGCCCGGATATCAAAGAGCAGACTGAGTCCAGTGTGTTAAGGGCTCTGTGGGGATTGGAGAGGACAGCAACTCCCTATCTCCGCTGCCACTCCCCAGGATGATCCCCACGCGTTCTCTGTGCAGCGGCACGACCCAGCTACCCCCAGTGCCTGACGTTGTAGTTTCTTTGAGTCCATTTAGAGCCAGGTTCCAAAGAACCCTGAACACTTTAATTCTGTGAGAGGAAGGAGGAGGAAAATGCAGAGCAGCCAGAGGGAAATACTTGTAAACTGTCTCCTGTGCCTAATTTTCCCACTGGGATTATTTGGACTCCGAGTTCCACAAAAGAATAATTTCATCTAGTTATTGAAAATGTTCCTGCCAGGGGCACCTGGGTGGCTCGGTGGGTTGAGTGTCGGACTTCAGCTCAGGTCATGATCTTTCCGCTCGTGAATTCGAGCCCTGTGTCAGGCTTTGCTGACAGCTCAGAGCCTGGAGGTTGCTTCAGATTCCGTGTCTCCGTCTCTCTCTGCCTTGTGCTCTTTCTGTCTCTCTCAAAGTAAGTAAACATTAAAAAAAAAATTTTTTTTTCAAAGAAAGAAAAGTGTTCCTGCCAGATGACTGCTGGTGAAAACGAGTGTTGGGACCACAAGGTAATTCGAGATTCCTAGCAACTGGCTGGTGCCATGGAAAAGTATGTCCTCTATTGGGCAGCTACTCCCTGAGCAGCGTGTGGGTGCCAGGGCCTGGCTGCTGGAGAGGAGGCCAACTCTGCAAGGTGTGGGGGGCCATGAGGAGTCCACCGTGATGGCGGTGGTGGCTGGAGCATTCAAGTGTAACTGGCCCTTCCAGGAGCATCATGTGTGGTCAGTTTCCACAGGCAGCTTAGTTCAATGCACTTGACAATGGCTTAACTATTTTGCTAAGCATTTTCCACCCACTGCCAGGCATTTATTGGACATTTTCCCTTGGTCTGGAATGCCTCTCCCCATGCCTCCCCCGATCTGCCAACCTACTCCTACTCATTCTTTGAGACATAGATAGGCATGGTCGCCTTCATGAAGCCTTCTTTGATTTCTGTCTTGAACTGACATCAGAGGCCCTCCTTCCTGTGAGCTCCTTTAACACTCTGGCTTTAGTTCTTTAGTCCCGTTCAGTCAGAAAATGTATGTTGTGTACCCCATATGTCATGTTGTATTCCAAGAATCACTGTGCTATAGCATCCACTCTGTCCCCAGTCAGATCATGAGCTCCATCAAGAGGGAATCTCTATGTTCTTGGCCTCCAACCCAGGGCCTGCCCATGATGGATCCTCAAGGAACAGCTTGATTTTTGTAGGAGACACATGACTGCCGCCTGGTTGAAGGCTCTTCCTTCTAGTGAACACAGATAACTAGAATTCATGGGAGACAATGGGAGGGGGCAGGTGGGAGGGCTGGGGATGGAAGTAAACAAAACAAAACAAAAAAAGGAAAGCCTTCACCGGGTGGCTGGCTTCCCTCTCTGTTCTGCACCTGACCTTGCAGTGAGGCGAAGTTAACTGCCCTTGGCTGGCTCTGCTTGAAAGCTGGTGGGGCCCCTCCGGTGCCTAGCAACAACGTGACGGTCCAGAATGGTGATTTAGAGGCTGGGTGTGTCCCCTGGGCAGGAAGCCACCAACACCACCAAAGCTGGCTGCTTTCACTTCCTCTGAGCCAAAACTCCGCCTTCAAGTGGGGCCAGTGCTTAAGTGTTGGCCCTGTCTTAGCACAAATTGGAGGTTCTGGCAAAGATAACTCCAGCACTTATGAAGTGTGTGATCTCAGACCTCTCTGAGCTTCCGTTCCCACACCTGTCTCATTCCTGCCTTAGTCCCAGCTAGGCTCACCCCTTCCCAGCACCAGAAGCAGAGAAACATCCAATGCATGCTATTGTGGCTGAATCTGCTAGGTTAGGGGAAGATTCAGTCCGTGATTCTCCCCTGTCCCTTTGAGCTTGTTCTGTCTTCTGAGCCCCTCTCTTGAACCCTCCATTTCTAATGTCTACACATTAAATCCTGGTCTTAGCTTCTCGTTCCTTCTATCTCTCTTTTCTGCTTTTTTTTTTAAGTAATTATGATTTTATTTATTTTTTTTAAAGTAATTATGATTTTAAAGTAATTTTCAAATAATCTCTACACCAAAAGTGGGGCTCGAATTCACAACCCTGAGGTCAAGAGTCACGCGTTCCACCGTCTGAACCGGCCAGGTGCCCCTCCTCTCTGCTCTTTTTTTTTTTTTTCATTTTTCTTTTTTTGTTAATGTTTACTTATTTTTGAGGGGGGGAGGGGCAGAGAGAGAGGATGACACAGAATTCAAAGGAGTATGACCGCTCTGAGCTGTCAGCACAGAACCTGACAGGGGGCTCGAACCCATGGGCTGTGAGATCATGACCTGAGCTGAAGTTGGATCCTCAACTGACTGAGCCAACCAGGTGCCCTTCTGCTTTTCTTATCTGCAGCCATTAAATCTCATCATCAAGACGCACAAAAATTCTACACCTCTTAAAAAAAAAATCACAAGTGGTTTGGTTTTTAGGTCAATACTATTGCTGAAGTGACCTTTAATTTTTTTTAATTTAAATATAACATGCATCCTGGAAATTGTATCACTGGATGAATTTGTACAAAGTGAACATACCCCTATAACCACCTTGCAGATGAAGATACAGAGAATAACTAGCATCCCAGAAGACTTCCTAGGTCCTTTCCTAGTCAGTAATCCCCCGAAAGGTAAGCTATTGTGATTTCTACTGGCAGAGAGCAGTATTGCCTGTTTCTGAACCAAGGGGAATCCTACAGTGTATATCGTTTTGTGTCTGTCTTCTTGTGTTCAACATTATGTGTATGAGACTCATCTACCCCCTGACATCCTGCTTTTCCATGCCTGTGTACCTGCATATGTCTGTTCTTTCTGGCAGTGATCAGCGTGGCCTGCCCTGGCCCTTTAGATTGAGATCAAACCTTGCTCCCTTGGGAAACCTTCCCTTATCAGCTCTGGGTTTGAACCTCAGCTCTTTCACCTGCCAGCTGTACAACTTTAGGCAAGGGCTACTAACCTCTTCATGTCTTGTTTTTGTTGAAGATAATAGTTTCTATATTCCAGAGTTCTTGTGAATTTCCAGTGAGTTAATACATATTAAATACTTAGAACAATGCCTGGAGCATAGGAAGTACTTAGTAATTGTTAAGTATGTAACTTTTTTTTTAATTTTTTTAATGGTTTTTTATTTATTCTTGAGAGAGAGAGCATGAGCGAGGGAGGGGCAGAGAGAGAGAGGGACACAGAATCTGAAGCAGGCTCCAGGCTCTGAGCTGTCAACACAGAGCTCAACATGGAGCTCGAACTCACGAGCTATGAGATCATGACCTGAGCCAAAGTCAGATGCTCAACCAACTGAGCCACCCAGGCGCCCCAAGTATAACTCTTTTGAATATTCTGCTTTTCTTGTTCTGCTAGATACTTGTGCATACCTCTGTCCTCGCACTTCTTTTGATTATTGCTTGTCCCGCTATGAGACCTTAACTCCTTGAGTAGAGATTATGTCTTCATTCATTGCGTTTCTTCAACAGGTAATTAGACTACATTCTAGCACCGAGGGTCCAGTGGTGGAAAGAAGACCTTGAATTTACTTTTTAATGGGGAGAGAATGATAGTAAGAATACTAAAGGGGTGAGATTGTTTTGGATAGTGACGAGGCTATGAAGGAAATAAAGCAGCGTGGTGTTGTCATGGGCTGGAAGTGCTGCTCTAAGCTGCGTGGGGAGCAGGTCCTCTTAAAGAGGTGATATTTGAGCAAAGATGTGCAGGGTGGAAAGGAGCAGGCTTGTGCAGAGCAGGAGAGCTCAGGACAGCAAGTGCAAAGGCTCTAAGGCAGGCACGGGAAGGTCAGTTCTGTCTGAGAGGTTTCAAAGAGGGCAGCATCGCTGGAGCCCAGTGAGTCAGTGCATGGTTCTGAGGACATTGGAGAGGTGGACAAGAACCAGGAGAAAGCATTGAAGAGGTTAAGCAGGGGCATATCAGTTATCTTTGCATGCAAGGTGCCTAGCACATAAAATATTCACTGACTGTTGAATATTGGTCCCAACATGCCAACGTGAACCAATTGGTTCACGTGAGCGATTCTCCGATCGTTTTGAAATTAAAGCTTCACTGTACCATGGGCCTCTGGGTTCTTACTAAACCCTACCAACGCAGATGGAGTTGCTCAGTCATTTCTAGACTTTTCTCTCCCCTATCCCATCTCAGGCACCCTTCTTCAGTGACTCAGATTGTCTCCACCAGAGATGTGTAACAGAGATGAAGAGGGCAAGCCTGGGCCAGTTAGAGAAAAGGAAAATAGAAAACAGGTTTGGTCAGTTCCTCTCCTTTCTCTGACTCCAAGAAGGGTCTAGGTCCCTGAGCTGATGGACTATGGCTTCAGGTACAGCAGCCCTGGCCCCTTGAGGTGTGGCAGGCCAGATCGGGAGCACGTGCAGAATCCTAGCAGCAGAGTGGGGCTGCTGACATGACCTGAGCCATGGCCATGACGAGCCAGATGAGGGGAAGACCAACCGGTAAATCAGAAATGGAGGAGTAGGCCTGGGTCTTAAGGATAGGTATCTACCCCTTGGTAACAATAGTGAGACTTCATTTTTGTTTTGTTTATTTCCAACCTTCATTTTTTATGAAATATGACACGTGAGGAAAAGCATGTAAAACAAACGTATAGTACAATGAATAATTACAAAGCAAACATCCACATGTAATCATCACCGAGGTCATGAAATAGACCACTGCCAACACTGCCCGCCCCCATCCCTCCCAGATTACAACCTCCTTTCGAGGCAGCCAGCAGCCGAATTTTTATAATAATCACTTCCTTACTTTTCTTTATAGTTTTATCACCTACGAATCACACGGAAAGTCTTAAATTAGGACTTTCTCATGTAAATCCTAAGACCGAAGACCACAAAGGAGAACCTCTTTAATGTGGATCCTCGTCTTCTTGAGTAAATCTTGGCAGGCCCCGGGGAGATGGTGGTGGATTTGCGGTCTTCGGCATTTGGCTGAGAATGCAGTTTCGAGACTCCTCTCACTCATTGCGTTTAAGGCACCTGAGGCGCACCGTGAGGGGCACAAAAGTGCACCCAGAACCGAGCGCGCCCCCGGAGCTTCCGGTAGGGCAGAGAAAGCACGGATAATGAACATGACAGAACAGGGCGAAGGCCTGAAGAAATCCTCAGGGAAATGCTACGGGGGTTCAGAAGCAGCAGACATCAGTTTTGCAGCACGAAGGAGGGCAGGCCCTGTGGAAAGCGGCAGTGTGCTCATTTGTGCATTATTTATCAAACATTTTTGGGGGCTGGCAGTGTGCCAGGAAATTAGGTAAAAGGATACAAAAATGAATAAGCTAAGATCCTTGCCTGCTCATGGCTTGATGGTTTAGTTAGCACAGATACAACTGATTTTAATATAGTATGCTTTAAATACGAAGTGTAATAGGAACGATTGGTTGCCTGGGGTTGTCAGGGAAGGTATAAGAGCTGAGGTCAATGGTGATCCTTGAAGGAGAGAAGGATAGGAGTTTGGCAGACGGGGAGGGGAACTGCTGAATCTGCGGAAGCACAGAGGTGGGAAGGGACACAAGGTCGCCGTTGGCAAAAGGTCCAGTTCATGGCGGGAAAGAGAGTGGGACTGGATAGGTAGGGTGGATGAGCGGGAAAGGTGTTCTAGGCAAGGGGAACAGCATGAGCAGGAGCACGGAGGCAAGAAATCATCATACCTGCACATATGATACTAGGTAATTCAGTCTTGCTTCAGCCCACACACAGACAAGGTGTGTGATTGACGGCGTGATGGTTAATTTTAAACGTCAACGTGACTGGGCCCTGGAGCCCCAGATACTTGGTTGAACATTATTCTGGGTGCACCTGTCTGTCAGGGTGTTTTGGGGTAGGATTAACATTTGAATTCGTAGACTGAGCAGGTTGCCCTCCCTGATGTGGTGGGCCTTATCCAATCCGTTGAAGGCCTGGCTAGAATAAAAAGGCTGACCCTCCCTCAAGTAACAGAGATTTTTCCTGCTTTGAATTCAAACATCGGCCTTTTCTGGGGCTTGAGCTGGCTGGCTGTTGAACTGTCACGGAAACAGCAGTTCTTGTTCTCAGGCCTTAGGACTTGGATTGGACCTACATCATCAGTTCTCTTGAGTCTCAGCTTGTTGACTCATCCTACAATCAACTCATCCCGTCAATTTCCATAATTATGCAAGTTAATTCCTTAGAATAAATCTTTTTAGATAGATAGATATAGACCAATATAGATCAGTCTCTGTCTCCCTTTCCTTCTCCCCTTCCCCCTGCTTTTTCTGTTGGTTCTGTTCCTCTGGACAACCCTGACTAATACAGAAGGGAAAGGGAAATAACTTTGGAAAGGCAAGCTGGTGCCAGATCACAGAGGATACAGAATGCCCGGCTAAAGAACTTTGAATCTTATTTTGAAGGCAAAGGAAAAAAACACCAGGGTTCCCGAGCCAGAAGGTGACTTAAAAGGAGCTGAGATCGAGGAAGACAAGAAGGTCGTGCTGTGTAAAATGAATTAAAACAGAGATTGTCAAAAGGAAGCATCTAGAAATTGGATATTACCTTTGTGGGTGTAGGACTCGTGCTGCAGAAATGTCGGGAGCCCCTGGGCATACAAGGGTTCAGGAGTCCAACGCGGATGGAGGCACTGTAGGACCCGAAGCGGGTGGGGACTGGAGATGATTTCAGTGGTGCTAATGGGACTTCTGAGTAGCTGGACATTTGGAAATAGGGATGGGAATAGGGGATGGAGGAGGCAGGGATTCGGGAATCATCTAGAAGATGGTGTCAACTACCACACCAGGGCAGACAAGGGGGAGTGGTGGTGGTGGGGGGGGGACAGAATCTTGTACTTGCAAGTGACAGAAACCTACCCAACTTGGCTCAGGCAGTAGAGGGAATTTCTTGGCTAATGTGACGGAAAATTGAAGTAAGGCTAGATCCAAGGGCTCAAACAATGCCACTGGGACTTGGTTTCACTGTCTATCTCCCTGCTCTGTGTTCCCCCTCTTTTGTGGTCTCCTTCTCAAGCAGTTTCTGGCCTTGCAGTGGGAAGATGGTTGCCAGCAGTGCCATGGTTACATCCTACCCTCAGCAGAGAGATTCATCAACCAGACAGTTCTGACCAAAGTCCCAGAATTGAGTCTTACTGGTTCTCATTGGGTCACATGCCTGTCCCTGAAAATGCTGCTAGAATTCTCTGATTGGCAAAGCCTAGGTCATGTGTCTCTCCCCACAACTAGGGGTAGAATCCTCTCCCCTAGAGCCACAGGGATTTGAGAATCAGGGAAGGGGCTGTTGCAGAAATGGTGGTGCTGTTGCCAGAAGAAGGAGGAATGGACACTGGGCTGGTAACCACAGGGGAAGGGAAACCAGAGCCCCCCAGGCTGCTCCTCTTGTTAGTATGGGGCGGCTGTAGCCAGTGGGGCGGTAGGGAGGAGGCTCTAGAGGCTGGGGTCTAGGCTGGCAGCAAGGGAAGGGATAGACTGGGGTCCAGTAAAAATGCTACTGCCTTTTGGGACTGTGAAAAGGTTGGGGAGGGTCATTTTAACAAAAACCTGACAACACAAAAGACAAAGCGCTAAGTGAGTTCTTGTCCTCAGAATAGAGGCAGGAAAAGCCAAGCAGTTGGGTGACACCCCATCAAGATATTGCTGCTCATGGAAAGGGCAGACATTGTCTGGGGACATTCATGGGATTGTGAGACGGGATGAAGGAAAGGTCACCGCCAACTAGTCTTGCAGAGGGAGAAAACACAACCAGTTTTCCTCAAGTTTATGAAACTAAGCTTATGCATTTACCAACAGTCAAAAGTTACAGTAGCCCCAAACAACCTAAATTCCAATAGCAGATTGATTAGATATATATTGCAATGCCCTTACAGGAGAATACAGCCCTTAAAAATGATGTTTCATTTGAGATGGAAAGATATTCACAATGTAGTTTTGAAAGGGAAAGGCAGAGCACAGTCTGTTTTGTGCAATAAATGTGTGTACATCTCTCTCCATCTCTATAAATCTGGAAAGATATACACCAAAATGGTAATAGTTTGTATCAGTAGGGATAGGGCTACACCTGAAGCTTATCTCTTCTGATTTCTCCTAACCTGCTGGGTAGTATGATAGTGTAGTGATCAATTAGGGCCAGTCTCTTGGGTCCAAGTCCCAGCTCTGCCACTGCCTAGCTTGGCAACCTTGGGCAAATCCCTTAACACTTCTGAGCCTCAGTTCATGCATCAGTAAATGGGGGTAATGGTTCTTCTTCTTCTTTTTTTTTTTAATGTTTATTTTTGAGAGAGTCAGAGTGAGCATGAGCTGGGAGAGGGGCAGATAGAGAAGGAGACACAGAATCCGAAGCAAGCTCCAGGCCCCGAGCTGTCAGCACAGAGCCCCAACTGTGAGATCATGACCTGAGCTGAACTCGGATGCCCAACCGACTGAGCTACCTAGGCACCCCTGGGGGTAAGTTCCTAACTCATAGAGTAGTTGTGTGTATTACATTAACTACTATTACATGCAAAGCTGTTAGCACCATGCCTATCGTAAACACTGAAAAATCTAGTTATTCTTGTGCAACTGAAAGGCTCAAAAGAAAATACGACTATTATATCAGACGTATTGGAAATAGGTGTCTTTTTTGGCCAAATAGCTGTGGTGGTCACCGATAAATGAACGATTATTAACATAAGCGATTTCCCGTTAACACTGGGAGACATCTGAGACTAAGACACAGAGTTTCTATTCTCCTGCAGCTTGCACACTAGCAGGGAAGACAGATGACAAACAGGTGGGGTGATCAGGAAGGCAGTGACATTCGAGGGCCGAGAGGCAACCAACCAAAGGCTGGTGAAGAGGAGGCAACCACAGGAAACAGGGAGTTCGAGGCCTTGCGTCAGGGAGGAAGTCCCGAAGGCAAAAGACTGCAGATGTGGCTGGAACGAGGGACAGTGTGGTATAGTCAGATGGAAAGCGCGGGCGCGCCATGGAGGACCTGATGCAGGCCTGGGAGGGAGGTGGGCAGGAGACCACCCAGGCAAGACACTGCCCCTCAGGCAAGCCATAGCCTCCGTCTTTTTTGCAACATAGGAAAAATACTTTGCTTCAGAAGGTTGAAAAGATCAAAAGCATTGTCAGTGGCAGCGCTTTGCAAACGACTGTTTATAGTACCATTACCTACACGACCATCGGAGAAACAGGGGCAAAGCTTAGCAGGGAACCAGCAGCTAGCCAGCCGCGCTGGCCCGCGCGTGCGCGGTGATCTGCCCGAGCCGGGGCGGCTGATGAATGCAGGCCCCGCCTCCAACCGCGCGGCCAGGGCTCGCCTGCGGGTCCCTCCCACTTCCGCGGGCACCCAACCCTGCGTCGCCTGCGTGTTGACGTCAGGCGCGTGCCCCTGTCCGGCAGCCGAGGAGACCCCGCGCAGTGCTGCCAACGCCCCGGCGGAGAAGCTGAGGTGAGTGCGGGGCCCGAGGCTCCCCGCGGGAGCGGCTCCCCCACTGTCCCGTCCCCGCCGCGCGTCCCCCGGCTTCTCCCCGTCCGCGGGGGTACCCCGCCTTCTGGGATCCCGGGAACCCTGGGAGCGCGGGGCGCGGGAAGGGGTGCCTGGCTCGCGCGGCGCCGTCCGGGCGAGCGCGGGTCCGGGTTCTCTCCGGGAGCGGAGGGTAGAGGGTGGCGGCGGGGCAGGCGGGGGAGCCCGGCCGCGAGAGGTGCGCGGCCCGGGCGCGGGGTGCCGGCCTGATGGCGCGGGCGGGGCCGGGCTGTCACCGGGCAGCGGCGGAAGGAAGGGGTCACACCCATCCCGGCCTCCCCTCCCCCCCGGTCCGGCTCCGCCGGCCCCGAGGGCGGGTGGGCGGCCGGCCGGGACCGCGTAGCAGCTCGCGGCCGCCGGTGGCTCGGGCTCTCGGGCCGGGTGTGCTCCCTGCGCCCGGGCTTGGACTTCCTGCTTCGCCGGGCGCCGCCGCGGACATTTTGCGGCGGGCGGGGGGAGGGGAGCGGAATCGCTAGCGCGGCGGGGAAGTGGCGGCCGGGGAGGGGGCGGCCAGCGGACCGCCCCGGGGCTGTGCCTGCGACGCCCTTTCCTCCGCAGCCCCGCGGCCCGACTCCCCGTCCGGCGGGGCGGGCCTGGGAGCTGTTTCCCCAGGTTCCTTTATTCCGGCCTTAGGTTGAGTTCCTAGCACCATTTCCGTTTGCTTCTCCAACTCTCCCTGCTTATTCAGCTGAAGCTTCCCTTTCAGGGAGTTACCTAACCACCTCTCGAAACTGTCGTTCTGCCGCTTGCTTAATTCCTCTTATTAGGGTGAAATTTTCTTTGTTCGTTTGTTTTTTCCTCCCCTTTAAGTCTAAGAGAAATGCAGTGTGGAGGATTACGTCATCGCAATATAAGGGGTGAGAGTTTTAACTCCTACAAGTCAGGGACTCACCGAATGAAGACAGCGTTTTTGCAGCCTCGTTTGGGGCACTCAGTGGCATATCCTGCCAGCTTCCCGAAGCATCATGTTCATAGACGGGGCTGTGAAATCTTTCGGCCGTCTCAAAGGCCTCTAAAAGCCGGGGAGGTTTGAAACCTCAAGATGAGCTTGTGCCAGAGAGTAAAGCGTAAGACAATACCGACAGCCACTTGTGTAGGCAGTAACTTTGAAGATCCTTTTATAGTCGAATGAAGGGATTTGTGGGAGCTTTTCTCTGGTCCAAAATGACTTCCAGGCTGTTTAACTTCTCCCACCTGACTTAACTGATGCACGGTACAGACCTAAGCCGGCTCACGTGCGCTTTTTTGTGGCCGAAAGCGAATCAGTTCATTTTACGCCTTACCTTTGCTTGCCAGACAGTTTAATTTTGTAGTTAAAAACGAATTTTGGGTTTTTAACCCAAAAACACTTAAGTACCATGTTCAGACTTTTGGGATCGCAGTATTTGTTCCCCAGAATATTAGGTACATCCCCAACTGTACGTCTTTCATTGACTACAGAGATACAGCACAGAAAAATGTTAGCATTGTAAAGCAAATGAGATCCCATTGTGTAATGCATTGTTGTAAGGGTAGTTCTTGTTGGAACAAGTACTTTCCTATTGTTTCTTGTGTGTAGAGAGAACATTGCTTGTTAAGAAACACTTAAAAGAAGTGGTAGGTTTAAATCAACTTTTTGTGGTGTGTAGGTGTCGGAGAGGATTGAATAGGTACTGAACTTGGATCTTCTGAAACACTTTGTCATGTGGTATCTTGTTTTAAAAACACCTTCTGCTGCCTTATTTCTTGAGAATTCTACATTTAAGAAGTTTAAACATACATCAATTTGCATTCTTTTAAATATAGGAAAATAGTTTGAATTTACAGTTAAAATTTTTTTTTTAATGTTTACTTATTTTTGAGAGAGAGAGAGAAAGAGAGCGTGAGCAGGGGGAGGGCAGAGAAGAGAGGGAGGCACAGAATCCGAAGCAGGCTCCAGGCTCGGACCTGTCAGCACAGAGCCCGACGCGGGGCTCGAACTCACGAACTGTGAGATCATGACCTGAGCCGAAGTCGGACGCTCAACCGACTGAGCCACCCAGGTGCCCCTGATTTTACAGTTTTTAGACTGAGATGAGAGATGGATAGTTAACTGAGTATTAAAAATGAGCTGTTTTCCAGTAATTTCTTCAAGAAATTAGGTATCACGTCCTCTTGAGATGTTTTTATATACTAATCAAAACCTATAGTTGGGGCGCCTTGGTGGCTCACTCGGTTAAGCGTCCGATTTCAGCTCAGGTTATGATCTCACCGTTTGTGGGTTTGAGCCCTGTGTCCTGCTTTGCTGACAGCCCAGAGCCTGGAGCCTGCTTCGGATTCTGGGTCTCCCTCTTGCTCTCTGCCCCTCGCCCGCTTGTGCTCCGTTTCTGTCACTCAAAAATAAATAAAGATGTTTAAAAAAAAAAATTAAAACAAAAAAACCTAGACTCAGTTAAATCTAATTTTTTGGGAATCTAAGGCCATTGTTATAGCTAGGGTAGTCAGGGGGCTTAAACTTCAGTGAAATTCTTAAAGCCCACCAAGACCAGATCTTTATTTATTTATTTTTTTTTGGCAATTTCAAGATTTGTTTTCTTTTATTCAGATACTTTTCTGTTTAGAACTTTATGGTCTATTAGAAAAGTACTTCTAGTTATTTTTAAGATGGTTACACTAATAAAATGTTTTGATCCAAAAGCTGTCCCATTTGGAAAACTTTGAAGTGCAGCTTACTTACTGTGCCTGTCTGGGAGTGGTATGTATAGGTGTTCTTGGAAGTAAAAGTCAGATTGTACTTTTATTTGTAGGTACATTTTAGATGCATTTATTTAGTGTTCTTAGGGTCTTTTTGAGAGGTCTATAAGGGCTTCCTCTGTGGGGGCAGGAGCGATTACTATTTTGTTAACTTACGTCCCATAAATAGTTTTCACATATCCTCCTATATTAAAAGGCTTCACTCTAGGCTTTTATGATAATACCTTATTCAGTGTTCTCTTTCAAATCTTTTAGTGCCCCCAGTAGAATGTAAGTGACATGAGGGCAGGATCTGAGCTGGCATGGTCACCCCTATATCCTTAGCACCTAGAATAGTGCCAGACGTATACCAGATCTCAAGAAATGCTTGTCAAACAAGTGAATTTCAGATGTCTGAGGGTTAACATTTTCATTTTCTGCATATTCCGTAGACTTGTTTACTGTGTTTCCTGAGACTTGTGCTTGGTCAGCCATATCCATGGTCGGGCCCATTGAAGTGATGATTACTAATCTGCTCTGGCTTGATCTTATCCATCTGTTCAGTCCAGTATCTTCTGCAGCTCTACTGTGTGGACTGTTCACCATTGCTTAGAAAGTTTTTTCCTAATGACCGGTTCTTACTTTTCTAAAAATTATTTGGACTTTAATGTTCGCTTCTTTTCTCTGCTTCTTTTGTTTGCATAGCAGCTTATTTTTGCCACTTTTTCCACTCTGCTCAACAGTATCAGATTCCTGGTCATGTTGTGCTTTGTCCCTTACCAGTTTCTACTTTTAGTTACTCATCCTTTCAGTCCAAAATATTTTTGCTAAAGCAATTTTCATTACTTGTTATTTCAGCTATGTCGGCTGCTGGTGCTATTGTAAGTCCTGGATATCAAAACTCTTCTTCACTAGTTGCCCCTGGGACATTGGTCTCAAAATGCTTGTTGTGTGAAGGGAAACCAGGTGGTTTTTGTTGTTGTTGTTGTTGACTTGTTTATTTTTTTTTATTTAAAACTTTTTTTGAAGGGTTTCTTTTTAAGTAATCTCTGTACACAGCGTCGGGCTCGAACTCACAACCCCAAGATGAAGAGTTGCACACTCCTCCGACTGAGCCAGTCAGGTGCCCCATGAAACCAGGTGTTTTCTTCTAAAAAAATATTTTAGAGAAATATTCTCAGATGTTTAGCTGTTATGAAGTCCAGAACATTTTCTAATATAGGAAAAAACTGTATTGTTAAGTCCTGGGATCCACTAATAATTGGCTGTCACCTCTGTTGCTTCCTCTGTTCTTTACCACTTGCGTTGTTTTTTTCAAAAGTAAGCCATTTTGATTTGCCATCTTAATTCTGCTGCTGAGTCTTCAGCTAGACTGCTAGTGTTATAATTAAAGGTCTAGACTCTGGAACTAGACTGCCCGGGTTCAAATCCAGGGTTATTAATTAATCCTGGGTTATTATCTATGTGCAACCTAATGTCTTTGTGACTCAGGTTTCCCTTCTGTAGAATAGGTCCAGTAATAATCCCTACCTCACAGAGTTGTTACCAGAATCAAATCAGTTAATCTGTGTGAAGTACTTGAGACAATTCTGTGGCACATACTGAGTGTTCTATAGGTGTTTGTTCTTGTTATTATTACAAGGTCTCTTAGGCTCCATATTTGAGAAGCTGAGTTTTCCCCCAAATCAGTATTTTAATAGCCATCCCTCCCCCAGATTAATCTCATGAAACCATACAAATTATTATTATTACCATTTTTAAGTGTTTATTTTGAGAGAAAGAGGGAGAGCGAGAGGAAGTGCACCGGTGTGTACGACAAGCAGGGAAGGGGCAGAGAGAAGAAATCCAAGCAGGCTCTTGTGCTCACAGCCGATTCTGGGCTCTATCTCATGACCTGAGCCGAAATCAAGAGTTGGTTGCTCAACGGACTGAGCCACACAGGTGCCCCCAAGCCATAAAAATTATTAAATGGAGATTGTTGACTGTTTTAAGTTTTTGTCCACTGTCTTAATCAGTGTGATGTAAACAAGGGTGTAAAGTTAAATACAGTGTGTGGACTATGGACCAGCAGCATAAGATCAACCTGGAGCTCCATCCCAGTCCTACTGAATCAGAATCTGCATTTTAGCAAGATACCCACGTGATTTTTATGCACATTAAAGTTTGGAGCATCCTCTTTAGGACTGCTCGAGTGATATCTTAAGGGATTTCAGAAACAGTGTAGCGTGCTTTATTTCTGTTTTCCCCCTACGTAAGTATAAATTGGTTGCTTTTGTTATTTTTTCGAAATCTTTTTAAGTTTATTTATTTATTTTGAGAGAGAATGAGTGGGGGAGGGGCAGTGAGAGAGGGAGGGAGAAAATCCCAAGCAGGCTCTGCACTGCCAGCACAGAACCCGATGTGGGGCTTGAGCTCACGAAACCCTTGAGAGCATGACCTGAGCTGAAACCAAGAGTCAGATGCTTAACTGACTGAACCACCCAGAGGCCCCTGGTTTCTTTTATTTATTTTTAAAGTTTATGTATTTATTTTGAGAGAGAGAAAGTGAGAACGAGTGCCAGCAAGGGCGGGGCAGAGAGAGAGGGAGAGAAAATCCCAAGCAGAGCCTGGAGCCCGACTAGGGGCTCAATCCCACAACCGTGACCTGAACTGAGATCAAGAGTTGGATGCCTAAGCGACTGAACCACCCAGGGGCTCCTGAACAGGTTTCTCTTAGGCAGTGTACCAGAATTTATTGCCAGGATCATAATCTTGAGAGTGAGTGAAACCTGTTTGGCTTTTAAAGAAATTATAGTTTCTTGCCTGTTGTGTAGAATCACCTTGTTTCTGTGCTCGCTATCAACAGTTTAAAGTTTTTAAGTGCCATTGTCCACTTGGAAATAACTAAATCTTAAATTCTAGTTTGGTTTATCAATTATACTTTTGAACTCAAGAAATGCGGTTTTATTGAAAACATTGTAATGAAGAGCATATGATCAGGATAATTCATGTAATTGTTGGTTATGAAAACAGGTGAAATACAAAGTTGGCATCTAGCTGGTCAAATGTAAGAAATATTGTCTTTACTAAAATAAACCATATCTTTAATCTCAAGGGAAAACATTAATAACTAAAATGTGGTCTTATTTAGTTGCCATCCTGGAAAAAATTAGTGCTTTTTTTAAAGGACTAGATGGACTTTTTCTCTAATAACTTAAACTATATGCTGTAGGAGAAATTCACCAGCAGTATCCTTGTGTAGTGTATGCTTTACTGTAGTGTTTCCTAATTCTTTTCGAATCAAGGCAGACAGAAGTATTTGTGTGCCACACTGAATTGAATGGATGAGGCTGCTCTCGACTGGCTAGATCTGTTGCAGACCCTACGGAGCTGGGGGAGCAGTGTCAGGCATACCTGTGTCCATTCTGTTTTACGTGGCAGTGTGAAACCATCTAGTGTTGGATTTTAAGCCACAGCCGACCTTTTCAGCTAAATACATTATCACTGTTGGCTGTTCCTTGTGGAAACTGAAGAGCTTGAGAACAGACCACATGAAGAGCAGACAAAACCAGGGGGAGAGATGGAGGTAGAACGCAAGAATGCTGTGTTAATTTGCGTTAAGGAGTAGAAGAAGATAGGCTGTAGAAGAAAGCATAAGCAAGATTTCGGCTACAATCCCATTTGTTTTGTTGATAGGCAGTTTAAGGATATTTGCAATTTTGGGGGCGCCTGGGTGGCTCAGTCCGTTGGGCGTCTGACTTCGGCTCAGGTCTTGGTCTTACGGTTCATGGGTTCGAGCCCCGCGTTGGGCTCTTTGCTGACGGCTCAGAGCCTGGAGCCCGCGTCGGATTCGGTGTCTCCCTCTCTCTCTGCCCCACCCCTGCTTGCTCTCGTCTCTCAAAACTGAATAAACATTAAAAAAATTTAAAAAAAAGTATATTTGTAATTTTGGTTTTCTTTTAAAATTTGTTTAAAAGCAGATGAGGAATGGGAAGTAGTTCAGTAAAGTTTCTTAATAAGCAATTGTTGTTACTCGTGATTTCAGGAATTTTCATTAATACAGCTTCACTGTAGCAGCTGGTATTTATTTCACTAGCTCTGTGTTATTTGAAAGCTTGATTTTAGAATTTTCTGAAGTGGAATTAAACCATTTATATATCACTAATTAATTTCCCAGAAAGCCATATTTTTATTGTGGAGTTTAAGATTAACATGTTTTAAATAAACTGTTAGATTTTAGGATGTAAATTTTCATTTATCAGATAACTAGGAAAAAGTGAATTCCTGTGACTATTAGAGTCTGGGGTTTAAATCAATATCTAATACCCTTATTCGCTTCAGAAAGTGTCCAGACAGTATAAATCGTACAAAATAAAAGCTATGGAAATGTTTGAATTATTTTAGGTCATATTATTTATTTGCTGTGCTCACCACAGGCCCAAAGGGAATGTTAGATCATTCTGAGGGTTTGTGTTGTTTTCTAGTGTGTTTCAGAATACCTGAGAGATGTTTCCAGTGGGGGTGGTGTCAAGTTGGAAACCCTAGTTATTATATCCCCATCTTGGAAATTCATAATGTATAAGTTTATTAAAGGTTCAGAGAAGTTAGTTGGGAGTCTGTTTAATTCAGTGTTTCTTGAACATGTTTGATGGAGCCTTTTTTTTCCCCTCCTCCTCCCATGGAACATCCTTTAAAGTTTTGAGAAAATGAACTGGCAGATGTGGTGTCCAGTGGCTTATTGTTCTCTATTAGATTCAAGGACTGTTGGTGTGGCCAAACAGTGCTTGCTATGGATAGAAAAATGAGAACACATTTCTTAAGTTCCTGCGGCAGGTGAACAGTGACGACTTCAACAGAGGCCATGGGTGATGTTCTTGCCCCACTCAGGATGTATTAAGCCCCACTTAAGAGGTGCTGCTTAGAAATTGCGGATGGGATTGAACTGAGCATGTTATATATACAACACATCTTTGGGGACTCTATGGACAAGTAACTCCATCTCAACTTAATGTTGGGACAAGGTTTTGGAACGGAGACACAGACCAGTATTAGGGACCAGGGAAGTGATTGTCCAATGGCTACAAGGGAAACTTCTGAAACAGGGTCACTTCCTCCTAGTTTGAGTATTGTATTGTTTTCCAGTATTCTGAAAAACTTGCAGTAATTTCAAAGCCAGCATTTTAATGTTCTGAAAGTCCCAGAATTCATTAACTGTTTTATTTGTGATCCAAAGAATTTTTTTAATTTTTAAATACTAAAAAAAAAACTTTTTTTTAACGTTTATTTATTATTGAGAGACAGAGAGAGACAGAGAGAGACAGAGATGAGCATGGGAGGGGCAGAGAGAGAGAGGGAGACACAGAATCCGAAGCAGGCTCCAGGCTCTGAGCTGTCAGCGCAGAGCCTGATGCGGGGCTCAAACTCACCAACGGTGAGATCATGACCCGAGCTGAAATCAGACGCTTAACCTACTGACCCATCCAGGCGCTCCAGTGATCCAAAGAATTTCTATGAAGTTTTTAAAAAATAATTTTTCACATATATGAGAAGTTAAGATTTTAGGAGCTTGTACAGTAATCTGTACATTCTTTGTATTTTACCATTTGACATTTCTTTTGCTTTCCCATCCTTGTCACATATACTGCAGATCTCTGCCCCCAAGAAACCCTCCCACCTCAGATCCTATCATTCATTCATTCATTCATTCATTCATTTATATAAAGTTTATTTATTTTGAGAGAGAGACAGCATGAGTGGGGGAGGAGTAGAAAGGGTGTGTGTGTGTGTGTGTGTGTGTGTGTGTGTGTGTGTGTGAGAGAGAGAGAGAGAGAGAGAGAGAGAGGGAGAGAGAGAATATCTCAAGCAGGCTCTGCACTGTTGGCACAGAGCCTGACGTGGGGCTCGAACCCACAAAATCGTGAGCTCATGACGTGAGCTGAAATCAAGAGTCTGACGCTTAACCGACTGAGCCACCCACGTGCCCCTATAGAGGTAGCTTTTAAATGTTTATTTTTATTTTTAAGAGAGAGTGCATGCCAGTGGGATAGGGGTAGAGAGAGAGAGGGAGAGAGAATCCCAAGCAGGTTCCTAGCTGTCAGCACAGAGCCTGATGCAGGGCTTAGTCTCAGGAGCCATGAGATCGTGATCTGAGCTGAAACTAAGAGCTGGACGCTTAACTGACTGAGCCACCCAGGCATCCCCATAGAAGCAACTTTTAAAATAGAACCAGTCAATGGAATTTTATTTTATTTTCTTATTATTTTTTAATGTTTATTTTTGAGAGAGAGAGAGGGAGGGAGGGAGGGAGGGGCAGAGAGAGAGGGAGACACAGAATCCGAAGCAGGCTCCAGGCTCTGAGCTGTCAGCACAGAGCCTGACATGGGGCTCGAACTCAGGAACCGCAAGATCATGACCTGAGCTGAAGTTGGAGGTTTAACCAACTGAGCCACCCAGGTGCTCCTAGAACTAATCACTGATAAAGATTAGTGAAGACCTAAATTCTAGAGATAATTTTTTTGGGATTTGGTGATTCATTCAGTTTTGTGATTCCTTAAGTTCATTATATACTACTTCAATTAATTCAAATTTAAGTGGATTGTTCCAAAACTAGAGACATATTTTCATTATTTAAAACTACTGAGTGTAAGATGTGCATTAACTATTTCACTGTGGTATACTTGCAAACACAAAGTGATAATGTATAATTCTTAGAGATGCTGCTTTTTTAGTTTTTTTTTTCTGCCAGTTTATTTAAAAAAAATTTTTTTTTAACGTTTTATTTATTTTTGAGACAGAGAGAGACAGAGCATGAACGGGGGAGGGTCAGAGAGAGGGAGACACAGAATCCGAAACAGGCTCCAGGCTCTGAGCTGTCAGCACACAGCCCGACGCGGGGCTCGAACTCACGGACCGCGAGATCATGACCTGAGCCGAAGTCGGCCGCTTAACCGACTGAGCCACCCAGGCGCCCCATTTTTTTTTTTTTAATTTTTTTTTTTTTTTTTTTTTTTTTTTTTAATTTTCCTGCCAGTTTAAAAGTTGGTAGAGGGGTGTCTGGGTGGCTCAGTTGGTTAAGCGTCTAGCTCTTGATCTTAGCTCAGGTCTTGATCTCAGGGTTGTGAGTTTCAAGCCCTGCAGTGGACTCTGTGCTCGTGTGGAGCCAACTTAAAAAAAAAATTGGTAGAATTGGGCATTCCCAGAACAGAAGACAGAGTATTGCCTAGAAATGATACTGGGTGGCTTCAAACACTCAGTATTAACTTCTTCAGCTAGTTCAAGTTGTGGACTTGACTTATGCTTTAGGAATATGATTTTCCCCTCTCAGAAGGGTAGCAATTAAATTGATTTTTGTTCTTTATCCAGATAGTAACAGAAGAAGGTTTAGGAGCCTAGAGGATCCATTAAAGGGGATATTCTAAATGCAAAGAACACTTTTTTTGACTTGCTGCATCTCTCACCCATACTATTTTATTAATTTATGAATTCAGCAATCCTTTTAGTGCCTGCTCTGTGTCAGTAACAGTTCAAGGGGCTGGGGATATAGCAGTGAGTAAAATAGGCCCCAACAAATCTCTGCTCTCATGGTTTACATAATAGTGTGTGAGTTGGAATTAGTGTTTGGAGAAAAATGAAGCAGGGGAGGAAGATTAGGGGAGGGCAGAGGGGTGGGGTACAGTGAAGTGGTTCAGGGTTGGGTTGAACTAGGGTTGCAATTAAAAAAAATTTTTTTTTACATTTATTTATTTTTGAGAGAGACAGAGCACAAGTGGGGGATGGGCAGAGAGAGAAGGAGACACAGCATCTGAAGCAGGCTCCAGGCTCCCAGCTGTCAGCACAGAGCCCGATGCGCAGCTCGAACTCACAAACCATGAGATCATGACCTGAGCTGAAGTCGGTTGCTCAACCGACTGAGCCAAGGGGGTTGCAGTTTAAAATAAGATTGAGGAGTTCTCACTCCAGAATGACATTTGAGCAAAGATCTGTAGGGATGTAACTGAATGAGCCATCCAGGCAAGAGCATTCTAGATAGAGGGGGCAACTGTAATCACTTTTAATCGCAACAAGTACTGTTATGCTAAAGTTTATATGAAATCTTTAGTTAAACAAGTGTATTTTGTAATGCATTTGGAGGAGCATTTTAGTAGCTTAGTTTCCCAAAATACTGTGTGTGCGTGTAATTAACCATAGAAACAATTGATGGTCAAGGAAGAAGTTTGAGCTTTGATGGTGTTGCTTTCAGTTTCAAAGTGTGCTTGAAAAGGCAGATTTGTTGCTAACATATCTTGGTTATTTTTCAGAGTATTTGCAGCTCTTTGTTGTCATTTCTCTTGATCTTTTACTGGATAAAACTACAGTGTTCATCTGCAGTGTAACCAGGCTGAAACATGTGCAGTCACGCCAGCTATGCTACGTCAACGTGGACTTTGGTGCAGATGTTACAGCATCTTATTATTCTTTGTCAAACTATGCCTTGAAGTAGATGGTTGAATGCTTTTGTAGTTCACCCTGTTAACAATAAATTCTCCATCAAAATTGGATTCAGAGTCTTGCTAATCTTGTTCTTTTAAAATATGGCTTGTGGGCGCCTGGGTAGTTCATTTGGTTAAGCATCTGACTCTTGATTTGGGCTCAGGTCATGATCACGCCTTTCGTGAGATCGAGCCTTGTGTCGGGCTCCATATTGACAGCTCGGAGCCTGCTTGGGATTCTCCCTCTCCCTCTCCCTCTCCCTCTCCCCTCTCCCTCTCCCTCTCCCTCTCCCTCTCCCTCTCCCTCTCCCTCTCCCTCTCCCTCTCCCTCTCCCTCTCCCTCTCCCTCTCCCTCTCCCTCTCCCTCTCCCTCTCCCTCTCCCTCTCCCTCTCCCTCTCCCTCTCCCTCTCCCTCTCCCTCTCCCTCTCCCCCTCCCCCTCCCCCTCCCCCTCCCCCTCCCCCTCCCCCTCCCCCTCCCCCTCCCCCTCCCCCTCCCCCTCCCCCTCCCCCTCCCCCTCCCCCTCCCCCTCCCCCTCCCCCTCCCCCTCCCCCTCCCCCTCCCCCTCCCCCTCCCCCTCCCCCTCCCCCTCCCCCTCCCCCTCCCCCTCCCCCTCTCCCCCTCCGTCTCTCCCCCTCCGTCTCTCCCTCTCCCTCTCCCTCTGTCTCTCCCTCTGTCTCTCCCTCTGTCTCTCCCCGCCCCTCCTGTGCTTACGCGTTCTCTTTCAAAAATAAATAAGCTTAAAATACAGCTTGTGGTTTATAAGACAGATTTATGAGAATTTAAATGAACGTACCTCTCTGCCTCATCAGATGTAACACAGGAAATTGGCATCTTGCTTGGTATTTTTTTATATCATTTTATTTATTTATTATGTATTTTTATTTTTAAGATTACTTATTTTGAGAGAGAGAGAAGGAGTAGGGGAGGGGCAGAGAGAGAGAGGGGACAGAGGATCCCAAGCAGGCTCCACGCTGACACCAGAGAGCCCGATTTGGGGCTTGAATTCATGAACTGTTGAGATCATTACCTGAGCCGAACAAAGTTGGACACTTAACCAACTGAGCCACCCAAGTGCCCCTATTTTATTTATTTTTAAAGTTTATTTATTTTGAGAGAGAGTATGTGCTCACCAGTGGTGGGAGGGTGGGTGCAGAGAGAGAGGGGGAAAGACAATGCTAAGCAGGCTCTGTGCTGTCAGTATGGAGTCTGATAATGGGGCTTGAACTCATGGAACTGTGAGATCATGACCTGAGACGAAAATCAAGAGTTTTGATTTTCCTGAACGACCCAGGAGCCCCTTGGTATTTTTGAAAAGAAAGATTCTCAGTTTGTCTTTCATTTACAGTGTATGTTGTTGCCTTGGTAATGTAGTGACTTATTTTTTGCTGAAAATGTATGCTTGTATGTGGGCTTTCTGATACAGGCTGGCACATGATTTCATCCTTGAGGGATTTAGGACCAAATTACTGTGTACTGATTCTGAAAAGGCTATTCTTTGGCATATTTTCTTAGAGCTTTAAGAACATATAGCCTGACCTTAAGATTTCTTCTCATTTCTCCATTCGTGGTACAAACCAGTCCTCTAATTTCCCAAACTGAAGAACTTCATCATAATTTACCATCTTCTTAAACCCATCCTCCATCCCCAAACCCATCAACTATTTCTTATTTATTTCCATTCTACTACCCTGGTGCAGATCCTTCATTTAAGTCTTGCATTACTAAAGTAGTTTCTTAGCTGAGTTGGTTTACTTTATCTGGTTACCTTTGGCAATTCGCCTTGCAATATAGGTACAAGATTAATAGCACACAACAAACCTGTTCTTCGTGAGTAAGAAATGGTAGCCTCCCGTGTCCCACCCAGGTTAAATTAAAACTCCTGCTTAGCTTTCAGAATTGGTATGACTTGGACTTATCCGGTGTTTTTGTTTGTTTCTTCCACTTTGCAGGTTGACACTACTTCTACTCTTTCTGTTGATAATTCCGTTTAACTAGAGATTTATTCTCACATTGTTTTAGATCACTGTGCCATATTTACTACTTTTTAAAAAATATATGGCACTTGCAGTTTGTAGTGGAAGTTTGTAGCAGCCAGACGATTGCCATTGTGTTCCCCTGTTCTGCTTATAACCAGTAAAATATATAATGTGATATATGATGTATGTAAAGCTATTTAGCGTAATGTTTGGCACAGAGTAGGCATTCAGTAAATTACTGAAATGTTTTGAAGGCATTTAAAGGCAGGGTTTCTTTTTTACCCAGTGTAGTGCTATAACAGGCACTTAAATATATTGCTGACTTTTATAATTAACAGTCCTTTCTTGGAAGAACAGAAGGCTCTTGTAACATGCTCTGGGTCCCTACTTGAGTCCTTATGCAGGGAAGATTGGATAAGATCTGTTACGTGCTTGGTGCTTGGGTCCTGTTCTTGAACTGACCCCCCACACATGTGCCAACACAGTTACTATTTAACTCTTTTTGCATTTTTTTTTTTTTTGTTTTTGTTTTACCCACATTAGAGCACAATGTTTTAACGGTTAGTGGTAATATATGTTTTTAATAGTATTGTGTTACTATGTCGGTACTTTTCACAACTATTTTTAATATGTATAGCATTTCATCCTGTGCTGTATTGTTACTTAACATTTTTCTCTTGCATTAGCTATTTTAATGTTCTGGCATTCCATTGTTTCTTGTTAAAGTAGTTTCTTCATTTTGGGTAGATTATCTGAAGTGGAACTATATTTATTTTAAAAGTTTATTTTGAGAGAGACAGCCTGAGTAGGGGAGGGGCACAGAGCGAGGGAGGGAGAGAACACCAAGCAGGTTCCATGCTGCCAGCACGGAGCCCAACCTGGGGCTCGAACCCACGAAACCTTAAGATCATGACCTGAGCTGAAACCAAGAGTCAAACGCTTAACTGATTGAGCCACCCTGGTGTCCCGGAACTGGAATTACTTTTTTTAAATGGGGACACAAATGTTCTAATTGTTGAAGTACATTGGCAAATTGAGTGCTTGGCATTGTAGTACTAAGGGCGTGAAGTGGAATTATTGAGACACATGATGTGTATGGCTCTTAAAATACGTGTGTAGGGCATTTAAAAAAACTGCCTATGCTCATGAAATAGATGGAGGATTTGGGTGGGTTTGGTTTATCAGGGCTCACTGCTTAGACCAGGTTTGCTGATGGTGTTTTTCTTTTCCTTTTTTTCGAATGGTGTTTTTCTTAATTACTGAGTATGTCTTGGAGATCTTTTGATTTTTTAGTAGCTGGTTTCGTTTTTAAAACCAAAGAAATAATACATGCACCTGAAAACTTCAGTACAAAAGAGAACGGGGGAAAAATGAGTCTGCCTGTTCCAGCTACCCTTGTCCCTTTCCCAGAAGCCACCACTGTTACCTAGCATATGTATCATTATAGTCTCTGCATCTGCATGTGCCTTTGCAGATAGTCTTTTGTGTCTTTGCACCTATAAGTATATATGTATCTCCTCTCCATTAAAAAAACTCAGACATGAGTTGGCACCTTATACACATTGTTCTGTACTTTGTGTTTTAATTTTTTTTTAACGTTGATTTATTTTTGAGACAGAGACAGAGCATGAACGGCGGAGGGTCAGAGAGAGAGGGAGACACAGAATCGGAAGCAGGCTCCAGGCTCCGAGCCATCAGCCCAGAGCCCGACGCGGGGCTCGAACTCACGGACCGTGAGATCATGACCTGAGCCGAAGTCGGACGCTTAACCGACTGAGCCACCCAGGCGCCCTGTACTTTGTGTTTTAGAAACTTAATACGTTTTGGAGGTTTTCCATGTTCCCCTGTATTAGTTTGCCAGGGCTGCCATAACAAAGACTAGAATAGGTGATTTAAGTAGTAGAATTTATCTCCTGACAGTTCTGGAGACTAGAAGCTTCAGATCAAGGTGTTGGCAGAGCTAGTTTCTTCTGAGGGCTTCTTTCTTGGTTTATAGGTGGCTGATTTTTACTGTCGTCACTTGGCCTTCCCACTTTGTGTACTTATCTCCTTATAAAGACACCAGTCATGTTGGATTAGGGTCCACCAATATGATTTCATTTTACCTTCATTCTCTAAAGGCCCTATTCCAAATACAGTCATATTCTGATATACTGGGGGTTGCGATTTCAACATACAAAGTTTTGGAGGGGGGGGCACAGTTTAGTCCATAACAGGCACTATAGTTCATTCTTTTTAATAGTTGCATAATATTCCTTTGTGTTATCACTTAACAGCCCCCTGTTCACGTGTAGTTTCCTGTCTTTGCTCCTGTAAGCAAGTCTCTGGTAAATATCCTTTGCTTACCTCTTGGCATATTTGGAGAAATGGAGTTACTGGGCCAAAGAATGTACATGTTAAATTATGATAGGTGCTGGCGTAGATGTGGAAGCCTTGTTTCTTACTGTTTTGTTGTTCTGAAAGCAAAAATTTGCCTTGTGTATTATGTCCTAATCTAAAACCAGATTAAAACAAAAATTTTTTAATGTTTATTTTTGAGAGAGAGAGCGCGCCCAAGCGCACTTCCACTGGTGTGCATGAGTGGAGGAGGGGCAGAGGGGCAGACACACAATCCCAAGCCGGCTCCAGGCTCCAAGCTGTCAGCAGAGAGCCCAGCGTGGGACTTGAACCCACGAACCGCGAGATCATGACCAGGCGCCTCATAAAACCAGATTTTGTTTTGAAGAGAACATGATTGGCTTTCACGTAGCACTTTTATGGAGTTATAAACACAGCCTCCTATACAAGATTGTCTAGATAATCAGATTCTAAATTAATCGATTATCTGGGTTACTTTACAGCGATTAAAAAGAGCTCATATTTGAGTGTTAAGTGCTGAACAGAGGAGTAACTCCGTTAATTCTTACAACCTACGTCAATACTATTTCTGTGTTATTGATGGAGAGACAAAGTCTAAAAGAGGTTGACTAGCTTGCCCAAAGTTGCACAAGAATGGGGATATCAGTATGGGACTGCTTGACTAGAACGCTTCTGTGCTTGACTTCTGTGCTTATGTTGTCTTCCTTGGGCATATTAGAGACCCGATAAATAATTGCATACTTCAGTTATGTTAATTTATCTCTTAAAACAGAGGTGGATTATAACCCTTTCTGTAATATTCTGAATCCTCTGACTACAAATAGGACATTTAGCTTAAACTGTTCTTTGAGATCAGAGTGTGGGGATTTTAGAAAGGATTAACTTTAGCAAATAAGTCCGTCAGGTAGAAGCGAAGATTTTTTTGAATTTATTATAGTGTTTAGATGCTTTCATTTTAACGGTAGTAGTTCTGATCTTTATCTTAGGGCCATTTTGATTTTTGGAAGTTTTAATTGGGGATGAGAATGCCATATTAGGTGTTTATTCTGTGCCAGGCGATAGGTTAGTTGCTTTTTAGATGTCATCTCTCTTTCTAGCAATTTTGTAAGTTAGATGTTCTTGTGTAGATGAGAAACTTAAGGTGTAGAAGTGAAGTAACTTGCTGGGGTCACACACATTGAAGTGGAGCTAAGATTTGAACCCATATTTGTCTGTCTTTAAAAATCCCATGCCTTTTTCATATTATTAACTTTAGTTAGCAAGGCTTTTAAAAAGTTTTTTTTTTAATTTTATTTTTTTCTTGCCCTTCATATATGCTTGATACTGCATTAGGCACCTTGGGAAGGCGGTAAAGAAGTATAAGCCTAGTTTTTCAGAGAGCTTAAGATCTATTAGAATAAGCACGCGTGAATAAAGCCAGCATGATCAAGTACTCAGTTGTGTGATTTATTTGTTCAGTGAGGGCCTGGTGTGTGCTCAGTGTTGAATTGTTTTCTGGCAATGCAGCAAGCAGAGTCCCTGCCTTTAGAGAGATTTCCTTATTTTTTATATCTCCTTTACTGCATTAAAACAAACAAGATAATTATAGCTTATGACCATACTATAAAGGAAATAAACAGGGTAACTTGAGAGAAGTAAGGAGGTTGGAAGCTGGGTATTGCTATGGATAGTGTGCTCAGGGGAGGGTTTTCTGAGCAGAGGATTATTTGAGCTGAGATCTGAAGAAGTCAGCAGCTTTAAGAGCAGGAGGGGCAGTACTAGCAAGTATAGAGACCTGCGGGAAGGACAAGGCATCTTGGAGGAATAGAAAGAAGGAGCCTGTGTCATTAGAGCAGAGAACTAAGAACTAAGAAGGGCTTTGCCATGGAGGTTCAGAGAGTGGGGGCAGTTTTTGATAGTTTGAATAGTTAGGGAAGGTGTCTCAGATAAGGTAGGAATCCGGGGGTGGAAAGTTAGGATAGAAATAGGATGAGTTGTAAGGCCAGACATCTAGCTTTTGGTGGAGAGGTGATACGAATAAAGGCTTAGGCTTTGAAATAAGTACCAAACCATATTGGATACTTAGTTTATTTTTATTTTATTTTATTTTGTTTATTTTTATTTTTTAGACAGAGGGAGAGCAAGCCAGGTGGGGGAGAGCAGAGGGAGAGAGAGAGAGAATCCCAGGCAGGCTCCACATTCAGCACAGAGCTGGACGCGGGGCTCAATCGCACGATTCTGGGATCATGACCTGAGTCGAAATCAGGAGTCAGACGCTCAACCAACTGAGCCACCCTCGGTCCCTCGCGTCTCCCCCTCCCGTATTGGATACTTTAAATAGTAACAGGAATTGGCAATTAGGGCAGAATAAGATGCATAGAAGCTAGTTGAACAATTTTGGTCCTGTTTTTCCCCAGGTTGTCTAGACCTCAGAGCTGTAGCAGATTCAGATTTGAGACTTGGGGATAAGCAGAATGCCCTTATCTTTAGTTATCAATCCTCCCTCCCCCCTCTCTCTTTCTTGTTCTTTTCTTTGCTTTTCTTTTTTCTTTCTTGTTTTTATTTTCAAGTAATCTCTATACCCAATGTGGGGCTCGAACTCACAACCTTGAGATCAAGAGTGTCGTGTTCTGCATACTAAGCCAGCTAGGTGTCCTTAGTTATCTCTTTTGCATGCAACTGAGGGGAACTTTGAATGTGTTTAATATCTCCTTGTCTTTTCTTCATTAAGAGGAAAGAATTAATATTGCCCTCAATTAAGACATCAGAATGGGAAAATTGCATATGAGGGTGTCAGTAATGTTACAAAAGGAAGGTTGTGTGTGTTTTGAGGGGGGGGGTGTATGTGTTACTTATTTGTTTATTGTATGGATACTTCACTTAGGATTTTGCCCCAAGAGGACATGAACTTTGTTCCAGGCACAGGGGGGATATGGCTATGTATAGGACAATGCTGGCACATATTAGGTGCTTAATAAAGGTTTATTGAATGAATGAATAAATTTACAAGTCTTGAACCTTAATTTCTAAGTTAAAAAAATTATTTATTCTTGAGAGAGAGAGAGACAGTGCAGGCAGGGGAAGGGCAGAGAGAGAGAGAGAGAGAGAGAGAGAGAGAGAGAGGGAGACACAGAATCCAAAGCAGGCTCCAGGCTCTGAGCTGTCTGGCACAGAGCCTGATGTGGGGCTCGAACTCACGAACCGCGAGATCATGACCTGAGCTGAGGTCGGATGCTTAACCGACTGAGCCATCCAGGCGCCCCTTGAACCTTACTTTCTGAGTGGAGAAGTCACTTCCTATGTGGAAAAGTAGATCAAGACTTATCAACTAAGCGAAATGAGTCAGAGAAAGACATACCATATGATTTCACTCATATGTGGAATTTAAAAAACAAAACAGATGAACATATGGGAGGGATGAACAAGAGAGAGGGAAACAAACTGTAAGAGACCCTTAACGATGGAGGACAAACTGAGGGTTGATGGAGGGGCCGTGGGTGGGGAATGGGCTAGATGGGTGATGGAGATGAAGGAGGACACTTGTGATGAGCACTGGGTGTTGTGCATTGTATGTTAATTGACTAGAATTTAAATAAAAATTTGAAGAAGAAATATAAAATCACCTTTCAAGTAAGTTTGGGGGCACCTGAGTGTGGCTCAGTTAAGTGTCCAGTTTCGGCTCAGATCATGATCTCACGATTTGTAAGTTGGAGCCCCGCGTCTGGCTCTCTGCTGTCAGTGCAGAGCCTGCTTCGGATCCTCTGTCCCTCTCTCTCTCTGCCCCTCCCTTGCTCGTTCTCTCTCTCTCTCTCTCTCTCTCTCTCTCAGAAATAAACATTAAAAAAAAAAGTTTGTGTTCTTGCACCTGACTTTAAGATCCAAAAATTATTTTTTCGCCAAGTTGTGCCTTTCCTCTCGGAGTCAAGTTGAGCACAACGCTACTGGTGCCTGTTTACGCTGTGAAGTGGCTGCTGTTCCGGAGAACATGCCGGAGACTTTCTCACTGTGGAGCAGATAGTACCCTGTGAACATTCGATCTCTGGAGAAAGCCCTGTAGTTTTACCTGCTGATGCTGTCTGTCTTGTTGGAGAAGAAATTTTGGATGTCCCCCGCACCCCCGCCAAATTGACAAGTTTTGACTATTTTGAGGGAAAATCTTATTGCAATTTCTATTCTCTTCTAACTGAGAGAATACTCTTGGGGTGCCTGGATGGCTCACTGGGTTGAGTGGCTGACTCTTGATTTCGGTTCAGGTCATGATCTTGGGGCTGTGGGATCGAGCCCTGAGTCACACTGAGTGTGGAACCTGTTTAAGATTCGCTCTCTCCCGGTGCCTGGGTGGCTCAGTCGGTTAAGTGCCCGACTCTTGGTTTCGGTTCAGGTCATGATCTCATGGTTTATGAGTTCAAGCCCTGCATTGGGCTCCGTGCTGACAGCATGGAGCCTGCTTGGGATTCTCTCTCTCCCTCTCTCTTTCTCTGCCTCTCCCCCGCTCATTCTGTCTCTCTCTCTCTCTCTCTCTTTCTCAAAAATAAATAAATGAACTTAAAAAAAAAAGATTCTCTCTCTCTCTCCTTCTCTTTGTCCCTCTCCTTAAGATCCTGTTTCTCTCGGTCCCTTTCCTCTGCTTTGTGTCTCTCCCTCAAAAAAAAAAAAAAAATAATACTCATACATTATTACATACTCTTCAGTTTTACCGAATTATTTGAAATGTTAAATTTAAAAATTACGTATCTTATTTAACTGTTTACTAATGGGATTTTTAAATGTTATTTTTTTGGTCCCAAGTGCAGTATACAAGGATGACTGTGGCTAGTATCCCTTTGTTTTTGCCAATTTGAGGAAGGAAAACTCAACATTATAGTAAAAGTAAGGACTTGACATTCTTATCGGGTCAGACATTTTGGAATGAAGTCATTTTCAGAAATGAAGCTGATACAACACACTTGTAGCACTGTTGAAAATATCTGTTAACCACACAGACTTGCAGTCTTTGACTTTGAGTGCTGCCTGCTAGCACTTTTCCCCGACAGTTGCTTCTTTTTTATCATTTGAGGACCCATGGAACCTTAGTTTGATACCCCCCTTCTCTCTCATGTACTTTGTGATTTCACATGTATCAGTTTTTTTCATTAAGCAGCAGAAAATGGAGGAATTTGAATAATTCGCTTTAATGAGTGTGTTAATAATGTATTTAATTGAAAGCTGGAGATATTAGGAGTTTTGCAGCCATTCTGTGTGAGAGAACTATGTAGAACTCAAGATGCTCTTATGTATTTGTCAAAAACCCAAAGATATTTTTGTTTTATGCAGCATCTGAAACGTACAAAAGCCGTAGCAGTGCTGTTATCACTTACATTCTGCCTGGGCCTCCTTCTCTGATTTCTTTGACTGTCTTTTGGTAAAATATCTACGAATTTCACCAGTCTCAAAAATCAGCAAGAGAAAAGCAACAACAAGGCTCTTGGACACATACCATGGAGACCTTGTCCTTTAAATTTCTGCTATGATTTAATTCTAGGGGTAAATAAGTAGAATTTTTGGGGGGGGGGAATAAGGTTACCTACAGCTTTTCAAGGATAGAACAAAATATGTTTTGAAAAGTTAAGATTTTTATTAGCCTTAGTACTTTAAAGCAGAAGAAATTAATAATACATAATTTCTCTCATTTTTACATGCTCGCCGTGGGGAGTCATGTTGCTTACCACCTTTCTTTATGGTAGGATTCTGGCCTTCACTAATTTCTTCCTGTTAGAATAGACACCTAGAAGACGGAACCATAAATGAACTAAAACAACCAATTTCTAGAGATGTGCTAGCTAGCTGGCTTGGGAGTGAGGAGGAGAAGGTGGAAAAAAATCTTTAAAATTGTTTCAGGAGGATTTTCAATAAGGAAAAATTTTGAGTAATAACATATTTAAGACCGCACATTCTTACTTCATCCCTACTCTAGTAATTAGTCTAAGAAACTAAGCTGTTTACATACAAAAACTGAAATTCACAACAAAATGGTTATATCTCACAAAGCTCGGTCAATCAAGTAAACAAAGTCTGGGACTTTATCTTACTTTCCTTACATGTTAATATGTTAGCCCAGTATTGTTTTATGGATGCTGGCAGAAGACAGGAGATTCCTGGGTCAGAGACAAAGCGTTTATATATAGTAAAGGCACAGCCGGCAGCAGATCAATGTCTGTGTTGCTTCCCTGTGCCCCTAAGACTTCCATGTGGGGGATGCAAGGGGTTTGTGTCACATCTGAGGAGCATTGAGCCTAGGGAACCCGCTATTTAATAACAAGTAGGAGGTAAGCCTACTCTTTGTCTTAGAGGGAGACATTACTGTAATTCTTCAAGGTCTTTTGCTGCTAACATAACCCTACAGCATGGCCTGGGTGGGGTGGTCAGGACCTTGCATTTTTAGCATACCCAGTAAGATGTATAGGAGCACGAGAGACCCATGGGGGACTGTCTTTTCCAATACAAGGTTGTCTGCTTTTTAGTAGTTGAAAGATATTTTACAGAATTCTAATTCAAATTGGAATGGATACACTTAATGAGAACTGAGACAAACTGCTGATCATATTAAGCTTCTTTGGGATTTTTATGAGGGCAAATGATTTTGAGCAGTAGCTGTATTACTTTGACTTTTTGAATGCCAAAGTTTTGTGAGATTATTTGCTGTTTACTGAGGACTCTGAAAACAAATTTTAAAGTTCGAAAAGAACTGTTTTTATGTGGTTTGTTCTTTATTTGCCTGAAGTCCAAAGAATATCAGGAAAAGAATATCAAGATACGTGGGTGTTAACAATCTGGCGTTGGGGTAAGTCCTTTGCTTTTAGGCCAGAATATCTGCAAAATGATGGGGTTAAGTTAGTTCATGAAAGGGTATTTCAATCCTAAATAAAATTATTTATTTTGCTTTTATGTAATATTGGGTGCACTCATATAATTGAGCTCTCTTAAGTTTCATTTCGAGCTTAACATTTATTTCAAGGTTTATTTTATTTTTTTATTTATTTAAAAAATTTTTTTTAAGTTTATTCTTTTTTGAAAGACAGAGAGAGACAGAGCACAAGCAGGGGTGGGGCAGAGAGAGAGGGGGACACAGAATCGGAAGCAGGCTCCAGGCTCTGAGCTGTCAGCACAGAGCCCGATGCGGGGCTCGAAGTCACGAACCGTGAGATATGACCTGAGCCGACGTCGGAAGCTCATCCGAGTGAGCCACCCAGGCGCCCCTATTTCAAGGTTTAAAAACAGTGTATTGTTTTGGGCGAGAAAGGTAATTATGATGGAGGTGTAATAGGATTTTGAGTAGGACTTTCTAAACAATACTGTATTTTTAATTCAACATATACGGTCAGTTATATCCTTTTTGGTCTGACTCAAAACCAAAGTGATACGTTAGAACACCTTTATACATGTGAATGCATGGGATAGGATCCATCTTTGTAGTTTTGAGTCCCTTGGATTACTTAATCATGTGGGCAGATGTTTTAAAGATTACGCTTTGCATATGCTACTATAACTGATGTGGCCCTCAATTATATTAGCATAAACTCTTGTGTGATTGGAAGGAGTCATTATGAAAGATAAAAGACACTCCTGTCATCTAGGAAATTCCAGGGGTTTTAGGAGCTGTGTACCAGGAACCCAGGAGAAAGACCAAATACTTATTTTTACCACAGTGAAATTACCGAAAATTTTTACTTGACTTATTTTATTTATTTATTTATTTTTTACTTGCTTTTCATTCACTTTGTTTACTGTTAATATTTGACATAGTTTTCTAATCTGACTGAGAATACTCATTTTTGCAAGACTTACTCTTCAGATCTTTTCGTGCAACTATTTTGTGCTTTGTGCCTAGAATGAACCACAGGGCGCGGGGCTTCTCTAGCCAGGAGCCTTCCCCCATACAGATCTTTTCCCTGGGATTGGATTGCCTGATGGAGTTCAGCTGGGCAACCAGCCAATGATGATACTACAGAGAGGATTCCATAACTTCTTTAAATTTAGAGCTCAAGGACTCCAGAAAACTTAAAGGGGTTATAGTCCTGAGATTCTCAAGAGGGAATTGGACCTCCAAAGCATCTGGGTGTTAGTGTCACTGTCAGATGAACAGTGGGTCCTGGGAAGGAATGTAGAAGATACACCTTATTTCACAATTTAGTTTTCTTAGGATTGGCACAATACCTTAAAAAAATATTTTTAGGGGCGCCTGGGTGGCTCAGTCGGTTTAGCGTCCGACGTCAGCTCAGGTCATGATCTCACACTCCGTGAGTTCGAGCCCCGCGTCGGGCTCTGTGCTGACAGCTCAGAGCCTGGAGCCCGCTTCGGATTCTGTGTCTCCCTCTCTGTCTCTGCCCCTCCCCTGCTCATGCTCTGTCTCTCTCTGTCTCAAAAATAAATAAAAACATTAAAAAAAATTTTGTTTTAATATTTTCAATTTTGAGAGACAGAGCATGAGCAGGGGAGGGGCAGAGACAGAGAGGGAGACACAGAATCCGAAGCGGGCTCCAGGCTCTGAGCTGTCAGCACAGAGCTGGACATGCGGGGGCTTGAACTCACGGAGTGTGAGATCATGACCTGAGCTGACGCTGGATGCTTAACTGACTGAGCCACCCAGTTACCCCTGGCAGAATCACTTTTTATGCCCAGCCCCAGTTTTAAGTGCTGATATGATTGAACTTCAGTATTAAAGAGGTAGAGTGTTTAAGATGCAAAATAACTTTTCTGGCCACTCCGGATAGCAAAACAGTAATTGGTACCGCATAGCCTCTTTGCTGTTATAGTGAGTTGATACTTTTAAAAAGGAAGCTAACATAGGATATACAGACATTGTCTGACCTAGTTATTTCTATGTCGTTGAAGCTGGCGTTGTATGTACTGCAAAGCCAAAGTCTTTTCCCTGGTTGCTTGCTCCTTCCCCATCTCTGGGTCATCTGCTGACATTCTATTTTATGATTATTATTATATTAAACTTTTTTTAATTCATTTTCGAGAGAGAGAGTGGGAGGGAAGAGAGGGAGAACGTGAGTGGGATTGGGGCAGAGAGAGGGAGACATAGAATCCGAAGCAGGCTTCAGACTCCTAGCTGTCAGGACAGAGCCCGACGTGTGGGGCTTGAACCCACAAACCGTGAGATCATGATCTGAGCCGAAGTTGGACACTTAACCGACTGAGTCACCTAGGCACCACCCTGACATTTTAATAAATGAAATTATTAGTAATACATGTCAAATGCTTTGTAGAATAGTCTGAATTAAATTGCAACTTTACTCATTAAAGTGACCGCTTTTGCAGTATAGCTCTAAATTTGACTGCATTTGTAGTAAGAACAATGAGTACTGTAATTACTTTGGAAATAAAAATAAATTATATGCTCCTAAGCAGGTTGGAATTGTTGCTCTTTTAAAATTTATATTGATTTAAAGGTGCCTTTAATCATTCAAGAGTAATAGTTAACATTTAGTAAACATTTACTGTATGCCAGGCACTGTTCTAAATTCTTTACATGTATTATCTTATTCAGTCAATGTACCCTGTGAAGAAGGTCTTCTAACTGTTTTCATTTTTAGGTAAGGGAAAATAGCCACAGAGAAGTTAAATAACCCGCCTATGGTCACATAGCTGGAGTGGTAGAGCCAGGGTGACTCTTGATCCAGTGCTTTCAACAGGGGACCCATAACCATTTTCCAGCAGATTGCTGAGCTTAGGTCAGAAAGCCTAAGAAATGGAAGATTTATGGGTATATAGAAAGGGGAAGAGCAAAATCTTACTGATTCTCCCCAGTAAAATTCAGTAGTTGTCTGTAGGGTAAAGAAATAGGAAGTGAACTGAATTCCTGTTTCTTGGTTCCTCCTCTCCCTTCCTCTTCCCAGTGTTGGCAACTATCAGAGGTATATTCTTGCCACTGCATTTGCAGTGATCATGTTTGTTTTTAAAACACTGTCATTTCTCAGGAGAGGGACTTGGAGCAGGGACTTGGCAGTCATACTGTTTGGGTTTAAATTCCAGTTCTGCCATTTACTGGCTGAGAAATCTTGGCCTACTTCCCTTTACTGAGACTCACTTTTCTTACCTGCAAAATGGGGATAATATAGTACATACCTCATAGGGTTGTTGGGAGGATGAAATGTACAAAAATGTGTAATGTGTTTAGAACAGTATATAGCACATAGTAAGTGCTATATATATAAGTGTTTGCTCCTATCATTATTATTTGAGAAGACTTTTTAGATTGAAGCAGTAATTGGAAGCACCTCTGAACTATCTTGGTTCATGATCTTTCAATATCTAATGTGAGTTTTTTATTACTAAATATGTAAAATGCCTGTTTGATACAGTTAATTCATGTTGGTAATTTTTATTCTACTTAAACATTTTTTTAAAACGTTTATTTATTTATTTTCTTAATGTTTATTTTTTGAGAGAGAGACAGAGACAGAGCATGAGCGGGGGAGGGGCAGAGATTGAGAGAGACACAGAGTCGGAAACAGGCTCCAGGCTCTGAGCTGTCAGCACAGAGTCCAACATGGGGCTCGAACTCACAAACCATGAGACCATGACCTGAGCCGAAGTCGAATACTTAACCGACTGAGCCATCCAGGTGCCCCTAAAACGTTTATTTTTGAGACAGAGAGAGAGCGAGGGATGGGAGTAAAGAGAGGGAGACACATATTCTGAAGCAGGCTCCAGGCTCTGACCCGTCAGCACAGATCCCAATGCGGGGCTCGAACTCACAAACCATGAGATCATGATCTGACCTAAGCTGATGTCAGATGCTTAAGCGACTGAGCCACCCAGGTGTCCCCGTCCTACTTTAAGAAATTCACTTCTAGGTGACCTAAAATGCCAGTAATGTTTATCTTAGCTTAGATTCTTGTGTTACTGCTATTCCTCATCTTGCTATCATACAAGATAGTAGTTCTCAAACTTCATTGTACATTGGAATTACATAGGGAGTATTGAGTTCTGAGTTATTAGATGTGGAGTGAGGGTCCAAGAATCTGAATTGTTAATCCATTCCAGGTAATTCTGGTGGTCTGCTAATTTTGGAATTGCTAGTTTAGAGACTAAATTCAAACATGTACACAGTGATGGTTTGTAAACTAAAAAAAAAAAAAAATTTTTTTATTCGGCAATTCACAATAGTGATCAGGTCTGTTCTTGTACCTAAATAATTTTGTTAATACCTGTTAAAGAACTTGATTTTTAGGAACCACTCTGTAAAATATAGAAATAAGATACAGGAAATACAGAAAAATGATACAGAAGTCTTCAGGTGAATAAGAAACATTTGGGTGGATTTCTCATTTAATTTTTGTGTGTGTGTCATTAGCTAAGTAGCAAGTATATTCAGTTCATTTTAACCTGTTTTTTGGTGTACCTGCTGGGTGCAAAGTGTGAAGAGTTTTCATTAGGTAATCGCTAAAGAGAGAAGAAAGTACAGTGTAAGTTTTGACCCATTGGATGAAAACAGGTGTGAAGTAGGATTGATTTAACCAGTGCACTTGGTAGATGAACTCATGTATTTTGAGTATGTGCTGTGAGGTCCTTTTATGTTCTTTAATCTGCATAACAACTGTGCAAGGTGTTGACATAATGAGTTCTGTTTTACAAATGAGAACATTGAGTCAAAAGAGATTAAGAACCTTGCCCAGGTCACTAGTAAGCGCAGAGCAGAGATTAAAACCCAGGGTTTTTGTGACTTCAAAGTTAAGAAAATTATTATTATGTATGTGTCTATGTATTTTATAGTTTATAAAAATAGTTTATAGTATATATATAGTGTATAGTTTATAGTTATTTATAGTTTATGTATTTTGGATATTCCTTCTAGCTTTTTAGGCAGGACACACAAAGGTCCCAGTTGGCTTGCCTGTTTCTCCTGCTGGGACAGGCAAAAATACACACTTCTAAAAGTTCTCAAAGTAGTACTGTTTGTTTAATGATTGAGCCAAACTCTGTGCAGAGCACATCTCTGTTATATGGATCCATTACCTTCCATTGGAAAATCTTAAAGATCACCCTCAGAAAATTTGTCATTTAGGGGCACCTGGGTAACTTAGTTGGTTAAGCATCCATCCAACTCTTGGTTTCAGCTCAGGTCATGCATGATCTCATGGTTCCTTGAGTTCAAGCCTATATGTTGGCCGTGTGGACCCTGCTTGGCATTCTCTCTTTCTCCTCTCTCTTCCCCGCCCTCTCTCATGTGTGCTGTCTCTCTCAAAATAAACTTCAAAAAAAAATTTGTTATTAGTTTTCATGAATTTGTGTTTAATGCAGAGAGATTTATGAGCCTGTTTGAAATATTGCTACCTTTGTTCCTATACTTACATTGTAGATTTCTTGTACTACAAATTGTGTTGTATTCATATGTTTTACTTTACAGTTGAAAGTTTTCTGGTGGCCATCATGAACTCATTTTTAACATTTTCTTATTCTTGCTGGTATCAGAGAAAGGTGCTGCATTTAATAGGTTGCCATAGAAAGAACCAATCTATTGTGTAATCTATTTGTGATGGGCTGCTGTGAAAATAATTAATTTATAATACAAAAAAGGAATTCAGTGCAGATCAGATTTAAATTCTTTTTAAATGCAGTTACTAATGAAAGCTCTTCTTTGGAATGTTTTAGACCAGCTGCGACCTTCTCCGTCGCAGCTTGTGATAGTTGTGATTTAGCTCATGTGGCAGTCATATTCATGGCTCTAATCATGGGAACTTCTTGTTCTCACTTTCTTCTTTCTTATTCCCTGGGAAATTTATGTATGTATATATGTAAGTATGTATATTTTTGAGAGAGAGGGGGTGTGCGCAGGTGGGGGAGGGGCAGAGAGAGAGAAGGGAGATAGAGGTCCAAAGCGGGCTCTGCGCGGACACCAGCGACCCCGATGGTGGGGCTCAGACTCATGAACCGAGATAATGATTCTCAACTGAGTGCCCCTCCCTAGGGAATCTTAATGAAAACTTCAAGAAACTTCCACTAGAAGTTTCAAGCTTATAAATGGCCTATTGATTTTGTATTTGTTTGTTAGTATGGGTTTTAAGTCTTAAAAGATAATGCCAGCTATTGAATGAAGATGAGGAGCTTCATATTTAGGGATGACAATTCATTTGATTTCAACCACAATTAAAATTTACAAGGAGCAGTTTTCTTAGATGTTTTTGAGACAAAGTCTCAAAAGTGGTCAGCTTTACTGTAAAGTTACTTGATAAATCTAGATATTACTAAATTAGTGATTCTGAGACATTTTCTCCCACATTTAACGCCTCTAAATTTAGGATGTATTTAAAAATCATTGGCTTCTTAGAGTCTGTGAAATATAGTAATTAGGATATCAGTTCTGCTGCTGTCACAGAGAAATTCAGAATACTAGGGACTTAATGAAAGAGAAGTTTCTTCCTTTCTTGTGTAAAAGTCCTGGAGGCAATCCAGGGCTGACCCTTCCTATTTTGTGACTCATCCTTAACATCTCAGTTGTGTCTTGTGGTTCGTCGTGGCTGCTTCAGCCCTCATTATCATGTCTGCATTCTAGCCTGCAGGCTGCAACAGGGAGACTCTGCCCCTTGGTATTAGGGCTAGTCTCGAACGTTGCATCCATCAGTCATTTCCACTCCCGTTAATCACAGTGGTCACTTCGAGCTGCAGAGGAATTGAGGAAATGTAGTCTTTTTACTGGGGACCATGTGCTTAATTAAAAATTCTATTACTAAAGAAGAAAGGAAGAATTGGCAGACCACTAGAAGTCTCTGCCACAGTGGTCAAATATTACTTTTTGCCAGTGTTTATGATTAAACTCTACATTAAAAAAAAAAATCTCCTGAGGGCACCTGGGTGGCCTAGTGGTTGAGCATCTGGTTTCTGCTCAGGTCTTGGGATCCAGCCCCACGTTGAGCGTGGAGCCTGCTTGGGAGTCTCGCTCCCTGTCTTTTCTGTCCTTCCCCCTGCTTGTGCATGCATGCAAATACACACACACACACACACTCTCTCTCTCTCTCTCTCTCTCTCAAAAAAAAAAAAAAAAGATCACCCAGTAATAATGGTCAAGAGAAATAGAAGGTATTTGAGAACTGAACTTGAAATATATTTGTAGGCACCTGGAAAATAGTCTGTAGAGTGAACAGAACTCTCTGCTTACCTTTCCTTCACTGTCAATTGAAAAGAAATTCTACAGAAGACCTTATTTTTTTAGCAGAACATTATTCTTTTTTTCAGAGGTGGATTCAGGAACCATAAGATGATAGCTGTTTCTATTTCCTCTGCTTTATTATTATGTAAAAGACATTCTTTAGGAGTAATTCTCTGTAATTAGTACTCCCATGTGCTTGATTATTTTGGTAAATCTTGATTTAGTTTAGGGATTAAGATCTTTAACTAGTAATGCTGTACTAGTATGACTGCGTTAGTGCATTATAGGGAAAAGAGAAGGAACAAGATAAAAGGAGGTTAAATAAAGATAAATATAATCAGGAAGTTTTTGATGAGGAATGGGAGAGTGTATATTTCCTGTAAGTTACTCCTTGTATACAGAGATGTTAACAGGCATTTGTAACTCATGATCAAGAGTTGTGATGCTTACTGCATAGGCATGGCATCCAACCCAGAGTTAGATGGTTCTGACGTTTTTGTGTTTAGTAAGGTGGCACCTCTAGCCAACAAGAAATTGCATCCCCTTCAGGATTATAATTGAAATGGGACTTTGTCTTAAAATGTAGGTATACAGGGCATGAAGTTTCTTTTTTATTCTCCCAAAAAGACTTAGAAGTTTTCATTGACTCTAAGATGTCATTTATCCTAATTTCTTAGATGTCAAAATGTGGGGAAAAAAATGACTGGCAGTGATTTTAAGAAACTTTCAGTAAAGACATGTTCTGATTTTAGAGATGTTTAAATGTGAAAACAAGCATCTCGGAATTGATGAAATATAATAAATCTTTGGTACTTTTGTAATCGATAGCTTCTTAGAAAGGACTACAGTAAGAGAAGCTAAAGGAATTATATCTGTTTATAAGTCAGTATTCTGTAGAGTGATCGGACTCTTCATTATAAAAGTGTAGGTTTTGGCCTCTTCATGCCATGAATATTGAATTAGTAACTAGGCCACCTGGTGTTAAAATACGTGCTGAGACCGGGGATCATCGTGATCTTTGTTCAGTTCCTCATTCTGCTCTTCTTTTACAAGGGGTTGGTGGCGATACTCTGTAGCTCGTTGGTTATAGCTCTAAGGTTGGATAAACGGACCATTCTTTAAAGCAGTGATTTCCTATTGCAGTCTGGCACATATGTTTATGCACACACATGTACGTGCATTTGTGTGCACATACAACTGAAGGAAAAATTTCACACAATCACACTTGTTGGCACACTCTACGTGGGATTCATTCTGAAATAGCCTCTTCTCTTTCATTATAGAAATAAATATGCTACTCTTTATACTACTTTGGATTTTAAAAAAACCCCACTTATATGGAAAACAAAGGGATCAGAGACTTAGAAATTTGACTCTTACTTATTACTGTGATTTTGAGCTAGTCACTGTTTCTCTTTTTAGGCTCTTTCGGCCATAGCAGTTGGGGTGCTGGTTCTCTTCTTGCTCTGAATGAGCAAACCTGTTGCTAGTTGAAGAAAAAAAAATACACAACTACAAATGAAACAAATATTTTTCTTCTTTTTTGTAGGTCATCATTGAATTTGAAATATTTAAAGTGGATACGAAACTGTTTCAGCAATGCAGACAATTAAGTGTGTTGTTGTGGGCGATGGTGCCGTTGGTAAAACCTGTCTCCTGATATCCTACACAACAAATAAATTTCCATCGGAGTATGTACCGACTGTAAGTATAAAGGCTTCCATCATCTGTTGGTGAAATACGATCTCTTTTGATATCTTTTGAAAACTATGTGTGTGCTCAAGATTTCTCTGTTGTCTGCCTTTGTGCCCTGTTTTTAAAGATCTTCTGATGGGTATGTTATATACACTTTAAAATTAATAGCTGAAAAAAATCAGTGAAAATGCTGAAAAGGTGACACAGGGGTGTGCAAGAAGTTCTGGGAGGCAAAACTCCAATAGACAAGATTCTAAAGAGCGGTGGTCTCAGTTTGGGGAAGTATGCCCTGTATCTTGGAATGAAGTGACTTTCTTTTTGATAACTTGGCCAATGAGTAGTCAGTGCTTGGAGGTCTTCTGGGATGCTTTTTGGGGTCTTGTAACTTCAGAGAAAGTATGTGTCTCCACTTACTCTCCTTAGAGGATAGAAGAGAATCTCACGGAGCTGTTGGCTTAGCAATAATGGAGCTGCAAACTGGTATTTAAGGGCAGAGAACTGTTTTGGTTATGAGGACATTAACAGAAGCCTTTGGGGTCCTCTCCCACAAATGTTTTTTATCAGCTCCTTAGAAGAGTAGAGGGAAAATGGGAATAATAAAGATCATGACGTGAGAGAAGAGTTAGAGTAATGCTTGTGAAAGAATGTGTTTGGGGATCCAGTGTTTGTCCCAGGTTGGGTGACCCAACCCAGTGGTATAATTATGTTAAACACAGATTTTCCTTCAGTGGTGGGGGTGAGCGAGGGTTGGCCTGGCTTGGCAGTGACCACTTCTGTTAAGTGAGCTATTTTAGGAGTTATAAAGAACCTATGCATGATTAATATGGGATTTGTTTGGAAGTAAAAGGGAAGAAAATGTCTGAATACTTCAGGTTAATCTTGAGAGACATGAGCATTGTTAAGAGGGTGAATGAATACAGGTTAAAGTTTTGGTAATTATGTTTAATAGAATTGACAATCTGTAATGTCCTGAGGTAGACACAATGATTGAGGTAGGTCAAGGCTGTAGGAAGAAATGTTAGGTTTCTTGGAATGGGAGAATTTGAAGGTATAATTAAATACAAAAATCATACTTTGGGGTTGGCCCATTTGGGGACATGGTAAGTAAAAGAAATTCTGAGATTGAGGGAGACTTTTAGGGGACTTTCAGAGATACATACATCTTGTTTCAGAATGAGGGCAGCTATCAGAATTTTGGTGTTCCAGTGTCCATTAAAGTTATTTTCTTGTAAACACAGTTTCTGAGTCTGTTATGACTTTGGTCATGAAGTGTTCTATTTAAGAGGGGCTTTCATATATGTGTTTCTGGATCTCTGGAAGAGAGTTAGGTATGACTTAAGAAAAATAACCTGCGTTGTTGGAGAGCTTAACCACATTCATTATATTTCCTAGTTCTTGTTATCAAGAACCAACTTTCCTTTAACTACCACCTCCCCTATGCCCTTGATTCCACTCCTTTTTACATTTCAACAATCCATTAAGACATGAACTGGAAAGTTAAGAGTTAGAAAAGAAGGGGTGATCTGAAAATGTAACATCCTTCTAGTTGGAAAGATTGATTTTTATTTGTCAATTCAGAGGAATCCATGAATTAGTGTTGGGTCTTTTCCCATTTATCACTATTACCTCCCATTTTCACAGATAATTTAGTACAACCAATATTAGTATATACGGAGTTTGTCATGGGTTGTACAGTCTGTTTGCAAATAAAAACATCTAGTCACAGAAGATCTCTTAGGTCATGTGGTTTGTACCCAGTAACATAAGTTTTATTCATGAAGTCTCAACAAATAATCTGCTAGCCCTTTCTTGGACATTTTCCTTGACCTTGAGGGAACCTTTATTTCTCTCTAATGGGCTTATTTACAACAACGTGCTTCTTGTCTTGAACCCTGAGAGGAAAAAAGATTATCATGGATCTAGGATATTTAAATTCTAGATCAAAATGAAATAGTCTATAAGAATTTCTTAGAAATCGGAGTAAACATTAAGGTAAACTATAAACTTACTGTCTCAAAAATAGCAAATTGAACAGCATCGTTTTGTATAGCTAGAGGACTCTGTTTTTATGGCACCTCTAGCCTTCCTGTGACTTTTAATCCAGGCTACTGGGGTAGAGTAGACATCCCAGAGTACATCCCGTCACTTTTTCCAAGAACCATTTAGTTCATGCAAGGGTTTGGTTGGCAAGATTGGTTACCTAAGAATTATATAGACTAAGAGAAGGGGAAGTCTCAGGAAGGAAATACTGCCTTTACTTAAGAGTTGTCCTGTCCCGTTTTGACCATCCCCTTGCATACTAACAATGTTGTATTTTTGTGTTTTTAGGTTTTTGACAACTATGCAGTCACAGTTATGATTGGTGGAGAGCCATATACTCTTGGACTTTTTGATACTGCAGGTGAAAACTTGATGTCTTTTATGTTTTGGTCTGTAACTATTAACGGTTGCTGGTTGTCTATCTTTTTTGGTGGACATTTTTGGAAACTAGCTTATTAGCAAACCACTTATCTTTTGTTAACAGTTAGCAGGATTGAATATTGTGATGGTTGATGCTTGATTCAAGGGACAGTCCCAGACCTGGAATGGCAAATAGGAGTTTGGAGTTCCCTGGGTGGATGGTGTGGAGAGAGAGAGTAGGGCAAGAGCAGGGTACATTAGGCAAGCTGTATTATCAGCCTCTGAAATTTGAAGGCATATTTAGGATTTTTGTCTGTATAATATGCAGACAAGATAGCTTCTTATAGAGATAGCTTGTTATTGTTTACTGTATCTGAAAATACTTTGAAGTTGAGCCAATATGTAGCTCACGATATTGACGTGGTTACCTTTTTAAATTAAAGGAATAAATTGCTTTCTTTCTTTAGTATACCCAAGTCCTCAGTGTTATTCTTTTTTTAAATTATTATTTTAATTTTATTTTTAAAATGTTTTGCATGTGTTTTTTAATGTTAAATTTTTTTTTTTTTTTTTTTTTTTTTTACGTTTATGTGCTTATTTTGAGAGAGCACAAGCAGGCCAGGGGCAGAGAGAGAGAGGGAGAGAGAAAGAATCCCAAGCAGGCTCCACGCTCAGCTTGGAGCCTGATGTAGGGCTCGATCTCACAAACTGTGAGATCATGACCTGAGCCAAATCAAGAATCAGATGCTTAACCAACTGAGCCACACAGGAGCTCCTGTTTCCTCTTTGTTTCAACAGTAGCTGCACATCTTAATTTCTGACTTCTGTCTCTGTAGTCTCTGTTGTTATCAGCTTAGTTAGCCAAAGAAAAATTTCAGAAAGGTAACCTTTTTATATTTAGGAATTCTGAGTGCTTTGCTTTTTGTTTTTTTTTTTAAGTTTTAATTATTTATTTTTGAGAGAAAGAGCATGTGTGCAAGCGGGGGAGGGGCAGACAGGGAAGGGGACAGAGGATCCGAAGTGGGCTCTGTGCGGACAGCAGAGAGCCCGATGTAGGGCTCGAACCCAGGAACTGTGAGATCATGTCCTGAGCCTAAGGCAGACACTTAACAGACTGAGCCACCCAGGTGCCCCTCGGTGCTTTGCTTTTTGAGTTACGCTCTCCCTGCCTGCCCGCTGACCTACTCCTCTTTTTTTTTTTAAATTTTTTTTTCAACGTTTTTTATTTATTTTTGGGACAGAGCGAGACAGAGCATGAACGGGGGAGGGGCAGAGAGAGAGGGAGACACAGAATCGGAAACATGCTCCAGGCTCCGAGCCATCAGCCCAGAGCCTGACGCGGGGCTCGAACTCACGGACCGCGAGATCGTGACCTGGCTGAAGTCGGACGCTTAACCGACTGCACCACCCAGGCGCCCCTGACCTACTCCTCTTAAGGAGTATCTTGTACTGCTCACTTTGAGGGACTGTCTAGATTTAGTTGGGAGGATGAAATGGAGACGCCGTAGTAAGCAGTTCAGTTTCGAGATCAGTGGCTTTCTGTGGTGTTTTAGACCTTGAAAATGTTTACAAGTTAAAAATTGTATGAGTAATGGTATACTGGAAGAAACTTGGAAATAATAGAAAAAATAAAATAATGACCCATATCTCATGATAGGTGAGGAAATTTTCCGTTTATGTTGCCGTTGGTGGCAATATGCACACAGAAAAAAGATAATTTTTGGCTCCTTGGGGTTGAAAATTAGTTTAAAATTTTATTTTCAAATTTCAGATCAGTATTTTTTTTTTTGTTTTTACCTTTAGTGAAGTATAATACAATAGAATTCAGTCACTTTAAGTGTTTGATTAATTTTGCTGACTGTATAGTTATGTAACCTCCACCATAATCAAGGTCCATCACCTACAAAATTTCCTTATGCTCTGTAACAGTCAGTCCCCTCTTGATCTGGCCCCAGGCAGCCACAGATCTGCTTTCTGTCACTCGGCTAATATGTAGTCTTTTGTGTTTGACTTCTTTTGCTTAGCATAATGTTTTTGAGGTTCATCTATCTGTATCAGTTTTTTTTTTTAATTGGCTGAATAGTATCCATATTGTGAATATAGCACAATTTGGTTATCAATTTACAAGTTGATGGATGTTTGGGTTCCAGTTTTAAGCTATCTTTTAATCAGTTTAATTTGCCTGACCTGACAAGTGAAACATTCCCAAGTTTTTACATACATAACTTCAATAAACCTGATAACTTGTGATTTCCTGTATTTATGTTTTAGCTTATCACAGCTCACTTTCCCTCCCTCCCTCCCTCCCTCCCTCCCTCCCTCCCTTCCTTCCTTCCTTCCTTCCTTCCTTCCTTCCTTCCTTCCTTCCTCTCTCTCTCTCTCTCTCTCTCTCTCTCTCTCTCTCTCAGGGAGCGTGCACATGCCTGTGGGGGAGGGACAGGGGGAGAGGGAAAGAGAATCTTTAAGCCATGTGAGGCTTGATCTCATGATTGTGAGATCATGACCTGAGCTGAAATCAAGAGTCAGACGCTTAACAGACTGAGCCACTTAGGCATCCCATAAACAGCATTATTTATAACCTTATAAACAACATTTTTCAACCAAAAAATCCCAAGGTTAAGACCAGTTATAGACCAATTATACACTTTAAACAGGAATCAGAACAAATCTATCATGTTCTTTCTTTATTTTTAATTAGGCTGCATGTCCAGCATGGAACCCGGCACGGGGCTTGAACTCACAACCCTGAGATCAAGACCTGAGTTGAGATCCAGAGTCAGACACTTAACCGAGTGAGCCACCCAGGTGTCCTATCATGTCCTTTAATATGGCAGATTATTTTACATACTGTAGGCACTGGGTATTAAATATAGATTATTCCTAAATGTAAGTGAAAATTAACAATAATAGTATTTGACTTATTTCATCTTTATATTAGATTCTGAGTCTTTCTGGGGGTTAAAAAAAATTCACTAAGGAAATGATTTTTACCATCCCAGGCAAGTTGTGGGTTTCCAACTTCACTGTTAAGGTCACTTTAAGCCAGAGAGAGAGACAGAGGGGGAGAGAGAGAGAGAGAGAGAGAGAGAGAGAGAGAGTGAGAGTGAGTGTGTGTGTGTGTGTGTGTGTGTGTGTTTGGACAGACATTGGAGACCTGGGGTTGTAGGCATCCACAATGAGTCTCTGTCTTTGACACACTTAAGAGGAGACTTGCTATTCTTCTGCAGAGGCCTTAATCTTAGAGTCCCTGTTCCTGATTCTAGTCATGCCATTAGCTTAGTTTTCTTTCTTCTAAAGTTTTGATCACCATGAGATGCCCTTTGACTTCCTTTAACTGTTCGATTACATTTAATCTGCTGACTTTTGGTCATTTTGTTCTCAATTAAAATTTTTTTTTTAACGTTTATTTATTTTTTTGAGACAGAGAGAGACAGAGCATGAACAGGGGAGGGTCAGAGAGAAGGAGACACAGAATCTGAAACAGGTTCCAGGCTCTGAGCTGTCAGCACAGAGCCCGACGCGGGGCTCCAACTCACGGACCGCGAGATCATGACCTGAGCCGAAGTCGGCCGCTTAACCGACTGAGCCACCCAGGCGCCCCTGTTCTCAGTTTTTTTAATAGCATTCCTATCTCACCTCTGGCTACAATTCTCTAAGTGTGAAACACAAAGTGACAAAGGAGAACTGTAGTTCTCATACAGAGTCTGTAAACAAAGCTAATGGGTGATGTATAAGGGGCTTGGGAGGTACTGGGGTGCACCTTTTACAGATGTATTTAATACCATCTGAGGTTAGAGATAGGGGGACGCCTGGCCAGCTTAGTTGGTGGAGCGTGCGACTCTTGATCTTGGGGTCGTGAGTTCAAGCCTCAGGTTGGGGTAGAGCTTTACTTTAAAAAAAAAAAAAAGAGAGCTCTCTCTCTCTGTCTCACAGCTTTTATTTCTGTCTCTGTGGTTACAACACTAAATTCTTGTTTATGAGTTCCCCCCACAGTTGTTTTCTCCTGTTTTTTCTTCACATGTTGTACTGTTGTGTATTTTGTTCTATATTTAGCTTTTTTTTAACTTAACGTGTTTATATCGTATGCTCCTTCCCATGTTGAATAATCCTCACCCCACTGTCATTTCCTTTCTGTGTCAGCATTTAACATTTTACTCTTTATTACAAAGATGCAGGTTTTACTTATTATAGGAAAAATAATAAAAATACAGACAAACAAAAGGAGAAAATGAAAAAGCATCTGTATTCAGAGACAGTCACGTCTTAGTGTATGTCCTAAGCAGAGTTCTTCCTATATAGTCATTGTACTTATACATAAGGAAAAGGGATACTATTATTTTTTTCTCCCTCTCTGTACCTTCCTTTTTCTCTTACAACAATATGGGGACATCTCTCAATGTTGTACTTGTATGTCATAGTCCTCATGGTGACACAGTAGTCTGTTGTGTGGCAGATCACAGCACAGTTTAGTTTCTCTGTTATGTTTGCAATCCATTTACAGTATTTTATATTAAGGTCTTTTCCTGGTCAAACATTTTTATATTTTGACACCCATTCTTCTTTGTCACTTTTTTCCTAGTTCAATTTTAGACTTACAGAAAAGTTGCTAGTAGCAAAAACACCTTTCCGGTTTCAGCAGTTCTTAATGATTTGTGACTTTCTCTCCCTCTATGAATAATGTTTTTCTTTCTTTTTTTTTTTATGTTTATTTATTTTTGAGAGAGATAGAGCATGAGCGGGAGAGGAGCAGAGAGAAAGGGATACACAGAATCTGAAGCAGGCTCTGGGTTCTGAGCTTTCAGCACAGAACCTGACATGGGTCTCAGACTCATGAACCATGAGATCATGACCGAGTGAAGTCGGATGTTTAACCGGCTGAGCCACCCAGGCGCCCCTCGTTTTTATTTCTAAGCCATTTGAGAGTAGGTTGCATACATCATGCCCTTTTGCTTTTCAATGCTTCAGTGTACGTATTTCTTAAGAGCAAGGATATTCTCTTATGGTATACTTACCAAATTCAGGAAATGTAACATTCTATATAACATTTAAAATTTTAATAGTCAATGCCTAATAATGGCCTTATAGCACGTTCTGATCTAGCATCATACGTTGCATGTAGTGGTTACTTTCTTTAGTGCCCTTTAGTATGGAACTTCAGCCCTTCACGCCATCGGCATTTTTTAAGGAAACAGGCCGGTTCTTTTGTATAATGTTTCTCAGTTTGAGTTTGCCTATTTCCTTACGAGTGGATTCAGAATATGCATTTTTGGCTGGAATACCAAATGAGTAATGTTGTGTCTGTCCTAAAGTATTACTTTTTTGTTAAAAGTAATTTTGATCATTTGGTCAAGGTGTCCAGTTTTTCTACCATATGTTTAGAATTTTTCTTTTTGTAGTTGGTAATTGGTGAGAAGACACTTTAAAACCATGTGAATATTCTGGTCTTATTAAAGAGCCTCTCTCTGGATTTAATAATGATTGACAATTCTTGCCAGAACCAATTTTTCCTACGGTGGTTGCAAAGTGGGAGCGTAAGTGTGTTCCTTGCTGTGGAGGTCTGGCCAGAGAGGCGACGGTGCACACAGATGTGACGCGGTGCAGAATCTGGTCCTGAGAATCGGTCGTCCGCTGGGGAAAACAGGAGCGTATTGCATCTGGATAATGAGCTTTTGGTGACACCCTCAGTTCAGACTGACTCTAGGAGTCCTCTTGGCCTTCACCAGTTCCCTGTTTTCCTCTCCTTTCCTTCTGTAGTCCGAAGCTTGGTTCCTAGAAAGGGTTTCAGTATATTTTCTCATCTTCAGTCCTAAACTACACATAAAATAGTTTCAGACTTGCTGTATACCACACCGCTGTGAAAGACAAGTGTTCAGGATTTGCCTGCAGTTCTTTTTTTCTTATTCTTTTTTTTTTTTTTTTTTTAATTTTTTAACATTTATTTATTTTTGAGACAGAGACAGAGCATGAACGGGGGAGGGGCAGAGAGAGAGGGAGAACACAGAATCGGAAGCGGGCTCCAGGCTCTGAGCCATCAGCCCAGAGCCCGACGCGGGGCTCGAACTCACAGACCGTGAGATCGTGACCTGAGCCGAAGTCAGACGCTCAACTGACTGAGCCACCCAGGCGCCCCTTCTTACTCTGATAGCAGACAAAGTTTTCTGTTCAGAAGCTACTTGGATTTGTACCCTGCCCCTCTTTAGTGTGCTTATGTTATCTGGAATTCCTTTGTCAGTTTGATTTGTTTATCTTTACATTAAATTTTACATTGTTTTTCCACATCCCCATTTATTTTATTTTTATATACAATTTTTATAATTGTTTTCTTAGGTTCAGTTTTCAGGGAAGATCTCTTCACTTTTGAACGTTAATCATTGTAATTCTATTAGTCATTTCAGGCATTACCATGAAAAAGAGAAAGCTTGGGCTTTGATGCTAGATAGAGCAGTTAGCTAGACAGCTGGCAAGTTTCTTGACTGGATCTTAATTACCTTGAAATGTAAAATGTTTAAAGTAGTTTCCTCTTAGAGGTTCTGTGAGACTGAATGATAAATAATCAATTTTAAAAAGTGTAGGGGCACCTGGGTGGCTCAGGTGGTTAAGCGTCCGACTTCAGCTCAGGCCATGATCTCACGGTTCGTGAGTTCGAGCCCCGTGTTGGGTTCTGTGCTGACAGCCCAGAGCCTGGAGCCTGCTGTGGATGCTGTGTCTCTCTCTCTCTCTCTGCCCCTCCCCTGCTCGTGCGCGCTCGCGCTCTCTCTCTCTCTCTCTCTCTCTCTCTCTCTCTCTCTCTCTCTCTCCCCCTCCCCCTCCCCCTCTCGATAAATGAACATTAAAAAAATAGTTAAAAAGTGTATACATATACATGTAAACTCAGGAGCTGTATATTTATGATTCATACACTTTGTATATTAAAAAAATCAGAATAGTGACTTGGATGTTTTTGGTGCAGAGCTAATATTTTTCTCTTTGTTTAGCAGATGAATAATACTCAGAACAAGTCAGAGTAGTTTGGTCTGGTTTACCTGATTCTGTGTTTTTGTTTTGTTTTGTTTTTAAATAAACTCCTTTCTAGGGCGCCTGGGTGGCTCAGTCGGTTAAGTGTCTGACTTTTGATTTCGGCTCAGGTCATGATCTCACAGTTCATGAGTTTGAGCCCTGAATCAGGCTCTGCGCTCACAGTGGTGGAGCCTGCTTGGGATTCTGTCTCCCTCTCTCTCCGCCTCTCTCCTGTGTGCATGTGTTCTCTCTCAAAATAAATAAATAAACTTAAAAAAAATATATAAACAAACTCCTTTCTTTCATTGAGGCATTTTCTAGTATCTGAAAGCTTTCTGCACTTACTGATTAATTACATCAGCAGGAAGACTGTGCTCTCCACAGAGATTTGTATAGACTTCTCGGTCTCTAGTTTAGTGCCATTATGGAATCTTCGGAGGGCCATTTTGACTAAAATTTCAGTTTTTAGTAAATTCTGCATTAACATGCAATAGTCTAGATTTTTGCAGATGATATACATAAAATGGTAGGAATCTCAGGTTCCAGGGTGTCCCCATTTATTTTCAGATTTTTTTTTTGTTTTCCAGCAGATGTTCTAAAATTATTTAGGAATGGGCCTCATGTCACAGATGAGGCAGGATCATTAAATGCCATTAAATTTTGAATAATCAGTTGGAGAAAAAAATGTTGAGGTTTGAATCTGTAGCGGTGAATACTGTGAAATGTTTAATTTGCTTTCTTGTGTTTATAGTGTCCTGCTGGAGCTCTCTAAAAATGTTGCTTTTGGCAGTAAATTCTTATTTTTCATACCATGAGGTTCTTTCAGACTTTCATATAGGTCAGAATCTTCAGTGCAAACCGAGTTAATTTCTCTTGAATTTAAAATTTTAATAGGAGATTCTAAGCAAGAGGAAGATCAGCAATCCATGTGAGATGCTTTTTGGCAAGTGTTGGAAATTAAGCAGTGAGCTGGTGTGGTGTTAGAGTAGGTATGATTTAAGACTTGTAGTCAGAACCTGACTTACACATAGAGTGAAATTTTCTTTAAAAAAATTTTTTTTGATCTTTATTTTTGAGAGCGAGAGAGAGAGAGAGAGGGAGAGAGAGGGGAACAGAGGGAGAGAGAGACACAGAATCCGAAGTAGGCTCCAGGCTCTGAGCTGTCAGCACAGAGTCCGATGCAGGGCTTGAACTCACAAACTGCAAGTTCATGACCTGAGCCAGAGTTGGATGCTCAACTGACTGAGCCACCCCAGGCGCACCCCAAGAGTGAAATTTTCTTGATCATGTTGTGTATCTTAAAGGATGCTGAATGATAACTTTGTCTCTGTGGAATGCATTATAGTTATTTGTGACATACTGAGAGGATACAGGATACATTTTAGCTGGATAAATGATGCTTGGATAGTGAAAGATCTTGCTCATCTTAAGGGATCCTATTCATTGTGTTTCCTTAATTGTAGCACTTGTGGGAGAAGTAGAGGTAAGGTAGCCTACTTTTTGTTTATTGGGCAGTTTCATTTCTGATTTTTTTTTTTTTTTTGCTCTTGGGGAAGGGAAAAGAAAGATATGTAGCTTTGAAGGCATACCACAAATAAACGGACTGACCAACACTGCTTTGGACCCAGTATTCAAAAAGAATGGGTATATTTGTTACAATCCATCTGAGCAGAAGGTTGGTTACACATAACACATGTAGTGTAGCACATTGGACATTCATGTAGATACTCTTATTGGTGCTCAGGAATATAGAGTTGGATCTATATATTTTTTAATGTTTATTTATTTTGAGAGAGAGGGAGAGTGAGAGAGTGTGCATGAGCAGGGGAGGGGCGGAGAGAGAGGGAGAGAGAGAATTCCAAATGGGCTCCCCACTGTCGGCGCAGAGCCACGTGTGGGGCTTGAAGTCACAAACTGAGATGATGACCTGAGGTGAAATCAATAGTCAGATGCTTAACTGAGCCACCCAGGCGCACCTTTTTTTTTTTTTTTTAAATCCGAACTTACACGGATTGATTGCAGTGGCTGCATGACTAAAAATGAAGCCGTTTTTAGTCTTTGCTAGACTTGATTTTTTTGAAATATATTCATTCCATTTGAATAGGGAAGAGAGCTAAGGAAAGGTGTATGAATAGCTGTACTTTTTTGTTTATTTATTTTTTAATGTTTATTTTTGACACAGAGAGAGACAGAGCATGAGCGGGGGAGGGGCAGAGAGCGAGGGAGACACAGAATCTGAAACAGGCTCCAGGCTCTGAGCTGTCAGCACAGAGCCTGATGCGGGACCCGAACTCACAAACCATGAGATCATGACCTGAGCTGAAGTTGGATGCTTAACCGACTGAGCCACCCAGGCGCCCCTGTACTTTTTTTTTTTTTTTTTTAAACAAGACTTGGCTAATTGTTTTGTCTTATTTTTTAAATTTATTTTTTGTTTTGTTGTTTTATTGGAGCTTTGATATGCGATGTGTCAAAGCTCCAGCCAGTGTTAAAGCTCAGGCAGTTTAGATAGAATTAAGGAGTTTGCTGATTTTGTTTTAAGCCCATTCTTTTCTTTTTAAAGCTTTTCCATGTCTGTAATTTTATATTATACATTGTAATTTAAGAAGTGAAAATTATACTTCTAAGTGCATACCTTTAAAGCCTTTGCTTCTGACCCTAGCAAATTGTTAGTCAGTATTCAGTAAATATTAGACATGCTAATGGTGATTTTATTTATTTGTAACCTCCTCCCTTATCCCTTTTTGCTTAAGCTTCATTGAATCTCTGTATTGTCCTGAAGATACCTTTATTGTCTACTCACAGTGTATTGCTTTCTCAAGTGGCAGTAGCAGTAATATCTTTAATTATTATGTTTTAGCTACCCTAAATTCTTGTCTTCTCTCTTAATGCTGGCAAAAAAAAAAAAAGTTTTTACTGGCATACAGAATATTTAACTTCCTTCCCCCCTCCCTCCCCTTAAAAATGTTTTTATTGTGGTAAAATATCCATAATATAGAATTTATTATTTTAGCCATTTTTAAGTTCATTGGCCACTAAGTACTTAAATGTTCTTTTAATACACAGGATTGCTGGGGCACCTGGGTGGCCCAGTCGTTTAAGTGTTTTGATTTCAGCTTAGGTCATGACCTCATGGCTTGAGGGTTCGAGCCCCGTGTGCCCCTGTGCTGACAGTTCAGAGCCTGGAGCCTGCTTCGGATTCTGTGTCTCCCTCTCTCTCTGCCCCTCCCCTGCTCATGCACTCATTCTCTGTCTCTCTCTCTCTCAAAAATAAATAAACGTTAAAAAAAAATTAACAACAACACAGGATTGCTGTAGCTCATTTTAAAATTTATTTATTTACTTATTTATTTTTGAGAGACAGAGAGAGAGACAACGAGACAGCATGTGAACAGGGAAGGAGCAGAGAGAGAGAGAGAGAGAGAGAGAGAGAGAGAGAGACACAGAATGCGAAGCAGGCTCCAGGCTCCAAGCTGTCAGTACAGAGCCTGATACAGGGCTCGAACTCACGAACTGTGAGATCATGACCTGAGCCGAAGTGGGACGCTTAACCCACTGAGCCACCCAGATGCCCCTGCTGTAGCTCATTTTAGAAATTGGAATATTAAACCCAGTCTGGCAACTCCTCCCCTCCCTTCAGTTTTGGAAATGTGTATAGGTGTTTTTAAAAACTTTTTATCTAGAAATAATTTTTAAGCCTGCAGAACAGTTGTATAAATAGTACCAGGAGCCTCCTTTAACCAGGTTTACAATTAGCTTTTTGCCCTATTTGCTTTATTATTCTCTTTCAATGTAGTATGCACATGAATTGTTTTTCCCTGAATTTTTTGAGTAAGTTGCATACACATAGCCATTTAGTCTTGAATAAGTATGTACTTCCTAAGAACGGAGATGTTCTTGTATAATAGTAAATAGCTCCTGGAAATTTAACATTGATACAGTACTTGAATCCAACATCTATATTCCAACTTTGTTAGTTGAGCTGAGTCCAGTGTTTTTTGCTTTCAGTAATGGATCATGTATTGCATTTAGTTGTCATGTCTTTTTAGTTTCTTAATTTGGATCAGTTCTTCAGCCTTTTTGGTCTTTAATGGCATTATTTTTATAGAATACAGGCCCATCCCTCTCTCTCCTCCCCTTATAAAATGTTCCTCACTTTTGAGTTTGGTCTGTGTTTCCTCATGATTAGGTTCAGATTATGCAGTTTTGGTTGGAATAGTCCATTAGTGATGTGTCTTTCTCAGGATCTACATCTAGGGGCACACAGTGTTCATCTGCTACTCATTGGTGTTGGTAATTTTAATGACTCAGTCAAGGTGATGTCCAGTTTCTTCACAAGATAGTTCTCTTTTTCCCCTTGCAGTTTATCAGCGGTGATTAAGACCATAAAAATATTCTCTTTTCAACTGGATTTTTCTCATGTAGATTTTGCCTTCACTGATTCTTGCTGAGTTATCTTTTCTGGGTGTTCTCAGTTTCACATGATGGTCTTACACGTTAACTAAGCCTGTGAGCGTGCTTTGGTAATCATGATGGACAGTGAATTTTGTCTTCTGGGTTTCACTGAGATTTTTGTTTCCTTAGATGGTTTCACTGTGATTCTTTTTCCTTTTTTTTAAGTTTATTCATTTCGAGAGAGAGAGAGAGAGCGAGCGAGCAGGGGATGGGCAGAGAGAGAGAGAGGGGGAGAGAGAGAGAGAGAGAGAGAGAGAGAGAGAGAGAGAGAGAATCCCAAGTAGGCTCCGCACTGTCAGCACGGAGCCTGACACAGGGCTTGAACCCACAAAACATGAGATCATGCCCAGAGCGGAAACCAAGAGTTGGACGCTTAACTGACTGAGCCACCCAGGCGCCCCTCAATGTGATTATTTCTTAACCAGATTTGAGTAGGATTGATTTTAACCATTTCTGTAGCAACAGTTTATTTTTTTTTTTTATTACATCGTTGTTGGGTTGCTAAGGGACTCATAGACTGAAAACTACAGATTGGTAATAAACACACCTAATGTATAATGAATTCATTGTTGTTCTCAGGGCTTGAAATATTAAATAGAATTAGCTGAGTAAGAATGTTCATCAAATATTATTTTACAAAAACCATACATTTTATTAGATCAGTAAGTTGCTTTCTTAGTAATGGTCAGTGTACTGTTAGCCGCATGCTTAATCTTTTGACTGACTTGTGATTTTGAAATTGTGAGGACACCAAGATTCAGTTGCTGACTTCTCCAATTTCCCCCACCCAGGGCAAGAGGATTATGACAGATTACGACCGCTGAGTTATCCACAAACAGATGTATTTCTAGTCTGTTTTTCAGTGGTCTCTCCATCCTCATTTGAAAATGTGAAGGAGAAGGTGAGTTGGTCAGATTTTCTTGCCCTGAAAAAGGTGGTCACAGAACTTCTGTTGAGTTGTCCTGAATAGCTTTACAGGCTTGTGGATTAATGCAGGTGTATTTTTTAAAATACCTTTCCTCTAGTGGGTGCCTGAGATAACTCACCACTGTCCAAAGACTCCTTTCTTGCTTGTTGGGACCCAAATTGATCTCCGAGATGACCCCTCTACGATTGAGAAACTTGCCAAGAACAAACAGAAGCCTATCACTCCAGAGACTGCTGAAAAGCTGGCCCGTGACCTGAAAGCGGTCAAGTATGTGGAGTGTTCTGCACTCACACAGGTGAGGACTGTGCCATCCCCATGTTTGTGTACAGTTGGGTAGTTTCTGAGCATTAGGATTTGGGGGTTATTTTTAACAGTGGTCTGCAGTGCTTACGAAAGCTGCCCGGGTCCCATTAGGACCAGCTTCCCAGTACATATTCTTTTGCTAGAGGTTCTGTGTTTATGGAGAGAAGTGTTAATCTCTCAGTGAAACTCTTGTGTTGGTGAGCTTCCATACTGTACTGAATCATTTGTAGTGGTCAGGGATTGTGTTAAAAAAAAAAAACAATTTTATGGGAAAGTTCCAGGTTAGCACAGACTCACAAGAGAGGATATGAATGATTTTTTTCCCCCCAGACACTTAAATTTTTATCTAAATGTATTTGATCTTTTCTCATCAATTCTGACCATTGACGCCACAGTTTCTGGGGTAATTCAACTGACATAGGGAATTAATCATAATAATTGAGACTTTCGTGTCAGAGAAAGCTGCCTTGGCTATTTTTCAAGCATGTGTTGTAGGGAGTCCGTGCCTTTTTTTAGTTTATTTATTGATTTTGAGAGAGAGAGAAAGAACAAGTGGGGAAGAGGCAGAGAGAGAGAGAGAGGGAGAGGGAGAGGGAGAGAGAGAGAGAGGGAGAGAGAGAGAGAATCCCTAGCAGGCTCTGCCGCAAGCGCACAGCCTGATGAGGGGCTCCATCCTGCGAACCGTGAGATCGTGACCTGAGTCGAGACCAAGAGCCAAACGCTTAACCAACCGAGCCACCCAGGCGCCCTAGTTGTTCTTAGGTTTTTAGAGACATTCCTTCCTCATGTGGTCCCCTTGGTCCCTCTTCTGTCCCTGTCTGAATAATTTAACCGGAGCTACTCTCCTAGTTTGATGGGATGCATCAGATTCTGAGGGTGGGGAGTGGTGCTAGAATATTTAGAGTGAGAGTTGCGACCGGCCTGTGCGCTTTCGCCTTCTCCACCTTCGAGGTGTGCCTGACCGGCTGTCCCTTCTGAGTACTGTTCTGGAGGCAGAGGGAGAGGTTCCGGAGATAGCACAGAACCCTTCAGTTCTGGTGGTGCTGGTGCTTTGACATCGGAACGGCGGGCAGATGTGTCTCATTAAAACAGGGCAGGGCTGAAGAGGTTTACTTTAATTACGTCAAGTCCAGTTACAGCTATCATGCTTACATTTGTAGGTGATTGCACTTTCTGTCAAGTTTTTAAAAAAGCATTACTGGATTCTTGATGATCTGTAACTGAGGCAAATGACCTATATAATTACTTATTATGCATGTACTTGGGCATTTAGTATGGATGGCCTAGACATAATTTAATAATCTCCAATTCAGTGCTAGTTTGGATATTTAAAGATAAAATTGTTACGCTCAGCTGGATGTTCCACAGGATAGTTTCAAGGTCAAAAATCATTCTCCCAAACCCAGTTTTCTTTGGCAGTTCAGTTCTTTTAAAGTCAGAAGATTTTACCTTCCCTTACACATGTAGCACCGACTGAAATTTAAAAAACAAAAAAAGCCTGATGCTTCTGTGTTTTGATACCATCAGAAAAGTGTGTGTGTGTGTGTGTGTGTGTGTGTGTGTGTGTGTGTTGGGCAAGGATCTATGTGGAACATGTGTGTCAGGTTATAACTAATCTATATGCATCATTTGCATACCCCTGTTCTCTAAATATGGGTTGCTTTTGGGGAGAAATGGAGGTAAATAGACCATGTGGACTCCACTCTAGGTCACTGGTGAAGTTTATTTTAAAGAATTGGATGCTTCCATCTAAGATTTTTTTACACTATGAACAAGTTTATATAATAAGTCTGCAGACAGTAGGAATTTGAAAAGGCCTTAGCAACTCCATTTTTCTTACCAGATTTTGAAGATTGGAGAAGTCAAAAGAGAAGATAGAAAATGGGGTGTCTGGTTGTGTTTGGGAGATAAGAGCTCAGGACTCCAGATTCCATTTGTTGGTTCCTCTAAGACTGACCTCTTCATGTAATCAGATAGTGGGTAAAGCAAAAATTAGTTTTGTTTTGTAAGGGATTAGTTGATGTTGTCAATAAGCAAGAAAGGATTTGCTTTTTGGGAAGGGGTGCCCTAGTTTCTCATGGATGTCCTCCTCTTTTCTCCCTTATAAAATGCATTGCCCTTTCTGCCCTCCCTGTTTCCTTTTGTATGTGACCATCAGAGTTTGCTCTGAGACACGTAGAAAGAATTTCATAGGAACTTTACTTTTGTTTACCGTTCCTACTTTGTCAAAGACCTGGAAGAACACTTTTAAACCTCTTTGCTTCTTTTTAAGTACTTCATGTTCTCATTCTTTTTTTGTACCTCATGGAGTGTGTGGGTGCCAGTCCTCTGGGATGCCTAGGGTGGGGTGGAAATACCTGGGGTAGGCTGGGGCTGGCACTCGTTACTGGAGCTGTGTTCTGGGGTTTGGAGAAATTTTTATTTGGGATCAAACTGACTTAAAGAACACGTGAAACCTCTTTGGGTGGTAAACCTGTGGCTTCAGATTTAGGTGAGTTTAGGTGAGTCTGTAGACCTGGGCCCAAGGTACCAACCATTGCTGCTGAGTCACACTGTCACGTTGGAGTTCTGCCTGAGGTGTAAGTGTATTTCTGCGTCTTAATCCCTGTATATCTGAGAGTGTTCTTTGTTTTCACTCCATGCTTTTTGCTCTGATACCCATGCAGACATCTTAAAGCATTGGACTGCTTGCTGAAACTCCTTCTAGACCCCATTCTTTGTTTTCCTATGACTTGGGTGGTGGTTACTTCCTCTAATAACATTACTGAATAACTGAGGTGTATGCTGTTTCTAGAGTCTGTTCTTTAAATTTCTCCCAGTTGGTCCTGTTGAACAATTAAATACACTCTTTCTGAATGCCTGAACCTTACTGTTCTGGGAAACCGATTTACTCTGAAATCCTGATTAATCCCATCCAGATAAGTCATTGAATCTAGAAACATGTAGCATGCCTGTGCGTCTGCCGTTCGTGTCCTTCAGTTATTCAGGGGCTGAATTCACAGAAGCCTGAAACTGTGTTAGATTTAGTTCCAGAATGTGTGTGTCCTTCTTCTCATTGGAAATACTGGGGAATTCTACAAGGCTTACTTATCCAGTGCACCCCGCCCCGTCTTTTGTTTACAAATGCGTTTTTCTCTCCTGGCATTTTCATTAACACGTTGTAAGATTCGATTTCAAAGCGTGATTGTTTTAGAAGTCAACATCTAACATTTCCATAAAAATTGCTTTCTTGCTTGGTTAACGTTTTTTAAAATGTAAGAAGTTCCTATTTAGTTACCTACTCTCCTATTAATGGGCTTGAGGTTTAGCTTCGTGGCAGTTATTTTTCTCAAGGCGCATTGCTTCTGTGAATTCAGCCCATTTAATCCGGACTGCTATTGGATCTGCTAGTCTTTCTAATCCTCTAACCTGGCTGCTATTCTCTCTCCTCCCCTCTGTCTTGTAGAGAGGTCTGAAGAATGTGTTTGATGAGGCTATCCTAGCTGCCCTCGAGCCTCCGGAAACTCAACCCAAAAGGAAGTGCTGTATATTCTAAACTGTTTTCTCCTTCCCCTCTTTGCTGCTGCTTCCTGTCCCACTACTGTAGAAAGAGCATTTAAAAACAAAGGAATAAAACCATCCTGTTTGAAAGCCTCTGCGTCTTTGTACTCACCACCTGAGAGCAACCTCTGTATTAGTTTTTGATCAAGAATGCAATATCTTATAGAATATTTTTTGTGATTAGTAGTCAAGTTGGACTTGCTTAACTTTCTGCTTCTTGAGTTGCCTGATGCTTAGAGCTTTTTGGTTTGGAATACTATTGCAAAAGGGAACTTGGTCTGGCATAAGAATGTTCTCTTGGAAAAAATAAGAGTTTTAACACTTCTTAGTTCTAGATGAAGAAAATAACACAAACATCATTTTGCTCTTATGATCAATTGTAATTGTACTTGCATGACAAACTATGGAAAAAGGGTGGCCTACTAGTAGAGTGTAACGGGGAAGGGAGGATTCTCGTCTGGTTTTCCTTTGTGCAGTGAAACTTTGTGTTGCTATCGCTTTGGCTGTCTGTGCTGTAGTGGAGTATTTGTCGGTCTGGGGTGGGAAAGGTATTAATGTATCTGCTACTGCTTTATGAAACCATTTGTTACACTATCTTTTAAGAACAGCATCCATTTTAACAGTTGACTTAAGGTTTGTTAATGTTGAGATGTAAAGCTGCCGCCTTTATATTTTCCTGCTTCTGATTTTATTGTTGTGAGGGAAACATACAATTGTGGTTGCCTTCAAATTTTGAAATTAAAAATATACAATTGTTTGTATAAATGCCTGATGAAGCTTTATTCCTGTTGCACCGACTGGTTCTAGTTTTACATATGTATCGGGTGCCCACATTTTGCTTCCTTAGCCCCCTGGCTCTGTCCGATTGGTGGGATACAGGGAGTTCAGAGTGAATGTCTTTGACGCAGCCGCAGTAGCCGCTCTCCCTCCATCCCTGCCTGCGCCCTCCATGTAACAAGGATGCCGCTGCCCACTGCCCACTGCCAGCCCTCGCGGTCCTGGTCCATGCTCCGCTGTTTCATTGGGATGCAGAGCTGCTTCACTCGTGTTTATGTGAAATGTTGTAGCGGCATATTACACAGCTCACGTTGAATGAGCAAATGACACATGTGGCTTGTTTGCTTCTCGTGACATACATTGGTCTGCAGAAAGCTTTCCCAAAGGACCACTGTCTCATTCATGAATATCTGCTCCTCTGCTCCTGAATTGCTGGATCCTTCCAGTGTCCTGCCTGGACAAAACTTGGTGAAGTGGGGGGGTTGTGTGGAGATTCAGGGTTGTTTTTAACGTTTCGTTCTTTGCCAACTCTCGGGGCTTTGAATGTTTGTAATTTGATCTTTGGCTTCAGTATACTGAAAATCAGACTGCCCCTTTTTTTTCTTTCTGCCCCTTTTCAGAAAGGCCTAAAGAATGTATTTGACGAAGCGATATTGGCTGCCCTGGAGCCTCCAGAACCGAAGAAGACCCGCAGGTGTGTGCTGCTATGAACATCTCCAGAGCCCTTTCCGCACAGCTGGTGTCAGCGTCGTACTAAAAGCAATGTTAAATCAAACTAAAGATTGAAAATTAAAATTCGTTTTTGCAATAATGACAAATGCCCTGCACCTACCCACATGCACTCGTGTGAGACAAGGCCCATAGGTATGGTCCCCGTCCCCCTCTCAGTACTCGTTAATTTGAGTAATTGTGTATTGTCAGAAAAGCGGTTAGTACTAGTTTTTGTTCTGTCGTTTCAAAAAAAAAAAAAAAAAAATTTTTTTTTTTTTTGTTTTTTGTTTTTTTTGTTTAAAAGCAAGGCATGCTTGTGATGACTCTGTAACAGACTAATTTGGGCTGTTGAAGCTGCTCCCGGGGCTCCATCCACTCTGGAGAATAATCTGGGACATTTAGGGGTTTTGTTTTTGTTTTTGTTCTTTTTGTTTTTGTTTTTTTCTTTTTTTTTGGGGGGGGGAGTGTGTGTGGGGTTTGTTTTCATTTAGTCATGTTTTTTAAATTCAGTAACCATTGGACAGCCCTTAAGGGGAGGAGGATGGATTGACTCCACATTCCACTTCCTAGATCTAGTTTAGAACACTTGTCCCCCACCTGGTGCTCTTAGGAAGGAGTATAGTAAATGCCTCATTTAATAACATACTCCTTTTTGAAAGTTGCCTTTCTCTCCACCCTTGAGTAGGTCTAGTACTTGATGAAACTCATGAAAGCGGGTGGAACCTGTCTTGCCCCTCCTCTTTTCTAGGATGCACTCTATATGTGACTGTGACTTTCAAGGAAATTTGTTTGCCATTTGCTGATTTTTTTTTTTTGAAGTTAATTTCTAACTTCGTTCACTGATAAATGAAGAAAAGTATTGCACCTTTTGAAATACACCAAATGGATTGAGTACGTAATTAAAAACCGTTTTTTTCCCTGTCAGTCATTGTCTTACATGCTTAGCGTAGATGTCCAGCTTAATGGCGTATGATACGGTGTTCCTAGAACACAGCCGGAGACCTGGTAGATGGAGGAAGTGTGAGGGGTGGTGCTAGAAGACAGATGTCTGTGGAATGATGCACATCCTCTTTCAAGTTGGAGGATGGAGACAGACCTGCTTCATGAAGAAGCTGGGGGTGCGGGTGGGGGTGGGGAGGACACTTAACAACGTGGGGACCAGTCAGGGGAATCCCCTTACTTCTGTTTTGCATACGAGGAACCCTAGAGTAGCTAGTTACGGCTCTCTAGTTTAGTAAAAAAAATCATGGAGTCTTATGAAGACTCTTCATAAGTGTTAATGGGGATTTTATCTGCTTATTTTGGTTGCAGTTCCCAATTTTTAAAAATGTTTAGGTAATCTTCTCCGCCTTCCCCAAATCCTAATTCTTGTAGATTCATTAGTGTCGAACCAATGCTTTCACATGTCTCAATTCTTTGTACATGCGTTCTTTTCAGATGTATTAAACAAACAAAAAACCCTTCACAAGCCAGCCTGGGGGTTGTTCTTTTCCCTCCGCCTCTTTTTAGATACTTAGGAGCGGGAACTGGACTCTTAGTAACATCAGTTTCTAACAAATTATGGGATGAGATTTTAAAGTTTTATTTATTGATTTTTATGTACTTTTTAAAATTTCCTTTCTGGCCTCCAGGTCGATGCCTTCTACCCTGAGTTTGGCAGGTGCCCTGCAGACTCCTTCTCTTTAAAACCAAGTGGGTGCATAGCGGCCCTTAGCGAGGGTGACGCTCAGGAAGCCCACCGCTCGTGTTGTCGGGAGGGAATGGCAGCACACCTGTCTCTCATCCATCGATTAATTGGGAAGCAGCCAGTTTTCTTCCCAAGTTTTCCGTTTTAGTGCTTTTCAGACCTTGTTAACTTACTGGAGTGCACCTTGAGCAGTGAGTATTTAAAAGCCTTCTGTGTATTTCTAGAATGCGGCCGAGTTGGAGAACCCATTGCTCCTAGATTGTTACCCAAACTGCTTCCATCAGATTCCAGATCTGTACTGTGAATCTTTTTTTTTTTTTTTTAATTTTTAATGTTTATTTTTGAGAGAGAGACAGAGAGACAGAGAGAGACAGTGCAAGTGAGGGAGGGGCAGAGAGAGAGGGAGACACAGAATCCGAAGCAGGCTCCAGGCTCCGAGCTGTCGGCACAGAGCCCGGCATGGGGCTCAAACTCAAGAACTGTGAGATCGTGACCTGAGCCAAAGTCGGACGCTCAACCGACTGAGCCACCCAGGCGCCCTGTACTGTGAATCTTAACATGGGACACATTTTCTTTAAGTGATAGGAATGATTCATTACTTTAAGGGCGTTCTGCTGAACTGTATGAGAATCTTCGAAACTAAGAGCTGTTAGTAAAGTGTAACCTCGTTGCGGTAGTCTTCTAAGTGAAGTCATGTTTGGCTTGATTCCATGCTCTTCTGGAGAGAGGCTGGGTGGGTTGGCTGGGAAGGGCTAGGAAGAGGCAGGTCTAAGCTTTACTGTTTTAACCAATGTGTCGTACTTATTCCATGTCGACCATGCTAGGGAGAGGTACCTGGATCGTGCTCTGAGACCCTAGGGAGCAGGGACTGTATGTCTCTTGTTCTTAGTACAGTGGCATATAGATCTATCCTGATAATTGCTGTATCCCTGGCTGAGAGTAGTGTTTGACATATGAGAGATGGCTTTAAAAATAGTCACTGGATGGTACATGATTTCATAAATGAATGAGTGAATGAAATAAAGCAGGTCATGTAGTTGTGTCAGTGAAATATCTGTACATCAAAACAAAAAAGACAAGGGGTTTGATTGAAGCTAACATTGTTTTCTAATTAAATATTTTTAATTTGGCTTTCATGTATCAGAAGAAATGGGTGGCAAATGGATGAAGCTAACATTGTTTTCTATTTAAATCCTGTTTTCTGTTTGACTTGTCTGCCTTGTTATCTTTGTTTGGTGACTGACATTACTCAGGGAGTGTGATCTAGATGTTGGAAAAGGATTATCTAAAACAGTCCTTTGCAGACTTAGCTTGTGGCAAGGTGTACAATATTTAGGCCAGTATGACACTAATACATCACTGGTTTTCCAAAATATCAGTATTTTACCAAAGGTGTCAGAAATATGTTCTGTAGTTTGTTAAAATTGTACCCTTTGAGCTGGATTTTATGCCAGGAAGGGTACATATTCCAAGGGTGAGGAGAGGATAATGGTATGAAAGCACCAATCACAATATTTCCTTTATTCTAAGATGTATTTGTCCTCATTTTTTTTAAAGATTTTAAAATTTTTACTTATTTGCTTATTTATTTTGAGAGAGAGTGTGAGTAGGGCAGGGGGAGAAAGAGAGAGAGAGAGAGAGAGAGAGAGAGAGAGAGAGAGAGAGAGAATATCCCAAGCAGGCTCTGCACTGTCAACGTGGAGCCTGACATGGGGCTCAAATTCAGGAAACAGATCATGATCTGAGGCAAAACCGAGAGTCAGATACTTAACTGACTGAGCCACCCGGGTGCCACCCCCCCCTTATTTTAAAAGTTTATTTTGAGAGAGAGAGAGAGAGAGGGAGTGTGAGTGTGCTTGGGGAAGGGGCAGAGAGGGAGGGAGAATCCCAGGCAGGCTCCATGCTGTCAGCAAGGCGCCCAGCTCGGGGCTCGATTTCACAGATCATGAGATCATGACCTGAGCTGAAATCAAGAGGCAGATACTTAACCCGCTGAGCCATCTAGACGCCCCTGTTTAAATACTTTTAATTTTATATAGTATATTACTTTGAGTTTTTCCCAAAGTGCCCTACCTTTTTTTTTGAAGCTCCATTTTATTAGCTTTTGCTAATGTTACATTACAAACCACCGTAATTCTCTGGCTTACCACAGATTTATTTTTCTCTCACTAATGGGTCAATTGGGCTTTGCCTCCAGGCTTCATTTTCAGATTGGGCTTCGCTGGGTCCGTGCCTCTCCTGCTGGAGCCTGACTCCAGAGAGCAGTAGCTGCCTAAGAGTGCACTTCTCATGGTGAGCCTGGTGAGCGAAAGGGGTGCAAGGTCAAACACATTTAATTTCTCATACTTCATTGTGCAGATGATTCAATATAGCCAGACCCAAAGTCTGTGCCACTTATTCATTTATTGATATATTCATTCATTTATATATAGTAAATTCAAAAATAGTTTTTTAAAAAGCACTTAATAAGGTTTTGAATATATAGCAGAGAATAAAATAGATGTGGGATCCTGACTTCTAGTTGGAATTTTCCTTGCAAATTTGATAGCTGCCTTTTTTTTGTTTGTTTGTTTTGAATAAGCATTTGGTCTCATTGCCCTTAGAATGGCTATCAAGACAGTGAAAGTCTTGCCTGTGTGCGTGTGCCCCTGGCACACATCCATCAGAGAAGTTACTGGGGCGGGACAGCCCTAAGCCAGCATGCCCTTCAGCAGGTAGCTTCCACTCTCCTGGCCTCTTAACTGTAAGATAATTATGCATTTAGTTATCATTGGGGTCTCAGATGCAAGTCAAGTGCCTGGTTGGTCAACAATAAATGGAAAACTTAAACAAAATTCCTCTGAGATTCTGAAAGTAGTTATGGAGTGGGGGCCTGGGGATCAATTTAGTTTCTGAAAGCTTCCACTGTAGAACCTTGGTTAGATATGTTAGGACCAGTGCACACCTCAGAGGTTCTTAACTCTGGCTGTGTGCATGTCAGTTAGGGAGCTAGTTTTTTAAGGGAAAATAATGCCTGAAGCCATTTTAGGTGATCTCTGGAGATAGGGTCACTTCAATTTATTACTTAAAATTTTTTTCAAATTATATTTTGAGATACATATATTTGAAATATATATTTCAGATTGTAATTCTTCAAATTATATATTTTAACTCTCACCAGATTGTTTTAGTGTTCCACCAGGTTTGAGAACGATGTCACTAAATGATCTCTTAAAGTTTATTTATATCTGACATGAATTTTAGAGTAATTTTGGGCCACAGTCCTTTACAGTTTTACCTGTTCTTTGAGGAAAGAGATTTTCCAAACTTGTGGTTCCAACTAGCATTCGGTTCTTGACTCCTTAACCAGAAAAGAACGTGTACAGAGTTCATAGTTACATGATTTATTGGTGAACTGGGCACTGAGATAGTTTGGGGCAGACTCCTAAGTAATTAAAGTTCTTAGGCAGCAATGTGAGAGCAGATATTTGAGTTGTAGAGATCAGCTAGGGTTTTCTAACTCAAAGCTAGAATGTAGGTGGCTGTATTTCCCTGATAATTTCAAGACAAGTGTAGTTTCACTGGAGACTGGTATCTTTTTTGTTCTCCTCAGGAATATTCCAGTTCATCTGTGGAGAGTACACTAGATCATATTCCAGATACTGTAAAGTTAGTACTAGAAATGAGTATTGAAGTTATTGATGGAATTTGAAGTTACTCCAGCAGATGAAACTGGACTTCCAGGAGATAAATAAAGTCTCTTGTTAACTTAAAAACAAGGTCAGGGTCACTTTGTTCCTCTGCTCTGCTGCAGATGTCCCATGTCCGACCCCCTTCTGCCTTATTTGTCAGACCCTTTTTTGGGGCAGGATGTGGGTCAGTGTTATGTGGCTTTATTTCTCCCTTTTGTCAGTGAATGCTTAGTTCCGGGTGGGTTGATCTAAGTCTGAGTGATTTAACAGGTAGCTGCTCCCTTTGTATTCTGGCTTGATATTAATGAATTAACATTCGATTGGGTAAGGTCTTAGTTTCTGTGTCTCGTTTTGTGGTTGGGCTGTAAATTGGTGCAGTCACATGGCCCGTCTTCTCAGGGGCAGGAACTAGAGAGGGGTTTGCAGATATTCAGTGCTTTTGAGCCATAAGCACTGTTCTTTTTTAACTCCCTGATCATAGCCTCAAAAAGGTGGGAGAGCTTGTGCCGGTACCATGCCATCTATTTCTTGCGTCTTATAAACAACTTACTGGGAGCCGCTTTTCACTCTGGCCCCTCTGCTCTTCCCAGGAGCTTCCAGGATTGTTGAGATTAGCTCCACCTAGTGGTGGACTTAAGTTAAAACTCTAGTGGTTGAATCTACAGTACCTTCTACCTAATACCTGGACACTACTCATTATGGAGTTTTGATAGATGGCGGAAGAGTGGGGAGGTGGTGGTGAGGCAGAAGGCAGTAGGGCCAAGTCAGTACACTGATGGACTTGGGGAGACTCTGAATTATCTAGGAGAGATACTTAATCAGAATTTAAAATTCAGGATGGTGTCTACTATAGGGGAATAATTGCCCTGAGTCTTGACTCTGGCCTCACTAGCCATGTGATCTTGGAGAAGTCTGTGTGAATGCCTCTGAGCTGCATTCGCTTCCTCTGTAAATTAGGAATAATGGTAATATCCATCTCAGGGGTGAATGTGAGGATTAAATGAGATCATATAGGTGAACATATTTTGTAAATGCAAAAGTGCTGTGAAAATACTAACAGCCACCAGATTCGCATTGCAGTGGGAAGAATTTACGTTGTGTGTGATACCATTGTTGACACGCTACTGAGTATATATTGGAGATTTTATGTTTTGGAAATTTTGGGGTGTAGATTGAGTACTTATAGAACTAGGGTGTTAGGGCTCAAGGTAGTTTAGAGCTTTCTTTAAGAACCTAAGACCCAGGGGTGCTTGGGTGGCTCAGTCGGTTAAGCATCTGACTTCGGCTCAGGTCACGAACTCATGGTTTATGGATTCGAGCCCCGCATCAGGCTCTGTGCTGGTAGGGTGGAGCCTGGAGCCTGCTTCAGATTCTGTGTGTGTGTGTCTCTCTCTCTGCCCCTCCCCCTGTGTCTCTCTCTTTCTCTCGAATAAATAAACAACAAGCACCTAAGACCCTCTGCTGCTCCCACTCGCGCACGTGTGCTCACTCACTTGCTGTCTCTCAGAATACAAAAACTTAAGAAAGAGCCAGAGATGGTGTCTCTCCCAAGCTTTTTAATGTTATGGAAGTACTTCATGTGCACAGTTTGTAGTATCCGAAGAACTCTAGATGCTTCGCCTCTGAAATTGCTTTGTCTTTTTAGGACATCTGGGAGGCAAGGCAACAGTCCTCTGAAGAGCAGGTCAGCTGTGCAGTTTCCCCTGTGTCCCAGAATTACCAGGACTGGTGTTTTAGGTGGGCCAGATCTCTGAAGCTGGCATGGGAGTCTTGCTGGTTCAAACCAGTTTGTGAACATCAAGGGATAAGAAATGTTCAGAAAACATACTACATTAAGAACCACAAATCTCCCAAAGACTTTTGTGTAAAGTTAGTTTAACAGATAGACGTTTGTTTAGTACTGAGGCCCTCTGTTAGATAGCAAGGTAGGTGAGGTTGGTTCTAGTAAGAATGAAAGTAAAGGAGGGCAACTGAATATACCAGAAGGAAGAAAAATTAGATCTCATGGTGTATATTGTTGGTGGGAGGTGGGGGACAGATGAAAGCAACTCAGGAAGGGCTTCTTGAGAACGGTGACATTTTAGTGGTACTTTCAAAGATCTGGCACGGGCATGCAGAGATACATGGGGTGGGGTGGGGACAGGTGGATGCGTGTGGGTTTCTGGGTGGAGGGAATGTGAACAGAGATGGGAGACACCTGGCATGTTGATGGCGGACCCAGGAGCCCTGCTGTGGGATAGGTATAATATGAAAGAAGGTAGCTTTTAAGGGCCCCTTATAAATGAGTGAGTGAGCTAAAGAAGGAGAGAACATTAGTCACACTCAGGGCTCTGTTCTAATTACTGAGGATCGTGAAGAAACGGTCCACACTCTGGTGAAAGAACAGCTGTGTTTATTGAGCACTTACTGTGTGCTTTGCACCATGTTAAACCCTCAGTATTGTCACATCTAGCCCTCACAACAGTCTGTTGAGATTGGTACTACAAGTATCTTCATTTTATAGATAAGGACTCTGAGACTCCATAATTGCTTCAAGTCTCCAGCCAGAGCTGGAACTCAGATCTATCTGTCTGATTCTGGAACCTGTGTGCTTAGCCGTTTATATCTTGTGAAAATAAATGTATGTGACTAGTTACAATACTGAAATTGTAGTTGAAGCACCATATAATGCCCAGAGCACGCATAGCAGTATAAAAGTCTTCATCTACAGTGGCAGGGTGATTGGGAAGGAACTTTTTGGGGAAGGTGAATTTAGGAGCAGTTGTAGCATGAGAGAAAGATGCCCTTTTCCTTTGTGTAGCTTTAGAGGATCCTGAGATGCCTTTGGATTTGGGTAGTCTGCCCCTAGTGTCTTTGTTCAGCTGCCCTAGCTCTGAGTTGGCAGAGCAGGGTTTGTTGATGAGAACGCTGGACCTCAGTGAGTACTCGAGGCTAGGGGGATGAGGAGAGTGTCAGTTCTGAAACCGAGCATCCTTTCTGTTTTCTCCTTACCCATCCCGCAGGATTGCCTTTAGAATGGCACCATTGTATATTCCATATATCTAAGATGGGCCTGATTAGGGGAAAGAAACCTCATGATTAGGCAACAAAATCTCATTAGCTTTAACCAAACAAAGGGAGGTGGTTGGGCTTCTGGAGCTCCATCTTCTCAGGGGTCAGGGGTCTCCACACTGTTTTGAGTTTAGGTAGTAGACTCAGAAGCTTCAGATCCTGTTAGGATTAGTGATTTCACTTGATGCTCAATACAACGCTGCAGGGAAGGTGGGATAGAGGATACCATTTGTCCGATGGCAAGACTGCGGTTAAACAGCTTGTCATTGTGATAGAAAATGCAAGCCTGGCTTTGGATTTGAGTTTTGGTTCTGTCGCCAACTTGACCTTTGACCTTAGGCAAGTAACTTAAAACCTTCTGAGCCTTGCATTCTCCTCTGTGAAATGGAAATAGCTCTACTTTACCTTGAGCTGGGAGGGTTAAATGTAAACTGCATGCAAAATGCATTGCTTGCAAGTAGGAGGTACTAGGCAGTAAATGGAATGGATGGAAACTGTCATCACCATTCTCATCCTCATCAGCTCTCTTCAAACCAGGGCTAGAGAGCTGTGTTGGCTTCTGGGTCTTAGGCTGCTGTGCAAGTGAGGGGCCCTCGGCCCCACTGCCAGGAATAGGATGAGACTTTCAGGGAGCTTGAGAGTCTATCTTCCTCTCTCTCACAGCTCTGTGATAGGGCTGGCCATTTGTTGGGAGCTCCAGACCCCGCAACGGAGCCGCAGTGTCAGCCTCCGGGACCCCCTTTGTAAAGCTTTGTGAGGTCTGCAGTTGGTCTGGGAGAGAGAGTTTGGGCTTGATTCTGAACCTCTTACTCCCTGAAGAGCTGTCCCCTTTCCTCCCTAACTTGAGGACTTCACACCTGTTTTGATGTTAGGGAGTTTGGTGCATCCCTTGGCAGCTTGTGAAGGTGGGCAGCCACTGTGAATTCCTCACTTGCCTCATGCCAGAATGACTTCACTCCGGGGTGCTGAGTTTGCAGAAATTTCCCTGTCTTTGATGCCAGTTTGTTCTAAGACTGGTCTTTCCTTAGCCCGCAGGGATCTTGGCCCCTGGTAAATGTAGCGTGACTGAATGGAGTCCTGTTTTTGCTTTTGGCTTGCATTATGGTGTTCGGTGTTCTCTCCCATTTCTCCCGTGGTAGTAATATAGCTCTCTGGATTCGGAGTTGGAAACCCAGGTTCTAGTTGGGGCATTAGTTTCCTTGGACAACTAGGTATACCTCTTTGAGCCTCAGTTTCCTCATGTGGAGATAAAAATGGTTTTCTTTTCCTTTTCGGTTTGTGTCTTTCTAGCAGTAAACCTCTTTTCTTCCAAATAAAATCTTACAGAGGGACCCATGAGGGAATTAGAAAAGATGTCCTATGGAACAGAGATGCTGTGATTGAAGCCAGCCCAGCAGTGTCGTTCCCCTCCTGCTTCCTTGTCCCAAACACAGATGCACACACTCTCTGCCCCCCTGTGGGACTTCTAGGGCTCTGCCAACAGGTGTGAACGTCACTGGTACAGGATTATCTCTATAGCTCTAAGAATTTTTTGCTGTTGACAGGTAGTTGGTAAAAATCTGTCAAACCTTTATATGAAATGTACAAGTATACTATTGAGTCTTCAAGAAGAATTAGATTTTCATTGATATATTTGAGAGATTTTAAAATATGGTTCAGTCTGTAATGTTTTAATATATTGCCATATCCAGTAAAGATTGACTTAATTTTTGCTCGTAGGATAAATATGGTTCTTAAGAGTGGCAGATACCGTATTTCCCTCTCTTAGGGATCACTTCCTTCTGGGAATATCAGTACAATCCAAGAATTAATATAATTTAGTAGCAAAACTAGATCCTTTTACAGATACCTCTCTTATAAGTATCCTGGCGTTCTCCATTACAGTTTATATAAAGCAGATAGAACATTTGCTATTGTTTGTGTTTTGGGAATCATTCTAGTGCCAGTTTCATAATAAGAGATCTAGGAATATTGAATACGGGAAAAACATACTTTGGAGTAGAGGGATCTAAATTTGAGTTAGACTGTTAATAGCTAGCTGTGTTTGAGCAAACTCCTTTGGCTTTTCAGTCCACCTCTTTAAATTGAGCCGGTAATATCTACTAACTTTTTGCAGAATTGCCATAAGGATTAGGGGATCATGTATCTTCAACCCCCAGTGAACATACAGTTAGAAAGGACAAAGATTGGTCTATTAGGGGATTCTTTTGATAGAAAAGCATCCGATTTTATGTTCGTGGTTGCAAAATGGTAAATCACCCCATGTTGATTTACTCTTTGGTATTTGCTCATGTCAGGGAACATTTGTTTATATTGTGCCCATTTTGCATGAGGCAGTATAGAGTAATAATTAGGAACAGGGACTCTAGAGCCAGGCTGCCTGGGTTTGAATCTTGTTTCCATTGTTGACCTGCTCTGTGATCTTGGGCAAGTTTTTTAACTTTGATATTTTTCTTGTGGGGATGATAGTAATACCTATCTCCTCTGGAGTTTATTAAAAGTAGGATGGAAAATCCATATTCAATCTTGTAGAAGGAGAAAAGTTAGAGCGCAGTCAGAGAGAGGGTCTGGTAGTATGGTGCCAGGGATACAGCTAGAAATGTAGCAAGTGGCTAGCTAGTCTGGCCCTAACAGCGTATTTCTACTTCTGGTCATAGACCTCTTCTCTACCTTACTTGGGTGCATTGTTTGATTGTTTGTTAAACAGATCAGTGTTCACGATTGCAGGTTTTCAGGGCAGGTTTTGTAAACCTAGGAGAGATCTAAGGCTAAAGCAGTCGCATACAACACATTTAGCGGCAGAACCGATCTAGATGGTGTATACAGTCTAGGACTTTGTTCCTGTTTCACAACAGAGGATGCTCACTTTTTAAGAAGACTGGATTTGCAGTTCTTGTTATGAAGAGTAGCAGAACTTAGTATTTATTACATTATAGGAACACAGGAAATCTGTAGCCATGAGGGAGTTTTTCCCAGAGGATGTGGACCATCAGACTTTACCTAAGTACAAGGAAGACTGTAAGTGAGGGCAACAGTCGGGCAGCGCTTTCAGCTTTTGAGCTGTTTCAGAGAAACCGTTATCGAGCCAGGGCTTGCCGCAGAGTGTGTGTTCCTGTCGTCTTGTTCAGTGGGTCTGACTTGTGATGACATTATCCCCAAGTGATACACATGCTGTTTCCATAATAGTAGTGAGAGCTTATTCATACCCGTTTTTCAGGAGATGGAGGCTCAGAGTAACTCGCCCAAGCCAAAGCTTCACAATGATGAAACCCTGATTCAGCTCGAGATCGATCTGATTCCAAAGCCGGTGTGTTTCCCACGATTTGTGCTGCCCCTCAAAATGTGAATGAATATTCCCAGAAGGGTAGGAGGACCTCTGTAAAAAGAGAAAAGATCAGAACTGGAGGCAGGCGGCGTCTCTCCTGTTTTTCTTTCCTAGAGTCCGTGGGTGTGTGGGTGCTTGCAGAATGGGTTCCTTAAGGTAGGAAGACAGAGTAGCCACCTTTTGGAGGCAGAGGCTACCCAGGACTTGAGGGGAGGGTGTGGAACAGAGTTAATTCAGGTGGCCTGAGATGGGAGTAGTCTTAATACCAGTCTGAGTTGGTTCAGATCAAGTCACCAGTGCTGGGACTGACAACAACAGATGACTCTGTCCATTGAAAAGCCAACCGGAGGGGCGCCTGGGTGGCTTAGTCGGTTAAGCGTCCGACTTTTGATTTTGGCTCAGGTCGTGATCTCAGTTTGTGAGTTTGAGCCCCATGTTGGGCTCTGCACTGAGAGCGTGGACCCTGCTTGGGATTCTGTCTTTCTCTCTCTTTCTGCCCCTCCGCCCTTCTTTTCTCTCTCCCTCCCTCTCTCAAAATAAATAAATAAACTTTAAAAAAAAAAAAAAAGAAAAGCCAACTGGAAGGGCCCTTAGAGGTTATTTAGCCCCAAACTCTCACTTTTTTGGGGTGGGACAAGGTGCGATAGTTTTATTTAGATGTAATTAACATACCACACAGTTTACTTAAGGTGTATAATTCAGTGTTTTTAATATATTCACTGATTTGTGCAACTATGATTACCATATATTTCAGAACATCATCTTTACCTCAGAAAGAAGCCCACCCTGTCGCCTTTAGCTACCACCTCATTAACCCTCCGCCCCCTGCCCCCAGTCCCTCCATCCTTAAGCAACAACTAATCTACTTTCTCTTGCCTGTTCTGGAAATTCGTATAAATGGAATCATGCAGTGTGTGGTCTTTTGTGATTAACTTCTTTCATTTAACGTAAAGTTTTTAAGGTTTGTCCATATTTTAGCATATATCAGAACTTTGTTCCTTTTTATGCTGAAATGTCGTTCCATTGTATGGATATTCATACCGTTTTGTCGAATTCATTTATCTGTTGATCGATTCTTGAGTTGTTTCCATCTTCTGGCAATTATGCATAGTGCCCCTGTGAACATTGGTGTACATGTTTTTTGTGTGGCCCTCCCAGTTTTCAGATGGAGAAGTTGACTCTGGCGACTTGTCCAATTCTCACTGCTGTGCCCAGTGTATCCTGGGGCTGGAGGAGGCTGTGATATCATGTGCTTGACCAGAATGGTAACTGCCAGGAGCTTGAAGCGTGTGGAGACTGATGGACGAGTTGAGATTGTCTTTAGCTTTGGGGTCTTCTGTTTCTCCGGGAGGAGTGATGAGAGTGCAAAGGCAGGAAGATGGACTTAGGTATCACATTTCCCGCTGACCTTCAGGGCAGCCCTGGACAGGTGACTTTCCTTCTGTAAGTCTTTGTTTTCCTATTTGAAAAATGGAATTAATGCCCATCTTTCAGGATTATGAATACTAGCAGTAAACCCAGCATAATGCTTGGTTGACTAAATGGTACTATTACTCAGGGAGATACTGGAGGCGCAGAGGAGAATGTGCAGAGATGGACCTGTAATGCTCCAGATGAGCCACTAGATGGCAGAGAAATAGCAAGAAAAGTCCGGTCAGTTGTACACCTGGGGCTTAGCAAGGTTTCTTAAGTTTCTCTGTCTTTCTCGTTGCCCCCGGGAAAAGAGTACGAACTCTCAGATTGCTGGGGAAAGAGCCCACTGCTCACAGTCACTTGTCCCTCATACCTGTAGCCTGTACTACAATTCTTAGAACTGTTATTACCCTCTAGAGCCAGTGATCTTACTTCCATTTCTCAAGTAATTGAGTATCTTTCAGTTGTCCTGCAGCCAAGCATCAGTCTTTATTCTCCCCATTTAACATTTTTTTAAATGTCTGTTTATTTTTGAGAGATAGCTACAGAGTGCAAGCGGGGGAGGTGCAGAGAGAGAGGGAGACACAGAATCCAAAGCAGGTTGCAGGCTCTGAGCTGTCAGCACAGAGCCCGAGGCGTGGCTCGAACTCACGGACCTTGAGATCATGACCTGAGCCGAAGTCAGACGCTTAACCGACTGAGCCACCCAGGCGCCCTTTATTCTCCCCATTTAAAAAATTGGATCATGAACCAAACTCTGGTACAGACTCTGTGTTTGGGGAGCTGGTAGACCAAGACCTCTTTTGTTACAGACACGTTGTGTCCCTACGTGCAGCAGCATCGAGCTTAGGCTGCCCGGGAAGAGTGAAATGTCCATGTGTGGGATAGGAGTTGGAATTGGTTTATTTCAGGGCTGTAGGGAAGGTTTGGGTTGGTTGGAATGTATGCGAGCAGAGAAATCCTCTTAAAGGTGTGCTTAGGCCAGATGATCTCCACATCTTAGGAAAATTAAAAAAAAATTTTTTTTTAATGTTTATTTTTGAGAGAGACAGAGAGACAGAGACAGAGCTCGAGAGGGGAAGGGCCAGAGAAGGAGGGAGACACAGAATGCGAAGCAGTCTCCAGGCTCTGAGCTGTCAGCACAGAGCCTGACATGGGGTTCAAACTCACGAACCGTGAGATCATGACCTGAGCCGAAGTCAGACACTTAACTGACTGAGCCACCCAGGCGCCCCAACATTTTCTTACAATTCTGGCCCTAGATGGCAAAAATGGGTATGTAAGGGGAATCTTCAGTTTTTCCTGGGTCGTTTAGAAAGATTTCCAACTGACTTGGTTTCTCCCAGCCCCTTCTTGCTCCCAAGGGGGAACTTGTGTATCTAATAGAATTGAGGCTCCCTAATTTGTGAGGGCCTATGAATAGAGGATGGAAAAAGGAGAGAGTTAGGGGCAGATTGGTGGGATCCTGGGCTGGAAGGTAAGCTTGAAAGATCACGTCCACATCCTTGCCTGTGGGCCGATGAATGTCTGAATTAGGGGGGAGCTAACCCTCTAGTCCTGAGGCTGCAGAGCTGAGGAGCCTTGGTCAGGCCTGAGGCTTAAACAGGCCCTGGCCATTCCTCACCAGTTCACTGGTAGGCAGTTGGTTCTGGTCCCTAGTGTCTAATCTTTCTGTGTCTGTGTCATCGTTTCTTAACCTCTGTTAAGAGTGTACGAGCCTCTCCTCGTATCCGGTATGCTGTTAAGCATATAGTGAGTTCAGATGTCTGAACAGAAAAGAGGCAGAGAAAAGAGGGGGAGTCAGGAACGCAAAAGAATCCAGCAGGGGAAAAAACATGCATAGGTCATAATGTCTCATGTTCATCTTCCAAAAAGCCTGAGAGGCAAGTAGAACAGGTGTTTATTTTACAAGTGAGAAAACGGACTTAGAGTTCAGCTTCTGCAAGATGTCACAGATTGAATCAGAGTTTTTGGTTCTGAGTCCCATGCTGCCTGTCTGCTCGAGCACCTTACCTCCGTGTAGATGATGCCCCTTTTTCTACCCAGTGGCTTCTGTGTTTAGGAAAGCTCGGACTGGCATTCCACTAATTCCCAAACTGGGTAAGGTTCATCCTTACCGCCTCTCATGTCCATTTTCCTTCTGTGAAGCCACGCGTCCTTGGGGCAGGTTGTTGCTATCACTTGGTCAGATGCGGGTGGAGATGATGACTTGCGGGAGGCCAGGCTGGCAGTTGCGGCTTTGGTTTCCAGGTTAAGGAGTGTGCGTTTTGTTCCTCTCATCTGAAGTTTTCCCTGCAGATATTAAAGGGTAAGCCGCCTTCTTTGGGGTTGTGAAGCAGGACATTAGGGAAGAAGGAACATGTGAAAGCCTATGTGCGTGGAAGTTTAGAGTTGCTACAGAGGGTCTCAGGCTTTGGAGCAGAACAGATGTAGGTTTCAGAGCATCTGTGGCATCGAACAGCTGTGACTTTGGGCAAGTCCGTTCACCTCTGTCAGCCTCAGTGTCTTCATCCTAAAGTGGCATAGTTGCTATGCTGTAGGGCTGGTGAGAAGTAGAGATGTGTACACAGAGAAGGCACATCCCCAAGGGACTGTTACGTATCGAGTTATGTGCAGTCTCTCCTGGGTGCCGCTGCCGGATGAACCCTCAATTGCCTTCTGCTGTGGTGAGCTGAGAGCAGGCATCTCAGGCCTGGTTCTTGGGAAGCTCACCCCAGGGGCGATAGAATCTGATGCATTTGTACTTTCCCAGGAGAAGGGGGAGGATGTCTTTAAACTTCTTGTTGGCTGCTGGGCCCTGGGACAAAGGGGAGACAAGCCCCAGGGCTGAGACAATCATGTCTTTATTAGCTCAGATGTCTCAGGCCTGTCCCCCGCCTGGAGATATATGGCCGGGAAAGCTAGCTTCATGGCCTCGGCGCGATTCCAGGTCCTAGGAATGTCTGGCTGTTTTATAGCAAACAGGATCACGAACAACAGCCCAGCATCCAAGCATCTCCGCCCCAGCAAGCTCTTCTCTCCGCCAGCCAGTAAAACATCGGGACCTACAGCAGCGTGACACAGGCCCCATGCCTCTGGGGGTCCCGGCGGCCTGGCACAGGGCAGCAACGCTGGGCGATGGTGAACCCATCTGAGGCTCTGGGCACAGGGCCAGAGCGCAGGACTGGCCCTACCCAGGGAGCATCTTCCAGACCAGGCTCTGCCTGGCTCGGTTCTTGCTCGCAAGCTGTGGGCTGCTCTGATTCTTGCTGGGTTCTCTCCCTTTTGTCCCCTTGGGAACAGCTGCAGGGAGCCACTGTGAAGGCTTGTTTACAGATGCACTTGGCACAGGATGGGGAGACCAGCAGCGATGAGTCCTTGAGTTCCAACTTCCAGCTGCTCCCAGGTGCTGGGGAGCCTTCCACTCCGGGCCCTGAAGAAATGAGTCCACACTGTTGTATTTGGCTGAGGCTGTAGGAACGCCGAGATGAGGAGACCAGGAGACAGTGGGTCAGATGGCTGTCCAGGGCATCATTTATAATGAAGCCATGTGGTCTGGCCCTCTGGGGAGGCCTTGCACAGGGACCAGGCCTGTGGACCCAGGCTGCAGCTCTTCTCTGGGGCCTTGAAAGGGGAATGGGGTCCTGCCCTCCAGGCGTAGTAGTGGGTGAAGATGGTTTGATACGGTTGCCTGCCTCCTCTGTTCTGGAGAAGGAGTCCAGAGTAACAGCCGTACAGCTGTGCCGTTAGAGAGCTTTGAGTCCGCTCCTGCGTAGCCCTTCGTCAGGTGGGCAGTCCTGTCTGGCGCTCAGCAGGTGGCTGCATCGCGTTATTTTCCTGAGTGGTTCATTTGGCATTTAGTCGGTGATTCTGGACCACGGCCTCCCCGCCCCCGCTTTGCCCATGTAAAATAGAAGATCCAGATTCCGCCTTGAAAGACCTCCTGGTCTAAGAGGGCGGATATGAGAGCGTGTGCGGTAGTGTGTGTGGCACAACGTGCCCAGATCTGCAGAAGGAGGGGCCTGCCCATTTGCCTGTGGCGGGTGTCCTCTGCCCAGCTGAAGTCTGGGGAGTCCATCCTGAAACGACCGGCTGGGCCGGGCTGAGGGTCACGGGCGAGGGGTGGCAGCAGGAACGTTCTCCACTGTTACCAGCAGCGGTACTGGCTTCATGGCCACGTACCGGCGGTGTGACAGGCAGTGTGCTAAGTGCTTTTCGTGCTTTAGCTTCACAGTAGCTCGGTTTCTAACCCAGGAGGCAGGTTGAACGACTTACCCAAGGTACACAGCTAGGACATGGTAGAGCTGGGGCTATTTGATTCCAGAGCCCATAAGCACTAGACACCCTTGGGGAAGCATTCGAATAGCCAGTGGACAAACGGCACGTGCAATTTGAAAGGCTTATTTTAGATACCAGATTTGTGTGGAAACGTCAGAGTTCATTAACAAAGTAAGTTTCGTCTCCAAAGGCCAGGGGTGTAGGTTAAAGGTTGAGAGCCTCTTTCCTGCTAATGAGCTGATGCCTCTGCTGGGGGCAGCTGGATGGAGTTCCGACCCTCGAAGGCAAGTTGGAGGGGAGTGACCTGCTTTTCTCCTCACCATTCTGTCGCACTAAAGCTGTGGTTGCAGGTGGGTGCCTGAGCAGCTTGAGGACCAGGAATCCTATGCCGTGTTGCTGAGTTGAGGAGTGGGGGGTGTGCGGGGTGCGGTCATCAGGCGTGGCTGTGCTAACTGGGAAGTGGGAGGAGGCTCGTGAGTGTCCTAGGGCAGGAGTGAGGGGATTGGGACACGGGACCACTTACTGGACACTCGCCTCGATTATGGTTCAGTTTGCACAGTAGCCTTTGAAATGGCTACGGTGGGGGGTGAGCTGACGCTCATGGGGGCTAATTCGTAGGAGGTCATCCAGCTAGCGAGAGGCCTGAAGAGGCTCGTTTCCGTATTGGTGCAACATCAGCCCTCAGGCTCCTCCCACCAATGCTGTGCCTGCTCTTTTGAAGGAGTCTAAAGTCCCCTCCCTTATCCCCTTTTCATTTGAATGACGGAGCTGCCCTCTCTCTCCCTCTTTCCATACCAAAGCAGTCTGAGTTCTTAGCAGCAGACTTGCCTCCTCTTGGTCACTTCTCTGGATTTATTCCAGCTCTGTGATGAATCAGAGGGGCAGCAACTCGCCCTGTCCTGGCCGCGGTAACCATCGGCCATTCCTGAAGCTTCCCAGGTGGCTCCGGCCGCTGTCCGGGAAGGGCGTGAGGAGGAGGCCCAGGCTGCAGGAGGTGCTGGAAGGAGGGAGGAGGAGGGATGGAAAGACTCCCGGGAGAAGTGAGACCCAGCAAATTCCTTATGGGGCCGGGAACCTACAGTGCCGCCCCCTCACGCTAGCACCCATTTCCGTCATTCTTAACGGAAGAGCCAGGTACTGGCTGACGACAACCATCAGTGTCCCTTACAGTCCACGAAGCACTTCGCCATTCAGTGTTTCAGTTGGTTCTCTGACAGCTGAGAAGACGGGGTAGGGGCCGGGGGGCATCCAGAATAGAGGCTGTGGAATGAGGACTGGGTCTGGTTCTGGCTCTGTCATTGTCTTCATCTCTCTTTTACTGATGGGATTTAGCGGTTATTAGGTTGCTTCCCATTCCACAGGTGGTCAGCAGTGAAGTTAGAATGAGACCCGAGGTCCTGCTGTCTGGAAGGGGCCTCACGAGGAAGGAAGGGAGAGGCAGGACACTGGTTAGGTGCTCTTTAAGCCCTGCCTAGGAATCTGCTTGTATCTGTGGACTTAACGGTAAGCTTGCTTTTCTTCAGTTTCTTAGTAAAATATTTTTGAAAGATAACTCCCTTTTTGGTTGAACTGAAAGGGAAAAGGAGTCATCTACTCCTCCATACCTTGATGCAGGCTAGGTGTTCTAGAGCAAGTGTGGGAGCAGCCCAAAGAGAGTTCAGGCCGTGGACCGTCAGCCCCTTCCTGCTGGGGTTGAGAGCCTAACGGCCTTTCTGGCAGGCTTGGAACTGGACCTACACCACCTTCTGCCACGCTAGCCAGGGCAGGGGGCAGTGGGCAGTGGGCAGGGCTCCTATTTCCAGCTGTGGCTTTGTCAGCCCCAGCACTGTGACTCCAGCCTTCCTCACTCTCTGCCTTAGAGAAAGCTGTCTACAGAGCAATGCATGGGTCCCCAGCAGAGTGACAGAGTTGACTTAGCCCAGCCAGGGACCTAATGCTACTTTGTGGAGAGGGGTGGCCTCAAGGCCCTTTGGCCCAGGACTGTCAAAGGTAGGTCTAGGCCAACAGTGGGGTGAGGGAAAATGGAGACGGTTGTTGGACTGGAGGAGAGGCCTGGTGACAGACTTCCATCCTGACTCGGAGTCTGAAGACATGGGCTCTGACTGTAGTCAAGTCTCTTCCTTTCTGTGAGCCTCAGTCACCTTGTCTGTGAAACTGCCTCTCAGCTGGTTTACCCAGTAGGAAATACCTATGTACTCTTGCTTGCTTGTGATCATTAAGTAGGATAACGCAGGTAGGTGGTGATTAGCGTGGGCCTGACCCCACAGTCAGTCGGTGCTTAGTAAATGTGGTACTGTCGCGTATGGATGATCACGGCATCCTGAGGAGCCCAGCTCATTCTGGGGGGCTGTGTCACTTTCCCAAGTGGAATCTCCAAGGAGGCTGCAGTTCTTGAGGTTGTTGCAGAGTCCAGAGGTACTTAGGTAGATGAAGAACCAGACTGAAGATAGAGGGTTTGACTCCAAAGGGAGATGGTCCCCGGCTGAAGGCTGTTGTAGATGGAATCAAGAAGTGGGGAGCAGGAGTAGGGCCTTGTTTAGGGCCTGGGCTCTCCCAGCGGTTGCGAGGTAGGACTAATTACGTCCAATAATTCCTGGTCCAGGACCAGCCTGTGCCAGAGTTTGCTCTGGATCCTTCCTGCCTCCCTTGGTGCCATCCACCCAATTTGTCGGTCTCTGGATCTCAAGTTTCATCTTCTCCAGGGTCTCCCTTTGTCTTCCTGGTTGTGGGGCTTCTTGCCTAGCCTTCCCAAGTCTGGGCGTGTTGCTTACGGGACTAGAGACTGGCCCTGCTCCACGGTCATATGCAGTCTGGTCTCCCACTAGACCACGGACCCCTTGAGGGCAGGGTCTGTGTCTGAATTGTCTCTTGGCTCCTGTGTCCAGCGTGGAGCTTGCAGTCCTTGGGTCCTGATCAGAGGGCCCGGCCCCTCTGGACTTCAGTTGTTAGTCTGGCCAAGGCAGCGCAAGCCTGAGCTGGCCCCTCTCCCTCACAGGTGGCATGGGTAGGGGTGGGGGTGGGGGCTGAATCAGAGTATATGGCTCCTTGTGTCCAGCTTCCTCTTCCTGGCTGGCCCAAGGCTTGGGAACAGTGGCTGCCTTTCTGGGGCAGCCAGGGAGCCTGGCCAGAGTATGCTCTGTCGGGCACTGTCGGCTCTTCAGCAAGCCCTGGTCCTCCTCTTAACCTAGAGAAGGCCCCGGGTTATTGGTGTTATTCTTGGCGGACCACCGGGCCCCTCAGCAAACAGGGAGGCGAGTGTGCACCCGGCCTGGGCCTGTTTGTGTTGGCCTCGCCAGGCGGGGGATTAGCTCAGCTGGGCTGCTAATTGCCTCCGAAGTGCCGGCCGGGATGCTGACAAGGGCTGGGCCTTTAGGCCCCTCCTCCCCGGCAGGCACTATGCCAGGCTTGGGGGCCCGGCCCAGGAGGGCCCCTTCTCTCCCCTGTCAGCGCCTGCTTGGCCTAGACCCTTGAGATGCGGGCAGGGGGTCACCAGGGCTGGCGGCTCAGGAAAGAGTGGGGGGAGATGCCTATGAAGTCATTGCCTGGGCCAGGGCAGGCCACGCTCCGCCCCTTCCCCCACACCCCTCAGACCCCCTCCCCCTTTCTTGAGTCAGACGCCTCCTGAAGCTCGGCACTTTCTCCTTTTGCCAGGAAGCTGCTGGGCTCCTCTGCCCAGATGCCCTCTGGTCCCTCAGCACTGTCCTCTCTCTCTCCTTGTGTTTCCCTCTCTGTTCCTGTGTGCCAGTCTTCCCAACTTTCTGCCTTTTCCTTACTGTCTTTCTCAGTCTTTCTCAGCCCCTCTCAGTTGCCCAGAACGCTGTACTTTCTACCCCTCTGTCTGCCTGTGTTCTTGCCCCTTTCTTGGCCCAAGACCTCAGACTCTGCCTCTGGTCTCCCCAGATGTCTCTTGGGCCACTGGCTGTCAAGCAGGGGCTGAGAAGGACGTCCGCTTTATCACAGCCTCACAGCCTTTCTCAGAGACCTTCAGGCCTAACTCGTGAGGACAGCTGTCAAGAATGGATCTGGACACAGGCTCTCTCCATGAGCTGACCTTGCTTCGGAGTCCTGAAAGCCTTCCATCCTCATAGGCAGAGCCCCTGGGCCCCACTACATGTGCTTCCTACAGCCCTGGAGCTCCTTCCTCCACTCCTTGGCCCCTGTTTCCTGTCCTAGCCCTGCTTCTCAGCCACATTGAGACCTGGGTTCAGCCTCTCCTGCTGGTGCCTAGGGGCAGCTTTGCCATTGCCTTGCTTGCTGCTGCTTGGGTATCCTGACCCCTGGGTTCTCTTGTCTCTGAGGACCTGGGGATTTCTGTCCTGAGGCATCTGTCGGTGTCTGATTTGGGGGATGGGGCCAAAGTAGGATCACCTGTCTTTAGCTCCTAACTCTCTCTGATTTCTTCCTTGTTTCATCCTTCTTACGGCCTCCTCAATTTTAGAGCCACCTTCACTGCCTCCTACATTCCTGAAAAGGGAATAGAAACATTCATAATAGTAGCTGCCATTTGTTGAGCTTTATGTATTTTATTCAACATCCCCAAGAAATAGGTTCTATTACTATTTAGCCCCACTTGAAGTTGGAGCAGGGGGAATAGCCCCCTATTAATATCAGAGGAAGAAAATGAGTCCCAGAGAGGGATGATGCGTTACCCAATTTTCCCTACAGTGAAAAAGTGGCAGCACTGGAGTCTAACGTTCGATTGTAAAACCTGGGTCCTTTTCCCAGTTCTAGGAGATGGTTGGGTATGGAGACCATCACCTCTTTGTTCAGCCGTCTTTGACCCTCTGTGTCACCAGTTTCCCACTCTTGCCTTGGCCCTGATTTAAGGATGAGGTGTCCTTTTCTCTCCACCTGTCCTCCAGAACCTTCTCTCCCTCCATTGTCCCCTTCCCCAGTTCTTCACTAATCTGCGTGCACCTCTGCTGTCTTAAAAGCACTTGCTTCGGCCATTCTATACCCCACTAAACTTTTGGAAAGCCAAGCACATGGCAGCCTAACTGCTTCCAGGCTGGTGCGAATTTGCTGCAGGGGGCGGGGACTGGGGGGACAACAGGGCATGTCTCCCTTGGTAAGCACTTCACTAGGCTGAGGTTCCTGAGAAGCCACCTTGGGTCTTCCCATCAGCTCTGGCTTGAGTTACATGCAGTTTTCCATCCAGACTTCTCATCCTGACCAGGCTCCAATTCTGGAGTGGACTCACAGCCACAGGCCTTGGATCCCTGGCGGGAACTAAGTTCTTTTCGATTTGGTCTTTACCTTCTCAGTTGGCACCCACTTCACCAGACCCTCCTCTGTCATTGTATTTGTTTATCCTCTATATCAACTCTCAAGAAGGGTTCTGAGGCCTTGGCTCAGGCCAAGGCTTAAATAGCTGATTGTGGCTCGATGAAATGCAGGTATAGCCTCATGTGTTAAAGGGGGAGTCCAGACAGCATGCAGGTGGGTTTTTTCTGTGTGGCCATCAAACCAGTAGTTCAGACGGAAAGAGGGCCAGGAGGGTCCTCATATCTAGAATTCGTTAAGTAGTTGTCTGTGTTTTTCAGTGTCCTTCCCCACGTCTCTCTCCTCCCTTTTCTACAAAAGAAGTCACTTTCACAATTACAAGATAAAGAAATAATCATTTTATCGTGCATCAGACTATTTCATGGGGGTGTCACAATGGCAAGGGGCCTAGTATAAAAATTAGAGGATGGGGTATGGGCAGCAGAGGGGTAGCAGCATCCAGAGCTGGGGCTTATCTAGCCCTTGGCCTCAGAGGACATCACCTTTGCCTTGTGGAGACTAATGGAGAGAGTTTCGGGCAGGACTTGGATCCTCTGGCCAGCTTCCAGAGTGGGTGGGCTACGTAAGGCATGGCCTGGTTCCTCCTCTTTATTTGGGACAGTTGGGAGCTGGGTGTTTCCAAGGAAGCTCCATTTTCATGTAGCTGTGGGTCCCTTTGGCCTTTGGGGTGCTGGTGATGGTAGGACTGGGCAGAGGTTCCTAGATTCTAGTCTGCTTTACAGAGGCCATACCCTTCAGAACCCCAGGGTGGTCAGCTTTGAGAGAGCCCCCAGGCAGGTGGAAAGGTGAAGCCCGTGAGCGGACACAGACCCTCTCACTTTTTCCTGGGGCAGTATCCATAATACCAGCATCCAGCCTGGACCTTCCAGTCCTCTGGCTCTGAGGACAGGATTTGGGGGTGGGGGGGAGTGGCTCTGCCCTGTCTCTGGAGGGGGAGGGGTCTCCCATGCTTTCTTTGTCTGGGTCTGGCCTCTGCCAGTGAGGGATAGCATTTTCCCTGGCACTGAGCAGACAGCTGAACAGAGCCTGCCAGAGGAGCAGTGAGTCCAGCTGGGCCGCTGTGGGGACACTTAGTGGGCTCAGCTTTCATCCACATCAGAGCCTGCCGGCCCCAAGATTACCCCTCATTCCAGTGTGGCTGCAGCATCTCACTTGGTTTTGGTCTTCTTGGATGGACGTTGAGCAGAGAGTTTGGCTTGGGGCCAAGGGTGTTGACCCTTTCTTCGTGAGGAAGCCAGCACCAGGAGGCACAAACCACAAGGCCTGGAGGAGAGCTTCTACAGGCCGGAACCCATATTCTCAATCTGGGACTTTGAATTCAGACATGGAACCCTGGAACCAAGAGCTTGGGGTCTGAGAATCTCCAGCTGGGGATCCCAGAGCTCAAGATCTCGAACCAGGAGCCTGGGGCCCCATTAAGGGGGCAATTTGGAGACTGAGCTGACAGCGAGCTCCTGTGGTGGTTGGGAGCCCACCTGAGAAGCAGCAGTGGGGTCAGGCCGAGTCTTGCTGTGTGCGTGTCCTGGTCACAGAAGTTTGGACTGTGCTCCTGCTGGTTTGGCTGGGGCGCAGGGCCAGGCCCAGGCTGCTGGTGATTCCTCTGGGGGGCTCTTCTTCAGTGCCCAGGGGACCTGGGGGCAGGGTCGCCTCAGCTGCGGACACCTCACTTCGCCAGCCTTCTAGCTGTCCATCTTCTGCGCCCTGGAGCCATGTGGCCGCTCGTCTAGCCTGTGGTCTGTGGCTTCTGCTACTTCCTGGCCCCACTTCCTCCCCAAGGAGACCTCCAGTTCCTGGGCCTTTGGGTAAGGCGCCCAGGAGGAACCCTGTCTGGAGGGCTCTTCTGGCTGTGCTTCTGATTAGCGTGCTCTGGGACCTGGCTGAGCAGTGCCCCCTCTGCTGTAAAAGGGGCACAAGCATCTCTGTCTTGTGCACCTCCCAGGACTGTTGTGATCGTCCTATGGGATGGCCCAGTACAGGGCTCAGACCATGGTATTTGCTCAGTAAATTTGGTTCAGTGAGTGAAATAATGGGTGGGACAAGGCTTTTCCACTGGCCGGTTCCTCTGCATGTGTGATGTCCATTCTTCGTCTCACAGACGAGTGGCACTGTGAGGAGACACGTCTAGAGGTGTCGCTGCAAAGGCCTGGCTGGGACCTCTGGTCCAAGATGGCAGCTGGTGCTCCTGTCTGGGAGCGACCAGGGAGTGGCGGCTTTGACTGGGGAGGCTGGGTGGGCTGGGCTCCAGGGTGGGACTAGCACCTTCTCTTGCCCTTGTCTCGCCTGCTCTTCCTGCCTGGAAGGTCCCACAGAGACTGAACCTCCGGCCGCCCATGGAGGGCCAAACGAACCCTTTGCCCTGGAGCTGGTATCTGCCCGTTCCCTTTCCAGGGGCTTGGGAGACCAGGCTGAAGCTGCCAGGGGCCGGTGTGTACGTGCAGGGGTGCAGCTTCCCTCGAGATGGCACTGATTTCCCCCTGCCATAGGGCCGCCTCCTTCCCTACATGGCAGGGTCAGTAGGCATGTGACCAACGCTCCTCGTTACCCAGCTTAAGTCTGTGAGTAGAAAAACAGATGCAGTTAACAACCGAGTGGTCAGCAGTGGCCACATGTGGACAGCCAGAGGCACGAGCGAGATCCCTTTGGTCAGTGGCGGCCACAAAGGCCCAGGCTTCGAGGAGGCCCTGGCTGGTGCCCTTGGGGCCGCCCGCCTGGTTTCAGCAATAAATAACAGGAGGACCCAAAAACCAAACCAAAACAAAAAGTACAGCCAGTATCCCTTGGGGTAGGTGCGGGGGCGCTGTTTAAATTACCGGCCTCCCTCGGGCCACGAGCTGGTTGCTGGCGCGGGGCTGACGCTGCCTGTCACCGGCACGTGTGCAGCTCCACCAGCCGCTGGCACTGCCGGCACTTGACGAAGCAGCACCAGTGGAATTTGCAGCTGCAGCGCTCGGCCAGCTCCACCTGGGCCGTGTGGAAGCCCCGGCCGCAGCACAGCAGCTCGCAGCCGTCGATGGCCTTGGACGTCTTGTTGCACGTGCGGCCCCTCGTGCCCAGCACGCCGCTGCGCACGTCCTGCTCGCAGAAGTCCGGGCTGGGCTCCAGATACACCAGGTCCTCATCCGTGTGCGGCTTGAACTGTGCGTTGCGCGGCACCAGCGCCCTGGAGGAGCCCACGCGGCGTGGCTCCACCTCGGTGGCGCCGTCGAACTTCTCTTTGAGTGCGTGGCCCACCTGGCGGAAGGGCGGCACGGCTCGCCAGCACGTCTTTACCTCACAGGAGCCCGACACCCCGTGGCACTTGCACTCCACCCGCATGTGTGTCAGGATAGCCTGCAGGGGGCGGGGAGGGGAGAGGGGCCATCAGGAGACGGCCGGCGGGGAGGCTGGGGCGGGGCCGGGGACGGGAGCACGGGCGCCCTGCTTCCGGAGTGAGCACCCGCCTTCGGCCAGGGTGGGCTGGTGGGCTGTGTTGGGGACGGTGGGAGACGTTGTCCCTGCCCTTGGGGCACTCGCAGTGACGGAGGAGAAACCTCCCAAAGGGCATCGTTCTGGAACTGCGTGGTGAGGGACACGATGGGGGGCAGGACGGGAGAGGTGCGTTGAGTCTGCAGGGGAACCTCGGGGAGCAGGAGCAGGAGCAGGAGCAGGAGCAGGCAGCCAGTATCCTAGTTAACGCACACGATCTGTGCATCGACACGAGGTTCAGATCCTGGCTCTGCTGCTTATTAAGGGGGTGTGTGTGTGTGTCGTACGCGCTTCTGTGACACCTGCTCACCTGTCTGCTCCCCCACCCGCCGCCCCGTACCCCTCCGGCCCACGCAAGTGCTGGTGGGAGCCTGCACAAATGTTCCCGAGTGGCGCGAGGGTGGGGAGAGTGTTCCAGGTGCCCTGCCCAGCCCGCCCCCGCCCCGGTGGTGGTAGTGGCAGGAGAAGCGCCACCCTACCTTCCTGCCAGCCTCGTTGTTGTGGAGGTTCATGAGGGCGCGGCTGGATGAGGCCCCCTTGCTTCTCTCCCGCACGTCCACGAAGGACTGGGAGAAGGCCACGCCATAGGCGATGTTGTCCGAGCATCCCGACCACTGGAAGCCTGTGCAGGGGGTGCACAGTGGCCGTGGTGAGTGAGGGCGGGGCGGGGCGGGGCGGGCCCCCCCCCTCCCGCCCCGCCCCACCTCCCACACTTACCCTGCGGGCTGACTCCATGCACCGTCCGGTCACAGCCACACTTTTCCAACTCCCCGCTGCTGCATGCCCGCGTCACCGCGAAGGCCACACCTGCTGAAGAGATGGCGTACACGAAGGCCGCCTCCCGGGTCCCTGTGGGAGGCAGAGGGAGGGCAGGGCTGGGTCCCGGGGCTCCGCCCGGCTCCTTCCTTTGTCGTGGGGAGTGGTACCTGGGAGCCCCTCGAGGCAGGCCCGTGGAGACGGGGAGGCAGGCCTGCCCGACGGCTAGGAGGTACCCTGGCCGTGTGTGTGTGTTCTGCCCGGACCAGCCACCGAGTGCGCTTGCTGCGTCCCAGGCGCTGCTCGCCGTTGCACATGCGCCAGTCGGCTCGTGTGCACAGCACCCGTGAGGTAAGGAGTCTACGGACGGATCAGCCGCCTCGTCCCGGGTCACACAACACATGGCTGAGCAGGCAGACAGTCCAGCCGCAGTGCCCCGACTGGACTGAGGACACCGTGGTCACAGCCTCTCTCCAGGGCGCGTGGTTAACATCATCAGGGGAGACAGGACAGGTGCACAGAGCTGAGCCGACTTACCGAGACTGCCAGGGCCCTGAAACAGCAGAGCCGGACCACCAGCCCGGGTCTGGCTTCTTTTAAAACCTGCATTCTATTCGTGCCTACCCCCCAGCTGCCCCCCGTGCCCCGAGGGGGTCCCCCTGCACTATCAACCCGCCCCAGCCCTTTCTGCTGAGGCCGTTTTGCTTCCTTCCACCCCTGTGACAGTAAATCGTAATAGTGACAGTCCCTACTGTTTACCAGGACCAGTGCTGAGGAGAGGATGCCCCCTGCTACTGGGGAGCCGTATTTGTGCCCATTTCACAGATGGTAAAGTGCGGCTTTGGGGAGAGGAAGCGATTTGTTCCCAGTCACCCAGCAAAGAGGTGACAGAACCAGGACTCAAACGCAGGTCCATCTGCCTCTGCTGCCTGTTCTTCCCCTTCCGCCCCCTGACTCCTTAGCAGTCCTGTCTTGGTGCCTTTCCTCGCCCCCTGCCTGAATGGGTGTTTTTATCCTCCTAGGAACTGTGCCTCAGGGTGTAGCTGCTGCGGAGCCTCTTTCTGGGTCTATGGGTGGTGCTGGTGGTGCGTGTAGTGCACGTGCGCTTGGCTCGCTGGGTGTGTGACCAGACAGGCCCTGCTCCTCTTCTGGGTTCTGTGAGGGCCTCTGTGTGCCCGTGACTGTCCTTCTGTCTCTTGCTGGAGTGTCTGTGTCCGCAGGAGTGGAGGGGGCAGGTTTTGGCCCCGTGGTTGGCAATTACCACCGTGACACCCAGGCCTGTGCTCTTGGCTGCCCCCGGGAGCAGTTGCCGTGGTCAGATGGAAACAATCACCTCCTCTGTGCCCACGTCTGTGGACAGGCAGCAGAAGCCGAGCGCTGGGGTGGGGGGCGGCTCAGGCCCTGGTGGCTCCGGACAACCTGTTCTGTGTTCCGCCCTTGAACTGGGGGTACCGCCCACCACCCACTCTCCACTGCCCACCCTCTGTCCTGGCTTGGCCATTCTGGGCCAGCGTCGGGGGCCTTGGCCGGAGCCACGGGACCTCGACGGCCTGAGGTGGAATCCTCTCCAAGTTAATCGAGGCTAATAGCAGGATCATGTTGGTTGGTTTTGTGCTGTGGCCGCCCAAAGAGGGACGACTTTAGTTTCTGGTATTTCTGGTGTTTCCAGGCCTGAACCGGCACAGATCTTCGCCCCAAAGACCAAGGGGGAAGGGAAAGCGGGAGATAGGGCCAATGGGACTGGTAAGGTGGCCCCAGCGCTCGGCTGGGCTTGGTCCTTACTCCTGCTTCTCCGGACTCTCGGGCAGCCCCTGGTCCTCCCTGGATATCTGGGCTCCTCTCCTCCCCTGAGTGCTGGTAGCCCTGGTGTGCAAGGTTCCCTGTCAATTTGTTCAGGGAGACCTCTGCCTCATTCCCCAAACCAACATCCATCTACCGGGACTCCAGGTCCCCCTTGCCCCAGCCTTGGGTACAGGACCCTCTGGTTTTCTCAGCTTGGGAGTGGGCCTGAAGGAAGAGATCGTGGAGGGAAAATCTCATAAGAGCTAAAGCTTATAGAGAGCTCCCTCTGTGCTGGGCACTGACTAAGCACTTCACATAATTTATATACTCTTCACCCCAACCCTATGGAGAGGAGACTTTTCATCCTCTTTTTATAGACGAAGAAACTGAGGCACCGAGTAGTGAAGCAACTTGACCAACAATACCCAGTCAGGAAGTGGCAGAACTAGAATGTGAACTCAGGAAGTTTGGCTGCAGAGCTTTCAACCTTGACATTGTCCTCGTGGAGCCCAGAGCCTGCAGGAATACACCTGCAGTGGATCGCTTCCTACCTCCTGTGTGTGAAGCCAGGATGGGCTTTCTTGGGTCTACCCTAAATCTTAAGTTCTGTAGGACAAGTTCAGTCCCATTTGTGGGCTCCTTACTGGGAGATGGTGAGCAGTTGGCCTGTGCTCCACACCGGAGGCCCCAGAAGGCCTGGAGAATGTGGCCAAGCCGCCATGCCCCTAAGGCCCATAGCAGTGGCTCCAGCAGCCTTTTCTAACTGGCTCTGGGTCCCAGCCCTTTGACTCCAGGGCTGCGGCCCCTCCTTGCTCCTCTCCTCTGCCTGGGTGTCCAGGCTGGAGCCTTGCTCACTAGCGGGGCACCTGGCAGAGACTGCCATGACAGAAAGGGAAAGGGACTGTGGCGTTCCTGCAAGCCTAGCAGAGGGAGATCCCCACATGTCATAGAAGATAGCTGCCCCCTGGTCAGGGCAGGGGTGGGGGTGGGGAGGGGAGGGTTGCCTGTTCCAGCTGCAGCAGGGAGACAGATCTGGCTTTGTCCTCCTGGGACATCAGAGCTGGTGGTAAGGCAGACCCCTCGGTGCCAGTAGCTGCCCTGCAACCTGCTTGCTTCCATGAAGCCATTTGCCACACCCCACACCCAGCTCCTTTCTTCCTCCTCCCCGGGCTCCAGCGTGTGGAGCGGAAGTGGCTCTGCTGGGTCCCACCTCAGTGCCATCTTTTCAAGGTGCCAGGGCTGCCTGGGGTTGGGAATTCAGAGGGGTCCTGTGGACCCAGTAATAGCTCCCCTTTCTGAGGACCTACTAAGTGCCAGGGCCTTTCCAAGTGCTGTCTATGGCTCACAACAAATGGGGCACCCAGCTCTCTCCAGCTCTGTTCTGGAGGAAGGAGTGAGGCCCTGGGGTCCAGGTCCCTCAGCCGGTCAGCGGCTCAGCGGGAACCAGAACCGAAGCCTGGGTGAGTCAAAGCCTGTACTCTTCTGAGCACGTCATGTGCGATGCCCCCCCGCCCCCCCTGCCCCAAAGTGGGAAGGAAGGACATTCTAGTAGGAAGAAGTGTTTGGAGAAGAAGCCGTGGATGCCGAGTTGGGCTTAAAAGAAGCCATGGACATAGTGGCCTCTGGGCACCAGGCTGGGGTCCTGGTGGGAGGGCCATTCGAGCATAACTCACGTGTTTCCAAAGCAGACCCAGGGAGGGAGTCCTGGGAGGTGGGGCAGGACAGGCCCTGGTCTTTGAGAAAGACACTGCCCTGTGCTCTCCCGTTCCCTGCCCCCAGCCTGCCCTCCCAGTTTCCTTTGTTCTCTTAGCTACAAAAGCTCACCTTTTCTTGAAACCACCTCTAGGAAGCCTCTTTGGATTTAAGAGATGATGTAGCACAGAGGAAAGAGTAAATTAAGACTCTTACTAGCGGCGTGACTGTCCTCTCTGAGCCTCATTATCCCAACTCTAACAAGGGCAGGATAGCGCTGCCCAGACAGGCCAGACCCCACACTTCTCCCACATTTCCTGCCCTCTGTCTTGGACCTCCCAGGGCTCCTGGTGCTCTCGCTGGCCTGCCTGCCCCCAGGATCAGAATCAGGCTGCAGGTGGTTTTATCATCTAAGTGTCTTGCTTGTTTGCCTGGCCAGGCTGTCCCCATACTTCTCCTTTATCCCTAGCACCCAGCATAGGGCAGTGCACAGAGCAGCCCTTGGAGACAGGGATGGGTATTGGGAGAGTCTGGATGCTCAGGCAGCAGGACTGAGATCTGTTCCTTGCCCTGCTACTTCCTAGATGTGTGATTTCAATTTTCTTGTCCATAGAACGGGGCTGATGAAAGCACTGACCTCAACAGGTGGTTATGGGAACCTAATGAGGTAAAATACAGAACATGCTTAGTCTAGTCCCTGGCACATAATGGGCACTTGAGACATATTTTGTGATTATTGTCGTGATTAATGCCATTTTATTCATTTGTGAACAGGGATCATTAGGGCGCTTACACCCTGAAGGCCAGGCAGTCAACTGTGTGTTTGCCATTGGGCTAAAAGCTTCCTTAGGGCAGAGACACTTCCTCCCTTGCTTGCTCCCTCACCAAACATTTATTGATCACCCACTGCAAGCCCGGTCCTATGCTACACTCCAGGGAAAACGAGGTGGATTTGTCCTTAAGGAACTCCCAGTGGCGGAATGTCCTCTGGGAACCCAGCCCAGCCCCGCTATAACTTAATCTGAGGGCACCTAAAGGCTGGCCTGGAGGTCACCCAGAAAGAAGGCATGTTCTCACCTTCCCTGGGCTCAGCATGATGCCAGTATGGAGGATCAAGGTGAGAAGACAGGTTTTGGTAAGTCACAGCCTAGGACTGAAAAGTGTTTACTTCTTAACTCTAGTCTGATGTTACAGTCAGTAAGGTGTCTGGATGATGTTAGACACGCAGAGGTTGGGAAGGTGGGCCTGGGTTTGAGTCTTCACTTTGCTTCGGCCAGTGCACCCCATCACCTCGCAATCATGGCAGCCAGAGGCTGGAGGGCCTCAAGGTTCATTGAGTCCCCTCTCCCTTGGTCAGGGTCACAGAATGAGATGCGGGGAGGTAGGCAGAGGCACGGCATTGCCCACAGAAGGAGGGAAGAGGAGAAGAGGAGTTTGCGTTGCTTTGTCCACCTCTCCCTGCCATGCTTGGGCCAGCCTGCTCTGAGACCCCAGTGTATCCCGTTCATGGCGACCTTGAACCCTGGCCAGACTCTGTGGCTTTCCCTCCCGTCCTCAAACCTTTTTTATCCATTCAGCACATATTTATCAGTGGCCTACTATGTGCAGGTGCTTACTCTAGACTCTGGGACAAAACAGTGACTAAAACGTACAGAGGCCATCCCACACCTGGCCGTAATGCCTCCTCGGCCAAATACTGCCACCTGCCCTCGTTCCCGGCCACCCCGGATGCTAATTTCCCCAGGTTTCTGGTGGATTTTTAGCCTGGAGCGCACAGTTTGGCCCTCACTTACACGGTCCTCATTGCTCACCATTATTTTACCACCCATCTCGCCTCAGTAGGCCAGGAGCAGGGTGGAGGTGGTGGGGTGCTGGGGTGCAGAGTTGGAGACTGCGAGACCTCAGCAATGTCTGCCTGTGGGGCTCGAGTGCCATCTAGCCCTTCAGAGGCATCATCTCTGAATCCTGATGGAAATCCCAGGAGGTTGGTCCTGAGACTGCCCCCACTTTATGAGGCTAGGAGAGGGAACGGACCCTGCCTGAGATCTCAGGGCCAAGAGTTGGCAGGTCCCGGAGCTGGGTGTGTGTCACCACCCTCTGCTTGCTGGACCTCCCTTCTTGGCAGTAGAGTGGGGGCACGCCACACATTCAAGAGTTGTCATGAGGGCAATCTGAGGCAAGACGGCACACAGGCGGCCGTCAGCAAAGGGTTTCCTTTTCTTCTCCAAGTATGGCTTGGCTCCTGGGCCTCTGCCATGTCTGAGGCCATGACCCCAGCCAGGCAGCTGATGAATGTGGGCACCAAATCAAGCTCACCCTTGCCATCACCCCAAAAGCTGGTGGCCACCAAAGAGGCCTGCCCAGACTGGCTGCTGCTGTTGTAGCTGTCCCCAGTGACAGCAGCTGGTGATGAGGATGGCTTTTCTTGGTCGGGGTGGACACTCAGGGCTGCCACCCCCCGTGTCACGGGACCTTCGTGAGGGGCCCTATAAGGTAAGCACACATGCTGATCTCACTGACAGGTGCCACTCGGAGTGATGCCACTCCTCCAAGGTCACGCCTGCCCATGCTTCCCCTGCAGGTGCCTCCTCTTGTGCAGTGGAGACAAATTAAGACCTTTCCAAGAGGACTCTTACCAGGGAAGAACATGAGAAATACAAGAGTGAGGATATAGATGAATAGGAAGAGATCAGACTCCTCCAGACGCCCCTGATGTCTGCCTGGTGTGTGGGTGCCTTGACTCCGCCTCGAGGGGGTTGGACGCTCAGCCAAGCCACTCAGACTTTAGTCTGGAGCAGATTTCAGCATTCCCAGTAGGATTCCCAGTGTTTCCCCAAACTTGCTGAGCCAGGGATGAGCCCTCCCTTGGTTCCTGCTGCAAACACAGGTGAGGAAGGCACTTTTCCATGGGGTTCTTCACTGGCTTCAGGCCAGCACCGAACCCATGCCTCCCTTTCTTTGCCCTTTTGAGTCCTTGCCCCGACTTGCTTTCTGTCATTGGATGACATCCATTGACTGTGTCCTCCATGCCAGGCTCTGCCATGTGCTGGGAAACAGGTAAAGGAGACATCACCTCGCCTCAGAACAGTTCAAGTTTAGGAAAGTGGTGGGGTGGGGTGAGGGAACAGGCATTACAGTTTAGTCTAAAAGTTGTGATGAAAGCTGTGTGAACACAGATGGTTTAGACGTGTGCATATGTGTGTGTCTGTATGTCTGTGTTAAGGGAGAGGGAGAGAGAGATTGAGATAGAGAAATTGATAAGGCAGATGGGTTAAAATGTAAACAGTTGCTGAATCTAGGTAAAGAGCATTATGGGAATTCCTCATAGGAAAAACCAAGCTCGTACATACAGGGAACAGATTGGTTGGTTGCCAAAGGTGGGGGAGGGGGTGGGGAAGTAAGTGAAATGGGTGAAGGGGGTCAAAAGGTACAAACCTCCAGTTACAAAATAAGTAAGGCACGAGGATGTAATGTACAGCATGGTGACTATGGTTAAGAATACTGTGTTGCATATTTGAAAGTTGCTAAGAGAGTAGATCTTAAAAATTCTCATAAGAAAAGGAAGGTGGACCTATGTGTAGTGATGAGTGCTAATCAGACCTACTGGGATGATCATTTCGTAATATATACACATGTGGAGTCATTATGTTGTACACCTGAAATGAATATAATGTTGTATGTGAGTTATACCTCAATAAGAAAAGAAAAGTAGCTGACTGAATAAATCCATCACCTGGAGATGAAAACAATGTTTTGTAACTTGCCTGTAGGTTTGAAATTAGATCAAAACGAAAAAAATACAGGGGCGCCCGGGTGGCTTAGTTGGCTGAGCGTCTGACTTTCGATTCCGGATCAGGTCATGAGGTTGGTGAGTTCGAGCCCTGTGTCGGGGTCTGTTCTATCAGCGCTGAGCCTGCTTGGGCTTCTCTCTGTCCCTCTCTCTTTGCTGCTCCCCCACTCATGCTCTCTCTGTCTCTCTCAAAAAATAAATAAACTTAAAAAAAATTACAAAAATATTGGCACAAAAACAGACACTCAGATCAATGGAACAGAATAGAGAACCCAGAAATGGACCCACAAACGTATGGCTGACTAATCTTTGACAAAGCAGGAAAGAATATCCAATGGAATAAAGACAGTCTCTTCAGCAAGTGGTGCTGGGAAAACTGGACAGCGACATGCAGAAGAATGAACCTGGACCACTTTTTTACACCAGACACAAAAATAAACTCAAAATGGATGAAAGACCTCAATGTAAGACAGGAAGCCATCAAAATCCTCGAGGAAAAAGCAGGCAAAAACCTCTTTGACCTTGGCCGCAGCAACTTCTTACTCAACACGTCTTCGGAGGCAAGGAAAACAAAAGCAAAAATGAACTACTGGGACCTCATCAAAATAAAAAGCTTCTGCACAGTGAAGGAAACAATCAGCAAAGCTAAAAGGCAAACGATGGAATGGGAGATGTTTGCAAATGACATATCAGATAAGGGGTTAGTATCCAAAATCTATAAAGAACTTATCAAACTCAACACCCAAAAAACAAATAATCCAGTGAAGAAATGGGCAAAAGACATGAATAGACACTTCTCCAAAGAAGACATCCAGATGGCCAACCAACACATGAAAAAATGCTCAACATCACTCATCGTCAAGGAAATACAAATCAAAACCACCATGAGCTATGCTCTTACACCTGTCAGAATGGCTAACATAAACAACTCAGGCAACAACAGATGTTGGCGAGGGTGCGGAGAAAGAGGATTTCCTTTGCACTGCTGGTGGGAATGCAAATTGGTGCAGCCACTCTGGAAAACAGTATGGAGGTTCCTCAAAAAATTAAAAATGGAACTACTCTATGACCCAGCAATTGCACTACTAGGCATTTATCCAAGGGATACAGGTACGCTGTTTTGAAGGGGCACATGCACCCCCATGTTTATAGCAGCGCTATCAACAATAGCCAAAGTATGGAAAGACCCCAAACGTCCATCGATGGATGAATGGATAAAGAAGATGTGGTATATACATACAATGGAGTATTACTCGGCAATCAAAAAGAATGAAATCTTGCCATTTGCAACTACGTGGATGGAACTGGAGGGCATTATGCTAAGTGAAATTAGTCAGAGAAAGACAAATATCATATGACTTCACTCATATGAGGACTTTAAGAGACAAAACAGATGAACATAAGGGAAGGGAAACAAAAATAATATAAAAACAGGGAGGGGGACAAAAGAGAAGAGACTCATAAATATGGAGAACAAACTGAGGGTTCCTGGAGGGGCTGTGGGAGGGGGGATGGGCTAAATGGGTAAGGGGCACTAAGGAATCCAGTCCTGAAATCATTGTTGCACTAAAAGCTAACTAACTTGGATGGAAATTTAAAAAATAAATAAATTAAAAATAAATAAAACATTACAAAATAATTTAAACATTACAAAAACAAACGAACAAGACACAAAAAAGCCCCCAGCACAAGCAAAAAGCTTCAGAGGAAAAAGCAACCACTGGTTTGTAGGAGCTGGGACAATGCCGGGTGGAGAAAGAGGGGTGAATATTTGGGGTGGAGGAAACAGCATGTACAAAAGCACGGGGCTGTGAAAGAGCCTGACATTCTGCTGATCTGTCCACCACTGCGCCTAAAACACCAAACACCGACTGCATGCAAGGACCTTCCTGTGCTTGGGGTCTGCCGTTCGAGCCTAGAATTCGGGGCTCCTCAGACAGCAGGTCCCAGAGCCTTGGCAGTGCACCATCGACCAAGGATAGTCTCTGCTACCAGGCCACTCACTAGGTCTCTGCTGCTTCTCCAGAGCAGCGATATTTAGCAATGCCAAGCACGACGGTGCTTTTCGGCCTCTGCCAGCTCCCAGGAGAATTGCTTCCAAATTTCTATCACAGTTGGTTTCCAACAACATCCAAACGGTTTGCCACAAGCCCGGCAGCCCTCGCTGTCCAGGACCACAGGTGCCAAGACAAAGGTTGGCCCAGGCAATGCCCTCCTGCTGCCTAGCGAGTCAAAGGGCCCTGTCGACTGGTAGCAGCTCCGGAGTGTCAGTTTCAAGCTCAGGAAGTAGAAAAAGAGGCAGCTGGTTTAGAGCACTTCCTCGAGGGCAGTGGCTTGACCCAGTGACCTCTCAAGGAGCCTTCCAGTTGCATGGAACGTTCTCTGCCCTGCCCACCTTCCTCTGGCTTAATGCCTTCTCAGATTTCTCATCTCCGCAGAGGGCCTAACTCAGGAAAGCTTTCTCCGAGCACCCGGCCCTGGCCAGGGGAGGAGTCCGCCCTTGTGCTCCCAAGCCTCCTGTGTTCCCCCCATCACAGCATTCTCTCACTGTGGCTGAGAGCAAGACCCTGGAGCTGGATTGCATGGGCTCAAGCCCTGGCTCTGCCACTTGCCAGCTCTGTGACGTTGGGTGAGTTGCTTAACCTCCACGTGCCTCAGTTTCTTCATTTGCAACATGGAACCTTATCTCCATGGCCAGATGAGTTAGTATTTACTGAAAACAGTGTCTGGTCCCTAGTTTGTGCTATTGGTGTGTAAGCTACTGCCCCTCCTGGGCTTGCCCTGATGCCAGGAGGACAGAAGCGGGGTCTGCTCTTTCCTGGTCTCAGAGCAGGACGTGCTGAGGCTCCCCACATGGCTCATCAAGGATACAGATGAATGAGGTGGGCTCCCTCAGGAGGCCTAGTGTTCGGGTAAAAACAGCATGGGGCTGGGGGTCTGGGCCAATCCATCCTTTCCCCTGCCTGAGCCTCAGTTACTTCCTCTGTAAAATGGGGACAGCAGCCTGGGGACCAAAACACTGCAGGCCGTAGAGTGTTGCCCCGCACAGAGAACAGCACCCCTCTGCTGGCCCTGCCCCCCCCCCCCCCAACGCCCGTTCTGGCCCCTCTGCCCGCCTCCATCGGCGTCCTCGTGACCGTCTGGCAGCGTGCTGGTTTAGCCCGGTAAGTGACAGACGGCTCTGGCCACTCATGAGCGCGTGGCTCCCCTGCCAAGGCAGTGCTCTCCCCCTGCCCCGCACCTCCCGCGAGCCCCTCCCTCACCTTGAGTCACCACCTTGCCGAAGACAGGCAGGGAGTCGAGCGTGGAGCAGTTCCAGCGCCGGTTCCGGAACTGGTACTGGCACTCCTCGATGGCGAGCTGAGCACCTCGGCGCACCGAGTCCATCACCTCAAGGTTCCGCTTGCACATCTGCACCTGCCTCTGGATCAGGCCCTTGAGCTTCTCGCACGTCTCCTCCTCCGAGATGCTCCCCACGGAGGACAGCTTGGCCAGGTACCTGGGGAGAAGGCGGCGGGGTGGAGTGTGGTGCGGCGATCCCTCCCCCTCTCTCCGCTGCCGGGACGAGGCTGTGCCCAGCCCGGGTCCCTGGGAGCTGACTCATCCCGGTGGTGGCTCGTGGCTGAGCCTTCTCTCTGGATCCAGCGACAGGCCCTCTTGCCTGGCTTTTGGGACCAGCGGGGGAAGTGCCGTCTCATCATAAGAAGGCTTCCGCCCCGGCCAAAGCAGGCCAAAGCACTGAGAGGGATGCTGACGGGGCCCCCACGGGACCCCTCCTGGCCCAGGGTGGCCCCTGCACCAGCGTCTGTACCCCGATGTTACGCCAGACTTGGCCCCTGGGCTCTGACCCCTTCACGTCCCTCTAGCTGGGACGCTAGAACCGCTGCACTCGTGTCTCTTTCCCCACCCCCAGGCGAGGACCCCAGTGAACGAAGCCCGCATTCTGGCTGCAAGGCCCAGACCCTCACTGCCAGCCACATCCCGGGGCACCAGACGGAGACCAGCATCAACTGCAGCTGGGGGACTCGAGATGATGAGTGTGTGGATGGTGGCAGGGGAGGAGGGCTTAAAAACAGAGTGTGCCGTGCTCTTCCCTCAGCCCCTGGGGTTTTTGTGGCTTGACGATGGGGCAACAATGCTGGTTCCATCTCATAGAATTATGGTGGGATCACAAGCTAGATACCTTATGTCAGGGAGCTCTGGGACCCGGCCTTTGGGGAGAAGGGGCTCTAAAGTGTCTACTCCAGGGGAGGACAGGAGGGAGTGCTGCTGTTCATTGGACACCCACTACGTGTCATGCACTGTGGCAGTCACTATATTCTGCTGCACCCTTGCCTCCCATCTATGAGGTGCTAATTGTTATGCCCATTTTATGGATTCCAAAATGAAGGCTAAGAGGGTGACACAGATAGCAAGTGCCAGAGCTGAGCTTCAAACCCCTTCAAACCCTGTGGGTCTTCCCCCTGCCTGTCCTCCTCCATGGCCAGTTGAGGGGCAAGTTGAGTCTCTGTGTCACCTAAGGACAGACACTGTGATCGGGACCAGGAGGCCAGAGAGCCGGAAGCAAGACACATGAATGCTCACCAGGATGGGAGCAGAGCTAGGGAAAGGCCCTGTCAGGAAGAAGTGGTCCCTCCCAAGGGACAGAGGTGTGCGTTGCCTGAACACCTACTGAGTGCCAGGTATGTTTCAGATAGGTGAAGTGACTGGCTCGGGGTCACCTGGCTTGTCTAGTTTGGAGGCAGATCTACTAGTTTGGAGCCCAGGTCCGCATAACCCCATGACTGTGTTCTAAGCGTTGCCCCTCAGCCTGCACCCCCCGCCCCCTTTTGGAATCCTTGGCCAGGGCCAAGTGAACATAGTAGGTGCACAAGGGGGAGCTGAGTGCTGGGAGGAGAGCTGAGTGGTAACTCTGAAGGCCTCCTCTCCCTTTCCTTGCCCTCACTTCCCACCTGTTTGGTGGGACATGATCTGCTCCCCTCCCAGGGCAGGGCTGGCAGGGGCTGCCTTCCAGGTCCTTGGAGGAGCAACAGAGTACAGAGTATCGCAGACTTCCAGAATGCTCCCTGACAGATAGTCTGGTCCATTATACAGGTGAGCAGAGTGAGGGAAAGGGGCCTTCCCACCATCTCCCAGGAGGAAACTCAGAGCCTGGCTCTACCCTTAGTCTCGGTCACACAACAGGGGCTCGAAACAAAGACAGCGAGTATCCTGCTGCCCCCGACTCTATAGTGAGCCAGTCCCCCACCAGGAGCTTGGCCAGCCACCTTGGTCTGGGGGAGCTTTCTAGGCATGGAGGTGGAGATGCTTGGAGGTGATGAAGCCGCACACATTTCTTGTCCATAGAAGGATCAAGGGGGAAGGCCCACTCCATGGGACTCAGTTTTCTCATCTGTAACGTGGGGAAGTTACCACTGGTTCTGGCTAAGTCAAGGAACTGTGGTCAGAGCAAAAGGGGGTCCTGTGTGTGAAAGGTGGGCTGACAAGGGGTCTGAGGCAGTAGGGCAGGAACTTGCCATTTGTTTGCCGGATGAAGTAAAGGAATAAATGATGAGCAAAGAAGTACACAGAAAGCCCTCTTGAAATATGGGACATTTTTATGACTACAGTAATAAGCACAGTTAGCTTTCATGCAGCTTAGGACCAGGCTAAGCACTTCCCTTACATTGTTGCATTTATCCTCCCAGCAAAGCCAACGGACCCCTGTTTTATAGAGGAGGAAACGGAGGCACAGACCTGTTACGTAGTTTGCCTTGTGTGCAAGGTCATCCAGCTCGTGAGAGGTGGAGCAGGGACTTGAACCCGGTTTTGCCCAACTTCAAAGCCTTTGAAGTTGATACAATGCTGTTTTAAGTGGCTCGAGGACTAGAACTGGCCCCAGCAGGCAGGAGCTGCTGGGAGCCAGGTTCGCTCAACCTAAGGACGCTGGTCAAGGTGGAGACGATGGGCTGCCTACCGGTCGCCGAGTTCTCCTCCCCCGGAGGTGTGTGAGCAGCAGGTGGGTTCTGTGTGTCAGGCATGGGGGCTGGCCCAGAGGAACGGTTCTCGAATCTGGCTGAGCATCGAAATGTTTGTGGAGTTTGTTGAAAGTGCAGGTGCCAGGGCCCTCGCTCCAGGCAGGGCTGGGTGGGCATCTGGGCTTTTGACACATCCCAGGAGCAGCTGTGAAGCCAGACTGGCCCTGGAGGGCACCTCAGGGGAAGCTCTTGGCCAACCACAGGGGATGTTTCCTTCTATGCCCGAGGGAGATCTGATTCTGGGACCCACTTTCCGCCTCACGGCTGCATCAGCCCCCCCCACCCCCCGCCCCCCACCTCCTGGTTGTGGAGCTTGAGTCTAGCTGTCTTTATCTAGAAATGGAGATAATGGTTCCTGTCCCAGAGGGCTGCTGTGAGAAATTAAGGTGATTTGATGTGGTTGGTGCTGCCGGCTCTTAGCCGGGCCCACGGGAGGTGTGCTGTAGCTGCGAGGATCCCCCCAACTTCCCTGGCAGCACACGGGTGAGTAGAAGGTGGGTGGTCTTGGGCTGAGGCATCCAACCTTCCCTTCCTCTCCCCACATTCCTTGCTTCCTGGAGGACCCCCCTGTCTTCTCTGCCAGGTCCTGCCTCAGGGATGCAGAGACTAGCAGCGTCGGGGCAGGAGCCTGAGACTCCCAGAGGGGAGACAAGGGTGGGAAGGTGGTGGAGGGGCAAGGGGAGGGTGCATCTGGAGGGGGAGGGGACACACTGGCTCCTCAGCCCTGTCTGGGTGCTCCCCTTGCCTGGGCCAGGTCCCCTATGGATGGCCCTGGTCCCACCTGGTGCTCTTGGCCTGCAGGGGGCGCCAAGAGCCCAGCTACTGGCTGTGGGCCAGGTCCATGTTTGGGAGGCCACCGGTGAGGGGACAAGGAGTTGGGCCTCAAGTTGGATCCTTTCCTGCTCAGACCCAGACCTGGCCTCTTGAATAAGGGTGGGGTCCCCTATTCCCTGAAGGGCATGGGGGCACAGAGCTGGCCCCTGTTCCCTTTGCATCCAGCCGATGGGCCAGGTCAGGATGTACAGGCTCCAGGCTCCTGGTGGAGGGAGGTGTTCAAGGGCAGGGCTTCTCTGGGTAGGGAATGCCGGCTGGGGAGGCCTGGCTGAGCTACCAGCCCACAGTGTGACCTTGGGCAAGTCCCTGCCTACCCGGAGCTTGGGTCCTCGTGGGGACACTAAACTGGTGGGTCTGTGCGGCCTTTCCCTCTGTCAGAGTGACAGTCCCTCTTCTACAGATGGGGATGGAGGTGTCCAAGCCTCAAAGGCCTCAGGACCCCCTGCATTGAATGAGAAATAAAGTAGACCAGGGAAGCCCCCCACCCCTCTCCCCTAGGCTAGACTCAGTGAGGGGAGGCAGCCTGAAATAACCGTCCTACGGCTTTAGGGGCAGGCTGCTGGGTGGCCATGGCCATGAGTCACTGGGACAGCTTCCAGGAAGAAGCTGAGAACCCTCTTCCGCTGAGGAGTGTGCCTGTCCCCCCCCTCCCCACGGCTGGCACCAGTGCCACCCCCCAGCCCCTGCCTTCATCTGGCTCAACAGCTGTCCCCTTCCATGCAGGAGACACAGCTCCACCCCACCTCGATTCTCCTGGGTCCCAGAATCTTGCCTGGGAAGGCCTGGCTGCCAGGACTGGATGTGCAGCTGGGAACAGGGCGGAGAGAGTTGGGACCCCGGGCATCACAGGCCCTCGCCCTCACAGCCCGCTTGTTCTGGTGCCCAGCCTCATTTTACAGAGGAGCAAACTGAGGCCCCAAGACGTGGAGGGACTCACCCAAAGTCACACAGCCAGTGAGTGAGTGGCTGGGAGCTCTGTGTCTCCTGTACCCCAGTTGTAGATCTGCCTTGTTTGACAGCCTTGGGGGCTGACACTACCCTCAGTGTCGTGTCTGGCCCATGGCCTCCTCAGGGCCCGGCACAGGTTGTGGCACATAGAAGGTGCTCAATAAATGCCTACAGCATGATGGAGGGCTCTGTCCCCCTCGGCTCACCTCTTGGCAGAGTCGTCAGGGTAGGGAAGAGCAGGGGTGAGGGAGTAAAATGGGGGCTGTCTTTGCCTTTGAGGGCTGGAGGCTGTGAGAGGCTAGAACCCAACTTTTTCTGGGGGCCTCAGGAATCCCCTCTCTGCACCCTAAGGTGGCTCAGCCTTTTCCCCGGAGACATGTGTGCCACTTGATGACCCTGGAGCTGGGCCGGGCCCAAATGTTGGCTGCACAAGCCATTTCTGGGGGGCACAGAGAGCCCGGGAGTGATCGGTATTGGCTGCCGCTGGGCTAGGCTGGCCAGGCCCGTGGAGGGCCTCAACCATCTCTGCTCCTTCTCTCGTTCTGGTCGCCTTGCCCCAGTTTAGGCTTCTTCCTGCCACTGCTGAGTACAGGCTTAGCAATTTGCCACCTGCTGCTCCAGCCACCCAGGACTCTAGCCACAGCCCCGCCATCGATCAGGTTACCCCAGCAGCCCGGGCTGCCCCGGCTGCCGCTGCCAGCCAGCTCGTGCCCCCATCTTCTCCAACGGGGGCTGCGGGTCCCACAGGCCCCTCCCAGGAGGCCCTCCCCGCCGGCCCGTGCCGAAGCCTGCGAGGCTGGAGGGCCCTGGCCCTGCCAGGGAGATCAGATCCTCTCGGCCACCTGCTGTTTTCATTAGAAACTAAAATTAGCTGGGCTTGTCCCAAGCTTTTCCAGGTTTGCTTGCTTTTTAAAAAAAATATACAAATTCCTAGAGAAAAACCCGCACCTCTGCGCCTCCTCTCAGCTCTTACTCTGCGCGTCAAGAGGAGAGGAGACGGGAAATAGCTGGAGCGTTTGGGAGGCCAAGCAGATCAGTGTCGTGGGTCCTGGCCCCGCGGGTATCCAGGTGGGGGCTGGGACGCCAGCCCAGGCCTCTCTGCCCCCTCCCTCCGGCCTCCCTGCCTGCCTGGGCCACATTTAGAGCCTCCTCAGGAGTGGCAGTGCCTGGGACACCAGGGAGGAAGGAGGCCAAGCAGCCTGCCGAACAGTGAGCCGCCTGGGGAGACACGGCCGCGTGAAGGCAAGCATGCCACGGGACCCACCCAGGACCACGTTCTCTCCGAGGGTGGCCAGCACCTGGCTCCCCGGGACCCATCACGCCCCTCAGCTGTTCTCGGGCCTCCGGATGTTTCTGCACCCACGGTCTCCGAATCCCGAGGCCCTGTCCTGGAGACCTATCGTTTCGCACGGCCCACAGGGTGGCACAGTGTGCGAGAGAGATGGCAGACTGGGTCAGAATCCCAGCTCTGTGTTCCCGGAGGCAAGTTAGCGAGCATCTCTGAACCTCAGTGTCTTCATCTGTAGAATGGGGAGAATAATGGTTCTCACCTCAAGAGACGTCAACGGATTAAATGCTCACATAGTAGCCACTGCTCCCCGGTTGGCAACATTACCAAGTCCTATTGATCATCACTGTGGTCATTAAGGTGTTTACCGTCATCACCTTCATCATCACTGCCACCTCAAAGCCCCCGCGCAGTCCCTCGAGCTGGGCCCTCTGCTGGACCGCAGAACAGTCCTGTTCACTGGTCTTCTTTTGCTCGGCTCTTTTAGACGGGGGTTCACCAGCCTGAGGGAAGGACACACCCCCACTGGGAAGGGTGGACACTTCGGCCTCCATCCCCACCGCAGAGCTTGGACACAGCTTGCTCCGATGGAGCACGCAGAGCTGAAGGATGCTTGCTGGTGACCTGGGCCCACTGGTCGGACCCTCCAGGGACCAGGGGTCCAACAGGTGGGACAGAAGTGGGTGCTTTAGGAGATCAGAGGCTGGGGCACCGCGGTGAGGGGGCTAGGGACAGTGGGGTCCAGTGCAGGCTCAGTGTGCCTGGGGGACTTGGGAGCCCTTTGCGGGACAAGATTGACAGGAAGGGAGGCACCTCATGTCCCCTGTCACCTGTGCTCTTCAAACAACAGCCACATGCTTTAATATATCCTTAGTGCAGCCACGCAGGGTTGGCCAGGACGGTATCACCCCCTCCATTTTACAGATGAGGTTCCGGGAGGCATGTGTTCAAAGCCATGCAGCCAGTCAGGGCTGGGCAGCATTTGAACACAGGTCATTCTGGCTCCTAAGCCTGGGTTGGCGGATCAGGCTCCAAAGATGGAGTAGGGTAGTGACAATGATTTGAGGAAGGTGGCTTCATTCTTCCATTGCTGAGTCCTTCTGCGGTCCCAGGGCTTTTGGGGACCACAGCAAAGGCGTCTGCTCTGCTTTTAGGAACAAAGGATACTGGGGAGGGAAGTGTCTCAGTCACTAGGCAGCCTGGATGGCTTCTGGGGCCATGGAAGGGGCTGCTGCTACTGGCCTGAAAGTCCTGGAGGGGCAGCCAGTAAGGAGGGGCCAGCCTTGGAGACACAGTGGTTGTAGGGGTGGTGGGCACAGCCTCCCCTCCACCTTCTCCCCGGCCTTGGCAGAACTCTGGAGTCCTCAGTGCCCAGGTCAAGTTCTCTTTGTCCCAAGTGCCTTTCCTCAGTTTGGGGTGGGGGGGAGGATGATGGCCTTTCCTGGAGCCCAAGCCCCTACTCCTGTACCTCGGGGCACTATTCCCCCTCCTCCTGTCTCCTGGGACCCCTCGCTTCCTTTGCTCTCCATCCTCAGAAGCCTCAGCAGCCCCCGTTTTTGTCTTTTCACTTCCCAGTTTCCATTGCTTTCCCACACCTGGTAGCCCAGCTCCTACATTTCGTTCCTGAGGGCTTCCTGAGTGGGAGCCCCCCTCCCACTCACCATCTCACAGTATTTGTTCCTGGGGAGCCGGTGGCTGACTCAGGGCCGGCAAGTAGCCACTCAGACCTTAGCTGGATGGCCCCAGAGCTGCACCAGAAGGTAGGAATTTTCCTTCTCTCCGCAGGGCAGGTGTGATTGTGGGGGTGAGTGGGCATCAAAGTTAGGGCACTTCCTGACCTTGCCTTGCCTCCTGTTTGCCAGAAGAGAGCTTCTCCCTTGCAGAGACCCACCCGACGCTTGTCCCCCGAGTGCCTCTCTCGCCTTTGTAGCCACTGAAGCATTCATCCTCTCTAGCTCGGCGGAGGGAGCCCAGGGGGTGGGAGCGAGGAGGGGTGGCTGAAACCCCAGCTGAGCTGCCCAGGGCAGGAGCTGGCTTCCTAGAGTGGGGCTCATGCTCTGGTGGCTCCAGGTTGCTAGTGAGTTCCTTGGCTTTGGCAGATCCCTTCTGAAGGCACCGTTTCCAGGAGAGCCTGTGGCCAAACCCGCGCCCCCATCCCAACAAGGCAGCTAGGACAACTTTGGTTCCTTCCTCGCTCCAGTCGCTCATAACCTCCCATAGAGGATGACAGGCTAGGGTGTGGGGCTGCAGGGAAAGTCCTGGGAAGATAGTCAGGAGACCTGGGATGCAGTTCCACCTCTATCAGTAAGGTGCTCTGTGGCCCCAAGAGCCCACCACAGTGCCTGGTGGGGCGAGTCTTGACAAGCAAGCATTTGCCATGACTGAATGGGGCTTTCCAGGCATGCCCCTGCTTGGAGATTCAGGGTCCCTGCAAGGGTTGAACCGGTAATCTCCCGGGACCCTTCAAATTCTGATGGCCGTGACTTAGCCCTCGATTCCCTGGCGTGCCAGGACTGCCAGGACCCCGACCCGAGAGGAATGCCCTGCTGTTACCAGCCCTTGAGGAAGAGTTCCTGGAACCCAGCCTTGCCATGATAGGTCCCGTGTGTGAACAGGGTGAGAAATAGGGTCTGAAAGAACCATCCAGGAGTCACAGCAGGAAGAGGCCCCTGGAGTCTCAGCAGAAATTTCCCGCTGCTTCTAATGGGCCTCTCCAAAGTTCCCTTGTGAGCTGTGAGCTGCTAGCTGTTGGGAGGTTCCTTCCCTCCTTGAGCACATGCCTCCCTCCTCCTACCCACCTTCCTCCCCTCTCTGCTTAGACCAGGTCCCCTCCACGGTGGGGTTCATGACTTGGTCAGGGGAACTTTTAGAACGTAGTTTGGTTTAAAGTGCCAGGAGATGGGGGAGGTGGGGAGGGGCTTGGATGGGAAAAGGGGGAGCTGGTGGGGGTCACAGCAGGGAGCGAGCCTTCCCCTGGGTTTGGCTGGATCACAGAAGACGCAGTTCAGGACTCAGAGATAAAACCTGGCAACTCCTGAGGCCATCTGGACCGCAACCATGGGGTCGCGGCTTTGCCTTCCAGCTGAGTTTGCTGAGCAAACGGCAGCGGCTCTGGCAAGCTGGTTTGCAGTGGGGGTGACTGGAGGGGCCGGAGGGGTAGCTGTCACCCCCGTCCGTGGCTCCCTGGCCAACCCTGTGCCCAGTTGGCTCAGGCCAAGCCCTTCTTCCCAGAGGGAAGAACAAGAAAAGGAGGCTTGGCGTAAATGCTCAGCTTTGCAAACGCACCCACAGGGCCCGAGTTGGGCGAGTTTCAACAGGTTTGGGGAACACTGTCTTGTCAGATGCTTGCTGAGTTGCTCAATTGCTAATCCCAGGCTGAGGGAAGAAAGTCAAGCCATAGCAGACAGCTGGGTGATGACTGCCGCCTGAGTAAACCCCTCAGGCAGAGCCTGGTCTCTAGGCCCTGCCACGGAGGGTGAGGGGGAGAAAGTGCTTAGGCAGGATCTGGGGGGGGGGGGTGCACCCTGGCAGGGGAGCTGCGGGGGCCAGAGTAGCAGATCTGCTGGGTGACAGACAGCCACACTCCCTGACACTCACGTTGGCCCATCTTAGCATCACCAGAGACTCAGGGGGTTATAGTGGAGCTTCCCTCCTACTCGAGGTCTCTAAGATCGGGCACCATTTGACAAAAACTTACAGCCCTCTGGAGCGAACAAGCCTTTCCCCTTTTCACCCATCGGATATTGACTGAGCACCTAAGCACACTTGACATTCAGGTTTTATAACCTCATAGAAGTACAAAGCCACCCTACTGGACTGTAGTTACATACGGTACGAAACTGTCCTATAGGCATGGGGATAAAAACCAGGAGATGGGGACATGCGAGAGCACGTCAAGCTCAAGTCCTGATTCTGATTTGCAGAATGTCCTTGGGGGAAGCAGCTGCACCTCTGGGCCTCTGAAGCGAGATTGAAAAGAGTACAGACCCCTTGTTCCAAAAGTGGGAAGGGAGAGGTTACATGGTTCTAATAGGGTCACGGGTGTGAAAGTGCTTTCATAAACCACTGATCCTCAATGGGGGGTAATCTTGCCCCCCAAGGGGACATTTGGCCATGTCTAGAGCACCTGGGGATATGCTACTGGCATCTAGTAGGAGAAGCCAGGGATGCTGCTGAACATCATACAACGTACAAGACAGGCCCAAAATATCCACGGTGCAGTTTGGGAAATCCTGGCATAAACTATAAAGGGCTGTGGATGCGTGAGTGATTGATCGGATGCCCAGAGTCAGGGGAGGAGCACCAAGGAGGGGGGTTTACTATCTAGAAGGGAGGGAGGGATCCTTTATAGCTGGGGATCGGGAGGCTCTTCCTGGGGGAGATGTGCCACACACCTTCACCTGTGGGACTGGCTCTGCCCACACCTGGCCCAGCGAGTTGCACCCAGAGTGTCAGGCCTCAGTCTGCTCATGGTCAAGGAGATCACCGCCTGTGGCCCCCCTTGCTGGGCAAATAGGCACAGGGGAGCTTGGACCAGAGATGCACACCTGTGGGGAGTCAGATGCAGTGAGGGTGAGATGCTTCCCCCAGCCGCCCTGAAGGGCGCTCCCAGACACAACTCCTCTGGCCACCAGGATTTGCCTGTGAGCCGGGCCGGACCTCCCTGGCTTTGTGAGGCTCTTGCAGGAGCCCTCGTTGAAGAGCAGGGAGGTGGCAGCCGATGATCCTACCTGTGTGACCCGTGTAAGAGCAGTAAGACCCGACAGAGCAGTCTGGGGTAAACAGGGCTTGCGAGCAGCAGGCTGAAGGCTCATTCTCTCCATCGTCCCTATAAACAAGGACACGACTCCCCCATCGCACCAACAGCCGCCCTCCACCTCCAGCAGCAGCCATGCCGGCCATTCCCAGCGCGAGCGTGCCTGGCACTGCGCTCGTGCTATGTGCATGAGCTCACACTTGCCTCACTACCGTCCAAGAGTGGGTGCCACTTATATACAGACGAGGAACTTGAGGTTAAGTAACCTGTCTGTCGTCACTCAGCCGGTCAGCGGCAGACCTGGGATGGACCTGCGGGCTGTCTTGGAGACCTGGTTCTTAGCCACTCTGTTGGACTATTTCTGAGTGTGGAACGGCCCCCCCACCCTCATCTGGTGGGCCTCTGCTGGGGCCCCAGCCCGGTGCACCACTGCCCTTTCTTCAGGAAATCCACAATAACGAAGCCCTCGCCAAGCTATTCCCTGACTCTTCCTAGTACTTTCATTTGGAGTTCAGAGCTATCCGCCGAGGACTGTGGCCCAGAGGGCAGGAGAGGCCCACCCAGAACCAGCCAGCTTGGGAGGCAGAGCCGGGACTGGAACCCCGGACTCTCAATTCCCAGCACGCCCAGTGTCAGAGGGAATTTTCAGGGCCATTTCTGAGCCCATCTTTCAGAGACAGAGCCAGGCCTTTCACCGACGGACTGTTTTCATCTATCCATCCCTCCCTCGGCGGTGGGAGCTGCCACAAGCTGCCGGCTCGCCCGGGGTGCCAGACATGAGTCTGATCGGCAGCTTTCAGCTTCTCTGGGCTTGCCCGGGCCTCAGGCTGGGGAGCCCTCCCAGCTCCAGGCTCCGTCCTGCCCGACAGCTGCACGCAGTGGGACACCTGGCCTCCCCGGCAGGCCGCCGCCCTTCTGAGACAACAGACAGCATCGTCTCTTGCAACCGGCCAGCCAGCCGACCCTGGACTAAAGCCTGACTCCAGGTACTTGAACGGGAACGGACACCCAGGCGTTGCCCCTCTGAGAACATTGCCGGCCACCCTCTGGGGACCAGACCTCCACCGTGACTCACACTTGAAAAAGATAGTGCCAGCCACCCTGCCTGGGTGGACATCTGCCTGCCCACAGCTCTTCCTTCTAAAGGCAGCTTTTGGGTCAGGTGCCCCTGCCATTTACTAACTAGGTGACTTTGGGCAGTGACCTCTGTGATCCCCAGTCTTCCCATCTGTGGAACGAGATTCAGATGTTGTCAGGATTTAGATAATGCGCTGGGAGCTGTTACAATACTGATTACTACTATTGTCCTGATTCTGCCACCTCCAGGCCAAGTCCCCTCTGTGACTGCTCCAGCTCGCACCAAACCTTTCCTCTGAGGGCACTAGCATGCACACTGTCCCACCCATTCGTGTTTTTACTTCTGTCCCGTCTTTCTAGACCCCAAGGTCCTTGGAGACCAGGCTGTGAGTGGGCTCAGTCCCTGTCTCAGGGATGGAGGTTGATAAATACAAGACGAACGACCCCGTCTTGGAATGTGCCCAAGATCTCTTCTCCATCACTGCCCCTCTGGTTTGGTAGGGGTCCCGGGAAGCCCCTTATGCTTTCCGTCTTGGGCTGTGCAGAGACCCTTGGCTCAGAGCCCGGGGTGGAGCAGGAGCGAGCTGGGTCATCCAGAGACCTGCTTCGTGGCAACCTGAGCCATCACCACCGCAGAGAACAGGTTTGCCAACCTCTCTTCTCCCTCCAGGCCGCCCCTCCTCACCCCGCCCCCCTCGAGGGAGTTGTTGGAATTCCCCCATGGTTTTGCGCGACCCAAAGCTGGGACTGCCTCCCTGGCTGGGATTTTGGGTTTGGACGTGGCTGAGGGTGGCTGGTGACACCACCTGGGCCACATTGGCTCAACTTTGGGACGGCTTCAGGGAAGGGGTATGTCAAGGCCTGGGAAGCAGCACCTGGGTTCAGTTCTCTGAGTTTGGGCAAGTAGCTTCCCCTCCTGGGGCCTCAGTTTCCTCATCTGTAAAAGGAGCTCAAACACTGGATGCTCTTGAGGGACTTTTCCCTATGGATGCTGCTCTCTTCCCTGAAGGCCTGGGTCCGATTCTGGAACTGCCACTTTGTTGTCCTCCTCTTCGTAGCCCTTGGCACTGGGTGGGCCAGCCCCAGTTCTTGTTCTTCTGATGCTCACGCTCACTTTGGAGACCCTGGCTCTGAACCCCTGCTTTCAAGGGTCAGCTCTGGGGACCCCAGAACCCCCGGTTCCAAATCAGCTTCCCTCCTCCTCATCTCTGGGACCTAGTCCCCACTCAGGAGGCTGGCCCACAGGGCGTAACGGGAGGAGGTGAGAGTGCCCTGGTTCCTGTAGCTTTGCCACTGCCCCTGAAGTGTTAATCAAATTAAGTCTCCAAGAAAAACAAAAGCTCTGCAGCCACTTCGGGCTGCCTTGGAGTCGCTCGCTCTCCCAACAGCTGGGAGAATTCCACATCACCTCGGTCCCCCAAGCCCTGGGTGGCTCTGACCCCAACGAACACACTCCTTCCAGCCTGCAGGGCTCCGGCTGGCCGCAATGACCTCATAGCAACAGCCATTGGACACTCGGGGCAATTTCATGGGAGATATTTGTTCTTTAGTCTTGATGCAGAGGGAATTTTTTCCTCTCCCGCTGTCTCCATGGAAACCCCAGCTACACTGTGGGCCATCCCCCTTCCCACCTCATGCTTTTCAGATCAATATTGGAGCTTGGCTCCCCACTGGCTGCCCACAGCCGATGGGGGCAGAGCTCTGGGCAGAAGGAACTGGGGCCAGAGTTAAGCCTGGGGCCGGGGGAACCATCACTGATGGGGGGATGAAGAAGGGCTCCGGAGTCTTCTCCCTTCCCTGTTCATCTACTCACCAAAGCTCATCCCTTTAGAACCCCCACCTCCTCCACCTGAGACCCCTCAGTGAGCCCTCTGTCCCTTCCCAGGGAGTCACCTGAGCCAGGCCCAGCAACAGAGAAACAGGCCACCAGCGGTCACCCCCGGCCACCCTCCTCCTTAGGTAGAAACACAGAGAGGTGCTGGGCTGTTGTCTTCTTCAAGGGCTGGACGGAGTTTCTTCCTGCCCCAGGGAGGAAAAGGCAGGCCACCTCCAGCCGCAGGCTCTCTGAGGCTGGGTGTCCCTATCCCTTCCCTCTTTCTACCCCTGGCTCCCGCCCCCCAAGCAGAAACAGGTCCCTGCACGCCTCCAGCCCAGCCCGCAGCTCGGCGCAGCTCGGCGCGGGGAGCTCGCTCCTGGACTGCTCGGGATTAACCTGCTATTAGGACCCAGACTCCTACCCCGTAATGGGCTTCCCCGGCGACCTGTCAGCCGAGCCCGGTCTGCGCTCGGAGCCTGGCGCCCCACCCCGGCCGCCGCCCCGCGCTCGTACCCTCGCGCTCTCGGGCGCCCCAGGCCGCCTATGGGTGCGGATGCCGCCACCACCCCTGCCGCCTCTGGGCTGGGAGCCGCACCCGGGCAGGAGCGGTGCCCAGAGGGAGGCCCAGGCGGCGGCGGCGGCGGCGGCGGCAGCGGCAGCGGCAGCGGAGAGGGCGAGCGAGCCTCGCGTCCCGCGGCCGAGACACCTGCCGGGCGCCCCCGCGCCCGCTGCCCCGCGCCGCCTGGCACCGGCCGCTGCCCCCGGGGCCTGCCCCGCCCCGCCCCGCCCGGCCCAGCCGGGTCCCGGCCCGACTTACAGCCAGTTGCTCGCGGCGGCCGAGAAGACGGCGAAGACCAGGAGGCGCAGCGAACGCAGGCACGAGCGGGGACTCATGGTGCCGCCGCGGGCGCCCGGCCCCGGGCAGCGGCTGCGGCCGCGGGGGGCCTCCCGTCGGGGCGGCAGGTGGGCGCCCCGCGGGCGGGCTGGGGCGCGGCGCCGGGGCGCGGGCCGGGGCGCGCGCGCGGCGGGGCTCTGCCTCCGTGCCTGCCGTCAGCCCTGCCGGCTGCTGCGCCCGCTGCCCGGCGCGGACCAGACTGTCAGCGCCGCCCCAGAGCCGGGATGCGGCGGCGGCGGCGGCGGCGGAGGCGGGCGGGCGGGCGGGCGGCCGGGGGGGCGGGCCAGGGGCGGGCCGAGGATGGGGTTACCTGGGCGGGCCCAGCGGCCCGGGACACCCCCCCCCCCCGGGGGCGGGCCGGAGCGGCGGCGGCGGCGGCGGCGGCGGCCGCCCTGGCCCGCGGGACTGGGCTTCTCCGGGGGCCTCCCCGGCCGGGCGCCCCCGGAGGACTTAGGGCCGGAGCCCGCTCCGGGCACGGCTGGCTGCGCGCCGCCTAGCGCGGCCGGGCTAGAGGCGCGGCGACCCAGCTGCCCGGTCCCAGCCCCGGCCTTGGGGACAGGCGGGCACAGCTCCCCCAGCCCGCCGCTTCGGGCACTGCAGCACCGCCCCGGCCGCCCCGCCTCGCCCCCCGCCGGCGCCTCGGAGCCCGACCCCAGCCCGAGCGCGGAGGACCGACCCGAGCGCGGCGGCCCCTGGCGCGCACCCAGCCGCTTGCGCTCCGGGCGCCCGGGGCCGCGCACCCGGGAGTCCGGAGCCACCCGGCCGCCCCCCGCCAGGCCCCTCCCCGCCTCCCGGCCGGCTCGTCCTCTGGCCCACCCTTTCCCTGGCGCTCACCTCCCTCCAGCCTTCCGGGAGTTGGACGGGGCCTCTCGAGCTTCGGGCAGCTTGCGACAGTGGCCGGAGACTGCGGGAATCCGAAACCTCGTTTCTGGCTAGCCTCAAGTTCTGGGCGCGCCCTAAGCGGCAGGGTCTTGACCAAGCCCCTTAACCTCTGTGGGCCTCTGTTTTCTCACCCGAGAAAGAAGGGTGAGAGAGAAGATCGGAGAGAAGAAGAGCTGGAGACTGCGAGGATAGGAGAAACTCGGGGTGGGGGGGTGGGGTGTCTCTCTTTAGCACACTCGCCAAGTCTTGCTTTGCGCTTTGGTTTTCTGTGCGCTTGTTTTGATTCATCCTCTCCTATCTGGCAGATTCCGACAGCTCAGTGCCCGGCACAGCTTGGGTGGCTGAAGCGTTCCGGAATGAATGAATGAAGGGGCATGGGCTGCAGCCTGTACCTTGCTGGGGCAGAGTGCTCAGTTCCACAGCACGCTAACTCCTAAGCCTTACTCGCCCATCTCTAGGTCATGCCCTCTCTAGGTCTCGCATCTGATTCTGTGTCCCTCACCCTGCCTCAGCTTGAGTCCCACGGTTACTGAGAGCTGGGGGGACCTGTTGTCTAAATGGGAGAACCAAGGCCCAGAGAAAAATCACATCGCTAGGAGCTGGGGACAGAGCCACAGACCAGGCCTACGCCCTCCCCTCTGACCGTGTGCTCTTACTGTTTTAGGAGCGTGAGGCTTGCTGTCACGTGGATGGTCCTGTTTGGATGCTGGGACTGGTGCCCTCCACTCCATGGAGTCTCTGGGGCTCAGCACGAGGACGGGCTCGGTAAACATTTGGTGCTGAGGGTAGGCAGAAGGTGGCGGGGATTTGTGGGGCTGAGCAGGAGTACAGATGAAGGCTCACGTACCATATGTCTAAATATTTGCAAGTTATAAGTCAAGCTAACAAAATGTGAAATAAAATATGTCCTATTCTCCTACCTTGACAAGTATACTTTCCCAGCAACCTGGAAGGCCAGCTTTGAATGGAGAATTCTCAGACTCCTCAGACCCTGTGAGGGGCACGGTGGTGCAGGGAGAGGAGACCCCTTCTTTCCCACATCTGCCTTTGGTCTGCCCCGCACATGTGGACAGCTCAGCCTGCACGTGCAAGCCCAGGCCACACCTCCTCTCCCTGCAGAGAGCTGCTCCTTGGCCACCCCTCAGGCCCAGGGGGCTGGGCGTGCCTGTGGTGGGGGTCTGTCCTCACGGGGTGGACCTGGGGAAGAGACCCACCCAGGTGCTGGAGTGGGCTTAGGGCTGTCTGGGCAGGGAATCCCAGAGGCCTGGGTACCTACAGTGTGATCTAGAGAAGGGGGCACAGGCTCCAAGTGGGCATATTCTTTGGGCCCCGTGATCTCTTCTCCCTGTGATGAGAGCTTGGCCGGAGGACCAGAGTTTCAGGGTCCCCAGGGCAGGATCCGCTCTTACCTAAGGGCGGAACTGAATTACTGAACCATTTTGAGCCGACAGAAGTGCTTCCTGGAGTCTCAGCGTGGTAGGGTGGGAAATAGGAATAAGTAATTATTGCTGGGGTGCCTGGGGGGCTCAGTCGGTTAAGTGTCTGCCTCTTGATCTCCGCTCAGGTCGTGATCTCACGATTCGTGAGACTGAGCCTTGTGTCAGTCTCTGTGCTGAGGGCACAGAGCCTGCTTGGGATTTTCTCTCTCTCCCTCTTTCTCTGCCCCTTACCTGCGCGCACACACACACTCTCTCTCTCAAATAAGTAAACATTAAAAAAGAATAATTATTGTTCTATAAACAGCAACAGACAAACTATTTTAGGGTGGTCATATGTGTTCCTTCCAAACCCAGACATTTTTAAGAGTGCTCAAGACTCTAACAGGAAGCAGGACCGTGCCTGGCAAACTAGAATGCCTTGTTCTGCTAAAATGTTGAGTGCTCATCTACCAGGCATCCTTCTAAGTGCTTTACGTGGTGTCACTTGTTCAATCCTCAGAGCAAATCTAGGAAGTAGGTGCTGCTATTTCCCCATTTTACAGGTGAGGAAATGGCAGTTAGAGAAGTAAATGACCTGCCCAAGGAAAGTGGCGGACCCGGGGCTCCAGAGCCATGTCGTGTGCCTGGGCTCGGGTGTTTGGGCTTGAGTCTCTGTCCCGCAGCGCATGCCCCCTGACCGTTGGGGGAGGGGCTGGCACCCCCCAGTGTCTGTGTCCGTCAGGTGGGGACAACATTACCCGCCTCACCTTCTCCTGGGGCTGCCGGGAGACACGCACGAAGCAGTGAGTGAGTCCTAGGAGCTGGAAGGAGCTGAGCCGGGGAGGGTGGGAACGGAGGCCCGTGGCCAGAAAGGCCCGCCCTGACTGTGATAAGGGAGAGGAGGAGTCCTCTGGTCTGAGTCAGTGGAAAGTCTTAATGTGAAAGTCTCTTTGAGGAAATGCTCTTCTAACTTTTAAGAACAGCCCAGTGGTGAGGATTTACATACAAGTGACTGAGAAAGTTCAATCATCAATATAGCCCTGTCATGTATAATCGCACGTGATAATAATAGTGAACATGTATCTGGTGCTTCTGATATGACAGCCACTGTGCCACAGAGGCTTTGCTTATAGTAGTAACTCATTTAATTCTGGCCACAGCCTTGGATGTAGAAACCGCTATTCCCATTTATGGGTGGTGAGGCCCAGGGGCTGCCTAAAGTGCTTTAAGATGTATCAACAACCCTACGACGGAGGCACTCTTGTGTTACATATGGAGAAACCGAGGCACAGAGGGATCCGACGGACCCCCTACAGTTCCACGGTTAGGAAGTGGCACAGCCAGGGTTTGGACCCAGGTGGTCTGGGGACGGAATCGCCCACTGACTACACCTTAGGCGTTTCCTTTTCTTTGGTTGAAGAGAACAATTCTTTAACTCTCCATGTGGTCCGGTTTTGGAGTGAGTTATCTTTCCTTACTAGAAAATTCACCAAGGAAGGGAAACCTGGCCAAGTTTTTAATCAGAAAGAATCACATACAGCACGTCTAAAGTATTGCCAGGTCTCGATGAATGGGTCTGAAGCAACGTGGTTGGCTGTTCTCCAGCCCAATCTTAGAAGCATCCAGTAACAGAGTGTCTGGTCAACAGGTGAGTAGGATTTCCAGTCCAGCTCCCCAGATTTTCGAGGTGGAAAAACTGAGGGCCTAGTCTTGGGATCTAGGACATTTTTAAACCTATGCATGCATTGATCAGGGAGGTAAAAAGCAGAGGGTTCCTCTGCTGACCCCATGGCCTGCACCAGCTCGAGCTTGGCTAGACGGATCTACACAGCTGTCTCCTCTGAGCTGTCCACCTGGTGCCCTGACCAAGAAGGGGCAGGATACCTGATCAGTCTCAGCCAGCCACGCGCGTTTGTGGGGCCCCCGGCACCTCCCTGCCCCTCTCTGGGCCTGCCATTTGCTCCCTAAACTCCCTTCTAGGAATCTAGAGAGGGGGTAAAATGGACTGTCAGTTTCTCGGGAAGCCTGTATTTGCTCCCAGCCCTGCCAGATCTCTTCCCCAATCCGAGCCTCAGTTTCTTCATCTGTGCAGTGGGAGTCATAAGAGATCCTGTGAAGAATCAATAGGATGTGTGTGAAGAATTCTAAGCCTGGGGCTCAGCTTCGCTGAGTGTCGAGTAAGGCGCTTCATCCTGCTCCCTGGTTTAAGCCCAAAGACACACTCGAATGATCTGCGGGTGTGTTTTGCTTGGTCCACCACTGGGACCAAGTGTATGTAATCTGTTGACAACATGCTGAGATTGGGAGGTTTCATAGATTGGGATCCCCAGCTTCTCTTGAAAAGTGGGGAGGTTTGGCAACAGGGGTTCCCACATTCTCTGGTGAAGAAGGGTGACCTCTGTACATCTTTAATGGCTCATTCATGTCCCTGCGACCCCCTACGTAGTGCATTGAATCCTTACCATAAGTTATGAACACCCTTATTTGGCCAGCGAGGAAATAGAGGCTCAGAGAGTTGGGATGTTACCAAGGTCACGGTGTTAGACGATGATACAGCCAGGACTCCCAGTGAGGACCTCTGTCACTTTCCTCTTTTGGGGCTCTCTTTCCACCCCAGCCATGCTCTGGGTCTGTGGAGAAACCCTAGTTATGACCTGATAGAAGGACTTAGGCATGTGGTGTCAATGCCTATGGGTCCCCCCCTTTATCTTCAGACCCCCGGGGCTGTGGAGTTAGCGTCGGGGTCCAGGAATCATCTTGCCTACATATAAGATGATCGTAGCTTAACATTTTTATTTATTATGAAAATGTTCAAATATATACAATGGAAGAAAGTAATAGTATAGTAAACCCCCAGGTACGCATCATCCAGATTCAGCAATGACCAAAACTTGGTTCCATTTGCTTCATCCACTCTTTTTCTGTTTCTCTTTTTCTTTACTGAGTTATTTCAACACGCATTGCAGCTATCTTATCGCGTCACCTGAACACCTCAGTGTAGGTCTCTAAAGCCAGCGGCGTGCTGGGGCCGGCTGGTTCTGGCTGCTCAGAGCCGACCGTGGGCATCTCTTGTCAATTCCGCGTTCCGTGATGTCATGTCGGTAGCCTGAAATCTGCCCCGTGGGAGATCTACACCCCAGAAATCAGCAAACACTACAAAACAGGGCTCCCCTACAATTCTCCACCCCAGAGAGTGGGCGGTTCAACATCCATCAGTGCGCCGCTGTTGGAAACACGTGGACGTTTAAAAAAATTTTTTTATGTTTATTTTTCAGAGACAGAGACAGAGACAGAGAAAGAGAATGAGTGGGAGAGGGGCAGAGAGCGAGGGAGATAGAGAATCCAGAGCAGGCTCCATACTGTCAATGCAAAGCCCAACGTGGGGCTCGAACCCACAAACCGTGAGTGAGATCATGACCTGAGCTGAAGTCTGACGCTCCACTGATTGAGCCACCCAGGCCCCCCTCACATGGACCTTTTCTTACATAACCACTGTGTGATCATCTCAACTACTGAAATTAATGTTTCCATTCTAATCAAATGTCTATGACAGTTTCAAAGTTGTCTGTTTACAGATGGTTTGTCTCATCAGGACTCAGACAAGATCCGCCTCTGACATTTGGTTGTTATGTCTCTTAATTTTTTTTAAATCTAGAGTATATCCCTCCATGCCCACCTGTGGCTTTTTTGTGCCCGTGATTACTGGCCACAGCAGGTTGGCTGCTCCGTTCTGTGGGCTGTATGTTTGTCAGCTGATGTGTTCCTCTTTCCCTTATTTCCTGTCTCTAAAGTCTGAATAGGTTCCGTTCAACTTTTGATGTGTTTGTTTGCTTGTTTGTTAGAGGCGGGCCGGAAGGCTTCAGAGATGGTGCTGCCTTGTATGTATACCTTTTCAATGCCCGCAGATGATTTGCAACAAATGAGATACGAAGTCATTGAAAAGCATTTTTAAATTTATCACGGCCTTTTGTTATGTTACCATCAACATACACTACAGGTATAGCCACCACGGAAAATCTTTTGCTAGAAGGAAGGGCCGTCCAACTCAGGAAAGCTGGGCCCCTCTGATTGGGCCTCACCAGTCTGGGCAGGTCTTTCTACATTCCGGTCCTTTGGGAGTTCATGCCACGATGCTGTCACTTGGATGGTCAGATGCCCCTACCTGGTGTCTAACCTCAGTCTCTCCTGCTTTCTCTGCCCGGAACCTTGGCATTTCTTCACCTCCCTTCTCTCAGATCTCTTCTAGCACGAGGAGAAAAATGAACCCAAATATCCTGTGGTTCTAGGTTCTGGATCCCATACTTGATGTGCTAATCGTTTCACCCTGCAGTGGTTCGAAACTCTATCTACCCCCAGCCCCAGGAGACGCTGTATATCTCTTCTCCACCCCCCTGAGGGATGCGGGTCCTCACGGAACAGGGCTCGTGGCATCTGGCCTAGGGTCCCTCTGTGCACCCTGGCTCGCAGGTCCGGGGGCTTGTGCACTGACCGGCCTCAGGTTGTGGCTTTGGTCCCCGACAGGGCTCCTGCTCTTGCCCTTCCTGTCTGGATCGAATCCTGGAGGCTGGTCCCCCTCTACCTTTGTCCTCTTATCTCCTCCTGACTCCACTCACTGACTCGGCTTGGAGCTTGCTCCTTCCTTCCAGAAACGGACCTGTGGACACAAACAGTGGCTGAGCATTCTGCTTGAATCTTGAAGATGGCTTGAGCTAAGAGGTTCCCTTTGGGAAGCGGAGCTGTGTCTGGGGAACACGGAAGCATCTTATGTGCTATGCCTCACGCCAGGAGTTTGAGCCCGAGCCTGTGTTCAAGCCACCGTCAGGACCCAACCTAGGAAATGAGCTCTTCAGGCTGGCAAGGCCCTGTCAGACCATCCCTTACCCAGGCAGGAGGGTGGGCGGTGTGAACTTGACTTTTCCTCAGAGGTAATTTGCGTTACCTACATACAAGGCCTCAGACACCTGTGATGCTGCAGTCTCAGAGAAAGAAAAAGCCTGACCTGTAAGAAAATATTCAAGGGAAGTTAGAAGAGGCATTCTGTTAAGTTCGTGGAAACAAGGATTTTGACCGGCGGTGAAGAATGACCGCATACGGCACCAGATTGCTCTTGAACGTTTATCTTCTTGACTTGTTTTTATCAGAACCTTCAAAGAATGGGTTGTTAAACTGCTTTAATAGAGGACTTGATTTTCTTTAACATTCCCGGTTAGAACTAGTGATGTTAATTTGTTGTTAATTTCTCATGCTTATAGCCGAAATCCAAGGAGGACAAAGAAGGAAAATAATACAGGAAGCTCCCAGTGCTGTTTTCTGTCAGCAGCAACCTGCCCTCATGTTGGGGAGGCACAAGCAAAGGCCCTGGGGTCAGCTAGCCTTGGGCTCTGACCCAGGTCTATCCCTCATTGGTCTTGTGCTTTTAGCAAATCTTCTCATCTGTCCCTCTGTCTCTGCTCCACCTCCCCTCTGGGCCTTTGCATGTGCTGTTTTCCCCTGCGGGGGCTGGGGGGGGGGGCGGTAGAAATGCACCTCAACCAGTCCTTTACTGAGCTAATTTCCTCAAGATTCAGCTTACATATCATTTCCAAGAAGACTTCCTTGGGCTCTTGGTTACATATTGTCTGTCAGCCCTCTGGACTTTTTCTTTGAAGCACTATCAACCTAATCAAAATGATTATTAAAGAGTTATTTGTCAAATTGTGTGGTGTATCTCTTCCCACGATTTATCATCTCCAAGAGGATAAAGATCATGCTTTTTTTCACTGGTGTGTTCCCACCGCCACAGAGTGTTGGATAAAGAAATGAAGTGCAATTCTTCAAGCCTCAGTTTCTTCATCCAAAAAATGGGCCTATGACTATCTTTCTTTTGAATGGGAATAGATACATCTGACAAATATTAGTTTCTTTCCTATCCTTACTCCTTGCAAAAGAAAAAAAAAAGAACAATTTAGAGGAAATAAATGTTATTTTGAATTGTTAAGCCTGAAAAACCCGTAACTTGGGGTGCCTGGATGGCTCAGTCGGTTAAGCGTCCGACTTCGGCTCAGGTCGTGATCTCTCTGTTCTTGGGTTCGAGCCCCGCGTCAGACTCTGTGCTGACAGCTCTGAGCCTGGATCCTGCTTCGGATTCTGTGTCTCCCTCTCTCTGCCCCTCCTCCACTCTCACTCTGTCGGTCTGTCTGTCTCTCTCTCTCTCAAATAAATACACATTAAAAAAAATTTTTAAAACCCCGTAACTTAAGAGAGCACACATAGCATTGAAATTATAATTGTGGAATGTTTGAGATGTGCCTGGTTTCTGCCGCAGGATGAACTAAATGACTCCCTTAGGGCCTGGGGTGGAGAAGCACGTTCTCCTGGGGATGAGAGAGCGGCTTTGCCTGGGGGTGCAGGGCCCAGGGCTGGGCCGAGGAGCCCAGGAGAGTTGTGGGGGTTCCATGCCACCCTGGGAGTGGCTTCTAAGCTTCCCTTGGGCTCTGCGGGGGCAGATGGGATGGCCCAGAGCACCTGTTCTCCTGCGCTGCTCAGAGGAGACTTCCTGGTGAAGGGGGACACCTAAGTTCAGGCCTGAAGGGTTGGTCAGGTTAGCTTGGCGAGGGATGAGAGGAAAAATATTCTAGCCTAAGGGCACAGCGTCTGCATCAGCCTGGTGGCGAGGTGGCTGGGCACGTAGGAGGATGAGAGAAGTTCAGGGGGGTGGGTGGGCAGAGAAACAGGGGTGGGTGGGTCCCGTGACGAAGCTGGAGGAGGGCAGCAGGGGCCAGGGCAGCTCAGGGGATGCTGTGTGCACGTGTGTGCACGTGTGTGTGCATGTATGCGCACGTGTATACGTGTGTGTGAGGGGGCAGCACCCTCGGCTTCCAGCCAGGAGCCATGCACACAGATGCCCGGCCGGCACCCGCACACATGCAGACACCCCGGCACTGGAGTGTCAGAAACCCGCCAGGGCCAGAGCAGCTGCTTCTAAATCAAGGCCAGGGGCAGCCGAGGGGCCCGCTTGGGTTTGGTGGCTTTGCCGTATGGGCTGACGGGGGCTGGGGCTGAAGGGGGGCTCTCCATTAGGGATTCTGGGCCAGAATGAGCCTGGCTCGTTTGGGGAAGTTTATTTTGGAAGCTGGGATGATGCAAAATTAAGCGGGGAGGAAAAAATAGATGAGGCGGCGGTGAGGGTCTGTCTGTGGCTGGCGGGGCTGAAAGTGTCCCGCTAGAGGAGCGTTGTTGGGTAAACAGATGGGGGTGGCAGCTTTTCTGTATGTCCGCTATAAATATCCCACAGTTTGGCCGCCCCTGCTGGGGTTTCCTGGCATCGCGGGTGTGGAGATCAAGGTGCAGACACAGGGCACTTCCGGGAGCAGCAGAGGGCGGCCAGGGCACTGCTCAGATCTCAGTCCCCCGGGAGGCGGTGTGGGCACCGAGGTCTGAGGCTGAGGCCCTGGGCGGGGGCGGGAGGTGCTCCCTCACTGCTAGCAGGCCGTGGATGTCTGGTGAGCCCCATTAGTCTAGGAGCCTCGGTTTCCTCACCTGTGAGGTGTGGATGAGGATATGAGGCAAGGGGAGCGTCACTCCTGGTCCCGCGATGGGCTCCAGATACTCAGGAAGTGCTCTGTCCATGGTCCAACCTCTTAGTTTCTGGGTGACCTGGGTGAGTTCTATCATCTCCCGGAGTCTCCATCCCATCAAAAATAGAGGGGAGGGGGCGTCTGGGAAGCTGAAAAGGAATTGTGGGAATGGACTGCAGCGCGAGAGTATTTCAGAGCTAACTGCGGGCCAGGCTGGAGCCCTCCCACCGTCCCCTGCAGCCCCCGGGGACCTCTGTCATCTTTACAACACTGTAGCACTTCGTAATAATGGTGAGGGTGATGGTACCAGCCATGCCCACTGCTGGCCTGTGATGATCCAGGGACTTGGCAAACTAGGTTATCTAAACTCGTTGTGGCAGGTTATCTTCCCAGCCACCCCATCCTACAGGTGAAGAACCCAAGGCCCAGAGGGAAGGGGTTGCCCACGAGCTCCTTCGTCCAGCCAATATGTATTCAGTGAAGATCAGCCCCGTGCCAGGGCCCAGTCTAGTTACTGGGGATTTAGTGGGTCCCTGTGTCCATGGATCTCACGGCCCAGTGAGGAGAACGGACTGACCATCAGTTAAGGAGGGATACGCAGGCAAGCATCTAGCATCTAGGATGGCCTGGGACCTCCCTTTCTCCTGAATCTTTAGTGGCTGTGTTCGGGCTCCTCCTAGGACCGAGAGATTGCTGTCACCCAGTCATCGGCAGCGCTGGCCCGGAAGGGGGCAGCTGCCTGCTGAAATGAATCAGGAACAAATCAATCGGTTCTCCAAAATATCGCCTGAACACTACTCCGTGAAGACGTGTGCTAGCTTCGGTGGGCCTCGGGCTGATGGGGAGAAGTGCACGAAAGCCTCGTTGGTACGCATCCGGACGACGTGCCATGATGGAGAAAACATTCCCATGCCTTCCCAGAGCCCAGTGAACTAGGCAGGGCAATGGTCACCCCCATTTTACAGATTAGGGAGCTGAAGTTCAGTGAGGTTAGGTGACTTTCCCAAGGACACTCAGCCAGGATGCGGTAGGGCAGGGCCTAGAACACAGGACTGCCCTACTTCGAAGCCTGTGCTTCCTCTGTAGATGGGGAGGGGCCCTGGGCAGTGGGAGAGAGGTCTCAAGGGCCCTGAACTGCCCTACAGACCCACGTCGGCATGTCAAGCTCAGCAGTGGTGCTTCGGCCAAGAGAGGGGCAGGCATTTTACCCTTGCCTCTCATGTTCCACTATGAAGTCACCTGCCTGTAGTCTGCAGGTGGAGGGGACAGAGTTTCTGGACACCCAGCTCTGTCCTTTACAAGCTGGGCCCTGGGAAACCACTCATTATCCCTGAGCCTCAGTTTCTCTCTGTGAATGCAAGGGTTGGACTTGGTAATCTCTAGAGAACATTTCAGCTCAGACACCCCATACTTCTCCAGGGTGCCCCGTGGCCTGTCCTTGGGCCCAAGAGGGCGTAGTTGGGAGCAAGGGTTTGACTGAGACAGGACCAGGCGAGACTTACGCTACAGCCCCCAGGGGGACTTGGGCTCATGCTGATTCCAAAGTGTCCACTCAGAGTGAGCAGGGCCGGGGAGCTGAGGAGTGAACGTGTCCCCTTGGGCTCTGGGCACCCTGGATTGAGGAGGTGAAGCCAGGGCCTTTACTGTTTCCCCTCCCCACCCAGTCCCCATCCCACTGACTCTGGGACAGTGCTCCCAGGCTGCCAGAGGGAAGCACGGCACATGTGGCAGCATTAGGGTCGCAAACATCCAGGTTCTCCTCTTGATCCGTGGTGGGAATGCACTGCCCTCTCCCTTGAAGCTGGGGACGGCCACGTGACTGGCTTGGGCCAATGAAATGTGATGGCAATCAGCAACTGGCAGGGCGGTGGTGGCTTGGACCCTGAGTGAGGATGTAGAGCAGAGTCCCCACCACCAGCATGCAGTGTGAACCAGAACTAAACTTTTGCTGTTCAAAGCCACTGAGGTTTGGGGGTTGTTTGTTACTGTGTCATAACCCAGTACATCCTGACTAGAGTGCAGGGCAGGTGGATGGGACAGCAAGAGAGACGGCAGCCTTGGGGTTAACTAATCGGTCTTTCCTTCTTCCTTTTATTTTACATATGTTTATTCATCCATCCATCTGTCTGACCATCTGCCCATCCATCAACCATCCTTCTGTCTGTTCATCCATCCATCCATCCAGCCATCCAGCCATCCAACCATCCAACCATCCATCCATCCATCCATCTATCCATCCAACAATCCATCCAAGCATCCATCCATCCATCCATCCATCCATCCATCCATCCATCCAACAATCCATCCAACCATCCAGCCATCCAACCATCCAACCATCCATCCATCCATCCATCCATCCATCCATCCATCCAACAATCCATCCAACCATCCATCCATCCATCCATCCAACCATCTATCCACCCATCTGTCCAACTACCATACATTCATCTATTCATCCATCTGTCCACCCATCTGTCCACCCAAAGATTCAAACATATGTCGGTTTGACCATGAAGACCAACCTTCTCTGTTGTGCCAAGACGCTTCTTTGGAGAAGACACACCCTTCTATCTGCCCGAATTGTCTCTGTCCACAGAATCTGCTCAACTCTTCCTCTTCCAAGAAGCTTTCCCTGACCTGCTTCCAGCCATAGTCAGGATGTCCAGGGGGCTACAAAGGCCCACGGAGCCCCGATCACCAGGGCTGGCCTATAGATGTATTGACCGAGTCACATTCTGGAGGCATAACTGCACTTCTCCCAGAGAGAACTGAGGCATCATGGGATTTGCTAGTGGTAGTGGTCTTGGGACCTTGATTGCCCCAAATGGCCCCAAGTTCACATATCCAGGGACCTTCATCCTTGGTAGGCCTCGTGTGCCCATTTTGGGCTTGGCACATGTGATGACCCTAGAAACGTGCTCCCCAAATCTCAGGCCCACTCTGGGCTCCTCCAGAGTTCAGAGCAGCCTTGGGATCAACCTTGAAACCCAGGTCTTATTTTGCAAAAAAGGAGGAGGAGCCATCAATGTAGGGGAAATTGGATTTTGGTGAAATTGTCAAGAGCCGGTTGGTTAGGGGAGCCAGTTAGGCCTCTGCTATTTCTTCTCGGGTCTCTCTGGCTGGTCTCGATGAAGTACCGAGGGAGCAGAGACTGCCTTCGATGGCACTGCCTTAGATGGCCTGGTAGCAAATGCCCGGACTTTGCAGGTAGGCAATGGGGTTCTGCGTGGTCCCTGACTGAGCAGAGACGTCACATCTCTGAGCCTCAGTTTTCACATCTGTAAAATGGGGATTTCCTCAGCTTAAAGGGTTGGTGCAGAACACGATGGGGTAGTGAAAATGTGTGCGGTACTGGGCGTAAAGTAGGTGTGCAGTAAATTGTAGTTACCACCAACAGTGCTATGCTGGGGCCGGACTGAACCTCGCTTACTAATGTACAGGGATTTGACGTCAGGCATGAGGGTGGTGGTGATTATATTAAGTCCAGTCCCTCTTGTGGAGGAAGCTTAGCCTCTGGGTTAAACGTTGGGATCAGGATCAAGGGCACAGTTCAATTTACATTTGTTAGGGAAAGGGAATTATTCTTTTCTAAAACTCCTACTGTGTGCCAGGTGCTGAGATGAGCAGAGTATGTGCATGATTCCTTGGGAGCCTTGCATAGGCTCTAAGAGGGATCATTAGCTCCATTCTACAGATGGTACAACGGAGGCTCAGAGAGGCCAAGGGATTGGTCAAGGTCATACAGCAAATAAAAGGTGGAGCGCAGATTCTCCCCCAAGGGCCGATGGAAGGAGGCAGGAAGTGGGCCGGGGGGCAGCAGGTGGTAATGGCACTGGGGAGCTGGCAGCCTGCTCCCAGCACCTCATCTGTCCCCACAGGGCTCTTTTCTCTCTCTCAGCCCCTCACCAGGGCCACCGCCACCTTCGTTCTGGAGCGCACATCTCTCGGTCTTGTCAGGGCACAGAGTCAGCCTGAGGACCCTGCACTTGATTTAGGCTACAGTCCCCAGGCCCGGGAAGGGAGACCCGCCAACTGGCAGAGCCAGACCCAAGAACATGGGCTCCGATCCCCTGCCCAGGGTCCCTCCCTCTGCAGAACTACCAGGAGGATCCCATTGCCCCACTAGTTGGTTTCCATGGGAAATGGGAACCGATGATCTGAAATCAGAACCGTCCAGAACAATTTCGGACACACAGCACAACTCAACCGCACAGAGACTTCCTTCCTTCACTCTCTGTGTCAGGGACCACGTGTTGCTTCTTCCAGGAGCGGGGACGCTGGACCATGCTTAACCCAAATGCCCAGCGCTCGTATCAGGTACGGCGGCACCTGGGCAGGGTAGCGGCTTTGGAGCGCGAGGACATTCTGGCTTCCCTCCTTCCTCCTCCATCATGGCCTTCAGGAAGCTGACCAGAGCCCATGCACCAGGCCGGGCCTCCTCAGAAGACCGTTTCTGTGCCTTCCTGTTGCGGTTTGGACTTTGGAGAAATGCTCCGGCCTTGAACTCATCGAGGGCCGGCCCCATGTGAAGCTTGAAGTTTGTTCAGCCGTTTTGGGCTCCTGGTGGCGGGGAGCTCGGCCTTAAGCAAAGTCCAAGCTGACCGCAGGTTTCCAGGGCGACTCTGGAGTGGACAGGCCTATTTATATGTGGTGGGCATTATATCACCACTTCCCCCTACACTTCGTTTGTGAAAGTTTTTCTCCAGGGGGAAGAGGCCTGGCCTTCTCTCCACCATCACCCTTGCTCTTTCTGGGCCCTCAAAGTAGGGAGGCCGACGGGACCAGGTAAGGGAGTGCCGTGGGGGTTAGGGTGCTGGGCGCACACACACCTGGCTTTGAATCCTTTTGGTCTCAGCTCACATGTCACCTCCTCCCAGAGCCCTTCCCTGACCACTCTGCCCCTCACAGTATTTACCACTATCTCATCATCTGTTCACTTGTCTCACTCTCTGTCCCCATAAGATGTGGCCTTCATCACAGATTCGTCCTCAGTACCTAGAGCAGTGCCAGGGACACAGTAGGTACTCAAGAAAAGTTGGCTGAGTAAATATAGGAAGGAGGTAGCTCCCTCCGACAGTGTTCTCAACTTCAAGGGGCATCAGAGCCCCAGGGCGCCTGCTGACTGATGCTGACTTGGGGCCCTGCCGCAGAGAACCTGATTCAGTGGGTTCGGGGAAGGCAGGATTCTGCAGCTGGTCCGGGGGCCACCCCTTGGGCGATACGGGCTCCGGAAGCCTGGGCCTCAATGGGGCCCAGAGCATGGCAGGGCTGGTGCTGAGCTGTGGGTCCGGCTCTCTGAACACCTGCCCCGGGGGTCTCGGGAGGGGGCGGGACAGCAGGAGGGGCCTTGGGGCCTCAGGTGCGGGTATCAGAAGGTGGACGCCGAGGGGAAGCCAGCCTCTCTCCCCACAGGCATTTGTATCATGGATCTCACCTTCTTATAATTCTTTGGTATCTCTTCCCTCTGCTAGACTGTAAGGGTCCGGAGGGAGGGGATCCAGTCGGTACCTAACTGCCCTGAGACTGAGGCAGGTGAGGCCCTGACCTTGACCCCGGGCCCTGTTCTGGTCCTCTTTGGCCTGCACTCCACCCCAGCGGCCACGGGGACGAGCGCACCCAGAGCTTAGACCACACCCCCTCACAGTCCATCTTCCTTCCACGTGCCGCTCGCCCTGCCCTGTCCCGGAGGCCTGAGCCCGCTCCCAGGTCTATGCGGGGCCCCTTCCCTGGGCCGATGCTCCCGAGGTGGACGTCACCACAGGTGTGAGCACTGCCAGGCCCAGGCGGCCACGGGGCAGATGCTCGGGGAGCAAGGACAGAGGTTGCACGTGTGGGCTGGGGGTTCACGCGCGAAGCCCGGCGCGGGAGGAAATGGGGACAGGCCTGAGGGCTGCAGCCCTCGGTCTTGTCCTGGTCCCATTGCCAGGGCCCACGCGGGGCCTGGCGCCTGGCTCAGCCTTTCCTTCCTTCTCCCCCGGCCTCCCTGCTTCAGGGCTGCAGCCTCCTTAGAAAGCAAGCGGGGAACTGGGGGTGGAGGATGCAAATGCGTCATTTCCTCCCCATGTGTGCTCATCATTAGGGCCTGCCGCCGTGCCCAGGGCTGCCTCAAGTTTCCATGCCTAACCCTCAAGGTGTCCAGGGGGTTAGGTAATGTTTTCCCCAGCCTGTGACGCTCAGAGAGGTGAGGCGACTCATCCGAGGCCACACAGCTGGTAGAACACCCTCCGTCGGTGACTCCAAAGCCAGTGCTCCTAGGCTGGGGGAGCCTGTGTTTTAGGAAACGGCAAAACTCTGGGGAGTCGGGTGGGTGCATGTGCTGACGCCGCAGGCCTGTTTCTAGAATGGCGAAGGGGTGGGGGGCGGAGAAGTGTGGGCATAGCTCCAGAGGGCACTGCACAGGTCAGGGACAGGCCCAGTCACACAGGAAGATGTCAGCAGGGTCGAAGGACACTTGGGGGCCCTTCAGGCCCTAAAGCCACCATCAGACCTCCCAGAGCCTCTGCAAATAAACACCAAATTAGTAAAAGGGGCTGGCTGGACTAGTTCAGCTCAACCCCCCGGGGCTCCCTCCCAGCCAGGTGACTAAAAGCAGGTGGTCCCTAGAGGCAGGACTCACCACTGGGTGAGACAGGGCTCTTGTAGCCTAGAGTCCCCTCAGGAAAGGGCTGAGCCCTCGGTGTCCCCTCGGGAAAGGGCCACGTCCCCGGCCTGGGCTCCTCAAGTCAGCGTTTAATCACGTGCCAGGCACCACGCTAACTTTGTTGTCACAACAGCACAAAGAGGTGGCGACAGTTATTATCCTCATGCTGCATAAGGAGACACCGAGGCTCAGAGGGATGAAGCGTTTTGCTTGAGGTCACAGAGCTGCAAGTGGTGGGGGTGGGGTTGGCCTCTTGTCTCTCTGACTCCGGAGCCTGAGGGCTTGTCCTCTCCCATCCATCCGGGGTTGGCCAGAAACCTTGGGCAGTGTGGCCGGAGGGACAGGAAGAGGTGAGATCTGACTCCCGCTCCCCCGTGGCTCCCAGACAGAGCAGAAGGGGAGTGTGTGGCCCGCCCGGGCTGCGGGGAACTGGGGTTGGCGGGGAGCGGCGAGGGTAGGGAACTCAGCCTGGCAATGCCAGCTCTTTGCAGGAAGCACCTTCGCTTGCCTGGCTAGGCTGTGGGCAGAGGGCAGCTGTGTGGGATGCCCGCTGCCACAAGCCGGACATGGTTTCTAAGGGCAGAGGGTAAACAGTCGCTTTGGCTTCTTGGGTGTGCACCTGGGGTGACGGGTCAGCCCTGGAATATTCCGGGAAGTGGAGGAGAGCAACCAGAGGCCTTGGGTTCTCAGAGTGAGGAGGAAGGCGTGAGCTGGAGGGCCCCAGAGGAGTCACAGCAGCGGGCCAGAGTCTCCTCTTCAGGGAGGAGGGTCCTGGAGTCAGGACGTCAGGGAGGCTCGTGCTTGGCCAAGCTGGCCGTGTCTGCGCGACGGGAGAGAAAGAGGGCACCACGTGTCTCAGTAATCATTCCTCCTTTCTGGTCCCGTACTGTGCGCTGTCCACCTTCCAGTTCATTCACCACCCAACAAAGAGTAAGCGAGCAGGCTCTGGGCGAGGCCTTGGGGTGCAGCGCTGAGTGCGACAAGCTCATAGCCCTCACCTCCACGGAACTTCAGTCTAGAAACGTTGTCCTGGCCTGCTCTCATCTGTCGTTTGTGAGGTGAAGGCAGTTCGGCAAAACACAACAGAGCACGGGAGTGGGGTGGGAGGACCACACGATAGGGAGGACTCTCAGGCACTGCAGGCTCCGGGGCAAAAGAACATTGTCAGGACCAGCTGCTGGCTCTCTCTCCTGGTTCTACTCTGGCTGGGGCTTCATTCGCGTCTGGGCGTTCTCCACGGGGGACTGAAGATGCCTGCCCCAACCAGCGTCCCCGTACTCCCCCTCTTCTATCGACACCCATATACCCAATCTTAATCTGGATTCACCTCTGGGATCATTAGATGGGGGAGAGGGATTGTTCTCCTGAGGAAGAGGCAAAAACAGTGTGCCCGTGACTCAGGAGACAGGTATTCAAAGGCCAATCCAGCCAATACTAATGTAATTATAATTGTGACCTGGTGCCACAAAGAAGTACAGGGTGAGATCAGTAAATGGGAGAGTCTGATCTGGTTGGAGAAATCAAGGAAGGCTTCCCTGAGGAAGTGGCCTTTGAATAGGGATTGGGTGCATAAGCAGGAGTTAACTGGCTAAGGATGGGGAAGAGAGTGCTGAGCAGAGGGAACAGTGCAGGTGTGAGGTTGGGCGGCCCCAGGGAGAGGGCAAAAGATGATGGACAGGGTGGTGGGTTCTGCCCACATGGGTCTCTTTGTGCAGGTGATAGTAGGAATTTTGGAGTTTCCTTGAGAGCAACAGGAAGCCGCTGGAGAGTTGTAACTGGGGCTGGCATCATTGATTCTGTAACAGCGTCTCTGGCTGCACCATGGAGAACGGGTTGAAGGGGCCAGGGGATCAGTTGGTTGGCTACCCTAGTTGTCCGGGCAGGAGACGATGGTGGCTTGAATGAGGAAAGCGACACAGGAAACAGAGTCAGGTGCATGGGTTTGAAATACATTTTGGAAGTAAAATGAATAGAACTGGGTACCTGAGTGGATGGGGGTGGGGGGTGATGGGGAGAGAGAAACACCTGAAGGATGGTTTCCAGCTTTCTGGCTCGCACAGCAACCCACAGAGTGGGGAGTGAGGATTTCTGGCTCTCATTTAACAGCTCTGGAAGCCGAGGCTCTGAGGCAGGAGATGACTTACCCAAGGTCGTACAGCAGGTGGGTGGCCAAGCCCAGATTCCAACCCGGGTCTGTCTGTCATCAAAACCCATGTTCTTGAAGGAGACATGAACAGACACTTCTCAAAGAAGACATCCAGATGGCCAACAGACACATGAGAAGATGCTCAACGTCACTCATCATCAGGGAAAAACAAATCACAACCACAGGGAGATACCACCTTGCACCTGTCAGAATGGCCAAGATCAAAACCTTAAGAAACAACAAGAGTTGGCGAGGATGTGGAGAAAAAGGAAAACTCATGCACTGTTGGTGGGAACGCAAACTGGTGCAGCCTCTCTGGAAAACGGTATGGAGTTTCCTTAAAAAATTAAAAATAGAACTACCCTATGTTCCAATAATCACATTACTGGGTATTACCCAAAGAATATGAAAACACTAATTCAAACGGGTACATGCACCCCCCCCCATGTTTATTGCCGCATTATTTACAATAGCTAAATTATGGAAGCAGCCCAGTGATAGATGAATGAAGAAAAAAAGATGAGGCATATATACACAATGGGATAGTATTCAGCCATTATAAAGAATGAAATCTTGCTCTTTGCAATGGTGTGGATGGAGCGAGAAAGTAATATGCTAAGCAAAATAAGTCAGGCAGAGAAAGACAAATATCACAGTGATCTCAGTCATATGTGGAATTTAAGAAGCAAAACAAATGAACCAAGAGGGGAAAAAAGAGACCAAAAAGCAGACTCTTAACTGGAGAGAACAAACTGGTGGTTACCAGCAGGGAGGTGGGTGGGGAGGTGGGGGAAACAGGTGAAGGGGATTAACAGTACACTTCTCGTGATGAGCACCCAGTACTGTGTGGGCGTGTTGAATCACTATGTTGTACACCTGAAGCAGATATAACACTGTGTTAACTATAATGGAATCTAAAAAAAATAATAACCCCATGTTCTTCTCCATGATTCTCTCTCTGCCATTAAGGTCTCTTCTATTAAGGCTTTGGGAAACGAGTGGCAGATTTAGAGAAGCTTGGGGAACCCAAGCTCCCCTGCTAAGGGAACACCCACAATGAGTTGCTTGAGGGTTCTAGAAAGTCCACAGCCAAGAGCCCAAGTCAGAGGGCCGGTCAGAGAACAGCCTAGGGGAGGGTGACTCAGGAAGGACACTAGCCTCTTTGACCTATAAAGAAAGGGGTGTGTGTGTGTGTGTGTGTGTGTGTGTGTGTGTGTTTAGCCTGGGGAATCTCAGTGTCTCAGGACAAGCAAAGAATCTGGAGTCAGGCCTGGAGGTTCAATCTTGGCCCCGTGACTTCTGAGCTCTCTCTCAAACACTCAGTTTCCTTGCTTGTAAACTGATGTCTACAATCCCTAACTTGTAGGGTGATTGCAAGACTGAGACGAAGCCATGGAACTGAGAAGGGGTCCGTAAATCGGAGCTGTTAAAATTCTTCTATGCTAACCTTGGGGTTTGAGTGGTACTGAGAGAGTCAAGCAGGTTTCCCTGTCTGGGATTCTAGGCTGGGAAGTCCCAGAGGTGGGGATACTGCCGACAAATGCCCAGAGCACATGGAAGAAGTGGTGGGGACCAGTGCTGGCCTGGGGACCTTGAGCTGGTACCCTTATTCTCCACGGCTCAGGAAACTTGTTCTTCTCCAGGAAGCCTCCCCAGCATACCCCAACCCACGCGCTCCTGCGTTCCTGCAGACTTGATTGCTCGGTGGACCTCAGTGGACAAGGCTGTCTTCTTGCTGAGCTGACCTTCACGAATGACCACTCGGCCCCCAGAAAGTGAGACTCAGTAGAGTTGCCCAACCAGCTGAGTGACCTGGAGTAACTTAACCTCACTGTCCCTCTGTTAACTCAGGGATCCAGAGGAGATAAGACCATCTTTCCCGGAGTGTGTTTAAGGATTCAATGAGGTAATGCATGTGAAATGCCTGACACAGCCATAAAGAGCGCTTCCTGATGGGTTATCATCATAGATTTGTGTTTGTCTCCCTTTCTAGGCCAGGAGCCTCACGGAAGGTAGGGATTATACCTCCGTGACTTCTGGTGCTCAGAGCCTGGAAGGATGCCTGACACACAGTCGGTGCTCAGTGAAGGCCTGTTGAAGAAACGTACTTCCCTTCTTGGTGTCCCCAGCAGCACCTTGCAGGCGACGGAGATTCAGGATGGGGTAAAGCTTGGGAAGATGGTTTTGGGGATCAGATAGCTTTTGGGTCCATACCCTTCCTCTGACTCATAACAGGCATGATACTTTAAGTCACTCCACTTAATCTGCTTTCTTCTCTGCAAAATTGGATTAAAGGGCCACCTCCCAGGGTTCTGTGATGATTCACTAAATCATGTAACTCATGCGTGTGCAGTGTTTAATGCAGTTCTTGATGGGAGCTGTAATTATGATGATCAATGATTAACTCCCATGTATGCGGCTGCCCAGTGCAGTGGGCCTGTGTGGGTGGCTTTCCCGGGATCTTTCTCCTCCCTGCCCCCTGCCCTTCTGGATAGCCTTGATTTTGATTTGGGGAGCCATGCATCTCCAGCGACTGACCCTGCTTCTGTACCAGGCAGAACTGGGGCTAAGTCAGTAAGCGCATTTCAACCCCCTGGCTCAGTGACTGGTTTACAGTTGGGCGTGTAACCCATACATGTCACATTAGAGTGAACCTCAGGACTTTTGCTGGGGATTCTGGGACAAAGATGGTTCTCTGATACTCTGCTGAGCACAAATGAGTTGATCTTTGTCTTGGTAACCGCTGGCACACGTCTTGAGACTATAGATAGGGAAGCCAGTGTTGAAAGAGACAAGTTGAGTGAGAGAAAGAAACTGGGCCCTTACTGGCACTGTTAAGCTGCTGGATCAAGCTTTTCCTGAAGGACTTTTTTAAAAAAGTGAGCCAATAAATTGCCTTTATTATGTATGGCTATTTGAATTGGGTTTTCTGTTCCTAGTGACCAAAATCATCCTTACGGATACAACCCATACATTTCTCCACCTTGTGTAGCTGTCACTTCCTTTCTGTGGGTGGGGTGACATCGGCTCAGGCCACATTTCCTCCATGAGCACATGGACTCTGTGAGAACCAGCTGACGCTGCTGCCTGTCGGAAACCAGACCACCCAGGAGCCTAAAGATTATGGAAACATAAAGAAAACCAGAGCAGGGAAAAATCCAAGTGAATGCTTCCAGAATAACCAAAAAGTTAAAAAAAAAAAAAAAAGTGGTGGCAACTCTCTAATAGCAAAATAATTGACCACTACCCTCCTGATGGAAGAGGGCGTATCCCCATCTAAGCCACCTGAAGGGTGTGTCGTCTTCGTAGGGCATATTCGTTGCTTCCGGCTGCCAGCATCAGTTCCCCTGTAGGCTAGCACTCTGGTTCTTTCCTGGGGTGCAGGAGTCTCACCTTCCCTAGCTAAAGGTAAGCTAACAGAAGCTCCTTTACCAGAATGGAATCTTGAACTGAAGAGCCTGATCCACCCATCCCTGAGTCCAGATCCCGACCATGTTATTCTGGTCACGAACCCAATGTTGTACCTTTTGCTGTTTAACCTCTGCAACATCCTTGGTCCCCAAGACTGGGGTACCAGCCCCCTACAGATTCTGGGAGCTCTCAGTAGCTTTCCAATATATTTCCTTTTGCCGAAGCAAGCAAGGTTCATTTCTGTTGCTTGCAACCAAAGAGTCCTCACCGATACGCCTGCAGAAGGGGCTGTGACAAGGTTGCAGAGGGGTCTGTGACTGAGAAGCCTTGTCAAACACAGGCTGGGTGATTTCGAACCAGGTTCTGGTTATCACGCGATGGGTGGTTTTTGGGGAAGGCCGACTGGCATAATTGTGAAGGGTCCTCAAGGTCATAGTGCATCGTCAGGCATCAGGCATTGTCTGCAGACTGGATGCATGCAAATATATTGATGTGGAAGTGGTGAATGAGACACAAATCAGTTTCAAGGAATTCCTGAAATCACATTAAAAAAAATTATTAGGTATTTTATCATCTAACCGACACTAAATGTAAAATCTGGGAAAATATTCACACGGAAAAGGGTGGCTCTGCGTGAAAAATGTTAGAATCACAGCTGGAGGGGTATGACGCGCAAAGGCTGGGTCCTGCAGGATCACAGCGGCCAGCCACCGTTCCCGCCACGCAGGATCCACTTTCCCTCCCTCCACCGCGGCACCCTGATGGGGCTCTGGGGGCCTGGCTCCTCCTACTGGCTCCAGAGGTGGCACGTGACGCAGGTCTGGCCAATCAGAGCGTTGGATTTTCCTGGCCACAGTGATTGGCTCAGAGAGGGGGACATAACCCAATCAGAGCCAATAAGAAGCAGCGAGCGTTTAGCGGGGGCTGCTGGGAAGGAGCATTTAAACCTGAAGGGGGGCGAAGGTCTGCAATGGCCCAAGGTGAGGGTGATGCTCTGCGATGGGCCTTGCGTGTGACTGGAGCCAGCGCAGAGGAGAGGGAGTGAGCTGGAGAGAGAGGAGCTGGGTCGTGGTAACACGGATTGGACGCCTGGGTTGCAGGAGCCAGAGAATCCCATCTTCTTAAGCCACCCCCGGGCCCTAAGGGACACGTGGGAGGGGTGGTGCTGGAATTCTGAGACTCATTTAGCAAAGCATCCGGTTGTCATCACCCCCGATAGACTGGCTTCTTGGAAAAGACACATTCGGTGTAATTCAACCAAGATGGAACCGGGACCTGCTTTCCTTGTAGGGTGTGGGTTCCACTGGCCCCCGCCCCCCTGAGGGGACTCATTTTAGAGTTGCCAGATTTAGCAAACAAAATACAGGACTTCTCCTTAAATTTGAAGTTCAGGTAAACAATAAGCTGGTTTTTGTTGGTGGTGGTGGTTTTCTTTTCTTTTCTTTCTTTTTTTTTTTAATTTTTTTTTTTTTTTTTTAGTCTAAGTATGTCTCAGGTAATATTTGGTACATACTTATACTAAATAATTATTCATTGTGTATCTGAACTTCCTGAGTTCAGATACTGAAGTTCAGGAACTGAGCATCCCGTGTCTTTTGGGGCAGACCTCCCCAGACTTCCTAAGAAGTCGCCTTGGACAGGTTTGTTCGCACGAGGTGAAGGAGGAGAAGGCAGGCACGGTGCACGTGAGCTGTCTCTGGATGGAGTGGAAGCCTGCAGATGTGGGAGGCCACTGGGGAGGAGCTGAAGAAGGGGCGAGGGAAGAGAACGGAGAAGAGTGGGGTCGCCGAGGATGTCAGCGGTGAGGGCCCTGAGGCCCAGCAGGGGAGGCGTACCTGGCATGGCAGTCAGTGAGCCTGCAGTGACCGCGACCCCCTTGAAGAAGAAGCTCTCCTGTCCTCATCCCTGCTCAAGGAATTCGTGTTTGCACCTTATGACCCTCCAGCCACAGCTGGACAAGCATGGGCCCTTGACCCAAAGGCAGTCAATCCAGGGCCAGACCTGACTCGGTGACAAGAGCTGACGTGGCCTGAGTACACACCATCCTGAGCTTAGAGATGAGGAGAGGCCGCAGTCGGCGGTGGGAATGGAAGCTCGATGGAGACACGGAGGGTTTGGGGAGGCCAGGAGAGGTCTGCGCACAGGGATGTGGTGAGGGAGGGAAGCTGGGAATGCAGAGGCTGTGAGGTCGGGGAGCTAGGTCCTCAACTAGGTCTTGGGGCTCCAGAGATGACCTCACTCTTGAGAAGCTCCCGGTTTAGCGGGAGACGTAAAGGAAGGAGACTTCAGCTTTTCCTGGCAAGCCGAGGGGGGCCTCCTGGAGAAGGTGGCCCTTAAGCAGGGCCACGCAAGATGAGCAGAAGTTTGCCGGGGAAGAAGGCAGGAAAGACATTGGAGAGGAAGGCACGGAGAAACAAGGGTTCCTGCTGTGTTCGGGGAGAGAAGCGGTTGGATTAAAGGTGAGGGCTTGGAAGTTGCTGGTCTGGACGTGACACGTGGGCAAGGGTGGCCAAAGAGAGGGCGGAGACCAGGGCCACCGGCTGCTGCTCTGGGGGGGCCAGGTGGGTCCGTGAATGAGCTCAGGTGTGAGCAAGATCCTGTGTCCTTCCGGGGCTCCTATTTCCCAATTTTCAAAGGGCAGGGATCCAGTGAACTGTTCTCTTAAATAAACCGCTGGGAAATAATGAAGAGAAAATGTCACCATGGCCAACTGGCAAGTCCAGAGTCTGCCCAAAGCAGGGGCTCTGGACCCCGGCTACCCGCTGGACCCACCAGGGGGGCTTTTGTGACCTAGGATTGCTGGAGCCCGTCCCTGGGGAATCTCAGTCGGTCCAGGGTGGAGCCCAGGCAGCAAAATAGTTCGGTAGCTGCCCAGGTGCGGCTACTAAATTGAATCTAACTCGATTCTGAGGGACAGCCAGGGCGGAGAACCACTGGCCCCCACGGAATGCCAGCTGATGGCTTGTGGGAATGTATCTTCCCAAATCTTTGGGTTTTTCAGGAAAAGCCAGAAAGCTGAGTTTTTCTGTGAAATCTCCTCATTTAAAATGTCGGCTCAACTTAAACGGGGAAAAACTGGGGAGTATTTACTGTGGACTGTTCAAAGCTACTTGTCCTCACACCAGCTCCATGAGGTGTCGACGTCAGCTTTGCAGACGGGGAAGTGGAGGCACGGAGATGCTATGTAACCCACCCGAGGACACGGAGCCGGAAAGTACCAGGCTGGCTCCAGAGGCCATGCTTTTAGCCACAGAACCTGTCTGCGGCCTGGATCTGGCCCCCGGCCCAACAGTTTGCGGGCCTCCCGTGGGTAAGAGAGGAGCCTGGGGCAGAGTCCTGGCCGAGGTGAGAAAGGCGGCAGCGGCGGCCAGAGGGTGGAGGCCTCCCCGACTGCTGCCATCAGACGCTCATGCGATGAATGAAGATGGAGCCCTCTGCCTTCTGTGATGGCCTCAGGCATCTCCGCAGCCCCACGTGGCCCTGCCCAGGGAGGGGAGCCCGGCCGCTCTGCTTCGTGCAAGGCCTGGCAGGTTCAGACTTGGGTCTTCATCAAATGCCCTGGTGGCGCTGGCTGGGCCCAGATGCTGCTGATAAATGGGATCACCTGGCGGTGGGGCCGTTGGCGGGAAGCTGCAGGCTTTGTTGTGGCGACTCAGGGCGGGTCACCACCTGACAGCAGCTATCACACCTTGTGGGCTCCAGGCTGGGCCCCGGGGGTGTCTCTGTATGAGGCTGGTGGGACCCACCCCGGTGAGCCCTCATCTTGGAATCACCTTATAAGGAGACGTTACCTTCCCGCAGGCTTTGAGGATGGGGCCGGTGGGCATTCCGGGTGAGGCGAGAGAACGGACTCGGTCAGCCAGGGTTGTTCTGTCCATTTTACAGGTGAGGAGATCGAGGCTCAGAGGTGAAATGGTTGGCCAAGGTCTTGTGGCGTGTAGGCGGAACTGGGGTTTGAGTCCAAGTTGTTCCCTGGCTGTTTACCTTCTCTAGATATGTTCTGGATCCCAGATCCCACTCACTCGGGACCCCAAGGCCTCGTGGGTCAGGGCTGTGCACACCCCAGTGGCACGTTTACAGGTCACGGGCAGCTCGGACAACCCCACGGAGAGATGACAAGGCTATGGCGACGTGGGTGTTTGTACAGATGAGTCGCGGAGAGACTCGGGCTGGCCATTGTTAACACACCCTCGAATCATAGAATGGATCTGTGGCCGCTGGAGTGAATCATTTCGGTTGAGTTAAAAATAAGAACAAAGTTCTAGTTATTTATTTATTTTTATCTAGCTGAAGAGCAGCGGCTTCTTTTGTTTTCCAGCTTATTTTTAGCTTCATAAAACTAGTTCAGACACCAACATTGTCGTCTTTTCATCTCTGCTAAGAACTCCCCTTCCTGGCCCTCTGCAGACGGGCTCCCCAGGTGGCATCGGGGCCGGTGTTTTTGTTGCTTGACTCTCTTTGCTCGTGTGTGGGGGCCCTGCTGGGGATGGGCATAGGCCGTGCCCAGAGGAAGGTCCCACCAAGGGGAGGGTCTGAACCTGGGTGCCGGGGAGTTTCCTGGGAGAGCCCCCAGGGCCCAGGCAGGGCCATTTCCCAGGAGGGTCCTCTTCGGTGGAGTAGGCTGGGTAGCAGGTGGCTGGGAGTCGGCTGCGTGGTCGTAGGGAGGGAGGAGGTGGCTGCCCCGTGTTTAGCGAGAGGCTAGTCTTGCACCTTTGGACACTTTCCAGTCGGGTCCTGCCTTGTCTGCCGCCCCCCCCCCGGCCCCCCACCCCCCACCTCCCAGTCTCTCCGCCCCCTGCCCTGTGCCCCACTTGCCTTGCCACTCAGCAGTCCCTCCCGGCCATTTGCTCTCCCAGGATCCCTGTTCCTTACTTGCAGGGATAACCTGTGTGAAAGAGCCCAGCACCAGGTTCAACACATAACTGGTGCTTAAAAGCACACTTTCCTCGCTCTGTACGTGGAAGCATGGCCCTCTTAGCTCTAGCGGAATCCTAGTATGACATAAGAGGCACAGCGCCAAGACAGAGAAGCCTCTAGCCTGCGTGCATGGAAGAAGCAAGGTTTGGGGCCTATTGCAGAGGTAGTCAGTTGGGTTTTGACTGTCCCAGGATCCCTGGTGGAACGTGTGACCTGTGAGAAGCCAGGTGGGACTCTGAGTGAGATGTCTCTGGGGCTGCCGGGATGGACGCAAGCCCTCCTTCTCCTGGACTTCAGTCTCCACCTGCTTCTCCTACCAGCCTTCTACTCTGTGAGCTCTCCGCAGCCTCCTGGTGAATGCCTCTCCAGCAGAAGGAAGCTAAGTTGGATTCTGTTGCTGGCAATCGAGGGTCCCTAGGGGAGACGTCCCTCAGATCTGCAGCTGTCCCCTCCCCCATCCTGGGATAGGAGAGCCCAGTGCCTCTTCTGTGGCAGCTGGACGGAGGGGAGGGCCGTGGTGAAGGTGCCTGGAGGAAGGGGGAGGCTCCGTCTCGGCCCAGATGGGACCCCAAGGGTCAGTTAGTTCAGTCCCTGAGTGAACTGCCAGGGAGGGACAGCCTAATCTAGGCGGCCCGGACTTTGCATAGCGGGGTCTCCTAGTCACAGGCCTAATCCTTTCTGCGGGGCTTGGGGTATGTGGGGTCGGGGGAGGGACTGCCCCTTATAGGCTGGCACAATGACCGGAACCGCATTCCAGGTGCCCGGAAGTGAATCCGTGAGTGGGGAAAAATGAGGCCCTAAAGCTGGCAGGAGGTGGGGGAGAGAGGCAGGCCCAGGCCTTGGAGCCCATGCCTGTTCTTCCTGAGCAGAAAGGGAGAAGGGGAGCAGGAAGAAAATTGCCTTGGAGCTAGATGGTTCTAGATTTGAGTCTCCCTCTGCCACCAGTCTGCTGATAGGTGGCCTCATCTCTCTGAGCCTCAGGTTCCTTGTCTGTAAAATGGGAATAATCCTAACAGCTTTCACCTGTGACACGTTCATACGGGTGCCTGGCACAAGCAGGGGGTCCACTGATGTTTGCTTTTATTGTAAAGAAGAGTAAGCCCACTTCAGACCAAGCTGGGTACATTCCTTAAGGAACCGGGCTTGGCCGTAATTCCAGTTCTGAGCGGACAGATTTGGGGCAACTGGCTGTGGGCATCTTCCTTGGGTGTCAGTTTGCTCATCTGTAAAATGGGGATACTAGCACTTCATGTTTCAAGAGTAGACGTGAGGATTAAGTGGCATCATTCACAGAAAGTGCTTAGCACCGGCTTGGCACATAGTAGGTGTTCAGTAGATGTCACTTCCCCCTCCTTACCGCCTCCCCCTTTGTACTGGACGTGGAGGTGGTGGAGTCAGAGAACCAGGTTCTGGCCCAGGCTTGCCACTAAATTGCTGGGCTTTCTTTGTGTAGGATCCTGACCTCTGGGTCTCAGTTGGTCTCCCATCTGTTAAATGACCTTGGACTTGGTGGTCCCGCTTCTGACTGTAAAATTCCATTCTGTGAAAATGAAAACCTCGCTACTTAAAGGACCGAAGGCAGCTAGCTGCTGCTTGCTTGGGAGGGGCTGTCGCAGAAGGAGCCTGCGCTCTTGCTTTGGAAGACCCCTCGAGAAGCCCATTTGGTTGTCAAAGAGGAAGGTCCCCAGTCGCACCCTCGTCGGGCATGGTCTGGAAGAAGGTCATCACTGAGTGAAGGATGTGGCTCTGTGTAAGAGGAGCAGGAGTTGGGGAGTTACCTGGCGGCTGCCGCAGGGACACTTTGGGAGGCCGTGGACTGGGACCAGGGTCGACACGAACAGGGGCTTTCGACAGAGAGGGGCTTGGGAGCATGCGGGCAGCCAGAGCCAGGGAGCAGGCTGGCAGGGAGGGCCCCAGCATGTTCCGGACAGTAAGTGACACATTCGCTTTGCTGTGGCTGCTGGCTGGGTCCAGAGCCCTCTCCTTTCCCAGAACCTTCAGCAAGGCCTATTGTGCACATAGCCTTGAGTCTGCGAGGCTCTGGGGATGAGGTGGTCAGGGCAGAGGCTGCACGCAGGAGCAGAGCAGGCTGGCAGATGGCAGGATGCAGTGGAGACGTGCTTCAGGCCAAGAACAGAACCGGGAACTGGGAACCGTAGCCTCCTAGGGGGTCTCAGGGATACCAAGAAGGGTACAGGACTTCTCACGGTATGGGGCAGGGGCTTGGAACGTTATATTTTGAAATTAAGGCCACGGCAAATCTAGAGGACACGTAGACGCTGGGGTTATGGCTGTGTGTTTGTATGGCTTGGATTGGCAGACAGGAGTGGACGTTCCCCATTGGATGGAAGTGAGGGGAGGGATGGTGCGACTCTGGCCGCGAGTGGGTGAGCAAGAGTTTGGAGACAGGGACTTGGGGCTTGGGTGTCGCTGCAGAGGGCACTGGGTTTGGGTCCCAAAGGGCCTGGCAGGCTAGGTCTTTTTCTTTAGGTGACGGGGGCCACGGAGGACTTCGGAGCAGGAGAGGGACGAGGAGCAGGCTGGCCGTGGGGAGACGGCCCCAGCGGCACGTCTTGGACGGACCGGAGTGGGCTGGAGACAGGCAGGCAGCGGGGAATGAGCACTTGGTGTTGAGAACAGTTCACCGTAGGGGTTTTGCTGTGGCCACACCAACTCAGGCGCGGGTGGTCACCAGGCTGGGGTGCGATGCAGCCCCTCGCGAGCGGGCACTTGGGTCATGGTCCTGGAGGCAGCCTGACCTCACCTGTAACGGTTGCCAACTTCCTCCAGCCTCCAGCTTTTTGGTGACTCAGCCCTTCTGAGGACCCAACACAGACTCGGAATTTTTAAAGTTCTGTGATTTCAGAGGTGACTCAGTGAAAAGGGCAGAGCCAGGGAAAGGGGATCTCTCACCCCCAGAACTTTTATGCAGTTCCCAGATCTTCATGGGTCACAGCCAGCGTCCCGTGACCACACCAGCCGATCTCGTTTTCTAGATGGGGAAACTGAGGTCTAGAGAGGGGAAGGGACCTGTGCAGGCTTGAGTGGCTGGAGCAAAGGCCCGGGTCTGGGTCAAGTTCAGTCACTCTTTGTGACCGTGGGTGAGTCTCTTCTCTCGGGCCTCTGTTTCTTCATCGGTAAAATGAGGTAACCAGGTCTGCCCTAAAAGCCCATCTTCTCTCATCCTCTGGCTCCTTGCCTTCCTCCCCCTCCCCGTCGACTCCGTCCTTCCCCAGGCCTTTGGTCCTGTGTGCGGGTCCTGGATGACTTTATAGCTCACAGGATCTCTGCCACCTCTTCCCCAGCCCTTCTAGGACCCTGCTTCCCTTGGGGACACTCCTTCCTAAGCCTGTCATCTTCTGTCAGGCTGGGGTCCTCCTCAGTTCTGCCCCCCACCAACCTGCCTGCCACCCTCCACGTCCCTTGAAGACTTGGCTCACGCCCTTCCCTCCACCCTGTGCCACCACCACTGTCACCCTGCCCCTGGGCCTTGCCCCTCAGCCCTGCCCCCTCTGAAGCTCTAACTCCCAGCCCTCCACCCTGATGGTGACCACTTCCCACCCTGCTGGACCCAGCACGTAGACACCGAGAACCTCAGTGCAGCTCTCCTGAGCACCCCCTTTCCCTCCACAGGGGCTCCATCTGTGCCAAAGCCCCCGTCCCCGTCACCCACCTTTCTCTTTCCATGGCTCGCTCCCCTGAGAGTTGCCGAAGAAACGCACCGCCAAGCTTACTGCCGCTCCTGAGATGGTTTCCAGTCTCAGTGGGCCCTCAGCAGTCCCTTCAAGCCCTTTTTTTTGTGGCAGGTGGACCCCCCTCCAGGCCCTCTTCACTACCTTCCTCAGTCCCCCTGCTCCCCAAGAGGTGACTGTGCCCCTTGCCCCCTAGGCAAGAACCCAGGCCTTGGCGGGGACATCCTTGGTTTCCCACGCCCAACCATCCACCCCCACCAGCCATACTCTGTCCTCTAGTCCACAGGTGGAAGCCGCCTGTGTCTCTTCTGACCCTTGCTCCCCACCCCGGGGCCTCACACCTCCCTGTTCTCTCCCCTCCCCTCCCTTCTCGGCCCAGCCCTCACAGCCTGTTAGGCCTGGTCCTCACGTCTCTCGATGAAGGACCCCAAACGTCCCTCCATTTGTCATCTCTCTGGGTACCAAGCGGGTCCCAGGTATGGTCGGCCGGCACGTCTTCATCCCCCCGCCCCCATTCACGCTACAAGCCACTGTCGTCTCCCCTCTCCTGTCCTCCTGCAGACCTCATCGCCAAATCCAGTGGTTAACCTTTTACACGTTAGCTGAGGCATCTTGCTATTTTTTTTCCTTTTGGAGAGTTCTTTCTTCTGTGTTAGAGCCTGCCAGTGGCCTCCCCTACAGCCGTTCTCCCGGGGTCCTTCCTGACAGAAGCCAGACCTCCAGGAAAGCAGGGTGCTGTGCCGAAAGGCCGCATTTCCTAACCTCCCTGGCACCTGGGGCTGGCCAGTGAGGTGTGAGCTGTGGGGGAGAGTGGGAGGGGCCTTCCAGGAAAGCTCCTTGAAAGAATCTGGGCAGTCTCAGCTAGGAGACTTTTGCTTCTTCCTTCTTGCTGCCAGAACGTGAACGTGATGGCTAGACCTGCAGCAGCCATCTTGTGACCACGAAGTGACCTTGAGTGTGAAATCAGGGCTAAGAGTAGTGGAGCCAGAGACAGAGAAGCCTGAGTCTCCGATGGTGATGGGCTGCCTCCCTCCACACCTCTTTCACACAGGAGAAAACGGAAACTGGGTCTTGAGTCAGCCACCGATTTGGGTTTCCTGTCGCTTACAGCAGAATCCAGTCCCGGGCTCTGCAACCTTAGGACGGTTTTCTGGCTTTCCTCCTCTCTCTCGGGCTGCTCCTCGCCTGTGTCCGTTTGTGGGTGCCTTCGTGGCTCCGCTCCTAAAACGTAGGGACCCCAGGTTTCCGTTCTTGGCCCTCCCCCTCTTTTCCGTATCCCACACTTCCTAAGGAATCTCGTTCTGGCTTGCGGCTTCGCATCAGATGCTGCTGGCTTCCACCCTGCAGCACAGACTCCCCCAGACCTACGGACTCCGGTCTTCAGCCAGGGTGTCCCACGGAAGCCTCAGGCTCAGGGGCCTGCACGTTCTTCCTCGTGCCGATTTCCCCTCCCGGGGCTCCCGGCTCAGCCGGCGAGCCCTCATCCGCTCAGGTGGCCGCGCTGCAAGCCCGGAGCCGTTCTCCCCGTTCCCCCCGGGTTCCCACCCCCTCCGCTCCTCCCCTGCTGCCATTCACCGAGATCTAGCAATTTACTGCTTCACACCCTTTAGGACGGCTGTTATCAAAACCCAGAAATAACGAGCGCTGGCGAGGATGTGGAGGAATCGGAGCCCATGTGCCCTGCTGGGTGGGAGTGGGGAGCGGTGCAGCCAGCGGGGAAGACGTAGCAGGGCCTCAAAAAGTGAAACTTGGAATCGCCGTAGGATCTGGCAGTTCTGCTTCAGAGCATAAACCCCAAAGAACGGAAAGCAGGGCCTCGAAGAGATGTTTGCACCCCTCTGCTCAGAGCGGCGGCGGCCGTCGCAGGCGGCGGGAGCGGCAACCCAGGTGGCCACCGACAGACGAACGGGGGACCGGAATGCGGGCCGTCCGTGCAACGGACCGTTATTCAGCCTCGAGAAGGAAGGGGATTCCGACACCGGCTACAGCACGAATGACTCCGAAGACGTTATGCCAAGTGGAATGAGCCAGTCCCCAAAAAACCCAGTGGGAAAGAGTGAGGGGCACGGCCTCCTCTGCAGTAACAGTTCACACTTTTCAGGATTTTTTTTTTTCTTTTTGCTAAAATTGGGCAACTCCTGTCGCCTCTCTGGCTCTCGTTTTCCTCATCTAAAAACAAAAAATGGAAATTTAAATAGTTGTTTCTCCCTCAGGTTTTTGGGAGACGGGTCCTTCGCAAGGATGGCTGCGACAGTGGCTCGAAGATGAAAAGGTCCCGTGCCCTTTCGCAGGCTTTGCGGCCTCTCCGGGGGCGTCTGGCGCAGGTGCGGGAAGGATTGCTAACCCCAGCTGACGGACAAGAAAGACGTGGACAGATATGCCATCTTCCTGCAGGTGGTGAGCGGGACGTGGGACCTACGCGGAGGTTTTTGAACTAAGCCCAGCAGCCCTTCTGACTTTACCTAGTAGATGGAAGCCCGCAGATAAGGGACTAAATAATTGGAAGTTAGGACTAAGGAAGGGAGAGTTCAATGGTGAGGGAGCGAGCGCTGGGGGAAGGTCATCACGTTACCGGCTTAGAGGACCAGAGGAGGAAAGTCAGTTGCCCAGAGTCACAGAGCAGGTTGGTCACATAGCAGAGCTGAGTCCAGAACTTAGCTACAATGACAGGGGAATGACAAAAAAAAAAAAAAAAAAAGCCCCAACGAACACTATTGCATCCACTAGGTAATAGCTGTTCTTACTTAAAAAAAAAAATTTTTTTTTACACTTATTTATTTTTGAGAGAGAGAGAGAGACACACACACAGAATGTGAGTAGGGAGCGGGGGAGGGGCAGAGAGAGAGGGAGACACAGAATGTGAAGCAGGCTCCAGGCTCTGAGCTGTCAGCACGGAGCCCGACGCGGGGCTCCGACCCACTAACTGCAAGATCGTGACCTGAGCTGAAGTCGGACGCTCACCCTACTGAGCCACCCAAGTGCCCGGGTAATAGGTGTTCTGTATGTAGTCAGGCAGAGTCGCCCCAAGCGATTATGAAGGGTTAAGTACCTCCGTGACCGTTTGCAGGTGTCGAAGTAGCTCAGTGAGGTGGCCCCCCCTTGTCCAGAGCTCATGCTCGCTTAGTGGGAAGCCAGCTTTTGAACCCAGGGCCGACACCAGAGCTGGTGTTCTCAGTCACTCTGTCCCACCTCCGCACTTAACCCGTGTGTGTGCGAGTCTCTCAATGTAGCGTATCGACCAGGTGCTTTGAAGCCCCAGAGAGCAGGGTCAGGGCAGGCGGCCAGGCCATTGCTGGGGGCCAGCTGTCAGCCCCCCAGCCCAGGGGCAGCCAGGTACGCAAAGATTCCATCCTAAGGAGCGTGCGGCACAGGGTGGGGGGAGTGCGTTGGCCAGGGGCGGGGGTCAGGAAGTGTATCCTTGCCACCCAGATCTCCGTTTCTCCATCACAAAATATAGATGTTAACCGATCCCTAAGGTGCTTCCCAGTCCCACATTCCTGGCCTCCCCTCAAAGAGTTCTGGGTTGACGTTTGGTGGCCGGGGGGGGGGGGGAAGGGGGAGCCAGCTGGCCCCTCCCCCTACCCCAAGGTGTGAGCCACTCGGGGAACAAGGAACGTGGGGCTGGCTGTCATGGCAACCCTGTGTTGCGAAATGACGTAATTGGAGTTCCAAACGTGTGAAATCAAATACAACATCCGAAAACACAGCCTGGGGGTCGGCATGGCAACCGTGGGGCACCAGGATGGGCAGGCGCTCCCGGCCCCCCCCTGCAGCAGCCAGCCTGGCTTGGCCACCTGGGCGGCACAGAGGGCACACTGCCCCCTCTCCACACGGGCCGGGCCTCCTCTCTCTCCTGGGGCCTCTGCCAGACCCTCTGCTGCCGCCCCTTCCCCCTCTCTTCTCCCTCCTTTTGCTTCTCTGGGAGACACTGTGTACAGGTGGTTAGGGGGCTGATTAGCATCAGACAAATCCGAGTTCGCGTCCTGACACGTGGCCGCTGTGGGGTCTTGGGCAATCGGCGTTACCTCTTGAATTGTACTTGCCTTAGATGTGAGCTGTTGCCCCGTACTTTCTCCTTCTTCTTTCCCTCCGCAATTCCTGTCCCCGCCTTCCACCTTGCCCTCCTGGGCACCGTCGGGCACCAGAGTGACAGTGGTCTGGGTCCTGGACATCCCGCTAGCTTATCAGTCGGGCCTGGAACGGCTTTGCCTGTGATCACATTCTTAGGTCTCCCCTTCTCTGGACCTTGGTTCTCTCCTCTCTAAAGTCAGGGCATGCCCATTCGTCCCTTTCAGATTGTGGCCCCCCGGGTCATCTACTCTGGCCTCACCTGGGTGCAGGTTAGAAGTGCACATCCTGGGGCGCCTGGGTGACGGAGTTGGGTAAGCGTCCAACTCTTGATTTCAGCTCAGGTCATGATCTCATGGCTGTGAGATCGAGCCCCACATCAGGCCCTGCTCTGGGCATGGAGCCTGCTTAAAATTCTCTCCCTTCCTGCTTCTCTGTCTCTCAAAAAAAAAAAAAAAAAAAAAAGCGCACATTTGTGAACTCTTCCCCTTGATATTTGGACTCCATGGGTCTGGGGTGGGGCCCAGAAATCTGTGTTTTAACAGGCTCTCCAGGTGAACTTGAGGGACACTCCAGTGTGAGATGCCGGGAGAGGATGGTTTCTGGGGCTGAGGCCGGTTCTGATCGGCTGCCTTCTGGGGCCGCGCTTTATCTGCCCCGCAGCACCGCCGGCACCAGGCCAGGGCAGCCTTCCTCTGGTTTCTCTCTCAGTCCCTCGCATTCGTTCAGCCAATAGATATTTCTCGTGCGGGGCCCTATGCCGGGGGCCCTCCCCACGGCCATGAGGAGCCGGCCCCGCCGCGCGTTTGGGGGGACCCTGGCAGCCGGCCCACCTGCCTGTGACTCAGTTTCTTCACGTGTAAATGGGAGAGCTAGAGTGGGGTTCAGGTGACAGGATGACGAGGGTGCCTTCTCCGGGGACTGGTGGCGTGCCGGCCACCATGCTAGATGCCTCGTGTGGCTACCTCACTTCATGTTCCCCCTACCTTCCAGGGGGGGCTGTTTCCCTCATTTCACGGGTGAGGAAATTGAGGCTCAGAGAGGTGACTTGGCTCACCTGTGATCACTCAGCAAGCAGCCAGTCTGGGATTTAGACCCTCCCTGGGCTCCCCACACCCCTCCAGGTGCTGCCCCCTTCCCCTGCCCCCCCCCTCCCTCCTTGAGCCACACTTCCACTCCCTACCTCTCCCTCTTCCTTGTCCGTTTTCCATCAAAAGGTCTAGAGAGAGTTTTCTGCGGTCACCGTCTCCATTCTTCACTTGCCAGGCACTTTTTAACCCCCTGCAGCCAAGCCCAATGGTCTTGACCTCCCAGCGGCACGGAGGCCGCTTGCTCCCTCCTCCTGGACTTCACTTCCCCCCACCCCTCCTGCTTTCCCGAATCTAATTGAAAGGATTTTTAAAAACCCAAGCGTCTGTCGAGTACCTGCCGTATGTCTTTTCTGCACTGAGTGCAGGATACTCGGGGAACAGAGCCTCGAGGACCTTGTCCTCCTGAGCGGGGAGCACAGCGGGGAGCGCACTCCTCAGTCTGCACCTCTCTTCCCGCTCTCAGCTGGTGGCTGCTGGCATTCTCCCACCCCACCCCTGCTGGCGGCTCCTCTCTGCAGCCTTTCTTGACAGTCCTGTCTGCTCCCTTGGCCTTTGCCTCCAACTGGGACCTGAAGAGTCTTCATCCCCCAGGCCAGAACATTCTACAGTGAATTCTAGCTGGGACGTCCGCAGGCCACCTGGATCCCACCACGTGCGCCTAACTGTTCTCTGGATTCCAGGCATCCTCTCCAGGCCCTCCCCCACAGAGTTCCTTCTCTACGTCACGTTTGTCCGACTGTGACCGCTCGGCACCACGGGGTGGAATCCGAATTCTTTCACCTGCCCAACTCCTACTCATCCCGTGAGGCTCAGTCCAGGATCACCTCCCCCGGGAAGTCCTCCAGATTGAGCAGGCGACTGCTCTGTGTGCTCCTTAGCACAGAGGCTCCCCTCCAACATGGCAGGATCCTTGAGCCCAGGGCCTGGCACAGAGTCGGGCACCAGTAAATGTGCCCTTGAAGCCAAGTGGCTGTAGGAGCTCACAAACAATCCAAATCACCGGTTTTTACCACAGGGATCCTCGAGACCCAGAGTCTCAAACGGATTAGCAGCAGAGCCTGGATCCCATTTCAGAGTCTGTCACGTCAGAGCCCAAGCCCAGGATGGTAAGAGGCCGCCGATGCGACAGTGCTCGGGCTTGCCGAGTTATCCTGTGGCTCCATCGCATTCCAGACTTTTTCCCTCTGGATGGGTGCAGTCGGTTCTTCGTACCTGTCCAGTGAGGTATTTTTCACAGCAAATAGGTGAGTATTCACAAAGTGCCTACTGTGCGCCGGGCGCCAGGAGGGACGTGGAGGTCGTCCCGCATCCGGCCCCTTGGCCTCTGCTCAGAGTGCCGGGCGTGGAGCGGGTGCTTGTTGAGGTCGGCACTGCCCGGAGGACATGCCAGTTGCACCCTAGGGAGCGGTGCTGGCTTGGGTGGAGTCACTGCAACCCCTTGAGGGCGCAGAGGCGAACAATCGGAGGGAGGAATCAGAGCAGCGAAGGCGTTTGGCCCCAGACCACAGCCCCCTCCACCTCCAGTGCCGGCCGGACCAAAGCCCCCGCTTCCCCAAGGGCTCAGGGGCTTGGGTTCTCCCCTCACCTCCAGGGCCCACCTGGCCGAGCACTTCTCGGAAGGGGTCTGCGGTGAGGCGCTCCGGTACTCTGCGCAGGCCCCGGCACGCGGGAAGCCCTCTTACGTGGGTACCGAGTGGCTTTACCATGCGGCCTTAGAGACGGCCACGTCACCTGGTCTGTCTCCTCGTGGGGAAACGGGGGTCGTGGCTCTTTCCAGCGGACACGGCTTAACGACCTTAACGGTGAGCACTTACTGTGCGCCAGGCCCTGCTCTCACACTTCACACGGGCGAGCTCATTTTGTCCTTACAGCTGTCTTTGCGGTTCGTGCTATTTCAAGCCCCATTTCACAGATGAGGAAATGGAGGCCCAGAGAGTAGCTCACCCAAGGCCCTGCATTTGGCGAGTGATCGAGGTGGGATTCAAACCCAGACCATCTGGCTCCAGAGCCCGTGCTCCTAGCCTCGTGGTGAGCCTTCCCCTTCCCGCGGGATAGAAATCCAGCTTTCTTGCTGTGACCCCTGGGGGTGCTGTGTGATCTGGCGCCTGTCTGTATTGGGCCTCCAGTCTGCCCCCCTGCGCTGTCTCCAGAAGCCTTGCTATGAGATGTTATTTGTTGGATGAATTAATTCATTAAGCGTACAGATAATCGAAGACGTTAGTGTTAAGAATCATTTAGGATTTATACCGCACCTACTTCTGAAAGTTTGGGGAATTGCTTGTAGAACAGAACACGATGCAAGCAGACCAAGATGGAAATGCAGCAAAACACGCTGAAGTCAGCGGAGGCCCAGTGTGTCAGGCTCGGCCATCAGGGGCCCGGCTACGGGAGGCACTGGTGGGGAAGTCAGAGGGACTTGACAGCTTCCATGGGAGGGTCTCAGGTTCCTCATCTGTGAAACGGGAATAAAGTAACGTTTACCTTATAGATTGCCAAGAGGATTAACTGAATATGTTAAGGGCTCAGAAGAGTACTTGGCATGGACCTGATGCAGCATAAGAGAAAGCTGCTGTTTATTATTATTATTACTTATTACTAAAAGGCAAACCCACATGTGTGGTTGGAGCTAGAACCCCATTTCTAGGGCTGAATTCAAGGAAGAATGTGAAAAGGAGGCATGGGGAATATCTTAGCTTGACCAAGGATTTGAAAGGGCAAATACATTGAAGACATGAACCAAATTCAAACATGGTATTTATTTCTGTCTTGTTCTTAGACTGGCGTTGGGCTCAGCCATTCTTCTGCACTCTTCTGTGAGGGTGGCAGGATCCAGGCCACACTGCCGGGGGCAGCTGGGACCCCCCCCTTCCAAGAGGACTGGTCTCTGCTCAGAGTGGGGACCCTGGGAGCCCCTTGGCTGCCCACACAGGGCTTAGCGCCCCCTGCCCCCTGCCTTGGCAGCTGGCTCTGGGACAGGTGGCGGGGGGGGTGGGGTGGGCAATAGCACAGGAGTGGGGAATGGTCAAGGCTGACCCATAGTGACTTTGCTCCTGTCAGTCTTCACCTGCTTGTTTGAGCAGGAGGCGTGCTGGGCATTGGGCAGACAGAGGGCATGCCCTTCTCGTCTGGAGGAGCTTACTGTGGGGCTCTGTTGCTGTCTGGGAGGTGCTGGGTCATGGATGACAGCAGGGACTAGTGGGCTTTGCGGGGGTTGGGATCAGGGAGGCAGGAAGAAGCTGGTCTGGCCAAAGCTGTGGACTTGGGAATCAGATTCTTATCCTACTCCCAGCACTGACCTTGGGAAAGTCACTTCCCTGACCAAAGCTTCACTTCTTTGTCTCTAAGACAGAGATCGTAATTCTGTTGGCAGGACACAGGTGAGGATGAAAACAGGACCACAGAGGTAGGACTGAATGAGAGAGGTCCGGACCATTCAAAGCCTGGAATAAATGGCGGCTGCTGTTATCACAATTCATACAAGGGGCTCTCACCAGCTAGGCCAACAAGCCGGGTCTAGCTCCCCAAGAGGTAGCCAATCGGAGCATTCCATCCCTTGGCTCACAGAGATTGGCTCCGGGATAGACATGTGACCCAAGTTTGGCCAATGAAACCAAGTTCTGGGACTTTTCTCGGAAGCATTGGGAAAGAGAGGCCCTCTTTCTGGCGGGCTTAATGACAGTTGGAGCTGCTGGTGGCCATCCTGCCTCCATGAAGAGAGAGAGACTGTTCAGCTGAGGATTAGGTTGTCTGGAGGAGGAGAGAGGGAGCCTGAAGCTGATAGAATGGCTTGATGTTGCCCAGCCAGCTCGCCTGAAGCCAAAGCACACTCCTGTGTGCGAGTCCGTCATCTTTCCTTATGCCTACTTCTGTTGCTTGTCATCAAAATGATCTTGAGTGATGAAAGGCAATTCAAGGACCTCACAAGCCTGGTAGGTGTCTGGTTTGGGGGGACTGGACCAGGCACAAGCCAAAATATATGCTTCCTAGAATGTAGTTTGGCAAAGGAGGAGGCTTCGTGAGGGTCATATGATAGGGGAGATGGTGGTAGCTGTGGACATAGTCATGTAGTTCATTCGTTCATTCTGACCTTTCTAAAGTCCTTATTGAGCACCTATGTGTGCCAGCCCTGGGGGACACTGGGGGAGGAGGGCGGTAGCTGTGGGGGCGGGGGTGGAGTAGGGGATGAGAAAGGCTTTTCTGGTGAGATGATATTTAAGCTGAGTCTGAAGGCGGGGGGGCAGAGTTGTCTGGTGGTGCAGCGGGAGGAACAGGGCCAAGCAGATGGGAAGGACCAGGAGAAAAGAAACATGTCTCCTCATCTGCAGTGGGGAGAGTGGGTGGGAGGGAGGGAGTGGGCCAGGAGGCCTATGGGAGGACCAGAGGAGGATGGTGGCAGAGATGGAGAGCATTGGGGCCCTGTGGATCTGGGAAGTTCAGGAGACAGGGAGGAGGAGGAGGAGGGCCCAGGAAGAAGGACAGGGTGAGGGCACTGCTGAAGATCACAGGAGTATTTGAGGTGGGTCTTCAGCTGGAGAAAGTTGTCTGAGAATGTTGATATGGAGTCTGCAGGCTGAGGTTAGAATGTTCTAGAAAGAGAGGCCGTCCACGGAGAGGGCTGTGGCTCGGGAGAGGGGAGGCACCCAGGGGAGGAAGACCAGATGAGAGTGAGCATTGTTGCTTGAACACCCACCGCCCAGGTCAAGGGCATCCCCCACACCCCCAGGAGTGCTCTGTACCCCATTCCTCTCTCCAGCCATCCCTCAAAAGGAATCCCCATCCTGACTTCTATCAACATAGATTAGTTTTGTCTATTTTTGTACTTTATATAAATGCCATCGCAAGGCATGCATTCTTGCGTCTGGCTTCTTTCTCTCAGCCTCGTATTTGTGAGCCATCTGTAATATGTGCCTTTGTAGATTGCTTACTCTGCTTGCTGAGTGGTCTCCCTCGTATGACTATATCACGGGTTATTGATCTATTCTACCTTTAATGGGCGTGTGAGTTCTTTCTAGTCTTTGGCTGTTAATGCTGCTAAGAAAATTCTTGCATATGCCTTTCGGGACACAGGGCCACTCATTTCTGTTGGGCTTCTCCCACGGATGGGACCCGTGGGTCCTGGAGTAGGTACGTGCTCGCTTTAGTAGACTTTGCCAAACTGCCACACTCCACCGACAGTGAGGGAGAGGGCCCGTTGCTCTACATCCTTGCTCACACTTTATTGCCAGTGTTTTTATTCCAGCTATTCTTACGGGCTTGAAACAATATCCTCCTGTGGTTTTAACGTGACCACAGACAGCCTCTGTGGTGAAGGGTTTGTCCATTTCTTCTGCCCATCCCCTCGATAACGTGTCTTTACACTCTCTTAGTGGCAGCTTTCAGGGAACAGAAGTTCTTTCTTCATCTCAGTGTGCCCAGATTTATCAATCGTTTTCCTTCACGGCTAGTGCTGTCTGTGTCCTGTTTAAGAAATTTTTGCCAGCTTGAAAGTCACGAAGATATTCTCTTATATTTAAAAGCATTGTTTTATCTTTTACATTTAGGTCAATACTTTATCTGCAATAATTTTTTCATGTCGCTTCAGTAGGGGTCAAGACTTTTTCCTCATATGGATACTCACTTGATCCATTTATTGAAAAGACCTTCCTCCCTGAACTTCACCTATGCTGTACATCGAGTCCCACACGTGTGGTCTGTTTCTGGACTCTCTTTTCTATCGGTCTGTCTATCCTGGCACCAATATCACCCCATCTTAGTTCCTAAAGCTTTATAACAGTCTATACCGCAGACGCAGTGGCTTATCAACAACAGAAATGTGTTTCTCTCACTTCTGGGGGCTGGGAAATCCAAGATCAAGGTGCTGGCAGATTTGGTGTCTGGTGAGAACCCGCTTCCTGGTTCATAGGCAGCTCCGTTCTCACTGTGTCCTTGCCTGCAGGAGATGAGGAAGCGCTCTGGGCTGTTCTGTAAGGGCACCAACCTTAATCAAGAGGGCTCTGTGCTGGTGACCTAAGTACCTCCCAAAGGCCCCACCTCCTAATACCGTCCTCGCGCTAAAAATTAAGATTTCAACATGAATTTTGGGGGACACAGTCATTCAGTTATAGCAAGTAGTGTAAGTTCTCTAGTTTCGTCTTCTTCACATTTGACTTGGTTATTCTCAGTTCTTTGAATTTCCAGACAAATTTTAGAATCAGCTTGTCCCCTTTCACATATACGTATATATATACACACCCACATATGTATACATATATTTATATATGTATATATAACCTGGTGAGATTTTTATTGTGATTTCATTGAATTTCCATATCAATTTGAGGAGAGTTGACGTCCTTATGATATTGAATCTTCTGACCCATCATGTTTTGTTTTATTTTTTATTATTTAAAAATTTTTTTTAATACTTATTTTTGAGAGAAAGAGACAGAGCATGAGTTGGGAAGGGGCAGAGAGAGGGAGAGACACAGAATCCGAAGCTGGCTCCAGGCTCCAAGCTGTCAGCACAGAGCCCGACGCGGGGCTTGAACTCACAGGCTGTGAGATCATGACCTGAGCTGAATTCAGATGCTTAACCAACTGAGCCACCCAGGTGCCCGTTTTGTTTGAAAAATAAAGTTGATGTTCTGTTTTCCTTTGCAGAAGTGATGGGGCAGAAAAGTTGTAAATGCAGACCTGTAGACTCTGTCACTTTCTTTTAGGTTTACTTACGCCCATACCTTTCAGTGCTGCCATCATGGTATGTCTCTTTCTGGTTTTCTTTTCTACACATTTGATTTGACATAGTTGGAGTTATAGTCAGTAGACAGTTATGTATCCCACTTTATACTTAACATTACAATATTAAGTTCTTGTATTACTTCAAAATCTTTATAGACATAAATTTCAGTTACTAGAAAGCCATTTATGAGTTGAGGTTTTGTACCTTATCTAATCCATAATTGAGAAATGGAATTATTGGGTGAAAGCTCTGAACAATTTAAGGCTCTAGATCCTTATTATGGAGCCAACCAGTGACAGAGCCGGGACGATACGCCACAGCCCTGGCCCTGACCAGTTCTCTCCTTCAAAGGCCCAGTCCACTGGCCTTTGGGCCTCCAGGCAGTGGAGGACACCTGGCCTCCTTCTCTCTGGCCTGGGATCATTCTCTGTGGCTCCACCCCTGGTTTGCCTGAGGGTAACCGTGACCCAGGGTGGCGGATGGAGCTGCCCTCCTTTGCCAGTTGGGGTCAGGGTGGGAAAAGATAGCCCCTGCTGGGCCGCTGTGGCTGTGGGGCCGAAGCTCGGTGAGATGCTTCCGGGCTTTCCTGTACACCTTCCGTGTGCTGGGCAGCGTCGGGAGGGGTGGGGTAGTGGAAGAGGGAGGGTGTGGGGTCAGGAGGCCTGAGAGGTTCTGGTCATTATCTCCTGCGTGACTGTGAGCACGAGGTGATGATTTCAGTTCTTTGGGCCTTGGTTGCCTAATCTGTGAAATGGGAACAAATACATCCTTCACCATCCCCCACACCCCTAGGGCTGTTGAGTCTTTAAACAAGATTGTGTGGAAGAAAGGCCTTTGTAAGTGGCTTGGGCCTGGAGCGCAAACATAGGTTGGTATTCAGGGCGAAAAACTTTCTTACGGCCAGAGGAGTCTCTTATCACGTCCTCAGATTCTTTGCTGTTTCTTCCCTGATCCAGATTTCTTCCCCAAATCTTAAGGCCTGTCTTAGTTCAGGCTTCTCTAATAAAAATACCATAGACTGGGTGGCTTAAGCAACAGAAGTGTATTTCTTGCAGTTCTGGAGGCTGGGAAGTCTGAGATCAGGGTGCCAGCGTGTTCAGGTTCTGGTGAGGGCCCGGTTCGCGACGGCCATCTTCTCGCTGTGTCCTCTCGAGGAAGAGAGATCATCTCTTCGTGTGTCTTCTTACAAGGACAGTAATTCCTTTTGTGAGGGTTCCGCTCTCACGACCTAATTCTCTCCCAAAGGCGCCACCTCCAAATACCGTCACACTGGGATCAGGGCTTCAACATAGATATTCTGGGGGGACCCATTTGATCCCTAGCAGGGTTCAAGGTCAGCAGCTTGATGGGGCTTGCCAGCTGTGCTAGGTAGGCATTTCCCACTCGTCTGAGATTAGCTTCACAGTCAGCACTCAGGATGACTGCCCTCCACTCCACTCCTGATTCCCATCCAAGGGCCGTCTTGGTGGTTCCCATGGCAGATGTCACCTCTCCCTGAATTGGGGTCCCTTCAGTCCTGATCATAATGGGAGGTGATGCTTGGACCTGATGCCACTGGATGTCCCCTTCGGTGATGGGCTTCCGGGGCTGGAAGGAGTGGTGGTGGCAGCCCCAACTTATAACCACACCCTGGATTTCTAGTTTGTGCGGTGCCATGGCAACTGGAGCAAAGCTCAGATCTTCACCCGAAGCTGTCTTTGTGTGCTGCACTTCGACTCACCTCTTGGTTCTGAACCAAGCCGGCAGGGATAGGCTCCTCAAATACCTGCTGGGTTCCTGCATGTAGATGGTGAAGAATGGTGAGTAGGAATTCCGGAGCAGGAAGAGCCCAGCGATGACTCTGCACACACAGCAGGCTCAGTATGTGGGCTGTAGGTCCCTGCTCTGGTCCCCCAGGAGAGCTGACGGGGGGACATGGGTGGCAAGTAGCTGAGCAGGGACTCAAATGTCTGTGTGTCTCTTCCAAGTGCTGGTAGGTTCTGGGCACCACACCCTCAGGGTTTTCGGGCCGCCTGTCCGCTTAATCAAAGCCTGACCTTGCCCCTTGCCGTCTGTGTGAACTTGAACGACACATGCAACTTCCTTAAGCTGTAATGTTCTCTTTTGTAAAAAGGCGTGAATAAAATATTCCTCCCTAAAATGAGAGTGATAATCATCTCTATAAAATAGGAGTAATAGTAATCTGCCCATATAGGGCTTTTCTTTTAACTTAATAGACTATTTCTTTTTTTTAATGTTTGTTTGTTTGTTTACTTATTTATTTATTTTGAGAGGGAGAGAAAAAGAGAGTGGGGAAGGGGCACAGAGAGGGAGAGAGAGAATCCCAAGCAGACACCACCCTGTCAGTGCAGAGACCAATGTGGGGCTCAACATGGGGCTCGATTTCATGAACTGCAAGATCATGACCTGAGCCAAAATCCAGTCGGACGCTTAACTGACTGAGCCACCCAGGCGCCTCTAGACTATCTCTTAAAATGGTTTTAGATTTACAGAAAAATTGAGCAGTAGTGTAAAAACACTTCCTGTTTTATTAACGTTTTGTTATAGTACGGTACCCTTGTTATAATTGATACATTATTTTTAACTCACATGTACAGTTTATATTAGGGCTCATTCTTTGTGTTGACAGTTCTATGGGTTTTGATAAATGGATAATGTCATGTAGCAACCATTACAGTGTCGCACAGAATAGTTTCACTGCCCTAAAAATCTCGTGCTCCATTTTTTCATCCTCCCCCTTCCTCCCCCGCCATAATAACCCCTGGCAACCACTCATATTTTTACTGTCTCCAAAATTGTGCCCTTTTCCAAAATGTCATATAGTTGGAGCCATATGACTGGCTTCCCATGTCTCTTCATGACTTAATGCTCATTTCTTTTTACAGTTGAACAACACTCCATCAAACGGAGGCACCACAGTGGTTTGCTCATCCATTCACCTTTTTTTAAAAAAAATATAATTTATTCTCAAGTTGGCTTCCATACAACACCCAGCGCTCATCCCAACAGGTGCCCTCCTCCATGCCCCTCCCCCTCCCCCTTTCCCCTCTCCCCCACCCCCCCATCCACCCTCAGTTTGTTCTCTGTATTTAAGAGTCTCTTACGGTTTGCCTCCCTCCCTCTCTGTTTGTAACTGTTTCCCCCCTTCCCTTCCCCCATGGTCTTCTGTTTAGTTTCTCAAGATCCACATATAAGGAAATTGAAGAAGACACAAAGAAATGGAAAAACACTCCATGCTCATGGATTGGAAGAATAAATGTTGTTAAAATGTCAATACCACCCAAAGCAATATACACATTCAGCGCAATCCCCGTCAAAATTGCACCGGCATTCTTCTCAAAGCTAGAAATCATCCATTCACCTTTTGAGGGACTTCTTGGTTGCTCCCACTTTTTGACAATTATGAGTAAAGGTGCTATAAACATCTATGTGCAAGTTTTTGTGTAGATAAAAGCTTTCATCTCATTTGGGTAAAAATACCTGGGTGGCTCAATCGGTTAAGCATCCGACTCTTGATTTTAGGTCAAGTCATGATCTCACAGTTCATGAGATCAAGCCCTGCGCTGGGCTCTGTGCTGACAGTGTGGGACCTGCTTGGGATTCTCTCTCTCTCCCTCTCTCTCTCTGCCTCTGCCCTGCTTGCATGCTCTCTCTCTGTCTCTCGAAATAAATAAACTTAAAAAAATACCCGGGAGTGTGATTGCTGGATTGTATGATAAACTGTGGTTATCTTTGTTAAGAAACCGCCAGACTGGGGGCTCCTGGGTGGCTCAGTCGGTTAAGCGGCCGACTTCGGCTCAGGTCATGATCTCACGGTCTGTGAGTTGGAGCCCCGCATCAGGCTCTGTGCTGACGGCTCAGAGCCTGGAGCCTGCTTCGGATTCTGTGTCTCCCTCTCTCTCTAGCCCTCCCCCATTTGCGCTCTCTCTTTGTCTTTCAAAAGTGAATAAATGTTAAAAAAAAAAAAAAAGAAACTGCCCGACTGTCTTCCAAAGTAGCTGTACAATTTTCCGCTGCCACCAGCAGTGAATGGTGCTCCGCATCTTTAACAGAACTTAGCCGTTCTAATAGATGCATAGTGGTGTCTCTTTAACTTTGCAATTCCCTCGTAACTTAATGATGTTGAACATCTCTTCCACGTATGTTTGCCAGTTGTATATCTTCTTTTTGGTGAAGTATCTGTTCAAATCCTGTGCCCGTTTTTTACCTGGATTTTTTGTTTTCCTATTATTGAATTTTAGAAGTTCTTTGTATGTTTTGGGTACAAGTCCTTCATCAGATATTTACAAATATTTTCTCCTAGTCCATGGCTCATCTTTATTCTCTTAACAGTGTCTTTCACAGAGCAGAAGTTTTAATTTTAATGGAATCCCACATATCAAGTTTCTCATTCAGGGATCATGCTTTTGCTGTTGCATTAAAACTCATGGCCAAACCCAAGGTCACCTAGATTTTCTCCTGTGTTGTCTCCCAGAAGTATTTTAGTTTTGCATTTTACATTTAGGTCTATAATCTGTTGTGAGTTAATTTTTTTGAGAAGTATAAGGTCTATGTCTAGATTTTATTTATTTATTTGTTAACTTATTTATTTTGCATGCAGATGTCCAGTAGTTCTAACGCCATTTGTTGGAAAGACGATCTTTTCTCTCCATCGAATTGCCTTTGCTTCTTTGTCGAAGATCAGTTGATTATATTTATGTGGGTCCACGTTTTCGGTTCTCCATTCTGCTCCAGTGATCTGTTTGCCTATTGTTTTGCCAATATTACTGTCTTGAATACTTTATAGGAAGTCTTGAGGTCAGGTGGTGTCAGGCTTAAGACTTTGTTCTTATTCAGTACAGTGTTAGCTATTCTGGATCTTTTGCCTCTCCACATAAATTTCAGAATCAGTTTGTTGCTATCCACAAGTAACTTGCTTGACTTTTAATTGAAATTGCATTGAATCAATAGATGATCTTGGAAAAAGCTGCTGACATTTTCACAATAGTGAGTGTGAGTATTATTCATGAACGTGGATTATCTCTCTGAGATTTATTTAGGTCTTCTTTGACTTCTTTCATCAGAGTTTTGCAGTTTTCCTCATACAGGGCTTATATATTTTTTTGTTAGGTTTATACCCAAGTATTCATTTTTTGGTGCAAATGTAAATGGTATTGCATTCCTAATTTCAAATACCAATTGTTCATTGATGGTGTATAGGAGAGCAATCGACTTTTGTCTTGACCTTGAATCCTGAAACCTTGCTATAGCCATTGACATAATAGTTCCAGGAGTTTGTTGTTGTTGATTGTTTGAGATTTTCAACATTGACAATCATGTCATCTGCAAACAAAGATAGTTTTATTTCTTATTTCCCAATTTGCATCCCTTCATTTCCTTTTCTTATTACATGGGCTGGAACTTCCAGTAAGATGTTGAAAAGGAGTTGTGAGAGGGAATGTCCTTGCCTTGTTCACCATCTCAGGGAGAAAACATCTAGTTTCCCACCATTAAGTACGGTGTTAGCTGTGGGTATATTGTAGCTCTTCATGAAGTTGAGGAAGTTTCCCTCGATTCCTAGTTTGCTGAGAGTTTGTTTGTTTGTTTTTTTTTTAATCATGAATGGATGTTGGATTCTGTCACATGCTTTTCCTGCCCGTGTAGGGTTTTGAGAAGGTTAAGCGAACTAATGCATCTGGAGCACCCAGCATAAGAGTCAGCATGTGGGAAGTGCTCAGTACATGTTGTAATTGAAGGGTAATCTTGCACATGAAACAGACAGACTCCAGACCCAAATTGCCTTGGTTCAAATCTTGACTCCACCACTTATCAGCTGTTTGACCTTGAACAAGTTACTTAATCTCTCTGTGCCTCAATTTCTTCATCTGTAAGAGGGGGTGATAACAGTGTCTCCTTCATAGAAATGCCTAAGGATGAAATCAGTGAGTATTTGTAAAATGCTTACGATAAAAGCACCTAGCACTTGTATAGTAAGCACTATACAAGTATGGTCCTTTCCTTTTATTTTTAAGAACGGATGGTCAGATGGTCTGGATTTGAGTCCCAGCTTCATCAGTTATTAGATGTAAGACAAACTCTTTATGCCTTGGTTTTTTCATTTGCAATAGTGGCTACTTCCTGGAAGTTACTGGATGGATTAAATGTGTTATATATGTAAAGTGCTTAGGAAAATGGCCAAAACCTGTTAGCTATTACTATTATTTCAGAAGCCATCTTTCCAAGACCCAGTCTCTAGCTAGGTTGCTCAAAGCCTCTGGTGGCTGAACCACATTGACCCAGGAACGCATGGTCTAGGGACGCAGACTGCAGCTGATGGATAATCTAACCATTAGGGTTGCCTTAGGGGCTGCCCAGGAGGTAGTGAGCTCGCTATCACCAGAGGTGTTCAAATAGGAGCTGAGAGTTTTGCTAGATTATCTGGAAGCTTCTCTCTAGGCTGAGAATCTGGTAAGTCTTAGTCTAACTGAGAGAGGATGGACCTCAAGGTTCTGAGAAGATGCCTCAGGATATTGGTTGGAGTTGGCTCTGACACCTTTCCCAATCTTTAATTAGAGCCATCCCACTTATATCTGTTCTATATTTTGAGACTCCAGAGACATTTTTTTTTTTTTCCTGTGGGTTGATATGGGAGTTCTACCACCTGGAACCATTTGAGAGTCTTCTAGTCAAGCCTGTTTCTTTTCCAGCAGGATGCAACTGGGGCTCCAAGGGAGGAAGTTATTTACCAATGTCATGCAGTGAGTCAGGGGGAAGGACTAGCCCCAGAATCTGGGATTCCTGACTCCTAGTCCAGTGCTCACTTTATCCCAACCTCCCGACTCTTCCTATTCCTGCCATTGTCAGCATCTGATGGGTGCTCTGCCCTTAGCTCTCTTGTTGGTTGATGACATTGGCCTTGGCTTTGCTTGAGTTCAGCTCCCTGGAGTGGAATCAGCACAGGCTCTCTCTAAAGCTTTAGGACAGGCTTTAAACTAAAACATCCCACCCTGGACCTGGCTTGCCAAGATATCCCATGGTGATAACAGTAGCCTACTCCATCCACTAAGGTTGTATTCATTCATTTATTCATCCAACCAACAAATAGTTACTGAAGTCCTACTAAATGTAGGTCATAGTGCTAAGTTACAGGAATATGGTGTTGTGTAAAATAGACAAGTCTCTGCCCTCATGCATCTCTACAGCCTAGTGGGGAAGGCAGACAAATAATTTAGTTCCATTTGAATATTGGTCTAGTCAACTAGTCCAACTGTTGTAACAAAAAACTATAAAATGTCAATGGCTTAATACAACATGGAATTCCTGCCCAGACGACTTCTCTTCAGCTGCTCTCATTCTGGCAGTGACTCAGGGACCCAGGTTCCTTCCATATTGTGGCTCTGCCCTCTTACAGCTCCTCAGCATCCTTTCCATTCATCTGGAAGATGGAGAAATAGAGCGGGCATGCAGGATCATGTGGGAGGTGAAGGCCAAGCCTTCTGCCCTCTTCTCATTGGCCAGAACCCAATCACATGGCCCATCTAATTTTAAAGGAGGCTGGGGAATGTGGTCTAGCTGTGTGCCAGGAAGAAAGGGAAACATGGTTTGTTTGAACACATGGAATTTTGCGCTGTAAGTGTGGTCACTTTTGTGTTGGGGGTAAGCTGGAGCACCTCAGGAAGGCTTCTCAGGGTAGGTGACATCTGACCTGAGGCCTGGAGGATGAGTAGGAGTTGACCAGGGGAAGAGGAGGGAGAAAAGTTTTCCTTGTACAGGTAATGACTGAGCAGGGTGTGTGTGGGGGAGGAACTAAAAGAGAGTCAGTCTGGCTAGAGCTGAGAGTGGGAGTTGAGGGGGGCAGTGAGTGATGAGGCTCGATGGTGAGACCCAGAGCATGGATGACTGTGGGGTCAGGACAGTGGGAGCCAGGAAAGGGGACTGGTACAGTCAGACTGGCGATTTAGATAGATCTCTTTTGCTTTTGAGTAGCAGATTCACCAGAGGGGCAAGAGGCTGAACGTGGGCAGCTGTAGGAGTGTCTAGGTGGTGGGTGATGGGGCTGGACCAGGGCAGTGGCTGTGGTGTGGGAAGGAAGGGTTGGTTTAGAAGCAAGAATCGACAGGACCTGGTGACCCATCGGAGAAAGGGGTGATGTGGGAGAATCGGGGATGCTGCTGAGGTTACACAGTACTTATTTGGCTGGTTCAGCCAGAGGGGTTGCCGAATCTGGTGTGTTATCTGTTTTGTAAGCGAAAGGTTTTATTGGAATACAGCTCTGTCCATTTATGTATGTATTGTCTGTGGCTGGGTTGGCACTCTGAGGGCTGTTGAGTAGTTGTGACAGAAACCGAATGACCCTCAAAGCCTAAAATATTTATTGTCCAGCCCTTTAGTGTTAGCTTTGCTGACCCCTGAGCCAAATGGTTGTTCAATTCAGTAAGGTTTTTAGAGAGCCGGTTAAAATGGTGTGATGACCTAGGCCGTCGTTGTTTTCACCTATTCATTCATTCATTCCACTTCTATTTCCTGGGCCCTCTTGATGGTGTCCCGCCGCCTGTGTCCAAATAGCTGGCTCGTGAGGGTGGTCTGGCTGCTGCAGGCAGCTATCTCAGGACACGAAGACTGCTGTGGAATCTGTAGCACATCTGGATGCTGCTGCTGCTGCCATGCTGGCCCAGGTGTGGGGCTGGCCTGAGCCAAGCTGCCTCCCAGGGCTCAGCTGTTCAGGCGGGTAGGTCTTCTGGGGTAATCCCATTTACGCAAAGCTTTTCTCAGACGTGGTATCATTTACTCCAAATGACAGTCCCTCGAGCTCAGCGTTACCACACCTCCATTGTGCCGATCAAGAACCCGAGACATGGAGGTGGGAGGAGCTCGAGGCAAGGGAAGAAGCAGGCAGACCTCTTCTTGGTGTGAGCTGAAGATCTAGTAAGGGTGACTTGGGGGCCGTATTTCTGCTCCCCCAAAGACTGAGGGGGCAGGGCAGGAGTGGCCGCAGGGTCGGAGGCCCCAGACCTACCAGCCCCTTGGCACCTCTCTGCCTTGGTCTCCACCAGGGGTTACAGATGTGAGCCGGACAGTGTGGGAATGCAGCTTTGCAGCAGTAATTAGTTTATTCCTGAGGTCAGCAGTATAAATAGTAGAAAAATGTATTTCCTGTTCCAAGCCAAATAAGCAAGTGGCAGCCAGTTGGCTGGGCGCCATTGATGGGATTTCAGCCGTGCGTGTGCCTTGCCTTTGGCCATGAGTTTGGGTGGGAGAGCGGAGGAGGAATGTTCCTTCACAGGCCTGATCCTGCCCTTGACCGGTGACTTACTGGGAAGGCTCTGATGGCCCCGCATCCACCCCGGTGGTGCCAGGTTCCTGCTGTGATCGTGGGGACCAGCGCAGGTGGAGGGCATACCAAGGGGCGGCACCAAGTCTGGCTTCTAGCATTGGTGACCACTCCACGTGCCTGGTACATGGCTGATGATGAAGAGGTGTGGCTGAATGAACCAATGATGAGCACATGCCCAGTCTTTGAAGGAAGGGAACTGAATGTGGGAGCCGAGGTCACCCTGGTGGCCGAGGGGACAGAACCATTGTCTCCTTCCCAGGGTTTGCTGAAGATCCGAAGTCAAAGTCCTGGGCCATTCCGTTTGGTGCTGAGATAACCAGACGGTTGACTCCATGTTTTGGAAATGGCTCACCGTCTACATGGATTTCATTTTAGGTATTTGGATGCTTTTACGGTAATACATATATCTGTGTCCCCTCTGCTTTTCGTTCGTTTGTTCGTTCGTTCATTCATTCAATTATTCATTCATTCATTCATCTTTGCAGAGGTGCAGAGGTATTGCATGGTGTTTAAGAAGTGAGGGAGACAAGGAGGAAGATGCCTCATGTCTTTGCAGATGTCAGGCCCACCCCGATCTCTCTGAGCACCCCTACTTTGCTTGGCTGCCTCTTGCTCATCGTTCAAGCTGTGGCACAGAGGTCACTTCTGCTAAAGGGCTCCCTGACTGCCCAGATTGGCCCCCTCCTCTGGGCCTCTCAGCTCCCTGGGTGGCCTCTGGCAGAGGCTGCATCACCCTGATAGGTTCCTGTTTACTCGTCTGGATCCTTGAGGGAAGGGTCTGTCTTTGATTCTCCACTGGGTCCCTGGAGTGGGGTCTGACTTAAGGTAGAAACTGAATAAAAAGCTGTTATAGTGGGGAAGGAAGGACAGATCTTACACTCTGAATTCACAACTTTCATCCCTTCTTAGAATCCTCTCTAATGAAATAAATGCCACCACTTCTCCATTACAGTGATAGACTGCTCTCGACATCCTGAATATGGCTCCCCAAGCTTTTTTTCTAAAGGCCATTCACCTCTGTAGGCGAATCTTTCTTAGTTCTCCCCAAGCCATGTCATGGGAGTGGGGGCTCCGGTGACATTGTCCCTCTGTTACCTGGGCATGTGCTGCCGCCGACTCCCTGGGGCCCCACACCCCGCTTGTGAGCAGAGTTGGACACTCGGAGCTCAAGCCGAGGACGTGATCCAGGCCCAAGCAAAGATTGAAGAGTTTGTGGGGCCACCTGGGGCCAGGGGGGAGGGTGCTTCCCTTGCTCATCTGCTGCATGGGCAGCGCCTAAAGCCCCTGTACGGGTAGGCTGCCGCCCGATCTCGGGCCCTTCCAGAATTCCACCTGGGACCCGCGATGACTTTCTACTTTCTTCCCACCATGGCGCTTGGACAGCGTTCCCTTCTAGATTCCTCTCCCTGGCATCTGCCCGGCATTGGGTCCTGGGTCTGAGAACCTGTAAGCTGTCAATTCTTGCTGGTTTGGTGAGGGTTCACTACTGGTCCCATGTGTGGGGTCCCCGCCAGGCCTCCTCCTGTGACCATTAAAAGGAGGGCAAACATCAGTTTGCTGCTTCTGTTTCTCTTTATTCACAAGATCTATGGTTCTCTTTGCACCTGAGTAGTTCTGTAGCGACTGAAACATAGAGTGATCGAAACCGCCCTCAGTTTTGTCTCCCTGCTGTCTCCTTCCCACCGCTGTCTGGTTTGGGACCACGTGATGCTGAGGGATGGCGATGCTGTAAATTACGGTTGGGGCCGGATTGGAGGCGGAGGCAAACCGGGACCGTGGGCCGGGCCGGCTGCAGCGGCCGCGGCCCCAGGCCTGGCCGGTCTGGTAATGAGGGCTTTGCTGACGGAGCAGCTGCCCAGAGCGGGGCTGGGGAGGGGGTTGGGCTCCCGAGTCCTCCTTCCCCTCCTCTCTCTCCTTGGTGGCCGCGGCGGCAGCCAACCCAGGGTGCGTGGCTCTGAGCCAGGCGTGGGGCCCGGCCAGGTGCGCTTGTCCGCTGGCTTTGGGCGCCCCGGAGGCAGTGCTTTCACGGCGTCCACCTCCGTCTCTCCTCAGCTGCGGTGACAGACGTGTCCCCCCACCCCCACCCCGCGGAAGCCCCCAGCCCCAGCCCCCTCCCCGCGCGAGGGTGCCCCTGGCTTTCAGACCGCGGGAAGTGCCTCGCTGAGCTTGTGGCCGGTGGGGGTGGGGGGTGGGGTGGGCGGCACAGACGCGGTCCCCGCTGTCTGGCATCTCCCGACCCGGGAGGAATTCGCCCGGAGAGCAGGGTGCGGGCAGCTGGTGTGCCGTGTTCTTAGCTGTAACCGAGATGCAGCTGGTTGGCACGGGCTGGGGCCTTCCGATTGGGCCGCTGTGTTTGGAAGCTCCAAATCCTCGGCTCTCCTCGAACAACGAGGAATTCAGGACGCTGATCCCACCGAGGATGAAAAGGCCACGGGCTCCCAGACACCGCCGTCCCCGGCCCGCGCGGCCCCAGGGGAGACTGGGGGGAGGGCAGCAGCTCCAGAGCGCCCACCACCGGCCGGGCAGCATTTGCTGGTGGTATTCCTTCCTAATCTCACTTAATCCTCGCAGCTTCCCGCCGAAGTAGGTCTTGCTCTCCGCTGAGGAAACTGAGGCCGGGAGGGGCAGTGGCTCGCCTGCAGGCCCTGGGGTGGTAGGGAACTGTCTAGGGGCCAGGCCAGCCTCGCTGCAAAGATGTCCTGTAACACAGACTTGATAGGAGTCTCCCCCCACACGCCTCCCCGGGATCTCCAAGGATTGTGACAAATTGAAAATCCTATTAGTGTTAAATTAATGGGCTTTTCTTGTGGGGCAGCGGGCCGGAACGGAGGCAGAGGGCTGAGGGCGTTCACCGCCGAGGGTGTGGGCAGAGGGCGGTGGTGGGTCCCCCTGCCCGGAGCCCCCCTCCCGCCCTCCGTTAACCAGTTCTTCTCTCCGGCTCAGCAGCCTTTTATCTGAGAAGGGGCAAAGGCGCTTTGAACCTTGGAATTAAATTCTGCCGGGGCCCGGGACAAAGGACGGGGCCCAGAGACTGCCACCCCCTCCTCCACTGCCTGACCTGGAAACATCTGAGGGCTTTGGGGCAGGGCGGGGGTGGTCGTCTCAGGTCCATGACCCCAAGGGCAGAGGGCATGTGCCCGGCAGGGGTGGGGAGACCTTTGTGCTTTTTCAGGCTGTGAGAAGGCTCAGCAGGTGAGTCCCCGTGTGTTGGGGCTGCCGGGAGCTGGCATCCAGGGGGTTCTGGAGAATTCTCCGCCCCCCATACCCCCACCTCACCCTCACGGCTTCTCCAGTGCTCGGGGAGCACCCTAGTCCTTATTCGTGTGTCGAGTGCCAGCTGTGGCCAGACACCTGCCCGGGGGGTACAGCTGTGGACCAGGCAGACACCGTCCTGTCTCCTGGAGCTGGCATTCTAGTGAGGGGGGTGGAAAGTCAACAAATCACACACGGCAGGTCTGGATATGTGCCGTGAAGGAAGATGGAGCGTGTTAAGGAGAAAGTGATGAGGGCGGTCAGGAGGGGCCCCTCTGAGGAGGTGGGGTTTGCAGAGATAGGGAGCCGTGCACACAGGGCAGGCAGGCGGGAGGCCACTTGGGGCCGAGGGGGCAGCGAGTGTAAACGCTTCGAGGTCACAGCGTGGCTGGGGAGTTCGGGGAAGAGCAAGGAGGCTGGAGTGGCCAGAGTGAAGAGACTGCGGTGGCAGGAGAGAGGAGATGGGGAGGCCGCTCCTTCCCATCAGATCTGAGGGGTCAGGGCAGGCGGGAAGCTTCATCTGAATTTCCCTTTCCGAGGAAACAGTGGTGGGAGAGGAAGGGCCTCGCTCAGGGTTAAACAGCCAGATGATGGCAAGACCGGGGCCGGCAGTGGGTCTTGGCGTCCGGCCGAGCGCCCTTACTACTCCGCCGCAGCCCAAGTGGGATAATGACAATGAAAAGTACAAGTGTGATTTATTGAACGTGTGCTCACACCTGGCTCTTCACTAAGCCCCGTTTGTATACTTTGGCCCATATTCACGAATCAACCTCGGGGAACTATTGATACACCCATTGTACAGATGCTGAAGCTAAGGATGAGAGAAGCGGGGTGGCTTGCCAAGGCCAGCTGGGGCGATTGCGCCCAGCCTGCCTGATTCCAGACCACCTCCCGTGTCCCCCAGGCTCCCGCGGTCCCCCACGCGAGATGGCACCACAGAGCCCGTGGGGAGCCTTAGTTTGGCCACACAGTTTTCACTTCCCGCGAACTTGGCCCTGAGCTCCCGGAGGACAGAGAGCGAGTTGCCCTCCTCTCTGACCGTGGTCCCCAGTGCCACCCAACACTTGCTGGATGTTGGCATGAAACGTTGGGGCTCAGACGCGATTGCTGTCTCGCAGCACCCGGTGCATACCGTTCCTACCTCTCTGATCTCCCTTCCAGCCTTGCTTCTGGCTTGGCGCTGCCCTGTCGGGTCTGCTGGAGTGGGGGCGGCAGAGGACAGCGAGGGCCAGGGCTGCAGTCTCGTGTCCATCTCCGCGACCCCCAGCACCAAGCCCGGGGCCTGGCTCAGACTCTGCCCAGCCCTGGTCCACACGAAGGGGTCGGGAGCTATGTGAGTTCCGCGGAGGCGATTAGGTGCAGAGTGAGAAACGAAGGCTGGAGAGGGACAGAGAAACCGGCAGAGAGGACCAGAGAGAGGGGCCCCAAGCTGAAGCTGGAACTCACACCAAGATGGAGGGAATGCATAGGACAACCTCGATGGTTGTCTAGGATCTTCCTAGATGGTGGTGGAGGCAGGAAAGGACAGTGGGACGCGGCGACCCGTGGAGAGGCAGGGAGACCGGGAGGCAGACAGCAGCCATTGCTGGTTGGGGGTCGGGACTTCCTGACTTGGGGGGGGGGTGCCGCACACCAGGCTATTCAGTAAGACCCGGGCACGGACGGGATATGGGCCAGGATGGGCTGGTTGGGAGGAACATGGAACAAGCAGGGGACAGGTCTTGTCTGTAGGAGAGGGTGGGTGGGTGGAGGCAAGGTAGGGCAGGTAGGGTGAGAAGGCCAGAGAGCCGAGAGTTTGGGCTTCATGGCCTTTAGTCCCTGTGCCCCATCTCCCCAGGTTGTGAGGGCCTCTGGGTGGGGAGTGTGGCCCCCGCACCTCTGGTTCCCCCACAGATCGAGTGCCAGGCTGAACATAGGGTGATGGTGACAGGGGTTGAGGGCACAAATGGCCTGGGGACCATCCTGATCTCTTGTCTGACCACGAGCCCAGACAACATGGCCCTTAGAGTCAGAGGGATCATGTCCCCATCACCCGATGCCCCCATTCCGCCTCCTTTCTCTACCTCTGTTGTACTTCTCAGGTTCCAAACTCGGCATTTCTCACCTGGGCCCTTGCGAGCATCCCCAACGATGCCCTGCAGTCAGCAGCATCCCGCAGTCCTGTCTCTACTCTGCAGCCAGAAAGATCTTCCTAAAGCAGACTCTGACCGTGTCGCCTCTCTGCCTAAACCCTTTGATGACTCCCTAGTACCCACACGTCCTATGCGGCCCAGCCTTGCCCCACCTCCAGCCCTAATCGGACCCCTCTCCCTTTCAAACTTTTGCTTCGGCCACATCAAATCACAGTTCAACTTTGTCTTAGCTTGTCTTTCCTTCTACAGGGTGGCCTTTGCCCCAGTGTGCCCACTGGGGGAACTTCTAGCTGTACTTAAAAATGGGGTTTCGGTGTCTCTCTCTCCAGGCAGGCTCTTTCCACCCCCGTTCCTGAGGCTGACCTCAGGACCGGCCCTGGTTCTGGAGCCACCTCTTCCCCCCAGCGTGGCACTCAGCAGCCTGCACGGTGATCACGGCGGTACGTGTCCCCTTCCCTCATAGCCACTGAGCCTGAAGGGCAGGGCCGCATGTTATTTATGGTATATCTGCAAAGCCCAGTACAAGGCCTGTGTAAACTGCGCTCGCAGGGCGTGTGTGTGCGAAGGAAGACCGGTGGGCTGTGGAGCCAGGCGGGGACTTCTGGGCCCACCCCGGGGGACGTGCGGGCCTGGAGCTCCCACGCTGGGCACCAGGATGGGGCGAGACAGGAACTCGGCCGTTCCCCGGTGAGGTTATTTTGGTCGTGACAAACAAACCCCTTTGGAAAATGTGACCGGCTTTTGATCCCCGTGTCTTCACTCCTGACGCCCTCCTTTCAGCGCGTAACGAAGGCAGCGGCCTCTGTTAATAAAGAATAATTATGGGCTGGATTAGAGAGATTATCGGGAACAGGTGGAGCCCCTCGCCCCACCCGTTCTGCCCTGCGGCGGCAGCAAGGATGAGCTCACACTTTCCCCCTCTCCTGGGAGGTTGTGCCACCAGGGGCCTCCCCCCCCCCCCCACCCATGGCTGCTAATCCTTCGGTGGGGGGTAAGAATTCTCCTGCCAGCCACTTCCCACAAGTCCCAGGTGAGATTCCAGGGGACTAACGGAAATGGGGGTCTCTCTGACATGGCAGGGGCCTCCGACCTACCTTTCCATCCCCTATTCAAGAAAGCCAGAGCACAGAGGGTGAGAGAGGCTGGAGGGGAAGGCCCCTTGTCCTGGCCCAGGCCCCGGCACAGGCCTGGTGGCTTGGGCCATTGCTGCTCCTGCTGGGTCTCGGCTTCCCCATCTGTATGATCAGGCAGTCGGACCACACAGCCCTTCACCTGCTGGGCTCTACAGAAATCAATCCCGGTTTTTTACTATGTGAGAGCTCAGGGATAAACATTCAGGATGCCCTCTTAGAGATGAACTTGGAAAGGAAACACTACGGCAAAAGGGCTGCAGACTGAAAGGGAATAGAATTCATCCGTCTCCAAGTCTAAGACTAAAACTAAGGGGAAAGTCATGATTATGGAACAGAAGGAGAAATGAATGAAATTGCGTAGAAATTGTAACTGACAAATACCGGGAGGGAAAGGGGGGGAAAGGAGGGACGAAGTAACGTAAATGTCCAGATTTCCTCATCTTTCATTGCCGGAGGGCAAAAAACATAATTTAAATATGAACAATAAAATGACAGTTATAATTATATTATAGACATGAAGATGAACATTAAGAAATGTAAGATAATAGATTTGGGTCAGGGAGGGGGAGAGGAAAGAATAAAAATAAACTAATTCCATCATTATTCCTAATAATGGTCACCATTCACAATGTAATACAAGAAATTGTATTAAGCAAGCCATGTTTTCCCTCCTCTCCCTGAAACATCTCTTGCATCAAAAAGGAAATCAGAACAGGTTGCAATGAGTCCAGAAAACGGAGAGAATGACCATATCAAGCAGCCCATATCAGAACTGTGACTGCTAAAGCAGAGCTAGAAGTTCCTAATTCTAAATACTTTTATTAAGAAATAATCAAGGGGGCACCTGGATAGCTCAGTCAGTTAAGTGTCCAACTTCGGCTCTGGTCATGATCTCCCGGATCATGGGCTTGAGCCCCGCATCAGGCTCTGTGCTGACAGCTCAGAGCCTGGAGCCTGCTTCAGATTCTGTGTCTCTCTTTCTATGTTTCCCCCCACTTGTGCTCTCTGTCTCTCCCTCAAAAATGAATGAATAAACATTAAAAAGAAAAAAAAATAACAAAGATCGAAATTTCATAAATTAAGTACCCAACCCACAAAATTTGGAACATTGCCATGTTCCATAGGTCCATAAGATGAACCTAAAGAAATAACAAGGAGAAATTTATAAAGATAAAAGTGGATGTTAATGAATTCTAAGTCGGGAAAATACTACAACTAATAACGCTTATTGTTTCAAAAAACCAAGTGAAGTAGATAAAATGTTAGGTAATCTAATCTAGAGGGAAAAAATGGAAAAAGCATTAAATTCATAAAATAAGAAATGGTTACAGGGCACTAGCCCTAATTTCAGAGGAAATCAACAGAATATACAAAAATACTGAAGAACTTGGATGAATGGATAGTTCTTAAAGAAAATACAAGCTGTAAAAGTGTGCCTAGAAGTACATCTAGGTACAAAATCTAAACAGACCAGTAATCATAGGAGAGAGAGAGATACCGACTCCTAAAAAAATCACGAGGCCCAGATGGTTTCAGAAGGGCCAACATTTCAGGAACTATTTAAGTGATGTAAATCGTTTAAATTGCTCCGGGGCTAATTTCCTTTATATACAAAGAGCTCTTGGAAATCAATAATAAAGGACGGACAGCTCAATGGAAAAATAGATGAAGTATATGAACAGACCGTTCACAGAGAAGGAAAACAATGGTTTTTAGGAAAGACTATGAAAAGATGGTCAACCCCACTCAAAATAAGAAAACTGCACGTTTATTAAAACTACAGTGTAATGCTAGTGCTCACTCACCAGATGAAAATTACAGAATTGGATAAATCACTGGCTTAGTGAGTGTATAGAGGAACAGGAGAGCTCATAAAATGCTGGTAGAAATGCAGAGTTTTGCAACCCCCATGGAAAGCAACTTGGCAAAGCAAGAAGGAAAGCGAGGTGGAAAGCATCCTTGCCTCTGATCCAACAATCCTCTAGGAGCTTTTCTTAGAGATAAACTCAACACGTGTGCGTGAGATGACATTTCAGTGACATATTATTTCCGGTGGCAGGAGGTGGGAAACAGCCTAAGAGCCTACCAGGAGGAGAGGGGTTATATAGTTCTGTTCCAGGGGAACCTTACGCAGCCATTCACAAGAAAGGAGGCAACTCTGTGCTCGAAGGGGGCACCTGCAAGCACGTACTGTCAGCTGGAATCAGGTACGATATGCTCCCAGCTTCCTAAGAAAGAACGTGTGTGTTTATTTGCTGGTGTATGTCTATAGTAAATCTGGGTGCACACACGGAAAGCTAGTAAGCGCAACTTTCTTTGGAGCCGTGGACTGATGGCTGGGGACGGTGGATGGAGGGAAACTGACCTCCCAGTGCATTGGGTCCCGTGCACACGTGGTACCTTTTAAAAACTGGAATACTTCGGATACTGAAAAGTGAGTAGGAACTAGCTGGCTAAGAAGGGAAGAGGGGAATAAACGGAGGCAAAGCTGCTTGAAGTTACTAGAATCAGAGAAATAAAAAAGTATTTTCTCTTGTTTTGGCAAAAGTGAAAATGATTCTTCATCTTCAGAGGGGAGTTTAGGCTCTGCCTCAAGAACACTAGGAGCCCTGCGTGGGCTGGGAGCAGGGCCGTGGCGGCCGAGTTAGAGGGGCTGAGGCTGGAGGCAGGGACCCTGGGAGGAGGCCGTGCGGTCGGTCGTCCAGGCAAGACTCAGGCACGGGGCCACAGGCAGGGGTGGTGAGGAGGAGGTGACTTGGAAAGGTTTGGGGAAATGGAGCTGAGTGGGCAAGAGGCACGGGGGTGGGGAAGCTGGCCAGGGTAGGGCTCGGGCTTCTCCCACGGGGGCCCTGGTGTGGGTTGAGGTTGGCCCGCCGGCCTGAGCCTGACAGTTTACTCAGGGGAGTGCTTTCGCACTATCCGTTTGTGAGGAGAGTGGTGCTGGGGCTGGTGTCCTATTGTTCAGACGAGCAAACCGAGGCCAGAGTGGGTAAGTGACTTGTAAAAGTCTCCCCGCAGAGCTCAGCCATACTCTCCCAGCGTACCTCTCAGCCTGCTCCAGACCCCACTTTTTGTCCCCTCTGTCCCTGACAGCTTTGGACTGGAGACTAGAGCAGGTGTCCCCCAGAGCCCAGAGCAGTCATGTGTGTGTCACTGTGAGTTACCAGGGCCCCCGGGAATCTCCCAGGATGCTCCCAGAGCTGACAAGATCCTATTGTGGCACCTTGACCTGAGCCCTCAGGGCGGCATGGGCTCGGCTGGCTTCTCCGCTCTAGTCTCATGAGGCTGAAGTCACCGCGTCAGCTGGGTTGGGCTTCTATCTAGAGGCTCTTGAGAAAATCTGCTTTCCTGCTTGTTCAGATTTTTGGCTGAACTCAGTACCTTGCAGCTGTAGGACAGAGACCCTCATGTTTTGGCCAGCTATCGATGGGGGTCACTCTTAGCTCCTAGGGGTCACTCATGGGTGGCCCCCTCCAACTTAGCAACAGAGAAGTTTGCTCTGTGTCCGTCGCTCTCGTGATTCAAACTGCTGTGACCCCTGCCTAGCAGCTGAGCCACACTCTGCTTTCAAGGGCTCGTGTGATTAGATTTGGCTACTTGGCTAATCTCCCTTTTGCCATATGATGGAACATAATCACGGGCCTGACATTTCATCATATTCACAGACCCTATCCACACTCAGAGGGGGTGGATTCCGCAAGGGTTATTGGGGATCATTCTTAGAATGCTGCCAACCACTCAGATGTTTACACCCATCCATGTGTAATAGGGAGAAGAATGCATGGTTATTAAACATGTACTAAGTTCCGGACAGTTCTATATGGATAGTATTACTTGATCCCCACCAGCATGTGTGGTAGTCATTACTACTATCATTATCCTCAGCTTACAGAGGAAGAAATGGAGCCTCATAAAGGATGAGGAACTTGCTCAGGGTGACCCAGTTAGAAAGCAGGGGGCCCTGAACTTGAAGCCAGATCTGTGTGATTCCAAAGCCAATGCTCTGGTCTGTCTTACACATGTGGACAGGGAACCATGCCCACACGTGCAGCCATACACACACACACGCACACACGCACACACGCACACACACACACACAGCTGTGCATGCCTACACGTGTGCACCAGTATACCTGTACACATGCATTCGTGCACACTCAAAAGGGTCCGCGGACGCCCCCTCCCCCCCACGCCTGCCTGGTTCCCTCGGGCTCAGAGTTAATGAACATGCACAAGAGCCCACGCAGAGTGGCCATGGGCAGAGATGAAAGGCAGGGTGTGCCTAACAGCTCTCTGGGGATCCAGTTACCCATGGCTGTGGCTTCTCAACCGGGTGATTAATTGCCCGGCACTGCCTCGGCCCGGTCAGCTCCCAAGGCCTCTTGCCCTCTTATTAAAAACATCCCTTGATGTCATCCCGCCAGGGAGATCATGGTGGCTGAGGGGAGTGGGCCTGCCAGCGAATGGGGGTTTCAGTGGCCTCTGCCCTGGGCCACCGGGCTCCCCTGGTACTCGGCTCCCTGGGAGCCGGCTGGGGCTGATGTTCCCAAAGAGGCCTCCTGAGCTCAGGTCCTGCCTGGCTGCGGGTCATGGTCAGTGCGGCTGGGCAGCTGGGCAGCTGGGCGGGTAACCAAGGTGCAGGGACACCAGAGAACTTGGTTTTGTGGTTTGGGGCTTTGGGAAGCTAAGAAGAAGGGTCCGGAGTCCCCCTTCTTGCCCCAGCCCTCTTCTGGGTGTCCTGGCCTGAGACCTTCTTGGGTTTGAACCTGTGACACTGACTTCGCAGAGTCTCTGCGCCCTCCTGTGTAAAATGGGGGAAAAGGACTTCTCTTGCAGATCTTAAAGGTCATTTCCTTCTCAAAACTGCCCCTCTTGGCTTGGGTGACCCAGCACACTCCCGTTTCCTTCCTGCCTTTCCGGCCATGCCTTCTGTCTTCTTTACCCACTTGTAGCCAGTAGAGCAACGAGCGTGGGCTCTGGAGCCAGACCGCTGGGACTCAGGAGTCATCACTGACAGCCAAGTGGCCCTGTCAGTTTGGCTTGACAGTGTCCAGTGTCGAGAGAGGATCATGGCAGGTTTCATGTTGATAAATTCAAGGTTTTTGTCCCTTGGCGGTGGCTTTTATTTCTGGAGTTTCACAAATCGCCCACGGGATAGAAAGGGATCCGTCCACTGGATGTTGCAGGCTGGCGTTCTTCAAGCTCCCTGGACCCTCCTCCTCCTCCCTCTTCTCCGAATATTTGCTAATTTCGTGTGTTGGGCCCACTCGGCTTCGGAGCTACTTGGGGCAGGTACCCCCAAGTGCCTACGCACACACGCAGACGTGCTCCTTTGTGTACAAGAACATCAGCACGCGTGGAATCCCGTTAGCTTGGGGATGTGCGGCGTCTTACTCGGTGGTGTGCTGGAAAGGCTTAGCCACAGGCTCTCCGGGTAAAGGAAGGCCTGAGTTAGCATTTGCCCATCTCCAGGGCGTGAATTCTTCCCCCGCCATCAATTTCAAGCCACCAGTGCCATGTTGCTGAATGTGGAGTCGGGAAGAGGGGTGCAGTCAGCTCTGGGGAGTGACACACACCCTCGTTCAGCACCGTCTCCCCACCGCCTGACACGGTGGCCGGTGTGATGTCAGTGAGGGGCTCCGAGTCCTACCGACTCCCCCCAGACCTGACCGCTGTTCTCCCACACTGGTGCACGCTCACAGAGTCAGACGTACCCTGGCCAGCGCACATTCACCCCTGCGCTCCGCAAACGCACCCTCGCACGCGTCGACGTGTTCATACAGAACTCACACGTCCACCTGAAGCGTGAGACACACGGCTCTACTCGTGTGCATAGTTGTGTTTTTCCTGCACGCACCCGTGCTCACCCTTGGCTGGTGCTCCTGCACACACACGCACACACCCAGGTGTCTCCGTCACTGCTGTGCCTGTCCTGCCACACACAGACGCTGGTCACTTCTCCGAGCCAGCAGGTGCGGGGGCGTGAACGCAGACGCCCTGCTCACGGAACCAGCCTGTCTCACCTTCACGCGTAAGCACCACGGCGCACCCACGGCTCGCTCGCCACCCTGCCCTCCCTCTGTCCCCCCACGTCCCCTGCAGGCATCTCACCCACCCCATCATAACCAGGGAAGCTGGCCAGGCTGGGTCGGTGGGTGTGGTGTTTGGGAGTTAGAGAGGAATTCCAGGCGGGCCCCTCCCGCTCCCCTGGCCAACGTTAAGTGCCTTCAGACTGAAAAGAACCGTCCAGAGAGGCTTTTCCGGCTAGAGATTAATGTCACTGAAAAATGTGGGTCCCGAGCGATTAATGCAGCCTTCTTTGCCACACATTATGTGAGTGCACTAAAGCGAGAGGGGGCTCATTTTTGGCATGTTTTTAACTTGCTTGGCTCAGAGTGAAAGAAGAAAAGAAGAAGAGCCTGGGGCCCGGGGACCTGAGGGTGGGGGCCTCATGGGCAGCGAGAGCCCTGGAGGCCAGGTAGGGTAAGGCTGGGTCAACCAAGCCCGGGGCGTTGGGGGTCCCAGCCAAGTCACCGCAAGACTTGGAGGGGAGGTATTGATGGACCCCACGGGTGGCATAGCTGTGGAGGGGTGCAAAGGCTCCTGGCAGTGCGGCATCGGCTGAGGGAGCCCATCTCCGTAAGCAGTCTCCCAGGGCAGTCAGAAGGACCGGATGCAAACGCTGGATCTGTGGAGTGACCTCGGGCACGTGACTCCACCTCTCGGCGCCTTCCTTGCTCTGTCTGCAAAATGGCAGCATGGCAGTGCCTTCCTTAGAGGGTTATGGTGGGGCTTACCTGAAAGCAGGCACATAAAGGACACCCGGGTGGCTCCGTCGCTGAGCGTCTGACTTCAGCTCAGGTCATGATCTCACGGTTTGCGAGTTCGAGCCCCACATTGGGCTTGCTGCTGTCGGTGCAGAGCCGGCTTTGGATCTTCTATCCCCTTCTGTCTCTGCCCCTTCCCTGCTTGTGCTCTCTCTCTCAAACATAAATAAAATATTTAAAAAAAAAAAATAAAGAAATCAGGCAAGTAGTAAGGGCTTGATAAAATAGTGGCCTACTGAAGCGATGGTGACCGCAACATACGTGGCTGCACGAATAAGTCCGTGTGTGCCTTTGTGTGTGTGCATGTGCATATGGGATAGATCGATGCTTTGAAGCAGACAAACCCGGGCTGGAGTCTCATTATGTGACCTTGAGCAAATGATTTGTCTCCCTGAGCCTCGGTTTCTTCACCTGAGAGATGGAGTCAAATTATACCCCGGTCTCCAGGTTATTGTGGCAGTAAAAGTAATCATATATATAGACAGAGAGTGTGTGCACCGTGCCCGGCACCACCTAGGGGTCCTAAAGCACGATAGCAATAGTAAGTAGCCAGAGTGTGGCCAGAGCGAGGGAGGCCAGGGTAACGACCTCCCTCCACCACTTGGCAAAAGTGTTTGGAGGCAACTTGTTGAAGTTCACATTGTGTTCTCTTATTGTCAGTCTCGGAGAGCTGGGTGGCGAGGAAGACCGATAGGGTGAGGGGTGCAGGAAGGGCGCAGGACCCCCGTTGCCAAGGCACTGGCAAGATGGGGGAAGAGTAGCCCATTTCGATGCCCGGGGCCTCTGGGGATGGGCCAAGGGAGACAGGTGGGGGTGAGAGTGTTGCCAAGACATCACCCATGATGTCCTTCTGTCGTCTGTCACCCTGAAACCTTGAAGGGTTGATCTTACCCGCTGGGCAAACTGAGGCACAGAGCAGGCAAGCAAACTGCCTCAGGTCCCACAGTCAGGAAATGGTCAAGAAACAGGTTCTTTTTTTTGTGTGTGTATTGTTTTGTTTTTTATTTTTCTTAATGTTTATTCATTTTGAGAGAGAGAGAGAGAGAGAGAGAGAGAGAGAGAGAGAGATGGAGTGTGAGCGGGGGAGGAGTAGAGAAAGAGGGAGACACAGAATCCGAAGCAGGCTCCAGGCTCTGAGCTGTCAGCACAGAGCCCGACACAGGGCTCGAGCCCGTGAACTGTGAGATCATGACCTGAGCCGAAGTCAGATGCTTAACTGACTGAGCCACCCAGGTGCCCTGAGAAACAGGTTCTCTTGGAGCCCACGGCTCCCTGACTGGGCAGGAATATGACCAAGATTCTGCATACACCCAGGAACACACTGAAGAATGTGTTCCTCACATATTTAAAAACACAAAATGGATCGTTTTATTTCCTGGCTTGAAACCCAGCAGCAGACGCTGCTGCTCGCGGGACAGAGCCCAAGCACCTGACCCGATGCCCTTGGAGTCTGGGCCCTGCCGCCCTTCCAGCCCCAGGTGGCACTCCAATGATCCTCGCTGTCTGAATTCCAGCCACGATGGTTCCTCTCGGTGCCAGGCTCCCCTCCCTGGGCTTCACCCCTCAGAGCCTGGCCTCAGGTGCCCCCCCAACCTTGGCAAGACCAGGTGCCCTGGGTTCAGCTCTCACGGCCACCGAAGGGGTTCTCACAACCCTCAATGACAACTGAGTTGTTTGCGTTTGTCTTCTCTGTCAACAGGTAAGCGCTGGGAGGTTGGTTCTGCTGCACGTCGGTGGAATCTGCCCGGGGCCGGGCATGGCGTCGAGAGGAGGAACCGAGCGGTGGATGGCCGGGCTGGCATCTGGGCCCAAGCAGAGTCCCAAGGGGAGTATGGGTCCCAGGTACCTGGGGTCTCAGGTCCACAGCAGGTGAGTTGACAGGAAGTGCGATAAGGGGCAGGGGCAGTGAGCATCTCAGTATGCACCCCTGCCCCTGGACGGGGGGAAGGAGGGAAGACAACAAGGTTTCTGTAGGATTTGCCTGGCTTATCTGGGGCCTTCTAAAAGCCTTTGGCTCGATTTCACACCAAGAATTGGAAAACAAGTGCCACGAGGGAATGGAATCCAAGGATAAGGGACTTCTCCGGATGGATTTCAATCCTCGGACGGCCCCAAAGTGGGCACTATTGTTATCTCTGTGTTTCCCAGGAGGAACGTGCAGCTCAGAGAGGCTCTTGACCAAGCCAAGACCAGAACCTGGCTCTGACTGTGTCTCCTGGGTGCTGACTGAGCAGGGGAGGTGGGCAGGGAATAAGGAGGGGGAGTGTTGGCCTCCTTCCCTAGGAATGAGGAGACGGAACTTAGTGCAGAAAGGAATTGTTGTATGATATGATGGTTTTAAGATATGCTCATAAGTTCCTTGATATTTCTCCCTCCAAGAGGTGTTTAATTCTGCTCTCCTTGAGTGTGGGCACAGAGACAACCTCTAGCGGATAGAATGTGGGAGAAGTGTGTGACTTCTAAGGAGGTCATGAAAGGCACTGCAGCCTCCTCCTTGCTCTCTTCCACAGCACTCGCTCTGGAGGAAGCCAGTTGCCACGTCGTGAGGATACTCAAGCCACCCTGTGGGGACTGAGTCCTCCCGCCAACAGCCATGTGATGTGAGTGTGCCATTTTGGAAGCGGATCTCTTGGCCCTAGTCAAGCCTTCAGGTGAGGGCAGCCCTGCCTGACATCTAGACTGGTACGGAGTGAGAGATCTTCAGCTAGAGTCACTCAGCTAAGCTGCTTTTGAATTCCTGGCCCACAGAAACCGTGAGGTAACAGATGTTTATTGTTACTTTGAGCTGCTACATTGATGGACGATTTGTTACGCAGCAGTAGATAACCAATACGCTTATCTTGGTGGAAGCTGCTCCAGCACCCATCAGGAGTAGATGACGGTATATTTGCACCATAGAATACTATATAGTCATGCAAAGGAGTGAACCCTCATCGTGGGCAATAATGTGGATGGATCTCACAGACATGTTGAGTGAAAGAAGCCAGACCAAAGAGAGCAGGTACCGTGTGGCCCCATTCATACAAAGTACAAAAACAGGCAAAACTAATCTACAGTGAAAGAAGTCAAGATAATGGTTACTGTTGGGCAGGGGGGAGGGCGTGACCTGGGGGAGGTTTGAAGATTGGATTTCTTTTTTTTTTCTTTTAATTTTTTTTAATGTTTATTTATTTTTGAGAGAGAGAAAGGTGGAGTGTGAGCGGGGGAGGGGCAGAGAGAGAGGGAGACACAGAATCCAAAGCAGGCTCCAGGCTCCCAGCTGTCGGCACAGAGCCCGACGCGGGGCTTGAACTCACAAACAGTGAGATCATGACCTGAGCCGAAGCCGGATGCTCAACCGACTGAGCCACCCAGGCGCCCTGAAGATTGAATTTCTTGGGGGGCTGCTTAGATCTCTCCATATGGGTGCTGCTTACATGGATGTATTCAGTTTTTGAAATCTGGCTCAGCTGTACCTTTATGACTTAAATGCGTTTTTGTATATTAGACCACAGTCAAAAGTAAAAAGAAAAAAAAAATCTACCAGTTTGGAGTGGGGCATGGGAACTGGGCATACCAGGCATCACATCTGGCTGTAGGGTGTGCACTGCTTAGGAGCCTACAGGCCTGGAAACCTCCCAGCAGGCCAGAGCAGGGAAGGCCAGCATTTGGGGGGTGGGGGGAGAGAAGGGGTTGGGGGGGAAAGGGAACGGGATGGCTCTGTGGGGACCTTCCACCCCCAGGGTTTTGGCCTAGGGTCTTACCTCCACAGTTCCCTGTGCTGATGGACAGGAAGGGACAAAGGCTCAGCCCCCAACTGAGGTTGGGGTCAGCCGAGGGGGCTTTCCAGGGCAGCAGTGAGGGCAGGGGGAGCCCTGCTTGGCTTTGTGCCTGAGGGATTTGCCATAATCCCAGCCCTTCCTTGTAGCCTGTCTAATCCCCACCCGTGGGGCTGAGCCTTTTCAAGATCTGACTTTGGCCTGAAAGGCTTCCAGAGGGGCCCACATTCCTGCCCACAGCATCCCTGTTCCTAGGAGGGAACTCATCAGGACCTCACCCCTCCCCAGATAGAGCTCCTCACTCTTGGAGAAAAAAGACTTGACAGTTTCCCAAGTTCAGGAGAAGCTAAAATGGCCATGTGAGACTCCATAGTGGTTGGTCTGCTCCCTCAAAGGAAGCATAGTCTCCACCCACTTGGGCCTGAGCCTTGTTGTGCTGTCACACACAGAAATGGGTGAAGGGGTGCTGGAAAGAGTGGAGACCTGCCTGGGGGCCGTGGCCTCCAAGGTCCCATGTGGGTTTCCTCTTTAACCTGATCGCGCACTTGATAAGCTCCAGCTACCAGATCCCTGCCTCAGGACCTTTGCACATGCTTTCCCTCTGCTTGGAATGTTTCTCTTCTGATCCTTGCATGGCTGTTCTTGCTTGTTACTCAGGTCTCAGCTCAAATGTCACCTCCCCCAAGAGATCTTCCCAGAGGTCCCAGAGTCACACTGTCGTATCACTCTGTGCCTTGGTCTCCTTTGTTGCCTTTCCTTGGTCTGTCTCCTTCCACTAGCGTGTGAGACCCTTGAGAGCAGGGCTCTCGTCTGCTGCACTCGTGGCCATTGCTACTTCCAGAATAAAGCTCAGTGCACCATGGGCTCTCAGTGCATATGTGCTGAGTGAGTGAATGAGTACATGTGAAAAGGGCCCTTAATTGGGGAGGAGTGAGGGGAAGAGCCTGGCAGAGAAGTGATTCTGCTCAATCTGAGTATTAGGAAATCTCCCTTAATGCTTAAAGCTACCCCACTTTTACAGATGAGGAGACCAGGGTTATAGAGGTTTGATAAATTGACCAAGGCCCTGTAGCCTTTAATTGTATCCCAGCCGGTGATGACGGCTTTCAGGACAGAGGACAGGTTTGCAGGGTAAGAATCCTGCTGGCCTCGGATTTCACTGTTAGTCATACACTGACATTCTTAGTGCCCGAAATCTCACTCTTAGACATGCATTCCTTTTGCTTAAAATTGCCCTCTCAACACCTCCTTTCTCTTCACCTTTTCTCTTAGTAGCAAGAGAATCTTGTGTGAATGATAGTCACAGACGCCAAAGATGGGGTCTATAGAAGGAAGGTCAGAGGCTGCGCTCTAACCTGCCTATTTTATAAATGGAGATACTGAGGTTCAAAGAGTCACCCAACAGGCACTCAACAGGTGCTTGCTGATTGAATCAACCCAAACACATTGTTCTGGACAGAGGGAGCACAATTTTTTTGCCGAACCTCGGGTAACACTGCCTTGACTGCCAGCACACACACGCCATTCCGCGGTGTCCAAAAGCACGTTCATTTACACGACTGCAGGCAGGCACGTTTATTCTTTCGGTTATTTCCTTTACAAGGAAAGAAAGTGAGGTCCCGAGAGGTGAAGTATCATGTCCAAGGCCACACAGTAAGTTCAGAGTCGGCGTTGGGATTTGAACATAGCCCTGATCTGGCCGAGAGTTTGGCTTTTCCTGTGCTCCTCCCCGGGAGCCCCTGGGAGGTCCGTGGGGACATTGGTCCCAGGGCTGGCCCTGAGCTGGTTCATCCAGGCCGTGTGTGCACAAACATGAAGGAAAAGGTGCCGGCCTCTCCCTGCTGCTCCGGAGAAGGTTTCTGGCAGCTGCGGCTCCTGATTTGTGCAGGGCGCAGGCTGCCCAAGGTGCATCTGGGTCCCCGCCCGTCTAGCTGAGCCGGCCTGCCCTCCCTGTCCCGGGCAGGCGGGGACCGTGTGCTGGGGCTTGCAGGGGCATCCGCATCAGGCAAGGCTGCAGGGACGCTCCTCCTCCCTGGAATCTTCCTGTGGTGGTGGTGGTGGTGGGCAGGCACCGGCTCATTCTACACAAATTGGCCAATATTCCAAAGAATGTCATTCTGAAAGAAAGCAAATATTTAAATACTCAAGGCAGGCCCTCTCTGCCCCCGCACCCTGGACGTGCCACCTGCCAAACGCTGGCAGGGCCTCTGGGAGGCATCTCGGGGCTGCGTACCTGGCGGCCCCTCCCAGAGCTCCGCGTCACCCTAGACGAGGGCGGGGGGCCGGCAGAGGCGCCCAGAGGGGCTGTGCTGATGCCCCACTAGGCAGGGGTAGTCCAGAAGGGGAGGGGGAGCTTGGTGAACGAGAGCGGGGGATTAGGAGGCCTGGTCTGGGCACTCTGCTGGGTTACCTCGAAGCCCACGTGTCCGCTCTCTGGGCCTCAGTGTTCCCATATGTAACAGAGGGTGTGCCGTGGACCAAATGAGCGGGTCCCCAATCTCGCTGGGCCCCGTCGCAAACCTACGGAAGCAGCATCTGAGGGGCATTTTTGCCAAGCCTTGTGGGGAACCTGATGCGGCTGGCTCAGCACCTGGTCACTAGGGGCGGGGCTCAGGAGCGTCTTTCCCCTCCAGGTGGGGGGAACGGCACCCGAGCAGAGGGAGGGAAGGCGGAGGAAGCCCCGCGGGGTGGGGGGGGGGCTGCCGGAAGGAGGGCGGGACGGTGCATGTGGGCAAGTGGTGAGGGGCCTCACCCTGTCTTCCTCCGGGCTCATGATGCCCTCTTGGGGGTCCAGCTCAAGGCCTGAGGGGCTTTCTCTATCTCCGCCTCGCTCTTGGGCCACCTGATTCCTTTCCCCTGTGACGTCTCGGGCACCAGGCGTCTCCGTCTGTTTGAGCAATACGTTTTGTGCTGCTTTACACATTTCGTGGAGGGTAACAGCCCGCCTTCCCCGTGTTGGGCCCTGCGTGTCAGGCCCTGCACCGCCTGCTTCGCTTGCAACGTCTTCCTTTCTTTCCACGAGAGCCCCACAAGATGGGTTCTGTTACTGGCACCTGACAGAAAGGTAAACGGAGGCACGGAGGGGCTACGTAGCCTGACCAGGAGCACTCGGTAAGGGTATGCAGCGCCAGGATTCGATTCTGGGTCTTTCACCCCCACGGCCTGGACTCGGACCCACCATCTCCATGGTCTCGGAGGGGTCCTTCCAGGCAGGGGCTGTGGCAGCTCTTCCCTCTGGGTCCTGAGCATCTGGCACATGGTGCATGGTGGACCCTGCCCAGTGCCAACCACACGGGTCTGCTGTGAATGTTAAATAACCATCACCATTTACAGATGAGGAAACCGAGGCACAGAACGCCGAATGGCTCGTCCAAAGTCCTAGAACAGGCAGGCGGCAGAAATGGTTGCTATGCTGGGGCTCCCAAAAGCAGACGCCGAGTCAAGGATTTGTGTGAAAAGAGTTTACCTGGGAGGTGACTTCCAGAAGCACAGGTGGACAAATCGGGAAGTGAGAGGAGAAGGGAAGGAAGCCAACAGAGGGCATGTCAGAAGGCAGGTGGGCACTGTGGGCAGTTGGGGCTCAGTCCCACTGGGGACACCTGGAGGAGTGTAGACCGCGTGTCTCAGAGCTGTCCCTGCAAGGAGCGAGGGGGGAGGGGCGGGGTATCTGGCCTTCTCCCGTCTGTCTGTCTGGCTGAAGGCGCTTCCGGCCCAGCGTGCTCCTGTGGCTGGGGAGGTGGTGTCACAGGTGATGAGAAGCTCACCAGATGGTAAACTCCTGAAGCGGCCCGGGTGCGCCCCAGGCAGCCTGTGCTGCACAAGTGATCATAACTCGGCTTTTCAGAATCAGCACCCATCTGTTCAACTGTCTGTCCATGCATCCGTCCATCCGTCCATCCGTCCGTCCGTCCATACGTCCGTCCATCCATACGTCCGTCCATCCGTCCATCCGTCCATCCATCAGCCCCTGAGCCCTCTTGGGTGCTATGCACAGTCCTAGGCTCTGGGGGTTCAGAGACAACTGCATCCCAGAGTCACTCCCTCTCTCCAAAGGGGCTGCCTTTCTGGTGGTTGCTCTGATGGTAACAGACACAGTGGGAGCAGGCTGGCTCCCGTGGCCGCCGGCACCCCGCTTTCTCATTCCAGGATGGCTGGACTCATGGCCCCCCAGCACAAGGAGGCTCCCAGAGATAGCTTGTGCCTCTGTCGTTCCCGGAAGCCCCTTGGAGGAAACACAGCCCCCTTTCACAGATTGGCTGCTGGTAACCCCAGAGCCCTTCTCTCCTGTCCCAGGCAGGGGAGGGAGGGGGACTCTGTGCCTGGCTCTCCCGCCGGGCTAGCTGGTGGGGACGTGCGCCTGGTCCAGGCTAAGGACGTCCAGTGGGTCTTTGCTAGACAGCCTTGAGAAGCTGAGTAGTGCTGAGTAGTGGACCACCGGCACCAGGTTCCTTCTCTGCTTTGTGCCCAGAGAAGCCACTGGCACAGACAGAGTTTGTCCTGGGTTCACATCCTGCCGAGGGAGGAGGGGCAGAAACCCATCACTGAGCACCTACTTGGGTGCCAGGCTGTCTGCACGGTGGGTTTTCCTGAACCCTTGTGTCACGCCAAGATTCCTATACATGCAAGGAAACTGAGGCTCAGAGAGGGGCAGCATCCTGCCCGAGGCCACACAGCTGCCGAGTGTCAGTGCGGGAATGAGTCCAGGTGCCCCGGACCTGAGTCCCAGCGTCTTTCTAGTTACTCCATACCTGGCGCAGCTGTCCCAGGCCCTGGCTTCACTGAGAGTTGCCCCCTATCCTTCGTTACCATAGTCACCATCACCCAGACCGAGATGGGCTGAATGGCTCCTCCTGAGGAAGCGTATGTAAACTCCAAAGGCCACAGACTGGCAGCTGGCAGAGGGAACACAAGTTTGGAGTAGGACAGACCTGGGTTCTGGTCTCAGCTTTGCTCTTTTCCTTGCTGTGTGACGCTGGGTAAGTTACCTCACCTTTCTGACAAAATGTGCTGCGGGCCGCGTACCCCGTGCTTGGCTCAGAGATGCTCCCTGAGTACGTGGAGAGGAATAGAGAGACTCAAACTGCGGGTGTGCATCTGGAGATGTGGCAGCACTAAGTACGAAGCCAGTGTTGTCTGATCATCACGTGGCCTCTTCCCTTCCCAGAGGGACTCCTCTGAGCCTCGCCTGGTAGCTTTCAGAGTGTGGGGCGCAGATTTCTTTCTCGAAGCAAAACCACATGTCAGATTTCCACACGGGAAGCAGCTAACAGCGGACTTGGTCCCCTAAGAGCTGGGTGTCTGTTTCATTTCTCGGACCCCCACTTACCCCTCATCGGCAGCCCCTAAGGAATTTGTGAGGACTCCCAAGGTCCCAAGACGCACAACGGAAGAACTCCTGGGGTCCCAGTCGTCGGAAGGAAGTGTGGAAAGGAGAGATGGTTTGGTGGGCATTAGAAGGTTCCCCAGGCCTGAGTCTGAGTGCGTGAGTGAGCGAGTGTTCTCTGCATGTGGAAGATGTATCCCTGTTGCTCCTCGCTCATTCCTGCTCCCTGCAGTCCTTTCCTCCCCCTTTCCCGGGCTGTCTTTCCTCAGCCTGCTTTCTGCTGTCCCCCAGGGGCTCGGGGCACGCTTGGGTCATCTCTGGGTTTTGTCACGATGACATAGAAACTGCCAGGTGGTTTCGGGTAGTGATGGATTTCTCAGGTCGGAGTCCCTGGCAGGCAGAAAGTCCCTTTGCCTGCCTCTGGCTCTCTCTCCAACTACAGCCCCCTGGAGCTCCCACCTTGTCTAAATCTTCCCCCGCGACACCCACAGGCAAGGCCCAGAGAAGGATGAGAGGTGGCCCGAGGTTGCACAGCACCTCCGCGTCGTGGCTGGGCTTTGGGGGCAAAAGGCTAGGTCTGTGTTGGCAAAGGGAGGCCTGGCTGCTGGGTGGGAGTCCCAAACAAATTTGGCCCCAAGTCTTGGCGATCACTGGGGCAGAGGTCTAATAATGTGGGCACCAGGGATAATATTTGGGAAGGGGGTACATCTGTTCATTCCACAGCCGCTGAGCCCTGCTCTCTGCCAGCTCCTGGGCTCAGGGCTGAGGACTCAGAAATGGGACATTTCTCTCCTCGGGGAGATTGCTGTGTGTGGGGTCAGGGCCGTGGGACTCTGGACCCCACGTGACCTCCGTGCCTCGCTGTTCTCTCCTACCCAGTGCAGTTGTCGGGATAGGGCCTCCTAGGGTCCCCGTGAGGCTGTGGGCCTGTGTGAAGCGCCCAGCACGGTGCCGTGCCCAGGTAGGCTCTCCAGAGAGGCTGCTATGACTCTTCATGTGCTTGTGATTCTCATCTGCCAGGGAGAGGCCACTTTGGACGTCACCTGTGTGTTCCGCCGTGACTCTGGGAGGTGAGTTACCGAGGGGGAAGCTGAGGCTGGGGGGTACCACGTTCAAGGTCACGCATCCCGGAGGTGACTGGGCTGGGTTCAAACCCAGTGGTGTGTGCCACAGCCTGCTGTCCTCCCGGGGCCACCTCCCACCTCAGCAGAGACCAAGGAGGGCAGATCCACCCTTGCTGGGCGTCCCTGGGCCGGCTGAATGCACGTCTCCCCTCAGGGCCTGCCAGGGTCCCCAGCCCCCATGATGGATGGGTCTGGGGATGTTTTCTTCCAGGTTGGCTGCCAAGGCCAAGGCCCTGCCAGGGTCTTCTCTGGCTTTTGTCCCCCTCCCCCATCACCTTCCCCAGGGGGGTCATGCTGCACGACTGACTGCCTGGGCCTGCCTGCCCCTCCTTCCTCATAGCTTGCATTCCTCCAGAAGCTTCTCCCCCAGGCTGGCGGGCGGGTCAGCACCTCCCTGTGCACAGCCCTCCCCTCCCGCTCTGCTGTCAGCTCTTGGCAGTGGGTCCCAGGGCTCCACTGGCTTCTCAGTCCCATCGAGAGTCTGCAGGACTCCCCTGGTCCCTTCCAGGGGCCTCCCCCAGCTTCTTGTACCCAGTGCTTAACCCAGAGGAATGGATGCCCAATGCTGGAGTCAAAGGCATAAGAGGGGAAAATGCAAATGGGCGAGGGGGACGTCCTTCAAACCATGGCAGGAAGGCATCTGCCACCCTGGTCTCTGTGCAAGGCAGTTCCTGGGCACAGTCCATCCCTACCCAGGAAGGACACCATTCAACAGACAGACCTTGCCAAGCCTCAGTTTCCTCATCTGCCAAATGGGTCTACAAACATCTACCTCGCAGAGTCATGAGCTTCTATGAACCTTACACGGTGTCTTCACAGAGGATTCTATTATTGAGGAAACGGTGGGAGTTTGCCAAGAGGACAGGGATGCTGGAAAGGCGTTCCGGGCAGAGGGAAGGGCTCAGGTAGAGGCAGAGAGGGGCAACACGATACAAGTAGTAAAATCGGTGATGGGCTGTAGGCGGCTTGCATCGGCTCGCAGGAACTGATTGTTAAATGCTCAGGAATTTGCAAACTGGTTGTTAGGCGTAGCCATAACAAAATTGAATCATGTAAACTTACAATTAAGGAAATCGCAGTACCGACGAAAGTAAACTTCCAAGCTCATTACTTCCTGGTTATTTAGCGGCCATCTATCCCCCGAAGGCGATTTGCTCTACGTCCACATGGATAAGTGCCACGTAATGGTGCGCTCCTTGCCTTCTCCGCCCAGCCTCGTGTGCAGGGAGCCATGTTGGTAGCTTGGAGGATATTTATACCGTGGAAATGCGCCCATGCCGCAAAGCCCAGCCTCCTGCCAGAGGGTGTTGTTGGTCGCTCACCAGACGTTACGGGCTAACATTCAGCAAGAACTTCCTGTGGGCTCAGGATACCTGCATCAGGCTCCGCACGCTCGTGTCATCTCAGCCTCATCCTGTGAGCTTGCCCCTGTTAGCATCCAGGGAGTCAGGTCATCTGCTCAGTCATATAACAAGCAGCAGAACAGAGGGGTCCTGGCATAAGGGGTGTCTGGTGAGGGTGGTCGGGGATGTTCCAGGTCCCGACCCTTCCCTTGTCCCCTTCTCCCCACAAAGGAGGCTTCCCTCTGACCCAGCTCTGCCTCTGGCCTCACAGCTGGGAGATGAGGGGCCCGGGAGCCCAAGGGCATGGGGACGGCCGTGCCTGGCCCTCCCTGTGGCACTGCCCTCTGAGTGTCACCTGCCCGCCTGCCGTGACCCTGGTCGGCTGTCGGCCTCCCTCGCTTAGACGGTGCGGGTCTGGACTCCAGCGCTGGCCCAGGGGGGAGCCACCTCCGAGGACTGCCTGCCAGGCTGTGTTTTGCAACCACCCTGGGCTGCAGCTTGGCTGGTTTGTAAATACATGTGTGTTTGGCACCTTCCCCCCATTAGGCTGTATAATTGCTTCGCACATTCTAAGGGTGATGGGTCCCTAATGGGGCTCAGCCGATATGGTGCCCAGCCCAGGGGCTCCCCCAGTGGGGCCAGTGGCCCCCTTCCTGAGATTCTGGGGTGGGGGGGACCCAGACATCTCTGACCCTTAGGGAGCACCTACCGCGTGTGCACTCTGACAGGTGGTATAGGAGAGTGGGCTGTGGGTTCACCCAGAGCCGTGTGGCCTGGGCTGGTTGGTGACTTTACCTCTTTGAGCTTCCCAGGTTCCTCATCGGGGCACAGTAGCAGCTCTTTCTGCTGTTTGGGGGAGGACGGAATGAGGGCCATCCGCGCAAAGTTCGGGAAGGAGTGTGCGTGTGCACATAGAGAGGGTTGCCCTTTCCCACTTGGCGGATGGGGAAACTGAGGCGCAGAGAATGGAAGCCACGGCCCCAGGTCATGTGGCGCGCTGGCCACGGCTCTTTCTATGCTAGATTTCAGACACCTTCCTCACAGCTGTGGGGCTCAGAACTGTTTCGGAGGAGCAACGGAGGGGATCTTCATTTCTCATAGTCCACCAACATTTGACGAGCCTCCTCTCCAAGCTCTTTAAATGGCTTCCAGTCCATGAGGAAGCCTGTGCAGAGCAGAGGCTCAGAGAGGTTAAGAGACGTGCCCCTGGTTACACAGCGGGAAGGGCTCGTCCTGTAGGTGGAGGGTGGTACAGCCCCACACCAGGGCTCCACAGACCCACACTCTGGCTTTGCTGAGGGATTTGGGGCAAGTGACATCCCCTCATTGGGCTTCAGTTTCCCTCGTGTGCCAGGCAGATATTAGAAAGAGGGCTCCTGGAGGGAATGGTGGGGTAGGGCATGAGGGATTTGGGGGCCTGGGTGGGTGTGTGTCTCTCGACCCCGCCAGGCCCACAGACACGTCACACGCACACTCAGCTTCATCTAGCTCTGGGCAGGCCCTCCTGCACACGGGTGCACCTGTCTGCGGTCATGTGGCTGCCCCAGTGCACGCGCACAGCCACTGAGCAGACGCGTGCATCGGTTCCCCATGCAGTTCCCCTGCATGCACGTGATCGGATGAGTGATCATACATGTACCTGGGCGTGTGCACCTCCTTCCCTGACCCCAGCGAAATGTACTGCCGGCTGACAGTTTTCTTGCCTCCTCCTTCACCCCCCTTGGTCCGCAAAAGATTTCCAGGGAAACAAAGTAAAAGAGAAAGGAGACATCAGAGAGGGTGTAGAAAGAGAAGAGGCTTCTGGGATGTTTTTGTATTGCAAGTACATGCTCAATTTAGTCTTTGAGCTCCCTCAAGGCCAAGGTAAGGACGGGCAAGTGGGCTTTTTATCTTATTTCCATCGTAGGATCCCTAGCAGGACCAAGCAAGATCTTGCCTATGGAAGCACTTTGCAGGTCGCGAGACCTCTGTTAAGAGAGGGCACGAGGGACACTTATTAACAGTGTCTGACCTCATGGTTGGGACCCAACCTGGGGCCTTAGCCCCATGCACCAGACCTGAAAGGCCTCCTCGGTCCCCTGTCGTCCCTCACTCCGGGATAGAGGCTCAGGTGGTGGCAGGCCCTTGTTGGAGCTCTTCAGCCAGAACTCCTGGCTCCCTACTATTCAGGAGTGTCGTCTCCTTCCGGAACCCTTCCCTGGACCACACCAGGCTGGGGCCGGGCCCTCCTCTAGGCTCCTGTGATCCCATCACATACCCCAGTGGATTCACACCTCCATTTGCATGCATCCTCCCTTGCCAGACCCCTTGAGGGTAGGGGTGGGAGCTCTGTTTTGGGCATCCCCAGTGCCTGGCACAGAGTTGCCGCCTGGGAGGAGTTTGCTGAATGAATGAATGAATGCCTGTTGGGAATGAGCTCCTACCCTGTCCTCTGGCCCCTACCTGTCCCTCCAGAACCCTGGCTCTGCAGGATCCGTCCTTGCCCCCTCCAGGAGGGCAGGTCCTGACTCCAGATGTCTCCTCCTTCCCCGAGCTGTCTAGGCAGGGAGAGAGCTGGAGCCCCGAATGTTCTGGAGCCTCGGCTGCAGGTGGGTGACTAGGGCCAGATCAGGGCAGGAATTGGCTGCTGACGGGCCCCTCTGTTCTTCTGTTTGCTCATTCGGTTGCTGGATTCTTTACGTGCATTTTGCTGTTAATTCTTGTCGATGTCTCAAGCACCCTCCTGGGGAAGGAGCTGTCTTATCTCCATTGTACAGATGTGTAAACCAAGCCCTAAAGGGCAAGTGCTCTCCCAGTTTGTAAGAGGGGGTTGGTGGGCCTGGAGGGACGCGTCTGTCCTCTGAATGCTTACAGCCTGAGGGGCAGTCAGGAGGGAGAGGAAAACAGCTGGGGGAGGCGGCTGGGCAGGCCCTGGAGGGTGACAGCAGTTTGAGGAGGAGGGGACTCTAGTGAATATGGGGGTCCCAAGGCATCTTTGAGGGTGCGCCTCACTCCACGCTCATTGGTCCCTGGTCCACTGGCGCCCCTAGCACACCTGCAGCCTCAGACCTTCACGCATTCTCACACTTGGTAGCCCGCACTCACACCTCACCCACCCGTGGGTGCACACTTCCGTCCCCTCCCCTCCTCTCCTCAAGGCCCTGCCACACCAGCTGCACCCCTGCCCTCAGCCGGCACACCCGTCCTCGCCCACATGTTCACACACACCCCTGTGTCCACACCCCGAGACACACACACACAGCCCGCGGCCCTTCCCGAGGCACACACCCGGGAACCCAGGACCCCTCTCGGTGACGGCCACCGCCCACACGGCCCCGAGCGGCTCAGGCCCCAGGCTGCTTCCCGTCGGGCGGGCGGGGCAGGTGTCTCCAGCTGCTTGGGCTTGGCTGAGGGTGGGGACGCGGCCCTGCCCAGGGTGCGGGGCTGGGCAGCAGCTGTGTGGGCTGAGCCACGAAGCTCGCACCTGGGCTGATCTGCCCGGGGCTGGCGCCAGCCCCACGGCCGCTCCCTGTGCCCCCCGGCCTGCGGGAGGGCGGCCCTTGTCGCGCTGGGGACACCAGCCTCGCGTTCCTGGAGTGGTTGGGGAAGCCCGAGGAGGGGCGAGCGGGCAGGCCCGGGCCAGGCCGGTCTCTCCCATTTCGAGCCCCGGTTTCCTGTGCCGTCCCGCGTGGCATGTTCTGAACTTGAGCTTACCTCTTTGTGAAATGGGCGTGATGACAACCTTCCCTGCGTGGTCGGAGGGAGAACAAAAGGAGACATTGCGAAGTCCAGGGCTTGGCTTTCCTGCTGAGCCTCACCACGTCCTTCCCTCCCGCAGCGGGAGGCGGACTCCCTCACCTGCCCTCACCTGTTCTTTTTAAAAACAACCTTTTGGGGGGCGCCTGGGTGAGTCAGTCGGTTAAGCATCGACTCTTGGTGTCGTCTCAGGTCGTGATCTCACAGTTCGTTGAGTTCAAGCCCCGTGTCGGAATCCGTGCTGACAGCATGGACCTGCTTGGGATTCTCTCTCTCCCTCTCTCTGCCCCTCCTCTGCTCACGCACACACACACACTCCCTCTCTCTCTCAAAATAAATAAATAAAAAAATAGAGAAATGAAAACAGCTTTATCGAGCTATCATTCACATACACGCAATTCACGTACAAATCGCTTGCTTAGAGGGCACCATTTAATAGCTTTCAGTACACTCACGGCCACCACCACAGTTTTAGGACATTCTCCTCACCGTAAAGAGAAACCCAGTCTCTTTCCACTCGCTATCCCCCCAAGCCCTGGCCCCAGCCCCAGCCCCGGCCCTGAGCAACTACTGATCTGCTTCCTGTCGATGCAGATGCGCCTATGCTGGACATGTTGTGTAAGCGGACTGACATGATATGTGCTCTTATGTGACTGGCATCTTGCACAGAGATTCATCCACGGTGTAGCTCCTGTCAGAGCTTCCTTCTCACGGGGACTATGTGAGGGAAGGCACCGTGTTTTACTTGTCTGTTCGCCTGTTGATGGACATTTGGGTTGTTTCCATGTTCTGGCCGTCGTGAATAGTGCAGTTCTGAATATTCAGGCCCTACTTGCCGTTGATTCTGCCTGACTTGATCGGTTTAGTCTCTGGCCTCTGAACCAAGTCAGGAGGCAGGAAGGCCAATGTTGGAGGACAGTTGGTCAAGCAGGGACTCCGCATCTCAACGGGATTCTGGCAGCTGGTGGGGGGAGGTAGCTGGCCTAGGGGGTGGGGACCAGCCCGTCTTCCTCACCTGTTGCCGTCTGCCTACATACCTCCTTTCCCTCCTGTCCTGTCTCCCCCCATCCACTTGAGAGTGACAGTCAAAGGCAACATTATGCCGAGGACTTTGCACACTGAGTAACAATGGATCTTAAAACAAGCAAGCGAACAAACAAAACCAGACAGTGAAGTGGGTACTATATGCACACCCAGTTTACAGATGAGGAAGCTGAGGCTCAGGGGGTTAAAAAATGACTTCTCTGAGTCATGCAGCTACTGGGGCAGAAGTTGAACCCAGGCCTGTCTGGTCCTTGGAGAATGGGCCATGATTCCCTCCTTCCTGCCCTTCTTACCACCTTAGGTCTCAGTTCTGCCCCAAGGCCACATCGCTGATTCGATTCGATTCGATTCGATTCGATTCGATTCGATTCTTCTGTGCCCAGGGGCGTGCCAGGCCAGAAGAGCTAAGGAGGGTAAGGGGAGAGACGGTGGCAGGACATTAGTGAGATTTATTACGTGCCAACCCTGGCTCGGGCCCCAGGATCCAGATCTGAACAAGACATCGACCCTAGAAGCTGGAAGTCAAGTTGGGGGAGGGGTTCAGACCAAGGCAGGTTGGCACAGAAGGCCTGGTGAGGGGGGTGGGGATGGGAGGGAGTAAAGGCACGTCTTCTGGGATGGCAGGACTTCACTGGGTCTGGACGGCTCCTCTAGGAGGTGTTCCTGGCAGAGGGAACAGCATGGCAGAGACATGGAAAAGAGAAAGAGGAAGAAAGAACAGAGTAGCTTGGCCTCCTGGAGTGGTTCTGTGGGCGGGGCTCAGGTGCTGTTGGGTGACATTTAGAGACCGAGGGGCAGGACCCCGAAGGCCTGGGATGCCCGGCAAAGAAGCACTGACCTTTTATGGACCACGGGGAGACACCGAGGAGTCTAGAAGGGAGAGTGGCAGGCATCGGAGAAGCTATCCTGGGGTGGAAGTGAAGAGAGCCGAGGCAGGGGTGGGGTGAGTGGTGGGGGTTCCTCATCGGGGTAGGGTGGGTCAGGGGTGGCTGTGGCAGGAGGAGGGGTTGACATGTGCCTGGAGTGGGGGAAGAAGTGGGTGGAAGATTTGGAAAAATCCAGGAAGTGATTCCACAGGATTGGACACGTAAGAGCCCAGAATCCTTGGGCCTGGGAAGATCCCAGGGTTTGCAGACCGATTTTATCCAGGGGACCCTCTGTTCACGTGAGCTCTGCCACAGAAACCCAACATCTCCGGCAACCACGTGGGTGAATCCACAGACGGGCTGAGTGCAAACAGCGGAGCACAGGCTGTGGAGACAGGAGGCGGATCTGTGGGTGCCGGCGGGGAGCATCGACGGGAACCTTCCACGGGGACGAAAATGGTCCCTCCCTGTCTTCATCATGGTGGTTGCCCGGCTAGAGAGACTTGTCAAAACTCATCCAACTGTCCATTTAAGACCCAGGTCTGTTTTCCCAGGTGTCAATTCTAGCTTGTAAAGAGAGGAGAGCAGGCTCAGTAGCTGGGAAAGAGAAAGCTCTGGGGTGGCCAGGGGTAGAGTGGACTCTGCTCTCTTGGGCCGCCTGAGGCACCTCTCTCACCCCACAACCCAGAAGGGCCCAGCTCTGTCAGAGGGCCTGAAGTTCCAGGCCTGGCGCCCTTCCCCATGGCTCCCAGGGTGTCCCTCCCCCCGCTCAGCAGCACCCACCTGCCCGGCTCAGGCTGGTGCCTGCAGGAGGAACCCCGGCCGTCCCTCTCGCAAATCCCGAATTAATGAATCCCAGGAATCTGCTGCCTGTGAACAGCCACTTCTTTGGGGTTTCGGTGAGAACGACAGGGATTAGGGCCTGGCAGGCGGGACGCCTCCTCCCGGGGGGCTCGGTTTTCACCCCAGGAGAAATCTGAACTGTCCCCCCCCCCCCCGGTCCCCACTCTTGCTTCCCCTTTGCATCAATCCCTTGTTCGTACAAGAGGCATTATCTATCTAATCCCTACCCGCCCTGGCTGGCTCCCTGGGGGTGGAGGCAGGAGTGGGTGGGGCCCACGCTGCCCCCCTCCTGGCTGCTCCCGGCCCTGGGTGCCCAGGGGTGTCCCCTCCTCACTCCTTCCGGCCCAGGGGGCTGGACCATGGGGCAAGATGGGAATCGCAGAGGGTGGATGGGCTCCCGAGTACCAGGCCTGGCCAGCCCCTCCCTGAGCACACACGTGCACACACTTCTTGGGGCTCATGGAGTTGGCTGACACGAATGGAATGGGTGGATGGCTAGTATCTCTGTCCCCACCCCCCCCCCCCCACTTCGTCCTGAAGTTGTCAGCGGCACAAAGGGCCGGACTGATGACATCTGCTCGGATCAGGTGTGGTGCCTGTCAAACATGTGTAATAACCCTTGCAGGGGTGGGGGTCCGACAGACCTGACTCCGAATCCAAACTCCCCCACCCACCGGTCTGTGACCTTGAGCAGTATTCTTTCCTGTAAAATGGGAACAATGAGGGTGTTTTCCCCGAAAGGAAGGCACCTGAGGCAGACACCTATCTGGACGTCTTCATATGTGCACCGGCCCCCAGAGACCCCTAACGTTGCACCACGGGGGAGGGAGCTCGTTCCCTGGTCACTTGAAGGCTATGGTGCCCCTTGGCTGGCTGTGATCACCTGTGTGTGGGGACCCTGACAGCCCAGGGAGTATGTGAGTGTGGATGTTAGGTGCGTCGGGATGGTGAGGCAGGAGGGGGTGAGGACCCCAGACAGCCTTAGCCAGTGGCACCGTTTTGCCACGGGCTGTTCCCAGCCGTGGCCCCAGGGATGATGGGAGAGCACCCCTTGAGACGAGGCCAAAGGGCCAGGTGGCTCTGACCTCCATATGTAAGGTCACTCAGGTGGCCAGGGTGGCTGGGGTTGGCACATTTGGGGGAAGGTGCTGAGCTGGGCCCTGCAAGGACTCCTTAGCTTCTGGGAGTTCAGAGGGGACGACACAGGACTGTCTTCACTGAAAGCTCATGGTCAACCGCCCCCACGGCTGCTGCTGTGGGGAGGCCTGTCCCGCAGCTCCGGAGGCCCTGGGAATTCCGTATCCTTCTGCAGGAGTCCGGACTCCAGCCACGGGAAGAGGGCCGGAAGCTCTCCTCTCTTACCCTCCTCTTCAGCCAGAGCCCTGATGCTGATGCCTGGAGCCCGGCTCCCCTGCTTCTGTGCCGAGGACGAGCCAGCCACTGGGGGTTTGGTGCCAGGTGTTCCTCTTCCCCGCTGGGCGGCCTCAGCATCCTGTCCCTCGAGGGGTGGGTGGCGCTTACTTGCCGAGGTCCACCTTCAGCTTGGCTGTGTGAGAAGGGCTCCACGATTTGGGCCCCTTCTTATCCACCTGGGTCCCCTGCTCTGGGGTGTGGGGCCCAGGAGGGAGGACACTTGCCGGGTAGATGCTGAGTGGAGAGTCAGGCCTCTCTGGGCCTCGGTTTCCTACCTGTGAAAAAGAGGAGGCTGTGCTCTCTCAGCCGGGAAGCTAGGCCCATCCGTGGTCGGGGTGTGGGAAGGGAGGGGAGGGAGGGGAGTGGCTGGGCGGGGCAGGGCAGGAGTGGCCCTCACCCCCGGGGGCTCACAAAAGAGCCATGTGTCCTCCATGGGCAGCGCAGGGCTGGCCCAGGCGTCTGCTCTAGGGATGGGGATTTGGCTTCAGAACGAGGCTTTATTATGTTTCCTTTTTAATTACGATGATCTTGGCTCCTACAAGAGCAGCTTTTGTTGGGGCAGCTTAGGAGAGGGAGGGAGGCAGGACTGGCCAGTCCGGGGCTGGAGGGGCTCCACGGGGGAGGCGCAGCGCTCAGAAGCCCCTCTTGGTTCCCTGGGAAGGGAGGTGCGGGCCACGAGAGAGAGGACGGCTCGGGGTTGGGGGTTGGAGGTGGGCGAGGGAAGCACAGTTTGAGCCAGATACTTCTCCCTGCTCCATTTCTTCGCCAAGCTCCAGACTTCGACACGCAACACCGCAGATACCCGACCGCCCCATCCCCTAGATGGCCCTTGGGAATCTCAAGTTCGATATCAAGCCCCCTAAGCTGGCTCATAGCTCAGCGAATTCATTCATTCAACAAATATTTACTGACCACCTACTGTGTGCCAGACCCTACTCTGGGTGCCTGGGGCACATCAGTCAACAGATAGACCTAGATCTCCGGTCCTTGTGGAGTTGACTGACTAATGCTCCTTCTACTCATGCCTTTGTCCTCACAGCCTCCAGGAAGGTGGGGTTTCGCTGCGAGCCCCCACGACAAAGCTTGGCACCCAGTTGGCTCTTAGGCAATGTTTCCTTACCGAGGAAGGAAAGAACCATCTGGAAGGCAGATGGAACAGAGGGTGTTTGCATCTAGACCAGGGTGGGGAAGGAGACTCACAGGCTGCTAACACCAGGGGTGGGGAAGAGATAGCTAATTTGCCTTCATGCATCTGAGGTGACACTGGGTCACTTGTCCCCAAATGCACCTGTTATTTTGTATTAAAAATATATATTTTTTACATTTATTTTTATTGTTGGGAGACAGAGACAGAGCACGAGTCGGGGAGGGGCACAGAGAGAGGGAGACACAGAATCCGCAGCAGGCTCCAGGCTCCGAGCTGTCAGCACAGAGCCCGACGTGGGGCTCGAACTCGCAAACCGTGAGATCATGACCCGAGCCAAAGTCGGACGCCCAACCGACTGAGCCACCCGGGTGCCCCTGTTATTTTGTGTTTTGAAAAAGCAAATAAGAAAATCTTCAAATAAGAAAGAGGTTAGATAAGCAAATATGTTAACAACCAAAACCTCCAGTATGAGATTTCTAAAAGTTGCATTCATCTGTTTTCCCCTAGAAAATAAAGCATGTACATTTTGGACAGCCAGCCCTACTGTTTGCCAGATGTATGACCTTGGGCAAGTCACTTTGCTTCCCACAGTGTGAATCTCCCCATCTGTAACCTTGCTGCGAGGGTTGAATGGGGCGATGACTGCAAACTTGGGAGTATTATTTCCGCACTCGAGCCCCTGGGACAGTGCGGGTGAGGCCTGTGGCAGGAAGAGGCTCTTCCCCATGGGACCTTCACAGCCCCCATCCTCCACGGACACCTGCGCCCCTGAAGCTCTGGGCTCCTGGCCCTGTAATGCAGGGGTGTCCTCAACATTAGTGGTCTTCACCTGTGGCCTCCTGCTCACTTCCCAGGCCTTCTCACCTGGGACTCCAACCGCTTCCTGGTATCTTAGGGACAGTCAGGACTCTCGGCCTCTCTAGTCTGTCGGACCCGGACCTCTCCAGCCCCCTTCTAGCTGGGTTCCCCTGAATAGCAGGGGCCAGGGACACTGCTGAATGTCAGGAAGGTGGGAAGCCAGCCCAGGCTCGCAACAGAAAAAGTTCCACTCCCGAAGCGTTCGTTTGGGGGAGGGGGTGTGGTTCCAAGGGTCCCACCCATAATCCCCACCTTCCTGGTCCAGGGTGGGGATCTCTGTTCAGATCCTCAGGAAATCTTTCCTGGACCACTCTAAACAAAACAGCACACCCCTTCTCCTCCTGGCTCCCCAGTTCCCACCGGCACATTGTTGCATGGGCTACAAACACGGGTTCTGGAATCTGACTGCCTGGGCCAGAGTTTGCCGATCATGGACTGGGGACTTCTCGAAGGTGGGGCCTTCTGTCTGTTCAGTGCTATATCACAGCCCCAGGCACTTTCCCCATTTTATAGATGGCGAAACTATGGTTCAGAGAGGGCGACTGACTTTCCCAAGACCACACAGCAGATCCACGGCAGCAAAAGGACTTTTAAATCCCTTTTCTCTCTGGAACATCCCCGGCCTCCATTTCTCCTGTTGCTAGTAGTCAAACACCCGCTCCTCACCTTTCCCCTCGCCGTGGACACCCCCACTCCCACTGCTCAGGTCCCCACAGCCTCCAGAAAAGGCTGGTCCTATGGAGGGAAGCTGTGATTTAAGGCTGGGCCCAAGCGCTGATGCGCGAGAGGGGAGCAGGTGGGGGCAGTGCGAGGGGGAGCCCTTCCCGCCCTGCCAGGCGCCCCATCTGGACAGGGAGGCTGCAACCTGATCTGTGGGCCGGAGAGCTGGGCTATTTTGGGGGTGGCACCGGAGGCCCAGGCATCATGACAAGGGGAAGGGGTGTCTCCTGCCCCTGCTGCAGGCTTAGGATGTAGGCCCTGGCCCATGCGCCATTCCAGAGGGTTGGGACAAGGGCGGGGAGTGGGAGCCTCCTCCCGGGGCTCAGTGGGAGCTCCTCGCTCAAGGCGCTGGTGGTTCCGGGGCCCCGTATGCATCGAGAGAGAAACAACACAGCTGGGTCTTGGTCCCAACCCTGCTACCGTCTCGCTGTGTGACCTTGGGCAGATCCCTCTCCCTCTCTGGGCCTCAGTTTGCTCATCTGTATTATTTGGAGACCTCAGGTCCCATCCAGCTGTGAGCTTCCATCGTCTTTGGCAGCGAAGGAGGAAAGCCTCATGCTCTAAGATTCTAGAGACAAAGAGGGTGGTTCAAATATTTTAAGATTAAAGGAAGAATTCTAGCTTTCTAAGACTCCAAGAATAAGAATGATTCAAGCATTTTGGGTTTTAGGGAGGGATGCTCAGGTAGATAAGACTCAAGAAAGGGAGCTCCTTGGGTCCCTGGAAGTACTGGCATTGGCCTTATTAACTGTCACTAGGTGGTCTAGGAGGGTCTCTGCACCCTAGGGTGGTCTAACAGACCTCCTAGACCCTAGAGGGTTAACGTGTACATGGGGGGCCCTAAGGATGACTGGGCTCCTGCCCCTCCCTGGCAGTCTTCCAGGTGGGTGCCGGCCGGCTTTCTGGTGTGGCTCAGACCCTAGGAAAAGCTTCCTTGGGCACACGATGTCCCGGAGCCTTGTTGAGACAGGGCTTCTGGGGAGAAGGCGAGAGTGGGTCTGGCCTGGGCAAGGTCTAGGGTGGCGGCACGTGGGAGAAGCTCCCAGGCTGCCCCCCTCCCCCCATGTCCCATGCCCCGGGCACATGGCACGACCCTTCTGGAACCCCCGCTTCTTCAGCTGTAGGACGGGGACGACATTCCTGCATTAAGTGAGCCAAACAGCGGACAGTGCCTTGCAGACCCAATGTTCATGAGAGTCTGAGGGTAGACATGGGGATCTGGCCGGAGGGAAGAAGGGACTTGCCAGCTGAGGTGCCATAGAACTGAGGCCCCCAGCGCCTCCCCCAGTGGCAGGGCCAGGCCTCTCCTGCCTTCTGGGTTGGGAGTCAGTCCAGAGGCCCCACAGCTGCCTTTTCCCTTTGCTCCAGAAATTGTAAAAATGAAAACCCCCCACTAACCAGTCAATGAGAAGCTGGCTGTGGGGCTGGGTGTAAGAAGCCGACTGAAGATATGATTCTAGGTCCTGAGGCTTGGGGCAGACCCACCAGGGGAAACACTTGCGTTTCTTCAAGTGATATTGAGACCCCTGGGAAGTGGGGGATGATATGGGAGCTGGTGAGCCCCAGGATGGCCTGAGGCCACATTATTGCAGATGCACACGTGTGTGTGTGTGTGTGTGTGTGTGCGCGCACAGGAGTGCTATCTTAACTGACTGCATATCATTCTTATCCTATCACTTATCTACAGTTCCTTTCAATCTAATCTGTTGGGCTTTACAAAGGGTTGGATGCAGCTGTAAGGAATATTTATAATTCAAATGAATAATATAACAACATCTATCAGAAGTTTCTATAGTGCGGGGGCGCCTGGGTGGCTCAGTCGGTTAAGCGTCTGACTTCCGCTCAGGTTATGATCTCATGGTTCGTGGGTTCGAGCCCCACGTCGGGCTCTGGGCTGACAGCTCGGAGCCTGGAGCCTGCGTCGGATTCTGTGTCTCCTTCTCTCTCTCTGCCCCTCCCCCACTCGTGTTCTGTCTGCCTCTCAAAAATAAATACAACGTTGAAAAAAAAAAGTTTCTATAGTGCCTGGGGACTTTGGAAACACCTGGATCGGGCCTCCTGGCACTGTGGGAGATGGAAGAACTGTGAGCAGGTCACTCCACCTTTCTAAGCCTCAGTTTCCACATCTGGAAGTTGGGGAGAGTAGTTCCTGCCTCTCCTGTGGAGATTCTAGGAAGCAGTGTTTGCAAAGGGCCCGGCCTGCCCCTTGGCATGTGGATGATGTCCCGGCCGAGGGCAAGGGTCCTCGGAGATGGTTCCTGCAGTTCTTACGTGACCCGTGTTGGGAAGGAACCATCCAGATAGGCTTCCCCGGGGGGTGTGGCCTTTGAAGCTGTTATAAGTGAGGGTCCAGGTGGGAGCCCGTGGAAACGAGACCAAGAGGAGGAGCCGGGGCGGTGGGCTCCTGGGCGGGGAGGTCGAGGAGTTGCTGAGTGGGAGAGGCGGGGAGATGATGTGGGGGCCGCCGGGAGGACGGGCTTGCTGGGTCGTCCAGCAGCAGGGAGCAGGACGGTGATCCCCACTTTCTCAGGTACGAAACAGCCGCTCATCCTGTTGCCTGACAGTGACAGGGAGGGTGGAGTCTTGGCCTGACACTTCTTAGCTTGTGGTGCGTTGGGCTTCCTTAGAGCAACGGTGAAATTTAACCGCCCCCCCCAAATAAAGACAAATAACAATACCTTTAAAAAGGAGGACACGCAGGTCAGAGAATGGATGCGACCGGCCTGGGGTGGCAGGGCCCGGACCGGGGCGGGACAGAGCTGGAGTCGGAATCTGGCGGTCCCCATCCCTGCACCCACGATCCTTCTCCTCCTCGGGGCGCCACCCGCCCAGCAGCCCCCCTCCTGGTGCTCTCGGCCTTTATTGGGTCCTTAACGGGCTCTCGGGGACCTGGCACCTGCTGCCTTTTCTGTTCTAATTAAAGGCGGATGCTCTGGGGGGTGGCCAGGGGGTGGCGTGTGGGGGGCTCTGGCTCGTGGCCACCCTGGGTGACACATTCCTGGCTCCTGACTCACAGAGAAATGTCTTCGTGTCTCCTCGGCACTTTTGGACCCTGCAGCTGTGGCCACATTCCTCCTTCCCCTCCTCCCCCCTGTAGCTGGAGCTGCAGCGAATCGTGCGGACCCATCCCGGGCTGTGGAGACTGAGGCCCCGAGGGGTGGCTGCTGTGCCAGGACAGAGTCAGGGAAAGGGAGGAAGAAGCTCTCACGTGGGGTGTGCCTTTGCCCTCACCTTTGGCTTAGGGCAGCGATTCTCAGCCAGGGGTGTGGTGGGTGGGTTGTACTGTGTGTGTGTGTGTGTGTGTGTGTGCCCACACTATTCTCTTGGCACCTAGGGGCACAGGCCAGTTGCTAAACTTCCTACAACGAACAGGATACCCCCCACAACAGCGAATTATCTGGCCCCAAATGTCAGCAACCCCAAAACTGAGAAACCCAGGCCTAGGGCTAGAGCAGGAGTTTGGTGCCCCCGTTCTGCGTTTTCTCCTTAAGCCTCTTGTGGCTAAGCCCTGGGCCGGTGGCCGGAGACCCTGAGCTGGCCCCGCGTCGGCTCCCGGTGCTCGGCCACCCGGGTCCAGCGTGGGAGACGCGCGAGGACCTGGCTCCGTCCTGTCCCCCAGAGCGAGGGAGCTGAGAGAAAGCCAGCAGGCGTCTTGTGCTTGAAAGACGGACCCGCGATGTCGAGGAAGGCGTCGGGATAAGCCGTGTCCTCTTTGGGCCTGGGTTTCATCCTCTGGCCGGTGTGGAGCCAAAACCTCTCTCAGGCCCTCTGGGCTTCACAAGCGAGGCTTCTAGACTCCGCGCCTGCACGGTGTGGTGTGGGGCCTGGCTCACCACCGCAGGGGCGGGCAAGCCGGGCTACTCGGGCCTGTCGCCTGGTTAGGAGAACGTGTCACTGGCACGCGCCCATGTCCGTTCGTTTACGTATTGTCTGTGGCTCCGTGGATGGTTGTGTGGCTGCGACACCGTCTGGCCCTCGAACCTCCAATATTTTCTCTCCGGCCCGTTATAGGAAAGGCCGCAGTGATGGATGGATTTCAGGTGTAGGTCATGGGCCGGTGGGGGACTGATGTCACAGACCACCTCTCTGCCCACATTCTCTCCAGGGTAAGGTCATTCTGCTCTGTTACTCTATTTTTCAGTGGGAAGGGCATATCTTCAAGAGGCCGTTGCTTCTCGCGCGTGGCAGGTCGGGGTCTCAGACTCAGATTCCTCCCTACAGCCTCAGTTTCCCCATGTGCCAGTGGAAATCTCCGTCCGGGCCTGGCAGGGCCGTGCTGAGGCCCGGTGTGACGGTGAGTGAGGAGAGAAAGTCTCGTGCCCGGGGCCAGGCAGCCTGAGCTGGGTTATTTATGGGTTTCCGCTGGGAGGGGGGCCGCAGGCTGTGGGCCGTGTCTGACCTGAATTCTTACACTTACAGGAAATTAGAGCCCTTGGAAGCAGGTGCGCTGGTGATCCCAACACTCGGGTGGCCGAGAGGGTGATGTGGCTGAGGCAGCAGGCTGGGGGGTGGTGTGGACTGGCCGACGGATGGAGGAGGGGCCGGTCCAGAGGGGACAGGGCTCCCATCCCGCCTTCCTGCCGTCACTAGAGGAAAATAGAGTGACTACCACCGCGTGTCGGGTTCTTGCTCTGCGCTTTGCTTGTGTTTGCTTAGTTAATCCTCACAACATGCCTATGAGGTATGATTATTACCTCCATTTTACAGATGGGGAAACTGAGCCTCTGGGAGGCTCACTCACTCGCCTGTGAACATAGAGCAGGTGTGAGAGTCAGTTTTGAACCCAGGAAAGACTGTGTTATTCCAATTCTCATGTCCGGCTATGGATACCAGCTGCCTTTGGACAATGAGGAGGTCTCCAAGAAAATTCCAGAATGTTCCATGGGTTTTGGCAGTTTTCTGCAAAGGTGGCAGGGAGCACATAGTAGTGTGGGGCAGAGTTGGGGTGTGTGCATGGTCGAGTCCCGGGGAAGGTCGGGGAGGGCGAGTGGCTGGCATCTTGTGTGCTTTAGTGAGCTCCAGGGGTGGCCCAGGGACCGCCAAGTGCCCACAGGTCAAGACGGGACCTGGGAGGGCTGCAGCGACGGGGTCTGTCCTGAGGCCAGGTGGGCCGCAGGTGCCCTGGGTTGCCCACCTGTCTGAAGTGAGGACGGGAAGGCGGGTGTGAGAGACGGGGCGTGTCCAGAGTGTGTATGTCCCTGGCTTTGACTCAAAGACCACGTGGGGATGTGAATACACGTGCAACACTGAGGGTGTGAGAGAGGGTGGGTGTGAGCATTTCAACATCTGGGCGTTTGCGGGGGCAGGATCAGACCCGGTGTGGCCGAAAACGTACTTAGTTTTGGAGACTTCTTTTGTGAAAAATAGTACAAACTTGTGAACGCTAAAGGCTATAACGTGGGAAAAGAAGCCACAACGAATTACATCGGCGTTAAAGCTAACAGACACCACAAACGCCACCGAACCCAGAAAACAGCATAATATTTTTGTGAATGAACTTCCTGGCACACTTCTGCTGATCTCCCTGCCTCTTTGTGGCTTGGACCATCGTGTGAGCGCACTGCTAGGCCCTCGCACGGTCTCGGAGGGGGCCCGCAGCCCAACCTCGGGATGTGTGAATTTGCGTGGGCAGCGTGTGCGTGCGAAAGGGTGCAACCAAGCGTGAGGTTGTGTTTCACGGAAGAGTGAGAGATGGAGAGCAAGGTTTTCATAGTAAAGTGGTTCAATGAATATTCGCAGATTTGCCGAGTAAAAGAGTCTGGCATTCTGGGCATAAATGTGTGTATAAGATACGTGTGTGTGTGTGTGTTTAAGCGTGTGTGTACACACGTGTGGATGTGTGAGTGTGTAGGAGTGTCTGTGAGGAAACTGTGTGAGTCTGTGTGAGGTTCCCTGGGTGTCTTTTCTGTGGCATTCGCTCCAGGCCTTTCGGGGACAGGCTTGGTGTGCAGAATTCACAGCTCCTTCCCCTGCCCCGCCTCCCTTCCTCCCACTGATGAAATATTGGTAATTCAATCCACGGAGAGACTCAGTGTCCTGGGGAGAGGTTGGCATGGGCCGTGTGCGTGCGTGTGTGTGCGTACGTGTGTGTGTGTGTGAGAGAGAGAGAGAGAGAGAGAGAGAGAGAGAGAGTTCCACAGCATTGAGTCCCTCAAAGAACATGCTGTTCATATCCTTCCTGTACAAATGGAGAAACTGAGACTCGGGGGTAGGGAAGGGTGTGTCTGGACAAATTACTGGGACCAGGTTGGGGCCAGAATTCAGATCTCCTGGGCCAGTGGTTCCAATTCATCTAATTCTGAGCACTTGCTGCGGGCCAGGCAAAGGATCAGTCGAAAGGGCGGAGGGTGGTTGGCTGGAAAGAACTGTCCCTGACCCAGAGGTGCTTCTAGAAAAGCCAGGGGATATAAGAGGGCGTCGTGGGAAAGGGGAGGTATTTGTGTACGATGGGCAGCAGCGAGGAGCAGAGAAACCTGCATCATGGGGCTCCAGACTGCCGGGCAGGGAGCTTGGTTTGCTCGTGAGGGGTACTGGGAGGGGTTAGGGGGTCTGGGGCTGGTGGGATGGGGCAGGTGCAGATGTGTGTTTCAGAAGGAGGGCCTGGCTTCTGTGGGGTGGGCAGCGGTTGGCCACCAAGGAGGCTCTTACCTCATCTGGGCAAGAAGAGTGGGTTTGATGGGATGGGAGGACAGGGTTCCCAAGTGGAGGCGACCCCGACTCTGGCCTTTCTCACTTCTCACCGCCCCCCCTTCAGCTTTCCCCTAACAAACAGGTCTTAACCCAACCACACTCAGGAGAGGCCCTGCATCTGAGCTGCTGTCACCCCAGGTAGCTTCCTTCCTGTCTAGTGGGGAGACGGGCGTGTCGGAGCGAACCTGAAAAGGAGACAGGACTGGGCTGAGGTCAAAAACAAAGACTCTTGGGAGCTAAGCTGCCTGGGTTCAAATGCTGATCCAAGCGGCTATGTTACTTAATCTCTCTGGGCCCCAGAGTCCTCATCAATGGGGATGGCGGCAGGGATGACCTTAGAGAGTTCTCACGAAGACTAAATGCCTAGCATCAAGAGTTAGTGCCTAACATAGTAAGGCCTTGTGTGTGATAGCCGTTATTCTAATGATCGGAATGACATCCACACGGAGAGATGTCGTCGCACCTGAGCAACCTAGGAGGGCTTCCTGTAGAAGGCGGCAGCCTGGTGCAAGGATGAGAAGGCTGGCCTTGGGGTGAGACCAGGATTGGGACTGCAGCTTGGTTCCTTGGCCTGTGTGCCCTGGGTGAGTCACCGGCCTCTCTGAGCCTCGGTTTCTTTCCTGGGAGGAAGGTGAGTGCATTAACAACCATCAACCAGTCCTGAGCTCCTCCTGTGCTCCAAGCACAAGGTTGGTGCTTAGGGCCTTATTTAGTCCTTGCATCCCCCTCCCCCCCAGCCCCCGAGGTGGGCAGATAAAGAAACGGGGGCTCAGGAGCTGAGGTCACTTGCCTGAATGCACGCAGTTCAGAGAGGCAGAGCCGAGACTGACTTCAGGTGATCTGAGCCATTAATTGGTTCCAGGCACCTGTTTGTGGTGAACAGATAGCTGTTATTATCAATGAATAGTGAGAGGGATCAGAGCTGGTTTGTACAAGAGGAGCAGGTCCACGGGGAGCAGAGGGGAGCGGGGAACCCAGGGGACAGCATGGATTGGGCAAGAGCAGGGAGGTGGGAAAGGGTCTTCTTTTCTCAGAGCCTGTGTTTTTTATCTACTGTGGGGGGGGGGTGGGTGGTGGTGCGTGGAGGGCGTTTATTTATTCCCCCAGGGAACGGAGCCCGGGGTCTTTGGGGAAGACCCAGAACTGGGGGGGTCAAGGCGGAGTAGAACTTTCAAACCCACGGTAGGCCCTGTTCGAGTTGTACTCTACAGAAGGAGAAGCCCTATGGCCCGTGAGAGCAGCCCCCACCCCCAGACTGCGTCCACCCCCTCCTGGGCCTGCTCTGGGCTCTGGGACCCGATAACTCCGCTCTGGATCACTCGGCTCCTTGCTCTCTGGTTTCTGGATGGGTCCAGCCGCCGAGAGGGTAGGAAAGAAGGGGGCCTGCTCCTTCTCTGCAGGGTCTCCGTGGGCTGGCCTTATTCCCCTTCAGCTCTCCGCATGGCAACGTGGCGCACAGCCTGGGTTCGAGTACCTGCCTCCTCCCTCTGCCCTCGGGCCTAAGGCTGCTAACTGCTCTCCACTGTTGCCAGTCCCTGGGCACCACCCCGTCCCTTGCTGGGTTCCCTGAACTCCGCCCATTCCTTTTGCACGATTCTGTTTTCTGCAAGGACCCTGCTTTGTCTCCCCAACTCTGCGCCCGGCCCTTCCCTCACTCTCTCTCCCCTGGCTTGGGCTCCTGCCCTCCTCTGAGCTGGCCTGAAGAAGGTCACCTTCAAGTTCTCACTTGGGGCCCAGAGCCCATGGGAGGAGGGCCCCAGAGTCATTTCAACAAACACCAAACTCAACAACCGCAACTTTAAATAAATAAGGTCTGGTAGATGGGGTGACTGCTCAGCCCCAGGAGTTTCAGGGAAGAGTTTTGCTCCTGCCTGGCCAGTCTGGCACTGTTCTGGTGTCCACAGCTTTCTGGGCTCTTCTGGGCTCGCTTGTATCTGGGCCCCACTGTGAAGCTAACTGACCCTCTCACAGCGGGACTGGAAGCTCAACCCTCTGCAGCTTCTCCGGAGGGTTCATTAAAGGAGGGTTCTCCCCACATCCAAGCACCTGGTGTCCAGCCTCGTGTCCATGCCTCGTAGTTCAGCCCTTTCGTGGACATCTTCGTAGCCAACCCCAGCCACCCTCACCCACCTCCAAGGGATGAGGTCCAAGAACACCTGCAGCTGTGGACAGACTTTGGGGGTGAGGGCAGAAGCAGGGGGACCAGCCAGGATGCTACTAATACAGCCAGGCAGGTGAGGATGTTGGTCTGGATCAGGGGGCAGCCGTGCGGGTGGAGGGAACCAGCTAGATTCCAGAAGTTCTCCCATCTCGCCAACCAGACCCCATGCAGGAAACGCCATATGATTCTTTGGGCAAACCAAGGCTCCTGAATTTCATTCTAAAAATTTGTATCCTGTCCCTGTGAGGCAGCCTGTCCACTCTTCCCTTTGGGAAGGCAGACAAATGCCAGCCAGGAGGGGGCTGTTGTGTGTCTAGTCATTTCGTGTATATTGCTTTTTAAAAACTGTGTGGTCCACGTGCTAAAGGGCCACCATCTCCCTGGTGCTCCCAGCTTAGAGTGTTGTAGGTCACTGTGTGAGATCCTTCCCCCACTACCTCATTTTTTCCTGATAAAAATACCTACTATTTGTGTGCCTTTCTCCCTGCGGGATCCTGAGAGCCTGGACAGTGCCTGGCATAGAGTCGGTAATAACCGAACACCTACCCTGTCTCGGGCACACGATGTCTCCTTGAGATTTCCACCCACCCCGAAAGGTTATCGTGTTCTTAGAGCCGTGTTTCCTGGGAGGCCACGGAGGCACAGAGGCATGAGGACCCGTGCTCAGGGTCCCAACACTGGGTGGAGCAGAGCTGGGATTTGAACCCAGGCTTGTGTGACTCCCAGCCCTCCCTCCCACCCCCTTCTTCCTTCCCTCCCCACCTGGTCCCTTCCTCCCGAGCAAGGCTGAGCCAGATACAAGACTGGGGTTCCAAAGACCTTCCTCCTCCTTGGTCCAGAGATAAATATTTGTTTCTCCCAGTGTAAATACCCCTCCGTGTTTAATGAGGCAATCCCAGGGCCATTTCCTGGCACGGCTCAGTGCCTGGAAGTCTCTTTCACTCTGGGAGGAGCTGGCCTCGTAGGAGAGCTGCTAACGAGGGACTCAGGACCTCTTGGCAATCCCTTTCATTTACAGATGAGGAAACTGTAGCTCAGAGGGGACAACTGATCCATCCAGGGTCACACAGCTGGAATTCAGACCCACACAGCCTGGCTCATGTCTCTGGGCTCTGCTGCCTTTGTTGCCCACTGGTCCTGGACGCCGCCCCGGCCCTCCACCCACTGTCCTGTGAGCTGTGATGGGCAGGCAGCTGGAGAGCGCTGAGCCTCCCTTCCCCCGCCCTTGGCATCTCCGGTCAATGTGGCACTCACGGCCCCTTGGGCACGGACCCCCTCCTGCCATCCCCACTTAAAGTGATACTTTAATAAATTATGCTTTTATGTTATTACACGTGGAGCCATAAAAGCAGAGAGTGTGCAGTGGGGCTGAGGTAAGGCGCCCGCGACTTTGCAATTTCCTGGTCTGGCCTGGCTCTGCTCCGTGCCGTGAGTTTTTCATTAATGTGCGCAGGTGACGCGACGGGGGCAGACGCAGGCCAGGTATGTTCTCACGGCGGCGCGGCCCCCTCCCAGAACGTGCTGGTGGTGATGGAGGGTTCACACCACGGTGATTAGATGTAACCTCACTCTGGGGCCCAAGACAAGCTCTAGATTCAAATAGCCAGCGATAAGCATGCTGTGTCCAGGGGGAAGGAAAGGGTGTCCGCTGGCCAAGCGTCTGGCCCATGCCAGACCCTGGCCCCAGCGTTTGACACACATTACCTCATTTTGCCCGAAGAAAGCCGTGAGCTCAGCATTATGAGCCCCATTGGACAGACGAGACAAGTGAGGCTCTGCTAAAAAGAGGTGATGCCGGGCCTGTGCCCAGTCAGTCTGATTCCAGAGCCCGTGTTCATAACTGCTATGCTCGCCCCCATTTGTTTCTCTCTCTCTCCCTCCTCTTCTCCCCCAAATCTCTCCTTCTTCTCACTAGGTTTAGGAACTCAGGCCTTGTGCTCTGTAAGCCCCAGCTTGTGTCTCCACACCCTGCCCCTCTGTCAGGGTGCCCACGATCTGTGACTTGCTCGCCGAAATGTTGAGTCCTGAGCCCAAACACGTCACACCTGTTGGCCTCCCACCTGTGAAACGGGGCTCCCTCCTGTCAGTGGGGCGCAATGGGTCCAAAGCAACCTATCAAGGCTCGAGTGGTTCTCAAATGATTCTACAAGATTCCAGAATGAAAGAGACAAGGGAAAAACAGGCCCCCTGGACCGGTAACTGGACGACTTGGGTGTTTTTCTGTAAAGTGGGTCCAGGAATCTGTGTGGGGGTCAAATGAGAATACCTCGGCCTCCCTGTGCACATGCCCAGTCGAGGCCAGATTTCCTCAGCTCTTTTGGGAAATCATCCCAGGAGCTGAAGACAAAAGCAAACACGAAATAAACACTCGGGGCCCAAACACCCCACCATTCTGGGCTAGTGAATATCCTCTCAAGCCGGCTGGCTCCCATGTCATGTCCAAGTGCAAACACGAAGCAGCAGGGGTGGCTTGGGCCTCTTTCACAGAATTACTGAGATTAACTGAAGGCTGGAGCCCAGCAGATGTCCTCTTTCTGGACTCGGTGACTCACTCGCCTCCCTGGTTGAGAAATGGATCCAGCCGGGCCTGAGCCATCCTGACTGGTGGGGAACGAGACACAGGGCAGAGGTCAGGTAAACAGCCGCGGTCGAGGCGGGAGGTCGGGATGAGGGTGGGGACAAGAAAGAGGACAGAACATTTCCACTCAGCGGAAGGACGCGCTCTTGACGGCCCGAGCTGCCCTAGAGAGGCGGCGAGGGCCGGGGCCAGAGGTGTGCAGGTTGGGGGTCCCGAGGACCCTCTGAAGGCAGGGAGGGTCCCAGTCAGCACTGGGAGGATCCCAGGCAGGATGGCTGTTCAGGTCCCTCCCGTTCAGGTCTGCTAAAGAGATGGGCCAACTTTGCCTGTAAAGGGCCAGGTAGAAAGTATCTGGGGCTCTGCGGGTCCCATGGTCACGGGTGTATCTACTCAACTCTGCTATTGTAGAACCAAAGTTACCATTCACATCACATAGAAGAATGAATGTGGCTGTGTTCCTATAAAACTTTATTTACAAGTGGGTCGGGTTTGGCCCGTGAGCCATCGCTTGCCAGCCCTATGGAGCCCGTGCTTCTGGGGTCTCTGGAAGGGGGTTGGGGCGTCCCTCTGGGAAGCTGGTGGATTGGAGGCCACCGCCCTGTTCTCATGTACTTGACCCTTCTGGAGGCGTCCCTCTCTTTCATTTCCTCTTCCGTCCATCCCATCCGTTCACTCTCATTCATCTTACTATTCTCCCACTTACTTCACTGTTCCAACAAATCTCCAGTTCAGGCTCTCGCTCCCTGACTTGTTTGCTCACTAACACACCCGCTTAAGGATGAGTCCGGTCGTGTATTCATCACTTATTCCTCTCCTGGAAGCCCGGGGTCCTCAGAGTTCTCATATGGAAATGCTAGAGGGACCGAGAGTGTTGTATGTGGAGAGAACCTGGGAAACACAGGGGTTTGCTTACCGTCTTTTAGGTTGTGTCAGGTTTGTCTGAATAAGATCCTGAGCAGTCATTCCCTCGCGAGTCAGTGCTGTAGTGCGTCCGTGCTCAAATCCCCATCTGCTTGAGGTTCTGCGTCTGTGCACGTTGCACAGCAAAGACCTCATCCTTGTCCTCCAGGAGCCTACACAGCATACACATCCGCTGTGTATGTGTGCGGATGGGTTGGTCCAGGCGGGACCAATAGCCAGGCAAAGACCGGGAGGTGAGGCAGGGTGAGGAATATTGCAGATATGGAAGTTCAGTCCATTTGGAGCATTACGTGTGTGTATTAGCGTGTGTGTGTGTGTGTGTGTGTGTGTGTGTATGTGTGTGCACACGCCCCTCTCTGGGCCTCTAATCCCTCCTTCCCTATTACAGTTCCAGCCTCCTAGGGCTGTCACAAAGGCTACACAGCACTTTCTAGCTATTATCGAGGGCTAACAAACATCAGCCTTTCGTAGTTGCTATTCGTTAATAATAATTATTATTAAGCGGATTTAAAAAATGAACCAACGGATGAGGACTGTGTGGATGGCTTAGTAGGAGGGACCGGAGGGAGAAGATGAAGTCAGGGACCAGCCAGGGTGGCTGTGAGCTCGGCCAAAATATAATGGGAGGAAAAAGCAGTATTAGCAGCTAACATTTACCGGCCACCTATAAGGGGACCCATTTGGGCCAATTTCCCAACCTCTTTGACCTTCGGGGTTTCCTTCTGTAAAACGTGGGTGATAGTAGGGACCACATCTCAGGTTGCCACGTGGATTACATGAGACTAGTGCACCTTCAGGGCTCATCCTCAATAAACGGTAACCAACATCTTCATTCTTCCAGCCGAGTACCCACCAGCGTCCCATAGGCCTCGCACATTTGGACCTTCGCAGCCACTGCTTTGACTCCCACTTGGTGGCAGAGGAGACCGTGGCTCAGAGAAGTGGAGTGCTGTGCCCTGGGTCACACAGCCAGGTGGGGCTGCAGCAGGATGAGGAGCAGGTGGGGATAGAGACCACAGGGACCAATCATCCACCTGTCCTGCCTGTCTCCAGTCTCAGGCCTCATTCCCGCCAAGTTTCAAGTCCCTCCCGCCACTCCCAGGGAGTATCTTTCCCGTGCACTCGGCCTGCCCCTCCTGCCCCACTGGGCTCTTGCTGTCCTGAGTCTGGAAAGTTCCCCAGGCCTGGGAGAGATAAGGCAGCGCCTGCCTTCGGCCCCTTTGATCGCAGACCAGATGGTTCTGCCGGCCTGGCTGCTGGAGAAGCTGCCACGGCGATAGGAGGGGCGGGGAGGGGCCGGGCCTGGTATCAGCCACCTGGAGGGGGCACCTCCTGCCACCTCCATAGCAACGGGCGCCCATCCCTGCAAACAGGAAGCTGCTTCTGCACTGACGTTGGGAGAGGCGGGCATGGGGGCGACCCAGGCTTTTTAATCTGCTAGAGGAAGTGGTCCAGGAGGTGGGGCCTGGCTTGGCATCTCTGTCTTCCTGTCTCCCTGATGAGCGTGGGGGTGGGGCACAGCAGGGATGACCCCCAAAGCACACAGCTGCCCGAGCCCTGACTGAGAGTAGCGGGTGGGAAGAACTTCCCCGCACAGCCCAGGCTCACCAGTCCAAGGAGTCGTCCAGACCTCTTTCCTGGGGGCACCAAGCTGGATGTTTCCCGGCTGTGGTCCCCTGCCGTCCGGCAGGGCAGTGGCATCAGGTCCAAGCACTGGGTCTGACCTGGTGCGGAGGTTTCACGACATCCCCCAAGCCATCTGCCCTGCTGAGGCGGCCACGGGAGCCGATCACCTTGGGATCTCTGCTCTTGGCTGGGCAACTGTGGGCGGGTGAGTCCCCGATAGCTTCTCTGATGGGGATGCAGGGGGCGGGGGGTGCAGACCCACTGTCATAGGGCTGGTGTGGGGGTCAGTGAGATCGTCTAGGGACTGGGCCTAGGACAAGAGTGATGCCATATAAGGTTTGACACCCCGTCCCCCCCCACTCCAAAGCCCTAACCCTGGAGAAGCATCAACAGCCATCTTGCCAGCAGCCATGCAGTGCGGGGGCTGGGGGTGGTGGTGGCAGGATTGAGGGGTGTCACCTGCCAGATGCCAGGCCCTGGGCCGGCTGCCTCCTGCCGTCACTCACTTTATTCTGCCAACAGGCTTGAAAGGCAGGGACACGGTCCCCCTTTTACCGACAGGGAAACTGAGGCCGGGGCCTCACTCTGAGTTCTCATTGTGACTTGGGTGTTCTGACATGTTCTGTGATCCTGGGAATTCAGGCTAGAGGTTCTCGCCAGCTCCCGCGGGACAATGTAGGGACTCAGAAATCATTTGCTCGGTGGCCCTGCTGGTCCCAGGCAGCCAGGACTGGCTGGGGCGGTGACATCAGAAGGTCCCTGGGATCATCCTAGACCTTGGGCTCCATCCTGTTTCAGCTGTCTCTACTGCTTATGCCGGCTCGAGGGAGTGGGACCAAACCACAGAGTGCTTCCTTCCTTCCGCAACATGGAGCTTCCGGCATGTGCCGCGTTCTCTGCTCAGGGGCAGGGGTCCAGGGAGGGGCAAGGTGCGGTCCTGACGGAGAACGAAATCCTGCGTGCAGGCAGACAGGCTGATGTTGAAGGGGGGGGGGGGGGCACCGCCATGATGCTGGCGGTGGTGGCACAAGAATGGACGAGAAGGTGGCGGTCCTGGAGACAGTGACAGTGGTCTCAGGGATGGTGCTGGCCACGGGGAGACGTGGTGGGCAAGGGGCTCTAGCCCCTGCTCCGTCTCCCTTCTGTCAGTCCACAACCTGGACCCTGAGGGCAGCACCTGACCGCACCTGGCCATGACAGCTCCCTCAAGGCACCGCCCTCTCCCTTTGAGGTCAGGGTCACCTCACAGCCCTTCACTGGCCTCAGGGAACTTGAACTCCAGGGATGGCAGACCAGAGAGGGTGGGCGACCTGCCCGAGCTCACGAGCCAGGCAGGGAGTGGCCGAGGACTCTGGCAACTGGTCCAGACCCCCGCGTGCCCTCCCCACCCCTTCCTCACGTCCCGAGAGCAGATTTCCCGGGCCCGTGCTCCGTGCCAGGCCAGCGCTGGGACCTGCAGTGGGTGGGGACACACCCTCATGCTTTCTGCCCTCAAACTCCTCCATCCGGCTGGGGAGGCAGACACCGGAAGCGGCAAGGATAAGGGAGAGGTGAGGACAGGCAGAGGGTGTCACAGACCTCTGACCGAGGCCTCGAAGGATGTGGAGTCTGCCGGTTTGGGGAAGTGCGGGCAGGACACTTGGAGCGGGAGGCGCGGTTGGCTCCAAGTCCTGGAGGTTTGAGTCTGTGCTGTTTTTGGAGAACTGAGGCTGGGGTGGGGGCGGGGCCGGGGCTCTCGGTTGCAGGACGGGCAACTCAGAGGCTGCCCCGTCTTGAAGGGGGTCCCCTGTCCTCCCTACCTTCCACCCAAGCCCCTTCTGGGAGTCGTGGTCTCACTCCTCTCCCCCCGCCACAAATAACTAGAATTGTTTGAAAAATGCCCAGCAAGAATTCAGTTGAGCAGGTTATACTGGTCAGGGGAAGGGGAAGGAGCCATAGCTGAGTGGGGGCGGGGAGGGGGCACTCGGTGGGACTTCCTGGGAGAAGGCGAAGGGTCCCACCTTCAGGCCAAGGCCAGTGCGTCCACGAGCACGGATCCGGGGGCAGATTACGAGGGAGACCGAGCCAAAGCAGCTTTGAAAAAGAGCCGGTGGTCTCACACCCCACTCAGTGAGGCCACCTGGAGAAGTGTCTCTCCCTGCCTGGGAAGGGATGTAAAGCAGGGGTCGGGGGGAGCGGGTAGAAGGCTGCGGGGCCAGAACGGAGCGCTGCTGACGGGCTCTGCCTGTGTGCAAGAGTGGATGTGCATGGATGTGTGTGTGTGTTTGTGTGTGTGTGTGTGTGTGTGTGTGTGTGATCCACTCATCTCTGAATGCTTGACCACATCTGTGTATCTATTTCGTGTCTGTTCCTACGCTTGTCCCTCTCCTCCTCTTTTCTCTTCCTCTCCCCACCCTACTTTCCTAAGCCTCCACATGGTAACATTCCTTCCCTCCCTCCTTCCTGCCTGCCTGCCTGCCAAGATATTTACTGAGGGTCTGTTATGTGCCAGGCGCCGTGCTAGGCTCTGAGCGTAAGTAGGAGACGAAGGGATTCCTGATCTCACAGGAGTTACCCATCCTCCTGGGAGGAGAGAGGCATTAAACAAATACGCACATTAGTAACAAGCCAGGTGGTGACAAGTGCTAGGAAAACAGTTAAAGAGGGTGAGGGGAGAGGGACCGTGGGGCTGGTGAGGGGTATTGTGAGTGGCTGGGCATGAGGGCCTTGCTGCTAGGACATTTGAGGGGCAGGACACCTGAGGAGTGAGGCCAGGGAGACGCATGGCCATCTGGAGGAAGGATACCCCAGGCAAGGATGTAGCGGGTGCAAAGGCCCTGAGGTGGGAGTGTACTCAGGGTGTTCCAGGGACAGCAAAGAAACCCGTATGGCTGGGGCACAGGGAATGGGAGGAGAGGAGTCGGCCAAGTCACGGGGCCACAGGAGCACACGTGGGGAGCCTTGGCCTTTGCTCTGAGTGACAGGAGAACCGTTGCAGGACTTTGAGCAGGATCACTAGGGAGCAAGGGGGAGGCAGGGAGACCGGTGGGGAGGCCGAGGCAGAACTCCACTGAGAGGCGACGTGTACCTGGGTGAGGGAGAGCTGAGGGGTGAGGGACTGGTAGGTAAGGGAAGGCACGTTTCAGAGATGCTGACTTTGACATGATTATTGGACCTCAGGGGATTTGATAGGCCACACCTGGAGCTGGAGACGCAGACGTCAGAGCCGTTGGCATTTGGAGAGCATCTGGAGCCAGGCTTCGCCGGAAGCCACGTCCTGCCTTTGCTCGGGCATGTCCACGTGTGCACACCCCCTGATGTGGCCGAAGGACTTAAGCAACGGGGCCCCAGGCGCACGGCATATGCCCGGGGGGAGGCACGAAGGGTAAGGCGAAGGCGGGCAGGGATGAGCCGTTCTAGAAAGTGGACGGGGATGATCCCCGCAGCACAAGGCCCCAGGCACACCGTCCTCTGAGATGGCCGTCACGTGGGCAGGAAAGGTGACAGTGGGTGTGTGCGGGCCCCTTGCATGTGATCGTGCGTGCACGTGTGCGTTCGCAGGGTGGGAAGGGCGGGTCAGCCCCGTGTGGAAGAAAGCCTGAGCCTGGCAGAGGGGCTGGGCCATGGCTGGAAGGAGCCACGCTGGGCCGGACCTCCCGGGAGTCCTTGAACCACATCGGGGCTGCTATGGGAAGGCTCCCTGGTGCGTGGAGAGAGGGAGGGAGGCCCACGCTGGTGATTTAGCGGCTTCTCCTCCCTTTGATCTCCTCGCTTCCCTGGAGAGACTCCCTCCTCCACACCCGGGGGCTTCAGAGGGCGGCCTGGCCAGGGCGGCTTCAGGCTGGGCTGGGCAGCAGGGTTGGGTCACCCTGGGGTGCAGGAAGAAGCTTCTTTCCCCCACGTGGACTTGCCGGCCCCTGCTTCCCTGTCGAGGCCGCTGAACGGCCCGGCTCCCCTGTGCCACAAGTGCGGCGACAGGGCAGGGTCTGGGACACACCGCTGGGGCTCTGGGCCCACACTCACCCCCCGCCCCTGGTTCTGTCTCCATTCCTCTGGGTCAAGTCTCCTGTTCCTCTGCCCTCCTCTTTCTGCCTCAGCCCACAGGCGTCTCCTTCCTGCCTCCCTGCCTATTATGCCTCGACCCCATTCCGGGTGTTTTAAGGACCTGGGCGCCCCAGCAATTTCAACTGGTCTCTGCTTCCAAGATGGAAGAAGTCCAGCTTTTGGGCAGGATCTGGGCATGGCCGGTGGGTTGGTCACCAGTGGGCAGGTGCAGAGGGAAAAGGGGCATAGCGCCAGGCAGAGCTGGGTTTGAGTGCTGAGTCTACCTCCTGGCTCTGTGACCACGGGTGAGCGAGCTCCTGAGGCTGGGCCTCCTGGCAGATTCTGGCAGAGCACTCGAGGGACGACAAAGACACCGGCATGTCTGCGAGGAGGCCTCGGGGGTGCAGGGGGGCCCCCCGGGAAGGTAGCCAGGGAGAGGGAGAGGTGGAGTCCCGAGCATAGTGAGCGAGGCCCTGGGCAGACCTGGGGCAGAATGGGGACAGGTGCCTTCCTCAGGGCCCAAGCGACAAGTTCCACCTGCTCTCTCAGTGGGAGACTGTGTAGGGGTTGGCACTGAGTAGCTGCCCAGGCCAGGGGTGGCCGGAACTCAGGGTCCCCTGGTGGGGCGGTGGGGCTGGGAAAGGGGCTGGGAGGCCTCGCCTGCCGCCCCTGAGGTGTCTCTTGGGCCGGGGCAGGAACAGGACAGGCAATACAGGAGAGGTGGTGGTGGCAGGGCCTGTGTACAAGTGCCCCTGTTGCTCCTACCCCGGTCCAGGGGCGCCCCCTGACTGTGAGCCTGGTGGACATTACTTTTACCCCTCCAAGCCCTTGCCCCCTTGTGCTCAAGACCCTCGCATTCCTCAAGGCTTAATGTTCACGTATTTAAATTCATCCATTTCTTTCTCTCTTCCTTCCTTCCTTCCTCCCTCCCTCCTCCCCTTCTTCCCTCCCTCCCTCCCTCCTTCCTTCCTTTCCTCCCCCTTTTCTTCCTTCCCTCCCTCCCTCCTTTCCTCCCTTCCTTCCTCCCTTCCTCCCTTCCTTCCTTCCTCCCTTCCTTCCTTCCCAGCCTTCCTCCCTCCCTTCCTTCCCAGCCTTCCTCCCTCTCTCCTTCCCTCCCTCCTTCCCTCTCTCCCTCCTTTCCTTCCTTCCTTCCTTCCTTCCTTCCTTCCTTCCCTCCTTCCCTCCCTCCTTCCTTCCCTTCCTCCCCCTTTTCTTCCTTCCCTCCCTCCCTCCTTTCCTTCTTTCCTTCCCTCCCTCCTTCCTTCCCTTCCTCCCCCTTTTCTTCCTTCCCTCCCTCCCTCCTTTCCTCCCTCCTTTCCTCCCTTCTGTCCTTCGGCATTTTGTGACTTGCTGAGAAAGGGCTTCCCACCCAAGATCATGAAAGTAGCTCCTCTTTGGGCTTACACGTCTCTTCTTGAGGTTTGGCTTCTCTCCTTCCGTCCCACTGATCTGTTTTGTCTGTTCCTGACCCCATCCCCCACAGTTATTATATGTTTGCTTATTGTTGCCCGTTGCTGCCCAGGGGAATTAGAAGCTTCTTGAGGACAGATTTTCCTGTCTGTTCCGTTCCACGCCGTGGCCCCAGCACTTGGCGGGTGCCCGGTGCCTGGGAATTTTGAGGCACACATGTCGAATGAGGCTCCAGGACGTGTGCCCTCGACTCCCAAGACTGAGAGAGGGTCTGGCAAAGACACTCTTCGCCTCCTCTGCCCCCTCCCTGCACGGTTCCCTCCTGTGCGGGGGCCCCTGCTGTCCTGCTTGGAGTCCCCTCTGGCCCCTCTCCCCACAGCCCACACACTCCACTGATCTCTGTCCTTCCCCAACTGGGACGGATGAAAGGGTATGACGAATCCGTTCAAGCAAGGACAACATACCGCTCCTCCCACACGGGAAGCACGCAGCCCTCCGAGGGCCCTAACGAGGGCGAGTGGGTGCCGGCCGGGAGGCTGGCTGGACGCGCTGTCTGAAGAGATACGGTTTTATTCCTCACCGTTCACATGTAATTGGCCCCCAAATTACTGCTCATGAGCTCAATCGCACGTAATTTCCATTGTAATTGCTGGAGAGGAACAGCAGGGCTTCTATTAAGGGATAAGGAAGTTCCAACATCAAGCTGCTAATCAATAAAATGAGAGGATAATTACACACCGCAGAGCTCCATAAACTCCCTCATCACTAATAAAATGACACGATTCCCGAGGCGGCGTCGGGGGCCGCGATTTTGCCTGCTGGTCTGTGGCTGGACAAGTTCGGGCTGATAACGGTAATCCCGGGACAAGTCTGCTGATGGGATGGGAGAGGCGTGGAGCCCTGGGAGGCAGGCCCCACGGGACTTGGGCTGTTGGGATGCGCGTTGGGGGGGCGGAGAGGCCGGCTCCCAAGCGTCCGGCCTGCGCCGCGAGGGGAGGGCGGACAACAACGGCCATCACGGAGCAGGAGACGGGGCGCCACGGTGCAGAGGGGCGAAGGCGAGACCTGCCGGGTAGCTCTGTGCACATGTGGTCACCTCGCTGAGCCTCGGCTTCCTCATCCGTCAAATGGGATCCAGAACCCCTGCCTCCACAGCACCTCTGAGAGTGTGTGCGCACGTTGAGAAGTTCCTAACACCATCTGCCTGATGTGCACCGTTGCAGTAAATCCCGTCTGTCTGAATGAGCGCGGCCGGACCTGGAGGCACCGGGCCCGGAAGTGAGCGCCCATTCACGTGGTTCTGGCTTTGTGATTTTGCTTTTACGAGATGTGGCTGGGAAATGTTTTCGGCGAGGCCGTTGGGTCCCAAGAGGGCCCAGACCCTAAATGGAGACCCCCGTCAGACTAGCGGACCCCAGATGTACCTTTGAACCAGACTGTGGACAAGCAGCCCTCGCAAAGGACAGCCTTGGGCCACCCGGAGTTAACGTCAATGGAAGGAACAGAGTGCTGTTCCAGCCTTCAGGACCTTGCTGGTCCCTTCAATGAGTCACTTCCTCATCCTTTCACTCATTTGCTCCTTCATGCGTTCGCTCACTCACTCATTCACTCATCTGTGTATACACTCCAGTCGTGTAGGACCAGCAGAAAATAAGAACATGGACAAATAAAACTTGAGTAAACTCCCCGTTATGGGGAAAACCAACTAGGGGCCGAGATGGCAAATAAACAAGGTTCTTGCTTGGGACGAGCTGTCAGGAAAGCCTTTTCTTTCCTTTCTTTCTTTCTTTCTTTCTCTCTCTCTCTCTCTCTCTCTCTTTCTTCTTTCTTTCTTTCTCTCTCTCTCTCTTTCTTTCTCTCTTTCTCTTTCTTTCTTTCTTTCTTTCTTTCTTTCTTTCTTTCTTTCTTTCATTTTTAATGTTTATTTATTTTGACAGAGAAAGAGTTCCAGCAGGGGAAGGGCAGAGAGAGAGATGGAGAGAGAGAATCCTGAGCAGGCTGCACGCTGCTAACGTAGGGCCCGATGCGGGGTTTGAACCCAAGAACCGTGAGATCATCACCTGAGCTGAAATCAAGAGTCGGATGCTTAATTGACTGAGCCACCCAGGTGCCCCGGGAAAACCTTTCTGAGGAGGTGGCCGTCCCACTGAGACCAGGACGATAAGCAGGGGAGAGGAGGGCGGGAGTTCCGGGAAGGGGGAAGAGCACTGGCCAAGGCCCGAGGTGGGAAAAGCTCAGTGTTTGAGAAATGACGTGGCTGGAGCGAAGTGCTGGGGGGAGGGCAGAGTGGTGAGGTGAGGCTGGCGAGGGGAGCCGAGGGCCAAATCTGCAGGAGCAGGGAGCCTGCGGGATGGGGCGGGATTGAGGTGAACTGGACGGCTCACCCCCTCCCGCGCAACCGGGGAGGGCCCGCGGCCAGCCCCTTCCTTGGGTCCTGGGTAGAGCAGGACAGGTCCACCTGGGGATTTGGGCACCTCTGCCCTGGCCCCCCAGGCTTCCAGACAGGACCCTCTAGCTTGGGAGACTGCAGGGCCTGGGCAAGGCGCGAGGCCCTCACGCTCCCTAGCTCCAATGTGTCTTCCCACATGCCGTTCCAAATCAGCTTGGTGAAACCAGAGCCTCAAGGCCCCATTAGGGCAGCTGGAGGTAAGCAAGCACCGCGGTGGGCAGTGGAAGGATCGAGAGACCTGCGAGCGAGCGTCACGACCGCTCACGCCCAGGAGGCGAACACTCCTGCCCTCCCAGGCAAAGGCACCGTCGGGAAAAGTAAGGAAGAAATCCCACCTCAAACCCACAACCAAAATATTTCATAAGAGCCCTCCCCTTCCCCCCACCCTCTCTTTTTGTCAAGTAAAGGATACACACAGCCTTTCTACTTGTAACCTGGCCAAGAATAATTTGTGGCAGGAAAGTTTGAGCATTTGTAAAAATAAAATAAAAATGTAAAAAGAGGGAGAGAGAGCGTGCAAGAGTGCACTTGAGTGTACATTCGTGTGAAACTAAACAGAGGGAAAGTTATTTAGTTGGTAAAACGTCTCTGCGTTTCCCTCCCTCCCCCTGGGCCCTGACACTCGGCCCCCCTCCCCAAGTGTTGAAATTGAGATTGCTCGGGTATTTGTTTTGTTAATCTCCTGCCAGGGCCAAGGGGCTGCAGGCTGGGTTTCTTCTTGTTCACGCAGGGCTCTGGCTGCCAAACGAGTCCCCCCCCCCCCCGCCCCCCACCCCTCACCTAGCCCAGGGCCGGGGATCTGTGCACCTGTTCCCTGCCCGTCTGGAACACTGGTGGGGCTGGGGGAGGAGATTTGCCCTCCTGAGAGAGTGTAGCTTTACCCTGAGACCCCCAGCTCCTTGAGGGTGCCAGATATGAGGACTCCCCTCCCCACAGCCTCCTGGAGCCACAGATGTCTGGACCGTACCCCTGGGTGCTTGCTGAGGCCCCGTGGGAGTGCCAGACTCCAGGCGGGTCCTGGTGCGGTAATTAAGAGAGAACCAGGTAGAAGAATTATCCAGACCTAGGTACGAAGCCTGCCTCAGTCATTTGCTCATTAGATGAATGACTTCACCTCTCTGTGCCTCAGTTTCTCACCGATAAAATAGGAAGGATTTTAGCGTTGTTGGGAGCGTTGGAAGAGCTGACACGGGGAAGGGGTTAAAGGCTGCCTGGCACACGGTGGCTAGCTACTCAATAAACGTGAGTGCTTACTCCCGGCGGGGCTTTAAGCAACATCGGAGGCTTCCAGAAAATGACATTTTGCTTCTCTATGGCTCAGTTTCTCTCTATAAAATGGGCATAACATCTCCGTCCACCTCACAGTGTTGTTTAGGAGAATCAAGGAAATTAAATAAACCAGATCCCTAGGCCAGTGTCAGGCACATGGTAAGCACTCGTCAAAAACTCTCTAGCTGCGGCCTCATTGTGTCTTTGCTCTGCTTTGTCGTAAAATTTTACTCTGATTCAATAAAGAAGGAAGGAGACGAACGCGCCCTTTCCATTGGCCATGCCCTGTACTAGGCGCCTTTCCGCGAGTGAGCTTGCTGTATGTCCCTAATACTTTCTACCCCGATCTTATTTGTCCCATCTTTCAGGGGAAGAAACTGAGGCTTGAGTGACTCAGCAGGTTAATGGCAGAGTTGGGAGCAGAGGCTCGGGCTTGTCTGGTGCAGGTCAGGAGCTGATCCCTGCAGGGGAGGGACCAGACCAGGAGAGGATAGATGGTGACGATGATGATGGCGATGGTGGTGGTGATTTGAGTGCTTATGTGGTGGGTGCTGTTTGAGGCAGGTCATATATGTTATCACATTGGGCTCTCCTTCCAACCCTGTGAAGCGGGTTCATTGTGCTGACGAGACAGATATGGAAACAGAGGCACAGGGAGGTGGGGAAGTAGTGTTCTTTGACCCTGAGCCTCCTGGGCAGCATGTGCTTTTGCCGGCACTTGGTGCAGGCACCCCATACACAGACGTTCCCATTCCTGATCTCACCTTACGTTTTCCCTCTGAGAGGCCAGACCGTAAGAACTGACAGGCCGAACCCAAAGCCCAACTCACTCGTTATACAGTTGGGGAAACTGAGTCCAAGATGGGGGAAGGGGCTCGCCTAAGTGCAGGCAGCGTAAGCCAGATCTGACGGTCGGTGGAGCCCCAGTGGCTCTCTGGGGGCTGCAGCTGTGGAGAGGAGGGAGCAAGGAGAGGTATTCTGGCCTGGGGCAGAGCCTGGCTGCCACTTTGCCGGGATGGGGTGGGGGGAGGCGGCGTAGAACAGTCTGGTAGGAGGAGGAGCCCTCTGAGCGGCCCCCAGCTGCGCTTCGCAGCTTGGCTGTCTCGCCCCTTCCCCAAACTCAGCCCTCCCCTCAGACCCCCTTCGTGCCTCCCCAACACCCCCATCCTTCCCTTTGATGGCACCCCAGGCCTGGGAGCTGGGACCTGGGGTTAAGGCTCCAGGAGACGGGCAAGCCCCTTCCTCTCCAGGCATCAGTGCAATGAGGGGCAGTGGCACCCATGTTCTCAGCAGGCACGCGGACAAATGTGGTAATGTGGGTGAAAGGCTGAAATCCGGGCAGAAATGGGAGTTGTTGTTATTTTTATTATTACTACATCAGATAACTGGTCGGACTGCATTTTTCTCCGGTTGCCCCCGGGGCCCTGTAGAAACAGCTTCAGATTGTGCTGGAAACTGCTGAGCCTACCAATCGGGCAATCCAGGCTCGACCCCAGCCCTGGCCTGCCTTGTGGGCGCTGGGGACAAGGTGGTGTCCCCGTCCTCTCTTGCTCCCCGGCTCCCAGGTGGACCCCGAGGAGTGACTGAGATGTTCCGTCTTTTGGTCTCTAAAACTTCACAGATGTCTTCTTGGCCTTGCGGGGTGTGGGGAGGACCCCCCCCCCCCGGAGCAACAGGGAAGGGGACACCTGGTAGGGGTGGGTCCCTGGCAGGCTCCCTGCTCCGGCACCTGAGCCAGCGGGCTTCCTGGGTCTGACTGGGGCAACGAATGAGTAAGTCCCTCTCTCATCTCGGCGACATTCGCGGGGAGGGACATCTGGCCCATCCTGAGGCCCTACTGTGGTGACAAGCATCAGCTTGGGGGGGGGGGACCCAAGTCAGTCGAGACTGAGGCTGACCTGGTGCGAGAGGCTGCCAGGCGGAGGAAGCTGGGGCAGGGAGAGAGCGCCTCTCCAGGCCAGGGCCCGGAGCCGACGCTGGAGGCCTGCAGGGGCCGGGGGGTTGGAGGGTGCACATCGCCACCTAGGCCCCGAGGATGGCAGCGCAGCCCCAGCCGGGCTCCAGGGCGGCTTCTGCCCGCCCCTTCCGCACCTGGAGGAGCACCCCCTGGGCGCCCTGCCTGTGCTGGGGCCCGAGGACAGGTGTGATGCCCGCCAGGCCCGCCCCTGTCTCCAGGGTGTTCACAGCATGGACAGTGGCCGACCCTGTAGCGCGACTGTTTGGGCCTCTGTGTCCCCGCTTGCTCACCCACCAGCTGACTGTGTGACCCTAGGCCTCTCTGAGCCCATTCTGTCATCTGTGAAAAGGGGGACTGCTTCCTCCCTGGCAGATTCACCGAGAGCCTGAAGCGGGATGTTGCCTGTGACGTGCCCGCCCTGGGGGCTGGCACGCGGTGAGTTTTCAGTGGCTGGCTGTTCCCTTTCTCCTTCCACGACAGCTAAAGTCATAGGATGCTAGAAAAACACTGGAGAATAAGCAACGTCCTTCTTGGGGAGACAAGGAACGCTTCCCGCTGAAGAGAGGGTGTTGGAATGGGGTTTTGAAGAGCGAACAGGAGTTTCCTAGGCATTCCAGGGCTCTGTGAAGGCAGGAACCATACCTGCCCTGGATTGTCCCTGATTTCCCAATGCCCGGTACATAACGGGAGCTTAATAAATGTTTGCTAGATGGGTGGATGGCGTTCCAGGAGGCAGGGACAGCATGAGCAGAGGCGTGGAGGCATGCCTTGGGTCTGGCATCACTGGAAGGTGAGCCACCTTGTTTACAAAAGGCCATTGTACCTGTGAATCCACCTGTGTGTTTCCTGCGGGACCGTGGGCACCCCACGGAAGGGCTCCTGTTGCCCTTGCCTTACTGTCACTATGGCCCAGTCATGCCCTGGCCCAGAGGACCGGGCTCTGGAACCGATGCTCACATAGACAGAAGGCCGCCCCTTTGGACGACTGCCAAAATCTTTGTTTGGAGTAAGGTGTGTGCGTGTTTGTGCGTGTGCGTGCATGTGTGTGTGTGCACGCCTGTGGGTGTCTTCCTGTTATCCCCCCTATTCTTCCTTGGGACCCAAGGGGAAAGTCCAAACTCTATATCCCATCTTACTAGGCCCTTCCTGATTGGCCTCGGTCCATTTCACCAGCCCCGTAGACTTTCGTCGGCTGATGCCCTGTCCTGGGGGGGAAATGAAGCAGGGCAAAGGCGGGGGGGAGCTGGAGGGGAGGGAATACTGTTTCAGGCGGGCTGGTCAGTGAGGGGCCTCCCTAGGAAGATGACACTAGAACCAAGCGTCAACTCCCCTTTCAGGATCTGGGAGCAAACCTGCCTAACCCTCTGGGCTGGGCCGGGCATCCTCCCGGTGCCCCCTGGCCTTTGTGCCCACTTGGCCTCAGCCACTCGTAACCTTATGACCTTGGACAATTCGATAAGCCTTTCTTTGCCTCAGTTTCCTCTTCTGTTAAATGGGGATAAAATAGCACCCGCTTCCAGGGCGGCTGCGGGCACTCCATCTGTTATCATTGGCAGACGGCTCAGGACGGCACCTTGCACATCATCGATGCTCCAGAAACGGGGTCGGATTCGTTATCAGCATTACTGCATTTATCCTATTTTTACATCTCCTCTCCTCTAGATGCAATGATCTTTGAGTCTTGTCCCACCCTCTGGAAATGGAAATGGGAGGAGCTTCCTAAGGGAGTGTGGGCAAGACTGGGGAGGGAGGACAGTGCCCTGCGGTCTCCAACTGCTGGGCCCAACGGGGACCAGTCGAGGCGTCAGTTATGTGCCAGGACAGACGGTGCTGCCTTGTGCGAGTACCCTTATCTCCCACAGTCCTCCAAACACCCCTCAGGTAGCCCCACCCTGCAGATGATGCAGCCTGTGCCTCGGGGACCGATAACCTGGTTCAGACTCCCAGGGGACTCCGCCGGGATGTGAACCCAGGTCGGCCTGACTCTGCCCTAAACTGTCTGGCTGGAGAAATGCCATCCGGCCCACGCCGGGTTAACGCTGGCTGACAGTCCCACCCACCAAGGAGGCCAGAGTTTTATTCCATGGACTGAACTTGGAACAGATCTGAAGGAAGCCACGTGCGCGCGGCCGTGGCCTTTCCCAAAAGGGAGGCACATCGATTGTATAGTTTATACACCTAAAGGCAAGTGTAGCCCTTTAGGATGCAGAGGTGGGGGGGGGGGTGGGCATGGGAGGAGAGAGGAGAGGGGGTTGGATGGTGGGCAGTCCTCCGTGGAGGACCACTCTGCGGTCTGCGCTCGCTGCGTGTGGGCTTGGACCTGGGAGCACTGGCAGGGCCGCGAGCAGCCTCGGTCCGCGTGGCCCCCCATGAGCCTCCCGAGCTGAAGAGTTTCTGCAGTGAGAAGGTTGGGTTTTCCTCCTGCTCAGCCTCCAAGCAAGCCAGCTCTTTCATCTGGTCCCCAAAGACACCGCATGGCAGGGAAAATCCAGGGGCTGCACCCCACACAGACCAACAGCCAGTGCTCCTCACTGGGTGGGTGCCAGCCTCGGCCCAAGGCTCCTCCGGGTGCGAGATGCGGGAGAAGGAGCACGAGGCTGCGGTCACAAAACCAGAGACTGACCTTGTATGACCTTGAGCGAGTCCCTTCCCTTTTCGGGGCCTCATGATCCCCTCGGTGAACAGAGCAGTGGCAAGAGTGGGTGACCTCCCTTCCAGCTCTACCGCTGAGTGTGACCGGTCATGCAGTCGGTCAACAGGCATTCTGGGCCAGGTGCTGCTCTAGCTGTTGGGGAGAAGGAGAAGGGGAAGAGGAAGGGGAAAGGGAAGGGGAAGGGGAAGGGGAAGGGGAAGGGGAAGGAGAAGGAGAAGGAGAAGGAGAAGGAGAAGGAGAAGAAGGAGAAGGAGAAGGAGAAGGAGAAGGAGAAGGAGAAGGAGAAGGAGAAGGAGAAGGTCTGCCCTTAAGGAACTTGCATTTTTGATGGCGAGATGGTGAACATGCCAACAATGAAGAAGGTGATTTCAGATGGTGATAAGTGACAACACACAGGGTCATGTGAGAGAGAGCAAGGGGGCCTCCTTAGGTGGGGTGGTCCAAGAAGGGCTTCCTGAGGAGGTGGTGCTTAAACTGACATCTGAAGATTGAGCTCCATCGTGTGAGGATCTAGCAGAAGAGCACGTAAGGCAGGATGGCACGTGCAAAGGCCCTGAGGTGGGACTGACGCTGGCATGACTGAGGAACAGAAGAAAGGCCAGAGTGGCTGGGGTGGTGAGCAAGGTGGGGGTGCTGCCTGAGACAAGGCAGGGAGGTGAGGAGGGCTGATGGTTCTCAGCCAGCGGTGCACCACCGTCCCCAGGAAATGCTTTTCGGTTGTCCCAAGGATTGGGGGACTACCACTAGCATGTAGTGCTGGGAGGGATGACAGGTGTCCTGTAACACACAGAGGTCCCACACAATACCGAGGTTTCCTTTATCAAGACCCATTAGATCCCACCTCAAGCCCCTCAGGATGGTTACTATTAAAAACAAAAACAAACACAAAACCCCAAATCAGCAGCAGTTGGTGAGGATGTGGGGAAATCGGAACCCTGTGCACCGCTGGTGGGAATGTAGAACGATGCGGCAGCTATGGAAGACGGTACGGCCGCTCCTCCAAAACATTAAAAATAGAACCACCACGTGACCCACCGATTCCGTTTCGGGCTATGGATCCAAAAGAATTGAGAGCGACACCCAACGAGATATCAGCACAGCCCCGTTCACAGCAGCGCTATTCACAATAGCCGAAAGGTTAGAAAAACCCCAAATGTCCATCAATGGATGCGTGGATGAACAAAATGTGGAATACACACAAAATGGAATATTATTCAGGTTCGAAAGGAAGGATTCTGACACGGGCTGCTCCATGGGCGGACCTTGAGGACAGGCATTGTGCGAAATGAAACAAACCAGTCGCAGAAAGACAAATACGTGTGATGCCACTTCTGTGAGGACCTCGTAGCCAAAGTCATAGAGTTGAAGCGTAGAATGGTGGTACCCAGGGGCTGGAGGTGGGAGGGATGGGGAATTGTTGTTTGTTTAACGGGTGTGGGGTTTCAGTTGCGGGGGATGAACACGTTCTCAAGATCGGAAACACGACAGTGTGAATACGTACTTAACACGACTGAGCTACACGCTTAGAAACGGTTAGGAGGGCGAATTGTATGTGACGTGCACTTTACCACGTTCTGAAAAAGAAACGGCAGATCATTTTCCCTTGGTTAAGAGTTTGGATGTTTTTCTGAGCAGCAGGAAGCCATTGGGAGGGACTGATGTTTATTCCGCATATTTTTTTGTTTATTTGTTTGCTTGTTTTGTGGACTCACTCTGGCTGCCCTGTGGAGAGAGGATGTGGGCGGGCCAAGGAGGCTGGACGGTGGCGCAGGAGGGAGAGAGCGGCTTGGACCGGGCTGGTAGCCATGGCTGTGGAGAAGTGGATGGTTCCAAGGCGGATGGGGGAGGAGAGACTGCGGGACCGGTAGAAGGACTGGATGGGGAGGCAAGAGGAAGTGTCACCTGTGGCCTTTTGCTCGGTGGCCATGTGTTTTCTGAGCTCCTGTGATATGCTCAGCACGTGCTGGAGAGGCAAGCAGGGGGCTGGGGGACTAGACCGGTGGGAATTTAAAGTCTGATCACATCACCTCCAGGCCGGACCAGACAGCTGAAGGCTTGAGAGGATTCGAGACATCATCTCGTCCGTCCTCCTGCCCCCAGGCCAGACACAGGCCCCCCCATGTCCCCAAACCCCAACTCCGAAAGACGGTGCACAGGGGGGAGTTGGGGGGCGCTCCAAACCTCCCCCCCCCCCCGGGGAATCCATGATGTGGGGGCGGGATATTGCACCTTGGTTAGAGGCTTTAGCATTTCCAAAGCCTGGTGGTAGCTCCAGTCTGTTTGACGGTCTTGAAGTCCCCGGGGGTTGACAGGGAAGGTTCGTGCACTTGAGGCAACTGAGTCTTAGAGAAGCATTGTGTCTCCGCCCCAAAGAGGTATGAAGCTCCTTTGAGAAGTGTCCATTCTCGGCTTTAAACATGAGAGGAGCAGTGGAGGCAGGGAGTTTTGTGGGGGGGGAGCCCGGGGAAGGGCAGCCAGGCTGGAGAAACGGTGTGTCCAGCTTTGAAGTGACAGGAGAGCATTTCCCTCCAAGCACAGAGCAGAGGGTTTCTGGGCCTCCCATCTGCAGCCTCCTCCCGAGGGGACCCTGGCGACCACCTCCCGGGATGTTGCCGTCGACTGACCATCCAGGAGCCGCCAGCTCTGTCCCACAGACTGCCAGGCTCAGGTGTCCTGGGCAGACACGGCTGCGCTTTTCCCCAAATGCCCGTGTTTGGAGTGTGCAGGTGTGGGAGCCCGAGGTGCGCGCCTGGGGCGTGCAGACGTGGGAACAGGAGGTGCCTCTAGGTGCCGGATGCCGGCCTCCACCCTTGCAGCCAAGTCCAGGAATGTGTCTGGCTGCAGACAGCTGGCGTCACAGCTGCAGACCAGAGGCCTCCAGGGCTGGGAGTTACCGGGAAGTCCTCCCATCCATCCTCTTGCCTTCAGGGGGACATCCCCCCTCCTCCAAGACTAAACCCGCCAAGGGGAATGATATCTTTCCCCCACAGAGCTCCTCCTCCCTCCCCCAGGACTTGAGCAGCTTCCAACCGAGGACCTCTTCCCAAGGCCTGTAGCTATCTTTACTTCTGCCTGCCCGGCACGTGCTCCCTCCGGGAGCCTCTTCTCCCTCACTTGCTTTGGGCAGGCCCACCTGTGGCCTAGGCCTGGCCGGTCACAGGGCCATAGTCCCCTCATCTCAAGGTTGCTTAGGGGCGGGCACGAGACTGACACAAGGCCAGTCAGGTTAAACTCTGGCAGTTTTGCCGTAGCAACGGGGAGAAAGGCACTCTCTGTGGCCTTGAGGTCGCTGTGGCCAAGGAGGCCCAAAGCTGCCGTTGTTTGAGGAGAACCTGCCTGAGGATGACTCCAACCCGAGGGCAGCAGGGTGGAGAGCTGGAGACAGCTGGGGAGACGCTTCTGACCACCGCAGTTGAGCCCCTGCTACCGCTGGAGACCCGAGGTCGCTTTAGTTATGTGAGCTGACGAATCCCCACTGCAGAAGCCAGTCTGACTCGGGCCGCTGTCGTTTGCAGTGAGAACGCACCAAGCCCAGCCTACCCACCCTCCCCTGCCAAACCTTTGCCCTTCAACCTGGCCCATGGGGGGCTGCAGGGTCTCTGTTGTGCCCTTGGCAGAAGGTCCATCTCCCTGAGTCTGCGGGCCGATCACTGCCCAGCATCCGTGTCTCCACTCGGACCCACCCTGTTCCCCTTGCTAGCCCCCCCTTGATTTTGTATCAGTCAGAATTCTTTCCATGGCAAGTTACAGAAGCCTGCGTCACTTAGCTGTCGTGAGAAAGGGAGCTTGAGGGTTTAGGAAGTGGCCTGGTCGTGGGGGCCCAGGGGGCTAGAACCAGGGCTCAGGGCCACCAGGATTGTCTGTCCATCACTCGCCTCTGCTTGTCTCTGCTTCCCTTTGAGGTTGGTCTCCCTCTCCCCCTCCAGGGGGTGAGGAACTTGGCCAGAAGTAGCCCAGCCCGGGAACCCCAGTCCGAAACAAGAGAGCTGCTTTCTCTTGGGATCCATGTGGGCCCCTAGGAGGGACTTTAGCTGGCTTTGTTTGGATCACGTGCCCACTCTTGGACCAGGGAAGTGGGACAGGATCATCGACCACGTCTGGGTCATGTGAGTAGGGCACTGAGGCTCAGTGATTGATGGAGTCATGTTGGGGAGGAGGAGCATTCCCCAACGGAGACAGGGTGGCAGGTATGGGACAAAAGGTGGGATACAGGGACTGCTGGACAGAAAAGAACAGCGGACATCCACCCCAGCCCCCATCACCATCACCACCATCGCTGACTGCCAACATTTACTGAATTCCTAGCATGGACCAGATTCTAGGAGGAATCTACCCATCCATCCATCCATCCATCCATCCATCATGACCAACTCTGCACCACACCCTATGCTAGAGATACAATGAGGTAAGTGCCTCTTGTCACACTCACAGATGGGGACTCGGTTCTTAGTTCAGCCTGGAGGGAGAGAACATAACTAAGCCATCACACTTCCCTGGGATATGAGCATTGATAGGGGAGTATAAGGTACTCAGAGCAGGGCCAGCTAAATGTAGTTTGGGCATGGTAGTCAGGGAGGGCTTCCGGGAGGAAGTGACAGCTGAGTGGAGAACTAACGGAAGAGCAGGAGGTAGCCGGGGGAAGAAGAAGAAGAGCTTCCAGGAGAGGTGATCTTGGGAGGAGTAGAGCGTCTGCCCCACGGAGATGGTGTCATGTGGGGAGACAGGATACGAACCCGTTCCTTCCTCTGTCCCTTCATTCAGCTGGCGTCAACTGAGCTCCAGGGCCGGCCTCAGTACTAGGCTGGGCCACAGGATTTGGAGATGAGATGGCCGCGGCCCCTTCCCCCAGGAATTCCTGTTCTACTAGGGGAGGCAGATGTCAGAGTGGGAGGTGGCAGGACGGGGGAGGGGGCAGCTTGGTGGCTCTGGAGGGCAGTGAGGGCTCCAGGAGGAGGTGCAGGCCACACTGAGCCTTGGTGGGATGAGCTCACTAGGTGGGAATGAAACCACAGGTCCTCTGCTCTTAGAGCGAGTCCCTCTAGCCACTGTCTCCATAACTACCAGTCTGTGTGTGTCCCAAACAGTGTCCTCTCGGTGGCCGCTCGCCCCTGGAGAAGCTCACCAACGTTCCTTGGCCAGTCGGTGCCGTGCTCTGTGCTGTGCTCGTCCGGAGGTGTAGGGGGAAGCAAGCCATGGACGCTGCTGGGAAGGACCGTAAGTGGACCAACGTGGGAAGGGAAGGTGGGAGAGGGGTCTGGTCTGGATCCGAAGTCAGGAGATGGGATCCAGACCGTTTTCAGCAGCACGCTCGCCACATGACCTGGGGCGAGCCCCGTTCCTCTCCGAGCCTCGGTCAGGTCCACTCCCGGGGGAGGAGCATGTAGGTCTTGATAAGGTGCCGTCCTAGTTCGGACACGTTGGCGCTTCTGGGCCTCCAGCCCCTGCGGCAGGCAGCCCCTGTCTTCGTGGACCGCGAGGGGATGGTGGAGGTAAGGCGGCATTGGGGTTCCTGGCTCTCGGCCACACCGCCTGCAGCCTTCAGGACCTGAGTCATGTTCCGGGCAGTGAGTGACCTCTCCATACCCCTGTCTCCCCCCAGCCCCGTGACCCTGGGCGGTGTGCAGGGCCAGGCCGTCCCAGGCAGGCGGCACGGTGGAAATCACAATATTGACCCAGCACGCAGGAAGTGGGGAGGACAGGCCGCCGGGGTTCCGGGGCGGGGGGGGGGGAGACAGCTTGCTGAGTGACGAGCTCTGAGCAATGCTCTCCCTCCCTCCTGGGTCACCGCTGCTGCCCGCCTGCCAGGGCTGTTCCTCCCTCCAGGGCCCCCTCCCCGGACCTCCCTCCTACACATTCCCCCGGCCCAGACCCAGGAGGGGGGCTGCCGGTGAGCTCTCTCGGGGCCTGCCTCCCTCCATACGAGGTAGGGGCTTCCCTGGGCTTCCGGCTCCAGGGGGCCCAAAGTGGAACTGCATCCTTCCAGGCTGCCGGCCTTGGCAATAATCCCACCTCCCATTGAAAGAATGGGGAAACTGAGGCTCAGAAGGTTACTTGGCCAGTACCATCAGAGCCGGGATGCAGACTCAGAAGTGTCGACTCCAGGCCAGAACTCTGTCCAGCCACCCAGCAGTCAGTCATCTTTGGTAATGACGGTGTGAATGATAAACCACTCACTTTGTGAAGGGCTTCGTCTCGCTCGGTCCTCGCCACAACCCTATGAGGGGTTCAGTTATAACGTGATTTTACAGATGGGCAAAATAAGGCTCGGGGGAGGCTAAATAACTTTTCCAAAGACACAGCTAGCCAGCAGCAGGCTGGGGGTTTGAACTGGGGTTTGCCTGATCCCAAAGCTCACGCTTTGTCTGTTCTGACAAGCCACGCGACAGGAGGCGCCCACCCCTGAAGGTCTGCCTAAATGTTCCCCTAACCCCCACCAAGCCTTAGGACCACCTTCTGGATCGCTGTTTCCCATGAGAATCTGCATCGGCAAGGAGGTTCCTTGGGGCAGCCCCGCCCAGAGCCTTACTCTCCAACGTGCACATCTCCGTGGGTGTTCCTTGCGGGGGCTGGGCTGTGGACTTGGAGGTGACCATCTAGCCTGCTGATGGGTTAAGCTGGACCAGGAAACGCTGCCAGATGGTCATCCCACTGGGGAGGCAGTGGGGGAGCAGAAATGCTCCTGGGCTTGGAGGTGGGGCCCCCGGCCTCCTCCCTATCCCTCAGCCTCTCGGCTTCCTCATCGAGAGAAGGACTCGAGGGCATTTGAAGGCCTACTTCCCAATACCAGAAAGCGAGTAGGAGGTTTGGCTCCTGTTACCACCCCCCCCCCCTCCGCACCCTTCCCATAAGCTGGGGATGGGTGGGGACAGGGGCTCACATGGGCTTTCCTCCGGCTCTGCTTGGATTTTATGCCCTGGGCTCTCTCTATGTGGAGTCACCAGTCCAAACCTGCCCATGTGCTTTTTCTAGGCTGCCACTGGGGGTGTTGTCTGAATCACAGGAAAAATTCACTCAGCATTCAGCGTGGGCAATTTGCACGAAGTCTGAGAAACTGGTTTAATTTTATGTAACGTGTTACTTCTTTGTTTTGCCCTCCGTGAAGCTCAGGGCTAGAACTGATACACAGCAGTTCAGGATTTCCTGATGCAGCTTACTCTCCTTGCCCCCTTCCACTGGTTCCAAATTATAATGACTTCCATGTATCGAAGTCTATTCCATTTATTCTACTGTGCAGAAGGTAAGACACAACCCTGGGCCGATTTTAACTCAATGTATAAAATTGTGTGTATTCATATTTTCTCTTGAACCATATGTAATGTCATAATTTGCTTTCAACCTTTGTGAATTAAGACTTTGTTTAAATAAATAATAATAATCCGTTACAAATAGTTATTAGGTGTGTTAATATAGGGTATATGACTGTATCCTTACCATATCCCTGCGGGTGGGTCATCACACGGACAGAAATGCAGGTTCAGGGTCAGGACCTCTGCTAGCCCATAGAGTCCCTCTGGGTGTACTAGAAGAATGTGCCCTTCTGGGTGATCACGGCTTTGGTAAGCAGAGCACTTGATAGATTCACCTCATCATCCCGGGTGCCCTTGTTCAGTGCACAAGCTGTACAACCGTACACGGCAGCCCTCTTCAGTGTCTTGCCAAATCCCGCCCATATAGCCTCTACTCCAAATCCAGGGCTTGTTCTACTTCACACAGCTCCCAGTCCACATTCTGGGTCTTGGTCACCAACTGAGGCCCTGGGACAGATGGCAACTGAGGCTAAGTGAGGGGGTGGTAGGAAGAGCCGTGTGAACAACTCAGCCCGTGTTCGTGTCACAGGCCAGCAAGGTCGCTTCTGATGCCTGCCCCTGCGTGCCGGGTTCTGCTGAGGATCCTGCACAATGGATAGTCCCAGTGAGGCCCTCTCAGAGGACCTGCCGGACTCCCCCAAGGCCCCGTCCTTGGCCTCCACCCCGAGCTGGAAAATCAAGGGCGAGGCCTCCTCCTTGGTGCCTTTATCCTGCACGTTTCTTCCCGCTCACTTTCCGCCCCGGATTACCGCTAGGGTTGGGCTTCTGCACACTGCTGTCGCTTGGGTCCCCACACGGGATGCTTGAAAAACATCTCTCTGAAAGCAGAGAAAGTGTGAGCCTTCGGGAAGGAGGGTGTGGAAGGAGAGAGGTCCTCGGAGAAGGGGAAATTTACAGCATTCATTTGGCCGGTTCTTAGGACATTGTGTAGCCTGCGTGGAATGCCTTCCGGAGGTGAGCGCTGGTATTTTCCCGCTTGAAATCGGATGTCGACGCTTCTGTGCCCTTGGACATGGCCTCCACCATCTCCGCCTTTGACAGATGAGCAAACTGAGGCCCGGGACCGAAAGTGACTTGCCTAAGCCCGTAGAGCTGACCCAAAACTCCCAGGCACCGACTGTGAAGGCCGTTACCATCCACATTTTACGGGTGGGAAAACTGAGGGTCAAAGAGCCTGAGTCACTCGCCAGGGGTCACCCTGCACTGTGGCAAAGAAGGTGAGCGGTCCTACTGGTCAGAAATACGGCCTGTGGAGTCCATCAGTCCTGGGTTGCACCACCACCCACTGGCTGTGGGACCTTAGTCAAGTTACTTTGTCTCTCTGAGCCTCAGTCTCCTCATCTGTAGAATGGAGGTAATAACCATAAGGCTGTTAAGACGATTCAGTAGGCTGTGCCTGAGAGGTGCCTCTCCCCCCCACAGTCTTGGGGTACACTTACGGTCAGCGAATGGTGGCCGAGGTCAGTATGATTATCTACGTGACGTTGCAGCTGTAGCAGACGTTTGTTGGGTCGCCTGCCACCGTGCAACCTCTGGATCCTTGGAGCCAGTGGCCTCGTGCTGATGACGGTGGTGGTGGGGGCAGCGAATTCGCCGTGCCCCCCTCCCCCCACCAGAATAGAGGGAGCTCCCTCCATGCCCTCCTACCTAGTGTAACCCACAGCCCTGACTTGACCAGCTGACTGTGCTCTGCTGAGTCTTTGAGTCTCTGATTCCATAACCACCCAGCAACAGTTGGGGACTTTTTTTTTTGTATCAGGATTGTAGAGACGTCCTGATCGGCCTTTTTGTTTTTTCAGATGTTCGTTTATCTATTTATGCATTGAGCAGCTATCTCAGGGGCACCTCTCTGAGCCAAGCACTGGGCTGGGGGCCCGGGACCCAGTGACACACACAACAGGGACGGTCCCCGCTTCCTCACTGCCGGCCTCCCTGGGCCCTCCTGGAACCTGTCAGCCAGAGCCTAGCTAGGACCGGGCAGTGGTGGGATTGCTCCCATGGGCCCCCAGCCTGGGCTCGTCCCCTGGCATCGCCCTGCTTCCTGGTACCCCTAGTCTACAAGACGCCTGAGGCTTGGGGACCCTAAGATCGCCCTGGATAGGATCAACCAGGTCATAGGATTCATCTGAAAACGCTGTGTCACCAGGCCTTTGAGATGCCACAGACTTTCCTGATGACAATCGTTTTCAACTTATGCCCCTGAGAGCTGTGGAGTTCTGCAGGGTACCCCAAGGGGTGCTGGGGTTTGGGAATGGTGAAGGGGGCAGGCGAGTGTAAGAGGTCCCCTCCCCTCCCTACTACCATGCTGATGCCAACCAGGGTGGCTTTATGTGGGCGACATTTAGCAAGCATGGGCTGTGGAACGACACTGCTCGGGCTTGAGTTCTGTCTCCACCACTCGCGAGCTGCCCTTGGATAATCGTTCCGTGCCTCAGTTGCCCCGTCTGTAGAGTGGGCATAATCACGCTTCCCAGAGTTGCTCTGAGGACTGAAGGGATGTGTGTGGCCAAATGCTGAGAAGCCCTGACCCCGGGGGAGTCCTCAGTAAGCGCTAGCTACTGTCATTAGCTACTCCGCATGGTGGGTTTCAACGGGATGTTGTAGCTGGGATGGGGAGAGGGGTAGAGACCATTTCTTTTCTTTCGTTACCCTTTATGATGAATACATTTGTGACCATTTGTATGAATTAATTTGCTTAAACACATCTACAAGCAAAGAACAAAGAGCACTAATTCTAGAGTGAGAGAGAGAGAGACCTTTCTTGTCCTGGCTTTGATACTTATGGCCTGTGTGTCCTAGAATAAAGTTCTTAACCTCTCTGTGCCTGTTTCCTTGTTTGGAAAATGGGGTGATAAAAAGCTATTCCAATGGGGGACTTAGCGAGCTCGCAGCACTGGGCACAGGGCCTCGCGTGCAGTGGGGGAGTGCTCAGTCAACGGCAGCTGCTGGGAGGCCTGGGTTCAGTGAGGCACGGAGCAGGAGAAGGGACTCCATGTGTGGGCATCAGGGAAGGCTTCTTAGAGGAGGCGGTGTCTGAATGGTTCTTTTTTTTTTTTTTTTTTTTTTAACGTTTATTTATTTTTGGGACAGAGACAGAGCATGAACGGGGGAGGGGCAGAGAGAGAGGGAGACACAGAATCGGAAGCAGGCTCCAGGCTCCGAGCCATCAGCCCGGAGCCTGACGCGGGGCTCGAACTCACGGACCGCAAGATCGTGACCTGAGTCGAAGTCAGACGCTTAACCGACTGAGCCACCCAGGCGCCCCTTGAATGGTTCTTAAAGGCTGCACAGGAGCGACCCAGGTGGAAGGCAGCTCAGGCAGAGTGAGCACGGAGGTTTGGAGCTGGTGTGTTGGGAAGAGCTCAGGACCCCCGAAAGGTGGGCTGGAAACTGGGGTGGGTGGGAAGCAGCTGGACATGAGACCTGGAAGAGGGCAGGGCCTCATCGTGTGGGGCCCAGTGGCCCAGCCGAATGTATCCTGAGGGCACTAGGGAGCCACGGAAGGGTTTGAGCAGGGAGGTGACCTGGTTGGCTTTAAGTTGTAGATAGACAACTCAGTGCCACATGGAGAATGGGCAGGAGGGGGGACCCTGGAGTCCGCTGCCGTCGTCCAGGTGATGAGGCCCAGAAGAGGGAGACGGGACGTCAGCAGTGCCCTCTGACCTGGGCCCAGCCGTCTTCGGTCTGGTCCCATCTGGTGAGGGTGGTGGAGCTGACCTCTACCCCGCGGCTCAAGGCCACTGCTCTGAAGGCCCGCCGAGCTGGCTGGAGAAGAGGCGGACTCCAGCCTGCAAACGGGAAGCAGAAATATTTGCTCAGCTGCAGACACAAGCTCGTGAGTCGTTCCTTCCACTTAAGACACTGGCTCAGGGTGAGGGTCTGGCATAGTCCTCCCTCAGCCCTCCAGGGTTTGCCCTTCCCCCACTTAGGCCTCTGAGCCACCCAGAGAAAGTGTCCTTCCTCGCTGAGACAAGCCCTCTGAGATCTGAAGTCAGCGACCGTGACCTCTTTTTCCTTTTCTTCTCCCATCAAACACACCCCCTTCTTTCATCTTTTCCTTGCGTGACAGGGACTGACCTTTGTTTTTATTTTTAGAGAAATGTCCAGATTCAGCAGTCAGTGATTCAGATCTTTTTTTTTTTCAACTGGCTGACACAGACAAGGCACCGTAGGGTTTAGAGCCAAGACTTTGATGTGGGGCAGCCTGAGCCGGAGTCCCAGCTCTGCCGCTGCTGTGCTGTGTGACCTGGGCAGGTCACGGAAGTCTCTGATCTCTAAATAGAACCCCTTTCTCCAAGGGCCATTATGAAGGCTGAATGGGAGAGTATTTATAGAGCACATAGGACGGTGCTTGGTGCGTAGGAAATGCTCAATAAACGGTGGCTATTATTTTGTGCTTCTCCGGACATCTCAGCATCGCTTTGGCCGAGCTGCGCCTGGACCCCTGACCTGCAGAAACCGTGAGATAAGAAATGTGTGCTGTTTTAAGGGCACGAAGCTTGCGGTCGTATGGTTACACGTGACGAGTACAATTTATACATAATTTCTTACATAATACAATTTAGATTTGGAAAGCATTTCCAGGTGGGTCTCTCTCTCTCTCTCTCTCTCTGGGTTTGGCAACCTGCCCCCTGCCTGGGGTACTTTTTGCCCTGAGTGCCAGGCCCAGGTTTGCAGGCAGGAGAAGGGGCCAACAGTGAGGGGGGTGGCAGAATTATCAATTCCTTGAAAGAGTTGAAGGGGCAGCAGGGGGAATGCATTGTCGAATGTTTGCTACGTTCTTCGCCCAACCCTTTCCATACCCCAGTTCATCTTGTCTCCACCACTCCCTGTGAACAGTAGCTATGACCCCATTAAACAGACGGCAAGGCCGAGGTCCAGGGCAGTTCAGCCATTGGCCTGAGGCTGAGGGGTGGTGGGGTCTGCAGACCCAGGTAGGCTGATGCGCAGGAACCAGCCAGACCTTGGTCTGTGTTCTGTCTCTGCCGCTTCCTAGCTGTGTGAGCGTGGGCAAGCCGCCATCCCTCTGTGAGTCCTTCTCTTCTTCTGGAACGTGAGGTTGATGCTTCGGGCCCGGCGCTGGAGACCAGTGGCCGTCCCTCACCACTCTCTCGGCCTGCATTCGAGAACACACACGTCTCGGGACCGCGTTTCCCCCGCCCGCTCGGCACAAGGGGAGGCCAGTGGATCGTGAGTGTGGGGGTGGGGGCGTGCGGCCTCTAGGCCACATCTGGGTAAGGTGACCACCTGCCTTCCGCACTTCCCTCCTCCTTCAGACTGGAGTGGGTCCCCAGTGTTGGTAAGGTGGCTTCGACCGTGTTGATGAGGGCGAGTCCCCGGGAAATCGCAGAGAAACAAGATAGAAAGCATCCAGGAGCCCAGACAACAGTGGGGACCTGGGCCATATCCTCCCCTCCCCCCCCCCCACCACCCTGGGCCTGTGTCTACTTCTGGACATGAGAGAGAAGTGCAACCCCCACCTTCTTGCTGAGCCACTGTGTTTCAGGGTCTCTTTGTTACAGCAGCGTGGCTTGTGCCCTGACCACTAGGGGTAAATGGAAGCAAGGCCCTTAATGATTGCTGGCTGTTGCCATGCATCCTGGGCGGGCAGGGAATGCAGATCAGGAATGGGGCAGAAGGGCTCCTGCCGATCTGGGGCTCCCCCCTTGGCACCTCTTATTCAGAGCAAAACATACCCACGTCCCCAGATCAGATCTGCATTGAGTCCAGGGGAAGTTGGAGCACTGGCCTTCCCGAATTGTGTGAGCCTCACCCTGAAGTGGTACAAAAGCAGAGATCAGCCCTTCGCTGCCCCGGAAGTGGGGAAGGGGACAAGGCCATACCGGTCAGGCCTCTCAGGGTGGGCGGGGGCGGGGGTGGGGGTTCATGGCAACACTCCTGCGTCTCACCAGCTCCCTCCACTTCGCCAGACCTGCCAGTCCTCCCCCCACAGCCCCTCTCCAAGTCTCGTCCGTCAGAGGTCAGGGCTCTGGATGTGGGGGGCAGGAGCCCTGGCCGTGTGAGGCCAGGAGGGCAAGAGTACCTTGACTTTGGTGTGACCTCCTCATCAGCAAGGGATCTGGCCAACTCCTTCTGACCTCTCTGCAGAGAAACCTTGCCATTGCAAGAACTGATTTTTTTTTTTTCTTAATAAAAGTTTAGACTTCTAGAAGGATCACAAGGCTAGTACGGAGCCCTTGTGAACCTTACTCCCCATTTGATCTGCTGTGAACACCTTACATCACAATTCTCAGAACCAAGATGTTACTTTCAGTGCATTACTGTTGCCTAAACCGTAGACTTTTTAGGTTTCACCAGTTTTCCCGCGAATGCCCTTTTGCTGTCTCGGGATCCAGTCCAGGACCCCACACTGAAGCACTGACTTTTCTTCCCTGGGCAGCCTGGTCTGGCACGGGTGCGCCTAGGCCTCTGTTGCCGCGGTTTGCCCCTACTCCTTGCAAACCGACGGCTCTGGCATTAAGTTGGCCTCCTCCCCCCGGGGAGGCCAGGGGCCCCGCGTTAGCTAGGACGGCTCACTGGGCATCGGCATCGGCCTCGAACGGTTTTTCTCTGGTGCCTAAATTTCCGCTCGAAAATTGAGGGAGATGGGAGTTTACTACCAACACCAACGAAGTGCCCTGCAAGGGCCCGAAGGCACGCTCGTGGCCGTCTCCTACTTCAGCGGGTTTAGCTAAGGACAGCTCACTGGCAGCGAGTTCCACTGAGCACGTACTGTGTGCCCGGCCTCGTGCTGGCTTCTGATGGGCCAGACACGGTAGCTGCCCTGGGATGCTCACAGTCTCATCAAGAGGAAGGATGCAGGGGAGAGAAAGACAAGTGTGCATGTGGCTACATGGAGAAAGACCCGACTCTGCTGTGTGGCCCTGGGGAGGCCACATAACCTCTCTGGTCCGTGTCTCATGTCTCGTAAGCTTGTTGAAGAGTCTAAGAAGAGCCCTGTATTAAGTGTATTAAGACACTGGGTGTCTTAAACAACGGATATTTATTATCTCACAGTTCGAGCTCTGCCGCTGTCTTCACGTGGTGTTCTTCCTGTGTGTGTGTGTGTTTCTGGGTCCCGATTTCCCGTTTTTATAAGGGGACCCATCACATGGGCTCTGGGCCCACCCTGCTTCAGCGGGACCTCAACTGACTTAACCGATTCCACCTGCAATGACCCTGTTTCCAAATAAGGAAATTCTGAGGTACCGGTGAGTGAGGACGACAACATAGGAGTTGGGGTGGGGTGGGGGACACAACTCAACCCATCCCACCACCTGGGGCCCCTCCCTGTGGCTGAACTCTGGAAGAAAGCACTTTCTATCCCATTCTTGTCCACGCTGGGTAGCTCACAGAGGTCGGCACAGGAGTGGCTGTTTGATGAATTGTTGCGTTGCTTTATGTCACGAAGGGGTCTGCTCTGTAAGCAGGGAAGTGGCAGGATCCAGCTCCTTCCCCAGGTGGCCCCTTACCCCCTCACCGTTGGCCCCTTTTCCTGCCTGCAAACCCGGGCCTGGCACTCAGGGGAAAAAGTACCCCAGGCAGGGGGTAGGTTGCCAAACCCAGAAAGAGAGAGACCTACTTGGAAATGCTTTCTACATCCTCCAACTAGAGGCTCTACGGCCCCACACCTCTGCCCCGGGGAGAGAGGAAAGGCAGAGAGAGGAGGAGGAGTGGGTTTCCGGTGTGTTTATATTTCAGGCTATTCTGAACCCCCCTGAAGGCACTCACACACAAGGGCGCATTTAAATGTACCAGGAAGTGCCCCCGGGATGGAAACTGGTGGAAACTGGAGTCAGAGGAATGCTGGGGCACTGCATCGCCCGCTCTGGTCTCCCGTCCCTCAAACAACCAGCGATTCAGCCCCTTCAGTGCCCACGTCAGAGCCGCAAGGGCTCCTAAAGGTCATCGCGCTCCTCCTTTTCCCTCCCTCCCCACCAAACATTTACGGAACATCTCAGCATCTTTGCCAAGCCAGTTATGGGACCCTTTAGGCCACAAGGAGTAGAAAAAAAGTACCCAAACTAGCTAGGTGAAAAATACGGGGGAATTTTATGGCTCAGGTCACTGCAAAGTCCAAGGAGAGTTGGCATCAGGTATGGCTGGAACCAGCAGCTCCAACATATCGTCAAGACCTGGTCTTTTAGCAGCCCTGGGCTCTCCTCCCTCCATGCTGGCCTCATTCAGACTCTCATCTTCAAGTCCCACAGATCTCAGGATGTGATGTTTCAATTGGTCCAGATTAGTCACAGGTACCCTCCTGAGCTGGGGGTGGAGTCAACTCTGCCTGAAGTTCAGAGGTACCCTTCCCGTCCAACCCTCATCCCCAAACACCAGGCGCCAAAACTGCGTATGTGCTCTCATCCCAACGAAATGGACTCACGTTCCCTGTTCACACCTCCCCAGTGATGGGGAGCTCACCAGACAGGGGGGCTGCCCCATCCTTTGAGAACTTCATGCATAGACTATCTCTCGCTATGCTTCAGTCTCATTTTTTGTTCACCCGTCTCCCTTATCCAACTCCTTTCTTTCTGTATCTCCCGCACCTGGCACAGAAGAGGCGCTCAATAAATGTTTACCAAATGAAGAAACGATGCCTTCCGTTACTGAACACATACCACGCACATACACGCATGTTTCATGCGTGTGACCTCCATCGATTCTCATGGCTGCTCTCTTAGGTAAATGGCATTGTCTCTTCTTTTATGTGTGAAGAAACTGAGGTTCCAAGAGGTTAAGACATCACCTTAACCAAGGCCACCCACCGAGAAGATGGGGAACCAGGATCTGAGTCCACACCTGTCTGCCTTCTGCCTGAGGTGGGGGTGGGAGAGGCTGGGAGGGAAGGGCAGAAAGTAGGAAAGAAGGAGAGAAAGTAAGGAGAGAAGAGAGATAAGGACAGAGACAAGGGGAGGTGGGAAGCTTTGAATGTTAAGAATCCTCTCCTCTGATGTTTACTCTTAACTGGCTTTTTGGTCAGTGGCTCCTTCAAAAACCTGATTAAAGTTAGTACATGTTAACGTGGCAATGCATTCAAGCACTAACAACGTGAGAATATTTAATAGAACTAAATGTGGTCAATACCCATATAGAACATTAAGAGTATAAATTTGGAAACATGAAGACAAGGGTTGATATGATTTGTTTGGGGAGTACAGGGTATAGTTTTTAAAAGGAGAATTTCGGCTTGGGCATGGATGGTGGGCAGATTTCTTCTCTCCTGACATCTCGGGAGATTCATACTCTGTGGTTGACAAGAATCGAACCTTTGTTACACTACGTGGGTCCTCCTTATCTTAAACAATTTTCTGTTCAGCGTGATAACGGTATTAATAGGATAATAGAGAAATCGTGGTGAAATGAATGACGAAGGATAACATCTGGTGGCTACACAGTGGCCCCGGGTCTTCTCGCTATCACTGGATTTGCTTTTAAAACGCAGAATGGGGGCATCTGGGTGGCTCAGTTGGATAAGCGTCCTACTTCGGCTCAGGTCATGATCTCGCGGTTCGTGGGTTCGAGCCCCGCGTCGGGCTCTGTGCTGACAACTCGGAGCCTGGAGCCTGCTTCCGATTCTGTGTCTCCCTCTCTCTCCCTCTCTGCCCCTCTCCCGCTCATACTCTGTCTCTCTCTCTCAAATAAACATTTAAAATTTTTTAAAAATAATACAAAGAAAATAAAACGCAGAATGGACCTCAGGTTAGGAAGCGCTGTCTTGGCCTTCGTGGCCATGATTTTTGGAGTATGGGACAGCCGTGGAAAGTAAGATGAAGGTCCATATGACAAGGGCACATGCAGGGGTCTTTCTGTGTATAATTTCAGGGCTTTTGAAAATCTCCTAGGTCTTCTGAGCTTATACGTGCGAGAAAATTACCCAAGACTAAGGAAGACCCACCCAAGAGCATTAGAGGAAACAGTACTTGGAACTTATATAGAGTCTGAAACCCTGCCTACTCCCACCCACCAGATGGCAAAACCTTATAATTTATGGCACCTTGGGTAGAGTACTCAGGAGGGTCTTGCCTTCGTAGGGAATAATTATCCCTACCCCGATGCTGCTCTAGTCTCTCCTCACAAATCTCCAAAGAGACTCGAAACGATCAAATGGGTTTCCAAATCATTTAATTCTGCCCCAAACATTAAGAATTGTTTACAGAGGGGCGCCTGGGTGGCTCAGTCGGTGAAGCGTCCGACTTCAGCTCAGGTCGTGCTCTTGTGGCTGACGGGTTCGAGCCCTGCGTCGGGCTTTGTGCTGACAGCAGAACCTGATGTGGGGCTGGAACTCAAGAGCCGTGAAATCATGACGCGAGCCGAAGTTGGACGCTCAACCGACTGAGCCCCCCAGGCTCCCCGAAATAAAGCCTTTTAAAGATATGCAAAAGAGGGGCACCAGAATGGCTCAGTTGGTTAAGCGTCCCTCTCTTGATTTTGGCTCAGGTCATGATCTCACGGTTCGTGAGATTGAGCCCTGACTCCAGCTTTGCATGGAGCCTGCTTGGGATTCTCTCTCCCCCTCTCTGCCCCTCCCCTGCTTACGTGTGCGTGCAGCTCTCTCTCTCTCTCTCTCTCTCAAAACAAATAAATAAAACTTCAAAAAAATAACACATATATGCAAAAGAGAAAATAATTTAATTAGCAGCACTCACACAGTAAGAAGTATTTTTAGAAGGTCTTTTAAGGGGTGCCTGGCTGGATCAGATGGTGGGGCATGCGACTTTTGATCTCCTGGTTGTGAGTTCAAGCCCTCTGCTGGGTGTAGAGATTATATAAAAATAAATCTTTTTTAAAAAATAAAAAATAAATAAAAGATCTTTTAGGCAGAATAAAAATAATACCGCGGGGAATATGGATTTAAACAAAACAAAGAAGAACACTAGAAATGATAGCTTTGAGGACCAAAAATACAAGATGTTTTTCTTTTCTTTTTAAGTTTGTTATTTATTTTGACAGAGAGAGAGAGAGACAGAGAGCATGCACAGGAGGGGCAGAGAGAGGGGGGCAGAGAGAGAGAGTCCTAAGCAGGCTTCACACTGTCAGCATGGAGCCCTCCGTGGGGCTCAAACTCATGAACTGTGAGATCCTGACATGAGCCAAAATCAAGAGTCCAATGCTTAACCAACTGAGCCACCGAGGTGCCCCCGAGATCCTTTTCTTATCAGTTAAATCTTTTAAAACGGTAATTGACTAAGCAAAAGCAATAACAAAATAATGAATTTCTAGATATAAAGTGTACGAAACAATTGCACAAAAGCTGAGATAGGAGAAAAGGAAGTACTTTAGGGTTCTTGTACTCGTCATGAATTGGAATAATATTGCTTGAAGATCAAATGGTAAGTTAAACATGTATACCATCAACCCTAAAGCAACCATAAAAATAGCAAAATGGTTACAGCTAATAATAAGTACACAAAGAAGGTAAAATGAAATCAATGAATCTGAAAGAAAGCAGAGATAAAGAGAACAAAGAGACCATTAGCAAATAAATAGAAATAGATTTGATTTAAATCTAACTGTATCAATAATCTTATTAAATAGAAACTATTGGAGGGGTGCCTGGGTGGCTCAGTCGGTTAAGTGTCCAACTTTGGCTCGGGTCATGATCTCACTGTTCAGGAGTTCAAGCCCCGCATCCAGCTCTGTGCTGACAGCTCAGAGCCTGGAGCCTGCTTCGGATTCTCCCTTTTCCACTTTCACTCTCTCTCTCTCTCAAGAATAAATAAACATTAAAATAATAATAATAATAATAATAAAAGAAATGATTTGAATACCTCAATCAAGGGATAGAGTTTTTATATTGGACAACAAAAGCAAGACCCAACTTTATGCTGCCTGGAAACCTACTTTAAATACAAAGACACAAGTAGTTTAAAACTAAAATTATAGAAAAAAATATGGCATGTAACGTTAATCAAAGGAAAGCTGGAGTGGCTGTATTAATATCAGATAAAGTAGACTTCAAAACAAAGAATTTGACCAAGGATAACCAAATTTATCTCATAATTATAAGGGAATCAATTCATCGGGAGGACATAACAACCCTAAATATTTATGCACCTAAGAGGTTCAAAATACAAGAAACAAAAACTGATAGAATTACAAGGAGAAATAGACCAATCCGCAATTATAATCAGAGATTTCAATCCTCCTGTCTTGATAATTGATGGAATAAGTGGATAGAAGATCAGTAAGGACATAGACAACTTGAACGTTACCAGCCTACTTGATTTAGTGGATGTTGATAGAACACGATGCCCAAAACAGCAGAATTCATGTTCTTTTCAAGTGCACATGAAATGGTTACTAGATAGAGTATATTCTGGGCTATAAAACATGTCTTGGTACATTTAAGAGAATTTAAATCATACAAAGCATGATTCTGATCACAAGAGAATTCAACGGAAATCGATAAGAAAAGATCTCTGGAAAATCTCTCCCATATTCGGACACTAAATAACACACTTCTAAGTAACACCAAGGTGAAAGAAGAAATTAAAAGGGAAATTATAAAATATTTTCAACCAAGTGAAAATGAGAACACAGCATATCAAAATTTGTGGGATGCTATCAGAGAACTACTTAGGCAGAAACTGGTAGCACTAAATATCTGTATTAGAAAAGACAAAATGTCTGAAATCCAAGATCTCAGCTTTCATTTAAAGAAACTAGAAAAAGAAGATCAAATCAAAACCAAAGTAAGCAGCAAAAGGGAAATGATAAAAAATAAGAGGGGAAATAAAATGAAATAGGAAACAGAAAAACAAGAGAAGCATTAATAAAATCAAGCGCTGGTAACTGAGAAGCTGAGTACAATTGACAAACTTCTAGTCATACTGGCCAGGGAAGAGAGAGGTCATGCATTACCAATATTGGGAACGAGAGAGAGGGCATCCCTAGAAAGGCCACAGATATTTAAAGAATCATAAGAGAATATTATTCATAACTTAGTGCCAATAAACTTCATGACATCGATGAAGCGGACACATTTCTCAAAAGACACGAGCTACCAACGTCTGCTCAAAAAGAAATAGATGTCGCCCTACGTGTACTGAAAAAATGACGTATAGTTAAAAAAAGCTTCCCGCAAAGAAAACCTTAGGCTTCACTAGCGAATTCTACCAAAGGAAGAATACTATCAACGGTACACAGACTTCGCAAAAATTGATGGGGAAGGAACACTCCCTTAATCACGAGGCCAGCGTTACCCTTCTACTGAAACCAGAAAATGACATTACACAAAAAAGAAAACTGCAACTAATATCTTTCATGAACAAAGATGCAAAAACTCTTTTCTTTAAACTTTTTTAATGTTTATTTTTGAGAGAGAGAGAGAGACAGAGCATGAGTGGGGGAGGGGCAGAGAGAGAGAGGGAGACACAGAATCAGAAGCAGCTCCAGGCTCCGAGCTGTCAGCACAGAGCCCGATGCGGGGCTCGAACTCACAGACCACGAGATCATGACCTGAGCTGAAGTTGGACGCTTAACCAACTGAGCCACCCAGCTGCCCCTAGATGCAAAAATTCTTAACACAATCTTATCAAATTTGATCTTACAATGTATAAAAATGTTAAAATATCATAACTAAGTGGAGTTTATCCCAGGAATACAAAGTTGGTTTAACATGTGAAAATTAAGCGATATAATTCACCATATTACAACAACAACAACAACAACAAAAGAACTCTATGGTCATCCCAACAGAGGCAGAAGAAGCATGTAACAAAATTCAACATCCATTTCTTACAAAAACTTTCCACGAGTCAGGAATAGAAGACAACCTCCTCAACCTGATCCAGGCACTTACTCAAAAAAACAAAATAAAATTAGCTGACAACATGCGTGATGGTGGAAGATGGAATGCCTTGTCTCTAAGAGCAGGAAAAACACAAGGATGTCTGCTCTCACCACTCCCATTCAACACAGCACGGAAAGGTCTAGCTAGTGCAGTAAGGGAAAATAAGGAAATAAAAGACATCTGGATTGGAATGGAAGAAGTAAAAATGTTGCCGATGAGCTATCGCTGTGTTTGGAAAATCTAATGCAGATTAGAACTGATCCCTGAGTTGAGCAAGACTGCAGGATGCAAAATCAATATTAATTAATTATACCTCTTTATATTAGCAATGAATAATCAGAAGTTGAGGTTAAAATACACCATTTCCACCAGCATCAAAAAATATAAAATACTGAAAAATGGTGTATAAGAATGTACGTTGAAAACCACCAAACACTGCTGAGACGAATCCAAGAAACCATAAATAAATGGGGAGATAGCATACCTATCTATGTTCATGGGTTAGAAGGCTCAATATTGTGAGGAGGTCGCTTCTTCCCACATTGATTCATAGAGTCGGCGCAATCCCCCATCGAAATCTCAGCAGGCTTCCGTGCAAAAATCGACAAGCCGGTTCCAACGGTCACAGGGGAATGAATAGCAACCAAAGCAGTCAAAGCAACTTTGAAAAAGGGCAAAGTGAGAGGACTTGCCTGATTTCAAGACTCATTACAAAGTTCCAGTGGTCGCCACTGAGTGGTATTGGCAGACAGACAGACAAATAGATACACGGAATAGAAAAGGAAATCCGGAAATGGACCCACATGTACAAGGACAACTGATTTTTTTCAAAGGTGCAAGGGCAATTCAGTGGAGAAAGTAGTCTTTTTTATCAAATGGTATTAAAGCAATTGAATACTGACATGCAAAAAAATGGGAAGGGAAGGGAGGAAGGAAGGAACGAACGAACGAAGCAGGGAGGGAGGGAAGGAGGGAAGGAGGGAAGGAGGGAGGGAGGGAAGGAGGGAAGGAGGGAGGGAGGGAGGGAAGGAAGGAGGGAGGGAGTGAGGGAGGGAAGGAGGGAAGGAGGGAGGGAGGGAGGGAGGGAGGGAAGGAAAGAGAGAGGGAGTGAGGGAGGGAAGGAGGGAAGGAGGGAAGGAGGGAGGGAGGGAGGGAGGGAAGGAGGGAAGGAAGAAAGGAAGGAAGGAGGGAGGGAGGGAGGGAAGGAAGGAGGGAGGGAGGGAGGGAGGGAAGGAGGAAAAGAAGGAGGGAGGGAGGGAAGGAAGGAAGGAAGGAAGGGAAGAAGGGAAGGAAGGAAGGAGGAAGGGAGGAAGGGAAGGAAGGAGGGAGGAAGGGAGGGAGGGAAGGAGGGAGGGAGGAAGGGAAGGAAGGAAGGAGGGAGGGAGGGAAGGAAGGAAGGAAGGAAGGAAGGAAGGGAGGGAGGGAAGGAGGGAGGGAGGAAGGGAAGAAGGGAAGGAAGGAAGGAGGGAGGGAGGGAAGGAAGGAAGGAAGGAAGGAAGGAGGGAGGGAAGGAAGGAAGGAAGGGAAGGAAGAAGGGAAGGAAGGAAGGGAGGAGGGAGGGAGGGAAGGAAGGAAGGAAGGAAAGGAAGAAGGGAAGGAAGGAAGGAGGGAGGGAGGGAAGGAAGGAAGGAAGGAAGGGAGGGAGGGAAGGAGGGAGGGAGGAAGGGAAGGAAGGAAGGAAGGAGGGAGGGAGGGAAGGAAGGAAGGAAGGAAGGGATGAAGGGAAGGAAGGAAGGAAGGAAGAAAGAAAGGAAGGAAAAATGAACAAAAGCATAGGACTTTCATCTATATCTCAAACTATACAAAAAATAACTCAAAAAGCATCATAAAGCTAAATGTCAAATCTAGGGGCACCTGGGCGACTCAGTCAGTCGACTGAGCATCCAGCTCTTGATTTAGTCTAGGGTTGTGGTCCCAGGGTTGTGGAATCGAGCCCTGTGTTGGGCTCCACACTGAGCATATGGAGCCTGCTTGGGACTCTCCTCTCTTCTCTCTCTCTCCCCACGCCCCCCCCCCACCCCTCTCCCTGACTCGCACTTGCTCTGTCTCTCTAAAAACATTAAAAATTTTTTTAAATTAAAAATAAAATATTTAAATGTAACATCTAAAGTTATAAAATTCCTGGAAGAAAATATGAGGGAAAATCTTTGTGACCTTGGGTTAGGCAAATATTTTCCAGATGCTAAAGGAAAATATAGACAAATTTTTCTTTATTAAAAGTACTTTTTAGGGGTGCCTGGGTGGCTCAGTCGGTCGAGCGACTGACTTCGGCTCAGGTCATGATCTCGCAGTTTGTGAGTTCGAGCCCTGCGTCAGGCTCTGTGCTGACGGCTTAGAGCTTGGAGCCTGCTTTGGATTCTGTGTCTCCCTCTCTCTCTGCGCCCCCCCTGCCTCATGCTCTGTGTCTCTCTGTCTCTCAATAATAAACATTAAAAAAAATTTTTTTTAAAGTACTTTTTAAAAATCTACAATTCAAAAAACACTGTTACGGGAATAAAAAGACACGACAAATGCTGGGCAAGTCATTTATCTGATAAAGGTCTTATATCCGGAATATATTTTTAAAAAAACTTTCAAAACCATGAATAAGAGGATGCAAAACACAACTTTTTCAATGAGCAAAAGACGTGAACGGTCACTTCACAAAAGAAGATATACAGATGGTGATTAAGCGTGTGAAAAGACACACAATATTACTCATTATTCAGAAACTGCAAACAGAATACAATGAGATCCTACGACACATGAATTAGAATGGCTAAAATCTGAAAGACTGACCAAATCAGGGGTTGGGGAGACACTGAGCAACTGGAATTTTGCATATCCTGCTGGCAGGAGTATAAAATGGTACAAAGATTTTGGAAAACCGTTTGGTGGTTACTTAGAAAGTTAGCTTACACCTACCGCATAATCCAGGTATGTGCTCAAGAGAAAAGAAAGCGTATGCCCCATATAGCCACGCAAAGGCTTGTACATCAAGGCTCATAACAGCCTTATTTACAATAGCCCTAAACTGGGAACAATCAAATGTCCATCAACGGGTGAATTGCTAAACAAATTGTGGTATGTCCATACAGTGGAAGAGAACTGAGAAATACATGAATAAACCTCAACATAATTATGTCGAGTGAAAAAGTCAGTGGTATATACCATATAGTTCCATTTAGATAGTGTTCTAGAAAATACAAAGTAATCTTTAGCCACAGAAAGTAGATCAGCGGTTGCTGGGGGAAGGAGAATTACAAAGGGACTTATCTCGTTTATAGTATCTTGTCTATAATGTTGGTTTCATAGGTGTGTACATATGTCAAAACTTACCAAGCTGGGGGCGCCTGGGTGGCTCAGTCGGTTGGGCGTCCGACTTCAGCTCAGGTCACGATCTCACGGTCCGTGAGTTTGAGCCCCAGGTTGGGCTCTGGGCTGATGGCTCAGAGCCTGGAGCCTGCTTCCGATTCTGTGTCTCCCTCTCTCTCTGCCCCTCCCCCGTTCATGCTCTGTCTCTCTCTGTCTCAAAAATAAATTAAAAAAAAAAAAAAAAAACTTACCAAGCTGTACCTTTAAAAATTTTTTTATTAAGTTTATTTATTTATTTTGAGAGAGAGAGAGAGAGAGAGAGAGCATGGGGAAGGGGCAGAGAGAGGGGGAGAGAATCCCAAGTAGGCTCCACACTGTCAGCTCGGAGCCCGATGTGGGTGGGGCTCAGACTCGTGAATCGTGAGATCGTGACCCGAGCTGGAATCAAGAACCAGACGTCAGCCGACTGAGCCATCCAGGCACCCCTCAAACTGAGCCTTTTAAGTAACTGCAGCCTCTTGTAGCCTAATACAACTGTTTCAGAATGCCATACGCACTAACTATCTACTTACTGTTTACTTACAAAACATTTTTGCAACTACAGAGATTCCTTCCTTCCTTCCTTCCTTCCTTCCTTCAGAAAGCTGTACCATCATATACTCTGTATACACTGTATATAGTCATGTCCTCTTGTAAGGTCTGGGACTAATACCTCAGTCTGCAATATAGACAAAAACTTTCTGACCTCTTAGCGCTCACATTCTTGGTGGGGGAAGTTGTGGGTGGGGAGACAAATGCTAACAAATAACTGAAACACTTACTATGTCAGATGAAGATGCGTCCTAGGAAGGAGAAAGAAGCAAGGCTAGAAGATAGGGGGGTGGGGTGGCCATATGAAACAGGGGTTGCTAATGTGACCTTTGAGCAGAAACCTGAAAGATGACGAAGCAAGGCCTGTTGGTATTTGGGAGAAGAGGCTTCTAGCTGGAAGGGAGAGAATGTGCAAAGCTCCAGAGGGAAGGTGCTTGGGGAATTGATAAATAGCAAGGATTCCAGCGTGTCTGGAGCAGGGTGAGCGAGGAGAGCAGGTCATAGGCGGGGCAGGTCAGGTTCAGCCATTTGGAAGCACTTTGGCTTTTATAAACATGGGGTGGGTCCTGCCCCTAGGAAAAGGGACAGGAGATTGGTGTTCTTTTGTGGACCTACTGTGTGCCTCCAGCCTCAGAAGTCAGAAAGGTGAGGGCCACCCCCCATCCTGCCGCACCTCTGGGCTAACACCCGAATGGCATCCAGTGCTGTGCCTGGCGCACAGCTGGCATCAGGAAATGTTCGCTGTGATCAGCGGATTGAGAGAGTAGACTGGCACAAGCTTCCAGGAGAGAGGCATTTGAGCTGCATGGGCTAGAATATTCTGGAGCTCTGTGGTTGAAACCCCTTGTTTCTGGAGGAAGCCGGAGGGAACGGTAGGCTTTGGGACCGTCGAGGGCATGGCTCCTGGGGTCCCGTTGCCCTCCCTCCGCAGGGCCTGACACGGCTCCTGACCTGCAGCAGGGACTCAGTGCATGTTTGTTGAGTGACCGGATGAAGGAGGGGAGGAACAAACGAATGAAACGGTGGCATGTTTGGGGCTGAGACAGACACAGAACCTGCTTTTCTATCCACGGACTGCCCAGAGCCTCGCAAGACCCCAGGGCCTGGAGTCAGAGACACCAGGATTCAAAGGCCACTGGAATTCTCAATTTTGTTCCCGGGAAAGTGGGGGACAATGAAAATACCTACTTCAGGGGAGCTTGCGAGGACCCAATGAGGGAGTCGATGTGACGTGCCTTCTATGGTGCTGGCCGCGTGGAGTCCTCAATAGGTATTCAGCTTGGCTTTTATTGAGTACTAGTGGGTGGCAGGGCCGTGCTAGGGGCTTTTCGTGGGTTAACCCTGAAGCTAAGCATCACGGCAACCCGGTGAAGTAGGTGCCATCATTATCAACCCCCATCTAAGAGGCGAGGATACAGAAGCTCAGAGAGGTCCAGCAACTTGCCTGAAGTCACACAGCTAGTAAGTGGAGAAGCTGGCATTTGAACCAGAGTCTGTGCTTATAGCTGCTGTTCGGTTTTACAGATTGTTCTAGACTTTCCATTTGGATAGGGGTCTCTCTCTCTCCCTCTTTCTCCTTCCTCTAACCAGACCTAGGATTGGGGGGTGGGTGTTGCGCACTGGGCAGTAGGGAGCTGCGACGGCCCCTGAGGAGGAGCACGAGCATCCGACATCCCCCCTCTTCTTCCTAAAGCTGGAGACACATGTTGAAACTGGGGGGGGACAAGGAGGGGGATTTGTGCGAGAGAAGTCTCTGTTGACCACCCTCATCCCTGCTCCCCAGCTGGGCTCGCTGTAACCTTGAAGGAAATTGGGGACCATGCGGCCCCCCCACCCCCACCCAGAGCGGGGCTTGAATGAGCTAAGCACGTCTGTTGAGCTCCTGGATGAACCTTGCGGTCCATAGCCTGCCCCTCAAGAGGGACTCTTGCTGGCAGTGACCTGCCCGGGCAGGGAGGGGACCAAAGAGGTGCCTTGGGCTGGTTGTCTGGGCGGGTCTCATAGCAGCTGTAATTGCTGGGCACCAGAGCCCAGGCTGGGCCCTTTTATGGAGACATTTATAGCCAGCACGTCTGGGGGACAATTCAAGTGGTTTTGTCTCTTTTGTGTCCCTTTAATAAACGAGAAGAAGAGACATCAAATTAAGGCTGATTCCGGAGAAACTTGGCTTTGCCGAGAGGCTCTGGGGAGGTCAGGGGAAGGTCATTCTGCTCTCCGACCCTGAGGCCTGCATTTTTTACCACATGCTCTTAAAATGTACACACTCAGATGTCAGGGCTAGCCGGGCCTTTGAGGTCACCCAAACCAGCTCTCAGCCTTGTGCAGCGATCCGCACTGGCGCATTTGAAGCCTTCCAGAGACGGGGAGCTCACTACCTTTCAAAGCAACGATGCTGTTAACAGCTCTCCACAGTCTCTCTTCTCAGGGGCTGTGGAAAAGGACAGACTTAGGACAGCGTCTCCGCTCTGACGCTCACCAGCGCCAATATCAGTCCCCGAGCAGAGGTGCTCACTGTTGTGAGTTTGCTCCTGTGTCAAATATCGTTCGTTCATTCAGCAAATCTTCTGTCTTAGGCTGGGCTTCACCAGAAGCAGAGTCAAGACAAGGATGTGAGTGCAAGTATTTGGGGAGGGATCCTGGGAAAACCCATGGAGGAGGGGATACTGAGACAGAGAAGGTGGTGCCCCCCCCGCACCCCACCGCAAGAAATATGTTCAAGCCCTAACCCCTGGTACCTGTGAATGCGACCGTATTCGGAAATAAGGTGTAATCAAGTTAAGATGATGAGGTTGTATTCGTTTAGGGTGGGCCCTAATTCAATGACTGGTATTTTTGAGACAGAGAGAGACAGAGCATGAACGGGGGAGGGTCAGAGAGAGGGAGACACAGAATCCGAAACAGGCTCCAGGCTCCGAGCTGTCAGCACAGAGCCCGACGCGGGGCTCGAACTCACGGACCGCGAGATCGTGACCTGAGCCGAAGTCGGACGCTCCACCGACTGAGCCACCCAGGCGCCCCTATGGCTGGTATTCTTATAAGATGAGGGAAATCTGTGTGCATGGGTACACACAGACAGAAGACAGCTCTGTGAAGACACAGAATGCCATGGGACAAGGCGGATAATGAAGTCACGCTGCCACAAGCCAGCGGGTCCCAAGGGTCGCTGGCGACCACCAGAAGCTAGGGGGGATTTCGGGCTTCTAGCCTCCTGAATGGTGAAAGAAGACATTTCTGGTGTTTTCCGCCACCCAGTTCGTGGTATTTTGTTACACAGCCCTGTGGAACTGATACAGCTGGGGAGGAAGCCATCAACAAGAAGGCAGTGTGGGAGTTCAGCAGAGTGCTGCTCGGGGAAACTGAGGAGTGGACCCCAGCAGGGGGAGGGGTGCTCAGGGAGAGAGCATATAGCATGACCCAAAGTTCTTCCAGCCAAGGCGGAGGGGCTGGGGTGTTTGTCCCCCAGAGCTCATCCATCCTTGCCTGAAGGATGCTCCTGGGCACATGGACCCCTGGCACTCCGGCCTGACCAGTGTGTGGACGGGGCAAGTTCAGGTGGCCGGAAGGGGTCCCAGGTGAGGATTACAGGTGGTGGCGGTCAGAAGGGTTGGGGGTCAGGGTGCACAGGAAGGGGGTGCTGAGGGGACGTGGGCGGCACAGAGCCTTCCTGAGCGCCTCCTGTGTGCATAAGGCACCATTCTAAGTACACAGAGGGTGGCCAGGCCCTGCCCCCGCAGGACTGACACTCCAAGAGGGAGGCAGACGACCGCCTAGTAAACCAGGTGGCAGCATTAGCCCAGTAGGGCAGGAAGGGGGCACACAGTGACAGGTGATTGGCCACGGTCCTTGTGGGTCACCGGCGCGGTCCTAGCTGAGCCTGGACGGTCAGCGCGGGCCTCTCTGAGGAGACCCGAATGCTGGGAAATCCAAAATTCGAACATCTGATGGAACAGCGTTCCGGGCAGAGGGAACAGCCAGGGCAGAAGCCCTGAGGAAATGGAGGGCCGCTGTGAAGATTTCATGATCTAAAGGACCCAGCTCAGGCCTGGAGCAGCAGAGGCTGGAAATCTCCAGACCTTGCTTCCCCCATTTCCTGCCTCAGTTCCAAGTCTGGCCCTCTGGTCACCTTCCGGCAGAAACCCTTGAAAGGGTCCGGGCGTAGGAGCCCCTCACCAGCCCTTGGACCCTGGAAAAGGCCTTCGGCTCTGAACCTCACTGTCCTCCTCTGTGAAATGACAGTAGTAACACACTACCTCCTGGGGTTGGTGTGAAATTCGAAGGCAGACTTGTCCCCGGCCGAGGGAGGGGGATCCCTCGTACTCATGCCTGACCTGCCACGGTCCTCCCAGAGGCCGGACAGCGGTCAGCAAATATTTCGGGGGGTGCTTGGGGGGTGGGCAGCACGCTTTTTAAATGTAACCCAGCATTATTGGTTTAAATTTTTTCACAGCATTTAGGAATACAGCGAGCATGAAATAAAACTCATCCGCCTCTTCCCCTTCCAATACCGCTCCTACTTCCTGTTTCCTTCCAAGCTTTTCCACGGGTAGCAGACGTATACATGCGTATAAATGGTCCTTGGTTTTTATTTTTAACCAGCATGGCAACGTGTCCTGCCCTTTTAACTGAATGCACTGTGGACATCTTCTCTTCTCAATAGTCCCGAGGTAGAAATGGTCACCCATTTCAGTGACAACAAACCGGGCTTGGGAGGGGGAAGCGTTTTGCTCACCGTCACGTACCTGTGCGTGGGAGCGAGTCCCGGGAGCTGAGCCTGGGAGCGAGTCCACTTCAGTCTGGAGCTGAAACACCGTCAGCGGCCGTCCGTGGCATCTCAGTGGGACCTGGGGAGAGGGACCTCCTTCTGGAGGCAGAGGGCCGAGAGAGCTGCAGAGAGGAGCAGGGGCAGGAGGTGGGCCGACAGGGGTACCGGTGGGGCCCGTTGAAGGAGGAGGGGCCCGGCCCGGAGACGCGTGAGCAGCCCGCAGGTCTGTGCAGCTAAGCGCAAAGATGCCAGGACAGGGAGAGCTGGGTGCTCGGCCGCCTCTGCTGCTCCCGCCAGGCTCCCGCCAGACACCCTCCCCTCGATGGCCTCCTCGCTCCCCTGTCCGTCTGAGCCAACGGGAAGGTCTGAGCCCTCCTCAGCTGGCGCAGGCCGGCATCCCGTCTGTGGCTCTGTTCCCAAGTGGGCACAACGGTCGCTATTTGCCCTCCCGCCATCCTGTGGGAGCTCAGAGGCAGCAGGTGTGCCCCCTCCCTGGTGGACGCTGGGGTCCCCTGAAGCACCGTGGCAGGCAGTCATTCAACTCTTGCCTGGATGACTCCAGAGACGGGCAGCTTATGACCTCCCCAGGAAGCTGGTTCCATCTTGGGTAGCTATCATGGTTCGTTGGAGAGTGAGCACAGCAAGCCTGGGCTTTGGAGGCCGACCCCGGCGCTGGTGGGGAGGATGGGGGTCCGTCCTGGTTGTGTGTGAGGGCAGGGAGAGCTCAGTGAGCCTCAGTTTCCTCTCCGGTTGCCTTTGGCTCTGTGTTAATCTAACGGCAAGTCATAAAGGGTTATGAGTCGTGATCAGCATTTTACAAGAGATAAAATAGGATAGAAAATGCCGGCATCATCTGGAGAAGTTAAGCATAAGACTTGTTTCTTAAAACGCTCGATGTCAGCATGGGGGGCAGCATGCTGGTGTGGTGGCACCAAGGGGTCGGTGCAGGCCCGGCGGGGGCGGGGGCCTCCAGCAGCACTGAGGGTGGCCTGGAGGGGCTCCCGAGCCTCTTCCTGCCCAACCCACGCCAAGCAGGGGTGGGGAGGCAGAGGTGGTGGGAACAAGGAGATCCTCTCCTCTCTCCCTGGTGCAGCCAGTGGGCTCTGAGCAGCCCCATAAATCGTCTGCCCGGAGTCAGGGGCATAGAACTCCCTGATTTATGCCCCGCCGGGCCCGCCCCCTCTGCCTCCCTCCTGGGCTTTGCGGGGCGAGGCCTGGCAGGCTGCTGGCTCCAGACGGCCCCAGTGGTTGCCGTGGCGACCGGTTCAGGCTGGGCCATTCTCGGAGCTCCTGCCCTTCCCTCCCTTCCACACTCATCAGGGCCGGCTTCTTAGCAGCGCTCTCTCCTCCACCGGCCTGGCCCTCCCCAAGGGGTGCCGCCGTGTCCAGCGGGGCCCGTGCCTTGGCATCACAGGGTAGCCCGGAGGTAGAGCCCGCTGAGATGGGGCAGCGCGGGGTGCCGGGCGACTAGCGGGCTAGCCTCCCACGGGCGGGGATTCGAATCCTGCTCTCCACTTCAAAGCTGGCAATCCCAGCACCTACGTCAGACTCAGCAAGAGTCAATGAGAGTCCCGGGGAGAGTGTTGGCCCCTTCCTTGGCACGGAGACCTTTGTAAGTCTCCACTATCCCATCTGCAAAGTGGGTATGACACCATCCCTGTTCACCGCGCTGACAGTAGGCGCCCCGGGGCCACGAGCACATGGCTGGGTGTCATATAGGTTGTTGTCAAGGCCCCTAAATGAGGGCACACGTGTGGTGGATGTGGGATGGCCACAAATCCTCTGGCACGCCCGCCATTGAGATGCAGGGGTTCGATTCCCCCTCCCCCGGAATCTGGACTGGCCTTAGCGCTCGTCTGTAACGAGCGCAATGTGGCCGGAGTGATGCTGCTGGCCTTCCCGGGTGCTTTGCTCTGGTCTCAGGGAGCTCCCGCCACCCTGCAAGAAACCTGATGTCCCCGAGGCCGCTGTGCAGGAGAGGTCTTCTGGAAAGGTCCTGAGCCTCCGCGAAGACAGACAGGGAGATGCCAGCCGGCTCCCCGCTTTTCCTGCCACAGGTGCTGGAGCCATCCCAGCTGAAGCAGAGACGGGCTGTCCCCGCTGAGCCCTGCCCAGATTGTAGATTCATGAGCAAAATAAATAACTGTCCTTGCTTTAAGCCACTAAGTTTTGCGTTGATTTGCTCTGCAGCATGGAGTTTTTTAGAGCAAAAATGGAAAGCCCTGGCCCGATGCCTAGCACGTAAGTGTTCAGTGGAGGTTAGCAGTGGTCACAGTAATAGTTGTCGTTGCCGGGGAGCCAAATAGCTTAATTGTTCAGAATTGAGGATGAGGAGGCAGACTGCCTGAGTCTGAATCCCAGTTGCCAGGCTCTGCAGTCCTGGACAATTACCTTCCTCCCGCGCCCCCACCCCCACCCCCCGCCACCACCGGGCCTCAGTTTCCTCACCTGTAGAAAAGCCATAATGATGGTCGATCACTTTGTAGGGTTATTGTGACGAGTTAACGATACAACATAAGTGCAAAGCGCCGTGCACAGAGAACGCGTTGCCACGGGGAGCCCACCCCCGTCAGCATGGGCATCAGCATCATTATCTTCCATTTAAAATGCCCCCCCCCATTTTGTAAGTCCTTCAAAGGGTCAGAGCTGGAAGGAACAAAGCCATGGTGTGCAGCCTTCCAACGTGCAGATGGGGTTGGATTGCTGGGGGAAGCTTTGAGTTATGATATTTTTATCTTTATAAAGAGCTCTGGGTGGCCCATCTGAAAGCCAAATAAATAATAACGATGACAATGGAGGAGGGAAGGGGGAGGAGGAGAATTTGCCTCGTGGAGCTCACCTACGTCATTGCTTCCATTCACACCGACTGCTAAATTCTGTGAGCTCCTGGGGGTGGGGGTCGGGAGGTGGGGACGCTTGGTCATTTCTGCCTGCTCTCATTGTCCATATGAGGGACACCCAGAGAGGGACAGTGACTTGCCCAAGGTCACATAGCAGGTCACCAGAACCCAGAGCTCTTGCCTCCCAGCCTGGAGCTTTCCGGGCCGCTTCCAGTCTCAGAAGCAACACATTTTAGAGGGGGCTTTACTTACCAAGCTCTCGGGAGTGGCCCTGCCAGCCTACCATAGTCTTCCTTGCACTAAAATTCTCAGCATGGGCATCTCGGCTGTTATTCTTTCCAAAGGGAATGTTAGCATCAGAGGAGCCCTGGGGAAGGCAGGGGATGGTAACCTGTAAACTCGTCTCCAGGCCCAGCTTGAGAAGCAGAGGGGCAGTCTTACCGCTCCCCTTTAGTGGATGGGAAAACAGAGGCCCAGAACAGGGAAACGAGCCTTTGCTTGTCACAAAAAAACCGCCAGGGACTCTCCTTGGACAAAACAAATAGCAGGCACGCATCTACGTGGTACACCTACCTCTAAAAATACTGGAAGCCCCCCTCGCTCAGAAATGGCCCCCTCAGTTGCCTTTTCCCACGGCTGAAATCCACCTTCGGACTTTACTGCTTTTGAGTCGGGAAGGAGTTCTTGGAAATGCTCCTGGTGGCTCTGTTGTTGAGCTGATTTGGAGTCTTCAAATCTGGCTTTGCCACTCATCACCCGTGTGTCCTTCGGCAAGTCCTTTTCCCTGTCTGAGCCTCAGTTTCTTCTGCCGTACAATGGGGTCATAATTGGACTACCCCACCCTGTGAAGGTGAAATGGGATTTTCTAGCTGCTGATTTCGGATTATCGCCTAACAAACCACCCTGGAACTTTAATGGCTTAAAGTGCAACAACGCTTTGCTCATGGATGTGCAATTTGGGCAGGGCAGGAGCTCTGCGGCTGGGAGGTCCCCTTCCAAGGTGGAGCCCTCGCCGACTGGTCGTCGATCTCTGTCCATGTGGATCGCTCCTCAGGGCAACTTGGGCTTCCTCAGGCTCTGGAGGCTGGCCTGCAAAAGTGAGGGTCCAAAGGGTGAGAAGCTGGTTTGGGGCTGGAACATACGTGTTACAGTAGCTCGTCCGTTGTGTTCTATCGACTCGGCAGTCATAGGGCTCAGATTCAAAGAGGAGGGACGTAATGGGTAATTTCCTGTAATTGCAATGAAATATTTATGTCATTATGTCTTGGCATCCGCTTTTCTTCCCCTCCCTCCACTAGAGTATCTTGTTCATGAGTGTATCTACAGCAATGCCTGGAAGATACGAGACCTTCAATAAATGGTATTAATAATTGGATGAATGAATGAACAGATGCTTCTCTCTGACACTCCAGCCTTGGGTCCCAGCTGCTCGGGCAGGGGTGGGGAGGCGGGGGTTATGGAAGGAGCCCAGGTTCCGGCCTCCGAGGCCTGGGTTGGGGCCCCGGCACTGGCCCCAGGCTGGTAGGTGACCTTGGGCGAGTCACCGACTTCTCTGTGGGTGCCAGCAAAACTAATAAAACCAGAACCCGGCTTTTCAACTTGTGTCATGAAAACCCCCACACAGGACTTGCTTTAATTAAGATAAGAGCACAGTGAAATGTCTGGGCTTGCTGTTCAGTCTTTGATGTTCGGCCTTTTCTATTGTTGTTTTTGATGTCGGGGTTGGAGGATGGTTCTTGGCCCATGTTGGCGGGCTGCCTGCCGTCTGCTGTTTGCCCTGGGAAAAGCACTTGGGATCTAACAGAGTGAGATGGATACGGTGTCCCTGGGGCCAAAACACTCCATTCCCTGCGTTCTGGGCACTTCTCCGCTGCACTCGAGCCTGATGTTTATTGAGCACCAACAAAATACTTAGGTCCTGGGCCGAGTTTCATTTAATTCTCAAAACAACTCAACATGTCCCCATTCGAGACAGGAGCAAACAGAGGCCCCGGGAAGCGCAAGGACTTGTCCAAGGTCACTGGGAAGTAAGCTGGTAAATAGAGGTACTGGGGTCCAGACCACGCATGACCTCCCGCGGGCCGCTGCCATTGCCGGCTTGGATAGGAAGCTGACAGAGAACCTAGTCTTGTCTATGGTCGGAAGCAGGTTTGCTTAGTGCTGGTGTTAGTCACTAGAGAGAGGCTAGGCCCATGAGGTGATGTTCCTATGACCCCATTTTATCGGTGGGAAGACTGAGGCCCAGAGAGTTTACAAGGGACATTTGCTTCAGGAAAGGATGATAACCAGGAAAAGAAAGGTGGGCGCTTCGAGACCCTCAGTATTTTCGACTGGCATCATTCAAGGTTAGGTCAGGCAAAGAGGCAAGCATGAGATACTGGCTGAACTGACTTTGGCTCCTTCCTGCCCCCAAAGACAGTGGGAGGGGTGTGGCTGTGCCTTCTGCGGGGCAGCGATTCCAAGCGGAGTGGCCCCCCGGGAAGACCGAATGATGTGGGGAAGCATCCATATCCCTGGGTCCCGAAGGGGAACTAGGGGCTGCTGCGGGGGGAGAGTGGGGGCCTCTGAGGAGGTCGGTCCCCTTTCCTGGTCCTCGGCTGAAGCCGCGGGTGCCTCCGCAAGTACCACCAGCCCCCCCCCCGCCCCCCCCCGCCGTCTTCAGTCCCCTGCAGTGCCAGAAACTCTACTGGAAAAGCACAAGTTGCAGAGTGGGAGGGAAGGTCATTCATTCTTAAGGGCATTTCGGGACAGTTTAGGACATTCAGGTTTGCCCCATCTGGAAAATGGAACGAATATCAGCCCCACCAGGTTGTCAAGCTCCTGGCACAGTGCCGGGCATCCCGGAGGGCAAAGGAGGCTTGTTCCTCCCGAACTGAGGGTCCGCCCGGCAGACCCGAGCCGCTGGGCCTGCTGCGAAGGGTGCCGAGACCTCGCTGGAACCCAGCTGTCCCCAGGCCTCACCAGCCTGCAGGAACCCAGGAGGTCGCGCTGACATTGACACCCAGATAAGGAAGGTTCTTTCGCCTCGTCTGCCCCCCCAAGCCCCCTCCCCACCCCCAACCGGAAGGCTACAGACTTCTAGCACCTCCCACGGAGCAGCGCCTTCTCCCGTCTGCCTGCAGAGAAGTCGGCTCATAGTCTCAACGTCTTGTTAAGGCGCCTTTGGCCCCGGGTGATGCCGCAAAAAAGCCTCAGCAGGGGTGCTCACCTTCCACCTCATTCACCTTGAACTTCCAGGTGCCCCGGTTGCTGTGGGGCTCACAGTGAGGTGGGCATAGGGTGGGCTCAGGCCAATCCTCCTTCAGAAGTTGTCACCTGACGGCCGGACCCGGGCCCTGGGTCTCACACCGTCTCCTTGACGATGGATTAGCTATCTTCCTCCCCCCCTTCTTTTCTCCATCACGGCTCAAAACCAGGTGTGGGGGCAGAAGACACGCCTCTCTTCCACTGCCCTCATGTCCCCCAGTCCTTGACCCTGAGCACCCGCGTCCTCCCTCTCCATGAATCCCGACCCGGGCGGGACCCGCCAGGGCCACCACTGGCCAAACTCTACATCCAAGTGCGGGCTTAACCGGCACAGCCTGCCTCGGACAGAAGGGAGTCTGCCGGCCCTCCGGCTGGAGAGGGGAAACAGCACAGCCAGAGGGCTAGGCCCTCACACTGTGTGCCCCCGGGCAAGCCTCTTCCCTCTCTGGGCTTCTGTGTCCCCACGTGCGCGGGTTACATAAGGCCCAAGGCCCCGGCCAGCCAGACATTCTGAGGCCTGGTGTCTACCCCACGCCACTGGCAGTCAGTGGAGCCAGGGCCACCCCTACCCCAGTCCCTCTTTTCCATTCTGGCCGGACCGACAGCCGAACAGCCGGAGGCCCTTATCGCACACAGCTATCTTCATTGTTTGCATAGCGCTCATTTCCCCTCGGCTAAGAAAACATGTTTGCAAAATCAGATTTCCCTGGAAAGCCAGCAGGTTAAAAGGAAAGGAAACGGTTTGAATTCTGTGAAGCAGGGATCTGAAGGCTGGGACGACCTCTGGGATTGCCCCCATCTTCTGGGTCCCCTTGATTAGAAGGAGCAGGCCCCATCCCAAATTTCAGCTCGTAAGTAGCCCCCCACAGGTCCCCAAGTCGGTTCCAGAACTCACAGGCAGCTGAGGCCTAGAGAAGCTTAGAGCTTTGCTCAAGGTCACACAGAGTGGAGACTCCCTTTCTCCAGAATCTTCAGTGGCTCCTCATTGCTGGCAGGGCAAACCCACGTGTTCCCTTCCAAGCCTTCCTCTTCCCTTGTGTGGACTTGAGTTCTAGATACCCCAAGTTCCTCACGGACTCACGTCTGCCATGAGTACACCTCCCCCAACTCACTCTCCATCTGTCCAACTCTCTCTTACTCCTCCCAAGACCATTCAGATCCTGCCTCCTCCAGGAAGCCTTCCAGGAGTAGCCCTGCCCACACGATGCCCCCCGTCTGTAGGGCCCTAGCTGCACCACAGCACTGTTGGGTCACTTGTCCCTCTCCCAGCCTCTCCCAACCTCCGCCTTCTCCAAACCACCGCCACCAACCGGGGCCAAATTGTGTTTGTGCCCAGCTGCCTTCTTGGTGAAAGCTGGGTTCCTAATCCTCAGGGCCACCATGGACCACCAGTGACAGAATCAAAGCGTTTCCTTGGAAAAAAATGATACCAACAGCCTCAAGTCTGGGGCTTTTCATTAAAAGTGACTTTTCCTGGTACTAAAAGTGGATAGGGGCGTCTGGGTGGCTCAGTCAGCTGAGCGTCCGACTTCGGCTCAGGTCATGATCTCGCGGTCCATGAGTTCAAGCCCCACGTCGGGCTCTGTGCTGACAGCTCAGAGCCCGGAGCCTGCTTGGGATTCCGTGTCTCCTTCTCTCTCTGCCCCTCCCCTGCTCATGCTCTGTCTCTCTCTGTCTCAAAAATAAATTAAAAACATTTAAAAAAAAAAAGCGGATAAATCATAGATGTAGTCGCATAACATGCCATTCTGCAGCTCATAACAAGATGAGATGGATGTACCTGTGCCCACAAGGAAAGCTGTCCACGATGAAAAACTCAAACTGCAGAGAGAAAGGTACGTAGGATTCCACTTGTTTTTAATTTAAAAAACAAAATGCCTGTGACGGCTCCCACGTGCTTCGCACTGGTCTAGTGCGCCGTGTGCATTAGGATGAAGATCCTGGGCAATAGGGACCATAACTGCCCCGTTTTACAGATGAGCAAACTGAGGTTAAGAGATAGGATTCAAGTGCAGGCTGCAAGCAAGGTCCACCCCCACGCTGAGCAGTCTTCTCTGCATTCTCCGTGCCAGTCTGCGTTTAGTGTATACATAACCAAAGATACTGAGAAGTTGGGAACGATGTTCTCCAGGATTGGAATAACAGTGTGTTTAGAGGGGGAAGCATGGAGAGAGCTTCATTTCCTCTTCCTATATTCTGTATTGTTGGGTGGTCACAAATGATACAATTTAAAATAAATTTTTTAAATAGAAAAAGCAGGGGCACCTGGGTGGCTCAGTCAGTTGGGTGTCTGACTTCGCTCAGGTCATGATCTCACAGATGGTTGAGTTGGAGCCCCGCGTCGGGCTCTGTGCTGACAGCTCAGAGCCTGGAGCCTGCTTCGGATCCTGTGTCTCCCTCTTTTTCTGTCCCTCCCCTGCTCACGATCTGTCTGTCTGTCTCTCAAAAATAAATAAACATTAAAAAATTAAAAAAAATAGAAAACACATAAGAAAAAAATAGAAAAAGGTTTTCTACTCATTGTAGAAAACTCAGAAAAGAGAAGAGAAACGCCCCAGAAACCAGAGTCAGACTGGGAAGCTCATTCGGGGCCATGGGATTCTGGAAGGATCCCCACAGAAATGGGTACGTAACTGGGATCGTCCAGGTGCAGTGGCATCAGCATAAGGAACAGACTTTTCAGCTCAGTGTAAGAGGCACTTTATACCCAATCAGAGCTGCTCCACCACGGAACATGGCGGCGTCTGTCGGTGGTGAGCTGCCTGTCAGTGGAGGCGTGCAAGTTGATTCCGCATGCTGGATCAACCCTGAGCTGTTTGCTAAAAATTCCGTGCCCACTAGTCTGGCTCCCACCAATCCCATCACCTTTAACCTGAGCTGGACAGCAAGAGAATGACCCACCAGAATGGAGCCTAGAGCTGGTGGTTAGAAAATGACAAATAATTATAAAACAAAGCTGCAGAGCCTTGAACAGATGCAGGAGTTTGCGGCTCACGGAATTCCTCGACATGTGCGGTTTCGTGTGATTTCAGAGCCTCCCGACATTTTTGTAGCGGGACAACAGAGGCTCAGGGGAGTACCCCTTGCCCAAGGTCACCCAGCTGGTCCGAGTTCCCGACACCGGCCTGGGGGCCATCCCACACCAGACGTTTTCACAGCAACTGCTCAACTTCCTTGCGGTGTCGGCATCCAGAGGACGCTCAGGCCCTCCGCAGAACCGAGTCAGAAGCCCCGGGTTCTCGTCTGGCTCTGGCCCAACGCGCCGCGTGATGCTGAGCAAACCCCTGCCCCTCTGGTGCCGGGCTTGCTGTTGTCTGGTTCTCCAGCTCTGTTCTGTCTGCCACCCACCCGGGCTCCTCAGTTTTCCCAGCTTGTCCCCTGACGGCAGGCCCCAAGGAGTTCTCAGCCGGACGAGGGGGAGGGAGGGTCCATGGAGTATCAGACACCCCGACGCTTGGACTGTTCCTTTATTCTGTGCAGATTTATAGGGGTGCGTTCCTGAACTTTCGTTCGCTGTCCGCCGTCCAGCACATGGTCTAAAAACAACAGATCCGATGAAAGAGATCTTGCCCGCAGATGAAAGCGGGAGGGAGATCGGCCTCCCACAGCCCCGGCCTGGCCCTGGGCCCACTGCATACTCTGGTCAAGGCCAAGTCAGGGCTGCAAAGTTTGGAGAGGCCTGGAAAAGGTGCCGTCCCGCCGGAGAAGGGGCTTTGAGGGGCCCTGGGTGCAAAGCCTGAGACAAGGTACTAAGGGAGGCAAAAGGAAATGGAGACCCAAGGCCCGTCCAGGGACAGGTGGATTCACATGCCAGCTAAGGGAACTTGGCAGAGCTTAAAGGTAGGGTACGGATGAATGACCCCCAGGTGCCACCCCTCCAGTGCTGTCTGGCCACTCTCAGCTCACTCACTCTGCTCCAGCCACTCTGGCTGCCTTTCTGTTCTTAAACTCAGCAAAGTCATCCCTGACCTCAGGGCCTTTGCATGTGCTGTTCCTCTGTCTGGAGCACTCTTCTCCCCACCTTTCATGAGACCTCTCATCTTTCAGGCCTCCGATTAAACAAAACCTCCTCGGGGGGGCCTCCGACTAGTAACCCCATCTGGTTCCCAGGTCAGTACCCATTTTCCTAATGGCACTTGGCACCATTTATATATAATCCTTTGTTGTAATGACTTATCTGTATCTCCATGAGGATGTGTCCTTTATCTCATTGCTCTGGGTAAAGGGGGCGGTTCTGCCACCGACCCACTGCTTCACATTCAGGCATCAGCTCCCTTGAGTACCGCAATAATATTGACCTCCTGTCATGCATCAAGCACTTTCCATGTATGACCCTATTCGTCCTCACAGCAACTCAAAGAGGGAGGTGCCGCTATCAGCCCCATTTCACAGATGAAAAGACTGAGGCTGAGCAAGATGAATGTGCCTTGGCTACAGTCCTCAGCCACAGCTGTGTATACAATGCCTTGCTCACCTTTGGGACCCTGGGGTGCCTCATGGGTGAGCAACGCCGTGCCGGAAAACAAACCGGTCACCGGGCAGTGGCACCTTAGGGTGACTATGTCTGTTTGCTCCTGAGCGGGTCTCCCTCTGGAGTGGGAAGACAGGGGATCCAGAAGGAGGGAAGCCAGAGTCGGCTGTGGGGCCAGGGAACCTGTGAGGGGACATGGGGGAGGTCCAGGCTTTCTCTGCTCAGGTCCCACCCCTCCGAGACCCTTCTGACCCCTCTTGGTCTGCAGAACGGGGCCTCTGGTGTCACCAAGGGGAGGGAATCAGGCCCTTCTTGTGTTGCAGGCCGGGGGAGGGTGGTGGACGGGAAACTGGTGACCATGCCCTGGGGGGTGCGGCTCAGCACTGGGAGAGGAATCTTCCGCACCCTTGTGCTCCCTTGGTCTAGATAATTCTCTGAGGGAGGCGTCCTGAGAAAAGAATCAAGGGCCAGGACAGAGATTTCCACCCTGAGCCTGTGCCTAGCACCTGTGGGGTGGTGTTTTTATGGTATTCTCTCTTCTTTTGTGTCTGTGGAAGTTTTCTATAATGAAGAGTAAAACAGACAGAAAGGAAGGAAGAAGGGAGAGAAGGAAACAACATGCATAATAGAATTTTATTCTTTAATTAAAGCTGTGTGTGTGTGTGTGTGTGTGTGTGTGTGTAAAAAGTTTGGGAGGATGTACCCAAAAATGTTAACGATGGTTCTGATGGAATTGTGGACTATTTTATTTTTCTTCATTACACTTTTTATGTTCCTAATTCAGGGGACCCCCCCCCCATAGCTATTACGGGAAGAAAGAGAAAAGGAATGCCCTGGGTCCTGGAGTCCCCTCCACCCACATCGCGGCTTGCTCTCTGGCTTTGCTCTGGCCATGTCACCTCGCTGGGCCTCCTCTCTCTCCTGGCAAACTGGGAGACTATGGACGGCCTGAGGCCGGAAGGGGCTGGTGCGTGAGGGTGCACCCCGTACGCTCAGTCCCTCGCGCATCGCCCTTACCCCAGCGCACGGGTCAGGAGCTCAGAGATGAGGCACCAGCCCCGCACACCCCTCCAGACCTTCTCGGGGGACACACCGGCCTCGGAAGGCCAGCCACACTCCCCGGTACGCCAACGCCCTCAAGCCTCGTGCACAAACACACGCGTGAGCTCGCGCGCCGTAACCTGCGTGGGGCGAGAGGAGAGAGCCCCATCGCTCTCCAAGATAAACACAGGAAGTGAGGATCCCACAGTGTCAGGGGAGGTTGGGAGCCATCCATAAACTCCAGGCAGGGGTGGGGGGTGGGGAGGAGGAGGAAGAGGGGCCCGGAGAAGGGAGGGCGGGTGTGGGAGTCTGGGCAAGGGCCTGAGTTTGACATCTGCTGTCTTGAGTTCAAATGTGAAAAGTTGAAACAGTGACTAAGCTCGGAGGCCGTCTCAGCTCTGTCTGTCTGTCTGTCTGTGTGGGACAACACCTCCCACCCTCAGCGCACCACTTGCTCCCCAGCCCAGGGCTCGGTAAACCGCGTGTCCAGGCCAGTGGGAGGCCTGAGGGCCCCCAGCCACCTCCCCCCCACACCCCGGCACTTAGGGAAGCCAGAACCTATGCAGAAGTCTGGGCAATGAACGAGCGCATGGAAAGAAACGGTCATTCCAGATTCCGGGATGCTCCATAAAGCGGCGTGTGTTTCACGGCCCAGCCCGTATCGCTGAGACATCATCCCAGGGGAGCTGCTGGAGCCCCCGCGCCCCCCCCACCCCCACCCCCGCCTTCTCCTCTGGTCCCGGGGGAGAGGTGGGTGCTGGCTCGGCCGGGGAGGCAGGGGGCACCGGCCACTGAGGGGTCGCCCCGGGAACGCTTTTGGATGAATGAGTGCTCGCTGTGTGCCAGGTACTTTACATCAGCCTTAAATACTTTTCTGGCACAAAGCAAGAACAGAGGGAGAGGGAGGGGGGCGTTGTCATCTTTCCTCTCAACCACCCACCCGCCCTCCGTCTGCAGCCGGGTCACCAGCCCGGTCAACACGGCGTGGCCAGAGGCAGCTGCATCTGATCCGAAGCACATGCTCTTTCTCGAGGGCCCCCTGCCTCATGTTCCCCAACAGCGGATACGAGCGAAGAGGGTGCCGGGGGGGGGGGTGAGGGGCGCATGGAAACCTTCTCTTAAATGTCCTGCTGTGACATTTCCTATTCAATGCACTGGGCAAGTGGGGGTGAACACGTCCCTTCTCAACATCATCATCTGCTCACTTCTTGCTGTCAGAAGTGTGTGTCCCCACGCCTGGAGCCCTCTGGCGGCCCAGGAGCCTGGGCCCAACCCCACCCCCGGCCGCGGTGCCCACTCGGACGAGTCATGGCCACTCTCGGCCCCTCTCCGGTCTGCTGCCTCAGGCCCCACCTGAATTTCTTCAGCTCCCGTGGCCATACCTGTGCACAGCCCTTTGCAACGGTTACTTGCCCCTCCCGAAATCCAGGACGTAGAAAGATGATGTCCATTTTACCAGTGAGGAAACTGAGGCCCAGGAAGGTTCACACGAACGATGAGAAGCGGAGCCCGACCCAGACCCAGGTCACCAGTGGTGCTGGCACTGGGGGTGGGACAGAGGGGCTCTGGGGTCGGGGTTCCTGTTGGCTTCTCCCTACCCCGGACGACAGGCTCAGCCTCAGCCCCCAAACTCACACCTTACGGGGGGGACCCCCTGCCTGGCTCCTCAAGCTCCTCTCTTTCTCTTTACCTTTTTCTTCACCACCGTCAGCCACACGATTCTTTCACATCCTTGGACTCCCCCTACTTTCTTACCCCAGGGATCTTGCTGTTGTCTCTATTTTTTTCCTTTTAAAAATGTATCATTCAGTGGATAGATGGACAGGGGGGGGTGGTTGGATGGCGCGTGGGTGCGTGGGTGGATGGGTGGGCAGACGGATGGATGGATGGATGGATGGGTGGATGGATGGAACAAGAGAGAGGTGGAGGGATTAACAGACGGCTAGGTGGGTGGCTAGATGAGTGAGTGCTTGGTGGGTGGATGGCTGGACAGGTGCTTGAGTGAAGGGGTGGGCAGCGAGGTGATGGATGGGCGGTGGGCAGGGTTGTGCAGGTGGGTGAGGGGAGGGTGGGCGGATGGGAGAATGGATCTGATGGGTAGGCCGGGGAATGGATGGATGGACAGACAGGATGGATGGATGAGACAGAGGGATGCTGCTTCAGTTCTGCTGAGGCTCAGCCCTCTCTGGGCCACCTAAGGGACCTGGATGACGGGTTTTACCCCCAACGCTAAGTTGCCTCCCCCACAAACATGGAGGGGTCATCGGGGAGACTGCGGTGAATTTCCCTTCGGCCTCAGTCTTGATTCCCCTCAGGGGCGTCCTCGTGGCTCCCTTTAGGAACGCAGCAGGACCCCTAGACCAGGCTCTGGGGGTGGGGGTGAGCCTCTGCCCTCTGTGCACACGCCTGAAAGGCTTGAGTCCCTCACCTGTTACAGCGGCTCCCGCTTTGGGGCAAGGGGGTTATCTCTCCCGTTGCTCCTAAAACTAAAACCCAAACTGAGAGTGTATCTCAGATAACATGCAATTTAAATTTTATGGACGAAAATTACATCGTGATGATACTCTGGTTTCTCTTCAGATCGAATAAATCTTTCTCCTTTTAAAATCACATTGTGATGACTAGATCTCAAGCTTTAAAAAAAACTGCAAATATTGTCTCGAAGAGTTCCAAAGAAGTCTAACCAAATTTTAAAAGGACACCCACCCCAATCAAAATATGGCACAGGTCAGAGGAAGTTTTCAATCTCCCCCAAATCCAGCCAGAATGTCTTCAGAATCATTAGCTGAACAATCATCAATATACAAAGAATAAAAGGGAACCAAATAATATCCACTGCAGTGGGGTAGAAATGTGAGCGAACAGATCACTGGGTCGGCAGGACTCTAGGGCAATGTGCGCGACCCCAGCACCCCGTCCCAGACTCCTTACTCTGACCCAGAGAAATGAGGGCCCTTGCTCAGGGGAGGAGTCGGGGCTGCCCCCGTGAGCCCCTGTGCTTGCCCGTCCGTGAAGAGGTCATTGTTAACGCTCAGGAAGTGCTCCCGTCTCTGTCCCGGGCCAACCCCTTCACACGGGTGCCTCACTTTGTGCTCACATAAACCACGGGGAGAGGAGCATTGTGGAGACCCCCACTTTCCAGATGCAGAAACTGAGGATCAAAGCCAGGAAGTGTCAGGTCCAGGATCAAAATCTGCCGCATAGGGTTTCTGTCCTATATGCCCCATGAAGTAGATGATGAAGTGACTACAGATCAGGGCAGCCCAAGGGCCACGTGGCCAGTGAGGGCTGAGCTGGGCTTCAGCTAGTGCTGAACTAATGCAAATGTGAAGTGAATGGGACAGACAGTGGAAGCTGGGGCCCCCCACGGGGAGATCAGTTCCTGGGGGAGTGGGGGTGACTACAGGGAGAGATAAAGGAGACAGGTCCGGAGGGCTTCCCGGAGGAAAGGGCCTTGACTAACAGAGAGGATCTGCCAGAACCAGCGTCCTCCTGAATTCCGGAGGTAGAGAGAAAGCAAGGACCCCTGTTCTCTCTCTCCCTGAGCTTTCTTTGTGTATCCGGCTCATGAGAGTAACCCCCGGCCCCCCGCTTTGGGAAAATCTCCCACCCCATAGCAGGGCCAAGGGGGCAGAAGCAGCCAGCAGCCTCTCATCAAGCCCTGACAGGAGTTGTCACCAGTACAGAGCCAGCAGGGATGGGGTGGGGGTGGGTGTCTGGCCCCAGCCCCGCTGTTTACCTGTCTGGGCCGGTGCTGGAACCATCCATCTGGGTGAAGGATCACACAGCCTCCCTCCTTCCTCCTCCCCACTCAGCTCCCCCATCGGGCATCAGATCACACAACCGCAGGCCCCTTACGCGCTGCCTCCCTGCTCGCGCTGCTCCTTTCTGGCCAGCCCCTGCCCCACTCTCCCCGGCCCTATCCTCTCCCGAGGGATGTGCTCACCCCTATCCTCACCTGTCCCTCACATTCTGCTTAATTAGAATATTTCCCGGGGCCCCTGGGTGGCTCAGTCGGTTAAGTGTCTGACTTCGGCTCAGGTCATGACCTCACAGTTCCTGGGTTCGAGCCCCGCGGCGGGCTCTGTGCTGACAGCTCGGAGCCTGGAGCCCGCTTCGATTCTGCGTCTCCCTCTCTCTCTGCCCCTCCCCTGCTCATTCTCTCTCTCTCTCTCTCTCTCTCTCAAAAATAAACATAGAATATTTCCCGGGTGCCCATCAACATCAAGCAGTCGCAGTTGTTATGGGCCTGCTGTGCCTTGGGTCCTGTGCTAAGGAGGACTTTTCATCCATTACTTACTGGTTCCTCACCTGCACGGTGTCTGCCCTGGGGGAGAGGCCGTCACATTTCTGACTGGCAGGTCGGGTGGGGTGGGGTGGTTCAGATAAGCTGTAGTCATCCCATCAGGGACTCGGAGCCGCTAATTGTTCCAGAGGAAGCGGGGAGGGATGGAAAAGCCGGGGAAGGGCCCACGGGGACCCCGGCCATCCTGCAGGTGAGGCCGGTATTTCCAGGTAGGCCAGGGGGAGAGCATTCCAGGCACGTGAGGGCTCCACAGGCGACATGCAGTCAGGGTGTCTGCGTGTGGGAAGGGTCCAGAAGCTTGCTTAAGGACTTTCTTAAGCACCCCCCTTCCAGGAGCCCTCTGGTCACTGGACCGTTGACCCCTTCGGATCTCCTATAGCCCTCGCAGATTGGTGCTTCTGAGACACAGAACGAAATCCACCTTCTGGTGTAACTTTCTGAGCACGTGCAGCCTCTGCCCATGGACCCTTGAAAACAGGGGTCCTGCCTTGACTCCCCTACATCTGTTCTTCCCCACCCGCCCACTCCTGGTCCCCATGTTTAGATGTTGGATAAAGATTTGCTATCTGGTGGCCTTCGATGTTGTTGGTGGGTTGATGGTGTCTTTGGGGGGGTGAGGATGACGGGAAATCAGGTATGGAGATGGCTCAGAGCACAGCAGGTGCTTCGAGAGTGCTGGTGCAGCCACCACGCTCCCTCCCCATCACATCTACGTGAGTTGTCAGGGCCCAGCCTGCCCCTAGAGCGCATGAGGGGCAGACGTGGGTAGAAGTGGGGGAGAGCAGTCCTTCTGCTCTCCCACCGGTGCTGTGGGTTCTGTCCAGCTTCAGCGGCCTCGGAGTCCCACGTCCTTGGCCTTCCATGCTGCCGCTAAGGAGTGGGACTCCCCTGGGGTGTGCTGGTTAAGCGCGTGGATTCTGAGAGTGACAAGCCTGGGTCCGAATCCCAGCTCTGACCCTTGCTCACTGTGGATGAGTCCCAGTGTCCCTCCTCATATACCGTCAGAGACCCCGGAAGTACTTGTCTCGTCAGCTTGTGTGGGATACCAGATGCCGTGCACGCCAGGCCCTGCACGGTGCCCAGACAGCACCCTCTCAGTAAATGTCACTCATCACAACCATCTTTTATTATCTTAAAATTACCTCCTCTTCCAGGAAGCCCCTTCTGACTGAGCCAAAGGGCAGGAGGTATTTCCCCCTTTTCACTGCCCAGCGGCCTCCAGCCCGTGGTCCTTGACCTCCCCGTTCAGGACAGAATAACCAAAGTGCCCTGGGGTCCAGAGAGGTCTGGTTTCTACGGGTTCATTCCTGTAGTTGGAGGGTCGTTTCTGGGCTTCAGGGCTCCATTCAGAGGGGAGACCCCTGAGGATGGGGACCGTGGTGGGGAAATTCACCCTGGGGGCTGCAGGCAGGCCCTGGGGGATGTGGCTGCACTGGTGGGCAGCTGGCCCACAACCGGAGGCCTCGGCTGTGGGGCGAGCTGTGCCCGGTGCCTGCACCCGGGACCCCAGGCTGCCTCTCCCTGTCACCTATGTCCACTGGCCATGACACCCGCTGCTCTCAGGCCCCAGGCAATTCTATCTGCTGTGCCTTCTGTGTGAACTCTGCCCTGTGACCCCGGTTGACGTGGGGGGTGCCCTTTCCCACAGCCCCAGCCAGAGGGGAAGCTTCGGGAGGACAGACACTGTGTCTAGTTCATCATCATGTCCCCAGTGTCTGGAACACGGCCTGGCAGGCGGGCGGTGCTCAGTAAACATCCCAGGGATTCATGATCACGCTGCCGAATCATCTAGTTTAATCTCTGCAGCCACCCTTCTCGGTAGGTGCGATCAGTCCCATTTTGGAGGTGGGGAAATTGAGGCTTCGAGGAGTGAGTTCAATGTAAGGAGAGGGGCAGATTCGGGTTTTGGTTCCTTGGCTTCTGCTGCCCCTGCCCTTCCCCGGGCAGGTTTGTTCAGGCTTTTGTCGGCGGCTGTGGGGGAGGGCCAGGGAGAGGATGGGGGAGGGCTGGGGAAGGATTTCAGTCCCCGAGTGAAGTCTGTTTGTGGGCCAAGCCCTCATGTTCTGAACTTGGCCTCCTGCCTCACCTCTTAAAAGGACCGGTATTAACTTGGCACCAGAGATGGATGATGGGGGCCGGGGAGCAGGGAGGGGCGGGGCGCACTGGCTGGTCTGAGGCTCACGGATGGACACCGTGTGCCTGAATCACGGCCTCACGTTTACTGGACGCATACTGTGAGTACCAGGCGCTTCTCTCAGTACTTCCTGCGAATCTTCTCGTTCATCCTCACTGTTTTCCTAGGGGCTATTCACTGGCATCCTCCCCAGTGCATAGGTGAGGAAACAGCCCCAGAGAGGTCAAGCCGCCTGTTCAAAGTCACACAGCTGGCAAGTGGTGATGCCAGCACTGAGTCCCAGAGACCCTGGCCCCAGAGCTCACCTATTGGCTGCCCTTCCCGCCTGGGGGATGATCATGGGCTCTAGAGCAGGATTCCGATCTCATGCTGTGTGATCTTGGGCCAGCTGCTTAGTCTCTCTGAGCCTCAGCTTCCTCAGCTGTGAGAGGGGGGCTGCAGTACCCACCCTGCAAGGTTGCCGGGGCACTCAATGAAGCAAGGGGCAGACAGAAAATGGCTCGTGCCTGGCACCCGGAAGGGGTGTGGTGCGTGAACGGTGGTGGCAGAGGTGGTTGACGTGCCCGGCTTGCGGCGACTACACCGTCACTGATATTTCCACTCCAATCTCGTTTCTGGAAAGACGGGGTCAGTGACACCCCACATCAGTCTCGAACCCTTTCTCCACATCCTGGATGGCGCCTGAGGTCCTGGGGAAAATGCACCTGCCCACAGGTGGGATGGAGGGGGGCCTTCACTGTAGCCTCTGTTAATTGTCACTTTTCCCTCCCTGTGAATGAAGGTTCCGAATTGGGTGCTTGGGTGGAGGGGTTCCCCAGGAAACAGGCGGAAAGTAGGTGACTTTGCCAACCTTATAGCTTTCTGCCGGTCAGATGTCAGCCTCGGATTGTATCCCAAGCCTTGCTTGGATACCTTCTTCAGCAGGGTCAAGTTTAGAATCCTGGATGCTTTCCCTTCTGTCCAGGATAATATGAATATTAATTTTAATTACTGTTGATAACAGCACTCACTTCGCGTGGCACTCTAGTTTCTACATGCTTTGCACCTCATTTATCCTGTGTGAACGTTACAACCCATTTCACGGATGAGGAGACTGAGGCCCAGAGAGAAATGGCTGGCCTGGGGCAATGGCAAAGCCCAGGCTGGGAGCCAGGTCTGGGGCTTTCTCTGGGGCTTGGGCCCGGTGGGCCTCCCCAGGGACCACCCCCACCCCCCGCGCCACACTCCTTCCCATCAGAGAGGCCCAAACTCTGGGCCAGGCTGGGAATGTTTAGGGGGGAGGCTCTCCGGAGTCAAGGCCGTGTGTAAGTGTTTTATTGTTTGCCCAAAGAGGTGTGAATGAAGTAATGGGCCTTCTCCGGCACTCTATCCGTCTAGGGCTGACAGCCGTGCTCCGAGCTGCTCTGCATAAATGCTGTCACCCTGCCATCCCCGAGCAGGCAGCTTCCTCAGGGAAACTGTAATCAAGGCCTCCCGCACCCGCAGCTGGCCCTGTCCGCAGCTCGTAAATCACGGCCGCCTTCCCGGAAAGCAGGGGGAGAGACAGGCAGGGTGACAGGGAGACAGAGGCTGGGTGAGGAAGAGCCTGGGACGGGCCGGCGGGGAGAGAGGGAGGCAGCCAGGGCAGGCACAGCCGAGGGACAGTTAGACAGACAGACGGACGGACAGACAGGGAGAGGGCCTGAAAGAAGAAAGGGAGAGAGGGGCAGAGAGAGGGGCTGACAGAGGTTTTGGGGAGAGGGGCAAGAAGATAGAGAGCGAGACTTGGGAAGGGGCAGGCAGACACAGACTGGAAGGAAGTAAGGAAACACAGGAGAGAAGAGTAAAAGAGGTGAAAGGGAGCTGGGGGAACAGTGGAGAGACAAAGGCGAAGGCAGGGGAGGCGGAGAGGGGCACACATGGCAGGGGCCTCAGCAGGGAGCCAGGGCCGAGCCCCGGGGCAGCTGGTCCAGACCGCTGGCTGGGAGGGCTGCCGCCATCCAGCCTCACAGGGTCCCCAGCTTCCCCTGGCCACTCAGGCCCTCTTCCCTCCACACCAGCCTGGTGACCTCGCAGCCAGCCAGAGGGAGGCGGAGGCGGGTGGGAGAGGAGGGGCGGGAGGAGGTTGCAGCTTCCTGGGCCCCCCCCCCCCACCCGTCCACGGCCTGTGTCGGACCCACTCTCACCCTGGGATGCCACAGGGATCCTAGAAGGGCAGACAAGTGACTCGCCCAGCAGCCACCAGAGCACCTGGGCCTCGCGGCCACCAGTGTGTTCCACATTCTCACGCACCCGGGGCACACACGCGCGCGGGCCACATGCTGCCCGCAAGGGGATTCACACGGCGGGAGACGGAGGCACTCAAAGCCCAGCTAGCCAGGCTACCTTAGCCCTGGAGGTACAGGAAAGGCCTCCAGAACTGGCAGAGAATGTTTCAGGCAGCGTTCAGCCCAACAAGGGATTCTTTTTCCAGCCCAAGTCATGCAAGCTGATTAAAAAAACCCCACAACTCTCACCCACCAGCTCCTACCCCAGGCCCTAGAGAGTTAGCAGGAAACAAAATCGGGTTTCTGCCTTCTGGATTTGATGTCTGGTCAGGGAGACAATGAACAGTAAGTAAGTGGACGAGGTGCATCACATAATAACGAATGCTACAGAGACTCTAAACGAGGGGAAAGAATGGTGGCTTTATGAAAGGTAGTCAGGGAAGGCCTCACTGAGAAGGGGACCTTTGAGCAGACTCTTGAAGAAAGTGGAGAGGTAGAGCATTCCAGGTGGAGGAGATGGCGTGAGCAAAGGCCCTGAGGCAGGAACATGCCTCACCTTTGGGAAAGTCAGGAAGAAGGCCAGTGTGGCTGGAGCAGAGGGGGCAAGAGTGCTGGGAGGTGAGGTCAGAGAAAGGGGGCACCAGGTCGTGTAGGACCTTGACAGCCACTGTAAGGACTCGACTCTTCATATGAAAGACACGGGAAGTCATTAAGGGGTTTGGAACTGAGGACAACCTGATCTGACCTATTTGCAAAGACTGTCTGGCTGCTCTTTTAAAAACAGACTCGGGGGGCCAAGGACAGAAACAGGGAGGCCCACGAGGAGGTTTTTGAGTTCACCCAGGTGAGAGATGATGTGCCTGGGACGGGGGTAGCAGTGGGGAGAAGTGGTCAGATTCTGGACGTACCATTGGAGAGAGGATAGATTTGCTGATAGAACGAGAAGTCAAGGACAAATTCAAGGTCTGGGGCCGGAACAACCGCAGGATGGAATTGCCATGTAATGTGACGGCGAAAATGAGCGAGGTTCAAGGGGGGGGGTGGACGGGTACTAGGTAGGGGTGGGTTCTCGAGCAATGAGGTGGAGAGGTCAACTGCACACCCAAGTAGTGGCAGGGAGTGGACAGCGTAGGGCGTGGTCTAGGGGGACACAGACCTGGGAGCTGTCAGCTCGTGGGCGGTATTTTAAGCAGAAGAGCTGGGTGAGGTCACCTGGGGAGTAAGTGAAGAGTCCAAAACTGAGTCTGGGGCTGCCGCCCACACCTGGAGGTTTGAGAGAGAACAGAAACGCATCACAAGAGCTAGAGAAGGAGGTCAGTGAGGTAAGAGCGAAAACAAGGACAGCCAAGTCTCAAAGCCAAGTCAGGGAAGCGGGTCAAGAGGGGGGTTGACCAGCACTCCTGCCGAGAGGCCAGGCAAGGCCAGGACCCGGGACGGCCATCGGGGCAGCATGGAGGCATCGAGGCCCTGACAAGGACAATCTGGGGGGGGGGCGGGCAGCGACCTGACTGGTGTGTGGGCTCACAGACTCCGGGGAGGGGGACTGTTAACAATAGGTGTGGACAGTTCTCTGGGAACATTCTGCTAAAACAGGAAGCAAGCGATAGGATGGGATGTGGAATTGAGAGAACTTTCTAAAATAATCTTTTTTTTTAAAAATGCCCGAATAATTTTTACATGTATAAGAATTTTGCAGAGATGCTACAGAGAGTTCCCATACGGTCTTTACACAGCTTCCCCTGATGCTAACCACCTCCATGACCACAGTTTGTTTGTCAAAACTACGACATTGGTACGATACGATTAACCGCACTGTAGATTTTGTTCGGATTTCACCGGGCTTTCGACAGATGTCCTTTCTCTGGTGCAGGATCCAGTCCAATCCAGGATACCACAGTGCATTCGGTACAGAGGGTCTTTTTCTTTTTTAATTTTTTTTTAACATTTATTTATTTTTGAAAGACAGAGAGAGACCGAGCACTAGTGGGGGAGGAGCAGAGAGAGAGAGAGAGAGAGAGTGTGAGCAGGGGAGGGGCAGCGAGAGAGGGAGACACAGAATCCGAAGCAGGCTCCAGGCTCCGAGCCGTCAGCACAGAGCCCGACAGGGGGCTCGAACCCACGAACCACGAGATCATGACCTGAGCCGAAGTCGGAGGCTCAACCGACTGAGCCACCCACCCAGGCGCCCCACTTTTTTTCTTTTTTTAAACATGGGGACATTGCTGCCTGTGTGTCACTTGGTGGAGCGCAGAGAGCCGAAGACACCGGAGAGGGAGAGGGACTGCTTGCTGGAGTGACTCCCTCCGTCGGGCACAACTCACGGGTCCCAACTCGGGACTGCAGCTGTCGGCCTTCTCTCCCCCGCAGGTGGTATGTTATGGGTACCCCAGGGCTGGAAAGGGCAGAGCTGGGAACGAACCCAGAAAGAGGGAGAAAAGCACTCCTCCCCTGGTTCACCAGCTCCACCCACCCAATAGCTCAGCTCTGTCCACCTCTGCTACCTCAGCTTTTCCCCACTGGCACAGCAGCCCTGGGACTTGGCAGGTCCTGCAGGAAGTGAACAAGCGGAAGGGGCAGTTTGGAGACAGAGTCAGAAGGGGTCGGCTGGCAGACCGGGCCGAGACCTGTCTGAGATACCACTCTAGGCCTTGTCCTGGCGGGTGGGGATGGGTGGTTAACCCCAGCCCACCCTCTGCTTCCTACTCCCTCTGTGCATTACCTAGGATTGTCTGTATAGGGCGAGCTTTGCTATTTTCACCCAGCCATATTGACGTCTTCCAGATAAAAATGAACGAGTGAAAGAATCTTCTTCTGCGACTTCAGGAGTGATGGCTGGTTGCAGAGATCAAGTTTGCTCATAGCTGGACTCTGGTACCCAGACCCAAGCTCCACACACACACACACACACACACACACACACACAGGGGCACATTACAACTTGCTTCCCCCATCCTTGTTCTGGAAACTACGATTTTATTCTAGTACAAGTCCACAGTCCCTCGCCTGAAACTCTTGGGGGTTTCAGACTTCAGAACCTTTCAGATTTTAGAAGGGTAATTCGGTACACATACCACAGAGTTTATAATAACCCCTGTGGGGCCTGAGCAGCACTCTGTATGCAAACATGTTAATATTTCTGCAGTGAAATGCATGAATATTCACGGTAAGTGGGAAAAACAAAGGCCATAAATAGCCTTGTGACGGTTCAAGTTGTGTTTTACAGACTCACGACTTAGGTGAAAATTTGGCTTTTGGAGCTTGTTGGATTTCAGGATCGCGGGGAAGCGACAGAGGACCTCTCCGGGGCCCCCCAGGCTGGTGAGCTGCCCAGCCCGCACACGTACGTACCCACGCATTTGCTTGTTCCTGATGAAGGTCAGGAGCCCCGTTCTGCAGGAAGAGACAAGGACAGGGGCTCGTGCGCGTGCACAAACACCTTCATACGCGCATGAATACATACACACGCATATGTGCACTTACGGGGGCGGGGGTGGGGGGCATGTCTCGCCCTTGCGGACCCTTGAGTTTCTCTCAGGGCTAGAGGGGGCCTCAGAGGCAGCTCTTGAATCCTCTCGACAATATCCCCCACCAAGTGGTCACCTAGTTCTTGCTTCCGAAGCCTCCCTGTCCCCCAACTTCCTTCTTCTCTGCCACCTCTTCTCCCTCCTATAGGAAGCATCACCTTCCTATAGCCTCTGGACCTTCTCCCCTCCTCAGGAGACTCAGAAGGGAGCAGCCCTACAGCTCTTATTCACCAGGAAAATCCCTCAGTGGGAACCACCAGCATGTCATGACGCTATTCTGAAAAAAGGATCCAAACCCCAGCTTTGCCGCATCCCAGATTCTGGCCAGCGAGTTAATTAACATGGGGGGCTCCCTGCTGCATGCATCCCCCTTAGGAAAGGCGGGCTCTGATCAGGCCCGTAGATGCCCTTGCTTTCTCTTCCCTTGGAGTCTTTCTTATTTCTTTTCCATTTCTTTTTTCATAGGACATTTTAAATTTAATTTTTTTTTTTTTTTGGCCAGGTGTTCTGAAAAAGATCGATGACTTAAAAAAACGTCTTATTCTGAGATCATTTGAACTTGTAAAAAAGTTGCAAGAAGAAGGCAAAGAGCTCCTGTGTATCCTGCATCCATATTCGTCTTTTGTAACACTTTGCCATGTTTGGTTTATTATTTTTTGATACATATATACTCATATTTTTTTTCTGAGCCACTGGAAAGTAGGCTGTGTGATGTTGCTCCCTGCCTTCCTATTTCAGTGTACTTTCTAAAAAATAATGGTCTTCTCTTAGACAACCGCAGAGCACACAGTTATACAATCCGGGAAATTTGACATCGACACAATGCTTTAATCTAATCCATAGCTCTCCCTTGGAATTGAAGTCACTTTCCTCACAGCTTCTTGGACAGATCAACTGTGTTTGGGGGTAAATTCCTGGTGCCGAGCAATGTCAGCCCCAGTCATGGCTCCCTTGGGTCAGTCTGGACTTCAGAGATGAACGATGTTGAGTGTTCTCAAACCGTGTGCCATGGAACCTCAGGGGTTCCACCGAGGGAGGGAAGATAGCACTTGGGCATGAGACTTGTTTGAGAAAAAGAACTGATTAAAGAACTGATATTTACAAACTTTGAAGAAAACAAGTGGTAAACACTGGTCTCTTCATTTTACATTTGAGAGAGGAGGCCTCAATGCTTAGAGAGGTTAAGCAGACTGCTCTATGCCACACGGGGAGTCAGCAGTCCGCCAAGCAGGGGTCTAAAACCAAGTCATTTATTCATTCAGCCATTTCTCCAGCACAGCAGGGAGAGCGGAATGTGCTGCACCCTGGCGTCACAAAGATGACAGAGACCAGCCCGACTTCCAGAAGCTGCCTGGCTGAGTCTGGATGAGGCGCTTGTCCCCTGTGCGGCTCTGCTGAGGTGAGCTCTGAGCTTACATTCTAGTCCAGGGACCCCAGAGAAGGGAAAATAGCCTGTGAATCAGCAGGAGCTTTTCCAAGAACAATAGTGTTCTTTTAACAAACATTTGTTCTATCAGCAAATTTTTGAACATTCAACAAACATTGGTCCTTTCAACAAATATTTGTTCGCTCGCCCGTGTTGACTCAGTTCCTGCCCTGTACCTACTGCTGGGTGGGAACTGCAGACGGGGTGTTAGGGACAGAGCACCAGGTGGCACGAGGGCCAGGCCAGTCCTCCACAAGGGGTGCAGGATGGTAGTATCACTTCTGCAGTATCTCCCTGTCCCTGCCCCTCCCACGCCCTGCCACAGCAGAAGGAACGAGGTGACCCTAGCTTCTTGCTCCTAAGGGGTTCACTCCCAAACTTCTCCTTTATAAACAAAACCGTTTGCGTTATCAAGGGGACCTCCCGTCCCTGAGCGACATGTGCAGATCCTGCTTACTGGAGAGCAATCCTGCAAGGGTTACTGGAAATCTCCCAACTGTGCACAACCTTCAAGCCAGCGATCCCACTTCTGAGAATCTAATCTCAGGAGCCCATCAGGGGATGCATCGAGGTATAGCCTCAGGGATTGTTTACAAGAATGAAAACCAGAAAGCAACTTGGATGTCTCCTTGGGGAGGAAAATCATGGCTCATCAGTGCCCTAAAAGCAAGGTGTCCCTGGCAACAATGGGGAGGGGACTGTGGAATGTCAGGCAAGAAAGTTCCCGATAAATTTCCCAGTAAGTTAAGAAAAAAGTTTTCAAAATAGGATTCATTGGATAATCCTAGCTTTTAAGAAATATATACAGACTGAGAAAAAAAATCTGATAGGATCTACTTTGGAAAAGTTAAAAACTAGTTATCTCTGTATGGAAGAATTACACATTATTTTTTTTTCCTTATTATGCCCCCCTCCCCGATTTTCTAAATTGTCTGCAATGAATATGGATTGGTATTATAATTAGAAAATAATACACAGAAGTGTAACCATTCCATTAAATTCAATGGAACAGCAGTTATTAATGTGTCCCCTGGTATTTCTTATACAACACTCAGCTGCAGACCTTTATTACAGACACGACACCATTTCTAGAAATTGACCCAAAGAAAACATCTAACCCTCAGCCCCAAGTGGCAGTCCCAGTGATCACATCAGCCCTGCTGGGACCTGGGCTTCATACTCTTGTGTCTCGCATGCATACGTACACGTGTACAGACAGATGTGTGCACAGATGTGTTTCTTGGGGCTGGGCATGTTGCCCTTGGATGGCAAAGTCAGGCTGGGACAGTCATCTCAAACCCAGGGAAAAGAATGAACTGGGAGAATAGGCTCACCGGGGCTCTCTCTCCATCCTTTCCCCATCCCACCCAAAATGCACACTCGCACACCCAAAAGACACGCTTGCAACTAACACACTCTTAATGGCAATGCATGGCTTCTTTTTTTGGTGTGGGGGGGGGGGAACAGGGACAACAGGACACACACACACACACACACACACACACACACAAATATATATGGTGATATATGGTGACCTTGTGTCTGCAGAATCCCCACTGGGAGTGCTCCGACAGATCCTCATACACATGGTGTGGTCCCAAGTACACTGTGTTTGTGTATAGAGTACCCACACGCACATGTGCTCTCAGTGGTTCCTATGCGTGACCACATATATGGGCAATGAGGTACCCTGAAAAGAGACTATCCTACCAAGCTCTGAAGCCCAGTGTTGCTGTTCAGTAACCTTGTGAATGCGGGGAAGATGTGGCCTCTCCAAGCACTGTTCCATCTGGAAAGTGGGAAGGATAGGCATGGACAAGATTTAAAAATTGTCAAATGCTATCCATATTGCAAGGCTCATTAGTATCATATACACGCGTGCTCGTATTTATAAAAATAATAGTAAATCATAGTACCGCTAGAATCTGCCTCTCCTCCACCTCTGCCTGATACCCTGGGACGTTATTACAACACTCGCCCTGCTCTGCTCACCTCTCTCCTCTGTGGCTGCATCCTGTTAATTGCAAAATCGGAGCATTTTCAAATCTAGCTTGGGAAGGGATCCTAGAAGTTACCTAGTCAAAGAAGCACGAGGGGTTTCTGGTCCAGACAGGGGCCTCGGCCTCAGCAGAACCGGGCACACGCGGGTGGAACCCACCTGTGGCTCTGGTCACTGGAGTCAGACAGCTCAGGGAGGGCACCCTCTAGGGTTGCTGAGCCAGGGCGGAAGCCTCAAGCAAAAGGAATCAACAGACCCAGGAACTCCCACTAGCTCACCCCAGCAAGGGGAGGGGCCAGGCCCAGGGGGCCCTGCTGGCGGAGCCGGCCAGGCTGGGATTTATGGGCCCCTCTTGGACACGTTAAAGATCACATTAAGTGCAATAAATGTAGATCACGCTTCTAAATAAGCTGAGATTTATCCCCGGATCCTCTCCGCAGGGGCCAGCTCCATAAATCCTGCCCAAGCCTGTCCCCAGGCTACAGGATGGGGGAGAGGGGAGGCATGGGGTAGGGGGGAAGGGCAGGGAGTGGGGTAGCCGGTCCAGGTACAGAAAGGCTGGAGCTGAGAGGGGGTGGGGCAAAGATGGGGCCCATGCTGCCTGCACCCCCTCCCACCTACCCTCCTTGCCCCAGCCCTAGCCCAAGCCCCTCCCCTGCCCCCCCCAACCCTACCTTCTCCAGGCCCCTGCCCACATATGATCTTGTTACAGACATTAAAACAATAACGACACTAATATTGGAAAAGAGACTGTAGCTTCTAAATGGGAAGCTCAACCCTAGCTAAAATGGCCTTTGTCCACAGTGTGGGAGGGCCCTCCGTTAAGAAAAATGTATTGTAGCACAATGCAAATTTACAGACCAATAAATTAGGGGATGATTAGTCACGTTGCCATCTTTCTTCAAAGGATTCTTTAAAGGCTGAGCTCGTTCATTTAAGTGTCTGTTTAGAGCTCAGTAACTTCCAGACTGAGAGGCTGGGAGGCCCCACCGAAGAGCAAGGGAAACTAAGAAGACGCAGGGAAAAAGGCAGAGGCACCCCTTCCTTAACCAGCCTGGGGATGAACGTCCCTGAAAGGTCAGCAGAGTCGTCTGGATCGTGTTGATTCAAATGACGTTTGCCCAGTACCTACCATATGCTGGGTACAGTCTCGACACTGGAGAGGTGACCAGACAGGACCCCAGACCCTCAAGACGTTCACAGGGTGGAAGTGGTGGGGGGACGGTAACGGTAATCGGATTCATACTGGTTTCCAGTAGACGAGATGCAATTTCCAGGCAACCTTTTCTGAGCACAACTATTGCCAATGTCAGGGACAGTCCACGTGCACAATGGTGGAAGGAAGGATGAATTGATAAAGGATGGGATTTTTTTTTTTTTTAAAGGAAAACGAATATAAACGCCATGGTTTGTCTGGCTTTCCCAAAGAACAAATACAGAGTTTGGCCTTCATGGAAGTAATTGCCCTAGAGTCCTTTGCTATGTGACCTGGACCAAGTCCCTCAGCACTCAGCACCTCGAGCACCAGTGACCGCAGGCAGACAGGAAGAGATGAGCTCACGCCCTGATCCCTGGCCCCTGGGATCACTGAGGAATCTCTTCCAAGGGTGAAGAGAGGCTTGCTGGATCCCCGCCACCCACCACTCGAAGCCACAGAGGACAGTTTTCCAGGCCCTTCCTGCCCCCGTGTCTCTGTTCCTGCTGTTCCCTTTGTCACACTGTCCTCTCCTCTCTTCTCTACCTAGCAAACTCCTACGCATCCTGCAAGACCCAAGTTTGGCCAAGGACTTATTGTATTATGTTGTGATTTAGCCATTTGTGTATCTGCTGCCCCACGGGCCTATAAGCTCCTTGAGGGTGAGGGTTAAGGTTCGTTGGCCCAATTCTTAGAGCCAAACACTGTGCCTGGCACCTAGGTGCTGCTCCGTAATTGTTTGCAGAAGGAATGGCCCAGATTAATTGGACATATCAGGGACCATGATCATTACAGTAATAGTTACTGAGTGTTGAGCACTCACTGTGCAGTAAGCATCTCACCTACAACAACCCTTCGAGGGAGGTTTTCTAATCATTGTTTCACAAGAGAAAAAGCCGAGCCTGGAAAGGTTGAAGGTTTGCTTAAGATCAAAGAGCTGGTAAATGATAGGATTCAGGTCTACCTGATGCTCTATTACCCCCCCCCATCAGTTTGCCCTTCTAAATTGTCATCTCAGGGGACACCTGGGTGGCTCAGTCGGTGGAGCCTCCGACTCTTGATTTCAGGGTTATGAGTTCAAGCACCCTATGGGGCTTAAAGCCTGCTTAAAATGATAGGTAGATAGATGATAGATAGATGACAGACAGATAGATAGAATCATCTCTTCCAGATCAGGGACTGTGTTGTATTGACCTTGGCATGCCCTCCAGGACCTAGGACAATATGTGCACAGTATTGAATGACTGAATCAATAACTCTGAAACTACTGTCATTTTCTGGTCAACAACCAATGGGCTGAATTCCAGTGACGCACCAAGCCATACCAGAACAGGAAGCAAAAGAAAGATGTCTACCCCTATATACATATTTTTAGATAGCTTTTAATCATTTTTTTCTAGAACATTAAAGAATATTAAAAGATGAAAAGCAGGGTATCAAAACTCATAATGTTATTTTAAGTTTAGATATGTTATCTACACCCAAACCAGAATTTACTGTAATATTGCTTCCTGGCTTGAATGGAAGCAAACTTACCGATAGAAGTCAAAATTCAAAAAATCTACTCCTTTGCTTAGTTGGTTTTCCGCTGAGAGTTGTAAATTGCAATGAATAAGAGAAAACTTTGAAAGTATGTTTGATGAGTCTAAAACTCTATCAAAGGGTCTGAATATAATTCCCAAATATTTAAACGTAAAATAATATTGTGAGTTTTATTACAGCTACTTTTCAACCTTTTAATATGCTTTTGCATTATGCTGTGATTTAGCCATTTATGTGGCTGCTGCCCCCACTGGACTCTGAGCTCCTTGAAGACAGGGGTTAAGTTTTGTTGGTCCAATTCTTAGAGCCAGGCACTGTGCCTGGCACATAGGTGCTGCTCTGTAATTCCTTAACATTCTGGAAAAGATATTTTTTAAAAATATAGAGGCACACATTTTTTTCTGAGTCATCGCAATGTGTTTTTATTTAAAATTTTCAAATTTTGTTCATCATGGAATTTTTTTACATTAATTTTGATTTTTTTTTTTTTTGGAGAGAGAATGTGAGCATGGGAGAGGGGCAGAGGGAGAGAGAGAGAGAGAGAGAGAGAGAGAGAGAGAGACTCTTAAGCAGGTTCCACACACACTCAGCAGCATGGAGCCCAATGCAGGGCTCAATCCCACAACCCTGGGATCATGACCTGAGCCGAAATCAGGAGTCAGATTCTCAACCGACTGAGCCACCCAGGTACTCCTGATTTTTTTTTTAACGCATTGCAGTAAATATTTTTTTATCTTGATAACTGAATCTTTTTGGTGCTCCCTTATATTCTGTGCCTGAGGCAAGCACCTCACTGACCTCACCCATCCTGGCCCCGTTGATTTCCAAAAGAGGAAGCCCAGCTTTTCTGCAGGGCAAACTGTGGTAAACATCACAAAATATTAAAAGGTTCCTTTGGCCTACCAAAATTCCACCTGTGGAGATTCATCTAAAGAAATCATGAGATGTGGACAAAGGGTTTTTGCCCAAAGATGTTCATCTCTGTGTTATTTACAACAGCATAATGCTGGGAAGAACCTGATTGCCTAACAATAGGAAATTCAGTTTATAAAAGTTCTGTCTATCCATGTGCTAAAATATAATGCAGCTGTTTTGAATTACGTTTTTTTCAAAATAATATTTTCTAAGAATATTTAATGACCTGGGAAAATATTCAAGATGCCTTTTGTAGAAATGCGTGATGAGAACTATATATATTCCAAGCCATTTTAATTTTTCATAACATATTTGTTTTGAAAAAAATACAGAAAAGTGTTAACAGCAGCTGCCCCTGGATGATGGAATTATGAGTGAATTTTTTTCTTCCCTTCCACTTTCTTGGGTACATATCTTCTCTCTACTGTGTGTTTTTTTTTAATATATTCCGTGAGTTTATATTAATTTTATAATCAGGAATTTAAAATAATAGTTTTCTTTTTTTTTTTTAAGTTTCTTTGCTTATTTTGAGAGAGAAAGAGCGTGCACGCGCAAGGGGGAAGGGCGGAGAGAGAGGAGCAGAGAGAATTCCAAGCAGGCTCCACACTGTCAGCACAGAGCACGATCTCACGTGACCCGAGCTGAAGTCAAGCTGGACACTTAACCGACTGAGCCACCCGGGCACCCCGGTATATGTTTAAATTGACGTATGGTTGATGTATAAAAAATATTTTGAAGTTCATCATCCAATAAGTCTATACTTCAGGCGGGCCTCGGAGGACAGGGGGCATGCTTGCTTTGTCCCTTCCCTGCTCCATTCCCAATGCTCACAGGAGGAGTCCCACCACATAGTCGGTGCTCAATAAACTTTGCTCACTAGCTGCCTCTGAACAAGTGGTCCAAACACTCCTTTTATTACTCGGGACTCTTGGTTGAAAAAGACAAACAAAACTCAGTTGAAGGGGAAAAGGAAATGTGTTGACTCACCGCTGAAACTCCCGGATTTGAAGGACTCATTTTGGGGCTCAGGGTCTGTCATTTTTCTTGGCTCCTTTGGTTGCAGCAGGGAAGATGAACACTGACGGTTCTAGAATTGCCTCCCCCCAGCTCCACTAAGTGCCAAGGGATGAGGGAGAGGTAAATCTCCAAAGCAGAGGTTGTGGGGACCAGTGCCCTATAATCTCACTTACTCTCCGAGGGTCCTGTGTCGTGCAAAACTTCTGCCCAGACGGATCCGGCATCCCTTTTTACATTTTGTTTTTTTTAATCATTTTTATTTGAGTGTAGCTGACCAGCATCCTTTATTAAAACAATTTTTGGAGGGCGCCTGGGTGGCTCATTCGGTTAAGTGTCTGACCCTTGATTTCAACTCAGGTCACGATCTCAGGGTTGTGAGACTGGGCCCCCCGCACTGGGCTCCATGCAGGGTATGAAGACTGCTTAAATTCTCTCTCTCCCTCTGCCTCTCCCCTGCTCCCACTCTCTCTTGAAAACAATTTTTTTGTCTGTATACCCTATGTTCATAGCGCAGGATTTAAAAAACTAGTGACATTTAAGGTTTTAGGAACTTACGGGGTTTTAAAGTTGCAAGTCAGGTGGTCTGAAGGGAATTAGACAGCAATGGCCATGGGACAAAGAGCTTCCTAGAAGGTTTCTGTTTTCTGCTGACATGACATCACCCCCTCCCCCAGTACATCACCCCAACCTATTGGCCAGAGCCATTTGACATTGACATTTACCATTCCTGAAGATTCCAGTGACACAGGAGACATCAGCTATCCGGATGACAGCCTTAAGACGTCTGACGCAAGCCACTCAGTTCCTGAGGTTATCAGATTTTTGTGCCCGGGGAATTTGGCGTGTGGGTAGCCCTGCGCTCTCAGGCCACCACCGGGAGTAGTATTCGTGGGCTTTGATAATCCTGCCGCAAGAGCTCAGTTTAAACCAGGGAAACACAATTCACTGTACCAAGCACTCTCTTGGATCCCTTCATGTACATAGACTAAGGCAAGAATAGGGTAGGTCAGGCGGTAATCATAATGATCCCATTTTACAGATGAGGAAACTGAGGCTCAAAACTAGTTCACACAGCTGCCAAATGGCAGAGCCAGGCTCCCAGTCCGGGCCTTCTGACCCCAAACCCCGAAATCTTTCCACTCCTCAAGTGTTTCCCACGGGTCATGAGAGCCACGGGACGGTATGCCGAAAAGAGGTCTGGGGGCGAAGCATTTCGGGAAATGCTGCAAACTATTTCTTCCTCTTGGAACGTTACAATATTTATTAGCATCTTACAGGCTTGAAGAAATGCTGCCAGAGAGAAACCGGACTGGTTTTGCCTAATCTAGTTTTTGCCCGAATGCGTTGGACCCTGCAACCCCTCCTGTCCATGGTAACTATATCTTCTGGAACATACTGTGGGAATCACTGGATTATGCTCCCGACTTCTGTGCTCGTTCATTACCACAACAGTTTTGCAGCGTTTGTCCTGGTGCCTGATGATCTGTGGGAGGTGCGGCTCAGCTAATTTTATACTTTGGTGTAAATACCAAGTCGCTGAGACTCAGGGGGGATTCAGAATGACCCTGGTTCTCACTCACTCACGTTCGGATGGTTTTTTCAGGGAAAGGGAAAGGCGTGGAGTTACAGCGTCAGCCCTGGAAACCGTCTGTGACTCATAGCCCTCCTGCGCCTTAGCGGGGAAAATTACTGACATCATGACCTATGTGAAAACAATTAGAGTGCATATGGATTGTGATTTTTTTTAATAGTCATTTCTATTTTCTTTTTTATTTGAACCAAGGATAGCTTTGCAGGGAAAGGTGCAAGGGACATTTCCTGTTACATCTGTCCCGGGGTTCCATCCCCTTGTGGTTCCCATGGAAATACCCTCGTCCTGGGCCTACCACCTTGCTAATCCTGGTACCCAGCCCCCTGAATGTTGTAATTGGCCTAAGAGGTGAGCAGTTGACCCAGTCCGATTCCTACCAAGAGGTCAGATGTGCGGTTTCAGGAGAAACAATCTATTGGGTTATAAGCCTATGTGGACGTAGGCTTGGCTTTCTCCCGTGGAGAAAAACTTCTCTGAGATTTAAGCCAAAACGTGGAAGGGAGCACTGCTGAAAACTAGAGAGAGAGAGAGTGAGAGAGAGAGAGAGAGACATCTAGAATCTTGGTAACATCACTTGAGTCCCTGGATGCAGCCATGCCTGACGCTGTCCCACCCCCAGGTATTCTCAGTTATGTGAGCCAATGCATTCTCCCTTTTGCTTAAACTCATCGGGGCTGTGTCTTTAGTGATTAGCAACTGAGAAAAGATTGATGTGTTCAGAAATTGGTACCCCAAAGAGTAGTATTATAACTGTGGAATTAGCTGGGTTGAAGTGGGGTGTGGGCAGGAGTGAAGTCAGCGAGGAAGAGGATGGTGAGAAATTAGGTCATGGAGGTAGGGAGAGGTCGAATCACTCTGAACCTTGTAGACCCAGCTCAGGGTTTGGGGTACGATTCCGAGTAAATGAGCAGCTTCTGGAAGAATTCAGAAGTAGGAGAGTGACCTAATATGATGGATGCTCTTAAAAGTTTGTTCTGGTGGTTGGATGCGGAATGGAGGTAGAAGTGGAAACCAGGAAACCAGCCGGGAAGGAGGCGACAGGGCTGATCTAGGCACAGGCAGTGGTGACACGACCAAGACGAAGGAAGGGTAAGTGGTGATAACTGGCCCTAACGGGCTCCCCTGGGGAGGCAGAGCTGAGCGTGTCTGCTGACAGACTGGACGTGGGATGTGACGGATGGAGGAGACCTGCGTAGTCCATGGCCGGTGCCCCTCCCGTCCCCCAGCTCCTGTGAGGGTCGGCCGCCCCCTTCTGTGGGGAACTGGCCTTAGCCAAAGGGACCCGACTCACCAGAAATCCACACACCCACCTGCCAACGACTGGCTGACAGGAGGCTGCAGAAAGGCAGGCTTGCCTCCCGCCTCAAGGCGGCACGACTCTGTTGCAAGTCAACGCTCCAGAGCTCCCAGGGGACCCAGCTGAAGCTGGTGTCCAGCCGAGAGCACAGCCTCGCTTAGCTGCCCCACCTGCTCCCGACTCTCCCTTCTCTTGAGAGCCCTTCCCTAATAAATCCCTGCACGGGGACTCCCCGCTCAAGCTCTGCTTCCAGGAAACCCTTCGACAGCATCTATGCTTTCAGCCGGGGCAGCTGGGTGGATGGTGATGCCGGGTGAGGTGGGGAAGACTGGGGTAGAAGACGTGTGTCTAGACAATCAGAAGTTTGCTTTTGGACATGTGAAGTTTGAGATGCTTGCTGAAAGTGTCAAGGAGCTATTTGGAATGAGAAAGCGAGAAGGCTCCGTGTAAGTCCTGACCCTACGGTATCGCTGGAAGGATTGTATAAGGCAGGGAGTGGGTGGGTGGGTGAGGGTGGGGAGCGGGGATAGGGTAGGAGCTTAGCTGGATAGTGGAACGGAGCAGGTGACTGGTGAACATGGAAGGAAATTCTGCCCTTGGCACAACCTGGTCACCACCTTGGACAATTCCTTTTCTGTCTCTAGGCCTTGGTTGCTTTACGTGTGAAAATTGGAGGGGTTCTCCTGGCTCTGACATGTCCCCCCACCCCACTGTCTCCTCTAGGACCCTTCCCCCCAATCCTGACCAAATTCCCAAACAGTTTGGCTTGGACTTTCTCCTGAAAGCCCTGGTTAGTGCATTTGTACACCAATTCGTACTAAAGGGTTAATGACTACTAAAAGGTGGGTTTATATTTAAATGTGCACCTAGAATGTATTCAGTAACATTCTATTGAGTGCCAGTCAATGGTGTAAGACTTAGGGAAGGTGCTGTTATGGAACATGCAAAGAAAAGGAAGATAATGTTCTTGCCTTCCATCCTGGAAGATAAAACCCTTGCCCTCAATCCTGCAACCGAACAAGAGAGACATCATTGAGCCTCCAGGGTAAGCCAGGGGCTTCCTAAATATTCTCTTTAGTCCTTCATATTATAAGACAGATGTTTTTTCTGCCTCTTGGCAGAGAAGGAACTACGGGAGCAGAAAAGTGAGATTAAAACCTGGGATTATTCAGATCCACAGCCTAAGGGCTTTCCTCTGTGCACATGACCCCCAATTCAGTTTTCGTGTTCCTCCACACCCCTCACAGGCGGTATGGCCTGCCTCTGGGCACGCTCACTCTGTGATGGAAAGCTCACCACAACCGCAGGCTGATCCAGCATTTTTTTAATGCTCATTTATTTATTTTGAGAAGTGGGGAGGGGCAGAGAGAAAGAGAGGGAGACGGAGAATCCCAAGTAGGCCCCATGCTCAGTGCAGAGCCTGACTTGGGGCTCGATCTCTTGTTCGTGAGATCATGACCTGAGCTGAAATGCAGAGTCGGATGCTTAACTGACTGAGCCACCCAGGCGCCCCCGATTCAGTGATTCTAAAGCGGGCCTGGGAATCTGTATTTGAAAGACGCCTCTGCAGATGGACGGGTTTGGTAACCACCGGAAATGTGCCCTTTCTTTCTCCCGGATCCTGAATCAGTCCCGCAGTGAGAAGTTCGTTTGGAGTTCCACAGTCCTGGGAGTGACCCTGGTTCTTCCAGGCACTAGCTGGGTAGCCTTGGGCAAGTCGCCTCACCTCTCTGAGTCTGTTAATTCTTGCCCATATGAAGGAGGGGGAAACGAAATGAGGACTAGGTACAATGCCTGGCCTGAGCAGGCACTTAGCCCGCTGTCATTGCCATGGATGCTATCGTCACTGCACATATGTGGCCATCCGGTCGCCAGCACACAGGGCCCTCTCGCCTCCCACATCCAAGGTAGCCTCTCCCCGGTGTTCAGGGCGTTCATGTCATCAACCCCAGCTTCCAACGCCCGCAGTGAACTCCCGTCCCCTCTTGCCAATGCCTCCTGCACACCCGCTCCTCCCACGGGGCCTCCCAGAGCTGACCTCAGCCCAGGCCCTATCAGCTGAGCCCTGGGCAGCATCTCGTCCACACCCCGCAGGGCCTGGGTGGGGCCGGGCAGGGGGCCCTGGCCCCCGTCTGCAGACCAGGCCGCCGAAGCTGCCGCTCACTCGGGTGCAGGGTAAGGAGCACATAGGGTCTGCGGGCCGTGGGGTACCTCGAGGCGGTCACTGCCGCTCTGCGAACGAGGACCTCCACTCTCCCCTCACAGGGCTGCAGAGAGGGATCGGGGGAGCGGTGGGCAGAAAGCACCCAGTCAATGGGAGGTGTCGTTGCCAGTTCCTTCCAGAAGCCTGGTGTCTCCTAGGCCAGGGCGATAGAAGGAGCCTTTCCAATGTAACTCGGGGGAAGGAGACAGACACTTCCTACGGCACAGTAGTGAGGGTATGAGGGCAGGAAGCTAACTTCCCCGGGGCAAAAGATCCTGCCGCGGGTCCACTTTGAATACTCCCGGTGACCAAGGTCTCCCTACGGACACACACACACTCGGCATCAGATCCAGGGAAAGAGTGGAGAGGGTAGATGAGAGGGTGTGCGGTGGGGGAAGTATCAGAAAGGGAAGGGTTAAAACGGCCAAGGGGAGCTGAGTCAGGGAGGAGAGAGCCCAGGCGGGTCATTCGCCAGACTGAGGGCTGTTGCTGTGATGGGGGCCAGGGGACAAGGAGCCCAGCGTAGAAGCAGCTCTCAAACCTCCGCCCCTGGGGGGCTCGGTCCCCCTGAAGCCGTGTTTGCACAAGCTGGTGACAGCATGGTCGTTCTGGAACGGCCCCTCTCATTCTGCCTTCTACCATAGTGGAGTGAGAATAGCAACTCCACTGACACATAGAACTTAACTCTGTCAGGCAGAGGTCCTGGAACAATGCGTAATAACTCATTTAGCCCCGTAACAACAGCCCCAGAGGTGGTCAGGGTTATTAGCACCGTCTTAGAGATGAAGAAACTAAGGCACAGAGAGGTTAAGTAACTTGCCCAGGGTCACACAGCCACTAAAGAGTGGAGCTAGGATGTTTGCCTCCTCCCTTCTCCCTCCTCCTCAGCGCTGGAATGTTCCCTGTCGTGCCTGGCTGCTTCTGGCTGTCCCTGCAGCCTGGAACACACCTGCTCCACCTCCCTGGAAGACACTTACCCTCCTTTCAGCGACCAGAGCAAGCAGTTGTGTTTTCACAGCAGCAAAAAGTTGGGAACTTCTTAAATGTCCAGCAGTAGGGGTTTATTAAACCGATGGGGACAAACCTATACATTAGAATAGTATGAAGCAGGGGCGCCCGGGTGGCTCCGTCGGTTAAGCGGCCGACTTCGGCTCGGGTCATGATCTCGCGGTTCGTGGGTTCGAGCCCCGCGTGGGGCTCTGGGCTGACAGCTCGGAGCCTGGAGCCTGTTTCGGATTCTGTGTCTCCCTCTGTCTCTGCGCCTCCCCTGCTCGCACTCTGTCTGTCTGTCTCTCTCTCAAGAATAAATCAGCATTAAAAAACAATTGTAAAAATAAAAATTTTTAAAAAATGCATGCACGCACAGGACGTGTGTGCCCACAGAGAAGCGTACACGAAGAGACATGTGCGCACACACAACCCCCCCACCCCACCCCAGAGAGATGTGTGCACGTGCTTCTTGGAAGCTGTGTGGCCAAGAAGAAACTACCAGGACCTGGGGAAGCAGGATGCTTCTGCTTATTTGTAGCGTGAGCTTAAGAAGACGCTTCCCACGCTGAACCTCGGGTTCCATACTTTTCCCTCGGAGTCATTCCAGCGAACTCCATGCATAAGCATCTGCAAATCAAAGAGCTGGGTTAACCGTAGCATTCTAGATCTGGAAGTCTCCTCCGTGGTCTTGTCCAATCCCGTCCTTATGAAAAGGGAGAGCACAGAGGTACAGTGACTTTTACAAGGTGCCCCAGAGAATCCACGCCAGTCAGAACTAGAATTCGGGTCTCCCGCCTCACCCAGGCAGGATTCTACCCGACATACCACAGAGTTCAGGTGGTGACACGTGTGATCCATCCTGAGGTCCTTCGTACCTCTTCATGTCATACCTTTCCTTTTGCTTTTGAAACGAATTCAGTACTACAGACAAAGTATCCGCATTCTGCTAGAGCTGTGGAGGAAAGACCTCAGGGCTGTTGCATGACCCAAAGGCTGCCGGATCTCCGTGGTTACTCCAGGTGGCCACTCCCGCTCAAGGCAGCGGACGTTGTTGGCGGAAGCTGAGCGGTCCGGATGCCTGAACAAAAAGCTGGCCTCCTATGCTGGCAGTGGTGGTCCCAAAGGCTGTGGAAAGTACTGAGAGGAAAAATTCCCTTCTCAGGAATTTTTGGGGGGAAATAACTGAAGATGAAGGAGAAGATTCATCTGCAAGAATGTTCATCCCAGTGTCATTCATGACGGCTAAAATAGAGATACAATTTAAATATGCAAAGTTTGGCATAAATCTATCTACGAGGGATCAAATATCCTGTAGCCAGAATACCACGATATATTTTTTTAGGTTTATTTTTTCCTTTTGAGGGATAGAGAGTGTGAATGAGGGAGGGGCAGACAGAGAGGGAGAGAGAATCCCAAGCCTACTCCCCACTGCCAGCTCCGAGCCCAACCCAGGGCTCGAACCCAGGAAACCACAAGCTCATGACCTAAACCAAAACCAAGAGTCAGACGCCCAACCAGCTGAGCCACCCAGGCACCCCCAAAATACCATGATGTTTTTAAAGATCGTTTTTCCCCTAAGAACACACAGTTGCGTATGGAAGTGACCGTGGTGTCTCAGCAAGCGGAAAGAGCCTGTTAGGAAGCACTTTCGGAAGAGGTGCCTTAGCACGGAGGTGAGAGGCGTGGGTCCTAGAATAAAATAAACTCTGATTATTTCAGGATGGTGGATGGCCCCACCGACCCCTGTCTGTCTGTGGGGGTCTCTACCGCTTACCAGCTGTGTGACCTTAGGCAAGCTCTTAATCCCTCTGAGCCACAGCTTCCCCATCTAGAAAAGGGGAGCGGTCATGGTACATCCAGCATAAGATCATCTGAAGGATGAGAGAATATGATGTATTTAATTTACTTAGTGCAAAGCCCGGCACAAGGCAAGCATTTGGAAAATCGTGACATATCTATGTATACATGTATCCGCATACACACATACAGTAGGATTGATGTGTGTATAGTAAGATCACACAATATTAGAAGTGCATTTCTTGAGGGTTTTTTTTTTCCCTTGTCTCTTCAGAAATCAGGGGAAGCCAAAGGTTATTGGAGGAGAAAGGAAAACGTTGCCCCTAATGCCACGTTGTACAACACAGGAGAATCCTATCAGCACAGGAGAACCAGGACTGGAACCCAGCCCCCCACATGCCTAGCCTGGCCTGCTTCCTCTGGCCCACCTGTGGGGGTGTGGATGCTGAGGGATGTCAGAGCCCAGGGACGACCACTGTGGGTCTGAAGAGCCCTGGACGGTGTGCGTAGAGTAGGCAAGCGAATGAATGGGTCTGCCCGGCTGCGGGGAGAATGAGAGCGGAAAACGTAAGGAAGGTGTGAGGGGCTCCATTTTACAGAGGAGGAAAGCAAGGCTCCCAGCGGGAACGTGGCTTGCCCGAGATCACCTGGCAGTCATCGCCTGAGCCAGGATTTGAATCAAGGCCTGTCGATTTCCAAGGCATATAGGGCTGACCCTGTTTCTCCTTAAACGATGGAGTCCCACAGAAAGGTGGCTTTGCAGGCAAAGTAAAGTACAAAGTCTCCAAGGCTGGTCTGGCTGCCTTGAAGGTCCAGCTGGGTGGCAGGAACTCAAAGGTCGACGGGTGAGATGTTCTTGATTTCTGGAGTCCTTCGGCCCCCGGGGCTGTTGGCTCTGACTGCCGATAAAAAGACACGGAAACCTCTGTCCCATTGTGACCTGGCTCCCTGTTGTCCTTCTGGTGCAGGAAAGCCGAGTTCTCAGAGCCCCTGTACCTCCCAACTGCTTCTAATGAATTCACTGTCCGCCTTGTTTTGTTGTCCCAAACTCAGGCCACCCTGGTTTTGCCTGGTGAGTGGCCTCTTTCAAAGGTGAGCTGGCCCTTCTCCGCCTCTGACAATCAGGCCATTCAAAGGCAGGCCAGCATCTCCACGAGTAGGCCGATGTTGTCCCACAGGCAGATCTCCACTGCAGCCCGCAAATGAGTGTGCAGGTAGGCGTGCCTGCACCCCAATACCTAGGTGTGCATTTTGTACGGGAGGCAGGGCAGGGCGAGAAGAGACAGTCCGAGAGGATGTGGGGGCAGGGGGATTGAAGACCGGGCCTTGGGACAACGTTAACGGCAGCTCTGCCCAAAAGTACACTATTATCGAGTAAGTCGAGAAATGCCGAAAGTTCCATCTCATCCTTTAAGTTTGTGGTATGGACATCTGTGTGACAAAGGCTCAGACAAGTCCTGCGGTCAGGAATATTTGTTGACTTTTAATTGAGAATTTCTGTGGTTTTTTCCCTCCTCCCTCTCTCTCGTCCTTCCTTCAACAAATGCTCAAGACATTCCTAATATCCACCAGGACTGTCTCAAGTGCTGGGGATTCAGCAGTGAACAAAACAAGGCTCCTGCCCCCTTGGGGTTCACTCCAGAGGGAGGAGACCGACGACAAATGTAATAAGGAAAACACAGAGTGTGCCAGATGGAAGCGAGCACAGTTGGACAGTAAACCTGGCGAGATGGCAGCACGGGAGTGGGCAGTGTTTACAATTTTGAGTATGGAGGTAGGAGAGCCCTTACTGAGAAGGTGATATTTGATCGGAGACGTACGACAGGTGAGGAAATCCATCAGGCCGACTCATGGGGGAAGAGCATTCCAAGCAGAGGGAACTGCAGGTGCTAAGACCCTGAGGCCTCAGCATGCCTGGTGGGACCCAGGAGCAGCAGGGAGGCCATCAGCCCCACCCCACAGGACACATTGTAGCATCTGCCAAAGCAGTTTGAGAAACTGGTGTCCAGGTAAGAACAAGGCTCTAGTCTGAAAGACTTGAGTTTTTATCCCAGCTTCACCCCTCCTCCTAGTCTGTGCAAGTTTAGCGGTGTTGTCACCTTTGAGCCTCAGTTTCCTCATCTGTAAAACAGGGATAATGACTTGCACCAGCCTCAGAGAGCCACGGTCAGGTGCAAAGTCATGCGTGCATGTGCCTTCACTCTGGGCGGCCCATAGCGAGCCCCCCAGTGGCAGCTCTGATTGTCATCATCGATATTCTTACAGCTGTACGAGGAATCAGCTCACTCCTGATGGAGCCCTCACTTTCTGAGGAGTCTCCCCCCCCGTAAAGCAGGGGCCTCACAGTAATCCTGCTGCCAGCTGCTTCCACAGCAAATAAGGAGAAGGAGAAGGAGAAGGAGAAGGAGAAGGAGAAGGAGAAGGAGAAGGAGAAGGAGAAGGAGAAGGAGAAGGAGAAACAGATCAGAGAGAACTACAGTAGAAACCGAAGACGGATGGCCAGGACATAAGCTCCCCTGGGTCAAAGCCAACTGGCCCAGGAACTTGCAGTGTCTCCTGAGGCCCCGGTGGGCACCTCTATCCCACTCCGGGCAGCGAGAACTTCTAATACAGCACGGCCAACAGGAATTTAAAGTACTCTCCCTCCCTCCTTCTCCCCAAACACATAAATTTCCCCCTTCCCCCACCAGATGCATTTTCATTGCAAACCCCCAGGAGTGGTCTCTGCTGCTTAGATGTACGATGGTTTATTCAACAGGTATTTTATGAGAGCCCGTTAATGTGCACTCAATGGCATAGGCACTTAGGACATAAGACAATCTCCCTCCCCTTACGGAGCTATCAGACCAGTGGTTCTCCAAGAATGGTTCCCAGCTGGGAACTTGTGAGAAATGGAAATTCTCAGTCCCACCCCAGCCCTATTGAATCAGAAACTCTGGGGTGGGACCCAGCAATCTGGGCTAAGTCTTCCAGGTGATTCTGATGCAGGCTTAAGCATGAGTCTAATGGTCTAGAAGAGTGGTTCTCAATCAGGTATATGAGCACACACACACACACACACACACACACACACACCAGGACATTTGACAATGTCTAGAGATATTTTGGTTATCACAATGTGCATTGGATAGAGACCAGCGATGTTTCTAAACATTCTATAATGCACAGGACGCACCCCTCTCCAAAAACAACAAAGAATCATCCAGCCCAAGTGCCAAGGTTGAGAAACCTTGGTCTAGAGGGAGGGAGACAGGAAAACAGATAATGAACACTTACATAACTAAATAAGATCATCTTCGATGATGATAAGTGCTCTGAAGCCAATAATTCAGGGTAATAAGAGAATGGCCAGTGGTGGTGACAGCATTGGGTGACCAGAGGGGGCCTCTCTAAGAAGGTGACTTTTGAGCTGAGACCTGGACAAGAGAGCAAGTTTGGGGAAAAGAAGTTTCCAGGCAAAGGCAACAGGCCTAAAACAGGGAAGAGTTTGATGTGTTGGAGGTTCGGGGAGAAAGTTAGATGATGGGTTCTAAGAACCCACCATCTCCCCTAAGATCCTCCCTCCTCTCCTCCCTCCCCACCTTCCTTCCACAAATATTTATTAAGTACCTACTAGATGCCAGGCCCTGTACTAGACATTAGTGCTCTGCAAAGCACCTAGAAAAGCTGGATAGAATCCCTGGCAGAAAAAGAGGAACAGACAGTCCTTGAAACTAGGATGGGAGAGCCCAATGGGGTGTCGGGAATGATCGCACAGCAGCTGGTCTCCAAAGATAAACTACCCTCCCAAAGTTCACACCCTGTGCAGTCCCCTCCCCATGAATCTGGGTTGACTTGTGACTTGATTTTGACCCACAGATGGCTGCAGAAGTCATACCTATAATACCCGAGGCCGGCTCAGAAGCCTGGCAGGTTTCCTCTGGGTCTCTTCAACTCAGTCTTGGGACACCCTCTCTTGGAGCCAAAAGGAAAACACAGTTCCTGTTTCCTCTACCCACAAAGCATTTCTGACATCAGATGCGTAGGTCTTTTCACATCAAGCAATTTTCCAATCTTCGGTGGACACCAACTGGGTGTTCTGCCATTCAACTCGATCCTGTCCCTAGTGTTAGCACAGACCCCAAAGGTTGAGGGCTCAGCCCCTAAAGACTGCCCCCCCCCCACTTCAGAAGCCAATCTCAAGTCACAGGTGCTCACCTACACTTCTGACCTACCAGCTATACATCAGGGCTTCCCACAACCCCCTATCCCATTTCAATAATTTGCTATAACAGCTCACAAAACTCAGGGAAACATTTGCTTACATTTATTAAAAAGGATCTTACAAAGGTTACAGATGAACAGGTCCAAGGGCTGAGGAAGGGGCACAGAGCTCTCCTGCCCCCTTGAGGCATGTTACCCTCACAGCACCTCCTTTATTTCACTAACCTGGAGACTCTCCGAAGCTTGGCTTAGGGTTTTTATGGAGGTTTCATTACATAGCCATGATTGGTTAAATCACTGGCCATTAGTGATTGACTCAAGCCTTCTCCCTCTTCCAAGGGGGACAGGACGGAAAGTTCCAACACTCTAATGACCTTGGTTGGTTTCTCTAACAACGAGCCTCCCAACCCCCAGCCTTGGGGAGTTTCCCAAACTTGCCTCATTAACATAAACTCAGGTGTAATTAAAAAGGGATTCTTTCACATAACACGTTTCAGGAGCTAGGGACATAAAGCAAATATTATAGCAAAAGATGCCTATCACACTTATCATTGAAGAAGTTATAAGGGTTTCAGGAGCGTCTGGCCAAGAGCCAGGGACAAAGACCAAAATATGTATTTACTATTATTTCAAATAACACAGAACCCAACTGCCATGCCATGTTGTCACACGGGGTGGTGGGGAGGGGGCCACGGGCAGGCTCTGCATTCCACAGCTTCAGCTATGCCCCAGCCTGCCACCAGCCATGTGAGTGTGCCATGTTGGATATTCCAGCCCAGTTGAGCCCCCAGATGACTAGAGCACCCGGATAGCATCATGTGGAGCAGAAGCCCAGTCAATCCACAGGCCCACGAGAGACCCTAAAACTGTTGTTTCAAGCCACTAAGTTTTGGGAGGTTTGTCATGAGGCAGTAGAGAGGCGAGGCAGGCAGGATTCTGACACTTGTGGGCCCTGCCTTGGGAAGGTACCATAAATGAAAATTCAAACACACCAGGGCACTGTGTGAGAAAAGCGTGGGGCAAGAAAAAGAAGTTAGGAGATGAGATACTTGGGTCCTGGCCCTGGTTCTTCCACCAACGTGCTGTGTGGCTTTGGGCCTAAATCTCTCGGGGTATCAATGTTCTCTTGACATAGAGCATCTTGGGTCTCATGGTCTCAGAGATGCTGTCCAAACTCTGTCATCCTTGGCTGGTTGGCTTCATTGATGATTTTTGTTAATGTTTACTTAGAGAGAGAGAGAGAGAAAATGAGTGGGGAGGGGCGGAGAGAGAGGGAGAGAGAGAGAATCCAAGCAGGCTCCACACTGTTAGCGCAGAGCCCAATGCAGAGCTCGAACTCGCAACCATGACATCACAACCTGAGCCAAAACTAAGAGCCGGACACTTAACCGACAGCCACCCAGGCACCCTGCTTCCTTGATGACTTTTAATCAACCTGCATATTCTGCCTCCAAACATTTCCTCATGTTGACCCACTACTGGGATGATCCAAAGGAGTATTCCAGGTCCTTCCATCTGTGCATCCTGCCTAATGGTGCCAACCAATGGCCCATTCCACTAATATTTCCAGAGCAGGGGCTCTCTGGGTCCAGAACAGCTGGGTACAAATTCTAGCTCCATCACCTCCTAGATATGACTTTGGATGAATCTCTTCCTCTCTCTGTGCCTTAGTTTCCTCCTCAGTAAGATAAGAATACATCTTTCATGGGGTACCTGGGTGGCTCAGTCGGTTAAGCGTCCGACTTCGACTCAGGTCATGATCTCACAGCTTGTGAGTTCAAGCCCCATGTCGGGCTCTGTGCTGACAGCTCAGAGCCCGGAGCCTGCTTTGGATTCTGTGTCTCCCTCTCTCTCTGCCCCTCTCCCACTCGGGCTCTGTTTCTCTCTCTCTCTCTCTCAAAAATAAATAAACATTTTTTTTTAAGTTTAAAAAAGAATACCTCTTGCATAAGAGTATTTTTGCAAACCCTACTGGATGATTCACACGAAACATTTTACCCCTGTGCCTGACGCAAGTCAGCTCTTATGCCCTTTCCTTTCCTGTCTCATACATTTGTGCTCCATTGAGCATGTTTAATTTGAGTCTTGTCTCCTGAACTTCTCTCTCCTGATAGGCTGCAGGCTTCTGGAAAGCTTGACTCAAGCTGAAACCCAGACCACAAGATTTAGCACCAACTAGGAGAGTAGACGAGGTCCTGGGAGCCAGATGCCTCTGCTCCTTTCTCTGGCTGTGGGATCTGGGCATGACGCTTAGCTCTTCTGGGCCTCTGCTTATCAGTAAAGTGGAAGTGATTGTCCGCTTTCTGTCTCCTCCGGGGGCAAGGTAAGGATTAACTGGGATACTGGGGGCTAATATGCTATGTAAACTGCCATAGGCTTGACACACACATGTAAGGGACACAGTGGTCCAGGGTCAGACCACAGGCCTGGAAGGTGGAGGAACTGGTTCTCATTCTGGCTGTGTGACATTGGGCACCTTGCCTCCCCTCTGTGGGCCTCAGTATCTCCAACAGTAAAGTGAGGTGAGGCCACAAAACCTGCAGATGTGCTGTTAGTCTATATAATGTTCTTTAAAAATTCACACTGATGTTTTTTTACAGACTGGACGTATTCACACAAGCACTGACTTCTAGGTTCTCTCGGACAAAATCAGGAGGCATATCGGTATGGGGTCTACACTGCCACATGGCATGGCAGATGCTGAGTGGTGGCCATCCCCTTTAGAGAAGGGTCTGTGTTCCCTGGGACGCCCCACCCATACCGGACCTCAAGCCCCTCCAGCTGTACTCATGGATGTCACTTGCCCCGCCCCGAAGGCCATCTGAAGGAGGTGGCCTCTGGGCGCCACTCGCTGTGCTAAGACCCTAAAACTCTCTGCCCGCAGTGAGTACGACAGTCATGCTTCCCGGTTTCCCGCTCGGCCCGGCACAGTTCTGGGAACACAATGGACGCGCTGCAGACGTTTGGTCCCCACCCCTCCCCAGCTGCCTGGTGACCTCGGTTACCCTGCAACCCGGGAGGCTTGAGATGCATCCTGCAGGGTGTGCCCTGCCTAAGCCCTGTCCCCATGTGGCCTGCATCCGTGTGGCCAGTGCAACAGAAATCGGGACCTCGTTCAGTTGGGGTGGACCTCAGAAAACCTCAGGCGCGTGGATACTTCTTTCTGCCCAATTCCTAATTGGCCACACTACCCGCTCCCCATTCTCTCACCCCAAACGCAACCCAACGTCACCTGTGGGCAGGAATTCGCCGTCAGCACACAGAGAGGTGGGCAGCACGGACTCCTACCACACAGACTTGGGATGAAACCCAAGCTCTGCAACTTGGTAGCTGTTGCCGTAGCTGTTATTGGTCAGGGTTCTCCAAAGAAGCAGAACCAAGAGGGCGTACAGGGATCCGTAAGAGGGGATTTATTATGAGAACTGGCTCACGTGATTATGGTGGCCAAGAAGCCCCACAATCTGCCCTCTGCAGGCTGGAGACCCAGGAAAGGGAAAGGTAGTGATATGATTTAGTCAGAGTCTGAAGGCCTGGAGATCAGTGAAGCCAGCCGTGTGAATGCGGCTCTGAGTCTGAAAGGCCAAGGAGCTGGAGCACTGATGTTCAAGGGCAGGAGACGAGAAGATGGGGGTCCCAGCTCCGAGAGCAAATTCGCCCTTCCTCTGACTTTTTGTTCTGCTCAGGCCCACGGAGGCTTAGATGAAGCCCACCCACATCGGCGAGGGGATCTTCCGTATCTGGTCTATTGATTCAAATATTAATCTCTTACAGAAACACCCTCACAGAGACACCCAGAAATAATGTTTTACCAGCCATCTGGTCATCCCTTAGCCCAGTCAAGGTGATGCCTAAAATCAGACATCATGATGTCTAATGTCTAATCATGACATCCCTAATTCCTCTGAACTTCAGGTTCCTAAAGTGTGAAAGGACAACAGCACTCCCCCCTGCTGCCCACCTTGGAGGGAGGGCTGCCGACAGGATTAAAGGGGCCGGCCAGGTAATGAACGCGCAGGAAGTGGTCGCTGTCAGTGTCATCATCTCGGCCACAGGAGGACTTTGTGGCTTGGCATTTCCAAACTCGAAGGGGCTACCTCCCCAGCTCCATCACGAAACCTGTTAGAAATTGGTGGATGTGCCTGGAGTCAAACTGGAACTGGGTGGGAGAAGCCCCGTACAACGCAAACCCCTTGCCCCCATGCAGAAGACACCTCTTAATTTTTGCCCCCCCGAACATCTGCTTTCTCTTCTAGCAACAGCATCCCAAGTTTCCTTGGGGAAACTACCCCTCCTCCACGCTCAGTCCGTGCAATTTGTCGACTTTGACGTCATCAGCCACCTGGCCAATCAAAGCCCTGACTCCTCCAAGCACAGTGATTGGCTCGTGGTGAGCATGTGATCCAGGCTGGGCCAATAAGAGACCTCTGTGAGTTTTGCCGAGCTCTTGGGAAAGAGGCACCGTCTTCCTTCCGGGGTGGCTGGGCGGACGGGACGTGAGCCTGTCGCTGCCGGTGGGCAACTTCACAAGCAGAGAAACAAACAACCTGCCTGAGAGTGAAGGCAACAGCCAACACAGAAGAAAGCAGAGCCAAAGGGTGCAGGGAGAATGCCTGACAAAAATGTCCAAGCACCTGGATCCAGTCATGACCGAGGCTGCAGATATCTTTGCCTCGGGACAGTTCAGATATGGCTATTTAATGCCTTTATACTTCTACTCCGCCAATCTGAGTTGTATGTCTGCTGCTTGTAACGAAAGAGCCCCGGGGGCGCCCGGCTGACTCAGTCGGTAGAGCACGCAACTCTTCATCTCAGGGTCATGAGGTCAAGCCCTACATTGGGCGTGGACCCTACTTAAAAAAAAAAAAAAAGAAAAAAGAAAGAGCCCTAACGCAGTCCAGAAATAAAGTCCGCCACAGACAGAAAGAGTGATTAAACAAATGAACTGGTGAATAAGTCCGTGAATTAATTAATAAAGGGGCAAGGAAACAGACGAGTGAGTGAGTGAGTGAGTGAGTGAATGAATGAATGAAGCATTTCAGGAAACATTCCACTAATGTTCTCCAGGCCTCAGATGCCCACACCTTCCGCTCCTGAAAGGCCTCCTTTATAGCACGGGATTGGGAGGACCCAGCCAGTGGTACTTTGTTGGGGGGGATTTGGCCGTCTGTCTCCCAGGGGTCCAAGTATTTTAGGTGGGCGAGTCACTTAACCTTTGGATGAGCCTGAGTCTTCTCACCACGAGATGGGGAGAAGAGGTCTTATCTCATAGGGCTGTTGCAATGGTTAGATAATGGAATGCACATGAAAGCACTTAGCACAGAGCCTGGTAAAGTCATTTGATAAGCACCAGCAATGATGGTCCTGGCTGGTACCATGCATTTGGGCTCAGCTCGTATCTACCTCTGCGAAGTCTCCCCTGACTGCCGGAGTCCCCACCAGCCTACCCCTTCAGTGCAGAATCCAAGTTGGCAAGCTTGCTCAAGCTTCAGGATATCACAGTCCCCAAGGGGAGTGTGCTACACATGCAGATTCCCAGGCCCGCTTTCCGAGAACCTTTGCCAAGCGTCTGCGGTGGGGCCCAGGAATCTTCATTTTCACCAAGTGCCCACACCCGACGTGATTCTGAAGCAAGTGGCCCACAGACTACGCTTGCAGAAACACTCACCTATCCACCATCCCATTTTACAGATGGGGAAACTGAGGTCCACAGGGGGATACAAGCTGGCCCAAAGCCACATAGCGATTCACTGGCAGAGCCAGGCTTGACCCAGAACTTGTGTCTTGTGGACCTGGGCTGGTTGCATCCTGCCGCACGGGGCTCCTTCTCTGTGGACTGACACTTTCCTAGAGCCTCCGGCATCTGTTTTCCACCATCAGGTTCTCTAATCATTGTCCTGCCTCCTGCCTCCTGCCTCCAGAAAACATGTCCGCTCGGGGCCCTGGATCTAGTTAGCGCTCGACAAATATCTGCCGTAGGTAGGATGGGCACCACGATACCAGGACCAAGATATTTAGCGGTTTCTTCAGCAAAGGAGCCAGACGACCTAGCCACGGGAGTGATGGAATCTCCAAAATGGCATGAGGAGAGAAAGAGCCATCATCCCTTGAGGGATCCCGAAATGTAGGTCGCATTTCTCGCGTTTCTTTTTCTGTCTTGAGATAGCCGTAATGTGACAGAGCTGCCGAATGAACCAGCTGAACTCTAACCTCCGGCAGGTAGGGCCTGCATTTGCCCTGCTCAGCTGTACTTCCCTGCCTGGCATACAGCAGGTACTCAATAAGTGGTGAGATAAGGGAAATGGAACTGGGGACCTGCTTCCCATTCTAAGTAGTTCATTTCTTGTTGTGTAGGTGGTCTGTTGGTGGGAATGTTACCCTCCCCGTAATGTTACCGTTCCCTGTCGCCCTCCTGGCTCCCCGTCCCCTCCTTCCAGCTGGGAGCAGGGTTGGGGGGAGGGCACGGAGGCCCGAGAGATGGTCCTGGTCCCTGCTCTTGGACCATTTTCTCCAGCATCATGTATCTGCGGGACGGAGGGTGGGGTGGGGAGAAGATTTCTGCCGAACTCGCTTCTGCACAGCCGGGGCGGGCCGTCACCCCCAGCTGCCTACCCTTCCTCCATCGGCGCTTTGGCGCTGTGGCCCTGGCTCAGCCAGGACTGGATTTGATTGATTCTTTATGGCCTGCGGATTCGATGCCTGAGCTGAACACATGTGGAAGACAAGCCAGGGTGGAGGTGGGGGAGAAGAGAGGCAAGGGGGAGCAGTGTGGGCCAGACCCCAAGTCTTGCAAGACACAGAGCTTCCCCAGGTCTGGCCCGGATCACGACCTACATGCCAGCCGCACCCACATGCCGATGACTCTGGTTTCTAGAATTGTCCTGAACCTCATTTCCCAGCAATATCCGATCGAATGGGAATGTCCAAGGCCAGGCCCTTCAGATGGGACGAGTCCGGGCCAAACGTCCTCCCAAAAAAATGTGATGTGAGCAGTGTTCATCTGTTATTGATTGGGAGGCTGTGAGCTTTGCTTCCAAAATCTCCAATAAAACTGGCTTGGAGGAGAATTTCCTGGATCCCCGGTAAGTGGATAAAGATGTTCCAGAAGTCCAGAGCGGTGCTGGTGGGGAAGCTCACACACCACGTCCAGTTGGTTTTCCCCTTTGTTACTTAATGAAGAACAGAAAGCCTTCAGCCCAACCTCTCTGCCTCCAGAGACGGCTCCCTTCTCCCTTTGAGTTAATTTCCGGTTGGAGGCAGGAGCCTGCTCAGCCTGAGGGCCCCTGGGAATCTGCCCTCTTCTCCTTTGGGTTGGGGGCTGGGGTTAGCTCATTCCTCTGGACATCCCGTGGGAGGGCTCTTGCACCTATGGGTGGTACTAGGAGGGCAGGGGGTCTCTAGGGAGTATGGTGGAGCATTTGGGGAGCTGGGTTCCATTGTTGAGGCAACCTTACAGAGAATTCACCTTCCGGAGCCTCAGTTTCCTCATCTGTGAAATGGGTGTCATCTCAGCCTCGGCCTCATGGGGGTTGTTGACAGGAGTCGACAAGAGGACGTATGCAACGCGCTTTACCCAGGGCCTGGCGCACAGCAAGTACTCGGTTAGCACGGGTTCTTATCACTATTATTCCCTGACGTCAGCAGCTGGGATTCTGCTGACTTCATGGCGAGTCCCAGAGACGCCCAGAGAGATGGAATCACCCCCTTCCCTGTACTTCTCCTTCCCGTCCTCCACCCCCCCACCACATTCTCTTGGGCCGTGGGATGGAAGGATGAGGACAGGCAATCTGAGTCAGAGCGCTTGTCATCTGGGTGGGGGGAATGGGGGGTGGGCCAGGAGCTGGAAAACCTCAGCCCGAGCCAGGGTGCGGCCGGGGAGGTCAGCCCTTGGCGCCGTGTCTCCACCGTATGGTGCAAAGATGCCGGAGCAGACGCCCACCTCCAGCATCACTGATCTAGGCCTCCCTCAGCCCTCGCAGCTGGCCAGGAAGGAGCGCCCTACTTGTGGCCTTTGCCGCCGGGGGACCTGTACGACTGTGGGCCCCGCGTGCCTCGTCTCCCAGACGGGAAGATTGATTTTGGCTTCGCGCACCTCAGAGGGATGTTGTGCAGCTCAGTACAGGGCTCGGGGAACCGAGTGGACAGTCTAACCAGGAGCTGGGCGAACACGGGACGGGTTGAAACCAACGTGGCAAAGGCTCAGAAAACTGAATTAGGACCCGAACCACTGCCCACAGGAGCCGAGCAGAACTTTCGGTCTGAATCGAGCCGGGTTATTTGGGTGCTCAGAGGAAAACCTCAGTGTTCTCCAAAGACAGTAACAATCCAGAATCTGCGTGGCATAACATTATATGGCTCAGGGTGCAATCCAAAATTATCAGCATACTAAGAGCCATGAAAATATGAAAACTCTTAACCTGATAAAGGGCATCTATGAAAAATCTAGAGCTAACGGCACACTTAATGATGAAAGATTGAATGCTGTCTCCTGCGTGCTGTATCTTGCACCATATAAAAATGAAATAAAAATGGATCATATACCTAAATATAACACATAAAAACATAAAAGTTCTAGATGAAAAGATAGGAGGAAGTCTTTGTGATCTTGGGGTAGGCCAAGATTTCTTGGATTCGGCACCAAAAACACTATCTATAAAAGAAGAAATGGGCAAATTGAACTATATCGAAATTAAGAACTTATGGTTTTTGAAAGACTCGGTTAAGAAAATGAAAAGATAAGGCACAGACTGAGAGAAGCCATTTGCAAATCGCGTATCTGTTAAGAGACTTGCGTCTGGAATATATAAGAAATTTTCAAAAATAGTAAGAGAACAAACAACCCAATTAAAAGAAATGGGCAAGAGAGTTGAACAAACATTTCACCAAAGAAGCTATGTGGATGGCAGACGAGCACATGGAAAATGTTCAAAATAACTAATCAAAAAGAACAGATATTAAAACCACAGTGAGAAGCCATTCACACCGATTAGCGTGGCTAAAATTACGAAGACTGAGAGGACCTCACAGTTCGTGAGATCGAGCCCCGTGTCGGGCTCTGTGCTGACAGCAGGGAGCCTGCTTGGAAATCTCTCTCTCCCTCTCTCCCTGCTCCTCCTCCAAATAAGTAAATAAATATTTATTTAGTAAATAAATATCATCTGTCTCGAAATAAATAAATAAATAAATAAACATTTAAGAAAAAGACGGCCGACCATACCAAGTATTGATGAAGACAGAACTCTCAAGAACTGCTGGTGAGAATGAAAAATGGTATATAACCACTTTGAAAAATAGCTTGGCAGTTTTCTGTTAATTTCACATGTACCTAGCCATTCCCCGCCCTAGGTACTTCTAGAACACACGCTGTGCGACTCTATGTAAAACCCTAGGAAGTGCAAACAATTTATAGCGACAGATGCAGATTAGTGGTTTGGGGGATAGAAGGAAATGCTTCTTATCCCCGTTATGGTGATGGTTTCCTGGCTGTATACGTGTGTCAAAACAGACCAAAATGATACCCTTGAAATATGTGTGGGTTATTGCACTTCAGACTTAATGAAGTTGGGGACAAAAAGGAATAGTCTTCTTCCTGTGCTAATATTAAATGCCCGTTCATAGGTCGCCCTGGTTGTCCCGTGAGCCACCCAGGCCTCCCTCTCTAGGAAGGAGACTCCTTGAAGTAAAGTGTCCAACTCACGTGACCTGCGACTTCCCACAGTCGGTGAGTCAGAGGATGCAGACATAAAGCACGAGCTGTAACGCCACTGTGAATTTAATTTGAACTGTAAGAGAAGTAAAAGCCAAGAGTTATGGGAGCACTGAGGGGGAACAAATTCTCTCCTCGCCCCGAAAGCAGACCCTGAAGCAGAGGGCTCATGTGTTATCACTTTGTAGGGGGATAGAATCCCAGTGAGATGGCTCATTTTATTTGCCAATTTTACTGGGTCGCGAGATGCTCAGATATTTGGTTAAACACTTCTGGGGGTGGGGGGTCTGTGAGGGCGTTTCCAGAAGATGTGGATGTTTGGGTTGGTGGACTGGATAAAGCGGATGGCCCTCCCCGGTGTAAGTGGGCATCATCCAACCCATTAAGGGGCTCAACAGAACTAAAAGGCAAAGGAAGTTGAATTTTCTCTCTGTCTACCCGACTGCTTGAGCTAACCCGTTGGCCTTCTTCTGCCCTTGATCTCAGACTCGTACCATCAGTATTCCTGGTTGCCAGGCCTCCAGACACCAGTTGAAATTATACCACTGACAGAGGGACTTCCCAGCCTCCATAATCACGGAGCCTCCATATCCAAATCTGTATAATAAAGCTCACCCTAGATAGGTCAACATGTATATGGATTATCGGTTGCTGGTGTAGACATCATCTCTCCTGACTCTGTTTCTCTGGAGAACCCTGACTCAGACACCCAGGGTTAGAAGCAAAGGACGAGAGGGAGAAGGGAGCAGAGAGGGAAGAGTCACGGATTGCTGGGTCTGTGACCTGTACCCGGAGAAGCTGTATAAGCCCTGTTGCGGGCTAGCCCCTGGGGTAGGGCAGTGGGGAGAACATGTAGCCACTGGCTCTCCTCTCCCACTGGTCAAAAGTCCACGTGCAGAGCCAGGACACCCCCCCCCCCACCCCGCACTCTTTGGTTGTGCGCACCTGAGGGCAGGCATGAGTGCCTGGTTAAAGGAAATCCCAGGGGAGGGCAGGAAGCTGCACCTTTGAGAAGCCTGTTGGGCCCAAGGGAAAGCTGAAGGGAGATGCTACCCAAGGGCGGTGGGACGAGAGGAACTGGGATGGTGTGTAAGACACAGGCATCTGAGAAAAACTCTGGGGTCGCCGGGGAAAGCCGGGGAAGGGGCAGGTGTACTGAATGAAGCCAGATCTTGGAGGATGAGTAGGTTTCCGGGGTAGAAGGGTGTGGAAGCCAGGAAGGCTCTCCCGAATGAGGGAACAGAGTGGGCAAAGCCGGATGTGGGTAACGTACTAATAACTCCCGAATCTTTATCTCAAATTCGCACTGCCTTCTGAGCTCCAGGCCAATAGACGGCTATGCTCAACAGGACCTAGACTGGCTGGTCCACCACCCCTCCCCAAACCTCACGCCTGCTCTGCGTCATCCAAGGCTAGGTTCAAGGCCCCACATCCTCCCCGCTGCTTGTGCCAGAAACCTGGAAGTCTTCCGGGAACCCCTAACCTCCTCCACATCCAGGCATCGTCAAGTCCTGCTGATTCTAGCTCCTCGATATTATCTCCAGCTACTTGTCATTCCCAGTGTGGTCTGGGGACTGGTGCTGTCAGCCTCGGACTCTCGGCCCCACCCCAGACCTACAGACTGAAATCTGCATTTTACCAGTAGCCCCAGGTGACTCCTACGAATGTCCGAGTTTGAGAAGCCCTGCTGTCAAAATTCTAACTTTCTCAGCCTGGGGGACACATTACTGTTACTTGAGGGTCTTTAATGGCTGGGTCCTACCTCTGGCTGAATTGGTCCAGGCTGTGGTCTGAGCATCAGGGTATTTAAAAGCTCCCCCCACCCCCCGCCCAGGAAATTCTGCTGTCAGGGTTCAGGCCCACCGCTCTCGCCCTGTCCCCCTCGGCCTCCCCACAGCCCACACCCTAGGTCTCCTGCAAGGACGGTTATGACAGTCTAGCTTCCCGGGCAACCCCTGGAGTCCATCCCCCACACCGCAGCCGGAGTGGCCTTCCATAGCAGGAAAAAATTGGCACCCGCTGCCAAGAGATGTACCAAACACGTGTAGAGACAAAAGTCGTTTTTTCTAAGGGACCCCAACCTCTTGGTAGGTCTTGTCATCCCGCTGAAGAAAGGAAAACAAACAAACTTGATTTTACCAGTGAAAGGAGACTTTCTCTTTTGGGTTACTAGGGTGTCTTTTGGGGGGCTGCTGTTTTACAGGTTCTTTCCACCTGCCACCCCACCTTTCCTCCCTGAGATGCCGTGTGTTCTCAAGAGGGCGGCGGGAGTTGCTGCTATCCATGTGTGTCCTCCGACTGGCCTCCCTGGCTGGCCTCTCTGGGGTCTCCTTGCCCTGATCCGCTCAGCCCCTCTGATCTCCCCCTGCTTTGCAAGGCAATCTGGGACTTTGTGGACTCACGTCCAACACCCACAGGCCACAGGGAACCAGCAGGGCTCTCTCGGTCTTACTGGCTGGCCGTGTCCCTCGGTGTCTGCCTGAGCCGGGTTCTGCCTCTCCTCCCTTCACGCAGGAAGGACTCCCAGATCCACCCTCTCTAGGGTAGGTACCTCTCTTGTATCCCACACGGGCATAAAGGTCTCTGGTCCAGGTTGGTCAGGCCTGGCTTATGAATACAAGGAGCTTTGAACCTTTTCTAAAAACCTGTTTCTCTTTCTACAAGGCTGACTTTCAAAACTATTACCTCCCTGCAAACTTAAGAAAATCAGTCCGGCCCCTTTGTTCTAAAGAATACTTGCTCTCTGTTTCCCCGAGGGAACAAGCCCCTTGGACTGTCCTTCGTGGTGGGGAGGCCGCAAAGCAGCCCGAAGCAAAGCTTTAGGGTGGGAGGAGGGGGAGAATTAAAAGCAGCCTTCTTGCAACCTAACTGCCCATCAGTGGCGAAGGGGCAACCACACTGTGGTATAGCCACGCAGCGGAATATTACTCTGCAGTAAAAAGGCACCAGCCTTGATACACAACATGGGGAATCTCAAAAGCACTGTGCGAAGTGAAAAAAAGCCAGACACAGAAGGTTAGGCACTGTGGGATTCAACTCATAAGAAAGTCCAGGCAAGCCAAATCCACAGATTTTAGACCAGTGGGCTGCCTGGGGCTGGGTGGGCAGAGGGGAGACTGCAGAGGGTCCAGAGGGAACTTTGGGAAGTGATGTCTATGTCCCGGAGTACTAACTACACAACGGTATGTCTCTATCAAAAATGATTGACACGTACCCTTAGAATCGGTGAGTTTTGTTTTCCGTAAATTGTTCTTCAATGTAGTTGATTTGAGAAAACTTTAAAACCACAAGTTTTACATTTTAAAACATCAACCTCTTTTCATGTCTGAAATTGACGTCCCTTCATCTGATCCTCCGTTGAAACTTCCCATCGCCCTCGGTATAAACTTTAAAATCTGCCTGCCCCGCTCTCTTTCTTCCTTCACCTGCCAATCGCATTGATTCCTGGACGCTCTGCTTAAACCCAACACAGGCCCTTCCGGACCCCCAAGCCTTGGCGAGGTCTCCATGCCCTGGGTCCCCACGGCGGCTTTCACGTCTCCTTTGGCACATTTGGAATTGTCGAATAGCTTGTTTACTCTCTACGTTTCCCGCTAGAAACACGCATTCAATGTCCCCAGGTCCCGGGTCAATGTCTAGCACAGAGGAGAGCCTCAGTAAATGTTTGCCGAGTGACCGTTTAGGCTCTCGGTGAATGTCTGCGCAGCGAGCGAACAGAAGAGCAATGGAGAGTTTGGCGGGTCTGGGATGCTGCTGGTGCGGGAGGGAGGATATTGAACAAACACTGGGCGCACATCGAGGGAACAGCCACGGACACCGGGCTGGACCCTGAAGGACAGAAGGGACGTAGGAAAGAGAACGGGGCGTGGAAAGATGTTCTGTTGGTGAGGCCAGCCTGAGCAGAGGCTGGGATTTGACACACCGCAGCGTGCCGGGGGCTCAAGAAGAGACTGTCTGCTCCCAACAGGCTCAGACCCAGTTAATGAGTATTTTCCAGGTGCCAATCGCACGCCCGGGACCGCAGGGGCGTTGTGAGAACGGGCTGTTCCCACTTTGCCTCCACACCACATTAGTCTCTGCCTCATAAAGATCGATTCTGTATTGACAGTTTCTGTCTGCACCCAAAGAGGCAGAAAAAACAACTCTGCTGGAGGGACCGGACAGCAACTGGATTTATGACGGGCTACCAAAGTGCCCCAACCCTGCTATGGCTTACAGCTCCCCACGGCACACAGCTCCCTCCGGGAAAGCAAGGATGGGTCCGGGAGCACAGGATCAGTCCAGCTAACCAGCATTTACCGACGCCTGTACTGTGCCAGCCTCTGAGGACACGGAGAGCGGTAAAACATCGTTCCCGCCATGCTGTCGCCCTTAGACCAGCCAACAAACATTACCAAATACCTTCCATGCGTAGCCAATAATGTTTGTCGAATTTTAGCTATTTAACAAACCCTTACATAGTGCTTACCGTGTGCCAGGGAATGTTCTAAGGACCGTACGAAGATTAACTCAGTTAATCCTCAGCCATTGTAATTCCCATTCTAGCGATGAGAAGACTGAGGCGGAGAAGCGCAGAGGCTTGCCGAAGGTCACAGAGCTGGCGAGCGGCAGAACTGGAGGAGGAGGTCAGACAGGGGGGTCTGCAGTCTGCACTCAGACTCCCCACACCGTGCTGCCTTATTCTTAATTTTTTTTTTTAACATTTATTTATTTTTGAGAGGCAGAGAGAAGCAGAGCATGAGCAGGGAAGGAGGAGAGAGAGAGAGAGATACAGAATCCGAAGCAGGCTCCAGGCTCTCAGCTATTTGTCAGCACAGAGCCCGACGCGGGGCTCGAACTCACGAACCGCGAGACCGTGACCTGAGCCGAAGTCGGACGCTCAACCGACTGAGCCACCCGGGCGCCCCCGTGCTGCCTTATTCTTGTAGCTGTAGAGCCTCGTTCATTCATTCGACAAATATTTAATGAGTGCCTACTGTGCATCAGGCGTCGAGGGAGACGCTAGGGACGCGGAGAGTAAAGCCTTCCACTACCATCTAGGGAGGACCTACTGTGTGCCTCAGGGACGGGACCGTGTCCCACTCACCTCCGTCCCAGGCAGACGGTGCCATACAGAGTAGGGGCTTGATCATGTTTGTTGAGTGACTGACAGTGCTGGGGATCGGAAAGAGTGCTGAGCTTGGAGCCTGAGAATTTGGATCCCTCCTGCCGGGAAGGACAATGTTTTGCTCATCCATATTCAGGTATGTTATATATCCTCAGGGGCTTCTACTGAAAGAATGGAACTGAGATAAGGCAGGAATATCCTCCAAAAGAATGAAGTATTAATGGTGGAATTTCAGGCATCCACAAAGGAGATAATTTGGTGGGTCGTCGATCGCCTCCTCTAAAGGCCTGGGACTGGGACAAACATGGCCTGCTAGAAGGTGCCAGGCACTCCACGTGGGGCCGTGAGTCACTGGCGGGTCACACTGGAACCTGACAGGGAAAGAGAGCGCACATCCACCCTGCAGACAGATACGTCCTCCGGGACGAGGCAGGGTCTGTGGGAGCAGAGCAGGGGCCTGGCCCTCCAAGCCATCAGAGGAGGAGGCTGCCGGCGGCCCCAGTCTTGCGCCTGGGCTGGGACTGGCACGTCATCTCTGAGCCGGCTGAAGCCTGGGGAGGGGCCTGTGGAGGACCTGGGACAGAAGCCGGAATCGGCAACACCTGACGCACCCCCAGAAGCTACTCAAGGCCCAGGGGCGGCCGGCAGGGGTAGGATCTTCCCACATTCACTTGGCTCGGCTCGGAGGTGGGCAGAGACTGCTAGATGGGCCTCTCGTCCTCTTAGAAACAACACCCACGGACAGGCGGGGGTGCCCAGTTATCCCTGACACGTGGCACCTCATTTTACTTAATCCTGGTCCCAGCTCCATGAGGCTGTTCCTTCCCCCTTCTACAGAGGAGGAAGGGAGGCACAGAGAAGCCAAGTCAGTTGCCCCGGGGTCGCTCAGCAGGTAGTTGCAACCCTACTGCGTCTGAGTCTGGAGCCGGAGCACAGAACCAAGGTTCCATGCTACCACCTGCTGGGATGGAGTCCAGCCCTTACCTCCTGGCTGCCCATCCACGACCTGGGTCTCCCCTCTGGCATTAATGGCGGTGTCCACACTGATCCGTGGTTCAGACAACATATCTGACACTAAAACCGGCTGAAAACCCTTCATGGATCAGAAGCGTTAAGTGCAGCCCATAACAGAAGTCAGTGAATCCTCCCCTCCCCCCACCGACCCCCGACACACGTGCAGGCACACGTACACACGCATGGGGGCGGCCCTGCCCTCTCCGGGGGTCTCTCCAGCCTCACCCATGCCAGCTGCCCTCCCCTCTGCCCTGACCTGTCTCCCCACCCCCCAGCACGCTGGTCTCAACAGAATTCCGTACGCCCAGGCTTCCCCAAGGTGGGATAGGTGATGCTCGAGGCACAGACTTCTGCCATCGGCCGTTATATTTAGAGTTGAGCGTTAACTCCTTCTCGAAATATCAAACACTCTGCTTTTCCCCCAGGCACCTGCTGATGGTGTCAGGAACAACCCCAGGGACAGCTTCCGTTCCCCACGGTCAAGAGGGTCCTAGACGGTGGCCATGAGCCAGACCCTGAGAGGCTGTTGCCACCAACTCTCTCATTAACAGATGAGGAAACTGAGGCCCAGTGAGGGATTTGCCCCAAGTCACACGGCGACATCTATCTGGAATCCCGCTCCGTCCGACTCCCGGGTCAGCGGCCATTTCTTAAAGTCAAGATTCCAGAAGCACTGAGAGACCTTCGGCGACCTCCAGCGCAGGTCCCCACCCCCGGTACCCCGTCCCCAAGCCCGAGTAGGGGGCAGCCCCTGACCGCCACTCCTCCTGTCCTGTCCCTTGCTGTTCACGTTCCTGGAAGCCTGTCCCCTGACACCCCTCTCCTCCCTGCCCTGTAACCAAAACAAACATTTTCCCATACCTCATTCCATCACCAAACAATAAAAGCAAACTTTTTTCCCCTTAATGAAGCATTAACTTATTCTCTATCATGCAGGCCAGCGACACCCTGGTGGTCTCTGGGGTGGAGAGGAGGGCCGGGTGGGCAACAGCGTTGCTGAGAGAGGGGTGTCTGAGCTTTCATCAGGAGGGCCGTGCTCTGTCCAGCCAAGCGGGCAGGAGAGAAGCGGCTCAAACCACTTCCCTGGCTGGGCCAAAGCCAGCCGGGCCCCTGTCCTGACAGCCCTTTGGCAGGAAGGCTCAGCTTCTCTGTGGGGCTGGGGTGGAGGGCCCATCCCAAGGCACCAAATTAAGAGCGATAAAAAGTTCAAGGTCAGAAAAAAAAAAGATAACCCCAAAACCTAGAGCATGCCTGGCCCTGCCAGCTGATCTGTATCCAGCTGTCCAGGGGTCGGCTGTCTGTCTCGGGGCTCCATCACACGTGGGCACGTCAGGGAAACATAGGTCCCTGCGGAGAACTCTCAGAGCCAAGGGCTCCCTTTCCTTTCTCCATGTCAGTTCCTCTTTGTCTCTCCCTCCCCAGCATGCAATCCATCAACACTCCCCACCTCTCTACTCTACTTTCTTTTTTAATTTTTTTTAATGTTTATTTTTGAGCAAGAGACGGACAGATAGACACAGCACAAGCAGGCAGGAGCAGAGAGAGCGGGAAACACAGAATCCGAAGCAGGCTCCAGGCTCCGAGCTGTCAGCACAGAGCCCGACGTGGGGCTCGAACCCACGGACCGTGAGATCATGACCTGAGCCGACGTCGGACGCTCAACCGACGGAGCCACCCAGGCGCCCCTGCTCCGCTTTTAAAATATAGCGGGATCTGACCACTTCTCCCCATCTGCACCACTGCCTCCCACCTGCTTTGTTACAACAGCCCCCCTCTGGGTTCTCCACTTGTACTCTCGCTTTGGTTGGTCTACCTCCCATATAGCAGCCAGAGGGATCTTTGAAAATGGACATCAGATTTCTTCCCTACCCTTAAACCCTCCAATGGAGTACAAGTTCAGGTCCCCACTGTGGTCGACAAGGCTCTACTCAGTCTGGCCACCCCTGTCACTCTAACCTCATCTCTCAGGGGTCTCCCCCTTGCTCATTTCACACCTGCCATACCAGCTTCCCTGTTACTCCTCACTCCTGCCCAACACACTCCTGCCTCAGGGCCTTTGCACTTGACAGTCCCTCAGATAGTTCCAGGGCTCACTCATTCTCTTCATTTAAAATATTACCTCCTGGGGCGCCTGGGTGGCTCAGTAGGTTAAGCAGCCGACTTCGGCTCAGGTCATGATCTCGCGGTCCGTGAGTTCTAGCCCTGCGTCGGGCTCTGTGCTGACAGCTCAGAGCCTGGAGCCTGCTTTAGATTCTGTGTCTCCCTCTCTCTGGCCCTCCCCTGTTCGTGCTCTGTCTCTCCCTGTCTCAAAAATAAATAAACATTAAAAAAAATTTAAAATATTACCTCCTGGGGCTGTGGGTGGTTTAAGTTGACTAAGCATCCAAGTCTTGATTTCGACTCAGGTCATAATCTCATGGTTTGTGAAATCAAGCCCCGCACTGGGCTCCGTGCAGCGTGGAGCCTGCCTGGGATTCTCTGTTTCTCTCTCTCTTTCTCTCTCTGCCCCTCCCCTGCTCATGCTCTCTCTCTCTTTCAAAAATAAATAAACTTTAAGATATTCCCTCGTCAGAAAGCCCAGGTCTGACTCCTTTACCTGAAATAGCACTCTTCACCCTGCCACTCTCTGCCACTGTACTTTTCTTTCAAGCCCTAATCGCTAACATTGCATTTTGTATCATTTATGTGACGGTGCCCCGTCTAGAATGTAAGTTCCACGAAGGCAGAGGCTCTCTCTGTCCTATTTCATCTCCGCGTCCTTAGTGCCTGGAACAGTGCCTAGTGCAGAGCAGAGGCTCCGTAAATATTCGTGGACTGAATCTGCACTTGCACACGTAGCAACGTTTCCTACCTAGATGACGTTCTTATCGAGGGGAGAGGCGTTCTCTACCCAGAAAGCAATTTCCAAAGTGGTATCCAAACTCCCTTGAACGATAGTGGTTTTGCTGGCATAACAGGGAAGACATCCTTGCTTTGATTCTGCCCTTCTACTCCCATAACAGACATTATTTGTGGCTCATGCTTAACCAGGCTTTTCCCAACTGAGGGCTTGAAACCTGGGACAGGAGATGTTACGGACTGCAACTTTGTGTCCCCCGCCCCAAGTTCATATGCTGAAATCCTAACCCACCGTGGGATGGGATTAGGAGAGGGGGCCTACCGGAGGTGCTTGGGTTTAGATGAGGTCATATGGGTGGAGCCCTGTGATGGGGTTAGTGCCCTCACAAGAGGAGAAAGAGATGAGAACTCTCTCTGCCCCCCAAGTGAGGACACAGGCAGAAGGCAGCTGTCGGCAAACCAGGAAGAGCGTCCTCAGCAGACACTTGGCACCTTGATCTCGGACTTCCCGGCCTCCAGAGCAGCGAGAAAGGTCTGTGGTTTAAGACACCCGGTCTATGACAATTTGTTATAGCGGCCCAGGCCGACCGAGACAGGTGAGGTATCGCTGGGGCGCAGAGAGCACTCTGACATGGAAAGTCTGGATGTTTTCTTTAACATGACTCACAGCTGGGGGAGACCACAAATGTGGCAAAGGACAGAGTGCCCAGAGGGGCTGGGCTACCCATCTGAAACTGACAAAACGAAGTTCAAGCAAGGTCAAGGTTGTCCTTCGTTTAAAGTTCCCGAACATCAAGTGTGGCAGTTTCTCCTAAGGGAATGAGAGAATGTTGATAGAGATTTGGGTGTGAAACTGTGTCTCGCGACTTTATTCGTATCGGTGAAAAACTAGCAGCAACTCTGTTCCCGGCAAGAGGGGACCGGATGAGTCAAATCGCATAGATCTACGCGAGGGACTGCTAGAAAGCAGGGCTCTCAGCTTTAGCACTGTAACGCTTGGGGCCGGATAGCTGTTGGTGGTGGGGGCTGGCCTGTGCACTGTGGGGTGCTTGGCAGAGGCAGTAGCAATGCCCCCCCTCCCACCAGCTGTGGGAGTCTCGAGACATCGCCCGATGCCTTGTAGGGGGTGACGTTGCCCTCAGTGGAGAAACACCGCTGTATGTTGGAGAAAAATAACACTTCTCAAGACCATGGGAAATGCTTCTGGTATTAGGCTGGCTTAAGAAGAAAAAGGCTCAAAATGTGTTTTCAACTAGATTCATATAGAAAATAGAAAAAAACGTTTAGAAGGCTACATACCAAGATGCTAGCCATAATCTCTGAATTATAAAAGATTTTCTTTCGTTCTTTAATCTTGAACATTCATTCGTTCATCCCGTTGATGCTTATTGAGCGCCTGGGCTCTGGGAACAGGCTGCGTATAAGACAGACACAGGCATTTCCCAGAGCTCCGCCCTCACGTGGGTGAAGTTCTACGAGGGGGTGACATTAGATCCAGAGCCTATAAAGAACAATAGTCCGAGATGAAGGGAGCGGCGAGATACCACAAGACAAGGTGAGGGAGGGAAAACTGGCCTGGACCTAGTCATACTCGATGCATGTTTTTTGAATGAATGAAGAACGCCTACTATAGGATTTTAAGCAGGGGAGCTGAGTGATCCGATTTCCACTTAAAATGAATTATTATCAAAGAATACTTCGTCTTGAAAAGTTAATACCTGATTGTTCTATGAACATTCAAGCAGCCTCAAGGATATACGGGAAAATATAAAACCCACGTGGCGGGGGGGCGCCTGGGTGGCTCAGCCGGTCGAGCGTCCGACTTCGGCTCAGGTCATGATCTCACGGGTCGTGGGTTCGAGCCCCGCGTCGGGCTCTGTGCTGACAGCTCGGAGCCTGGAGCCTGCTTCGGCTTCTGTGTCTGCCTCTCCCTCTGCCCCTCCCCCACTCTAAATCAATCCATCAACCAATCAATCAATTGCACGGACTGTAGCCACATACAGAACAGACCCTGCAGACGTGTTGGTGGTCGTCTTTTCAAGCATCCTCCTCGTCCTCTCTCTGTCTGTATTCCGGTCCATCTCTGCCTCTCTTTATAAATATATAAAAACGTTTTATGCAAGTGGATTCAAACCATTCGTGCTGATTTGTGACCTGCTCTTTTCCTGCCCTTTGTAATTTTATGCTCATTGTAAACTTTCCACAGTGGGCATATATTACTTTTATAATCCGGAACATAAAAAAAGCAAAAGACCACAAAAAATAAAGCGAAACCCACAAATACAGGATGAGGGACCGCTGGCTGAGCAATAGGGCTGTGAAGAAAGGCTTTGGGGTTTCGCTGGCCACAAACGCAGCATGAGTCGACGGCATAGTGTGGTTTCTAATTTCAGCTCAGTTCGTTTTATCAGACAATTGCGCAGCTCCTCGTACGGGAAGAGCAAAGGGCTGTATGAACAGGCTTCTGTGGGCCCAGCGCAGAGTCACTCGGCTCTGCTCGGTGCTCTGCCTTACGGGTTTTGAAGCGCCTACTATGTGTGAGACCAAGATGGGAATAACCCGAGCACTTACTCTGTGCCGGGCCCCGTTCTAAGAGCTTTCCATATACTGACTCATTAATCCTCGCAACAACTCCGTGCCGTGGATACCGTTATTATTCCCATGTTATAGATGACGAAACTGAAGCCCAGAGAGGGCACGTGAAACTTGCCTGAGGTCATGCAGCCCAGTAAAGTATCATAAGAAATACCAAAAGGGGCAAGTTATGGGTCTGCCCTCAAGGAGCTGACGGTCGAAAGGGCAAGTACAACAGCCTCACATTGATTCATCTGACAAACGGTCACCGTGCCCGGGTGCCTCGGATGCGTCCTCTCAGCCTAGCCCGGCGGACATTCATTGCTCAGTAATCCAACGCATTTGGACCGGGCGCGAACTGTGTACCAGGCTCGGGGCTAGGCTCTCTGGAAAGAGTGGTAAACAAGACGGTGCCTCCACAGTTCAGCTTACAGCTGAGTGGGAGAGAGAAACAAGCAAGTACCTGATCGACTTCAATCATGCAGGGAAGTAAGTCCTACAAAGGAGAAGAATGCAAGGGCAGGGGCGGAGCAGACTGATGTGAAGTCTGAGCAGGACAGCCCGGGTAGGTCGTTCAGCGGAGACCAGCGGGGACCGCCTCTCGGATTAGGCAGCTTTGGGAAAGTGATCTGAACAAAGAGAGGTAGCCATCTCGGGAACGTGGGGGTCAGTGGCGTCCCGGCGTGAAGAGTGGCAAGTGCAAAGGCCCTGAGGCATGAACAAGCTTAGAAAGGCCAAGAACACAAGGAGGCTAACGTGTCTGGATCAGAGCGAGTGAGGCAGGATCGTAGGAGACGCGGGCTGAGGGGCAGTCAGGAGTCAACACACAGTAGGGCTTCGGCCGCCAGGTAGGACTGTATTACATCTAGGCCAGGAAGCATTTGAGAGTGTTTAGCAGCGAAGCAACCAGATCTGATGTCCACTTTTGAGAAGTCACGGGGCCAGAAGGCATGAGGGGAGGGGGGAAGCAAGGCTCGTTCAGCAACAGGAGCGCGAGCTGGTGGGATAGACTAGGGTTGTCATGGGAGTCAGGATCCGTTATTAGATTAGCACCGACCACACCCGTGGATGGATTGGAGGCAGGACGGAAGGGAAACAGAGCAGGCAGGACGGCTCCAGGAGTCTGGGCCGAAGCAACCAGTTACCTAGCAGCGGTAGACGGAAGGAAGAGAGGGCAGTTTTCAGGGAGTCGATCTGGTTGTGGATGTAGTGGGTCTTCTCCACGTGGGAAGCTGGATATACGAGTCTGAAGGTCAAGGGAAAGGTCTGGCCTAGAGATGGACACTGGGGAGATGTCGAGGTGTAGAGATTCAACCTACACCCTCAGACTGGATGAGCATACCCAGGGAGGGGGCGGAGAGTGAGAAGGGATGCCCACAGAAGGAGGATAACCTAGAAAATGTGGTGCCCTGGGTCATTCATCAAGTGCTCCGGGCAGGAGACAGAGATCAGCATCCCGGAACCCCAGCTTCTTGAGTCCCAGCTCCAGCCACGGACCCACCGGCAGCCCAGTGACCTCTCCTCGGTCCAGACAGAAAACACCAGCCAGTGTGCTGGCACGGCCCGCCCAGGTCCCAGCAGGCACGCACCCTCCTCCCCAGATGAGCGGACACACGCAGGGTGCGATTTCCCAGAGACCCTCCCCTGTGTGTCTGCCCCCTCCATGCCCTCCCCAACCTGCGCCTGAGATGACAACACAGACATGGGAGCGTTACCACCCTCCTGCAGACCGTTGCGAGTCATGAAGCCTGAGAAGAACCCTCGTCAACTCGAACGTAAGGTAACACGCGTTCGTCACGATCATCAGAAACTAACTCCTCCAGGGGCGCTGGAGAGGCACAGCTGGTTAACTGTCTGAGTTCAGCTCAGGTCATGATCTTGCAGTTCGTGAGTTCGAGCCCCGCATCAGGCTCTGTGCCGACAGCTCAGAGCCCGGACTCTGCTTCAGATTCTGTGTCTCCTTCTCTCCGCACCCCGCCCCCTCTCAAAAATAAATAAACATTAAAAAAAAAAAAAAAGAAACTAACTCCTCCAATGCCATCCTCTCCTTCCCGCTCCTCCTGGAGGCGACTCACCATCCCTCGGGGCTCCCCTGCCCTCCCCCCAACTTAGCCACTTCTTTAGGGGTCCTTTTGGCCATGCAATTAATTCACAGTTCACCCCAGTCAGCTCATCACATTCTCTCCCCCCCGCCCCAGGAGAAAGCCGAAGGATAACAGCAGCGAATGATGATGATGATGATGAATGCTGACCCCCGCAAATGCTTCTCCAAGCCCGACCCAGTGAGACTTCTCATCTCCTAGTCCCTGCAGCCACCGAAGTAGGTGCTCTCCAGGTGGCAGAGCTGTCCCGGACACCAGCAGGACAACGGCAACGCCTGCTGTTTGGGATAGGCATCTTCTGCTCACTCCCTCCTTCCGGGCCGAACATCAGTGGTAGGGGAGAAACACTCAACCTCAAAAGGCTGAGTTGTTAGGCAAAAGACTGAATCTTGGATCAGAATTCAAAACTCGGGGTGGAGGCAGAAAGACTCCAGAAACAACTGCTAACCATTGTACCACCTTAAGTTCCCAGAGAAATGCAGGTGTGGGGTGTATTGTGTATTGGGTGGGGAAGCAGGGAAATGCTCAGTCCCACTCTCCAGAATGTCCTGCCCCAAGGGAGCGACCCCTGGGTCCTCAGCTAACGAGAAGCGTGGACCCCAGAGGCACCGGTGACTTGAGCGTGTCCCAAGGGGGACCGTGGCAGTCTTTGCATTTTTGTGGCATGAGGTGGAAATCTGAAACAATAAAGAAAGGGGAGGGAAGAGACAGAAAGGAGAAAGAAAGAAAAAGCAAGGAAACAATAAAATGTTACCATCTTGCAGGCGCCAGCCCGGGCGATGAAACCGCTAATGAGCCCAAGGTTCTGCAGAGCCCAGCGTCTAATTCAAACCAGACAGATAACAGCCCCAGACACCCCTGTCCAAGTGCTGAGAATGTGCCCTCGAAGCAAGCCTGGGATGAGTGTCCTACCCCCAACCAAGCTGCCCATCCACCCAGCAGCCCAGCTGGGTCTAGTCAGGGTGGAGGAGAGGAGAGGGGGCAAAGGGCAGCTGGATGGTGAGAATACACCCACCCGGTCCAGGAGCTATCCTGTTGTCTCAACGCCAGGGAACATTCTGGAACATCACCCGAGGCCAGCTTACCTGTAGCTCTACCTGCTCTCCATGTCACTTAGCAGTATGTTGGGGATGTAGGTCCTGCTAAGCTTTTAGGGAGGTTTCCCCCCTGTTTTGCCTACCTTTGAGCATTTTAAAGATTTTTAGCTGAGCTCAGTTTTTCTTTTTTTTTTTTTTAGCTCAGTTTTTCTAAAAGCAATCGCTCCTTTGAATAACCCACTATAATTGTATTTTGATCACTATACTATGAGTTTACTCTTTTCCAAGGATTTTGGCTTCCTTTTAGGTATCTTGGAAGCATGATGGTGTAGGGATGCTGGAGTAGGGCGACCTGGGCGTGAGTCCCAGCTTCACCAGTACCTGCTGTGTGATCTTGGGCAAAGAATTAACCTCTCTGTGCCTCAGTTTCCCATCTTTGAAATGGAGATAAGGTTGTTGCCAAAACCCTAAATGAGAGCATTAAATGAAATGGTATGTGTAAAACACTTGCCACTGAGTAAACATTGAAAGGACTGAGTTGCTCTGTCTACTTTGACAGAATAAGTGTTTTATTTGCGTAAGACTCAGTATGGATGGAGCACCTCCTGGACTCAGGTGCTGGCCCCGGAACTGGGAAGACATTAGCGAACACGACAAACAGGCCCCTGCCTTCATGGTGCTCCTGTGCAGGAGAAAAGATAAACCAGCAAAGAGATGGTTACAACGCAGTGTATCAGGGGTGAGGAGGCAGAGGTCTGGGGCAGAACACAACAAAGGCCAACCATAAGCAATCAGAGAAGGCTTCCTGGAGGAGGTGACTTCCCAGTTAAGACTTAAAGGACAAGCAGCATCGGGCAGCATAGAGGGACCAGGTATCCCAGGTGGTGGGAACATGGTTTGCAAAGGCTCAGAAGCATAAAATGCCAGGATGCTCTCAGAGAAAAGCAAACAGTGCTGGAAAGTTGGGTGTGGGGACACGGCAGCTGACGAGGCTAGGGAGGGAGGCCGGGGCCGGGCCGCAAGGGGCCTCCTAAGCCTCAAATGCTGGGCTAAGGAGCTTAAGCACTATTCTGAGGTTGGTTTGAACCTTATTTTTGAGCCCCTACCTCCTCATCTATAATACCGGAGTACCTCGCAGAGCTCTCAGGAGGAAACGAAATGGTCAAGCACCGTGCTCTGCGCGGGCCCCGCCACGTAGCCGCAGCTCCACGCGAGCGGGCCGTGATAAGCATGAACATTCTAGACTAGCAGAATTATCATGAGACTGACAGACACAATGGAAGCAAAGCTCTCAGCACATCGTAAGAGAGCATGGTGGTGAAGGATCTGAGTTCTGAAGCCACAACTGTCCTGTGCGAGTTACCTCCCCTCTCCAAGCCTCACTTTCCTGGTCTGTTAAATAGGGGCGTTAACCCCCCAGGGATGTGAGGGTGGAGAAAGCAGGTCAAAGTCCTAAAATGTCTCTGGCTTGGGGCGCCTGGCTGGCTCCGTCGGTTGAGCGTCCGACTTCGGTTCAGGTCATGATCTCCCGGTTTGTGGGCTCGAGCCCTGCGTCGGGCTCTGTGCTGACAGCTTGGAGCCTGGAGCCCGCTTCAGATGCTGTGTCTCCTTCTCTCTCTGTCCCTCCCCCACTTGTGCTCTGTCTCTCTCTATCAAAAATAAATAAACGTAAAAAAAATTTTTTTTAATGTCTCTGGCAGATGGTAAGTCCTCAACAAAATAAAAAAGCTGGCAATCATGAGCACCAATCACACACAACCTCTTCGACTTCCAATTACACATAAGACGGTCTGAATGAACAGTTTATTAGCCGCCAGGTTGTTTTTCTTTTTTCCAAGATGGTAGGAATAAATCCAAGTCAAATATCACTGTTTTTCAAACTTGGTGAGGCTCACAAACCCCTTAAAGTCACTGCAGAGTTCGCAGTAACTAACTCTACCATTAGCTGGTAGGTAACCACAGGTTCCCTGCTAAAGGCTGAGTCCTTGACATTCAATATGAATGGTCCGTGTTATTAACAAAGAGCACCTGCCCCTCGCCATCCATGTAACAAAGGGCTTTCACATCCATCACACTTGGAGGTGAGGCAGCACCCCCACTTTGCCTTAAGGGGATGCAGAGTCGGAGACATCCCTTGGCAACCAGCATTTGGACCCAATGCCTGTGCACTGGTCTCTCCTTAGATAGGAGTGGGGATAGAGCCTTATTCTCCTTCACCGGCCTTCCTATCACACTGTCCATTATGAAGCTTATTGAAGGCCCAGAAGGGAGGAGACCTGCCTAAGTCACACAGGGAGAAAATGACTGTGCAGAAGGGTAGCCAGAGCTTCCTGGCTCTGGAGGAGAAGAGCGGAGACCAGATGGGGGTGGAGGCTAAGGAGAGGTCTCGATGCTGGGAGGCTAGGGGAAAGGGGAGGCTGGGAGAGGAGGGAGGCTGGGACTGGAATGATGGAGGCTAGAGGGAAAGAGGGGAGGCTGGGGAGAGGGTGCGGAGAGAAGGGGGAGGGGCCTCTGCCCTCTGCCCAAGGCAATGCTCCTGTTCACAGATGTGTTCCCAGCACCTAGAAGGCCTGGCACATGGAAGGTATTTAATAAATATTTGTTTCAGACCCCGAGGCAAAGGAAAGCCATCTGTTGACCTTTCTGCCCTGGAGCAGAGAATACCACGAGCTGGCCTTGGGGCTCAGGTGAGCCGGGGCTGAGGTTAGCGCTGGGAGCAGGATTCAGGCCTGGCTCAGGGTTGAGTTTTCGGACTGGACCGTGGTTGCAGTGGGTCTGAGGCTAGACCTGGAGCTGGCTGAACCTGAGCTGAGCCTGAGACAGAGCTGACGTCGGGTTGAACTGTGAACAGGGCCGGGGCGAGGGCGCTTACAGAGGCTTAGAGCACCCCGACGCGGACAGAGCAGGGTTGTGAGGTGGGTGCTGATGTCCAGCCTGAATTCAAGACGGTTTGGGAGTGGTCCTGGGATTTGGGCTAAGGCTGGTTCTGGGGCTAGGGCCCTCTTCCTTCCACTGCTCCAGCCCCGTGCCCATCTCCACCAAGCCTGCCCCGCAGGGGTCCTTCCTGGAGTCCTGCCTGCGGCCCACTAGGGCCCAAGCGAACACCACACCTTGACCTGTGGCCTGTGACGCAGACGCGTGGAAGTGCCCCAGAGGCACCAGGCTGGGCCCCAGCTCCGCTAAGACAGAGCAGCCTCACAGCTCCGCCGGGCTGGCCAGAAGCAATGGGGCCCTGCCATTTACTGCCTTTTCACAAATAAAATACACCAAGTGAAACTTTTTTAAGGCAACAGTAAATATTTACCAGTGTGTGGCTTCCTCAGCCCCTGATTTATGGGGGACCTGGGCTGCGGGGCAGGATTCCTACCAGGGGCTGCCCCAACCCTGGATCTCACGTGTTAATGGCCTGAGTCAAGTTTCTGCCCTTCAGGGCTTGGCAGGGAGGTGCTGATGGGGCCAAGAGCAGTTCGGGACTCTGCCAACTGGGAAGAGGGAGACCCACTCTCCGTGCCTCCCTCCCCACCTTTGTGCATCAGCACAGGCTTTGCAGTCAGGCAAACCTCAGTTTTAATGTCAGCTCCGGGACCTACAAATCAGCTACCTCATCTCCCTGAGCCTCAGTCTTCACATCTCTAAAATAGGGATGATCTCTCCCTCATTGAGCTATTGAGTGGATATGCCCAGCTCAGTGTCTGGCCTACAAGAAAGGTTTGCTGTCCCTTCTTTCTTATAGAGGTTGAGGGATTAGGCTCTAGACTCAGACAGACCTGGGGTTAAATCTTGGCTTTCCACTCATTATCTGGGGAGGGGGGCCCTGAGCAGGTCACTTTATCTTTCTGAGCCTCAGTGTCCTCATCTGTAAAATGGGCAAAATGAGAGTATCTACCTCATAGGGACACATTGGTCAGAGCAAATGGTTGCAAAGCAACAGAACCTGACTGTCTCTCGTGAGTGCACAAGGGAATTTATCGGGAGCATATTGGGAGCCCACGGATCTATAGCTGACAAACCCCATGCATAGAAAGTAGATGAAAAGCAGGGGATGGTGAAGGGCAGGACAAGAGAGACAAGAACAAGTGGGAGCAGCTCAGATGCAGGCCATTGTATCAGGATGACCGGGACTCCGGTGGTCCCTGGGCCTTCACATCACTTGCTCAGTGCTCATGGCCTAACCTATGTTACCCGGCAAGGTTTCCATAGAGGACAGCATGGCCTCCCACCAATTCCCCAGGAATTATCAGGTGCTCATGAAAGGGGGGTTTGGAGGTAACCACAAAGGTTGAAAACAGGGGTCTTTGAGAACGAAATAAATACACATGGTTCCCCCGTGCCTGACATCAAGTAATGCTCCTTGAGTGACAGCCATCAGCTGTCATGGCAGCCTCTTCCAGCAAGGTCCCTGCCTGCAGAGCCTCCTTTGTTAAAGAGGCAATGAGTTTTGCTTTACTTTTTAAAAATTTTTGAGAGACAGAGTGTGAACAGGGGAGGGGCAGAGAGAGAGGGAGACACAGAATCCGAAGCAGGCTCCGAGCTGTCAGCACAGAGCCCGATGCGGGGCTCGAACCCACAAATGCGAGATCATGACCTGAGCCAAAGTTGGACTCTCAACCAACTGAGTCACCCAGGCTTCCCCTTAAAGTGGCAAATGTGGACAGAGCTGGGAGTTTGGCTCACGAAGCAATTGTCTACTCCTCAGGCAGCATGACGTGAAGGAAAGAGCACTTGACCAGGAGTCCAACTCTGCTTCTCATCATCCCTCTACCACTAATCAGCAATTCAGTCTTGACCTTACCCTCCCTGAGCCCTCAGTTTCTCAGCTGAAAAACAGCATCAATGCTGCCTGTCCTGGTGGCTCTGTCACCAGAAGTTACGAGGAGCAGATGTGATAACACGTGGGAATATTGTTTTAAAATATGTAATGTTCTCAGGGCCTCCTGGGTGTCTCAGTTGGTTGAGCATCCAACTTCAGCTCAGGTCAGGATCTCACGGTTCGTGAGTTCAAGCCCCACGTCAGGCTCACTGCTGTCAGCCCGTCAGTGCCGAGGCTGCTTCAGATCCTCTGTCCCCCTTTCTCTACCCCTCCCCCAGTTGTGCTTTCCAAAAAATAAATACGCAGTAAAAAATAATAATAATAAAATGTTTAACGTTCTCTAACAACTTTTAAATATTTTGAGCTAATAAATTAACTTATATACCATAAAATTCACCCTGTTAAATCATACGCTCCTGGCTGTGCACCCATCGCTGCTAATTCCATGAAATTTCAGCCCCCCCAAAAGAAAACTTGTACTCTAACAGTGCCCGGCAACCACTAATCCACTATGGATTGGCCGATTCTGGACATTTCCCATAAATGGAATCATGCAGCATGTGGCCTTTTGTGTCTGGCTTCTTTCATTTGGCATGTTTTCAAGGTTCATCTGCATTGTACCATGTGTCGGTCCTTCGTTCCTTTTCATGGCTGAAGACTATTCCATTGAATGGATATACCGCATTTTGTGTACCGATTCATGTAGGGTTATTTTTATTCACGCCCAGCGCAAGGGACTTAGATGTCCTCAGAGGGAGGGAGATCAGCACAGAACCAGCAGGAGGGGCCGCAGCCACGTGGGGAGGTGTGTGCAGCCTGAGGACATCAATCTCTGGCCCTGTCTATTCTCAAAGTGCCTGGAGACATTCCAGAAATTCCCCGGATTCCAAGCATGGAGAATTATTGCTACCTAGAATCCGGGCTTTCTATCATCTCTGCCTCAAACCCCAGGTTTCTGTGGGCAGCAGCAAGGATTTCCTGGAGGTGGGGAGACAGCTGACACAGCACTAAACCAGGCACATGGTAAGTCCTCAATGAATTCTTGGATGGAGAAATGGATTTTTGATAGAGATAAATGGATGGGTGGATGGGTGGATGGATGATGGATGGATGGATGGATGGATGGATGGATGATGGATAGATGAGTGGATAGATGGATGGGTGGATGGATGGATAGATGAGTGGATAGATGGATGGATGGATGGATGATGGATGGATGGGTGATGGATAGATGAGTGGACAGATGGATGGGTGGGTGGATGGATGGATGGGTGGATGGATGGATGGATGGATGATGGATAGATGAGTGGATAGATGGATGGGTGGATGGATTGATGACTAGACTGGTGGGTAGAAGTGGCTCTACATCTTGCTAACACCTACTTCACACAGAAGAGAGAGAGAAACTTTCTACCTAGAGAGAAATCCTGGCCCAAGGCATTCTTGAACCAAAGGACCTATCATTTCCCTACCAACTCCCATTCAGGGGTAGGAAGGATTGATTCTCAAACCTTTGGCATTCCAAATTAAAATGATCTGACTGTGCTTGGTACATAGTAGGTGTTTACTACCTTGTTACAGTTAGAGTGAATGAATGAATGACTTACACAATGGAACAAACCTATTTCCCACCCATTTTATGAATTAGGAAAGTGACACTCATTTATAAATAAGGCAAGCGGCCTCTAAGGTCACCCAGCAGAACAGGGGCAGAGTGTGGTGTGGAATCTAGGCCAACTGGAAGCCCACCACCACCACTCTTTTCCCCACACCAGGCAGTTTTCTGATGCCTGATCTCAGTGGGGACATGTAAAACAGAGGAGTCGTTTCCAGACCTTGGATTTTGTGTTCTCCTGCCTACAAAAAGGAGATCACCGAACTGACCACATGTCTGTTTGGTGTGTGTTTGAGTGTCTGTGTGTGTGTGCACGTGCATGTGCACATGTACACTCAGGGACGGAAGGGCAAATATGTCTCGCCAGAAGCTTCCACCTTTCCATTGCCCAGCTGTGGCATGTCAGGTGTATGGGACACTTGAGATAAGCTGGCTTTGACACGCTGCAGATGCCTCCCTACCTCCCAGGGAGATTGTGACGGCCACACGTGACAGGTACAATGACATTCAACATCTGGGTAGCAGCTCATATGAGCTCACGTTGGCTCGGCACGTGGTAAGTCCTCAGTGAGCGGTGGCTGCTTTCATTACATAATAACAATCCCTCTGGCCCACGCCTTCTTATCAGGCTTCATACTTTTCAGTGCCACTGGCCTGGGAATCAGGAAGTCTGGTTCTAATTCCAGCTCCCTGTGGGACCATGGATGTCTAACCTCCCTGGGCCTCAGTCTTCTCATCTGTAGAATGGAATAACCATATCCTTTTCACAGAGACAAGGAGAGAGATGGGCTATGAGGGTACTTTGCATGCTGCAGGTTAAGCAAGGGACTACCATGGGCCGAACGTGGCCCACCACTTGTTTTGTAAATAAAGTTTTATTGGAACACAGTCACAATAATTCATCTACACATAGATATATATAGATAGATAGTTATAGATATGTAGTCATATGTATGTGAATTCATTTATATGTATATGAATAGTTGTGACGGAGACTATAAGACCTGCAAAGTCTTAAATATTTACTAGCTGTTCATTTACAGAAAAAGTTGGTTTACTCCTGCTATTGAGCAATTATTCTCAGGTCTTAGCAACATAAACCTCCCCTCTTCCCTGGGAGCTTGTTAAAAGTGCCACTCCCAGGCTCACCCCAAGGTGCCAGTTCAGTAGATCTGGGGTGAGGCTTGGCTAGCTCCTTTTTAACCGGTGTTCCTGGTGATTCTGATAAAGAAAGGTCCCCAACCCAGATTTTGAAACACACTAGAGTAGACAGGCGTGGGATCAAATCCCTGCTCCTTTACTTCACATCTGTGTGACTGTGGGCAAGTTACCTAACCTCTCTGAGTCTCGGCATCCTCCTCATCTACAAAATGGGGACAACGATGCCTGTCCCTTAGGGCTGCTGGGAAGATTAAGTGAGAATCTCTGCGAAGTGCTCAGTTGGGCCTGGGGACTCAGTAATCAACCGTTCTCTCTCCTGCATCCTGGGACATTGTCCCGTGAGCCCTGGGCAAGCCGCATCCCCCGGTTCTCCCAGAACCCTCCTGCAGCCCCACTGCAGCTTCTCATCCTTGCTGGCAGGTCCCGCTTCCCCAGCATCTGGTTAGAGGCAGTGTCAGTCAGGTGGCTGTCCTGTTAGAACCTGGAGTCCCCGGGCTGTTTCTGACACCGAAACTGCCTGGGCGTCCAGGCTCCGTGTTTACACATTTGCTCTCATAATATTTGCTTTCTGTGGCCACTATTTGCCCAGGGGCTGACGTCAGATGAAGACAATCGACTCCCCACCAGAGCTTTCAAAGGGCAAGGTCAGCATCTGCCTGTCCCTGTCCACTGTCCCGTCCCCTCTCTCCTTATCTGAGTTTGCTAAACTGACCACATTTTGGACCACAAGTGACTTAGCAAAATGTGTTGGTGTAAGACCAGGAGAATAGGCAGATTCTGGTTCCGGTCTGTCACTGGCCTTGGGGCTACCTTGGGGGGCTCTGAGCCCCTCCCTGGGCCTCAGGGGCCTCATCTCTGCCCTGAGAGGTCTGGCTTGTCAGCACACGATTGCATGTCTCTGGGGCTTCAAGAACTCCCCCACTTGGAAGATTCCAGAGTTCACCTTGCTGTCGCTCCCCATCTTCACCCCTCCACTCTTCTTCTTCTTCTTCTTCTTTTTTAATGTTTATTCATTTTTGAGAGGGAGAGACAGAGACAGAGCTCGAGCAGGGGAGGGGCAGAGAGAGAGGGAGACACAGAATCCAAAGCAGGTTCCAGGCTCTGAGCTGTCACCACAGAGCCCGACGTGGGGCTCGAACCCACGAATAGCGAGATCATGACCCGAGCCGAAGTCAGATGCTTAGCCAATTGAGCGACCCAGGCACCCCCACCCCTCCACCCTTCTCAGGCGAGGGAAAAGTAGGGAGACAGAACAGAAATTATGGCAAACGAAGCCATACTTTCATTATTCTACAACCGTGCAAATAGCATCATCTTCCTCTCATCAGGACAGACAATTAAAACTGAGAAAACCCTACAATTGGACTACCACCGCAAGTACCCTGCACCCCAAACATCTTAGGAAGGCTGACCGTGGAGCCCAAGGTGGGCTTCTCCCACCCACCTGCCCATACTTACTCACACTGGGAGCTTGGTCAACTTGCAGGGGGAGCTAGTCTGTTTCCCAAGGAGGAGGCAGAATCATGTCATCGGAAACCTTGGCCTGAGAGACTTGAGTAAGTTGTGCCAAATTCCCCCTCTCCTTAGCACGAGGCGGTGGGGATCATGTCGTGATGGAAGGGAAGTCTGGGGAGCTAGACCCACTAAGGCTACCCAGTGGCTGGGGGACCCCAGGCAAGCCACATTACCTCTCTGAGCCCGGGCTTTGCCAACTGTGACATGGACGTGATAGTAATTTATACCTCGTGGGGCCTTTGTGAGAATTTAAAGGGCTCTAGGGAAAGTGCCTAAGCCAGTTATTTTTTTTCTTTTGAGAGAGAGAGAGAGAGAGAGAGAGAGAGAGAAGCAGGGTTCATCCGAAGCGGGGCTCATGTTCACCCAGTGTGGGACTCGAACTCACAAACCGTGAGATCATGACCTGCGCCGAAGTCAGATGCTTTAACAACTGAGCCACGCAGGCACCCAGCCGGTTCTAGGTTCATACTGGGCCCTTACCAAATGCTCTTCTCCTCCCCAGCAATGAACGGCGAGGGAATGATTCTTTGAGGGTAATACTGTAACAAGAAATACTTACTTTGGCCCTGACGACATCCAAGTCCTTGGAGGAACTCACACATGATCTGTCCTTTATGGCATTTCTTGCAACAAACCCATAGATTTCACTGTCCCCAGTTTACAGCTGCTAAAACTGAGGCTCAAATAGTGAAATAATTTGCCCCAAACTCACCATGAGTCAGCGGCAGACCGAGGCCCAGGGCTTCGTCCCCTGGTCAGCACTCTCTGCACATCCTTCCACAGAGTCACATCCTACTGGCCCCGTATGGCCTGAGTGCACCTTGCTGTGTCCAGAGGCTTCCCAGGTGCTGGCCCCAGGCCTCCCAAATTCTCTCCAGCCCCGAGTGGATGGGCTTGGCCGGTGGAGGGAAGCTCAGCCAGAACTGTGAGGACACAGCGCCCTCCAGTGGCTGCTGTGCCGCAATGACAGACACTGAAGTCCGGGGAAGCCTCAATTTCCCAGCGGCTGCAAACCAAGAAGAGGCACAGATCAGAAGCACATTCCAGCTCCTACCCCTCGCCAGTCCACTACGTGCCAGGGTCACTGGCTCCTTTACACCCCAAATAATCCCTCCGTCCCAGGCTCTTAGAATCACATCATTTTAATCTGGAAAGAAGCTGAAACACCTCTTAAGCAAACACTCTCTTTGCACAGAGGAGATTGTTGAATCCAGGGTGGAGACATCATGTTCAAGGTCACACAGGGAGTTGGGCACAGTAGAGACCAGAACCTGGATCTCCTGCCTCCTCCTTCAGCTCCAGCAGGAAGCTCAGGGAGGCTGGACCCAATAATGCTATTGCGTCTGTCCCTGCCCCTGTCCCTCCCCCGTCTTTCCCTCTGCCCCCTCCCCCATCTTTCCCTCTGCCCCCTCCCCCTCACTGGCTCCCAGACACGCCAGGTAGAGTGGGACAAGCTAAGGAGTAAGAGTGACATTCGAACATTTGATGGCTGTGTGACCTCGGGCAGGTTACATAACCTTTCTGTGCCCCAGTTTCCTCCTCTTTGAAATGGGAAAAGTAGTAGTACCTATGTCACCGGAGTGCTGTGAGGACCAAACGAGGTGTAAAGTAAGACAGGTCGGTAGCACAACGCCTGGTACATAGTAACCAGCCCCCACCCATTGTAACCCTTGCTACCAGGATTATTATCTGTTGGGTGCCTTTCATTCACTGGCCCGCAAGCTCTCCCAAGCACAGCTCCCCTCCTCTTCTCACTCCAGGTCCTATCAACAAACCCCAAAGGGGCAAATGAATCCCCAGCGCCTGAATGTCATGTCTATCCCACGGGAGGAGGTGGCCTGGTCAGGGACTGGAAGGCAGGCACCATGGACACAGCCCCCTAATGGTTCCGTAGGCCCTTCCGGCCCAGGGCGAGCTCGGCCAAGGTGGAGTCTTGGAGAAGGGCTAAAACCCTGGAGGGTTTCTCTGCGGCCAAGAGGAGAACAGGTTGAAAGACAGTGTCAATACCTTCCTGAGTTTCTAGAATTATTCTGAGGGTCCAGTTCTAACCATTGGACACCACCACCCCTTGAAAAATCCCTCCTCGATTTTTCCTTCCCCCCCACCCCCAGGTTTGGAGCCAGGCAGATGTAGGTTCAAACCCTGGCCCCGCCGCTCACAAGCTGTGTGATCCCGGGAAGAGATCGGACGACTCTGAAGTTTAGTCTCCCCGTCTGTAAAGTGGGGACGACGACGGGATTGTCCAGAGCTGGTTCTTGGGTCTGGGATAGAGTGCACAGCGCCGTCTGGAACGTGGCCCTTTGAGCTGCTTCTTCATCAGCAACTCAACATAAATTCATCATCCGTTTCCCCAACTTCTGCTCTTCCTCCCGGATTCCCTGCTCCGGTAAATGGCAGCATTCCTCCATCCACGGAGGAGCCGTCCCTGTTGTCCCCCCCGGGGTCAGCGCCGGAAGTGAGGCGGTCAACCCTGTCGCACCTAGCCCTTGCCCGCCTGCTTCCTCTCCACCCTCTTCCACCCCTGCTCTTGTTCCAGGACTGGGTTATGGCAAATGACTCCCGGCTGCTTTCCTCCTTCCACCGTCCACACTGCTGCAGTGGTGGTTACATCCCCCTCTCGGCATTCACACACCTGGCTCGGAGACCACAACACCCCCCACCCCTGCAGCACGGAGTCCAAACCGCTGGGCAGAATCAGGACAGCTGAGGCCCCTCCATGCGCTGAGCCCCTTCTCCACCCACCTCCCCAGCATCATCTACTCCCACCCTTGCACTCTGGCTCTGACCGGCACAAAGAGCTCAGGTCCCCCGACGACACCTGTTCCTTTGTGCCTCCAGGCCTCTGCCTCTGGCCGTAGGAGAGCCTCTGCCCCTAAGACCACCCGCTGACTGCTTGGCCTCCCCAGCCCCCCTTCATGGAGCTAAGCACCCCGCTTCTGGGCCCCCCCCCGGCCTCTCTCAGACCCCCGTGGTGGCCCTCACACCAAAGTGTGCGTTTGGCCCACTTACCTGACCAGTCGATCCTGGAGGACACGAGGGAGCTTTGGTTGAAACCAAGGCCTCTAGAGTCATGTCCTCTGCTTAGACTTAAGTCCTGGGTCTTTGTGACACTTTACTGAGAGGATGCTAGCATTGTGCCTGCTGAATCGTAGGTGTGCAATAAATGGAAGTGATTCTTTTTATTCATATTCCCCCACAAGACTATAAAATCCTGGAGGGCGAGACGCGGGTCTTGTTTATTTCTGTATCCCCAGGAACTAGCATGGGATCCGGCCCACAGGAGAAGTTTAATAGCTGGACGACTGGACGTGGCTGAAAGAAGAGGAAGGAAAATATAAGAGCAGCCACGTCTCGTAATTAGGCAGAAACACACAGAGCACTTTACAAAGTGATGCCATTTAATCTTCATGTCACCGTGGAGATAGAATCTATTTCTGTCCCCATTTCAGGGGGGAGGAATCTGGCTCAGAGAGGTGAAGACACCTGCCAGAGTCCCGGAGGGATGATGTTGGGGACAAAGCTGATACTCAAAGTCACTTGTCTCTGGCCACAAACCCCACGCAATTTCCGTCTCTCCTCCACCCTACCTCCTTCAAAGGGGGCAGTTGGGATAACAGCCAGCATCTGGAGGAAGTAATAACTAGCGTTTATTTGGAGTTTGCTAAAGATGTCAGGTGTTTCACACTTACAGTTAATTCTCGCAAGAAGGGAGGCCGCTATCACTCACCCCCATTATACAGATGAGGCAACAGGCATAGGGAACAAGTAGCTGCTAACAGATAGGGGGCTTTTTACTGCCACATGAGCCATTCTGCCTCCTGGATGCTGGCGGGACCTGATTCAGCACAGACAGAGGAACCTGGTGGGGAGAACCAGGACCTGAAAGCCAGAGGCAAACAGAGGCAAGGAGGTAGAGATGTCTCCAGACGTTCAGGGCTCGGTATTAGGGTGCCCAGGAAATGTCGCTGTTATTACTGCTACTAATAACAAACTCTATTATTACGGATGCTACCTAAGAAGATACCATAAAATCACTTACGTTGTCAGGGCACTTTACAATTTTCAGAGCACTTTTGCATGCATGATTCATTTCTCCTCACCACAGTCCCTCGAGATACGCAAGGCAGAGATCTTTCTCACAACCCCACAAAGCAAATAGCTTCAGAGGAGTTACGTGAATCCTCCCAAGGTCCTATAGCTACTAAGTGGTTTCCCTGGGTTCTGATCTAGGCTCCTCTGACTCCTGATCTGTGCTGTTTCTCGGGCACCTGCAGCTTCCCCAAGAACCTCGAGGTGTATGTAGTACAGGGGTCGCTCAGTAGCCTGATGTGAGTGTTGGAGAGAGAGAGATGGATGGGAAAAGAGGAAGCGGGATCATTAGGGAACTAGGAAGGGAGGTTCTGTCGGGACAGGGAACAAGACGAGGCAAGACAGGCCTCTCTGGGGTTCTCCCCAGGACCCAGCTTCTGCTTGGAACCGCGCGCCAGGCCGGCAACCTAGATGCTGGCACAAGATGGCGCCCTTGGCTAGAGAACCAGCTGCAGTGAGCCCATCAGGGCGGCTGAGGAGGCGGGCCTGTGGTTCCCACCCCGCCTCTGATGAGAAGGGGCATCTGGGTCCATCCGCGGGGGTTTCAGAAGGGCCCTGTCAAGCGTCCTCTTCTGCAATCCTAGGTCTGTCTACTCAAATCCACAACCAAGCCACATAGTTAATCAAAGGTTCAAAGTACCAGTCAGGGCAACCGAACATGGGCGAATGCAGATTTTAACCACAGTCCAGGCCTCCAAAGGATGTCCTGGGGAAAGGCAAAGTGGGGGGGTTAGGCAGAGATCTTTCAAAAGTTTACCGAGCCCTTCCAATGGGACAGGCACTATGCTAAGTGATTCCTCTGCATGTGAGCTTGTCAGATAGAACACAGGACACCCAGTTAACTTGGGATTCCAGATGAACAAGGAATAATTTATCAGAATGAGTATGTCCCAAATATCGTATGAGACATACCTGTACTAAAAAATTATTTCTTGCTTATCTGGAAATCAAATTGAACTCAACATCCTGTATTTCTACTTGCTAAATCTGGCAAACTTTCTTGTATTACATCATCATTACAGCCACCAAAGAAGATTTTGAAACTCACTTCTGCTTCAACAGGTCTTATAACCGAGGTTCCAAGAGGTGCAGGAACCAGCCGACGTTCACAGCAGGTGAGCGGACGGGGCCCCAAGTCGGGTCCGGGTCTGCCCTCCTCCTGAATCCACACCCTTGCCAGCCTCCTCTCTAACCATCACGAGGGGCTAAGAGGCTGAAGGCCTCTGTTCTCTCAGCAAATGGCCAGTTCAGACTGGACTCTGGGGGCCCCTGAGTGGCTCAGTCGGTTAAGCGACTGACTCTTGATCTCGACTCAGGTGGTGATCTCACGGTTCGTGAGGTTGAGCCCTGCTTCTGGCTACACGTGGACAGCATGGAGCCTGCTTAGAATTCTCTCTCTCCATCTCTCTCTGCCCCTTCCCTGCTCTATCTCTCAAAATAAATAAATAAATAAATAAATAAATAAACAAACAAACAAACAAACTTTAAAAAAAAAACCTGGACTTTGAAGGCATCAAATGTAAATATCCTCATCATGAGAATAATAGAGTTTCCGGGGCGCCTGGGTGGCTCAGTCGGTTGGGTGTCTGACTTCGGCTCAGGTCATGATCTCGCGGTCCATGAGTTCGAGCCCCGCATCGGGCTCTGGGCTGACAGCTCAGAGCCTGGAGCCTGTTTTGGATTCTGTGTCTCCCTCTCTCTCTGACCCTCCCCTGCTCATGCTCTGTCTCTCTCTGTCTCAAAAATAAATAAATGTTAAAAAAATTTTTTTAAAAAAAGGAATAATAGAGTTTCCACTGTAAAGCAGGAATGGGTCTTATAAATAAAATCATGCAGCTGAGAAGGAGCTCAGCTTTGGGGTTTTAAGAGGTGGTCTCTGGAAGCCGGTCGTTGGATAAAAGCCCCAGCTCCATTTGTTACTAGCTGTGAGACTTTGGGCACGTTATTTAACCTTTCTGTGCCTTGGTTTCCCCATTAAGAATATGAAGGAGATACTACCCATGTTGCAGGGTTATTGTAAAGGTTAAATGGGGTGATACAGGGGCACCTGTGTGGCTCAGTCGATTGAGTGTCCGACTTTGACTCAGGTCATGATCTCACAGTTCGGGGGTTTGAGCTCCCCATCGGGCTCTGTGCTGACAGCTCAGAGCCTGGAGCCGGCTTCCGATTCTGTGTCTCCCTCTTTCTCTGTCCCTCCCCTCCTCATGCTCTGTCTCTCTCCCTCTCTCTGTCTCTCAAAAATAAATAAACATTTAAAAACATTTTTTTTTTTAATGGAGTAATACATGCACAGCACTCAGAACAGTGCCTGGTGCTTGTAAGAGACCAGATTTTTTTTAAGTAGGCTCCATGCCCGATGTGGGGCTTGAACTCACAACCCAGAGGTCAAGGGTCCTCGCGCTCTACTGACTGAGCCAGCCAGGTGCCCAGGTAAGAGCCCAAAATTATGTATATTAGCTCTGTGTATGCGGTCCAACCACTTTGCTTCTCAAAGGGCAACACAGAAGCCCAGAGAGGGAACTGCCTTGCTCGAGGCCACACAGCAAATGAGTGTCTGAGCAGAGTCTGGATCCCAGGTCTCTGAAGGGAAGTTTGTGGTACCAGCCTCAAAAGAAAAAGAGAGAGGAATCAGCCTCTGTGGCAGACAGAGGCTCGGTTCCTCATCCTCCCGTCCTGGCATCTCCCATGCCGGGTGGTACAAAGGACTCCTACTTCAAACCGGAACTAAGATCTCCCAGTTCTTTTGCACCAATGCAATATTGTAAATTTATTTCTCCTTTCCCTCCACACTTACTGGGGGCCTGCCTTGTGTCAGGTGCTGTGGCAGGCACACGGGATAAAGCAATTTGGCCTTTGTGCCCCTGTGAATATGAATTAATCCACCACTAGGTAACTGAGGCTGGAAAGGAGGCCAGGTGTCACTGCATCCCCAGAGTCCCCAGAATAAAGGCTGGGGGGGCTGGCTCAAGGCGGATCTTCAGCAAATCTCCATGTTTCATCTTGGTGTCCTCAATGCAGAAGATGAGTTCTAGTCACTACCAGGCCAAAGAGGTCAGCGGCCACGCACTCTGAAGTCAGGGCGACTCCAGCCCTCGACTGGAGAGCTTTCCCCACTGGCTTTGTGCTCCCTTGGATCTTCCTCTGAAGGTCATTGCTACCAAGGTCATTGGCAGCACTGCATCTCTGGGAGGCCAGGGGTATTTGCTGGTTATTGGATGACATTTCTTCCAGCATCCTAAGGGAGCCTCAGTTGTGCGAATGGCAGGAAGTCTGAAATGCCCGCATGGCCGAAATCGTCGATGTCATCCCTGCCCAGCTACTCCCTCCACTGCAGGTGCTCTGCCCTCTTCTCCTGGGAGTTATTCCCCACCCCCCACCTCTACTCCCTAGAAGAAGATGGAGGTGGATTTAAGGGGGACATAAGTGTTTAGCCACCAGAGCCACCCCAACACCATTCTCATGGACTTGAGGCTGTAAATGGCACCATAACCAGCCAGTTGGTCAAGTCAAAGCTACGGAGACCATCTCCGCCTTCTGTCTGTCCTTCAGCCCCCTGGGCTTCAGGTCCTAGAGCTATGCCCCTACCAAGCCTCTCTGTCCACTTTCTCCACCACCCCTCACCACCACCCTGGTCAAAGCCACATCACCTCAAGTCTGGGCACTGCGTTAGCCAACCTAGCAGCCTGTCCAACAGCCTCCAATTGTACCCTGTGTGATCTCTTTGCAATTCTACAACTAGAGGGATTGTCCTAAAATTAGAATGTGGTCGGGGTGCCTGGGTGGCTCAGTCGGTTGAGCGCCCGACTTCAGCTCAGGTCATGATCTCGCAGTCTGAGTTCGAGCCCCGCGCCGGGCTCTGGGCTGACGGCTCGGAGCCTGGAGCTTGCTTCAGATTCTGTGTCTCCCTCACTCTCTGCCGCTCCCCCACTCACGCTCTGTTTCTCTATCAAAAAATGAATGAAAAACGTTAAAAAAATTTTTTAATTAGAACGTGGTCTCCCTGTTTAAGACCCTCCCAGTCATTCATTAATTCAGTCAGTCAGTCAGTCAGTCAGTCAGTCACTTCTTCAATAACTAGTGTTTGGCCTACCGTGTGCCAAACATTACTGATTATGCCATTAGGAGTACATCAAAACAAAGCCCCTGCCTTCACAGCCCTCATAGCATTTGCCTTCTAGTGCACGAGTGTCAGGAAATACACAACTCAACATGTGATAGGAAGAACAATAAAGCAGAGGAGATAGGGAATGATGGAGAGGACGGCCATTTTCTATGGGCGGTGGGGGAAGGGCCCTCTGACGACCATTTGAGTAGATACCTGAATGACGTATCTGGCCAGGCAGAGACGTGGAATCTTGGAGAACATGTGAAAATACTTGCCCTACTGTACATCAAAACGTGTTATAAAATGCTAAAAACTGAGAGAGTGGAGTGTGGGTACAAAGACAAAGAGAAACGTAGAATAGAATAGAGAACCCAGAAACACACCCTCACCTGCCTGGAGATTGGATTTATAACAAAAGGGTGGATGATGGTCTTTTTTGATGAATGGCTTGGGGAAAATTGAATACCTATACAGAAAAAAAATTTATCTCCTTTCATTCCCTCTTCCCCCCCCCACCCCAACCTAAATCCAAGTGGGTTATAGATCTTAATGTGAAAGACAAAAGAATAAAAATTACAGAAGATAATATAGGAATATTTATTCTCATGACTTAATGGTAGGAAAAAATCAAGCTGTACCCCCTCTGCTGACCAATTGTGTGAACCTGGGGACAGTCCATCACCTCCCTGAGCCTTGGTTTCCTCCTCTATAAGATGGGGGCAATATTACCCACCTCTGGTTATTGTCAAGCTTTAAAAATGGCAAACACTGTGCTTAAGACAAAGCTTGAGGGGCGCCTGGGTGGCTCAGTCGGTTGAGCGTCCGACTTCGGCTCAGGTCATGGTCTCACGGTCCGTGAGTTCAAGCCCCGCATCAGGCTCTGTGCTGACAGCTAGGAGCCTGGAGCCTGCTTCGGATTCTGTGTCTCCCTCTTCTCCCTCTCTCTCTGACCCTCCCCCGTTCATGCTCTGTCTCTCTCTGTCTCAAAAATAAATAAACGGTTAAAAAAAAAAAAAAAGACAAAGCTTGATGTGGAACTGGATAATATGACCTCCCTCCCATCCTGTAACTCTTACTCCTCTGTTCATAGGCACACCCTCTCCACAAAGGCATCCCCGGGGCAGGGAAGTCAGGTGGTGGGATTTCATTACCAGCATCTTCCAACCTCCATACACCCTTTTTTGTTTAAAAAAAAAAAAAAATGCGCGCACACACACACACACACACAACACACACCAAAGACCCTGGTTCAGATCAGAGCTGATCTATATCTTTCCAGGTGATTCCAGGGCGAGGTTTCCAGACTAAATTTGGAAAAGCACTGTCCTGGAGCACTCAGGCAGAGAGCAAGCCGAAGAGCCCAGGAAAAATAAGAGCTGTCCAAGATGGCTTCTAGGCAAAGTCTAGGTAAAAAGTGCAATTTGAGTGCAAAATATCATAGTTGATGAAAAACGATATCCCAAAGGAAACAGTATAAAGTTTTGTGAGTATATAAAACTTCGCAAAAGAGAGATTGGTCATCTTTACAAAAAGCTAGCTGTTTAGAAAAACGCTTATTAGCTGTACAGCCTGGAGCCAGTGACTTAGCCACTCTGTTCCTCCGTTTTCTCATCTGTAAAATGGAAATTCTATCATCCGTATCTATTCATCGGGTTGTCGTAAGGACGAAATTAGCTAATGCATACAAAGTGCTTCAGCATGGCTGCTGGTACATGTCAGCCGTGATTGGGATCATCGTCCACACCTTTTAATGGGGATCACGGACCCCTCTGAGACCGACGAAAAATGTGCACATGTACACGCACAACTCAGCACACAATTTCAGAGGTTCATAGAGTCCCTGAGACCAGTCCTTGGTGGTGGGGGAGGGCCACATGGACAGAGCTTGGAAACTTCCAGCTGCAGGTTCAATGAGAGAAGCTGCACGTTCACCTGCCTGACATATCTGGGCATTGTATTTCTATATGTGATTTCATTTAAAGAAAGGCTTTTTTAAAAAATATGAAAAATGCCCATCTTTCCCTTCTCATCGTTTAAAATTCTTTGAATGTTTATTTATTTCTGAGAGACAGAAAGAGACAGAGAACGAGTGGGGGAGGGGCAGAGAGAGAGGGAGACACAGAATCTGAGGCAGGTTCCAAGCTCTGAGCTGTCAGCACAGTCCTGACCCGGGGCTCAAACCCATGAAACTTGAGATCATGACCTGAGCCAGAGTCGGTCGCTTAACTGACTGAGCCACCCAGGCGTGCCCCCCTCTTATTTTGCAGATGAGGCAACTGAAGGTCAGAGAGGGGAAGACACACAGCCCAGGGTCACAGTAAATTATAGACAGAGTCAGGACTAGAGTCCAAATCTCTGGTCTCCCGGGTTAGCAGCCCTGCCCTCAGACAGAAATATAAAAAGGGACTTGGCAGAGGCCTCAATGGGCAAAAATGGTCCCATTGGAGTGGGCACAGCTTGGTGGATGAGAACAGAGGTCTGGGAGACAGGCCTGGGTATAAATCTTGAATCAGCCACTTATTCACCTTGAGGAAGTTTCTTAACCTCTCTGGCCATCAATTTCCTTGTCTCTAAAATGATGTCGAAATTACTAAGGTGTATCAAAAGTCCTTTCTCGTGAAGGGGCAGTGTTGAGCACAGAATGGAAAAGGCGACTGCGTGTAAACAGTTTGGCATCACTTTCAAGTATGTCTTAAAGCCCTTGTGACCCTGCATGTCTGTGTTCCTTCTGTATAAAAGCCTTGAGTGATAAGACAGTTGCTAAATAAACCTGTGAAGTTGAAGGCAAAGGTGTGCTTGATGGGAAAAGAGCGTCAAGAGCCCCTGGGGAAGTGGTGGGGGGAGAGCGGGGAGGCTCTGCAGGGGCTCTGCACCTGTTCCACGTAGTTGTGCCCTGGATGCCGCTCTCTGGAAGCCTCCATCTGGCTTTGACAAGATAATTCTGTTGTTTTATTTATTGCTCACAAACTGCATGCTTCCAGGAAAGAAATTTTGGAACACTCTAATAATATCAACTTCATAGCATTGTTGGGAGGTTTGAAAAAGATAATGGATGTTAACGAGATTCAGTCTGTGCTTAGCACGGAGTAAACTTTTAATACCCGTATACCAATTTTAGAAAGGTGAGGTCAGTGCCATTTGTGAAAGCAGAAACAAAAATTATGAGGCAGGGTCCGCAGGACCCCCAGCACTGAGCACAGGACCTGGCACATGGTAGGAGCTCAATCAATCTTAGGTGAATCATAAAGACAGAGCTGAAAGATTAACAGCAAAGGGAAGAAATGTGGGGGTGCCTGGGTGGCTCAGTGGGTTAAGCGTCCGACTTAGGCTCAGGTCACGATCTCCCAGTTTGTGAGTTCAAGCCCCGCGTCGGGCTCTGTGCTGACAGCTGAGAGCCTGGAACCTGCTTCAGATTCTGTGTCTCCCTCTCTCTCCCCTGCTCACACTCAGTCTCCCAATAATAAATAAACATTCAATTTTTTTTTTTAAGCGAGAAATGCTTTTTGGGTTAATTATAAAAAAATATACTGAACTGGAGTATAAGGGAGACATTTTTACAAAACCCTTCAGAAAATTCCTCATTCATGCCATCCCTGCACATTTAGCGAGCGCTTTCTCTGTTCCAGGCACTTTTCCCAATGGGGGGACAGAGCAGTGAACAAAGGAGAGAAGGTCTCTGTTCTCATGGAGCTCACATTCTTGGGAGAGGACATATAATAAATGAATGAACATATAGTACAATATAATAATAAGAGCCCTGAAGAAACATAAAACAAGAGTAAAAAACCAGGGAGTAACGGAGATGCTGTGATAAACAGGGAAAGCATCCCCTAAAAAAATGACATTTGAGCAGATATGTGAGTGAAGCCATGTGAATATCTGAGGGAAGAGATTGCCACACTTGGAAACAGTTGAAAAGACAGCAAATGCATTTCATCCAGGACATAGGCCTCATTTTCAATCGACTGAAACAAAATAAAGACTCTTTGTAGTGCCTCGCCTCAAAGTTGAACAGAAACACACTCAACATGAAAGGCAAACCTTTAGTTAATCTGTTTTTGTTGTTATTGAAATCTTAAGTACCTTCTTTATCGCAGATGGCTCGAAACCTGCAGGGAAAGAGATACTTTCGAAACACAATTCCAAATGAAAAACAAAAAACCCCAGCAATGATAATGGCCTCACAAGAAATAACTGGAAATTGTGGGTGCGCTGCTTGATGAGATTAAACAGTTGGAGGCAAATGATGCAAGCCCCAAAGAGGAAAATATTCCTATGAATCATTGCACAAATCCCATGTTGTAGCACATCAGACACAGCGATTTTATGCTTGGGGAATAGTCATCCATTCATTCAAGAAACATTGTGGAGCACTCGGTTATTTGTAAAACTGGGTGTTTTGTGGCTTGAAAGATGAATTGAGCCCAGATCTACACTTAAGGAGCTTTAATCTTGCCCCACGTTGGCACATATTTATTATTTATTTTTATCTATTATTATTTTCTCCTTCAATTTAATGTTTTTCTGTTCATCTTCCATTCCCCCTTCCCCACAGGCAGTGTTCTCAGGTTCTCTGCCCATTTTATTTACACTTTTAAATGCATTCACATTTTAGATACATATATATCTATTTACGTAATACAACATACGGTATTATTATGTGTGCATATTTCATGTACACGAGGGATATGTTGCTATTTATCTCATTCTGCTTCTTTGAGATCTGTTCATGCCGATTAACGTAGACCTCGTCCTTTGCTTTTGACTGTTGCGTCATATTCCATCATTTACTCTTATTATATTTCGTTAGTATTTCCTTATTGAAGAACATTGAAGCTAGCTCCAACTCTGTTATTATAAATTAATGCTATATAAACTAATAAACATCCTTGAACATATCCCTTTGTGGGCTTAGGCAAGAATTTCTCTGGGGTTTATACACGAGCCAGGATCTCCAGTGTAAAGTGATGTGCATTTTGTCCATATCACCAAATACCTCCAAATTGCCCTTCAAAATGATTGTACCAATTTTCCCTCTGGTAGTGCCTACAAGCTGCGTCTTCCCCACATCTTTGACAGTTTGATAGTATCACATATTTTATCTTTGAAGGCAAAGCAGTATCTATTTCTCACTTTATTTTGTATTTCTATGATTATTAAGGTTAAACATCTCTTTATCTGTTCATTAGCCACTTAGATTTCTGAGTTCCCCTTCAGTGAATTGCTTGCTTTTATTTCCACATTTTTATATAGAATTTTTTTTTTTTCTGATTTGGTGGTTTCAGGCACTGACAGTCATATGTATTGAATATATATTCACCCAGGGTTTTTTAAAAAAATTTTTTAATGTTTATTTATTTTTGAGAGAGAGAGAGAGAGAGACCGAACATGAGCAGGGAGGGGCAGAGAGAGAGAGAGAGATACAGAATCTGAAGCAGGATCCAGGCTCTGAGCTGTCAGCACAGAGCCCTATGCAGGGCTCGGACCCACAAACCATGAGATCATGACCTGAGCCAAAGTTGTATGCTTAACCAACTGAGCCACCCAGGCACCCAAGTTTTTCAATTGCTGGTTAACTCTGTGGTGTTTTTTCATTTTCGTTTTGTTTTGTTTTGTTTTGTATAGGTGTTAGCTATCGTCAATAACTCCTTTTCTTTGTTTATTAAAATAGACAAACTGGGGGTGCCTGGGTGGCTCAGTCAGTTAAGCATCTGACTTGAGCTCAGGTCATGATCTCACAGTTCATGAGTTCAAGCCCCGCGTGGGGCTCTGTGCTGATAGCTAGGAGCCTGGAGCCTGGTTTGGACTCTGTGCCTCCCTCTCTCTCTCTCTGCCCCTCCCGTGCTCACATGCTCTCTCTCTCTCAAAAATAAACATTAAAAAAAAAAATTTTTTTTAAAGACAAACTGTTTTTTAACTGGATACAAGGCTTTCTGGCATAAACACTATATTTCCCAGCATACCTTGCAAGGTGTGACCATGTGACTAATTTCTGGCCAATAGGATGTAAGAAAAGGTATTATGGGAAATTTGCAGGAGATAGTCTTATGGAGAAACCACTCCCTTCTTTCCTCTTTTTTCCTCACTGGTTGGCATGTTGGGTCATGAGTAGGGAGCCCTGTGCTAAGGATAGGGACACTACAATAGAAAGACTGGGTCCCTGAGGCCTGGCATGGACCACTTATTTCTGGACTGCTTACTTCTCTCAGAGCTGAACCTTAAATCTAAATGATAGGAGCAAAAGTCTCTCATTTTGAAATAGTCTAATCCTTTTGTTTTCCTCTTTAAAAAATTCTTACCAATTCCAAAGTCACAATGACATTTGCCTACCTTTTTCTTCTATAGCTTTGCTTTCTCACATTCGGTCTTTAATCCATCTGGAAGTATTTTGACTTTTTTTTTTTTAAATAGTGTATGATAGGAGTCCAAGTTCACTTTCTTTACATTTTGAATCAATTCTCCCACTACCACATATTAAAATAATTCGTTCTTTCCTTGCTGGGTTGTGATGCCATGTCTCTCATATATCAGCTCCCAATACTACATTAGACAGTAGTGTTAGTGGGACGTATGCTTCTCTGGTTTCCATGTTACCTAGAAATCGACATTGCTTTTCATCAAATATGTTGTGTGTTGTAAGTTTCTAATAGAGAATGTTTAGGAGGTTAAGAAAGCTACTTTAGTCACAAATAGGTCTCTTTCTTGTATCTATTGAAATACTGTATTTTCTTCTTTAACCTGAAACACCTTGTTAAGAAAGCTACTTTAATCACAAATAGATCTCTTTCTTGTATCTATTGAAATACTGTATTTTCTTCTTTAACCTGAAACACCTTGATAGATTTATCTGCTGTTAAGTCATCCTTACATTTCTAAACTAAATCCCACTTGGGTTTTTTTTGAGTTAGGAATTTTGCATCTGTAACTATAAGTAAAAACAGCTTAAAATTACCATTCCTATCTTCTATAATATCAAGGTTTAACTAGATTCACAAACTGGTTGCATGACACCCCCTTTCCAGCCTCCCCCTGCTTCTCTGCGAAAACTTGAATGATGTAGGAACTAGCTGTCCTCTAAAAGTTTGGTAGAATTTACCTGCAAAATGATTCTGGTCTGGTGATTTTTTTTTCCTTGGAGGGGTGAGGGGGGTAGGGAGGGGAGGTGTGGGAGAGTCAGGAGGCGTGGCAGAAGGGGAGTGGTAGTGCTTACTAATCACACTTATCAAGAGTGCCTAGCACTTAACAAATAATAAGTATTTATTGAATGAATGGGTGAATGGATATTTTATACAAATATACACTGTATTTTTCTTGTTGTGCTATTTTGGGCATTTCATATTTTTCCAAGCCCTTACGCGTTTTGCTTAAGCTTTCCAAATTTTTGGGCATCAAGTTTTTCATAGCAAGAGCAGACATGTTGACAGCCTCGCCAGCCATCATCTCCCTTATACCCCCATTTTTCTCCACTTGGTCACATATTTCAAGAGAGCGTAGCCTCCTGCGGCCTTAGAGAGCCATTTGGACAGTGACCCAGATCTGGCCGATGCCAAACACAGTGGTTCCCTGTTCCTTGTCAGCGATTAGCTCAGATGTGAGTATATGATGCAGTGAGGCAGAAAAGTACAGTTCACCCTTGACCAACACGGGTCTGAACCGCACGGGTCCACTTATACAAGGAGTCTTTGCAATACAGTACTGTAAATGTACTCTTCCTTAGGATTTTCCTAATGATACTTTCTTTTCTACCGCTTACTTTTTTGTATAATTCATAAATATACAAAATATGTGCTAATTGACTGTTTATGTTATCAGCAAGGCTTCCCATCAACAGTGGGCTATTAGTAGTTACAATCTGGGGGGTTCAAAGTTATACACAGATTTCTAACTGCACAGGGCTGGCATCCCTAACACCCGCCTTGTCCAAGGGTTAACCGGATATGCAGAGGATGAGGGGCTTTGGGGAAAGATATCTTTCTCCGAGAAATGGGAAGCGTGGAGCTGATGAGCTGTCTTGTGTCTAGGAGGGGAGCTGGTCTGTGGATGAGTCTGCTGCACTGAGGATGGAAAAGTGGGATGAAAAGAAGCTTGGCTTTGATGTCCTGATGAAGGTACTGTTCTTCCAGTTCTGGTGCTTTCCTTTCTGGCTTCTATCGTGTGGCGGCTTCCTTATTAGCAGGCACTTCTCTGTCAAAGGTATGCCGGAAACCCAGTGGCAAGTACATACCAGTATCCCGTGGGCTACAGCTATACCCTCTCCAATGAGGTGCAAATCTCAGTTTTGGGGGGGGGGGGTGAGGGGCTCTTCCAAGTTTGTTTCTCCCTGAGTACATTCCTCAGCTGAGAGCTGGCAGCAACTCCCCACACCTCTGCTCATGTGGCAGCCACTAGTCCAGGGTGGCTACTTAGATTTAAACACAAATTAATTAGGGGCGCCTGGATGGCTCAGTCGGTTAAGCGTCCAACTTTGGCTCAGGTCATGATCTCGCAGTTCTTGGGTCTGAGCCCCGTGTCAGGCTCTGTCCTGACAGCTCAGAGCCCGGAGCCTGCCTCAGATTCTGCGTCTCCCTCTCTCTCTGCCCCTCCCCTGCTCATACGCTCTCTCTTTCTCAAAAAAAAAAATCAACATGAAAACAAATTTTTGACATTAATTAAAATAAAATCGAATTAAAAACCCCGTTCCTCAATCACAGTAGCTACATTTCAAGTGTTTAATAGCCACGTGTGGCTAATGACTACTACACTGGGCAGCACAGACAGAACCCACCCAGTATTTCAGACCATGCTGTTGGACTCACGGCTTCAGAGGTCTCTCTATCCCTTTGAGGACTTAATCTCCTTTATCAGTTAATAATTCTTTACATCATATTAGTTAATATTATATGAGTTCCATGACTAGCTAATAATTCTTTATATTAAAGTGTCTCTGTTCAGATTTCCCTGGTTTCTGTCTCCCTATTGGCCCCTGATACACACTCCATTTTTCATATGTATCTTTTCAATGTTTCTATGCAAATATAAACAAATACAAATATAGATTCTCATCTACACACACACACACACACTCATTTACACAAAAATAACAAGCCATACATCCAGGGCAGAGGTCTGACAAACCACTGCAGCAGGCCAAATCCAGCCAAATCTGGCCACACCTGTTTAGTTATACATGTCTGAACGCTTTCCTGCTACAATGACAGGTTAGCGAGTTGAATAGATGCAACACAGATTACATGGCCCGAAAAGCCGAAAACACTTGCATCTGGCCCTTTACAAAAAAACGCTTGTTGATTGCTGTTCTGTATCTTGCTTTTTCATTTTAGCAATATATTTGGAGTTCTCTCCTTACAAGAATTCTAGAGCTTCCTCACTTTTTTTTTTTAAGCTGCATAGTATTCCATTGAATAAATGCATCACAATATACTTAAGCCATTTTGTTTTTGGTTTAAATTCCATTTTCTTCCTATTTCATGAACTATTTCAGTAAGTAACCTTGTATATGTGCCATTTTGTACACAGGCAGGTGCATATGTAAAATGAATACCAAGAAGTGAAATTATTGGGTCAAAAGGAAAATGCATTTTAAAATTGCAATAAGTATTGTTAATCTACATAGGAACTGTACTAATTTATATTCCAACCTGCAGTGTATGAGAGTGTTTACTATCACATGGTCACATTTCCAGAATTTTTTCCAATTTTATGTGTTAAAAAAAGATACTCCAAGGGAGTTTTAATTTGTACTGCTCATATTATGAATGGGTTGAGCATCTTTTTGTGTATTTATAGGCTGTCTGTGTGTCTTCTTGTGTGTGTGTGATATGTCTTTTCACATCTTTGCCCATTTTTCTAAGATTTTGGAGAGAGTTTTGTTCTTGTTCTTATGAATTTCTAGAAGCTCTTCATGTATTAGGGAAATTAATCCTTTGTAATATGAGTTGCAAATATATTTTCCCAGGATGTCATCTTTTTTTTTAAGTTCATTTATTTATTTTGAACGAAAAAGAGAGGGTGGGGGAGAACATGAACAAGGGAGGGGCAGAGAAGATCTGCACTGGGCTCCATGCTGACAGCAGTATGCCCAAAGTGGGGCTCAAACTTACAAACCACGAGATCATGACCTAAGCCAAAGTCGGACGCTTGACCAACTGAGCCACCCAGATGCCCTTCCCAGGATGTCATTTATATTTAGACTTTGTTCGTGATCTTTAAATGTGGTTAATCGATCAGTCTTTGTTCGTGATTTTTAAATGTGGTTAAGTTGATCAGTCTTTTCTTATTTGGTTTTTGGATTTTGAGTCAATTAAAAAGAATTTTACCACCTCACAGTTTTAAAGAAATTTGTCCGCTTTTTTCTAGGACTTTAATGTGTAAAATTTTTTAGCTTCAAATCTTTGATCTATTTTTAGTTACCCTAGCATAAGATGTGAGATATAGATAAAACATCTTTTTCAAATGATTTACCCAATTATCCCCACACCATTAATTATAAAATTTACCTTTCCTCTTATACTTTTAGCATATGCTAAATTCCTCTATGTGATTTTGGTCTATTCCTGGACTTGTTAATTTGTCCTATTGGTTTTGTTTGTCTATTTGTGTGCCCACTATTTTAATTGCCAACACTTTTTTTTTTTTAATTTTTAAAAAATGTTTATTGATTTTTGAGACAATGCAAGAGACAGAGTGCAAGCAGCAGAGGGGCAGACAGAGGGAGACGCAGAATCTGAAGCAGGCTCCAGGCTCCGAGCTGTCAGCCCAGAGCCCGACGCAGGGCTCGAACTCACGTACCACGAGATCGTGACCTGAGCTGAAGTCGGCCGCTTAACTAAATGAGCCACTCAGGCGCCCCAATTGCTGAAACTTTAGAATGTAGTTTAATATCTGGTAGGGCTGGTTCTCCATATTCTTTGTTGTCTATTTTTCCACTTAAATGTTATAATCAGCTTCTTGGCAGGAAAAAAACAAACAACCAAAAAACAACCCAAAGCCCTGTTGGTGTGTTTTGCTGGGAATCAACATTTTTACCATATTTAGTCTTCTTGCTATTTAGGAAATGGTCTGTCTTTCTGCTCAAGTTTTCTGTTGTGTCCTTCACTAATATTTTAAGTTTATACATTGGTATTTTGATCTTTTGTTGCTATTGTAAATACACTCTTTTCTTCCATTACCTCTTGTTACTGGGTTCTGTGTAAAGTTTACACATTAATGCATCCGTCATGGTTCTCCAGAGAAAAAGAACCAATAGCATAGAGATCAAGATAGGGATAGGAATATATAAGAGGAGATTTATTTTGGGAATTGGCTCTCACAATTACAGAGGCTGAGATATGCCATGATATACCATCTGCAAAGTGAGGAACCAGGAAGTCTAGTGGTATAGTTCAGTCCACGGCCAAAGGCCTGAGAACTGAAGCCGATGGTAGAATTCCCAGTCCAAGGCAGAGGGCCTTTGTCTTCTAGTTGGTTTCTGCATGTTTGTTTAACACATCATCAGCTTACTTACTTTACCACCTTCTCCTCCCTCTCCCTTCCCCCATCCTCTCTAGCTTTCCCTCCCTTCTCTCATTCTTTTTCTTAGAATAGGTTATTCAGGTGATTCTTTGGGGGTTTCCGGATATATAATCCTATTATCTCTCTTTTCTCTTATCCATTTGTGTTGAGTAATACATCCAAAGTAATCTTAAAAAAATAATAATAATGGTGATGGTAGTCATCCTTGTTGTTCCTAACTTTTAGCAGAATGCCCCAGGGTTCCCCCCTTTAAGTAGTTGCACTGTGTTAACGGTTTTCCTTTTAAAAAGAAAAATTGATAAATTGGATTTCATCAAAATCCAAAGCTTTTGCTCCTTGAATGACACCATCAAAAAAAAAAAAAAAAAAATGAAAAGGGAAGCCAGGACTGAAATATTCCCAATATCTATATCTGATAAAGAACTTATATCCTTGTATCCAAAATATATAGAGAATTTCTATAACTCAATAATAATTAAAAAAACAATATGCAAAAGGAAATGAAAATGAAAACCAAAAGCAGATACCCACTTCACAGGCATTACAATGACTACATTTAAAATAACTGACAATAGATGACGAGGAGGTGGATTAATTGGAACTCTCAGCATTGATGCTGGGAACACAGATGTTATAGCCACTTTGGGGAACTCTTTGGTTCCTTCTTATAAAGATAAATAGTTACTATATAATCTGGCCATTCCATTCCTAGGTGTTTGCCTAGGACAAACAAAAACACACACCTACACAGAGACTTGTAGACAAATATTCACAGCAGCATTATTCATAATACCCTAAAGCTGGAAACACCCAAGTTAATAGGTGAATGACTCTACACATGGTGGCCTATCAAAACCAAAGGGCCCAGCAATGAAAAGGAATAAAGTATTGATAAACTTAGCAACATGGATGAAGCTCACCTAAATTATGCTGAGTGAAAGAAGGGAGGCACAAGATACTACATACTATGTAATCTGATTATTTGAAATTCTAGAACAGACAAGAGTCACCTATACTGACAGCGAGTTAGATGGGTGGTTGCTGGGGGGCTGCGGCAGGGCAGCTGAACAGGGAAGGGGCACAAGGGAACAGTGCACTTTTTCAGGTGATGGAAGTGTCTTAAGACTCTGGTTTCTAGTCTGGCATGAAAGAAACTTGGAAGTAGCCACTCTGTCCTAACAAATAAAAAGCGGAATAAGTTGAAAAATCCACAATTCTTTTTAGATTCATCAGAGAAGTGAGGTCACAGGGAAAACTGCTGCCCCCCAAGTTGAGAGACAGACGGGTGGACACAGAGAATCCCAACCTACCCGAGCAGAAACCCAGGAACAGAAACCTTGGCGGGAACCAGCGTAGGGACAGAGAAACCTGAAGTAGAGTTGACAAAAAGCCAGAGGCTCAGTGTGGACGAGTCTAATTAAGAGTTAAAAACTCCAGAGGGACCGGTCATGGGGGGAGGTTAGTCATATTCGTTTTTGTTACTTTACCTCCTGGAGCTCTACTAGTGAATATGAGAGAAAAATCCCTTGGTGCTTTTGTCAGGGGGAAAGGAAATACCCCACTCCAACCCACTCTAGATGTCCCATACCACTGATATCTAAGGGATCAAACTGATTCCAGAGTTTATAATGGAAAGGCAAAAGACCCAGATTAGACAACCCAATTGTGAAGGAGGAAAACAAAGCTGGAGGACTGACACTACTCAACTAACGATGGAATATTATTCAGTGCTAAAAAGAAATGAGCTATCAAGCCATGAAAAGACATGGTGAAAACTTCAATGCATATTACCAAGTGAAAGAAGCCAATCTGAAAAGGCCACATACTGTATGATTCCCATTATATGACATCCTGGAAAAGACAAAACTATGGAGATAGTCCAAAAGTTAATGGTCAGTGGTCAGATGGGGGAGGATGAATATGTGGAGCACACAGGATCTTTAGAGCAGTGAAATTCTCCTGTATCATATGATAATGATGGATACATGCCCGTCTACATTTGGCCAAACCCACAGAATCCACAACACCACGAGTGAACGCTCACGTAAACTGTGGACTTCAGGTGATAATGATGTGTCAATGTCCGTTCACCAACTGTAACAAATGTATCACTCTGGTGGGGATGCTGGTGGTAGAGAGGAGGCTGTGCACTGTGTATAGGCAGGGGGAATATTGGACATCTGTGTACTTACCTCTCATTTTTGCTATGAATCTAAAACTGCCCTAAAAAAATAAAAAATGTCCTATATCTTGATATAGTGGTGGTTACACAGGTGTATATATTTGCCCAAACTCTGCTTTAACTGAGTACATTTTCTTTTATGTAAAATGTTCTTAATAAAGTTGACATGAAAAACTAGGCTGGCAGGGCGCCTGGGTGGCTCAGTCGGTTAAGCGTCCGACTTCGGCTCAGGTCACAATCTCGTGGTATGTGAGTTCGAGCCCCGCGTCGGGCTCTGTGCTGACTGCTCAGAGCCTGGAGCCTGTTTCAGATTCTGTGTCTCCCTCTCTCTCTGACCCTCCCCCGTTCGTGCTCTGTCTCTCTCTGTCTCAAAAATAAATAAAGGCTGGAGGATGAGGACATCACAATAGGTGAGAGGTAAAGGTTGACTGGATTTTGTCCGTGGAAATGGAGAGTATATATTTAGAGGTAAAATCAATAAGACTAGGGGACTGATTGAGCGCGAGCAACAGAAGTGTCAGGGACAACCTCCATGTGTCTGACCCGCACGCAATTGGGCAGAGAATGGTGGGTGGGTTGTCCTCTCTGAGCTAAGGAGCTGAAGAGGAGAAGCAGATTTGGCTGGAAAATCATAGCTTCTGTGGATGGCCCATCTCCATGGAGATGTCAATTTCATTTCGTCATTCTGAATGCAAGAGTGCCTTTTGTTTGGGGGGAAACCAAGGCAAGGGATTCATTCACAGTGTCAGATGTTGGTAGGGCCAGACCCACAGAAGGGCCCCAGATTCCATTGGCCGGGGCAGCCCCTTTGCAGCGAGAAAGTCTCCCTCCTCCACGTCTTCTGTCATGTCGGATGGATGAGCAGGCGGCTGACCTTTCTGAGTCATTCGGCAAATTCCAACAGCTTTCTCATCTGAGACTAGCTGGTCTCCACTGGGCAAGATCTGAAGACCAAGCTTCATTTGGATTTGAGAACAGGGGAGTGAATTTGAACACTTAAAAAGCCAGGGAAAAAGAAAGCCAAAGCCCAGATACCTACCCTAACAAATAAAAAGCGTATGCCGAGCATCTAGCAAATTTCACGTCTACAAATACCGCCACCGCCTTAGGGAACAGCAGAGACATTTGACCGGGCAGCAGCTGTGCAGAGGGTGCTATTTAAAGACTCAGCTTTTGCAGCCCAAGGACTCTGGGTTTAGGATTTGATTAGGAGGCGGAGAGAAGAGAGCAAAGACTGAGGAAAAGAACCAGATTTGGGGAAAAACATCACCGGGTGGTTGGCTGCTGCTGTGAACCCTGAGTATGTTAAATGAGTTCATTTTAATAAAATTATGTCTCTCCACCTCTCTCTCTGAGTAAATTAAATGTGTTAATTCATGGAAAGTGTTTGGAACAGTGTCCAGTGCATAGTGCATACTGGAGGGAAGCTCATCATTATCATTATCACCCCTCCATCTACCCACCTACATATATATGCCAGAGATGGAGAAATGCTCAGCTATAATGATACGTTATTGTTAAGTGCTAGGATTTAGAGTGATTCTGCCTTTAAATCTCTTCTCCATTTTTTTCCCCCCGTAATCCTTGAACTCTTTATAACAGACACATATATTTCATAAAACCCTCAAGTCATTCTGAGGGGAAAAAGTGAAGATTCTAGAGTCAGACTTCCTAGGTTTAAACCCCAACTCCATTGCCTAGGAGCTGCGTCACCGTCACTGAATCGGTTTTTATTTTATTTTAATTAATTAATTTATTTATTTATTTATTTAAGAGAGAAAGAGAGCATGAGGGGGGAGAGATGAAGAGGGGCAGAGGGAGAGAGACAATCTTCAGCAGGCTCCACTCTCAGTGCAGAGCCCAACACAAGGCTCCTTCCCACGACCCTGAGATCATGACCTGAGCCGAAGTTAAGAGTCGGACGCTCAACCAGCCCAGCCACCCAGGCACACCTGAATCTGTTTTCTCTTGAATAATAATAATAATAATAATAATAAAGGTAATAATATCACTTACCTCTGCCAGGGGTTGGGAGAATTAAATGAGATATCTAGGTAGAGCTTGGCATTGTACCTGGCAGAGAATGAGAGTGAGGCTATTAGCAGTAGAAGTGGTGAAGGCTGTACTATTTCTTATGGCAGTGACCGTGTTCCATTGACCTCAATGTCCTTGGCATGTGGTAGCCATTCCAGAAACAGCTGGTAGTTTAGCTGGAGCCACCTCAGGCAGAGCCTGGGAACATTCTCCGTCAAGGTAGAAGAAAGGGGGGGAAAGTTTTCAAGTACCTTCCTCCTTTAGGTTCAAGGATCGGTCCTTCTGGCAACTGGGAAGCACAAGTTATTTCTTCCAAATCCTTGAGGCTCTCTGGAGAGATGAGGTCCTTAGAGGTTCCCGTCATTGTTTTCTTATTCTCCCATGTGCTGGGCCAGCTATAGGCAAGAAATTCCCCTGAAAATTTCCAATAATGCAAAACCTCAAGTGAACAATTACGGAGAAAACTGTAGCCATGACTGTGTGTGAGGGTGCTGGGGGAGGGCATTCTTTGACATCCTAAAACAATCCTTCAGAGGCAAAAGAGTCCTTCCCATATTTTATAAACACTCTACAATAAACATGCATTCCTTTCATTTTTTAAAAAATGTCCATTTATTTTGAGAGAGAGAGAGGGTGGGGGAAGGGCAGAGAGAGAGACAGGGAGAGAGAGAGAGAATCTCAAGCAGTCTCTACACTCAGTGCAGAGCCCGACACAGGGCTTGATCTCATGAACCGTGAGACCACAAACTGCGATGAGATCAAGAGTTGGACACTTAACCAACTTAGCCACCCTGGCACCCCAACATGCATTCCTTTTAAACTAAGAAATCCAAAGTTAAGGAGTCGTATTCTTTGTAACCATGGTCCCAGGATTCATGTACCCGGTAGCCACATTTCTCATGTTTTCTCCTAGTGCCTGTAGGATGCAGAGTGTTGTTAAGTGGAACAGTGAGGACAGCTGTGGCTGCAGACTTACTCCTACTGTTTGAGATGTTTGAACCTCAAGCCATTCGCATTTACAAACAGTACATTGCCAATAACATTGTTTTTGGTTTTTTTTTTATTAAAAGAAATCCATTTTGGGGTGCCTGAGTGGCTCAGTTGGTTGAGTGTCCAACTTCGGGTCAGGTCATGATATTGCGGTTTGTGGGTTCAAGGCCCCCACTGAGCTCTGTGCTGACAGCTCAGAGCCTGGAGTCTGCTTCGGATTCTGGGTCTCTCTCTCTGTCCCTCCTCTGCTCTCTCTCTCTCTCTGTCTCTCTCTCAAAATAAATAAATAAACATTTTTTAAAAAATCCATTAATTTGGGGCGCCTGGGTCGCTCAGTCGGTTAAGCATCCGTCTTCAGCTCAGGTCATGATCTTGCGGTCCGTGAGTTCGCGCCCCGCGTCGGGCTCCGTGCTGACGGCTCAGAGCCTGGAACCTGCTTCCGATTCTGTGTCTCCCTCTCTCTCTGACCCTCCCCCGTTCATGCTCTGTCTCTGTCTCAAAAATAACGTTAAAAAAAATAAAAAATCCATTAATTTGGGAAATATATTTTGAGCACCTACTACCTGCCAAGTACCATTCTAGGTAGTCGTGGTTTGTTTGCTAAATGTGGCAACCCTGTGTATTGGGGGCTCCCATTAAGGGACAATGCAGAGGTGGTGGAAATGAGTGATTAGGGGGCACAACAGCTGTGGCGCGGCTCTAGTGACTACAAGAGTGACTGGGTGTCAGCTATAGTAAATTTGACCCTGAACGTGACAGTGACATGAGAGTATAATAGTGAAAGTGACTAATCGGGCAGTAACAAGGACAGCTGTGTACCCAGTAGGGGCCTGCTGAATATTGGCTTGACTATGGGGCAGTGAAAGTAGCTGAGTGACAATGACAGTGAAAACAACCGAAAGAGTGACGGCTGGGCACAGAGTCCAATTGCTATACGGTACAGAACTGTTTGAAGTTTGTGGTCCTTGACAGTGGTCGCCTGTGGTCGGACAGTGACAGTAAACAATAATGAACCCAACGACAGCAACAATGCAAGTGACAGTTCTGCCCAGCAGATTGAATTTGTGATTAAAAACGGTGATGGAGTGGGAGTCAGCCTGACAGTGACAGCTCTCAGAACGACCGAATATTGACACTGTGGATGTAACAGCTGTAACCACAGAGGGAACTCGGCATTGTACTGAGACTGCTGGATTTGGGTGGCATGACTGGCAGTGACAGAAAAATTGGCTGCGCGTCAGTGACGGAGTGACAGTGTGAGGTTCAGTGGGCCAGCACTGATGTGACTTAATTTGTCTGATACTGTCTGGATCTGACTTAATCTCTTTGGCTGTATGAGGGTGGCAACAGGAGCTCCAGCGTGGAACGCTCACTGTGCAACAAAGCGTGTGAAAGAAACTGAGCAAAAGAAAAGCTATGACCCCCCCCCCAACACAACACCCTAAATTCCTGAGCGGGAGGAGGGAAAGGCGGGATCAAAACGCCTTCCAGGCACCTCGATTGGCTGATACGACCCTGGTAGCCTATCACGTCCGAGCGGTGCCAAGACTCTCCACCTATGAGGATGCGTCTGGGGACGCGGCTCAGGTCACGTCTCTGCCTTGCACGTGAACATGTTTTGGAAAAATGTAGAGAAACCTTTTTGTGTCTACTTCTGTGCCATTCTTGAAACAAGATCCCCACTCTAGTACTGCCCAAGCGAGAGTCCGTGGAACCCCATCAAAACTTTCATAAGAGAGTGTGGGGAGGGGAGGGAGTGGCTAAGGTCATAGGTCAGAGAACAGGCTAACAACCCGTTAGCCCCCGCGCCCTAGCATTGGTGGAGGGCGCGCTCGACGCAGGCCCCGCCCCCCGAGGCCCGCCCCCCCCCCCCCCCGACACGTGACCACGGCGCGCGGGGCAGGCCGGGCCGGCCCCTCGCCGCTCTACTCCTTACGCGCCGGCCTCAAAATGGCCGCCTTCTGGCGTCTCTGCCGCTGTTGAATGGAGAAAGCTTTATTGTTCCCTTCGGGCAGGAGTGTTCGTGTCCTCTATGGCGCTGTCAATAAAGAACGGCAGTTTGAATCGGTGCTGAACAGGTAACCATAGAAACGGGGCTGGGACTCAGCGTGGAGACCCCTTTAGCTGTTGAGGCCCGAGAGGCGCCCCAAATGAGGGGCGCGCTGAGACCCTTCGGCGTGGCGAACTCCGTGGGGCTCTGCCAAGTCGCAGCCGCCTCCTCTTGCCCCGGACGCGGACCCCCTGGGGAGGCTCCCACCCCGAGCGCAGGCTCGGCTGTAAGTCTCCGGTGGGGAGAGGCCGCGGGGCCCTGTCGGGGTGCACCCGGCTTGGCCCCCGCCTGGGGCCTGCCCTCGCTCGTCACCGCCTGCTCCTCGGCGCGATCCGAGGCCTCCTCGCTGCTGCTTCTCGAGTCTCTCCCCCCTCCTGCCAAGTCTGCGCCAGGCTTCGGCAAACTCCGGCCTGGGGCCAAATCCCCGGTCCCCCACCCCACCCCGTTTTGGTCTGTGGGGAACTAACAGTGGTTTTTACATTTTTAAATGCTTGGGAGGGAAAAAAGAAGACTTCCTTGTAATTTACGAAATGTATATGAAATCAGATTTCAGTGTCCCCAAGTGAAATTTTGTTGGAACATAGCCATGTTCATTGTTTTATATCATCTGTGGCTCGTTTCTTGCTACGAGGGCTACGTTGAGTTGCGACAGACATGGCATGGCTTTAAGGGCATGGCCCACAAGGCCAAAAATACCTAAGGTCCGGCCCTTCCCAGAAGTGTGCCAGCCCCTGCCCTAGACACAAGTAGACTGGTCAGCGTTATCCGGCGATTCTTCTGATCATTTCTCACGGAAAGGGAAACTCGAGTTAAAACTACCCCGTGCACCTAAAGCTCTGGGCTTATTGATCTGATCTGTTAATCAATGTGGGAATTGTTTCCCACTGTTTTTAGTAACAGTACCATCCACCCAGCGCCTACAATAAGGTGCTTCGTTTCTATTCATACCCTTCGGTTTTTGCTAACAACATTTCCTAAGTAAGTATCCATGTTTCCGCTTAAGACAGGAATACCAGATTCTGAGGTTAAGCTTCCTAAGGGTGTACTAGATTATAGGTCTGGCAGATGGAGCTCATTCCAGGGAGCCCTCTGCTTTGTGACCCGCCTCATACTGCTGGAACTTCTTTGAAGTCTCAACCTGGGGCTCTTTGGTTCTTCCCTGAAATCGTATTCCAAATCTTTGTATGGCTTATGGAGATCTAATTACAACCTCAAAGTGAAGTTTTTCTTAGCTAAATCATCAAATTTATACCACACCCTGCTTTCTAATTTAGATGCATTTCTTTCATGGCAGTAGTTCCCAAACTTAGCTGTTCATCCCGAGTTGAACTAACAAACGACTTCAGAACACCCCTTGCCTGCGCGTATGCATTCATGAATCTTTCAGTATTTTTTTAGCACCTACTATGTACTAAGGATGATTCAAATCCCTGGAAGAAAAGTGGTGGACAAGATCAACAAGCTCTTTGCCCTTGCACAGGATTTAAATTCAGCAGGGTCTTGGACAGATGGTATACCTGTAAACAAAGCTAATTTCAAATACAGCTGTCATAGCATCATAATAAAGTCACCAGTTCATATTTATTAAATGATATCTGCAAAGCACTGTGTGCTCTATTTACATGGAATATCATTCGACTCTCTCACCAACACTGTGACGAAGGTAGTATGAATATTCCTGTTGTAAAGTTGAGAAAATTGAGATTCAGAGCAATGTCCAAGGTTACATAGTTAATGTACCAGGGAGCTGGGTTCTGAACCTCAACTGATCACACCAGTCTGTATTATTCCGTCTGTTAATTACCTTTTCTTGGGAGGCTCTCCAGGGCAGGACCACACCTTACCTATTTTTGTATCAGCTGCTAGCCAGTGCCCACAGCCTGTAGTCTGGTAAGTATTAAATAAACAATTCAGGCCATTTGTTGATCAAATATTTGAGTGCCTGCTATGTACCAGACCCCACTGTGCTGGGCCTTATGATTACCGTGAGCAAGATGGACCTAACACCTCGTGTCTAAGGCAAATAGTGGCAACTGTGATAAAGGTGATAAGACAGTGCTGACCCAGAGGACCCCTCTTACCGGCCTGGCCCAGCAAGGCACTTGAGAAAGGTAGTTTAAACCGAACCTGTTTGAGTGACGAGAATCCAGTCCAGGCAAGAAGGGAGAAGGGAGAGAACTGGGAAGGAAGAACTTTTTAGTAGGATCAGAGATTGTGAGGTGGCAAGAATTTGGGGTGTTGGAAGGATTGAAAGAAGTGAGTAGTGGTGCCGTGATTCAGTCCCGTGCTCTGAGTCGCTGGCCCTCAAGCCAGCTTTACTGCTGGGAGAGCTGCGTGCCGTGGGCCAGTTACAGATGGTCTAGTATGTGAAATGCGGATAGTGGTACCTCCTGAAAAGGGTTGTTGTGTGGATTAAATAAGAAAAAGTGTAATAACAGGTTTGCTGTTTCCTTTTTGTTGTTGTTACACATGTTGCTGAATTCCAATCAGAGAAAACCAAATTGGGCCCCAAATGGAAATGTATTTAAAGTGCTAAATAATAACAAAAGTCTAGGATTATGTTACCAACAAAACTGAGGGTGTGTGTGTATGCTTCTATCTTTGGCGGAGACAGGAACAGCTCTTATTTTTTCTCATTGTGCTTGTTGAGAGAGGAACTCCTCCAAACGAGTTTTAAGTTTTTTTCAACCAAATTATACAACTATCTATTCAGAGTACTTTTCATTATTTTAGTGTGTTCCTCCATTGAAGGCATGTGCATTTTCTTAAGGCAGTGTAAGAAAATTACAGGTTTCTTCTAGTTGGTGGTCATTTCAAAGTTTGTTTGCAAATGATTTTTGGTTTCCTCTGAAAGTTTTCAAAATAATGTTGCATACTTTAAGCAGGGCATTGGATGCTTTAAAGCAAGTAACAGACTTTTTGAATTGGTAAAAATAGGAAGGTATTTGGGGTCATGAACGTGAAAAATTGCAGAGGCAGTGAGAAATCAAGCAGACCGTGTAAGAGGATCGGCAGTGTCAGGTTTTGCTTTAAACTGCGTCTAGTAACCCGATTGCACGTGTCCTTAGAAGGTGTGATCCAGCCCGGCAAATGGAGCAAGGAACAGGACGGAGAGTGGCATGTTAATGCAATGTTAAACAATAAGCCCAGCATTAAATTGCTATTTTGGGTTTGGGTGGGACCTGCACATTTAAAGTGTTGCAGTTTTACTCTGTTATTTGGGTCTGTTGGGTTCCAGTAAAGAGAAGGTGGTAACACTAGTTTTGAAGGATAATATAAAACTGTAGGAAGAGCGAGGGCATACCAATTTGTTTTTCAATCTATTTTATTTCAGTTCAAAGCCTCATTGCAGACAGGCAGCGCAGGGAAACGAGCCACACTTTGGCAATACTCAACTGCTTTTGGAGATTGAAGAAGACTGAGTACAACCAAAGTGTGGTTGTTTTTGTGGACTATCTGTCTGCAAAGAAGCTCTGAACTGAAATAAAATAGATTGAAAAACAAATTGGTATGCCCTGTTGCCTCATACTGAGTGTTTACATTACCCTTCTGGAACACTGCCTGTACCAGCACCCTGGAGGAAGGCAGTGACCCCTCAGACGCTTTCAACTCTTCAAGCGAGTGAGCTCTTTGATTTTCACAAGGAAATTGAATTGGAATTTATGGTTTTCTGGATCTCCAATAGGCTGCCTCCGAAAGCCATCATCCCGATAATGTGAAGAAGGCAAGCTGTAACCATGTAGAGGAAAGAATTAAATATTAAGGGCATTTAAATTCGGAGATGAGATTGTCACTGTCTTGAAGTCCTGCAGAGGGTGTGGTGTGTCGTTTGCAGAGACCTTTGCAGTTTTGAGACGTCTGCGGCCCTCAAGGGAGAGAAGGGTAAGGAAAGAACGCCGGCTTTCCTTGTATTTCCCTGATGTTGTTATTTAACTCCAAATCCTCAAATTCATGACACCCAAGTTCTTCATGTCCTTAGATGAAGTAAATACATTCTAGCTGATCCCAGATTGTTAAACTGGGGTCAGTGGTTGAGCTGCGGGGGATTCACGAATCCTTTGAATTTGCCTACAGATTTGTCTGTCTGTGGGGAGTGAGCCCATTCTTTAATCAGGTCTCAGAGGGTTCCTTGACCCTCTAAAGGTGCAGAGCCACATGTAATAAAAACCAGTGAACCAAAGTGGTGATGAATCCCGCCTGAAACCAGTTACTTCTTACTGCCGTGCGGTCTTGACTTCAGTTTTGAAAGTATCTTTCCAGGCCTTGTTTCTTCTCTAAAGTGGCCAAGCAGAGTTGGGTGTTCCTGTCTCATAGGGATATTTACCCAGTGAGGTACTTGGAAATGCCTCGGAGATCATCGTCATTATTTTATAGGAGACTGTTGAAATGGCAGTGCGTTGTCTTGGCAACCTTGGTAGCCGTTGCCCTGCTGGTTTCTTCTGACCCGTGAAAGGAAGAGTGGTAGGAGCCTAATACTCTGGCTCTAGGAACCAACTTCTTGCTAATGGATGCGGTTCCTCAGGACCACAGGAAAGTAAGGTTAGGAGAGAGAGGAAGAGGAGAGGGATTCCCGGAGGCAGAGACCGAGGAGCAAAGGCGGAGGGAGGCTGCCCCTGTATCTGTCCTGGCAGCCCTGTGTATCTATGGAGGGAAAGAAAGAGCTCTTTTTGAAGCCAAACTTCTCTTTCTTATCTAAACTAAGACCTCTGAAAAAGTAATTCGTTGGTGTAGTTTCTGGTTTTATTTATTAGTACTCAAATGGAAAGAAAAGGAAGGAACTGTTTTAAGTCATTTTCTTAGGACATTCTGTAAACATGGGACCTCAGTAGAAAACTGCCGTGGGCCAGTTTGTTTGGCCCATATAGTGTTTAACAGCGAGTTGCTTACATTTTTTTTTTTTTTTAATTTTTTTTTTCAACGTTTTTTATTTATTTTTGGGACAGAGAGAGACAGAGCATGAACGGGGGAGGGGCAGAGAGAGAGGGAGACACAGAATCGGAAACAGGCTCCAGGCTCCGAGCCATCAGCCCAGAGCCCGACGCGGGGCTCGAACTCACGGACCGTGAGATCGTGACCTGGCTGAAGTCGGACGCTTAACCGACTGCGCCACCCAGGCGCCCCGAGTTGCTTACATTTAAAGAGACTTTATGTCTTTCCGGTCCCTGGAGGTATTTGTGTGAGTGACCTCTATTATCCGCCTGAGAGTCTGATTCTGGGACTCTAGACGTTTTACGAAGTCAGTTTTTATGAAGGAAAGGGCCCAAGAAGGAAGAGGAGATTAGAAACAAAGGATCACTAGCTTTTAAGCCTCCAGATATTGGTTACGTGACATTTTTTTAAAATATAAAAACAAAGCGAGGGGCACCTGGGTGGCTCAGTCAGTTAAGCATCTGACTTCAGCTCAGGTCATGGTCTCACGGTTCCTGAGTTCTAGCCCCGCGTCAGGCTCTGTGCTGACACCTCAGAGCCTGGAGCCTGGTTCAGATTCTGTGTCTCCCTATTCCCTGCCCCCCCGCCCCCCCATGCAGTCTCTCTCTCTCCCTCAAAAGTAAACATTAAAAGAAAAAACAAAGTGAACAGTATGTGGTTCTATTTCTGATTTTGAGAAAATACTGCAAGAGGTTATCTGACCTGCTTGTTTCATCTGTTTCTCAGTTTTCTAACAGTGCAGCCTGGTTATTGGATCTTCCTTCTTAACTCCTTGTCCCCACCAGCTCTGAAGGGTGATGTCAGGGGCTCTGGCAGCAGTGAACTTGCCATTTTTCTTCCACGTGGTACTTACCTTCAGTTGCAAGTCTCTTCGGATGGCACCACAAAGTTGCAAAAGGCAGAAACCTGGGAGTCCCGCATATTCTTCCCCTTCTGTCAGCCTCCCACCCTCCTTCCACTCCCTACCTGCAGTTAGCACGTATCTATTTAGGCTACAAGTCTACTGATGTCCCCTTTCTCTTTTGGTTTAAAGCTACTGTAATCTCTTGTCTGGGATTACTACAGCAGCCTCCTAGCTGTCCAGCTGGCTTCTTCCTTTGTTCCTCTCTAATCCATTTTGTATACTGATGCCAGTGATCTTTACGAAGCACAGATCACATGTTACTCTGTTACCCCCTTCCTTAAAAGTCAAGTGGCTTGCTTGCCCTCAGGGTAAATGCAGTTAGTGGCTTGGCCTGTGCTGCCCTCAAGCTCTGGTTGGGTGTGTTCAAATCTCACTTTACTCTCTTCCCTTCCCTCTCACTCTTCTACTTGGGCACTAGCCAGTAACACTCAAATGGGCCACAGAACTTTATCGTTTCCTGGACAAGTGGGTCACACTCTGGGGCTTTGAAGGCTGCTGGATTTTCCTGGCCATGTTACTAACCAGCCCAGTAGCAATGCCACTAACTGCACTGATCATTAGATCACTGAATGTTGTGTGAATTTTCTGTTGGTTCCCTTGTCCTTAGACTATCTGCTACTTCAAATGTGTTGTCAGATTCTGCCCTGAGGCCAGTTGATGTGTTTATTTCTCTGTGTGCTTATGCCACCAATTTGATAAGCTTTATCGACAGACTCATTTGGTTTAAACTTTAGGAATTGCTTTTAAAAATCTAATTTTGTTTTTTAACTGTGTAAACCATTTATGTGGTTTCAAAATCAAAACTATGTTCATTCACAGTTTTTGTTTTTAATAAAAATTTTTTTATATATATTTATTTATTTTTGAGAGACAGAGTGAGACAAAGTGAGAGTGGGGGAGGGGCAGAGAGAGAGGGAGACACAAGATTGGAAACAGGCTCCAGGCTGTCAGCACAGAGTCCATCGCGGGGCTTGAACCCACGGACCGCGAGATCATGATCTGAGCCGAAGTCAGACGCCCAACCGACTGAGCCACCCAGGCGCCCCTCACAGAAGTTTTTATTTGATGCCTGATCCCTCTCCTCTGTTTCTCTGGAGTCTTGCTACCAAAGTTCTGGGGGAGTTTTGCCCATCTGTTAGGTAAGAAATGTTTCACTATAGTTTAAATTTGTTTTCTCCTTTAATGAGATACAGGGTATCTGCCCAAAGTCTGTGCTATAAGTTGCAAAAATATTTTTTTTCAATTTGTCGTATGCCTAACTTTGCATATGTTGTTTTATTGCTGTACAAAGGTTTTTCATCTTTACATGGTTATATTTATGGGTCTTAACAGTGTATTGCTTTAGAATTTGAGTCCCAGGAAGTTTGCCCTGCTTTTAATTTATGGGGTATTTGTTAATGTTTTCTTCCAGTGTATGTATGGTTTCACCCCCTCCCCCCCCTTTTTTTTAAACACATCTAAGGCTCCTGTCCATTTGGAATTTATCTTGACATTTCGTTTGGTTTGAGGAAGGATCCAATTTTATCTTTTCCCCATTAGCCAGCCAGGTATTCCATCACTACTTATGAAAAGTTCTATCTTTTCTCCATTGGTTTGAGATCTTGTTTTTACTGGATACTAAGTTCTTGTATACATTTGGGTTTCTTACTGGATTTTCTGTTACGTTCCGTTGGTTTCATCGTCAATTCATATGCCGCTACAAAACCATCTTAATTTTAGAGGCTTTATAATTTGTTTTAACATCTAGAAGGGCCAGTGTTTTCATATTGCTCTTTTTTAATGTTTTCCTGGCTGCTTTTGCTTGCTTTTTCTGCCATATAAACTTTATAATCAGTTTGTCTAGTTTCAGGCAGCAACAACTGGATGGTGTTTCTGTTGAGATTATGTTAAATTTAGCTTAGAGAGAACTGACATCTTTATGATATTGAGTCTTCTTATCCAAGATCATGGCCTGTCTTTCCATTTGCTCAACGCTACTTTTGTGATTTTTCACGAGTGTGTTATGTTTTTCCCTGTGTACGTTTTGTATGTTTTCCGTTAAGTTTATTAGATTTTCTTAACTTAAAAAAAAAAAAATTCCTTTTAGAACCTCTCCAGAACTTCTCAGAGGAGTGCACACACTGACATACTCAAAACGTTTTATCATTTCAAATGGTTCGTAGGTGTCCCCGTCATCCTGTCCTGTTACTGTCTCCTCCTTTCTTCCTCCGGTTCCCATTCTCAGTATGCAGCTCTGTGTCCTACATACAGCAGGCAGTCAGTGCATATTTGTTGAGTGAATGAATAAAGCAGGAAGGGGAAGACGAAAGTGGGTGGCAGAGTGAGCCTGTAAGACCGATATATGGGAAGATTGTCCTTGTATAGACATCCAGACATTCCTAGTCTACACTCCGCAGCAGTGAATTCACTGGTTCATAGTGTTTTGTTCTCCGTACCCTCATCACAGAACTTTAAAAAACACCATGTTGATAATGATAGTTACCATTGAATACTACAAAGTCCCCGGCACTGGCTACGTATTTTCTGTAATTACTTCTTGTAATCCTCATAGCAACTAAGCAATAGGTATTAGTATCTCCATTAAAATATGGAAGTTTCAAACATACAAAAGTGTGAATAGCTTTATGAGCTCCCGCATAGGTGTTACCTCCCTCTTACAGTTGAGGAAACAGGTTTTGAAAGAAAGATTAAGGTGACTCAAGGTTACAAAGTTTAAAATCAGGTTTAGAACCCAGCTCTTTTTAGCTCCCTATTAAGATTGTTTTTCAAATTTTAAACTCCCAGCTGGCCAGGGAAAAGCAGAAGCAGGGGAGACAGTCAAGAGCCAGTCCATTCTAAACTCCAGCTGGTAGTTTTACATGAGTCTTCCCGTCTAATTCGTGTCACAAAGATTTCCCTCACTTCTGTTTGCAAACAGTAAGTCCTCTTATCTCCCTCTCCCTCCTACTTCTCTTCATGCTCTGCTCTTCCTTGCCTTCTCTTGGTCTAGTTTTATTAGTGCAATTCGGTTTTACTTGATTTTAATTCTAATTTAAATTTTCTTTTGAGAGAGCGCACGTGCACACAAGTCGGGGAGCGGCAGAGAGGCAGAATCCCAAGCAGGCTCCACGCCATCCGTGCAGAGCCTGATGCGGGGCTCAGACTCATGAACTGTGAGATCATGACCTGAACCGAGAACCAGAGTCGGACGCTTAACTGACTACGCCCCCCAGGCGCCCCCAGTGTTACTTGATTTTTAAAAGCCTGCCGGTGTTTTGAGTCCCCAGCTCCCGGCGTGATACTGGGAACGGAGCAGGAACTTACGAATTTAAATCACAGTAAGACTTGCCACTCTTCATCTATCCCATGGGTTTGGTGTGGTAGCTCGTTAATGGTGCTCTGAAGCTGGCTGTCATTGGCTTTGACCCCCCCTCCTACCGGCTGCGCACATAGCTGCCATTCTGCTGTCAGCTGCCCTCAGTTCCAGTCAGGTTCAGACCAGAAGGAGACTTCCTAAGGTCAGAGTCCAAGGCAGCAGAATAATTGGCCCCTAGGGTTCTGGAGTTTTTTTCTCAGGCAGCGAAGTGTCGAGGATAGAATCTTCCATGTCTTCCTTGGACATTTTTGAGCACATACCGTGGAATCCCATAGGCCCTTTCCCCAAGGTAGAGGCAGTAGAGGAGTTACCCTCTTCTGCATTTTTGTTGTTGTTAGCTCCTCAAGTTAACCCTTTTGTCATACTACCTGGTGGTAAACGAGAGAAAGCTAGAGATGAACATAGTTCCCACTTTGAAGACAAAAAGCTTCCAGCATTAGGAGGAGAGGAGAATGGAGTTCATCTGTGAAGCGTGCACAGAGGTGCAGCGAAGGCTGGGCGATGTGTGTGGTGTCCTAGGACAGTGATGGGGGAGGCGGGGGCTCCAGAGTCCTTGCTGCTTCTGCCACTCGACTGCTGAGGTACAAGGAAAGTAGGGTTCCGGGCTGAAAGCGGTCCGTTCTCTTACCGCTGCTGTGCATTCTGTGAGAGCAGGGTTTTGCTGAATTTCTTCTCTATGTAAGGACAAGCCTTAGTTAAGGGCATTTGGCTGAGCTCAGTAAAGAGCTGCTGGGTGGACAGGCGCACACTGTCCGCTGAATAGGCTGGGAAATGGGGCCTTGGAGCCCCGCTAGGGCTGCGTGGGTTCCACCTCCCCCAGCAGCACTGTCACCGGCTTTGTGGCCTTGGACAGGTCGGGGCACTTGAGTCTGTGTGTGGTGCCTCGCATAGCACAGAACAAGTAGGCTCTAAATTACTGTTATCTCCTCTTAGTTTAAAAGCAGCTTATTTATGTACACTTATGATAAGCACTGAGTAATATATAGAATTGTTAAATCTCTGTGTTGTACTCCGATAACAATACGTTAACTATCCTGGAATTAAAAACAATCACGCAACTACAAAAACCCCACTTAATTTACTGTGCAGCTGCACTGCGTCTGAACAGGGAAGTTGCCCAAGAAGTAGGAGAAGGACTGAGGCATGAAGAGTTCCACTGCTTTGTCAATTCCCACGCGTGGGCAATATCCAGGGGTGGAGGTTCTGGCTCTGGAGTCAGACAGTGTGGGTTCATTTACAGACTCTACGCTCAGCGGCTTTGTGACGTGGGGCATGCCGTTTACTTTCGATAGGCCTCTACTTTCTGGAAAGCGGAGTTAGTTAATAATAGTGGCTACCTCACAGGTTGTGCAAAATTTATGTAAGGCTGCCATGCGAAGTGATTGGCACAGTGCCTGGGATATGATAAACCTTCGCAGTGTCACCTCCTGTTGTTAGATCGCTACCTTAACCCTTCCAAACTGTGTCTTTTTCCCTTTCCAAAATGTTTTTCTCATCGCTTTCCATTTAGAGTATGTACCTAAAACACAGGTAACAGGAAGAGTCTCATTTCTGTCGTTAGTGAACTGGAAGATCTTAAAACACTTGTCAACGTCTCCGTTTCCTCATCTACAAAATGTGGAGTTGGACCAGGTGATTTCAAAAATTCCTGTATCTCCTGCTAACTTTCAGTGAGTTTAAGACTTTGAATTCTCTCAGATTATAGCCCAACACTCTTTGGTATGAGAGGCCTAACCCACCCCATTTTATCTTGCTTTCCTAGCTGCCTCCCATCCTAGACAGGCTGTTTGAAACCAGCAGCTGCATGGCTGTCTATAAAGTCCATTATTTAAAAAAAAAAAAGAATTACGCAATATTTGACATATAGAAGGTAGATTTGTAACTTATATAAGTAATGAAGCAGAGTGAGTTCCAAAAAGTACATCTGTGGGGGCACCGGGGTGGCTCAAGTCGGTTAAGTGTCCTACTTCGGCTCAGGTCTTGATCTCGCAGTGTGTGAGTTCGAGCCCTGCATCAGACTCTCTTCTGTCGGCGCGGAACCCGCTTGGGATCCTCTGTCCACCCTCCGCCCCTCAAAAATAAATAAACTTTGAAAAAAAAAGTACATCTGTGAACTGATTATCCAACCTAAGAACTAGAAAACTAAATATTTTGGTAGGTGGGTTTTTATGCTTCCTTCTGACATTTAATGAATGTTTCCCATATTCTAGGGAATGTCCTGTACGTGTATTGACTCATATACATGCAGTGGCTTATTAGCGCTTACAGCTCCGCCACTGAAAAGCACTAAAACCTCCATTTTACCTGTGAGAAAACAGAGGACTAGAGAGTTAAGTCACGTGCCTAGAGTCACGCAGTTGGTGAGAGTGGCAGTGCTGTGACCCACCCCCTGGGCGGGCCGGCCGGCCCTAGAGCCTCCAGCCCTTACTGTTAGGCACACGGCCTCTGGAGCCACAAGGCCTGGCTTGGTATCGTGTAGTTGCCTGAGCTCTTTAGTCTTGCCATTAAATGGGTGTCTTTGAATCTGAGCCTTGGTACTGTGTTATACTGTGTGTCCAGATTTCTTACTCCCTGCTGAAGAAAAGATACTCCTACAATCAAGTTGGTGAAAACTCGGAACTTATCCACGTCTTCGGGTCACTACAAACTGCTATCAGTACCAGTGACGAAGCCAAGGGCCTTTTTTTTTTTTTTTTTTTTTTTAAAACATCTAAGAGATTGGCTAGGAAAGCATCGGAGTGATGATTGCTTGTTGAGACTCTCCTCTGCCGGCTGGAAGAGTCGCAGTAGGTGGAATGCAGTCGCCGTCCCCAGTCACTCGTTAGGCGGTCGTATTGCTGCAGAGATGTTGCATTTGGCCCGCGAAGAGTCATCCTGGGGGAACTCCTGACTCAGAGCAGCGTGGCCGGAAAGGCAGAGGAAAGACAGAAAAGCCTCTCAGAGCCACCTTCCGTTATAATAGCCTTGAAAAAATCGCTTGTTTTTAGGAGTTCAAAGATAAGAGGACACAAGCAGTTTGTCAGCACTGGACATTTTGATGTTCTAGCTCATTGTATTTTGTAGAATGCCTCGAAAGAAGAGTTTCGTTAGACGTTGAGAGAATGTGGAAAAAGAAATTGGTTTAATGTAATGGTTATTATAGGCTTATCAAGAATCAGATGATGGTGGTTTTGAGATGTGGAAAACAAGCTTTCTCGTGGTTTTTAATCCATTGTTTCTGCCCCCTTGAGCGACGGGTGGTGGGGTGGTGGCAGGGATGGTGATGCTAGTGACCAGCCGCTAATGAATCTATTGAGCACTTGCTGTGTCCTCCATGCATGATGCCGGTGCTTCAGGTATGTTCACTCTAATCTTCTAACCGCCCAGTGAGAGAACCATTAGTGCCCCTAGAGGCTGTGTCCCTGGCAGGTTAGGTAATTTTCCTAAGATCACACACCTTGGTTTTGTTTTTCTTTTTTTTTTTTTTAAAGTTTATTTATTTATTTTGAGAGAGAGAGAGAACAGAAGCAGGGGAGAAGCAGAAGGAGAGAGAGAATCACAAGCAGCCTCCACATCATCAGTACACAGCCCGATGTGGGGCTCAAACCCACGAACCACGAAATTGTGACCTGAGCCGAAACCAAGAGTTAGTTGGTCGCTTGATCGACTGAACCACCCTGGTGCCCCGTGAGATCACACACTTTGTGATCGGACCGTCGAGCTTCGCACCAGGTAGTCCGGCTCCCGCTCCATCCTTTAACCACTGAGCTACACTGCTGCTCGCAGCCGTGGGCCCTCTGCCCCAGAAGGTGTGCAGGTGGGCAGCGCTGCCTGTCACTTAAGGAGGATACGGTCTCTTTCTCGGTGGGCGGACTCAGGTTCAAACCCCACCCTGGACTTACGTAAATGCCCTGCAGGCAGAGATTATATCTTCCTTAACTTCGCTTGGAACAGAGTAGGCACTAAATACGTGTTTAATGAACGAACAGCGCGTTGGAAATGACACCAGCTTTGAAGCCAGGCTGACCTACCTGGGTTTCTATTTTACAACTTCCTTCTTAGAAAAATAGTACGTATTTACTATAAAAAAAATTGAAATGTACGAAGAAGAGGGGCGCCTGGGTGGCTCAGTTGGTTAAGCGTCCAACTCTTGATTTCGGCTCAGGTCACGATCTCCGGGTTCGTGGGATCGATCCCCTCATTGGGCTCTGGGCTGACAGGGTGGAGCCTGCGTGGAATGCTCTGTCTCCCTCTCTCTCTACCTCTCCTGCCTTTGCTCTATCTCTCAAATAAACAAACATTAAAAAAAGTATGAAGAAGAAAATAAGTCCCCCATAATGACACTACCTAGGAACCCACTGTTAGCATTTTGATATATTTTCTGTCTTTTTAAATGCAAATGTGTATATGCATGTACATATATTTTTAAATCAAATTGGAATTATACATACAGTTGCATGCTGGGTTTTTTTTTTTCCTTTTAGTATGTTGAGAGCATTTCCTCATGCTATTAAAAATCTTCAAGAGCCTAATTTAAAAAAATGTATTTAGATATAATTCATATACCGTATAATTTACTGTTTTAAAGTGTACAATTTAAAAGTCTGTGTAACCATCACCACTTTCTAATTCTAGAAGAGTTTCATCCCTCCAAAAAAAAAAAAAAATCCCAAAACTCCGTACCCATTAGCATTCTCTCCCCAACTCCCCCTCCTCCCAGCTGGCATCCACTAATCCACTGTCTGTCTCTACGAATCTGTCTAATCTGGACAGTTCCTATAAATGGAATCCTACAGTGTGTGGCCTTTTGTGCCTGGCTTCTTTCACAGAACATAATTTTTTCAAGGTCCACCCCTACTGTAACAGTATTCTGTATTCCATTCCTTTTTATGGGTGAGTAATATTTCATTGTGTGGATAGACAACATTTTGTTTGTTCATTTATCAGTCGGTGGACGTTTGGGTTTCCAGTTTTGGGCTGTTACGTATAATGTGCCAGTGAACATTGGTGTACAAGTTTTTGTGTGGATGTATGTTTTCATTTTTCTCGGGTTGGATCTGGGGTTGGAATTGCTGGGTCATGTAGTATCTCTGTTTAACTTTCTGAGGAACTTGCAAACTGTTTTCCACAGTGGCTGCACCGTTTTACGTTCCCACCAGCAACGTATGAGGGTTCCAGTTTCTCTGCCTCCTCAGCAGCACTTGGACTCTCGGTCTGTGTGTGCTTGTCTTGTTGCAGCATCCTAGTGGGTACGGGGTGGTATCGCGGTGGTTTCCATCTTCATTTCCCTAATGACAGCTGATGCTGAGTATCTTTTCGCGTGCTTATTGGCCATTTTGTATACCTTCTTTTGAGAGATGTTTATTCAGATCCTTTGCTGATTTTAATTGGCTTATTTGTCCTTTTACTGGTGAGTTGTAAGAGCTCTGGATGCTGTACTCTGATATGCTATGTTTATATATTCTGGATACTGGACCCTTATCAGTTAAGTCACTTGAGTGTATTTGTTCCCATTCTGGGGTTATCTTTTCATTTCCATAATAGTATCCTTTGATACCCAAAAGTTTTAAATTTGATCAAGTCCTATTTATTTATTTTTGGTTGCTTGTGCTATAGGTATTCTATAGACAGCCTAATTTTTAATGGCTGCATAATATTTTATAATATGGCTGTATACCCTATTTACTTAAAAGCTTCGTATTGTAGGGGCACTTGGGTGGCTCAGTTGGTTGAGCATCCAACTCTTGATTTTGGTTCAGGTCATGATCCCAGGGTCGTGGGATCCAGCCCTGTGTTGGGCTCTGTGCTGAGCATGGAACCTGCTTGGGATTCGTTCTCTCTCTCCCTCCCCCTCTCCCTCTTGTCCTCCCCCCTGCTCTCTCTCCAAAGAAACAAAAAAACAACATACACACACACACACACACACACACACACACACACACTCCTCATATTATACATCTACATTTTCAGTTTTTTACTAGGGATGCTATTGTTCTGAGTTCAGTGTACATAAATATTTCATTGTATCTCTGATTATTTGTGTATAGATAGATTCCTATAAGTGGGTCTAAAGGCATACATATTTAAAACAATCTTTTTGTCTTCTGTCATGGGCTTCTCGTTCTTTTTTATTTATCTATAATTATACAACTGCCATGTAAACTTTCTGGTAAAACTATTCAGACAGGGCACATGACCACCCTTAGCACCCAGATTCTCATGTCTCTCTCCAAAGACACTTTTTTAAAAACTTTACATCCAGGTTAGTTAGCATATAGTGCAATAATGATTTTTAGGAGTAGAATCCAGTGATTCATTCCCTATGTATAACACCCAGTGTTCATCCCAACAAGTGTCTCCTTAATGCCCCTTGCCCATTTAGCCCATCCCCCACCCACAACCCTTCCTGCAACCCTCAATTTGTTCCCTGTATTTAAGAGTCTCTTCTGGGGGCGCCTGGGTGGCTCGTTGGTTAAGCGTCCAACTTCAGCTCAGGTCATGATCTCACGGTCCGTGAGTTTGAGCCCCGCATCAGGCTCTGTGCTGACAGCTCAGAGCCTGGAGCCTGTTTCAGATTCTGTGTCTCCCTCTCTCTCTGCTCCTCCCCTGTTCATGCTCTGTCTCTCTCTGTCTCAAAAATAAATAAACGGTAAAAAAAATTAAAAAAAAAAAAAAAAAAAAAAAAGAGTCTCTTCTGTTTTGTCCCCCTCCCTGTCTTTATATTATTTTCGCCTCCCTTCCTTATGTTCGTCTGTTTTGTATCTTAATGATCACATGAATGAAGTCATGTGGTATTTGTCTTTGACTGACTAATTTCGTTTAGCATAATACCCTCTAGTTCCATCCACGTAGTTGCAAATGGCAAGATTTCATTCTTTTTGATTGCTGGGTAATACTCCATTGTGTGTGTATACACACACACACACACACACACACACACACACATATGTATATACACACACACATCTTCTTTATCCATTCATCCATCAATAGACATTTGGGCTCTTTCCATACTTTGGCTATTGTCGATAGCGCTGCTGTAAACATGGGGGTGCATGTGTCCCTTCGAAACAGCACACCCGTATCCCGTGGATCAATGCCTAGTAGTGCAATTGCTGGGTCGTAGGGTAGTTCTCTTCTTAATTTTCTGAGGAACCTCCATACTGTTTTCCAGAGCAAAGACATTTCTTATAGCTCTAGATGAGCAGATTACTTGTCGCATTAGTTCCCTGAAGGATTTTTACCAGCTTATACTTCCATCCGTACCATGTGGGTACCTGTCTCAGTGCTCCCTTCCTTGAGTTATTAATGCAAGTGATATGATAATAGCGGCTAACACTGAGCCTCTGCTGTTGACAGGAACTTTGCTGAAACACCTCAGATGCGTTGTCTCACTTCATCTTCACGACAAAACTGTAAAGATGTTCAGGCTCACAGTGATTAAAGTGACTTGCCCAAAGTCACTGAGTAAGTGTTTAAGTTAGGCTTTGAACCAAATCAAGAGCGCATGGTCCAAAACTACTTCTTAGGGCACCTGGGTGGCTCAGTTGGTTAAGTGTCCAACTTCTGCCCAGGTCATGATCTCATGGTTCGTGGGTTTGAGCCCCACATCGGGCTCTCTGCTGTCAGCAGAGAGCCTGCTTGGGATCTTCTGTCCCCCCGCACTCCTGCTCTCCCCCACACATGTATGCTCGCTGCTATCTCTCTCTCTCTCTCTCTCAAAAATAAACTTTTAAAAATAAATGAATGAAACTAAAACTACTGCTTCTCAATTAAATATTATCATTGCAAAACTTTTCTAATTTGCCCCAAAATAGTATGGATGTTTTAATGTGCATTTCTTTAATTATTCAGAAGGATCAACTTTTAAAATCAACTTTTTATTTCTTTTGTAAATTGTTTTTCTTTGTCCGTCTTTAAAGTTTTAAATGTTAGTTTTCTTTATTGATTTGTGTGCTCTTTCTATTCTAATATTAACTGTTTTTCATTTCATGTAACATATCATTTATCTTTTAGTTTTATTGATGCTGGGTTTTGGAAGTTTATGTTTTTATGTAATCACATCTGTTGGTTATTTGTGAATTTCTTCTGTTTCCTCTATGCATAAAAAGGCCTTCTCCGTCATGATCTCAATTACATATTCATTAAATGTTATCTTTTAAGTATCTTAAATAGTCATGTTAGAAATGTGGTTTTTCTTTTTGTTGTTGTTAAGTCACAGATCCACCTTGCAGTCCTACTGGTGACCGTGGATTGGGGAATTTGCAGTCATATATTCCCTGAGACGCTTTGCGGCAGTTTTCTGGCTTGAGGGTAATTATTTTCTCATTGAAAGAGATATCAGTGGTTGGTACCTAACACTCAAAGAAAAATAGTAAATGTGCTGTATAACAACACCTAGTGCTCGTGACCACCAGTCTGTGAGATACCTAGGAAGCCCTCCCCACTGAACCCCTCACCCGATGTGTATATTTAGGAGTTTGGTATTTTGGCTCAAGTGTTGGCTTGAAAGCCCAGAACTCGGGTCCTGGGTTTGGCCCTGCCATTACCAGGGTACATGACTTGGCAGGTCCCTTAATTTCTGTCAGTCTTTTCATCTATAGAATGATAGGCCTGGATTACATAGTCTCTGAGGATAAATTTTTTAATGTTAATTAGTTTATTTTTGAGAGCGCGTGCGAGAGAGAGAGAAGGTACAAGCAGGAGAGGGGCAGAGAGAGAGAAAGGGAGACGCAGAATCTGAAGGAGGCTCCAGGCTCTGTGAACTGTCAAGACAGAGCCCGATGTGGGGCTCAAACCCACTGACCGTGGGATCATGACCTTTGAGCTTAACTGACTGAGCCACCCAGGCACCCCTCTAAATTATCCTTAGATAATTCTCTTGATTTTTATTATCCTTCTCATCGGGAGTCATTTCACGTACATTTGGTATTGATAGATACTTTTTTTAAAAAAGTTTTAATTAGGGACGTGTGGTGACACGTGTGGTGCCTTAGAGGAAGGCAGAGTGGCAGAGGTGCAGAGTAGGGAGTAGGTGAGGGACAGACGGAAAGGGAAGGAGTGAGGACAGAATCCGGGATAGGCCATGTCAGGTGGTTGAGCCAGATAGAAGTTAGAAGGTGGATAAGTTTGAAGTGAATTGAGAGCTTCATTGGGTGAAGCTTGTTGGAGGAGCCAGTTCTGATCTGATAGATGTTCGGAGCACAGAAGGAAAAACCTGTGGGCAGGAGCACCAGGGGTGCACTGCTCGCGTTCTGAGAGAGACTGAAAAATTAGCCCGTGGTCAGTGCTATTAAATACCTGCTCGAGGTTACCTCAGAGACAAAGCTGAGTCCGGCTATGTCAAAAGAGAAACTGGAGCCACAGAAGGACCCAGGAACTCGGTGATAGAAGGGACAAGACAATGTCAGTTGGCGGTGCCTGTGTAGTGTACCTTGACCCTCAGACTCTTACCTGCCCAGGGTGGCGCCAGGCACTTACTTGCATGGTGAAGACAGATGAACCCTGTTTTCATTACATGCTGGTAGCATACAGTCTCTTCTGATGATACTTGACCGTGCTGCTTGAATCTTTTTCACAGATAACTGTAAAGAGTAGGCCTATTTCACTAACAAATGAACTAATAAATTTACTTTCTGATTTATATCACTTCTCTTATATGAGTTTGGACTGTGTTATCCAGCCTTCCGAAGTCCGATGAACAATGAGACTTTTATAGGATAGGTGGTTTGTATCTGCAAGGTTGACAACCAGACTAGACCTTTTGGTAAATTAAGTTCAAGCCATCAAGGGAATTCTCTTGGCAGCCAGCCAGCCGGCCTGTTCCCATAGCACTCTTTCCGGATACGCATCTCCATCCATCTTTCAGTAGAGACCAGCAAAAGAAACAAGGCACCTCAAATGCAGGTGCTGCTGTCGGGCCAGCCAGCAGCGCGTCTCTATCTGTGAGCGGCACCGAGGAATGCTGCTGCTGAGCCCCGAGATGCTGTCAAGGCTAAGGTAGTGATGAAGAACAGAGAGTCAGCACATCTGCATTTGAACTGTACCCAGACTTCTTAGCTGTATGGTCTTGGGCATAGGCTGTTAGACGTCAGTTTCCTCATCTGTACATTAGGGATAATGTATCTATCTCATAGGATGTTGGGGAATTGAATGGAAAGTGTATGGACAGTGCTTAGCACGATGCTGGACATTATTGCCATCTTGCAGCAGTGGATGACCTTGCCAAAGGCGTTCAAAAGATTCAAGCGTATGAAAAGAGCCGAGACCAGTGGATTGAGCAAAACAGATGTTTTAATCACCTCTTATTCATCCTGTTGATGAGGGAAGGATCCCCGCCCCAGGGTTATGGGGGAGTGCACAACACTGGACTCTGGCAAATGAGACTGACGGATTTTTACTCACGTGTACTCACAGCCCCAGAGGAGGACATACATAGTCTGCTACTCAGGACCATATGGGGTTGCCCTCAGGAGCAGAGTAAACAACCAGGGGCTGTGGGAGGCAGGCTTTGTGGTATCAAGAGGGTGGGGCGCCCCCTGGTTTCTGCTAGAGGATGTAATTGGCTTGCTGGAATAACTGGGGGGGGGGGGGTTGCTGACAAGGAACTGAAACCCACTACTCAGGGATGAACAGGAACTGAACCTTAGTCTCTTTGATAAGGAGGATTGTTTGGCTCAGGGACCTTGTCTACCAGAGCAGAATGGGTAGCAGAATTTGTGCTTGGGCCATTTGAGGCTCTCCTGATTTTACCAGATGTCAAGACAGCACATAATATTGAGTCTTGATTTTAGACTCTGTGTCACAGAAGAGAACACAGGCCTTGAAATGCTGTTTACTACAGTTTTCAGGGGATCTGGGTAGAAGGCTATGGAAGATAAATAGAGTTGTCTGATTTTGTGGGGAAAGATAAATGGCATAGTGGCTAGAAAGGAAGTATCACAGTAACCCATACGGAGTGTCCTAAGCAGAGATCTCTTCATTGTATTCGGTTCAGCGTACATTCATCGATTGGCTGTGCCGTCCTAGGCCCTCCCAACGCTTAACCAGGTTCAGTTGACCACTCTAGATCAGGGGCGGTTTGACCTCCAGTTACTTTGGCAGCAGCCAGGAAGGCCGCACTAGCTTTGTAGACCAGATCACTGGAATGTGTTCTGTAGGAACTGGAGTTGGTGCCGGGGCCATCGATCTATTCACCTCAGGCCTTGTAATTGGAGTCCTCCATATTTGGTACGTTGTATTCCTAGAGCGATTATGGTGTCTGTTTTTCTGATTGGAGCCAAAGGCAGGTGCAAAAGGGAAGGATTGGAAGATGACTTGAGACTTTTTAAAGATGAAGAGTTGTGGGGCGCCTGGGTGGCTCAGTCGGTTAAGCGCCCGACTTCGGCTCAGGTCATGATCTCGCGGTCCGTGAGTTCGATCCCCATGTTGGGCTTTGTGCTGACAGCTCAGAGCCTGGAGCCTGTTTCAGATTCTGTGTCTCCCTCTCTCTGGCCCTCCCCTATTCATGGTCTGTCTCTCCCTGTCTCAAAAATAAATAAATGTTAAAAAAACATTAAAAAAAAAAGATGAAGAGTTGCTTAAAACACAATAATTTGATAGGGAAAAAGTGATTGGAGAACAGGGAGTCTCGTATATATAGTGCTTTGTTCCTCAGAGTGGGTTCCTGAACCAACAGTATCCATATCGCCTGGAGCTTATTAGAAATGCAGAATTCAGGCCCCACCCCAGAAATTCGGGATCAGAATCTTCTCTTTGACAGGATCCCAGGTAAGAAATCTTTCTGTGGATAGAAGGCAAGAACTTTAGGTCAGGCAGACTGGATTAAAATCTCATTTCCTTTACTGATTTACTGTGTGATCTTGGGCCGGTTCCTTAACCTTTCCACTATCAGGACTTATTGTAAATTGGATTTAATTATCTTGCTGGATTCTTAGTGTTAAAGGAGGTGACATAAAAAGTGCTCAGAAACATAAGTAAAGTACTTAATTATTAGTAGCTCTTATTAGGGGTTATTTGATAAATAATACTCCTACGTAGTTTGACAGACTATGAAAAGAACGAGCAGGAGGATATCATTAGGGCTAACTCTGTCATGAGACATGAGTTGATAATTGAGAAAAATAGGGTCTCTTGAGCTGGTGGGGCAGTGGATGTGGTTCCTCACTAACCCGTTCCCTCAGGGTGAGACTGTAAGTATACTTGTTAAGTAACCAAGAGTTGACAGCTGTGCTTCTTAATGGCTTCTGAGCTCTTGGAAGGGAGAATTATCTGCAGAAGGGGTAGCTAGGTCTTGGCATCCAGCAAGGCCTTCACATTTTAGAGGACAGAACCATATTTTGAGAATTGAGACCTGCACTCACTTCTTTGCCTCGTTAACTCATGATCCTTAACAAGGCGTTTAACATGTCTGAGCCTTAGCCTTCACCTGTAAACGAGATTAAATGGAGTTTGGTATAACTCCCAGTACACAAGCAAGATAGCATGTCCAGATCATGCTTGCTTTGCGTCTGCCACGTTGCTCACTGGACAGCATTCAAATCCCCGCAGGTGAATTTTATGCCTGACGCAGCCGGCCACTTTGGAATGCTCACTCCTGGCGTTCTTCGGAGCTGTTCAGGCTACTTGGAGTTCCCAGCGACCAGAATGTATCTCAGGAAAGCACACAGGCCATTCGTGTATTGCTATAAATCTCAAGGACGGGAATAGTTGTGGTAGACTAGCATTTGGAACGGAATGATGATGGTAGTGATACCATCATCCATTAGAAACAACAATGGCAATACATACAAGAAGACACTACCATGAATCCAGGAGTGCCAAATGCAGAAACCTCCATCCCTCACACTACACATTACTGCCTTTCAGGCCTTCTGTGTAAGAGACAAGACCAAATGACAGCTGCTTTTGAACTTGAGAAATCTGGGCCCGCGAAAAGCTGCAGTCACCCTTCTTTGACCTCACCCATCCACCTTGTATTCTCAGAAATAATTGCTAGTGGTTCTCTTTTAACTTAGCTGATTCCTTAGATACCTTACATTTTAAATCATCTTTTTGTGTGAAGCAAATGCCCCATTTCTTGTCTCTAAATGTGTGATCTTTGCTCTAATTATGTTGAGAGTGCCTGTTATTTCACCTGACTCTGGTTGTTTGTGAGACTAAATAGCCATGGGGTTGAAGCCGACTTGGATCAAAGAGCAACTCAGCCTCCCAGGACCTCAGTTTCCTCCCTTAAAAGGGGAAGAGATTGGACTAAGGTCATTTGGTCGTGCGACAAGAGTACGTGATAGATAAAGTAATGAACTTCTGTTTGCTGAAAGCGATGAATAGGGCTCTCCAAGGTCTCTTCCAGCTCTCTGGTTCCAGCAGAGCATAGGCATCAAGGTAGTGGTAAAGATTTTATTCAGGAGAAAGGGGTTATCAACAGTGACGGGAAGGGGTGGGGGGGGGGGGGAGACTTTAAGCAGATAAGGTTGCATTGAGCCAGACCATAAGAGAGATATCTCAGACCGTGAGATAGGTATGCCAAAGGGGAGAGTGCAGAATTGTTAGGGGAACCAGAATGGAGGACCCTTGATTAAGTCACAGAGTGGCTTTTCTCTCTTGGATATTGGAGCACAAATCCAGGCAGAGGTGGGTCCAACTTCTACTCCAGGGAATTCTATGATACAGGATGTCTAAGGCAACAAACCTATGTAGACAGCCAATATAGACAATATAGGAGCCTGTTCTTTCTTTCCATTGCTAAACATTTTCCTGATTAGTCCATCTCTCCTATCACTGGTAAAGCTCTGCTTTAATTGTGTTATTCCTATTTCAGAAGCTCCTCCCTCAAAGCAGGTATAAGTTCCTCTGCTTATTTTCTGGGCTCTCTAACCCTGCATACCCTTGTGCTCCATACTTCTCTTCCACCAGTGCTTTTGGAGACCCACCCTAGCCAGCCCGGGGTCCGTAGTAATGATGGCAGCTAGTTACTAGATGTCTTTCCAAAGCCAAGTGCAGTGCCAGTTGCCTGAACACATACACTGTTTCTAGCATACATGCTAAGCGTGCCTCTTCCGGAACTGATCGTGGTTCTTCCTCTGTCTGGAGTTCTTTTCCTTTCACCCTGGCCTGTTGAAATTGTGTCTGCCACGCACCTAACTTGGCGTTTACCAGCTCTAGCTCCTTTCCTTTTCCTTGCCGCTCACTGGGATCGGTCTGTTTTGTTTGTTTCCTCTTCTTCCTTTCCTTCTTCTTGTCTGTTATGGATTAAGTCTTTTTAAGAGTTCTGTTTTTAAGCATTCCAGCACGGGGTCAGCTTTATTACCAACTCCCTGTGGACAAAGATCTTGTTTTATATTTCACTTGGTTCCCACACAGCACCTAGCAGGGTGCTGAGTAAACAAAAGGCAGATGACCCACAGTTAGTAACTGGATGACACGGGCGTGTGGCGGGCTGAAGACGGACGGGAAGTGAGTGTAGTAAATCGGGGAAGGGGAGGTCCGGTTCCTGACGGACAGAAAAGAGCCTCCGACTGCTCTCTAGCAGTAGCAGCAAAGAAAGGCCTTTGAGCGCTTTTTTGCTATAAGGACATTCCAGCAATTGTGGATTTCAGAACATCTACGCTATTTAAAGTAAGCAGTGCATATCGAGAATAAGCCTTTAGTGTTGTTGTAGTCTTCCTTGTTCATTGAAGGGATTTTGTGTTTTCTATGAACTATGACTTAGTTCTCACCTTTGCTTTTTCTGGTTTTTCTCATTTCCTTTTAAGTGAAGGAATCCCTTTATTTAAAAATTTTTTTTCAAATATTTATTGAGAGAGAGAGAGAGCGCGCACACGAGCACGAGAGGGGGAGGGGCAGAGAAAGAGGGGAGACACAGAATCCGAAGCAGGCTCCATGCTCCAAGCTGTCAGCACAGAGCCTGACACGGGACCTGAACTCACGAACGGTGAGATCATGACCTGAGCCCAAGTCACGTGCCCAACCGACTGAGCCACCCAGGTGCCCCAAGAATCCCTTTATTTTTAATGTTTACTTATTTTTGAGAGAGAGAGAGACAGAGAGAGAGAGAGCGCACATGTGCAAGTGGGGGAGGGGCAGAGAGAGGGGACAGAGGACCTGAAGTGGTCTCTGCACTGACAGCAGCAAGCCAATGTGGGGCTTTGAAGTCACGAACCATGAGATCATGACCTGAGCTGAAGTCACACACTCACCAGCTGAGCCACCCACGTGCCCCTAAATCCTTTTTGGAAGTAGACAGAATAAAAATATAAGTGAATGAATGAATGAATGGATGGATGAATAAGTAAATAAATATTCCTTGTGCTCCTTTTAGAAAGCTGGCCTAGTTTCCACTTTGTGTTGAATTCCCATTTGGGTTTTGGGTCATTACGTAGCACTCGGTTCAGCCAATTAAGTTTTTTCTATAAGTATCTTTATTCTATATCAGTATAGTCTTTTCTTGAGGCTTTAATATTGTTCCTTTGAGGAACAGCCATCTTTCTGGTGCTCTTTTGTTGCTTAAATGTTCTTCCCTTGGGACCTTTGACAATTTTCCCAAGCCCAGCAATTTCAGTAAGTGCTTAATAACATAAATTAGGTTTGCCTCTATACAAGAATCTACAGGACTTCACTTAAGAGTCCAACATGCAGTGTTCTAACTCTGAAAGATACACTTTCACAACATCGTATCTAGTGCCGTATTCTCTCTGTTCAGTTTCACATCTTTACAAAGGGAATTAGGGCAAACAGTAAAATATATGTTAGAGGCTCTTATGTTTTAGCTGTGAGATCAGCAAAGTATAGTTTAGCCTCTGTAGTACTCAGTAGCCCCCAAATCACCAGTGTATCCCTCATAACTATATATTAGATTTATTTAATAACAGTATTCTGTACCTGAAAGTAGTCTACAGAGATGATACAGTTTAATTGTTTATTTGTAGATAGATATTTCAGCTGTCCTGTCAGATGGCTACTTGGAAAACTAATGAGGATGACCCACAGTCTCTTTCTAATAGTCATAACCACCAACAAATGGAGTAGTTTCTATGTGCTGGGCACCATTTCAAGTGTAAACATGCCCACACATTAATTCTCTTACAAGTAACACATAGCTGATTTTTTAAAAACCCAATCAGAGAATCTCTCTACCTTTTAACAAGAAAGTTCAGTCCGTTTCTGTTGTGATTACTAATACATTTGGACTTCTTTCTGCCATCTTCAGTTGTTATCTACTTAATACGATTTTCTCTTGCCTTTCTTTCTCCCTTTTCTCACTTGCTGTTGATTAATCACATATCCATTATTCTCTTTTGTATCCCTTGTTTGCAAATATTAGTCTTGCTTCTATTCACCTACATCCTTACTTGTTAACACTTCACTTAGTCCAAAGGCTAAAGTCAATCAGTCACCCTCTTGACCCTTGGAACGCCCTGACTCTGTTCTCCTTCTCTGCTCTTCCCGTGTTGTTGTTGACTGTTTAATTTCGGAGAGGCAGTGGGTTTCTAAGAATGCGGGACCTGAGAGCCAGGCTACCAGAGTTTGGACCTTAGCTCTGCCACACATTAGTGTAAACCCTGGTTAAGTAATGTAACCTCTTTGTGCCGTTTTTTTTTTTTTTTTTTTTTTTTTAAATCTGTAAAATGTGGATAAGAGTACCTGCTTCATAAATTATTCAAAGAGTTAAATGAGTTAATTTATGCACAGTATTTCGAACAATGCCTGGCACATAGTAAGCATTCAGTAAATGCTAGCTACTTCGGTTGTCATTTTTCTACCTTGTTTTTAACCTCTCCTTCCAGTACCCATTTTTAAACAGTCAGTGTGTTTTCGGTATCCTAACACATTTCTTAATTTCTTTTTTATTGAAATATAATTAACAACTGAGCTTAGGTATTAAATTTGAAGAGTTTTGACAAACAGCTATTCTTTAAACACCACCCAAGATAAGATGTAGAACATTTCCATTCCCCAGAAAGTTCTGTTGTGTCTCTTTCCATTCCCTTCCCTACACCATCCCCACAGCCTCCACACTCCTCATTTTTATCACTGTAAATTAGTTTTACCTGTAATTCTATTTCCTATAAGTTGAGTCCTATGTATGTACTCTTTTGTGCCTGACTTCTTTGACTTCACATAATAGTTCATTTTGTTTTGTTTTAAATGTTTAATTATTTTGAGAGAAAGAGTGCACACACATGGGGGAGGGGCAGAGAGAGACTATTAAGCAGGGTCCACTCTTAGTGTGGAGCCTGACATAGGGCTCAATCCCACGACTCTGAGATCATGACCTGACAAGAGTCAGATGCTTAACCAACAGAGCCACCCAGATGCTCCTTAACATAATAGTTGTGAGGTTTATCCATGTTGTTGCATTTATTAGTAGTTTATTCTTTATTGTAAGAAACCTCCACACTCCCAGGTGGTTGTACTATTTTACACTTCAACCAACAACGTATGAGAGTTTGGTCACTCGGCATCTCCAACATTGGTGTTATTAGTCTTCCTGATTTTAACTTTTCCGGTTTACTTGTTTAGCTGTTTCTTTGCTTGCCACTTGCTATTTTTTCTTGCATTCTATCCCCCCCCACCCCACCTTTTTTGGTTCAGTTTCCTTCTTGAAGTAATTCTTCCGGTAACCGTCTGTATCTGTTTGTTTGAAGATAATTTTATTGTGATCTGGATGTTGAAGCTTGATTGTTATTTCCCTTAATATTCAAAAACTGTTACTGCATTTTCCTCTGGCATCTGTTATTGAATGAAAAGTCTGTATCTGTCCAGTTGTCAGTCTTTTGTAAGTAGTGTTTTTTCTCTTGTTGTTGTTGTTGTTGTTGTTTTACAACTTCTTTTTCTCATTGTTGTTAATATTTTGAAGTTTCCATTCTGAAGACTCATGTTCGTCTTTAATTCTAGAAAGAGCTCCGCAATAATATCTTCAGATTGCTTCTACATATTCTCCATTGTTTCCATCTGGAACACTTATAAATTTTTAAGATTTATTTATTTTTGAGAGAGAGCGTAAGCTCTGGGTAGGGGCAAAGAATGAGCCTGTCACCACAGACTCGGTGGTGACAGCAGTGACCCCAGTTTGGGGCTCGAACTCAGGAACTGTGAGATCATGACCTGAGCCAAAGTTGGAGGCTCAACCGACAGAGCCACCCAGGCGCCCCATCTGGAACACCTATGAGAGGCATGCGCTGCCTTCTCATTCTGTCTTCTGTATCCTTTAGCTTCCCTTTCATGTTTCTGTTTTTATAAACTCTGCCATCTTCTGAGTAATTTTCTCAGACTTCTCTTCTTAATTACTGATTTTATCTTTAACTGTATCTAGTCTATTTACTTTATCAATGGACGAATGCAGTGATTTCAGTTTTTATTCCTAGGAGTTCTTTCGGTTCTTTTTCATATCTGATTATCCTTTTGCCATGTTATCTTGTTCCTTGATTATGACTTCTCTTCATTTTGCCTGTTTATTAAAATGAAACACAATTTATAGCATTTTTCACAGTATTCTATTATTTTTATGATTTTCAGTTCTTGGGGCTGCTATTTGTGCTGGTTATTGCAGTTAATGTCTTTCCTTCTCATGATTCATCTCATGTGACTTTTTAGTTTTATTTTTGCCTTGTGGGGATGGTGTAGGGAGCCTCCTCCTGTGACACTGTAGCATTTCTCTTATCTGGGCAAGGCCCCTCTTGTTTGATTTTATTTTTCTTTCTCACCTTCAACACCTACCGTCATTGCCCTCCCCTGCTACAGGTACCCCCTCTAATGTATTGGATAAAATGTCTTTAGCTACATATGTAGCTTTGTCTAACGTATAGTACTATTTAGATTATGTGTTTTAGTTCATATAAATGCTTATTATGCTCTAGATCTTGTTCTGGCTGTTAGTTTTTCACTCAACACTGGGTATCTATCCACGTTCTGTCTGAGTAGCTAGTTGTTGTTTCTTTCTAATGCACTATTTTCCACAGTATGCATCCAGGGCATTTCCTTACTGTCTTTTAGTGATAGACATCTAAATTGCCTCTCATCTCCCTGCTACCCAAACAATGCCCCAGTAATCTTTCTGGCCATGTTTCCTTATGGACCCATGTAAGAACTCTTCTAGGATATGCATGCAGGAGTATGATTACTGGGTTGCAAGGCATATATGCAGAGAAAATTTCACTAAATATTACCAGAATGTTTTTCCAGAATAGCTGTATCAATTTATATACTCACCAGTGGTACCCTAGATTCAAATTCAAGTTCTACCAGTGTTACTGTGAGACCTTAGAGAAATTACTCAACCTCTCTGGGCCTTAGGCTCTTCATCAGTAAAAGGGGATAATTACAGAATCTGCCTCATCAGGTTGTTGAGAGGACAGAATGAATTAATATATGTAAAGCATATTCCTGAATATAATAAACTCTTCCTGAATATAATAAGCATCAAATAAATGCCAGCTCTTATTACTGCTGTTATAACCACTACAATTACTACTTGTCAGTTAATCAAAAGTAAGCTTTTCCTTCTCTTAATTGCCTGGTTATATCATTTGCTCCTTTTACCCCTACTTGAATTTTAATTTTTTTTCCTAAGATTTGCAGGAATTACTTAAATCTCATACTAACTCCTTGTTGACTTTAAACTCTGCAAATATCATCTCCTGATTTACCATTTGTCCATTGTCTGTTAATCATGTTTTTGATAGAAATCTTTACCATCAATGCAGTGAAATTCATCATTACCCCCCCTTTTTTTTTTTTTTTTTTGGCATTTGGGGCATTACGAAGTTTCCCTACCCCTGCTTCAAAGACCCCGTCTGACATTTTCTACTGTTAGCCTTTATAGATTTACCTTTCACGTTTGGGTCTTCCTCATATGGTTTGTAATAGTGAGTTCTGTTCTGTGTTTTTCTTCTTCCCCGTGTCTCTGTGCCTTGGGTTGTGAAAGTATTCTGGGTTTTTTCCGCTGCACGTCAAAGACCAGTTTGGATGTTAATTTCTCAGCTCAGGATTCCTGTATGATACAGATTTGCATACCTACACATGCCTCTGTGTGGCATAGGCCTACATTTTAGATTTCTTGTGGGTGCCTTTTCCTTTTAAGGCATAGATAATTAACAACTTTTATTGCTGCTTCCCTGAGTCAGTGAGCAGAGATTTTTTTCAGACAGTGTATCAAGGAAGGATAGATATTTGAGTCTCTGGGCTTTACACAAGGGTCTCAGTTTCAACTCACCCACCTTCTACCTGCCTGAAGCTGTATTTCTAGTCTCCATGTGAGGATTAATGCTTTCTCCTCCAAGCCCAGGGCCTGGATTGGAGTTTGAAACCCCCTGTGGGTCACCGTGGTCTCAACATCCACTTACTGTTCCAGCTTTGATTTTGATGTCTCTTTCATTTTAGGTGCTTGGGATTTCCTTTTTTCTTTTTCTTTTTTTTTTTTTTTTAAGCTTGACTATATATTTTAAAAGCACTTTTAAAATGTTTTATCCAGCATTTCTGTGTGTATGAAGTGGGAGAAAAGGTCCATTTACATCAGCTCAGTGTGCCATTTTGCCAAAAGTCCGCTCTTTAATTAGTATTCCTATTAATCTCAGTAATTTTCAACTTTCAACATTGCCAGCTTACATATTAAGTAGCCCTTGATCACCCTTGAATGTTTTCTGCCTTAACTACCTCCATTCTCCCTTTATTGCAGGTTGATAACTATGTTTTAGTATCTGTATATTGGTAAACCATATAGTTCAGTTCAATTTTTTTTTAACTTTGCTCAGTTGCTTATTCTGCTACAGTGACTCTATTATTTTCTCATCTAATCTAGTTGTTGACAAAAATATGAAATAGCTCTGACTACAAGATTCTGTAGTTAATGCTTAAAATACCTCCCTCTGGTCATTGGTAGATCTTTTGTTTTTTAATCTGATGGAAGATGTGGATAATTTCCCTAGAAAAAATTACCAAAAACGACATTTAAAAAAAATTTTTTTTAATGTTTATTTATTTTTGAGACAGAGACAGAGCATGAACAGGAGAGGGTCAGAGAGAGGGAGACACAGAATCTGAAGCAGGCTCCAGGCTCTGAGCTGTCAGCACAGAGCCCGACACGAGGCTTGAACTCACAGACCGTGAGATCATGACCTGAGCCGAAGTCGGAAGCTCAACTGACTGAGCCACCCAGGCGCCCCCCAAAAATGACATTTTAAGTATGTTTTAGTTTTTCCTGAAAATAAAATCTCAGTCACTTACTTCATATTAATAAGAATGTTTAAAAAGATCTAATGTACATCCAGATAAGTCTTTTGATTTACTGAATCCACAAGGCCAATGTTTGCTCTTAGGGGAAAAAAGGCACATTCTGTTGATAAAATTCATTTTGTAGAAAAACTGTAGTGCCTGTTTAGTAGTTTATACTTTGTGCTGTCTGCACACTGAATTCTTGTTCTGATTTTATTCTCAGTTATTAAAACAAGTTAATTTACAAATTTTAAGAACTATCTCCTTTTTATTTTTTTTTTTATTTTATTTTTTTTTTTTCAACGTTTTTTATTTATTTTTGGGACAGAGAGAGACAGAGCATGAACGGGGGAGGGTCAGAGAGAGAGGGAGACACAGAATCGGAAACAGGCTCCAGGCTCCGAGCCATCAGCCCAGAGCCTGGCCCAGAGCCTGACGCGGGGCTCGAACTCACGGACCGCGAGATCGTGACCTGGCTGAAGTCGGACGCTTAACCGACTGCGCCACCCAGGCGCCCCGAACTATCTCCTTTTTAAAAAAAAATATAGCTCCTACTTTTGCCTCGTTAAAATCTTACAGCATCTGTTTTGTTTTGTTTTGTTTTCCACTAGAAAACCAGGAGATACGGATTCCGGTCCTGCCCCTGCGGCTACTAGTGTCACATGTCACCTCCCAGTCTGCACTTTATTTCTTTAAAAAAAAAGTATGCATTTTTGTGATCCAGATATTAAGACAAATTGTATTCAAACAGTAGGGGTAGATATTCTTAAAGATACTGTGAGTAAGCTAAAAAAAATTCTATGAATTCATGAATGTTCCACAATGTTCAATACCACGGTATATAGATAAGGTTTGGGGTGATGAGAACCGAAAGATTTACATTCGTTTTATGAAGGTTTTTTAAATAAATGAACTTTAATTCTTAGAGAAGTTTTAGGTTTACAGCAAGATTGAGAGTACAGAGTAGAGTTCCCATGTAACCCTGCCTCCCCCCGCAGGCTCCCCACTATCTCACAACACAGTGATACATTTGTTACAGTCAGTGAACCTACGTGGACTTATTATCACCCAAAGTCCATAGTTTCATTAGGGTACTCTTTTGGCATCGTCCACTCAGTGGATTTTGACAGATGTAGAATACATGAATCTACCATTGTGGTATCGTAAAGAATAATTTCACTGCCCTAAAAATCCTCTGTTCTTCACCTATTTATCCTTGCCTTCCTTCAGCCACCGGCAACCACTGATCTTTTGACTGCCTCAATAGTTTTGCCTTTTCTAGAATTTTGCCTTTTTCTAGAATACAATAGTTGGCTTCATACAGTATATAGCCTTTTCAAATTGGCTTCTTTCACTGAGCAATATGCATTTAAGTTTCCTCCGTTTCTTTCTATGGCTCGTTCCTCATTTCTTTTTAGTGTAGAATAATGTTCTATTATCAGGATGTGCCACAGTTTATCCATTTACCTACTGAAAGTCATTTTGATTGCTCCCAAGTTTTGGCAGTTCTTAATAGAGCTGCTATAAATATCTGCGTGCACCTTTCTGTGTGGGCAGTTCATTTGGGTAAACACCAGGGAGCACAATTGTTGGATCATACGGTAAGGGTATGCTTCGTTTTCTAAGAAACTGCTAAGCTGTCTTCCAAAGCAGCTGTACTATTTTACGTTCTCATTAGCAATAAATAGGAGTTCTTGTTACTATACATCCTGACTGCATTTGGTATGGTCAGTGTTGTGGATTTGGGCCGTTGTAATAGGTCGCTTTAATTTGCAATTCTCTTAGGACGTATATTGAACATTGTTTTCATATTTGCTTCTTGTACTTGCTGTCTGTATCTCTTTGGTGAGAGGTCTGTTAAGGTTTGGGGCATTTTCTAGTCAGGTTGTGTGTTTTCCTGTTGTTGAGTTTTAAGAGTTCTTTGGGTAGTAGTCCTTTAATAGATGTGTCTTTTGCAGATATTTTATTCTAGTCTGTGGCTTGTCTTCTCATTTTTTTGACATTACCTTTCACAGAGCAAAAGTGTTTTTTTTATAATTTGAAATCTGGCTTCTCAGTTATTTCTTTTAGGGATCATGCCTTTGGTGTTGTTGCTGAAGAGTCATCACTGTACTCAAGTTCATCTAGGTTTTCTCCTATGTTCTTTTCTTATTATTTTGAGAAAGAGAGCGAGCAGGGGAGGAGCAGAGAGAGGGAGGCAGAGAATCCCAAGCGGGCTCAGTGCTGTCAGTGCGGAGTCCGACATAGGGGCTCGATCTCACCACTATAACATGTGAGCCGAAGCCAAGAGTCCACTTAACCAACTGAACTACCCAGGTGCCCCTTCTGTGTTGTTTTTAGTTTCCTAGTTCTATGTTTCACATTTAGATCTGTGATCCATTTTGAGTTAAATTTGCGAAGGCCGTGAGGTCTGTCTCTAGATTCATTTTTTTACATGTGGACGTCCAGTTTTTGTAGCACTATTTGTTCAAAATACTATCTTGCCTTGTCTTGTCTTTGCTCCTTTGTCAAAGATTGATTGACTGTATTTTTGTGGGATGATTTATCTGCTCTTTTACCAATACTGCACTGTCTCAGTTACTGTGTCTTTGTAGTAAGCCTTGAAATTGAGTAGCGTCAGTCCTCTAGTTTTTGTTACTCTCCTTCAATACGGAGTTGGCTAATCTGCCTCTCCAAATAAACTTTAGAAACAGTTTGTCAGTATCCACAAAATAACTTGCTGCGATTTTGATTAGGATGTGTTGCGTCTATAGATCAAGTTGGGAAAAAACTGAAATTTTGACAAAACTGAGTCCTCTTATCCATGAACATAGAACATCTCACCGTTAGTTTTTCTTTGATCTCTCATCAAAGTTTTATAGTTTTCCTCATATAACTCTTATACATATTTTGTTAGACTTACCGTTAAATATTTCATTTTTAAAATTTTGTTTTTAGGTCCTAATTAAGTGGTAATGTTTTAACTTCAAGTTCTACTTGTTTATTGCTGATATATAGGAAAGTGACTAATGTTCATATATTTACCTTGTATCCTGCAATCTTGCTATAATTGCTTATTAGGGTTTTTTTTGTTGTTGATTTTTTTGCTGGATTTTCTACAGAGACAGTCATCATCTGTAAACAAAGACTGTCTTATTCCTTTCTCCCCAATCTGTAGACTTTTTATGTCCTTTTCTTGTTTTATTAATTAGCTAGAGCTTCCGGTACAATGCTGAAAAGCAATGGCAAGAAGAGACACCCTTACCGTGTTCCTGATCTTAGCAAGAACAAGTTTCTCTCCATTAACGATAATGTTAGCTGTTGGTTTTTGTAGATGTTGTTTATCAAATTGAAGACGTTTCTCTCTATTCCTAACTTGCTGAGAGTTTTTAATCATAAATGCATTTTAGATTTTGTCAAGTGATATGATAATGTAATTTTTCTTCTTTAGCCTGTTGATGTGATGGATTACATTTACTGATTTTCAAATATTGAACCAGCCTTGGATACCTGGGATAAATCCCTCTTGATCATGGTGTATCATTCTTTGTATATATTGTTGGAGTTGATTTGCTAATACTTTGTTGAGGATTTATGTATCTTGGTTCATGAGAGGTGTGTGTGTGTGTGTGTGTGTGTGTGTGTGTGTGTGTGTGTTTCCTTCTAATGTCTTTGTCTAGTTTTAGTGTTAGTTGTAATGCTGGCTTAATAGAATGAGTTAGGAAGTATTCTCTCTGATTCTGTCTTCTGGAAGAGATTGTAGATATTTGGTGTAATTTTGTCCTTAAATGTCTGGTAGAATTCACCAGTAAACCCATCTGGGGCTGGTGTTTCCAGTATTCATTACTCAATATCTTTAATAGATTTAGGCTTATTCAGATTGTCTCTTTCTTCTTGTGTGAGTTTTGGCAGATTGTATCTTTTAAAGAATTGATCCATTTTGTCAGAGTTATAAAATTTGTGGGCATAAAGTTGCTCATATTTTTTGATTTTCCTTTTATTTTATGTGAAATCTATAGTAATGTCCCTTTTTTCATTTCTGTATGAGTAACTTGTGTTTTTTGTTTTGTTTCCTTTTGTTTTTTGTTTTTTGTTTTTTCCTTAGTCTGGTTAGAGACATACTTATTTTATTGATCTTTTCAAAGAAAGAGCTTTTGGTTTCATTGATTTTTCTTTATGCATTTACTCTTTTCAATTTCATTTATTTCTTTGCTAATTTTTTTCTACTGTTTAATTGGATTTACTTTGTTCTTGTTCTATCCCAAGGTGGAGGCTTAAATTATTGGTTTTAGATCTTCTTTTCTGAAAGCACATTCAGTGCTATAGATGTTCTTCTAAGCACTGCTTTTGCTGCATTCTACAAATTTTGATGAGTTGTATTTACATTTTCATTTAGTTTAGGACCTATATATTTTTAAATTTCTACATCCAACATGGGGCTTAAACTCATGACCCTGAAGTCAAGAGTCACCTGCTCCATCTACTGAACCAGCCAGGTGCCCCCTAGTTAAATTCCTCTTGCGAATTCTTTCTTGACCGATGTGTTATTTAGAAAAACGTGTGTTGTTTGGGGTGCCTGGGTGGCTCAGTCGGTTAAGGGTCCCAACTTCAGCTCAGGTCATGATCTCCCGGTTCATGAGTTCAAGCCCCACGTCAGGCTCTGTGCTGACAGCTCAGAGCCTGGAGCCTGCTTCGGATTCTGTGTCTCCCTCTCTCTCTGTTCCTCCCCTGCTCATGCTCTGTCTGTCTCTCTCTCAAAAATAAATAAAGATTAAAAAATTTTAGAAAAATGTGTGTTATTTAATCTCCAAGTATTTGGGATTTTCCAGCTATCTCTTTGTCATTGATTTCTAGTTTAATTCTATTGTGGTCTGAGAGCAGAGATTGTATTTCTATTCTTTTTAGTTTGTTAAGGGAGTTTTATGGCCCAGAATTGGTCTAGTTGGGTGAATGTTCATGTGATCTTGAGAAGAATGTCTAATCTGCTGTCGTTAGATGGAAAGTCTATCAATGCCCATTATACCCCGTTGACTGGGTATATCTGCCTGCTGGACCTGTCCATTTTTGATAGAGGGATATTTAAAGTCTCCAACTATAATAGTAGATTTGTCTATTTCTCTTTTCAGTTCTTTCACTTTGCCTTGTTTTGATACTCTGTTGTTAGGCATATGCATGTAAAAGATTATGTCTTTTGGAAGTACTGACCCCTTTTCTATTTTGTAATGCCCCTCTTTATCCCTGATCTTTTTTTTTTTTTTTTTTTACTTTGAAGTGTGTTCTGTCTGAAATTAATATAGCTACTCCTGCTTTCTTTTGATTAGTACTAGCATGATATATCTTTCTCTGTGGATTTACTTTAAATCTATATGTCTTTATATTTGAGGTGGGTTTCTTACAGATAACATAGAGTTTGGGTCCTGTTTTTCAGTCTATTCTGATATCTGCCTTTTAATAGGTGTATTTAGACCATTGATGTTTGAAGTGATTATTGATATAGTTGATTTATATCTGCCATATTTGTTAATGTTGTATATATGTTGCCCTTGTTCTTTGTTCCTATTTTTGTCTTCCAAGTTTTTTTCATTCTTTCATGGTTTTTAATTGAGTATTTGACCTGTGTCCATTTTCACTTCTTTCCTAACATATTGGTTATACTCCTTTTCAGACTTGTTTTAGTGGTTGCTCTGTAGTTTGCAGTATACATTTATATCTAATTCAAGTCCACTTTCAAATGACACTATACTATTTCACAGGTAGTGCAAGTACCATATATACCAATAAAATAATCCCAATTTTCCCCTCCCATCCCTTGTATCATTGCTGTCATTTATTTCACTTCTATATATGTAAGTATATCAAGACATAAACATACATAATCAAATAAATTGCTGTTATTTTGAACAGTTATCAGTTATATCAATTAAGAATTAAGAAATAAATGTTTTATTTTACCTTCACCTATTCATTCTCCAATGCTTTTCTTTATGTAGATTCAGATTTCTGTACTTTATCGTTTTCCTTTTCTCTGAAGAACTTCTTTAACATTCCTTGCAAGGCAGGTCTAATGGCAACCGAGTCTCTCAGTTTTGCTTGTCTGAGAAAGGCTTTATTCCACCCCCCACCCCCCACTTTTGAAGGGTAATTTTGCAGGGTACAGAATTCTAAGTTGGTTTTTTTCTCTTACACTTCAAATATTTTATTCTACCTTCTTCCTGTTTGCATGGTTTCTGAGGAGGAATCAGAGGTGATTCTTATCTTTGATCCTCTAGAAGTTAGAGTGGTCTTCCTCCCCACCCCCCCTTTATTTGGAGATTTTTTTTTAAGTATTAATTTTATGTAGTTTGAATATGATATGCCTAAATGTAACATTTGCTGCTTACCCTGCTTGGTGTTCTCTGAGCACCCTCAACCTGTGGTGTGGTATCTGACATTGATTTGGGGAAATGCTCAGTCTTATTATTCAAATATTGCTTGTGTTCCTTTTACTTTCGGTTCCATCGAATATCCCCACTGAACATATGTTTTACCTTTTGCAGTTGTCTTGCAGTTCTTAGATACTCTGTCCTGATCTTTTCACTTTGCTTTTCAGTTTGGGACGTTTCTATTGTTATATCAATCCTCAAACTCAGAATTCTGTAAAAATTTTTTTTTTATGTTTTATTTATTTTTGAGAGAGAGACAGAGTGTGGGTGGGGGAGGAGCAGAGAGAGAGGGAGACACAGAATCCGAAGCAGGCTCCAGGCTCTGAGCTGTCAGCACAGAGCCCGACGTGGGGCTCGAACTCACAGACCGTGAGATCATGACCTGAGCCGAAGTCGGACACTCAACTGACTGAGCCACCCAGGCACCCCCAAACTCAGAGATTCTTTCCTCAGTTTTTTCCAGTTTTCCAATGAACATATCAGAGGCATTCCTAATTTCTGTTATGTTTTTGACTTGTAGCATTTTTTTTCATTTTTTCTTATTTCCATCTTTCTTCTGTTATTCATCCTTTCTTGTGTGTTGTCTACTTTTTCCATTAATGCCCTTAGCATATTAATTGTGGTGTTTAAAAATTTTTGGTCAGAGTGGTGCCTAGGTGGCTCAGTTGGTTAAGCATCAAACTCTTGATTTTGGCTCAGGCCACGATCTCACATTTTTTTTGAGTTTGAGCCCTTCGTTGGGCTCTGCACTGACAGCACGGAGCCTGTTTGGGATTCTCCCCCTCTCTGCCCTCCCCACCCACTCTCAAAATAAATAAATAAACTTAAAAAAAACCCAAACAACCAAACACTTCTTGGTCAGATAACTCCTGACATATTTGAGTGTAGTTCTGATGCTTGTTCAGTCCTTAAAGCTGTAATTTTTGCCTTTCGGTATGTCTTGAAAGTTTTTCTTTTTTCTTTTTTAATTTTTTTAATGTTTTTATTTATTTTTGAGACAGAGAGAGACAGAACATGAGCAGGGGAGGGGCAGAGAGAGAGGGAGACACAGAATCTGAAGCAGGCTCCAGGCTGTCAGCACACAGCCTGACACGGGGCTCTAACTCACGGACTGTGAGATCATGACCTGAGCTGAAGTCGGACGATTAACCGACTGAGCCACCCAGGCGCCCCTTGAAAGTTTTTCTTGAAAGGTAGACATAAAGTACCGGGTAAAAGGAATTGTGGTAGGGGCGCCTGGGTGGCTCAGTTGGTTGAGTGTCCGACTTTGGTTTAGGTCATGATCTCACGGTCCGTGGGTTCAAGCCCCGTATTGGGCTCTGTGCTGTTAGCTCAGAGCCTGGAGCCTGCTTCCGATTCTGTGTCTCCCTCTCTCTCTCTGCCCTTCCTCCATTCACACTCTGTCTCTCAGAAAATGAATAAACGTTAAAAATAAGTAAATAAGTAAATATATATATATATGTATATATATACACATGTATATATGTATGTGTATATATAAATCTATAATGAGTGAGCATTTATATTTATATAAATATAAAAAATACGTGTGTGTGTGTGTATATATATATATGTGTATATATATATATGCACACATATATATACATACATACATACAGAGAAAGAAATTGTGGTAAATAAGCCTATAGTTGATGGGATGGTAAGGTACAGGGGAGGAAGTGTTTTATAGACTGATGATTAGGTCTCAGTGGTTTGGTGAGCCTGTGCCCCTGGTCTGTGAACTTCATCAGTGTTTTTCAGAACCCCCCCCCCCAACACACATCTTGGGGCAGGATGGCTAAAAGTGGGGTGAAGTGTATTTTCCTTCCCCCAGTTAGGTATGAATCTGGTAAAATAGCTTCTCCTGAAACTAGGCCTTGTTAAGAACAGAGTGCTCTGGTATATTTAAAAATGGTTAGTTCCCTCCCTTCCTCTGCCTGAAGCAGGAGGAGGTTTTTCTCCTATATTCACCCCTTAGAGCTCCTGCAGGTAGAACTCACAAAATTATGACTTGGTCCCTCTGGAGTTTTTAACTCAGACTTGTCCACCCTGAGCCTGAGGCAGTTTGTCAATTGCATTTTTTTGTTTTGTTCCTGGTGTGGTTCCCACCATGTGTCTGTTGGTGGGTTTCTGTTCTGAGAAGTTGCAGTTCTCCGAATCTGCCTGTCTTTCTCTCCACTTTGGGGGATAGCAGTTTTGCCCTGTGACCTCAGTTCTCTGACAGATCTAAAAAGAGTTGTTGACCTTTCCATTGTTTTTCAGCTTTTTACTTGTTGTCAGGATGGAATGGTGACTTCCTAAGCTCCTTCCGTGCCAGACCAGAAACCAGAACTTGGAAATATTTATATTTTTATCTGTCAGCTTCAAATGTGGGAAATTAAAGAAATGGTGGTGGACTAGAAGGGGATCATCCACAATCTTGCTAACAAAGGCAACCAGTGTTATTCTGACATTTGTCCCCCCCACCCCACCCCCTTGTCAGTGCATTTTCTTTTCCTTATCCGAGTGAGATTATACAGTTTGGCTATCTATGATCATAAGATCATCAAACCCAAAACTGAACTGGATGTCCTCTTCCCTAAACTTTTCTTATGTTGTCTGGATCATCTCAGCATCCACCTTCACGTACCATACCAGGACCTGGGAGCTGTCTCTCTCTTCCCTCGCATCCGCTCATACTCTTAAATCATGACAGTTACATTTTCTGAGTATTTTTGGTTGTCTCTTTCTCTCTCTTCTCTTGCCACTTTTCCGGGTCAAAGCCTTCATTGATTTATCTCTGAACTATGCAATAATAGAGCCTGTCTCCAGCATTATCTCCCTCAATTCTGTGCAGATGTCACTTAGATGATACATTTAAGATGCCTCTCTGACCATGCAACTTCCCTACTTAAAGCCTTTGAAACCCTTCAGTGTTCCTCATTCCCTTTCAGATAAATCCAAGCTCCTAAGCATGGCCCATGTATCTGTGGCCACACCCCCTGCCAGATTTAGCCCCTGATACTCCCTGTCCAGTATCACTGACATCCTTACAGCTCCCCCTCCCCCCCTTCCCCCTCACCACTGGGGATGTTTTCTTGTTCATGTGCCTCACGCAGGCTCCCTGCTTCGAGCGCCTGTTGTCTTTCACTGTCTTTCCCTCGTCAGTGCCTACTCATTTATTCAGGCCGGTCAGCTCCTCCTCTAACTGCCTGACCCCCCTGTTCCGAAGCTGGGTTTCTGGGTGCAAATCTCTGCCATTAGCTTTCCTTCCATTCGTTTATTCATGCCACCATCTAATCAACAACATCGTGTGAGGCAGAATTTTAAGCTCTGGGACATAGCAGACGATTTTAACAAGTTCCTTCCCTAAAGGAGCTTACATTCCAGTGAAGGGAGATACACGATGATGAGTAAAAATATATGTCATAGGTGATAATGCTATGATGATAAATAGAGTAAGAGGAATGGAATGGAGAAGAGGCTCCTATTTAAAGGACATAGGGAAGCCTTCAGTGATGATGGGGCCTTAGAGCAGAGACCTGATGGAAGTGAGAGTGAGCCATGCACACGTGTGGAGACACCTGCAGATGAACATGCTTAGTGTGTTCCGTGATCGGCGAGGAAGGCAGTGTGCTTAAGGTGGAATGAGTGAGGGAGAGCGGGTGGAAGGTGACATCAGAGAGTTAATGCCAACCAGGTTATGAGGAGGAACGTAGGCCATTAGGAGGACTTTGGCTTTTGGCGTTTACTCTGAGACCAGAAGCCCAGGAGGCCTTTGTGCGAAGAAGGGACAGGATGTGGCTGTGTGCTAAGAAGACCCCTCTGATTCCTGGGGTAGTGCTGGAAAGGGGCAGAGGCATGGAGACGGTTAGAAGGGATCGCTGTCGTAGTCCAGATAATAGGGGACGGGGGCTTGGACTGATCACAGAGAGCCAGGGGAGGCAGCAGGAAGTGATTGGGTTTTGGATATGTGTTGAAGGTAGAGCCAACAGGATTTATAAAGGATTCCATACGGGGTAGGAGGAAAAGACGGGAATCAAGGTTGACTTTTGAGTTTTGTTCTGAACAGCTAGAAAGACAAAATTGCTATAAAATGGGAAGGTGGCAGGAGAGTTTTAGATACAAGTTGAAACAACCTATCAGGCCTCCGATTGGAGATGCTGAGTAGGTAGCTGGAGGTGTGCATCTGGACTCCAGGGGACAGGACTGAGCTTGAGATGTCACCCTGCAAGCTGACAGGATAAGGATAAACTGCATAGTCCGGATTTGTTGATATTTCTTTTTATTTATTTATTTATTTATTTATTTTAACATTTATTCATTTTTGAAAGACAAAGAGAGACAGAGCGCAAACGGGGGAGGGCTGGAGAGAGAGGGAGACACAGAATCTGAAACGGGCTCCAGGCTCCGAGCTGTCAGCACAGAGCCCAACACGGGGCTCGAACTCACTCACGGACCGCGAGATCGTGACCTGAGCGGAAGTCGGCCGCTCAACCGACTGAGCCAGCCAGGTGCCCCAGGAAATGTTGATATTTCAAAAGTGTGGAATTAGATGGGACAGAAGACAGGAGAGATGACTGAGTCCTGGAATATTCCAAACTGTAGAGGCCAGTGTGACCCAGGGGACCCAGCAAAGGATGCTGGGTGGTGAGGTCACAGGAGAACCAGAGAGAGCAAGAGCAAGTGAAACAGGTGTTTGCAGCGGGAGGGAGTGATGACCCGTGTCCTGTGTTGCACATAGGCCAGATGAGATGAGGCCAGCGTATTGAAGGTCCGTTTATGTAACTGTATGAGCCTTCTTCGTTTGGCTGAGAACTCACCGGAAGCAGGGGCGCGTACAGCTCTGACTTGGGTGGGACGCAGATGCTGTTGAACAGCTGTTTTCCTCAGGCTGGTTCTCTCCCTACCTCTGAGCTCCAGTCTCATCTGTAAAATGGGGAAGGTTTCCATTGAGTCACTGTGAGGATCCCGCGAGAGCTTCCAGATGAAGCGCTAAGCGTGGTCGCTTCCGTGTATTAAGCGCGTGACGGTTGCCGTCATGAACTTAGCGTACCTGGCGCAGCGCCCCTCCCCGTTGAGAAGCGTTTGTCAGATGCACCAGTGGGTTGCCCGTTTGTCTGACTGTTCCGTTCGTGGCGTCCCCCTTGGTGCCGGTGAGGTGTTAACGTGGCGCTTTCTGGGTTTCCCTGGGATGCAGCGCTGATCCGCAGACAGCGGATTCCGGAGGCCAGAGGGCGAGACGTCCTCGGGGCGGGGCCGCTGCCATGGAGCTCCCCAGCTATGGCCGGCAGCTGCTGCAGCAGCTCTACACCCTGTGCAAGGAGCAGCGCTTCTGTGACTGCACCATTTCCGTTGGCACCATCTACTTCCGGGCCCACAAGCTCGTCCTGGCCGCGGCCAGCCTCCTGTTCAAAACCCTGCTGGACAACACCGACACCATCTCCATCGACGCGTCTGTGGTGAGCCCCGAGGAGTTTGCCCTCTTGCTGGAGATGGTGTACACTGGCAGGCTGCCTGTGGGCAAGCACAACTTCTCCAAAATCATCTCTTTAGCCGACAGCCTGCAGATGTTCGACGTGGCCGTGAGTTGCAAAAATCTTCTCACCAACCTCGTAAGCTGCTCCGTTCAGGGCCAGGTGGTGCGGGATGTCTCCGCACCGTCCTCAGAGTCACTCAGGAAGGAGCCCGAGAAGCCCGAGGTGGAAACCCTTTCCCCCGAGGGTGCTGCAGAGCCTCGTTGTTCCCCGGAGGATTCTGCCCCTCCGGGGGGCCCTGTGAAAGCCGAGACCGAGGAGGCGGTCCATACGGTCGCACAGGAGATGAGCGTGGGTCCTTCCACCGCCCAGGAGATTCCGGGGAATGCAGACGCCCCGGTGGAGACTCCTCGTACGGCTGAAGTTTGTTCCCCCTCCCCTGCCGGACAAGCCTTTAGTGCGGCGAAGGAGGCGAGCACGGAACCAGGTAACGTTCGCGTAACAGTTGTTTTGTGATCCGTCCCTCTGTTGTCAGTTACTATGTTCAGTGACTCTTGCGGAGTTTTTGTTTCTTTTTTTTTAAGTCTGTTTATTTATTTTTGAGAGAGAGAGAGAGTGAAGGGGAGGGGCAGAAGGAGAGGGAGAGAATCCCAGGTAGGCTCCGGGCTGCCAGTGCATAGTGACCCCGGGGCTCGAATTCAGGAAATGTGAGATCGTGACCTGCGTGAAACCAAGAACCGGACGCTCAACCCACGGAGCCACCCAGGCGCCCCAGGAGTTCTTTTGTTTCAGTGATGAATTTACTGAAGACCACTGCTAGATAGGCAACCAAAATCCAATCCAGTCCCACACAAAATCCGAAGCAAAACTCCTCCTGGGGCATTCTTCTTTTAAAAGTGTTTGTGTTTTTGAGTGTTGGAAGTCTGAAGATGAACTACAGAGCAGAAAAGCAATACTGAAATAGTGATGTATCAGTTTTGATGTCTACCCATTATTCTAACCAGGATGAGGCTGGCACAAAGGAAGAAGCTGTAAGAGACACTGTTCTTTGTTACCCATAACTGATGTGTCAGGTGTCAGTTATAGATGCAGTATGTGCCCTAAAGGTCATCAGCTTAAACTTTTAAAAATCACTTCAAATGATGAATCACTGATTTTTTTTTTTTATTATGTTTTGTTTTGCGCTCAGAGTATGAGAGGAAACGCCATCAGCTGAATTTTCTTCTAGAAAATGAAAGTATCTTCTCTGATGCACTCTTGGTTACCCAGGACGTTTTAAAAAGACTAGAAGAATGTTCAGAAATTAAAGGTGCACAGGAGGAGGTAGGTCCTGCGAGTTTTGTTTGTTTGCTGGTGTCCAGTGTTCTCTGGACACCAGATCAGCCTTCCATATGGGGCAGAACAATGAAAATGCAAAATACCTCGGGTCTCAATTTTTTCAAACTTAAATTTTTTTGACATTTAGTCTCTAAAGAGCCGTCTTGCAACAGTACTAGGCAATGTGCTTTCAAAACCTGAATCCCAGCTTTCAACCAGTTTTGATCCAGGATGCTTAACTGATCATACCATTTCCTCCTGATTAATCAAGGGTAAAATGAAGCAGAGGGTAGTCATGGATAACCCCAAATCAAGATCAAATGATAAAAACCAAAGCAGAACAACAAGAAATACTCAAAACGTGGCACGTCAAGGATTTAATACAAACCTTACATGGTAAACTGTAGTCAGTGTTTAGGAATACGGTAGCCATTTTCAGACACAAAACAGTAATGGTGAACATTTATTGAGTACTTAATATGCTACACTTGGGACACATGTTATCACATTTAATTCTGACAGAAATCACCAGGGTGGATTTTACTCTTTTCTAGCCCCATTCTATGGAAGAGAAAACAGTCTCAAGGAGGTAATATAACGTGGCCAAGGTCACAGAGCTCGTAGGACTGAGCAGTAATTCAGACCAAACCACTTTGACTTCAGAGCTAGCTGTTCCTTTGCACACTGGGTTTTACTGCCAATAGGGTAAAAATGATACACATTTGTCATGTATGTATAAATGTTTAAGAATTGCCCGGCAGAAAACCGCCCAATGGCTTATCATGCTCTTTTTCTTAGCTGACCTTTTCTCCTTTTCAGTATCTTGGTGAGATGCATCCCCACCTGTGGGCTTCCCACTACCTGATTCCTCAGATCTTGAACCTACAGGATTGATTCCACGGCCACTTTAGAACTCCTCGTGCTTCTCTCTTCACCCAGCCGTGCCTCCCGTGCTGAGAGGGGCTGGCACAGCCAGCGGGCACTGTGCCTGCAGGCTCATCTGAGGGGTGGAGTGGGGTGGGGGAGGCCTCCCATGTTGCTGTTAGTTACCATAATCCAAGCAGTAAATGTCTTCTACTATTTAAGTATTTCCCCGATTCATAGCAAGTTACTTTAAAAAAAAAAAAAAAAATTCAAGGTCAAGTATTTATTTTGACCGTGGTTAATCAGTAGTTGGCTGTAAATTATTTTCTTGAGAGAGAAGCTTTTTATAAGACTGGGTTAACCCTGATGACTCTGGTAGGGAGGTTACAGATTGGTATCTTAGTACAAATCCTTGGTATTCTTTGTACCGATTATGTTGAAGGACATTATGATTTTATATTTTTGCACTTGGATGTTCTCTTAACTGTTCGGTGTATCATTTTTGTCACTAGTTTGTTACCTTGATAGCTTATAGACACATCTCTTCATTTGTTCTCTTAGGACTTCCTCTCCATTTAATTTTGGTTATGGAGGAGCAAGAGCATCCCTTAGACCAGCAACACCCAAATTTTTAGTGTTGCCTGTGGACGGACTTGCTTGAACTGTGTGTTAAGCATTTTTTTCTAACACTGGTACCTAAAATGTGCGGTAAATAACAAATGCTCAAGAAATTTTTGCTGTACGTGGTTTCATTCAACATTTTTTCCCCTCCTGATTCTTGTCCTAATCTTTTGATGACAGTAACATTAATAATACTTGGAAAGAACACTGATTCACTGTTGGGGATCATTATAGGCTTATGTTATTTTTTCTCAGTTTTAGAGATGAGAGTAAGAGCTCTACAAATCACTTGGTGGCTGTATTTAAAACTGAGTCTGTTATAGTCCATAATAAACCTTTCAGTTACAGAAAGAAAAAGAAAAATGGCTAAAGAGCATCAGATTAAATTAAAATATAGAGTTGGTGAAGTGCTGCTTTGTACTTAGGCCCTGTACTTCTGTCTCACTTTTTTTTTTTTTATTTTTTTTTTATTTTTTTTTAATTTTTTTTTTTAACGTTTATTTATTTTTGAGACAGAGAGAGACAGAGCATGAACGGGGGAGGGGCAGAGAGAGAGGGAGACACAGAATCGGAAGCAGGCTCCAGGCTCTGAGCCGTCAGCCCAGAGCCCGACGCGGGGCTCGAACTCGCGGACCGCGAGATCGTGACCTGAGCTGAAGTCGGACGCTTAACCGACTGAGCCACCCAGGCGCCCCTCTGTCTCACTTTTTTAATGTTTATTTATTTTTGAGAGATAGAGAGTGTGAGCGGGGGAGGGGCAGAGAGAGAGGGAGACACAGAATCCGAAGCAGGCTCCGGGCTCTGAGCTGTCAGCACAGAGCCCGACACGGGGCTTGAACCTGCGAACCAGAGATCATGACCTGAGCCGAAGCCGGACGCTTAACCGACTGAGCCACCCAGGTGCCCCATCTGTCACTTATAACTTCCCTTTAGACAGGTTTATTAAGGTATGATTGACATACAGCAAGATGTATGTATTTAAAGTGTGCAGTTTGATAAGTTTTAAAACCTGAAACCATCACCACAAGCAAGATATTGAACATATCCATCACCCTTAAGTTTACTTATGCCCTTGGTCATCCCTTCTCCCTTCTCCCCCCCTCCCCCCTTTCAACTTACCCATCCCTGGGTGATAGTGACCTGCTTTCTCTCTGTAAGTGAATTTGTATTTTCTAGAGTATTATATACAAATGGAGTCATATAGTCAATATATATTCTTTTTGGTCTGGCTTCTTGCATTCAGTATAATTCTTCTGGGGTCTATCCATGTCATTGTATGTTTATTCCTTTTTTATGCCCTAGCAGGGTTCCAGTGTGGATATACAATTATTTTATTCAGCTCTCCCGTTTGCTAGTGTTGTGCTCTCAAACAACTTAATCTCTATAAACGTTAATTTCTTAATTTGTAAAACAGGAATGTTATCACCTACATTACAGGATCGTTGTCAAATTAATAAAGACTATTGATGTAAAACTCACACTAAAACGTCGGGCACATAGAAAGAGCTCAGTTGGTGGTGACTGCTGTTGTTTGTTTTTACATCAACTCTCTATTTTTAGGCCTAGTTGACTTTGAAACCCGTTTTTTACTTAATGCCTTATAATATCCTCGTTCCATGGTCGTTTTCTCTGACACATGGGATGGATCGCTGTTTCTTTAAGCTTAATTTGCAAGTCATGCTTTCAAATAGGTACCATTACCCGCCTGGAAGTACCTTCCTGAACTGCAGGCGTAGCGTCTTGTACAAAGCCATCGGTCTCTAGGACAATGGGTTCAGTGTATGTAAAAATTATCCGGTGTACTTGTTAAAACTTACACCTCCAAACCTCATTTCCAGAGGGTCTGATTCTTAGGTTGTGGTAGAGTTTGGGGAATCTACGTCTTTAACAGGCTCCCCGTTTTGCTGCTTTGGTATCTGTAGACCACATTTCTCGGAAGCACTGTCAGAGAAGTTCATGGCTCACACAATTCTTCATGTATGATGCAGATGTCACAGTGTGCTGCTGCCTCTCAGTGATTTGAGGGCCCACCAAGCACACATTGTTCCCAAGTGTTACTCTTTGCTTACCCCCGATTCAGCAAATATTTACTGAGCAGCTGGTAAGTGCCAGGCATTGAGCTGGTTGCTAGGAAAAGAAAAGGAAATAAGACTGGATCCCTATCCCTATAGCAAAGAAGTCCTGCCACACGTGTAATTATTTTTTTGGAAGTCCCCAAACTATGGGAATCCCCAGAAGGCCTCAGTATTGAAAGCACCTGCAGACGGTTCACTTGAAACATCAGTCTGCATTTCAGCTACAATCGTAAAGGTTGGGAGTTTGTTTGTTATTTTTCTGTTTAAACATTTTTAGCTCCCAAGGAGCTTTGAATGCTTTTTGTTGTTGTTATTTGGTTAATCAGCATAACATTAAGAAGACAGCTTAACATTAAAAATAATCTGTGCTTGGATGTGTAATTTTGAGGCTTGTTAAGGCTTGTGAGCATTCTGTTGAGATGGACCAGCCTGTTCCTTTTCTGAAACACAGATACAGGGTGTGCAACCGGCCTGGACTGGGTTTCAGGAAGACACCATCAACTAGTGTCCTGATTATTCTCTTTCCTGAGATACATGATGAAAGGTGGCAAAGCCATTCCCCGAGCGGTGATTGCGGCAACATGAGAGGAGGCCGGGCTGCTTGGGTTGTGTGCAACCGAAGCCAAAACTGATTAAGGAGAAATCTCTTGGGTGCTGGGATGGGAAAGTGGCTTCTGCCTGTCTTTATCTCAGTGTAATATTGCTGCCCATTAGAAAAAGCAGATCCTGACCTTAACAGGCTTTCTGGCTGAGCTGAGCAAAACCTCTGTTTAAAGGCAAGCTCATATTTTTTTTCAGCTGTAATGCAGGAACTTTTAATTGTCTTTTTTCTTTATTCCTAGCCATGTCCCTGCTTTTAATTAGTTGTGTATATAGCAGAGTGAATCTATGACTAGAATAAGGAGATAACTTCTACTATTGATTTCCTTGCTGTTTGATCCACTTTTCTCCTAAAGTTCTAGAAAGACTCCCAAAGCTTAAGATCTAGTAGCATTTTTTTCTCCTTCAACTTTGTTTCAAAGGCAAACAAATCTCCCATGTGAATGTGATGTTTTCAAACATGTCACTACTTTGGAGGTTTGTCAAGAAGTGCAGGTCTGTGTCTTGTGGACTGTGTTCACTGACATTGTAGGGTGACCCTGTTGAGAAGTTAATAGGATTCATTTTAAAGGCCTATGAGAAATGAAAATAAGTTGTTGTTTTTCCAAAGCTTCTCTCTGCAAATTATTAAGTCTAAGATATGCAGCCATAGGTAGAAGGGCTATTGGTTTTATGGCAAGGGAATTTCATGCAGTTAAACAAGTATTTATTAAGCACCTACTGTGTACCAGTCTATATACAAATCATCGGTACCAGGAGGAATGCTACGGATGGTCAAGATATGACCCAGTGTTCAAAGTGATTCTAGTAAGTCCAGTACAATGCAGTGTAAACGGATTTGGTTATACTCAAAATCTGGGAGTTGGAACTATGAAAAGGGTTCCAGGTCAATGGAATCAGCTCAGTGTTTCCTCCAGGGAACTCTACTTCCTGGCCATGCAGCCTTGGGCAGGTTACCTCACCTCTCTGACTCATTTAAGTAGTTGTAGAAGTAATGCCCCCTAGGACTGATGTGAGGGGTTAAGGAGACGGCATATATGCACAGTGTCTGGGATGGTGTTGAGCTCGTGTGGTCTGTATCATTAGTGCCGTCATCTGGCTCGGCATTCAAGGGAGGAGTGAGTGAACAAGAATACAGCGTAGCTCAAACAGACCCAAAGGCAGTAGGCAGACAGTTGGGAAAAATAAGTAAATTCAATTAAAAGACCTTCGTACAAGGCAAAGATTAAATTTTTAAAAGGAAACTGTCCCATCTTTAAATCTACTGACCTGTAATTCGTTCATAAATCAAAGTACTCTGTGAATACATGTGTGACCATAAATTGATATGAATTTATTGAAGTACCTTTAACTCTAAGAATCCAAGGAATTCCAAGTGTATGGTTAAAGAGCAAAACTCGGTTTTGGGTTCATCTCTCAGAGTTCTGGTACACGATAGCCATAAGTGAACCTCAGTCTGCCGCAGTATGTGACACCCTCTGTTCGGGCAGATACGCTATTTCAGAAAAGGGCTCACCGCACGGCGGAGCCCCAGGCAGCTTCGGAGGCTGATGGAGTAACAGTTAAAATGCTGGCTCTGGTGCCAGGTCCCCAGTAGGTTCTGGAAGAAAGAGCAAAGAGCAGGGCTGTCCAGGCTCCCTCCTGGCCCTTTCATCAGCCCACCCCTGCTCATCTTCCCAGATGGTCACACCCTAGCGTCACTGCTGAGCAATGAAGTTAACAAATGTTTTAATTTCACTGCTGAGCAGTTCTGCCGAGGAGGAGACAGCAGAGAGGATAATGAGAAGCACATCAGATGCCACCATTGATGAAAGCTTTTCTTCCCCACCGGCTCATGTGATAATGCCCGACAAATTGGATACTGGAGAGAGGTGGATTCGGGATATTCAGAGAGCTTCGGGTGAAAGAACGCCGGCTTCGGATAGAAGAGGACGGCTAAATGCTGTATCGGTTAAGATGCATCGAAGAAAGAGTGGAAGGAAAGTGAAAACGAAGAGGGAGAAACCCGTTAGTTATAAGGGCATTAGCACTGAGTGGGTCTGTGTTAGTTATTTGTTGCCCTGTAACAGATTAACATTTAGCAGTTTAAAAGAGCACACATTTATGACCTCGCCGTTTCTGTTGGTCAGGAATCTAGGCATACCTAGCCGAGCCCCTGGCTCGAGGTGCCTAGGAGGTCTGTGTCAGGGTGCATCAGCCAAGGCCGCAGACAGCCCCTGCCTGGGCTGGGTTGGAGTAGGGGTGGGGAGTGTCTCGTTCTAAGTACACCCACGTGACTGTTGGCAGGGTTCTGAAGACTGACTTCCAAGCCCGCTCACTGAGTGTTGGCCGGAGACATAGTTCCCGCCACGTGGGCCTCTCCATAGGGCAGCTCACAAAACGGCAGCCTGCCTCGAGAGCCAAGACGGACAACACCCACATAGACGAGACGGAAGTCCTAGAAACTTCGCCTCAGAAGTGCCATCCCGTGACCCCTGCCATATTCTTTTCCTTAGAAGCATGTCATCAGTCTCAGCCTGAGGGCACGAATACCTGGTGCCGGGGATATTGCGATCCTTTTAGAGGCTGCCTACCTCCTACTGCCATCAGGGAAAAGGCATTCTCTGAAGAGGTTTTAGGTGGACCAACAAAGGTACAGAAGGCTGAATAAATGTGACTGAAGGGGATTAAGCATACAACTGAGTTGGTATCTCGTTTGTCTCTTGTTATTAAAATAGAGACAAGATGAGTTACTTCAGGTTCTTGGAAGTTACTTAATTCACTTAATATGGATTCCTAAACTGGGTTTTATCTGAATTTACTTTTGTACCTGACTAAAAATCCTAGGAACCTTGTCTTTCAAGTTTAACTTGGCTTTCTACAGCCATTCTGTGATCAGAAAGCAAGCTCAAGCAAAGCCAAGAAACACAAAGCCTAACTCGTTCCTAATTCCTGTTTATTTGGGAGGAGGAGAAAAGGATAAACATCTCTCTCAACAAAAATTTTAAACCTGTAATTACTACCAGAATTGATAACTATCTAGATGAATTTAGCAAGTGTAGATTTTCATGAGATCCTTTCATGTTGTCTGTGTGTGTAGAAAACCATAACTTTTTGCTTTCTTGTGCAAAAACTCTTCTTTTATAGTATCGACACTAAAAATCATCAAAGGTAGGTTATAGTTTTGCCAACTAGAAATACAAAGGCTATGCACGTGAAATTAACTTTCGGTTCCTTATTTTTAAAAGTAAACCCATGATTGCTAAAATAGAAATATTAACCCTTCTTTCCAGTTGGCCTTCCTCCCGCTGATTTTGTTTTATTTCACCACCAGAGTGGCTGATATTTTAGTACTCCAGGGTTAGAAGAGTCCAGATGGTGGCACTTGGTGCCAAGACCTCTGGAGGATAAGGCGTTTCTGGTGGAAATTGTGCGGCTCTAGACTTAAACGGAAAGCTTCGGATTAGAGAGCTAGCTTTCAGGGGGATCTGCCTAGAGGTGATATAAAAAGTATATGTGTGAGAGCTTTTCCAAAGGGAGAGCATAATGGAAGAAAAAGGACAGAGTTGAGACCAGTTTTTGGTACTGCTGATAGGTAGAAGTTTGGAAGGAAAGCCAGTGAGGAAGGCTGAGAAGGAGGGGTCGGAAAGGCCGGTGCTTATCCACACCAAATGCTTCAGTGTTACAAAGTCAGAGGAGCCCGGGGCCCCTGGGTGGCATCCTACTCTTGATTTTGGTTCGGATCACCATCCCAGAGCCATTGGATCAAGCCCCGTGTCGGGCTCTGTGCTGAGCGTGGAGCCTGCTTAAGATTAATTTTCTCCCCGCACCCCTCTCTGCTCCCCCTTCCTCTCTCCCCGTCTCCCCCACTCAATGTCGTCTCATGCAAGGGACACAGAAATGCCATATACCACAGAAAGGCCAAACAGGCAGGGATCAAACTGGTTAGGGCCTCACTCTCCAAATCCAAAGAGCGTGGGGTTCTTGTGGCCGGCTGATCTCTCTTGTTGGTTACTTGTGTTCACAGACTATAATGGGGTGTCTTGAGGGTGAAGAAGGACGGTCAGCATTCCAGAGAATCCTGGATAAAGTAAGAGATGAGAGCCTGGATGTTCAGACTGTCGTGTCTCTGTTGAGGCTATACCAAGATTCCAATCCTGCAGTAAAGGCAGCGTTGTTACACAGAAAGCCAGAAGACGTACAAGCAGCGCAGCCAAAAGGTAGGAGAAAACCCTGTCCACCCAAGTGGCTTGAGTTTTATTCTGGGAAGATGCTGTCAAGTTTGCTCCAGTGGCTTAGTTGCCATGAAGTGATTTTCCACATCAATTCTGCCCGTAATTCCAGAAGCTGCCTGTTAAATATATACAACCTAAACTTGAGCCTCCATTTCTATCCCCGAGTTAACTAGTCCGACACCTTGAAGTTGGAGCAGACGGTCCGTGTTCTCCTGCCCTTCAAAAAGCCACACGTCCCAGTCAGTGTTCTGACCGCCCAGGTCACGTGAACTGGTTTGCCAGCAGCACTTGCAGCTGAAGTTTCTCTCGCTTGGGTTAGGTACAAAGCAGTGGCCTTGCCAACCAGAAGTTAACCTCTGGCTGGCTCTGCAGCTTTGTGTTTCGACAGATAAATGAAACATTTTTCCTTTCATAGAGTTTAAACAGAATAATAAAGTATTTTCCTCTCCAAAAAGAGATTCTGCATTCGGGCGCTCAAAATAGGCTGAGAATCACTTTCCTATTCCGTTAGATCTCTCTTGACAAACCATGCTGTCATTTTCTTCAAATTGACTAGCTTCTCTGGTGTGTGTCTCTTTCTCCCCCAGGGAGCACAGAGGAGGGGAAGACCTTGTCTGCTCTGTTACTGGAACACAAAGAGGACCTGATCCAGTGTGTCACACAGCTGAGACCCATCCTGGAGTTCCTGGAAACAGCCAAGGAGGAACTCCTAACTGGCGCTGAGAGAAGGGTAACCGTGTCAAGCATTTCTTCCTCCCTCCTGAATCTGCGTAGCACAGTTTTTAACCTCTCTGTGGCACGTAGCATTTTCTCCCTTGCAGTGTTTCTATGCCCGCTGCATAGAAAGCACCCTGAGGTTCACGTTCTTGATCCGCGTCTCTTTGTACCCCCTGCAGCAGCTTGCTGAGGGCCTCGCACGTCATGGCGTACAATTAAACGCTTAGATGTGTGGGTGGGTGCACAGTCCTGCTCCGACTCGGTGAGTTTTTAATATAAAAGTTGCCTCAAAGGTTAAAACGTCCAGGCACATTTGTAATTATTATGACACTTTCCTTCTTTATAGAAAGGGTACACTGTTCATCGGTAGGAAAAAGTGGGGAAACCAGCAAAAACAAAAGAATTCAAATCTGTCACCGTCTCGCCACTCCACGGTGACCACTGCTGACATTTTGGAGCACGTGCCCCTCCGTATTCTCGTTTGAATCACCCAGAGACAGGCTTAGTAGCCAGGATAACCTGGTGTTTCTACTTACTGTACTGCGACTACACTTCGTCCCCGTAAGCTGGATTTTGGTAGCTGCATTGTATTCTGTTTAACGGACACACCATAATCCATTAGTTGTTTGTGGCGGCAGATCTGTTTCCAATTTTTTTTGCCATAATAAATGAGGTGGCAGAGAACATCCTTGCACACACATCTTTGCATACCTCTCAAATTCTTTCCTTCGAGTAATTTCTAAGAAGTAAGATTTTGGAACAGAGAGTGTCAAAATGTTCAGGTGTTTGCTCTCTTTTGCCAAATTGCCCTTCAGAAAGGTTGTGCCAATTTACTCTCCCACCAGCCAGCTACTCAAATCCTCATAAAACTGCTAGCATGACTTCTCAAGTCAACTAGATAACTGTATTTGTTGGTGTTATTGATTTCAACTTTGTGCTAAAAATAGTTTCATATCTGGAAGGAAGGAACAGGGACAGAGCACTTCTGTGGCGTCAGTTCTTAAAACTATGGGAAGTGGCTTATATGTTGGGGAGAGAAAATGTTTAGAAGGTAGTGGTAGAATGGCTGAGCACTGGATTAGTAGTGAAGACTGGCTCCTACCTAGATTCTCTGTTTTCAGTGATCTGAAACTGGAGTTTTTTCATACCAAATGGGAGCAATCTGTAATCTCAAAATTATGTTCTATAAATTCTGTTTCCAAAATTATAACTCCTTTGAATTTCTTAGAGAAAGACAATATACAAAACAAGGTTAAACCTCTGGTTTCTCCTGAGACTTAAAATTAAATGTAATTTCAGGCACTCAGTTTAAGTAAGTTGCCGATAGCTCGAGAAGTACCTGATTCCCTGGTTAGGGATTTCATTCGATTACTCATTCAAACCTTTTCGTTATTAGCTGGATTGAATGTGTCCTTTGAACTGTTTCATTATCTCGGTGAAATAGCATTTATAGGAAGAGCCCAAACGGAGCCGCATTCCCTGCACCAAGACAGACCACGCTATCATTTTCTTCTGTCACTTTCAGTTTACTTGACAGAAAGGACTGAAGGAGAAGAACTTAAATTAGTTCTAAATCGCAAAAACACTTCTTAGAATCGGGGTTCTACCAGAGCTTCATTAAGCTACTTCTTCTCATGAAAATTGAAGCAAAATAATAAAGCAGGAGTGTAGAGGTGAATGTTGATTCGAATCGCCACCGTGTTTTGACATGGTGTGGGGCGTTCACTCAGCCCTTTTGGAACTTTTCCCTGTTACGGGATGATGCTAATCAAGGCACCGTGGCCCTTATCTATCCATACCCTGGGTTCTGTAAGAAATGGTGAATAGAAATGTCTTTACTTCAGGATTGGAAACAGTCACAAGGAGGGTAACCTTACAGTTGTCTTTAACTTACTGCTTACTGTGTGCTGAGGACCTTTGAAACATTCCTCAGCTCTGCCCTCGCGGCAATTCCATGCCGTCATGGATGTTACTCTAGTTTTAGAGATGACGAAACAGGAGCCACCTGGGTGGCTCAGTCGGTTGAGCACCCGATTTTGGCTCAGGTCACGATCTCACGGTTCGTGAGTTCTAGACCCGCACTGGGCTCGCTGCTGTCACACAGAGCCTGCTTCGGATCCTCTATTTCCCTCTCCCCGCCCCTCCCCCACTTGCGCTTTCTCAAAGATAAATAAACATTTAAAAAGATAATAAAATAAAGGTGAAGAAACAGACACTTGAGAAGGTTAGGCAGCTCACCCCAAGACACAGCTGCTGGGTGCCAGTCCTGGAACTCAGGAAGTCTAAGCAAAGCACAGTTCTCTTAACCGCTGGGCATAGTGCTTCCTAATCATACCAATAGCCACTATCGTTTAAAGATCACATGTGTCCTAGAAGTTATGTCGGGCTCTACAAATAGCGACTTCACTTTATAGACTCCTAATAACCGCTGTGCAAGGGCTGTTGTTATTCTCTTCTTCCACAGGTAGGAAGATAAGGTTCACACCGGCAATACACCGGCACACAGGGTCACACAGGCAATACATTTTACGACTGGGGTTCCTACTAGGCCTGTCTGGCTTTAAAGCCTGTACCCACTCTTGACAGTTTCTGGTCGCCTCATTATGTATCAGAGAATTACTTAGGAACTAAGACATAGCAGTGAAATCAGTATGGGTTTTAGATAGAGACACTTTCACTTTAAATTATGATTCATTTAGTAGAAATCTAGTACATATTAGACATTAAACAAAGAGAATGACTGTGTTCTCTACTGACGAGGAACATGACAGCTTAATTTATAACGTATGCACTCCTTTCGTATGTATATAGGTGTTCCTTTCATATACGTAAAACCAATTTGGTTTTATAACTACATTTACTTTTAAATGGGAGTTAATTTGACAATGGCATCCTCTGGCATGCAACTGTGACTGACCTGCTTCACTGTTTCTCCTGAAAGCTAGCATTTTCCCAAAGGAAAGCTCAAAATTTGGTTACTGGGAATCTGTAGATTGTATGTGTTGAAATAATCTCCCACATTATCTATCAGTTTCAGAAGAGCCTAGTTCCACATAGTGAGTCGTAGTCCGTTAGGACTATTTTAATAGGAAAATAGCTGTAAAATAACAGTCATTTGTTTTACTTTTCAACCTTTTGCTGGAACCCTGTGTCCTTTTGACTCAGTAAATCCTCTAGCACACCGAGGAAGAAAAGGGGGCAGAGGTGGGGGCTGACGACTGGAGCTGATGTATGTGCAGAGCTGATAAGAGAGATCGAGAATGCAGAATCCACGAGAAAAACCATCCAGAAGTGCACTTTAAATCCATCATTTCGGAGGCCACAGACTAACGTGTAACTTATCTGGACATTCAAATTGCTATGCAAATAAAGTAAAAGGAAGTAAAATAATAGGATTGCTCTGAAATTGCAGCCTCTTACCGTGGTCATGTACTGTACTGAACAGAGGCTGAAAACCACTGTAACTGTACTCATTAATTTCCAGTCTGTTTCTCAGTGTCTGTGTCTGTGTCTGAACAGATCAGATCTGAAGAACAACGTGAGAGGTCAGCTACCTGCTCTGCCACATAGGCCTCGTGCAGGAATCTTCTCACAAAATGCAAACCACTGGGGGACAAAGAATGTACACAGACCTGCATTTGAGAAGGAAGGATTCTCACAGAGCTGTTTGTTTGGAGAATGCTCGGGATTTGTACTGACACAACACAAAGAAGAGACCATGGGAACAGTGGCACTAGAGACGGCAGAGGAGGACCGGGGACGGGCGCCTCGTCCTTCCGTTTTGCTGGGCTCGCCAGCGGTGTGTTAGATGCACCGCGAATCGCTAGTAACCAGTGTCTGCCCGATTGCTTGCCGCTGCAGGTGATCCTGAATTGCTGCGAGGGCGGGACCCCCAAGGAGACCGTAGAAAAGCTGCTGCACAGAATGTCTGAAGACAAGACTCTGACTGCAGAGAGTTTGGTAAAACTCCTTCAGGCTGTGAAACCGACGTCCCCAAACTTGGGCCTTCTGCTGGAGAATTTGCAGAAATTAGCCACTTCGCCAGGCACCACAGGTATTAGTTAATTGTCGGCTCTCTGGACTGGAACCTCTCCCAGAAAATTAGAGCTTAAACACCCTTTTGGCTCCATGCTGGGGAGATGAGATAATGGTAGGAGATGCCCTCGTGAAACAGAAACTAGCTGTCAGAGATCAGTGATCCTCCATAGTTCTGGAGTGAAGATCTGGAATCTGAGAATTGCTCTTCTCCATCACGTTTCCCTCATGATGTTCCTGTGGTTCGGGGTTTGTTAAGGTGTGGTTTTTCCAGGGTTGCCTCACATGGCACCCGTGAATGCCTAAGGAGCAGACGGGCTCACAGAGCGCATGGTTTTGACAAGCTGTGTTCGTAAATACAAGCAGCAAAGACTCAGATCTTGATTTTCCCACTCCCGTTTGAGTGCTGTTTGGCTCTGGCAGTCCCCCGGATTAACCTTAAGCCCCTCATGTACCTTCTGTCTGGGGGAAGTGAGTCCGTGTCCCAGCCCTTAGGATAATGGGCCAAGTCTAGCCAGTTCTCCCCTGTCCCAGAGCACTTGAAACTGACAGGGCTTTCAGAGAAAGGGTATTTGGAAAATGAGAGAACTTTTTTCTAGCTTATAGAAATAATGAATACTTATAGACTTGAACAATTTAAAAAATAAAGAAGGAAACAACCTCGGACCCTACCACTTGATTATTTTAGTGTTAAGACATTGACCTATTTTGTCACATTATTTTTACAATGTTGAAATATTCTATCATATTTTATAATTTTATCATTTCCTCCAGTATACCATAAGCATTCTCCCCCACATTTTGGAAAACTCCCTGTAACCCTATTTTTTGAAGGCTATGTAGTTTTCCATCATAAGGGTGTATATATCGTGTATTACTCATGCCCTGTTAGGGGTACGTGTTGCGTAATGGTTAGGGCTATCAAGACTACCTGGGTTCGTGGGGCACCTGGGTGGCTCTGTTGATTAAGCTTCTGACTCTTGATTTTGGCTCAGGTCATGATTGCACGGTTCGTGGGATCGAGCCCCACGTTGGGCTCTGCGCTGGCAGCACAGAGCCTGCTCGGGATTCTCTGTCTGCCTCTCCCCTGCCCATGCTCACTTTCTCTCAAAATGAATTTAAAAAATAAATAAATAAACTTTAAAAAAAAAAAAAAAAAAGACTACCTGAGTTTGTTATCCTGACTTACTTTGTAGCTGTGTGACCCTGAGCCAACGATTTAACTTCTCTGAACCTCATTTTCTCCTCCCTCAGATGGGGGTAAGAATGGTACCCATTACATTATTATTTTTTTTTTAATTTTTTTTTTAACGTTTTATTTATTTTTGAGACAGGGAGAGACAGAGCATGAACGGGGGAGGGTCAGAGAGAGGGAGACACAGAATCTGAAACAGGCTCCGGGCTCCGAGCTGTCAGCACAGAGCCCGACGCGGGGCTCGAACTCACGGACCGCAAGATCGTGACCTGAGCCAAAGTCGGACGCTTAACCGACTGAGCCACCCAGGCGCCCCTCATTACATTAATTTTTGTGGCCACTGTGAGATAATATATGTACAATATTTAGCACGTTTATTAGCACATCATAGACACTCAGTAAATGAGTGATTTTTATGATATTAGCACATCATAGACACTCAGTAAATATTAAGTGTTCTGTTCATCATCATCACAAGTTATATAGTGGCAGATACTTTTGTACACAGACTTTTTCCCTTCAGAGCATTTCTTTTTTTAATTTTTATTTTTTCTTGTTTTTTAGAGAAAGAAAGTGCATACGTGCATGAATGGGGGGAAGGGCGGAGGGAGAGGGAGAGAGAGAATCTTAAGCAGGCTCCACATTTCAGCACAGAGCCTGATGCGGGGCTCGATCCCGTGACCCTAGGATCATGACCTGAGCTGAAATCGAGAGTCAACCCACTAAGCTTAACTCACTGAGCCACCCAGGTGCCTCCCCACCTCCCTTTTTTAAAGTGTTTTGAGGGGCGCCTGGGTGGCGCAGTCGGTTAAGCGTCCGACTTCGGCCAGGTCACGATCTCACGGTCCGTGAGTTCGAGCCCCGCGTCGGGCTCTGGGCTGATGGCTCGGAGCCTGGAGCCTGTTTCCGATTCTGTGTCTCCCTCTCTCTCTGTCCCTCCCCCGTTCATGCTCTGTCTCTCTCTGTCCCAAAAATAAAATAAACGTTGAAAAAAAAAAAAAAAAAAAAAAAAAAAAAATTTAAAGTGTTTTGAAATTTTTTTTTTTTTTTTTAAGATTTTATTTTTAAGTAATCTCTGCACCCAACCTCTAGCTTGAACTCACAGTCCCAAGATCTAGAGTCTGGTGTTCTACCGACTGAGCCAGCCAGGCACCCCCTTCTTAAGGCATGATTCCCAGAAGTGGAGTTACTGGGCCAAAGAGGAGAATATTTGTAAAGCTAAAGGAAATGCCTGATGGTTTTTAGTTTTCTTTTAAATTAAATATAACCGTTTAAGAGAGAGTTTCAGATTGGCTCAAAGGGCATATACACAAAACTTAAGTATAGCTTCACTACCAGAGTCTTGAGTCATGCCTGCTAGTGTTTTGGATTGCCGCACGGATCCTCAACCTCAGGCTCGAGGAGTAACACCCCTTAAATCTGTACCTCTGGATCTCTCTTACAAGTGCGCCTTCTAATTACCTCCCTGTTGAGCAATCGCTAGCTTCTGCCACTGAGCGCTGACTTTTAAAGCATTAGTGGTTTTGCGACCCTGAAGCACCAAGTGCTTAAGGGTAGACCAAAGGAGATCTGAACACGTGTGTATGAGGCCCCAAGCTGGGAGCCAAATTTGCCTTCTAGAGGAGAGAGAGCGCTGGCATTTCAGCTCTCTTCCTCTGTCAGCTCCCCTAACCTTGTGTAGGAGAAACCTGTAGGGGTGTTTCGTTGTCACAAACATTATTGTTTTGCTAATATCCCTGCAGTCCAAGCAAGCCCTGATGATTATGGGACTGAGCTGTTGAGACGATATCACGAAAACCTTTTGGAGATTTTCACAGACAACCAGACATTACTAAAAATGATCCCACACATGAAGGGTTTAGCCCCTGGAGAGAGAGAGGTAAGAGAAAAAGAAGGGGGGAGGGAGGGAGGGAGGGTGGGTAAAATGAGAGAAGGAAAAAAGATGAACATATATGCATACTTTAAAAATATATTTATATTACATAAATATACACACAGCCATATTGAGAAATGCTAAGGAGTCAGTAGAGGAGAAAGAAAACAAGATGATTTAATTTCTAGGGCACAGCAATAAGTTGGAAGTTGTAACTTCCGCAGTAATAAGAAAGGCATTCAGAGGGAAGTGTGAAGAACTTGGTCTCGTATAAAAGTCTCTCAGGCTGGGAGGTGAAGGATGTTGAAAAACCCCTCCCCAGAAATACGTCCACTGTAACCCAGGACCCCGACTTGCAGCTTTGCCACTTGTCTGGTGGCTAGAAAGTCCCTCACTGTATTTTTGTGCCACATTTTGAAGGTCATGGAGAAGCTTGTGAAACAGGACTCTGGCTCGGGTGGTTTCAGTTCTCTGATGTCAGCAGTTCTAGAAAAGCAGACTGTCTCTGCAACAGCCATTTGGCAACTGCTGCTGGTGGCTCAGGAGACAAAGACCTGCCCGTTGAACCTGCTCATGGAGGAAATACGAAGGGAGCCTGGTGCCGATGCTTTCTTCCGGGCAGGTAGGCTACCTGATCTCTGTCCTAGCTTTGCCCCTGGTAGAGGTGATCGTCAGCCTTGCCAGAAACTAGAAAGAGCTCTCTGTGGTCATCCTCCACATCCCCACCATTGGAAGTAAGGACTGGAAATTTTGTTCAAGGACATGGGGGTTTGTGAACCTTTGAAAATATGCAGAAATCTAAGCCGATATTAATTATACTGTAATTGCAGTGATGTTTGCCATTTTCCCCACTCCCAGCCCCAGGAAGAAGATCAGTGAAGTGTATTCTCACTATGAAGAGTGGAGCTGAGAAGGAGTGAAGGAAAAATGGTGTTCATAGTTCCAGTCATGAGTTTGTAATCCTCCTTTCTTTCAGCGACCAACCCAGAAAGTGCGGCCTTAGAAGCCATGCTAAGGCATCGCAGACTGATTCTAGAGGCCATCCAACAAGGGACTGGACTCAAGTGCTTTACCGCAGAGGAGGAGCAGCTGGCAGAGGCTGTGAAGGAGGTGCGAGGGGGCGGGGGGGGGGGGGGGGGGGGGGGGGAGGAATGACAAACATTTTTCCAGAGAATTCTACCAGGCCTGGGATGCTCTTGTTCCTAAGAGAGACACCAAATTCTGCAGAGTGCCTGTTGCCTGCTGAGCCAACCCTTCGCGGCACCTCTTTGTTTTTTTATTCTCCCAACTCTGTGTGGCAGGTGATGTCATCCACATTTTATAGGTAAGGGAACTCAGGCTCCAAAGGGTTCCGTGGCATGTCTGGGATGCTCTGGCTGGTCAGAGTCGAAGCCAGGATTTGAACCCAGGCTCATGTGACTCAAACCTAGCTGTATTTCATTTGTCTAAACTTAGGTAAACTCAAAGGGAACCATGAGACTATGCCTCAACACGTTCTAAGACGCAACTGCTTTCAAAGGGAGGAAAGTAAAATTGGTCTTATTACATACTCTGTTCTGGCGTCTAGGAAGAGCCAAGATAAACATAGATAGAACAAAGCTTTTGCCCATATGGGGTAGCAAATAGCGCCAGCTCATTTTCTGTAAGGCTTCTCGGTGTGGCCTGCATCCCAGAAAAACCAGGTGGGGACTGGGGGGGGATTCATGGCTGTCCAGCCCAGGATCGTGTGCTTCTCCAGGGGGGAAGAATTCTAAAGGGACTGAAATTCAACTACAGGTTCACCTGTAGTGCTTTTTAATCCAAGTAGGCGTGGATGGTGTGCAGAAGGGCTGGTTTCTAGCTCTGTCCGCGCAGGTGACAGCCCCACCTTGGCCTGACTCTCAGATGTGACGAAGGTGGTGCGTGTTTCTTTGGGGCTTCCGAGGAAAGATGTACCACTAGGCTCTCTCCATCTCGCCTCGTGCTTCAGGAATGGGGCTCCTGCAGTTGATGAGTTTGAGCCTCGCTAATGAGTCTCAGGCCTGCCTCCAGGGACATCAGGTTTATTTAGATAGGCTTGAAAAGAGCAGAAATAAAATGTCTTCCCAAACGAAAATTCCATTTGGCCATCTGTGGATGGTTTTAGCTTTATTTTCTCAGTGTACTGACTCTTTCTGCTGATAGCTGTAACATTCTGAAAGAGGATGGCTTTGAAATCATATTCTTGGCCTCTTTAAAGCCCCTATTTGAACCTTCTTTAAAAAGCTGAGTTTTTTCATGAAAGAAAATGTTTAAAAGGGTACATCTAAGTGTCTAAAAATGTGAGGCCACTGATCATGCAGAATCACTTCCAGACGTTGAGACAATTATGTATTATGAAAAATGATCTTGATCTTCAAGACAGAACCACCAGCTACCAAATCCTACAGCTTTCCAAGCTTTTAATATTAAGATCTAGAAAAGTTCTTTTGGAGACTCCTGGTTTCTGAGAAGATATTTCTCATAGAAAATGCTTAATGCTTCCTTGCTTGTGCCTTCTTTGTATTTGCACATTTGTCTTGACATCTGTCTCTCTTTTTTTTTTTTTTTTTTAAATTTTGCCCATTTCCCTGTTCTTGGGGAAAAGAGGGTTCTCCACATTTATCACAAGAAATGTAAACTTGTTACAGAGAGAGCAGTGCCTTCCTGAAATCCGCTTTTTTCCCTTAAGTTGAAAACCATGGAGAAAACTGCTGATACTAACCACAAACCTTTGTCTCCTGGTATTCATTTAGATTCTGAGCATTTCCCCTGAGACAGCCAGCCCTGAAGCTTCCCTGAAAGCAGTGCTGAGCAGAGCCACGGAAAAATCTGTCGCGGCCGTTGAAATATGTTCCCTCCTGTGCAGTGTCCACAGATCTTTCCCAGGCCTGCAGCCTGTCATGCATGAGTTGGCATACACTGGTAAGGAACAGAGCGGGGTGGGGGTCCTGTCAGGCCCGCGGGTGGTTCCCCTGTTAGAAGAGGCAGTAGTTTGCACAAGAGTTCATCCATTGCTGCCTTACTCCTTCTGTATGCTCTCGGTACCTGGAGGAGTCCTAGGCTACGTGTGAAGTGATGCTCTTCACGTGTATCGGCGAGTCAGGATGACGAGGGTATCACTTTAGAGTCCGAGGAGGGTCTCAAGTAGTCTCCAGTGTATCCTAAGAAGAAAAGTTGGGAAGCAAAGTAGAAATGCAGGAGAATTTCCAGAGCCGTGTGATTTCTCTTACATGCAGGCTTCCTTACTCAGGAAGGTGGAGAGAAGGAAAGGTGGAAAGTGAGCAGTAAATTTCCCCGCGCGGCCAACGACAGAACAGATGAGAAGGTAGCCGAGCCAGCGGAGGAAGGCTGCCGGTCTGGGAAGCAGAGCAGTCAAGGAGAGACCGGCTCCTTGCCAGAGCCACAAGCGAAAAACACGTCTGCCTCCCCCGACCCTGCCAAGAAGAGCTTCGTCTGTAAGGCCTGTGACAAAAGCTTCCATTTCTACTGCCGTCTGAAGGTGCACATGAAGCGCTGCCGGGTGGCCAAGAGCAAACAGGTGCAGTGTAAGGAGTGCAGCGAGACCAAGGAGTCGAAGAAGGAGCTGGAAAAACATCAGCTGGAGGCCCACGGTGGAGGAGGAGAGCCCGATGCCCCGAAGAAGAAGAAGAAGAGGCTTCCAGTGACATGTGACCTTTGTGGGAGAGAATTTGCCCACGCCTCAGGTACTTTGAGGCGGGCGAGGTAACTTAAGAGGGTGATAACTCTGGACATCGCAGTGTGGATTCCAGGCCTTGTGTCTCGTATGCAGTGAGGGCCGTGGACTGGCCTGGGGAACGGAGCGGGTTCCTACAGACGCAGGGTCATGTGTTGAGAAGAGCGTGAGCTTTGGCGTCAGCTCTCTTAACTTCCCCACCTGTTAGGTAGGCGCCCTGATAGCACCCGTTTTTTTGAATTGTTGTCAAGATTTAAGATAATACAGTTACACACCTGACGTGCAGTGCCTACGACAGAGTTAGGACTTCGTGAACTGTGGCCGTTATTATTCAGAATAACAGCCAGCTATTTAACACTCGACTCTTAGGTTTCCATGCTGTTACTTGTTTCTCGATAATAAGTAAGTCACAGAAACCATGGGGTGTATAGCCAAAATTATTTACCCTTGTCCCAGATGTCGGGGAAACCTAATGATACGTAAAGTGAGTTCTTGTTCCTCTGTGGCAGGCCCTATTTAAGAGAAAGAGGGGATGGGAAAGATAAACCCAGAACACTTTGTGCCTGAACCAAACAGGTGGGACCGAGGTGACCTCTGGAGTGCTGGGCGGCGGGTGGGTGAGCAGCATGGCTGTGTGAGGTCGGAGGGAGCGTGGCCTGCTGTCCTGTGGTTCGTGCTGGGCTTCCTCTCGGGGCCTGGTCTCAGACAGCGCTCTCGTGTCCTCCTGCTGGCTTCGTCACGCTGCTTACTGGTGTCCCTCTGGTCCCTAGGCATGCAGTACCACAAACTGACAGAGCACTTTGATGAGAAGCCTTTCTCCTGTGAAGAGTGTGGGGCAAAGTTTGCGGCCAATTCTACCCTGAAGAACCACCTTCGCCTTCACACTGGGGACCGCCCGTTCATGTGCAAGCACTGCCTCATGACCTTTACCCAGGCCTCTGCCCTGGCCTACCACACCAAGAAGAAGCACTCGGAAGGCAAGGCGTGGAGAATTTCTTCATTTTCCCCGCCGACTTTAACTGTATGAATTGCCTAAAAACCCGTGGATCTGGGCATGATAAAGATCTCAGGTAGCTTACAAACAGCGACCGTGCAGCCTGTGGGCACACGGATGACCAGGAGTACATAGGTGCACAGGTGTGCAAGACGCTCCGGTGAGAGTGTGTGAAGAGAGGCTGGCTCACCTGGGCTGGTGACTTCATAGTTGGAATCTACATGAAGCCAGGGGTTCCTTGGGCTTCGAGGTGGAATTCAGGCGTGAGAAGAACCTTGGTTTGGCACCTGCTGTGGCGCTCGCAGCGGCAGGGGCTGAGTGATGAAGCTGGACGTCCTGTGCTCACAGAGCTGACGGTCTAGGGTGTGTCTGGGAAAGAGACAGGTGCCGTTGGAACAGGGAGTAACACCGGGGAGATGGAGGAATGAGGGAGGGGTTTCTAGTCCAGTCGGAGGGGAGGCGTGTTGTCAGAGAAGGCTCCTCGGGAGATTCTCTGCATCGTTCGGCACATTTCTGTGGAAGTGACGGTCCCACCGTCCTCTCACCCGGACTGCGGGAATAGCCACCCAACTGGCGTCCTGGCTCTCCCCTTCTCCCTGGACTGTGTTCTCGGTCCACAGCCCCAGGGATCCTTCCAAAACTAAACCATATCCTCTCCCTTCTCTGCTGCGAAGGCTGTCCGCCTCGCTTGGTGGAAAATCTGAAGGCCTTACGATATAGCCTGCCAGGCTCCGTGTGACCAGGTCCCCTGGGCCCTCTCCCCTGCCCACACCCTGTTCTCTCAGCTATACCTGCCGTGGGCCCTGCATTCTTGTCCTTCCCGCTGCTCGGAATGCTTTTCATCCCTCCCCACCTCCTTCGGCTCTTTATTCACACTTCTTCCCGTGAGTCCTTTCCTGACCGCCCCATGTGAAATCGCAGCCCCAGCCCCCCCCCCCCCCCCCGTTCCCCTGCGTGGCTCGTCTCCACAGTACTTGTCACCAGCCATCTTCTCTGCTTCATTAGTTTACTGTGTTTCTAGTGAGTCTCCTCCTGTCAGAATGCCAGCTCCCTGAGGGTAGGGCTGTTAGTCTTTCCCCCCACCACTGCGTATTATTGGAACTTAGAATAGTACTTAGCAAGAGTGGATAGACACTCAGTAAACATTTACTGACTGAATGACTTTCCTGAGCACGACTCCAGGTAGCAGGGGCAGAGTCACTATACACAGCCTGTTCTCGTGGAGTTTACATTCCACTGGGTAAGAGAGACCGTGAACAAAGGTGTAATACACAGTCAGATGGTAGTACTTGCCCTGACGAGAAGTAAAGCAGGGTGAGCGGCAGGAGGGCGGCAGGGCTGGGGTGGGGCGCCCTCTGTGTCGTCAGAGAAGGCCTCGATGAAATGAGGTTTGTGTGGAAACCCGAGTGAAGTGAGAGCCGGAACCGGTGACGGATCTAGAAAAGCCTCACAGGCGCAGAACCCCCTCTCCAAGTGGGGAGGAGCCTTGCCTGTTTGAGAGACCACAGGAAACTAGAAGGGGCCAAAGCAGCCTAAACGAGACAAGAGGGTGAGAGGTAAGGCTGGAGACGTTGCCAGAGGCCAGGTCTCGTAAGGGTCTTGTTTTGTTTTTTCTAAGTTGTTGTTTTTAAGTTTATTTGTTTATTCTGAGAGAGAGAGAGAGAGAGAGCACGCGTGTGCACACACACGAGTAGGGGAGGGGCAAGAGAGAGGGAAAATGGAGACCCCCCCGGGGCAGGGTCTGCACTGTCAACATAGAGCCTGATGTGGGGCTCGAACTCACGAACCGCAAGATCACGACCTGCGCTAAAACCAAGGGTCGGACGCTTAATCAACTGAGCCACCCAGGTGCCTGTAAGGGTCTTGTAAGTCAAGGTTGGGACCGGTTGTTATGCAGAAAGTGATAGTTTCTATTGCTGCTGTAACAAATTACCACACACAGTGGCTTAAAACAATGCAAACGTAGTATCTTGCCATTTTAGAGGTAAGGGGGCCAAAAGAAGTTTTAACGAGCGTAGAGTCAAAATTTGGCAGGTGTGTTCCTTCTGGAGGCTCGGGGCAGAACTCGTTCCTTGTTTTCCCAGCTTCTAGAGGTTGTCTGCCTTCCCCAGCTCGTGGCCGTGGCGCTGCAACCTCTGTGTCCCTCATCCCGCCTCCTCCTCTGACCCTCCTTGCTCCCTCTTCCAAGGACCCTGGTGATTATGTTGGGCCTGCTGGTATAATCCAGGATAATCCTGTCATCTGAAGATCCTTAACTTAATCATATCTGCAAAGCCCCCTTTGTCACGTGAGGGGACACATCCCCAAGTTTCAGGGGCTAGGACGCGGACGTCCTTGAGGGCCATGATTCTACAGCAGGAAGCCATAGGACAGTTGTGAGCAGAAGATCCCTAGGATGTGACTTAGGGGTTTTGGAGTTAATTCTGGCGACTCCAGCCTGTCAGCTGTGATCGGGCAAGAGTGTGCCCGGGGAGGCGAGGTGGGCCAGTCATCTGGTGTGGAGGTGATGAGGCGCTCAGCTGGAGCTGTGCTAGGAGCGGTTGTAAAACGTTCATGTTTGAGAATGCGTTGTTGGCACAGAAGTACAGGACCCACGCTGGGCTGGGTGCCGATGTGAGGGGGGAGTTTAGGGCGGCCTGGAGTTTCTGGCTTGAGCAACTGAGTACTAGATGGTGCTGCCGTTCACTGTGGTGAGGAACCTGGAGTGCGTGGGGGTGGGGGGTGCTGGGGTTGCTGGGGTTGCTGGGGACAGGGAATTGGGAGCTGTGTCTGCAGTATCGGTTAGACCTCCAGGCGGAGAAGGAGGGTGATGGGCGGTTGGATGTGCAGGTCCGCAGTTCTGGGGAAAGATGGGAGCCGGAGACAAAAATGTGGCCGTCGTCAGGGTACAGATGGCATCTGAGCTCCGGGATAAGGTTCTCTACGAAGTGTGAATAAGGAAGGCCAAGGGCTGAGTCCTGGGCTTCTTAATAATTCCACTCTTGATTGAAGAAACCCTTTTTTCCCTAACGAATCTTATTTCAAAGCCCAACATGTGAACGATGAACATGGCATTGATTGCTCTCGTTGAAGCAGTCCCTAGGGTTTGGGGGACCTGGACCCTTGCCTCACTGATTTCTCCACTTCTCTGTTGGCCCATAATGGACATTGGAGGCACAGCTGGTCGAGTGGCTTACAGATGCCGGCGTCCGAGCCTTGCTCTGTACCTGTATTTTCTAACAGTCTTTGGCAGTCTGGTCATTGTATTCTCATAATGTGCATGAGGAAATAGAGAAGCCAAATGATTTATAATAACTTTATAGCAAGTCAGCGGGAAAAGGCTTCCATTCTCTGAGTCCCCGTCTGTCACCTTTATGTGAAGTCGCAATTCTGCACTGTGGCTGTGGCAAGGGATCCAGACCCTGGGCATGAGGATGTATCTGGGCATGAGAATGTATCTGGGCATGAGAATGTACCTGGGCACGAGAATTTCTGGGCATGAGGACGTATCTGTTTCCTGGGAGTGGAATGAGCTCTTCCGTACTTGGGGTGGCCTGGTTAGCAGATGGGTAGTCTGTGTGATGAGAACTCTGTCCTCATTCCTCAGGGGAGAGAGACCACACTGTGCCATCAGCTGTGTGTGTGCCGCCGTCTGATAGAGGGGCTCAGACCTCTCACCCGGTGTGTTGCAGGTTGCTTGTGGTTTAATGTCCTCTCCCAGATCATATTCCCCACCACGTGCCTTGCAATGTGATCTTGTTTTAGGAATGCCGTGAATGTTTGGTGCTGTTTCTAATGGGTAAACTCGTGTATGTTTCCAGGGAAAATGTATGCCTGCCAGTATTGTGATGCTGTGTTCGCCCAGTCCATTGAGCTGTCCCGCCACGTGAGGACCCACACCGGGGACAAGCCATATGTCTGCAGGGACTGTGGCAAGGGCTTCCGGCAAGCCAATGGCCTGTCCATCCACCTGCACACCTTTCACAGTACGTACCGAGATTGTGGAGTGGATGTCAGGCACTGGCTCTGAGAGGGCTCGTAGCAATCATGACAGAAAATGACACTCCACCAGAGCCAGCCCCGTTTGCTGCCTCCTCCTCCCCTATTCTCCTGCAAAACCGAGTCCCTTGTTCCTATTCCAAGAAAAATCCCGTTTTAACGTGTCATCGTGTAACGTCCAGGCTGTTTCCTTGTCTCCTTTTTAGCCCACCTGGTACTGCTTGGCTGACAAAGGCAAATTATGCTTGAAGGAGATCCTTGATAACAGGCTGCAGAGCACCAGAATATTCCCATTAGTCCACCGAGCTTCTCTTTCCACGCCCCCTCCCGCCCCCACTCATCTCATAGCCCTACCCGCCTTCCCCATAGGAGCGGCCGGACGCTGTCTGAGCTCATGCACACCGTTGTACGTGGTCCCTGCTCACGCCGCCCTGAAAGCCTTCTGCCCCACGTTCTCTCTCCAGGGCTCCCCTGGCCACTTGGTCAGTGGGGTCTGCCCCCATTTTTGTCCCCTTCTACCGGCACTGATACAAAGACGTGCTACTGTTCGACACACACATAGGAGGGTACGGAAAACTCCGTCCTCATTCCAGCCTCGGGAGACGGCCAGTGTGGTGTCTGGCTGGCCACATTGCGTCTTCTCCAGCAGCAGGCGTGTGATCGACACCGTGTCCCCGGGAGTCAGGAGGAGCTGGGCTCTGAAATCACACGGGCCTGGACTTGAATCTTGACCCTGCCGTTTTCTTCCTTGAGACCTTAAGCAGATTTCTTTACCTTTCTAAGCCTCCCGTACCCCTTCTGTACATGAGAGAAAGGGATGCCGCCACCTTGGGTCGCTGTGAGAGTTAGTGAGGTATCCCGTGTAAAGCGTGACACAGAAATGCTCACTAAATGCCAGATATTATTACTGGTGATGGAAGCAGCCCTCCCAGATGCCATTTGTCACCGTCAAAGCCGGTCTCTCTAGCACGTCATGCACCCTGCATACCCTTCTCCCTTCTCCCCTCCCCACCTCTGTTTCCCTTCTCCCCTCTCCTCTCCCCTCCCTGCCTCTGTTTCCCACGCACCAGTTTCTAGCAAACACAGGGCCTCACAAACATGTACTTAATGTCAACCCATGCAAATCTGTTATCTGCCAGCTGGCAAAGGACATTGTTGGGGCTCCTCTGTGCCCAGCCCGGGGCTGGACACTGTGGACGATGCAGGAGGTATACACAGGGCTGCCCCCTTCCCCCAAGGTGTTCCTGGGTCCCCACGTCCAGCTCGTGAGGCTCCCAGATGAGTGAGATCTGGCTTGGATCTAGTGCCATCATTTTATGTCCTTTCAGCCTTTTTGAATGCCATGCTCCTCTGGTCTCCTTTTCCTGGTAGCATTACCGGGGAGAGGGGTGAGGGCGGGACCGGTCAATTGTCAGGACGCAGAGGACCCCAAAGACTTCCGGGTCTTAGGAAGCGTCCCCGGTGGCAGGCCAGCATCCAGGCCCCTCTCCTGAACTGTTCCTTACCTGTGTCGCAGGCCCGCATCATGGCTTGCGGAGAACCGCTTCAGAGCGCCCTGACAGCAGCGTAAACTGAGATTTCAAGAGCTCATGTCCACAGGGCAACTAGTTGATGACACCGAGTGCTGCTGCGCGTCCAGATTCTTGAATTAATCTGACTCGGTGCACGTGTAGGATTGGCTCGCGGGCAAAGGATGAAAACATTCTGCTTTCCGTTGCTTTCAGAAAAAATAAACTGAAGTTTCCTGCCAAAGCGACAGCACACGTTTCCTGCATCGGTGCTAGTTCTTGTTTGTGAGGCCTCGCTGCAGAGTTGGCATGTCCAGTTAAGCAGGTGGCTCGGAGCAGGGCCACGGGAATGAGAGCTGGGACTGTCACCCAGTTCAGCCATTCCCACTGGTGTCACTGCGCAGGCAGTCTGTAAGCCTTGCTTTTCCTAATCTCTAAAATAGGATGATAATAGATCCCACTCGTAGGATTATTGGAAGGATAAAGGGAGTTAATATGTGTAAGGCACTTAAAACATGCCTGTCGCATGGCACTCATTAAACATTGAAAATGTTTTCTTTCTTGAGTCTAAGGCGAGGAGCGAGGAAGCCTTCTTCCTGTCAGTCACGTGCTGACAATAAAGGAGATAGCATGCTCCGGGGAGTTTGTTGGAAATCTCTGTAGAAAACGAGAAAACTCAGAAATGCCCACCGCGAGCAGGGAAAGAGCAAGGGCACTGCTCCGTGCAAAGTACTTAAGCGGAATTTAACTTGTAGGGTGTAACGTGAGGAATCGGGATGAACCGCTTGATGCCGCGGAGGTGGTTAGTACAGAGGCCTCGGGGGAGTCCCTCCTCCCGGGACGAAGGTAGGGGGCAGTCAGGTGACCACCGCACTCGCAGCTGGTCCTCAGAGTCTGCGGCCGTGCCTGACGTCCGAACGGAGTCCGGCACCTGGAGCTGCACACGGCCCGCGTCTCACTGACTGCTGCCTGTCGTTTCTTTTCCCCTCCGTCTCTTCTCACGATGTCCCGTGGCACCAGACATAGAAGATCCCTACGACTGCAAGAAATGCCGGATGAGCTTCCCCACCCTGCAGGACCATCGCAAGCACATCCACGAGGTCCACTCCAAGGAGTACCACCCCTGCCCCACGTGCGGGAAGATCTTCAGCGCCCCTTCCATGCTGGAGCGGCACATGGTGACCCACGTCGGGGGCAAGCCCTTCAGCTGCGGGATCTGCAACAAGGCCTACCAGGTGACCTCAGGCTCTGCCAGGAGCGCCTCCCCCTGTCCCCAGGCTGCCCTCCCTCCGATCTGCCGGGAGCCCTGGAGACACTGATGTGGCCGCTTCCCGTGAAGGATGCAGCTTGTAATTACTCAGACTCTCGAGGGTGATCTGGTCAGAGTAATGCTGTTGGGAGCTTTAATTGCCGAGAATTCCTACGCCTCTTCTCTCAGGTCTCAGCCTTGTCACGAACCGAATGCTGCTTTTTCCCTGCGGACATTCACACTCTGTGGAACCCATTGACCCTGTGGGTCAAGGGATGTGAGAGTGACGATGGCTGCGTAACACTGCCTGGAACTCCCTTATCTAGCACAATTACTGGGTGGTGGTTGTTGTGTAACTCCCAGGGAAGGGGGTCTGCTTTTTCACCTTCGAATTTGGTATATGATTAAGGGGAAACCCCATATGGAACTAAAAAGAAACCACATACGAGAAACTCAACTCTAAAACTACAGAGAAAACGGTGGTTCTTGTGACAACTGTAAGATTTGGGTATACGGAGAGAAGCACAGCTCAACAGAAATGGAGCACTAACTTTGTGCCGATCTGGTGCTGTGACGTCAGGGTTACAGAGCTGAGTAAGGCCTGGGCTTGGCCTCTAGGAAAGCGGAACTGTAGGCACAGTGTCTCGGGGCTCTTCTGGAGCCCGGAAAGGAGTAGCAGTTGCTCATGGAGCAGGGACAACAAATGCTCCCGCTCCAGGAGGGTCTCTGCTGCTTCCCTGGGCCTCTGGGAGGCAGTGAGATACAGCCCACACACTCCAGGTGGAAGGCCAGGGTTTGAATCCTGGCCCTGCTCTATACTAAATCATATGACGTTGGGCAAATCATTTAGCCCCTCTGTGCCTCAGCTTCCACCTCGCTAGAAAGGTTCTGGCCTCTCTCTCATAGGCTTGTTGTGAGGGGTGAGAGTTTCTGAAGGGCCAGGCTGAGCCCTGCCCCATAGTAGCCTCTTGGCAAATACACAGGTGCCTTGTTCCCCAGCCTTTCCTCTCGCATGGGCTCTCAGTGTGACAGGTAAGAGTGTGGGTCTAGACCCATAAGCTCATTTGTCTCACGAGGGCCTGGTGAACTCTCCAGCTTGTTGGAACGTTCCAAGACTTAACATTTGCCGTATTCCTTGCAGCAATTGTCTGGTTTGTGGTACCACAACCGGACCCACCACCCTGATGTGTTTGCCGCTCAGAATCATCGATCTTCCAAATTTTCATCGCTCCAGTGCGGCTCCTGTGACAAGACCTTTTCCAACACCGTTGAACACAAGAAGCACATCAAAGCAGAGCATGCAGGTGAAGTTCGGGTGCCTGTAGACGGGGTGGGAGCTGACGGGCGGAGTGGCTAGATGACAGCATCCTGAGCTCTGTCCACAACCCCAGCTTCCGGGGCTGTGGTGTGGTGTGGCAACTGCCTTCGTTCTGTCCCAGCACACCACCGCACTGGCCCGTCGGTAACGGTGAGCAGCAGCTTGAGTGGCTGTGGTTTTCAGACCCAGAGGCGTGGAGCACCGTAAGCTCCTATGGGCCCCTGAGCGACAGTGGCTCATCATGGTACCCGGGAAGTGGTGGACGGGCTTGGGTGGACTCCTGACTCCGGCGCTGATCGGCTGCATGACCTCGGCCGGTGACCGCTCTCTTCTGAGCCAGATTCCTTCTCTTCAGAAAGTTCTTAATACCTACCTCGCAGGTCGGTCTGCGGGGTAATCACTGCGGGCTTGAAGCATCTCCTGTGTGTGAGGCGCACGCTGAGCTCTGGTGGGTGCCTTCTCCTTCCCCTCTCACGGCAGCCCTACTTTCCTCCGGGCGGCCCGTTCTGATCTGGTGCTCTTTACACTAGACCGCACTGACAGGTTGTAGGCACGAGGTTCCCCGGGGAGACGCCGGCTAAGTGTTCGCCGTCGCTGCCACCCCCAGCCCTGTGCCTCTCCGGCCCGAGAGGGCCGTCCTCTTGTTTGTTCCCAGCACCTGTTTCCTTGTGTGCCCCGCAGATACGAAGTTCCACGAGTGTGACCAGTGCAAGGAGCTCTTCCCCACACCGGCTTTGCTGCAGGTTCATATCAAGTGCCAGCATTCAGGTCAGTGCCCCTTCCACGATGTTCCTGGGCCCCGCCGCCCCGGGGATGCTCTTCTCCACCGTCCGCGGCTGTGCGGTGTGTGGTCCAGGACCCTTAATCAACGTGTGCCTCAGTTTCTTCATCTATCAAACGGGGACAATCGTAGTGCCTCCTTCCTCACGGCGTAACTGCAAACTGAATGTGTTCGTACCCAGGGAACACGGGAGGCGCGACCCCGGTGGGCATCCCTCAAGCGCCCCTGTGGTTATCGTAGTCAGGGCCGTGTCTCATCAGACCTGAAATGCTAGTTTTTAATGAGCCGTTAAGAAAGAAACACTGTTGCCAATTAAACTATACTTAGTTGTCACTTAGAATTTGCAGGCCGTTCTCAGTGCCGTTTGGGACTTAATGTGACGGAGGCTGTACGCACTCCTGTGTGTGCACGTCGGGAGGAAGGTAGACAGAAATTACCGTGAGCAGCCGCTTCTCAGAGTAGCTCTCAGTTTGACCGCCAGGGCATGTGTCGTCGTGCGTGATGTCTACTCCGCATCAGCAGCACTGGGGACGGACACACGCAGGCCGTCGGTGTTGGTCCCCTGAGCGTTAGGGAAAACTAGCCCCTTTGTCCTGCTCTGGGGATGTAGCTGAGCGTCCACCGCTTACCGCGTCCCTCCTCAGCCATTTGGTTCCTGTGAGCTAGCAACGTGCGCTGCTCCCGTCTCGGGGGTTTCCTTCGAAGCCCTGGACGCACACTGCGCAGGGCTTGGTGCCGCCACCTTAGACGTCCGTCCCTGTGCAGCCGTTGGTAATTGTACGTCACCCGCCGCCTGGCCCGCAGCAGTCGTGAGATGCCGTTGGCTCCGTGTCAGGGATGTTAAAACGTGCCTCTGGGACCTGATGAAGTGTAGTATCATCCGCACCCTTACCTGCAGTTGAGTGAAGAATGGGCTTCAGCAGAGGCACTTGGAGCCTGAATCTGGTGCTGTGCTGCAGAGCCCCTCACCTGCATGGGGCCCGTTCCTGTATCTTTCACGTTGCGTTCCTTTTCCTAAAGAGGATCCCCCAAAGCTACAAGCTTCAGGCCCCTCAGAACCTATATCTGCGTCTGCACCTTGATCCCGGCCGCGCGGCCTCTCCCCTGTGCCTGCTCTTCCTTCTCTCAGTCGTTCCACCCACAGCCCGTCCTTTGTGTCCCCCTCTTCCAGGGTCGCAGCCGTTCAGGTGCTTGTACTGTGCGGCTACTTTCCGCTTCCCGGGAGCACTGCAACACCACGTGACCACGGAGCACTTCAAGCAGTCAGAGAGCACCTTCCCCTGTGAGCTCTGCGGGGAGCTCTTCACCTCGCAGGCCCAGCTTGATGGCCACTTGGAATCTGAACACCCAAAGGTGACGGGCTCTGAGACTCAAGCAGCAGCCTCACAGGTGGGGCAGGTGATGCTGGGGCCTTCGGATATGAGGGTGCTAACACGAGGTTCCTAAGGCTTCTCTAGAGGCAGCTCTGTCATGCCACCCGGCCTTTCTCTCCGGCTCCCAGAGGGTCCCATGAGTAATTATACTCACGACCAAGAGGGCCTTGTAGAAGAGTCTCTCTGGACCTCTTAACCAAACAAAACAGAAAATTCTAGTCTCCTGGCGAACACATGCAGATGGCCCCTGGGTAGAGGGATCCTGGAATGAGAATTTCCACAAGCACAACAAGCTTGGTTTCTCCTCATTCACACACTCCCCATCTTCTGCAAAACACCCTGGGGTACGGCAGGAGCTGCGGGAGGCCTCAGAGAAGAGGGGGTGAGCTCTCTGTCGGGACCCCTGCCGTTGAAGCCTGAGACCAACCACCTTCAGGGCCAGAGACACCTTCGAAACACATTGGGTGTGTCAGGGCCATTCACCTTTCCCGGGGGGAAGCTCGCCTCTTCTGATGTTTCAAAACTAAGCTTGCTCCAGCCCCTGTCTGTGTCCCTGGTCCTCTTCCTGCTCTTCCTGTCTTCTCCAGCGAGGGTGGGTAGAGGAGGAAAAGAAACCCAGTTCTGTCGATCGTCTGTGGGTGGACTGGAACGGAAGCATTAACTGCTTGAACGGTCCTGCTGTCCAGCCCCACAGATGAGTCCTTTGTGAGCCGTGTTCTTACGGGCCTCTGTGCGAGCAGAGACCAAGGCAGGTGGGCAGGCTCCAGGGAAGTCCCTGCTGCTGTATCACCCACGATGGCTCTGCTTTGATCTTTTTTATATACTAGGATTTTATATACTAGGATTCTTGGTAAGTTATGATGTCTCATGAGGAGGGGGAAGAAAAAGGTTTCTGTTGCTAAAGAATAAGGAGAAACAGTTTGAAAACTGCTATCCCGGGTGATTTTTTATTAGACCTCAGAATTAGTCCCCTCATCCCCACAGCACAGACAGGTGACTGAGCTTGGCCTCCCCTGCTCTGCCCCCTCAGGTCTAGCGCTCTGCTCCTCACTCCGGGCTGATTCTCAAGAGCCAGGGCAGCTGTGCCCACTACGGGCTCTCTGGTTTCAGAGTATCAGGGGGCACCAAGCTGTCCCGAGCTCCACAGGCCACGAGCATCAGCGTGGAGGTCCGGGCAGGAAATGGGTGTTTCGCCACAGACTGGCTCTCCCTGGGATGGGAAGGCCGTCTGGAACAGGTGACCCGGATTTGGAAGAAGTCCGTGTGGCCTTAGAGGGGGGCTGCCAGCCTGGGGAGGCAAACGAGGGAGCTGACGGAAGTCACATTTCCTCCACTCGTCCCCGCTCCCAAGTTCTGTAGCCACACAGCCTCCAAGGAAGGCTCTTTGCCTGACTGAGGGCCAGAGACACCGCCTTTGGCAAGCCAAGGCTTCCGATAAGTCTTTCCGTTTCCGTGGTCAAGCCTGAGACCGGCCACCTTCAGTAGCATTCCTTTCAGTGGCGCTCCCCTCCGCAGCGTGATCCTCGAGACAGGAAAACCCAGTGTAAGAAACTGAGCCCGTGTTCACCGGTGGGTAATCACAGAGTCCGGGCACCCTGAGATGCGTACTGAGCTAAATTATAGCAATTTAGCACATGGAGTTATTTAAATTGTTTGCCTGCCTTCTCTTTTGCATCGCTGCTGTGTTAGACTTGCCTCTTCCCATTAGGCACATGTAATTGCTCTCCTCAGGTGAAAACATAAATATCATCATTACAGCACGAGATGAAAACCACGTAAATTCTGGGGAGCCCACTGTGGACACTGCCCAGAGCCGTCTCGTGGTCTTTCCCTTTCAGGTGATCCAAACCCCAGAGCCGGCGGCCCCGACAGAGCAGGTGATCACCTTGGAGGAGACCCAGCTTGCTGGGTCACAGGTGTTTGTGACCTTGCCGGATTCACAGACGTCTCAGACCAGCTCTGAGCTTGTGGCGGTGACCGTGGAGGATTTGCTAGATGGTACCGTGACCCTCATCTGTGGCGAGGCCAAGTGAGTGGCTGCCCATCCAGGGGAGGGCCCTGCGTTTGCCGCAGAGAGAACGCTCCGCAGCTTTGCCCTTTGCCCTCCGCCCCCGGCTGGCCCGAGTAGTGGGCATCTTAGCCTCCACCAACCGGAACACTCTCACTTCGGTCTCATAGAACCAACAGTGCTGGAGTCATCGGCACCGACACCGCTGCCCTTCAGAGGGGACGGGCCTACTGCAGTGGCCTCTGTGATGAGCAGTGGGATGGGAGCTGGTGGCCAGGGCACCAGAGAGGGGCTGTGTGCCGGCAGCCTTCCCTGCAGAATGGCAGGTACCTGTGGGACGGCGGTCACATATCGGGGGCAGCCTTCCCTGTGCAGAATGGCAGGGGTGTGGGGGACAGTGGCCCACAGATCGGGGCTGCCGGTGCCTTCTGGCCGTCTAAAAATGAGAGCAAAGCACAACGGACCATCCAGAGACCCCCAGGCTGGTGCACACTGGCCTCTTCCTCACCCTGTCATCCTCCCGTCTGCTCGGGAGGCCCAGCCCACTCCCGGTGGATGGGGAGCGGCGTGTTAACGCGGGAAGGCCTCGCTTCCATGCCGAGTCCCACCTCGTCAGGACCGTCAGCCCTTCCCCAAACGAGGCCTTGCCGTGTTTCTGCGGGAAGCAGTCAGTGTGGGGCCGTCCCGCTGCAAAGACAGTCCCTGCCTTTCCAGGATATTTTCCGTGGTGTTCTGTACCTGAAGGCTGGTTCCCGCAGCCTTCCCACATTCCCCTCACCCCTATTTCCAGTCAGAGCGGGAAATGTCTACGTGGCCCGCAACCCTCGCTCCCTCACTCTGGAGCTGGCGTTACGGCCAATGAACCAGTGCCGGGCCGGGTGCGGTGGTGCCCGTGGTTGCCCCTGGCTCTTCCTCCGGCCCCGCTCCCCCTGCCTTGCGAGGGGCCTGTCGTCCGACTCTCCAGGCCGCCGCTGTTACCGCAGGGTCGTGAGCCTTTGGAGTCTGAATTTCACCAAGTTTTTTATGTGCGGTTCCTAAAATATAATCTGATAATTAATGGTTTGTGGAATCCGTTATGAAGTGCAATTAGATGGATGTAGGTTCCCGCCGTTTGGAGGGAACGACTAGCATTTGTCTTCTTTCCTCGATGCCAGGAGGTCGCAGTCTGCTAGTGCAGTGTTTACACAGCAGCCAGGGCTCCCTGCCACGGCGAGGGGCTTGACCCCCCGCGGAGGTAGTGCCCAGTTGCGTCGGCCCCCCGCGAGCCCACGCCTCCTTGCCGAGCACATTTCGCGTGACCCCGTCCGAGCAGGGGCAGGGGGTCGATTTGGGACCCGGTGAGGACTTCACCGCCTCCGCGCCCCGCTGGAAGGGCGGAAGGCGGGGCCTTGCCGCTGACCGGCGCGTTCGCTGCGGCCATCTGGCCGTGCGCGCGGGCGGTGAGGTCCAGCGCAGGCCTGTGCACACCAGGCAGCTAACTGCTCCTGCCTCCACTCGTGTCCTCGTTTCGATATGCAAGTCACTTGAGCTTGTCGGCTCAGGGATCTTCCCATTGTGGAGTAAATGAAGTTTTCAAAGGCAAGTCCTCAAAAGCCAAAACCTGACCAGAAGATGGTGCTCAAACCCTTAAGACGTGGCCTCCGCGTGAAGCCCTCACTGCTCCTGCCACGGCCGTCTCTTCTGAAGGTTTTTCGGTCCCGTGAGCCGTCAGACCGGGAGAGCTCTCGATCTGCAACTGGCAGAGTGGCACCGAATCGCCCCTTGGGACCAGACGAAACCCTCCGGAAGAGAATGGAGTGGCCCGTGCTTACAGTGCCACGGGGGCCAGCCCGGCGGATAAGAGTGCCGCTCCTCACGAGCCTCGGCGGCGGCTGGGGATTGCAGCGCCGTCAGAATCCCTTCTAGTCGAAAAACAAATAGAAACTTAATTGCTAAGGGCTCGTAGGGAAAAGTGATTTTTCTTTTTAAAAAAGTCTCCTGGTGAAGGAAAGCTGAAGTTTTTAAACCAAGTTCCAGATCTTTTCAAGTACCGAGAAATCCTTTCTCAGGTCTCCGGTGGAGCCCCACATTGTGGCACGGCACACATTTCCTCCAGAATCGCCAGACCCGCAGCTCACTGTGCTGGGAGCAAACAGAGGGGTCGGACGTGTGCTAGGTGCGCGCCTGCCCCGTGGCCCGTTCGGCAGGAGGCACGGACCCTGTGCCGCTTCTAGTCGACAGCGAGGAAAGGTGCGTCCTGAGTTTAGTCATTGCTCCGAGTGGACCTCTGCAGGGCACTGCGTGGCGGTGATTTTACAGTGTCCCTCCCCAAAGATGCCTAAGTGTGGATTTTAATTGTAGGAAGACTTTTTCTAGCTCTGCTGTTTTTGTTCTTTCCTCCCACTGCTGCCCGAGAGACCTTCTGAATGTCTGCCACAGAGGACATTGTCATTGTGCTCTCCTCGGTCCCCGTCACTTGCTTTCTTATGGCAGAGGTGTCTGTCTGCCTCGTTGCCAGGGCTGCGCCCCGCTGGCCTCCAGGCTGAACCCTGGCGCGTTTGCGGTGGAGTGGAGGAGCCTGTGGGCTTCCCGGCTGCGTTCAGTGGGACCGCGGACTTTCTCTGCTTCCAGAGCTCGTGGAGCAGCCGGTGAGGAGTGGAAAGGCAGTCAGATTCCAAGCTGGAGTCTGCTTCTGTGGGAATAATGGGGATCATTTATGGAACGGGATTTGCCATCCCAGGTAAGTGAGACGACAGATAGGAGATTCAAGAGCAAGGGTTGCCCGAGGAAGATGGGACTGTCCCAAGTACCTGAGCAGCACCTGGGGCCGGCAGGGCAGCAGAGGGGCTGAGGCAAAAAGCCTGTCTCTTCTGTCTCAGAAGCTTTATGTTTAGAAGCCTTTGAGCCCAGCGAGTGCCAGGGTCTTGTCTGTGCTGTGAATCCTGGGTTCCGTGATGAATCCTGGTGATCCATCCAGGGCTTCTGTGCGGAAACACTGACCCTCCTCTCCCACCAACCACGGGTGTTGGCCACATGCCCCAGGGAAGAGCTCTGATGGTCAGGTGCTGAGGGACAAAATGAGGTCCAGTCCGACAGGGCGAATGGGTTGGGGGGGTGGGGGGTGGGGGAGGTGGCCTACTCTGCTCATGGTTTTCAATAAATCAGGTGTACTCTCAGAATCGAGAAAGATGAGATGGGCCCTAAGAGTTTCTCACTGCAGGTGATGTCGCGGTCTCCACAGGCTGATGACATATTAATGAGATGGGAGGGCTGTGCCTTTAAATCTCAATGTGCCTGAGATCTATGAATTGCCTAAGGGATGGAAGAAACTGGTAACCTCGCATAGAACGGTTGTAGGGGACAAGCAGCATTTCTATTAAATCGGGACTGGAAAGCTGGACAGTGACAGAGAAATTGCTGGGATGTTTTAATTATTCCTCCCAAACAAAGAACAGCAGCCTCAGCCCTGCTCCGCTTGGTCCAGTGTATCCCAGGGTCCCTTGAGTTGTAGGGAAGAAATGGGATTAACAGTAAGATTTGTGGGTGGAAGAGGGTATCGGAAGCAAGTTGATGATGATTGTTTTGTTGTCATGGAAAACCTTGGGGCTGGTAGGACTTGGGCCAAAGGCTCAAAGCACAGCCAGAACTCAGAAACTTCCTGCGCATACAGCTGTGCCTCTAAGGACGAGGGAAGCCGCCTGTGTTCTGGGGATCATGTTGAGAAAAATTATTTCCTGGGCTAATTCACATTGCGTCCCAACCGTGGAAATGTTCGTCGTTTCTCTTCCCAAGGCCAGCCACACCTCCCACCACGGTCAGGACAACTAGCCAGCACCTGGTGCTGTGTAAAGTAGATTACAAACCGTTATTTTCATTTAACTTGCACTATTCTGTATAAATAAAATACGTACTTTGAAAATCTTGTGCTGCCTGAGTTTCAAATGGACTGTGATGTTACAGACCTGTTTCCTCTTTGGTTCTGGCCAGCTGTCAGATGGGCACCGGCTTGATAGGCCTGGTGTCCTCGGGGCTCTTGTGCCTTCAGGCCACACGAGCACAGCCTGGCCTGCGGTGGGGGGGGGGGGGGGGGGGCGCGCGGACGGATGCTGTCCTGTCACGTGGAGGCTCTTTCCGAAGCCCTCTTCCCAGGGAGCAAGTGTGCCGCAGTGTTTCAGAGATGGGCCTACGTAGGTGCGCCACCTGGGTATGTCCGAGCTGTGCCACTTTCTGACTGTGTGACCTTGGGGGAGACACCCTCTCAGCCCCCCCCCTCCCCACTCCCATCTATAATGGGGGATATTGCCGTACAGAACTGTAGGGAGGTTCCAGGTCTGACTTTAATGGGCTTAGCGTTGAGACTGTAATTGTTCGCGAAGTCTTTCACGTGGAGGTCAGCCGGTCCCTGCGATGGCTGGCACTGAGGCGGGTGTCCATTCCTGCACCTTCATGTTTCTCTTCTCCCTCCCTCCCCCTGCCTCTCTCTCTCTCTCTCTCTCTCTCTGAACCCTCGGGGAACCTTATAACACCCACCACTTTTCATTTATCTCTTGAATCTCAACTGCCCCAAAGCACAAAGTGCTGAGCGGATGAGTATAAAATAAGCAGAAACCTTTTGTGGTAAATAGCTGAAAATGTCACGTTGCTGGCAGCCAACGAGGAAACCGAGAGGCCGCACACGGGCAGGATGTACCTCATTTCTGCAGGAAGAATCAGCGTGAAAGGCAAGGGGAGGCGCGTTCTATCCAGAGGTCCTCTAAGGTCAGGTCAGCCCTGAGGCTGGGGAAAGGCGGGCGGGCAGGGTGGCTCTGTGCTCACGTCTCCCGGGACAGTCCTGGAGTGGCTCGAATGGATCCCTGTCCAGAGCCCACAGGGCCTTTATGAAGGAGTGCCCCTGCCTAAGCGGTCTTTGGAAAGAGGCTGGAGCCCTCTGTTGTAAGCAATAATCCTTACAGGGTGCTGGGTGGCTCTGGATAATGGTAACGCACCCCTAGGCTCCAGCCACAAAGGTGAATGTGTGCAGAGGTGGGAAATGGGCCGAGTGATCCCTTGACAATCCAGTTATCTCCGCCCTGGGCCTGGGGGCTGCTGTAGGAGGCTAAGCAGCACAGTGGGAAGGGCATGGACTAACTAGACGAATGACCTTGGGCAAGGCCTTCCTAAACTTCTACCAGCATATAGATGCTTTGGAAATGACGTTTGCAACACGTTTAAAGAGCCTGGGGGGAGAGGGCAGAGAAGGGCAAGAAGGAGTACGTCCAACACATCCTTAAGGTAGAGGGCCTGGAATAGAGTGCCGGGGTGCCCAAGACCAAGGTAAGACTCCCCTCTCTGGGCCATACCGTGTAATCCCAGGGCCTCTGTCCCAGACCCAAGTGAATGGGGATTAGGGGGGGACAGGACATCCCAAGTGGAGCAGGGACTGTCGGAGCCCCTCAGCAGCACAGCCGAGGAGTCTTGTCTGAGCACAGGTGGGGGCAGCACCCAGTGAGAACCAGGGAGTTGGAACACGGAGTCTGTAATGATGTCTGGTCTTCCCACCCTGCCTCTGGAGTGCTCCTGTTCATTGTTTCTCTTACCCTCCACACTTACGCTCAGGGATGTGTTTGGGTGTAAAGAGAAATGTAGCTTCTGGCTGCCTCTGTGTGAACTTGTCCTAGACCAAAGGGCTTCACCCTTCACTGAGAAATACTCCAGTACCCAAGGCTTCACCTAGAACAGAGGGTCTAGGACATGGGCATAGAAACCAGGTTCGGGGGTGCCTGGCTGGCTTGGTCGGTAGAACACACGACTCTCAACCTCAGGGTTGTGCGTTCGAGCCCCATGTTGGGTGTAGAGATTACTTAAAAATAAAACCTTTAAAAACCCACAACGAGGTTTATTTCTTCTTGTGAACGTTCTTTAGGCTTTATTCTTGTGCCCCGGTGCCATCTTCTGCCCTGTCAGTCAGTGCGTGCCCACTAAGACACCTGCATCTGTTTGCACACTTATCGCACCAGACGGTGCACTCAAGTGCTCGGTAGATGCCGCTTGTCTGGCTTGCCCTCGTGCCCCTCAGGGAGAAACCCCCTCCCACATCTCCCCCCTGCCAGCGAGGCTGTTCCCCAGGCCACCTGAGGGCTGGTCTATCAGAACATCCTCCTTCCTTTGTCCTCCGAGGAGAGATTAGCAGAAGGCTCAGAGCAGCTATCCAGGCCCAGAGCTCCCCAGCTGCTCTGATCAAACACCACTCCTGCCACTCTTCTCGCACTGGTTCCCCCAGCGTAGGCCAGAAACAGCTGATCAAACACATCAGGACAAGGTCAGTCCAGGGACCCGTAGCCCCCTCCAGGGAAGATTTCATAGACCTGCCATCAGGAGGGTCTGATAAAAACGGGCAGGGGGTGGGAAGAGGGCCCACGGGGCTGGCGCACGACCGAACAGCTTTTCATTCCTTTTAAGGTCGGAACCTCTGTGCTCGACACAGGGTCCAGACCAAAGCCAGCACCTGCAGAGAGGCCGGGGCTGGAGCTGCCTGTGAGCCCAGGGAGTGTAGGTAAGACGGGGAACAGGGCGGCTGTGCACGCGCACGCGATGGGCTGAGACGTGTCAGGCAGGAGCGAGGGTGGGTTTGGGAGTATGGGGTTATCAGGTTGTCACAGGGTGACTTAAGATCCTCCCTCACTAAAACGTGACCCCTTCAAGGGCAAGAACCGTACATCATCGTTTCTGTTAACACACAGAGACGCACACGTGCACACAGTTAACCAGGCACCTCTGGTGTCTGATGGCAAAAGGTCTGTTCTCCCTGGAGTTCTGGGCTCTCTGAGGTCCTGTTGTGGCCTCCGTCCCACGCCAGATGCTGTAGAGGTCGGGTCGTGCTAGGGACCGATAGTCATGTTGCCCAAACAAAGATTATGAGAAACGAGGACCAAAAGCATCCATGCCGGTCCACACCTAAAGTACCTATAAATGCTGTGTTTGTCTCTCTCTCTCTCTCTCTCTCTCTCTGTTTTCTTTTACATAGGAGTGGTTAATATTTTTTTGAAATATTCTCCTAATAATCCCTGTTAAGTGCTTACTGTATGTAAGCGCTTGGGACACAGAGCTTTGTGTAATTTTACTTCCCTGGCACTGTGACGTCACTGCTGTTATCCCGTGTTACAGGTGAGGAAACCAACACCAGAGAAGTCACTTAATGAGTGACAGAGCTGGTGAGCAGGGGTTCGAACACAGGCGCTCTGACTCCAGAGCTTTTTCTTACGTGGACGCTATATCCAAGCATCTCTCGCCTGGGACGCCTGGCTGGCTCCGTCGGCAGAGCGTGTGACTCTTGATCCTCAGGGTTGTGAGTTCGAGCCCCACGTTGGGTGTAGAGATTACTTCAAAATAAAACCTTTAAAAAAAAAGGAAATTGTCAAGCATTTCTTGCTTAATACCTAGTCGGCCAGAAAATATCTAGTCAGCTATACTACCAGTCCCTGACAGCCCGGCCTGCCGTACCCGGACTGTTGTCAGAGGGCCTAGCAAGGCTCCCTGCCTGCTGTCTCCTTTCCCTTCCCTTCTCCCCGTCCCTTCCGAGATGGCCAGTCAGGCCTAAACGTCTGCTTTTATCCGCTAGAAATGTGGTGTCATGCCCTTTGCCTTGGCTTTGGGACTAGCTGGTCTGTGGCCAAGGGCCCACCCCGGCTTCACCAGCCCTCAGTCAATACTTGCCACCTCAGTCCAGGCTCACTCCAGTCCCTGGAGCGTGGAAGGACAGTCACCTGACCAGCCTGAGCCCCACAGGAGCAGCAGAGGCCTACACAGCCTGGCACAGGTATGCGAGGGTGGTTCCTGGACCCACACAGCTCCGGGAAGCATGTTGGCCTCTCTGACTTCCCCACCTCTCCCCTAATCCTGGGCTCCTAAAAGATAAATGTTTTCCAGAACAGCAGCCAAAGTTACTGGAAAGTATTTCATTAGAACACTATATGAAATGTGGTTCAGAGCCACCCTTCCGAGCTATTCAGATCTAAATTCAATACCCTGCTGTGTCCCTTGTTAGATGTGTGACCCTGGGTATTAGCTTCTCTTTACCTTGATTCTTCTTTCTTTTTTTTTTTTTTTTTTTTTTTGTCTGTAAATGGAGGTAATAAAAACTCTTCGGGTAATTGTGGAGATTAAAGGTAACACATATAACGCTTTGGTATAGGTTATTGCATGTAGAAAGTGCTCAATAAAAAAATACCACTCGTGGGGCGCCCAGGTGGCTTAGTTAAACATCCATCCGACTCTTGATTTCAGCTCAGGTTGTGATCTCATGGTTCATGAATTCGAGCCCCACATCAGCGCAGAGCCTACTTGAGATTCTTTCTCTCCCTCTCTCTCTGCCTGCTTCTCTCTCTCTCTCTCTCTCTCTCTCTCTTTCTCAAAGATAAATAAACTTAAAAAAAAAAATGACACTCATGCTAACAAGGGGCCCCAGAGCTCTGGAGTGGTCCCTGCCCGATGCAGAGACCCCACTGGTACTTCTGAAGCTCGGGCAAGGTGGGCTTCTGGGTGGGGGAGGAAGAGGGAAAAGAGGGCAAGCTGGACAGAGTGTCCGGAAGGCAGGGCCTCCTCAGCCGCCTCTCTCTGCCCCATTCCCCTGGAGTCGTGCATGGCCGGGGCTCAGGAAACACCTGAGTGGCTAGGTGAGCAGCAAAACCAGAAGCAGAGCTGGGGTCTGGATGCCCGGGAGCCACGCTCCTGCTGCTGCTTCCTGCTGCACCGCCGAGCCGCCTGGAGCTACAGCCTGCAGCCCAGGGGTGTGCCACCAACCGCAGGCCGACTTCTCAGCTCGGAGCACACCCCGAGGTCCTGGCCCTGTGGCCTCTTGTTCTGGTATCAGCAGAACAGGGTGTCTCGGTCCGTTTGGTGCCTCCAGGTCTGTCCCCTGCGGGCGTGCCGGCTTGGAGCAGCGGGAGGGCTCCCGGCCGGTGGAGCGGGACTCGGGCAGGCGGAGCGCAGCGAGGAGACCGGGTGGCAAACGCCCGGCCCGGCGTGGCCTACCTAGTGTTTGGCCTCCCTGCACGGGTAACAGCAGGCCCATAAGGCCCTACTCTTCGTGGCGCTCTGTCGTCCTCGGGTCGTTATCCGGCCTCACAGCAACACGGAAGGTTAAGTCTCTTCGTCGTTACTCCTTTTGCAGCGAAGGAGCTCAGCCGCGGCCTCCTCTCTGGGCTCCGGCGTCCTCGGCTGGTCAGAGGTGGAGTTGCCGTCCAGGTGTCTGGCACCAGACGTGGGCTTTTCCCGCTCCACTGGGCTGCTGTCCCTTTTGTCACCGTGGCCCCCATACTTCAGAGCATTTTGAATCATTTGCTTGCTTGGCTCTGGCAGCAGTGCTCTGGGGCTAAAAGAGCATGAATTGTTACTTTGCAAATGAGGAAATTGAGGCTCCGGGAGGCGACCTCACCTGGTTACCCAGTAAGTCCGCAGCAGGACGGCAATCCGAGCAGCCCGACCCAGCATTACATGCACTTTGCAGGGAAAGGCACTGCTCAGCCCTCGCGGCCGGGGCGGGCTGAGCACTTCCATTCGTTGCCCTCTGCCTTGGGCCGGGCCGTGTGCACGTCGTCCCCAGCGCAGACATCGCATCCTGTTCGGGTCACCAGATGAGCCCTGCCCGGTAGGATTCCCTGTGATGAGGGAAACGGTCTGTTCTGCACTGCCTGGTGTGGGAGTCATTGGTCAGATGTGGCTTTGACCCCCTGAGATGTGGCTAGTGTGACCGAGAAACCGAATTTTTCTATTTTATTTCTTAAAAATATTTATTTATTTTGAGAGGAAGAAAGAGCACGTGCCTGTGAGCAGGGGAGGGGCAGAGAGAGAATCCCAAGCAGGCTCCATGCGGGGGGGGGGGGGGGGGGGGGAGGGGCTCGATCTCACAACGAATGGTGAGATCACGATCTGAGCTGAAATCAGGAGTCTGACGCTTAACTGACTGAGCCACCCCGGCGCCCCTACATTTTAAATAGTTGTATGTGGCTAGTGGCTGTCGTGCTCAGTGAGAGACATTCAGGAAGCGGCTAAACCCAAATTCAAGCCCAAGTCTGTCAGTCCCCAAAGCCTGTGACATTTCCACTGGTGCCCAGTGCCAGGAGGGACAGGCACTTGAGCGGTGGACAGTGTCAGCGAGGTCAGGAGTACCTCCTTTTGTTCACTGAGGGTGTCCCTCGCCGTATGCGCCTAAGGCTCACACCATCCCCGTTCTGTCCCCTCCTCCGCCGTCATTCGAGTCAGTGTCGATACCAGGGGCTCTCCCTGCCCCGTCGGGGATGCTGATTCTCTAGTGACATTACTTTTAGCCCATTTTGCAGGTGGGTACATTGGAGCTCAACAGGGTGGAGGAATTTGAGGTCAGCCAGCTTTTGCCAGAAGGGTCACCCTGGTGTAAACACAAGGTCCAGACCAGAGCTAAACAAATGAGAAGTTGCCACAGGGGCAGCCAGGAAACCCTCTGCCTACCCCATCTTTGAGAGGACACGGTCACACTGAGCGTGCTGCCCTGGGCACCAGCCGATGTCCACATAGAGTGAGCTGTGGGGGCCAGGCACACTCTCGGAGGCCAGGCTCACCTTCCTGTGTCGGTGGCATTGTGTCGGCTATCGTAGTAGAAGGTACTTGCCTCAAACATTTAAAAAAATTTTTTTATTTGATGTTTATTTTTGAAAGAGACAGAGTGTGAGTTGGGGAAGGGGCAGAGAGAGGGATTCACAGAATCTGAAGCAGGTTCCAGGCTCTGAGCTGGCAGCACAGAACCCCCCATGGGGCTCAAATTCAGAAACCACAAGATCATGACCTGAGCTGAAGTTGGACGCTTAACTGACTGAGCCACCCAGGTGCCCCTCAATTAAACGGTTTTTTAAAGCATACTATAAACTTGCACGTGACTTTTGTTTATCTTGGAGCTAACAAGATTTGTGGCAACGTGTCAGCACGTATGTAGAACAGAAGTCCTAGGAAAACTGGATGCATCGTCACCCACGAGCCGCAGGCCCCACCCCGGCGACTGGACCAGACGGCCTCTAAGGGCCCCTGTCTAGCAGTCTGTGGTTCCTTGCACAGCTCTGGTAGCGGGGCAGTCCGGGTTCCGGGCATCGCTCTGCAACCTGCACCTGTGCGACTTCTCCCTGGGCCTCGGTTTCCTCATCCGTGCTGGTGCTGCCCCTGCAGTGTTGTGAGCACCGAGCCCGGCCTGGGGCAAGCACGCAGCGAAGTACCTCATAACCACTCGTGGGGAACAGACGTGGGAGGAACTCCTGTCCTCGACGGGAGGGGAAACTTGTCCTCTTTGGGCCAAAATGCTGGCACAGGTGCTGAGAGTGGCACCAGTGGGAGCCTCCTGTGGCAGCTTCCGTCCAGGGCAGCCCTGCCTCCCCTCACCTCAGGGAGGGCTGGGGCCTTGGAGACCGTGCCCCCCAGGAGCTGGCAGGGACGGGCGACAAAACCATCTAGGCCTAGGAAGAGGGAAGCTTTCCAGAGCTGGGGGGAGGCGCTGCCCCAGGAGGAGAGTGGGACACAGGGACAGTGGCCAAGCCATCCCTCGAGCCCTGGTCTGAAGCCAGCCCAGAGCTCAGGGACTGAGAGTCAGACGGTCACATGCCAACCCGAGTGCTCTGGCTTTGGGCAGGCCATGTAGCCTCTCTGAGCCCCATTTTCCTTGCCTGCGAAATGGGGAGGGTACCAGTACTTGTCCGTCCCTCGGGATTATGAAGTAATACCCATGAAGACCCCCGTGCGGTGCCGGCAGAGAAGGGACTCGGTAGGTGGCTGTGATTAGCTCCCCTGGGCCTGAGCCTGGAAAGGGCAGTGGTTGCAGGAGACTCTGCTTTGTCGTGTGGACTCTGGTGCCCACAGGGCAATGGCGAGGAGGGCGTCCACGCGAGGCGTTCGGCCCTGACCTTGCAGACGTCGTGGCCCTGGCACTAACAGGGGGAGTCTGGGCCCAAGGCCCAGAGTCTTGCAGGGTAGGCCAGCCTGGCCAGGTGAAGAAGCCCGGAACCCTACGTTTGTGGGGGCGTCCTCACCCCGCCACTCAGCAGGCCCGAGGAGCTAGGATTCCCTGGGTACCGTGGGCTGCCCCCTATTTCCTGGCCAGAAGCCTCCCCATGAGCCTTTCCAGGAGCTCAGGTCCAGGCTGCCAGGGGGCAGGGGGAGGTGACGGGGCTTCAGGGTCCCCCGTGTGGGGCCACGTGTACCCCCAGCCAAGCACACATACACAGGGCCAGACTTACCTCCTGGCCGCCCTCTTCCCCACCCCCACCCGCGTCCTCTGCCAGATCTTCCCACCCTCCATGTCCCCGTCCTTCAAGGCCCATCCCAAATATCCCCCACTCCACAAAGTTGCCCCCGGTCACACCAGCCACGGTGCCTTCCGGACTCATCTGATACCTTCTGCAGCCCACGATTCTGAGCATGTGGTAATCTCTGTTCATTTTTTTCATTGCCTTTTGTGTGTGTGCTAAAGTACAGCAAAAGAATTTACCATTTTAGCCATTTTTCAGGGCAAAATCCCACGGCATTGAGTACATTCACGTTGTTGCGCAACTGCCACCACCATCCATTTCCAGAACATTCTCAGCACTTTATACTGAGACTACCCGCTAGACATTTTCAGCACCCCCCAAAGAAGCCCCAAGTCTGCTAGCTTCACTCCCAGCCCCCCTCCTCCCAGGCCCCGGACACCTCTCTGCGCCTCCTGTCTATGAATTAGTCTGTTTCTCACAGAAATGGATTGTACAGTATCGGTCTGTGTTCGTGTCTTAACCCTCCACAGAGCCCTGGGCCTCTATTGAGTGACCGAGTAAAAAGAGCAGGTAAAGAGGCCAAAGAACAAAGATCATGCCATGCCAGAGGCTTCCTGAGACAGGCATGGCCCCTCCACGCTGCTCTCCCATCCCTAAGCCAGAATACCTACCTTCCTTCCTTCCTTCCTTCCTTCCTTCCTTCCTTCCGTCCTTCCGTCCTTCCGTCCTTCCTTCAACAGGCATCAATTGAGCACTTACTAAGGGCTAGACAGTGTTCTAAGTGCTACAGACACCACAGTGAGCAAAAGAGAATGAAACCCCTGCTCTCATGGAGCTCATATTTTAGTATGGGAGACAGACAATAATTGAAGTATATAGTATGCTAAATAATGCTAAGCGTCAAGGAGAGTGTTGGCAACATCAGGCAAATGTAGTTTTAGAGAGGAAGGCCAGGAAAAGCCACCTCACTTAGCGAGTGTCTTCAGGAAAGATCTGATGGCTTTGAGGGATTGGCTGTGTGTCTGGGGGAGACACCCCACCCCCCAGCAGGGCCAGTGCAAGGGCCCTGAGGCAGGAGTACACGTGGCCTGTCTGAGGAGTATGGAGGAGGCGATGTGGCTAGAGCAGGGTGGGCAAGGGCGGGAGAGGAGTAGTGGGAGATAAAGCTAGAAAAGTAATTGGGGTCTGGAGTATGTAGGACGTTCTGGGTGATGTCAAGGATCTGGTTGGTGGTGGCTTTGGGTGCGGTGCTGCGGTTGTGGGTAGAGAGTAAGTATGGGGAGAAGGGTGAGTGCTGGGAGATTGCTTTGGGGCTGTTGCCATATCTCATCACAGCAGAGTTGCTCGAAACTTGAAAATGAAAATGAGGCTAGGACCTAAGTAAGTTTCTGAGCGGCTTGTCAGCCAGGCAAGGGGAGATACGGCAGCCTGACCAGGGTGGTGGTGGAGAGGGGTCAGATGCTGACAGCAGAGCCAGTGGAATCTGCTGATGGACCGGACGTGGGGTCTCAGGGGAAAAGAGAGACCCCCCCCCCAAAGGGTGACTCACGAGATTTCTGTGTGCTGCGATGGGGAGAACCACGAGAAGGCAGGTCCCAGAGGGAAGACGGCGGGTTGACTTTGAGGCATGCTCGGTCTGAGGTGTCTGTGAAATGCCCGAGTAGAGATGGAAAGGAGGCAGGGGAAGCAAGAGTCTGCAGTCAGGGGAGTTAGAGGTCACTCTGTCCGGCATTCCTGTTTTGTTTCTGGAGGCCTACCTGGCACCTGACATCACCAGAGCTTTCCAGAGGCCTGGGCTGCAGCTGGGACTCACCTCCTCAGTGAGGGGAGGAGACTGGGCATCAGTCTGACCTTCCTTTGTCCGTCAGTCTGTCCATCCATTCATCCACCCACCATGCCCTGCACATCTTGGTCCCATTGATGACCTAAGAAGGAGTCCCCTCAACAGACTCACAAGCTGGTTACAAACTCTCACCCCCGGGCCTCCACATTCCTTCTTTGGCGTCTGTCTCTCCATCGGTAAAATTAGCTTGGACCGGACAACCTTCAAGAGACTCACCAACTCAGACCTCCCAGTACCCCAGCGAGGCCGGCTTGCCCTTGCCCTCCTCTGAGCTGGGCCCCCACGGCTCAGGCGGAGCTCCCTGCTCCCGGAACACCCATCGGAACAGCAAATGCACCCTGACATTCATTTTGCCCTCTTCATGTTTCACCCGGAAGTGATTAAGTGTTGAAGCAATCCAGTCAACCTAGCCAGGGTGGCTTACCGTCCACAGGACTCACAGGTGACTTGAGTTAAAGCTTGCATGCTTGAGAGGGCTGGCAGTTGACTGTGGGAGGGTGACAAAATCATACTCTCTACGTAGACAGTGCAGACACGTGTAGAGTACACACAGGCATGCAGTGTATCTGTAGTATTTGATTCCATAGGGGTGGAGATTAGGGGAGAAAATGTCTTACAAGGCTCCTTGGGGAACAATACTGAATAGAAGAGTAAGAAACACCAGGTTAAGGGAGGGAGGGAGGGTCGGGGCTTAGAGCACACACTCATTTGACCACACAATAATAGAGGGCTCAGTTCGGTGCTGGGGACAGAGGTGACCAAGCAAAAGGACACTGCCCTTAAGCCCACAATCTAGTAAGGGGCAGACAGAGAAAATAGGCAATCGTCATACCCGATGACAAGGGCCATGCCAGGGGCAGGGGGTGGAGGTAGGGCCCTAGCATCAGGAAGGTTCCAGAGACTAGGCCAAACGGGACTTCAGCAGGTGGATAAGACAGTTCTGGGCAAGGCCAGCCCATCAGATCCTGTCTAGGGGCAGAGAATGCAGACGCCTACGTAGAGTGATTCCTTTGGGTAGGTGGGGTGCGGAATGGGTTTAGGGGAGACTGAGAAGATCTTTCTGCCATGTCCTCAGCTTAGAATAACGCTGTGCTACTGGCTGATGCTTGGAAGCCCCATTAGAGCTTCATCCCTCAACTCGAGATATTGCTTTGGATGACACCTGACATGGTGGAAAGAATTCTAGACCATGTGCCCAAACAGGACTTGAGTCCTGGTCCCAGCTGTGCCCCTGATGTGCTGAGTGAGTATCCTTGGGCAGGCCACCACCTCCCTCCAGTCTCAGCTTCCCCGTCTCTAAAATGGGAGATAGCACAGTCCCTTCCCCCTTCCTCTTCACACAGTGTTCACCAAACGGGAGGCACACAGAGGCCATGGGTCATGGCTTCTAGATATGTGAGCTCACACACACACACACACACACACGAAGATTCCTCCCCATCTCCCCATTTTATAGGTGAGGGACTGAAGCACAAAGTCACTTGTCCAAGGTCACACAGGTGGTGGAAGAGCCGGGTGGGTTCAAACCCACCGGCTGAAAGGCATGGGTGGGATGAGAAGACGCAGGTAGGGGTGGGTTTAGGAAAGCAGATGCATGGGCCCTAACAGGTCCTCTGTGCTCAGCTTTCCCGTGGGTGGCCCTGGCTGTCCATCCAAGAGCCACAATCTCTAACTGTCCTTGGGGCCACCTCCAAGTGGAGGCCACACTGAGGAGGTGGGATGGGGGGCAGCCGGAGGAGGCCCTGGAGACCCCAAGCCAGAAAAGGGAAGGCCCAAGGGGCCCTAAAGCTGTCTTCACAGACCTTTCAACTGTCAGAGGGATCCGACTTCGCGGTGCCCTGGCTCCACCCGCAACAGCACCTGAGAGAAAGTCCTGGAGGCTCAGTCAGCCAGGCGGGGCCCTCGGAGACCTGGCCTCTGCCGGCCTCCCCTCTCTGCTGGCCTCCCCAGCCTCCATCACTCACCGTTCCCTCGTTTGTCACTCTCTGGTTATCAAACTGCCAATGGCCCCTGCCACCCACTCTGCCCAGCCCCACCTCTGGGGCAAGAAGGAGGAGTCCCTCCCTGCTCCCCGAACCCGGGTCAGAATGCCCATCTGTCCTCTGTGGTTCGGCTGAACCTTCTCCTTTCCCTGTTCCTGGGACCCTCGGCTGTCGCCCAGCCTGCTCGGCATCAGTGGGTGGAATGAGAGCCTCAGGGCCCCTCGCCAGGAGCCAGTGCAGCCTTGCGGGTGTCCCCCATTATCCAGGTGAAGAAACCGGGTCTTGGAGAAGTAAAGGAACTTGCCCAGAATCACGCAGCTGCTGGGAGGTGGGGCAGGGACTGTCACAGCCTCTTGGCTGTGCTGGGAGAGCCCTCCTGGGGGATGGGGCGGGGGGCCAGGGAGGTGGGGGGTTGTGAGGTCAGCGGCCTTTGTAGACCTCTCCAACACCGGGATTCTCGGATCGTGTTGATAGGAACAACAGCTCGGAGGCCTCCTTCCCGGAGAGCCGTCCCTGTCCACGCTGCCGAGATCAGCCCCACGCCACCATCCACCTTCCACCCGCCTTTGGTGTTTCACAGCACTTACCACGATCGAAACTTTGATCAAGTACCCACTGGCCTCTCTCCTCACCTGCATCATAAGCACCGCAGGGGCGGGGACCTGCCTTGTTCGCTGTGGGATCCCCAGGGCCCCGGACAATGCAGGTGCCCCACCATTGTTCCCGTGTGTCGGCAGGGGCTGAGCACCGCCCGGCTGAGCATCCTCCCAGCGATCCTTTGAGGTAGGAGTCAGACACTTTCCAGATGAAGAATTGGGGCCCCAGAGAGGTTAAGTGGCTGGCTCAGGGTCATGGATAATGGCAGAGCCGGTGGCCAGGTTTGTCCGATTCCAAAGCCTGCACTCTTAGACACCAGGCCACAAACGAGAAAGCTGGCACCCAGAGAGGCTAATGGTGTGGCCCGAGGTCACCCAGCCGGCTTCGGTCTGGGACGCTGGCTTTGTTCTTCACACAGCCCTCTGCTGGGTCCCCTGAGGGTGTTAGTCGAGGGACGGGTCATGTTTTCAGGGTGCCCCTGCTGCCTTTTATTAAGCAGGTAAAGACTACAGCCTTCATAATTATAGGTCAGCTTTTCCTTTTTCCCGCTTTTTAAGCGAGGACACTCCTTCAGTGGTGAAAGTGGCATCGTCGCTTCTCTGGCCTCCATCCTTGGGGAGGGCCCGGACCCCAGGTAGGGACCCTGCGACTGCCCAGCAGGCGCCTGTCCAAGCTCCTCACCCTCCTTGCCGGTGTTGGAACGGTCAAGAACTATGCCGACGAACTGATGGTCTGTCGATGCCAGAGGAGACCAGTGTTTGTCTCCCCAGCTCTGCCCCTGAGACCTAAGCATGAATCTTCCAGATGCCCCTTTTCGGCTGTGTGACCTGGAGCAAGTCCTTTTCCTTCCGGGCCTCAGTCTCCCCGTTAATAAAACAGAGGTTCAGAGTCTTGGATGTCTAGACGTTCTAGAACAGTGCAGTCCCATAGAAAGATAATATGAGCCACGTAGACTTTTAAATTTTCTAATAGCCACATTAAAAGAGAGAAACAGGTCCGATTCTGTGTCTCCCTCTCTCTGACCCTCCCCCATTCATGCTTTGCTCTCTCTGTCTCAAAAATAAAATAAACGTTAAAAAAAAATTTAAAAAAAAAAAAAAAGAGAGAGAAACAGGTTAGGGGTGCCTGGGTGGTCAGTTAAGCATCCCACTTCAGCTCAGGTCATGATCTCATGGTTTGTGAGTTCGAGCCCCGTGTCGGGCTCTGTGCTGACAGCTCAGAGCCTGGAATGAGCTTCAGATTCTGTGTCTCCCTCGCTCTCTCTCTGCCCCTCCCCCACTGGCGCTCTGTCTCTCTCTGCCTCTCAAAAATAAGTTTAAAATGTTAAAAAAATTTTTTAGAGAAACAGCTGAGACTAATATATTTTACTTAACCAATGCATCCAAACTATTTTCATTTTAACATGTAACCGATACAAAAATACTCATGAGATAGTTTATATTTTTTTCATAATAAGTGATCTCAATTCAGGCCACCTACATTCTAAGTGCTCAATAGCCACACGCGGCCAGAGGCTGTTTAGCACAGTGGTTTGGACAGTGCCGGGCTGGAATTCCCATCTGGTCCTGCGCCCGAGCTTTCCCTCCTAGACACCCAGGAGCACTCTGGTGCCCTCAGGGACTGTGGGCTGCCTCTCCCTCGTAGTCCCCACCCTGGACTGCAGCCGCAGGGGCTCCGAGGCTGGTGGAGACCTGTGCAGCTGCCTGGAAGCTTGGAAGGAGAAGGTGGAGGGGCGCTGCCTTCCTCTTCCCCCAGGAGGAGCGACGTCACGGGGAAAGTAGACCTCGGAACCCAGGGTCCCTGTGCTTGGATGGGTGTCCCCTCGGCTGAGAATCATCTGAGCCAGCGCTGGACTAAACCCTTTGCTTGATTATCTGATCTCACCACCCAAGGACCCCACGGGACGTGTGCTGTTCTCTCCTGGGTTTCCGCAGAGGAGGAACCTGCAGTTCAGAGAGATGGACTGACCTTTCCCTTGCTTCCAGATCCCTCTTTCATTCTGTGCCTCCCTTTCCTCTCTCCTTCCCAGTGCTGTGTGTGTGTGTGTGTGTGTGTGTATGTGTGTGTTGGGGGCGGTGGTGAGTGTGTGCCCACGTGTGTATGTGCACACGTGTGTCCGTGTGGGCGGTGCACACGTGTCGGGGAGGGCTCCGTGGGAAATGAGCCCCATCCGGCCCACAGCCTTAGGATAGGGCCCCAAAGGTCCACGTTGCAGGGCCCGGGTGCAGGTGGAAGGCAGTTCTGAGCGGCCTCAGTGGGAGCGCCCCTCACCCCTGGAACAGCCCCACCAGCTAGGATGGGAGGGGCTTCTGGGGGGGGTGCTGGGGGACAGACTCACTGCCCCCCACCCTGTCTAGATGCCCCTGCAACCCCTGTGGGCCTGGCACTGAGCTCGCTTAGCAAATGGGGGTTGGCCGAGGGCATCTTTCGCAGGGTCTCCTCACCACCCCCATCCTTCTCAGCTTGCCCCTCTCCCTCCTCCCTTCCCTGTCTTTCCCTGCCCTCTGCTGTCTTCCTGTGTCCCCATCTCCACCTCCGTGCTCGGGCTCCTCCACCTCTCCTCCGCTGTCGGTCTGGTCTCTCTTGCTCCTTCAGTCCGGATGTTGGCCATCAGTTGGTCTTCCTCCCCCCTTTCTCTTGCCTCTTCCCCTCTGGGTTTCATCTCCCCGCCTCCCCCCTCTGTTGTTCTCCGAGGCCCTCCTCCCCCCCAGGCCCCCCAACCTCCCCCACTTTGGACTCCCTTTCTCTCCTCCGAAGCCTCCTGCTTCTCTGTGCTCCCGTCTCTGCTCTCGGGTCCCCTCCCTCGCCCGCCCTCTCCCTGTCACTCGCGTGTGCCTCCCCTCCCTGAGCTCCAGTGGGGCCCCAGCTCCTCTCAGCCTGCTGTCTCTCTCCTCCTCGGGAAGGCAGGCGGCTGCGGCAGCCAGCGGAGGCCCCACTGGATGACAGCCGAGCCAAGCATTCCTCGGAGCTGTCACCGAGGAAATCACACACCCGCGCCTGAAATTCAAATTAGAGTTTTGCTGAAGCTGCTAAAATTCCTCAAATACTCTCTTTGAAGTCCCCTAGCAAGCTGGCCATTGCTGTTAAAATGAGATGGTGGCCAGAGGGTGTGGACGGGGCCACCACGCCAGGGACTGGGAGTGGGCTCCCCACACGCCCCACCTCCAGTGGTCACCCCCGGGGGCTCCCTCAGAGTACGCTCACTGGGTCAGCCACCAGCCCCACCAGGCCGCCAGCCTCTGCCCACGGGGCGCCAGTGAGCCCCAAGCTGCTGGGAACCAGGAGCTAAGGGTCAGGGAGGAGGCCTGGGCGGAGGGCTGAGGGTGGGCTCCCCACAGACCCCGCTTTGGGGTCCTTGTCTCTCTGCTGCTCCCTGGGTGACCCAGGGAAGGCGACCACCACCCTAGGCCCGCTCTGCAAGCCCAGATGAGAGTTTGTACACACAGGGTGTGAGGGTGAAGTGAGCGGTCACTTGTGTGGCACCTGCACACACAGTAAGTGGTCACCGTCTCTGTGACGGTAACGGCAGCCCGCACGGGTGCTGGCAGTGGTCATCACGGGCACGGCAAATACTTCCGCGTCCGGCATCGTTCTAAGCTGTGTCTATGGTTAACTCGGTTCATCCTCAGGACCCCGTGTGGGGAAGCTGCTATTGTCCCCATTTTACAGATGAGGACAGGGGGCCAGAGAGGTTAAGTGGCTTGCTCACAGCCCCTCCCCACCCACTGTCTCCACCCCCCCCCCCCGCCCTCTACACACTCTACAGCGTGCCCTACCCCGGGGTCCAGACTTCTGTCCTGAGCCTGCCCCTTGCCAACTGCCTGCACTTACATTTCCCCTGGCAACCCTCTGCCCGCCCCCGTGTCCGCCCTTCTGGCGGACATGGCTTTTGCCGAACGAGGGCCTGTCGCCATTCCCTCCGCTGGCCCGGAGCCATCACACCTTCCAACACGGCCTGCCTGCTTTCCCACCATGACCTGTCCCCCACCTGCCTGACGTTTTCCACCGCAGATAATACTCTGCAGTTAGGTCTTGTCACAAGCTACCATCAGGCAAGGATGGGCAGCAATCTGTGCAAGAACTTTCAAATAAAAGTCCTTGGCACCCTGCTTCCTGTGATCTATAACAAGTGACCCCTGGGAAGGTCGACAGTAAGTGAGACAGACGGCAGATTGGGCCCTGAGGCCCTGGCGAGCCGGAGAGAGGGGCCGGCCCTGGAAGGAAATGGTGCCCGGGAGAGAGCGGCTGGCTTTTTTTTTGCACCGGCCCTGTGCCTGGCACTTAAGGACGGTCCCCGGCCGAGACTGACTGCAGCCCTGGGCTCTCCGGAACGGGCAGCCCAGGAAGGCATCTGGGCCCCAGAAACGGCCACGTGTGGCGGGCCCTCAGGTGCCTACAGAGCCAGGTGGGCTTTACAGTCACGAGGTGGGAACCAGAGACCTGCCAGCCTGAGCCGCTCTTGGGTCATTGATTCAGCAAGGCCGTGTCGATGCCCACGTGTGCTGGGGCCAGCCATGGGGGCGACCCCACGCCCGCCTTCTCACACCCCCAGGCGCCTGGAGAGACACGGCCCAGCCAGCAAGGACGCGCTGCTGTGATCAGCTCTGTGACGGCCGAAGTTCGGGAGGCCGAGCTTCCCGAAGACGCACCCAAGCCAGACGTGGGGAACCAGGGAGGGCTTTCTGGAGACCAGAAGTTTGGGCAGGCCGAGGCTGAGCTCACCAGGCAAACGGGCAGGGCAGAGGAGTATGCTGGCCGCGGCAGAGGGGGGGAGACTGCAAGTTCCGAGCGGTTGTTTCTCTGAGTGAGGAAGTGGGGGTGGCGAGACCCTTGCCTGGAGAGGCAAGCGAGAGCCAGGAACAGAACTCTCGTGGTGGGGAACTGACACAGAAGAGGTTCCCAGATGCTTCCTGAAAATTCACCCTTTCGGGATTTGGTGGCGACATTCAGACCAACCGTCCCTCCTGTTCCACGTGCCTGTGCTAAGTTCTGTGTGGAGAATGATTGCCCACAGAGGAAGCAGCCCCGACGGAGCCTCCTCAGCCCCGAGGGGCCTGGGGCCGCCATTCCCAGCCAGGCTGCAGGAGCCACGGGTTCGATGCTCCAATGACCGGGGCGGGACGGGGACTCTGCAGATAAGGAAACTGATGCCAAACGGGGAGGCCAACCAAGGTCACGCAGAGGAGTTAGTGGCAAGGCCAGAGCTCAGAGCCCAGGCCCCCCAGCCAGAGCTTTCAACTCAACCGCGGGGGGGGTCTCAGACCAAGCTGCCAGGTCTCGGGAATTCTCCTTGATGGTTGGTGCTGCCGAACGTACCCCGTCGGCACCTCCCTCCCGTGCCTGCTGTGTGCCCGGCCCCGCGCTGCACATTCAGAGGCTGTGCCGTGGGGCCGGAGGAGGCATGGATATTAAACAGCAGCTGACCCACATCGAAGCCTCCGGGAAGGATGCGGGGGGTGGGTGAGCGCGGTGCGAACGCAAAGTGCCGTCTGGGAGAGGAGGCGGCCTCGAGGGAAGCCGGCCTGGGCCTCCACCCGGACCCCGGTCTCCCCATCCTTCGGCCAAGGGGACCACTGGAACCATTTCCCGAGGTCCCCTATCCTCCCCTTCTGCGGTGCTCACCGAGACCGTGTGTGCACGCACGCGTTTGCACGCGTGTGCACGGCCCGCATGTGCCGGAGCTGCTGACAAGTGCCCCAGGTGTATTTCAGGGGCCGTTAAAGCTCCGTGTTTAATGGCGGGAGCCACAGCGGTCACGGCTGTCATCGGGGATTTCACGGGCTCGTTTACATCTTTAGCTTCTTCCTTCCGAGACGACTTCATCATCCCCAGCCCCCACCCGCCCCCCAGCCCCTCAGCAGTGGTAGGGAGAGGAGGTGGGGCCAGAGTGCTAAGCTCCGCGTTGGGGTTCAAAGCTCTGGTGGGAGGGGACAGGCTGACGGAACAAGCCCAAGCCCAGACTGAGGGCCGGGGGCAGGGCTTCAGGCAGGATCCAGGGTCAGAAATGCTTATTCTCCCCACCCCACCCCCAACCCCAGCCACCACACGGCCCCGCAAGCTGGAGAGGGGTAGGGGGCGGGGCTGAGGGCCGGTCGGAATGCGAGGACAAGGACAGAATTATTGCATATGCAGCAGGCAGGGTCCAGGAGCCCAGAGGTCAGGACTGGGTGGGGTCAGGAGCTCCAGGAGTCTGCTGAGGGGCTGAGGGGCCAGGAGGGCCAGAGAGGAGAGGCTATGGATTCCTGGCTGCCCTGGGAGCCTCAGCTCCTCCCTGCCCCCACCGACCCCCACCTCCAGCCGCCATGGAAAGCTGCTCACAACTGTCAGGGCCCAGAGGCCCACGGCTGCTGGGGTTGGGGGTGGGGGGGCTGGTCCCTGCCAAAGTCCGGCTGAACAGGGCTGACCTCCAGCCAGAACTGGGCAACAGCCCCCAGAAGCTGAGATACCGAGGGCGGGTGGGATCCGGCATCGAGTGTGGACAGTCAGGATCCTTGAACTCTTGACTCACTTCAGCCACTTCCCTTCCCTGCTGGTGCCTTCGAGCAATCACTCCCCCTCCAAGTCTTTGTTTCTTTCTTTATAAAGGGGGTACACATAAGGCACCCCCGTTTGGTGGGTGAGATGGACACACAGGCATTTACCACGCTCTGGGCGGAGCCGGAGGGAGCGAGGCAATGTGGGCACTTAGCACTTGCCCTGCAGACCTGGGAGTCTACTGTAGCAAGCTGTCAGGATGAACACAGTGACTGACCAGGATGACAAGGGATAAGTGCCGAGGACCTGCCCCCCCCCCCCAACCCGGGCTGCAGGGTTTCAGGTCAAGGAAGACCTCAAGGAGGAGGTGAGTCCAAGCTGAGACTTGAGGGAGAAGTAGACTTTAGGCCCCATGGGGGTGAAGGAGTAGCATGTGCAAAGGTCCGGAGCAGAGAGAGAAGAGTAGGAGATGGAGCCCCAGAGAGAAGCAGAAGCCAGACCCCGTCCGTCAAGGGCTTTGCGTTGCAGGCCAAGGAGCTAAGCCTTCTGCTGGGGCAGTAGGGCCGCTGCAGGCAGGTGAGCAGGGGCATGTGGTGTTCCAGAAAGATTACCCTGGCAGTGGGCGGGAGCAGGATTGGAGGTGGGGCACCTGGAGGCAGGGAGGCTGTGGGCAGGAGTGGGGGAGGGGGTGGCGTTGAAGAGGGGCCAGATGCAACGAAAGGTTGGTGGGAGCTGGGACCAGGCTGGTGGCTGGGTGATTTCTGGGGCTTCTCAGGAGGAGGCCCTGCCCAGAGGCCAGGGGCTGGATCACTGTCTCCAGCCCCAGGGCCAGGCTGCCTCCACCTCATCAGCACTCCCTCCACAGCCCGGGAGGCTGTCACCAGGAGCCCCAGGAAACATCCCCTCGGAGAGGCGGAGAGGCGAGGCGAGGCGCCTGATGGACCTGTCACCACAGTGCCATCCCGCCCAGCCGGCCCCTCACACTCGCGGGGTAATCTGCTTCCACCGGGAACATTGTCCTTCAGCCTCCCCCAGCTCCCAGCTCAGAGCAGAGAGGGCGGGGCTCGCAGGACGGAGAAGCTTTCTTCCCCGAACAAATGACCTTGGGCCAGAACGGGAACAGCTTGGCTAGAATTCCAACAGCCTGGGCCCCCAGCAGCCCGGGGCTCTCAGCCCCTCTTCCACTTGTATCCCAGGGAATAAATCTGCTTTGGGGACAGTTCCAAATCAAACTAGACCCTTGGGAGCTCCTTTCTAGGTGACCCCAAGCCACTGAGTGTCTCCAGCTTCCAAGTTACGCTCTGTCTCCTTCCCAAGAAACCTGCCCCCAGGGGGTTGTCTGGCCGAGAGCGGGACACATACCCAGGTTTGAGGGTCAGATACCTTTGGGTTCACATCTCAGTTTGGCTGCCTCCTGGCTGGGTGACCTTGGACAGCTTGCTCTCCGGCTCTGAGTCTTTTGGGGACCTAATGTAAGAGGCCCTGGAGTGGGGTTACTGGAGAGGGGAACTACAAACCATCCAGCCCACCGTGGACGCCTCACAAGTGACGACCCCTTCCGGCTGATTATTTCCTCCTGCCCTGCTGGGGAGCAGGACACAGGCTCCCCTACGGTGCCTCGCCCCAAGGCGTGAACAAACCCATAGCCCGGCCCTTTCTCCATGTTCTGGCTGCTCTCACGAGGTGGTCTCATGTAGGGCACTGGGCTTGGACCCCGGAAATTGGGTTCTGATCCCACATTTGCTGCTGGCTGTGTGACATTGGGGAAGTCAGCTGCCCTCTCTGGGCCTGTGACTATTCTCCTCCTCCCTCCCACATGCACACCATCACCCTGCTGTTTAGCATTCCTCCCTTAGCTTCTAGGAGTTCTTACCCACCGCCAGGAAATGGCCTATTCTGGATCTGTCTGTGCCATCAGACTAGCAGTTTCCGGAGAGCAGTGGACATGTCCTCCGCTCCCAGCAGCCCCGGATCCTGCCCCAACACTGCCCGGCCTCAGAAAACATGCACGGAAGGAACGAGATGGAGACAGGACAGGGGTTCTTTGGCCATGTGACAGAGGAGCACGTGGGCCCCAGAGGTGGGGGAGGGCGATTTGCCCACATGGAGTGCGGGGGCGGCGGGGGGGGGCAGTCATCGGTTAGCAGGGGCCAGCTCAGTGACCAAGAAGGCCTCGTGTAGGGCCAGGGTTTCCCCTGGGCTGCGGTGACTAGTGACGATAATAGTGGTGGGCCGGGAAAGGCGGCAGGGACCTCGCCGTGGTCATGACCCCGGCTCTGGCTCCTGTCATCAGACCTGCCCAGGCAGCCACTGCCCCTCCCAGCACACCCTCTGCCTCAGCAGCTTTAATGAAAATCAGACATAGATCTTTAGAGCTGCTTAGCATTTCAATACCTTCAATAATGGGTATTACCAAGTCACCCTCCTAAAACTCTGCTCTGGAGAGGTGCCATCACCACCCACCCACCCACCCCTGCACTCACACCCACATAAACCCCGGCCTCCCCATCCACAAGTCACTGTCACCCAGGATCTCTCTCACACACTGTGTGCTCGCACGCTCCCTCCCTCCCTCTCCCTCTCTCCCGCAAATACCCGAAAACACAGAGAGCTGCTCCCCATCTGTCAGAATGCTGATGTGGGCTCATCTCCTCCCGACAAGGCAGAATGATGATAAGGTTATTTTTTAATATCAGGGATATTAATACTCCTCTTTCTGATAATGAGCCGTGGCCTGATCCCTCCTGCTCCCTGAGGGAGGTCTTGGGTTGGGGGCAGTTGAGGTGGGGGAGGGAGGCTGGGAGGGGTGTCAAAAGGCTGAGATGCAGGAGGGCCCCCTGGGTGCCAGGCACCCTTTCAACGTTCACGTTCACGATATAAGGGCGGGCGGTGGCGTCTCCATTGGACAGGGCGGGGCCTGAAGCTCAAAGAGGGGGAGTGGCTTCTCGAAGCCCACAGAGCACACAGCAAGGGTCAGGCCCGGGATTCCAGCCGGTCTGACTCCAGAGCTCAAGCTCTTTGCTGCCTCCCAACACATTTAGAGACTTTCCCTCAACTGCTGCCAGGAGCCCCATTATCCTGAGGCTCCACAGGGAGGGTCCCCGCTCCACCCCATCGTCCAGCTGAGAGGTCAGGCCCAGTTTGGCCCTGGCCCCGGGCCTGGCTGGGTAATCCAGCCTTCTGACAGGGGCCGAGGCCCTGCAGACGCCAGACCTGGCAGAACCTCCCTGTCCCATCCCTGTGGTGGCCTAGCGGTGGCCTCTCCTCGGGGCCATGAGCTCCTTTTACCTTCCCCCAGAAGTCTGGGGGAAGGGTCAGCACACCCAGCCGGTGACCCACAGATCAGTAGCCCCCGTGGTATCTGCTCCCTCCCTATGACCGACCCCAAGTTCCGAACTTTCCCTTCATCTGAACAGCCACCGCTCTGCGCCCTCCCACTGCCTCACGACTAAGCGCGTGGGCTCTGGAAACACAGATCTGGGTTCGAATCCTGAGCCTGCCACTTAGTGGCTGTGGCCCCTTGGACAAATATGTCACCTCGCCCGCTCCCAATTATTCTCATATATAAAGTACAGATAATAACAGAACTTACTTCAAAGGGCTGTTGTTTAGCTTAACAAGCAGAGTGAATATTGCGACATATCATCCTAGATGTTGGGAGCCCTTAGAGACCTTCCCCCAGGCTGAGCAGCGCCCCAGAGAGGTCGTGAGATTTGCCTAAAGTCACACAGGCAGTTAGTGGCAAAGAGACTCTAGCTCCAGTTCCAGGCCTCACAAAGGGAGCCAGGGATGAGGCAAAACGTCCTTCTAGAGGGCTGCCCGTGTGCCAGGTGTCAAAGGCTTGGTGCCCAGCAAGGGCAGAGGGAGTCCCTGCTCTCATAAGAAGGTGGTTTGAATCAAGGAATCACATACGTGCAGGCAGAATTCCAGACTGAGCCAAGGGTGCTGAAGGAGATAGGCAAGGTTCTCTGGGAGCTGACCTGGGCCAGGGGTCGGGTGTGGCTCCCTGAGGACAAACGGGAGTAATGGAGGTAGGAGAATGTTCCAGAAGACGGAACTGAGGATGAAGTCTGTGTGTGGGAAGGGGCGCGGCACATTCAAGAAAGCACCGAGAGGGAAGAGGAAGTGTTGGAAAGGTGCCAGGGTCCGGACCACCTGAACTGGGCCTTGTAGGGCGTGATAAAGATTTGGGTCTTTGTCCAGAGAGAAGAGGGGAAGGCTCTAGAAAGGCTCTCATCAGCGGCGGGGAAGGAGTGGGGGTGTGTGACTGAAGGGACCCAGGGAAGGGGCACAGAGGCCAGTCGCCCTGGTGAGAGGTGACGGGGGCTCAGAGGCTCACAGGCTGGTGGCCATGGCAGGTGGATTCAACGTATGTTTTGGTGGTAAAACCCAAGGGTTTGGGACGTCCTGGATACTCGGCCGATGGAGAAGGAGGTACAAGACCAACTTCAGGTGCCTGACTTGTACAGCTGGGTAGACGGTGATGTTGGACGAGGGCCAGGCACGTGGCAGAGAGCCGTGGTGCGTGAGTCTGGGGCAGGTGGAGTTTGAGGGGTGGCGGAGGTGACACGAGATGAGGAGAGACTGAAAGAGAAAGCAGTGGAGTCCACAGAAGACACAATCCCTTCAAGAAGTTTACCGGGGTTTGGGGGGGGGGGTGGCGGGGCATCTGGCTGGCTCAGTTGGTGAAGCATCCGATTCCTGATTTCAGCTCAAGTTACGATCTCAAGGTTTGTGAGTTCAAGCCCCGCATTGGGCTCTGCGCTGACAGTGAGGCACCTGCTTGGGATTTTCTCCCTCTCCCTCTCTTTCTCTCTGCCCCTCCCTCACTCATGTTTTCTCTGTCTCTCTGTCTCTCTCTCCAAATAATTAAACTTTAAAAAAAAAAAAATGAAGTTTCCTGGGAGGGGGAGGAGAGAGGAAGATAGCCCAGGTCAGGGGAATGAGGGACAAGGGGATGGCATGGTTTGATTTTCCGGGACAGGAAGGACTTGTGCACAAGGAGTTAGCAGCCCAGAGCTCGGAGGCCCATCCCGGTGTCGTCTTCCTTCCACCGCGTTCTGCTGCTGCCTGTGGCTCCAAACGGTGGAAGTGATTGATTATGTGGAAACAGGAGGAAGCAATTAGTCTGTGCATGCCCGGCCATTAATAAGCCTCTTAGGTATTTATAACAACACTTCATTTACCCTCCAACCTGAGAACAAATATCCTGAGAACAGCCAGAAATACACCGAAGGGACCTCTGAGCAGCCACAGCCGTGGCCACCAAACTCAGTCTTTACTAACAGGGAGGTCCCTCACTTAGAGCCCACTGAGTCTTACTTTACACACAATTCTGATAAGCGCTCATTTTTTCTCAGTCCACACTAGAAGCAGCAACTCAGGAGACAGGTGGGAACCGTCAGGGGCAGGAGCCCCTGCGGCAGAGGGAAAGAAGCTGGCAGCTGGGGAGCCAGGAAAGACATGGAACCCTCTAGCAGAGAAGCCCCGGGGGCATGTAGTGAACAGGGCCAGCAGGTCCCCCACCCGTGGTCCTGAAGGCACCTCTGTCTTACGCTGTCCCACCACCAGCGGCTTGAACTAACTCATCTCAAAGTCCCTTTCCCACAGCAATACGCAACGATCCTTTGTTCACAGTGACGATTCTGAGCCACTGAGCAAGGGCTAAATTACATTCGGTATTTTCTGCTTAAAGAGGACTCTTTTTTTTTTTTTTTTTTTTGCAATATTTTAAATTGTAAATTTTATTTTAAGTTTTGGTGCCTACAGTTTCTGAAATGCTCCCTTATGTGGAGAGGGATGTTGTAATCGCCTGTTTAATTATCTGCCTCCCCGTTAGGCTGACGCTCTGTGAGAAGGAGGGCCACGTCTGCGTGGTTCACCGTCTTAATCCCAGCACCTCGCGCACGGCGCCCCAGGAGGGGCTCGAGACGGAGTTGTTGAATTAGCGAATGGATTAGTAAATTAATATCGCATAACAGGCAACATTCACTCAACAAACATTATCACATTTAACTTGGCCTATTTCTTTTCTTTCTTTCTTTCTTTTCTTTCTCTTCTCACTTTGGTCATACGGCTACTAGAAAAGAAAAGCGGGGGCGCCTGGGTGGCTCAGTCGGTTAAACGTCCGACTTCGGCTCAGGTCATGATCTCACGGTCTGTGAGTTCGAGCCCCACGTCGGGCTCTGTGCTGACAGCTCAGAGCCTGGAGCCTGCTTCCGATTCTGTGTCTCCCTCTCTCTCTGACCCTCCCCCATTCATGCTCTGTCTCTCTGTCTCAAAAATAAATAAACATTTAAAAAAAAAAAAAAAAAGAAAAGAAAAGCGAAAAAAGGTGGCACACACGACCTTTCCATCTGCTGGGGTTGTCTTAGGCATTCCTGCCCTGGCTCTAGAGGCAGAGGACGAGGCGTCAACACGTTCCCCGCGGTCCGGGTGAATCTTCCCTATGTAACGGAAGGAACTTCCTCACGCGTGTCCCGGTGGCTGTCTCCCCTCCAGCCTGTGAGCACTTCCTGGGCAGGGCCGTATCTCCAGGGGGCCACCAGCACGTTCCCCTCGTGCCCATTAGAAATGGTAGAGCCCTTCATGCCCATTAGAAATGCCCATGAGAAGAAAATGGTAGAGGGGGCACGTTACAGATGGGAACACTGAGGCCCCAAGCGAGGAAGCAACAGGGGCCTCATGCTAGGAATCCGGCTCTTCCTAAGATCTCAGAGGCCCCACCCTCCAGCCAGTCCCCTCACAGAGTAAACCCAGGGAGAGTGAGAAGGGGCCGTGGGGTGGGCTTCTCTTCAGGAGTCTGAGGGAGATGGCCTGGGGGCAACAGGATGTCCGGGGCGGGGTGGGGGGGGTTAGGGTGGGGTTTAACCACTATCCACTACCCCTACCCCAACACTCACACCCACCCACCTCCTGCTAGAGCATCCCTTCTACCTACGCCGGAAGGGGTGCCCTGTGGAGTTCTCCCCTTGGGTGTAGGACTGCCCCGCGCCAGCCCCATCCTCTAAAACACGGTTAGCACCTTCCTGTCTCAGATCTCTTTTTAAAACGTTTATTATTATTAATTTTGTTTATTCATTTTTGAGAGAGACAGCATGAGTGGGGGAGGAGCAGGGCGGGGGGAAGAGAGGATCTGAAGCGGGTTCTGCGCTGACAACAGTGAGCCCAATGTGGGGCTCGAACTCACGAACCGCGAGATCATGACCTGAGCCGAAGTCAGACACCCGACTGACTGAGCCACCCAGGCGCCCCATCTCAGATCTCGTTACAGGTTCCCACGCGTGTTTGCACCTGTGACTACACATGAGTCTCACAGCAACCCTTCGAGTTGGTACACATCCTCATTATCCTCAGATAGGGAAACTGAGGCTCAGAAAGGTGAAGTGAGAAGTACTTCTGAGAGGGCATTTCTCCCAGGAAATGGAGAATATAATGGGGCTTGTGTGAGGCTCCCTTCCCGCTCCTAGATGGAAAAGTCAAGGGTGGGGGGGGAGGAGCCGTGAAGTGGGGGAAGGAGTCGAGGCGGAGCCCCACCCCCACCTTACAGGTCCCTTAGAGCAAGGTCCCAAGGGGCCCACGTGCTGGCACAAAGCTGGGCGCTGTTCAGATTCGCCTCTCGGAGAGTCGAGGACCAGCCCACTTAGCAGGCCCGGCTAGCACACCTGCACAGCGATCGAGAAAGCAAGCTGTCCTGCAGCCCAGCATGGCCTTCAGCAACCGTGGCCTCAAGCACTTGGCCAGCGGGGTGTGGGCCCCTTGACCGGCTGCTCACTCATTCACTCACTCAGCAAACGTTCCCGGAGCACCCAGCCAGGACCCTCCGTGGCCGCTGCCCTCGAGAGGCTCAGAATCCAGTCAGGGAGGGGAGACAAACCAGCCACAAGCATCCCAAGTCCTGCCGGTGCACTTCACAGAGCTTCCCACTCCATCCTTAGGGCCTCCCGAGTCTTCCTCTCCTAGCCTTGAACATGGGGAGAAAGCAGGGAGTGCGTGAGAGAAGGGATGCAGAGTCGAGCCTGGGAGATGCACGATGAATGACAGCGTTGACGGTGACGGTGACAGCGATCATGACACTGGGGAGCCTTGCCCCTGCCTTCACCCAGGGCCCCTCCCCAGCTGCCCTGCCTGCCTGACCACTCAGGAGAGGAAGGAAGGCCCCCTCTTCCCGAAGGTTCTGCTGAGACACCCACTTCTCTAGAAGAAGGGTCTAGTGGCTTCTTCCTTCCCATTGGTGGGTGGGCGAGTTGCCACTTGGAAACCTAGGACAGGTGGGAGGGGAGGGCGTGGGAGGGAGAGACCCTGGGAAAGGGCACACCTGGGCTGGGACACCCTGGGAGTTCCGGAGGGCGAGGAGACCACCGAACACAAGCCGCTCTTCCCCCCCACGGAACGCGGGTGAGATACATTTCTAATCTTGCTAGAGAGGATTCGGACTATGAGCACACCCCTGCCTGACAGAGAATGGCCCCTCACGCTCACCCGGTCCTTCAAGGGTCCCCCAGTTCCAGAAGGCTGCAATATGGGCAAAACCCAGGTTTGGCTGGCTCCACCTCGACCTGGAAATGCAGAACCCCAGCCTCCTCCCATCAACAAATATTTCTGGGAGCCCTGGTCCGGGGTAGGAGATGCCCACAAGTGCTCGTGACTGCATCCTGCGCTCTGTCTGCAGTTTCCGGTCCTGCCTTGCTCACTCCCCACCGTGCTCCAGGAGCGAGTTGCCAGCCACGAGCTCCTCCATCTGGGGTGCCCCGCAGGGAGATCTAGAGCCCTGGTAGCTGTGGCCACTTCACCTACAGGTTTGCCCACACTGTGCTGTTATTAAAAGGTTTGCATTCACTGCCAGATTTGTACATTGGGAGATAACCACATAAAACTTCCAGTTATAAGACCTCTCTTGAAAACACAGAAAATCAGGCCCCCATCCCCGCGGCAATGGTGGCTGAAGCTGGAAAGACTCCCCTAGCTGGTTTCATCGGGCTGCCTGCCCGTCTCATGTGAGCATTTGAGTTCGCCTCTCCAAGTCTAGTCCAATCTGCTGCCTCTACCCCCCCACATCCCCCTCTTCGTAGCATCCCTGCACGGCTTTTAGCTAGCGTCTGCTTGAATGCTCCTGGTAACAGAGGGCTTGCTACATCTTTGAGGCAGGTGGTCTGAGGCATTTGGCGCTAGGAAAGGGCTCCTGACTTGAGCTATCTTCCCCCTTTCTATAACGAAGAAAGATGCACGGAAACGAAGTGGGTTTTAGAGTCCAGTGGATCTGGACCTGAGCTCCTCGCTAGCATTTAACCAGCTGTGTGATCTAAGGCGAAAGACGATGGTCTTTCTTGGCTTCAGTTTCCTTAGCTGCACGTCGCCTGCAGGCTGTGTGGGGCTTTAAGTAGAGCAAGTTTATAAAGTGCCGAAAGCAGGGTCTGGCACGCACTCCCCAAATGGCCTCGATCATTCCGTATACCCTCCAGCCATGGGTCCAACCAACTTTTCCCGGTGAGCTCAGGGGCTGGGAGTGCAGCTGGAGAGAGCCGGGCAATGGTCTGTGCCGGCTAAGTCAGAGGCAGAGTCCAGACTTGTCCCAGCAGGCACCCACACTTGAGGACCAGCCCCCAGGAGCTACAGGTTTCTTATCTGCTTCCTGGACCGCTCGGCCCTCCAGGTGCTCAGGGGCTTTGAGGAGAGCAGGCAGGGCTGCAGGAGGGAGCCCCCACCGTCCCTGCCCTCTGCACGCAGCCTGTAGCCTTCCCAGGATGAGGTCCCTACTCCTGGGAATGGAAGTGGAGATGGGGAACGTCACGGGAGGGAAGAGCAGGCAATGATAATCCCCATCGTCCAAGAACACCTGCCATTACTGGGCGCCTGGCCGTGTGCCTGGCAGTATGCTGGGCCTTTACCCGAGTCCTTGAATATGAGTCACACAACGACCCTAGGACGGAGAGGCTGTTATCCCTGTTTTATAGTTATGGAAGCTGAATCTCAGAGAGGTTCAGAAACTTGCCCAAGGCCACACAGCCAGGATTGAAAGTCTTGTGTGGTGTCTGAGCCTGCGCCCACGACCGCTGCACTCCGTCGCTCCCTAAAACTCTGGGCGTCTTCTTCATGCCCGGCCATTGGGGAGGGGAGGGGAGGGGAGGGGAGGGGAGGGGAGGGGAGCGGAGGGGAGGGGAGGGGAGGGGAGCAAAGAGGAGGGGAGGGGAGGGGAGAGATTTTGCCCCAAAGTGCTTCCGAGCCTCCGCCCGGGAACTAGTGAGTGTGCATCCCAGTGTGTCACCGCGCGAGGCACTTTGGGCGCGCGTGTCTGAGAGTAAAGCGTGTTAGCGTGAGTGTGCGGGAAGACGCCTCGCCTCGGTGTGCGTGTCCGACACGGGGACTCCCCCGGTGGTCTGCACGTCCCGGTGTCGCGGGGGCGCCCTGACCGTGGCTCGGCGGCGGTGGCTCCGGATCCACGTGCGGACGTGGGGCGCGGGCGGGTGAGTGCGAGCGTGCGCACGTGCGGCGGCGGGGTCCGCGGGCCGGTGTCCGCGGTGCGGCTCCGTGTCCCCCACCCCCACCCCCGCCTCGGTGCTGATTGGCTCGGCGCCGTGACGGGCTGGCCCCCGCCCGGGGCGGCGGCGGCGGCGGCGGCGGCGGCGGCGGGCGCGGGTGCCCGCGTGTGCGCTGTGTGCCGGCGTGTGCGCCGGGGTGTGCGCCCGGCCGCCGGGTGTGCGGGAGAGCGAGGGAGCGCGCCGACGCGCCGGCCGCTGCGGCCGAGCTGGAGGGTGCGCGGCGCCCCCGCCCGCCCGGCCCGGCCATGGCCCCCGCCCGGGGCCGCCTGCCCCCCGCGCTCTGGGTCGTCACGGCCGCGGCGGCGGCGGCCACCTGCGTGTCCGCGGCGCGCGGCGAAGGTGAGCGGCGGCGGCGGCGGCGGCGGCGGCGGGGCGGGGGCGGCCGAGGGGCCGGGGCGCGGTGCCCGCTGCCCGAGGCTCAACTTCCTTCCCCTCTACCCGAGCGCGCGCGCATAAGGGGCTGGGATCCCTGGGTTTGGGGGCGGGAGGAGGGGGGGGGGACAGGGATGGCACCGCGGGAGAGAACCGAGGTCAAGGGACCGCGAGATGGAGACGGGGACAGGACTGGGGAACAGGGACCCGTGGGCTGGAGGATGAGGGAAAGAGGCCCCCGGGGGTCTGGGGAACAGAGGGCTAGGACTGAGGGATTTGGAGCTGGGAACAGAGAACTGAGGGTTGGACATTGGGGATGATGGAACAGGAGGGGGGCGGGTGGAGGGGGGTGGGACAGAAGACAAGAGGTATAGAGGAGAGGGAACAGGACCAGGGGACAGGGCGGGGACAGAGGACAGAAGACAGGTATACGGGGATACAAGATGAGGTTCGGAAGGCTGAAGAAGAAGAGGGCAGGGGTGGCCTTGAAAGGGGGGACCAAGAACTGAGGAAGGAGGAGCAGAGAGCGGGACCAGGTTGCAGGAGGACAAGAAAGGGGCAGGGAGTGAGAGTCTTAGGTGGGAGGGTTGGAGGGCTGGGGAGGTCACAGCTGGAGGGGAGGGGCAGCTCTGGGGGGCAGGAGGTGGCCCTGGGCGTAGGGCACAGTGAGGGGCAAGCCGAGGGGCTGCAGAGGGGCTGAGGCAGGCAAGGCCTTGGAGAGCAGGGTCTTGTCCAGGGGCAAGGCCTGGGCAGTCCAGTCACCCAGGGGACGAGGGGCCAGGGGGATGGGGGGTGGAGGGTGGGAGCAGGAGTGTGGGCTGAGCAGTCAGGACAAAAAAGGTCTGGGAGGTGACCTCCTGGCAGTGGGAGGGAACAAGGAAAGCTGGGAAGAGGCACCCACCAGGTTCCCCCAACACCCAAGGCCTCACACCTGCACACCTACGCACCTGCACACACACACTCGTACACACACACAGTCAGTCCCACTGAACACTCCAGGTCCAGCCCAGGATGCCACCCTGGATTCTGTTCTGTACCCCACCCCTTGTCCCCCAGGACCTCCTCTGCCCCTACAGCTCTGCACAGAGGATGCGTATCCTGGTGCTCTGTGCAGGGTCCAGGGGCTGATGTCCTGGGTCCAGGGCTGCGTTCTTACCCCGGCAGGATGAACTTCTTCCACCTGAGAGGGAGCTCCAGAGCCAGTGTGCCTCATCCACGCTCAGATATACCGGAGATCCACCCCCTTGCACACGAACAACTCAGAGATACAGCTGTCCCCGAAAGCACACGTGCGCACACAGACACGCATCAGGATTTGCACACATAGACCCAGGCCCGTAGAGACTCACTTGCATGGACAGCCCCCACCTTCAACGTCACCCACATCAGACACACAGAAGTGCAGCCAGTACACGTGTTCACACACATGTGGGGACAGATGCACGCACATGAAAATATGCACATTTTGGGCAGATACCACGTATTAAGAGGACCCTCAAACCTGCAGTTATGCCCACAGAAATGCATATGTACATATAAATGCACCCACAGATAAACTTACAGTCTCCAGTGAAAAAGGGACCACGTAGGGAGCAGGGACCATAGCAAGGGAGCTAAGAGGCGAGGTGGCAGGCAGAGCAGGGCCAGCTGGGCGGCTAGTGATGAGGTGCAGGTTCCTGGGACACCAGAAGAGAACTGAGTGAGGGTCAGGCCTGTGAGCCAGGAGGAGGGCGGCATTGGGGCAGAAGGGCCTGGGGGCTCTCGGAGCTATGACCTGAGAAGACAGTTTTCCCAGGTTTGGGTTGGAGGGAGGGGAACAGTTTCTCATCAGTAGATGCCGAGGGGTCCACATCTGGGATCCGGGCTCTGGGCTTTGGGCAGTACACGCTCAACTCCTCTCTTCCATTATCTTCTCCAGGAAGGAGGCAGCACCTTCCAGAATTGCAGGCTGGCAAACCCCAGAGTCCCCCTGCAGAGGTGACTTTGAACAGGCTCACCTGCCGAAGGCAGGCCACTGGCCTGAGAGAGAGGACATGTCCAGGGGAGGGGCAGCAGTTGGGGAAGAGACAAGGTCCACAAAGAGAGGCAGGAGAGAAGTCTTTGTCTAGGACAGGGCTAGGCATTGTCCAGGGGCCAGTGCATGCCATCCAGTCAATGCAGCAGGGTACCCACGGTGGGGCGGAGGGCAGCCACGCAGGTTGGACGGCCTGAGGCGTAGGTTCCACGAAGGACAGTCCTTCCTCCGGAAGGACACGAGTCCCTCCTGGGATCATCCCTGGGCTGGTACAGTGCCAGGACTGGCAAGGGAGACTGTTGGAGCTCCGGGAGGGGCGTCTATTCCCAGCTGGGCTCTTGCAAAGGTGGCAGTGCCCCAGCCTGGCCAAGTGCCCCTACGCCAGGTTCCTGCCAGGGGAGAGGAGGGCCCTGCACCTGCAGAGATGCCCCCCAGGCCCCACCAGGCTCATAGCCCCTTATCACTCTCTGGTGTGGATTATCCACCACTTTGGGGTGATCACCGAGGCGTTCACAGCCTGGCTGACATCCCCTGGCCACCCGAATTCTCCAGCCTCACCATCATGCACCGCGTCCTCAGGGAATGTAAATCAATTTAAGTATTAGTCTCAGCGAAATGGAATGGGGGAAGGTGACAGTGCTGGAGAAAAAAAGAAATCGCATAATGCCTTCCACAGTGGAACAGGAAAGGCTTAGGAATTATCTGTGCTTCTCAGAGCAGGAGAGGGACCCGTTTGATCTCCCAGAACAGCCCAGGCGGGTAGGCCCAAGAGGGATGCCCATAGACATCTTGCAGATGAGGAAACTGAGCACAGAGGGGTTAAGTGATTCAGTTCCCTGAAGGCCCTGAGAGATGGTGAGTTCAGTCCTCCCATTGGCAAATGCGGAGACCGGGCCCAGAGAGAAGAACTGACTTCACAGATGTCACACAGACCCATAGGCCAGCAGTGCAAGAGGCAGGAGGGAGCCCAGGCCTGGTGACCAGAAGGGTCTGCATTTCCAAGGGGACTCAGGCCTGGGCCAGGTGGGCCTCATACTGGAATTCTCTCCAGTCTGAAGAAACCTCCGGTGGGCCTGGAGCTTTCCTGGACAGACATCCTGCATTCCCACCCCACCCCCGGACCCCCCTAGGAGGGTGTGTGAGGTAGGGAGGAGGGGCACAAAGGGAGAGGAGAGGAGGGCAGGGTCAGGGAAGCTTCTGGAAGGAGTCACAACAAGCAGCCCTGGAATCCTATAGCTCTTCCTGAATCCGATAGAATCGACTTTTGACTTCTCTTTGGATTATCTGAGCCCCCTGGCTGGCTGATCAAGAATCCGCAGCAAATGTGGTGAGGCTTCCTGGGGTGGGAGGGGTCTGGAAAGCAGGGTCTGCAGACACCCACCCACCCTGAGAGTCAGGACCCTCCAGCGGGGAGGAGTCTGAGTGGTGGACATTTGTTCTGATTGCCCCTGGGTCGGGGCAGGTCTGAGCTGCATTCAGGGGAAGCTGGAGAAAGGGCCCTCCGGCTCCAAGACCCCATCTGGAATGTGGGTTGGAATGGGGGAGCCCCCGGGTCCCCGGCCCCGTCATCTCCCCAGACTAGGCTCTGCTAGTCTGGGGGAAACTGCAGTGCGGCCCCCTCCCCCTCCCACCAGCCAGCAGGAGGAGAGAGCTTGCCTGACCCAGTTTTCTCTCCATTGCCTGAGAGGAAGGGAAGGAGGCGGGAGGGCTTCTCTCTGCCTGCGCCCCTGGCGTGGGGCCGGCTTGGGGAGGGGAGATCCCTCTGCGGACGCTGGCTCCGTGGCCTGATCCCACCTGACCCCTGGGGACCCAGGGAGGCGGGCAGAGGCCCGACCCTCGTTCTCCGAGCTCTCTCTCCAGCCGGCCTTCCCTCTGGGGGCTCTGACAATGGGGTGGGAGGGTAAGAGGAGGGAGAAAATCAGCAAATAAGAGAGAGCATCCTCACTCCAGCATTTCCTGAAGACACTTGTCTCCATCTTTGAGGGGCAGGCGCAGAGCTATGCAAATCACAGGCAGAAGGACACCCAGCCTCCCTGCAGAAAAGTTCCAGGAGGGCCCCAGCTTTAACCCTCTGTAACGTGGCCCAGCCAGCCTAGTTGGAAGCCCATGATCGAAGGCTGGGAGAGGGGGTGCGTGGGAAGAGAGAGCGAAATGGAAAGCCGTGGGGAGGTGGAACCCAAAGCCCTCCGAACAGTCATCACCAGATAGATCAAAGGAAGCAGGGGCCCAGAGAGGGGAAGGGACTTACCCAGGGCACACAGCATTTGAGATTCAAACCCTGATTTCTGAACAGGTTAGTGCCGCTTCCTCACCTCAAAGTGAATGGGTAGGTCTGAGGTCCAAGGAGAGAGGCGGGAGGGGCAGGACTTCGGGAAAGGGAATTCGCGTTAATAAGGCATTGACTCCGGGCTCCACAGTTTACCCTCTGTCAGCACTGGGTATTATTATCCCCATTTTACAGAGGAGGAAATTGAGGGTCAGAGAAGTGAAGGTCACCTGCTACTGTGTAGCTGCATTGAGAGATGAGCCCAGCAGTGTCTGGTTCCAAAGGCAAGCTCTTCTCTGTTGTGTTGTGGAGGCTTTGCAGGTTCCCCTTGGAGGATCTGGCTTAGAATAGACTCGTCTTCCGGGCCAGCACTCCTTTCTCAACCGCGGTGACTGCTCAAGGGTCCTGCCAGGGCTGGGGGCGCTGTCTGCGGTTGCCTCGGCAGGTGCTCTGAACACCAGCCCTGCCGGCTCCGCCTGTGGGGCTCCAAGCATGTTCCCGAACTTCCCCGAGGCTCCGTGTTCTCATTGGTAAAGAGATAAGAATCAGCACCTCTCCGCAGTTGTGCAGGTCACAGAGGAGGCGTCCAAAGCGCCCCTCGCAGAGCTCGGCACATAGTAGGTGCCGAGGGGCCGCTCTTACTCCTCCCAATCTCTTCGCATCAGACGTGCACGGAGGACTTATTAGGTGCCAGGCATCTCCAGCGAGACGGTGGTGATTGCAAAGCCGGGGCCAGTCCTCCTGTGGGACAAATGACCGCAGAGTGTGAATGTTGGTGGGTGCTTTTGGATGCTGTCGTGTCCCACGAGAGAGACGGGGATCAGGTTGTCCCTTACAACACCCTGTAAGACAGGATCCACTGTCACGCCCATTTTTCACAGGAGGAACCTGGGGCTCAGGGAGGGGCAGGGACTTGTTCAGGGACACACAGCTCCTAAAGTGGCAAGGCTGGGATTCTGGCCCGGGCCTCCTGGACTCCCGAGCCCGTCTCTTAACCATCCCGCTGCATCACCAACCAGGGAAACCCAGCGCTTGGGGCAGCTTGCGTTCTGGGGGTTTGGCCGAGGTGGTGGAAGGAGGCTTCGGGCAAGAGGGACAACTCGAACCGAGCCTTGAAGGAGAAGGGAAATGAGAAAGACCACAGACACAGAGCTGGTGTGGGCTGGCCTGAGTGAAGACCCGTATGGCCAGGTGGGGCTGCTCTGTGGGACAGGGGAAGGGTGTCCCAGGGGCTGATGCTTTCTTGTCTCCTGTTTTACAGTGAACTTGCTGGACACATCAACCATCCATGGAGACTGGGGCTGGCTCACGTATCCGGCTCATGGGGTAGGTGATAGGCAGTGGGGCCAGCGTCATCCTCTATGAGCAGAGAAAGGCTCTGACTCACAGTCTTATCATCAGATAGATCAAAAGGAAGCAGATGCCCAGAGAGGGGAAAGGACTTACCCAAGGCCACACAGCAGTTAGAAACAGAGCTGCTGATTCTTTCCTTCTTCCTCCCTCCCTTCCTTCCTTCCTCCCTCCCTCCCTTTTTTCCTCCCTCCCTCCCTCCCTCCCTCCCTTCCTTCCTCCCTTCCATCCATCCACTATGCATTCATTCCTACCCTCCCACCTTTCTGCCTTCCTGCTTTCCTACCTTCCTACTTTCCTCCCATCTTCCTACCTTCCTTCCTTTCCTGTGTGCAGACCCTTGGGATTACAGAACCATCTGGTGCTGGGCTGCCAGTCCTTAAGTGTAAGGCCCCAAGTGTGGGATCCTTATATCTGGGGTCTGGGCCTACAGAGTCACATGCCACAACTGGGCCCAGGGTCGCCGGGGACGTGCCAATGGCCAGGAGCGGCCAGGAAAGGGCCCCAGCCAGGCCTTTCATGCCTCTCACGCCCCGTCCTCGCCAGGAGCTGTCCAGACCCCTGGACCCCCCCACCTGCCTCTCTCTTCTGTCAGAATCATCTGGATGGGGGCGCCTGGGTGGCGCAGTCGGTTAAGCGTCCGACTTCAGCCAGGTCACGATCTCGCGGTCCGTGAGTTCGAGCCCCGCGTCAGGCTCTGGGCTGATGGCTCGGAGCCTGGAGCCTGTTTCCGATTCTGTGTCTCCCTCTCTCTCTGCCCCTCCCCCGTTCATGCTCTGTCTCTCTCTGTCCCAAAAATAAATAAAAAATGTTGAAAAAAAAAATTTTTTAAAAAGAATCATCTGGATGGCACTGCTAGAACCCACTGTGGCCAAACCCCCAGGCCCATATGGCCTCCACGGTGACCCTGGGCTGAGCCCATCAGGTCTCTTTGGGTTGTGTGCTCTCAGGCAGGGGGCCCCTCCCATCTTCCCGGGGAGCTGGCGCGGTAACCTCAGGGTGTCCAGGGACAACGCTGCACCGTCCCCGTCCCTCCACGTGTCTTATCCAGATCCCAGGGTGAGCAGGGCAGTCAAGCCAAAGTGAACCCGTGAGCCTGGCAGAGGCCCGATTCTGCCATCGACAAACGGGTGGCCCTGGTGGTCACCACTTCACTCCCTGAGTCCCAGTTCCCCAGCTGTTGGAAGGGATGTGCCTGTGACAGTGTCATGGGGTTTGCTGCAAGGGTGAGGGGAGGTGACACCTGGTCTGGGCACCGTGCCTGGCACATGGTGTGCCCTCACTGGGCACTGTCATCGTTATTAGTGTGTGTCAGTTGCATGTCACATACGTGTCCTCCTGCAAGGGTGCTCAGAAACGCACCCTCACATCCCCGCCATAGACACAGGCACATCGAGTACGCATGACTTGTTTCATGAACACTGGCTTCCGCGGCTCTGGAGATGAGGGGAATGATATTAATGATGATGAGGGCGATGTTGATGTCAAGAGTTAGTGTTCATGAAGGGAGTAGGGGTATGTCTTCACTTTGGGGTAGGGTTTTTGTTTATTTAAGTAGGTTTCAAGTGATAGGGTTTTAGTTTGTTTTAAGTAGGTTTCATGTCCAGTGTGGAGCCCAGCTCGGGGCTTGAACTCATGACCCTGAGATCGAGAGTTGGACACTTACCCCGTTGAGCCACACAGGCACCCCAGGGTGGTGTTTTCGTCCGGGTCATTTGTGGCCTGTGGCTGGGGTCAGGCCAGAGCCCCCCTCTTCTCTCCCTGGAGGTTTCGTGTCCTGGCAGCAGTAAGCTGAGTCCATTGTCATCAGCCCCCATGCAGCAGGCTTCGGGGAGCTTCTCAGGCAGGCCACAGGGGCCTAAGAACCAGGAGGGAACTCCTTTCTGCCAGAGCAGGTCAGCCCTGCCTGAGGGTAAAGGCTGGGTCTTTGGGGTATCTCTGTACCTCCCTGGGCCTCAGTCTCTCTTTGTGGAATGCTCCTCTGTGTGTGCCCCCAGATGGCTGTCTCCCAGGGGTGAGCATGGGTGAGAAAGGGCTTGATAAAGTGGGCCAGCTCTGCCAGTGGCGGGGGGCCGACCTTTGAGTGGGTGACTGCCTGGCTGATGGCTGGGTCAGCATTTCCCCTGAGACTCAGCAGCCAGGAAGGAGTGGGCCTGGCCCCAGGTTGGCTCTGGGGGTCTCTGTCCCTCTGTCCTACTCAGAACTTAGGACTTGGTTTTTAGAGTAACAAGGAATTGTAAAGGTTTTAAGCAGGTGGGGAGCATGACCAGACTTGTCGATGATTTTCTGGAAATCTAAGGCTTGTGTGCTTGCAGAATGCTCTAAAGCACGGCTCAGAGTTACCTTACTTGTTTAGGAGTTAGAACAAATAACGTATATTCACATAGCTCTGAATAATTCACAGACATTATCTCGTAATCCCCACAACCCATCCTGTGAGTAGGTACAGCCACCCCATTTCACGGATGAGGAAACTGAGGCTCAGAGCAGCAAGAAATAATTTGTCCACCATCAGGCAGGTTCCAAATGGTGGGCTCAAACTCCAGTCTCTCTGGCCCGGAGCCTGTGCTGAGTCCCTGGTGTTCTCTTTGGTCTGTGTCCTCATTGTGAGGGGGTGGGAGGCAATCCAGCGTTGTCTGCTCAGCCAGGGGCCACCTTCCACCTTTATGGGACCTGGAGAATGGGCTTGTCCAGAGAGGAAGGAAGGCTGGGTGAGATCCCTGGGTCCCAAACTCTGGATGTCGAGCCTGTTCCAGGCTAGCAGGTGAGGCATACAGATCCCTGCATCCAGGGGGTCTGGGGAGGTGCCTGGGAATCTTTTGTTTCATAAACTTTCCAGGTGATTCTCCTGCCCAGCTGGCTAGGGAGCCTGTGGACGTGGTCCTTGTGTTCCAGGCACCCCTCTGATTCTGAAGTTTCCTAAATAGCCTGGGAACAAGGGTCATCCAGGGCTGTCTCCAGCGTCAGCAAAATGACCAGATTGTCAGGCAAGGCTGCACGGCCTAGGAGCCAAGAGTCTGGGTCTTGGATGAGCCGTTACGCTGCTGCCTTTAATCAGTGTGACTCAGGCAAGTCACTTACCTCGCCTCCACCTCCCCGTTTATAACACGGGGATGATCGCAGTTGCCATCAATGAGGATGCATGAAAGGGACATTTCCTGGTGAGAAATCGGAAGCCCTGAGAAGTTAAGCAACTCTGCTAAGGTTGGGGGGAGTCTGGCCCCAGGACCCAGACTCTTAATCAGGATGTGCCCCTCCCTCCACACGTTGGGACGCACTCCCCCTCTTCTGGTGAATTAACCGGTGATGCTGCCCTGGGATGAAAGTCACGTTCTGTTGTCTCACCTGGTCCCCTGGAGTAGGTGGGAGGGGCTGGAATCGGCCCCTCCCCGCCAATTTCACCGGAGCGCAAGCTTCAGAGAGGGGAGGTGATGTGCCCAGGGCTGCACAGCTGGTCCAGGGCATTCTGTTCCAGACAGAGGACGGAGTTGCAGAGCAGGGGTGGGGGCCGGTGCCGGGGTGGAGAACAGGGCTCATTCCGTCCTTGCACCAGCCTCCAGGAATTCGTGCCTCTCTGGGTGTCTGCGGCAGCCCCTGGGGCCGGCAGGGCAAGGCCAGGCCATCGGCACCGGTAGGGCGGCTGGAGCGGACTCAGATGGAGCTGATTAATTTATCCAGGTTCCCGGCAGGAAACGGACAGGGAGCAGCTGGCTGGCTCTTTGGTGCTCCGTTAATTGTGACAATGACTTTAACCCCAGATGTGACACCACGCTGCCCAGAGGCCCTGGCTGCGGTGGGGGGCACAGGGGGGCCCTGTAGGGGTAGGGGGTGTAGGAGGCATCAACTCTCGGGTGAGGCTGGCACACCGCGGACCTCTTCCCCAGGGGGCCCGGAGGCAGGCGCCGGTGGGCTAGGAAGATGCTGCTGGGTCGGCGTTGTAGGAGTGCTGTTCCTCTGGTGCCTTGCTGGGCCAGGCCCAAGCCAAAGCACTTGGCAGCCTACGTCTTTCGTCCTCTCGAGCCTCACTGAGGCGGGCCTGCCTGAGCCCCATTTTACGCGGGTGGGCACTGAGGGTAGAGACCACGTGGCTGGCCAAGACAAGGAGAGATGGAGGGGCTTTTGTCAGACTTCAGACCCCCGAGGCCCCACTCCAACCCTCGTGAATTACTCAGAGCCCCACAGATTCTCAGAACGTCACGAGGAGCAGTTTTTACCTCCCACCCCCCTTAAGTAAGAGGATCTCTAGTTCAAGGGCAACTGCCCATAGAGGCCCGAGAAAGGACAGCAAGGCATTGCATCTCTGGCCGAGCCAAGGCAGGGACCCGGAGCCCCTCCCCTCCATCTGCCTTCAGCCCCCAGCCCTTCCTTGGGGCCATCAGGAGTCCACTGAACTCAGCCCACAATAACTGCTTCTGGCCAACCAGCATTCTGCAGTTGAGGAAGCTGGGGCCCAGAGAGGAATGGGAGCTTGCCCGAGGTCACACAGCTGGTTAGAGACCAAGAGGTCTTGATCTCTTGGCTCCTGGCTCATTTGTCAACACTGGATCTTGGAGGTGAATCTTCTGTGTCCAAACTGGGCTATTTGGTGCTCGAGGGACATTGCTCATACTCCCCCTGCAAGAGCTTCCTGCTTCAGCCTGCAGGAAGTTCCACCCCCCTCTGGATGCCCAACGTCTTTGGCATAGGGCGCCCAACCACCTTGTCTGATGCGCTGTGAGACGGTCAAGGGGAGGGAGTATTTCTGGCATGTTGCTTTCCTTGTTTTTAAAAAAGTTGTGGTAGGGGCACCTGGGTGGGTCAACTGGTTGAGCGTCTGACTCTTGACTTCGGCTCTGGTCATGATCCCAGGGTTGTGAGATCGAGCCCCGCGTAGGCTCTAAGTGTGGAGCCTGCTTGGGATTTCTCTCTCTCTCTCTCTCTCTCCCTCTGCCCCGTCCCCCCGTTCACTCTCTCTCTAAAACATTAAAAAAAAAAATTTAATGAAGCCGTTGAACTGGGTTTAAAAAACCAATTGTGGTGAGATACACATAACATAAAATTTCCGAACCACATTCTAACCGCTTTTTAAGTGTACAATTCAGTGGCATTAAGTACATTCACTGTGTCGTGTGACCATCACCACCATCCATCTCCAGAACTTTCATCTTACCAAACTGAAACTCTGTCCGCATGAAACACCAGCCTCCCGTTCCCCAGCCCCCCCGGCCCCTGACAACCACCATTCCATTTTCTGTTTCCGTGGATCTAAGTGCCTCGTATAAGTGGAATCATAAAATATATGTTCTTTCACCGGCTTATTTCACTTTGTAGAATATCCTCAAGGTTCACCCATGTCGTAGCATGCATCTGGCTTTCCTTCCTTTTCAAGGCCGAATAATATCCCATTGTTTGGATATACTGCATTTTGTTTACCCATTCATCCAACGATGGACCCATTTGGGTCATTTCTACCTTTTGGCTGTTGTGAATAATGCTGCTGTGAACATGAGTGTGTAAGTATTTGTTTGAGACGCTGCCTTCGATTCTTTTGTGTATATATTCCCAGAAGTAGAGTTGTTGGACCGTAGGGTAGTTCTGTTTTTGACTTGCCGAGGAACCTCCATACTGTTTTCCACCGTGGCTGCACCATTTTACTTTCCCACCAACAGGGCACAGGGGCTCCAGTTTCTCCACATCCTCACCTACATTCGTTATTTTCTGTTGTTTTGATAGTAGCCATCCTAGTGTGTGTGTGTGTGTGTGGAGTGGTATTGCATTGTGGTTTTGATTTGTATTTACCCTCATGATTAGGGATGGTGAGCATCTTTCCATGTAGTATTTGACCATCTGTATATATTCTTTGGAGAAACGTCTATTCAAGTCCTTTGCCCATTTTTTAAATTGGGCTGTTTGGTTCTTTGTTGTTGAGTTGTAGGAGTTCTTTATATATTCTGGATATTAATCCCTTATCAGACACGTGATGCGCAGGGCTGTTGCCTTTCGCTCTGTTGATTGTGTCTGATTTATTTCTGAATCACTGATAACCTGGCTAGCGCCTGGCCCAGAAACCACCACGTTCAATGTCCCCACATCCTAGTACTCCCTTTCTCAAGGATCTGAGGCATAGTCAGGTTCACGAATTAGAAAGATCCCTCTGGCGACTGATAGGGAAACTGGACCCGTGGGCTCCCTGAATCACTCAAACAGAATACCCCCAAACTCCCCCCCACCTCCGGGAGTGTTTGGAGTCACCATGTAGAAACAAGGTTGGATTTTGTAGCTTTGGCATCAATTCCAGTGCTGGCTCCACCGGTCACCAGCCGGGTGACCTCAGACATGTGGCTCACACGTCTGAGCCTGTCTTTGCTCCAATGCAGCAAAACACGCTTTCCCAGAAGGATGTGGAGCTCTCTAGAGTGCCTGACGTCTGTGACAGTCCAGTAGGAGGTCAGCAACCCAAGGGCAGAGACCCAAGTTCCATCTTCTTCCCCAGGATGCCCCCGGGGCCATGCATGTTGCATGTGGCACCTGGCCGGGGCGACCGGCAGGAGAGGGCGAGGTGCTGCCTCTCGAGTCAGCGCTGTGCTCTCTCTGCCCGCAGTGGGACTCCATCAACGAGGTGGACGAGTCTTTCCAGCCCATCCACACGTACCAGGTGTGCAACGTCATGAGCCCCAACCAGAACAACTGGCTGCGCACGAGCTGGGTGCCCCGCGACGGTGCCCGGCGGGTCTACGCCGAGATCAAGTTCACCCTGCGTGACTGCAACAGCATGCCCGGCGTGCTGGGCACCTGCAAGGAGACCTTCAACCTCTACTACCTGGAGTCGGACCGTGACCTGGGCGCCAGCACGCAGGAGAGCAAGTTCCTCAAGATCGACACCATTGCGGCCGACGAGAGCTTCACGGGGGCCGACCTGGGCGTGCGGCGCCTCAAGCTCAACACGGAGGTGCGCGGCGTGGGCCCCCTCAGCAAGCGCGGCTTCTATCTGGCCTTCCAGGACATCGGCGCGTGCCTCGCCATCCTGTCTCTCCGCATCTACTACAAGAAGTGCCCCACCATGGTGCGCAACCTGGCTGCCTTCTCGGAGGCGGTGACGGGGGCCGACTCGTCCTCGCTGGTGGAGGTGCGGGGCCAGTGCGTGCGGCACTCTGAGGAGCGGGACACGCCCAAGATGTACTGCAGCGCCGAGGGCGAGTGGCTGGTGCCCATTGGCAAGTGCGTGTGCAGCGCTGGCTACGAGGAGCGGCGGGACGCCTGCGTGGGTGAGTGCGCCACGCGGGGGGCACGTGGGCTCAGTCCGGGCGGGGCGTGGGGGCCGTGGCGGTCGGCAGGGATCCGGGCGGCGAGCTCAGCACCTGGGAAGATGGGTGACCCTCCAGGGTTCGTGGGTCAGCGAATACACCAGGCCGCCTGCGTGCGTGGGAGCGTGTGCGTGGGAGCAGGGCAGAGAGAACGGAGGCAGGCACGCCGCAGCCGGGTGGCGCCCTCTGTGGGCGCCGTGGAGGGGTACGTCTAAGCACGCCCGTGTGCTCGGGCACATACCTGTGCGAGGGAACGATTCTAGGAGCTCACGTGCGTCGGGCATCGTTTTAGGCACTTTTCACATATTAACTCATTTAGTCTCCGGGCCTCCCCTGTGACATAGAAGCTACTCTTATCCTGGTTTCATAGACAAGGAGACGGAGGCACAGAGAGGCAGAGGAACTTGCCCGGGGGCACACAGCGCGGGAGTGGCAGAGCTGTGACTTGAACCCAGAAGTCTGGCACCCGAGTCTGTGCTTAAAACCGCCAAACTTGTACGGAGTGGAGGGAAGTGGAACCAGTCCGTGGGTGAATGAGTGCAGTCTGGGGCACCCAGGGGGTACTCTCTAGGTTGGGCGTGTCACTGGGGCACCTGGACCAGCCTGCCGGTGTTTGGGGGGGAGGGGGATCTTACCCAGGGACCTGTGGGAGGGGACAGCCAAGGTCCTTGTGAAGGGGAAGGCGGAGAAGGCAGCAGCGTGGCACCTGTCTCCCCATGAGCATGCTGCTGGGGTTCCCACGCCAGAGACTGAGAGCAGGACCCACACCCCAGGCTGCGTGGACGTGCCTCACGCTTCCACTGTGCCCCTCTGGGGGCAGTGTCACGAGGCATCCCAAGCACCCGGGTCACCGGGAGAGTCGGCTGGACAGACAGCTGGTGACCCAGCTGTACTGGTCTCCTCCTGGTTGCCCTCTGCCCTTCCTTGGCCTCCCCGGGGGCTGGGCACACGGCAGCTCAGCCACTCAGAGCATAGTGAAGCCTGCTGTTGGGACCACTGGTTCTCCTGGGGAAGGAGGAGGTTCCTGTGCAGGGAGCAGAGAGACTAGGGCCTGGCCCCAGATAGGAATTGGGACGGGGCCCATCCCTTTGCCCCAGCAGGCAGGCAGGGCCCCTTAGTGCTCACAGGACTGAGGAGGGCACAGGCTGACAATTTCAGGTGATGCTCAAGGTAGTTCTGTGGGATCAGGATCTCCCGTGCAGCCACTAGGCCCTTTCCAGCCCCTCTCGGGGGGCTCTGGTTTCCTTAAGAAGTCCTTCTTCGCACTCCCAACTGCTGTGAGTCTTTGCTTCTCCAGAACCCTAACCCCCAAAGCACCTTCTGTGACATTTGCCTGTTTCTGGACTTGTTCTATCACCTGTGGCCTAGTTGGCTCTCAGGCTCCCAGGCTCCCAGCCTCTCCTGGCTCCTATCACAGCTATCCCTGTGCTTCTCAACTTCCCACTGGGTAATTACAATAACAAACACCCCCGTTGCCTTTACAGCTCACAAAGGGATGCTCACACATCAGTTCATTGGCTCACTGTAGCAAGGCGGGTATTACCATTCCATTTTACGGATGGGAAAACTGAGGCTTAAGAGGTAGTGTCGCTGCATAGGCCTCTCGGCTGGTGACAGGTAGAGCTGGGGCCTGAGTCAGGTCTGTCTTGCTCGGAGCCATGTGTAGGTGCGTAACCTATGCCTGGCCCAGCACCAGCGCTCTCCCTGCCTGAGCTGGCTTCCAACATCCCCTCGTTCTGGTGCGGATAATGAAGTCCCTTAGCGACAGTTTGTTGAACGTTTGCCACGTGAATGAGCGCTTCTTACTCCTCACGGCAGTTACTCATTTTGTTGAGCATCTAGTGTGGCCCAGGCACGGGGGTTTCGGCACAGGGAGTCCGTGCAGCCGGGGAGTTCACAGACTTTCTCATGCTTACAAAAGTCCTCTGAGTGAGGTCGTGTCTCCCCATCTTACAGATGCAGCAAACTGAGCCCCTTCCACCTAAGTCACAGAGTAGGGCTCTGATCCCAGGCTGGCTCCCTCCAGAGCCCTCAGCTGCTCCCTCTGTCCCTAGAGCCTTCTGCCAGACCCCACCGCCCTCCTCTCTGGGGTAACATCAGAGCAGTTAGGAACTGGCATAGCACAGGCCATAATAATCAGGCCAGCTGCTCAGCGGATACCTGCTCAAGGTCAGCCGCTGGCCCCCACTCTGGTGCAAGTAAGACCCTTGTCTGTCCAGCGTGCCGTGGGACACACTTGCTCGTGGGAGGGAGACTGGTCTTCCTGACTGGGGGATCGGGGGTCTCCGGTGCTGCTCCAGCCCCCTTGTTTGACAGGGGTGGGGAGTGTAGCCCAGAGAGGGAGTGTTTTGCCCAAGGTCCCACAGCGAGTCAAGGGCAGGACTCCTGGTAGAAGCTCCCAAGTCCCGGGGCGCCTGGGTGGCTCAGTCGGTTGAGTGTCTGACTTCAGCTCAGGTCATGATCTCAGTTTGTGAGTTCGAGCCCCGCATCAGGCTCTGTGCTGACAGCTCGGAGCCTGGAGCCTGCTTTGGATTCTGTGTCCCCCTCTCTCTCTGTCCTTCCTCCGTTCATAGCTCTGTTCTCTCTCAAAAATAAAAATAAAAAAAAATTAAAAAAAAGAAGCTCCCAAGTCCTGAGCAGCAGGACCGTCCCAGGGCTGGGAGAGGCCGAGGCCAGTCTCATTTCCTGGCAGCACTGGCACATTAATAAAAAACAACAAAGAAATGTCAAAGCAGGGTTAGGCAATGGCGGCACGTTTCGAATTTTACATCTAAATCACAATACAACATAATTATGCCAGTTGCGAGATAATTACAGGTTTTATAAAAAATATTAATTCCTAACGCACGGCAGGCAGTGAGGTTTGGGGACGGGATGCCGGTGGTAGGTGGCACGGGGAGAGACTTCGTTCACTCCTGTCGCGGGTTTCTGTGATGGTCTGTGTAACCTCCTTTGAAGAAGCAACGTGGGTCTGAAACTGAGCCCCCCCCCCCCATGCGAGGCCCTGCCAGCAGTCCCCATCCTCATCCCTCCTTGGGTGGGTACCCTGAGAGTGAGGAGGCTGGGGGGCCAAGCAGGAGCTGGGAACAGACTGGGGGTGCCCTTCTGGGCCGCTTGAGTTGTCCTCTCAAAGCTGCGGCTCCCCTCCACCGCCGATCCACCTGCGTGGGACTCCCTGAGGACCGTGGGCCCCTGGCTTCTCCATCGGACTATTGTCTCTGAGCAAACTGTTGAGGAGGAAGGCTGGGCCCTGGGGTCCCCGCCTGCCCAGCCTGAACCCTCCACCTTCCTTCTAGCAAAAGGAGGGGATCCAGAGCTGAGGCCTGCAGCAGGGGCCGGCCCACGGCAATGGCCTCCCTCCCGGCCTCCCTTCCCCCTGGTTTCACCCTCACCGCTCTCCTCAGAAGTGGCCGGGAAGCACTCAGTTTGACAGAGAAGACAGTGAAAGCCCATGGGAAAGGGACCAAGCCGGTCGCCCGGCTCTTTGAGGCCTCACCGAGACCCCTCAGGCCTCAGAGACCCACAGAAGAACGTCAGAGCCAGGCGGAGCTCGTCCAGTCTGCCAGTGGGGAAATGGAGGCCCAGAGAGGTGGTGTGACTGGACCAAGGGCACACAGCTAGGGGTGTGATTGCATCCCAGATCTCCCAACTCCTTGAGCAGAGCGGTCCCCTCATAACACAGTTCCAGACCCAGGCCCCACCCCCCCACAGCTGGCTGCAGCCCCCTCCCCGCCAGGAAGGGGAGAGACCTCTCAGAACATCACCCAGCAGAGCAGCAGCCCCGAGTCTGAAGTCCTGGTTGCCGTCCTTCCCGTCACCTGGACGCAGAATACAAACCACCCTCCGAGGCCCTAATCATTTTTCTATAAATATCAGAGCGTCTCGTTTCGGAGGGGGAGCGTGAGCGACGAGCTCTTTTGCCTTCCTGACTGTGTTTAAAATCTGATTTAGAATTAATTTCCTTTGGTCATCCACCGGCAGACGCCTTATTTGTCAAATCTCAGGCTCTTGGCGGGGGAGAGGGGAGAGGTGGTGGGGCCTCAGGCAGCTGCCGGCCTGACAGGCGGCCTGGGCAAGGTGCCCTCGGCAGGGGCAGCAGCCCCGCCTGGCTCCCGGCCGACACGCGGGCCACGCAGACTCCGGAAGCACCCTGGGTCGCCGGGCGGGGCCGGGCCCCTGCCCAGGGCCGCTCCATCTGTCTCGGCCATTAATTCCCGGCTCTGCCTCCAGGTCTCCGGGCTCCCCGAGGCCTGGTGATTAGTATTCTTATTAAAGATTATTTTATTTTCATTGCGCGGATTAATCTGGCTCTGACACGTTACAGCCATATGGGTATTAGCAGAGCGCGTGAGAACCGCCCATCGGTGAGCGGCAGAATGGCCAGGCCATCTCTAAGTCCCGGTCCTGGGTTTGCGTTCTGGCCCAGCGAGGAGCCTAGAGCAAGGCACTCCGCCGGTTTCCTCTCTGCCAAACAGATGTACTAATGGCAGCCACGTAGCATCGTGATAAGTGCCGGGCGCTGTCCTGACATGAATTCACATGCATTTGCTCATGCCATCCTCACAACAGCCCTGGGAGGTGGGGGACTATTATTATCCCCGTTTTACAGATGAAGAAACTGAGGCCCAGCAGGCTGCCTAGCGTCCCTTCGCCTAGAGCAGAAGAGGAGCCCAGGCAGCCTGCTTCCAAGTTTCCGCTCTTAACTGACAAGAACCAGATGGACTCTGAACGGCCAGGGGCTCAAGACCCGCAGGCTGTCGTGCTGTGCTTGCTTTATGCCATGAATCACCCCAGGGTGTCACCATACGTGTGCTGTGTGCCTCTCACTGCTCCGACGGCACATTGAGAGCAGGACCGACTCTTCGTATCTCGGCTCCATGGTAGAATCTCAATAAATGTGGGTGAAGGAATAAATGAGGGGAGGAATGAGCGAATGGTCCCCAAACTGCTAGCCGACATGGGTCACTGTCATTCAGCTCAACAACAGGCTGTTTGCCGATGAAGCGCAAAACCTTCCTCTGCCCCATTCCTGGGCCTGGAGGAAGGCTCCTAGGCTGTGCCCCAGGGCTTTGTCTCCCGGAGGGCTTCTAGGAGGAGGAGGTGAGATCACAGTGTGTCAGCTAGGAGCCCCAAAACCCGGAGCTCCCAGGGAGCCCTGAGCCCTCGTGGGTCTCTCCAGGGGGGAGGGAAGAAGTCTCAAAACTGAGGCACACGTTCCCCAACTCTCCAACCTGTGAGCCCCTTCTGGCTCCACCCCCTCTGAGTCTGGGAAGCGGTATCATTTCTCCCGATGCCGGGTCTTCTCTCAAGCCTGCAGCATTTTACAAATTAACTTGATTTTAGCTGTTATAATACACAGTGAACTTCCCGGTGGTCCCTGTTGCAAAGGAGGTCAGGTCCGTGGTACAGCTGAGGACCACCCGGCTAGGTGGCATTTGGTCCTCCTTGAACTCCCGGGATCCCTCCCTGCTGCAGAGCAGATCACGGCGGGATTAGCTCACTTTGAAAACGTGGCGCTGACCGCTTCTGCTCCGAGCCAGACTCTAGGAAGTTTGAGATGAATAGGGCAGCCCTGCCCTTGTTCACCAGGAGCTGCCCACAAGCAGCTTCCGGTTTAGGAGGAGGGCCAGACGTACCGATACACGAGTACAGCCATAGTGTTATCGGTGGCGATACTGAGCAGGGACTGCAGAAGTGGGGCAGGGAGGAGTTGTTTCTACGCACCTGCATATGTGTGTGTGTGCATACACGTGGAGGTGTGGAGAAAGGCTTCGTTCCAAGGGACAGGAAGATAAATCTTGAGAGTTTGACAGGTGGACAAAAAGGACAAGCCATCCCAGGAAGAAGGCATAGCACGTGCAAAGGCCCCGAGGCAGGAAACAACCTGCTGGGTGTGGGGAGTGGCCGGTCCTTTAGTTTGGCCTGTGGATGGCGAGTGAGAGGTGACACTGGAGGAGGCTGCGGGAGGGCTGTGCCTGCCACGCTTTATTGTTAGGCCGTGAGGGTGTGAACCGGCAGTGACCAAGTCAGGTGTCGTTTCAGGGAGTTCCATAACGTAGAATACCCCCGCTCCCTGTGTGGCTGACAACTTCTTACTGCTTAGACACGATTCAAATACCATTTCCTTCCCTGAGAAAGTAGCTCCTCGCACAATTTGCCCTTTGCCACCTCACCCGCTTTATTTCCTTCCTGGCAATGATCACGGCCTCGTTTACCACACTCCAAGGTGCTGGCTCTGTGAGGGCAGAATGAATGGCAGTCACACTGGCAGCTGGGACTGGGGACTGGGGAGGCAAGGCTGGAGGCTGGGTCATCCAGGTGAGAGATGAAGCAGGTGTGGCGGAGGCCGGGGAGAAGGTCATGTACAAGACTGGTCAGTCCCGGTCACGGTGACAGGCTCTGGGAGGGGCGGGAGCCTGCGAGTCCTGGACAGTCAGCATTGCTTGGGGACCTTGGAAAACAGATCCCCAGGCCCCACGCCTGGCTCTTCTAACTGGCTGGCCGTGGTGGGGCCTGGAATCTATATTTTTATAGGGGTCCTATCACCTGGGTCTCTTTTCCAGTCACATTCCCACCCGCCCCATTCCCTTCCAGCTTTCGTTCCTACCCAAGTCCCAACCCCAACCCTTGGATGCTGAGCCTCCTGACCCCCACACCCGAGGCAGTGTCTCACTCAGGGCCCGGTGTCCGGTGATGGACAGATTCAGGCTGGAGACAGGCCTGGGTGGGAAGGGCCGCAGCAGGAGACGTGACTCTGGTTTGACGAGGCTCTTTCCTGTGCCGACTTCGGGGCCGGGACTCAGGTATCGGGGTCCCAGCCTCAGTTCTGCCCCCGACTAGCTGTGCAACCCTGTGTAAGTCACAGGCCCTCTCTCTGCGCTTCGGTCCCTCCATCTGCAGATGAGGGTAGGACCTGGTGATGCTGAAGGGCTACACCCGTGTCCCTCGGGATATCCCACTGGAAGCCTTGGGTCAGAGGGAAAGCTGCCCCGAGGCCTGCCAGGGTGGCCCGGCTGGCTCACCTGAAGCCGCCTTGTCCTCCGCAGCCTGTGAGCTGGGCTTCTACAAGTCGGCCCCTGGGGACCAGCTCTGCGCCCGCTGCCCTCCCCACAGCCACTCTGCAGCCCCCGCTGCCCAGGCCTGCCACTGTGACCTCAGCTACTACCGTGCGGCCCTGGACCCACCATCTGCAGCCTGCACCCGTGAGTACCACCCCGAGCCCCAGCATCCTGGAGATCAAGACCGGGCCAGGACCGCATGCTCCCAGGACTCCAGGGACCCAGTCAGTGCTCTGTGGGTGAGGCAGGGACAGGTGGCTCTCTTGGGCCAGGGGCCAGTCTGGGGTAGGGGGGGTGACTCCGACTGACTCCTCTGTGGTGGCTTTGACCTCTCTGAGGTCCCTACTTCTTGTCACATGTCACCTGCCATCTCTACAGGGAAATCCTTCCTTCCTTCCTTCCTTCCCTCCCTCAGTCTTTCCTCTTTGCTTCGGGGAGTAGAAGAGAGCTGGACTCATGCCCCGCCCGGTACCAGGCGTTTTGGGTCATCTTCTGATCCGGCAGTGATACTGCTGCCCTGGGAGCTGGGGTGGGCGAGCCAGGGGGTTCCCGTGAAACAAGGGCCCGTCAGAGGAGCCCCCTAACCACTGCTGTCCTCGACGGACTGCCTGAGCTGCCTTAGTGGGTGTGGGGTGTGGGGTGAGTGTGTATAGGAACTATGTGTGGCCGCCTGCTTGGATGTGGCATGCGTGTGTCTGATTCTGGGTGTGCCCTGGGAGGCCGGCAGCGATCAGAACACTGTGTGTGTCTGTGTCGACAGCTGCTCCCGTAAGGGGCCCGCATAGTGTTTGTGTGCCTGGGCGCGAGCGTGAGAGTCTCGTGCCCACGTACATAAAGGACTCTGAGGGGTGCGTGTGCACATGTGGGTCCCTGTAGGGGATTCCCAGGTCCCCGCAGAACTTGGACGAATGTGCCTTGTGAGCCCAGCGTGTGCGCACGTGGCCCAGCAGGGGAGGCGCGTGTGCCCGGAGAGGGCGTGGTTGCGTGTGCTCATGCCCTGTGCACCTGAGGGGACTCCGAGGGGCTCTGACACCGCGCCTGCAGGGCTGTGTGCCTGGGCGTTCTGCGTGCTGCCGGCGGGGGCTCCTTCATCGCCTCCTCTCCTGGCCGGAAGGGACCTCTCACATCCCGGCTGGGAGGCGTGGCAGCCAGCTCAGCCTACCCCATTTGCCAGTGCTGGTCTCTTGAGGTGGAGTGAGGGGCACTTCTCACTGGTTTTGCCCCCCAGTCAGTCTCCAGTCTCCCCCTCCCCCCACCTCCACCACACCCGGCTCCCGGGCTCCCTGTACATGGCGTGCACACACACATACACACACACACACACACACACACACACTTTGTCCCTCCCTCCCTCCGTCCACTGTCCTGCCCAGACCCATGCATTTTCCCCACATGGGACCTGCCGATACAGAAAGGATGGCTGAGCGATGTGGTGCCTACCATGGGCTTTGCAGGCAAAGTGATCCCAGCTCTAGGTCACGGACACTTGTTCTCAGCTAGCCGGACTCCAGTTTTTCTCCAAATCCACAATTCAGTGCCCTCAGGTTCTAGAAATCTTACGACTGTAAAAGACTAAGCTTTTAGTATTCCGCACCCTTCAGATTCTACTATTCTCTATGATTTTGAGATTCTACTCTTCTATTTTCTTGAGATCTGAGAGTCTCCGCCTGAGATGCTGAGGCTTGAAATTCTGAGCCCCAGGGCCCACCCCCCTCAGCACCCCCAGTCCCTCCAGACTCGAATCCCCGCCCCCAGGAGCCTACCCCAGCCCCACCTTTCTCTCCAAAACCTCTGCGCTTCCCAGACTGGGGCTCTGGACACACACTGCTGCAGAGACCTCCCCTGGGCTTCCTGGAGCCTCCATTTTACGCCCAAGCGGTGCTCAGCGGTCTGTGTTTCACGTCCAGCGCAGGGTGAAGGAGTGAAATGCGGCAGGCAAATGACAGAGGCATTTCGCACCCGCCCCCAGGGTGGCTGCTGTGGGCCCCTCCCCCCCCCCCCCCCCCCCCCAGGGTTGTCAGTCTCTCCACCTGCTCTGCATGAAAACGCTGGGAAACGCAAACCTCGATCCCTGTAGGTCCTGTGGCAGGACAGGGCAGGGGGTTCCCACCACGGCCGCCTGCCGTTCTCTCCTCCCCAGGGCCGCCCTCGGCACCGGTGAACCTGATCTCCAGCGTGAATGGGACATCCGTGACCCTGGAGTGGGCCCCACCCCTGGACCCAGGCGGCCGCAACGACATCACCTACAACGCCGTGTGCCGCCGCTGCCCCTGGGCGTTGGGCCACTGCGAGACGTGTGGGAGTGGCACCCGCTTCGTGCCCCAGCAGACAAGCCTGGTGCGGGCCAGCCTGCTGGTGGCCAATCTGCTGGCTCACATGAACTACTCCTTCTGGATCGAGGCCGTCAACGGCGTGTCCGACCTGAGCCCCGAGCCCCGCCGGGCGGCTGTTGTCAACATCACCACGAACCAGGCAGGTAGGCGGAGATGCTCCGTGCCCCGGCTTCCCTGGCCCCTGGCCCTCGCAGGATCGGAGCACCGCCCCGTACGCGGTGGTGTTTCGGGCAAGTGCCTGCCCCTCCTGGCCCTGCCTTCCTCCCCAGGACTGGGAGTTGCAGGCTCTCCACACCCTTAGAAAAGTAGATCCTGCCCCGTAGGTGGGAGGAATCCGACAAGGTCAGAGACGGGCCTCCACGGCCATCGTAGGCCTGGGTTCCAGAGCTTTCTCTCTGCCTCTGTACGTGCCTCAGGTCCTATTTGGGGGCTTAAGTGAGAGAAATGAAAACTCCGAGCCCAGCACCTGGCCCAAGGTACCTGCTCAATAAATGTCATTAAAAAATAAAATCACTCTGATTATCATTTTCCAGAACACCTGCCACTGCTGCCCCTGGGAGGGATTTGGTTGCACTGGTTTGGACAACAGCCATTTATCTCTGTGTGTCTAGACAGTTGCCGGGCTGATTTTAGCCCCTGGAGCCCCTCCCTTTCCAAATTCTGGTGAGTCCTGCCTGTCAAGTGACAGCCCGGCCCAAGAGCCCACCACAGTAGCTTCTCCATTAACGGCCACCCCAGCACACATCTAAGCCCACCGTGGCCCCGACCCCGTCTCCCCCCAACACCACGCAGGCCTGGTCCAGCAGTCACTATTCTCACCATGTCACCGAGGAGGAGTCTGAGGCTCTGTGTCACCCCCACAGGAAGTGGCAGAGGCAGGATTCAAACCCAGGTCTGCCTCGCACCCAAGTGAAACGGGAGATCCAACGGTGAGCCCAGGGCACCCCCTCCCTGATGCCAGGCTTTGTCCATTCAAGAGACCCTCTTCCAACCGGCATTTGTGGGGCACGCACCGAATGCCCAGCTCTGTGCTCGGGGCTGGCGACACAGTGGGGAATAGGCCTGTGTGCCTGGTGCGTGGGGCCCTGCCCTCGGCCACTGGTCTCCAGGGACACTGGGGCAGGTGGCTGGCCGGCCGGGGTGCAGGTGGGGTAGAACCCAGGGGCATTCCCGACACCATCAGTACGCTCCATCGTTAAAAGAGAAACCCTCCCTTGAAGCCACGCTCCCTTCCAGCCCCCAGACCATTTCTGTTCCCAGGAAACCTTCCTGAAAGAGCTGTCTGCGTCCTCTCTCGGTGAGCCTCTTTGGGCGGCTCCAATCAGGCATCTTTCCCCACCTGGCCCCTGAAGTCCAGTGCCCCCACCGGGCCACACGCCGCAGGGACTTCTCTCCCTGTTCTTTTCTCATTGGTGGAACACTTGCGTCTTGCCCCCAAGCCCTGCACATCCCCCATCTTCTGTTCACCTGTCTGGCCTGCCCTTGTCCATCCTGCCAGCCCCTCTTCCCCAAACAACCTCAAAAGGCTGGAAGGACCCTGGGCTTGTCCCAGACCCTCCTCCCTCCCCTGTTCAGCCAGGTCCATCTTTTCCGAGTGATCTTATCGGGGCCCGTGGCTTGGAATCCGCTCTCAGGCTGACATCCCCCAAATGTACCAGCCTGGACCTCTCCCCTGAGGCCTAGCTGCCCACTCCCGCCCCCCACTTGGATGTGTTTTAGCCACACAGCACCCCCAGACCTGCACCTCCCAGAGGCCCCCCGTCTCAGGACACGGCACCACTGTTCAGGGGGATGCTGGAGCCCCACACCCCGTTGTCAGCCTGACTCTCCTTCCCTCCCTCCCTCCTCCACCACCCGCCGGCCCCACTGGGCCTCACTTCAGGTGACCGCCGCCCCCTCAGAGTCCTTCCAGTGCATCTGCCTTACTCAGCTCAGGCCGTCGTAACAAAGTACCGTAGGTTGGGGGCTTAAACCCTGGAGGTTTTTGCTCACGGTTCTTGAGGCTGGAAGTCCAAGATCAAGATGCTGGCCAGTTTGGTTTCTAGTGAGAACCCTCTTCCCGGCTTGTGGACAGCTGCCTTCTTGCTGTGTCCTCCAAGGCAGAGAAAGAGAGAAGTGTCTGGTGTCTTTTCTTATAAAGGCACTGATCCCATCATGAGAGTCTCACCTGCGTGACCCCCTCTGTACCTAATTATCTCCCTAAGACCCTACGTACAAAGACTACCAGGTTGGGGGTTAAGGCTGCAATATATGAATTTGGGAGGGGGACACAATTCAGTCCACAGCACTGTCCACACCCCCGGCGTGTGCTGTGTGGGCAACCACAGGGGCCCCCTTCCCCTCGCCCCGTGACGCCTTCTCACACTGCGTCCTGAATGAGCTTTCCAAATGTAAGCGAGGCCCGGTCATACACGAACCCTTTACCAGCTTCAGCCTGAGCTCAGATCCCATTCAGATCCTCCCAGGGCCGAGGGACACCCATGCCACCCACCCTACCCACCTCTCCAGCCTCACCTGCCCACTTTTACCCAGCTCCCTCTCTTGCAGCCACCCTGGCTTCCCCCTGCCCTGCCCTGCCCTGGGCCTTGGCTTTACCTCTCTTTCTGAGCGACAGGCCCCTCCCTGTGATGTCCAGTGGCTGGCTCCTTCAGTCCTCAGTTCCACTGTCACCCCTGCCTTGGGGAGGCCCACTCTGACCACCCCCAGCTAAAATGGCCTGACTCCACCTGGCCCCTGCACACAACGTTCCCTCCATCACACGCAGTGCCTTCTTCTGTCCCTCATGGCACTTCACCAACCTGTGACTGCATGTCGGTTTACCTTCTTGCTTTCTGCCTCTGTCATAGATCGTAAGCTCCTCGAGGGCTGCCGTGGTCACTACAGGAACCCCAGGTCCTAGCTGACCACAAGGCATGTGGGGAAGGCATTCAGGAAATCCCGAGGGGGCCAGGGCAGACAACAGCCCTGAGCAAATGGGTGAGGTCTAGCCTCACAGAATGCTGGCCCCTCCCCGTCTCTCCTCCCTCTCCCCCTCCCTCCTCCCTCTATCCTCTCCCCTTCCCCCCCTCCCTCCCACTCTGTCTTCTCGGCAGCCACCTCCTCCTGGAGCCCTCAGGTGACCCCACCCTGTTTTCCTTCCACCTCTGCGCTCTGTCCCCCTGTGTCTGCTCCACTCACACGGGACCTCTGGCCTTGGAAGTTCTTTGGTTTTTAAGAGGCGCCCACATACTGCTGGCACCACGATGGTCTTATCTGATCTTCACCTCCTCCTGGCTGGTGCTGCTTCTAGCTTCTCTTTCTGGTTGGGGAAAGTGCCCCCCCCCCCCGATGGTATCGGTCCCAGCCAGCAAGAGAAGGCCGGGTTGTGAACCCAGGCCTGATTCCCAGGCTGGTGGGGGGCCCCCTGTGCCACGCTCTCCCAACTTCACTCTGGACTTCTTAATTTGTCACGTCAAAGCCACCCAGCAATATTTATTGGCCACCTGCTGTGCGTAGTCCCTGCCTTCAGGGAGCTCCGGGGAGACAGGATGCCCTGATAGGGAGCAAGAACTGGGCGTGGGGGGCAGCCGGGGGCAGCCGGGGGACCCTGGGGGTGTGGGGCCGAGAGTCAGCTTGGCTGCCGTGGGGTCTGTATCTGGTACTTCCCAGCAGACTCACATCAGGGGTAACTGCGCCGAACGCAGGAGGGAGGGAGGGACTGAAAGGCTCAGTCAGTGAGTAACGGGGGTGCACTGGGGACCTAGTGTGACATGGGAATGCTTGAGCTCAGATGGGCTCAGCTCAGGTCCTTCCCCTGAGTGTCAGAACTGCTGTAGTCACACTCTCCAAGTCCAGGCGGTGAGGACGCTGGTTCCTTCCGTCCTGCCCCTCCCTTCCTTCTCCTTTTCTTCTTCCTCCTCAGGATCTCCCCCTGAGATCCTGCTCCACTCCAGGCCTTGGGCTCGGGGTGGGAGGCATCGGGTGGTGGGGCCCCACGTGGATGAGGGTGTCTGCTGGATGAGGCTGGCGGGGCTCCAGCACGCTGCCAGTGGATGGGCCTGGCCAGCGGGGAGGTGGAGGCAGTGAAAGCTGGACTAGTCAGGCCTCCTCTGGGTCAGGCCAACCCCAGCTTCCTAGACCCCTGGACCGAAACCAGGCTGTGCCCCCCGGGTGACCGACCAGAGCGGCAGCCGGTGATTTGCTAGGAGGATTGGAGGATGCCGGGCGGCCTAGGGCCGGGGCAGGACTGTCGGCAAGGTGAACATGGCCCAAACCAGGGTCCCTGGGACAGAGGCCGGGCTCCATTATCACCCACCCTCCCATCTGACCGAGGCTGGCCTCCCGCCCCCAGCCCCGTCCCAGGTGGTGGTGATCCGCCAGGAGCGGGCGGGCCAGACCAGCGTCTCCCTGCTGTGGCAGGAGCCAGAGCAACCCAATGGCATCATCCTGGAGTATGAGATCAAGTACTACGAGAAGGTACCAGCAGGGAAGGGAGGAGGGGGGAGGGGAAGCAGGCGGGAGGACCCTTGGCCGACCACCCCTCTCTTGGGCAGGACAAGGAGATGCAGAGCTACTCCACCCTCAAGGCCGTCACCACCAGGGCCACCGTGTCGGGCCTCAAGCCGGGCACCCGCTACATGTTCCAGGTCCGAGCCCGCACCTCTGCAGGCTGCGGCCGCTTCAGCCAGGCCATGGAGGTGGAGACCGGGAAACCCCGTGAGTGCAGGGGAGGACGAGGGAGCTGGGCCAGGCCAGGGGCCGTGGGGGGTGAGAGGAAGGGGATGTGCTGAGCGGGTGCCTGTGCTGGGTTGGCATTTTCACAGGTGAAAGCCTGAGGCTCAGAGAAGGGAGGTTACTTGCCCGAAGGGACAGAGCTGATCACGGCCCACCTGCCACTGGCTTTTCCTGAGTATCGGTGTGACGTGCAGGCGCCATGGCGCCCTTTGCCAGCACGGTCACCTTATAACCGTCCCAGAGGCCCTCTAGTGCGTTGCCGTTATCCACATCCCCGTTTCACAGATGAGGAAAATGAGGATCAAAGCAGTAAAATGAATCGTCCGAGGTCACCCAGCAAGGCAGGATTAAAGCCTGGTCGGTCTGGGGACGAGTTCTGTGCCCCTTCCGCAGTATCCTCCTGCCCCCAGCCTCCAGAACAGTGGTGCCCACAGCGTAGTCTGGGATCAGCAGCAGCATCACCCGGAAGGTACTGGAAATGCTGGTTCTCAGGCCCCACCCCAGACCTTCTGAATCAGAAACCCTGGGGTAAAGGCCCAGCCATGCAGCGTTTAGTAAGCCCTCAGGGTGATTCTGAGGCACCTTCAGGCTTGGAAACGCCCTGCCCCTGTCTCCAGCTGCTTGGGGTCCTTTCTCAGCTCTACACTCGGGTACCCTCCGCAGGGTGGTACTGGGATAGAAAGGTTCAAGGCTGAGTTCATGACCCCCTTCCACTGGCACTGCCTTGGCACTCCTGTGCCGGATAGGAATCCTGCCTGGCTCGGTCCCATTTACTGTGTGACCCTGAGTAAGTTCCCTGAGTTCTCTGAGCCACACCTTTCTTGTCTAAACACAAGATGACCCTGGGATTGCCCTGTAATTGGGAGCGAAACCCGCACCTCTCAGCACATTCGGCTTTGTTAACTGTTTGACTATCAGGCAGGACAGGCCCGTTACAGCTGAGGAAACTGAGGCTCAGACAAGTCTAGTGATTCTCTGCGGCTCACAGAGCCCCAGGAAGTGGTGGCACCGGGGCAGGAAGCCAGGAAGCATGGGTGAGCAGGGTCTTGAAAGGGAAGCTTAGCGGAGGGTGGGGGCAGAGGGGGAGGTGGCCTGTGACCGGACTCTGGGCTGACTCACAGCTGAGGACGCTGCCCACCGAGCCCGGAAGAGCCACCAGACCCCCGGGCCTGAGAGGCTGGTGCCCCACCCCGCTTTCCTCCTCTGCAGGGCCCCGCTATGACACCAGGACCATTGTCTGGATCTGCCTGACGCTCATCACGGGTCTGGTGGTGCTTCTGCTCCTGCTTATCTGCAAAAAGAGGTGTGTGGTCCCTGCCCCCAACCACCCCAAGCCCCTCCTCTGGAGCCCTGTGTCTCCAGCCTGTGCCGAGCCCCACCAAGCCAGCGTTCCCCTTGCGCCTGCGGGCAGGTTCCTCATATAAACCTGCTCTTCTTTCCTCCTTCACTTTGTCTTGCCCGCTACCCGCCCCCCTCCCCCGCATGCCCCGCACATCCCCCATTTTCTGTCCGCCTCTCTGGCCTGCCCTTCTTCCTCTCTGCTAGCCCCTCGTCTCTGAACAACCTCGAAAGGCTAGAGGACCCCGGGCTTGTCCCGGACCCTCCTCTGTTCCCTGTTCACCCAGGTCCGTCTTTCCCGAGGGACCTTATCAGGGCCCCTGGCTTGGAATTGCGCTCCCATGCAGTCCATGGGGTGGACATCACTTCGGGTGACCACCTTGTTTAAGCCTGTGATGTGGAGATCCTGGTCTTGTGTTGCAGGGGAGCTAGTTGGGGACCAGAGACGTTAGGCCTCTTCCACCAAGTAGATGTCAGAGCTGGGACGGGACCCCAGGTCTGCCAAAACCGAAGCCGTCGTTCTCTCTCTGACTCCATCGCAGAGGGAGGTAGCGATGAGACGCTTGTGTACTTCCTGTCACAGGCAGTGAGAATTGGAAGCATTGTCCTATTTCCTGGAGACACAGGCCCAGGGGAGGGAGGGGGCTTGCCAAGGTCACACAGTGTGGTAGACACCCGAGGCCTCGCCTCCCGGCCACCCCACCGAGGGTGGTTTCGTGTAAAACGGGGCTGATGATGCATAGACTGCTGTGCGGGCCGAGTGCGCTTGACTTTGCAAATTGTAACTGTCAAAGATGTCACGGTCCAGCCGGGTTGAGAGCCGGAGGGCAGGGACTCCCCTCTGCAGGGGCTGACCCCGAAGGGGAAGGAGCTGGAAGGGAGGAGTTCTGGCCCTGCACGGGGTCAGGGCTGAGGCTAGGGCCGTCCTCCACAGGCACTGTGGCTACAGCAAGGCCTTCCAGGACTCTGACGAGAAGATGCAGTATCAGAACGGGCAGGGTGAGTGCGGGGGACCCAGGGACGTGGGGTCACAGTGGGAACCAGCACCGGCCCGGGGAGGGCACGGGTGGGGGGAGCGAGGGCCCACAGGGAAGAGCAGAGCCCCGGGGGAAGACAGCGAGGTCATAGAGACCTGAGGCCTCAGGTGCTGCTTCCCTTTATTGGGTTTGCAGACCCCGCTGAGAAGGCTAGAAACCCTCCGCCCAGGGAAATGCACAAGTTTGTGCGCTCACGCACAATTCTGCACACTGGTGGGGGGCAGGGGGGCATCATATGCTCTTGGATAAGAACCTGTGCTACCGAGAGCTTTCTCAGGACCCTGCAGAGGCCCCAGAAAACAAGGATAATTAGGAGAAAGCCTACCTCCGTACCGCACTTCTGTGCCCACGGTAGACATTAGTATTATGGTACTGATTCTCACTGAGCTGAACGCAACATCAGAATCCTCCTTAACACAGTCTTCTAGAGAACTGCTGTGAATCAAAATTGGCCTTTGTGATGAAAACATTTTTGCTACGTTTCTACCCCAGAACGACTTAGAAAGACCTTAAAGACTCTAGCAGTGACCCCAGAAAACCTAACAGCAGATATACTCAGAACTCACTGGAAACCCCAGTGTCCTCTAGAGACCCCATAGCTCCTCCACAGAGACCCTGTTGTCGCTCGGTAAGCACATATTAGGCACCTACTGTTTGCCGCCACATCCTGAGATACCCAGGGATGCTCCTTACCCTCCAGCCCCCATCCCAGACCTCTCCCAGGCCCATAGAAAGAACGCTGCAAAAGAAAGTCTCCTGCACCCTCCTGATGGCCCTTCTTTCCTGGTCCCTCAGCACCCCCACCTGTCTTCCTGCCCCTGCACCACCCCCCAGGGAAGATCCCAGAGCCCCAGTTCTATGCAGAACCCCATAACTATGAGGAGCCAGGCCGGGCGGGCCGCGGTTTCACCAGAGAGATTGAAGCCTCCAGGATCCACATCGAGAAAATTATCGGCTCTGGTGAGCCTCGGGGGTTGTGAAGGTGGGGACAGCACAGGGGGGTGCCCGGGGGAGGGGCACCCAGGGCAGAGGGAGAGGGGAACCAAGGAGCCCGTACGGCAGACATGTGGGGCAGGGGGCGTGCCAGGGACCAGGTGTGGAGAGGAGGGTCCCGTAGCCCTCCCCTGCCTGCCCTGCTCGGGATCCACAGGAGAGTCGGGAGAAGTCTGCTACGGGCGGCTGCGGGTGCCAGGGCAGCAGGACGTGCCCGTGGCCATCAAGGCCCTCAAAGCCGGCTACACAGAGAGACAGCGGCGGGACTTTCTGAGCGAGGCATCCATCATGGGTCAGTTTGACCACCCCAATATCATCCGCCTTGAAGGTGTCGTCACCCGTGGTAGGTGCCAGGCGAGGCCAGCCTCACCCTGAAGGGCCCCTCCTGCCCAGGACCAGGAGTCTGGGTCCATCCCTGGACTGCCGTGCTCTGCCCCTGCCCTGCCCCGTCCCCCTGGTTCAGGTCCCTGGATGACTTGGTTGGGAGGGGGCCCAGAGTCCGGGACCCCAGGGGGAACCCTAGGCTTTCTGAAGCTGTCAAGTGCTGGCCCACCTCCTGGCAGTTCTCAGAGGGGGCATGTTCCTGGGGTCTCCGATCAGCAGGTCTGATCCCCCCACCAAGAGCCCCCCCCGCCTCTGTCCCTCCCCAGGCCGCCTGGCAATGATCGTGACTGAGTACATGGAGAACGGCTCCCTGGACGCCTTCCTGAGGGTGCGTGCCCCACCCGTCCTTCCACATGGGCCGGGGGGAGGGAAGTTCAGGCTGGGTGTTGGGAGAGCATGTGAGGCCTCCAAACACCCTTAGGAACTTGGACCCAGTGGACCTGGGGAAGGGGAGTGAGGCATGGGGAGGGGTCTTAAGGGGCAGCCAATCAAATTACCTTTCAGGGCCCCATCACATGAAGGTCCCTCTGCCGCACGGGTCCTCTGCCCTGCACACAGGCTCAGAGGGGTGCCTCTGCGGGGACCCAGGGCTCCAGCCAGCTGGAAGGCATAGTGGGTGTGGTAGAAATCGCTAGACTCCCAGCCCCCACCCTACCATTTATTTGCTGAGCGTTCAGGCGCAGGGCTTAACCTCTCTGGGCCTCTATTTCTCCTTCTGCAAAAGGGGTGGGAAGTCCTCAGAGCCCCACCTATACTTCGCAAACTGCCCAGAGCCTTCCTGAAGCCCAGCCATGTCCCCCTACAGACTCACGACGGGCAGTTCACCATCATGCAGCTGGTGGGCATGCTCAGAGGTGTGGGTGCCGGCATGCGCTACCTCTCAGACCTGGGCTACATCCACCGAGACCTGGCCGCCCGCAACGTGCTGGTCGACAGCAACCTGGTCTGCAAGGTGTCCGACTTCGGGCTCTCCCGGGTGCTGGAGGACGACCCCGACGCGGCCTACACCACCACGGTGCGCAGTCCACACCCCTTCCCAGGAGGCCCGGGGAGGGGCAAGGTGGCAGGGGGTGGGGGTGGGGGCTCCTCACACGTAGTCAAGTGAAGTTGTCAGGGTTGCCTTCAATCTGGGGCACGTCCTACCTCTTCTCTGCAGCTGTTTCTCCCTCCGGGAAATGCGAGCCCCCATTCCCACCCTTTCTGTACCCCTGGGTGGCCTGGGCAGACACCAGGGCTGGTCTCCCCCTCGTCACTCACTCTCTGGGAGATTTGGGGAGGGGTGGCGTCTCCCTGAATCACAAATCCACTCCAGAGCTGTCTGTAAGGATTGGCTAGAAACTAGCATTTTCAGAACGTGTTCCATAGAGCTGTGGGTTTCTCTAGAGGTGCCCTGGGGGCCGCCTTCAAGGCAGGAGGCTGAGTGGGCAGGGACCCAGGCCCCCCACCCTGCCTCAGGGAGAACCTTCCCTTAGGTCTCACCCACTGAGCGTCCTAATGAAGTTTCGCTTAGAGAAAGGATTTTGTGGCAAAAACAAACAAAACAAAAAAACAAAAACAAAAAACACACCAAAACCCCAAACCCAAAAAACCCAACCCAAGAAGAAGGAAAGACAGGAAGAGCAGTTAGGGTGATGAGCAAGCCACATTCCGTGGGCTTGGTCTCTTGCTTAGGCATCAGCCTGGTGACTGATACTTACTGAGCACCTACTATGTTCCAGGCCCGCCACACACTTACTTCGCTCAGTCTTCACAACAGCTGTGTGTGCAGGTCTCCCGGACCAGAACAGGTGCTCTAGGAAGGTGGAGGCCGTGTCTCCCCTCCTGGACTGCCAGTTTCCCAGCCTGGACCCAGTGCTTAGCTCCCCACTGCGGGTTGGGGAGAGGCCCTCAGCACTCCTGTGTGCCTTGCAGGGAGGCAAGATCCCGATCCGCTGGACGGCACCCGAAGCCATCGCTTTCCGGACCTTCTCCTCCGCCAGCGATGTGTGGAGTTTCGGTGTGGTCATGTGGGAGGTGCTGGCCTATGGGGAGAGGCCCTACTGGAACATGACAAACCGTGACGTGAGTGCGGGACCCTGGCTGGGCAGGGGCCGTCGGGGGCCTTGGAGGGAGGGACGGCCTCCAGCCCAGCACTGTGCTTGCCCCCACCCCAGGTCATCAGCTCCGTGGAGGAGGGGTACCGCCTGCCTGCGCCCATGGGCTGCCCGCGCGCCCTGCACCAGCTCATGCTCGATTGCTGGCACAAGGACAGGGCCCAGCGGCCTCGCTTTTCCCAGATTGTCAGTGTTCTCGATGCCCTCATCCGGAGCCCTGAGAGTCTCAGGGCCACGGCCACTGTCAACAGGTGCCTGGTGCCCACCCCAGCTCTGCCCAAGCCCAGCTGCCCTCGCAGTATTTCCTGAGATAAGGCTCAGACTTAGTGTAAGCCCTGACATCTGGACCTCACCCAACCTGGGCCTCAAACCCCTGTGCTGCTTAGGCTCCTGACCCAAGTCTGGACCCCTGATCCCTGCCTTACCTGGGTCCCTGACGGCTATTCTGCCTGGGCCCTTGACCCCTGTCCTGCCTGGGCCCCTGACTGCTGTCCTGCCTGGACCCTTGACCTCTGAGCTTCCTGGGCCTCTGACCCCTGCCCTGTCTGGGCCTTCCTCAGCCCTCTCCTTGCAGCCTGGGGGCGAGCTTCTCAGACCCTTTGCCTACTGCTGAGCCTGGATGGAGGCCGAGGGCGGCTAGTGCGAGGGTCCCTGAGGGAGGGAGAGGCCCTGGCAGGCCACTTACCAAGGACCCCTGTGCCTCAGGTGCCCGCCCCCTGCCTTTGCCCAGAGCTGCTTTGACCTCCGTGGGGGCGGGGGCGGCGGCGGGGGCCTCACCGTCGGGGACTGGCTGGACTCCATCCGCATGGGCCGCTACCGGGACCACTTTGCAGCCGGCGGTTACTCCTCCCTGGGCATGGTGCTGCGTATGAACGCTCAGTGAGTGGAGGGGCCGGGTGATGGTGCCCGTGGGGGCGGGGACAGGGGGAGAGGGCAGGAGACCAGAGGCAGGCTGGCAGCTCCAGGGAAGGGGGACCTGGCCTCCCAGGCCAACCCAGTCAGCACCGCCCTTCCTTCACAGGGACGTGCGTGCCCTGGGCATCACCCTCATGGGCCACCAGAAGAAGATCCTGGGCAGCATCCAGACCATGAGGGCCCAGCTGACCAGCACCCAGGGGCCCCGTCGGCACCTCTGACTTGAGGCTGGTGGGGCCCGGGCAGCAACTAAAAGTGGCCCCGAGTCGCGTCGGCCACCAGAGGACTTGCGCCGGGTCATGTCGGCCATCAGAGGACTTGCAGGGTTGGCCGGAGGTCGGGCAGCTCCCAGCCTCTGGTCCCTCCTCTCAGGTGCCAGGGAGGCCAAGAGCTCCGCCACAGGACCTGGTGTTAGCCGGAGTCAGTCTGCCTGGGAAGCGGCATTTGGTGCCCAGCGTGCCTGGGACATCTGTCCCCGGCTGAGGCCTCAGTGACACTGAGCCTAACAGAGACATCACTCGCTTGCCTCTGAGAGAGAGAGAGAGTGTGTGTGTGTGTGTGTGCGCGTGTGATCACATGCTGTAGGGGTTGTTTTCATGAGGTCCTGGGAGCCCTTGTGAACATTTGTGATCATGTGTGTGTGTTCACCCATCGGATCCAAGCACGGACGTGTGCCTGTGGTGTGCGTGCTTATCCAATTTGGTGGGGGGCATATGTGCGTGACCATGGATGGCACGTCATGAATGAGGACATGTGTCACGGGCCTGTGACCCGTGTGACACTGCCCACTGAGCATGGACCCAGGCCCCAGCACCCACAGGGATGAGGGAGAGGCCCATGCCCACCTCCCCCTACACCTGGAGGCAGGGAGTAGGGACCGCTTTGGAACTGCACCAGCACGAGGCCCACCCTTGTCTCCGCCCGGGTGAGCCCCCTCCCGGCTGTATCTCAGGTCTGCGCCCTCCCTCTAGCTGGTGAGGGGCCGCCTGCAGCCTCCACCTGGCTCCCACCGCTGCTTCGACAGGAAAACAGGGTTCCCGGCCAGCCCCTCTGGCCACCTACCGTGTAGGCATCACTGCAGAGTATGCCAGGTGCCCTCGGCTGGGCTTGGCTGCCTGGTCAGGGACCAGGGGACATGAACTTCCCTCTGGGCTCTGATGCCCCTCCCTGGCCCAGGGCTCCTCACTTGGAAGACCCTCTGCCAACCTCTCACTGCCCGTCCCTGGCCTGTGTCCCCATCCTAGGATCAGGGGCCATAAGATCCCAGCTTTTCAGCCCCCTGTCCACCCCTCTCGTACCACCTGGGGAGACCAAGGCCTAGAGGGGGGTTGTGCCTTGTCCAAGGTCACACAGCAACCAAGTTTCAGAGCTGAGGCCACCTGCCTGCCAGCCCAGCGCTCTACCCCCCCACCCCCCCATCCCACACTGCCAGCCGTGGGTAAGAGGGGGCTTCAGGAGCTCCCCCATCCCCAAACTGACCCTCCCCTTTACGGCCCACCAGGGTATGTAAATATCTTTTTTCTACCATGTCAGAATATTTTTTCCTCACTCCTGACAATGCAAAAATGGTCTTCAAAGCACATAAAAAGCACCCAGGGTGAGAAAGCACCATACCAGGGGAAGCTTGGCGGGCAGGGCCCAAGGAACCCCACCAGGCAGGATGCCTTGGGCCCCCTGCCGGCCCCAGAGGGAGGGGCAAACCCAGCTCCCCACCCCCAGCCCAGCCCTCCCCCTAGCCAGCACAGCTGTTCCGCAGAGACACCAGCACTGAGTCCCCCCTCCCTCCTGCAATAATTTGGGGAGTCTCAGCCCCGCCTAGGTGCCGCGGCCAGCTCTCTGCACCTCTATATATTATATTACTATATAGCCGAGCTGTTCTTTCTTCCTATGGAAGTCGGAAACATGGTCAGAACACGATCTGGGGAGGACCCTGTCTTCCTCCCACCCCCAGCCCACTCTCACCCAGGTCCTGGGCTCTGATCCTCACCGTCGAGGGGGACATAGTGAGCCTGGCACTTGAAAAGTGTGGCCCCTGCCCCGAGCGTGAGGTAGCCTTGGGGTCCCAGGATCTGCTTCTCTGTGGTCTTCATCCTGAGTCTTGAACGTACCCACAATGAGAATAAATTCTGCCTCATCTTTGCCTGTGTCCCCCATCTTTTTCCGTCCTTTCAACCTTGACGTCACCTGGTGAAGAGCAGCCTACGCTATGCACCTAGTGTATGCAGTCCATACATTTTTTTCTGTTCTGGTCTTACCTATTTTGGGAGGTAGGATTCATGCACCCATTTTAGATATAGGGAGACTGAACCTTACAGAAGTCAACTCGCCTATAAATTCAAGTTTGTGGGGAGCTGAGTCGGAACCCTGGCTTGTCCAACTCCAAAGCCCATGCTCTGCTAGGAAGCACCCCTACAGGCCCCAAATTCTCCCTCCCAAGATGTGCGGATGGTGCTTAACACTGGGGCACAATCCCTTGCAGGCAGGCATTGCCCTTGCCTCAAGCTCTTTTGTGCAAGAAAGACATTCTCCGGAGGAGGAACACATAAGGCAGGAACATTTCATGGGAACGACTTCTTTGGGACCAAGGGGTCCCTTGAGAGACGTGGGTGCCACAGGGCAGGGAAGGGACAATAGGATGAAAACATCTGCTTTAGTTACATCAGGGGCTGAGGACCCACCTCTGATCCAGGAAAGAAGGGACAGCAGCAGAGCCAGGACAGTGGCGTCCAAGGCAGAGCAGAGCCCAACTATGTCCATTTGGGGAAGATGCCCCTGGGGGTCCTATTGATGAGCAAGCCCTCAAGCTGAAGGAAGATCTTCATTCCTGCACCTCCCTCGAATTAGAAACGTAGGACCGGGGAGAAAACAGGTTTGCTGTGTTTCCTATGTTATCTCACTAATAATCACAGCAGCCCTATGAGATTGGTAGTATTGTCTCCATCTTACAGATGGGCACAGCATGCTCAGAGAGACCAGTGTCCCAACTGGCAGAACAACCGTGTAAAACTAGACCCGTCTGATTTCTAGCCAGGTGTGTTTTTCCTGAAACTCTACAAATAAACTCTGTTCTGGGCCTCCCCGACCCCGCCGCCCCAGGACCAGACATTTCCTATGAGGAAGAACCTGTTACCACACACTTCCTTCCCTAAGGGCTAATCATCAGAGCCTATGGAGCACCTACTATGTGCTGGGTGCCACTGGGGGATACAAAGGTGAAGGCAGACCCTATGCTAAGTGTCCGGGAAAGGGGGCATGCAGAAGGGTTGGAGGAGGTCAGAGGAGAGAAAGCCTGGAGGGCCAAGATTGTCACCAAGGGCTTCCTGGAGGAGGAAGCATTCAGCTGGGCATTGAAGGATGAGAAGGGTTTGGAGGTTCATTTCCCCTGTGTGAGTATGGATGCAGAGAAGAGGAAGAAAGACTAACAGCCACAGAAAAAACAAATGGGGTTCATGCATAGGAAGTCTCGCTGTCATGAAGTCAGCTAGTCCCTTCCAGTTTATATATTTTGTTTCCAATAAACCTCACAAGGGGTTTTCTCTGCAACTTGACAAGGTCATCCCCAAATGTATATGGAATAATAACCTAGAAGAGCCAAGACAATTTTAAAGAAGAGGAGGAAGAGAATGGGAGCCTCACCCTACCAGATATCAATAATTACTATAAAGCTCCAATAATTAAGATAGTTTTATTTGGTTCTGGGAATACAGAAACAGAGAAAAAGAACAGAGAATAATAATGCCTATGGACAGATCCAAATGTATTTGAGAGTTTGAAACATGACAGGGGTAAAGGATAGTCTAGTTAATGGGTGACATTAGGACAATTAAATACCCACATAGAAAAAGATAAAATTAGATCCCTGCTGGTACTATTCACAAAATAAATTCCAGGCTGATTAAAGTTTAAATGTAAAAAGCAGACTATAAAACTTTTAAAAGAAAAAAATAAGACTTTTAAAAAGACTTTAAAAAAAATAAGACTTTTAAAAAGACTTAAAAAAAAAAACCAGGAAGATAACTTTATGACCTTAGAGCAGAAAATAAAAGCACAGATGATAAAGGAAGACACTAAGAAACCTTATTTCAATAAAATTGAGAACTTTTCCATGACATACACACAAAAATAGACTTGTTAGAGCCATGGCCGGGAGAATATTTGCAAGCTGTATAATCAACCAAGAGAGAATTAGCTTCCAAAATAAATTTTTTAACTTCAAAAATCAATTTACCAAAACATTTAGAAACATAAGAAAGTGGGAAAAAGATATGAACAGACAAAGAAACAGAGAAAGAAATGTGGATGGCCAATAAAAATATAAATAAGATTCTCAACATCACTGGTAAACATGGAAATGCAAGTTAACAGTAATGAGATAGGTATTGCACCAATTTGACTGGCAAACTTAGTCTCTAATGCTGGTATTCATGAAGGTGTTGGGGGAATAGGAGTGTTTGTAAACCACTAGTGGGGATGCAAATTGGTGCAACTACTTTGGAGAGCAATTTGGAAACAGTAAATTTTAAGATGAGCAAATCTAAGACCAAACAGCTCCACCTTAGTGTGTGCTCAGATTAGGTTCTCGAAGCAGTGCCTGAGATTCTTGTGCAGGTGATTTATCGAGGGAGAACTCCAGGTGAAAGAGACAGGGGAAGGCAGAGAGGGTGGGAGTAAATGCTAGGCAACGATATGTTCTCATTGGAGATTATCTTCAATCTGATGCCACAGGGAACTCTGGAGCATTAATAATACCACAGAGTGGATCTGCCTTAAAGCAAGGAGGTCAGACTTGTACCCCGTGTCGGTCATTGATTGCCTATAGGCTGCCCCATTGCGGGAAAGTGGGTGGTGTTGTATATCTTGTTGGGTGAGGACGTTCCCAAGAAGGGAGCAGCTATGAGCCCTTGGCAGCTAACTGTTACAGCACTTGCAGGTCAAAGGAATCAGGGCAGGGCACCCACAGTGCTTTCTACACATCCTAGAGAAACTCATACCCACATGCAAAAGGATACATGTCCAAGGATATTCATTGCACCTTGGTATATAATAGAAAAATGAGGAGCAGCCTAACTGCTCTCAGCAGGGAAACAGGAAAATAAGCTGTTTTATAAGTACAATGAAATCATCTACCATAGTTAAAATGAACAAAGTAGATCAACATGTACCAATAGGGATAAGGATAACACAGTATGGAGTGAAAAAATAAATGGCAACCGCATATATACAGTATTATACCATTTTTGTAAACGTTAACATTTTTTTATTACGTTTCTTTATTTTTGAGAGGCAGAGAGAAACAGAGCATGAGTGGAGGAGGGGCAGAGAGGAAGACACAGAATCTGAAGCAGGTTCCAGGCTCTGAGCTGTCAGCCCAGAGCCCAACGCGGGGCTCGAACCCACGAACCGTGAGATCATGACCTGAGCCGAAGGCAGACACTCAACCGACTGAGCCACCCACGCGCCCCATGTAAACTTTAAAAACATGTGTAACAATAGAATTACAGGTTTCTAATCCGTAACTAGATAATGACAATACAACAGATAAACATAAACACCAACTTCAGCTTAGTTACCTCTGGGGAAGAAGGGCAAGGAAGGAAGGGGTACTGAGCTGTATTGACAGTGTTTTACTTATTTTCCTTTTTAAAATAGACTTCTAGCTGGTGTGTTTCTCCTGAAAGTCTAAAAATAGACTGCAAATTTGGTAAAATGTTAACACCCATTTAATCTTGGTGGGCACATCCGTGTCTGTTACATTAATTTATGAGTTTTCTGTATATTGAAATGTTTTATGATTAAAAATAAAGACTAAAAACCTCAAGGGTAGAGGTCTGAGAGTCGCCCTCAGGACGCTCAGTGTCTCCCGACAAACAGGAACGGACTTTGGATGAACGTGCAGGTGTGCGCTGTCCGTGGTGCTGAACCTCAATGGCAGCAGCTGGTGTGCTGCAAAAAAAAAAATCAGCAGGTCTTGTCAGCTCTCTCTCCAAACTGTGTTCCAGATGTAACCATTTATCCCCACCTACCACTGGTCTGAGACGCCGCCACCACCTCTCCCCTGGACATCTTAAGGGGATGGTCTCCCTGCTTCCTCTCTCACCCCCATAATGAAGGAATCTTTTAAAAACCAGACCATGCCACTTCCCTAATTACAACCTTCCAAAAGTTTCCTATCAAGTTTGTAATAGCATCGAAAATCGTGGGGTGTCTGGGTGACTCAGTTGATTGATCAGTCGACTACTGACTTCAGCTCAGGTCATGATCTCACAGATCTCACGGCACGGAGACTGCTTCAAATCCTCTGTCTCCCTCTCTCTGCCCCTCCATGACTTGTTTCTCTCTCTCTCTCTCTCTCTCTCTCTCGCTCTCTCAAAAATAAGTAAATGTTAAAAATTTTTAAAATAATAAAATAAGATCCTCACCTGGCCTACAATATCCTACATGATCTGCTCCTTCTGGCCTCCCTGATCTGCCTCCAACCTTCCTCTCCCTCCCTCTAACCATCATCTCCCTCACTCCTTTTATGTCTTGAACATACCAGGCCTTGGCATTAGCCCTGCCCTTTGCCTGGGATGTTCTTCCATGTCTATAAAAGGTTCAGCCTGAGTGTGGCCACCTTCCACCTGAGTCACATTCTACTATGTTACCTAATATTATTATATTTATAGCGTTTACAGCCAGTTGAAGTTATTTATCATTTATTTACTTGCTTATTTTCTGCTCCCATAATTCAGTAGGGTCTGAAGAAGCAGGTACTGCATCTAATTTACTCAGTGCTTTACCAACAGTACACAGCACAGTGATGGCCCTCATTCATGTGCAACAGATATTTATTAAAAGAATGAATGTATATCTTCCGAGCACCTGTTCTGTGACAGACCCTGTATTTGGCAGAGGATATGAAGTCTAGAATAAATAAGATCACTCTTGCCCTCAAGATGCTCATAGACTGAAGAAAACATAGAAGCCAAATCACAGGATCATGGAATGTTGGAATAAGTCCCTTTGCTCTTATTATAGATTAGAGGACTTTAGGGGAATCAGCTTGGTAATTCTCCACACGCTTCTTCTTTCTTAGGTAAAGAAATCCAGCCTTGCCCAGGGAGGGAAATGGACTCACCCAAATTCACCTGGCATCAGAAGCATAATCTGGCTCTGAGATTCTTCACCTAACTTCCTATAGTTTGTGTTTAAAGAAAGGTCCCCCAAAGCGGTTTCAGACACTCTTCTACCTTCTGGCTCTTGGTTGCCCTTCTAGGCACCGCCTGCAGAAGAGAAACAAATTCCCATAAGAGTGATTTGAGGAGTAACAGGAAGTCCTCAGGCAGATGGACGCCTTACCTTTTGATCAAACATAACGCCTAGATTTTCACCATTAGGATCTCATCTCTTTGAAGAAGACTTGCTGTCTTTGGATTTCCCTGAGAAAACGCAAAATCCCCCTAGAAGAACAACTCTCTGAGCCCCAAGTGTGGACAAGTCCAGCCAAACCTTCTTACCCCTATGAGGGGACTCACTGGGAGAAGAGAATAGATAATATGGTTGGGGGTTAGAAGAAGTGTGGAAAGAGGTGGTCCAAGATGCCAAGCAAAACTGGTGCCACCCATGTCTCTTGTCTCATCCCCTCTTCTTACTCCCCCACAAACCCACAGAGGACCTTCCAGCCATGAGGAAATACCTGCAGACTCATAAATACTCTTGGCCCTCTCCCATGACTGTGCCATGTGTCTCTTCCACTAGAGGAATGTTCCTCCTCTCTTCTCACCCTGGGTAATTCCTATTCATGCTGCAGCTCTCAACCTCTGGGGCCTCTCCCTAATTTAGGGTTGGATTTCTTTCTTTTTGAGATCCCACAGACCCCAGGATTCCACATTAAAGCACTTATGTTGCACTGTAATAGATCTTCCACCTTCACTGTTGACTGATTAAGGTCAGAACTGTCCCTATTTAGCCAGAGAACCCCAGTGCCCAGCCGAGGGCTGGATCATGGTAAGGATTCAGTGACTGATAAAGGCACAGGCAAATAATCCTTCCTGGAGTCCTGGGTATCTGCCCTATTGTCAGGCCAGTTTCTTTCTCCTTCCCTACCATGTGACTTTGAGCATGTCACTTGCCTCTTTGAGCTTCATTTAATCACTCCTCACCTGTAAAATGAGGTCAGTGCTTAAACACACTGCACAGGCTTGTCTTGAGGATTAGAGGATAATATGAAGGTAAGACAGAGGGATAGTGCCTAGTGTTGGTCACTACAGCAGGAGGAGGGTGGCTGGGTGTCTCTGGGATGGTGTAAGGGCAAGGCTGTTGGTGAGTGCGGGTGAAGTCTTGGAAGCAGGAAGGGGTGGAGAGCCCCAGTAGTTTAGAGTCCTGCCTTCCAGGACAGCCCTCACTGTGTGATTCCTCTATCTCTCACATCACCCAGGGGGTGATGACCTAGACCCATGGTCACCTCTCATACTCCACCCCCAATGCCCAGGCACCTCATTAGGGACACCTCCATCTCCCCCACCTCAGGCTGCTGGAGAAGGGTCAGCTGTTGGTGTGAAATTCACAGTCCTTGGAGAGTTTGTATTTCCATGTCTCCTCTGTTGGGGCTGGTGGAAGGTGATGAATAAAAGATGGGAATGGGGGGAGGTCCTGTGGCTTTAAGAGAAATGTGACGAGCATTTAGAGTGGAGAGATTAGCACAAGAGCTCCTCTCTGAATACCAAAAATAAGGGGTCCAGTATCAAATGCAAAATAAACCAAAATAAACCAGAAAGCCACCATTCTGCTTTGATATGTCAGGGCCCCAACAGAAGAAGGGGACCTGGGGACCTTGGGTAAATGTAGAGAGTCAGGTGAAGGAAGCTGGGAACCATCAGGAAAGAAGTTCAAGAGGACCATGGCCAAGGTGACCTAAGGGCTGAGAACGGGACAGTGAGGGGAGGAGATTCCGGGTGCAGCCCCCTCCCTCCCAATGCTGACATTCTTTTGGGATGCTGAATGTAACAATCACCCCCAACACACACACACACACACACACACACACACACACACTCCTGTGAAAAGGACTGTGAAGAGAAGGTTGTCTGTATGGCATTTAATGGGAGCCTAAGTGGGTGGCTTATTGTTATTAATAATAATGAATCACTATTTACTGCACTTTTGTCATATACCAGACAGTGACAAGTGCTTTCTGTGCATTACACCTTCCAGTCCTCACAGCAGCCTTATGAGAGTGTTATTATTACTATCCCCATTTCATTAATAAGGAAACCGAGGCACTGAGAGGTTATGTAACATGCTCCGTGTTACAGAGCTAATGAATGGTGTCTAGGGATTTAAATGCAGGTCAGCCTGACTCCCTGGGGAGTGGTAATGGTGGGTTGTGCTGAGGGGAATGGTTAAGAATGTGGGCTTTGTCCTAAGCTCAGGAATCACCAGCAGTTCACTCCTGTATCTGTCTTCTGGACAGTTGCTCCTGGGGGAAAGCATCTAAGACTCCAAGACCTCATTGGCCATAGAGGATGAGTGATGGGATAAAGGGGTGAAATCTGTTGCTGTATGTTTTTGCTTTGATGTAAGTGGATGACCATGAGAGGTTGTGTGGACACTTTTGTTCACTTGGTGGCATATGGCTGTAGAAAAGGGCACATGTGGCTTTGTCTTCAAGTGTGTGTATGACTGTTGGTATATGACTGCATGTGCATGTGTCTGTGTGAGTATGACTGTGATGGGTAATCATATGCTATGAAACTGAGGATGGCTGAGGTTTACAGATATGTTTTTGTATGTAGAATTCAGTGATTAACATACATAAAATGCACAAATATATGTGATTGGTATAGATATATTATTGTATATACGCTTGTGTGTGTGTGAAGAGTATAAGCATTTCCATGACTGTAACATGAGCCAGTGTGTGACATATGAGTGGTGTGCCTGTGTGTAGAGGGAGGTAGGATCATGTGTGTATGTGTGTGTGTGCCAAGACCAGATGGTCACCTCTGATACCCTCCCTCCCCCAGTCTCTTCCCCAGTGACAGAATTGAATGTCTGTCAAAATGCTCAAAATAGGAGTCATTTTGCCTCAATATAAGGATTCTCAGGGGGGCATTCTGGACATGGAATTTTTAACTGCAGATGCACAGCAGAGTCCCAAAGCCCTGCTTAACCCATGCATTTGGCTCTTCCCCTGAGGTCTTCCCAGTGTCCCTCCCAGGCAAGGCAGACACTCCTGGCTCTATTCTCAAGAAAGACCAAGCCTTGGGGCACCTGGGTGGCTTAGTCAGTTAAATCCTACTGGCTCAGGTCACGATCTCACAGTTCATGAGTTCAAGCCTTGTGTTGGGCTCTGGGCTGACAGCTCAGAGCTCAGAGCCTGCAGCCTGCTGCAGATTCTGTGTCTCCCTCTCTCTCTCTGCCCCTGCCCCACTTGTGCTCTCTCTCTCTCTCTCTCTCAAAAATAAACATTAAAAAACATTTAAAAGAAACGGCAAGCCTCAGAAGGATTGTGTGTATGTGTGTGTGTGTGTGTGTGTGTGTGTGTGTTCTTCTTCCTATCCTTTCATAGCTGGAGAAACTGAGGCTCAGACAAATTAAGACTCTTGCCTGCAACTTTAGGCCTAAGTTGCTTTCCCCAAAATTAGCTTCCCTAATTTTCTGAGCTTTATGCTCCATAATTTCGCCTAACTCTTGTCCTGGTGAAATGAAGACAACCACTTATTCATTCAACAGTTATTCAGCACTTCCACCATGTGACCAGACGTCAGGGTCTGTCAAACTATAACCAACTCTTTGAGGATTAGGCAGTCATCTTCCCCAGACTCCCTTGAGTCTCAAATCCAAGGGGGTACTCTCGCAGCCCCGCAATGGTATGGAGCTGTCCTTGGTACTGAAGCTCCACATCGGGCGTCTTCCAAGGCCTGATCTGGGATCACCTCTGGATTTGGGGAGGACCTGAAGCTGAACTACTGGAAGCATAGAGTCATGATCAGGACAGGTGATTTTCCTGCCATGCACCATTCTGGCCTGGCACATCTAGAGCCTCATCTCTCTTCTTGTCTGAACATTTCTCATGGAGCTTCTTAAAGGCTGGGTAAGGCTGATGCAACCCACGTCTTGGTTCAATAGTATTTGCTGGACTGTGCTAAAGGAAAAACAAAACAAAATAAAACAAAAAAAAAACCAGGCCCTTGAGTGGGCCCATGGGAGGATACCATGGTGGAGGTGGTCTGGGAGCCATATCAAGGGGAGACCCTAGTGAGGATGTTAGAGCATCACCAATCAATTGTCTTTAGATCCTGGAGGGACTGGCCCGGGAAAGAGACTCAGACCAGCTCTTCCAAGAACCAGACAGTGGTGACTTCAGGAAGAGATGAGCTTCCAAAAGGTGAGAAAGACAAAACATTCAGTTTTTCTGGGGTAATCATGACAGCAGACCAGCCCTTAGGCACAACGATTACCATTTTTTGAACACCTATCATATGCCTGCCACGACCTAGAGAAATATATACCATTAGCCCCGTGTTACAGATAAGGAAACTGAGGTCCAGAGAGGGGAGGTAACTTGTTCATGATCATGTGGCTGGCAAGTAATTGGGCTGAAATGACACCCAGGCACGTGATCCCAACCCTGTGCTGCTAACCTCTGTGCTACAAAGGCTCCCTGAACCTATCCAGAAGGTGTGGAATTCCTACCTTCTCCCTCATGTCTCCCCACAGCCTTCTCTCAGCTCCTTCCCCTCCTTCTCCCCTTGGGTTGAGTTTTAAAGACGAAATAAATTCAAAAGGGATGAGGCACCCAGCCCAGAGTCTGGGGCCTGATCCGATTAACACTGATGTTCCTTTCATGAGGGAGGGGACAGTGTTTCTCACCTGCAGCCCAGGGCAGTAGAAGAAGCTGCCTGCAAATCATCAAGGCCTCCTGGCTCTGCAGGCCCTCCGAGCCACCCTGCCCCACTACCTGCCATCACCTTCCCCTCCTCCTATGTTCCCCATGGCCCAGCCACAGCTCTCAGAAGCTCCACCAAGCTCCCGCTGCAACTCCCAGACATCCTGGGGCAGCAAACCAAGCCCATACTTGGGATCAGACCAGAGTCTAGGAGATCCTGGCTCTGCCTTTTCCTAGGAGACCTCAGAGAAGCCACGTAAGCTTTGGCTTCTCCTCCAGTAAAATGGGGAAGATGCCTGCCTCACAGAGCCTTGGCAAGACAAGTTAATATATCTAGGGCTTCGAACATAGCTTATCTTCTCTTGGTTAATGATCAACAAATGGTCATTACTGCTACTACTATCATTGGATGGATGAATGGAAGCATTTCTTACCCTGAGTGCTGATGACCAAAACAGGACATGGATGAAAATTAAGGTGGTTGGAGGTGAGGCCCATCCATAGAGGAGACATGTACTCCTAAGGGAAGCCCCCAATTTCTCTCCACCAGTCATGTTCGCCAGGGGCAGCAGGGGGTGAGCAGCGGAGATTCTGATGGACCAGACCCCAGTTACTGGGTATTTTCCCAGTTATTGGCCTGACCTTGTACCTGATATAAGTGGGAATCCCTCAGATGGAGACCAAAGGCGTCCTGATCACTGGAAAAGCTGATGCCGGACAATGAGGCTTACATCTTAGGACTAGTAGGTTTCCTATGGTGAATCCCAGGGTCCCACAGACTCAAGGGCACTGACCCTAGCAGCCCAACCAACCACAGAGGAGCAGGGCACACATGGGCTTCCTGTGGGCAGCCTGGTTCCCAGAAGAAAAGATCCCGCCACCCTCCTGCTGAGAGCCCTTGGCTTGAGCACTTCCCCTCTCTGAGCCCCTGTTGGCTACTCTGTGAAATGGGGACAATAACAGAAACTACCACATAGAGCTGTAGCCAAAGTGACAGGGTGCAAATGAGGCAGGGGAGTAGCAAGACAGACGGCTCCCTCCAACTCTTCCTGACCCCCACCTTCCCAGGGGTAGGGCCTTTCACTGGGTCTGAACCTCCCACAGACACCTGGGCACAGGTGACCCACAGAGGGGTCCAAGAGTTGCCCCCACTCCCCGACCATGGAGCAGCTCTCAGCAGTGGCTCTGAACCTCCCTGCATCGCGTGCCAGACAATGCATGGGGCTGTGAGGAGGAGGAGGAGGGGAAGAAGCCGGGAAGCCCGAGGCCCAGGGGAGCACCCCGCACGCCAGTCTCCCTCACGTAAGGGGCTTGACATGCAATATGAAGGCATCTATCAGGCCTCTTCCTCCCTCTTCCCCCTCCCCCTAAGCATACCTAGGGAAGCTCCCCAGCCTCTGCTCCAACCCCAGCCTCTCTTCCCTGATGGTCCATCTGTCCATCTGTCCTCTCAGTGGGTAGACTGGTTGCCTGCTCCTCCTTTGCTCTGCTTCCTAGACTGTCACTACACCTGTCGGTCTGCCTGTTGGTTGTCAGGCTTCTTGTGGGTCAGACTGGCTGTCAGTCTTTCTGTTCGTCTTCCTCTCTGTTTTCCCATTAAGTTTGTCCTGTCAACGGCCAGACTGGCCTCCCATTTCTCAGTCTACCTGTAGTCTGTCATCACAACTGTCAGTCTGTCTGCTTGTTAGCTATTCTTTTATTGGCTAGCCTGGTTGCCCATCTGTCTGTCAGTTTGTGTTTTCCTCTGTCTAGGCAGTTGCGGTGTCCTGTCTTCCTATCTGTCTGCCTGTATCCACCTTGTGATCTCCACCCCCATTTCTCTCCATGTGTGGAGCTGGGTTCACTCATCACCAAAAGCCACCTCGCTTGGCCACAAACCAGGGCTGGCTGTCTCCAGCAAAGCAGAACAGGCAGGCTGGCACGCCAGGAGCCCCCTCCAGCCCCCCAGCCCCGGCTTGCCCCTCCCCCAGCCTCCATGGCACAGCCTCTCCCTTCAGCCCCACCCTCCTCTCTCCAGCCCTGGGGTGTTAACAGATTTATTGAAAGGTATTTGGGGAAGACTCGGTTCAAATTAATGGTGAAAATAAGGTTTTATGATTCCATTTCAGCTTTATTCCTCTACTGATTTTCTCCATTATCATTGAGCATCAATTGAGAATGGCTGTTCTCTGCAGTATTTATGGTAATACAGGTTAATGTCTGAGTTCGAGGAGCTCAATTAGCAAATTCATGGACAAGGGGGCCCGTTTGCGTTTCTCTTATGAGCCCAATGATTCATTAGCCACAGGGAGATGCTGGGTTTCACGTCCGCATACAAAACGCCAGCCTCTATTCTCTCCCAGGCATGTGGTGCCTGGCTCAGAGCTGGTGTTCAGGGAACAAGCGGGTCTTTGTTCCCTATACCCATCATAGGCCTTGGCACAGAGTAGGCCCTCAATATTTGTTTGGCACTCAGCCCAGAGCACATGGCAGACATCTCTAAACATTAAATAAATCAATTAATCACTTTCTCCCCCGTGCCAGGCCTAGAGCCTAGAACAAAAGAGGTGCTTACTATTTGCTAAAGAAATTGATACACCCCAATCTCCTGTGCCTAACATAAGGTTGCCACATGGTAAATGCTGGATGAATGTTTGTTGACTGACCAACTGATTGACAATGAAGGAATGAATGAATGAATGTCACTGGTCTTTTCCAGCAGCATGGCTGCCTAGATTCCCAGAATCGTATCCTGAGCGTAACTAGAAGAAACAGAACTTCAAGGAGGGGGTCCTAGTACAGAAGATCTAGGGCTGGAGGAGACATATGGAGTTCCTGTTCCTTCCCTAGGGCCAGACTTCAGGAGGTGGAGCAGCGACTGCCAGGTTCATAGCTTCCGGGTTTGCTGGGCTGGGGCGTCCAGGCTGAGCAGAAGTGTCGCAGGTGGCACGCGCCCATCCTCAGCTAGTTGCCCAGCCTGATCCTCAGGGCGGGGAAGCTGCACAGAGAGAGAAACCTGGTTCCCGTAGTGCCTTCCCAAGACTGCTCTTGCTGGAGACTCATCTCTTGGTGATGTGGGGCTGGGTGATTGCAAATGTGGACACGAAAGCCCAGAGAGGGCAAGTGCTTGTTCCAAAGTCACTCAGCAAGTTAGTGGCTGAGTCAGAATTTGAGCACAGGTCTTGTATGTTCTTTCCTCTGCTTCCTGCTGCTCCCAGGCCCCACCCCTTGTCCTCTCTGCGCCCCTGATTTTCCACACCCTCCCCTACTAGAATATCAAGTCAATGAGGGCAGGGATCCTTTCTGTGTTCACTGATGTCTCCCCCATGCCTGGCACTGGGCGAGCGAATTATAGTAAGCGTGCAATAAAGCCTTACTGAATAAGGAGTGAATGGTGAGCCCCATGCCAACCCGTGAGGGCAAGAGCGTAACAACATTCATAGCACCTCCCACTTACGATGTTCCTCCTGTATGTGTTAGACACTGGCATTACTCCAGCCTTCTCTGTGGGGAGAGTGTGAATCCTGTCCTCGTTCTCAAAGAATCTGAGTTTAGAGCGGTGACTCAGCTTGCGCCAAATCGTACAGCTAGCGAGTGGTAGAGTCAGGGACAGGATTCCGACACAGTGCGTTCTGTACCTGAGCCCTGAGCCCGTACGCACCGACCACCTGCCCTCTGCACCCCTTGCTTGAAGCTGAGCCCACCCAGCTGCCCACTCACCAGCTCCAGTTGAGGCCGGCCCCTGGAATGACGGCTCCCTGGCCCCAGGCAACCTTCGGGGTGGCCTCCTGGGGCTGAAGCCAGAGCTGTGACAGGGAGACCAAGAAAGGGCAGGCCCAGGGGGGGCGAGGCGAGGCCCTGGGCCGCTCCCTGCCCACACCGCTTGCCTGGGGTCTCATCAGTGTCAGCAGAGGCCTCTCCATGAGATGAGGTTGACACTTCCTGCCATGGGCTGCCTGTCTCTCTCAGGAAGGGGGCTCTAGTGGGAGGGGGTGTGGCGTGAAAGGCAGGCATGACAGCCAGGCCCCGGAGACCGGCCCAGCGTGCCCTCCTTCTCCAAGTGCTTACCGAAGGAAACAGATGCAATTCCCACCCCACGCTAAAGGCTCACAAGAGTAGCTGCCGGCATTTAGGGCTTGTGCGTGCCAGGCAGCGTGCTGAGCACTTCACGCACACCCTATCCTTTGCCCTCACAACTATGCATAAAGGAGGCCTGAGGAATAGCCCCATTTTACAGTTAGGGAAACTGAGACTCAGAGACGTGAAATCCATTGCCTAAGGTCACACAAACAGAGCAGTGGATGCAAGCCCAAGTTCTGTTTGACTCCAAGCTCTCGCCCTTAAACTCCACTCTCAAGAGCGTCAGTTGAAAAATGTAAGTCACATAAACACGGGCTCTGGTCTCTGGAAACCTTCTCCTGCAGCTTAATGAGATTGGGGAGTTAGAAGACACAGATTCAATCCTGTTTCTACCACAGACTCCCTTGCTGTGTGACCTTGGGCAAGCCACTTAACCCCTCTGATCCCCAGCTGTGACATCCTTAAAATGGAGATCTGTGCACCGACGTCTGAGAGATCATCCTGTTCGCCTGATCCCCGGAGGCCCCGCCACCCGTCTCTCTGACTTCCCCGGGCTGAGGAAGACTTTTATATTGAGAAGGAGGAGGTGGCCCGTGGCAGTGAGTCTCAGAGAAAACAAACAGCACAGCCTGTGAGAAGGTCCCAAATTGTGGAGTGGGACAGAACCAGGTCCTCATTAGGGATCTGAGGACCAGAGAGAAGTGACTTGCCCAAGGTCACACCGCACATTAGCATCCAGGAAAGGATTCCCAGGCCAGCACCTTCCCCCACATGGCTGCCACAGCAGTAAAAATGTTCAAAGAAATTTAAAAGCTTTACCTTTGGCCCTTAGTTTTTTTCTTTTTAAAAATCTTTACTCCTTTATCTTTGAAGAGAATAAAACATTGGGGTTCTTGAAAACTCTTTTTTTTTTTCATCCTTTTAAACAAAAAATAAGCAAACTCACTCTAGAAGACCCTGAAGACAGAAATGGCATGTGGGCTTCCTCTTGCCCACCCCCTTCCCCCCCGAGACCGGGCAGCTGTCTCTCGGAGTCCCTGGCGGCTGGCACCGTCATGGAAAGGCCCGGCGGGGGGACTTTCTGGACCAGCTGCTGTATAAGCAGCTAGCGACTTCAGACAGACTGGAAAATCAGGCGCCACTTCAAAGGCTCAATGACAGGCGGCAGCGGAGGTAGGAGCACGGAGGTGGCCTCCCCTGACGACCAGCCATGGAGGGGAGGCACGGAGAAACAGCCAACAGAAGGACAGGCACCACCTCTCCCCACCAGCGAGGAAGCTCTTACAATATTTGTCCACCCCCGAGTGCCAGCGGGTGGATGCGCCTGCTTGGGGGCCGCGGGAGAATAGAGTTCAGGCCTGGCGTCCGGGACAAGGGGGGCCTGACCCCTCCCAGAGCCAAGCTGCGCCTGCGGAGCTGTGGGTCTCTGGCCGAGGGTGGGCGGCTGGGAGCCCTGCGTGCCCCCGCCAGGCGGAGCCAGAGGGTAGGAAAGACCGGGGTCCAAGTGCCACGCCCCCCGCCACGCGTGCCAGGCCCGGCCACAGCCAAGCTTGAGGCCCCACGGTTCCTCTCTCGCTTTGCAGAGGAGGGGAAGCTGGATTCATCCACACCATTGAGGCAGGAGGAAGCCCTGCTAGAAGGGGGCGGGGGGCACAGGTGCGTGTGCGCGCGTGCATGTATGTGAGTGTGCGTGCGTGTGCGCGCACGCTCTCACACGCAGGTTTTCAGCGCCACGTCCTTCATATCGCACCTTGCTAGTACTGCCCCATAGCTCATCGCACCCCTGGGCCCCTTTCCCCCTCACTTTCCTCTGTCCCCCTCCCATCCTTCCCAGGCCATGCGACCTCAAACAAGGGACCCCATCTCTCCAAGCCTCAGCTTCCTGTCTGTGAAATGGGACACGTCCCTCTGCCTTCAGGGGGCCGTGGAGATTAGCGAAGCGCGGGAGCTCGTGCTGGCACACACGAGCCCCCTGGTGTCCACAGGCCCTTCCCCTCCACCCTCCACCCTCTTCTCTCCTCCTCTCTCCTTGGTTCCCTCCCAAGGCCTCTCTGTGCCTCTGTTTCCCCATCTGTAAAACAGGGATAACGCTACCTAGCTCCAAGGCTTGTGGGGAAGATTAGGAAAGATGCAGCATTAGGGGCTGTATTCCTAGTCATCCCGATGTCTTAATACTGGCATACAAATGTGAGTAGTTGTTACTGAGTGGGAGAGGGGCATTTGTGTGTGTGTGTGTGTGTGTGTGTGTGTGTGTAAGGGTTTGCACCAATCTTAAGTGTACTGCAAAATGACTTATTACATACACCTATGAAAACACCACTCAAAATAAAATGTAGAGCATTCCCAGAATCCCAGAATGTCCTGTCTCCCGGTTAATACCTCCCCCTACCACCAGAGCCAAACACTATTCTGGATACAGCCCGAGTTTTAGTCTAGAAAATCTGCGGGGTCAGACTGCACACAGGAGAATGGATTGGACAGGCACAGGTGAGGCGGGGGGGGGGGGGGGGGGAGGAGGGGTGGGTGGAGAAGGGACCAGGGAGCAGGTATCTGGGCAGGGATATAGCAGAGATTGCATTCGAGGTGGGGTGGTAGGAAAATGCTGGCTGCCAGAGAAGGCCCCTAAAGCCTGGGGTCTCAGGGGACCCCTTCTCCAGGAGCCTCCCGCTGCCTGAGGGAGAGAGGAAGCGTGCACAGTGGCTCACAGTCACGTGCCTCTGGGGATTCTGGGCGGGGCTGGCCCAGCAGAGCCAGAAACGTGGGCAGCTGCTGCCCCTGGGCCTTTGATGTGACAGAGATGGAGACACACACACGCCCGACAATTAATTAATTGTGACTTTCACCGTGCAGCGGCCGCTTCCTATTGATCTCCGCCCGTCTGGAGTGAGAGAGACAATTAGGAGGGAGCACAGCGGCGGCAGCTAATTACCCACAGAATGAAAACCGTGCCTTTCAATTTATTAAACTTTTATCACAAAAATAACCGAGCCGCCCCCTCCTGCCGAGAAGCAGAGCGGGGGTGCTGTGGAGTGGCACCCCCAGTTAGCCTTTCACGGATATTAAAGGGCTGGGAGTGGTGACCACCTCATTGCCACAGAAGACTCCATGCACACATGGGCTCTGGAAAGCAGCCGGGAGAGAGGGGCTGTCATGTCCCCAAAACCAGCCCAAGGCTTGCGGCCTGGGTTCTGAGCAAAATCAGACAGCAGGGCCACATGAAACCGGGCAGAGGCCTTCGAGGAACCCCGAGGCCTAGATGAGGCTTGGGAATGTCCCGATCAAGCTGCCAAGGCTCTTGGAGTCCAACCGGTCCCACCTCTCCGGTGACAGAGGCAGCCTGGTGTGCAAGTGCCAAGGAGGGATGCAGCCCCTGGTTCAAACCTCAGCCAGGCCTCCTGGGACTTTTAATGCCTACCACTATTTAGCGTCTGCCCGGGGGGGGGACTACCAGTCCCATTTTACAGATCCAGAAACCGAAGCTCCGAGAGGCAGAGTGCTTGCTCAAGGCCATACACCTGTATGGGCTAAAGTGTAGCTGGAAGCTCTACTCGCTTAGTCTTCTTCCAGCCCGTGGCCTGGGGCAAGTGACACCGTCTCCCAGAGCCCCCATTTTCTTGTCTGTAAACTGGGAGTGATTATATCTACCGTGCAGAAAAGTTGTGAACATTTAGATGTTAGAAAAACAACCCAACAGGGCACCTGGGTGGCTCAGTCAGTTAAGCGTCCAACTCTTAATTTCAGCTCATGGTTCATGAGTGTGAACCCCGAGTCAGGCTCTGTGATGACAGCGTGGAGCCTGCTCAGGAATCTCTCTCTCTCTGCCCCTCCCCAGCACGCTCCTTCTCTCTCAAAACAAATAAACTTTTTAAGAAAAGAATAAATAAAAAACAAACAAAAAGCCTGCCCTCCTTGCAGCATGGCCAGCTGCCATTGCCATCAACAACAGGGAAACTGAGGCTGAGATGGTCACTGACCCCAGGCCAGCAGACGGGCTGCAGAGGGAGCAGAGGGTTGCCAGCCACAAACACCTCTAAGGTCAGACCTGCCTCTGCCTTTGGCTGACGTCTGTGGGGGACCCTGAGCAAGTTACACACTGGCCAGACTCTGATGCCCTTGGATCTGTCTGGCTTTGGGACGCTCCTTGATAAGCGTCCTCCCACGGAGCCCCACGAGGCAGGTGGGATAGTGCATGTTACAGATGAGGATGCCAACACCATGAGAAGGCGAGGAGGAGGCTGGGCATAGACAGAGCCAGGCGGAGCACCTGGCCTCCAAGCTCCCAAGCCAGGGCCCTTTCTGGCCACAGCTGCTACCCTGGCCTGGCTTTAATAGCAGACCCCATGCCCAGGCTGACCCCAGAGGCCAACCCACGAGCTTTGCTTCCTCTCCTCCCCACCAGGTCAGGCCAGCCTCTGGAGAGGCTGCAGACTCATTCCTACAGGAGGCGTGGGAAAAAAGTGAGGGGTACTTACCTCCCTGCCCCAGTACGAGCCCACTCCCCACCCAGGGCATCCCAGCAACAACGGCCTATCTGCCTGGAGCCACGCAGCTGGAGAAATCAAGCAGGGGCCTCAGAGAGGGCTCCTCAGGAGCCCCTTTTGCAGGGGAGCCAAGGGCTGAGCCAGGGGCTGCTTGTCTCATCTCCCCATCCCCGTGCCTGCACCTCAAGCCCCCCACTAATGCCCGTGACAGCCTCGCAGTGTAGGCAACAGGAATCGTGTTCTTCGTGTTGCGGAGGAGACAGGGAGACTCCCAGGAACGAAGCAGCTCTCTCAAGGCAACCCGGGTACCTGCTGACTTTGAACGCAAGCTCCTTCTGCAGGCTCAGCCTTCCCATTAATTTGGCCACGCTTCCCTGAGCAAGCACTATATATTTCTTGAATAAATAAAATCTGGTATTTTGTAAGCACTTGCTATGTGCTTGGCACTATTCTAAAGACATTACCATATTGACTGCGTTCCTCCTCACCGTAATCATGCGAAGCGGCTTCTGTTACTATCCCCATTTTACAGATGGAGTTACTGAGGTGCAGGAGAGTGAGGAATAAAGTAACTTACCTGGTATCACACAGCTAGGGAGGGGCGGGGGTAGGATTTGAACCCGGGTGTCTAGGCTGCTTCTGCGGCAAGTGAGTGGGGGTGAGGAAGTGAGAGGAAAGAAATGGTAGGGGAGGTGCCATTTACATACCACGAATTGCCTGGGGGAGGAGGAGGGGAGGGTGTGGCAGGGAGGTGATCTGACAGGCCCTACCCTCCAGGATTCACAGTCTGCTGAGGTTTCTATGTGGATCAAGGAATTCAATGTCCGTTATGACCCTTCCTGAACTGTCATGAGGTCTAGTCACAAGGATCCTCCTTTCCAGGCATCTCAAACAAAATAAGAGTCTCTTACCTGGGGATCATGGGCTAGGCCAGAGAAAAAGGGGAGTCTGTGCCCCTGTCCCCCCACCGCTGCTCTCCCCCATTTTTTCTCTTGGGGAGGACATAGCTAACAGGCTCTCTTGATGGGAACTTGGTTATGCCTGGGCCCCATTTTCTTCAACGTTTTTTTTTTTATTTATTTATTTTTGGGACAGAGAGAGACAGAGCATGAACGGGGGAGGGGCAGAGAGAGAGAGAGGGAGACACAGAATCGGAAACAGGCTCCAGGCTCCGAGCCATCAGCCCAGAGCCTGACGCGGGGCTCGAACTCACGGACCGCGAGATCGTGACCTGGCTGAAGTCGAACGCTTAACCGACTGCGCCACCCAGGCGCCCCCTGGGCCCCATTTTCAATCACGCCTTATGGACCAGCCTCTGGGGTGGAGCCAGGGCTCAGATCCCCATCAACGAAGCAAGATGAGGCCACCGAAGCTCTCGCCCACCATTTCCTCCCTGCTCACCTCCCTTCACTCTGGCCTTCCGTGCTGGGCCAGCTCCCAGGGGGCTCCCACCTTTACCTCCCCAGGGCTTGTTCAGTTCTAAGCCCCATTCAGAAGAGGAGTACTTAACTCTTGGCTCTGCTGCCTTTTCTAGCTTGAAAAGTCAGAGTGTGGCAAGACCCAGGAAACCACATTACTTCTAATTTGTCGCAGTGGTGCAATAAACCAAAGATTCTTTGGTCACCTACGCTGGACACATTTTGGTGGGGGGAACTCTCATTTTTGCTTTGCTTCAAGGGGAAATCATCTCAACAATATTTAAAGGAAATTCCCAATTCTGGAAGGGAGGCTGTAGGTGAGATCAGGCACAGATAACAACAATCTAAGGTTTAAAGCATTCAGGGACTCAAGCAAGGGATAGATGGAGGGTTGCGTACTTAGGGACGGGAGAGGGCAACGGAGGGCAGAGAATGCTTCCCGGAAGGGTGGTTAATTCGAGATGAGCCTTGGGCAATGGGTGGATTTGGACCATGGAGATGGTGTAGAAGGGCAGGTCAGGCAGAGAGGAACCATGACCGCAAAGGCATGGAGCTGACAGGACAGCAAGTGTGTGGTGGGCTGGGTGGGGGTCTGGTTCCTGGGTCCCTGGCAACCGTGGATCCTGGCAAAGCACTGAGGTGGTGGCTATAGTGGGGTCTCACGTGAGGGGTCACTCTAGTAGATACACCCACATTCGTGGCAGCATCATTCAATAGCCAAAAGGCAGAAGCAACCCAAGTGCCCATCAGTGAATGAATGGATAAAATATGAAATATACACACAAAGGAATATTATTCACCTTTAAAAAGGAAGGAATTTCCGGCTCCTGCTACAACATGGAGGAAACTTGAGGCCGTTAAGGGAGATAAGCCTGACAAAAAAGGACAAATGTTGTATGATTTTGTTTACATGAGGTCCCTAGAGTAGTCAGATTCATAGAGACAGGAAGTAGAATAGTAGTTGCCAGGGGCTGGGGGAGGGGAGGAGAGGAGTTAGTATTTAATGAGGACGGAGTCTCAGTTTGGGAGGGAGGGAGCAGTGAGGCTCCAGGTCTGAGGATACAAATTCCAACCCCAGACGGGCTCTGGTTAAAGGCAGCCCCAGCATCCAGTCCATGCTCAGGCACTTCTTAGCTGTGGGTTTTAGACAACTCATTTGCCCTCTTTGAGCCTCTTGTTCCCATCTGCAAAGCAGATAATCCTAGTTATTTCTATTCTTTTGCAGGGTTGTTGCAAGGGCCCAATGAGGTTGTAATAACAGCTGTTTATTGAGCAATTGCTATATGCCAGGCACTGAGTAAAGCACCCTATGTATATTAACTTGTTCAATTCTCATGACAACCCTATGAGATGTACTTCTATTGTCCCCATTTTACAGATGAGAAAACCAAGGCTTTAGGAGGGAAAATGCCTGCTTGGCATCATATGATGGGAAGTGGAAGAACTAGGACTCAGACCTGAGTCATGATGAGATCCTATGAATACCCAGGAAGGGAGTCACTGCTGCCACCTTCTTCCTCCAACCCTTCCTCCTCCTCCAAGGAGTTTCCCAAGATTCTGCACTAGGGAGACTCTTATCTTACCCATTGGGAGCTCCCACCTCTGGTTTCTAGGTGTCTCTGGCACCCCATGACCTGCTCACTTTGGGAGTTATTCATGTATGCCTCCCCCAACAGAATGTAAGCTCTCCAAAGGTGGGTCTGGGTATTTTTCATTGTAGAATCCCGGGTGCCCAGCCTGGATGGCGTAGAACTGATGGAAGTCCGGGCAGTGGTGGGGGCTCAGGCCATGGACAGGACCCTGGACAGCTCAGCAGAGATCAGCCACCTGAAGCATTCTATAACCGTGTTGTTATGACAATGGCAGTCCTAAACACGAAAAGGAAGAGGGCAATGACTAAGACTATGAGCTCAGCAACAATATCAATGTCATGCCATTCTATGTTGGGTCCATCGGTCAGGATAAGTTACGCTGTAGTGACAACCCACACCTCAGTGGCTTGACACCAGCAACGTTTGCTCATCACTCCTGCAAAGCCTGTTGTGGTCGAGATGACTCTCCAGGATAGTTGTCCTCCGTGAAGACACTCAGCAAGCCAGGACACATGGGTCCTGTGGCTCCACCCTTGCAACACGAGGGCTCTACAACAGCGGCAGGGCAAGAGCATGTTGGAGGATTTGTATCACGGATGTCTCTCTGCTCGACGTCATTGCACAGAACTAGCCCAGACCCTACCTGGCCACTAGGATGGGCTGGGGAAGTGCAATTCACCTGTGTCTCCAGATGTGCAAGAGCTCTTAATATGTCTCCACAAGTGACAGGCATTTCAGACATCACACCTATGACAATTCCAGAACACATACAGTCCTAGGAGAATAAGTAGAGTCGACACCAAGGCCTTGGACCCTGGAGTCAGATCTGGGTTCAAATCCCAATCCCACTGCCAAACAAGTGATGCCCTGGCTCTGTTAGGTGGTGAGCTCCCCATCACAAGAGGTATACAACAGAAGCTGGATGACCACTTTGGTCATCAACATCATCATTGTACATTAATGTGTGGTATCTCCCAGAAGATACCTATGTTTTATTTACTTCTAAATTATGTTTTATTGAGGTAAAATTTACATATGTTGAAATGCGTATAACTTAAATGTACCATTTGATGAATTTTGGCAAAGGTATACATTCATGCAACTGACACTTTGGTTAGGATATAAAATATTTCTATGACCCCGAAAATATCCTCATGCTCCCTATGCCTGCAATGTTAAAGGGCAATGCTTAATGCTGAGAGATGATGGAGATTCAGCAGGACCTAGACAAGCGGGAAGTGAGCGAGATGCCTGGAGCACAGCATTTTAAGCAGGTGCTCACTCTTGGGGTCGATTCTGTGCTTGCACGATCCTGAGAGAGAATGCCTCCGGAAATTTTGGTTTCAGGGAGCTTCACTCTCTTACCGTAGGCCCAGTGCAGAATTTCAGCCAAGACAGGAGACCTACGTGCCTGGGAGAAAGAGGGCCATTCCTGAAGGCTTTCAAGTCATATATCACAAGGCCGACCATGCCCCCAAAACGAGCCCCCAGGGGGACTGGGCCCTGACTAGGCAGCACATGGCCACAGGGATGCTATGGGCATATATATCTTGATGCTTTCTGAAAAGAGTTCCTATTTACTAAACACCTACTAAGTACCAATCATGTTAGGCACTTTATGTATTGTCCAGTTATCAGTACAAGCCTAAAAGGTATGCGTTTTTATCCCCATCTTTCAACAAGGAAACCGAGGCTCAGGAATGTGGAAGTGACCTGGCCAAGTCACATAGGTGAGGACCAGCGGGACCCAGATTGAAAGCCAGTCCTCTCTGAGCTCTGAGCCCGTTTCCCCTCCAGCCCCCCCCCCCGCCCCCCAGTGCTCCAGACACAGGGGTGCTGGGGAACCACGAAGGTGAACCCCCACTCCTACTCTGACCCCTTCAGCCCCCCTAAACCTGAAGGTTGAGGTCCCCAGCCGCTCGGGCCACGGGCCACCGTTCCCAGAGCCTCTCCTCTGCAGCCAGGGGTTGAGGCTCTGGCGGCCTTTCCCAGGAGCCCAGAGAGGTTGGTTTGCATACTACGCGTGTCATTTGCATACTACTTAGGAAAAGCCTTCGCTTTTCCCACCTGCAGCAAACTCCAGACTGATTAGTTCTCCCCACATTGGAGAGTTAATTACTCTCCCGCGTAGACCGGGTGTTTATTTGTAATCAGCAGAGGGCTGGAAGAGGGGGAGGAAACAGGGCAGAAGCAGCTGTCGTTAGCCTAAATTCTGGAGCAGCTCTGCAGGTGGAAAAATGAGTGTGAGCTGGAGCACCCCAGACCTGCACCCGATCCCGGCTCTGCGTGGGGGCTCGCCATGTGACCCTGGGCATGCCCCGGGTCAGGGAAAGGAGATAGGGTGATTGGTGGTTGGACCTGAGCTCAGGGGGGTGTGGGACACAGTGAGCTGCCGGAGGGACAAGAGTCGGGCCTCAGAACATCACAGGGAAGAAAGCAGTGCCCAGAACCCAGGAGCCTGGGGAGGGAAGGGACTGGAACAGGACACTGTCTATTCCAGAGACCTTCCATCTGGAAGGTGGGGCTCGTGGGTGGAGTCCTGGTCCCAGAGACTAGAACAGGAGACCAGCTCTGCTGTGTGACACGGGGAACCCACTGCCCTCCCTGAGCCTTGGTCTTCCCATCAGTGGGACTAACAACCTGGCGGGGAATCATATGAGCCAGGCAGGGGCTGCGAAAAACATAAATCTCTACTCAAATGTAAGAAATATTTCTGGATTCCCAGGCCGGAAATGTCTCATCCCCAGGGGAGATTTAGTGACCTTCCCTCCCTCATGCCCCGACCCAGTATATCTGGACTTGCCCCCCTCTCCTGCTTCATCGAGGCCCTTCTAGACCCTTCAGCCCTCGATCTCTGCTTGTCAGATGCAGAAATGTCATGTCCAAAGGTGGACCCAGCCAATGTGTCAAGGTTGGAAAGATCCTCAGTTGCAGTCAGAGCTCCAGAAAGGTGCTGACCTGCCTGCCTGGGTCACCTGGGGTACCCATGATAAACGCGGAAGCCAGAGGTTCTGAAGCAGTAGGGAGGGGTGCAGTTCAGGCAACGGTATCCATAACCGGCTCCTTGACTCTGACCGGAGAGAACCACTGCTTTGGTTCAACTCCACCTTCCTTTTTTTTTTTTTTTTTAATTTTTTAATGTTTATCTATTTTTGAGGGAGGGGGGAGAGGGGCAGAGAGGGAGAAGGAGACAGAACCCAAAACAGGTTCCAGGCTCTGAGCTATCAGCACAGACCCCGAGGCAGGGCTCAAAGCCATGAACTGCGGGGCTCAAACCCCCAAACGGCAAGATCATGACCTGAGCCTAAATCAGAAACTCAACCCACTGAGCCACCCAGACACCCCTCCTCCCTCTTTTTTACAGACGGAAAGACAGGCCCAGAAGGGTGGTTTGTCCGATGGCACCCAGCAGAGCTGGAAATAGAACCCAAACCCCCTGCCTCCAGCCCACTGTGGCCTCTCCTGATGAAAGTCTGGGGCAGGAAGAGAGACCCCAGAGGACAGCCTGCTATAGCAATGATGTAGGGGTCACGGTGGAGAAACTTGGCTGGCCCACAACGGCAGTAACGGGGACCCTAGGCAGGGACAAAGGCTCATCTTCACCTGGGAGGCAGAGAGGAGCCATTCCTTCAGTCCACACTTCTTTCCCAAGATTGGCTTCCTAGTGATTCTGGGAGATGCAGGACAATGGCCACCAGGCTGTGGGCCTCTGTAGCTGCCAGAGAAAATATAGGACAAATAGTTTTTAGTACAGGTATATCTTATGCATCCTGGTATTTATCTGAATTCAAATTTAATTGAACATCCAGTATTTTTATTTGTTAAAATCTGCCAACCCTGGACTCATGAGCAAGTCACTTCACCAGTTTCTTCACCTTTGAAAAAGAATCGAAATGCTACCCTGTTAGGATACTGTGCAAATTAAGTGGGATGATATATGTAAAATGCCCAACCCAGGGGAGGTAAATTTGTGACAAGGCAAATCTTGCCTTCAGAGTGCCCCTACCCAATCCTTTTCTCCTCCATGCTCCTCTCCCTTTCAGAGTCTCTCCTGTAAAGCCCCGATCCCTAGGGTGCCAGTGGAACATTTTCAAAAAGGTTTCTGATGTGGTAGAAATAACTCTCCACCTACTGGCTGTGTGACCTTATAAGAATCACTTACCCTCTCTGAGCCGTGGTCGCCTCATCTATAAAAGGTGCTTGTCCTAGTACTAGCTGCCTGGAGTTGTCTCTGCAAGCCTAGTGGTTGGGCTTACTAAGGAGTGACAGTTAACACCTTGCAAATACACCAAGATACAGCTCCAATTTCAAAACACCCCAAGACTGATCATTGCAGAATGGGGGAGATCACTTCTGCATGGTTGGGGGGGCGCTTTCCTTGGCCAGTCTCCTGCAACCCTTGCATCTATGCGAGCTCCTTGGAAGTGGGCATCCCTCTGGCCTTCTAGGTGCCACGTCCCCCTGCGGTGGGTCCCCATGGCCCTCAGGACCCAGGGCCAGACCACCAGAAGGCAGAGGCTCTATGTCCTTGAGGCTTCCCACAGCCTGCTCTGTTTGTGTCCCACACTCTCTTAATCCCCTTAATCTTTTCACCTCTCACCTACCTGCATGCTTCGTGGCTTCCACTAACACCTTTCCTGCCTGTCCCTGTTAGATCTTCCTGTCGTGGGGGGCTTCTCCCAGGGTTCCCCCGGGCCCCTCCGGGCGTCCAGGATGCTGGGCTCCAGCTGGCACCAGCGTTGGAGGGGGCTTGTTTTCTCCCTGTTTTTCTTCACCCTTCCCCAGCAAAATTGCTTCTGCCTTGTTTTGTCTCCCTTTCACATTTTCTTTCCCAAACTTCTCAACTGGCCAGTGCGCCCCAGCCCCCTGTCTGGCAGGTAAGGGAAGAAGGAGACAGGACTTTTGCTAAGTGCCTGCCCCACACCAGGGACAAGCTACACCTGTCCCAGTTTCGAGGGGCCAATTGCCACCCCAGACACAGGAGTTCTATCATGCAAAAGCACATACCAAAAAGAGGGCAGATGCTGAATTTGAACCCATGCTGCCTCTCATCCCCCCGACAAATTATTTGTTGTTGACAATCCCCTCCGTTTTTCAGAAGACAATCCCCCAAAGCGCTTTTATCTGCCGAGAGAGGCAAAGAATAAAGAGTGGGCACTGGAGACGAGTGTCAGCCTCTGACAGCTCTCCCTCCCCAATTCCCAACCCTCCCCCCAACCTTGCCAAGGAGAAGCCTGATCTTATTGGGTGGGGAAGAAGGAGAATACGAGGAGAGACCCGGGAAGGCCCAGGAGGAGGGGAAGGAGTTAGCCCCCCACAAAGAGGTGATTAAGGCCATCTCCATAATAAAGAGCAAGGGGAGTAGAGGGGGAGAAGGAGAAAAAGAAATTCAGGCAAAGAGGGTCCAGGAGGTTTGCGTTTTTTTGAGGGACGGGGTGTTGAAGAGAGAGGTGTGAGGCAGGGGAAGGGGAAGATATGGGCGTAAACGCTATGCCTCCTTCGTGGTGCTCGAACAGCACAGCAGAGTGGATGGCTTGTAGGCTCAGGGGCTGGACAGGCGGGGGGGAGACTTGTACCAGCAGGTTCTCCTGCAGCTTTATTCATCATGACCAAAAATACCCACCAATGGAGAAGGGCCAGGTAAGGTGTGATAAATGCATACAATGGAAGAATACTATTCGGCAATAAGAAACGAACAGACCCGCCACCACACGGATGAGTCTCACAAGCATATGACGTGAGAGGAGCCAGCACGAAAGAACACACACTGAATGATTTCTATTTACATGGAAGTTCAAGAACAGGGAGAAGTGACCGGTGGCGACAGAAGTCAGAATGCCGTTCGCTTTGGCGGTAGGGGGCGCCCTAGGCAACCTGCTGAGGTGAAGGATGTGTTCGTCTCTCGATCTGGGTGGTGGTAAAGGGTATGTATTCCTGTGCACGGAAAGCCGCTGAGCAGTGCGCTTAAGATTTCTGCATTTTACTGTATGTAAATGATACCTCAAAATTTTTTAATGAAAAAAAAAGAAATACAAGAACTTCAGAGCCACGTTTTATAACAGTTGACTGTCTGCATTTTGCCTAATAAGATTCAGAGAGAGAAAGAGTTACAAATACCAATTTAAATAAGGTAGCGGGGGTACCGCCCTCACTTCACGCCCTCCAGGAGCCTATTTCTGGAATGAGCATGGACAGGGAGACCCGAATGGACCCGCTGTCCCCAAGTGTGTCCCAGATCCCATGAGCGCCCCCCTCACCCTCCCCACCATGGTCGAAACACCTCAGCACTGTGTGATTCCAGTCTTCAAAGATTCAATTCCTGCTCTGGGGTGGGGGGTGAGGGGGATATACATTAGCCAGCTGGTACCCAACTGAAGAAAGAGAACTCTGTTCTAAGGTCAAAGCCAAAACTGACAGCATAGGGCTATAGAGAAGTGATCATATGGTCTCCAACATGCTGCACTCCTAAGATCGTTTTCTCCAGTGGTAATATTGACCATTTACAATTTTTGCCTTATATGTTGATTTTTGGAACCCAAGCAACCCTCGGGTGAGAAGTGACTCTACCATAAAGAAATGGAGATTTTGGTTCTTACTCGAACTCCTAACTAGACCTGGGCCTCATGGATTGTGACTCCACAGGCATTACAGGGCGGGGGCTCTCATCCCTCCCTCTCCTGCCTCCCCTCCGGGAGTCGGAGCTCCGGGAAAAGAGGAGGAATACCATCCATCCCCTCTGGTTGAAGGTGTCCCTGTTGTGACATTCACAGGGCTATCGCTGACCCGTTTACTTTCACACTAATGATATGTTCATTACTATCGATGACTTTTATTTCTTTAGCAGTGTTTATACTCTTGCAACAGCCTGATAAGTAAAATCATCCAACACTTGGAAATAAGGCAAATAGATAACCAGCGTCCTTTCAAAGTCAAATTAAAACATTGTCTAACAAGTCCTCCTAAGGGTCATCTGACACTCTAGGGGAATGTCACTTCACTTGACTTATTATTTACTATTGATCAGGGTCCAGGCTCTGTAAAGATCGCCGTTGGCTGGTAGAAGACTGATAAGTTACAAATCATTTTTGGCCAGTGAAGAAATCATGCAAATGATTTCTTTCCAATAGAGAAGACAACCCCCCAACGTTACGATTTTATTGCCCTATAAACATTAACCAGTTTTGCATCTAACTTAGCAAGCTGATGAATATTCCAGAATTCTAGTTTTGGGGTTATTGTTGGTTTTGTTTTTACTGAATCTCTCTTTTCTCTCTCTCCATACATAGGTACATATAAATATTTTCTTCTCACATCCTTCATTGAACTGGTTTGGTTGTCCTGCCGTTTCCTTCATTAATAAGCTGGGGGAAAAAATCCATTCACGTGTGTCACTATGTATTTCTCTAAGGATGGTGTATTTCAAGTTTTGAAAACTATGCTGTGAGAAGCCTTTCGCAGTATTTGGTTTTTCCTCATGCCAACTCTGCTACTTCCTTTGTGACCTTGGGCGAGTGTTTCTGTCTCTGGTCTTTATGTGACGTGTGATATTTCTTTTTTTCGAATTGCTTTTTATTTAAAAAAATTTTTTAAGTTTATTTTTGAGAGAGAGAGAGAGAGAACAGAGCACTAGCGAGGGGGGCAGAGAGAAAGGAGGAGAGAGAGATACGGAATCTGAAGCAGGCTCCAGGCTCCGAGCTCCGAGATGTCAGCACAGAGCCCCATCTGGGGCTCTCGAACTCATGAGCCATGAGTTCACGACCTGAGCTGAAGTCGGACGTTCAACCGACTGAGCCACACAGGTGCCCCTCTTTTTAATTTTTTTTTAGTGTTTATTTATTTTTGAGAGAGAGAGAGAGAACACGCGGGGGAAGGACAGAAAGAAAGGGGCCAGAGGGTCTGAAGCAGGCTCTGTGCTGATAGAAGAGAGACCGATGCGGGGCTCGAATTCACGAGCCGTGAGACCATGACCTGAGCCGAAGCCGGACACCTATCTGAGCCACCCAGGTGCCCTCTAACTCCTCTTGCAGGAAAGCAAGGCTGACACACTATAATCAAAGAAGGTGGCGCTGGATCAGGGGTCACAGACCACCCGGCGCGATCTTCCTGCCTCCCACCACTCCCTCGCTTTGCTAGATGGAGAAGGTGAGGCTCAGACTGGTTAGGTAACTTGCCCAAGGTCACACAGGCATGGTTCATAATGGTGACTTATTTTAATGTGGTGTTTGATAGCATCAACTTCCCCAGAGGATCCTCAGCCACCCAATGAGGAGCCTGTATCATCCCCGTTTTACAGATAGAGAAACTGAGGCCTAGAGAAATGATGTGGTTTGCCTAAGGTCACACGGTGATTATATGTGGGCATGGCCCATGAGATTCCATCTCTCCTAACTTCCTGAATCCCCGGGGGCAAGAGAGGGGCTGGCAGGAGTTGCTCTGGGCCCCCACACTCTTATCCAGAGAACCCCCATTTGTATCTATCGAATACATACTGGGGGTGCCACTCAAGATTGCAAATGAAAAAGGAGTCCCAGAAGCTTGAAAATGTCGGCTCTAGCCCATCTCCATCTGACCAGGTCAATAGCCTTCCATTTTCTCCTCTTCCTCTTCCTCTTCCTCCCCTCTTCCCTTTGGTAAAATACTCAGGAAAGAAAACACACACACACACACACACACACACACACACACACAAACCCAAAAACCAAACATGATCATGGGAAGAAGCAGAAAGACATGGTCAGCCGAGGACTGAACACATCGGTCTCCAGTCTGGGAGAGACAGAGTAGCTCAGTCCGAAGAAGAGTGTTCCCAGGTCCAAACTGGTGAAGTGAGATGGGCTGACAGGTGGTGAGCACCCTGTCAGCATAAGTAAGTAAGGCTAGATGATCCGGCCAAAAGGTAACGGTAACTCTCTAGATGGTAGAATTCATGGGCTTTGTTGCTGTTTTTTTATAATTTTTTAAGTGTTTATTTACTTTTGAGAGAGAGAGGTAGAGTGTGAGTGGGAAAGGGGCAGAGAGAGAGGGAGACACAGAATCAAAGCAGGCTCCAGGCCCTGAGCTGTCAGCACAGAGCCCAATGTGGGGCTTGAACTCACAGACTGTGAGATCATGACCTGAGCCGAAGTCGGAGGCTCAACCGACTGAGCCACCCAGACGCCCCTGTTGCTGTTTTTTAAATGTCAATAAAAGCTAATTATTAAATATTCACCATGTGCCAAGTTTTGTATGCACTTTATGTCATTAAAATGTTATAATAATCCGATGAGGTAGAATCCGTCGTTCCCAGTTTATGATTAAGAAAACTAAGGCCCCGTTGGGGTGCCTGGGCGGCTCAGTCGGTTAAGCCCCCGACTTCAGCACAGGTCATGATCTCACGGTTTGTGGGTTTGAGCCCCGCGTCGGTCTCTGTGCTGACAGCTCGGAGCCTGGAGCCTGCTTGGGATTCTGTGTCTCCCTCTCTCTCTGCCCCTCCCCCGCTCATGCTCTGTCTCTCAAAACTAAATAAATGTTAAAAAAAAAAAAAAAAGTTTAAAAGAAAAAAGAAAACTGAGACCCCGGGAGGTTAAGTAACTTCCCAAGGGCAGCTAGGAAGTGGCAGGTCTAGGAAGCTGATTACTGAGCTTCCCATCACTACCACACTGCCCTTTGTATTCTTCTGTATTTTCCAAGCTTTTGACGATCAGTCCAAGTTCCTGACTTTTTAAAAAATTCCTTCAGCCCTGATGTTCTCTGCCTCTCTGGTTCTCACATCCCCCCAGTACCCACCCCCCCCCCGCCTCCATCCTTGCAGACTCCTGCCTTGCTGTCCCTGCCCCCACGCCAGCTGCGGCTGGGGTAGGACATTCAGTGTCCCAGTCTTGCTGAGGTCTGCTCAAAATGTCCCTGGTAGGCTTCTGACCCCTGGGGCCATGCTGGGGGCAGGTCCAGGGAAGGAGAAGGGGAAGTCAGAAGGGATGTGAAACTTGGCCACAGCCGGACAGGCACCACCCCTGCTGGGTGTCCCACAGGGGTCCCTGGGTGGAGGACAGGAGCATCCAGTTGAACTGACTGCCAGCTGAGGCAGGTGAGGCCCGCGCCTGAGGGGGTGGGGGCCCGGGGAGCTGACCTAGGAGGCTGGACAATCGAGGCGGGAGGGAGGAAGAACACTGCCAGCCGGTTCTATGCCAGGACAGGGTTGCAAGGGGCACTGATCCAAGATCCGGAATAAGTGAGTGGGGGGACCTTTATTCCTTGGGTTTGGGAGACGGTGGGAGGTGGTAATATAGACACATCAGCTCTAGCCAGAGTTCCCAGGTTTCGGCCCCCCCAAAACACAGGAAGCTGGGGAGAGGCTAGGGGTGTTGGAGCCAGCAGAGGGGTCCCCGTAGAGGGTACAGCGGGTGCTGAAAGGGGCCGAATGTGTAGGGGAGTGAGCACATGTGTTGTGTCAGGGGGTTGTGAATCCCTGTGCGTATGCACAGCTCTGCCATCTGGGTGAGAGAGTGTGAATTAAATAAGGCGTAGGCGCTCAATAAATATTTGTTCAATGGGATTGATCATCGGTAGGAGTATATGAATGTGTGTGTCTGGGGGAGTGAGAGGTGGAGTCTATTTGGGTGTCGGTTTGTGCCTCCAGGAGCGTGCAGTGGATTTTGAGTTCGCTCGCCGTGGTGTGCAGGTGTGGGATGAGAGGCTGTGTTTGTGTGTTTGAGTATGTAACTGTGTGGGTGTGCTCAGCTGTGTGTGTGTGTGTGTGTGTGTGTGTGTGTGTGTGTCTGGGCAAATTTCTGGTTCTGCGTATGTGTGCGGGGTCCCTGGAGCTGGGTGGAAGGCAGACTTCGGAGGCCCTCGAGGGAGTGTATGTGCCTCGGTGGTGGGGGGATGTGTACAGAACACTGTGGGCGTAGGGTTCAATGTATGAGTTGGGTGTGTGTGAGGGTGTGATGCCCACTCTGGCCCATGTCTCCACAGTGGCATCATGGAGGCCCCATGGGGCTGGCTGGTGGTCTGCGTGCTGGCCACATCCCTGACCTTTACAGTGACCGAGGATGTGTGCCGAGCACCAGATGGGAAGGCTGGGGCCCCAGGAGCGCCTGGCCGACCTGGACGGCCAGGCCTCAAGGGGGAGCAAGGGGAGCCAGGTGAGTACCTCCCTCTGGACCCCAGCCCCTCCTCCCTTGGCCTGGCCTGGCCTCCAGGGTGGAGACTTGGGGGTGGCACCAAGAAGCGGGAATCTACCTGGGCCCCCACGTGATGCCTGCTCACTCTACACTTGGTCCCAGAGGCTGAGGGGGCCTAGTCTTCTCTCTGGACATGTCCCCAGCCTGCCAGGCCCCTCCATATCCCCCTTACTGCCTGAGTCCTCTTTCTTTTTTTTTTTTCTTTTTTTAATGTTTATTTATTTTTGAAGGAGAGAGAGACAGTGAGCAGGGGAGGAGCAGAGAGAGAGAGAGAGGGAGACACAGAATCCAAAGCAGGCTCCAGGCTCTGAGCTGTGAGCACAGAGCTAGATGTGGGACTTGAACTCATAAACCGTGAGATCATGACCCAAGCCGAAGTCAGACGCTTAACTGAGCCACCCAGGCGCCTGAGTCCTCTTTCTTTGGCCTCACCTTCCTTCCCTGGAGGATGGACCACTACAAGCAATGAATGAGAAAGGTCTTGGAAAAGTGCACACTCCTGGGCTGTTAAGTTACCAGAACGAATAAGGTGCTAGCCTTTAGACTCAGGAGACTTTTCTTGCTCTGTAACCTCAGGCAAGTTACTGACCCTCTCTGAGCCTCAGTTTCCTCATCTGTAAACCGAAGAAATAACCCCACCTGGCACACAGAGAGGATCGACTGATGGCAACTATCCTTTCGGCTTCCTTCCAGCCCCCCACACCCAACTCTGTCCCTGCTTCCCCATTGCCAGCCCCTTCTGGCATCAGAAACTCACAGTCTAGAAAACAGGTTGGGGGTGAAGGAGAAGGGAGAGGAGGACGTGCCCAGAGTGGGAGAAGGAAGTCTCAGGGAATTCTCTTGAACCTCCCAGTCGGCAGCAGGCCAGAGAGATCTGCAGAGACACTTGCAAGCATTTGCATCCAGGCGTCCTGTACGTAGTCCTGACCTAAAGGGATCGGGGTCAGTGGCCCAGTGGGGTGTGGAGTTCACGGCCGGCCAGAAGCACAGTGGACGAGCCAGTGTCCTGCTTTTGCCAGGACCTGACAGCTTCCCAAGTGCCTGTTTGCACTTCTTTCCACTTGATAGATAAAGAAGCTGCAGCTCAGAGGTTGAAACATCTGCCCAAGGTCACACAGCCAGCCAGAGTCAAGGTCTTAAAGGCCCAGGCACTCCCCCATCCTCCACTGCACAGCAGTCGGGCCATCTCCCAGCTCCCATCTCCCTGAGGACTAGGGAACACCGGACTCTCACTCCAGATCTGGCCTTTCTCCCCCACAGGGGCACCTGGCATCCGGACGGGCATCCGGGGCCTTAAAGGAGACCAGGGGGACCCTGGGCCCCCTGGAAACCCTGGCTACATGGGCTTCCCTGGGCCCAGTGGCTCCCTGGGTCTCCCTGGCACCCCGGGAGTGAAAGGCATCAAGGGCAACCCGGGCAACATCAAGGACCAGCCACGGCCAGCCTTCTCGGCCATCAGGCGGAACCCACCAATGAGTGGCAACGTCGTCATCTTCGACACGGTCGTCACCAACCAGGAAGGCCCGTACCACAATAACACGGGCCAGTTCATCTGTGCTGTGTCCGGCTACTACTATTTCACTTTCCAGGTGGTGTCCAAGTGGGACATCTGCCTGTCCATCGTGTCCTCTGGGAGGGACCAGGCCCAGCGCTCCTTGGGCTTCTGTGACGCCAACGGCAAGGGAATCTTCCAGGTGTTGTCCGGGAGCACGGTTCTCAAGTTACAGCGCGGCGATCGGGTCTGGATTGAAAGAGACCCCGCCCAGGGCCGGATTTACCAGGGCCCTGAGGTGGACAGCGTCTTCAGTGGCTTCCTCGTCTTCCCATCCATCTGAACCAGGGAAGGAGCCTCCCGACCCTGGCCTCACATGCTTCCTTTTCTGTGTGACTCTGGCCCGCTCACTCCACCTCTCTGGTTGCTATGGTCTGCTCTGCCTGGGGGTGCTGTTGCTTGAGCTGTCTGAAGGGAGAGGGCTGGCTCCCGGGGCCCCTAGAACTTGCCGCTGGCTGCACGCTGTAAGGAGATTGATCTCTTCGAACCCTTCCTACAATAAATACCTGAGGCCATGTCTGTTGAGCGTCTGTTGAGTTGCTACACTGGGCACTGGGAGGGAGCATAAGGACGACAGTTACGGAGTGCTTACGAGGCAGGCCTGCGTTTTGTATTTTACAGCAGGTATTTAGCAGGTCCTGGGAGTCCTAGGACCTAGGGCCACCCCTTACCGGTTGTCCAACCGTGTGCATATTATATAACTTCGGTGAACTCAGTTTCCTTATCTGTAAAATGGGAATAACAACGGCACCTACTTCAAAGGGTTGTTGAGAGGATTGAGTGACTTAACATATGAAAATTGCAGAGCCGTTCCTGAGTCAGAGTAAGGGCTGAGTAAGTCCTAGGTATTATTATGTTTTGTTTAATCTGTACAGCTGAGGGGTGAGGTGGGTATCACGACCCTATTTTACAGATAACGAAGCAGGTTGGAGTCTGGGGCTGGATATAAGGCCCAAGGTCAGCGTTCAGGTAGAGGAGCTGGGGTCTGAACCCAAATCTTACTAGCCAAGTGAGGCTAGTAAGGCTTACTTACCCAAGCCTGCGTGTTTAACCGCGACCCTTGCCAGCCTCCACAGCCACGGCCTGACACATGCTTTCCAACCTTGAACCAGAAAAACATGGGCAAGACTCAGAGAGGGGTGGTAATCGGCCCAAGGGCAGCCAGCAGTCCTCCTCAAAGCCAGGCTTCCTGAGTCCGGCCCTGGGCTTCCACTCAGGCAGGCATGTGAGGCTGGGGCTGCTGCTCGCTGGGCATCCCTCCCGGACTGCAACTGAGGTCTGGAATTCTCATGGTGCCTTCCCAGGGTCCCACTTAGCCTGTCCAGGAACACTCGGAAGCAAGAAGCCTCGCTATGTCCTCTGTATGTGAAGACAATAAGGAGACCGGGAGTTCAGTCCTAGGCTGTCCAATGCCCTGCACATTTTCTCAAAGGAAGCCATCTGTGCTTTGTGCTGTGCGCACATCACACACCTGCACGCCACGCAGGCACACCCGTCTTCCTCAGGTTGCACGTGACCCACATTCCCCCATGGAGACCGGCCTACTTCCCACTGAAACACGGGCACAGGAATCCCCTTCTTCGGGCACACCAACCCAGGCCCTTAGATACACGGTGCACACCCCTGGACGTGCACGCTAGTTATACCCTCAAACCCACAGTCGTACTTGGGATACAGGTGACACGCAGGTGTGCATGTCCTCCTCACTCTCCCACCCACTAAGTGACACACAAGCAGCCTGGGAGTCCTCACATACCACCCCCTCCCCAGCACCCTGGCCTCTGACATACACCCAAGACCCTCCCCTGGGGCTGCCCTGCCCTGCCCCCACCGACAGCCTCTGGGGTTTGGGGAGAAGAGAGTGACCCCTCTGTAGCCCCAGCATAGTGCTGGACTCCTCACGGCCTCTCTGCCTCCTTCAGGCCTCCACTCTGCCCCAGCTCTCTGCCTCCTTGCCCAGAACACACTCTCCCACAGACTGGGAAAAGAAACCCATCTTTGTGTATCTATGATGGGCTGGACATTTCCTAGCCATTGATGCATTTAATCTCAGCAATCCCTCTTAACTGGTTCAGAGAAAGGAGATCCCTATCCAAGGTCACACTGCCAGAAAGCGGCAGGACCTAGATTTGAACCAGCTCTGCCTGACCCCAAAGTGGAGACCTCCTTTCCTTGCGATGGGACTCAGAGATGTCAGGAGTGCGGGCCCCGTAAGTGGTGGGAGAGACCCGGCTACAGAAATGTGAGTGCAGGGAGTCTGGCTGCTCCTTATTCTAAATTCCACCCACACACTCCACACCCTGCCCGCCCTCCCCCTCACTGGGCAAATCACTGGCCAGGCTGGATGGAGGAACGGGCAGAGCCAGGCTGGGCCTGGCTGCTGGGGCAAGGGCGGGCTGAGCATGGGCTGAGGCTGCCACCTGCTGGACAAGACAGACCCAGGCACAAACGAGATGAGAACTGAAGATGGGAGCCCCAGGTGCCATTCGGGTCCCCCTCCCCGCCCCCCTGCCAGTGCTGTGTCTATCATTTATGCTTTTCCCAGCCCTACACCTGCTGGGGACTTTCAGGGTCAAGGACATTCACATCCTTGCGCTCATCCCACACTCTGCGGCCCTGTGCCACAGGGTAGAGGGACAGACTGGGAAACTGAGGCCCTAAGGGTCAGTTGGTGAGGCAGGGACAGAGCTCTGAACTCCTGCTCATGCCCGGCACCAGCCTAAGCCCTGTACATGCATCATACACTGGGTCCTCACCACTGCCCTGCATGGGAGCTATTGGAACCCCTCATTCACAGAGGGGGACCTGATGCTCAGGAAGGTCAAACCCCTCACCCCGAGTGACACGGGTGGCAAGTGTGGGGTCAGGGCTGGAGCCCTCTACTGCTCGACAGCCCCTTCCTCTTCCGAATCTCATAGGAGGAGAAGAGGAAGAGAGGAGAGGAGCCTCTCTCGGCTCTGCCCAAACTGGCCCCAACCAGCAACGCCTCACCAGCTCCCACAGGCTCCAAGACCAGATGCAGGGGTGCCAGAGGCGGTGCGGGCAGGGAGGCTGGGATCGTCAAGGGCCCCAGCAAAGGAAGAGGCACCGACATGCGAAGCCTGGGCCTCCCCCACAACCCAGTATACAGATGGGAAGGCTGAGGCCTGGAGGAGCCAGTGGTTTGCTGAGGGCCTCAGAGCAAGGGAGTGGCAGGGCTGGAAGATCTGAGGCCACTGACTCTGTAGCCAGAGTCCCACCACAGCAGGCTGCTTGCCATCAAAGCTTGTCCATCCTGGGGGTCCACCTCCAAGTATAACCAATGGGAGGGGCAAATGGAAGTTTCTAGAATAAGGCCTGCCACTTGACAAGTGCATATGAGGCTAAGCAGAGGCTAAGCAGAGCAAGACTTTGGACCCCAAGAATGGATTTGCTGTGTGACTTTTGGTAAGGGCTTTCACCTCCCTGGGCCTCAGTTTCCTCATCTGTAAAGGGGGAATTATAACTTCCTCCTAGGAATATTGTAAAATAGCTGAGTCTCAAGCACAGTAAATGCCAACATATAGGGATGGGCTGAACTGGACACACACACACATACACACACACACACACACACACGCTTCAGCAGATCTGGGGGAGGGGACATTTCCTCTTTTCAGACGCTCATGATCCGGGGCCGGGGGGACACAGGGTCAGCCTGGCTCAGTACCGAAAAGAAAGTATTGAGTCAGGAAAAATGATGGGAAAGGGGATGTGGGACTGGGGGCAGGGTGAGCAGAGGGGAGGGGGCCGCCCAGCCTGCTCTGGGCCCTCTCTGCTGTGTCCGCTCTGACACCGTGTCCTCCAGTCGGGGAGAGGGGAAGCAGATTTGAGGATACCTCTGTGACCAGACCAGAATCCTTTCACCCCCAGGTGAGGCCAAGACCCCGGCTGAGAGGGAGCAAATGGCAGTTTCTCCCTGCTACCTCCCTGAAACATGGGGACAGCTTGATTTGTGAGAGGAAGGAGGGTCCCCATCACTGCTGAGCTAAAGGTCCCGGCTCAAAGAAGAGGCCCCATCCTCCGTCCATCCTGTGGCCCCAGGACCCAAGGGGCAAGGGGCCTGGGGAAGGGACCTATAGGCTCCTGAGGGCTGTCAAAAGACCAGCGAGGAGGGTGAGTGAGGGGCCAGGGGGCCAACTCAGCTCTCTCCCTACCCAGATCCTTCCCCAGGATGGACACGGTGTCCAGCTCCCGGCTCCCCCTTGGACTAAACCTGCTGGTGCTCTTACTGGTGCTGCCACTTGGGGGCCAGGCCAGCACAGGCTGCTACGGGATCCCCGGGATGCCAGGCCTGCCGGGGGCCCCAGGGAAGGACGGACACGATGGCCTGCCGGGGCCCAAGGGTGAGCCAGGTGAGTCTGCTGGGCTTCTGGGGAGGCGTCACCTAAGACCTGGGGGCAGCAGGCGCAGTGTGCATCTGGCGCTAACCTGGGGGAGAAGGGCAGCGACTTGTTGGCAACAAGTACAGTCCCTACGGACGCACTTGCTCCCAGGACAGAGTCCAGCTTTCCCAGCAGGTGTAACCCCTCTTTTCTCAGAGCCCAGGCCTTGGTCCTCCATATTCCCCTGTCTGTGCCTCAGTTTCTCATCTGACAACAGGGAGGGAACAAAAGCACCTGCCCCAGAAGGTGGCAGGGAGGATCACAGGAGATGACCCACCTGAAGACCTTTGACAGACTCTAAAGTGCTGTGCTGTTTATTACAGCTCCTCCATCCATCACCTGCCCTGCAACACGGACCCCTGGGGGGGGGGGCGGGGCCCATGTAGGGAACGTCCACGATGCACAGAGGGCCGGGCTTCAGTTCCCAGCCCTTCCACTTCCCTGTGCAGAGTGCCTCAGTCTCCTCATCTATAAAATGGGGAGATAGTACCTACTGCACGGGGTGCTGTAAGGGGAGGATTAAGCAAGTTGCTACTAAAGCAGCATCCAGCACATAGTAGGTCTCAGGTAAGTGTAGGCTATGTGTGGTATAGCTGTTGTCCTCACTGTTTTTATGGGAGGTCTGTGCTCACCCGTCTCCCTGGGATCCTGGGTAGTTGGGCCATGGGGAGTGAGAAGTCAGGATTGCAGATTGACGGGCAAGCCCTAGCATGAGCAAAGGGGGCTGAGAACATGAAGGGGCCCTGGTGCTGAGCAAGCACCAGAGTCCGGGGACGACTTGTTTGTCAGAAGGTGCGTATCCGGGATGCAGCGTGTCTGGAGCCAGCGTGGGTGAGACTGAGGTGAGGTTGAGCAGAAGTGATGGCGGGGGTGGGGGGGTTGGCAGAGGCAGTAGGGGTGTGGGAGGCCGGCGGCAAGGAACGTCCTTAGGAATTTCCCCACCGTCATCTTCTCTCCTGGCAATAGAATGGGATTTTGCCAACATTCCAGAAGGAATTCTCTAATTCAAGGTGAGCCGAATAAGGCTCTCGGTTCTGCCGTCGTTTGAGATCCTATACCGCACGCTGCCTCTGGCCATCTCACAGCTCAGTGGCTGATGGCCACCAATTATTGAGCGCCTACTACATACCAGCCATCGTTCCAAATGCTCAGCATATGCTTACCTTACAGGGTAGATAAAATTGTTAACTCTGTTTTGCAAGTGAGAAAACTGAGGCCAAAATCCTTTTTAAAAGTGCCTGACTGCCATCTTACAAATGTCAAACCTGAGGTTCAGAGAGTTGGAGGAACTTGCCCAAGTCACACTGTGGAATCCTGCCCAGCTCCAAAGTGCCTTTATCACTACCTTCCCCTGCCTCTCAAGCCCCTCCCCAGTGCATGTCCTCCCCCTCCCAATCAGTTGCTGGAAGATATCTGGAGGGATGAGACATGGCCCTGCATCACTGACAACCGTCACCAGGAGCTGACCCCATGGAGCACTTCCTAGGAGGTGCCCAGCACATGCCTTCTCCCACTCCAAGCTCCCGGAAGCTCTCTGGGATCTCTATTATATCCTTTCCTCAATTAGGCAAGCAGAGGCTTGGGGAGGGGAGGTCACCTGCCCAGGGTCACACAGCTTTAGCCTGGATCTGTTGGATCCTCAACCCCCTCTCCTAACCCCGGGACCGAACAGGCTCACAAGCCATAGAGGATCTGTCACAAATAGGTCTGCACAGACACCCAACCCTAAGGGAGTAGGAAGCGGCCATGAGGGCTGGCAGAGTTGGCCAAAGAGGGCTTCCTGGAAGAGGAGAGTAGAGCCAGGCCCTAAAAGATGAGTACAGTTTGGCAAGGGGAGAAAAATCTCACAGAGGCTCAGATAATCAGGGCTGTCACAAGAATCACATCCTCTGACTGGGACTCAGCCAGACTTGATTTTCGATCCTGACTCCACCTCCTACTGGCTGCATGGCCTTGAGCAAGTCTTTGGCCTCAGTTTCCTCATCTGTAATATGAGAGAAATGGAACCAGCCCAGGAGTCATAGGGGCTCCAGTGGGCTGAGTGGGGCCGGGGGAGCTGGAGAAATCAACCCCCTTGGTGGGGGCCTCTTCTGTTTGGGCTTCATCCAGTGATTCCCATGTTCTAAGCCGGCCTGGGGTGGTTCCATCTCAGGAAGGGGTACAGGTTTTGTGGGGCTCTGAACCTTATAAAATATTGAGGCCTCTCTTTAAAAAACAATACAAAATTATAGGTACATTTGACTGCGGGGAAGGGGGTCTACACGTGCTACAAGATTGTACTAGAACTATACACACACACACGCAAATGAATGCACGTGCAAAGTGGATCGTCCAAAGGTGAGTTTTCCCGTTTTGATGTCGTACTTTAGTTATGCAAGATGTGCCGCTGGGGAAAACTAAGCAAAGAATACATGGGCTCTTCTTGTCCGCCCCCCCTTTTTCTTGGCAACTTCCTGTGAATCTGTAATTACTTCAACATAAAAAGTTGACAAAATTTTAAGAGTAATGTTAGGCAAAGGGCCTTGAAGGGGCCAGCGCAAGTTAATGGGGCCTAAAGAATAAGTTTCATGAGCTTTCCAGGAAATGGGCCTCCGACCAATCTTCTGATTTTTGTCAAGAGACACTCAGAAGCAAAACTTTCAGGTGAGGTTTGGATTTGTTAATGTTGGGCTCTAAATAAAACGTTTAAGAAAACACCGCGCAGGCCACACAGAAGCTCTCTGAGGCCACACGCTGGCTGTGGGTTGACAGTCAAGGCCTCTGACGTGCTCTCTGAGACCCTGCCCGGTTCTGACACCTCCTGAGGCTGGCGAGTCCCACCCTCTCCACCGTAAATGTGGAAACTGAAGCCAAGAGACAGGGGAGCGTCTTAGCGCTCGGGGAACAAGTCCATGGGGGAGGCCGGACTCCAACCAGGGCCTCCCTCCAACTCTCTGCACGCTTACCCCCAGGTGATCCAGTCCATCTGGGGAAGGGCGTTCCGGAGACCAAACTCTGGTGGAATGTCCCCTGGAGGACACCCAGGGTCCCTGTTCCTGTCCCCTGCCCCATCACTTCCTTCCCACCTACTCTCTCCCCAGGAATCCCAGCTATCCCTGGAACTCAAGGACCCAAGGGTCAGAAGGGAGAACGCGGCACACCTGGGCATCCCGGGAAAAATGGCCCCACGGGAACGGCCGGTAGTCCAGGGGTTCCCGGCCTCATGGGACCCCCTGGGGAGCCGGGCGAGGAGGGCAGATACAAGCAGAAGCACCAGTCTGTCTTCACGGTCACACGGCAGACATCCCAGTACCCCACGCCCAACAGCCTGGTCAAGTTCAACGTAGCCATCACCAACCCGCAGGGCGATTATGACACAAGCACTGGCAAGTTCACCTGCAAAGTCCCAGGTCTTTACTACTTCGTGTACCACACGTCGCAGACGGCCAACCTGTGCGTGCTGCTGTACCGGAGTGGCGTCAGGGTGACCACCTTCTGTGACCACCTGTCCAACAGGAAGCAGGTCAGCTCGGGCGGTGTGCTGCTACAGCTGCAGGCGGGCGAGCAGGTGTGGCTGGGGGTCAATGACTACAACGGCATGGTGGGCACCGAAGGCTCGGACAGCGTCTTCTCTGGCTTCCTGCTCTTTCCTGACTAGGGCGGCCAGGCCCGCTCCAGGCCCGGGGCCGCCCCGCTCCCCTCAGCTTCCCCGCAAGACCCGCTGTGCCCAGGCCCTTCTCCCCACCTGATGGACTCCTCCTCCAGGAAGCCCGCCCTGACGCCCTTGCCCCAACTTCTCTCCCTCCTCCGAACTCCTTCAGGAGTCACCGCTTTGAGCCTTAACCAGCACCCTCTAACACTGTCAATGTTTTTTTTTTTTTTTTTCCAAGTCTCCGGAAAGGCAAGGTGATATATAAATAAATAAATAAATGGAAGAATGTGGCACGGCTCAGGCTTCTCACTGCCAAGTCCTCAAAGGAGCAGGCCTCTTCATCCTCAGCTTTGCACCTGTCACAGCCACCCATGGGCTCTAGACTCAGACAGGGCATCCAGTTGGTGTTCAGTTAAAGGTTGGTGCCAGTGTTAAGACACTCAGCGTCCTGTGGCCATTTCAGAGAGGGATGCTCCAGTGTGATTATAGGCTGCAAGAGGTCCCCAATGTGCCATCTGTTGTCACTTGTTTGGCTGAGAGGTGCTACTGTCATTAAAGGTATCTGTGCTCACAGGCAAACAGGAGTGTTTGAATTCCCAGGTCTATGTTGACCTATGCTGAAGTTTGGAAGCACCTGTGGGCTCAGGTAAGCCCAATGTAGACAAAGAACAGATCTGTAATGGATTTGTGCCCAATTAATGAGTTAATGGGGGTGAATGAATGAATGAACAGTGGGTAAATGAGTGACTAAAAGTAGAGTAAATGAATGAGTGAATTTAAAAAATCTTAATAGCTTGTATTTATTGAGCACTTACTATACCCCAGGCATGATGCTAACCGATCTATTAAGTCATTAATATTCATCACGCACTTTCACTGTGGTGACCATGAGAAGGGCTGACAGTTCAAATTCAAAAATGATAAAAAGCATAACGTTCCTGTGCAGACTGCCAGTCCAGCCTCGGAGCCCAGGGAGACCCAAAGTTCGCTCAGGCGTAGGAGAACCTGCCTGGGCCTAGCTGGGATCTCAGCTTGCTTCCACAAGGCCCCATGGAGCTCACAGAGGCACCAGCCCACTGAGGTGGGCTGAACAACAGGCGGCTGCAGCCTAATTCCACGACTACCTCCATCCACTTTGGCTCCTTTGCTCGTGAGAGGAGACATTTCACACCCTCCACGCCTTTGCCATGATCCTGCACAGCCCCCCTCCCACTCACACGAACCCTCATCCACCTGGATAATACACACTCAACTGTCAGGGTTCAACACAAAGATCACCCCTCCTCCACGGAACCTTCCCCAATTTCCCATTTGTGTCCCCACAGTGACCTCCAGAGCCTTGGATCACAAACTCCTGTCTTTTTAGAGCCTCGGTTCCCCAATCTGGTGGCACAGCAAAATCATCTGCAGATTTGTTTACAAGGAAAAAAAAAAAAAGATTTCTGGAATCAAGGCTTTTTTTCATAAAAGTTTGCAGAGGACGGGGATACGGGTGAGTAGGTCGTTGGCCAGGTGAAGTCAAAACACATAGTTCTCGGGGCGCCTGGGTGGCTCAGTCAATTAAGCATCCCACTTTGGCTCGGGTCATCATCTCTGGGTTTGTGATTTCGAGTCCCACATGGGCTCTCGGCTGTCAACGCAGAGCCTGCTTTGGATCCTCTGTCCTCCTCTCCCTGCCCCTCCCCCACTCTCAAAAATAAATAAACATTAAAAAAACATAAAGCACATGGTCCTCTAGCTGGTTTTCATACACTCACTCACTGACACGTCTGCCCTCTCCGCTGGACGGTGAGTATCCCTGAGGCCACTTTGATAGACGCCTAGCACATAGGAGGGGCATGGGAAATACCCCAGATGGGAAGGAAGGAGGGCTACACACACACACACACACACACACTCACACACACGAGAGGGAACAGAGGCAAAGGCCTAGGAACTCAGCCTGGTTCACGGGGTGCCTCTGGCCGGGTCGCAGGGCCACTCTCTTCATGACTCTCCTCCATCAACCACTTAGCAGTCTGCCCAGCAGTGCCCCGAGTGATACATCTTTCTTCTCATTTCTCTTTTGTTTAAAAAATCAATACACCGTTTATGTGGGCCACAGTGTCAGATCAGAAACCTGTACTTTGGAAGCGACAATTTTTTTTTTTTTTTTTGCCATTTTTGTTTTCCATAATTGTTTCCTTGTTGTTCTCTCTTTGTCAGGAGAGACAGGCCTTTGAAAATGCCAGCTTGTCTGCTGGGCTGAGGGAAACCTGGCGAGGGTTTCTAAGGGGGGGCAGGCAAGGGAGGTTGGGACAGGGACAGGAAAAAGACACGCCAAGCTGCAAGGAATGCCTTTTTGACCACAAGATGTGGAGGGTTTATAAGTTTCTTCTCCCACCCTGGGTAGGGATCATTCCCCCTATATCAGGGATGCGAGCAATGATTTCACAGATACAGAGACCAGCTGGCTCCTACTCAGGGGCCACGGTCCAGGGACCCCCCTGTGCCTGATCCCTGATCCACACTTGGCACCCCATGCTCCCAGGCTCCAAGAACTCGGCCTTCTCTTCATAAATATAGCACTGTCCCCAGGTTTGCATCGGGGGCCTACCAAAAGCTGGGCCCTGGACATGCCAGGTTACCTCACTGGCCCCCCACAACCCATGCCCCCACATTCATATTTGGGAAACTGAGGCCAATAAATGTGCCTGAGGCCACATAGCTGGAAAAAGGCAAAGCTGGGATTTAAACTTGGCAGGGGCTGATTCCAAAAGCCCATGCCCATACTCTGCTCCCTGCTTCTTTCTGTTCTTAGTCTCAAACTGTCTACCCCAAGTTCAAGCTCACCTATTCCCATTGCCATTGGGAACCCACAGAAGGACCCCGGACCCACAACGTACGAATCTACAATTTTCTAGGTTCAGAGACCAGCTGGTACAGAGCTCCACCCTTCTCCCTGCCCCGAATACACTGCCTTTCCCTCCTCATCCAGCCCGAGTCCCTTCCCGTCTATAGTTGGCTGAGCCCGGAGACCCTTTGGTTTTATCAAATAAGTCTTTTCCTTCCCTAACACCCACTGCAGGTAACACTTAATTTCCATCAATTAGCATCCACAAGCCCAAAGATATTCTATCTCCAAGCGCAAGTAGGGCCCTCCTGACCTATGGCAGCTCCTGGTGCCAGCTGGGCAACCATCCCTGTGAGGGGCATCACGGTGCCTTAGATGCAGCCTCCGTAAACAGGCTGAGGGTCTGGGGCCAGGGATGCCTTGCTCTGAGGCCTGCACCTGCCCCTTGTATGAGGTGTGGGCTCCAGCAGTCCCCTCCTTTTTCTGACATTTGTCACAGAAGCCATGAAACCACTGTGTCATTCAATGTTGAACACCAGTCTTCCCAAGTAGAAGCAATTCCCCCTGGGGACGGGAGCCATGGCTGGTTTGCTTGTGGGTCTGTCTCCAGCACCTAGCACAGAGAGGCTCGTGGTAAATATTTATTCTTTCTCCCCTCCGAGCCTCGGTTTCCCATACATAAGGTGAGGGGAAGGAGCTGGGTGACCTCCAAGCCCCTCTCCAGCCCTGACGTGGTGTGATTCCAGGATCAACAAGCAATAAGCCCCTGCCTCTGTCCATTATTGTCATCAGCATCGAGCCCTGCTGGAAGCAGAGGAAGGGCTATAAATAAATAATAACCACATTTAAAATTCATTATTAGATCATTTTCTGAGAACAGGGCAAGAGCAGAAGTACAGAATGGGAAGAGGCAGAGAAGACGAACCCAGAAAAGGGAAGCCTGAGACGTGGCGTGATATTAACAACTGACATGTGTGCTGCACTTTACCCTCCACGATCCCAGATGAGCTCCCCAGTGCCCCATGCCGTCTATAGAGCAGGTATAGTCCCACCACAGAGCAGAGGAAATGGGGGCTCCCTTGGGTTCTCTTGGCTGAGAACATTTAGACCCCCGTTTGAGACCTTAGGAATCACACTCTGATGAGTGGCAGAGCCAGATCACGGATCCAGGTTCCTGACTCCAAATCCAGTGCTCAGGCACCAGGCCAGCCATGTTCTCGTTTCAGTGAGGAACAGCTACGTCTGCTGTAGGGGATCACAAGGTCAGGGGCCTTGGCACGCAAGCCACCGGTTGTGGACATTCTCCCAGGACAGACTGTTCCCCCAACAGCTGCTGAGCTGGCGAAACCAAAGTGGCCACCTACCCACCGCATTTACAGTAAACCCCTCCAGATTGCAGAAATGCGGCCTGAAACTGCCGGATGGGCTGAGAGTGGAGGGGGCCGTCCTGCTGGGCCCATGGGAGGGGGCCCTCAGGGGAAGGCCCTTCCTGTCTCTGGGGAATGGAACTTCCCCTTTGGACCGAGAGCAGCAGGCTCCTGGCTCCCAGCCCCACTGCTGCCCAGCCGAGCGGCCCCACAGGACACGAGGTTCCCAGGTGAGGACGGGGTTCGGGACCTGGGGGGACTGGCCAGCCGGACGATATGGCGGAGGGTGATGATTCCCAAAGTGTAGACTTTGAATCTCTGCCTTGGGCGATTAACGGTGTGGACCCCCAGGCCCAACCCCAGACCTGGGGAACCAAACTTCCCGTGGGTGCACTTGGGTATCTACTATTGCCCGGGACCCCAGGTGATGGGAGCAGCCTAAAATGGGAGCCACCAACATAAGGGCTTTGGAATCACCAAGACTCAAGCTGAGTCCTGCTTCTGTGTCTTAGATGCTGGTGACCTGGGGCAAGTCATGTAACCTCTCTCGGCCTAGACCCTCTCTGGGAATGATGGAACGTTCTAGGGGCCCTAGGAGCCCTGAAGGAGATGAAGCTCACCCAGCACTTAGTGAACTACCTGGTTCAAGATATGTCAGAGGCCGAGGTGGAATTAGAACCCAGGCCCCCCTTCACCCAGCCCAGCATTTTTCCAGCACCTGCCTTCTCTCATTCCCTCTCCGTCTGCTGAGAATAGCTCAGCTTGACTCTTTCAAGGAACGAATTTGCCTCGTAGGTGGAGCTGCGATTAGTGGTTAGTTGGTCTGATAACTAATTGCATGTTTATAAAGGAGGGCGTGGGATCAGACACCACACTGGAGACCTCATTCCTCTCAGATGCCATCTCTTTCCATCCTCTGGCGGTCCTGTGGGTAGCAGTTAACTCTGCCAAAGAGGCCCAGAGAGGTTAAGGCACTTGTCTCAGGCCATACAGCGAGGTGGCAGTTTGAAGTCTCATCGGTCTGACTCCAAGTCGGGGAAAAGGAGCTGTCGGGGCTGGAAGGAGAGGGAAGGGTTGGCGACATGGGAAAGATGTGAGGGGCAAGGCCGACGGTGGTGATGGATGGCAAGGGCAGGGCTCGGACCAGATGACCAACTCTGAGACTCAGCGGCTCCTAAGATGCATCTTCCCACTCCCCCTGCCACCTTCTGCTTCCCTAGGAAGCCTGAGTCTCACTGTGGGTCTGGACCCGCTGTCCCCATCGCCCCGACCCCCTGTTTGCTGCTCTCCACCCCTGGGCTGTACCCACCTGAGATCTCCTCTCCCTGAGCCCTATCTCCCAAAGGGGCTGGCTCCTGCTTTACTTTTCCAACCATCCTCCGTCATATCCCAACGCTCGGGGATTCCTGGATGGCAGGGATAATACAAAAATAGCGAATATTCCTTTAGCATTTCTGGTGTGCCAGGGCCTACATCATCTATCCTCCCACCAACCCTATGTGGCAAGGATTAGTATTATCCCCATTTCATGGAAGGGGAAACTCGCCAGAGAGGAGAAGCGATTTGCCTGGGGCCCTCCCCTGCGAGTGGACCCTGATTTGGACCCTGGAAGCACGGCTGTCCTTCTGATCCCGGAGACCTGTCACCACCGCCTCTGACGGTGCTCAGCCTCCTTCACCGAGCACCAGCCCCGTACCCAGTGCTGCTCAAAACACAGCCACTCATTAGCCCCCGTCAGGCTGTCTGGCTCCAAAGCCCACGTTTTAAACCACCAGGCTTAACAGCCTCCTAGCAGAACACCCGGTGAGTTTTAAGGTCTAGTGGACGTAGTAGGTGCTCAGAAAGGCTGGTTGGAATCCTGGCCACAAGGCAGCTGTGTGACCTTGATGGAGGTTCCTGCCCTCTCCAGTACCCAGTTTCCCCATCTGTAGAAGGAGACAGCTGGGGGCTTTATTGGGGCGGGAGGGGCTGTTGTAAAGACCACATTAAATGAGATAGTAGCACATAAAGTATTTGGCCCAGAGCCTGGCTAAGTGCCCAATGCATGGATTACTGAAGTTGTCAAATCTGTCATTTTGTAAAACTTCCAGGAACGGGTACTTATACAAAGATAATCGTTTTAGGTTAAATTTATATTATGTGAATGTCACCTCAATTTTTCAAAAAACTTTGGACTAGAATGTTAAGGGCGCTTCCGTCTTGAGAATCCATGCTGAGGGGCTCTGGCTGTGCCGACCAGCTCGGTTCTTCCTAGTTCCCTGGTATTTGGCAGGGCCGGCCCTTCCCACTCGCCGGGGCCTGCGGAGGGACCTGAGAACATCCCATCAGCAGAGATGGCCTGGGGTGCTGGCAGGGATACCTGCTTCAGAGCCAGACGGGCTTGGGTTTGAATCCTGGCTACAGTCCTTCCCGTGTGACCGTGAGCCAGTGTCTTGGCCTCTTTGAGCTTCAGGGTCCTTGTCGGTATGAAAATAATAGCTTTCTCCAGGCAGGGCCGCTCTGAGGATGTCAAGTGGCCCAAAGCCCGCAAATCACAGCCTTGACCTCCTATCCCTCTGACCCCTCACTCCCCTCCAGCCTCACTGGCCTCCCAGCTGGCCCTCGACACTCCAGGCTCTCTGTCCTCCCTCTAGGCCTTTGCCCCCACTTCCTTTCCTCCCAGAACATTCTTGCCCCAGCCCTTTCTGAACCTCTGGGTCCTGGCCTGAACACCACTTCTCGGAGACGCTGCCCCCATCTAGAAGACTTTCCTAATGGGAGGACTTCTTCTCCCAGAAAACCATCCACCCGCCCCTCAAGCCTGGCTACTCTGCCTGCAGGCACCCCTACGTTTCTCACAGATCGCTCTGCACTGTCTCTCTTTCCATTTACTTGAATGTTGACCTGTTTACTGCCTGCCTTCCCCTCGAAGGCCAGCTCCGTGAAGGCAGGGGCCGTATCCGTCTTACCCCAGCACCCAGCGCGGGGTCCAGTCTGGTAGCTGGGACACGCTCGGTGAACGCACGGACGAGCGGATGCATGAGTGAAGAAACACGAGGAGTCTCCGTGGTGGTAAAACTCACTCCACCTTCTCCCCCCACCCCTGCAGGAGGTAGCTGAGCCGGGCCAGTGATGAAGACCGTGAGGGATGGCGTCTTAGCATCCCTGCTGCTGCTGCTGTTCCTGTTTCTGCTTGAGGTCTCCTGGGCCCAAAGCAGCTGCACCGGGCACCCGGCCATCCCCGGCATCCCGGGCATTCCCGGGGCACCGGGCTCTCCTGGCACACCCGGGACCCCAGGGATAAAAGGAGAGAAAGGTACTGCAGGCTTTGGGGTTACTCCCATGTCATCGAGCCAGGCCCTGTCTCCTGCCCCCCCAGTCACAGCTGCCTACCTGAGAGATCGCACAAGCCCCCACAAATCCATCGGCTTGCCAAGGCCCACCCCCCACCCCGACCCGTGCAATGACTCTGCAAGGAGGGGATTCTGATTCCCATTTTACAGCCGGAAAAACTGATGCCCAGGAAGGCTACCAACTTGCCCAAGGGAGCAAATGTAAATGTTGAGGCTGAGATCAGGCCATGGCTCTCTTACCCTTAACTCCGGGTAGAGAGACGGAAAACCACTGCAGTGGCTGTCTCCCCGGGAAGTGGCTTCCCAGCTCTCAACTATTTCCTCACCCATACAATGCAGGCAGATACTTTGTGGGGTTGTCACAGGGTTCAAAGGAGACTTCCCGCCATGAGACCCCACCCCCACCCCCAGAAAATGCCGTTCATCCGTTCATTTAACCAAAACCAACCACCGTCCTCACATAACCGCGTGTAACCCACACAATCTCGCAAACTAATCATCCCCATTGTACAGAGGAGGACGCTGAGTCCCGGAGAACGTGCCTCCGTCAAGGTGCCCCGATGAATAATGGCAGGTGGGGCAGGAGGACATCCGTCTGTCCCCTGGGCCTGTGCTCTCAGCCACTATACTCCACCACTTTACTGGAAAAGAGGTTTTATCTCGTGCTGTGCCGAACCAAGGGGCAGCGGCTGCTTGGAGTGGCCGTGAGAAGGCTTCCAAGGCCCCCTGGAAGCCCACTGCGCAGGAAAGAATGCTGGGATTGATTAAAGATGTCTGCCCTGGGGGAGCGAGTGGAGAGGGATAGCCCATGTGCCAAGAATTCATCATCCCCGCCCCAGGCATTAAGCCCAAACAAGGGAGCCTGGATGAGCTGGTGAGGAGGGCAGGCCCAGCACCTTCCCTAAGGAGACACCACCCTCCACACCTCGGGCGTCAGTTCCCATTGCTGCCAGGCACATCGCAGACTCAGAAAGCTGGGCTGGAAGGAGAACCCCCACCGCCAGGGAAGCTGAGGCCCAGAGAGAAGCAGGGACATGTCAGAAGTTACACGGCCAGGCTCCCTGCCTCCCAGCCCGGGACTCCTTCCGTGGTTCTCTGGCCCATCATTTCTCCCGTCTCTCCTTTTCCAGGGCTGCCAGGGCTGGCTGGAGACCATGGCGAGTTTGGGGAGAAGGGAGACCCAGGGATTCCTGGGAATCCAGGAAAAGTAGGCCCCAAGGGCCCCGTTGGCCCCAAAGGTGCCCCAGGGCCCCCCGGAGCCCGCGGCCCCAAGGGTGAATCAGGAGACTACAAGGCCACACAGAAAATCGCCTTCTCTGCCAAGAGGACCATCAACAGTGCCCTTCGGCGGGACCAGGCCATCCGCTTCGACCAGGTGATCACCAACCTGAACAACAACTATGAATCTCGAAGTGGCAAGTTCACCTGCAGGGTGCCCGGCATTTACTACTTCACCTACCATGCCAGCTCGCGAGGAAACCTCTGCGTGAACCTCATGCGGGGCCGGGAGCAAATGCAGAAGGTGGTTACCTTCTGCGACTACGTCCACAACACCTTCCAGGTCACCACGGGCAGCATGGTCCTCAAGCTGAAGCAGGGGGAGAACGTCTTCCTGCAGGCCACTGACAAGAACTCCCTGGTGGGCATAGAAGGTGCCAACAGCATCTTCTCTGGGTTCCTGCTCTTCCCAGATGTGGAGGCATGAGCTGTGGGGCTGACTGCCTCCCTCCCCAACCCCGCCCCCACCAGCAATGCTCACGTTATCCCCACCACTCCCCCACCCAGCCAAAACACACGGAAGGGCTCCATGGATGTTCCTGAAAGAATGAGTAAATAAAATTTTCAAAGGCCAAGGAAGTGGTCTAATTCAACTCTGCGTCCCAGCAGCTGGCACATAGTAGGTGCCCAGAAATGCTGCTTAAATGCTGGTTGGACGACTGAACAACCAATAATGAACGAATGAATGAATGAATGACCTCTGAAAACAGAAACTGTATCTGATTGGAGGTGACTGGAGAGCCAGACTCTGTGCCCAGCTCTGTGACAGCCACATAGTGGGAGACGGGGAGGGAACACCAGCTAGGGAGCAACTTCTATGCTCCAAGCACTGGGCTAGACCTTTTCACTCTCTCATGAATCCTCACCCTCATCCCGGGAGACAGGTTGCATTGCACCCAGTTTACGGAGGAGAAAACTGAGCACCGGAGGGATGAAGGGACCGTCCTCAATCGCACAAGCAGACCTGGCTCTGTCCACTGATGACCCGAGACCTCTTTCGAGGCAACGTATCGAGTCAGCCACTATAAGCTTCCTGCTTACAACGTCACATACCTCGCCCCTGCCAAGGGATCCAGGGGTCTTCCCCCAATGTCTTAACTCACCGTGAAACCAAGGCCCTTCCCTCTTGATCCTCCCCACATGCACCCCCCCCCCAAAACCTTCCCAGCCTGGCATGAGTCAGCCATCCCGTTAGAACCAACGCCCTAACTTTCAATAACCCGCTCAGTAACCTTCAGCGGGTCTCCACTGCCAACCGGATATAGTCCCAGCCCCTGAGCCTGGCCTTCGAGGCTCTCCACGGACTGGCTTTCCAGTCTCATTCCCTCTCCTGGACAATCTGACTCCTGACCCCTGGGCCCTCTGTCTCCCAGGAAAGTCCCGTGTCGTCCCACCTCAGTGCCCTTACACTCCACGGTTCCATTCTCCTCTGCCTATCTTACCGTCCTCCACAGTCTCACTCAAGCCACATCATCTCCCTGAAGCCGGGCCATCCCTGCCCTCACTCTTATCTCTCCTCTGACCTCACCCAACCCCATTCCTTATGTGTGCAGGTCTGAGCACATACGGCCTGTGTCTGGTTTTCACGCGTGCCCACGCCTTCTGCCCAGCTAGGCGGTAGGCTCCTCACCCTGTCCACCTCTCAACCTCACAGAGCCCGATGTGCACAGCGGCCACTCTATAAATAAACGGTGCCTCATTGGCCAAGTACACGGGCAGGGGCCGCTCCAGAGTTCCAACCCCCACCTGCTCGCTGCAGCCCCTCCTACTAGCCCTAATCCACCAAGACCAATCCTGACCTGGGGTAGGAGGGATTTAAGGCACTCTGGCCTATCACACAGGGTCATGGCAACCAGCCGGCTCGGAGGCTGGCCTGTTTCTCAGGACTCCGATCACTGGGTGCAGCTCCAGCCCATCTCCTGGGCCTCAGGCTTGGCCTTGATGACTCGTTCCAACCCCAGACTCTCCAACAGGGACCAGGAGCCTCTACTCCAGGGCCTGGGCCTTCTTTCTGCTGTTCAATCCTTTCAGTACAAACCATCATCTTGGCCTCTGACTTGACTCTAATAACCACACCGCAGCCGAGTAACCGTGCCCTGCTGCGTCGCGTACATCAATTCATCCAGTTTCCGCCGCAAACCCTAGGAGGTACAAAGTATTATCCCCATTTCACAGGTGGGAATTTCACAGAGAGAGCAAGTGACTTGCTCAGGGTCAGTAGCTGCAGGTACACAGCCGGGACTGGAGTCTGCTTCTGTTTGTCTCAAAGCTCCTGCTGGACCTGTAGACACCCCGCCTCCTTGACGACCCGCAGCTGTTGGGATCCCCTTCATGGAGTGAAGCCTCCTCCGCAGTCCCCCATGGCCCTCGCCCAAACCCATCAGACCTTAGGGATTCTCGAACCTTGGCAGTTGGCTCTGTCTGTACGGCCCTTGCTTCACCCCACGGGCGGACGACCCAGGCAAAGCCGGCCATGGCCAAGAAATAAGCGTCTGTCTCCAGTGGTGCCTCAAGCCAGCTGGCCCTCCTGCAGCACCTACTCTCCTCTGACTCCTGACCCTGCCGCCTTTCCCCCACCAGAGCCACCCCCTCCCCAGGCAGGACCCTTTTAACAGGGGCCCCTTTTGTGCCCTCCTGCTCCCAGATCTGCCAGAAATCCAGGGCTCCTGCAAGTCCAGCCGAGGACATGTTAGCCAGCCATACCTTACTTCACCCAAACGTGAGCCACAATGCTCTGAGCCGGCCAAGAGGAAAGGGGGAGGGGGTAACGGGCAAAGAAGAAGGAAGGTGGGGGCTTTGCGAGCAACAGTAATCACCACCCACGCGGCACACTCACGTCAACTCTTGTAACCTTTACAATTATGTTCCCCTTTCACAGATAAGAACACTGACACACACAGCAGGTAAGTGACTTTCCCCACATGGCACAGCTAGTAAGTGATAGAACCAGGATTCAACGCAGGGCAATTCAGCCCCAGAGGCCACAGTCTCGGTCGCTGCTCTGCCGCAGCAGGTGGGAAGCATCCTGGCGGGTTGTGTAGAATAGCAGGAGAGCCAGCTCTTGAATCGGACAGACGCAAGTTCAAGTCCCGCCTGGGCTTACAGCTAGGTGACCCCGCCAAGTGATTGCCCCAGTTTCCTATTTTACGCTCTTACAAACAAACAATGTAGCCGAGAGCATCCTCACACGCATCCTTGATTCTTTTCTCAGATTAAATTCCTAGAAGTGGACTCCCTAAGGGCAAGGCTGTGCAAACTTTGAAAGCTTTGAAATGTGTTTCCAAATGGAGGGAGGGGCAGGCAGTTAAAGCTGAACATACCAGGCCGGCTTCAGGCCTGCTGCCACCAGGGGGGAGCAGACACCGAGAGAGGGGCAGCCTGGAAGAGGACAGGCGCACCCCGCTCTCAGCCTGGGCTATGGGTTTCCAAGGTGGGGCAGAAGGTCGGCTTTGAAGACCCGCGTCCTCAAAGTGGTTCCAGCATCAGCGTCAGCTGGGGGCTTGTGAGACATGCAGATTCCCGAGCCCCAAGCCGGCTGACTCGGAAACTCCGGGGATGAGGCTTGCAGTCTGTGTTTCCACAGCCCTCCGGGTGATCTTGATGGCGCTAAAGCGTGAGAATTACTGCTGTAGACCAGGGGTGGCCAAACTTTTTCTGTAAAGAGTCGCACAGGCACTATCCCAAGCTTTGTGGGCCATATAGTCTCTGTTGCAACTACTCAGCCCTGCTTCTGCCTGGAAACGGCCACAGATAATATATAAACAAATGAGGGCGGCTACGTTCCAATAAATCGTTACAGACACTGGCATTAGAATTTTACATTATTTTCACATGTCACAATCTTCTGATTTCTCTTCATCCGTTTAGAGATGCAAAAGCCATTCTTCGGTAGCAAATTGCACACAGTCTGTGGGCTAGATTTGCCAACCTGCTCTAGACCCAGGTATGGTTCTAGGCTTAGAAGAAGAGGAACAGAAACTCGAACCCACAACTCCCTGACTCCCAAGCCGGGGCACCTTCCGTGAGGCTAGTCTGCAGAATTCCAGCCTTGCGACATTGACAGAAAAACTCTCTGGGTCTTCTTGCCCTTGCCTGTAAAATGTGCACTGCAAACCCCTGTTCTCCGGCGAATTACTTAACCTTTCTGGGTACAGTTTCCTCATCTGTAACATGGGGGCGATCATCACATCCACCCCAAAAAGCTGATAAGGGTTGAAATGGGATTCTATGTGCAAAGCCCACGGCACACAGGAAGTCCTGCACAAGTATTAGCTCTTGGTGGGTTGTGATGGGAACTGAGGTGCTGGAAGGGGCAGGGTTTCCTCAAACTTTAATGCGCGCCTGGAGGCGGTAAAACGCGTATTCTAATTCGGGACTCCCGGGAGCACTCTGGAAGTTGCCAGGGCTCGGAACCCTGGTTCAGCTTGCTGATAGCCACGAACTGGAATTCTTTCACACGTGGCCAAGCACTTGGCGATTAACCTCTTACGGTTATTGCTGCCACTGTGGTCGTGGTGATTATGTTCTGATGGCGATGGTGAGCGAGTTCACAGGCAGACAAAGGAAAGGACAAAGGGCGGGCAGTCGGCTTCCTGCCACCGAGCGCTGCGGGCCTCGCCCCGTTTCTCCTCCACATCCTCGCCCCTCTGGTCTCCTGCTGGCAACAGGGCACCAGGTGCCCTGCCTTAAACCACCCCTCACCCAACGCACACACAAACACGTGCCCTCCTTACAGAGCAAGCTGCAAGCTGCGTTTATTTTTGCACGTAGCCGGGAGGCGTTCTCAGAGACAACCCTGTTGGCCAGATGCAAGAGAAAAGGGGGGTGTTTGTTCAAGAAATCCGGCAGGGCCCACCCACAGAGGGACACCCGCAGCGAGGGGACCCGGTAGAGCTGGAAGCATCCCGGATGGCTAGTCAAGAGCTCCCACTTCTGGGCTGGCCTCAGAACCTGACTTACTGTGCGACCTCAGACGAGTTGCTACCCCTCTCTGAGGCTCAGACTTCCCCACAGAAAGAGGAGGTTGAACTAGATCAGCGGCATGAGGCTCGCTTGGGACAACACAGCTTCTCAGGCCCCCCACCCCAAACCTATTGATCAGAAACCTAGGGGAGCTCGTGATACCCTTAGGAAAAGGGGGAAGAGCTCTGACAGGGTCACGCCCAGGGAGGAAGCTGGGGCCACGTCCCCCAACACACCTCACTTATCCGACAGCCCCACCTACGCAGAACACAGCGAGGACACAGGAGGGAACAGAGGAGGCCAGACAGGGACATGTCACAGCCCAGAGAGCCCAGGAGATTCATGTTTATCGGATGGATGAATGAAAAGCATGGGCGTATGGATTCATTAATTGATTGATGAATCTTTCTTACTCCAGAGCATACAGGACTCGAAGACCGATATACATAATATATGTTCAGTAAATAGTTCAGTGGAAGGAAGAAAGGCAAAATGGGAGGAATGTCAAAATTTTGTCCTGCCTGGAAGGAGAGGCCATGCAATAATGTTTCGTGGGCCCTTGGCGCAATTTGGATGGGAAGGCTTGGCATCTCCAGGGGAAGCAAAGGCAGGCAGGGAGAAAAGTAACCGAGGCCATGAACGGGCCCATTAAATTCTCACAACGACCCCCACCCCGACATGGGTGCCGTTGCCCCCATTCAGAGACAAGGAGACTACGGCTTATTCCCCAACCCCGAGGCAGCAAACTGAGGCTTGAGAAACCTCCAGAGGGATGCACCTGCCGCAGGCACGCAGGTCTGTATGGAACACAGTTTCCTGAGAGCCTCCTTCCTCGCTTCCGTTCTTGACCTTCCTGCCTCCCCCACCTTGTGTCCCCGCTGTCTGTCCCAGAGTCTCCTCCTCTGTGCCATCCTGTCATGTGTTGACCCCTGTGAGCTCTCACAGCATCTGGGGAGCAGGAGGGACCTAAACAGGCTGACGGCAGAATGAGGGCAGAAGAACCAAAGCACCTGCCGTGTGCCGGGCCCCGGGCCCTGTGCTCTGTGCACCTTCCCTCACTGGCTTCTCACGGGGGCCCCACCAGGTTCAAACCCAGCCTTGCTGATGGACCTTGGGCACGGAAGTTACCCGAGCTCCGAGTTGTTGCTTCCTCAGCTGTAAAATGGGGCCGGATTAGCTAATATTGGTGCGAGCACTAATGAGCCAACGTTTGTAAAGTGCCTACCTGGCACATAGTAGGCACACAGCCAAGAGCGGCTGTGACAAAGAACCACGTGCCACACCTAATACATAGTAGGTCCTCAACAAACGTTAGCACGGTCACCTGTAAAGTGAGACTGGTGGTTTTTGTGAGGCTCCTGTGGGTGAGCTGCAAGAAACAAAAAGCTCCGCAAACGGGAAGGTTCTGAGTCGGCCGGTGGCTAGGGAGTGTGGGCTGCACCGGCCATGGTGCAGGCCTGTCTGTGGCCTCTAGTTCCTGAGTCAGCACCTCTGGGGCTACTCTCCCTACAGGCCCGGGTGTCCCTGAGAGAAACAGCTGCGCCCTTGTTAAAAAGGAGTCTGCACACGTTGTTAGGAACACGGCCGCTAATGTGACTAAAGACAGTACATAAATGTCAGCTCCGCCGGGACCCACCCTGGCTGGTTTCCCGGGGAAGGAGACCTGAAAAATAGGTCTTCGTTCCTAAGTCCGTCATGGCTTAAGCCGTGGACAGCTCGTACACAGCGGTTTGTAGGGAGAGGAGCTGGTGCAGAGCCTGTGAGGAGCAGCGAGCAGGGCGGTCTGCCTCCAGCCAGGAGATAATAGCGTGAGTTGGAGTCACCTCTGCCCTGAGAGCCTAGGTCCTCATCGCTCAAATGGGGACAATTAAAAAGATAAAAGAAATTAAGAAGATAAAAATCACAGTTATAAGGTACCCAGGGTAGTGCCTGGCACAAAGGAAGGGCTCACTGCGAATCAGGAAAACAAAAACACGGACGCTGGGAAACGAAGCTGCACGCTTTGTATGCAGAGGTGCTCAGTGCATATCCGTTTAATTGGATCCAAACTAGTAAGGACTTTGAGATCCTCATGAAATGATATTAAAAACAGGTCATGGGAGGGAGGGGGCTCCTGGGTGGCTCAGATGGTCGAGCATCGGACTCTTGATTTAGGCTCAGGTCATGATCTCATGGTTTGTGAGATTGAGCCCTCAGTTGGGCTCTGTGCTGACAGCATGGAGCCTGCTTGGGATTCTCTCTCTCCCTCTCTCTGTTCCTCCCCTGCTCATGCTCTCTATCTTTCTCTCTCAAAATAAATAAATAAACTTAAAAAAAACAGGTAATGGGGGCAGATAAGGTTCAGAAGCACTGGTCCCAGAGTCATTGACATGCTGTGTGACCTCTGGTAAGTGACTCTACCCTCTGGGACTCGGCTTCCTCATCTGTAAAATGGGGGGCTTATCCCTGGCCTGCTGGACTCTTTTGGAGCACTGTGATTAAGCCAAAGACTGGCCTGCCACGTCCTTCCTGGCCCTGATGAACAGGGCATAGAGCGTGCTTGGATTTTGGTGCTCCCCAGGTCTGGGTTTGAATCCTGACCCCCTTCCATGGGCCACGGGACTATGAGCCAGTCCCCTCACATCTCTGGGCCTCCATATTTGCATCAGCAGGACTGGGCATTTAGATATTGCCAGGCCCCCAGAGACAGCCTGGTGTAGAAAAAGAGCACTGGACTGGCAGTCAGAGACCTGGGTTCAAGTTCTGACCTGGGCATCTACTTGGCATGTGGCTTTGTGAACCACCCTTCCCCTCTCGAGCCCCAGTTACCCTATCTGCAACACAAGGAGGCTAGCCCAGATGATCTCTAGGTCACCTGAGCTCGGGCACATCAAATTTCTTCCAGGACGTGAAATTATGGTTGGGATCGGGCTATGGGGAAAAGGCAGTTTAATGATTAACAAAAGGGCAGAAATCTGTGGCAGGAGAAGCCCCTGGATGTGTTTGGAGTTCCCCCAGCAGCGCTGAAAGATACACCCAGAGCAAGGAGTGAGCTCCCTGTGGTACAAGCCCAAGTTCCAGATAAAGGAGGAAAAAAGCTCCAGATGAAAGAAGAAACCTGTATCCCAGACCCAGGAATGGTGGGATGAGGGGAGGGGAGGGGAGTGAAGATTCCATTCACAAACTGCTTCTTAATTTCAGAAGAGACAGCTAGCATTGTCTGGCTCCTCCTTTGTTCCAGGCTCTGTTTTCAACACTTTCTATATCTTTGCTTATTTCATTCCCATGCGGCACTTACTGGTATTGTGTCCATTTCGCAGCTACGGAAACTGAGGTAGAGGGAGGCTATGTAACTTGGCCAAGACCTCATAGCTACTACATGGCAGAGCTGCGACATGGACTAAAACAGTGTGGCCCCTGAGCTGCTCTCCAGAAGTATTGATGGTGAATCATTTAATGAGCACCTACTGTGTAACAGGCTGTAAATATTCATCGTCATAGAATGATCTCTAGTCATTGTAATTGTAAGAGCTTCCTTACGAAGATGGCGTTCCGTTAATCAAATTTTGCAGACGAGGAAATGAAGGCCGAGAGCGATGAAGTGTCTGCCCCTCATCAACAAGCTGGAATGTGGCTGAACCGGGATTCTGACCCAGATCTGTTTGTGTCCAGGGCCTGTGCCCCTTCTACGCCACCAGGCTGGACAAGACGCCTCCCCAGAAAGCCTGAGGGGGTGCTAAAGCAGGTATCAGGAGAGACACAGCCATGGCTGTGTAGAATGTGATGAACGCCCTTCAAGCCTTACCCCAGGGCCAGAGAGGAGGGGCCCAGGGCACAGCCAGGTGATGGGGAGACCCCCACAAAGGAAGTTGGGAACTTTGAAGAGCTGCTGTGAGGTTCACACAGCATCAGAGTCATGATGCCAGGTGTCTTCATTGAGTGCCTGCTGTGTCCTGGGATCACACTACATTCTTTGTGTTTGTTGTCACTGAGTTCTTATCTGTGATGTATTATCATCCCCATTTTATGGGTAAGAAAACTGAGGTGTAGGTGGAGTCATTAGTCCAGGGGCACACCCTCAGCAGAAAGCAAACTCAGGTCCCTGTGTCACAAAGCCAGTGTGTTTCAACAGGGCAAATCTTCCCTCCCAAGTTCAAGTGTTCATCAAAAGCGCAAAGAATCTGGGGCATGGCCAGTATCCAACAATGTGGGAGCCCATCCTGCCCCCTTCTGGCTCTCTCCCAGGGCCGTCAAAGGGTTAACTTCCCTACAGCCCCTCATCATCCCTGTCAGACCTGTCCTCTCCCCCTGCATTATGAGGACCAGACCAGCTCCTTGCTCCCGGCAGCTGATGGGTTCTCTGCTCAGTGGTTCGCGCTCCAGATATTAAATTACTCATAAAATATTTGGCCTGTCCCCAAAGTGGCTGCTGCCTCCTCCCTACGCCTGCCACTCACCCCCCCCCCACCCGACCAGGTCAAGTTCTTCAGTGTGGGGAGGAGGCTCAGAATATGAACCGAACGTCACGCAGAATCAGTCTATGCTGGGAAATTGGGGAGCCCGGGAGGGAGGAGGCTCTGGCAGGGCTGGGAATTTTCAGGGGCTGGAATCCTGTCTGTGACCCTCATTCTGGGTTCCCCAGGCCTGGCCTGAACAGGCCGCTCCCCCAAATCCTCATACTGAAGGGTATGAAGACCCCAAACTCCTGACCACCCCAAGTCCCTCAAGGCAAGGCCAAGGGTGACCTAGAATAGGTTCCCATTGTCTGAGGGGCAAGTGGTCTCGCCTCTTCTCCTCCCTCCCCCACTCGGTTGTCATGGCAACCACCGTGGGGGGTGGGAGGCTGGACCGCTCATCTCCTGGCCAGGCTACCCAGCATGCTCTGCTTTCACCCAGTTTTCTCCCTCGCTGCCCTTCGGCAGGCAGGGGGGTGGGTCAATCCTGCCCTGTCACCAGCCTACGGAGGGTTCACATCCCAGGGTCACCACCTCCAGTCCTCTGCCTTTAGGCGGGAGGTTTTCCTGCACAGCCCTCAGGAATGGGACTTTTATGAATGTGGTTTGACAGAGAATGATTTGGGGGGTCTCTTTCGAGCCCCCTGGAGTTAATGAAGTCAGTTAAGCCCTGGGATTAGAAGGTCGGGGTCATGGGTACAGCCCATGTTTGCAAAGTAACACCCCACCCCACCCCTAGCTCCCACCAGCTGTTTCAGAAATGCCTGATGCTGGTTGTCTAGGGAACTGGCGAAGGGGTGTGGATGGGGCCTGGCAACCCCATCCCAAGTACCACAGTCATAGTCCTGTAGAGCACACACCCTGCGGCCTGGCCATTGGGAGCCTCACCTCTTTCTTCCTGTCCAGCAGAAGACATATTTTCGTAATAGTAGCACCTGTATCAGCAAGTTCTCATCACCCCGGCTTAGGGTTTCATAAATTCGACACCCAAATAAAATTGGGCTTTGGCCTGTATCACAGCTCCTCGTTTCGGGGTACACCGCCACCAGGTGGCAGTAGTCACTGCCGAGGTGTAAGGTTTCCCTGGGATTCCAGAAGGTGATTTTCCAGTTTATATTCCTCCACCGCAACCTATAAAATATAATGCTGTTGCTTTTTTTTTTTTTTAACCTTTATATTAAGGCTACAGGATTTTATAAGTAGCCGAAGTGAAGCAGACTTTAAACAAACTACATTTTGGCATTTAACAGCAGAGAGCACAGACTCAGGAACCAGACTGCCTGACTTCCAACCCTGGCTCAGCCACTTGCTAGCTGTGTGCTTGGGCAAGTTGCTTACTCTCTCTGTGCCTCAGCGTCTTTCTCTGCAAAATGCAGATGATAAAAAGTATCTCCCTCATAGGGTTGTTGTGAGGAGTTAACAAGTTAATGCACGAAGCGCTTAGAACAGTGCCTGGCACCGCATTAAACTCTTAAAAAACGTTGGCTGTTAATATTTAAAGATGATGCATGAGAGCAAAGTTTCAAAAATAATTTGTATTCTGAGATTCATAGGCATATCGTTCTCTATTCGGTCTTTTATCTGGTGATTTGTTGCAGGGCGGCACTCCCAGGCGTCCACACTCTGCCTGGATCCTGCCTCCAGCTGGCTCAGCCCCACATTCAAGACCATAGCCTAATGCTTTCGCCTCCTAAGTGTCTGTGAGACCCGGCCTGTCCACTCCAGACTCACTGACACCCTAATCTCACTCCCGAACCTCTGCCACCACCCCCCTGCCTCTCGCCCTGCTCCGTGCAGAACCCTACCTCCTCACTGTGGCCACAGTGATTTTTCTAAAATAAAAGTACTCCCCTGCTCAAATACCCTGCATGGCTCCCCAGCACCTCAAGAATGTAGCTAAGTCTCGTTCTACTCCCCTTCCCATTCCAGCCTCATCTGCCTCCCTTTGCTGTGCTCCTGTTCCAGCAGCCTCCTTGCAGTCTCCCAAAGCCTCAGGCTCTCTCCAGCTCTGCAGCCTATGCGGGCGCGGCTCCCTCTTTCCCCATCTTTTCTCTCTCTCCCCTGCTCGCTCAACTTCAAGACCGGGCTCCTCTCTCTGCTTCTCTGGGCAGTCTTTCCTGATCCCTCTGCAGCCTCCAGACAGGGTGAAGACCCTTCTTTGCCTGTCCTGACCTGTCTGCCTGCCAGAAAGGGCCCGTCTTAGTCCATCTGTGCCCTCGGACATGCCCTGCACACAGCAGGCCCTCCGTGAAGCTCAGGGGAACAAGCCCAGGATGGCCAACCCATCCTATTCAACCTAAAATGTCCTCTTTCCCATTCTCTCTGTCCTAGTACCTTCCGTTCATCCCCCCGGGCCTGGCTGAACGTTACCTCCCGGAGCCTTTTGGTAACCCTGGTCCACAATTTTATCCCCACGTGGAATATTTTACTCCCTCCTCCAGCAGGCAGAGGCAAGAGGCATGAACTCAACACCTATAACTCCACAGCTGAACCCCCAGGCCCTAGAAGACTGCCCGGCACACACTTGGGGCTCAGGAAACTTATGTCAAACAAACGACCAGACAAATGACAGAATTATAGTCTAGACCAATGATTTTCAACTGAGGTGATTTTGCCCCCCCCCCCCAGGGGCCATTTGGCAATGTCTGGAGACACTTTTGTCACAGCAGTTGGGGGCGGCGGGTGCTGCTGAGATCTAGTGAGGAGAGGCCAAGGATATGGTTAGTCCTCCCACAATGCACAGGACGGCCCCCACAACAAGGCATTATCTGCCCCAAAGCGTCAGTAGTGTTGAGACCGAGAAACTCTAGTCTGGAGCCTGTTACATTCCAATCTGTCCCCCTTGCACACGGAGGGCCCTTGAGGGGGAATCTGATCTTATTTTCTCTGTTTCCTCAGCATCCACCAGAAAGTAGGGGCTCAACAACTTTCTTAAATAAAAATTTTAAATACGTTCTCTCCTCAGTGAGATACTTCCTGTCCCTTTCCTCTCTCCAGCTGCCACCTCTCGCGTGGAGCCTGGTCTCAAACGCGGTGGTCAGATGCCCCTTTCTGGGGCCCCTCCCTGGTCTCCAGGCTTCAGCTTCCCAAGTGCCTCCCGCCTCTGCTGGCCCCAGTCTTTCTTTTCTGAGGTTCCCCTGATCCCCACACCCAGGAGGAATGAGCCTGCGGAAAAGGGAGAGCCCATTTCCGTGACAGAAGGGAGCTTTGCTGGGTGCTGGGGGTCCTGGGAGCAAGAACCGATAGGGCACTGGCTTGCTGCGTGACTTGGCTAAGTCCTAACCGCTCCGGGCCTCAAACTCTCAGCGAGGGGACGAGAGGGGACGCGGGCCCTCTCTGGACCTGCCCTAGGCAACTCCGTACTCCCTGCGTGGGAGAGTGCTTTCCGCTAACCGCGGGGTGTAGCCCAGGACTTCTGGTCCTTCCCAGAGCCTGGGTGCTCCGGCGCACATGGGGTGCCGCCGCCGTCTCCAAGGGCGCCGCTGTCAGCTGTGACCCCTGCGCCCCGAGAGGCAGTCAAACAAGCGGCCTTTGTGGTCCGGGCGCGGGCGGTCGCAGGGAGCCGCACAAAGGGTGGGAAGAAAGACGCCAATCCTCTTAAGGCCGGCGCTGCGCTTTCCCACTGCGGCCCATCTGCTCCCGGGGAGCCGGGCAGAGCCTGCCGGCCCCACGGCAGAAAGCAAGCAAAAGCTGCCCAGGAATGAAAGACGGGCCTGGGCGGCCCAGATCCCCACGGCAAACACAGGCCTGGCCGGGGGCCTGGGAGGGGGCAGGGCCGAGCTGAGAGGAGAACGTGCTTAAAAGCACCGCCCCAGGAGGGGGACCCCGGGCTAATCCCCGCCTGCCCTGTGCCTTCCCTTCCCACACCCGCGCACCGCGCTGCGGCCAGGGCCAGGGGTGGGGGGAGGGGCTGCGATCCGAGGTCCTCCCTCCCGTGCCAGGCTCCCAGTGGGGGCCTTTAAATGCATCCCTCACGTTTTCCTTGCAGCACCCTGGCCTCAGCAAGGCTGCGCTTGCCCCACGTCACCCGGCTGCTACGCGCCGCGCCGGAGCTGCGATCTCAGCTCGGGGCTGATTCTAAATTCGCTGCAATTATACGGGCTCTCCAACAGGGGCTCAGCCAGAGCTCTCCAACCACCTCCGGTTCTCACGGCAACCCTTAGACAGACGGGGAAACTGAGGCCCAGGGGAGGAAGGTGATTTGCCCAGCGTCAACAGACCTGATGCAGTCCTGGCTCTGCCCTGCCCTCTGGTCTCAGCCCCCATAACTCCATGTGCAACCTTGGGCAGGTTGGCATCCATGAGCCTTACCCATAAAGCGGGGATAGGGTTAACCGCCTCATAGGGCTGTTCCGAGCCTTAAATTAATTAAACTGTTAGTTAGTCACTTAGGATAGTGTCTGGTTCACGTTTAAGTGTCCCACGGTGTTAGCTATTATTGGTTGTGGAACTGTTCGCAACAGTTTTGAGGAATGGACAGCTGTTATCATTTGCCCCGTTTTGTTGATGAAGCAGTTGAGCTTCAGAGGGGGAGGGGGATGAACTTGAGGGTAGAAACAAAACCCGGACCCGAGGTCACCTCTCTGGCTGCTTGTGCAGAACCCCTGTAGTCCCAGAGTTGGGGTGGTGCTGGGGGGAGCCCCGGCTCCAGACTCGGCCCGGCCCTGCTGTCTCTGGCTTACATCCTCAGGCTGGTCGCTGCACTCAGCCAGCCTGGCTCTCCTCAAACGGGAAGTGGGAACCTGCGGAGAGGGTCGGTCTGAGGGCTCGGTGAGACGGTGTCCTCAAGACTTTAGTTCCAGGCCTGGCACACAGTAGGTGCTCAATACTGGCAGCCGCTGTGGGTATTAAACGGCCCAGAGCAGGATGGATCCCAGGATGGGAAGAAAAGAAAACGAGCTTCTGCCTGTTGATGGCTGGCCCCAAACATTCATCTTTCCCACGGTTGGGATTTGTCTGCGGCAGTGAGGGCAGAGCCGGGCGAGGGGGAAGGAGGCAGCCGCTGAGGCCCAGACTGAATCCCTTCCAGGGAGGAGCCTGTGGACCAGATGCCCCCACGTCCCACTTCCCACCCGGGTGAGGCCCTGAGCCCATAAGCAGTGGACTCCAGGATATCAGAAGCCAGATGCTATCCTCTACACAAACGCACACCCCCAGCCCCACTCTGACCGTTTTACAGATGCTAAAACTGAGGCTCAGGGAAGGGGCCATGCCTCTTGGAAGATCACGCAGCTCCTGAGCGCAGCCCAGGCCTCCAGCCAGCCTCTCCCCTCCCAGAGGGGATCTGGCTCTGGATCCGCAAGCCTCCCTCCATGCCTTGCCCGCTGGGGAGCCACCCGGGGCTCCGGTTGAAACTGGCTGAGTACGCTGTCCCAGCCTGTCCACTCTCCAGCTCCAGAAATGGGCTCCCTGGTTCTCTCCTCTCTCTCTCTCCTCTCTGCCTCCCCTCCTGCTTTCTTTCCTACCATTTTTTTAAATTTTTTTACGTTTATTTATTTTTGAGAGAGAGAGAGAGAGAGAGAGAGAGAGAGAGAGACAGAGCACAAGTGGGGGAGGGGCAGAGAGAGAAGGAGACACAGAATCCAAAGCAGGCTCCGGGCTCTGAGCTGTCAGCACAGAGCCTGACGTGGGGCTCGAACTCACGGACTGTGAGGTCATGACCTGAGCCGAAGTCAGACGCTCAACCGAGTCAGCCACCCAAGCGCCCCTTCTTTCCTACCATTTTGTGGCTTGCTTTCCACTTCTCTTTCTCCTCTCGCACACCGTCTCTCCTGGCTCTCACGCTGTTGTCCTCTCTCTTTCTCGCCCTGCCCCACGCCTACCCATGGCACACTTTCCCCAGGGAACCTGGCTGTGTGTCGCTTTCCCTGCACCAGGGGCTCTCCTGAGAGCTCCCCAGACTGGTCGTGTCCCTCTGGGTCATGGTTTGAGGCCAGTTCCAGCCTGCCACCAGCCCCAGGCAGCTCTTTGCTCTTCTCATAGGCTCTCTTCCTCTGAGCACCCAGCTGGAGTGCATGGCCTCGCAAACATTTTGTCCCCAACAACTGGGGCCACTGAGTCATTTGAGACGTTGGATAAGAGCTCTATTCACCCTTGGCAATGGTTCTTCCTCCAAATCCTGGTGTCTCTTCCAGCCCTCTCTGGACAAACCTCCCATGCCCTGTGCCCCCAGGAATGCCCATCTCACTCACCCAACCTGACCTCCTGCCCAAAGCTCTCAGACTTCCCCTTCCCAGAGTACGGTGTGCCTTTGGGTCCTCACTCTGATTCACCCCAAGATGTCACCAGCTGACCATAGCATTCTCCGTTAACCTTGGCCTTGGGGTCACAGGAATAAGGGAGACTAAGAATTAAGCAACCGAGGTTCAAATCCCGCCTCTATCCCATACCTGGTTAAGGGGATTAGACAAGATACTTAAGTCTCCTGGCCTCATTGTTCCTCCTCAGTAAGCTGGGGATAATTGCTGATTTGTAGCTGAAATTTAAGGAGCAGATATTACAAAAGAAGCTGGGGCTAAGGGGACACTTCGCTGACTCCACGGATTTGCTAATTTACATACAACAGAGTGTCTGCTTAGCATGAACCCTTTATACTTATGGAGAAACTGAGGCTGGGAGAAGGAAGGCCACCTGCCAAGGGTCCAACAGCGAGCAACAGCAGTGCCCAGACTTGAATCCTGGCCTGGCTCTTAGCAGTTACTCAGTGCAGACTATCAAAGACAGCCAATTCCAGAAGGGAGATCAAAGGCCTACTTCTTTATTCACAAAGAGAAATCCTCATTAAAACATGGCCAACGGCTGAGGCAGCCAGGGAGACGGGCCACGTATGCACAAAAAGAGAATTAATGATCCCAGGCAGCCCGTGCTGAGCGGCAAGGGAGCCATTCAGAGAGTCTGAGCCGCGGAGAGCCAGGGTCAGGGTGGGGGTGGTCTGGGAGGGCTTCCTGCAGGAGGAAAAGACTCAGGCCAGCCTCATGGGGAAAACAGGATGTATGAGAAGAGGTGACTAGAGCCACCATTTATTGAACACCTACTGTGTTCTAAGCACCGAAAGGATGTGGAGCCTATCCACATTTGCAGAGGAAAGCACTGAGAGCTGAGAGATTAGTCTGAGTGACATCATTGGGCAAGCCAGGGCCAGACTTTAAAACAGGTCTGGGGTCCCCCACACTTTTGAGCTGTCACCACTAGACTGTGCTACCCGTGTAGGCATGGTGGGTGCATCTAAGGATGAGAAGGGGATGGGAACATGGCCTGTCACCACAGCAATTTGTCAACGCAAAATGCCTGGGAAGGGCCTGGCTGGAATGGCAGGTTGGTGCCAGGCTGAGAAAATGTTCTCCGAGAATGCCAGGTGGGGGATTTGTGCATTCACCCGTTCTTTGATTTGACCACATGTTTCATGAACATCTAGTATGCAACGGACACTGTTCCAGATCCTAGGGACACAGCAGTGACAAAAACAGATGATGCCTGGCCTCACGGAGCTGACCCCTTGGAGAGAAGCATGGAGAATGAACACACAAGTAAAATCACTTCAGATACTGTATTGATCTCCTAGAGTTGCCTCAACAAACTGCTGCTGACGGGGTGACTTTGAACAGCCAGAGCGTATCAGGCCCCGGTCCCCAAGGCCCAGAGTCCGGAACTGAAGTGTGGCAGGTCGTGCTCCCTCTGAAGACCAGGGAGGAACCCCTCCTTGCCCCTTCCAGCTTGTGGAAGGCTCCTGGCCTTTCTTGGCTTGTGACAGCCAATCCCTTCATCTCTCTCCAAGCCATCCCTCAAACGTCCGCCTCTGTCTCCACACGGCCTCTTCTCGGTGTCCTCGCCTCTTCTTATAAAGATTCACTCCCTTTCACAGAGGAGGAAACTGAGGCTCAGAGAGAAGAAATGACTCACTCCGGGTCACACAGCCGGGAGATTGGGGCCAAGGTGGAAGCCAGGTCCGATGGATCCCCAAGTGCACGACGTGGGTACCCCGGCTCTACCCTACGTGTCAGGGGGATGGACATTTGTTACTTCCGGGCGGTGAAGGCCTTGGGCTCCACGGGCTTCAGCCTGAGGGAACGGCTGTCACCCGCCTGGGGTCTAGCCCCTTCTCCTGGCAGCAGCCTCCGGGTTTTCCTTGGGGGAACTCCTGTCCCTACCGGCAGTCCATGTAGTTTGGGAGGGGCTGACATTGCTGCCCCCACCCATCCCCCCTCCTGCTCCAAGACTGAGCGCGCATCCCGGGCCGGGCCAATCAGCACAGTCCATTATTCTTGGGCCACGCTCTCCTGTTCAAGACTTGACTCATGTCAAGGCAACAACAACAGTCTGTCCAGAGTTTTGTGCGCAAATATTGAGAAAAAGGAGTCCCCTTTTCACTTGGCTCACTAGGGAGGACTCCATCTTGCCAACACATGGGAAGACACTGTGTGAGGACTAAGCCCTCGGGGAGGAAAATTGAGGCAAGGTGGCTGCTGACGTCACGTGAGGGCCTGGGTCCAGCTGCGTCAGCGTGGGGCTAGCGCACGGGCAGAGCGTGCCCCGTTGCCTGAGGAAGGACCAGGGCAGCCTGGGGTTGGCATTCTTATGAGCCAACGCAACCGTAAGAGACCCCACAGAACAGTATCCGAGCGGAGAGCTGAGGTCAGGCGCACAGCTTCATGCTGGAAGGGCCCACGCTGGGGGGAAGCTGGCCCAGCTCCTGCCTCCACCTGGCAAGGTGTCCACATTCTCAAAACACAGCAGCGATTCAAAGATGAGGAGAACCGTCTCTAGTCTCTTCATCACTGAAGGCCTGAACGTGCTCCTCTCCTGAATCTCCCCCATCCCTGGATACATAGGGCACCCCCTCAGAACCCCCACCCAGCTTCTGGGCCCCCAGCTCACCCCTCACTGTGTCCCCTCTGAGCCCTCACTAAGCCTCTCCTTGGCTGTCCCGGGGTGGAGTTGGTTTGGATTATGCATTGTTTGCTCAGCAAAGCTGGGAGGAGACAGACCCCCACAGCCACCCCCCATGGTGGTGCTGGCTGGCTGGGGAACAGGATCCAGGCCACACCCCCCTTACCACCCCCTCCCCTTGGTCCCAAAACAGCGGTGGGTGCATCCCAGCTTGGAGACCGTCCCCCTGGTCTTTGGTGACACTTTTGCTCCCACACAAACCCATCCCCTCCAAGGCCCAGGTGCCAGTCTGTGGATACTGCACGTGGGGAACCACACTCAGAGCCCCAAAAGTTCCAAACACGATTTATCATCTCCTCCCCAAACTTGCTTGTCCACCAGAGCCCGACTCAGCAGCCAGCACCCCAGCACCTAAGCAGGCGCCCAGACTATGCATGCCAGCCCCAGGAACACCTGTCAGCCCCACCTCCTCCTCCCTGTCCCCCGGGGCCCTCAGCCACTGCTCTGCCTCAGCTCCGGGAGTGGGGGGGGATCGGATACAAAAGCCTCCTCGTCACTGGCCCCTCTGCCTCCAGGATGCCCTCATCCATTCATCTGCCTCAGAGTGTGGATCCCCAAGACCCCTTCAGGGAGTTTGTGAGATCAAAAGCTTTCATGATAATAAGCCAGACATCAAAGAGATCCGCAAGAATGTAAAACAATGCCGCTCTGCCCACTAAATACTTTTATATTGGAAAGGACAGTTACTTTTAATTAAAATATATATATTATTGGGACTCCTGGGTGGCTCAATGGGTTAAGTGTCTGGCTCTTGGTTTCGGCTCAGGTCGTGATCTCACGGTTCGTGGGTTCAAGCCCCACGTCAAGGCTCTGCACTCTCAGCACGGAACCTGCTTGGGATTCTCTCCCCCTTTCTCTCTGCCCCCCCCCAATAAAGAAACCTTAAATATACATATTATTTATTTTAATGTGTAATGGGTTTGTTATTGCTACTTTGAAGTGGATGAATAAGTAAATATTTCTAAGTTTTCTCAGTTACTAGGTTGACCCAAGCCCCCTGACCTTTTTAAAATTCCTCAAAGGTACCATTCCCTCTTTTCTCTTTAGATCTCTGCCCACACTATTCTCTCTGCCCCCAGTACCCTCTTTGTCTTTCATCTGGCTATCACCTACTCCCTCTTCAAGATGAGAGTCAGCCATCACTTCCTCCAGGAAGGCTGCCCTGATATCTCTCATCTCCGCTGGTGGGCTTCCACTACCCTCACGCTGCCTTCTTTCTTTTTTTTCTTTTTCTTTTTCTTTTTTAATTTTCTTTTTTATTTTTTAAAATTTACATCCAAATTAGTTAGCATATAGTGCAACAATGATTTTGGGAATAGTTCCTTAGTTCCCCTTAGCCATTTAGCCCATCCCCCCTCCCACATCCCCTCCAGCAACCCTGTTTGTCCTCCATATTTATGAGTCTCTCTTGTTTTGTCCCCCTCCCTGTTTTTATATTATTTTTGTTTCCCTTCCCTTATGTTCATCTGTTTTGCCTCTTAAAGCCCTCATATGAGTGAAGTCCTATGATTTTTGTCTTTCTCTGACTAATTTCACTTAGCATAATACCCTCCAGTTCCATCCACATAGTTGCAAATGGTAAGATTTAATTCTTTTTGACTGATGAGTAATACTCCATTGTATGTATATCCCACATCGTCTTTATCCATTCATCCATCGATGGACATTTGGTCTCTTTCCATACTTTGGCTATTGTTGATAGTGCGGCTATAAACATGGGGGTGCATGTGCCCCTTCGAAACAGCACACCTGCATCCCTTGGATAAATGCCTAGTAGTGCAATTGCTGGGTCGTAGGGTAGTTCTATTTTTAGTTTTTTGAGGAACCTCCAGACTGTTTTCCAGAGTGGCTGCACCAGCTTGCATTCCCATCACGCTGCCTTCTTTCAAGTTACCTGTCACCCTTTATTGAAAGGGTCTGTTTTGGGGGCACCTGGGTGGCTCAGTCAGTTGAGTGTCCAACTCTCGATTTTGGCTCTGGTTGTGATCTCACGGTGGTGGGATCAAGCCCCGAGTCGGGCTCTGGGCTGAGCGTAGAGCCTGCTTGGGATTCTCTCTCTCCCTCGCTCTCTGCCCCTCCCCCACTCACACGTGCACACTCTCTCCCTCTCTCCCCCCTCTCTCAAAATAAATAAGTAAACATTAAAAAAAAATAAAAAGAAAGAAAGGGTCTGTTTCAGTGCAGTCTCGCTCCCCAGATTACGAGCTCCTTGCTCATCTCCGTACCCCTAACCCCTGGCACCGGGCCTGGCACTCAGTGGGTTCTCAGTGAAGCCTGCAGCTGAATGAATAGCAGAGTCAGGTGGATAGATATCGGTGGATTCAGATTTTCTAAACCTGTAAAGTCATTATAACTATTAGCAATGGGAAGGAACGTGGAGATGATAGGATAGACTTAATCTCAGAGCTGAGAAGAGCTGCATAAGTGACGCATCCAGCCTCCCCATTTCACAGGTGAGAAACTGAGGCTCAGACAGGAGGAGTTACTTACTTTGTGTCACATGGTGGCATGAAACACAAGGAGCCTTTTTATTCTTGACTCATATCCCTGCATCTCTCTCTGTCGACTCAGGGGACCCCAGGATCATGGGAAACCCCCCTCACTTGAACATCAGAAAATTTGGTGTCCATTCTTGGCTGTCCCTAACTTGCTTGGGGAAGAAGCTCCCCACCTCTGTGCGCAATAAAGGGCTGGATAGATAAGCTCCAAAATATTTTCCAGTAGAACTGACCAAGAAGCCTAATAACATGTCCAACATCCTACAAAGAGATGCCAGCTAAAACAACAATGAAACAAAAAGCAGTAACACCTAGTGTTGGCAGGCATGAGCTGAAACTGGCACTCTTGATATTTTGAAAGTGGTGTTCGTCAATACCGTCGAATCCTGTAGCCATAGTCTTTTTTTTTTTTTTTTTAATTTTTTTTTTTTCAACGTTTTTTATTTATTTTTGGGACAGAGAGAGACAGAGCATGAACGGGGAGGGGCAGAGAGAGAGGGAGACACAGAATCAGAAACAGGCTCCAGGCTCCAAGCCATCAGCCCAGAGCCTGACGCGGGGCTCGAACTCACGGACCGTGAGATCGTGACCTGGCTGAAGTCGGACGCTTAACCGACTGCGCCACCCAGGCGCCCCTGTAGCCATAGTCTTTTAAATATGGTCTGCATATCCTTTGGCCTCGAGACTTCACTTCTTGAAGTTTATTCTGAGGACATGATGAAAAAATTGACTTCAAGAATGTCGTTTATTGTTTATAACGGTGAGGCGGCAAATAAGAGAGAGAGAATAAGTGTCCAATCAAAGGACATTGGTCCTGTCAATCGCCAAACATATACACCATGGAATACTGTCCAGCCACTTGCACTGATGATGTAGCAATGCATATATGGATGTGGAAAAAATGTCGAATGGAAAAAGCAGATTATAAACAACACAGGTAACACATCGCTGTTAATGTTGTTGTTTTAAAATGTATGTTTGAAAACAACAGGCAAAATATTCACTAAAATGTTAAAGGTGGTTATCATTGGATTCTGGGAGTCTGGGTGGTTTTTAAAAATATATGTATACTGGGGGGCACGTGGGTGGCTCAGTCAGCTAAGTGTCTGCTCTTGATGGCTCAGGTCATGATCTCAGTTTGTGAGTTCAAGCCCCACATCGGGCTCTGCGCTGACAGCTCAGAGCCTGCTTGGGATTCTCTCTCTCTCTCTCTCTCTCTCTGTCCCTCTCCCTCTCACACATGCACACATGCTCTTCCTCCCAAATAAATAAATAATTATTTTTTAAAAATATATGTATACATATACTGTCTTTTGGAGTTGTTTTGCAGTGGTTGTGTATTAGTTGTGAAATAAGAGAAAAAATAGAAATTTCACCTCCGAAATTCTAGGATGGGGGCCCCTCCTTGGCTGCACCCTCATTAACCTCAACTCCTCCCTTCCAGCCCTCCTGTGAATCAGGCCAACAGAAGTCAGAGTCGACCAAAGAGGAATGTGGATTTGGTGAAGGGAGTGCTGTGAACCTTTGGCCTGGACGTGAGCAGTGGAGGCTGTGGTGTGTGTCACCCATGAGAAGGCCCTTCTGTGACGCCAGAGGCAGGAAACCAGGTGTCAGCGGAGACAAAGGAGTCTTCAGTGAGTGAAATGGGACTTGGCGCAAAGCCCACTGGGAGGGATCGGAGGGGGGCCGCCCATCTAGTCAGCCAGTCCAAGAGGGGGAATTCCAATGTCCAGAGCATCCTGGGGTGATTTGGCTGTAAGGGCTTCAGAGCACTGCTGTTCAGCACCCATTTTTTGCACTCGGGAAACCGAGGTACAGTAAAGTAAGTCTGAGATACCTTTCGACCTGCCTGGGCAAGAGGGGCCCCGTCCTACACCCTGTGAGCAGTGTTCCTCAAACTACTATTACAAAGGACCGTTTCGCTTTTTAATGATTCTTTTAATATTTTTTTAAATTTTATTTATTTTGAGAGAAAGAGAGAGAGAGCACAAGCAGGGGCAGGGGAGGGGCAGAGAGAGAGGGAGAGAGAGAGAATCCCAAGCAGGCTCTGCACTGTCAGCACAGAGCCTGATGTGGGGCTGGAACTCACTGTGAGATCATGATCTGAGCCGAGATCAAGAGTCAGATGCAAAACTGACTGAGCCACCCATGCGCCCCAAGATGGTCAATTTTATGTTATGTGTTTTCTACCACACACACAAAAAATGTTTTATAAATCTCAATGATATAGATGCACTTTATATAGATATATAAAGTGCTCTTTTGAAATGACGAGGGGAGCCTGGGTGGCTCAGTCGGTTAAGCATCCACCGTCAGTTCAGGTCATGATCTCGCGGTTCATGGGCTTGATCCCCACGTTGGGCTCTGTGCTGACATCCAGAACCTGGAACCTGCTTCAGATTCTGTATCTCCCTCTCTCTGTGCGCCTCCCCTGCTCACGCTCTGTCTCTCTCTGTCTCTCTCTCTCTCTCAAAAACAAATAAACATTTTTTAAAAATTAAAAAAAAAGAAAAAGAAATGACAGTCGATGCTTCACAAAGCTATGGCACTAAAATTGGGCAAGAAATGAAAGAAACATATCTGTCTTGGAACATTTTATAAGATAATTATAAGAAGAGGGATTAGTAGAACCATCAACGTGAACTTGGAGGGAGCACCCCTGCTACATGGCTAGGGAAGTTTTTAAACAGTCCGGGCTTCTGCCCGGCGTCTGCACCAGCCACAGTCTACCAGACCACACGGGAGTAGCACAGAGTCCCCTATGTCACAAATGCAAACGATTGATTAAGGAGCATGTGGAGCCTGGGCCACTTGGCACTCAGCGCCCCCCATCGCCATCCACATCCGCTCTGGTGACTGATGCCGCTCAGGCCCCAGGGAGGTGAGAGAAACGCTCTCTGCTCGTCTCTCGCTCTGTGTCCTCGACACAAAGGATGGAGGCATCCAGATGCTACCAACACTTGTGGGTTGTGGGGCGGCCGACGTTGCGGGGGGACGCTACCGTGGAGTGCGGGAGGCTTTCGGCAGTGTGAGGAAAGCCTTTGCTCTTAGGGAAGAGAAAAGCTCAAACAATTAACTCGTTAAGTCCTTCCTCTTAGCACAGATGCCATCAACTTTCAGTGGGACCAAGCGTGATTTCCTTGCTTCTCTTCGTGTTCCCATTTGTGGTTCGAGAGGTAGTCAAGAAGGGGCCAGAGTTGCACAGGGCAGCTGAAGAACATTTTACAATATCACAATATTACGTAATTCCTAATACTCTTTTTTTTAATGTTTATTTTTGAGAGAGAGACAGAGAGTGAGCAGGAGAGGGACAAAGAGGGAGAGAAGGAGACACAGAATCCGAAGCAGGCTCCAGGCTCCGAGCGTCAGCACAGAGCCGGATGCGGGGCTCAGACTCACGAGCCATGAGACCATGACCTGAGCCGAAGTCGGACGCTTAACCGACTGAGCCACTCAGGCGCCCCGATTCATGATACTCTTAAATTTGGATATCTGCAGGTCCAGATGTAACATGCTTAAAGCATGACATCAATTGCTTTACATGATTATTGGGTCTAGATGTTGCTTTGACAGTAAAAATCAAGATGCACTTGATAGGATTTATATGAAGAACTTCAACTGTTTGTAATATTTTCCACAATAATCATAACTTAGGCAAGCCCATTACAGCATTTAAGCTTGCCATGTGAAACTCACGGCTCATTTCCTAATCTAAATATTGCTTCAAGAATAGTATTGACTATGACAATTCGTTGCTACCTTCTCAACGGAGCAAGTGTTTCCCAACTGAAATTAATTAAAAACCATCTAAGAAAGACAATGACTTGAGAAAAGTTGTCTAATTTCACAGGACTATCGATAGAACAGAAATCATGTGAAAATTTTGATTATAACAACACAGTTACTGACTTTTCTTAAATAAAGGCAATAAAAGCAAAACTGATAGAATAAATATATAATTTATGAATCATGTATTTTTTTTGTTATCACTCATTCAAACATCATCAGCCCCTCCTCGAGGGACAACCCACACATGTGTGGTAATAAGTCGATCCAGTAATCTTTGAGATTTTGCTGACTTTCAGTCATATAGCTTTACACATATTTTATATTTTGTTGTAATGAAGGTATGTTTGTCATAACTCATTTACAGTTGATTGGTTTGATTTCCAGCTTTTAAATGTTCAGATATATGGTAGGAGGAACTCCACTGGTATCTTGCCCTGGACCCCACGAATATCTGGATGAGTTCAGCCAAGGGAAGGGTCTGGCCCACACGTGAGCCAAATGCCTCGTCTCTCACTCAAACGTGCATTTAATGAGCACCTGCTTGTTGCTAGGTAGGGTGATTAGGCCAAGGTGTGCAGGTTCTAGCCCCTGTTCTCGGGAGTACGGTGGCCTATCGTGGAGCCCAGAAAGACCTACATTCAGTCATTGGAGCACCTGTAGGAGGTATATGGCATATGGTTCCACACACAGCAGATTTTCATTCAAATGGACCAGGGCTGAGGTCAAGTCCATCACCTCCTTGCTGAGTGGCCTTAGGCCAGCGTCTCCTCCTCTCTGAGCTTCAGTTCTCTCCTCTGTAAAATGGGGATAATGACACCTACATCCTTAAGTTACAAAAGTTAGATGAGATTCTACGTGTTTTCATTATTACTGTGTGACAAATTATCCCCCAATCTTCATGGCTGAAGATAACAAACAGTTAATATATGGCAGTTTCTGCGGGTCAGGAACTCAGGAGTGGTTTCGCTGTGTGGTTCCATCTCAGGGTCTCACCAGGTCAAGGTCAGAACATCGGCAGCGAGGGTGGTATCACCAGATGCCTCCCTCAGGGGGCCGATGGCTGGACCCTCAGTTCCTCACCACCCGGGTCCCTGATATGTACCTGAGTATCCTCGGACATGGCAGCTACCTTCCCCCAGAATGAGTGATCCGAGCAGGAGGAGAAAGCCAATGGCCCAGTCTCCAGAGTCACCGGGCATCACTTCGGCTTTGTTCTAGGAGTTAGAAGCAGATCGCTAAGTCCTAAACCACCCTCAAGGGGAGGGAATTAGCCTCCACCTCCTGAAGGGAGGAAGACCTAGGAATCTGGGGACATATTTCTAAACCACAACAGCGTGAAAATGCTTAGCAGGGGATCTGTGAGTTGTTCGCCGTGAATGCCATAATCCTTTGCCATGTTTATATTTCATTTTACGGTTAACGACAGGGTTCCTCGCATCCCTTACGATAGTTAATGTTCAGAAGAACCTTTGGTGCCGTTATTTCCATTTTACAGGTGAGGAAACCGAGGCTCAGAGAGACGTGATTTGCCTAGAGCCACACAGACTTCTGCGGCAGAGCTGGGGTTGGAACCCAGCCCACGGTCAGCCTGGGAGGACAGCAGCAAGCCCGGCTGCTGCTTCTGTGACTGCTTCCCCACAGGACAGAGTTCGAGGTCTGTATTCTGAAGTACGTGGGGATGTTTGAGAAGCCACAGAAATCTGGCCAGCTGCGGGCAAGGCAGCGACTCTTCCAAGGAGAAGAGGATGGCACAGGATGGAAAGGGTCTGGTGAGCACGCAAGGAGGAACAGGACGAGACAGGGTGTGGCTGGCACAGAGAAGCTGCCATTAGAGCATGAGGTGCTGAGGGATGCGGGCGGGAAGGGGTGACCAAGAGAGATCTTGGCAGGTGTCAGCAGCACTTGAGGGCAGACGGATGCAAGTGATCACATGTGAGGGTTTGCAGCAGGCTGATGGGAGGCTGGGCAGGCTCTGGGGTGGGGAGGTCCAGGCCACTGCCCTAGGAGACAGTCCTCCCAGCAAAGGAGGGGACAGACCTTGAGGACAAGCCTGGGGCTTGGAGTGAGGCTCACCGGAGCTGTGTGCCCTTGGGCAACCTCTAAACCTCCCTGAGACTCCATTTCCACAACTCCGTGGAGACAGTGACATCCCCTGAGCCCCTCCTGGTGCCCCATCCCCAGAATAAACACATCTATCAGGAAGCCTGTAACACACTGCGATGCTTGTTTTCATGGGGCAGGAAAGCCTAATTTTCTGGAGCCGCGCTGTCTGTAGGTAGCTACTAGCCACACAGGGCTACTTAAATTCGAATATAAATTCGGTGAAATAAAATTAAAAATTCACTTTCTCCGTCGCAATCGTCCTACTTCAAACTCTTGATAGCCAGATGTGACTTAGTACCATACTGGACCGTGCAGAACGGGACATTTTCGTTACTGCAGAAAGTTCTATCGGGATAGGTCTAGAGCATCAGTGTCCACGCCACGTATGTGATTTTAAATTTTCTGGTGCCCACGTTAAAAAAAAAAGTTCAAGCAGGTGAAACCGAATTCTAATAACATTTTATTTAAACCAGTATATCTTGAATATTATTGCAACATGTCACCAAAATTTTAAAAAACTATTAATCAATGAGATATCTTACATTCTTTCTTTCTTTCTTACCAACTCTTTGAGATTCAGTGTATATTTACCTTTATGGCCTATCTGAATTCATACCAGCCACATATCAATTGCTCAATAGCTCGGGTCACCTGGGGGGCTCAGTCGGTTAAGCGTGTGACTTCGGCTCAGGTCAGGATCTTGCGGTTCATGGGTTCGACCCCCGCGTCGGGCTCTGTGCTGACGGCTCGGAGCCTGGAGCCTGCTTTGGATTCTGTGTCTCCTTCTCTCTGCCCCTCCCCGGCTTGCATGCACATGCTCGCTCTCTCTCTCTCTCTCTCTCTTTCTCTCTCAAAAATAAATAAACATTAAAAGAAATTTTGCAAAAATAGTTCATGTGGCCTGTGGCCACCACATTGGACAAAGTAGTAGGAGGACACAGGCCCTGGGGACCTGCAGAAGAATCTGCTGCAGTGCTGGGTGACCTTGGGCAAGTAATTCAGTCTCTCTGGGCCTCAATGCCTTCATCTGTAAAACGGCGGTGATATTCTATATGTGATATTATTACATGGGTGATATTATATTCTATATGTGATACTATTACATTATTATTATATCATTATATCATCATTATATTATTATATCATTAGTATATCACTATATCATTATATTATATCATTATTATATCTATATTATTATTATTATTACACCAGCCAGTGATTGTTGGGAAGACTGTTGAAGAGCATAAAGCCTGTAGCACAATGCACGCTACAGCGTAAGCTTTTGATAAATGCCACTTGTGGCGGTGATGGGGATACTGTCACAGTTCTGACTATCCCCCCCAGGCTACGTGTTGCTGGAGGGCAGGACCCAGGGTCTGTTCAGCCTCCCTCCCCACCCCCCCAGCCCCCAACAGCCTACCCCTTGTCCCGGCACCTGACCCAGAGCTCCCCTCTCTGTCTGGGCCTCTCTCCGTGGTCAGACAAGTGTGAAGGCCGTTCGGCTTTCGTGCCTGTCCCCACCCCAGGGTCTAGCTCGGAGCTCATGACTCAAGCTCAGCAAACATTCTCAGCCCGTGAGGCAGTTAGTGGTTCGGAAATATGTTCCCCTGTGTGAGTGGGGGCTGGGAGGGAAGAAAGTTCTGGGCTGGCAGACACGAGACCTGCTGGTAACCCCAACTGCTACCTTGGATGGGTTATTTTCTCTCCCTGGGCCTCAGTTTCTCAACTGTAAAACGGGCGGTTCAAACCTGATGACTGTTAGGGCCCTTCTGTGGCATCTGAACAGTTGGTAATGAGGGCCCCTGACCAGCCAAGCTCTCCTCAGAGGTGAGAGCATAACAGATGTGTCCTTCCTTACATATACACTCCTGGGGCTGCCAGATTAGGACACCCAGTCCCTGCACTCTGAGGGAAAGCCGAGCCCAGACCCCAGGTCTCCTGACCTCATGGTATTTGCCACCCCCTCCCTTGACTGAGGAGGGTGAGAGAAACATGATTGCACGGCCCACACTCAGAAATCTGCTGGTCATTTCAGTTTGGCCACTCACCAGCTACGTGATTTTAGCAAGTTTCTTAACTTGCCTCAGTTTCCTTATCCATAAAATGGGTGCATTAACACACTAATGGTGCATTAAGACTTCCCTCACAGGACTGCTATGACCTTTAAATGAGCTAATGTATGTAAAGAGCTCAGAACAGTCTCAAGCTCCTATAAGTACTCTTCAAGCGTTCACCGTTACCTTATCGATCACTGTTACGTGTGTGTACGTGTGTGCATATAGTTTGATGTCATGTTATTGTATTATTTATACTACTGCTGTTATTATGTTACAAGAATTATTGTGGCATTCACTCCACAGGGAGCAGGTGGAAGAGGGGAGGCAGAACTGGCGCTATTTAACGCACTTTATATCTTTCGATGCGCACATGAACTCCACGACGGTGCTGTCCCTGCCCCCATTGCATAGATGATGCTAGACTTTGAGGACTGAAAAGGCACAGCCAGGGCCACACCGCCAGCAGGGTGCAGAGCAGGGATTCGAACCCAGTTCCGACTCCAAGGGCTTCACCCTTTCTCCTCTGCCTCTGTCTGCTTGAAGAAGAACTAAGCTCTGAGTTCTCTGGCTGTGCTCCTGTAAGGATGATCAGTCCAAACTCCTGTCTGCTGGGAAAACCTGCCTCCAGATTCCCTCTAGAATTTCTGGCCCTTGGCTGGGCCCCGTTAAGTCAGGGTCCCTCCAACTGCCTCCCCAGGGTCCCAGTCCCAGCCGTGGCTGAGTTGGGTGTTTTCTGGACAGGACTTTACTGCAGCCAGAACCACCAGGAGCTCAGAAAGCTCCCTTTCTATGGCCTCATTTGCATAATCCCCACAATCCAATGCAGACTCAGCTTCTCTTTGTGATATTAATTATGTGGAGGAAAATGTCCTGGGCAGGGAGGACTGGCTCCTGACTTTCAACCATTGTCCCCGTATGCTCGCCCCTCCCCAATGTGCCATGGGTATGGTGCAGAATCGGAATTCAGGAACAAGAGGTTTGAACCTGCAGCCATGTGTCCCTTAATTGTGCGTTCCCCTGGGGCTGCTTGGGCCTATGGAGCCACTGGAGGAAGGAAGGCCTGGCCCCCGCTCAAAGATCAGCGATCGGTGGATGTTAAATGTTCAAATGTGTGATAAAACATACCGTTTGCATTTAAAAATTAATCCCAGAGGAAAATAATAGACTATTAGTTAATAGGTAGAATTGACAAGCTGGCTGCTTTCCAATGCTATCTTGGGCAGTTACAGTGCCGAACTTCACTCAGCCTTCACAATGGTCCTAGAAAGATGAGAATCACCTGCCTGGTCTCCTTGCCCACCCCCCACCCCCCCACCCCGCCTTGAGCTCCTTGTCCCGGCCCCGTAGTTGGAAGTCTGAAGCCAATTGCTAATTCTATTCCATAAGCCAGGGAACATCTTATCACTAACTTGCTGTGTGACCTTGAGTGAATCACTCTCCTTCTCTGAGATTCAGTTCCTTCATTTATAAAATGAGAGGGGTGGAGAGGCTGATGCCAGGCTCTCCTGAATTTAGAAATTCTCCAGTTCTAGGGGTGCTTGGGTGGCTCAGTTGGTTAAGCGTCCGACTTTGACCCAGGTCATGATCTCACGGCTCAGGGGTCTAAGCCTCGTGTCGGGCCCTGTGCTAAAAGCTCAGAGCCTGGAGCCTGCTTTGGATTCTGTGTCTCCCTCTCTCTCTACCCCTCCCCAGCTCACTCTCTGTCTCTCTCTCAAAAAATAAATTAAACAAAATTAAAAAAAAAAAAAAAAGAAATTCCCTGGTTCTATCCTCATCCCCGCTTGTCCTGAGGCCCATCATGAGAACCGTGTCTCAGTGTCTGTCCATGGGAAGTCTGGGAAGGCTGAGAAGTTTGGGCCCCAGACGCCTGTTCCTATTTGGGCTCAGAGAAAAGCACCGGGAGATCCAAGTTCTGGTCCTGACCCTGCTCCAACCCACCTGAGACCCTGGACAGCACGAGACCCAAGGGCAGCAGGACTTTGAACTGGCCAGGGGCCTGTGAGGTGGCATGGGTACTCTGCCCATACTGGGCTGGAGGGCTGGCTGGGCCAATCTCAGACTCTCCCAAGAAGCGTGGAGTCGGGCAGTCAGTTGTAGAGGGGGACAACTTGCAGAGAGAAGGAAGGGCACAGAAGCCTCAGGCAAGCACCCTGAGAGAATTCTTTGAGGGGCGAATGGGATAACATTTGCAAAATGCCCAGCACAGCCCTTGACAGCTATTGTCGTTGTTCTCATTATCTCAATGGTTAGAGACACCTTAGATTCTGAATAATCACAAATCATGTTCAGGCCTCCTGAGGCTTTTGCTAGGTTCTATTAAATCCTGATCACAGAGGAGAGATGCCTGGTTTTTGATTGCCAGATGTGTCCTGAGTCAATTTCTTGCAATCCACGGAATTGTCACAGCTCATATGTCGTCACCACCTCCTGGAAGCATACCTGCTTGTCATCATCCTCCCTCCTCTTCAGCCAGCCAGCCAGCCAGCCACCCACCCATCCACACGTCCATCCATCCATCCATCCATCCACTCTCTTGGTTGGTAAATACTTCTATAACACCTCCTTGTGCCTGGTCCTGTTTCACTGTGAACCAAGTATAATCTTTGCCCTGCTGGGGCTCTACTCTTCCCCAGGAACCTTTCCAGAGAGCTGGGCTACACCTGGTTCTATGACTTTTTCTGTTCATGTACAACGGTTCTTAAAGAATGCCTGAGCCTTCTCTGTGCTCCCCCAACCCTAGCTCACAGCCCAGTCTGGGTCTTTTCTGATTCTACCTGGAGGAGAGCAGCTCTCCTGGCCTTCAGTGGCTCCATGCCCAGCGCCCAGCTCACCAGCCCAGCAACCCCACCCTGCTACACCTCTGTTTCCAGGCACCCACCCAAACAGCCCTTTCAAACTCTAAGAAAAAGGTAAATTGGGAAACGGCCGGCCAGGTGAGCAGCGATAAAAACCCTGTGTAGTCTTGAGTGGCGCAGAGATCAAAGCGTCCTATATCAGGCACGATGGGCAACTGTAACAGCCTTTTGCCTGGATATGGCATCCAGGTGAAGGCGGTTTCCATCTCCTGGAGCCTTTTATGTCCCAACAGGGCCCCTGCCACAAGGACACTGAGGCCCAGGATGTGACAACCACCCGAAGTCATGCAGAAAGTAAACGGCGGCACCAGGACTTGAACTCAGGTCTCCTAATATTTAACGTGATGCCTCTTCAAAAGGGCTTCAAAAGGGCCTTAATCTGGGGGTCAGGAAACCTGGCTCCCAGCCCAGCATTCGTGAATCTGTTGAGTGACCGTAGCTAAGTCACTTCCTCTCCTGGCTGCTGTTTCCTCTACCATGAAATGGGGAAGGTTGCCAGGCTTACCAGATTGTCGTGGGGATCAAAGCAGATGATGGGTGGGAACAGGCTTGCTGGGACAGGCTGACCACTGCAAGCCATAGCCACCCACCCGTACCAGTATCCTGGGCTATGAACTGGATGAACTGGGCGATTCCTCCCCCCACCCCCCAGCTCCCAGGATGAAATGTCTCTGGCTCTAAGCAGTAACTCCTGAGGCTCGTGGGCACTGAGTAGCATTTTACCACCTGCTCCCAAGGCCAAGCAGGTTCTTTCTGCTGCTGGGAGAGAAGTTTCAACTCACCATAGCAAGCAAAATTACTCAGTACTCATGTGCCAGGCCCTCTGGGGTTCAAAGGTGAACAGAATGCAGTCCACCCCCAAGGGGCTTCCTGCCTAGAGGTAGTATGAATTAGCAGGGGAAGGAAAGTAATGTCCTACAGGTACCTGCCAGTAGCAGGCATTTTGCATTACGCCCTCTCATTCTGTCCTCATAACAGCCCTGTAAGGATTAGGCCCACGTTGCAAATAAAGATACTGAGGCTCAAAGGGGTTAAGATTACACAGTGTTTGAACACATACCTCCCCCAGCTCCAAAGTCCAGACTCTTCCTAGCCCATGAGGCTGCAAGGATGAACGCAAACTGGGGTGTGTGCGATCAGCATACACACTGGGGGAGTTGACCTGTGGAAGGGTTCCTGGAGGAGGTGGTGTGTGACCAGGCCTTTGGAAGACGACTAAGATTCGGAAGACAGGATGGAGAGAACGTGGTCCGGTGCGAAGCTGTGTATGAGAAGAGCCCGGAGGGGGGCAAATGGAGGGTGATCCTGGAGCACTGCCGACCTACGGTGTGAACAGTGGGAGACAAGACTGGGGAGGTGGGCTGGGTCCTGTCTCTCAGGGACCTTAAATATCAAGCTGCAGAGTTTGTGTTTACTTCAGGAAGCAATGGGGAACCTTTGAGGACTTTTGAGCAGGAAAGTGGCTCCACTGAAAACTTAGAGTTTTAGGAAAGCCTTCCAGGGGCTGGAGGCCCGAGACCTAGAGAGAGAGCATGATGCTAAATAAGCCCCGCCCCCTATACTTTGCATTTAGCTTCCCTCTGATGTCAAATATTTATTTATTGATTTTTTAGTTTATTTATTTACTGTGAGAGAGAGAGCTGGGGAGGGGCAGAGAGAGGGAGCGAAAGAATCCCAAGAAAGCTCCATGCTGCCAGCCCAGAGCCCAGTGCGGGGTTCAAACTCATGAACCATGAGATCGTGACCTGAGCCGAAATCTAGAGTCGGACGCTTAGCTGACTGAGCCACCCAGGTGCCCCTGATGTCAAATAATTTAAAACACTGACTTCTTTCTGTGGACTAGGCTCTGTGGCATTTCGTGTGATGTCTCATTTCACAACTCTAAGAGATACATACTATTATTAGCATATGCTACAGATGAGGAAACTGAGGCACAGAAAAGTGGAGTGGCTAGCCCGAGGTCACAGGGCTCATCAAAGGGGGAGCTGGGTTCGAATACTGGCCGTCCCTCTCCCAAAACTACGGCCCTTCAGAATGAGAGCAAGACGGAGGTTCTTCTCCAGAATAGATAATCAGATGACCTGTACTGTGGAAGGTTGGTCATAAAGTCTGGTGGAGACCCAGGAGCCAGAAGGGGACCCCCCCCAGGACCCCCGCACCTCCTGCCTGGGCCCTACCCTCTGCTGGTGCTCCTGGAAGGTGCATTAACTTCCAAGGCCGCCAGGTGGCAGTGGAGAGACTGGTTGCTGGGAGCCTCAGCCCAGCCCAGCCTCCTCCAGCTCCAAGTCACAAAGACCCTTGGGCAGGCGGTGAGGAGGGAAACACAGCGAGACTTTCAGGGGACCCTGCCCTCCTGGTTGCTCCTCGCCACAAAGCTGCAGCCTCTGTGCTCAGAGGGGCATCCAAAGCGGAGCTGGGTCTGCTTTAGGTGATGTGGAAAGACACAAAAGGTTGCTAGATTGATGGCCAATCCCTTCCCTGGAATAGTACACAGCTGATAGCAATACTGTTGCATGAGCCTTTCTCACAACCCAGGGAAATGCTCGCTGCACAGTACCGAGTGGGTAAAAATTAGGACACAGCACTGTGCATACAGTAAGATTATAGTTATGTGCAAAATACTTGTGTCTAGAAAAACCCCTGAAAACATTATCAGTGGCTCTCAGGCTGGGAAAATAATGGGTGGTTCTTTGTTTTCCTTCTTAAGTCTTTCATGTCTTCTTTATTTTTACCAATGGGTATGTTCCACTTTTATCATGAGGTAGAAAAAGTGTTCTTAAAAGAGAGAGGAAAGACATTAGCCATCAGTAAGATTTTTTTTTTTTTTTTTTTGTCTTTCAATTGGCACCTCCTACAGGAAGCCTTCCTTCTCTGGGAAGAGGTAGTGACTTCCTCCTCTATGCCCCTTGAGTGTTTGGGCAGCCTGTATTAAGGAGCACTTTTTACTCCATAGGGTTATTATTGACATCAGGGTCTAAATCTATGCTATTCAATAAGGTAACCACGAACCACGAGCCACATGTGGCTAAGAGCAGGGCACTTGAAATGTGGCTGGTGCAAACTGAGAGATACTGCAGTATGAAGTATGAAAAAAAAGTAAAATAGATCATTAATTGCATGTTGAAACGATAATATTTTGGATATACTGGGTTAAATAAGTATATTAAAATAAACTTCACCTGTTTCTTTTTTTTTTTTTAATGTGTCTACTAGCAAATAAAAATTACATATGGGGCTTGTATTATACCCTGTTGGACTGTACTGGTCTGTGAGTTTCATGAGGAAAGATCTGTGACTCTGTCGGCTCAGGCCCAGAGAGGGGAAAGGCCCTGTCCAAGGTCTCAAACTAGGGGCAGAACCAAAACTTGAACTCCCTGCCCACCCCCACCCCCGGCACTCGGCACTCGCTCCAGCTGTGGTCTGACCCACAACTGGCCATGTCTCCCATTGGTCCTGCATCTCGGCAGAGAAGGGGCATTAGGATGGGAGTCAGAGACCCAGTTATACTGTCAGATAACCTCTATCTCTGTCACTCAGCATAACACATTTTCTTTTCAGAAAGCCTCAGGGAGAACTGAGGGGCCCAGAACTCAGTGGCATCCCCTGGTATCGGGGAGATGAGGACACAGGCCTCGCTCTTCCCTAAAGAGAAGGGAATCCACAGTCAATCCACAACAATGGAGGATCATAGCTGAAAGCGGCCTCAGAAAATGCACCTCAGCCAGTGCTCTCATTCTGCATTCCTGGCAAGTGGGGCCCAGAGAGGGCAAGTGCGTTGACCAAGGTCACACAGAGATTCTGTCCTCATAATCCTCAATGGTGCCCCATCGCGCTTAAAATACAATCTATATTCTTTCTCCCTGACCTAATCTCCTCCACACTCCAGTTGCTTGCCATGCTTCAGCTACTCTTCCTAGAAGGTACCCAGTATATTCTCACCTCAGAGCCTTTGCATGTGCAGTTCCCACCTGGTAGACCCCTCATCATCCCGGTTTCAGCTGTCATGTTTATGTTTCAGTCTTCAAAGAGGACTTCTCTGATTCCCCTGGCTAGAGTAGCCCCCTTCCCTCAGTCACCCGAAGTCCCATCCTGGTTTAGTGTCTTCCTGGCATTAATCTTAACTATCTTGCCCATATGTATGTCTTATACATCAGAAGGTAGGTTCTAGAAGTTCATGGCAGTCCCTACCTCCCCAATGTCTGGCATATAGGAAGTGCCCAATTAATGTTTATTAATCAAATTTGATTGAAAGAGACATGGACAAATCAGGTCACCGAAGGCTAGTTCCAGCGGCACCCCCACCCCTAAAGTCTGCTGTGTGTCCTTGGGTAAGTACTTTTTTCCCTCTCTGGGCCCCAGTTTCCCCTTCGGAAGAATGGAGCTTCCCCTGCTGCCAGGCTGGCTGGCAGGATAGGCTGGTTGAATTAGCATCAGTCGAGCTGATGGGTGTGAACACTGCTTTGTAAACTGTTAAAGCCGTGATTGCAAATGTGAGTAGCTGTTGTCATTAGACAAATGAAGTTAAGCCGTCTCTTCCTCTGCTGCTGAGGGGATCGGGTCAGAGGCTCTCTGGGGCCTCCTGCTCTGCGAGTGTATTGTTCTGAGTCCGGGCACTGCCTTCAGGCAGCTCACAGTCTGCAGGGGTTACAGAGATAAGATGTAAATCAGAAACAAACAATCTGAGACACCAGCTATGGGCTGTGGGCTGCGTGGGGCTGACCATCATCCTTCAGGAAACAGAAAAGAGCAAACCTTCAGTGAGGGGGTTGGAGGCCAAGGTCAATTAAAGCTCTGTGGGGGGTGGGGTGGGGTCAAATCTCAGCCATTAGAGTGGAGGAGGTGCACAGCTGGGACAAAGGTGCCACTGAAGGCAGTTGCTGGAGACCAGTGAGGAGAGTCCCAGCCAGCCAGGATCCCAAATGGGGAATAAGATAATGTTTAGGGAGATGGGAGAGAAGGGAGCTTCATTTTATTATTATTGCTATTTTTCTTTGTAGTCAGTTAAAGCCCCTGGACTGATGTGTATTTAATTATATAATGGTGAAGAAGTCTCTTTAGGCCTCGGTCTCCTTATCTATGTAGAGGGGATGGGGGAAGTTGATAAATGCTTCCCTGAGTTCTATGCATCCAGGAAAGGCTCCAGACGGAACTGAGCTGGGGTCAGAAAGCCTGGGGTTGGATCCTCACTCTAACTTGCTGTATGACCTTGGACGAGTTATCTGGTCCTCAGTTTCGTCCTCCAGAAAGGTCAGCACCTATCTCATAAGGTTGAGAGATTAAGGGAACAATGTATAAACAAAGCTTAGCCTAGTGCCTGGTACAAGATTCACAATTAATGCCACAGCTGTTCCTATTTTGGGTCAAAGAGGGAGGTACCACGGGGTGGGTAGGCGTGACAAGGGCCCCCAGGGGATAGACACAGCAAAAGAGCTTCATCCACCCAGCACAAGGTAACAGGTGCTCAAGAAACATTAGTTGAGTTGGGAAGGGACAGGGCACCTGGGTGTTGGCATGGGTGAGGGCAGTAGTTCGGGGCAGCTCTGCCCAGGAGAGGGAGTTTTGCCCCAGGATGGGCCAAGCTCAGGGTCTGTCAAACCCTGGGTCCCCTGGAAAGTCTGCCAAGCGAGAACCGAAAATAAAGGCCAGCCCTACCCCAGCGGATCTTGACCCTGGTCAAGGAGGAGTCTACAGGCTTGGGAGGGGGAAATCCCCACCCCCCAATTCCTTCTTCCTCTGTCTCCTTCCCAAGCAGCCTCTCCCAGGCTTCAGGGCCCACTTCCTCCTGGTGACCTTCCAGGATGATGCCCTTTTCAGTCGGACTCCTGAGGCTTCAAACGATGACCCAATTTTCCAAACCTTAGATGGGGTCTCAGAGTCCGTGGTGCCCTTTTCTTGGTATGGACTGTAGGATGGGCTCTGAAGGGAAGGGATTGCTGGGACATTTTACTAGTTTGTGGGACAAAGGGACAGGAGAGGTCTGGGTGGTGTAGACTGAATTTAAACCATCTGTACCTCTACTGGGCATTGACACCCACTCCACAGAGCAGGAAGCTCCTGGTTAAGTTTTGTTTGTCAAGAGGCAGCTAGCAAAGGCCAGGGGCCCTGCCTGGGTGATTCCCGCAGGCCCCCTGCAGCCGGCCCACCATCCGGCCTCTGCAAAGCCTGTTAATGATGATGGTGATGAAGGCTGTCAGAGCAGGGCTGGGCCCACAGGGATGGGAAAGGGGTTGCGTTCTCCCTGAAGGGACAGCCATGCACAAAACCATGGTGCACAGAGAGGTCCATCCCATGGGGGGAAGAAGACTTCCCCAGATACCCCCATCTGCCTTTTCCACCCCCAAACTGCATTAAGAACAAGATGTACAGAGAAAGAGAAACCTAATGTACAGATAGAAGGGTCTGCAGGGAGGGGCTCATGGGCTCGCTCAGAACAAGGCGGGGAGGGTAGGCCTGGGGTCTGTCTGCCAGGCCCGGCCCACCCCTGCAGGAGTGACCCCCCCACCCCACCCCCCAGGCCCTCGCGTTAGCGCCAAGGCCCACGCTCCCAGGCAGAGGCCCCAGCCCAGCCCCAGCGCCTGGGAAAGCCGCCTGTTTTGTTCCCATCTCCAACCCCCCTCCTCTCTCTCTCTCTCTCTCTCTCTCTCTCTTTCTCTCTCTCTTTTTTTTTTTTTTTTTTCATTCATTGCTGTTTGGTCCCTTTCGGAGCCGCAGAGACCTGGGTGGCAGGGCTGAGGCAAGGGGGTGGCACTCCAGGCCCTGACAGGTAGGGCCAGTCCCCGCTTTGGGCAGCCCCTTCCCCGCCCTCACCGCCCCCCCCCAACACCCCCCGCCCCGAGTCCCCTCTCCCTGCCCCTGTCAGCCGCGCCAGACGCTCTCCGGCTTTGCAGCATTCAATAAAAATTCAGAAACATTTGGGCTGAAATCGCTGCTTTATCTGGAGGAGCCACAGCGCCGGGAGAGACCACTGCTGCGCGGGGGGAGCTCGGGGTCTCCGTCGCCCGGACGCGCGAGGTCTCCGCGCATCAGCGCCCGCGCCGCCCCCCGGGCGGCCCCGCGGACGCAGGGGGCTGGGGCTCGGTGGTCGCGCGCGGCCGGCTGGGGTCCCCGGCGCGCGCGGGGGGCGGCGGCCCGGCCGGGCTCCCCCCGCGCCCGCGGCTCAGGTGGGCCGTGCCCAGCGCTGGCGGAGCCCGGGTCCCCGTTCTGCCCGGGCTGGATGGCTCATTCTGCTGGCTGCGCGGTGGCGGCGGCTGTGTGTGCGCCGCGCCTCGCCGCTCCCCCCGGCCCCCCGAGCCCGGGGCGCGCGCTGCCGCCCGGGCCCCGCGGCGCCGCGGCCCGAGGCCCCGGGAAGCGCAGCCATGGCCCTGCGGAGGCTGGGGGCCGCGCTGCTGCTGCTGCCGCTGCTCGCCGCGGTGGAAGGTGAGCGGGCGGGCGGGCGGGCGGGCGATGGGGGCGGGGAGCGGCCGGGCACGGGCGGCCGCCGGCGCCCACCTCCGCCCCGCGGCCCGCAAAGTTTGCCCGGGGGCTCGCGCCGGGCGCAGGTGGCCGCGGGGAGGTGTGTCCGGCCGCGCCGGGAGGCGCGGGCCCCGCGGGCGCCCGGGGAGCGGCGGGCGCTGATTGACTGTGCCAGGAGGAGGCGAAGGGACCATCTTGCCGAGGCTTTGTAGCCAGCCCGGCGAGCGCCGCCCAGGGCCGGGGGGCTGCCCACGCGCGTTCGCCGCCCCCGGCCCGGGCACCCCCTTCGCGCGGGCCTGGCCTGGCTCGGCACGGGGTGGAGGGGCGCCGGCCCCGGGGCCCGGCGCGCAGTCGGGGCCGGAAAGTTTGGCAGGGAGCAGAGGGAGGGAGGCACCGCGGCTGGCCGGGGTGGGGGCCCGCGCGGTCTGCGCCCCCGGGATGCAGCCGGCGCCCCGAAGAGCGGAGGACTGGCAGAGTGGAAGTGAACGCGCCAGCCCCCCGCGCGGGTGCCTGCCCATCGCCCGCGGCGTACAATGGGGTCCCCTCCCCGGGAGGACTACGGGGAGGGGGGGATGGGTCCGTGGGCATCTCTCCGCTGCGCGGGGTCTCCGGGCACCCCTGCCGGCCACCGCCCCGCTGGCGGCAGAGCTCAGCGTGGCCGCCGGAGCCCCGGGAACTCTCCAGCTGCCGCCAGGGCCGGACCAGATGCTCTTGCCATGTGTTGGCCTTGGCCAGGGTCGCTGGTCCCTCTCCCCGCGGCTTTCGCGTGTTGGTACCACCCGACCCCCAAGGGCTCAGGGTGGCTGCCAGGTCCCCCGAGCCGGCTTGCTCTGCAGGGAAAGTTAGAGGGGTCTGGGTGTGTCCACCACAAATGGCCAAGCTTGTAGGGCAAGAAACGAACACGAATAATGGTTCTCATGTGCACTGCACTTTACAGTTTATGAAGTACTTCCCACTGCAGGCAGCTCTCTGTGGTTTACAACGTGCTGCACAGTTGACAAGGTACTTTGAGCTTTACAAAGTGCTTTCCCACCCACAATTTCGTTGGATTCCCCAAAATAAGTCTTCCACCGAAGCCAGGTGGGTATGATTCTTACTCCCTTTTAGTAGAAAGGGAGACCAAGGCTCAGAAAAGTCAGTGGCTCACTCATAGCCATTGGGCGATAAAAATAGAACCCAGGTCTGAGGTCTCCCGAGCCTGGGCTCTGTTCATACTGCTGGGTTTTCTTGCCCCTCAACAGGGTGACCCCTTCTAGGATTCTGCCACCATGGGCTGAGGAGTGAAGCGTATGTTTCCTCATCTCAGGCCACTTTGGGCTGGTGGGAAGCCCATTCTCAGGCAGCTCAAAAAAAACCACCAAAACAAAAACCTGATCAGACCGGGCATGGGGCTCTGCAAGCCGTGTGACAGGGTCCCTGTGTTGTAACTTTAGTTCTTCTTTGAGTAAATGAGCGCTTTAGTGACCACAGTTTGGAGGGGTGTCCCTAGATGGCAGCCAGTTTCTTGAACGGAGGCAGCTGTCCTCCGGCTCCTGGAGGATTTGGCGGCTGCCTGTGGTTTCCCAGAGTGGGGCCGCTGGGGCAGCGAGGGTGCCACGGGGCCCTGGGTGTGGAGGGCAGCCCTGGGGCCTGGCTGCTGGCGGGAGCTCCCTGGAATATGGCTGAGGTACCACTTATTAACTATGGCTTTGGGGAAATGACTCATGTGTTGGCCCGCTATACATTGGGATGTTTACAGTATTATGGGGAGCTTGGCATAAATATTGCTATTTAGGTTGCAGTCAGCGGTGCTGGAGGGGAAGAAAATTGGCCCCTCTTCACGTTGGAAGAGGCCCGGGTGTGTTTTTAATTACCGTGGGGTAGATGGAAGGCCCACGTCTGTCCGGCCACGGCCCTGGCTGGGGATGGTTGGGATCGGGTGAGCTGTGGCCCGGTGGCAGTGTGAGCCCCAGACACTGGGCTGATCAGCTGCTGACATCACAGGAGGAGATGGCTGCTTGGGCTGCCACTTGGGGGCAGGGTGGGAGGAGGGCACCCCAAGCCTTGCTTCAGGCTCTTTCTTTGCCCCTCCCCCCGACACTAAGGCGTCTAGTCTGTTAGGGGTTAACGAGGAGTTGGCCAATGGACGGGGATACGGTATGAGGTGGAGGTCTAGGGCCCTTCTTCGAATTTACTATCAGATTTTGGGCCAGCTCCTTCCCTTATAGGGGCCTCGGTTTCCCTGGGTGTAAAATGGTCTGGGTGATCTCTTGGGATTCCATGACATGCACCCACTCACTTCCTGTCTCTGAGCCTCGGTTTCTCCATTGTTAGATGACGGTTACCATAGTGCCCATCCTCCCTGTCTCACAGGGGTGTTTGTGAGATTCAGACGACATAACCGATGAGAAAAGGCCATGTTGAAGTGTGTGTGGCCTTCGGGGGGTGGACCATGAGGATGGACAGTGCTACTTGTGGCACCTCCCAGAAGAGACGGGGTCCACCTGCGAGCAGCACAGTCTGCGGAGACAGGTCTGAAGCTTGGGGAGGTTGAGGGCTGCCCCTGCAGTTCCCGATCCCCTGAGCCACGTGGCTGGCGTACCCTTCCCTCCCTTCTCCTCATACCCCGTAGTACCAAGGCTATCCCAAGCATTAAGATCCTGGGAAAGCCCTAGCCTTTGGAATGAGAGAGGGGAGGGGAGAGGGTATGTGAATTGGGGCTGCGGGGTTCCTGGGTTAGTATGGTGAGCTGAGTATCTCCCCCCTAAACCACGAGACACCCCTACCCCCCCAAGAGGGAAACACAAGCCTGGGGCATCTGGAATGGGGGCTTAGAGAGGGATGGAAGTGCCCTGGGGGGACACATCCAACAAGAGAAGAGGCCAATGACAGACCAGCCACTAGATGGAATCCAAAGGTTGAAGTGGAGAGAAAATCGGTCTCCGTGCATTTGCTCATTTGATCTCCAAATATTTATGGAGCTTCCTCTTTGGCTGGAGTGGTGCTGGACCCTGGGGCCAGCAGGGAGAGGGGGACAAGCTGATACAGAAAACAGTTGGCACTATATAATGTGATAAGTGCGTCCCAGAGTGCTGCCAGGAGGAAGTTGTGTGCCACCTGGGGCAGCAGAGGCGGTTTAGGATGGAAGAGGGCTATTTTGTCTTTTACGGCTTTATTCTTTGCTTCATTTTCTCACTGCTTCCTTCTCCCTGCCTTGAAGCTTTCACAGCCACCCATCACACTGAAGAACCGTGTTCTCAAAAGTTAAGGAGGTTGCCTTCGGGACTGTAGAGGATGAGGAGAGTTTTACCTGGAAAGAGAAGCAGCCTGTGTAAGGGACGTGGATGCATGATGACTGGGAACTTGCTTGGGTGCACCTGAGGGGGATGGGTGTTGAGGGCAGCCGTGGGAGACCAGGCTGAAAATGGAGGGCAGAGCAAATCCTGAAAGGCTGGGATGGAAGGCTGAGGAATTTGAACTTGATGCTGAGGGCAGTGGGGAGCCATTGAACGTTCTTGAGCCATTGAGGGACCTGGCTAGATTTGTCTTTTGGAAAAATCACTGACTTCCAGGGTGTGGGCTGTTCCGATGAGCCAAACCTGGTCCCACACAGTTAAAAGGCCAGCTTATCTGTTCCCTACTAGACTGTGAGCTCCCTGAGGGAGCTCACCTGGCTTATTTTTATGTCCACAGCTGTGGTAAAAAGAGCTCGATTCAAATGCCACTTCCCCAGAGGCCTTCCCTGATTACCTCATCTAAAACAGGCTTAGTTCAGCCACTTTTTAACGCACCTTCTTTGTTTTGCTTCATAACACCCATGGCCACCCGAAAAAGTATCAGAGCTTTGTTAGTTTCCTTGTGTGTGTCCACCATTCCTGCTAGACTGTAGACTCCGGTAGGGGCGAGGGTTTTATCAGCCGCGTTTGCTACAGCGTCCCCAGCGCCTGGAACTGTGCCCAGCCCCATGGGTCCCCAGTCACTGAATGACACGGTCAGCTACGGAACATTGAATGAATATGTGTTGAGTGAACGTATGAACGAATCTATCACATTGTGTTATGTGATAAATATCAGGAGAATGATACAGAGGTGAAGGAGTGTGTCCGCCTGGCCAGGGAGATGAAGGAAGTCTTCCTGGAGGGAGAAGCAGACGGGCTGGCTTGAACAGGGACACAGGATGCAGTTCAGCCAGAGCTGAGGATTCAAATGGGTGGAGCTATGTTCTAGACACGAGCCTGCCCTCCCCCAACCCCCCCAATACACTTCTTGTCTCTCCCACCCCCATCCCAGCTCTCTACTGGGTCCACCTCTTGAGCATTACCTATCTAAGACCCGGCGACCTTCAGTGGGATTAATTTGGAATTGGTTTTCCTTTTATGCTTGTTTCTTCTGCTTTTCATTTCTAAAGGAGGCTGCTTTCATGTATCCGTCTTAGCCAGGAAATCTGGGCTTAGATTTAAAGCCCAAATGCGGTAGAATTCAGAAGCAAGTTGACTTATTCATTCATTCCCCCATCCATCCGCGGGCACCTATTCCATGTCAGGGGCTGGGCAGGGAGAAGGGATTCTAGCTCTGGTGGGGAACAGGGCCAGCCAACTAATAGATAGTGTGGGGTAGAGAAGAAACGCAACGTTTGAGGGCAGTCAGACCTGGGTTTAAATCCCAGCATGCTGTGTGCCCTGAGCAAAGAACTCCGATTCCCTGGACTTTTGTTTCCCCAGGGGTTTCTGTGGGTACCCACATAAAGTGCCAGGCACTCAAGCACATGGCCATGAACATGAGATGTTCTTCTTGGCCCTTTGACTTCCCCTCCCTTAGAGCACCCGTGGGCGTAGTCAGTGATGGCTGTGTCCTAATTTGGCCCCCTTTTTGGCATTTGGATTGTCCAGGCAACAAGTCAACCCTCAGTGTCTCTCTCAACCCGTCACTCAGGCTCCCAAAGTCCCCCAGTCTTGGGATGGCAACCACACAAATGTGGGTGGGCCCAGAGCTCCATCGCTGCCTCCCCCTCCAGGGCCTTGTTGTGGACAAATACTTGGGTTCGTATACCAAGGGAGTGCTCAACATGGGTCCAGAGGCCTCCTTAGGTCTGGGAATCTGTGATCACCCTGAAATTGTAATTGAACACTGGATGTCAATGCAGATTTTCCTAGGAAGAGGGGCCTTAGTTTCAGAAGCTTCTCAGTAATGGTGAAAACACCAGCCTACACCTGGGCACACAGTGGGGGGCTGGCTACCCCTAACTCTGGAGTTCCAGATTCGCTCCCACCCCCGGCCAGCCCTTCTGCCCTGCTGTGGCCCCAGTGCCTCCCAGGGGTTGTCCTTCCTGAGGCTTTTGCACCCCCACCCCACCCCTTCATCAAGGTTTTGCATCAGCCTCAGAGCAGGGGTGTGGTGAGGTTCTCTGGGCAGCTGTGCTGGGCAACTCGGCCACCCAGGGCTCACCTATGGGCTCAGGCCACTGGTCAGACCCCTTCACACAGAGAGACCCCTGCAGAAAGGTGTGGATGGAGCTGGCTTGATAGGAGGCCTGGACTGGGCAAGGCAGGGGAGCCCTTGCTCCCTCCCTGGGTGGAGGGGTGAGATCAGGACATCCTGGCCGAGGTGGGCCTGGCCTGCTTGCCTGACTTAGCTGGGGAGTCAATAGATCAGGAACAAGGCCAGGGAATCTGTACCTTCAGTATACTCCCCTGGTCTTTTCCATTGGGCAGGCAGATTTGTCCCCCAGAGGCCTAAGATAAAACACAGGACTCCTGGGACAGAGGAAGAGAAACCTCAGCGGTAAACTGGAAAAGACTGAAATGAAGTGAAATCAATCAGAGTTAGCGCCACCTGCCCGGGCCGCCTGCCTGCTGGTGAACAGAGAGCCTGCGCTGGGGGAGGGCAGGGAAGAATGTTTGCACAGCTCCCAGGGGTGGGGCGGGCCGTTGTGCCACAGCACCTGGAAGCTTCCTGATTGGGATCAGCTCAGTCTGATAAGGCTGCTTGAAAGCCCTTTAGGGCCTCTTAAGGCAGCTGCCTCCTGGAGGGTGGGAGAAGAGACACCTGTCTCTTTGGCGCCCCTGTGTCACCTGGGGAGCTTGCCCAGGCCACCTTAGTCTGGGCCATGCTAGGTGAGCTTCCTGGAACCATCTGTCGCCTTGCTCCAGCCCCCTGGGGGTGCGGGTGTCCTCAGGGAGGAGACCTTCCCTGCTCCGTGGCCTTGAACAAGTGATGTGTAGAGCCTTAACTCCCCTATCTGTGACTGGAGATGTAAATGCATCTGCTTGTCAAAAGCTCCTGGCAAGGATTAAATGAGATGCTATATACAGTGACCAGCAGTGCAACCTGACCCGTGGCCGGACTGATACTCATGAGTTGTCATTACTATGGAATGTCAGTACCTTTGCTCCCCACCAGAGCACTTCCCACAGTCCTCTAGCTTAGCCCTGACCCCTTTTTCTCTTGCTCTATAAACAGCATAGCCTGGGGGCTACAAGAAGGCCTTCTGGAGTCAGACTGTCCTTTACTGTGTGTCCTCTGGCTGATTACTTAACCTGTCATCTCTAAAATGGGGATAACAGCAGTTTCCAGCTCTTGAGATGGTTGTGAGGAATGGATGTGTTGATCCCTAAAAAGATAAAGCCGAGTCCATGCCTCAAGTGTGATGCTCATTCAGTAAATATGAGCTGGTTGCTATTACTCGAGACCAGCCAGAAACTGGATTCAGAGTAGGGGAATGTGGGTGCTGTTTTACTGGGGGGACTCTGTCTCTGGCTTTCCCTCACGCCTCTTCACTCAACTTTGGGGGAGACCAGACACAGAGTTAAGTTCCGAGCCTTATAGGGCAAGGGTCTGACTCTTCCTGGATAGTTGCGAGGCCCCTCCAGCCTCTCTGTCTGGGACCCATCCAGGTTTTCCTCAAAGGCCCCATCCCTGGCCCAGTTCTGCCTCCCTAATCTTAGGAAGGGGGTAAGATCTTCTACAGCTATGCTTTCCTTCTTGGCACCAACTTCCACACCGTGTTAATGACATCAGCCATCAATTCTTGTGCCAGACGCTCGATTAAGGGCATCGAGTATGTCACATCTGATACACTTGCCCCAAGAGCCCCACCAGGCGGTTTTATTATTATGCCCATTTTACAGATGAGAAAACCGAAGCTCAGAGTTTTGGCCCAAGGACACAAAGCGAGGCAGTGGGAGTCCGGGATTCAAACCAAGGTCTGGGCGACTCCAAAGCTCTTGGCTCTGCACTGCCACTCAAGCCGCTTCTGGAATGTACCTCCCGGCTCAGAGGAAGGGCTTGGCTCTGGCGAGGGTCTCCAGGGCAGCCGTCCAGCCTCTGACTCCATCAACATCCTGAGATAATGCAAGCGGGAGGGTTCTGGAACTCACAAACCTGCCATAAAAATGCAATCTCTGTCATAATGGCCAGAATAATGTTGTTCTAACTTAGACAAATCGGGTGTTAACTCGTTACATTGTGAGGGGCGCCTCCACAGAGAACTGAGGCTATGGAACAGCGACAGGGCCATTTGTAGCTTGTACTTCCAAATCCATTCGTTCATCGGGTTTTCATAGCAACCCAGTAAGTGGGCAGGAGCCATGGGGCCCATTGTAGAGATGAGGAAACTGAGGCCTGAGGGGATAACGCTACTTGCCCAAGGTCAGCGGCCAGACCAAGCTTGAAGCCCAAGGCCAGTCTCAATGGCCCAGAGATCATCCATCCAACTTGAATTCCTGGCCAACATTTAGAAATCAAGAGATTTTAGAGAGAAATCCTCTTTCTGGCTTCTGTGAAAAGTCAGACAATCTGGCTTCGCTGGGCCCACGTCCCACGGGGCCACAGTTGGCTGGAGCCGAATCGTGGCTGCCTCTTCAGACAACATGTGAGTGCTAGGGGTAACTTGCTACCAGCTTGCGTCACACATTTGTGTGACTCTTCTTACCCTTGTGGGTGCGAGTTTTCCTGCCAGATCTGCCCCCCTCTCTCTGTGTGATCTGGAGTAAATTCCTTCTTCTCTCTGGGCCTCAGCTGCCTCTTCCATAAAGCGAGGGGGTGGGACTCGGTGGTTTTGGGGGCCCTTCCAGCTCCAGGATTCAATGTCCAGTGCCAGGCTCCAGGCAATGGAGGGGAGACCTATAAAAAGTAACAGGGCTTTGCTCCTGGAAAGTGTATCAGTTATCTTTTGCTGCATAACAAGTCACCCCAAAACTTACTGACTGGCTTGAAACAGAGATCTGTTCTTTCTCCTGATTCAGTGGATTGGCTGGGTTCCGCTGGGCGTTCATTGGTGTCAGCTGGGATCACTCACAAGCCCACACTCAGCTGGGTTGTGGGGGAAGGCCCATCCTGGCTTCACATGCCCTCTCTGAGGCCCTGGCAGGGATGGCAGGGGCTGGCCCCATTCCTCAGGATCTCTCACCGTTAGTAGTCCAGACTGGCTTGCTTTCCTTGGTGGCTGGCTTCCAGGATGGAGAAGCAGAAACTTCCCGGTCTTCTAAAGACCCGGGCTCTAACATCACGAAACATCACCCTTGCTGCCGAAAAAGTCAAAAGCATCTTGGATTCATCCCAGGCTTCCTCATCAGGTTCAGTGTACAGGAAAAGACACTGGACTTGATTTTCTGCTCAATTGTTAAAGGAAAGCCCCACTCCTTCCCTCCTCCCCACCCCCTCCCTCCCTTCTTCCCTTACTCCTTCCTTTTAGCTCTATGTCCAATGTGGGGCTTAAACTCACCGCTCTGAGATCAACAGTCACATGCTATACTGACTGAGCCAGCTGGGCACCCCCAGGAAAGCCCCATTTCTTGGCCAAGGTTTGACACATAAAATTTGAGTCTGTGCTACTCGTAGTGTTCAACACGTCTTTGGAGTCGATGCTCAGAGCTCAGTGTCCCCTGCCCACCTATTCACCGCGGCACACGTCTCCATGCGCCCTCAGCCAACCTGTGGTCCAGACTTAGGTTCAGACCCCCCTCAATGGGAGGAGCGGCTTTGTGTTTAGCAATGGAAGACATTGTTGGTGGCCATATTTGGAGACGATCTGCCACAGGGAGTTTATAGTCTGGTGCAGGGGTGCGGGTAACAGGAAGCCAGAAACCTTGTTCCCTCCCTCCACCCCAGCACCGCCTCCCTGCATTGGCTTCCAGTGTTACCTGTCTCCCCTGAGATGGCACAGGACTCTCCGCTTCACCTTATCCCACGCCCAGCACAAAGCTCGTGATAGGCACGAAATAGATATTTATGCAGTCAATTACAAAGAATTGAAAACAGCAGCCGGAAATCACAGATCTTCAAGATCTGGCGTGAGGCTAGAGGCCAGAGAAGGAGGCCCTGGTCTGGTGGGACCGAATTTGGAGAATGGGGCCAAGGTGCCCCTGTGGCCCAGGGCAGGACACATCACCCCTTGAGGCCTCAGTTTCCTCATCAATACATTGAGGATCGTGATTTCACCCACCTCAGATGGCCATCGCAAGAAGCTACTGTGTTCTCCATTCAATTGCCAAAGAACCCATAACGGTGTGACTGTGGTTTGTCGCTCCCACCTTGGCCGGGGGCCACCATAGGAGTAGGGAAGCATTGGAGGAAACTACAAAGTCCAGGGGCATTGGCCTGTTGCTAGCAAATCTAAGTTAGGACCGCAGGTTGGCTCAGAGCACTTGGAGATACGTGCTGGGGTGAAGTGGGTGGGTGGGGGACACTGAGCTCTGAGCATCCCCTCCAAAGACCTGCTGAACACAATGAGCAACACAGAATCCAGATTTTATGTGTTAAAGCATTGAGCAGGAGATGGGGCTTCCCTCGGGCACCAGGGTGGCTCAGTCGGTTACCCATCCGGCCCTTGATTTCGGCTCAGGTCCTGATCTCATAAGGTTTGTGGGATGGAGCCCCGTATAGGGCTCTGCGCGGAGCGTGGAGCCTGCTTGGGATTCTCTCTCTCCCTCGCTCTCTGCCCCTCCCCCACTCACAGGCTCTTGCGTGCACGCTCCCTCTCTCTCTCTCTCTCTCTCTCTCTCTCTCTCTCTCTCTCTCTCTCTCAAAATAAATAAACTTAAAAAGAAAAGGAAAGAAATGGGGCTTCTCTTTGCTGACTGAACAGAGAATCAAGCCCAACATAATACAGATAATAAATTCTAGGAGTAGCGGCCAGAGGACCCCAGACTCACAAGCTGGCCCTGGTTGTGAATGAGTGAGGTGAGCTGGGTGTTAGACGGTAATACCCCAGAGACAGCACACGACCTCTCGAAAGAAGGCAGGTGCTACCCACTCCTGACCGTGTTGCCGTGCCAGAATCGGGGTTCAGTTTTGCCAGATCTTCTGATTTTCAAAGTTTTGATGTTTATGGAAAAATGAGTTTCTTACACGTTTGCTCAGTTTATCCTAAAATAATAGTCCTGGCCAAAGCAAACCACGTTTGCTGGCTGGGTCTGGTTCACTGGCGGGCAGCTTACAAGCTCTAGGTTAGGTGTGTTGGGGAGAGTGAAATAGCAAGGGCGTTGTTATCTCCATTCTGTAGATGAGAAACTGGGTTTCTAAGAGCCGAAGTGACTTACCCAAGGTCACACAGCTGGTAGGTAGTGAGGTTGTTAGAAATGCCTCTTAACCTTGAATTGGGGGCATTTCTTTTCCTGTAACTCCCTCCACAGTCCCTGTTTCCTGCCTTCCAGAATAATGCAGAAGCATAAGCTCCTTCTTGCAGGTGTCTGCCATGTTCAAAGGCAGAGGGCATGTCTTCCACCGGGCTTCTTCTTTGGGGCAGAGTTGCTGAACTGAAAGTACATGGTCTTACAATAGAACCATGTCACGGTGGACCTTTGGCTCTGACTCACGGCATCACCATGGCTCTTTTAACTTACCTCTTTGAGCCTCTGTTTCTTCCTCTGTGAAACGGGGCTAGGACAGTCTTCTAGGAAGAAAGTTCTTAGAGGATTCTGAAGGAAGAGCCAGGAAAGAAGCGACAAGGCAAACTTCCCAGGCAATGGGACGGCATCTGCAAAGGTCCGGGTGGGAGGCCTCTGAGTGTGTGATGCTCCAGGGAGCTGGAGGGAGTCCCGTGTGGCTGAGAGCAGGGCATGCCAAGCACCGGGGCGGGGTGCAAGCTGCCTGGCCGCAGCAGGGAGAGAGCGTGGGGTCAGCATTCCCATTATGGCGACGACATATGTCCACAGCACCAACTTGTCACTTGGCCTGAGTCCATGGGAAGCCGGAAGGACAAAAAGCATCTGAAACGTGTAAGTGGGGAGAAAGCGGCTTAGCGCACAGTGGGATGCGTCCCGCTTGAATGGGGCTTCTCCGCCTCTCACGGGGAGGCAGAGCCTGGGAACAGCCTCGACCAGAGCCCGCAGGGCCTTTCTGGAACCCACGAAAGACCGTGGCCCAGGGAGTCTGTTTGAGTCAGGGCCCCGGCCGGTACGTCCTCTTGCCTGCCCCATCAGTGTCAGCTGTCATTCCCCACGGCCTCAGATGGCAGCTCCTGTGGCTCTCGGGAGGACAGCCGAAAGGGCTCCTGAGCTGCCAAGGAGGCCCTGATGCTGGGTGTCCCCGAGCTGGCCCGGAAGCCCAGCCGTGCCAGCAAAGCTTGGGACTCCCTTCTGGAGCTGAAAGGGTTCTGATGTCCCCTTGGCCTGGGTCCAGGGATGTGGAAGAAGCAGGAGACGCAGGGGGAAGATCCCAGACTTGGGAGATAGGCAGACTGCTCAAATCCCGGCTTCTCCACTTGCCAGCTGTGACACCTTGGGTGAGTCACTTCATCGTCCTCAGCCTTGGTTCCTCATCTGTACAATGAGGGCGATAGCACCTACTCTGTGGTGCCGTTTGGGGAATTAAAAGAGATAATGTATGGGGGCGCCTGGGTGGCTCAGTCGGTTAAGCGGCCGACTTCGGCTCAGGTCATGATCTCGCGGTCCGTGAGTTCGAGCCCCGCGTCGGGCTCTGTGCTGACAGCTCAGAGCCTGGAGCCTGTTTCAGATTCTGTGTCTCCCTCTCTCTGACCCTCCCCCGTTCATGCTCTGTCTCTGTCTCAAAAATAAATAAACGTTAAAAAAATAAAAATAAAAAAAAAAGAGAGATAACGTATGAAAAGTAGGTGTTTACCGAACCTTTCCAACTTCAGTTTCTCAGCTGTTCCATGAGGATAGTAATAATAATGAAATCAGCAGCTAACATTTATGGAGGGTTTGCTAGAGACCAGGCACTGTGTTTAGGTGTTATTATTACCTGTATCCTACAGATGAAAAAAATCAAGGCTTGGAGACATTAAATAATTTGCCTACAGCCATTCGGTCGGTAATGGAGCTAGAATCCAAAGTCAGGGAGCCTGACTTCAAGACAGATCAACAAAGAGCTGATTTCTTTTCTTGTTCCCTTTAATATTTCAAACATACAGGGAAGCTGACGGTATAGTAGAATAAACACCTGTGTGTCCTCCACCTAGATTCAACAGTTGTGAACATTTTTGCCACATCTGCATCTCCTTTTGCACGGGTACGTGTACACATGTATGGGCGTCTGACCATACGTTATAGACGTGGACAAAGACCTAGTGTTTACTGAGAATTGATCCGGTGATGTCTGAAGCCCACACTGTCAACCATTCTTTTAGATCACATGTTGAACATCGGCAGCAATTGGGAAGCGTACTTCCCCCTGGGTTGCCTCATTCAGTCCTAGTCTTCCCGGGCCTAGGAGGGAGCTACCAGGGCCTTTATCATTTTCAGAATGGAAAGAAAGACTCAGAGGTTAAGTAACTTGCAGCAAAATATGGGGTTGGGATTTATACCTATGTCTGCTTGATAGCAAAGCCTGTCCCACAAAACTTTGGGGGGCCCGCTTTTCTCCCTTCCAGATGTACCCCTCTTATAACCACCAGAACACAACCCAGGTCAGCAGATGGCAGCTTGGCTCCCTGCAGGGGGATGTAGTCCTTTCTTTATAGAAATCAAGGGGAAATTATAGAGTCCAGCGGGCTCAGAAAAACTGGGGACTGGTGCATAGTCCACAGTTAACCAGGTGGTTATGAGGTCTCAGGCCTTTGGACTTCTAGAATCCACCATGCTATTTCATGTTTCCCCCTTGCCTGGGCACCCCCATTACTTCTCTCTGGCTAATTTCTGCTGCTTATAAAGACCAAACTTGAGCATTTCCTCTTGTTTGAAGCTTGCCCTGACCTGTCTCTCTGGTCCCTCCTGCTTCTGTGGACAGTCTTGAGCCATCTATCCTTGGTGGCCTCTGTGTTCTTGATGGCACTTTTTTTTAAAAAAACATTTTTTAAATGTTTATTTATTTGTGAGAGAGAGAACTCACAAACTGTGGGATCATGACCTGAGCCAAAATTGGATGCCCAACTGACTAAGCCACTCAGGCGCCCTGGTGGTAACTTGAACATATTACCTATTTTATAATGCATACATTAGACCATACTGTGTACTATGATATAGTACTGTGTCCTATATCAACATGTCTGGCTTCCCCCCGACCATACTGGGAGGTCCTCAACCATACTGGTTGAATAGTGTACAGCTGGATAAGTGGAGAGCAGCTGAACATTTGGAGTAGTGCTTGAGTGATTGACAGTTGGATGGGTGAGTGTCTGGATAGATAAAGGATAAATGAATGGACAGTTGCATGGATTGGATGGTTGGATGAATAATGGGCAATTTGAAGGTTGGTTGGATGATTCAATGGATGGATGGATGGATGGATGGATGGATGGTGGACAAGATGGTTTCATGAAGACCGGGTGGTTGGATGGCTGGGTGGCTGGACAGCTGAATGGCTGGCTGGATAACGGGTAGGATAGTTCTGTGTTTTAAATAGTTGGGTGAATAAATGGATGGAGGAATGAACAAGCACCAAAAGCAGAGTTCAGTTCTCCACCTCTCTAGATGCCCTTTGGTATCTGGACTGCGATATTTCCTTATTCTCTAGTTTCTGGCCCTGGAAAGAGCTGGCCAACAGCAGAAATCTCCAGGTTTGAGGAAACCTTCTGAGCCATTGACTGTGGATTTGCCAAACTTTCTGCTTGGAGGAGTTCTGGAGAAGTTGGCCCCCACACTGAATTTCTGTAAAGTAAATCCTATTTTCCCATTGACTTGGCTCATACTTTTGGAGATATGTTCCTGCTGTCAGGGGCTGGTACTCTCGGAGGCTGGTGACAGGTGGAGGCAGAGCTGGAACTCCCCTGGGCATCAACTGCCCTGAGCTTCCACTCACTCAACCTTGAGAGCACAACTGATACTGGCCAGGGGCACAGGAGCTTGGAGCCAGGGGGAACAGATTTGGCATCTGGTCCCAGAAGCCTCATCTGCCAGTGGGATGCTAAGCTGCTGGGCTTCTGGGATGGCACGCTCAGTCTCCTCCAGACTTATCTGTTTCTGTTCATCTGTCCATACAACCTTCCTTCTTTTCCATATTCCACCTTCCTTCTATCCATCCATCCATCCATACCTCCATCCATCCATCCATCCATCCATCATCTATCCATTTAACAGTCGTTTATGAAAGCCTATGGAATGCTAAAGGACACAGAAAGGAATCAAACAGAAATGACACTGTGATGTCAATGAGTTATATCCCAGTAGAAGGTTAGGACAGCTCTCCTCCCTCTTCTTCCTTTTCTATCTCTTCTCTCTCTTCCCTTTCTTGTTCTCTTTCTTCTCTTCCTTCAACAGCATCATCATAGCAGACTCTCCCTACTGGGTCCCTATTACACGCTGGGCACCATACTGGCTGCTTTTCGGATGTGTTCTCACTGAATCCCCTCAACAACTGTGCATAATAGTGACTAACATTTGCTTTGCAGATGAAAAAGCAGGTTCAGAGATGATGGAATGTATTGAGCGCTAAGGGGAACTGTCTTCTAGCCTGGGCTGTTGGAGAAGGGGTATTTGGCTACATAGGATTTTTGACACACAAGGAATGGAATGAAGGGCATTCTTAGCAGAGGGCACAGCCTGAGCACAGCCCTAGAGGCTGGAAAAGCGCAGGTGTGCAGAAGCCACAGTGAACATAAGTGTGTGAGAGAAATGGGAGGTGAGGCTGGCGGAAGAAGTCTACACCAGGGAAGAGAGGCCTCGAGTGACAAGCTAGGGCATTTGGACTCGGTGCTGGAGGCAGTAGGCAGCCACTGAAAGAAAGCAAAGGCAGGGAAAGGTTCAGGAAGATGGCTGTGGAGACTGGCATCAGGGGAAGGATCCAGAGCAAAGAGAGGCAGGCTCAAGGCTGAAAGGGGCCGTGTAGGTCTGCCCTCAAATAAGCCAGACCCTGGGTGCGGGGCCATCCCGTGCAGCCAGTTACTCTGGCTGTGGGAGGGCCCAGAATGTACTGGGAAGGTGGGCCAGAATGGTGGGGACCCTGAAAGAGTGAGCATGTCAGAGGAGGGCAGCTACCTGGCCCCTTCTTCCTCAACCGGAGCCCTCCGGCTCCCAGAGTGCTCTTTGGGGTCCTGTCCTTCCCCTGCGCACCGCCCCCCCCTCACTTCACCCCTCCATGCCAGGGAAGGGTTGTGGGCATGCTGCTGGGGCTCAGCCCTTCCATAGAGCCCAGGCAACCCAAGCAGCACACTGGGAACCATCCAGCATTCAAAATACTACAGCTGGGAAACTTAGGCCCAGAAAGAGACAGCACCTGCCTGAGGTCACAGAAAGTCAGCTGCAGGCCTAGAACTTGGGGCTAGATCCGTAGCCCTAAAATTCTTCATGAGGGAGATTAAGACCTTTAAAGTCATTAAGACCTTTCCTAGCCATAGAGACTTGGATAAATTACTTAATATCTGCCTCTAACCGTTTTGAAAATGAGGTGGAACAAAAGTAAATAGTGGAGATTTCAAAAATGACTTAACCGTTCTGACCTTCAGTTTACCCTGCTGTAAAATGGGAATAATAACAAAAACAAAAACAAAGCATCGGTTGGTCATTTTTCTCCCTGTAAGAGTGTAAGCTTCACAAAGGCAAGGATTGTTGTCTCTTATTTACGAGTGTCCAGCATGGTGCCTGGGACATAGCATCAGTCATCAGCAAATGAATGAATGAATGAGAAATAGCCATCATTTATGGACTCCTTGCAGTGTGCCAGACCCTGCACAAAGCCTTTTATGTGCAGATTCCTGCTTAATCTCAGAACAACCCCACTGAGTAGGTATGATTATCTCCACTTTACAGGTGAGGAAACTGAGGCTCAGAGAGATCGCGTATGACTTGCCCGTGGTCACAGGTCTCCCGAGCGATATTGCTGGGATTGAAACCCTGCTCTGTGTGACCCTACGCCATGGTGTTACTGGACCTGTTTCAGGGCCTGGCACAAAGCAGAGCTGGATGAATGGTGTCCCTTGCTCTCTTCTCTCTCATTACCCTTCCCTGGACCTCAGTTGTCCTATGTGGAAAGCTTCGGGGCTGCACCCTGGCCCCCTCAGTGTCCTTCCACGGGGACCTCTCACACTAAGGAGGACCTTCCCCTTCCATCCACCATCCCAGCTGACACCTCTCTGGCCAGTTGTCCTGCTGGTCATGACCAACTCCCAATCCAAAGAGGAAAGGCCTCTGGAGGTTGTTCAACACTCACTTCCCCTCCTGGGATGCTAGCACCTCTGCTGGCTTCCTGAGGGGCCCCAGTTGGCCTCTAGACGGATCCACCTGGATGGCAGCACCCGGTGGCCTTCGGGAGGGGCGTTTTCTCCCTGATGGCGTCCGTCCCAAGGTGCGAGGCTTCAGCTGCACGCGGCGGCCGAGCTGCTGCTCTGTCTGGAGCACTGCTCAGAGAAACAAACACAGCTGTGTTTATTCCAGAAATTACACATCCTGATAATCTGCTCACTCGGGGTAATGCCTCCCAGTTAGGATCACAGGGGGAGCTGCGCCGAGTTTCCTGAGTTTCTGGGCGAATTTTAATTCTCTGTAACAACTGTTCTGTTGGGCAGACCTTGGCCAGCGAGTAGACCTCGGGCAGGAGACACCTAGATACCTTTGGAAGGCTCAGTCCTGAGGGTGCTGGGAATTCTCACCTTTGCCTGAGATGCTGGGAGGAGAGGATATTTTGCCTGGAAGTTTCCAAATTGGGGGACCTGAGTCTGACACCCCCCCCCCGCCCCCAACCCTGGCCACACTGGGACACAGACACAGAAACATATGGACCTATGTTAGGAGAATATCACCTGGAATTGGGTTTTGAATCCCAGAATGTTTCTCTAAAACATTCCTGTGACTTCCTATTTCTTTTAGGATAAAGACCCACCATTGTCAGGGTCCAGAGGCCCTTCTTGGTCTGGCTGCTGCCCGTTCCCTGTCTTGTCTCTGTCACCCACTCATCTAGGAGTTCCAGCCACTCTGGCTTTTTGATTCCTTATATTCCCTTCCAGCATTTCCTTTGCAGTGACTGGTCCCTTTGTATGGAATGCTGTTCCCTTCACTAATCACCTGGATAATTCTCACCCATCCTCCACTTTTCCAGGGAAGTTTCCCTGAGTTCCCTGATAGCTCCACAGGTTGATGTTTCGTAGTGTTTGTCAAAGTCATTATTTTCAAATAATTAGTGTGTTTCTGTGCTCATCTGCCTCTCCCACCGGACTGTAAATTCCATAAGAGAGGGGCCGTTATTGAATTGCTTTATCACTAGAGTCCCCAGGCCTAACATAGTGCCTGGCCCATAGTAGGTGCTCAGTAAATATGCACTGATTGGAAGAATGAACGAATGAACAAACGAACGGTTCTTGGGTTAAACGAAAGGAGGATGTGCTTCTGTTTGTTCTTTTGGGTGACAGTTGGCAAAGTGCTGTGACATCCGTCATCTCTTTAATTGAACAGACTGGTATTGAAGTCTGCAGGGGCTTGGCACAGGGCCAGGCCCCAGGGTGGGGGTGGGGGACCCAGAGTGAATCAGGCATCATGGGCCTTGTCTTCAGGAGCTCACACACTGGATGTGCACAGCCCCCTGGGAGGAAGAGCCCACTGGGATTGTTCTAGATGGATGGAGGAGGCTTCGGATACTCAGAGAAGGGAAGAAACTTGGTGGGGCCATACAGGGGGTAAATGGGGACAGATGCACATTCAGATATGGTGGATATCAAGCCTGCTGACCCTTCCCTTGCTTCTCTCTGGCACGCGGATGGGTGTGGCCAATAGGTCCCTGGCTTCTGAGGGTCTGCAGCCTGGTGTCTTGACATCCAAGCCTCTTACCCGTGCCTGTAGGCAGTATGGACTGTCCTGCTGATGGGTGGTAAGGATGCTGAGAAGAAAATTAGAGCAGAGCAGAGGTCTTTCAGAGGAGGCGATGTTTGAGTGTTTGACCAACACTCAGCCGGGTGCTGCCTTGCTGAATGAAGCAAGGGATGGAGCTCTGTGGAGACCTAGAGGAGGCTGTTCCAGGCAATGGGAGAGTTAGTGCAAAGGCCCTGAGGCAGGAACATGTGAAGAGGCTAGTGCACTGGAGCAGGAAGGATGGGGGAGAGGCAGGGGAGGAGAGTAGGAGGACATGACATCAGAAGGGACAGGGGCCACTGTCAGGTGGCGGGGTGGGGACTTGTCGATAGACCGCCTTGGTTTTGCTCCCTGAGCTGCTTCATTCAATTTGGGGTAAGGGAGGGGAAGAGAGGAAGCACAGTACGTTTCTTCTCTTCTCGCCCTGACCCTTTACCCCTCCCCCCGCCCCAGGAGGCTCTATTGGCATTTGTGATGCAAAAGTATCTGTCTTCTTGTTTGTAACACAAATTAATAATTTATTGACAACTCGATCCCCTGGCAGCTGCACTGGTGACTCCAGCACGTGCTGGGCTGTTGTGGGGACTGGAAGGCAGGGGACAGGCGTGGCATCGTGCCGGCCCAGCCTTGATCAGGACCCACAGGGCGACTGCCCGGTGCCTTTCCCTCTTTGGACCGTGGCTCATCTATCTAGGATGAGAGGATGTGACTTGGTACCTTCTGCCCTGGCCAGCATGACCGCGTGGCCCGCATCCTGGGACCGAGGGCCATTAAGCACCTGCCATGTGCTGAGATCCTTGGAGCAGTGCATAGAGGACTAAGCCTTGTGGCCCGCACCGCCTCCCCCCACCCCGCCCCGCCCAGCCCAGGGAGGTCAGTCTCAGCGAGAAGACCGAGTTAAACAATAGACCTAGGTCCTAGATGGTTAAAGAAAGCCAGGCTGTGTGCTGCAGTGGAGGGCAGCTGACTGGGGGGCTCCCAGCTCTTATTAGATGTGACCCAGGACAAGTTGCTTTGCCTCTCAGAACCCCACTTTCCTTGCCTGACGAAGGGGGATAATGAGAGTCTACACATACCTTTATTCAGTTGTGACACGTAGTAAGTGCTCAATAAATGATCATCATCACTGCGTAGAGGGCAGGACACAGAAGCCAGAGGATGCCTCTGTCCAGGCTGTGCCTGGTCCCAGTCCACATCCAAGGAGATTTTGCCTGATCCTCGGGCCCCGCCATAGTCTCAGGGTTTGCCCCTGGGTCTCAGACCTTGCAGAGCCCAGCAGCAGTGGCCCGGGAGCCAGCGCCATCTAGAGGAAAGGGCTCCATTTCAGGGCCTGAGAGACATTCGCCAGCTGTGTAACCCCAGGCTGGGGACAGAGCCTCTCTGAGCTCCAGGGGTGATGAGTGTCCCCATCTGTGCGGTGGGGATAATAAAAAGAGCTGCCTCCCAGAGTTGCTGTGGGGATGAAATTTGGAAAGGGCTCAGAGGGTGGGGCTCAGTGCATTCTGGCTCCCTTCTGCCCAGATGTGTGGGCCAGTTGCCTCCCAGGAGTGGGAGCTGAGGGCTGCGGGGCCCTGGGAAAGGTGAGGGGGGCACGGGGAAGGTGGTGGGCAGATGCCTGGAGATGAGAGGCAGGAGGACTTGGGGAGGGCTCGGGGGCAGCCAGAGGGCGGATCTAACAGTTCTCTTTAATTTTTGAGAAAACCTTTCCCCCATCTTCATATAATTAAGAGTATTTTTAAAATGCTGTGTTGAAACAAAAATAGTCCATTTCCATATGACCTCATTTCATTCCACGCCCCCCACCACACACACACACACACACACACACACACACACACACACACACGACCAGAAGTTAAAGCTGCCTTTTGTGCCTCTGCTAGAGTGTGTGTGTGTGTGTGTGTGTATGTCTTGTTTGTTTTTGCTTTTGTTTTTGTTTTGCCTAGCAGGTAAATATTTAGGGGACTTCCTCTCTATTTTCTAATTTACAATCAGAGGCTCTTGAGGGGCCTTTAACCAAAACTGACAACTGCAGCTCTCTGCAATTTAAAAGAGGTGCTCACAGGTCCTGTCTGAGTGGCTCTCCCTGGGTGCGGTCCTGGGTGGGGGAGGGTGTCACTGTGACCCACAGCGGGAGGGGGCGCCACACCATCTGCAATTTTTTACTAGCCAGCGTCTGGCCCTGGACCTGGCACATTCCACACTCAAACTCAGCCAGTGTCTGTGGAATGCACATGAAGAATGAAGCCCATGATACCGGTGGAGAAACCGAGGCTCAGAAGTGAAAGCCCTTGCCCAAGTGGATTTTTGCTCAGATTCAAACCCAGGATTTTTGCTCAGATTCAAACTCAGATTCAAACACCTTCTCTGTGTGCCTTTCTAGTCAGCCCCTTCATTTTCAGATGGGGAGAGCGAGACCCAGCGAGGACAAAGGGTTTATTGTGCAAGGTCGCAGGGAGATGGGTAATGATGGGAATGACAGCAAGTGTTAACACGGTGTGGACTTTACACAGTAGGTTCACTTAATAGGCTTGAGTACATCGTGCAGCCTCACTCTGTGCTTAGTGCATTGCCTTGTTGAATCAGCTGTGAGCAGGACTATTATTACCTCTGCCTTCAAGATAAGAAAACTGAATCTCTGGTAACTTTGGTACCTGCCCAAGGCCACGCGGCCAGTAAGTAGCAGAGTTGGGATTTGAACCCATGATCTTCTGACTCCACAGCCCGTGCTCAAAGCTACTATATCAGGCTGGTGGGACTTGGTGGAGACAGAGCCAAAAGGTGAACTCAGGACTCTAGACTCTTGGCCTCCTGGTTTCCAAAAACAAAACTCCACCCAAAAGGCAACCCCCATTAGGAGCTCCTGAGTAGGAAGGACAGAGCTGTGCCCTGGTCCCCCCACTGGAGTTCAGCCTGGGGTGGGGCAGGGGGCTGGTGTCTCTCTCAGGTCTCTTTGTGTGGGGCTTGGGAGCAGCCCCAACAGTTTGCAGGGTCCCTTCACCTCCAGTCTCGACTGAGCCCCCTAACATCCTCTTTTCTTGGATTTTTTTTAATGTTTATTTCTGAGAGAGAGAGAGAGCGAGCGGAGGAGAGGAAGAGAGAGAGGGGGACAGAGTATCAGAAGCAGGCTCTGTGCTAACAGCAGAGAGCCCCATGTGGGGCTTGAACTCACAAACTGTGAGATCATGACCTGAGCTGAAGTCAGATACCTAACCGACTAAGCCACCCAGGTGCCCCCTCCTAGCCTCCTCTTGAGACAAGCAGGGCAGGGCTCCCCAAGTCTTCAGATAGAGAAACTGAGGCCCGGAGATGTATGTGCACCCCGGGAGGGTACAATGGAAACATCAATGTTCTTTGATTGTAGGTCTTAACTTCTTTGGGGTCATGAAGCGCCTTAAGCAGCTGTGAACTTCCCACCTCCCAGAAAACTTCAGGGAACTCAGATGCGAAGCTTCCATTGTAGTGCCCTGTGGTGCCAATGATAATGACGGTGGTGTCCTTTTGCTGCGTACCTGCTTCGCAGCAGGCAGAGTGTTTGACCCCATCTACACATCTTTTCATCTGGTCCTCATGACAGCCCTGCAAGATGGGAAACTGAGGCTCAGAGAGGGTAGCACTCGCAGCAGGGATTTGAACCAGCTCTGCCCCATCCTGCGGGTTGTACCGTCTTACCTCTGGCCTGGGGGGTGCAGTGCTACGGCATCCTCCCGAGGCTCCTGGCAAGAACCAGAGGCACTGAGGAAGTTCAGAGTTCACGGTTAGCTTCCTCTGCCTTTGCAGACGAGTGCTGGCTTACTCGAGAACAGGGGCTCGGTCGGGGACCGGCTCCTCTCTACCTCCCTGGGAGCTCCCAACATGGTGTCTCTTCTTCTGCTTCCAAAGGATCTGATTTGGGGATGGCCCCTCTTGGTTCTATAGGACTGGAATATCTGCAGTTTACGCTGGACTCATTTGGAGTTATCCAGACGGTGGTTTATCTAATTTGGGAAGCCCGTCTTCCCCGAAACTGCCCCTCCCGCCCCGGGACAGCCTACTCATTCTTCCAGGGCACTCAGACAGCTCTTGGGAAAGGAGTCTGCCTGAAGGCCAGGGAGGTGACAAGGTCACTGGACTTAGAGCAGAGCCCCTCGTTAGCAGAGCAGCCACGGGAGTCTTGTGTGGTGGTGAAGAGTGTGGGCTCTGGAGTCTGGTGGACCTGGGTTCGAATCCTGGCTCAGCCACTTGTGTGCTCTGTTACCTTAGATAGGCCGCTTTCCCTCTCTGAGCCTCAGTTCCCCGACAGTAAAATGAGGGTGAGAATATCGCACAGAGAGACACGTAGCACCATGTCTGGCCCAGAGGAAGTGCTCAATAAGGCTAATGAGTTGGTCATCATTATTGGTCATAAGCAGAGGGCGTGTGTATGTGTGTGTGTGTAAGGGATCGTGCTGGCCAGATCGGTGTCTGCAGGAGGCTGGTCAGGGCTAGGCCCCCCCCCTTTCCTCCTTGGCAAGACTGTACCTGGAGGGGGTTGAGTGAGGAGCAAGCAGGCCAGTGGGGAGGGCGGAGGGTTGGGGACGAGGAGGCCCCTCTTGCCTGGCTGGTGTGGGGAGTGAGGCCCAGGGGCTGGGCCCAAGGCACAAAAGACTCTTCCCTTCAGCTTCCCTCCCAAATAATTCTGGAGGCTGGACAAAGAGTTCCTCGGGGCCCTCTTCCCAGTGCATAAGGAGGGGCTCTGTCTAGCGGCCCCCCCCCCCCCACCAACCCGCCTTGGTCACCGTGCTGGCCGCAGCGTGATTCCCTAGGGGGTGGGACGGGGCCTGGGAGCATCAGGGGGGCCCTGCAGGCCGCGGTCTGGTTCCCATAGGAGGCCCCTTCACAGCTTCAGCGCAAGGCCCTTTGGGGGTGGGGGCAGCCTCTGCAGCCCGACACGTCTGTGCCGCTGACACTGTGGCAGGGTCACCGTGGATAAAGGCGCTGCCCAGACCCCGGGCCCAGCCTGGAATGGGGCTTTCTTGTCAGAGAGGAGCTTTTCTTCCCAGCACACTGTGGGGCGGCGGCAGGGGGTCACCCAGACTCAGAGGATAATGGAACTTCGTTGATGGAGACACAGGACCCAGCCTGCCCCCTCACTGCCCCTCATCAGAGCTGGGAGAGGGGGGGCTGGGGGCGTCTGGTTGGCTTAGAAATGTCAGCTGCCACCTTGGCAATGGTTCTTCTCTAAGGGAGACTCCCCCTAGAGGCCTCTGGGTATCTGTGAATCCAGCCATTGGCCGGACTAGGAATCTCGGGCCGGTCATGCAAGCCTCAGTTTCCTTACTTGGCTGGCTTCTGGATCTTGGGATAGTACCCAGGCCAGAGCCAGCCAGTCCTTTTCACCTGTGCTTGCCTTTCTCCCTGGCCATTCCCAAAACTCCCTGACACTCCATCCCTACAGCCACCACCTGAGCTCACCCTTCTTCTCCTGGACCGTGTCAGTGATCTCTGGACCCCACGGAGCATCACCACTGAGCCTTCAAAACTGCAGCTCAGACCATTCACTCCCCTGCTCAGACCTCGGGTCCTTCGTTGTCTAAAAAAGCAAAGTTAAACACTTTCTCCTGATTTTGCTAACCCAGCTGCTTGGTGACCTGGCTCTAGCCAACCTCCCTGCCTGTCCTATGTCATTTTCATCCGTAAAGTCTAGGTTTCATACGTATATGTCATAAACTGTGCCCCTAGACCTTTGTTCAGGCCCTAGCTGTTGCCTAGAATGAATGCCTTTCTCTGTCTAGCAAACTCCTAGTCATCCTTCAAGGCCCAACTCAAATGTCCCCTCCTTAGTATATCCTGCTTTGCACTCACCCTCGGTTTTTTATTCACAGCTCCTTTATAGGTGACCTTGTAACACCAGAGTGTAGCTAATTTTGTCCACATCGGCCTCCCCTGTTAGGCTGGAATGTAGACACTTTCCAGTCTTCATCATTGGGCTGCCAATGCCCAGCACAGGGTCTGTTACCAGCGGGCTCTTAAACTGATGCTTTATGAATGAGGGAATGAATGAAGACACTGTCTGCCCATAAAAATAACTTCCTCCTCTATCCTAGAAGCTTTTACAACTCAGCGTGACGCCCTCTCAAGACCTTGCAAGTGGGAGGAAGTGATCATAATACACAGGCTGTTCCCAATGCATCAAAAACTAGGCGGAACCCAGAATGATACTGGAGCTGGGTCTTGGGCCAGAACAAGGTGGCTTTTTTATCAGCCCAGCCCTTCAAAAGCTCCTTGAGTTCATGCCCTGCCTTCAGCAGGACCTAATGAACCCATTTACAGGTGAAAAACACCAACTTGTCTCAGAGATGAGAAATCCCCACTTTGGGGCTGGAGGGCTTCTTGGGAGCCCACCCGGGCCCAGCCCCCTCTTTGGGGATGATTTTCACAGAAGCACAGATGGCTTTATTCACTTGGGAGTCTGGTCTTAGCTTTCCTTCCTCTCTTCCCTTTATCATTTTCTTGTTCCTAAATATGTCTGTCTCTATCCATGTCTGTGCCGATGATCTTTCCAAAGCCAGGAAACCTCAAATGTTCTTGGTCTCAAGCCCTCAAGCATCAGTGGTGAATAATGATAATGGTCACTAGAGTAATAGTTTCCATCTCTGAGCATGCTGGGTGCCAGGTGCTGTGCTGAGCTCTGCCGGTACCCTATCCCATTGCACCCCCCTCGCAGCTCCTGGGAGTGGGGGCTGCCATCATCCCCGTATTGCGGCTGAGAAAACCAGGGTTTACAGAAGCAAAGTCATTTTCCTGAAGTTGCCCAGCTAGTAAGTGCAGAGCCGGGGTTCAAATCTCCGTATGAGTTCCTTGCACTTTCCTGTTCGGGGACCACACTGCAGCTACCAACCCATGCGTTTATTCATGCAGTAGCTATTGAGGGAGTCTGTGTGCCATCATCAATCACTTTGGGGCTTTTTTGTTTGTTTTTTTGAAAGAGAGAGCACGAGTGAGCAAGGGGCAGAGAGAGAAGGAGAGAGAGAGAATTCCACGAGGGGCAGTGGGGAGGGAGAGGGAGAGACAGAGGGAGAGGGAGAGAGTATAGAGCCTGATTGGGGGGGGGGGGGGCTCGAGTTCACCTGATAACAGGGCTCGAACTCACGAACCGAGAGATGACCTGAGCCAAAGTCGGATGCTTAACCAACTGTACCGCCCAGGTGCCCCCTGTTATCAGTCACTTTGATCCTATAATCATGCCTTGCATTCAACAGATGTCTACTGAGGATCTACTATGTGCCAGGGCTCTGCTGCAGAGGTTTCCAGGGGAGAGGAGATTAGAGTGAGACCTGGTGATTGGTAGAGAGGAGGAGAGGTATTCTCAAGCCCTGTTGGAGGAATCCCTCGGGCAAGGCATCCCCACAGTCTGACAGTTTGGGGATCATGCCCCCGACATATCAGGAGTGAGAGAACATGTGGGAGTCTTGGCTGGCATCCTGAGGCATTTTCAGAGTTTTGGAATCGGCCCCATGGCTTCTAGTCTTAGCTGCCACCTTTTCCTTTTCACTACGTCCCCCCCTCCCTAAGCCTCGTTTCTGAAATGAGCTGAACTGCCCGGCTCACCTGGCTATTCCAACGCCCCAAAGAGCCCATCTGGATGGAGGGCCTGGCCCCGTGGGTCCCACCCACGCCAGTCTGGGCATGTGTGCTGTCACATATGGATGGCCCCTGGGGAGTCAGCATCAGAGAGACTTGTGTGAGCCCACCCGGCACAGCAGCCCAGCCCCAGAGCTGGGAGCGGAGTGCGGGCTCCCTGCCCCCACGCCCAGCCTGGCCTGGAATCAGACTTGGATTTGATGAGTGATTCATAACCTGACGCTGCAGAAAGTTTGCTGGGCCGCAAAAGGGCTGCCCGGGGTTTGTGGTTTTGAACGCAGAGAAGAATTCCCTCATCGGCTCAGGGTAGGATAACTTACTTGTTGAGAGAGACATTTTCACAAAATAAATCCTTAGAGAAACCAGGCGCTGAGGCAGGGAGGCCTGGGGAGGGATTATCTAAATAAACCCCGTTTTTGAAGCCTCAGGCCCAAACGATCTGCCTGAGCCTTTTGTTGTTTCCTTGTACTCAGCGTGAGGTCCCCAGGGACCCTGAGATCTTTTTCAATGGTACCAATGCATCCAGGTCCTTTCCATCTGGGTGATGCCCCATCATTTGGCCTCACTATAATTCTCTTCGAATAGGGTTACTGGGGTATGGGTTTTTTTGGGGGGGGGGGCAGGCATAGGTGTCATGATTAGTCTACTTTTATTTTTTAAACAAGGTTGCTATTCATATTTTGGTCAGGACAGTTCTTTTGTGGGACTGTGCTGCCCACTGCAGAATATTTAGAACCCCAGGCTCCCCCATGTAAATGCCAATAGCAGCCCTCCTTGTGCCTCCACAGTTCTTGTTTTGTTTTTTTTTTTTCAACGTTTTTTATTTATTTTTGGGACAGAGAGAGACAGAGCATGAACGGGGGAGGGGCAGAGAGAGAGGGAGACACAGAGTCGGAAACAGGCTCCAGGCTCCGAGCCATCAGCCCAGAGCCTGACGCGGGGCTCGAACTCACGGACCGCGAGATCGTGACCTGGCTGAAGTCGGACGCTTAACCGACTGCGCCACCCAGGCGCCCCGCTCCACAGTTCTTAAATGGTGGCCCCGTGGCCCCGGGGTCCTGCAAGCTAGCCGGTGGCCAGTGGCCCTGCTGTGGAGTCAGGAAGAGCCTATCATCCTTCAACCAGGGGGCACGGTGCCCAGTTGAGACCCACTGCCCTCGCCACGGCCTCGTGTCCTGCCCCCCTTCATGTCTTGCTGTTCCTTTTACTCAGCCTGCCTTTTCACGTGGCCTTGCCCCTTTGCTCCTGCTGGTCCCTCCCCTGGAATGCCCTTCCCGGCCCCCTCCATTCCCTTCCAGAGCCCCACCTCCTTAGCCCCAGAAGCCCCTGTTCAGACCAGTCCGCTGCATCCTGGTTCCTCCACCGTTCCTGATGTGTGGCCTTCGACTTTGTCTTCAGCTCTCTGAGCCTCGTCTTACCGATGAGGAGCAGAGTAGAACTTTCTTCCCTTGCTTGTGGGGCGGGGTTTGTGCAAAGCTCTTAATTTGGTGCCTAGTCAAGTAAGCACCTGGTGAGGGTGAGCGGCTCCCACCATGGCCGGGCCTTCCCTCACTGAAGGCGGGGACTGGCACCCCGGCTTATGTACAGAGCTCGCAGCTGCCTGCCTGCCCTTTGGTGGTGGAGGGGGCAGTCCCCGCCCCCCCAGGGGCTCCTCCTACCCAGCAACAACAGCCTGGCTGCGTGGGGTGCTATGTGGACCAGTGGGTTTGGGCTGAAGGTGGCCAGTGGGACTGTCGATGGCTTCAGAGGCCCCCACCTGATCCTCTTATTCCATCCAGTTGCGGCCCTCACCCCCCCCCCCGCCCCCCTGCAAGCTCTCCCTCCAGAAGCAGCCTTGGGAGACGTCTCCTCACTCACCTCGGGGCTGCTGGGACGGGTCTCCCTAAACTGACACCGCGAGAGTCTGTCCCCTCTGCTTTATCCTCTTTCTAAGTAAAACTCCTTAAAACTGACTTCCTAGAGCTGTCTGTTTTCCCTCCCTTCCTGACACCTGGCTGCTCTCCCCCAGTCCACGCCCCCCAGTCTCCCTCTTATCTAAATCCCAAGCCGTCTTGTCTCTCCTTGAGAGATAAGGGGATTCCCTCTCTCTGCCCCCCTTCTCCCCGTCTCCCCAACAGATACCGCGCCTCAGTTACACGCTAGGGACTCACTGCCTGACACTTGGAATAGCTCCTGGCACGTAGTAGGCACTTCAATACTTGTTGAGTGAGTGAATGGGCCGTGTGGCCCCATCTGTGCCTCCTGTTTGGAGATTTGGAATGAAATCTAAAAGCCTCAGGGAAGGCAGGATGTATTTGCTCTGACAGCCTGGTTTTCTTCCCAGCGAAAAACTTGATCAGTTTCTCATGTCAGCCCCAGCCGGTGTAATAACAGTAATGACAAGAGCGACAGGAATAGTTAACCTGCACGAGCGCTTAAAATGTGTCATGCATGGGGCAATTGCCTTTCTTGCCCATCTGTGAGCTGGGCTCTATTTTTCTACCAGTTTTAGAGATGAGAAAGTTGAAGCTCCGTGTGGATAAGGCACCTGCTCCAAAAGGGAAATGGTAGAGTCGGGATTTCACCCCGGGTGGGCATCCATGGCCCAGGCACGTCATCACTGTCTCCTATCTCCTCCGCACTGTTTTTCCTCAAAAACTCCTGTTACAGATGGGAAAACAGGCTCAGACAGGAGGACTTGCCGAGAGCCCTCGGGTGAGTGGGTGGTGGGGCCGCGCCAGGGCCAGACCCACGGCCCCTGCTCCTGGGGTCCAAGCATATCACCCTCTTGGCCTGGATGAGCCCAGAGGCTCTACTGGCTCGCACGGCTCTGGCCTTGTGGTGTGGTCATGTCCCAGAGTCCCTGACATCGAGACTGCTTGGCTGATATAGGAGGGCACCTGGGACGAGACATGTTGGAGACAGACGGCCATTTCTGCATTCAGGGTAGGCAAAGGGCCAGTCAGCAGTAGTGGGTGGAATGTCAGTGGAAGGGCTTGGGGCGGGGGCAACCCTGGGAGCTGGAGCTCTGAACAGTGGCCCCAGCTCCCAGGCATCCCCCAGAGCAAAAGGGGAACAGTGTTTATTGACCCTCTATTCCAAGTACTTTGATACCGTTTGTCTGGACAGAGAAGTTAAACCCCGACTTTGCCCCAGAGTCCTTGTTCTGTTTCCATCTTGACATTAGCTACAGTCATTTGCTCCTTCAGCTACCAGGAAGCCTTTACTGAGCACAGACTCTGTGCTGGGCATTGCATGCTTGGGGAGGCAGTGGCTGTCAATGACCACGTTAACCCAGGGCTCGGTAATGCCTGGGCTCTTCCTAATGTTCTGATAGGCTTCTGACCTGCAACACCCGGAGGCCACCCTTTCCACACATTTCTTTCCTGTGAGACACAGGCTAAGGCACTTCAGCTCTCTGAGCCTCAGTTTCTTCCTCTGTAAAATGGGGTAGTCCTTACTGCCTCACAATACATTTGCAGGGATGAAGGGAAAAGAATAAAAGCCCTTCATACAGTGCCTAGCATGTAGTAGGCCTTTTCTTACACCTCTACAAATGGCAATTTCATCTGTTTCTGGACCGGGGCCCCCGGCTCTGAGTCAGAAAACCTGACCGGGTGTCCGGGTCAGCTCTCAATGCAGCCACATTTATCCGAACCCCCAAATTGCACACAGGAGGTCTGACAAAGGGTTTATAATTGATTTGTAAGTTTATTTCTAATGGAAATCACCAGTAGGATTGAGAAGAGTCAAATCACCTGTGATTGTTAACCCAATAAATCACTTTTATCCAAAATAACAAGGTCACCCCACACCATGATTTCCCCAAGAAACAGACTGGGGCAATGATGTGAATAAAATCAGTCATATATGCCTTTGGAAAATAGTTTTGCAGTTTCTGATAAAGCTAGACTCATGCCTTCCCTGTGGCCTGGCAGCCCTGTTCCCTATCTATTGTATGCCTAAAGGAAATGCATGCACGTGTTCACCAAGACAGGTATTGGACTAGAATGTTCGTTGAGGGTTTTGCTCATAATAGCCCCAAACTGGAAGAGACCCAAATGCCCATCGGCTGGGTAAATAAACCGTGGTGTGTCCACACAAGAGGATACCACACAGCAGTAAGGAAAGAACAAACTATTGGTAACACACAGCATCGTGGATAAATCTTAAAATCTTTATGCTGAGAAAAAAGGCACCGAAGAATACAATCTGAGTGATTCATTTATAGGAACTTCAAAAACAGGCAGAGCTAATCAATGGTGATAGAAGTCAGGACAGTGACTATTTGCAGGGGTCAGTGCGGGGAAGGGGACGTGAGGAATGTTCTAGGTAGCAGTAATGTGGGTATAGACGTTTGAGAAATTCATCAAGCTGTACGTGTAAAATCTGCACTTTAGTGGGTACAAATTATACCTCAATTAAAAGATAAAAAATCCAAACAATGCTCCTCTCTACTTTCTGATATTGTAACTTTGTGCAAATGACTCCATCTCTCTGAGCCTCCGTTCCCTTCGTCTCTAAAAGAGGGTGACAGGGGCGCCTGGGTCGCTCAGTTGAGCGTCCGACTTCGGCTCAGGTTGTGAACTCGGTTCGTGAGTTCCAGGCCCGCATCTGGCTCTCTGCTGTTAGAGCAGAGTTTGCCTCGGATACTTTGCAACCCATCCCCCCCACCCTTCTCCTGCTCCTGCTCCCTCTCTCAAAAATAAATAAAAACAAAAAAAATAAAAGAGGGTGACAATCTGTACTTGATGGGGTTGTGAGAATTTAATGAGATAATTACAGTCCATGCAGGGGCCTGCCCCATGGCGCTGCTCAGCAGTGGGGCCTTGGTGGGGCCCAGGCTGGGCCAGAATGGGTCAGCAGCCGTGAGCCCGGGAGGGGCCTGGCATCTGCCCCTGGATGTTGACTGGTGTGGCTAGTTGGTGTTCATCTGGTTTCTGTGACAATATGTGGCTTATCTTTCTAAGCATGTCCCCCCCCCCCCATGCACTTCCACACCCCTGCAATCACCTACAAAGTGGGGACACAGTGGGATCAATTTGACCTCTCTGTATGCCACCAAGGCTTGGGGAACAGGACCTCCAGCCACATAGTGATTGGTGCTGCACTCACCAAGATCCAGTAACGACTGAGCATCTGCTGTGGGCCCGGCCTTGAGCCAGGGGCTGAGTTACAGCGATGGGAAGACCACGCAAGATGCCTGCCCACTTAGAGCCAGGTGGCAGAGCCGACAGTCATCAAAAAACCTCACGGACGTGGGACAACCACACATAAAACAGCTACTCCAGAAGAGGTTGTAAGGGAAGAGTAGATCTGGCAGGGAGGCCAAGGAAGGCTTCCTGGAGGAAGTGACATACAAGTGCTGGAGAAAGATGAGCGGGAGCTGACCTGGCTCAGCGGGACGGGGAGTGCACCAAGCAGGGGACAGAGCTTAGGTCAAGACCCAGTGGGAGTGTGGATTATTGGTGGCCGAGAGGACCTGGGGGAGTGGAAGGGATGAAGGAAGACTTGTAGCCCTTGGTCCAGCCCCACCCTGTACATCCTCACACTTGTAACAACAGGAAGCCATTCCAGACTTTTCTGCAGGAGAGAGAGGAGTTGGTGAAACCGGCCTCCTGACTGACCACGTAGTGTGGGCTGTGCACCATGCTAGACCCTGCGGTTACACTCCTATTCCTGGCTCCCTCTTGCAAGGGGGTCTCACCCCTACCCTTTAAGATGGAGAAGTCAGGTCAGGAGGGCGTCACGCGTTTCCTTCACCACCTTCCAGCTCGGGAGTGGAGGGGCTGGGCTCCAAACCCAGCTCTGTCTGAGGCTGTGTCCACACGCTTCCCGCTGCACCCTTCTGATGTACAACAGCCTCAGGGTGTAGATCCCTTCACTTCTCACTCAGTCTTGCTTTCCTCCTCTCTGGAGCGGGGTCAGGACCAACCCTCTCCTTGGGGGTGTCGCGCAGTCAGATGAAATAAAGGATGAAGTGACGGGCAGTCAGCGTGGGTAGAGAGCCCCTCAGTCCAAGCCTCTTATTTTATAGAAGGGGAACTGAGGCCCAGAGAGGGGGATGGGCTGGCCCCAAATCACAGAGCCAGCTAGAGGCCGGGCTGGGATTGAGACTCAGGTTTCTGCACCGGCTGCTCTATACCAGGAACACAGGTGGAGCAGGTAGGCAGGAAAAGAACTGTCTTTTGCTCTGACCTGGGTCACTGGGCCGGGGCCCCAGTGAGGCCGGCTGGTGTCTGTCCATCATGGTCGGAGCAGCTGTGGATCACAGATAGGCCCGGGCCAGGTTAATTGCATTAGTAATAGCTAAAATGTTCTAACCACTTTCTATGTGCCAGGCACTGTGCTAATTTCTTTTACTGAATTACTGTAGTCAGAGGTTACCCCCTAGCAATGAAGGGACTTGCCCAAGGTCAAACTCTGTCAAGGCCTGTGGACTCTGGACTGACCAGGCTGTTCCACAGGCTCTGTGATCCTGGTAGGGCAAATTGGGAGGCGTTTGGGAGCCTCCAGATCTCATCTGCGGACACCCCCACAAGGGGCAGGGGCTCTGAGAATACTCACCCACCCACGGGAGCAAAGCCAACACCTCAGAGTGATGACATGTGGCCTCTGAACTGGCATTGCCAGTCACAGGGACCTCTGCCAGTGGGGGTGGCCCGTAGGCAAGCAGGCAGGCGAGCTGCTGGGATTCCACTGCCATCAGGGGAGTCAGATGTGACCTGTCTCATCACCTGGAATGAACTCCTTTGCTTCCTATTGTCAGTGGCATGAGCTCTAAAACCTGTCGTGCTGTGGAGCTGAGCCAGTATTCAGGAGAGGAAGGACAGGGAGGTTGGCCAGGGCCCACTGTGCCACCGGCCTGCTGTGTAACTTTGGGCAAATCACTTCACCTCTCTGTGCTTCAGTTACATCATTCGGCAGAGGAAGATCATCACACTGCTTGGTAGACTTGAGCAAAGCCAGTGAAAAAACATGAGTAAGAGGCCTGGGGGAGCAGCACAGTGGCTAGCTACAGCTGTGACTTCAAAGCTAAATTTCCTAGTTCATATCCTTGCTCCAGAACTTGCTAGCCACTTGAGCAAGTGACTTGATCCTTTCTTGCCTCAGTCTCCCCATCTGTAAAATAAGCAGATAATCTCATCTCTTTCACTGAGTCACTTTGTTATTTTATTATTATATTGTTTCCATGCATAAAGCTCTTAATGCCTGGCACAGAGTAACCACTCGATCAGTTTTGACTATTGTTCTTATTTTCCTTCCTCTTCTCTTCTCAACCTGCTTCCTTTCTCACTTTGGCTGCCAGGAAGCTCAGGACAAACAATGTTTCCTGATTACAGTCACTATCTCATCCCAGACTCATGGAACGATTCTTTTGCCCTTACCTCTAAGGGTTTGGGGATGCTTTTTTTTTTTTTTTTTTTTTTTTTTTTACGTAAATGTAATTTAGCTGCCCTATATAGTTTTTTTTCAACTATAAACTTCCCTCAAATTCTTTATAGAAAGAGCTGAGTATATAGTATTTTATAAAACGCGATAGGTTAGGCTACACATGTCATGGAGCCTCTTGTCTGTGTGTCCCTTATTGTCGGGGCCTGTGACTGCTGGTTACCAGCACTTATGCTCTGGAAAAAGAGGAACGGAGGGCAGAGCCTGGGACACGCATTTTCTTTGGAGTTCTGCCTCCTCACACTTCCGAGCCCAGGGCTGGGCATGTCACAAACCTCCAGCAGAGACGTGGGTGTGAACCAAGGTGTTCAATTCTGTGGGTGACAACAGAAGATATTTTTAGTTGTGTGACATCACAAATCCTGGCATGACATCTGCTCCCACCGAGGAAAGTTGTCCCTGTAGTTCTTTGTTCAGAGAAGGTGAAAGGAAGGTATGGGGCCCAGGATGGAGAGAGGAAGGACACTACCTCTCTCTGTCCTCGGGGCATCTTAGGTCCACTGGAGCCATTCATTCATTCATTCAACAAACATTTAGTCAGCCAGCTGGGTCCCTGCCCTCATGGAGCATTCAGAAAGACAGAAGGAAGGGTATGAGGAGGGGGATGCGTGAAGCATTATAATTGCTGTAATCAAGGCACATGGTTGGACATAGGACTTTTTTCTCAAACTTGGAGTTTATTTGTCACAACGGTCACTACCATTTACCGGGCACTCTTTTTGTGCCCGGACATTTGCTAATCCCCTAATCTGCTTGCTCAGCTACCTGCACTAACCCTCTCAGGTAGTTTTATCCTTATTTGGCAGATGAAGAAATGCAAGGGAGCCTGCGGCAAGTCAGAAGTTCAAAGTCCAGAATTCTCACTCTTTAACTCCTCCTGGGTCCCACCTCCCCATGAAAAGAAATGCGGTGGATGGTTTAAGTGGGGCCGACCAAGAAAATGCAGGGCAAATGCAGGGCGGGTGGTGGCGGTCGGGGTGGGAGGGTCTCCAGCGGGCAGGGCAGGGCAGGATAAGGAGGGGAGTGGGGCAGAGGGGTGCCGTGGCCCGGACCCTTGTGTGGCATCAGAGGTTTGCACCCTTCTCTCCATCAGAGCCGGACTTGGGACAGACGTGCTTTAGTCCCGTGTTTACCAGGGTGTCCAAAAGCACAGACTCTAGGGGGAACACGGAAACGGCATTAAATGACACTGAATCACACGGTAAGAAAGTTCCCCTTCCTTTCTCCTCCATGCCTGCTGATTACTCACAGAGAAAGTCTCTGTTTCCTGCCAACATGTCTCTAACACCTCTCTGACAGCCCCTAATCTCTCTTTTCAATAGGGAAAAGCAGGCCTCAGGCTCAGACCCTACTGGGGGGTTGGAATGCTAGGGCGTCGTCTCGTTACCACTGTGCATAGTTTGTGTACATCTTTTTATTTAACAGACACGTATACAGCACTTACTAAATACCAGTGCTTTGCAAACATAAACTCCTCTTATCCTCATAACAACTTTATGAGATCAACATTATTATTATCTGCATCGTACAGATGAAATAGGCGGAGGCCGTGTTTTCAAGCACCTCGCCAACTGCTTCTGGTTGTAGGAATCAGCGCTGGCTTTCTTCTAGTGCCAGTAGCAGCCTGCCTTTTCCTTTACTAAAGGAACATCTTTCAGTAAAAAAATAGGTGAATCAATTTCAAAATAAAGCCTAGCTCAAGTGGTTACATGGCTATGGCCAAGGTCCCCAAGATAGTTCAGGAATGACTAAAGTTTGAGAAACTCTGGTCTAGTCCAAGCCCCTCGTAGACCAGGATGGGGAAGCCGAAGCCCAGAGAGGGGACAGGATCCGCCCAAGGTCACACAGCAGGTGAGCCTGTAAGCCACTGGGGCAGGTGGGGTTGGGTTCTCACCTGCCTCTCCCACCTGCCTGCTTCCCTCACACAGGCACAGGGGCTGATGGGGCACCAGGTGGCGGGACTGCCAAGGTGCACTCATCTACCCGGAAGTGTCCTGGTAACACAATCCCCACGTCTGCTGTTCCCGGCACAGACAGGCCCTCACCCCTTCAGCATCTTGGCCACCACTGAGCTGACTTTCATCACATTCTCCACCTTCTTTCCCAGAACTCGTTGCAGCCTGAGTGCGGAGCTCTGTCCTCAGCTACGTGTCACCTTCCCACCTTCATACCTTTCCAGAAGGTCCCACAGCCTCTGCCTTGCGGAGACATAGCTGACCTGGGTTCCAGTGGTGGCCCTGCGAGGGACGCACTTCTAGCAGAGGCTTAGCCCCCCTGGGCGGTGCCATCCTCCTATATAAAGTGAGGACGAACAAGATAAGGACAGCTAGCGGGGAGATTGCCTGAGGTGAAGTGTGCCTGCCACACAGAAAGGCAGGAATGGCTGTCACTGCTCAGCTCTTTCAGAGTCACTGAGCCACAGGGCCACCCACCTCTGTCCTTGAGGGAAATAAGGCTCCACTGAAGGGAATGAATTAGGCTAACTGTCCCCATCACAGAGCTGAGAAGACCTAGGCCCCAAGTGGGGGCCAGCTTCTCCCCAAATCAGGCAGGGGTCTGGATGCCTCCCTGTGGGCAGAGGCCCCACTCACAGGCTGTGGACCCCGGCCGTGGCCTTGGGTGGGTCTTTCTCCTCCTTGGCCTCAGTGTCCTCACCTGTCACATGACACCTACCACACAGGGTTATTTTGAGACTTATGTGATGAATGTTCTCTGTAATGTCCAAGGGACTCTGCATGCCTTGTGTGGACGGAAAAATCACTGTGCAACATGCCTACCGTGCAGACAGGACATACAAGGGAATTAAAACCCCCTCTTTTGGTAAGAGTCTCCAGAAAGGGACCAATGGAATTGGATCCGGGCCGATACTTGGTTTCCCATTCATTTTTCCAGTCCACAGTCATGGTTCACCCGCAACTTGGGTGAGACCTAGTGGTGTGGAAGCAAGAGGCTGAGCTCCAAACTCCAGCTGTCCTGGGTTTGCATCCCAGCTGCCCAACTTTCTGGCTGTGTGACCCTGGGCAAGTTGCTTTGCCTCTCTGAGCTTCAGGTTCTTTGTGTGTAAAATGGGGATGACCAGAGGACCTGCCTCACCAGGTCGTCGTGGGGATTAGATGAGTCGATGCGTGTGGAAAGCTTGGTGTGCATCCTGGCCCGTGGGGGACACTCGCTAAATGGTGGCAGTTCCTGTTGTCATATAATTACTACACACTGGGCCCTCCACTAGACTCTGGCCGAGTCAAGTGGCTCGGCAGACATACAAGTCAATCAGTCCCGGGCACTGGTGGAGGAAGCCCGGGCGCCACACCCAGCCTGGGTGGCCAGGGAAGGCTTCCCGGAGCCCGGTGAGGGGGGAAGGCAAGAGCACAGCAGGCAGAGGGATCAGCACTTGGCGTCTGGACGGGGAGCTGCCTCTGCCTTGGGCCGCACTTGGGCTGCGTGTGGGGGAGAGGCAGGAGACAAGGCTGCTGAGTAGACGGCCCCCCCGGGGACAGTTTGTCGAGGAGCTTGACAAGGTTAAGGATCTTCCTCGAACATCCTTTTACTTCCCCTCAATAACCTGGTGCGGATCTATCATCCCCGTATTTATCTAAACCCTTGCCGGACCCATTTATATCCTCAGACTCTCCAGCTTCTCGGCATAATGAGCTCCAGATGTGGTGAGGAGGCCTTCCCCAAATCTCTGCCTCGAGCCCAGAGGGTGCTGGGGCTGGGGGGACGAGGGAAGGACTTAAGTCTGCTCCCTGACCTTGGCTTCATCCTTACACGGGCCTAAGACCCTGGGTCAGGGTCAGGGTGGGGGCTTCAGGTTGGAGCCTGAGCACTCTGTATGCCGGGGCGTCGGTGGGCTCCTCAGGGGCACCCCCCGAGATGTTGGGCCCACTGTGGACACCCCAGGAGAGAGGTGGGGCAGCCGGGAAGCTTGTGCAACCCACAAAGATAGCAGGAATGTCCCCAGACCAAACCAGAGTGTGAGGGCTTGAAGGGACTCAGACACCTTTTTAGTCCTGTGGTTCCCAGTTGTCGGTCTCAATTTCTACCCGCTCGAGCCATGTTCTCACTGCTGTTCTTGAAATGACTCGCTTCTCTGTTTACTGGAGTGAATGTGTTAGAAGGAAAGTCCATATCCCTGCGATAAATGAAACACCAATATTTCTGGACACCAACAGAAGGTAACTAACTATCGATACAGCAGAGATGGGACAAGATGATTATGGGCCAGCTCCAGTCTGGGGCTCGCTGTCCTAGCTGGGCCCTGGCAGAAAGGAGGGGAGCCTGGGGCAGGGTTTAGGGGACCAGACGGGCACTGGGAAGCTAACTTGCTACTCGCTGTTAAAAAGACCAGCAGTGTTCCAGGGAGGTGTTCAAGTCTCAGCAACCCCCAGTGGAGACTTCCTCTTGGAGACCAGGGAATTGAAGGGAGCTGGACAGGGAGAAATGTTCTCACCGTGCAGCGTTCCAGGAAGCAGTGTCGGGTCCCACTGAATCCTCTCGCAGACTGCGCCTGGGAGAAGCAGGTCCAGGGGAGCAAAAGGGGGCTTGTCCAAGTCACATGGAAGCTGGAGGAGCTCGGTTCTCCTTTCAACTACACTGACCCGCCTGCGCCAAATTCATAGTCGCTCACTTTTACAGTTTTTTGAAAAACAAACACAGGAGATATTTTTAGATGGATGCAGGAGAGGGGATCCCCAAAATTCAATAGGCAGGAGGCTGTCTTCAGCAAAGCTGTGGTCTATGGAAAGGACAGAACCTCAGAAAGAAAGGCTCATCTGTCCCCCCTCCCTACACCCCACCTCCTGCCTCCCTCCACTCAGGCTTAGTGCCCTCAGGGCGACTCTGAATTCTTGCTCTTAGAGAAAGGACACAGGACAGAGTAGGGGGCCATCTCATTAAGCTTCCAGAAGGCTTCCTGGAGGAGGGGCTTCCTGGGGGAGCTAGGTGCCCTGTGTTCAAGTTTTCATTCTGCCCCCCCGATTGGTGATATGACCTTGGACAATTACTTCACTGTGCCGTGCCTCAGTTTTCCCATCTGTAAAATGGGGAGAAGACAGTGCCTGTCTTATAGGAGCATTAAGATCAAATTAAGTGATACGTGCAAATGTTTCCAGCTGTCCCGGCACAAAGTGCTATGTGTGTTTGCTGATGTGATGCTGATGCTGGTGACCCAGCAGCACAGGCAAGACAGGAAGGAGACTAACATTCATCTAGTCCTTCTGAAGGGCCAAGCACCATGCCTCTGATTTGCATAGCTCATTCTATACAATCCACACAACTCTAGAAAGGCAGCTCTTTGTCCCATAAGAAGATGGGGCTCCAACCTCATAAGTGATGTGCCCACAGTCACATCACTGTGGGGTGCAGCCCACATCTGGCTCTGGGCACACAGGTATTCACTACATGGCCTTAGGCAGAATGGGGAGGGGGGAACATGCAGTGAAAGCGGGGGTGGGGGGAGGAACCAGCTGAGTTGAGGGCCCCTGGGGTGGGGGTGGGGAGACAGCAGGATGAAAGGGCCCCCAGGGCTGGCTCAGGAATTCCGGGGGAAGAAGTTTGCACTTTCTCCCACAGGCCCTGGAGAGCCACCAGCAGGCTGTGAGCGGGGAGTGACATGATAAAAGGGGTATTCGGGGAAGGTCTGTGTGGCTGCGGTTTCAGGATGGATGGGTGGTGGAAAGGTCCAGAGGGGAGGCAGGAAGCTCAGCTGGGCAGCTGGACTGGAAAGGTCCCTTGAGACAGGCACAGGCAGCCTTTAGTCAGACGCCGGGGGCAAGGCCCAGCTGGGTCAGGGCCTGGGCCCGAGGTGCTGAACGGGCCCTAGAGACCGAACCCTCCTTCCCTTTGCCAGTTTGCGGCTTTATCTGGGAGTCTCTGGAGGGTGTCCCGGCTGGGTCGAGCAGGCCTGGCTGCCTGCAGATTTATGAGGTGTGGGGGAAGTGGGCCCGGGTGGGCGGGGGTGGTGGGCGCAGGAGACAAGCCTGTTGGAAGAGGGGCAAGTGGGAGGATGTTCTCCAGTCTGTGGACGTGTTCTGACCCCACTTCTACCTCGGAACCCAGCTGGCCCAGCACAGGGCACGACCCCATGCTGTTCCACCCACCATTCCTCCACCCCCCCTCCACCTATTGCCTCAGTTTCTCCTCACAGACACCCTGAGAGGTGAGTAGAGAGGGGCTGCATATGCAAATCTTAGGGAAGCTGCCCCACACTAGGTTACCAGTCGCCAATAGAAAGAATGTGCTGGAACCTTCTGTACCAGGGTCGGAAGATGTCAGTGATAACGTTGAGAGCAGGTTACAAACAGTATGTTGAGTATGAGTTCATTTGTGGCTTTCAGAGGAATAAATATGCACTTATGCCTCTCGGTATACATTTGATTCACAGGAAATGCCTCAATGATACCTAATTGTGACTCCCTCTGGAGAAAGAGCTTTGACTTTCCATTTTCTACTCTTCAATGATGTTTCAGTGTCTTATAATAAGCATATATGTCTTTCACTTAAAAAATGGTTTTAAAATTCAGAGTCATGGTAGGGCGTGATGTCAGAGAGAGAGGGGAGGACCCTCTCCAGGCTCTGGGTGATGGGTGGGCTGCTGCTGCCAGGGCCTGAGGGTGCTCAGGGTTTGGGTCATCCTGTCTCTGCTGAGAGCCCTCCCCTGACCACCACCCCCTCCCCCCACCCTGCCACCAGACCCTGCTGACCCACATGCAGACAGGCTGTAGGGAGCATCGAGGTGAGTTGGGCCAGTCGAGGAAGCTCTCCCAAAGGCAGTGGCTCTTGAAGTATGGTAAGATTTGACTAGATGGGAAAGAGAGCAAGGGTATTCTAGAAGGACTGGAGCAGAATGGAGTCTGGAGTCAGGTGTGAATGCAAACCCTTCCTCTTTTATTTACCAGCTGTGGGACCCTGAGTACATTTTGTCGTCTCTCTGAGCCTCAGTTTTCTCATCTGTCTAATGGGGATCCTCTCCTAAGTGTTACTAAAATAAGGCTGTGCCCATGATGTGTAAGGTATTATATATTTTTTTAATTTTTTAATGTTTATTTATTTTTGAGAAAAAGAGAGAGAGAGAGAGAGAGAGAGCATGAGTGGGGGTGGGGCAGAGAGAGAGGGAGACACAGAATCCAAAGCAGGCTCCAGGCTCTGAGCTGTCAGCACAGAGCCTGACGCGGGGCTTGAACCCATGAACTGTGAGATCATGACCTGAGCCGAAGTCGGTCACTTAACTTATTGAGCCACCCAGGCACCCCTGTAAGCTATTATTTTTAGGTCTGGGGACCCCCAAGGCTGGGGATGACCTTGCAGAGCTTGAAAGCACCTCGACCTGGAAAGGCAGAGGGTCAGGATGGACTGTGTGAAGGAACATGCAGGGGAGGCAGTTCCTTCTAGGAAGGGCTTCCTGAGGCAGCTGGACGAGGGCAGAGAGCTTGGCTGCACCTTGTGAGAGCACCGGGCAGTCAGTCCTTGGATCAGAGCCCTGCGGGTCCAGGTAGCCACTGGCAGCTGGCACTCATTTGCGCGGGTGCTACCTCGCGAAGGCGGGGGTACATGACATCCTCAGGGAAGACTCCATGGTGCCCACCCACTAGGTAGCCAGTGGACACACCAGAAAATTGAAGCAGATAATGAATACTCCCTCCTCAGGGCCTTTGCACTTCCTCTTTCTTCTGCTTGGAACATTTTTTTTCCCCGTTACTTTCCTGGCTCACTCCCTCACCTGCCACAAGGCATCCTGAAAGGGCACAGCAGAACCGCTAATCCCCACGGGCCTTGAGCAAAACCCTTGGTCTCGCTGAATCAGTTATGCCGCCTGTAAGACGAGGCGTGTGCCCCCGTGCACCCCTCGGTTGCGGTACCTGTTATCCTTTATTGCACCTAACGGAGGTCTGTCTGCCCCATGCTCTTCCTGTCCCCACCTCCTCAGAATCTGCACTGCCCCAGGGGCTGGACCACATTCCTCCGGCAGGAAGCAGGCACATAATAGATGCTCAGTGAAGACCTGATGAATGAACGCATGTCCCTGTTGCAGGACTGTTGCGAGAAAAGTACAAGACTCTGAAGGGGCAAGTGCCTTGTGAACTGTGAAGTGTTGTGCCATCATCTGTAAGGGGTCTTGTCTTGGCCCCTGGCCGCACCAACCACACACCCTCCGTGGCTCTGCCTCAAGGGGCTGCCCTGCTATGTGCCTCCGAGCATTTGGGCAGGGAATGCAAAGCATTTTCCACCCCCACCCCCCGCTGTGTTCTGTGACAGCACTTTAGGGGAGGTGTGGGGAATACTGTTCTCACATGGAGTAATTAGGAGCTCACCTCCCTTGATGACAGTGGCACCCTCTGGAGGGGCCCCCTCACCACAACCACACTTGCCTGACGGCCCCTGCAGCCCATGGCCTGCAACGCCAGACTTTGGGCCCAGCTGACAGCAGGCCTGGGTGTGTGCGTCAGCAGCAGGGTGGGCGGGGGGTGGGGGGGGGTGGGGGGGGGTGGGGGATGTCCTTCCAGGACCTGCCCTAAGTCCCACCCGTGCAACATTCGCTTTGCCCATCAACCCAAGGCTTATGTGCTTTATTTACAGTTTTCAAAATGCATCCACATCCTCTGATTTGCTCTAGATGACAAGTTGAGGCAGGTGAGAGAAATAGCACGATTCACCCATTTTACAGCTAGGTAAACTGAGACCTGAAGAAGCTCATGCTTGGTTTATTCAGACAGAACGGAATGTGACCCAACCCTGCCCTCCTAGACCCCACAGTTTGGTGGGGGTGGGGCACTCAGAAAACATTATAACCCAGCAGGAGTGCAGGGGTGGGGACACACAGAAAGGGGGCTGAGGGAGCCCAGGAGGTGAACTCTGAGCCAGGTCCCGAAGGATGATCAGGTAGGGTGGGCTGAGCTAAGGTCAATTCCGTGCATGGCGGTGCGGGTCTGCTTTTTAAGGACAGGAGCTGTTGGTGCATGGAGTAGGAGGGGCAGGTAGGAGCAGAGAAGGGAATGGCAGGAGCTTCATTCTGGAAGCCTGGCACCAAGTGAGTTCTCAGTAAGTGAATGGCAATGACTGCCAGTCTCATTTGGACCGCCATCTATCATACTGGGGAGCCACTGGCAGTCCTTGAGTGACAGGGTCTGAGTTGTGTTGTGGAAAGGGATGCTCTGAGGAGGCAGGGGCAGCGTCTTGATCAACATCTATTATGGGTTTCCTTCTCAAAGGTCCCCGCCCCACCTGTGCCCCTCTTCCCTGGCTCCAGGTGGCTCTATCCCTGTCCTCGGGGACCAGCTTCCCATCCTTCCCAAAGCCTTCCAGGAGACAGCTGGAGCTGAAGCCACCGTCTTCCTAAGTGCAGGCCGGTGGGCTCATCCAGCTGGCTGCCTCGGCATTACCTGAGAAGCTGGTCAAAAACACAGGTTCCCAGCCGTCAACTGCCAGCCTCTCCCAAGATTCTAATTCGTTCCATCTTATGGGGTCAGGGACAGCCAGGATTGGTGTTTTTAAAAGGCACCTGAGTCCACTGTGATGCACAGCCAGCTGCTACCCTGAGCTGCCACCAGATGATGTTACAAGCGTCACAAATTACGTGAGTTAAAAAACGAAGAGTGGAAAGAACATGCCCAAATGTTAGCAGTAGGTCGTGTGGGGGTGGGGTGGAGGGACAATACAGGGGAGATTATGATCTTGTACTTTATATTTCCTTCTGACTTTTCTACCTTTTCCAGATAGTCTGTGTAATGAGCGTGTATTGTTTGTAAAGTGAGGAAAATAAATAACAGCGTCTGGACAGGAGCAGTTTGGAGAGGGGCAAGAATGAGAACCGGAGATGTGCCCGCACAGACCTGGGTCAGTGGCCGGCTCTGCCCTTCCCCAGCTACTGGGCTCTTGGGCAGGGCCCTTGATCTCCTGAGCCTCCATGTCCTCATCTGTAAAATGGGAATAGGAAACACTCAAAGTGTGGCTGGAAGTGTTCGATAGGGGGGTTCTCCACGGCCAGCAATTGTCCTTCCTGCGCCCGTCTGTTACACCTCTCTTTCCCTGGCAACGGTGCCCCTCACACTGGACAGACACCTTTTGCTGCCAGTGTCCAGCTGGGACCTCCTCCCCTGCTCTAGCCCAGACCTTTGTAGACTGTGGGGCCGGCAGGGGCTCTGGGAGCCGCCTCAGCCCTCCCTGCTTTACAGCTGGGGAAACTGAGGCCCCCCGCGGTGGGGGGGGTGTGTGTGTGCACGCGCCTGCTGCACGCCTTCCTCCCGGCCGGCGCCTTGCTCAGTGCGTGAGGGGCAAGTAAGTCACCATCTGTGTTTTCCAATAAAAGAAAATGAAAATTGAAGCGCATTAAAAATAGCTCAATTGGGATTCCGAGTGGGGCTCTGAGGCTGTGACAGAGACGCCCAGCCTGCCTCCTCCCCCCTCCCAGCCTGGCACCACCGGCATCGGGAAGTCATCTGAGGCGAACGTCTTCTAGGAGGGGCCAGGGTGCGGGCGGAGTCCCCATGAGTACCGAGGGTCGCTGGGGACCCCCAGTTCCAGCTTCCCAGCTCTCAGCTGCTGGCGTCCAGGATCATGGGGTCCTGCTACAGGCAGAAGATGCACTTAGAGCCATATGCCATCCCCTGGGCAGACTCCGGATCCATCCACCCCCAGGTCCCCGGGGCTTTCAGGTGGCACCCCCTGCCTCCCACGGATGTCCCTCGAGGGAGGCCCTGTGGCTGAGAGGAAGGCGGACTCCCCTGAGGGGCAAAGACCTGGGTTCACCGCCCACCTCCCCGCCGCTGCACTGACTCTCTGGGCCTGGAGCAAGCCAGGAGCCTCTCTGGGCCCATCCTGTCCTCTGCACGGCAAGGATACTAACAGAGGCCCGGGAGCGGTGCAGGAGGGGGCTCCTGAAGCCCAGTGTACTGGTTGGGAGTGAGCCTGATTCAGGAGTGTCCTCCGAAGGGATGTGTCAGAAGACAGAGTAAGAGGACAGCTCTCAGCTTGGCGCTTGCTTTGGACAGGGGCTCCGCAGATGGCCATTACTGGTATTGTTCTCGTCCTTGTCATTTTCTGTGAAATGGGAACGTGATGGTGAGCTGTAGGAAGCCTGAGTGAGGTCACATGGGAGAGGGCTTTGCACGAGCCACAGCTGCTTACCATGAGGACGGGCTGGCACGCGTCCAGGAGTGCTAGTTCCGTGATTCTCAGAGCGCCTCTTCCTCCCCAGAGGGGCCCCGCTCTCTGAGGGTCCTCCTGCACCTGTGACCTCAGCTACTGTGCAGACCTCTGTGAGGCAGACGAGGAAGCACCGTTCCTACCCCGGAGGCCCAGAGGGTGCTGGGACAGGGAGTAGTCCCGGGTTCCGCAGCCTGGCCTGCCGCAGAGGGCCGCTGCCTGGTGGGACTGTCAGATCCGTACGGCCTGGGTGCAGACAGCGAATCCAGAGAAGGCCGGTGCTGCCCATGCCTGTGCCTGTACTTGTGGAAGCCAGGTGGCCTCGGGCAAGTTGCTTCATCCTCTGGGCCTCAGTTTCTTCATCCTTAAAATGGGGCTAGGTAATAGTTCCCAGGCTTTGGGAAGATTGGGTCCTGGGCAGGGCTTCGCACGTGGTAAGTACTAGAAAGGCAGTAGCCCCGAGAATAGCCCATCCCTACCTGCTCTCCTGTTAGTCCAGAACAGACACTTGCCGGGCCCACCAGTGCCCAGCCACATGGGACCGGCATTTGCTCTGCCACAGCCTCAGGTCTCTCCAGGGAGGACTGGGAATGCTGGAGGGAGGGCTGTCCTCCACCAGCCAGGAACCCTCACCCCCACCACCCCTCTCTCAGCGGAGGGCCTGGGCCTTTCCTCAGTGGTGGGAGTAGGGATAGAGCAGTGGCTGGTGTGCAGGAGATGAGCATTTTCTCCATTAAGGATGGTGTAATAGTTTCCTATTGTCCCTGTAACAAATAACTACATCTTAGTGGCTTAAAACAGCACAACTTGCTGTCTTACAGTGCCGGAGGTCAGAAGTCAGCAGGCTTCACTGGGCTGAAATCAAGGTGTCAGTGGGGCTGCATTCCCCCAGGGGTTCTGGGGGCAAATTCATTTCGTTGCCTTTTCCAGCTTCTAGAGGCCACTTCCTTCGTTGGCCTACAGCCCCTCTCTCCGTCTTCAAAGTGCATCACTGCGCCCTCTGCTCATATTCTCCCACCTCTCTAGCTATGACCCTCCTGCCTCTCTCACAGGGAATCTTGGGCGCCTGGACAATCCAGGAAACTCTCCCCATCTCAGAATCCTCAACTTAGTCTTGTTTGCAAAGTCCTTTTTGCTATGTGAGGTAACAGTCACGGGTTCTGGGGATTAGGGTGTAGACACCTTTGGGGGGTCCACAGTTCTGTCTACCACTGACAGGAAAGCTAGAATCTGTCACTGACAGGAGAGCTACTGAGCGAGTGCTTTGTGCCAAGTTGTGTAGAAATTGGGGTTATAGTAACGACAGCCAGCATTTTACTGAGCACTTACTATTTATTGCCAGGCACTGGGCTAAACATGCCCCGTGTGAGGCATGATCTCACTAATTGTCACAGCCACCTGCAAGGTGTTAACGCTCTTCCTGTTCCACAGCTCAGAGAGGGAAGGAAGTGGCTTGCCTGGGGTCACTGGGTTAGGAAGAGGGGTTCAAATGTAGATCTGACTGCCGAGTCCGTGCTGGCAGCTCCCTGGGATGTGCACATATGCTGCTTCCCTGGGTTTGGACCCAACACCTGGGTTCTGCACCAGGCGCCTACTCTCCTGCCCCTCTGGTCCCACATCCCAGCGTGTGCTCCTCACCTGATGACAAGCACCAGGACTGCATGCCCAGGTACCCTTCTAGGCAGTCTGGGTAACTCCAGGCAGGGGCTGTGGCCACACAGCAGGTGCTCAGGGAGGGAGCCATGTTGAAATGGGAGGAGAGAAGATGGGTGGGGTGTTGGGAAAGGGGAGTGGCTGTGTGCCTGAATAATTCTTTTTTTTTTTTTTAATGTCTATTTTTGAGAGAGAGAGAGAGAGAGAGAGAGAGAGAGAGAGAATGAGTGGGGGAGGGGCAGAGAGAGAGAGGGAGACACAGAATCCGAAACAGGCTCCAGGCTGTGAGCTGTCAGCACAGAACCCGACGCGGGGCTCGAACTCACAGACCGCGAGATCATGACCTGAGCCGCAGTCGGAGGCTTAACCCACTGAGTCACCCTGGTGCCCCCTGAATAATTGTGTGCCCAAGTGGGAGGTAGAGGACTAGGAGCCAGACTATCCAGGATTGGGGTCATGAAAGGAGTTTGGGCCACACGGTCCAGAAATCAAAGTCTGCCTTCCTCACCAGCTTTCAGGGGGTCTTGGCCCACAGACTGACTTGTCCTCACTGAGCTTGATTCTGGCCACACCACTGGGTGGCCAACATGCAGCCTTGGCCCAGACCTCTCTTTCTGAGGCTTTTTGTCTGTGGAATGGGGCCGCCGTGGCACTCTGTCCCCTGGAAGGCCTTCAGGAGGCTCCAGCCCATTGAAAAGCCTGAATCTGTGCCGTGAGCCCTGTGACTCTCTACTCAGTCCTCAGGGCCCTTCCCCAGCTCCGTCTTTCTACCTCTCGATGGGCTTTCTGAGGCCCTTCTCTAGGTCTGTATCCCTCACATGCTGCAGCCTCAGTCTTCCCATCTCTACATTGGGTGCTGTCTTGTGCCTCAGCCTGTGGTGTGAGCCCTTTGCAGCCTCTGCAGGACTGACAAGGTGCATCTGTCCGTCCTCCCAGCCCCCATGCTAGCCTGGTCAGTGCCCTGAGGAAGGGACAGAGGGAGGGAGGCCCAGGAGCGGGAAGAGAACGCGTGTCCCCCGTGTTCATTTAGTCACAGGCTCAGGGGAGGAAGGTTCCTGAGAAACTCCCTGTTCGTGGCATCCTCCACCAGGGTCTTGCCGCCTCCCTGGAGAGCTCAGCTGTAACCAGCGGGAAATGGGACAGATAATTGCAACTTTAAATAAGGCCAAGTTAAAGCTCCCTGCCAGGCCCAGCACGGGGGACTCTCTGAGCGTTGATGGGAGGCAGCGGGAAGTCGCAGACAGCGCTCAGAATCCCCATGCTGCCACCAACTCCCTAGTGACCACAGGCGAGTCACCGCCCTTCTCTGGGCCTCAGTTTCCTCATCTGTTGAACGGGGACCAAATGGCATCACCTATGGGGAGGAGCTAGCATAGTGCCTGATACATGGTAGGTACTCAAGAGCCGGAAGTCTGGACTATGATGATTATCCCTGTTCAAATGCAGCTGCCCACCCCACCCTACCCAGAGTTTCTCTGGGAGCTGTTCTCAGTGCCGTTGGCCCCTGGCAAGGCGGGGTGATAAAAACTGCAACCGACCCCTCCCGAGCCAAGGCGACTGTACTAGGCCTTGTGCTAAGAGCTTGGCATCCACACCTGCGAGGAAGGCTTGTTCCGTGTTCCCATTTCTCAGATGAGGTCACTGAGGCTGCAGACCTAGGGTGGGTGTGGGGAGGAGTGGGCCAGCAGGGAAAGGATCAGGAGCTCCAGTCAGTATCCCGTCCTAACAGGGTGTACACCGGTGTGGGGAGACACGTGAGGTCCCACATCCAATTTCTCACTTAGAGCAGGAATTCCTAGGCCCGCTCCCAGCCTCAGCGCCTCTGCCAGGCTGCCCTGAGCTGCCGCCACCCCGATATTCCCGGGGAGGAGGAGGCCCGTGTGGGCCTGGGGGATTGAGAGCCGACCAGGGCAGGGAGCTGGCCGGAGTGTGGCCAGCAGACCTGCGGTTTCTTGCTCCCAGATGGACAAGCCAGGCGGCACAGCCAGCGGCTTGGGAAGGCTGCTCCTTGGCTCAGCTCTGAGGCAGGCCTGGCCTGTCGTGTTTGTGGGCTTGGCACGGGCCATCTGCTCACTGTCTGACATCGCCTCTCCGTGTGCCTGGGGGGCAGCCGCTATCTCCTGGTGACACCGGACACGAAAGACCATGATGTTCCGCTCAGCAGCCAGCATTGCAGGACCCCTGCCCCATCCGAATAAACCAGCTAGGAAAGGGCATCAGACAAACTCCGGTGAGTTGTTGCCCAGAGAAAGGCTTACCCGAACTGGGGAAGGGGTCAAGGATGGTCAGGGAAGGCTTCCTGGAAGAAGAGATGCCTGAGAAGTCTTAAAGGGTAAAGAGGAATTTTCCAGGTGAAGGAGGTGGGCATCCTAGGCAGAGGAAGTGGCTTAAGCAGGTGAGGGAAGGAAAAGGAGAGTCTAGCATGTTTAAGGAACTCCTCTCTTCTGCCCTGGGCCTCGCTCCTGCTGTCGGCCTGCCTGCCTGCCTGCCTTCCTGCCCCCATCTTTTCAGAGAAAGTGTTCCAGACAGGGGTATGACCAAGAGCAAAGACTCGGCAGTGGGAGACCTGAAGGCCTGGACTCCGACAGTGAGCAGGCTGGCCTCGGAGGGCGGAGGGAGGGGCAGTTGGGGTCAGAGGCCAGGGCCAGCCCATAGAAGGCCTTGAATGTCAGACTGGTCTGGATCATCCCTTCAGGGCAGCTGGTGGAAACATCCCTGCCTGGCCCATCAGCACCTGGTCAGTTTCCCAGGGCAGCGTGGGCCTGGAGGCCTGTAAAATCGTAGGTGGGGAAGAGGGGCCCTTCCCTCCCAGCATTGTGGCCAACTCCTCTTGGAAGCCTTCCATGACTTCGTGAAATGAAATGATCTCTCACATGGACGAGAAGTCTCCTTCGCCACCACCCACTACCAGACGCCCAGAAAAGCCCATTGCAGGTGACGTGACAGTCACAGCCCAACTCGGGTACCGCCTGGAGCAGGCAGTGCCCTCCACCTCATACTCTGCAGGCTACAACGGCACCCACGAGTTGTGGTAGGAAGAGCACAGTGTTAGGCGGCCTTGTCCCCTGCCCATTCACCCTCCCTGGCAAAGGCTTCCCACCTCTGGATCAGATGATGCCTACTCCCCGATTCCATGCCACCACCCTCAGGCCTGGAAGTCCCCACTTCCTGACCCCCCGCTCCTGCTCAGCCCTCACCTGAGACTGTATAGACTCGCCCAAGTTTCCCTGGAGCCATGAAAGGAGTTTGGGTCATGCAGGTCAGAAATCGGTCCACTTCCTCACCGACTTGCAGGAGATCTCGGCCCCCTAACTTGACCTCACTGAGCCTCAGTGCAAAACGGGGATATGATATCTTTCTTGAAGGTTTTGGAGAAGCCTGGATGAACTCAGTCCATTGCTTGGCATGGTGCCTGGCATAGAGTAGATACTCAGTAAATGGTCTCCATGGTGATGGGGATGCTGGTGATGGAAGTGGGATTCCCTGTATCTGGCCCAGGGTGCCCCTCCCCCCGTGTCTTCTCCACACTAAGAACCCCCTCATTTCAAGTCCTATTCCTTTCCAGGTCCTTCCTCTGTCATCAGTCCTTCTGTGCACAGCCATGCCAGGAGCCCCAGCAGCTCATACCAGAAGCTCCCAGGCCTGGCTCTTTGTCTGGCATCATCTCTCAGGGTGTCAGAGGCCGCGGGGAATGAATAGTAACTGATGACGAAGACACGGAGGCTCTGATCACAAAGACAATGACAGGAACTTGTTGGTGGCTCTCCTGTGAAACATTGACCCGTGAGAAAATGCCCCAGCAAAGCCATGTCTGCTTAACCGCCCGAGATGCCAGGCACGGTTGGCAAGTGAGCCCGGGGGCCGAGAGGGAGCAGTGGAGTCACACTGAGCAGAGATGGCGCTCTGGGGGTCCTGTCACTGCACCCAAGCTGTCCAGGGCCACAGAAGCAGAGCTGGAGGGGAGTGTTCACACAGGAGGGATGCAGGCATTTTGGAAACAGCTCCTCTGAGACAGCAGCTGCTCTCAGAATGAGCAAAGCGGGGTGGACGGGGCGCCTGGGGGTGCTCAGTCGGTTAAGCGTCTGGCTTCGGCTCAGGTCATGATTTCGCGGTTCATGAGTTCGAGCCCCGCATCAGGCTCCATGCTCACAGCTCGGAGCCTGGAGCCTGCTTCGGATTCCGTGTCTCCCTCTCTCTCTCTGCTCCTCCCCCACTCATACTCTGTCTCTCTCTCAAAAATAAACATTAAAAAAAAAATTTAAAAAAAAACAAAACAAAAAACGGGGTGGAATTTGCACGCTGCCCCCGACCAGCTGTGTGGCCTGGGACAGTCCTCTGCATCTCTCTGACCCCTTGGCTGCAATTTCCTCATCTATAAAATGGATCAGTTACTCAAGAGAATGCAGTGACAACTGAATCAGGCCACCCTGCTGCCCTCAGGATGATCTTAGCCTGGCATTCAAGGCTCTTTGTGGCGTCTGGAGTGCTCTTTCTCCTATAGGCCTTCCTACTCCCTCTTGCGGTTCCCTGTAGGGGCCATGCACATTCTGTCCTCCCAACTTTTGCACAAACTATGCCTGGAACACCCTCCCTCCTCTCTTCCCCTCCTTCTAGCCTGGCTGTCTCCTCTGTATTTGGGGTTCAGGCCAGGTGTTACCCATTTGGGAAGTCTCCTGTGAGTTTGTCTCACATCAGAACATTTCTTGAGGTCAGTGACAGTATCTGATTGTAATTCTCCAGTACTTAGCATGGGCCTAACACGTGGTAGGTGTTCAGTAAATACAGGGAGGGGTGGATAGATAGATGAGTAGCAGATTTTTAGAGATATAAGTGGTGTGAATGGAAGGACAGGTAAGTGAACAGTCAGGTGGATAGACAAATGAAAAGAAAAGCAGAGAGGGAGGGAGGTTGGTTCATTGGGAAGATGGATGGGTGAATACCTAAGTAGGATGCTAGATGTATGGGGGAGCAAATGGATGGTGGATTATTGGGGAATGGAATAATAGACTGATGGGTGGGGTAGGTGAGAGGGTGGGTGGGTGGGTGGATGGATGGATGGATGGATGGATGGAGGAATGGGTGGGTGGATGGATGGATGGATGGATGGATGGATGGAGGAATGGGTGGGTGGGTGGATGGATGGATGGATGGATGGGCGGGCAAATGAGTGTGTGGATGGGAAGAAGGCAGAATGATTCCATAAATATTTGCTTGGATTTGGTGGTTCGGTGGTTGGATGTGTATAGAATGGGTAGGTAGATAGATGGATGGGTGGGTGGATTGTTGGGTAAGCGAGTGCGTGGATGGATGGGTGGAAGGATAAGGGTGTGCAGGTGGGTAATTAGGTAGATGGGTGAGTAGATGGCAAGATAGTTTATGGATGATTGCAAGGATTGGATGGTTGGAAAGATGGATGAGTGGGTGTGTAGGTCAGTGGGTAAATGAATGAACAGTAAAATTTCATGTGGCTAAATGCCTGACATCTTGCCCAGAAGCAGAGGGGTGGTCTGGATTCTGGGATTTGAGTTAATTGTCCTTCACTGGGAGAAACCAGTGCCAATTAGGCAAATAGATCCAGTCCCAGCAGGTCCTGGAGCAGGCTTGCTAATTGACTCCAACCTGACAGACCCTGGCTTGGACTTACAGTGGCCTGTGTCTTATTGATTTGTAATTTACACTCCACACACATCCAGAAGGATTTGAGGTGACGTAATACTCAACCTGCATGCAGTAGGACAGTTAAAAATTAAGTGAGAAAGCGAGAGGCTGCCTCGCAGAGGGGTTAAAAGCATACCTGCGTTCAACTCCTAGATCTGCTGCTGACTGACTGTGTGACATTGGGTAAGTTGCTTCACCTCTCTGAAGCCCATTTTCCCATCTCTGTAGGAAGACAGGGAGGAAGGAAGGGAAGTTGGTTTAACGGAGGAATGTGTGAACGATGAGTAGATACCTACATGGGATGCTAGATGTAAGGGTGGGTGGGTTATCGGGACAGTGGAATGGAAGACAGACAGAGAGGGTAAGTGAGAGGGTGGGTGGATGAGTGGATAGATGGATGATGGGTGGGCAAGCAAGTGGCAACAATAATAATTCTATCTCATGGACTGCTGTGAGGCTCCGAGGAGTGACAGCACAGTGGTTGGCACTAAGTAAGCACTTGGAATGATCTAGTATATGGAGTTACCTTGATACGAGCGACTATCTCCCAGAGGAAAAATCCAGACACCCAGACTCATGGTGGAAGCAGGAAAGAACATTTGATGTCTGGGGGGCTGGGGGTAGGGACGAGGGAGAGGGTCCGATGGTTTTAATAACAAGCGAGACTCAGCCTCACCCACAAGGTGCTCACGGTCCAGTTGAGCTGGTGAGTAAAGGTCGCAGGGCAGGGTGACAAGTTTCCTCTTTTTGTTTGTTTATTTTCTTAATTTTTGTTGCTGAGGTCTAGTCGACATTCTCTCCTCTTCTTTTAAATGGCCGTGACAGTTGTCCTCAACTAATTGGTGACCGTTAGGATCTCGTGAAATGAAGTCTAAAAGCACTCAGCCCAGCACCTGGCACACCGTTGTTGCTCAGTAATGCCGACTGCTGTCGCTGTATTTTTATTACCTATTTATTAGGTGGGAAGGGTCTGTGGATTCATTTAAGTAAAAGGGCTTATTTTAAAGATTGTAAATCATTGGGTAGATGCTGAGGCAGCCTGGTGTGTCAGGAAGGCTCAAGGGCAATAGATTTGGATTCAATTTCTGGTCTGCTGTGTGGCCTTGGCCAAGTCACCTAACCTGTCAGAGCTTCGGTTTCCTTATGCATTCGGTGGGACCAGTAACAGGCATCCCTCAGGGTTGTCGCGAGGACTAATGAAGCTCTTATGTGTGCGGGGCCCTTCCCGTCCCTGCCTCCCTTCTTCCCCTTCCCCAGCAAGCCCCGGTGTTCATTTACCGCCCGCCCCACCCCCAGCCACCCCTTCCCAGACCTCCATCCATCATCCTGTCCTTTGCGGAGGTTAAGTGGGTCCCCAAGCAGCGAATCCAAACTCTCCCGAAGCCCCTGCCGCACAATGCGGCCCGCTGTTAGCGAGCAACCCGGCTGGCCCGGAGGATTGGGTTTCAGCCGGGCGGCCGGTGCTGGCGGATGCCCAGGCCAGCAGCGGGCAGGCGGGGGACAGAGTGGAGGAGCCGGCGTCGCGGGGACTCCTCCGCCTGAGCCTGAGAAAACAAGAGCAGACTCCAGGCAGGCAACCGAGGCAGAGAAGGGCCTCTGAGCGGCAGGAGGACGAGGAGGGGTATGTGCTGCGAGAGTCCTGGGGCAGAAGGATTTTACATTAACTCGGTCCCCTTTCCGTGAGCCTGAGGGCGGAGCAGGGGGGCGAGCTGGAAAAACAACGTGCTGCCTGTTGGCAGGTTTCACCTTAGAAAGTCCACGGTCTTCCTGGAACCGGCTCAGGGCTTCTGTGGCATTGCCACCCCCACCCCACTCGCCTTGCTTTGGGCTGAGACTCTCTTCGCAGCCGATCCTCACTGGCTTTTCAGAGGAGAGGTCCTGGGGAACCCAATGGGCTGCTCTGGGTTCAAATCCAGCTCTGCTTTCTGGCTATGTGACCTTGAGCAGTTCTCTCAGCCTTTCTGAACTCAGTTTTCGCATCCGTATGATGGGCACAACAGTGCTAGCTTTGCAGGGTGTACAGAGTGATGGGCTCAGGGTCTGGCACCCAGGGCATCGTACATGAACCCGTGGTTTTTCCCTCCCTTTTGTGAGGCGGCATAGCCTGGCGGTTTCTGGGTCACACCAAAGGGGTCAGATCCTGCCCCGCCCCTTATCGTGCCTGGGGGAGTTCCTGATCTCTCCAAGCCTTGGTTTCCCCATAAGGTTGCTCTGGGGCAACAGTGAACCAGACAGAATTGATGAAGCACCTGCCCACCGTTAGCCTCCACGAGTGTTAGCAATTTTCACTGTTGCCTTTGCATGACCTGGCCTTCGCATGTTCGAAAAACCTTTTGCACCCAACGCCTCCTTGAATCTTCTAAGCAACCCTGTGAGGTACACAGAGCAAGGATTTTGTGATCCCCATTTTACGGATGAGGAAACTGAGGCTCAGAGAGGGGAAGTGACTTTCCTAAGTCACCCAGTTTGTCAAAGTCCTTGAATGCCTTAGTTCCTGCCTGTTGCCTCTTCTTAGAATTTCTAACATGGATGTGGACCATGGAAAGAATGCTCCAACTCCCAGCCATTGATTGCCTGGGTATGGCCCCATGGTAGGGCAGATAGGCCTGTGTTCGAGTAACCTCGGCCCTATTAGTCCTCGACAGGGAGCAGGTGGAGCTGCCAGAAAGGGTCCAGAGCAGCATCTGTTGATTGGGTCATGCACCACGCTGATTTGCTGCCTGGGCTGTGGTCTACTGGCCAGTCTGGGGCAAAGACCCCACGGAACAACTACTAGGTGTCTGTCCATTTTCAGGATAGACCATATTCTCATGTTCATTTTTTCGGGACAGACCACATCACTACCTTACTCAGGAATCTTCCATCGCTCCCCATTGCCTCTGGGACAAGCTCCCAACTCCTTAGCCCCGTATCCAAGGCCCTATGAGTTCTGGCCCCATCCTAAGCTACCATATCCTTCCATGAAGCATTTTGCTCCTACCACATGGGACAGACACCCTAGCATGGTTGAGGGTTAAGTACTAATTGGAGGCAGACACAGATGCACCACTTCCTGGCCATGCAAACCTTGAACGATCTCTCCTAACTTCAGTTTTCCCAACTGTAAAGGGAGATAATAAAGTACCTACTTTACAAATAGTTATAATGAAATGAGATCATGAATACTAAACCCTTAGCCCAGAGCTCAGTGCGGAGAACCAGTCCTCAGGTTTTACTCTTATCCAAACTGCCCCTGCCTCTGTGCCTTTGATGCTGTTATGTGCCCTGTACATGGCATGCCTTGCCCTCTTCTCCCGGCTCAAATGCCACTTTCCCAGGGACACCTTTGCTAATTCCCTGGTCAAAGCTAACACCATCTTCCTCTGGGTTTCCTGGCCCCCAACCGGGACCAGCATTCTCACCCTGCCTCTTCTTGTAGAAAGTTCACGTGCCAGGCACTAATCCAGAAGATCCTTGAGAGAAGGATTTGCTGATCCGTTTCAACATCCCCAGTGCCCAGCACAGGGCCTGGCACTCAGTAGATAGGGTAGATATTCATGGAATGACCAAGATCTTGTTACTTAACCCGGGAGAATTCAGGGACAGGAAGAAAGAGCCTTTGAGTTAAGTTTTGGAAGAGAAGTTAGCCTGGCTAACCAGGCTGGAAGGGTCAGGCATTCCAGGCAGAAAAACCTAGACTGGTCAGTGCACCAGGACCACGGAAACGTAGTGCCTTCTGATGGATGGCTGGACACTAGAGACATAGGAAAGCCTGGCTGGAAGGTAATTAACTGGCCTGGTCAGCAGCGGGTGCCTTAGGGCAAGGAGCTAGGACTTTCTGTTACCAACAGGTGGGAACTCCAAAGGGCATTAAGCTCAGTTAAGGCATAATTAGACATGGACTTTAGAAACATCACCCAGCTGCCATGTGGAGGTCGAATACATCTACCTCGAGCCAGAACAGTTCTCAGTGCTAGGGATACAGTAGTGAAGGAGGCAGGCACAGAGCTCCCCCAAGAATGGGGGCCCTGGGAGACGGCAGATCGGCAGAATTGACTTACATGATGTCATCTAATGTGCATGTGACCCATTTTACAGATGGGGAGCCTGAGGGCCAGAGAGGAGCACAGACCTGCCTGCAGTCACAACCTAGAGAGGGCCAGAGCCCAGGTTCTAGCCTGGACAGTCTGAGCCCCACCCCCTTTTCTTTTTCCCCTCCCATCCTCACTCAGGCCCACACAGAGGGAGAGAATAAACACATGCAGAGAGCCCCAGTAATTGTGTGTGTGTGTGTGTGTGTGTGTGTTGTCTGTTTTTTTAAGTCTTTGTTTGAAGCATTCTTAAAAATCATGCAGATGTAGAATGAGACAGATGTGGTTTCAAATGCTAGCCTTGCCTGTGTGCCCTTGTGAAGCCTGCTTCACCTCTCTGACCTCAGTTTCTGCATCTATAAAACGGGGTTAAAGGCATATACCCCACAGGTTGTCGAGAGCCTAAAGCCGTATTTAGAGTGCCCATCTCAGTGCCCGGCACACAGTAGGTACCTAGTGAAAGTTCTTCCTCACGTCTTTGGAACTCTCACACATTGTCATTGGTACGAACCAACAGTGTCTGTGGCCCTAGAGAATTATGATCCAAGGGGGGGTCAGACAGAGCTGACCGGGGGTGGGTTGGGGAGCAGAGGGCGACCACTTGCCCCAGCCTGAAACGGGCCGGTGGAAGCATCCGCCAGGGCCTCGTGCAGCCACCCTCCCGTCGGCTCAAGACTAACGACTTCAGTGCGTCTCCCCTTTTAGCTCAAATATTTCTGAAATGCACACTGCTCATTCACACATAGCCAGAGGGGCCAACGGGCCTCCCCAGCCTGTGTAGTCAGGGCCTCCTGATTGCTTTCTTCTGTGCAGTCTCCAGGAAGGGGGTGTGGGCGCAGTGGGGCCAGGGCCAAAGCCGCTGCCATGGCTCGAACCCTGTTTTCCCACCGAGGAAGGCTCTCCGAGTAGGTGGCTGCAGGCCTTGGTTCCAGCTTCCTCCTGTATCTGTCCACCCAGCCTCAGTCTTCTCATCTATCCATTGGGATTTTTTTAAATGGTCACTGAGCGGGGCGCCTGGGTGGCTCAGTCGGTTTGGTGTTTGACTTCGGCTCAGGTCATGATCTCACGCTTTGTGAGTTCGAGCCCCGTGTTGGGCTCTGTGCTGGCAGCTCAGAGCCCGGAGCCTGCTTCGGATTCTGTGTCTCCCTCTCTCTCTGCACCTCACCCATTCACGCTCTGTCTCTCTCTCAAAAATAAACAAACATCGGAAATTTAAAAAAAAAAAAAAGGTCACTGAATGCATTCAGGGCTTGGAAAGCAGACATATCCATGGGAGTGCCTGGAGACGAGTGAAAGGGCAGTGTTAGGCAGGGTGGGGAGAGGGTGGCACCTGAGAGGCTGGCAAGGACATGGGCAGGGGATGTGGTCCAGCCAGGGGGCCTCAGAGAGCTGCTGACTGTTGCTGTCCACCCTTCATTCTCGTTCATTCCCACCGACCATGCCATATCGCTCACCTCCTTTGCCTCTGCTGGCCCCTCCGTCTCCCATGCAACCCCTCCTGCCTCCCTTCTAACTCATTCTTCAAGCCTCCATCTAGAGTCACTTTCTCCAGGAAACCATCCCGAAATTGAGCATTTTCTTCCTCTCCTTCCACATGCAGTCCCCTACCCACACTACCCCATGCACATCCCTGTTGCAATGTTTGTCACATTGTGTGGTGATTAATTATCTGTGTACAGCGAAAAACAGCCTCCCCTTGCATGAGGGATTGTCATTGTCACAGTGGGGATGGGCTGGGGACATTTCTAGCACTTTAGAGGCAGTTCGGTGCAGTCCCGCGGTCCCCAAAGTGTGGGAAGTGAAATGATGTTAGGTGCTTTGCAGATGAATGTTTTTAATTGTAATTGTCCTGTGTTTATTTTCCTTCTTTTTATGGCAAGTGATATTGGTGTCCCATTTATAACAATAACTTTTTCCTCTTTAAAATGCCCTTTAAAAAATGCCCTTAAAAAAAGACTCATCTGGAAGAATAGTAACTAAGTAATAGTACATGTTATAGGTGGAAATGGCTGATGTCATGAATGTTGTTCTGATGGAGCAGAACGCTAGCCTGGGGGTGGGGTGTGATTTCAGTCTTTGGCTGTCGACCTGCTATGTGCCGAGCCCTGTGCTGACTCTTGGGGACAGGCAAAGGTGTGGAGGGGGAGATGACTAGAAGGAACCACATGGCTGGGGTCTGGGGAGTGAGAGGACACCAGTCTATGCAGCTGGAGCACAGCTTGTGAACGAAAGATGTGTGACCTTGGGCAAGTTCCTAAGCTTTTGTAAGCCCCGGTTTTCCCATCTGTGAATGGGGCATCGTTGGGCATTTCCCAACTGTGTTGGCAATGTTGGAAGAACATTGGTGAGGGTCTCTGGCTCAGGAAATATGAGTTCTCTCCCTTTGCAGATTTTTGGATTAGAAGGGGAGACGTCTGAGGTGAAGGGAGAAGGAAGGGAGAGAAGGAAGGAAATGCTGGTGGTAGAAATAGGCCTGGCTTCCTAAACCCACCCAGGTTCCTGAGGCAGGAACTACTAACTCCAGATTCCCCGGGGAACTGAATGTGACTTTTGTGCTTGGTTTGAGAGGAACAAAGAGGAAACTCAGGGCATCCCAGGAAAGCAGCGTCAGACGAACCAGGAAGGGTTCCCCAGAGGCCGTGGTGCTGGAGCAAGAGGCTGATGTTTGTCAGATGTTGGCAAGCACCGTCTGGAGTGTGGGGGGAGCCTCTCGGACCCGCCTTCACTTTCAGGAGCCACCTCATGAGCCCAAAGGAAATGGCGTGTGTGCAGGCACGGGGTCAGCCAAAAAAGCACCACACTCAGTCTGAAAAAAGACTAACTGGCACTTACCGAGGCTCTGCTTTGTGTTAGACTCCAAGTTAACCCTCTCCTCTGTCCTTCAGTCCTCGGCCACACTCAGAAGGTACTATGGCCATTTTCCAGGTATGGAAACTGAGGCTTAGGAAGGATACAGGTCCAAGGTTACAAGGCAAGTCGGAGACAGCAGGTGTTGGAATCGAAGTCCCTCTGACCTCCTGACCCTTAGTTTATCTGCTCTGCCTCCCTGCCTTTTGTGCAGAGGGCGGAGGGAGATGTCAACACTGGAAAGCAAGAGGCTGAGACGCTGGGGGGAGAGCCCCCGTGGGTCACCTCCTGCCATAGCCCCGAGGAGTAACAGCTTTCCCAGCGGCAGGCTTCTAGGTGAAGCCGGGACAGGCATGGAGAGATGAGAGCCCCCTGCCTCCGTCCCAGGAGACCTGCAAACTTCACACTCCCTCTCAGCCCCTTCCTCTCTGTGAACCAACCAGCAAATTGACTGCTGGCCTTCCGGGATCCTTCCACCTCCCCCCCTGCTACTTCTAGGTGTAGGGGGAGGCAGAGGGGAGCAGTAGAACACCCACCCCAGACTGAGCTCCCTGGGATCCCGGAGTTTGAGCACCAGCCTGCAGTCTGTGACTTTCCGCAAGTCGTTTGCCCTCTCTGGGCCTGAGTTTCCACCCGTACAATGAGGATGTCAGCTCACAGCCCCTCCTCTGGGCCGTGGAATCCTCTAGTGCTTGGCCTCTGGGTCAGCCCAAGAATCCAGCCAAGGGGTGGGGCCACCTGCTTGGCAGGCGTGCCTCCCCCACCCGACCCCTTTCTAGTCCCAAGCAGAGTCTCCTCTCCCTTGTTCCGTGCGGCTCCCAGCAGCTGTTCCTCAGGCCCAGGCAGAGAGCCCGGCTTGGCGCGTCTCTGGCTGAGGCCGATGAGAGAAAACAGGTTAAAAGTTCAGCCCTTGTTCTCTCCAGGAAGAAAAATCTGTAGCATTCGGAGTGTGAAAAGGAACCCTTTTTTCAGCTCCAAAGCAGCACAATAGAACTTCCCTCCAATTTGCCATCAAAAAGACACCCTTGGCACTGGACTCCACCGTCCCTGGCACCCCTCCTCTCCCCTCACCAGCCCCCAGTGCAAAGGGACATAGTGGCCGCAGACATAAGCCACAGGCGGTCACGGGGACACTGCTGCATCCTCTGTTGTCAGCTCGTGGGTCTGAGTGGGGTCACCTCTGGCTGAATGCTTCCTCCCATCCACACCACCCCACCGTAGTTCAAGACCTTGTTCCTCCCATTTCGACCTTCGCACCTTTGACCTGGGCAGTGTGCACCCTGCCCCAACTATCCTCACCCTAATTCATCCAGCCCAGGTTATCCAACTAAGTCTCTAGAAGTTTGTAGGGTCGGAGGCAGGAGATCTGCACCTCCCACTCTGCTACCAACTCCTTTGTGATTTTTATGAAGTCTCGTCCCCTCTCTGTGCCTCAGTTGCCCTATGTCCAAAATGAAGCAGTTGGCTGGGCCAGAGATAGCATCTCAAATGGCAGGTGTCAGCTTCGTGGCACACTGTGGTGAGAAGCATCGTGTGGCCACAGAGTGTGGGCATTGATTAGTGATGTCTGCTTGGGCACGGAAGTGGAGCATAGAGGCAAGCACACCTTACCTACTCCTGCAGAGCTAGGTGGTAAGGAAGGTCCAGCTGTGAGCTTCTAGGTCTCTGTGCCCACTCTCTCGTGGCCGTTATGTGTACATGGCTCGTCACCACTACTAGACTGAACAACTCCATAGTAAGGTCTTGCTATTCACCGTTTTCTCTCCCAAGGTACCCACTGCCTGGCACAGAAGGGGCATCAGGATACATTTGTTGGATGAATGCTTGAAAGGGGCCAATTTAAATCTGCTCAGTGCCTTGCAGTTCAGCTCCAAAAGTGTCTTGAATTCCTTGTGGCAGGGAAGGGGGAGTGGGAAAGGGTCCTAAGCCTTATCTGGGGGTGAATAGGGCTCTTTCTAGCCCTCGGGGGTCTCCTTTGTCATAGGCTATGTGGCTCCTTCCTTCCAGCTGCTGGAGAGAGGAGGGTGGGCGAGTGGGGCCCTGGCTGGTTCAGAAGCTGATTTGAGTTTCCTGAATCCCCAGAGGGCAGGTGATAGACTAGACTCACTTGGCACAGTGCTCACCCTCAACACCCCTCCACTCCTAGGGCCCTATCCTAGGGGCACAGTTGACCGAGGCCTAGGGGAGGGAGCCCCAGTGTGGGGACACTCTAGAGGACTCTAGGTGCCTGAAGAAGGGGGAAGGTGTCCCTGATTGGAAGTGTGGGCCAGAGAGCCAAGGTAGGGTAACTAATGGGGCTCAGCTAGGACCAAAGGGAGACCTTTCTAAGGCCCACATTTCAGTTTTTGAGAATTTGATGCAAGCTGAAAAGCAGACACCCTAAGTTTTACATAAAATTTCAGGAGTTGCCTGGTGGACTCCCTGAAGCCCACCCAGGAGACTCCAGGTTAAGACCCTAATCCACCAGTAAGGGAGGGAAGTGGCAGTCGCTAGATTGGTAGGACATGACTGGCTCACAAACGGCATGACCCTGCGTAGAGGGCCCGGAGCTGGTCTTTAAGGGGGTGGAGCCTGGAGGAGCAGCATCAGACGATTGGCTGGGGCATGGGAGTGGGTGGGATTATGGGGCGGGACAGCCAGATGATTGATTGCCGCAATGGAAGTGGGTGGAGCTCTGTAAAGAAGGCCCTTGAGGGGTGGGGTCTTGGGGTGATTGACAGCACTCCGTAGGTGGGCGGCATTGACCCTTTGCTTTCCTCACAGAAACGCTGATGGACTCGACCACAGCGACGGCAGAGCTGGGCTGGATCGTGCATCCTCCATCAGGGGTGAGTCAGTGGTCCCCAAGCCCTGCCCAGTTCCTCAGAAGACCTGGGGTTTTGCTGCAGGGCCTGGATGCCCCCTAAATTTCATCCCCTTTCCCTCTTTCAGGGCCCAGGGCTTGCCTCTCATTGCCCCACCCTATTGGTCCCCTACTATTTGGCGTGCCGGTTACCATGACAACATGTTGGATGCTTTCAGCCTTTCTCCCATGGCATCCTCGGGGCAAGGCTGAGAAGCAGGAATTCGCATTGCCCCCATTTTACAGATGAGGAAAGTGAACTGTCATTTTCTGAGCACCCACTTATCATATACTGTATCAAGGAAGCACGTTTACACACATCTTCTCCAATAATAAGGGGAGGAAACACCTCAATTTTACAGGTAAGGAAACTGAGGCTCAGAGAGGTGTAGCCGCCTGCCAGGGACGTTACACCTAGTTAGTGATGGGGCTCAGGTTTGTATCCAGGGCTGTGACCGAGCCTTCTGCGTACCCATAACACAAGGCTTCCCCCAAAATCTCTCTGACCACTTCCATGGCCCCCCTACTTTCCTGGGGCCAGTGGTTTGAGCCCATGTAGGCTGTGAGCCCCTCAAAAGCAAGAGCAGGCACAATCTGAGATTCCTCTTTCTTCCCACACCAGCCAGCCCAGCGCTTACATACAGGCTGTGGGGTCAGACATGCCTGAAATTCTGTCCCAGCTCTGCCACTCACCAGCCATGTGATTTGGGGCCAGTTCCTCAGCCTGTCTGAGCATCAGTTTCCTCGTCTATAAAACGATGTTGGTCATGTCCTCTGCGCAGGATTGGTGTGAGGTTTTCCCGCACGGCGTCTTGCACGGTCCCGGTGATAAGTAGCTACAGTAGTCCCACCATCACCATTGTCCTCGCCACCGGTTTTCATATCATTGCCTCCTCATTCCCCTGGGTCCCCACAGCCCATCTCTTCCCTCCCCGCCATCCCAGCGCCTCCACTGGGACTCGGCCGCTGCCCCAAGGAGCTACATCCCCCCCCACCCCCCACCCCAGGCCTGTGTTCTCAATAGGCAGGGCCCTAGGGTCAGGCCTCTTTCTGTGGCTCTTTCTTGTCACCAATTTTCCATCTGCGAAGGCGGCTGGGCCCACAGCCCCACCCTATCAGTAATGAGGCCAGGCTGGGCTGCAGGGCCCCCGGACGCAATTATTTGGGGTGTTTAGGCTGCAGGGCCTCCGCATGTTAATTAGAGAGAGGGGAGAAAGGCAGAGTGCTCTAATTAAGTGCTCTAATTAAGTTCTGAAGAAGAGCAGTGGTTGTAACAAGGGGCTGACTTTGTCACATGGTGCCACCAAAAAAAAAAAAAAAAAGAAGCAATGTAGGGAGCTTCAGAGCCACCACTGACATAGAGGCTGGGCTAGCAGGCTCCAGCTCGGCCTTCCCCACGGGCACTGGCCTTTCACAACATCAACCCTCCCCAGGCCACTGCACTGCCCCGCAAAGATTTGGCCCAGATATCCGAGGGAGGCCAAAGGACAAGGAACACCGACTTCAGGGTGACACCTCTATACCGCCACCTGCCTCCCCCTCCTCCACCCAGCTGGGGAAATCGAGGCCCAGCAAGGAGAAGTGACTTGCCCCAGGCCACACATCAAGTTAGCAGGGCAGGGGCAAAACCCAGGACTCCCGGGGCACTTGTGGGTCCTTGTGTTTCGAGGCTGTGTGCACGAGTGCAGGAATGGGTCTGGGTCTGTGTGGCTTGGGTCAGATGACCTCACTTCCCTGGTCTCTGCTCCCTCATCTGTAACATGGAGATAATAATATGCACCATGTGTGACCATAATGACAAAGAAATGAGGTCCTCTTACAGCACCCACCCCAGGCCGGCATGGCTAGGAGGGGGTGCTCTGCTGTTGGGGCTCTTTTGGGTCTACCCCGGGTAAAGGCAGCCCAGTGCCAAAGAGGGGGGTGCGTGGCTACTCTCAGTAAGCTTTCGGCCCCCCTGGGGAGACCAGGCCGAGAGGGCCAGGAGTACTCGGCCCCCGCCCAGACCAGGCCGGTTGTCCCCAAAGACCCAAGGGAGAGCCAATGAATGCAAACACCACAAGAGGTTCCAGAAGGATGGGCAGAGAAGATGAGAGGGTTCTCGAGGAGGGCACAAAAGTGTGAACAAAGGCTCAGCATGTGAGGGTTGGCCTGTGAGGGTGTGTGAGGAGACGTGTGCCCCGCACCCTTCATCCCCAGCTTTCCGTGGCCCTGCCCGGTGCCACCCAGCAGTGGGGCTCGGGAATCCCTTAGCTGGGTGTGCGAGAGCCAGGCTGGGGTCCAGGGAAGGTGCTGAAGCACGTGCCGCAGGCAGGAAGGGAGTGAGTCTCCCTCCAGGTACATTCTTAACCACGTTAGGCCCCAGAACAGACCGCCCGTCTTCCCCATCATGGCGGTGAGAGCTCTTCTTCTGTCAGCCTGGGAATCCCCTAGGGTAAGGACTGTGTCTCCCAGATCGGAATAGGAGCTCCCAGTAGGCGGAAGTTCTGTCTCTCCCATCAGACTAGTACTCCCCAGACACAAAGCGATGTCTGCTCTCAGCAGAGGAATCCCCTCAGGCTGGGCCTCTCCCTAATTTTCCTTCCAGGTAGGAGCTTCCCAGGAGCGGGGGCCATGTCTCCTTTATTGCCCTGGAGTGAGGGTCACATCGCCCGTATAAATCAGGGGAAAACCAAGAGCAGCGTGTGTGCCCTTCCCATCAGACTGGCATGTCTCCCTCACAGTGTGGGGAATTCCTGGGGGCCAAGTCCATGTCTCCACCTCAGCTTGGGAGTTCTCTGATGGTACGACTCACGTCTCCATCATCAGACTAGAAGATGCCCGAGGTAGAGGCTGTGCCTCCCCCGTTAGACTAGGAGGCCCCCAGTGGCCAGAGTCCTATTTGCACCCAGCAGACTGAAGGGTTCCCTGAGGCAGGGTCTGTGTCTCGCCCATAGACAGACGATCCCTGGGGTTGAGCCCCATCTCCCCCACCTGACTAGTGTTTCACCCACAGTGGGAAGAGGTGAGTGGCTACGATGAGAACATGAACACGATCCGCACGTACCAGGTGTGCAATGTGTTTGAGTCGAGCCAGAACAACTGGCTACGGACCAAGTTCATCCGGCGCCGTGGTGCCCACCGCATCCACGTGGAGATGAAGTTCTCCGTGCGTGACTGCAGCAGCATCCCCAGCGTGCCCGGCTCCTGCAAGGAGACCTTCAACCTCTATTACTATGAGGCCGACTTCGACTCGGCCACCAAGACCTTCCCCAACTGGATGGAGAATCCGTGGGTGAAGGTGGACACCATTGCGGCCGACGAGAGCTTCTCCCAGGTGGACCTGGGTGGCCGGGTCATGAAGATCAACACCGAGGTGCGGAGCTTCGGGCCGGTGTCCCGCAACGGCTTCTACCTGGCCTTCCAGGACTACGGTGGCTGCATGTCCCTTATCGCCGTGCGTGTCTTCTACCGCAAGTGCCCCCGCATCATCCAGAATGGCGCCGTCTTCCAGGAGACACTGTCGGGGGCTGAGAGCACATCGCTGGTGGCTGCCCGGGGCAGCTGTATCGCCAATGCCGAGGAGGTGGACGTGCCCATCAAGCTGTACTGTAACGGGGACGGCGAGTGGCTCGTACCCATCGGACGCTGCATGTGCAAAGCCGGCTTCGAGGCCGTGGAGAACGGCACGGTCTGCAGAGGTAAGGACTGCCGCGGTGGGGCAGGTGCCCCTGCAAGCGCGTGGAGTTGGTATTGGCTGCGGACCTGGGCCTGGGGTCCCAGGCTGGCAAGGGCAGTGGCCTGGAGCCGACCGTGAGGCGCTCTTTGGCCGGGTTTCCAAACGTGCAGCCGCTGTTCGGTGTCTTGGAGGGAGACATTTGAAGAGCGCTTCTTGAATGGCAAGAGCGTGCAAGGTGCTTTTCGTTGGTGCCAGGACAGACGTTTCTCGTTTTAATCATTACGTGACTATTAACAGGGGCAAGTGGTGCTGTATGTCTCCATCTGCGAAAGTGATGTGGTTTCCTTTTTGCAGAAATAAGTCACAGTAAGTAACAGTTGGAAGTTCAGACTTATTGGACTTTGGCTGGATCGGACAGTAGAGGCCAGGTTGGAGGGAAGTGACCAAACAATAGACGTTTATTTCTTGCCCAGTGCTACCTGTCCCTCGTGGGTCGGCTCCAGGATTCCTCCCTCTGGGAGCCAAGTGGATGGAGGAGCCGCCATTTGCAATGTTGTGATCACGAGGGCGGAAGGAAGCGGTGTGAGCTGGGTTGTGTGCCGGCTCTAGGGTTCTGCCTCAATGGCCGTGCACACTCCTCTGGACACTTCAGTGGCCGAGGCAAGTCACGCGCTTACTTCCGATCCTCGCAGGTGGGGAGGTGAGCCAGGCCTCCTGACCACCACTTCTCCTGTGGGCCGAGCACCTTCTAGGTCTAACTCCTTTAATGCTCACAAGAGCCCTGTGAGAGAAAGTGCCATTTATATGAAGACATCGAGGCTCAGAGAGTGAGTGGGGGAGCCAGGAGTCTTACCCAGGCAGTGTGATTCCAAGCCCACCCTTAGCCACCGTGCCACTTTGGTTAACTTAAGGAAACGTTCTAAGTCAGCGGTGGTACGGGTGGTGTTTATTATGGTGAAGAATCGTGGAGGTGGTTTGCAAACCTAAGACGTTTGTAAGAGGCGATGCACGGTGGTAGAAGGCTGTGAAGGTAGACGGACCTGCGTTCGAATACCACCCCTGTTATGAGCTGTCTGTCCTATGCTGAGTATGAGACCCTCTTTCATAGGGTACTTCCGAAGACTCAACAAGTCAAGACTGTAAAGCAACTATAATGACTTGCAGTATACAGTAGGAGCTTAATAAATGTTGACTAAACGAGACGTGTACAAAGCCCGACCTGGTGCAGGTACTCTACAATGTGAGCTGTGATGGTGATTTAAAGCCCTATTTGTGCCACTTGCTCTTGCCTTTCCTGCTGGAATCGGGTCCCGGGGTCCCCCATGTGCCAGGCAAAGAGTCTGGACCCTATTCCAGGGTCCCTGCAGCACCGGTGGAAGTGTGGCCTGAGGTAGCTGCAGTGACCCTCCCGTTTATAAAATGCTGTCACATCCACTGTCCCTGTTCCTACCCTCCATGCTCTGAAGCAGCATTTTAAAGGTGCCTGGGAGGGCACGTGGGGTGCAAGAGACAGCAGCAGGAGCCTGTGGGGAAGCAGCGGCCGTGTTCGCAAGAGGTGGTGGCTCTCTGGAGTGGGCATCCACTGTGCAGGGAAGGAGCCAGGCTAGAATGAAGGGGTGTGAGGAGGGTGAGTGAGAAGGATGGCATGTGCAGGAAAGGAGGAAACAGTGAAGCCCGGCTTCCAGGGAGGTGACGGTCCTGGAAAAGGACATTTGGGGAAAAAAGCTGGTTTCTGGGGGAAGATAACAGATCTGGCTTTCTATACTTGAGTGTTGAAAGTGCACAGCCTCAGGAGGTGGCGGGCCATGTGGGCCACAGGGCAGAATCAGTTACTCCTCGCTCATTGTTTATTCACTCATCAAACCTCGCCCGCGCCTGCTCTGTGTCAAGGCCTTGTGCTGAGCGTCGGGTGAGACAGACAAGAATGCGGCTGTGGCCCTGCCGTCTAGGAGCTCACGGTCTAGCAGGGGACGCAGACTGTAAATGAACAAGGGAGGGCATGCCTTTGACTTGCTTTGATTGGAACCCAGTGGGCACAGAAAGAGAAGGGCTTCCCAGAGGAGGTGACATCGGGGCTGAGTCTTGGGAGAGGCATATGTTGACTGGGTGGCCCGGGCCTTCTGGAGGATGGCTCTACAAGGATCTGGGGACATGAAGCACCACGGGTTAGGGGGGACTGGTACAGCGTCTGACCTGGCTGTGGCTGGGGTTCGGGGAGGGACAGAGGAAGAAATGTCACTGGAAGGTGCCCAGATGAAAAGGTGCACTAGTCACCCATTGCTGCATAACAAGTCACCCCAGAACGTCACAGCTGAAAACAAAAGCATTTGTTTTTCTTAGTTTCTTAGGCTCAGGGATCCAGGTATGGCTTCAGGGGGCTTCCTCTGGTGCAAGGTCTCTCCTGGGACTGCAGCTACGCTCTTGGCCGGGGGCTGTGGTATTATCTGATGGCATCACCGGGGAGGGGTCTGCTTCCACATTCATCCTCATGGTTGATTGCAGGCTTTGGTCCCTCACCACAGGGATGCACATGGGCAATGGCTTCCTCCAGAGCGACTGACATGAGAGCGTTAGAGAGAGCACCCACAACAGAAACCACAGTCTTTTTATGAGCTCATCTCAGAAGTGACATCTCATAGCTTCTGCTGTATTCTCTTTGTTAAAAGCCAGTCACCCAGTTCAGCCCACACTCCAGGAGAGGGAATTACGTGAGGTGTGAGTGCCAGGAGGTGGGGTCACTGAGGCCATCATAGAGGCCACCTGGCACAGGCAGGTTCTCCAAGTCCGAGCTTCTCCGTGCAAGTAGGCCCCGCCCCCCTCCAGCCCACCTCCCCAGACCTACGGCCAGCCTGCCTGCCCCAGGCCCAGCCTAGTCCAGCCAGCCACTGGGTGTGAGTGGAGGCCAGTCAGGTTGTGATTAATGAGCTCAGGAAGCCAGAAGGACACCAGCAGATGCTGTGGCCTGTGCTGCAGCCACCCAGATGTGGGGCTACTCCAGCGCAAGTCCCAGAGGAACTGGTCCCACTGGCCCGGGATGTGTAGGGCTGGTGGCTACAGCTCACATCGGAGTGGTTGGCGGCATGCTTTCTCAGTCTCCAGTCTCCAATTCAGGGATTCTTGGCCTTGACTCTGCCTCAGAATCCACTGGGAAGTTAGTTAAAATGCAGATTCCTGGGTCTGGTGCAAACCTCTACCCCAGGTCTGATTCTGTGGCTCTGATGGAGCCACAGGTGGATGGATAACACAGAATTTACTGTATTATTTTTTTTTATTTGGAGGAAAGAGAGAGAGAGAACACAAGCAGGGGAGAGGGGCAGAGGAAGAGACGAAGAGAATCTTAAGCAGGGTCCACGCTCAACGCAGAGCCTGATGCAAGGGCTCGATCCCACAACCCTGGGACCATGACCTGGGCCAAAATCAAGAGTCGGATGCTCAACCAATTGAGCTATCCAGGCGCCCTAAGAATCAACATTTTTAAACAAGCGGCCCTCATGTTTCTGTAACAGGACCATTAGCTCAGACACGTGGTGTGGTAACATACCCTTGGTCAGACAAACAGGACTTCAAGCCAGATTGGTGACCGCAGGCCCAGCCCGGGAACATCCACCCTCGGGGATGGAAGGGGTCATTAGCAGAATCTACAGGAGAGTGTGGTTTGGGAAGATCCATTTAATATTGAGGCATAACTTGATAGGAAAAAAATCCATTGCTTTGTTAATACAATTGGAGAAGATAAGGCCGGATAAAGTCTCCTTGAGAGATGACAAGTAAGTAGATGAGTCCTCAGGGGAGTGGCAGCCATCCTGGGAGGGTGAAGGGGTGGGGGGGACAGACAGTGGTGGTTAACGAAAGGTTGGGAGTTTCCAGTGCCCTGAGCGTTTCACAAAACAGAAGGCCAAACTGACTCAATCTGACCAACCTCCTCTGGTGCCTGCTGTGTGCAGGGCGTAGTAGAGAAGGCAGGGGCCTGGAGAAGCCAGTCAACCGCTCAACAAGCATATATTAAGTACCTTCTGTGTGCCGTTTAGCCCTCCAGCAAATATAGAAGGCTCGACTTACCATGGTCCGACTTACAATTTTTTCAACTTCCCACTGGTGCTCTAGTGAGACATATTCAGCAGAAATTGTACTTCAGATTTTGAATGTTGATCTTTTTCTGGGCTGGTGATAGTTGGTTTGCTACTCTCTCCTTCTGCTGGGCAGCCAGCCACACGATCATGAGGGCAGACAAGTGATGCAAGAATAACCATTCTGTACCCATGCAACCATTCTTTCCCCGCTTTCAGTACAGTATTCAATAAATTGCCTGAGATATAACAGGCTTCGTGTTAGAGGATGTTGCTCAACTGAGCACATTTAAGGTAAGTGAGAGTAAGCAATGTTGTGTGGTAGGTTGGGTGCATTAAGCGACTTTTCCACTGACAATATTTTCGACTTGTAGTGGGTCTGTCAGGATGTAACCCCATCGTCAGTTGAGGCAGATCTGTATGTATCGGGTACCATCTATGAGCCAAGCCCACACCGATGCTGGGAAACACAGAAGCGAATGAGTTTTTTGTCTGAGTGGGTGGATGGGAGAAGACGGAGGCGAAAAGTTAGTGAGCAAATAAATAAAATAGTTATGGGCTGTGATGAATGAAAGGGGGGAAAAGCTGTAGCAAGAGAGAACAAAGAAGACTTGCTTTAGCCAGGTGGGCCAGAGAAGGCTTCTTGGAAGAGGTGTCACTTGAGGTGACAGGGGCCGCCCTGGGAAGGCTGGCAGAGAGCACCTGAGACACAGGGTTTGGCTCACTGGCTCCTGGGTGAGCAGGGGACTCAGACACACGGAGAATAAGGCAGAGTACGGTCTTTCCAGAAATGAGGTCCATCCAGTCAAAGCACTTTGAGAATATGAGAAAGAAAGCCTTTTCTGAAGAAGGCTTCAAGGAGGAGGTGACATTTGAACTGGGCCCTGAAGAGTGAGTAGGATTTGGATGGGAGAAAGGAGGGAGGTAATTGTAGGTCAGGGAACGCACTGCATGAATAAAGGCCCTGAGGTATGATGGTATAGGGTGTGTTTGGGGGGTGTCCTGTGCCCTACTGGGTGCAGGTGCTAGGGTGTGACTTCTCCCTGTTCATTCCTCTGTGCACTTTTTATTGGGTACCTGATCGGGACCTGCACTGGGCGTACAGCTGGCAGGTGAGGGACTCTGGGGACTTCCTTCACAAGAACTCTGCCCCCTTCTCCTACCCAAGTCCCCAGTCTCCGCAACATCATGGTCTCCACTGGGGCTTGCCGTCAGCAGATCTGCCGGCGGGGTCGGGGTGGGGGCAGGAGGGTGGCCCTGGAACTCCTTCCCTGCAGCGGCTGCTCCCCCCAAGCTCCCAAGTCTGTTTCTTGACTCTTTCCAGATGTTCCTGGGCTTGATTGTGAATGTGCTCCTGCCTCAGTTTCTCCAAGTTTGTCTCTGTATCCCAGTTTCTCTTGGTCTCTCCTTCCCTACCTCAGCTCCTACTCGCCCCTGCCCATCAGATCCCCAGCCTAACCACTAGTGGGGACCCTGCCCTCCTCTCTCCCAGCAGCAGACCCGCATCTATAAGGGATCTGGAGGCATTTCCACAGTGATCGTGATTGCTGTGTACTGTCGGGGTGTAATGGGATTTTTAATATTTAGCTTGGACAGGGAGAGGGGCTGTGAGCCAGCGGGGAGGGGGTGGGGGTGGGGGGCGGTTGCACGTTCATGTTGATCCTCTGGCTCCAGACTCCCAGTTCCCAGCTGCTGGGCTTCTCCCAGCCTCTCCCTCTCCTCCACCCTGCCCTGCTTGGCAGCTCCTAGCCCTGCTACCCACCCACCCCACCCCCCACCTCCCCAGCCGTGACCTCTCCTTGACCTTGGCCTTGGAGACCTGGTTTCAAACCCCAGCTCTGACCCTCTCCCAGCCTTTGTTTTCTCATCTGCAAAACAGGATAAACAGAAAGGCTGCTGTGCAGAGTAAATGAGAAAATACCTAGAAAAGTGTTATAAAAATAAAAACAGGGACTTCTATGAACACCATCTTCTGCTGTGAATGTTTTCCTCCCCCCTCTGATGAGCTTTTGATTTTGAGGAAAAAAAAACGTTTCCTTATCACAAAAGCAATGTAGGTCATTTGTGGAATCTTTAGAAATTACTGATAAGCAAAAAGGAGAAAATTAAAATCACCCAGAGATAGTCACTGTAACAGGCTGGTGGAGATCCTTCTAAGTGTATTTACACATATTGATTTATTTTTTATTTATTTATTTTTTGATGTTTATTTATTTTTGAGAGAGAGAGAGAAAGAGAGAACGTGAGCAGGGGAGGGGCAGAGAGAGAAGGAGACACAGAATCCAAAGCAGGCTCCAGGTTCTGAGCTGTCAGCACAGAGCCCGACGCGGGGCTCGAACTCACAAACTGTCAGATCCATGACCTGAGCCGAAGTCGGACCCTTAACGGACTGAGCCACCCAGAGGCCCCCGTATTGATTAATTTTAAAGAAAAAATGGACTCCCGCTAAAAATACACAAGGATTTTTGACTGATTGATATTTTACAGACACTTTCCCGTGTCATGTTAGATCTCTGGCATCATTTTGGAAGGCTCTTAGAATTCCATAGGAAAGATGTGTCATAATTTATTTGCCAGTCCTCTGTTGTTCGACATGTAATTGCTGGCCATTTTTCGCTCTTCATGAATGCTGGGATGCAAGTCATTGTCCCTGTCTCTTTGTGCACGAATACTCATATTTGAGTAGGTATGTTTCCAGATGTGGAATTGTGGGATCAAATGCTTTTTAGAGCTTGACACACAGAGCCAAGTTACCCTCCAGAGAGGGACCGCTCAGGTACCCTCCTGGCAGCAGACTTACACAGTGCCTGTTTCCCCACATGCTCACCAGTAGGAGATATTATGCCTGTTGCTTTATTTTCTGTTTTCCTCCCAGAATCCTGTGCTCCCTCAGCCAAGGTAGGGAGGGGCCAGGGGTTATCTCTGGGCCCTCAGGGTTGGGTCCTGGGCCAACCTCAGGGTGGCCTCCTTCATACCCTGCTTTCAGTTCCAGCCCTTCCCATAGAGGCTGGACCAGTGGCCCAGATGCGTCTGGCGAGTCTGTGGGGTAGGGTGCGGTCCGTCTTGGGGTGAGGAGGAGGGAGGCCTCCAGCTGGCAGGGCCTGTGCTGGCTGGGGAAAGGGTGTGAGGGTTGGAATGCTGGGTGGGAGGAGAGGCCCAGACCCCCACACAGAAAGTTCTGCTACATCTCTTCCAGGGCAGGGTGGAGACGCCCGGCTGGGGGAGCGGGAGGGGTAATAGGCATCCCCTCCAGACCCCCAGGCTCAGGCCAGGCCCAAGACCACACAGGCCAGCCTTTTGAAAAGGGGATTGGAGGGGACCTTGGCCAGCACACTCAGGCTATGCAGTTCTCTGCTCTGAAAAATTGAAGTTCCCCTTCCCCTGTGCTCTCAAAGCATCTTTGTTTACAGCCCTCCATCCATCTGTCCATACGCTGGTTCACCTGTCCAGCCAACCAGCCATCAGAGATTCACTGAACACCAGCTTGTGACTTTTTTGCTTCTTAGAGAGGCCAGTGATGTCTTCATAGAAGACCAGGAGGCTAGCACATATTGAGTGCCTGTCATGTGCCAGGTACTGGGCCGGGCATCGGGGTTTTTGGAAAGGTCAGTTATGGGCCCTGCCCTCACAGACCACCCAGTCTAGAGATGTTGACAGACATGCCTGTAGGTAGTGAAGGTGGAAGCAGACAAAGGAACCCAACCTACCTAGGGAAGCATCAACCAGGGCCTTGGTGGTCAGAGGAAGGCTTCTGGAAAGAGGAGCTGTTTAAGTGGAAGCTGAGTGAGGAGCAGGAGTTAGCCAGGTGAGGACGAGGAGATGCAAAGGCCCTGAGGCAGCTACAGTAGATATTCCTAGAAAGGAAGGGAGGGCCACTTCAGCCCAATTTCCTCTCTGGGTCAACTATATGGAAGGAACTGAATATCAGGGCATGGGATAAGATGGTCTTCATATCCCCTCGGGGGTCTGGGCAGGAAATACTGAACAATTTTGTCCTGCCGTACTCATAACAGCTCCCCAGGCACCTATTGTGCACCAGACCCTGGGCCAGATGTGGGGACTGTAGAGAGGATGAAGGCCCTTCTTGCCTTCCTAGAACTTCCAGTGGGGGTGGGGGAGATGGCTCCTTCTGTTACTATAGCCTTGGGGCACTTAGGAAGGAGTCTGGGGAAAGCTGGGGAGGCCCCCTGGAGGAGGAGCCATTTTTCCAGGGCTTTGGAGATTGAAAGGAAGGAAAGGCAGGAATTAGTCCAGAAAAAGATGGTCAGAAATGATACTTTTTTAACCCTGGCCTCTTGCTGACCTCCCCTCCCCCTCCCCCGCCCCCGACCCCAACAAGGTGTAGCCGGCTGGGGGTGGGGGTGGGGAGAGGAGAAATGTAGGGCAGAGGAGAAGGGTGGAGGGACTGCCAGGCTTTTTAGCTCCATGCCGTCAAAGGGCTGAGTGAGGCAGAGGCTGCAAGGAATCCTGAAGGCTAGGCAGTCCCTCCTGTGTGCCCAGTGCTGTGTTACACGCTCCGGGATCTTTTCGAATCTTCTGTTGACATCATTATTAGCTCCATTTCACAAATGATGAGACTGAGGTCCAGGGAGGGTCTTGTGCCCAAGACCACACAGTCAGTAAGCAGCGGAGGCAGAATGTGAACTTGGCTTTCTGCAACCGCTGAACAACTGATTAACCAGAATGGGGTGAGGCCTGGATATACTCTGTCCTGCCCACCTCCCAGATTGCTGAGGGGCCCCGGAGGTGGTGGCGGGGAAGGGCTTATACTCAGGACTGTGGGGCCGCCCTGGTGGGACAATCTGAAGGGCTTCCTAGTAGGAGAGGGAGGCTTGTGTCTGGGCCTTGAAGGACGAGTTGGTTTCATATCGAGATGCTGGGCACAATGGAATGCTGTCCCAGAGCAGAGATTCAGGGGTGGAGAACCCCTTGTGGGTCTCTTCTCCTCATGCTCAAGGGACAGAAGACCTCCAGGAGGGACATGCACCCACCCCTCGTCTAACCTCTGGCCAAACAGAAGAGTCTGTTTGCTCCCGCACAGCATTTACCGAATGCTCACCTCGTCTCTCAAACTGCATGGTAACCTTGTTGAATGTCCCCAGCGGACTAGGAAGCAGACTGGGGCCCACGGTCACACTCCTCGGAGGTGGCAGGGTAGGTGTGCATTCTCATGCCCCCCGCTTCTGATTTCTCCCACTTCTTGGAGGTGACGAAAAGGCTTTGTGGCAGGCACCCAGTGCTCGCATTTGTTAGGAGCTTCCTGTGGACCAGGCAGCTCTCACTCTCGGTCTCAATGACTCTCAGTCCCCCCTGGGAGTTAGGTATCATCATTTCTGTTTTACAGAGGGGAAACTGAGGCCCAGAGAGAGCAAGCAGCTTGTCTGAGGTAACACGGTTACGGAGGGATAGGAATGGAGCGCAGGCCCTCTGACTCTGGAGCTCCTGTGCTGTCCTCTCTCTCGGCCCCAGACTGGGGTGGGACCCTGAAGGCACCAAGGCCCATGGTTTGGTCACAGGCTGCCTCCACAGCGCTCTGGCAAGACCGTAAACAGCTGGGGAAGCTCCCCTCCCTCCAGCCGCTGCCTTTACATCTGGCTGGGCTTCAGGATCTGGCGAGAGAGGCCCGTTTATTGAGGAAGTTTATGCATTTAACAGTTTAAGCCTTTCTAAGCCTGTGGTACAACAGGATTTGGGAGCCGTTAACAATTCCGTGTGGTTAAGAGATTTTCATTGCTCTGCGGCAGCTGGCTCAGGCCCCACAGGCCCCATTCTGGCCTCCACCCCGCCCTGCAGGGCACCCCCTCCCCAGGGCCCTTTGTCCTCGGCCCTCATCCTGCTGCTTCTCCCTGCTCCCCCCTCCTCCGAACCTTTAGGTATGAACTTTGACCTCAGAGGAGGAGCAGGCCCAGAGAGGGGAATTCCCAGGCCTGTTGGCCAGGGCCACACAGCAGGTAAGAGGCTTGAATTGACCTGCCTGGAAAAGCCCGAGTCCTTTCTCCCACCCCAGACTGCTTTCCTTGGGGGACATTATATTGTTAATTCCTCACCGGCAGAACGGACAGAGCCCCTCTGAGACCACCATGTGTTCGAGCCCTACCAAGGCTTTGGGCAGAGGGGGTGGGGTGACTCATTCACCTTGTCAGGTCCAGAGCTAGAATCAGAACCCAGGCCTCCTAAAGTCCTAATGAGAATTCTTCACACTATACCAAACTGGTGGGGTTTTTTCCATAGCTTGGGGGGGAAATGCCATTTGTAATTATAATGTCTTACATATGCACAGTATTTATTTACTTACACCCTGCCTTGTTCCAGAAGAGATTAGAGGCTGCTTTTGTATAGCATTTGGTCTCACCCTATGAGATACTTTGATCTGCATGATACCCACATGAGAGAAGCAAGGCGAAGGTTATTATCGGCATTTTAGAGACGAGGAAAACTCAAGTCAAGAGAGGACCTGACTTCCCCAGGGCCACATTACACTTTGGGCCAGAACCGGAACTAGATGACATGGGCTCCCTCTGGAGAGACAGACAGCCTCCACCCTTGGCCTCCGTATCTGCAGGCATGAGACCCCGGGGGTCCCCCCTGAAACTCCACAGGGGACCTTAGTCTCCATCTGGGTGAGAAGAGGTGGTCCACCCCAGGGGTGAGTCGCTCGCAGCTCGGATGCAAGGTTTGGGTGAAAAGGAACGTGGGGGAGAGTTTGGTGGGATGTGAACTGGCTCCTGAATCCTGAAGATGAACCAACCCAGGGCCGGGGGACCCACCAGCGTCTCCCTGAACGTCAGTCGGCCTTGGGACTCCTCCTCTGTCTGGTATCTCCGGCCCTTTGCTTCTTCCTCAGGCCTTTCCAACCTTTCCCCACTGGGTCCTGTGGAGGTTGCATGGTCCTATTGTTTTTATCACATACACTTGTTTCCTGCTCATGGTAACTCGTCTGCCCAGCCAACCAACAGGCCCACAAACGCACACTCACTCCCATTGCACTGGTGTCCAAACAGCACGCCCGCTTTGTCTCCTGTCCTCTCTGCTCCCTCAAGTGAAGGGCCCAAGATGACTGATCAGCAACTTCATGGTTATGAAAACTGAGGCCCAAAGATGTCAAATGAAATGGCCTGTCCAGGGACACAGCATTCAGTCAGGATTCTACCCCAGCTCTCTGTACCTCCGGCCAGACCCCAGCTATCTGTAACAAAGACAAAAGCCCAAGGAGGAAGGGACACACATTGGCAGGTTGAGCACCTGCTAGTCACCAGGCCTTATGCCCTAGGCTTCGTATAGAATACTTTGCTGAATACTGTTGTTTTTTTTTTAACATTTTTGTTTTTTACAGCATTTTACTACTTTTCTTTCTCTTCCTTCCTTCCTTCTTTTCTTTCCTTCCTTCCTTCCTTCCTTCCTTCCTTCCTTCCTTCCTTCCTGCCTTCCCTCCCTTCTTTCTTTCTTTCTTTCTTTCTTTCTTTCTTTCTTTCTTTCGTTTTTCTTTTTCTTTTTCTCTTTCTCTTTCTCTTTCTCTTTCTCTTTCTCTTTCTCTTTTTCTTTTTCTTTTTCTTTTTCTTTTTCTTTTTCTTTTTCTTTCTATCTTTCCAAAGAGAGAAATAGAGAGCAAGCAGGGAGAGGGGCGGAGAGAGAGCAGGGCAGGGGAGTGGGGAGTCTTAAGCAGGCTCCATGCCCAGTGCAGAGCCCCATGTGAGACTCAATCCCACAACCCCAGGATCCTGACCTGAGCCAAAATTAAGAGTCAGATGCTCAACCAACTAAGCCACCCAGGCACTCCAGCTTTACTGAATCCTACAGATCCCAGAGGTTGGCTATAGGTGATATTCTCATTTTAGAGAGGAGCAAGTGGAGGCTCAGAGAGGTTAAAACCACCAACCCAGGATCACACAGCTAATGGATCGTGCGCTGGAAACGAAATCCAAAGCTGTCCTCTTCCCCCGGAATATTTGTACAGTGTTTCACTGTTAGTAACATTTTCTCCCACTTCTTACTTCATTTGGTTCTCAACAAACTAGGAAGTGAAAGGATGTTACCCCCACTCTTCAGATGAGGAAATTAAGGCTCAGGTGGTAGAGTGAGCTGCCCGAGGCTCATGGCTGGGAAGAGTCAGAGCTGGGACCACAGCCAGGCCTGTTGGACCCTGATGCCCAGGCTCTAACCCTCCCAACCCCCATCCTCTGCTCAGAACCCCCTGAGGCCCCTCTTCTTACACTGAACAAAAGCCAGGGTCCTAAAACTGGCCCACAAGGCCCTACAGACCTGTCGCTCCCTTCTCTCTCTCCGACCAGTCTTTCTTCCCAGCCTCCTCCACTCCAGACACGCTGGTCTCCTTGGTGGTTTCTTCTGCCTGGAATGTTCTTTTGTCAGGTATCCCTCTCACCTTCTGCAGGTCTCTGCCCAAAAGTCACCTTCTCACCAAGACCCCCCCCCCCATTGCCCCAGTTTTGAAAAGAGTGCACATGGGTACACACACATGGAAACATGCATCCCGTCCCCTTCCCTGCTTTATTTCCCTCCGTGACCCTTATCACCGTGTGACATACTGTATGTTCACTTGTTTGTCACTTCACTACTTGTCTTTCCCAGCTGGAATGTGTGCCCCTTGAGGACAGGCATTTCTGTCTTCACCGCTATTTGCAGTCTCTAGAGTACTAGGGTCTATTCTAAATAAAGATTTATTGCAGAGCCCCGCTCCCCCAGTCTCAGAGACCATACCTGCCAAGCTTGATGTTCATGAAGACACCAACAAAGACCCTCAGTGAGGCCGGGCCTCTTCCTACCACCTCCAGTGGGCTCGGGGGGGGACCAACATGGCCGGGGCGTCCTGCAGTCCCAGCTTCACGGGGTTTGGGAGAGGTTCAGAGGAGTTAAGGGCTCAGCAGACAGAAGAAGATGGGGAACGGAGGGGGTCCTCCTGCTCCAGAAAGCAATGTTTCTCAGGCGGGCACAGTCAGTGCCTTGGCAGAGCTCCTGGGGAGCAAGGCTGTGTATACATGTCTCTGGGGGTAAGGCTTGGTTGATAATCCCCTCTCAGTTACAAGCAAGTCTGGGCAAACAGCAGGCGCCTAATATGCGCTTGTGGAATGGCAGCGTTTTGACTAGATAAGGTACGTTTACTGAGCAGCACAAGGGCGGCTCACAGAGTCAGGGTGCTTGGGTCCAAATTTGGGCTCTGCCCTCCTTACTCTGGGATCTTAGCACAGCAACTCCCTCCCCTCCTGCCTGTGGGGCTCGGTGTCACCGTCTACGGAATGACTCTTACTCTGATTCTATCGGCCTGGTCCTTATGGTGCCCCTGGTGAGGCCAGCAGGGCAGCTGTGACATCTGTGACATGAGAATCGTGACCCCACCTTGCCTGCCAGGAAGGTTTAGCAACATCGGTTAAGGGCCAGCTGCCTATGTGCAGATCCTGGCTGCAACATTTACTCCCCATGTGACCCAAAACAGATGACTCACTTTCCAGAGCCTTGATCTCCTTGTCTGCAAAGTGGGTATATCAATAAATGGAGTGTTACAGATGAGCTGTGAGGACTCAGATAATGAGAGTATTGGGCACCGCACCCAGCAGGTGGCATGTGGTCAGTGCTGATCCTAGCCTGGAACTTACTATCTAAATGCTTAGGGTTTTCACCATCCCGTTCTATAGAGGAAGCAAGTGAGGTTCAGAGAGGGCAGTTGACTTACTCCAGGCCACACAGCAAGGAGGCCCCATAACCTTATTGTGTAGTAGATCTGACTAGTGGGCCGGGTAGGACTTGGGGGCCAGTCAGAGCTCTGCCCACCTCTATCCCTCTGTCCCCAGCAAATTCTGGGGCCAGAGCTTCATGTTACCTGGCTCCTTCCAGGAAACCAGACTCCAGTTTCTTCCCTTAAAGGTGTTGCCATCTGTTTAGCAACATTTAAAAAACCTAAGAGTGGTTGCTGGCCTTTTTGCGCTGCCTGGGCGGCCGAGCAGCTTTGGGAGCCCCACATCCGTATCCCTGGCAACCCTAGCCCTGGGCTGCCCTCCCCCCACACCCTGCTGTCAGAGCTGTCTGTCTGTGGGAGCTCCCTGGAGGCCTGAGAGGGATATGCATACACACATGCGGGGTCCGTGCATCAGGGCAGAACATCCTGGCTTGCCTGCGTGCGTGTGTGTGTGTGTGTGTGTGAGTGTGTGCACGCATGCACGTGCGTGTGCGCTAGCTCCGTCGGGTGTGTGAGTGTTGGCTGGGCCTGCTGGGAGTGTGTTTGTGTCTGTATGTGCACAAGTGCGCCCACTGGCCCAACCTCCACGTGTGTGCCTGGAACGTTCTGGACATAATGAGCAGGTGTGTACATTTCAGGGGTGGGACACATACGTGCCTTTGTCTGAGCAGGTCACCCTGGAGCCCACTGTATGTCATTATTGTCCCTGTATTTGTGTGTTCCTCTGTCCCTCTGACCTGTGTCAGCACACGTGTGTGCAGCGGAGAGCATATTCATGCATGTGCTAGATCAGCTGGACCAATACGTGTAAAGGAATGCGTGTGCCACGTGAAACAAGTGTGTGCGTCCATCCTTGCATGTGAGGGTCCCTGTCTATGTCCTTGGGTGTGTGCACCGCGGGTCAGGTCGGTATGTGTGCTTTTGGGCACATCCACCCACAGGAGATCCAGCCAGAGTGTATCATGCATACCCTTGAAAATAGGTATTTGTGAGCATGTGTGTGTACAGGCTGTGGAAGATAGTGGACTGTGCCTGTGTGTGTGTGTGTGCGCGCGCGCGCGTGTGTGTGTAATACAGACACACACACACATAGTTTCTGGGGGCCGGGATGTCAGGGCCATTGATTTTTCTGTCTCTTAGAAATTCCCTTTGAGGTCCTCTTCATGTCTCTTTCATGAACCAAAGTGAGCGGTTGCAATGCTCTTAAAGCAAATAGGGACCGTTTTGTAGCAAGGCTGGCCTGTCCGCCTCCCCGCTGGTTGTGCAGACAACACGTACATGCAGACGCTGCTTATCATTCATGGGACGAGCATGGGGGACCCTGGGGGGGATTCAGTGAGAGTGCTGAGCTGGGGTCAGGGTCCTCGTCCAGGCTCTGCTGTTTTCCAGTCGGATGGCTTCGGGCATTTCCCTTCACTTCCTGGAGCCTCGAGTTTCTGGTGGTGGAAAAGGCTTGATGGCGAAGTCCCCGCCCAGGCTGGGGCTTGTGGTTCCTCTCACATCTGTCTCGGGTGTTATGTTTACGCAGCACTTTCTCTTTCTTCCTGGGAGAGAGGCGGTGTCTACACAATATCCCAAAGCCGGGGTCATGGACAGGCCGGTGGAGGAGCCGTGGTTCTTCTGTGAGAGAGGGAAGGGCACACATGAACTGTGCACCCCTACTGTGCCCTGGCCCTGTGCTCCAAGGACTTGGCTAATGTCACTTCTGTGTCACTAATGTCACCAGCTGCTGCCCTCTGTGGCGGCTGGTGTTACCCTTATCCCGCAAAGGAGGAAACTGAAGCCAGAAAATTGCAAAGACTTGCCTGAACCCCACTTTGGGTAGCAGGTGGCAAGCCAGAATTGGGACCCAGGTCTGTCCATCTCCTGAGCCTTCCTGCCACATTCCAAGAACACTTCCAGGCAGGAGTAGGAGGCCAGGCCTTGAAGGATGCCCAGATCCCCCCCAGAGGGCAGGATGGCACACAAGCCCAAGGCGCTATGTGAGCGAGGGGAGGAGTGCCAGGCTGGAGGAAAGCCGGCCCTGCGGTCTCTGCTGTCTGCTCCGGCTCTCCCTGCCCCTTCCCCCTCCAGATGGGGTCCCCTCCCACCCCTCGAGCTGCAGTCTTTGTGGCCCGGGAAGAATGCCTCTCTTTATCTCCCCAATGCCCCTTCCCTTTGATTCTCTTCTCTCCAGCGTTTCTGCTGACCTCTGCGTGTTGGGAATCCAATTAGAGGAGCGGACAGAGAGAGTGACAGCCGCGCGGAATCCCGCCTCGGCCCCTCTGAGCACGCCCGGTGGAGCTGCAGGCTGGCGGGGCCTGCTTGTCATGCGGGCCCTGCGCTGGGCTTTGTGGGGATTAGCTGCCGGGGTGGGGGTGGGGGGCACTCTGCAGATGGGACCAGAAGTGACACTGGTGAATGTCACGTCCCAGTGGAGAGTAGAGGGAGGCCCCGCTGCTCAGTGCAGAATCCAGCTGGGGGAAGTGGGGGGAAGGGAGATGGGAGGCAGGCTGGCTTGGTAAGGAGTGGGGGTGCTTGGGGAAGTGATGGCCCCGTTGGGTCATTTGGTTCCCCGTTTGGGGCCTGGAGGATCAAGGCCCAAAGCTAGAGTAAAGTAGCACTGGCCACCAAGCTTGGATCTGCCTACTGTGGGAGATGATACCAGAATGTCCACGTAGGAGGGGATTTGGGGGTCAGTGTGACTGCAAGGATGGGCTATTGTCTTAAAGGTTCTTTTCCGTAGGATTGGCTGGGGGAATCCCAAGTAACGAGGAGGGGGCAGCCAATGAGAGATGGTGTCTAAAGAAACAGCCACCACAAGCCTCTCCTTGGCATGGCCACCAGGCTAAGAGCAACACCCTGCCCTTCCCCAACTGCCACCACGAAGCTATCCTCCTGCTTTACAGCTAAGGAAAATGAGGCCAGCGGGGGCAGAGCTGGGATTCCTCATTCCCTATCCCTAACCCGTGTCACCCCGACCCCATCCCCAAACTCTTGATTGAGCAGAGTCCCTATGTCCCCTCCCCAAGGGGGGATACCTGGTATCTGAGGAAGTGGATCTGGGGCCCTCAGGGAAAGCAGCAGCCTCATCCGTGTCCCCAGGAGCACCAGACAGAATATGGTCTGACCCTCTGCCCGTGACCAGCAAATGCCCCAGTGCCTCTGGAAATGACCAGAGCCTATAGTGTGCTGGGCCTGAACGCAGGGGGCGGATCCGACATGGCCTCTGCTCCCAGGAGCTCATAGTGGAGAGAGACCAGGAGAGATGAGACCCTGATGCCCAGATGATGGAGTGTGTGCAGGGGGGAGCCGAGGACTGTGAGAACCCATAAGATGGCCTGGAGGGTGGGTATGAGACCACACTCAGTCTGGGAGTCCCGGAGGTCTTCCTGGAGGAAGGGATACCTGAGCTAAGACCTGGAGGGTGAGGAAGCCCTGGATGTCATAGGCCTGAGAGGCAGGGCAGGTGTGAGGCTTCCCAGAGTGGGACACCTGCCCACCCCCATCCGCACCCTCATTCCACAGCTGCCTGGGCTGGGCAGGGCTGACCCACCTCCCACCCTAGTGACCCAGTGGGACTGCACAGCTGTGGCTGCCTCTCTGGCCTGCCAGACTTGGCAGCTTCTGGATGCTCAGTGTCTTCAGTACAAATCACCACAGGGTGAGACTGGAGAGCCAGGGGAGTCCCAAGGTGGTCCCTGGCCAGCAGTAGTGGTTAGGAGGCCACAGTGCCTGAGAGCACACTGTTGGAGAACCAGCATTTCTTTAGCCAAGCCCCTTACATGCGCTACTCCTCATCCCACACCATCCCCAGGGAGTAGGAATCGCCACCCTGTTTTACAAGTGAGAAGATGAGTTCAGAGAGGCAAAGGGACTTGCCCCAACTCACAGAGCATGGTAATTTATGGGACCAACCCTTAAGCTCAGGACCCCATAGACCCTCCAGGCTGCAGCTATCAGTGCGGCTATGAGTTTGTCGGGTTGGTGATTCTGGTTCACTCCAGCACAGTGGCTAGCACATGGCAGGTGCTCAGTGAGTGAGTGGTGGGTGCTTGAGTGGATGGATAAAACATCAATCAGTTGATCAATTCTTCCTTACTTGGTACCTTTTTTTTTTTTTTTTTTTTTAATCACAAACTACACCAACCCCCATCCTGCCAGGGAAGGCCATATTAAATATGAATTAATCTTTCAGCTCAGTTCTGGTGAATACAAAATGAGAAGGGCATGTGGACTCGAGAGAGCAAGAAAAGACACCCCCGTCTGCTTCCCACACCTGCCTGGGCCTGAAATGCACATGCACACCCTGAAACACACACGTGCAGCCACACGGACCCACTCACACCCTCCCTCACGGCTGGTGCCTCAGGCTAGGACAGCAGCTCCAGTGACAGCCCCTCTGGGGACCTCATCCCACCCCCACCCCCAGCTCCCAGTAGGCCTCACTGGGCTCAGCCCTGGCCTGCCAGCCCTTCCCTGCAGCCGCACACCCGCCCCTCCCCTCCCTCTGAACTTGACTCCTCCCCTGCCCGCCTTCTTCTTCCCTCCTCCCTCCCATTTGTCCCTCTTTCCCCTACTCCTGTGTTTTCCTCCTTTCTTCTTCTCCTCTCTTGGGGTCTGCCTTGATCCACCTTCTGGTCTAGTCCTCCGTCTGCCCTTCCTGCTGTACCATCTGACCATCCTCATCTCCCCATCTCGCCTCCTCTCAACCTGCCTCACCCCTTCTCCTGGCCCTTCACCACTTCTTCCCTCAGGCCAAGGGGACCTCTTGCCCTTGCCTGGAAGCCAGGGCCTGGTGAGCTGGAGGCTGGAGAGCGTCCTCTACCCAGACCCTCAGGGGTCAAGCAGCGCCCCCCCTTCTCCCTTAGGGGAGGGGCCTGGTGCACATGTATACGTTGGGGGAAGAGAGCCTGACTGCCTCAGTCTCCTCACCTGCCAGCTGGTGGAATCATCTGGCCAGGCCGAGCACACTCTCCTTACTCACCAGTTTATTTGCTGTACACACTTACTGAGCAGCCCCAGCCCCATGCCCAGCCCAGGTGGGGCCTGGGAGGAAGCCAACCCAGGCTCCACAGGATTCGCAAAGCCCTGGTTCAGATTTCCTCCATGCCCTGAGCAGGTGCCTCCGCCCCTGAATCTCAGTTTTCTTGTCTGTAAAGATGAGGACAAGAGAGTCGGCCTGGAAGGGCCGCGTGAAGCTCGCAGGGTCCTTGAGTCACATCCGTCCTCTCTGAGCCTTAGTTTCCTCATCAGGGCCTTTGAATAGATTAAACAAGGGGCCGCGGGCCCAGAGTGGGTGTTGGGTAAACCCCCAACCTCCAGCAGTGCCCGTCGTGTGCAGATTCCAGACCTGCCCTCCCCTTGTGGCCCGACTTGAGCCCCCTCTCTTTCAGGAACTGACCTCCCCTCCCACTGCCTGAAGAGTCTGGCCCCAGGACGCTGGCGCCCTCCGCCCCCTCCCTCCACCTCCCTGCGACCACCCAGCCCAGCCAGCTGGGCTGGAGGCCATCAGAGGCTGTGAGCAACCCTCCCCCCACCCCACCGCACCCACCCTGGACCCAGGGAATCAGCAAGCCTTGGAGTGTGGGAGGAGGACAGAGACTGTGATTCTATCGGGTGGGGGTGGGGGTGAGGGCGAGAATCAGGCAGGTGTGTGCATGTGCGTGTGTGAGAGCAAGAGATCGCCAGTGCACGTGTGCCTGCTGGGGAGGGGGCTGCAGATGTGTCTGAGGACCCGGGAAGGCAAGCCTGGGAGAGAGAAGACAAAAGAATGGAGTGAGCTGAAGAAGCCGCTGGGCTGGGAAGCTGAACCCATTTGTATGCAGCAGGAGCAGGAGCCCAACGAGGCGGGCTCTTCAGAGGAGTCTCAATTCCCAGGGCACTGGAGGGATCACTGAGACGTCTATGTCTGCAGAGCCTCCCTCACACAGCATCCTGCCCAGCCGCAATTGCACAGGTGGGGAAACTGAGGCAGGGAAGCCACACAGCAAGCGCCTGGCAGAGCTGGGACTAGAACCCAGCCAGCCTCCTAGACCACGGTTCTCCTCATTTCGCTGACTGCCTCCAGGGACTCCAACTAGGTAAAGAGTTGGATAAATGAAGGAGTGAATGATGACAGTTGATGTTTATAAAGCACACTGGTGGGCATTTTGTGATGCCTCGGTAATCCTCGCACAGCCCATAAAGTCTGTGCTGTTTTTATCACCCCCCTTCTACAGATGGGAAAATTGAGGCAGAGAGAGATGAAGTGACTTGCTCAATATCATACAGCTCGTAGGCAGCAGAGCCAGCGTTCAAAGCCAGGCCGGCTGGTGCCAGAGTCCGTTCTTTGCAGTCCCTATACCATGCAGCCTCTTCAGAGTGTGAAGTCCTTGAAACGCAGGGACTGTCCATCTCTGTGCCCCCAGTTCTGAGCAGTGGCCTGGCACATGGCAAGTACTCAGTGATGCTTGTTGAGTGAGAGAGTGACTGAATGAATGAATGAATGAATGAGTGAGAGCCAGCTTCGCCACACGGACATCTTCCCAGGCCCTAGAGCCCAGCCCTCTCATCACAGCCCTACTGCGTGTGCTTGGCTCCCACCCCCACCCCCACCAGGCAGGTGTTGGCTGTGCCCTCCACGGGGCCAGGCCCCATGGGGACAAAGCCGGGGGCGCGCCTGGGCGGCCCAGCCTCTGCGTAGGCTGAAGCTGCTAACAGGCTGGAAACCTCTTTTGTCAAAGCCTGCACTGCCTCCAACCTCCTTTAATTAAAGACAATCAGTGCTTTCAGCCCCTCTGCACAGCTCAGCTCCCCTGTTTGCAAACACACAGCTGCGGGAGCTTTGTGGGGCCCCCCCTCACCACCGCCCCTAGCCCCGCTTCCCCAGAGACACACAGAGGTGCCTTTATTATCAGCACTCGGGCTGCAGCACCAAGAGGCGGGCGCCTCACGCAAGGAAAGGATGTGAGCACTTTCTAGAGAGGCTGGGCAGCGGGAATTGCTGACGATCCGGGGTGGCCTGTCACACGTGGGCCATGGGCCTGCTCTATGAGGAACAGCCTATGGGTGCCAACTCCAGCTGGGTGCCTTCCAGGGACCTGCCACCTTCCTTTGTCCCCCTCAATCTCCTTGGTCCTCTGGGCCCTGCTTCTTAGAATACAAGCTCCCCATGTGTTTTCTTCCAGAACCTTGTCTCTGATCTGGGCACTGCAGGGCACAAATGTTGGCCCTGAGTGCCACCTAAAGAAGGAAGGGAAAGGGAGAAGTGGCTTCTATGGAACACCTGCTGTATGCTAGGACTCTGAGCCAGCACAGCATAATTCTGAGGTATCCCCATTTTATAGGCAGAGATGCCAAGGCTCCAAATGGCTCGGTAACTCAGACACAGCAGGAAGGAAGTAGCAGAACCAGGAATGCAAGGCCAGGCCTTCTGACCTGAGTGTACCAGTTAGATCTAAGCATACTTAGAGGCCCAACCTCTTGGGGGTCAAAGGATCATCTGGTCCTGCTCCCCACCTGCCTCGGCCCCCACGGACTGAGCCTGTGCCTTGTGCCAGGCAATCTATGGTTTTCCTGGGTATTGAAGCGGGCACAGTCATGGCTGTACCCTCCAGGAGCTCTTAGTCGAAGGGAAAATGCCATGGAGGAGAGACCCGTGCCACGGTGTTGCCCTGTTAATAGCAGAGGACTCTGCAGAATTCTCTGGCAGCACAGAGGTAGGACTGACCGTTTGCAGGGAGAGGTGGGAATATTTGAACTGATGCTCAGGGATAAATAGTTATTCTCCCCCCAAAACAGAGAACAGTGGGCAAAAGCATCCTAGCCAAGGGGCAGGGCCATACAAGAAAAGCAAATTTCCAGAAAGATGAGCCATTCAGGAAGGAAAGGGATCACTGTGCCCATTGTGGCCGAGGGGTCGGAGGCCCAGGGGGTGCTGAGTGACTGGTCTAAGATCATACAGAAAACTAGTGCAAGAAGGGGAGCCTGTCCCCCACCCCCATGCAATGCTGCACCCACCTCTCTTTCTCGGCGCTTTCCAAAGTTCTGAATTGACATGTACTTTTGAGACTATTTAATGAGGGTTTTCCCCACTGGATTTTTGATGCCAGTGCGAAACCATGTCTGTTTTTGCTCACCTTTGAATCCCAGGGCTTAACCCAGTCCTGGTACCGAGCAGGAGCTCAGTTTAGTATCTGCTGAGTAAATGAAATGTCCCAGTGAAAGCGTGTGATGGGTCTGTGGGCTTCCACTCTCCCTTTCGGGCGCAGGGCAGACATCACAAATCCATCACCTCACTCCTCCACCCTGTCCAGAAGGGCTGCAGGCGGACCCCTCAGAGCTGGCTCAAGTGGTAACACGCCCGTGTTACCGCAGAATCAAGTCCAGGCTCACTGTCTACAGATGAGAACTTGCAGGTAGGATGATTTCAGATGGGGCAGAAGGGATGATGATAATAATACTAAGAGCTTAGCATTTACAGAGTGATTCCCACATGCTGGACATAGTTCTAAGCTCTTAGGGTGTATTTGGTTCCCACAGCCCCCAGTGACCTGAGTCCTCGTCGTCGTCCTCCTCCTCATTTTGCAGAGGGGGAAGCTGAGGCACAAAGCCATTGAATAACCAACCCAAGAGTACACGTCACTAATTTGCAGGGCCAGGGTTCAAACCCAAGGAGCCTTGCTGCAGGGCCCCACTCGACCACTACACCACACTGCCTCTCTTGGCAGTGGGACCTCCTGGACCCCAGAGCTCGCCACCCTGAGGGCTGCTGCGTGTCCAGCCTCGCTGTGAGCCCCCGGCTTCCCGCCCCTCCAAGTCGAGACCCAAAAGCTGAGTCAGAGCCGGCAGGGCCAGGCCGGGCCTGGGATCCATCCGCCTTTCGGCAGCTTCAGGCCCACTTCCTCCAGCCTGGGCTGCTTCCCAGCGGTGCCTCTCGCAGGCCCTTTCAAGTCCCCTGGCACCTCCAGCCCCACTTCCTGCGACCCCTGGCCCGGGCCTGACCCGCTTCACTCAATTTCCCAAGATGAGTTGCAGAAGCTGCGGGGTCTATATGCAGAGACGGGAGAATTAACGAGCTGCTCCCCGGCAGTTGGCGGTTTCCAGGCACCAGCTGGCCTGGAGTATTTACTCGGCACCCTCAGAGCAAGACAATTAAGCAGAGCTTAGGCTGGGGTGCAGAGATGTCTACAGATCAGACCAAAACCCTCCTAAGATGTTTTTCCAAGGGATCAGTGCTGAGAACAAGTTTCCAGGGAACTGGGGCCTTTATTTGTTCTTCCTAGTATATGATATATTAATACATATAACATATTTTATGTGTGTGTGTGTGCACACACATACATTCATTCACTTAGCATTCTCTATGTGCCAGGCTCCTCACCTGGGTTACTTTATTCAACCCTTGCCTGTTTTCTGCAAGGTGGACAGGATTGTTCCCATTTTACAGATAAGAAAACTTGAGGCCCAGCAAGGTTAGGAGACGTCTTCCAGGTCCCACAGGGGAGCTGGAATTTGAACCCGGGTCCATCTGACTCCAAGGTTCAGCTTCTTACTGTAGAGTGGGTCTCCTTCCCAGCCTTTGAGTATATGCACCAGGTGCAGAGAAGAATATGAATATGAGATCGCTTCCCTACCCTGGGAAGTGCCATGTTAGAAATACAGTATATGCTCTACAATACATGAGCCCAGGAAGGTCTGGTCAGTTCGAATAGGATCCTGAAGGTGGGCAGGGCCTCACTGAGGAAACCTTGTTTTTGACTGGGAAGGCTGAATAGCAATCTGCCAGGTGAAGATGGGCCACAAGCATTCCAGGCACAGAGTTCAGCACGAACTCTCCGGTGGGCCGTGTGCTGGGAAAGTGGCGCCCAGTTTGGTCTGGTGTCCGGTGAGATCACTTGGTGGGAGTGGGGGGTGGGTAGGAGGAGAGAGAGAGAGCGCAGAGAGGACGGCGGGACAGATGGTTAAGGACCTTGAAGGCCTGGCTAAGCAGTTTGAACTGGGCACTAGCCTAAGAGAAGAGGCACAGGGCTGGGAGTAGGAACCCCGCTGCTGCTGATACATCCTCCAACAGGACGGGCCCACTTCCCCACTCAGTACCACACAGCTGCTTCCCCGGGCTGCTGGCCTTTCTCCTGTTCCCTGGGCCTCACGGTGGCCAGGGGGAGGAACAAGCTGGCTGCTTGGCCACTGAGCCACCTCCTCCTTGCTGTCTTCCAGGAGCTACAGATCCACCTGTCCTCCCTCATTCCCCAAATCAGGCCACTACTAACTCACTCTGACCCTGGACAGGTCACTTCTCTCTGGCCCATAGTCTCCCCAAAAGCCAAAGAAGGAACTGACCCAGAGGTCTCCGGAGACCCTTACACCTCTGGATCCCAGAGTTCTTAGAGAAAATGGGTAGAAAATTCTGCCTCTTGGGAGTTTCCCAGTGGGTGGGGAAGGGGGCAGGGAGTTTAGGGACTTCCCGTGACAACCGTCTCCAGCGGACCTGTCAAGGCAGGAGGTTTGTCCTCCAACCTCTCTGCCTCCCTGACCTACCCCATCTGGGCCCCATCTTATTCCTTGTCACCTAATCTCCCCTGAGGTGTCACTTAGCCGCTGTCATCCCACCCCAAAGCTGGATAAGCTCAAATGAGGGACTTTCAGACATCCTGACACACCAAAGAGGGTATATATTTAGGCAGGGGCCTGGCAGCCTCAAGTCCCCCTCCCCAGTCCCACCCAGGCCCACCCAGCCCTGAGTGGCCTCTTTTTTAAAATGTCCTATTTCCTGTCTTTGGGGTGAGGGGTCAAGGGCCTATAGTGGGGAGTCCGAAGAAACAGGGTCCGGTCTTAGCTTGATAGCCTACTTGCTGTGTGACGCTGGGTGAGTTCCTTGTCCTCTCTGAGCCTCCGTTTTCCCATGCATATAATCATGGGGGTTGGATCAATGAATGGTCCTTAGCCCCAAGCGAGTGTGAGAACCCCCCCCAGGCCCCAAACCCATCTCTGCTGCTCTTGGTCTGAGGGAGGGCCCGGCTGTCCTGTGGTTTGTGCACTGCTTCCCTAGGAGAAGGGCCAAATCCAGCTCGGACACTTGGGAACTCTGCTTCTCCGTTTGACCTAGCTTTGACCCCTCGCACCCTGATGACCAGGACCACAGAGAAGGTGGTGCCAGTCCCGCCACACTCCGGGTGTCCAGGCTAGAATGCCGTCTTTTGCCTCACTTTCCCTCTCAGTACGGCTGGTCCCCCAAGCCAGTCTGTCCTCAGGAGTAGCCTGGCCAAGATAAGGAGCTAAAAATAACCCTGCCCGGGCACTGGGAGTGGAGGGCAAAAACCCTGTATACTCTGGAGCGCCTGGGGGGCCCAGTCAGTTGAGTATCCGACTTCAGCTCAGGTCAAGATCTCGTGGTTGGTGAGTTCGAGCCCCGGATCAGGCTTGCTGCTGTCAGCCTATCAGCGCAGAGCCTACTTCAGATCCTCCCTCCCCCTCTCTCTGCCCCTCCCCCATTTGCGCTCTCTCAAAACTACACAAACACTAAAACAAAACAAAAGCAAGAAACCATGTGTGCCAGGCCAAGGAAGATAAGCCTGCAGAGTCGGGCCTGGGCTTAGGCTCCACCCCGGTCCTGCTTAACTGTACAGCCCCCGGCCGACCAGCTCTCCCATCTCCACACCCCTGGACATTTGTCGTAATGCAGGCATAGCACCTACCTCTCTGGATATTGGGAGGAGCAAGAAATAACAGCGAATTTAGGCGCCACCTTGCCTCCTGGCCCCAGATGTCCTGCCTGGCAGAGGAGAGTAGACAGCCTTGTAGGAAGCTGGGAAGGAGCAACTCTGCTGAGGGAGGGGTCACTGGGGGGCCCTCTTGGGCCTACTTGGGGATTTTCTGCAAGTCTTCCACTCAGAGTGGGCAGCAGTAATGTCAGTGAAATCATGGAACAGATTTTGTAAGAAAACTAATAAGGAACAGAGGGGATGGAAATTATGAGCCCTTGGAAACCAAGGGGAAAGGGGTACGGGGTTGGTACTCAGAGGTGCCAAACCCACCCAATTAAGTTGGGGGGGGGTCTTTCAGAATGAGGGGAGTTGGGAGTGGGGGCTGTGGAGAGTGAGGTGCTTGTAAGTCACAATGAAATGGCATGGCCAATGAAGACAGGGCCAGCCAGTGAGGGAGAGGGATGTGGCACAGAGATGAGAAGGGCCTCCCAAATCGCTGGATCCTGGCCTCAGCCTCTTTGAGCCTCGGTGTCCTCATCTGTAAAATGGGCATGCAGATTAAAGGGAACACGCCTGGTGTCACTGGGCTCCATGATCAGCAGCTGGTATTGATCTTCTTTGTGGGTGGGAGAGCTTGTGATGCTAACCCAATATGAAGCTTTGCAAGTAAGGGTTCGATGAGTGTTGGTACAATGGCCAGATTGTTGGATGCTGGATTGGTGGATGGACAGGCTGATGGACAGACAAAGAGAGGAAGGAATGACTGCAGATCGGACTTACTGGGCAGGCGTAGGAGCTTAAATCTGCATTGTATGTTTCTTTTATTTCCCCCACAACCCCCTAGCCAGCTGCTGACATCTCTACCCTTTTAAGTGATCATGTGTAATTAATTATAATTAGGCATATTATGTATTTATGTCTTAGTTCAATATTATAATCCATTGTATTTCTTTAATTAAAGCCCCCACCCACCTAGTACCTTTCTGTTCATAAAGCATGTCCACACCCACGAACTCACCTTACCCTCACAACAACCTATCGGGCAGGTCCTCTTCTCCACCTTTTTCCAGGAGGGAAATCCAGGCTCAGAGAGGTTCAGTAACTTGTCACAGGTCACCCAGCTCATAAGTGGCAGGGCCAGAATTCAAACTCTGGGTCTTTTGTCTTCATGGACACTGTCTACTGGAGTGGATCATTCTGGATGGGACATTCCAGGCAGTGTGGATCTGACATGAAGGAGTAAAGGAGGGAGAGGGAGCCACTGGGGGCAGGGTCAAGAAAAAAGGGGTGAAGTTAGGTAACACAGGTCAGAGGCTGAGGGGATGGGGGCAGCTCAAGGCCTGTTCCAGGGTATGATCTGTCTCTGTGAGGGCAAGAGGGGCCTGTGCCGCAGGAGGTCGACCTGAGGCTGCCGTTTGAGGGCGTGTTGGTGGAGGGAGGGGAAAGAGTGGTGGTGGGCCAGCAGCAGACCCTACAGGCCGCAGGAGATGGGCGGGCATGCTGGACAAAGCACATGGGTGCCAATATCATTGTCCACTGTCCACGTGACCCCATCAAGTGCCTTCACCCCTCTGAAACGTGGCTTCTTTCTCTGCGAGATGGAAGCTACGGCAGAAGTCAGGGAGCTTAGCATCCAAGAGCCCTTTGCACAGAAGCGCTCAGGGCACCCTGGCCTGTATCCCCATCAGTTACCAGTATAAATTCCACTGCCATGACCTCCAGCCTCCACCGTAAGATATGCCCCCCGGGCACTCCCCAGACCACACCCCTAGATCTGGGGTTCAGAACCCATAGTCACCCTGTTTATTCATTTGCTCTTATAATAGTGACTGAAGACCTGTTGAGTGCCGACCTCGAGCGTGGCCCGGCGAACATAGCAGGGCACCAACGTCAGTTACTCCGGCTCGTCTGGGGGACAAGTAAATGGACTATTGTGGAGTGTGAGGAGTGCTCTGACTCAGGTAGACATACAGAGGGCCGCTGGAGCAGGAGGAGGGGGCCCCGTGCACCTCTGCAGGGGGGACGCCGAAAGGGAAGGGGGAAATGGAGGGAAGCCAGCACCTACTTTGTACCATGCTGTGCCTGTTCTAGCCATCTCGCAGTCAGTGCCCTTTACGGTGCATCATGATAGCCTCCTCAGGCCCATTTTCCAGACGAGGACACGGAGGCTCAGAGAGGTGAAGGCACTTGCTCTGAGTCACACAGCCAAGAAGCTGACCGCAGCTGAGGCGTATCTACCTCCAGACCTACCAAGGTGGGGTGGGTGGGCCCGAGACAGGGCCCAAGGGCACTGTGAGGAAACAGGAACTCCGAAGCCTGGCAGATCAGAAGCTGTGTCCTCGCCAGGCCCGCCGCGGCCACTGGCCAGCCGCGGTTTACAAGGCACAGGGCTGGCCCGAGATGTGTTGCCTCGCAGATGCGCAACGTCGGCTCATCTGGGGTAAGTTTGCGTCTTTATGAGTGTTCTTCAAAAGCCCAGCTCGGTTCCATGCCCGTCACCATGGAGACGGCTCTGGGTGGCTGCAACCGGCCGCCCTCTGTGGCCGCACGTAAAGGCTGCCTGCCAGGTGCTGGGGTCGGCGCCATGCTGGGTGGGGCACCCACAGAGGCCTTCCTGAGACATGCTTGTTGAGGGCCAGAAGCGGGGGTTTGAATCCAGCTCCCACGAAAAACGAAAAGGTCGGGTCCCCTCTATTGGCAGTAGAACCCCGTGGGCTGGGGGAGAAGCGGGGGGGTGGGGAGCGCCTCTCTCGGGTTCCATGTGCCTCCTCTCCCTGGTGAAGCAGTGCTTTTTCCCCAGCCCACCGCCCTTGGACTCTGGACAGGCTAAAGCCGGGGAGGGGAGGGAACTGGGTTCGAATCCCAAAGATGGCCCGCACTTCTATACACCCTAAAACTCTCCCACAGCACCCCTGTTCCGTAAGTGGGGAAACCAAGGCCCAGAGAGAAGTGATTTGATTGAGGTCACCCGGCAAGGTAGACGCCACATGAAGCCTTGTCACCCCTTCTTCTGAGTCCAGTGCTCGTTCCGGGCCACCATGAAGCTGCTCAGTCAGACCTAAGGTGTGGCCGGGCCCCACTGCAGGCCAAGGCCAGGGTGCAGCCAGCTCACATTTGGAGGAGGGCTTGATGGCTGGGAAGACGGCCGGAGTCCTGCCTTGGCCCTGGGCCCTTCTTGGCTCTCAATTTTGGTCCAAGTCTCAGGGGCTGTTCAAAGATTCCAAAGGCATTTGAACATTTTGGAAGCAATTTGTCAGTCCTGGAAGCTGTTTGGAGGCTCCAAAAACTATTTAAAGTTTCCAGAATCTGTTGTGTTTACAAAGGCTGTTGTTCATGGTTTGCAGTGCGGTTTGAGGTCCTGGGCGAAGGTCCCCGACACAGTGTGGGGGTCTGGGGCCGCAGGCATGCCGTGAGCCCTAGTGGGCACTGGGGGTGGAGCTCCTGGCAGCATGAGCCCCCGGCGTTCTCTCCCGGAACCCATCCCGTGAAACCACTGAGTCCACTGGAGCATCTGCTGTTCTGAGGAACAGAAGGAGTGTGGGTGTTGGCAGCAGGGAGCCGGAGTTTCAAATCCAGCTTTGCCACTCACAGGCTGCGTGACCTGGGGCCAATTACTTAACCTCTCTGGGCCCCCCTTTCTCCCATCTGTAAAATGGGGGTCAGACCGCTTGTTCCGCAGGCCCGGCTATGCCCCTCCCATCCCGTCTCAGGCATTTGTGGGATTAGTCGGAGCACAGCCCCCTCCAGGGCCGGTTGACACTTGCTCCTGGATGTGGATTTACTGGTCCCTAACAGGGTGGGAGCCTGATGTGCCGTAACGGCCCAGCCCACCTGTGCCCGGCCACAGGGGAGGGGCCATGGGCTGAGCCGAAGGCCCTGGTTGACCAGAATGCTCCTACCTGCCCATGTCCCCATGGAAGGTTCTCTCTGGTCACAGCCCCCTGTCCTGCTTCTTGGCCTCCCCATACCACACTGCCAGCCCTCGTGTTCCTCCTTCCTTTTTAAAACAAAATTTTTTTTATTGTTCATTTATTTTTGAGAGAGAGAGACAGAGACAGAGCACAGGTGGGGAGGGGCAGAGAGAGAGAGAGGAAGGCACAGAATCTGAAGCAGGCTCCAGGCTCCGAGCTGTCCACCCAGAGCCTGACGTGGGGCTCAAACCCACAAACCGCGAGATCATGACCTGAGCTGAAGTCGGAGGCTCAACCGGCTGAGCCCCCCAGGCTCCCCCTTCCTTCTAATTGTTATCGTTGGCCCGATGATCCTATCCCCACCCACCTGTACCTGAAGTCTCAGATACGCTTTCACCTTCGTCCAGGACTTTGTTCATGCCATTCCCTCTGCCCCGAATGCCTGTTTCCACCCTGATACGTGTGCACATACACACACATACCCCATAGCCCTCCTGGATCCCCTGGTTCCTTCCCCAGTAGCACCCATGGCCTCTGTCATGTCACTGACCACAATGGTGCAGTCCACTCTCTGAGTCTGTCACCTCCTTGGCTAAAATCTTTACTGCCGGTGACTCCCCACTACACCCATGTGGAGTAAGCCTGGGTGTGGCCCAAGGTCTGAGTAGGCCTCTTAGGTGCGGTGCGACCTTGGGCAAGCTAGTGGCTGAGCCCTGCTGAGCCTCAGTTTCCCCCTCTGTAAAGTGGGGATGGGAAGTCGTGCTCTGCTCAACTCCCAGGGTTGTTATGCCGGTCACTTGAAGTGACGGATAGGAACGGAATTTATAAACTCGGAAGTGATGCGGCTGGTGGGGGCTGAGTGATTTGCCTAAGGTCATCCTGGGGAGGTAGGTGCCAACACAGAACCGCAGTCCGGGGCTCCTGTAAGGACGTCGATGGGAGCTTCTACCCACTGGGGTCCCGGGCCGTCCTCGGGGCCCCTCTGAGAAGCTTTACTTCTCTCCAACTCCCTGACCCACTTGCGGAGCTGCGAGTGGACAGGCTGGCTCCCAGCTGGGACGATCCGCTCGCAGCTGACTGATGCACGAAATGCATCGTGCCTTCCTGGGAGACGGGAAAATCGATACTGCGGAGGACGGGCCGCCTCGCTCGATGCCACAGCCAGCCCCCGAGGGGGAGAACGGGCCAAGAATAAATAGAGCCAGCCCTTCCCCTCCACAGGGTCAGTCCAGGCCAGACCAGAAGGGTGTGGATTTGATGTGCTACCTGTGGCATTCTCAGCGTTGTCACAGCAAGCAAGTGACTGTGCCACACGGTGTTTTCTCAGCTTGTTTGTGTTTAACGTGTGTTAGCTCCTCAGACCCTCACAACCACCCTCTGTGGCAGGTACTAATATCCCTATTTTAGAGACATAATGTGGCACAGAAAGATTTAGTGACTTACCCAGGGTCACACAGCACACAAGTATCCCAGTCAGGATCAGAACCCACACCTGCTTGGCTCAAAGTCCATGCTGTTGCAAGGGTATTCTGCCTCTTTAGTCATACAGAGCACTCTGTGGCCACACCCTCCAACCCCCCCACCCCACCCCAGGCCCCTGCTCACTCAGAATGCCCGCTTGGGGCCTCATCTCCAGCCCCCTCTGTACTCTGGGCACTGGGACTTAGGCTCCTGAGCTACATTTTCAGGGCTTGGAATGTGCTTTGGCCAGGTTCCCCTTGACAGGTTGAGGGACGCGCCTACCCCACCGATGCCCATACTCAGCCTCATGCTGCCAGAGCTCACAGCAGACGGGTTAAAGGCAGGCCTGGCCCCCAAGGTCACTCTGGACGTGAGAGGTCCTGTGGCCGACCTGGATTCTCAGAGGCCTAACCCCTTGAACTGCAGTGACCTCAGCCTCACTGCCCATCTGCCCCAGGAGGGCATGCCTGTAGCCAAGGAGGGGCCAGCCTGAGGCTTGCCAGCTCCATACCTCACAGGTGAAGCAGGAGAAAATGCAGCCCTAGGCTTCTTGGGGTTAGGCGGGGAGCGGGGACAGATAGATGGTCAGGGCACAAGATGTGGGGCTGCTGAGTGGAAAGGGCCTGGCCCTTCAGTCTTCTCCCTAAGTGGTAGGAAACGTTGTAGGCTTCTGGGTTAAACCCGGCTGGGCGCCTCCTGGCTGTGTGACCTTGGATAATACACTTAACCTCTCTGAGCCTCATGTCACCTCCCTTTCAGCTTTCCCCCAGACCACATGGCTCCTCCCCACTCAGAGTCAGTGTGCTCACCCCTTCTGTCCCTCAAGCCCAGTGCCCTTGGCCAGCCCCCCATTGCCTCCTCCCTCGGCCACACCCGAGTCCTCCTCCAGCACTACCCCTGCCATGCAGTCGATACCAAATCCTGTCCATTTTCCCTACTGAATATTGGCATAGCTCCCTCCCCTTCAGATCCCTCTACCTCCCTGCTGTGGTCCAGGCCTGGTTGTCTTTTCTCCTGGATTTGTGCCGCAGCAAGCAGCCTTCTGACTGTTCCCTGCCTCCCCCTACCTCCCCTCTGGCAGTTCCAGAACCATCTTCTTAAAATGGAAAGCTGGTTGTGTTATGTGTCTACCTAACGCATCCTGACTGCACACAGAATAAAGCTCAAACTCCTTCCCATCCTAGACGGAAGGCCTGTCACCGTCCTGGCCCCAGCCCCCTCGCTGACCTCTTCTCTTAGCGCCCCTCTGCCTCCAGCCACACTGTGCGGCTGGCTGTGCTTTGGTCTACCCCTGAGGCTTTGCGCGCACATGCTGTTCTCTTGGCCTAGAATTTTCTTCTTTTTCCTCCCTCCTCCTCCCCACTCGTTTAACACCCACTTATCCTCACCTCCTCCAGGAACCTTCCTTAACCACCACTCCCCAAGACTGGGATAGTAGGCCATCCCGAGCTCCCACACCCCCGTCATAGCCGCTGCCCCTCTGAATTGTCATCGTCTGTTGACATGTCTCTCTGCCCACTAGATAGGACCCCCATCCCCAGGCTCAGAGGTGGCCCCAATGACTGAGTGTGAATATCCTCCTCACCCCAAGCGTCCTGTCCCAGGGAAATCTCGCCTCCCAGTTCCTCCAGGGCTGTGCTGGGAGACCTGGGGCCAGTGCCTTCCCCTGACCACCACTGAGGAACTAAAAAGGTGAGGCTCAACTAGATGGCCGCTCAGGGCCGTGCCTCCTCTACAGTTCCACAGTGTGGTCTCCCATGATGCTCCTGGCTCCACTGCTCTGTGTGCCTTTTCATTTGGTCTCTGGCCACTGCCTCTCACAACTTCTGTTTCGGCCTCTCTGGTGACCCTTTCTCTCCCTCTCTGCCCCCAGACTTCCTGTGAGGACTGAGGCCTCCTTCATGCAACCCCAGGTCCGGGTCGAAGGGCAGACCTGGAAGCCTCCCCGATCCCCCTACCAGCCTCCCGTCGTGGGATCTGCCATCTGCACAGCCCCAGTAGGGCCATTAACTCACTAGGAGTCAAACGAAGCCATAAATAAGTAAAGGGGTGAGGTTCCCAAGGGGTCTCAAGCCCAGCTGGCTGCCCCGTCTCTGGCCAGATCTGGGGTCCGACTGCCCCAGGACGGACTCGGCCTGACAGATCTTCACGTGTCATCACTGTCCCCAGAGAGTGATGGGGAAGTCACCAGGCCTCTCCGGCCCCCATTAGTGTCAGTAATTGCCAATCAATTTCCTGGGATCCTGGTGGGGAAGAGGCCCCTGGGTGTCTCCAGTGGGGAAGCCACATCTAATGGCTTTTATTTGGATTGCTGCAAATTGATTGTTTTTTTTTTTTTTTTTTTAATGGAGTTTTGGTTTTTCTCCCTGCATCCTAACCACCCCCTCAGGGCTAGTTAGGCCAAAAGATGAGTAATGGCATGACTTTACTCTCCAGAAGAGCCAGGCACAGGGCTGATCATACCCACACTGCTGGTGTCTCGTCCATCCAGCACTTCCTAAAGCCTCCGCCGCAGGTCCCACTTCTCCGGGAGTGATCCCCACCATAGGCCTGCTGGATTGCCAGCTGGGACCTCACCACGATGCTACTGTGACCTGCATCACCATCCCCAGGAAAAGATGAGGCTCGCCTAAGATCCCACAGCTACTAATGGTAAAGTTGAGGTTTGAACCCAGCGCTTTCTGGACTCAAAGCCTTCATCTTGCCATTCTTACCTGTACCTTTCCATCGTGTCACGTATACAGAGATGAGGGTTCCCGTGAAAGCCAGAGATACAGGAGTTACGGCTCTCGTGGGATTCCTGCGGAAGAGACTGGCTGATGAGGATAATACTGGCAACGACACAAGCAGCTGTTATGTACTGAGCCCCTATTTATGAAACAGAGACTAGGCATCTGTATTTCATTTCCTCCTGAGAAGTATGCATCGCTATAACCATTTCAGACTGGGAAACTGAGACTCAGAGGTTAAGTGACTCGCGTCAGATCACTCAGATTGTTGGTGTTAGAACTAGGATTCAAACTAGGTTTGTTGGAATCTACAACATGTGCTTTTGACCAGGTGTTTCAGTTTGGATTGTGAATGACAGAAAGCGAAATAACAGTGACTTAAACAAGATAGGTGTTTATTCCTCTCTCTACTAAATGAAGTCCCCGGTAAGTAGCTCAAAGCTGGAATGGCTGTTCTACCATCATGAGGGTCCCGTGCTCCCTCTGTCTTGGTCTCATGATCTGAGTTGGCTGCTAGAGCTCCAGCCATCACATCCACATCCCAGGCAGCAAGAAAGAGCAGAGGGTAATGACAGACATGCGTATTTCTTTTAAGGACATTTCCTAGAAATTGCACCTACCATTTTTGTTTCGTCTCATTGGCTAGCACTAGATCACACTCAGGTGCAAGACGGGCAGGAAATGTAAACTCGATTCCAGGAGACCATGTGCCCAGACGACAATCAGGGTTTGTGATTAAGGAATGAGAGGAGATCAGATTTGGGACAATTATTAGTGACGTCCATTAGCATCACTCTAACTGCCCCTCTAGATATATAAACAGAATTTTATAGCACAGTCTGGAAAGCCACCAAACCTAACTTCCTGGTAGCCCCAAAAAGGAGTCTAAGCTCAGAGAGGGGGTGTGACTTGCCCAGGATTGAGCAGCAAATTGTGGCAGAACCAAATTCAGAAGCCTGTCCTAGTAACAAAACCCATGCTCTTGGCACAACACCCCGTGTCTGTCAACATTCCGGGACCTTTCTTCTGGTTCTTGGATTGTCCCTCTCATTTTCCCATTTTCCCCTCTCCCTTTCTGGGGCCTTTGGTCAGTAGCACTTTGGGACCTCTTTTAACCCCTGGATTGAGTAACAAAGAACTTTATTCTGTTCCCAACATCTGTACCAAAGATGACTGACCTTGGCCCTTGGTATTGCGGTCTGAGGATCTTGAAGATCTTTCCTGCTCTGACAGTCAGTTTATGAGATAGTCAGAAGCTAACGGCAGCTTTTGCTTAGCAAATGTAAATCTAGTGAGAGTAGAACTGTATATTCCTCAGCAGGTGAGGCTCCAGAGGCAGTACTTGTGTGTGTGTGGGGGGGGGGTGGTGGGGGGTGCTTGTGGAAGGGGCAGCAGATGAGGGATGAGGGGTAATGGATGAGGTCCTCAGATGATGCTGGGAGGAAAGAATAATCTTTGTTAGGCATTTACTGGACACATACAGTGCTGCAATAAATGCAAATGGGTTATATCTCCTAATAATAGACAATGACTCTTCCATAGGGCTAAAAATAGAATAAATCCAGCTACGTGTTCTTTTTGAAAGACATCTAAAGCAAAATGATGAAGGATCAAAAGTGAAAGGATGGAAAAAAGGCCTCCCAAGCAAAAACAAATGCCAAAAACAAATTAAAAATCGAGACAGGAAAAGAAAGCAGGAGTAGCAATATCATTGTCAGCCCTCTTTCACAGTGAAGGCTCAGAACAGTAAGGTGACTCACTTGGAGTCAGGTCTCCCCTACATGGCAGAGGTGTGATGTGAACCTGGGTCTTTCTGTCTCCTAAATTCCTACTTCCTTGGGAACATCTAGTTGCCTCCAATAAAGCCGACCAGTGTCGTGACCTTGACCTGATGGGATACTGATCTGGAAGTGCCTGCCGTTACAGAAAAAGGCTGGAGCAGGCAAGAAGGAAGGGAAGGCTGAGTTGGCCCGGAGGGGCCAGCCCTGGGCAGAACATGCAGTGGCCTCGGGGCCAGAGCCTGGACTGACTCCCAGAGTGCCCGCCATGCCCTGCTCTGGCCCGCTGTCAGCTGGTTCCAGCACAGTTCCAGGCCCAGGGCCACAGAGACTCCCACCCCTGCTTCCCAATTCCTACCTTCAGATGGAGGTAGGGATGAGGGTGATACAGCCCCCAGGGCCTCATGGCTAAGGTTCATGCCTGGAACAGAGCTCCCTCTGCCTGGCAGAGGACAGCAGGCCCGGGGGCCTCCGAGAGACAGTCTGGGAACAGTCAAGGCTCATCCCCCAGATGAAAGCCCCTGAGCCCCGTACATAGTCCAGCCAGTCCCAGAGCAAGGCTGAAAGTGGGGCCAGAGGCAGGTCCTCACTGTTTCCTGGGAAGAACTGGGCAGGGGACCTGGGTTGCACAAGGCAGGGTGCGGTCACACCCCAGCTGGCACCCCCACCAGTCCTGGACAGCACTCTCCACTGCCTCTCTCCTTCAGGCTTGGCACGTGCACGGAACATGCGAACGGAGTTGGGCTAGCCTCCACTCAGCTAACCCTGCCCGTCTGTCCCAGCTCAACGTGGGTATCACCTCCTCCAGGAAGCCCTCAACGACCCCTCCTCACTCCTGTATTATAGTAGACCCTTAAACAACATGGGTTTGAACCATGCAGCTCCACATATATGCAGATTTTTTTTCTGATAAATACAGTACAGTATTTACACTTTCTCCTTATGATTTTCCTAAAAACGTTTTCTCTAGCTTACTTCATTGGAAGAATACGTCTATGACACATATAACATACAAGATACGTGTTATTCGACTGTTTGTGTTATCAGTAAGAATTCCGGTCAACAGTAGGCTGTTAGTAGTTTCTGGGTTGTACGTGGATTTTTCTATTGTGCAGAGGATTGGCGCCCCTAACCCCAACCAGCACCGTGGATCTTGACCTGAGGAGTGTGGATGGGCTTTCAGGAGGTTTGTGGACTCACTAGAATTGTCCACAGAATGTTTTCTGTGTGCGCTTAGGTGCATTTTGGGGAGCAGAAGTAACAGCTCTCACTGTGTTCTCTGGGGAATCACTGCTCTAGACTGTGTGCTCTTATGGTTAGGAACCGTGTCTGTCACTGTATCCTCAAGTGGTATGTAATAGGCAGACAATACAGTAATTGCTAGGGGGATGCATAATTTGATGGATGGCCTCTTTCTGCCTTGGTTTTCTCATCTGGGAAGTGGAGATAAGGGTAGGGATCCCACTGCTTCAGCTTTTCCTCATTTCTATATTCCTTCTCTTGTCCTACTGTGTAGCATAGTACCTGGCACACAGTAGGTGTTCAGTGGACATGTATGAGAGGAATGGATGGTGGGTGATTTGGTAGACAGGTAGAGGCATCAGTATTTAGACGAATGAATTGCGGTGAGTGAGTGAATGGGGCGGTGGCTGCTCTACGTGAACATTCGGCAGATGTCCTGGTACGTTTGGTGGCTAGATGGCTGCATCAGTGCTTGGAAGGTTGGCTGGTTGATGGGTTAACAGAGTGAGTGGATGGATCAATGTCTAGATGAATGGATCAGCGGAGAGAAGGCTAGATATTTGGGGGTGGGTGGGTTTTCGATGAGGGGATCAGTGCATGGGCGAAAAGGATGAATATGTGACTCAGTGGCTCACAGATGCATTTGTGCATGGATAGGTAGAAGGATGGATGGATGGAAGGAAGGGAGGGAGGGAGGGAGGGTGGATGGATGGTGGACAAATGGACAGATGAGTGGATTCACACATGGATGGATGGAAATTGTAACCAAATGTTGATGTGTGCAAATAGGAGATTATGGGAGAACTGATGGATAGTTGGATGGACAGACTGACGATTGGAAAAACTAAAGGACAGATGGATGGAAATTGTACACAGAATATGTGTGTGCATTTGTGTGTCTGGGAGGTAATGTTTGGTGGAGGGCCTAAAGGGTGGGTCGGTGTGTGGAAGGAAGGAAAGGGAGGTGAGGAGGGAGGGAGGAAGGGGGAATGGCCTCCATATAACTGAGACCAGAGAGTGATGAGGCAGGGACACGGGGTTCCCTGTGCTCCAGGCTGGCTTGCGAAACACATAAGCCACCTTTCTTCCAGAGCCTCCATGTTGGGCCCCAGCTGAGCTCTTCCTTCCCGTGGGTTCAGGGTCTCCGGCAGCACCAATACCCAAGCTGATGGAGGACGGAGACAAAGGGAGTGGGCAGACACCAGGGCCAGAGGGAGGGAGGGAGGGAACATGGGTTGGGGCTTGAGCCGCCAATGGGCAGCCGCCCATTTACTCAGCTCCCGAATGAAGCCCCGGAGAAGGGCTGTTCATATTTCTCTCTTGAACGGGGAGCTGACATTAATGAACAGCTAATTAACATCTTGGAGTGCGATAGTTCCAGTGTCAGTGTCCCTAATTAGTCTCGCGCTAATCTGCTTTAATTAACTGTCCCTGTCGTGGTTTTAATTTAATTTTCAGCTCCTGCCCAGAATGGCAGCCCGGTGAGCATTCTGTCCCAGGGCTCCTCTGGCCAGGGCAGGGTGGGCTAGCCGAAGCCAGGTTCCCGGGGGCATTGCTAGGCGGCCCAGGGTTGGGCTAAGCTGGGAAGAGAGAGAGCCTGGCCCTGGGGGCAGAGAACCTGAGGACTGGACACTTTCCTCCCCGTGTCAAGGGAGTGTTCTCAGGTCACCAGTGGCTCCCAGAGCATGCATAAGTCAGGAGCACAGCCTGTGACCATGCCTCAGTCTCAAGCAGGCTCCGTAAACTGACCACACTTTCCGGACATGGGCTCTGCGTTCAGAAAGACCTGGATTCTTATCTTAGTTCTGGTACTTTTTAGCTGTGTGGCCTTGGGAAAAGTACCTGACCTCTCTGAGCCTCTGTGAAATTGAGCTGATCACCTAGCTGCCGCACCCTGTTCCCCACAAGGTTGCAGTTTTTCGGGGGTGAGCTGCACGCTTAACACCCTCGTGGTCCAGGCAGAGCCACCCATTAGCAGAAATGGAGGGGACTTAGAGCCCACATCGGGTGAGGAGAGCACCGGGGCAGGAGTCAGGCGGCCCAGGTCCCAGTCCCAGCTCTGCTACTAATCCTTCAACCTCTGGGCTTCTGCCCCGCTCCCATCCATAAGTTGATAGAGGCAGGTGAGGGGAGAATAGGATGCTCTGAGCCCCCTCATGCTCTGATGAGGGTTGAAGAATGGCCGTGCAGCTGGCTCAGGGAACCCAAATCTGGAGCAGGAGATCTAGGTGGGAACTGGGTGCTAGGGCCAGCCTGGGGGTCGGGTGAGGCCTCTGAACTTTGCCTTGCAAAATAGGCACCACCAGGGAGGATGTGTCTGCCTTGGTTACGAGGTCCTGCTGCAGGTGGGAAACAAATCAACACGCCTGCCCCGTGATGGGAGCCAGAGAAGCATCTGCCAAGATAGTTAAACAAATGAGGATCGTCTGAGGGGAGGCTGGCAGGTGGCAGAGGATATGGAGAAGAGTGAGAAGCTGAGTCAGGACCCCTCATCCACCTTGTCTAAGGAGCTAAGAGTGCAGGGCAAGAAGTGGGGACTGAGGCTCAAGGAGTGAGGAGGCTCTCTCTGAGGCAGGTATGCCAGCTCAGGAGTTCAGCTATAACCCTGAGGGTACTGGGGAGCCATGGCAGGGTTTTGAGCAGGAGTGTGGCATGATCAGGAGATTAGCTGCTGGCAGGGGGTGAGTGAAGGGGAGAGAATAAGGGGACAGGAGGCAGAGAGGGCTGCTATGGGACTGCTGTCTTGCACCAGGCAGTGCAGTCTTGCAGGGGGTCGAGCAGGCTCAAGACTTCCAGAAGCAGCTAGCTAATGTATGTGAAGTGTGTGCTCTTTAGAAAAGGCGGGCAGCACCTCCCTCTCCCTATGGCCTTGGGCTTAATGAATATGTTCTGAGTTTCTTTGTGGCAGAGGTTGGATCTCACGCTTTCTCACACTGGGTCTGCAGAGCCCAGGATGGGGTGCCCCACATGTATTTCCAGGGGTCTAGGAATTGTAAGAGAACTTAAAATTTGTGTTTAGATTTTAATGCTGTTCAAAAAAAAAATTTTTTTTTTTTTCTGTTTTTGACCACTTGTAAAGCAGCGATAGAAGGCATCCTTGTTACCCAGCCTGGCATCTGAGGTCTGGAGAGATGGTCTCCAAGGTCCACAAAAGAACATTCCCCTTTCCAAAGGGCCTGAGCCTTGTCCAGCTCTGAGAAATGCTGTCAGAAGCTCTTCCAACACCGAATCTATTTCTGGCTTAACTCTGCGTCCCCATGGCCCGACACAGGTCTGAACCTAGGGAGGGTCTGTGAATTGAGGTGAATTCTCTCTCTGGATGCCCCACAGGCCCCCTCCCCCTGCCTTTGACCTCCAGTTGATCTTTGTTTTCAGTCCAGTGGAGCTAAACCAGTTTTTCCTGAAATTCTCAGTAAATTAGTGTGGAATTCAGAGTTCCTGTGCCGACCCCCACCTACACACTGGTGCACAAAACTCCCATGAAAGGAGAAAAAGGCCCTCACCTTTCTCTACTCCTGCCCCCCACCCCATGGCAATCCTGCACATTTCTTCAGGTCCAATTCAGACCGTGCCACCTCCAGAGAGCCCTCCCTGGTTTCCCCAGACAAAGGTGTCAGTCAGATCTTAGAGCTCCTTGGAGCACGTGCTACTCCCTGGGCCGCCGGTCCTGTCCTGTGTTGTCTGCATTCGTGTCCAGGAATGGAATTGCTCACATCTCTGTGTCCCTGACTCCCGCCTGACTCCCACCCCTCCCCCACCCAGTACCTGGCTCACAGCAAGGGCCCTGCGGAGCAGGTGGAAGACTGATCCCTCACCCCCAGGCTGGCAGACGGACGTGCTCTGTGAACCGTATTCTTGGCAGAGGGGCAGGTGGCCACCAGCCTGGCTGATAGCGTGGCGCCATGGGGGTGGCTCTGCTGTCCGTCAGGCCCGGGTTTCAACTGCAGCTCTCCCCACGGTGTGCTGGCAAGTTTGGGCTGCATCTCTTGAAGTCTCCGTTTTCTCATCTGGAAAATGGGTAATGATAACACTCACATCCTGGCATCTCTGTGAGGACTTCATGGAGGAAATCCACGTCAGGGCCCGGGACGTCGTAAGTGTTCATTAAAACCAGCCCGTGACGTGGTGGCATATGAGGAAGCACTATAGCTCCAAGCCGGAGCCCCGGCACCCCCATGTGTCGGGGCACGGTGGTTCCCATAGACCCAGTGTGGAGTTAGAAGAAGCCTAGTTCTCAGTTTAGGGGCTGGCCCTGGGTGAGATCTGCTTCCCTCGTTTTCCCTCTCTCACTCACCAGGAAACAGCTGGGCCAGGGCTCAGGCTACCGTGGGCATAAACCCACCAAAAGGTGACCATACCCTTGGCCCTGGCCTTGGCCTATGGGGCTGTAGCATGAGACCTCCATGCCAGGGACATGCACAGATACCCACAGAGATGGACCAGAGCTCCACACATAAGCACCCACCATCGTGTGTGCTTGTGCACACACATACCCAGAATAAGGAGAAGGAGGCCACTTTTGACGACCGCCAGGCGAAGACAAACATTTCACAGCAGGAGCTGGGGGCAGACAACTCCATCCTGCCGTTTCCCCTGGCTCCCCAGGTGGGTTTCAGCCACACCTGCTCAGTTCTCTCTGGGTTGAGCCAACCCCCCAGGGGGTCAAGACTGTTGAGATCTCCTCTCGGCACCTGGAGAGGAAAGGCCACCAGGGTCTTAGCTCCACAGGGATTTGGGGGTCTGCATGGTAGCTTGGCTGTTTCTGACTTGGGGCTTCTAGGGGGTACACAAGCCTGTGTGTGGACCCTCGTGGGACGTGACAGCAGGGCCTGCACTGCTCCAGGACCCTCCCAAAGACAGGGACGGGGAAACAGCCCAGACACCCAGGCCTACTCCAGAACCCTCCAAGCCCTGCCCGCCCCACCTCAGGAGCCCCTGAGGACTCTTTCACATTTGCACTGATGAACTTCTAGTTGACCTGATCCTTGTTCTGGCAGGAAGAGGCCAGAGGGTCCAGACTCTGGAAGAAAGCAGGAGACCTTGCGGAGGGACCGTGAGTGCTGCTGGAAATGCAAACAGCCAGGGGCTGGCAGTTGGGGAGTGTAGGAGGTCAGGCAACCCAGGGTCACAAGCTCCCAGGGTGTTTCTGTCACTGCCCACTACGGCTGCAGAATTGTGCGGTGTTAAAAGCACAGTCAAGCAAGAATTTTAGAATGTTACAGGCCTGGAAAGGTTATAATCATAGCATTATAGAATGTTACAATCATGTAATCACAGAAGCACCAAGAAGACTAATTAAGCATATAAAAGACTAAGAGGCAAGAGTTTTAGAACGTTGCAGGCGTAAAAAGGTCATAATCCTAGAATGATAGAATTTTACAACTGTAGAATATTAAAAATTCAGCTTTACAAGCAGGAATTTTTAGAATGTTACAGTCATGGAACTGTGGCCTGTTACAGTAAACACACACACACACACACACACACACACATACACACACACACGTAGAACATTCACTTGTAGTCTTAGGAATTCTAGAATGCTATAGTAGTAGAAGGGCATGGTTGAGAATCGCAGAATATGTCAATCTTCAGGTGTTAAAGTGTCACACTCAAGAATTAAGGAATGTGAGAGCTGGGAGAACATCTTACGTGTATCGTGCCAGATCCCATGCAGAGCACATACACCCACTAACTCATTACCCCTGACGGCAGCCATGAAGCAGCAGCTCCAGGACAGGCAGGGCCGGGCTGGGAGGCAGGAGCCTGGCTGGGCCAGCCTCCCGGGTGCAGAGTCTTGGCAGGGATGGGGGGAAGCAGTTGCCTGGGCCCGTGCTTGGCCCCTCGCAACCCCCAATGCATACCCAGAGCAGGGGAGCACAGGACGGTGCAGTCTAGGCCTGCTGGGTCCGCTTCCTGTGTGTGGGCAGGGAGCCTGAAGCCTCATGGGGTCAGCTCTGCAGGCCCCACCCAGATTCCTGGCCAGGGTGTGAGGAGCCATGGGTGCGTGATTCCCAAAGGCCTTCTGCCACCTGCCCTGACCCTCACCTTCCTGTCTGGCCCACAGGTGATCAGATTGATCTTCACCCGACACCCTTCCTCCATCTTTCATACATTCGAATAACCTTTCTCAAATAACCTTCTAAGGGCCAGGCCCTATTCTGGGACACTGGGGAGATGGATGTGAGTCAAAATAGCCCCTTGCCCTAAGGAACAGAATGGTGGAGGCTGTTTAGAAAAACAGAGAAAGCGCTGCGGCGTCAGAGGTGGGAGAAATGGCCAGGGCCTCGTGGAGGCCTTCCTGGGGGCGGGCCTGGGTCTTAGAAATAGGCGGAATTTGGATATATAGGGATGGTGGTGAGGGCATTCCAAGCAGAGGAAACAGAAGGAACAAAGGCCCAGAGACAGCTGTGTGTGGGATGTGTTCAAGAATCATCGGGGAGCTTTTGCTCAGGCAGTCTGAAAGGTGCCAGATGATGGAAATGCGGCAGGAGAAGTAGGTTGAGGCACTGGGTGGAGGCTCTGAGTGCTGGGCTAAGGGAGTTTGGGACTTGTAAATGGTAAATGGCTGTGCAGGTTCATGACAGTGCTTGAGTTTGGCTGGTGGGAAGGAGGACCAGAGCTTGCAGTTTGCTTTTCCTTTCTTTAGAAATGAGAGACTACACATTCCTTCCCAGGACTGGTGGGCCAACCCTGGGCTGGGCTCCAAAAACGCAGAGAAAGGGCTTTAGCGGGAATTCTAGGGCTGTGCTGAGGGGTGCTGGCTACGTAGCTTTTGTCCACGGAGGCCGGCCGCAGACACCATACTCTGAGGGGGGGTGGGGGGGGAGGTGCTCAGCCATTGAACAGGTCCCACTCGGGGACCGCACGATTTCTTCCAGTTCTTGGCAGTCTCTGCGGTTGTTTTCTCAGAGCAGGAGGCCATGCACACACGGAAAAGGGCCAGACAGCCCTGTGCTCGAGTCTCAGGCTGGCCTCACATCGCTGAGTTAGTTGAGCAAGTGACATTACCTTCCCAAGCCTCAGTTTCTCAGACTGTAGTGCAGGGCTGATGACCGAACCTCACCCACAGGGTTACCAGGAAGGAATGGATGCCTGGCCCCCAACAGGCTTGTGATTCATGTCTGTTCCCTTTATGCCAGCAGTCCTAGAATCGGCAAGAAACATTTAATCCAACTGCCCCATTTTACAGGTTGGAAAACTGTAGCAGACATCTCAGAGGTAGAATGGCCAATCATTTGGTTGCCCAGAGCAGGGGAGCTAGGTGAGTGAAGAGGGGTAGCGTGAGCCCAAAATCTGAACTCAGGATGACAAGACAGGCAAAAACCCCAGGGCTCCGCGGATGAGCTCAGCAGGCACTGACCATGCCTTTACAGGTCCACACTGACAGCGTCTCCATTCTGTCCAGCAGTCCCACGGGCCGGCAGAGGGGGGCACTGCAGGGCCAGTGAGGGGCATTAAGTGGGGCGATTTCTGTAAAGCACCTTCCAGAATGTCCTGCACATGGTAGGTGTTCAGGCCCTGGGAGGGATTATCGTCAGGGTAAGTGAGCACTAGTTACAAACACAAACTGAGATGGAGTGACTGCCCCCTGCTAACCCTACCCCTTCTAAATGGCAGCATTCTGCACGAAAACTCAGCTGCAGGCACTTTGCACGCTCTTTAGAGTAATGACATTTATCTATTCATTGACTAGTTAACTGAGTTCCTACTGTGTGCCAGGAAACCTACTGGGCCTTCTGCATGAATCATCTCATTTAAACCCAACAACCTCATGAACAAACCTGCTATTATTTCCACTTTACAGATGAAGAAACTGAGGTTCAGCAAGGGTTTTGCCTGAGGTCACAAAAAGCAAGGCAGGAATCCAAGGCTTTCCGAATCCAGAGCCTAACCCTACACCACGCTGTGCTGGCACAGATACCAAGAATTGCTGACTGAGAGGTTTAAAGGGAATGTCCAAAATGAACGCTGAAATCAAATCCCCATGGTAGCTATTGATGGGAGGTGCTGATCTGGGCTCCCTCAGGAAGGTGTGGAATGTTGACACCATCCCCTGGGCTCTTCAGGGACTCAGGAGGAGCTGTCTATGTCTGGGCTGGAGACTGAGGGCTGACCATGATGGGTTCCGGAGGGGGGCTATCCACCCCCCCTAGCCAGAGGCAGCCAGGATTCCATTAACCTGATTCTCTGCCCCACATAAACCTGCAGAGGGAGCCCCAGGAGGGTGGGGAACTAGGGAGGGGAAGAATTGGGCTTCCCCAGGCCCTGAATGAGGCAGCCAATGGCATTAGTTTCCTCTCTTGCAGTCCGGGAGGACCTTCGAGGCCCCTGGCTCTTTGAACAGAGAGTGGGGAGAGGGTTGAAGTGCTAGAAATTAGGGATAAGAGAATCTAGGCTAGGGTATAGCAGCAGGGGCAGGGGAGAGGCCATCCAAGCACAGAGCCCTGAGTCGCCATGCCTGTCCTGCCTCCTGTGCGGCCTTGGATAAGTCACATCACCTCTCTGATCTTTAGGTACTTCCTTAGTAGTAAGGGCAAACCAGTGTCACCTCTTTATGCTGGGCAGAAGCAGCTCCATGCCAGACACATAGTAGGTACTCAAGAAATGGTGGCTGTTACCATTGCCATGACTTTAAAATTGTGACCCCGGTATAGCTCTTCTCAGCTTGTCTGGCACATTCACATCCATTTTCTCATTGGAGTCACAATATTTCTTCAAAGCGGGCAAGGATCCTTACCAGACAGGTTAAGGGACTTGGTCAGAATCACATAGTTTGTAACTCTTGGGCTGGGATGCAACCCACTGATGTTCATAGAGTGGGCCACCCCCACCAGGCCACTCCTCTCAGGAGTGAGGTCAGGTGCCTCTTCCTTCAGGAAGCCTTCCTTGACCACACAGCCTGGTTAAGTACTCCTCTTCTCCTACAGCCTTCCAGGCTTCTTCTACTAGAGCATTTATCAGACATTGTTTTATCACAGTTGTTAGGTACTCCCACCTAAGACTCTGAGGGCCCAGCCCATGCTTTTTATAGAAGGGAAGGGGCCGCAATAAATATTTTGTTAATGACTGCAGCTGCTCCCACACTGAGGGGCATACAGGTCTACGTAGAGTCACATAGAAGTATTCAGTCCTGCATGTACACAGTTACATGCGTGTGGGTTGGTGAGGACACATGTGCACAGATGAAAGATGAACTTTCTGGAATGTGGTAGATTGAGCTGATGTGGATGCCTCCCGTCTCCCCACATGCATACAAACACACAACAGTACCAGAGATGATATTGATGCAAGCTTGGAAAAAAAGGAAAATCCTTGGGTGACTTTCTTTTTTTAATTTAGGTTTGTTTGTTTTTTTAAATAATAGGTAGAACAAAAATACAACCATAAAATGGAAGATAGGAGGAATAAGATTGGAATTAAAACACGCTAAGATTGTTTGGGAAGTAGACAGGAATATCAAGTGACTTTTGACCTTGTTGAGATAAATGTGCATGTTAAAAATGTAAGGGCAGGGGCGCCCGGGTGGCTCGGTCGGTTGAGCGTCCGACTTCGGCTCAGGTCATGATCTCACGGTCCGTGGGTTCGAGCCCCGCGTCGGGCTCTGTGCTGACAGCTCAGAGCCTGGAGCCTGTTTCAGATTCTGTGTCTCCCTCTCTCTGTGACCCTCCCCCGTTCATGCTCTGTCTCTGTCTCAAAAATAAATAAACGTTAAAAAAAAATTAAAAAAAAAAAAAGGTAAGGGCAGCCATAAAAGACTAGAATATATAACTGCTGAACCAGTAGAGGAAATTAAAAGACCTAAAGGAAATTCAAGCAATTCCACAGAAAGCAAGAAAGGAAGAAAGGTTTTAAACTGATGATACATAGGGGTGCCTGGGTGGTTCAGTTGGTTAAGCGTCCAACTCTTGATTTCGGCTCAGATCATGATCTCACGGTTTGTGGGATTGAGCCCCTCCTTGGGCTCTGCACTGACAGCACGGAGCCTGCTTGGGATTCCACCCCCTCTAAAAATGAATAAATAAAATATATTTTTTAAAAGATTTAAACTGATTTAAAGATTAAAACTGATTTAAAAAAATTTAAAAAGATTTAAAAAAGATTTAAATGATTTCATCATTTATGATGAATAAAACACATAAAATAGTATAAATAAAGTCAAGTACAATTGGCCCTTGAACAACACCAGGGTTAGGGGCACTGACCCTGCCTCCTGACACACAGTCAGAAATCTGCACATAACTTTTGACTCCCCCAAAACTTAACTGCTATTAACAGCCTGCTGTTGACCAGAAACCTCATCCATAGCATAGTCAATTAACACATACTTTGTACGTTATACATAATATATACTGTATTCTTACAATAAAGTAAGCTGGAGAAAGGAAAATATTATTAAGGAAATCACAAGGAAGAGAAAATTCATTTAAAATACTGCACTGTATTTAAAACAAATACACATATAAGTGGGCCCCACACATTCAAACCTGTGTTGTTCAAGGGTCAACTGAATATTTGTAATCACAATGAATAAAAATGGATTAAACTCAATTGTTTAAAACCAGAAATTCTTAGTTTAGTTGAAGAAAAATTCTATCTCTGTTTATAAGAGACACACCTAAAAGATAATGATGCACAAAGGGTATAAGTAAAGGGATATAAAACAACACATCAGAAATTTTTCTCTGTAATAAAACTGGTAGCAAGTAAATATTAGGGAATAAAAAGACTTTAAGAAGCATTATTGGGACACAGAGAGACATTACTAATGACAAAATGAATAATTCACTAGGAAAATATAATAATCCTGAATTTGCATGTACTCCCAACATAGTTTCAAAACAGTTTTTAATATATTTTTTTAATGTTTATTTTTTGTTTGAAAGAGAGAGAGAGCATGAACAGAGGAGCGTAGAGAGAGAGGGGGAGAGAGAGAATCGCAAGCAGGCTCCACACTGTCAGCACAGAGCCTGATGTGGACCTCAAACCCATGAACCGTGAGATCATGACCTGAGCTGAATCAAGAGTCGGAAGCTTAACCGATTGAGCCACCCAGGTGCCCCAGTATCAAAACGGTTTTTTAAAAACACACGAAATGTTGTATTTGCAAGAAGCAATTGTCGAGTTCACATTCTTAGGAAGATATTGTAGCATAGCTTTTTCAGAAATTAAGTAGACACAAATTATTAGGCTCAAAGGACCTAAATATAAGAACCTTGAATCCAACAAACAAACACTGCACATTTATTCCTGACACACACACATAGGGCCACGCAGACCCATGGACCTCTCCCTGGATGTTTAGGCACACAGGGACAGAAAGCGACGAGTACACAGGCACAATTGCAGCTCATGCCAACAAAGACACCCAAAAGTGGGAGGGAGGGGTCTGGTGTATGGTCAGGTATTTAGCCAGCCAAACACTTACCTGGTCCATGACCTTGGACAGTTAAACACCCTAGCTGGGTCTGTTTCGTTATGTGAAAAATGTGGATTAGCCATCAGCAAATAGTAAAGATCCAGAGAGTTAATATATAACCGAACTCTGCCATTGTAGCATAAAAGCATCCATAGACAATACATAACCAAATGGGCATGACTGGGTTCCAACAAATTTTATTTTCAAAAACAGGTGGCAGGGTGAATTTGGCCAGCGGGCCGTAGTTTGTCCACCCTCGATGTAGACGAAACCATTTGCCTTGCCAGGATCAGGGATGACGTAAAGAATAGTAATAGAAACAAAGCAACTTCTATAGAATGAGCTCAATAGACAGCCTCTCAGAGGGACATCACATGAGGGTGTGTGCACACATATACATGTGTGTACAAAGGCATATGTGTGTGGATCTGTTTGCATATGGATATATAAAAAGTGAGGTGCACGTACGAACACATTTTGTGCACAATTAGACGTGTATGTGCACAAACATGTGTTTTTACGTGTAGGCGAGACTTTTATAAAATGGGAAAATAAAGGGCACCTGGGTGGCTCAGTCGGCTAAGTGTCCAACTTCGGCTCAGGTCATGATCTCACGGGTCAGGGGTTCGAGCCCCGCATCGGGCTCTGTGCTGACAGCTTGGAGTCTGGAGCCTGCTTCAGATTCTGTATCTCCCTCTCTCTCGCTGCCCCTCCCCTGCTCACACTCGGTCTCTCTCTCTCTCTCTCTCTCTCTCAAAAACGAATAAGCATTAAAAAAATAAAATGGGAAAATAACATAAATCTCATTGGGCAGTAAGGATAAAATGAGAGGCTGCCTGGCACGTAGTAGGCATTCAGAAGTTAGCTTTTATTGTGCATGGGAACAGGTTCTGGAGAAACGGGTACGTGACGCCGTGCCCGCTCACACACATTCACACATGTACCCATAACGCCGTTTTTGTGAGCTTGTTTCCAGAGGAAAACTGGGCTAATGAGGAGGTCGTCTTCGTAGCCAGCAGGTGCCCAGAACAGCCCTGACGGGGATGCAATTTAGCTTTCTCCTGAGATGTTGGGCAAATGAGGAGAAAGGCGTTTTAATCCCTTGTCACGTCTCCAGGGGCTGGAGGACATGTGCTGAGTTGGAATTTTTCAACTTCAGCCTTTTTTTTTTCCTTGACACATCCATCCCAGAAACATCTGTGAGATAAAACAGAGAAGGTCTTATGAATTCAGCTCATACTCGGCCTGTGCTCCCACCCCGAGCAAGCGAGACATGAATCACCGGCCCGGGGGCCCAGCAGCCCCGCAGAGAGCGGTCTCTCCAGCGGAGCCCTGGCCTTTCCTGAGTAGCTGCTTTTGATTTCCCCGAAGCCTTCTGATCGTCTACACTCACAGAGCGTGTGTTGTCCGAGGGGAGGCATGCTGAATGCTCGGCTCACATACCAGTGTGGGGGTCAGCCACTCGTTCCCAAGCTCGGCCAAGTCCTGCTCTGCACCGGGCACTCGAGGCACAAGGATGAACCAGACACGGAGTGAAGGCTGCCTTGCCCTGAGCCCTCTCTGCCTGGGCTCACATTTTGTCTCACCATTTCTGTAGGTTTCAAGAAAATGAGGGGATTTCAGAGCTGGTGCCAGCTTGTAGATTACACTCAGGGCCCGGGAGGGGGTGTGATGAGCCCTCTTTCTGATTTCTTCTGTCCAGTGAACTACCCCATGGTGGGTACCTGTTATGCTCTAGGCCCTGTGCTGAACACTAAGAAGGATAAGACAGAGCCCTGCCTTTAAACGCCAACAGTCCCAGGAGGTGGGTAGTCCAGGGCACTGATAAGAAAGGCAGAAGGTTTTTCATGTTCTCAGAGATACAGACAAAATCCTAAAGGGGTGCAGGAGGTAGAAAGAGACACACAGAGACACCTACTTTCCCTGGTCTGGTCGGCTGCTATGTGGGATGGGGACGATGTGATGTTTACAGAGCCATAAGTTTGTAGGAGCTGCACCGCCTGGAGGGTCTGGGTCTCTGACAAGAAGGTGGCAATGGGAGAGAAAAAAGTATCTCTGGTCCTGAAGTATTTATCCCTAGGCCTATTTTACAGATGGGAAAGTAGAGGCCAAGTGACATAGCCAGAGTTGTAGAGTATTTAGAATAAGGTAAAACCAAGCTTGTAGGGAGCAGGAAGAGAGAGGAGAGTGTAGATGCCAGACCACGTCTAGCCATTTTCCCGTCTGCTCCCGGGTCATCACTGTCTTCCTGAGGACAATTCCAGATCAGTCCTTCCGTGTGGCTGCTCCCGGGCAGCTTTTCACCTTAGCCTTCCCCGCCTCCTTCCCAGAATCCTTAGCAACAGACAGGCAGTGTGAGAGGGGCAGGAATGCCCCCCGCCCTAGGACAGGCTGACTCCTGTTTACCCAGCTGGTGTGAGCCCAGGCCGGGGTCGCAGGGAAGACCCGGGAGGCCTGTCGTCCAGCTGGCGCCCCGCTGCTCAGGTCTTATGACCCCTCTCTCCCCTCCAAGGCCTCTCCCTCAAAGATGTGACCCAAGGTGGGGTTTGGCCTCATGGAGAGGAGAGCTTGGCTCCTGTTACATCGCCTTTATGTCTCTGCTCTTTCATTTTTACTGAAAACACAGAGGTGGCCTTGAGGGAAGAAGTGCTGTGGAACAGAGGAGCTGGTTAGGAAGGGGCAGGTGGATAGAGCATGAGATTTACAACAGAAGACCTGGGTTTGAGACCCAGCTCTGTGTGACCCTAGCAAATCACATGTCCTCTCTGAGCATCAGTGTCCCCATCTGTCGACTGAGGGTGAGGGTCAGCCCTCCCTCTTGCCAGAGTCCTTATGCAGCTCGAGCCTAACAATGATCGTGAAAATGCTTTGTGGAGTCAAAATGCAACACAGCTCGAGACTGGGACCCTTACTTGATGGGCGTCAGGGGAAGTATCTGTTCAGATAGGTACGTGCAGCCAACCAGGGGCAGGAACAACAGGCCTGGGAGTCAGAAGACCCAGGGACTAGAGTAGTCTCTAGTTGACTCTGGGCATGAACCTTCACTTCACTTCTCTGTTAGCCCCACCTTCCTCATATTTGTCTGCATGGAAAGGCTGTTCTCCCTAAAGTCTCACAATGACCAAGGAGGACTATTCATCCGACCAGCATTTACTGAGCACCTGCTATGTACCAATCCTGGGCTAGGCTGGCATGTGGCTCTTGTCCCCGAAGAAAAATAACTCTAGAAGAAGACGTGGGGCTCAGATCTAAAGTATCAGATATAATTGAGTCTAGTCCCCTCATTTTGCAGACAGGAAAAAACAAAAACAAAAACAAAAACAAAAACAAAGCCTTAAAGTAGAAAATGGCTTTCCCAGGATATCAGAACTGGGGAGTGCCATTGCCATTCCTACCTGATTCCAAGCCAGATATTGAGACTCAATCATTATACTCTTCCCACTAAATCCAGGGCTACTTCAGGATCTTTCTCAACACAACACTCTAGAAAGCTACTGATCAACGGGATGAAGTTGGAGGTCAAGACCAAATCATTTGCATACCAACCCTAAATCCTCATCTTGCACTGGTCTGAGGCTATTTGACCAGAATCATCCATGTAGGGACTCAGACCTAGGTGTTCTCACCCACTCTGCCTCTCCATCTATTCCAGAAACCAGCTTGTATTGAGTGCCCACCATGTACCCAGCTTTGCGCTGGACTCAAAGACGAGTAAGGTCTGCTTACAGGCTCATAGTCTAGTGTGGAAGAAAGCCGAAAGGAAAATAATTATGGGGGGATAGTTGAGATACACACATATTCCTGTGGGAACTCAGAGAAGAGAGCAACCTGATGGCCCAGGGACAGGGTTGGGGGGCTAGGTGGTGATTGAGGAATACTTCCCAAAGTGGGGACGTGGTAGGCAGCACTCAGCCAGCAAACACATGACAAATATGAGGTCCAATATAGAGTCCAGATACATTTGGCTTCCTAGGGGATCAGTGACATCTGTGGCCTAAGAGATCATAAGAAAGTGTTGCAGGAGAAGCCACTGACCCGATGAACAGGAGTTTGCAATGTTGACAAGGGGCAAAGATGGAGCTTAGGAGGAGTGGCTTAGGGGGGAGAAGGGAAGCTTCTAGGTTGCTTTCTTAGTTAGGCTGAAAGCCAACAACATATACTGTCAAGCCCCTATTGAACTCACCTGTGCACTCCTTAACTTGTGGCCCTGATCAGACTGCCTGTTATTTAATGGAGGTAGGTCTTTCCTGGCTAGACTGGAGCCTTAATAGGACAAAGACTGGGTCTCATTTCTTACTAGCTGAGACTTGAACCTAGCCCTGGCATAGTGCGTGCCTGGCTCATAATGAGTACTCAATAAACCTTGGATGGATGGATGGATGGATGGATGGATGGATGGATGGATGGATGGATGGATGAGTGGGTGGGTGGATGGATGGATGGATGGATGGATGAGTGGGCAGGTGGGCGGATGGATGGATGGATGGATGGATGGATGGATGGATGGATGGATGAGTGGGCAGGTGGGCAGATGGATGGATGGATGGATTGATGGATCGATGGATGGATGGATGAGTGAGCAGGTGGGTGGATGGATGGATGGATGGATGAGTGGATGGATGGGAGAGTGAGTGGATGGATGGGTGGATGGATGAGTGCATGGGTGGGTGGATGGATGGGTAAGTGGGTGGCTGGGTGGATGGATGGATGGATGGATGGATGGATGGATGGAAGGATGAGTGGGTGGATGGATGAATGAGTGGGTGGGTGTGTGGGTGGGTAGATGGTTGGATGGATGGATGGATGGATGGATGGATGAGTGTGTGGGCAGATGGATGGATGGATGGATGAGTGGGTGGGTGGATGGAAGGATGAGTGGGTGGATGGATGAATGAGTGGGTGGGTGTGTGGGTGGGTAGATGGTTGGATCGATGGATGGGTGGATGAGTGTGTGGGCGGATGGATGGATGGATGGATGAGTGGGTGGGTGGATGGGTTGATGGATAAATGGATGGATGACCATGGAACCTCTCTAAGCCTGTTTTCTCCTCTGCAAAATAGGGGAAACAGTGCCAACCTCACAGGGATATTGTTAGGACTCAATAAGACGATGCAGCTAAAACCCTTAGAATAGTGCTTGGTGTTCAAAAAAAATATTTATTGAAGGGATAATGATTAGCTTTTAAAGGTAATCTCAGCAGATAGATCCTGACTGATGAATTTTGCATGTGCTCTCTGCCAGGATGCTATAAAAAAAAAAAAAAGGAGGGTGCCTGAAGTTATTATTTGTAACAGTTGTTAGAAATAAAATTCGGTGATTCCCATCGGGACAGTAAGACCTTGGCTGGGAAATCGTACAAGTCCCTGAGAACGTGAAAGAACAGACCTAAGCACGTACTCTGTGCAGACACACTGTTCTAAGTGCTCTACTCATAGTAACTCATTTAACCCCCGCAATGACCTTACGTGGTAGGCCTTGGTATTATCTCCATTTCTCATATGGGTAAACTGAGACACAGAGAGTAAGTTGGCCAAAGCACACGGCCAGGACATGGTCTGACTCCTAAGGCCACTTTCTTAACCACTTGTTGAGAAGCTCTCAGTCCAGTGGAAGAAACAGAGTATACACTAGGTAGCAGTACCTAAGAACAGGCATTGTGTCTGACCTCTTTCTGTCTCAGTGGCAGGTTCTCAATCACTGTCTATGGAGTGAATGAATGAACAAAACAATGAACGAATCTGCACTCAACCCACCCTTAGAGCATTGTGACAGGCTCTCATAGTGCTATTGATCAGTAGACAAAGGGCAGTGGCTAGTGCCTAAATCATCTGAGATGGCTATGTCATATCTAAGTGAAGGCCATGGTCGTTTTAAAGCTTGCTTAGGACACATACTCTGCTGCCCATTCCTGTCTGTTGCTGCCCATGTGTGGCCTTGTCGGTTATTCCTCTGATCCCAGCCAGAGTCTCCTGCCATCATGTCAGTCTTTAGAGAGCAGCGGGGAGCCTGGCTGGAAGACGGCCTTGTGCCAAGGAGACCAGGCTCAAATCGAAGCCAGAGGTGGACATCCTGGCCCGCTTTCTGCCCCCGCCATCCGTGTGACCTTAGGCAGTCACTTCTGTCTCTGAGCCCCACTGTCCTCAGCCCCAGGGGGAATAGAAATAACGTCCCTCTCGCAGGTCCTTGTGAGGCACACCTGTGGCCACGCTCAGGAACCATGGAGACAGGAGGTGGGGTTGTTTCTGGAAAGTTGTGATTTATCGTCTGGTTTCAGGAGCGAGTGGGTCAGTCTTGAAGGTGGGAGCAGTAGGGAACCATAGGAAATATGAATGGCCGTCCCCGGGGCCCTGTCGGCCCCAAGGTCACCCCTCCGGTACCTGTCATGATGCCTGAAATGTCCACCATTTGACTAACTCCTGGGATGGAGGTCTGGCGTCTCCGGGAGGGATCCTGTTTGAATACACACAGTGTAGCATTCTGATTCCCTGGCGAAGACGCATCCTCTCTCGGCCTGGGCCGAGTTGAGCGGGAATGAGACACAGCTGGGGGCAGAGGGCACACACCGGGGTGTGGTGAGACCTGAGACCTTGAGCAGGGGTCCTCTGGGGCCTTGGGGCAGCCTGGGGAGTCACATGCCTGGGGCTGGGTGAGAGGCGACAGGAGGACCCTTAAAATGGGGCAAGGAACTGCCGGGAGCTGTTTTGCTTCCCTTTCAACTTTCTGCCAAGGAGCAGCGCGGCCCAGAGAGGAGGTTCTGCCAGCCCCCCGGGCACCTGTCCCAGAAGCCTAATTACTGGCTCTCGGTGGGCAGTCAGCTCGCTGATTGAGAGTCCTTGGGGACAAGGCACTGCTGAAATGGTGGAGGAAACACCATATTCCTTCACAGAAGCGGAGCCTGGTGTCTCCCCTCTCGCCCCTCTCATTCGCGTGGGGTGTTCCCGGGGGCAGAAGAGGTTGCTCGTGGGTCCTCATGACACCTGACCACGCCTCCACCCACACTGTCATCACCCTGTCCATCCCGTGTCACCTCTGCCTGGACCACAGCACAGACTCCCCGCCCTCTGCACGGCCCCCTCTCCACCCAGCAGGCAGGGACCTGTTCACACAACAGGTCCCTTTAGAGCCCAGCGCAATGGCTTTCCGTTGACTCAGAGTCTGGCTTCATCTCCTGTGGTTCAGCTCCCTCCTCCCACCATGCCCTTCGCTCCCCTTTCCAGCCACACAGGCGTCCTTGAGGCTCTTGACACAAGGGCCTTTTTAGTCCCTCCCGAGGAAGGGCCTTTGCACGTGCTGTCTGCCTGGAATCCTCTTCCCCATGGACTCCCACTACCAAATCTTCTCTGCCTTTGGGCCTCACCTCATGTGTCACCTTCTCAGACAAGCCCTCCCTTACCACCCCGGCTAGAGCAGTGCCCGCTCAGCACCCTCTAGCACGTCACCCTGTATTTATTTGCTGTCTGTTTATTGTCCATCTTCCTCACTTGATTAGACGCTCTGCGAGTAGGGAACTAGCTTGCCTTGTTTGCTGTCGTGTCTCCAGCGGCCAGAACAGTGCCTGGCACACAGTAGGGCTTCAGGTCTGTTGAATGATCCCTAGAGGAGACACACTAACAGCCACCTGACAAGTCCTGCCGGGCCTATGGCGTCATCCAGCTGTAACTTCATTTTGTCCTCACAGTATAAAACCCTGCAAGGGTGTGTCCCCATTTTACAGCTGAGGAAACTGAGAGCCCAGGGGTTTAAGCAACTGTCCCAAGGTCATGCAGAGAGCAACAAGCAGAGGCCCAGATCTGCCTAAGTCTCTGCTTTTACCACTGTGTTATTAAAACAGGTGTGGGGCACCTGGGAGGCTTAGTCAGGTAAGTGGCTGTTGATTTCAGCTCAGGTCGTGATTTCATGGTTTGTGAGTTCGAGCCCCACGTCATCAGGCTCTGCAATGACAGCATGGAGCCTGCCTGGGATTCCCCATCTCTCTCTCTCTCTCTCTCTCTCTCTCTCTCTGCCCCACCCCTGCTCATGCTCTCTGTCTCTCAAAATAAATAAATAAATAACTTAAAAAAATTTTTAATCTAAAAAAAAAATTTTTTTTTAATGTTTATTTCTGAGACAGAGACAGAGCATAAGTGGGGGAGGGGCAGAGAAAGAGGGAGACACAGAATCCGAAGCAGGCTCCAGGCCCTGAGCTGTCAGCACAGAGCCCGACGTGGGGCTCGAACTCACAGACGGTGAGATCAGGACCTGAGCCGAAGTCGGTCGCTCAACCGACTGAGCCACCCAGGCGCCCCTTAAAACATTTTTTAAATAATAAAACAGATGCTATTACCCCTGTTTTACAGACAAAATAACGGAGACTCTGAGAGATGTCCCCATGGTACCTAAAGGCCTCAGCCAGAAAGAAGTGAGGTTGGGATTTGAACTCCAATGCTGCCTTCTCTACAGGGACAGAGACGGCCGGACCCAGCCGACTCGCTGTCTGTTACATAGGGGCTTTTGGACTAGGCGGGAGCTATCTGGTTTGGCAGCAGGATCCAGGGCACAGAGCACCCTGTTAGGGAGGGGAGGACAGTAAAGCAATATCTAACACATATGGAGCATTTACTGCTGGGGTGCAAGCATTCCAAAAGCTTCAGGAGTGTCACCCATCTTCTTGACAACCTTAGGAGGGAGATAGCTCTATTGCCCCATTTTGCAGATGACACAACTAAGGCACAGACAGGTTATGCAACTTACCCAGGGTCACTCAGCTAGGAAGTGTTGCAGCTAACCACTGCATTGTACTGCCTCTCTGAGGAGACAAAGCAGGATAGGACCCCAGAGCCCTCCGAGGCTAAGAAGAGCACTCCAAGCCTGGCCGAGTAAACAAAGCCTGCAGCCCAGAGCCGTGGCTTCCCTCGGCTGTAAAACAGGGCCAGGAGTTCATCAGGATGTTGTAATGAGAGGAGATGACAGAGCTGAGTAAAGCCCCCCACCCAGTCTGGAGCCCGACCCCTCAAGTAGTGAACAAGCAGTGGGCAAAGGAGAGCACATGATTTCCACCTCAGCTTAAATCTCTGCGCCACCACTCGCTGAACCAGTGGTGCTGGGCAAGCGATTTACCTCTCTGTGCCTATACTCCCCCGTAAATGAGGATAATTATAGTATAATTTGAGATTACATAAATTAATCCACATAAGGTACTTAAAACAGTGCCTGGCCTAGAATAAGCTCTAAGTGTGAGCTGTTATTTATCAGAAACTTACAAATGTTAAAATATTAGTTCTGGCCTCTCTTGTAACCAAGGAGACTCTCTCCAACAGGGTTGCCATGAGGTCAGAGAAATTAAGGTAGGAAACTGTGCTCTCAAGCCCTCGCTTGGTGACGGCGTGGGCTATCTCTGCAGGCTGCCCTTCAGCAGAAGTCGCCTCCCCGCTCTACATCTCCAGTCTTCACCAAGGATGAGACTCCTTCCCTGTGGGTGCTAGAGCTGTTTGTCAAATTTATGAGCTTTCAGAGACAACCAGGTCTCCCCATTTTTATAAAGACTGAGCGAAGAGTTTATGAGATTAGAGGTTTGTCATCATCCTCTGCTTTGGTGTCTGTCTGTCTGTCTCTCTCTCTCTCTCTCTCTCTCTCTCTCTCTCTCTCTCTCGGTTTCCTCCTCTTCTAAAAATCCAAAGTGCAAGCTGGGAGCAGCAGCCCCAGGCCCTATAAACACACTGTTCGAATAAAGGACATATTTAGGGGAGGATGGAGCATATTTAAAGGTGATCACTCTAAAATGACCACGTCTGGGCAATTTGTCATGAAGTATTCTGGCTGTTGCCAGAGATCATTTTTTCCTGCAAATCTTGCTGTTGGCTCATCATTTTCAACTTTTGACCCTTTAAAACTGAGGTGTGGGATTTTTGTAAGCTTTGGGGATGCGGTGGTTTTAAAATTACTTTTTAAAGGGGCGCCTGGCTGGCTCAAGTCAGTGGAGCGTGCGACTCTTGGCCTCAGGGTTGTAAGTTCGAGCCTCATGTCGGGTATGGAGATTACTTAAAACTAAAATCCTTAAAAAAAATAATAATAATAACTTTTTAAGAAGCCATCTATCCCCAGGAAACTCTGGGATTGGACTCGAAGGAACCCTGCGGAGGAGGTAGGATCCCTGGGTCCCTGTGCTGCCATGGGGGGACTTTACAGTCCAAGAATGTTCTAGTCCAGGGACTGGGCAGGCTTCTTCCTGATTCTCTGTGGGTTCACAAACTGTCATGCCACACGCAGGACTACTTGACCTGCAGGTGGTCCCGGAGGCATGGACACATAGTCCTGGGCGGGAGGCTTGTCACTCTCTGCCCCTGCTTGCCTCTCCAGCCTCATTTCCTGCACCCCTGCGTTCACAAATTCAGGGCTCCACCTACGGCCCTGAGTCTTGCTGTGCAGTTTCTCATCTCTACTCTTTTGCAGACTGTTTCTCTGCCCAACATGCCTCTCTTTTCACTCTTTTGTCCTTCTTTGTCTTCTAAGATAGCTCGAGTGTTAGTACCTCCAGGAAACAATGTTAAGGTCCCTTCTCTGGGCTCTCAGGCCCAGCACCTCTTCCCCGCCATGCATGCCTTGGCACTAATCACACACTGTGTGGAAACTGCCTGTCTACTTGGGCACCTTCCCCACCAGGCTGGGAGCCCATTGAGCTTTGGGTCCCTAGGCCCAGCCCAGGCACGAGCCTGGAAGACGTGAGGCCATGTGATAGTTAAGACCCCGCCTTTGGACTCACGTGGAGTTCTCCACTGCTGTCCCCACCCCCAGCCCTGACACTGCCTGTGGGCCGGTTGTGTATCCTTACTGAACCTTAATTATTTCTATAAATGGGACTATCAGTGGTACTTACCTACCTCATAGAATTACTCTAAGAATTGTTGTTGGGGGCATCTGGCAGGCTCAGTTGTTACAGCATGTGACTCTTGATCTTGGGGTCATGCATTTGAGCCCCACGTTGGGTATAGAGATTACTGGAAAAAAAAAAAAAAAAACTGTTGATGAACACTAATACACTCTATGGCATTAACTCTGAATCTTCACAAGTTAAGTCCTATTGGCAGACCCATTTTCCAGATGGGAAACTGAGGCACAAAGAGAAGTTCAGTAACTTGCCTAAGGTCAGTGGGAAAGCCAGAGTTCAAGGCCAGATGGACCCTGACTCCAGAACCCGTACCCATGACCACTATGATGCATGGCCCCCTAAAAACTTACATGAAGCCCTCAGCCTGGCACACAGTAGGTACTCAATACAGAGAGTGGCTGCTGTTGTCACTTGAGAGTTGTTAATAGCTCCATTCAGTTTTTAGTTGATTTTTACATGGAAGAGATGGGACTGGTCACAACACAGGAAGAAGGGCTCGAGAGCTGGGGGAGGGGAAGGTTAGGGGGAAACAAGGAGAGGAGATGGGGAAAGAGTGGAGACTGGGGGGTGGGCCAACAGAGGCCAGAGCAGCAGGGCTGGGGCATGAGTTGGCGAGGGCCTCGGCAGGCTGCTGGGAGGAAGGAGCCCAGGGCACTGGTGTGGCCATCTGAACGGTTAACACAAGACTACCACTGGCTTTCCTGCTCTTGGAAAATAAAAGCCCAAACTCCCATCACCGAGCACACAAAGCCCATTGTGGTGTAACCCCAGATCACCTTTCTTGTCTTAGATTTCGCCTTTTCCCCAACACATCCCATGCCCTAGCCACCCTGCCCTGCCCTTCACTCCTCCATACCTTTGCACACACTATTCATCTGCCTGAAATGCCCTTCGCTTCTCCTGGCCCTGATGGACTCCTACTCATCCTTTAATACCCAGTTCAAATGGCCTGAAAAACCCTCGTCAATACCCCTCGCTGATCATATTCATTCTTCCCCTTCTTGAAGTGGACTTCAAGGCTAGGGACTGTGTCTGTTGCCCAACACAGAGCAGGACACAAAGTCACTGCTTAGAAAAAAATTGTTGGGCTTTTTTTACTGAGTAAATCCATCCTCAAATCAAGGACAGACCCTAGTGAAACCACACACATGATCTCAAATCTCCAGTGTCCAGGAGAGCTAGAGCATTAGGGAGAGAACTCATCCTTCCCAGGGATCCAGACAAGAGAATGTTCTGGGGCAAGTGGGGCTCGGGAGCTCTGTTGTGGGCCTAGAAAATGTTGCTTGGGAGAATTCATGCCTGGGACCCCACTCCAAACCCCTCCAGCACAACCCAGAGATGGCTGCAGTCAGAAAACAAGCCGGAAACCTGTCCACTATCACTCAATGGACCTCCATAAAACGTGGAACTCAGGACTGACCCTCCCTGAGCAACAGGGAGGAAGCTGGGCTATCACTCTACTTCTACTCTTACAGTGTAAGACCACATTGGCTTTTTCAGCAGCTTTTGGCTTGTGGTCAACTCAAACCCCCAGATCTTTTTCACTGGGATGGCTGCCAAGCCACATCTTGTGCATTTGATTTATGGCTTGGGTTAGCTGAGGCCCACTCCTGCTCCCCAGAAGCCAACAGGAGGAGGCGACGGTTTCTGTACCCCTAGGAAGGAGAGCGATTGCAGGCCCCCAACCCAAGAGCCTCAGTGTGAGCGTCCCCCTCTCCCTGTTTGTGTTTCTAAGCCCTTTTCCTTGAGGCATCAAATGCCGGGACCTCTTGAATGGGATTTTCATTAGCATTCAAGTCACAGGCCACCAGGGCGCATGCAGACCAACCTTTGGGTTACTGGGGAAAACACCCAGAAGGTCAGGGAGAGAGGGGCAGGTATCGGAGGCTCAGGCTCCTGAGCTGGATGTCCATATGCCCCAGGGAAGGCCCCTCGTTGCTCTGAGCCTCTTGCTGATCTGAGGAATAGGGGTGACAAATCCCAACCCCGTGGCATTGTTAGGGCAGAGGTGCCCAAGCAGGAAGTGCCTTCACAGGCATAGTAGTGTCTGTGTGGGGTCATAGATAGCTGGGGCCAAGTGGGCACCAAGTGCCCAATAACATCCGGCTCTTCCCCCATTACAATGAATGAGAAACTGAGGCACTGGGCTTGTACCACCTTTGCAAATTTTGCTCCCGCTCGGCCAAGTGTGCTTCTCTCCCCAGGGACTGCCTTTTTAAACGCCACTTTTCAGAAAGGCCACACTCCCTACAGAGACGCCCCCCACCTGCCTCAGCCTGTGGCTGTCACCTTCGTGGCCATCACGAACCGTGTACAGTGTTTATGTTTGTCCGGTGCTTCTGTCCCCCTTGCTGTCCTAGACCCTCAGCATCATGAGGGCAGGGCCCCCGTCTTCCTCGTTCGCCGCTCTTCCTCCCCGGCCTCAGCACGGCCGGGACTTGGCGGTGTGTGGAGAGTGACTGTGAGAGTCTCTGGAACATGCCTTTGGACTTTGGCTACAAACCCAGGTTGCGTTAAAGAGAAGCGTATTTATTTCCCTGCGCCACAAACAAGGTCACTTCCCCTCCCTGGGCCTCTGTTTCCCGAGCTGTAAAATGAGGTGTGAAATGAGAGATTGAACTAGCTTTTCTCTAAAGTCCTTCTAGCCCTAAAGACTCTAAGTGAGCACAGAAAGGGGGAGAAGATTGTATTGAATTGTATTGCCTGTTGGGTTGAAAAAACCAACTTGTGCCAGGAAATCTCTCTCACTGTGTCACTTTCTCCACTGGCCTGGAAAAAACTGCCCCGTGCAGGCCCAGGCCTGTGGAGCCCACACTGGAAAAGTCACAGGCCCCTCCTGCCGTGGGCCCAGGCGAGGGGGCCCCCGAAAGGTGTGTGGTAGCTGCTTCCCCGGGGGGTCCAGGGTTTGTTGCCTTAACCGGGCGCACGGAGCAGGTAAAAAATTCCAGACATGTTCTCCGCTGACAGCTAATTGTGTCCTTTATTAATGACCATGGCTTTCTTGGGGCAGGTGGGCGGAGGGAGGAGGCCAGTCTCAACCCAGGGGGCTCCCTCAGGTGGAGCTGATGACCGCATTTCTGGATCCCATAGAAAGGGAAGTGCTACATGAGGTGACCCTGAAAATACACCCCCCAGGCTGGAGAGGGGAGGGGGCTTTCCCGGCTCCCCAAGCCCCAGCGGGGGCGGCCGGGCCCACAAAACGAGGCAGGGGTTTTGGAATCTGGCAGACCAGGTTCGGGGACCTAAGTCGGCCTCTTAGAACACAGCCACCGAAGTACAGTGGAAGGCCTGAAGGGGACCCACAAGGGGGCTGTGGTCCGTGGGCAGCTTGGGAGATGCTCTCCAGCTCCATCCGGCCATCAGCCCCTCATGGTACCAGGACCGGGCCCACAAGGCCCTTCCTCAGTGACCTGCTACACCACCTGTCAATACAGCAGCCAGATGTGCTGGGGGACTTGGGGCTGGCCCTGCCAGATGTGTCAAGCTTTCCAACACATCCGGCTTCCCCTCCGGCACATCGTGATTATTATTTAACACTTGCTTCTCCAGCATCTGTGAGTCCCGAGGATTACAGGCTGGGAGGCTCCAGCGTGCCGATCCAGCTTAAGGTCTGGGGGCCTGGAGTCCACTGCTCATCAAAGGGCCTGTTTCCTCAAGGACCCAGTGAGGACCTTTACAAGCCCTCTCGCAGTGATAGCCTAGAGCTGGAGGGAGGGCTTTTGTGGAGCTCTATCTGTTCCCCACTTTCTCATTAGGATCCCCTGTTAGCCTGGGGAGGAAAGTGAGGTGTGCAGCATTAACCCCATTTATAGATGAGGGATATGGGGCTCAGAGAGGGACACAGTGAAGAAGTAGCTGAGCTAGGACTTCAACCAGGCAGAGGAAACAGCATGTGCAAAGGCCCTGAGTCCAGAGGAGGCCTGATGTTTCCAGGATAGCCAGGAGGCCAGAGCAGCTAGAGTGGAGTAGACAGGAGGGAAAGTAGTAGGAGGTAAGTTCAGAGAGGTGAGAGGGATACAATGACATCACACAGAATAAAATACCATGGATAAATTAAACCAGAGAGGTAAAGGGGGCTTTGGTAGGCTATTGGTTTTTAGTCAGAGTGAGGTGGGAGCTGTCGAAGATCTTTGAGCAGAGGAGCAACACACAGTTGATTCCTGTTCTGCAGGATCCCTCTGGCTGATATGTCAACAACAGACTGCAGCCAGAGGCGAGTAGAGAGGTAAGAAGGCAAGGGGGAAGGCCAGGAAACCAGGCGGGAGGCTCCTGCAGTGATCTGACGGCCACCACCCCTCCACCCCTCTCTCTTCCCTTCCAATCTCCGTGTCAGGATTCCTGGGCTGCAGCCCAGTCTCCGTCAGCCACTAATTTGCTGGGTGACTTTAGGCAAGTCACTGGTGCCGTCTAGGTTGTGTATTCTGTAGTCATAAAATGAGGAGCTTGGACCAGAAGATCGTGAAAGTTCTCCTGATTTCCAGTGACCCAGACCCCAACCTGCCTCTCCAGCCTCATCTCCCACCTCTCCCAGCCTCGAACTTCATGCTTCAGTGACCCTGAAATATTTGTAGTCCCCCCCACACACACACCATGCCATTTCATGCCTCCGTGCCCGTGCACAGGCTGTCCCCTCTGCCTGCAGTGCCCTTTCCCGCCATCCACCCTGCACGTGGAGAGCCATGTTCTTCAGCAGATCTCAAGCTCAGGTGGCATCTCCAAAGGCTTCCCCTGACCCACCCACCCCCACCTTCCTCAGTGACCCTGGGCACTTTGAAGGGCCATCCTGATCTCCGAGAGACATTAGAATAGAGTGGATGTGGACTCAGAGCTGGCTTCAAATGCCACCTGCGTCTCCGAAATCACCTAATGTTATTGAACCTCTGTTTCCTCATCTTTATTTTTTTAATTTCTTTTTTTTTACATTTATTTATTTTTGAGAAACAGAGTGAGACAAAGCGTGAGCGGGGGAGGGGCAGAGAGAGAAGAGACACCGAATCTGAAGCAGGCTCCAGGCTCTGAGCAAGCGGTCAGCACAGAGCCTGATGCGGGGCTCGAACCCACGAACTGGGAGATCGTGACCTGAGCCGAAGTCGGACGCTCAACCGACTGAGCCACCCAGGTGCCCCTCCTCATCTTTAAAACAGAGATTATATTTCCTACTCCCAAGGTCAAGGTGAGGATTCAGTAAGAATGTAAAGCCCCTAACCCAGTGCCCAGCACGTAGTCACTGTCCGGGACCTGTGAAGCCAGATAGCTGCAGAGACTGGGCTGTCGAATGAAGATGGGGGTGGCCCTGGACAGTGTGGCCCCAGATTCCTGGAATGGCCCCGGCCAGGACTCCAGGACAGCCTCCCAGCAGCCCCACGGCTCAGGGGCATTCCTGTCCACCCTTCCTGTCACCAGCCAGTCCCTCCGCTCACCTCCTCCATCAGGGCCTGGTCAAAGCTGCCTGCCTGCAGCCACTCAGCACTTGAAAATGTCCTTAATTGCTTCACCAGAGTGGGGAGTCACCCTGCAGGCAGATAATTAAAAAGTTCAGAGCTTGATTAATTGGGAGGAAATTGGAGGAATGGGGCTGCCTGCGGGGCGTGCAGGAGCTCTCAGCCCCTGTGTGGGGACGGCACGAAGGGAGGCGGCCAGAGCCGGGACCTGTGGCCCTCACATAGGATCCAGGGCCTGGACAGGCCAGGCGTGAAACCTGCCTTTGCAGGATGTGGGGTTCAGGGCGTGGCTCCCCAGGAGACCGTGAGCTCCACTCCTACTCCACACATACACACAAATACAACTAGGGCAGAGAGGTCAAAAGACACATGACAATGGTCATGGAAGTTCTGATTACTCTGGCTTTGGGGCTGTGGGACCTACAGGCCTTCTAGCCTGTCGTTCAGTGAGGTGTCCAGAGGGCCTGCTCTGTGCCAGGCAGTGAGCAGGGCAGGCACGGTGTGGCTGCCTCATGATGCTCACAGTTGGGCAGGTGGAAAGGTGGGAGGTAGAGACAGGTATTAACCAAGTGCCAAGAAGCAGGAAGGTGGGATGGCTTGAGACCCCATCCCTGGGGCACAGGAAAGAGCTCTGGGGGCTCTGACATGGTCTGGAGAGCTCTGGAGGCCTAGAACAAAGTCTCCAGTCCGCCCACCAGTTGAGTGACCTTGAGCATAAGATTCTGTATTTCTGAACCTCAGTCAGTCAGTCAATACACACTTCCTGAGGCCTTCTGTCCGTCACCTCTCGGCCACTGGTGCTGGGGGGTTCCAGACATTGTGGGTGCCTGCTGCCACCAGGCGCAGGGCCAAGTGCAGGAGGCAGACACTTACAACCATTTAATCATGCGGCAGCAGAGGCAAAGTGACAGTGCTTCAGGAGCATGGGAGAGAGGCCCCAAACCCAGGCCCGGTCCGGGATGGTATCCTAGAAGAAGGCCAGAAGGTGATTTGGGTGGAGCCGAGCTGGAAGGATAAAAAGGAGTTAGCCAGGCTGGTGCTGGGGCAGAGGGAACGGCCTGAGCAAAGGCCCAGAAGGAGGACAGAACACAGCTGGTGGGGGAGCTGGAAGCCGCTGGCTGCAACTGGGGCCCAGGGTGCGGCTAAGAGGTGCCAGGAACTCCGGCTGGCAAGGTGGACCATGGAGGGGAGGCCAAAGCAGGCTGGGCTCGCCACAGGCACGGGGATGCATTGAAGGGTCTCGAGCAGAGGAGGGACGCCACAGATGGCCGGTGTGGAAGCTGGCTTGGGGAGGCCCTGGGATCCCCCCCCCTCAGGGAAAGAGGAGACGTGTTAACACAGTTCCTGCCGCTGCCTTCTGACTTCTGTCGTCCTGCCAGCTGCTGGCAGGGATCCACAGAGCCCAGGTCCCGGCAGGGGCAGGCGGGGGTAGCCTGGGCATGTGGGGGAGTTGGGGTGGGGGGGCGGCGGAGGCAGGATGACTGACATCCCCTGGGTGGTCCCAGTAGGAGCTACCACAGCAGGGGAATGAGCCTGAGGCGCTCCCTGGACTTAACCTGGCCAGGCAGGGCCCCCCTTCTCAGGGGAGGAGACAGGGAGAAAGGTAGAAGATGCGGGGGGCACCCTTCGTCAAGCTGGAACACTGAGAGCCTCAGAGACAGGAGTTAGGAAGAACTGTGGGTCACAGCCTCTGACTGACTTTGGACGAGGCATTCCTCTCTGTGAGCCTCAGTTTCCTTATCTCTAAAATGGAGACAACACCTCCTACTGCACAGGGTGACTGTGCAGACTGAGTGAGGTTAGGAGCTGAGGAAGCTGCTGGCCCAGCACCAGGCAGGTGCCTGGTAGGTACACAGTGGTGGGAAGTCCCTCCTAGCCCAGAAGCTTGCCACCGGCTTCCAGCGTGGCTGTGCCCATGCCACAAAGGATCAGGCACCCTGCCCAGTTCAGTCCAGGGGGACTGACTCCACTGGTTTAACCTCAGTCGCAAGAGGAGGAAGCGTGCAAAATGCAAAAGCCACTTTGCATGGGGAAGACCCCCCCAAACCCCCCTTGCTCCACCACGGGAATACCGCAAGCTCCGCTCAGACATAGTCACAGCACAACGCCCTGAAAATACACAGATCGGTTGATCCACAATTGAAGAACATAGGACCCAGGACTGGGTGCCTGAGCCTGGCCATAGCCAGAGTCCCACACCCGGGAGAGGCCGTAGAGGCCAGCCCAGAGTGGGCAGGAAGTGGCCCGGGCTCACAGAGCAAGGGGAGCAGGGAGCCACAGGGGCAGCCTAGCCCAGCCTCCCCTCTCTGGGCCCAGAACTCTCCGCCGCCCGCTCAAACTCCTCTCCCCAACCCAAACCCAGAACTTCTTGGAGACCCCAAGGCAGGAAAGTGAGCCGGCTGCCCTTCCAACCTGGCACTGCTGAGCCTGGAGCCCGCTCCCTCTGCCCAGAGTGGCCAGCAGTCAGGTCTGGTCAGGGGAAGGTGTGCCGGCCCCCTGCTCAGTCATGGCCCCTTACAGGCAGGGCCTGGGCCTTTGTCTCCGTGTCACGTGCCTGGCACATAACAGGGACTCAATACATGCCTATTGAATCAATTCGTAACTCAGCATCTCTCCGACTGGACACAGACTCCTGAGGGCAGGGACCACCACATCTTTTTTGTCTCTGTACCCCCAAGGCTTGGCACACAGCAAGTGGGGGACCAAGAATGAACGGAGATAGTAACAGCAGACACTTGTGGAGGGCTCAGTGCACCCTAGGCAGGCACTGCTGCCCGTGCTTTTTCTAGATTAACTCACGTCCTCTCCCCACCAAATAGAAGGTCGGTGTTATCATTCTCCCCATTATACAGACAAGGGTGCTGAGAGTGAGGTACGTTGTCCCTGGTCACACCGTTAGCCAGAGGCAGGCCTGGGATTCAGCCCGGGCAGCCGGCTCCACGGTCCACACCCAGGTTCCGTTTCATCAGACCTCCTGCTCGGGCGCTCGGGAGCTAGAAGGCGAAGCCGCCTCTGCCCGGACAGAGCCCTCTGCTCTACGGGACCCCCAGGGAGGCGGAGAAGCTCCTTCCCCACCCCCAAGGCCTGGCACACTGGGCCTGACGGAGCGTTTGACTCCACCGTGGCATCGGTCGTCTGGGGATTAAACCGGAGTCTCTGGGAAGACAGCAAAGGACCTGCGAGCCTGGCAGGGAGGCTGCAAAGATCACCCAGCGCCAATTAGCGGCCCCGCCGTGCCAGGTCCAGATGGAGCCCTGCCTCGGCCTGACTCAGGGCTCACTCGGTCAATTATCACCTATCCCGGAGCCCAGGGGGCAGGTGGGGAGAAAATCTGTTTCCCCATAATCCTCCCTCCCTCTCCCGGCCAGCTGCCATCCCTGCCTGGGGTTGCCTGGCCAAGGGATCTGGGCGTCTGCAGAAGGCGGGCGCTGACTGGCTGCTTTGGTCCCAAGTCCCCAGGTGTGTGGGGCCAGGCTTCGCCTCTGTCTTGCTGAGTGACCCGGCAAGCCCTGTCCCCTCTTAGGCCTGACGACAGGGTCTCCAGTAATGACGTTCAAGCCGTGCGATAATTTCTACGTCCAGGAATACCTGAGCGCAAGGTTTTTGGAATCCCACAGACCTGGGGTCAAACCTCAGCTCTGTCATTTAGTAGCTATGTGACCTCGGCATCGCCATTTCACCTTCCCCCTTGCCAAGCCTCAGTTTCCTCGTGCGTAAAAGGGGGGGGGGGTGATAATGGTACCACTTCAGTGGGTGGTCAGGTGGATTTAATGAGTGCCAATCACTTGCACTGGCCTCAGCACCTGGAAAGCACATGATAAATGAGAATTATTACCACCCTTGCACTCTGGGTGAGTAATAATAGCTAACATGTATATGGTACAGAACTTGCTGTGTGTTCTGTGTGGATATTAGCCCACCAAACCCACAGCCCCTGCTGTTGAGCCCCCCACCGTCCACTCGGGGAGACAGACCTGCCCTCAGCTAGCAAACTGAGCTGACTGAGCACCAATTATGTGCCAGACCTGGCACTGGGGATGTGGAGACTGAAGACCCAGCCCCTCCCCCAACCAGGGTCCATCCACCGGGGAGCAGCACACAGATAAGTGGCGGAGGGGTGAGGTCCGTGGTAGGATGGAGCTGGTTGGTACCAGCCTGGCTTTCAAGAGCCAGCCATGCACATTTCTTCCCAACTCCACGTTCAGTTATCTCAGACTGGTAGCTTGAAATTTGTCCTAGTGGGAGCTTTGCCACCGAAATTGACAAAGGTGACCAATCAGGGCTTCCCGCCCCCCTTCCCCGCCCCAGAGGGCCATTGAGCAGGACATCACTGCCCAGAGAGTGTGTCTGATGTGCCACAGTAGGGGTCTGAGGTGTCTGCTGTAGAGAGTGGAGGCCGGCCTCCCAGAGGCGTCCATCTCAGAACCCCATCCCTGATGGGCAGAAGGACATTCAAGCAAAGGGGCCCTTGCACGTGCAGCCAGGGCATCTAGGGAACAGCAAACAGGCGAGAGAGGTGACCAGATGGGGCCAGAGAAGTGTACCAGAGGGTCAGGTTACCAGAGACCGAGGACGTTTCTGGGACACGGGACTTCCAGTTTGAAAAGCAGGATGAGTTGTCACCATAAGGGGACAGCCCCCTGGGATGACCCACGGGGACAGAAGATGGGAAGTGGAGTGGGATCTGAGCAGCCACGGAGCCAGATGAAATTGACATGGTGACGGTGGCACCGAGCCTGGCATTTGCTTGGCCAAGTATTTTCTCATGGCACCCTGTAAGGGGCATATTCGTTTATGCGACAAGTACATGTATTGAGCAGCTACTATGCTCCCACCACTTTGCCAGGAGTTAGGGAACCAACGAGAGAGCCAGACAAACCTAGTTCCTCTTCCCCTCTGCAGGCACTTCCCAGGCAGGGAAAAGACATCACACATGTTTATAAGCTGTTTTCTAATATAATTACAATTCGAGATGAGTGTCAACAAAGGAAACAGACTGAGACAGAGTGTAATGAGAGGATCACTCTGGCCAGGGTGGTCAGGGAGGGCCTCTCTGGGAAGTGACATTAAAGCTGGGGCCTGAGAGGCGCCTGGGTGGCTCAGTCGGTTAAGCATCCAACTACACCTCAGGTCATGAACTCATAGTTGGTGAGTTCAAGCCCCATGTCAGGCTCTGTGCTGACAGCTCAGAGCCTGGAGCCTGCTTTGGATTCTGTGTCTCCCTGTTCCTCCCCCACTTGCGCGCTCTCTCTCTCTCTCTCTCTCAAAAATAAATAAAGATTTTTTAAAAATTAAAAAAAAAAAGAAAGCTGGGGCCTGAAAGAAGAAGCAGGTCAACCATAGGAAGCAGAGACAGTGCTCCAGGCAGAGAGACAGCATGGCCAAAGGCCCTGAGGCAGGGGCACTCTTGCCAACCGAGGGGCTGGAGTGCAATTGAGTGAGAGAAGTGTCCAGAAATGCCAGGAAGACCACAGAGCCAGCCCGGCGGGCTTCTCGGACCAGGGCTGGGTGTGGGGTAGTTCTCAGTGCCACGGGGAGCCACCTGTGAGTTTAAAATAAGCAGAGTGTGGTGGGTCCGATTCATTCAGATCTCTCCCGTGAGTGTGGGGGATTAGAGGGGAGGCAGAAGTGGGTCAGGGAGAGCCACGCAGAGACTCTGACTGCATCCATACCTTGCACGTATCATCAGCCCCCTTTCCGGAGGAGGGGACTGAGTCTCAGAGAAGGCACCTGTCAGAGGCACGGCCTCCAGGTCCGTTTTCTTCCCAGTTCTGTGCATGAAACCCGGATGTTGGCAGGACTGAATGCCTTCCCAGCTGAGAAGCTAGGAGTAGCACGTCCCCTAGGGCACTGGGCACTGAGGGCGGGCCGCGGTTCCTGACCTCTCTGTGGGCAAAGAGGTGGCGGACCAGAGCTGAGGGCCTCCCCCGGCTCACACAGTATACCTGGTATCAGAATCTGCCTCTGCTGCTGAAGAGCCAGGTGTGTCTGCCCCTCTTTGGGCCTCAGTTTCCCCCAACGTCGGATAAGGGGGTTGCACTGGACGCTCTTGCAGCTTTATCACTACCTGTCACCTGCTAGGCACCCGGCATCGGACTGGGAATTCACAGTCCAGCCAGGCACTTACAGATTCATGACTAAGTAAGCAAAACAGGCACCTCTGGGACACCCGGGTGGCTCCGTCGGTTAAGCCTCCGACTCTTGGTTTCAGCTCAGGTCGTGATCTCACAGTTCATGAGCTCGAGCCCTGCATCACACACTCTGTGCTGACGATGCGGAGCCTGCTAGGGATTCTCTTTCTCCCTTTCTCTTTGCCGCTCACACACCCACACCACACACCCTCTCGCTCTCAAAATAAATAAATAAACATTAAAAAAAAAGAGAGAGAGAGAAAGAAGCCTTCCCTCCAGGAAAGGCTTCCTGGAAGAGGGGGTACCTAAGCCAGGTCTTAAAGGGGTGTAGGAGTTTGATGACAAGGGGAAGGCATTGCAGGGAATGAGAGCAGGGTGGACAGAGGCCGGAGGTGTGGAGGCAGGCCTGGGGCAGGCACCACATGTAGCGGACTGTGCAGAACAGCACAAAGCTCAGGGTGGTGGGCACTGAGAGGCAGGCAGGTGCCAGCCCTGGGGGCCTGGGGGCCCTGAGCAGTTTGGGGAGCTGTTGCGGATTTTTTTTTTTAATAGCAGTTTTATTGTGACGTGAGGCACATACCATAGAATTCAGCTAAATTGTACAATTCAGTGATTTTTGGTGTATTCATAGAATTGTGAACATAAAATTGTTCAATTTTAGAACACGTTCATCACCTCAGAAAGAAACCCTCTTGCCCATTAGCGGTCACTCTCCATTCTCTGCTCTCCCCTGTCCCTGGCAACCACTAAGCTACTTCTGTCTCTAGAGATCGCTGCTCTGGACACTTTTAGATAAAGGGAAGCATACAACATGTAGCCTTTTGTGACTGGCTTCTTTCACTAAGCACAGTGTTTTCAGGGTTCATCCACGTTGTAGCACGTATCAGTGTTTTATTCCTTTTTACGGCCAAATAATATTCCATTGTGTGCCACTGTGGATTTTTAAGTGGCACAAAAAGGTTTGTACTTTAGAAAGCTGGCTCTGGAGGGTGGGCAGGAGGAGGCCAGATGGCCATGAGAGGCTAAGGAGTAGGTAAGAAGAGCTTTCTGGATGCCCGCATGGGTGGAACAGTAGGAGGGAAGAGCCAGGACGGGGCACTGCCGAGTGGGGGGAAGACCTGATAATTGGCCGCAGGGGGTGAGGGGAGGGAGGAGGCATCCAGGGTTCCGGGGGACTGGGTGGAGAGTGACGTCACCTTGCAAGACGAAAGAGTGGGTTTTGTGAAGCACGGTGCCGAGAGATACAGAAACCATAGCCGCCCAGTGAGAAGGCGGAGGGGTGTCCAGCCGGACACCTAAAAGAGGGAAGGCTTCTGAAGGAGGCAGCCTGGGGAGTCTGAGATGGGGCCAGGATGTGGTGACTGGGAAGGACAGCCAGGAAGGTGGCCCAGATGGAGGGGCTGGCACGGCACAGAGGAGACTGTGGGCAGCCACTCACCAGCCAGGCCCCGGGAATTACCAGCAGATGGGAGAGATGTGCTAAGCTGGGCCGGCTCTTGCCCGAAAGGGAGCCAGGAGGGTCCTGATCTTGGGATCAAAACCTTTTGGCATCTATTAGGATGGTCCTAGACCCCCCCTTCACAGGAGCCCTGTACCCCCACTTTACAGCAGAGGAAACTGAGGCTCAGAGAGATCAATCACTTAACGAGAGCCAGAGCTGACTGGATAGTGCCAAGATGGCCCTCTTTATCCAGACAGCAGGGAAACTCTGGTGCCTGAGAGGAAAGTAAGAAGGAAGGAGGGCAGGAGGACTCAGGACCCCAAAGCCAGTGCAGTCAAGTGGAGAGAGCTCTGGGCACCCACCCAGGAGCTGCCAATCCCTGCCCAGCACTCACAGACCTTTGACAACAATGCAAGTTGCATAAGGGCAGTGTAGTGTGGTGGTTAGGGAAGCCTCTAGAGTCAGACCACCCAAGATTGAATCTCAACTGTGCCACGGTAAGCTCACATCCTAGCAAATTACTCCACCTCTGTGCCTTCGTGCCTCCATCTGAAAATGCAGGTGATAACACTCCCTCCGTCACAGGGCTGGGTAACGACTGGATGAGTTACTATGGGTTAAGTACTTAGCACAGTGCCAGTATTTAGTAAGTACTCAGTAAGGGCTGCCTGGGTGGCTCAGTCAGCTGAGCATCCAACTCTTGATTTCAGCTCAGGTCCTGATCTTGTGGTTTGTGGGATCGAACCCCCCACATCAGGCACTGTGCTGAGAGCACGGAGGCTGCTTAGGATTCTCTCTCCCTTTCTCTTTCCCTCTCTCTCTGCCCCCCCACCCCCACCCTGGCTTGCTCTCTCTCTCTCTCTCTCTCTCTCTCTCAAAATAAATAAACATTTTCAAAAACTACTCGGTAAATGTTGGCTGCTTCGTATTTACACTCTGAAGGCCTGGTATCCCCAGCTGTACAGCAGAAGCCCTAAAAACTCCCCAGAGCACTCACTGCCATCCTCCTTGGTGTCACTGTGGCCTGAATGGTTATGTCAAAGTCCTGACTTGGCCCTTGCCTGGCAGTTTCTTAAGGACTGGACTGGAGCTGGCTCTTCAGGATCCCCACAGGGCCTGGTCCAGGTGACATCAGCCAGTGTCGCTGTCTGTTAAGTCGGTTGCCACCTTCTGGAAGCCCCCTCCAAATGGCAGGTAAACTAGGACCCCAGGGGGAGGGTGCTGCTTCCTAGTGTCCCAGGGGGACTTGTGTGTGGCTTATTTACTGCACGCTTGTGTCATCCAGCAAAGCCCTGAGATTGTAACCACAACCTTTCCCCACCCCCATGCCAGACACTGGCCATCGCATGGAGTCCACTTTATGGGGTAGATGCTCTCTCAGCAATGAGAAAACTTTAGCTCAGAGAAGGTGAACTACTTGTCTGAGGTCACCCAGCAGATTGGTATTTGAACCAGATACCGTTCAATAATGCCAGGAATTATTCCGGGAATTTTTGCCTAAATTAACCAGTGTGATCCTCACAGCAATTATAGAACATAGATGCTGTTGTCCCCATTTTGCAGGAAGGAAATAGCTTAAGCGACTGGCCCGAGGTCATACTGCTGGGGATTGGCCAAGCAGCCTGCACACCAGCCACCGTTCTCCACTGCCTTCCTGCTCGCACGATCCCCAAAGCCCAAGCTCTTCCCGCTTAGGCAAGGCAACTTCAAGCGGTGTTAATGGAGCATCTGCTGAGTGCTGGGTTCTGTGCTGGGCACAGGGGAAGGAGCCGTGAATCAGACAGGGCTCCGATCCTGAGGGAGCCAAGAGCACGGCCAGGGGACCCCTTGATGAATAATTATGGCAGGGGAGTAAAGCTTTCCGATCTCAAGTAACAGAAGCCCCAAAGAGGGTGGGGTCTCCGAGGCTGGAGCCGGTTGAAGACTTGAGAGGAGGGCAGTTTGCTAAGATGGGAACTTGGAGGATAAGCTTGGAGACTGGGGCTGGAAAAATAATTGAGGGAAATTTATGTTAGCCATTTACATATGAGGAAAGTGATGCTCTGAGAGGCAGAGATGGCTTGCCAAAGGTCACACAGCACACAGGCATGGAATGTGAGCGTCCCTGGCCCGGGGACAGTGTAGCCGCATTTCACTCCAAGGAGGAACTTGCCTGTTGCAAAGCTCTTCCCCATCCGCCTTCTCAGTTACCCCTTCCATGATCCTCCCTCCCAAGATCACAGCAGAGGTGGGATTATGAACCCCAGTAAGCAGGAGAAGAAACAGGCCAGGAAAGGGACAGGGCCTGGACCCCAGGCCTCCCGATTCCCAGCCCAGGGCTAGGAGGAAGACGGTAGGGTGGATTTGCACACTGGTCCACATAGGACTGGTCATTTCTTGTAGAACCTGAGCCCTGAGCTGCAGGGCCTGAACCCAGATCCTGAGCAGTCCCCCCAGAGCAGGGAAGAAGGCGGAAGCCTCTGGAAGAGCCCTCTTAGATGAACATGCCCATCAAGTGCAAACACTTCCCTCCTCAGGCTGTCCCTGGTATTGCAGGCTCCGTTTAGCGAAATAAGTTGATCAAACACCTGCTGCACTAACAGCTAGTACTCATTGGGCACCCACACTGTGCAAGGCTTCGTGCCATGTACCTCACACACTATGCCAGATTCCCCAATGGCTTTCAGAAATAGGTCTTAGGATCATGATTTTACAAATAAGGAAACTGAGTCTCAGAATGCGTAAGCCACTTGTCTATGGCCACACAGCTAGTAAAAGGCCCATCTGGGACTCAAACCCAGTCCTGTCCACTTCCAAAGTCAGTGTTCTTTCCTGCTATACCCACGTCATCTTTCTACATGCCCCGCACTTTGCTATTGTAATGTAATCATCCTCAATCATCTGGAAGCCAGGAATCTAGTTACAAGAATCAGGGTTCAGCCAGACATTAGTGAGCAAGACTGGGCCATGGGCGCTTCCCCAGACCCCTTCAGGGTCTTCGGAATAAGTCAGGATTGACCCTGGAAGCTGTGGCTCAGCCAACCTGGAGTATTTGAAGAAGGATTGCTAGGGGCCCCAGCTGAACCCATAGACAGCTTCAGAGACAAGACGCCAGGTAGCCTGGAACCTTCTGGGCACAGAAGGGACTGCCAGGTTGGAGCCTGGAGGCCCCCAGGAGCTTTAGGAGATGGGACTTCCCAACAACTGCACTTCGCGGCCCCTCCGTGATGCCGTGTGGCGTCTACGAGAAACTGCAGGGTCTCTCCATGCCTTGTGACCTCTGAGCCCTCCTCCGGTTTCTCCAGCAATTCTCCTTGTCTTCTGTCCCAGGTTGCCCATCTGGAACCTTCAAGGCCAACCAAGGGGACGAGGCCTGCACCCACTGCCCCATCAACAGCCGGACCACTTCCGAAGGGGCGACCAACTGCGTCTGCCGCAACGGCTACTACAGAGCAGACCTGGACCCCCTGGACATGCCCTGCACAAGTACGTTCGGGGCCTCTCGGGAGCAATGCCTGACCGAGTCCCGAGGCCACGTGCAGAAAGCTCAGAGCAAGGGCTGGACAGCCGTCGGGCTGCAGCCAGCCTTTCCCGAGAGGGGAGCAGCCAATCACCTGATGGGAGGGGAAATGAAAAGCTGTTTGGAAAAGGACCATCCTGGGGTGGTTGGATTGCCAACAAGCAGCTACCAGGGAGCTGGCATCTGGCTCCTTACCTCCTCCTGCCAGTCACATGGAGGATAAAGTCAAGGTCTCGATTCACAAAGGGACAGTAAATGGGAGGCTTGGCAGAAGGAGAGCCAACCTGGTGTCTGTGACAGAAGAGGCTGCCCGGTGTTCTAACCTGGTGGCGGCTGCCTGAATCACAGGCCAGCGTTCTCAAAGAAAGGGATGACTACGAGGGCAATCTCCCCACCCCTGGATCAGACAGGAATGGCATTCAGCTGCAGGCGACAAGAGACAGAGCTGACCCCAGTGACGTAAACCATAAGGATTTATTCTCTCACTTCACAGAACCCCAAAGATAGGTACCCCTGGGATAATTGTGGCAAATCCGCGAAGTTCTCTGGGACCCGGCTCACTCTTCCTGCTCTGCCAATCTCGGCATGTGGCTCCTCTCCTTCGGGTCACTTCCTAGTCCAGCATTGCTGCTGAAGCTCCAGCCATCACACACATTCTAGACGGAGGAAGGAGGAAAGGGACATAGGCACATTTTATAGCTGTGCCCTTTTAAGAAAAGGTCCTAACCAAAAAACCTCTGCCGTATCTCAGTGGTCAGCACTTAATCACAGGAGGCTGGGAAATATAGTCTTCTGGCTGGACATATTGCCCCCCCCCCAATAAAATCGGGATGCTATTAGAAGGAAGAAGGGGAAATAGATATCAGGTGGGTGTAATCCCCAACACAAAAAGACTGGTCCTGGTCCCGGTAACAATCACCAAGGAGGTTGGAGTCCAGGGAGAAAGGGTTAAGCAGATGTGCAGCAAGATGAGAGTTATATTCTAGAAGCATCTCTCTGATGGGTGGAGGGGAGAAAGGATGCGAGGGAAGCCTTTGGGGGCCTGGGCTGGAGCCAGGGCAGTGGGCAGAGAGCCGTCTCTTGGGGAACGTACCTCCACAGCCCCCCACTGACCGAAACCTCTCCCCACCCTCAGCCATCCCCTCCGCACCCCAGGCGGTGATCTCCAGTGTCAACGAGACCTCCCTCATGCTAGAGTGGACCCCGCCCCGCGATTCAGGAGGCCGTGAGGATCTCGTCTACAACATCATCTGCAAGAGCTGTGGTTCAGGCCGGGGCGCCTGCACCCGCTGTGGGGACAACGTGCAGTATGCACCCCGCCAGCTGGGCCTGACCGAGCCGCGCATTTACATCAGTGACCTGCTGGCTCACACCCAGTACACCTTCGAGATCCAGGCCGTGAACGGTGTCACCGACCAGAGCCCCTTCTCGCCTCAGTTCGCCTCCGTGAACATCACCACCAACCAGGCAGGTAAGCACTTCAAATGCACGCTCCGGGGGCAGGGCGGCGCCCTGCTGTGCAAACCAGTATCCCGCCAGCCCTCATCAAAGACCCTCTCGCCCCTGTGGAGTGGCTTCTGCTTTTCCAAGGCTGTACTCACCTGGGAGGGTAAGCGTTTACCTGTCCGTTGTCATGGTGTTCGTAATAACCGCTGTCGTTTGGTGAATGTGTGTCGTTGAAGGTAAGCGTGAAGCTGCTATAACAAAAAGGGTTCAGTGGCTTAAAGTTAACACAGAAATTCAGGCTTCTCCCCTGTGAGAGTCCACAGGTGAGCAATCCAGGTTAGTGGGTAGATCGGATCCACTTGGAGACGCGGGGGCCCGGGTTCTTCCGTGTGCGTCAGCGCCCCCCACGCCCCCTGCCTGTGTGCACGACCGATGCTGAGGTGCAGGCCTGTCTGTGCTCCGGCCTGCGGGGAGGGTGGGAGAGAGAGGACGCAGGGCCAGAGTAATGTTCCAAGCCGGGTAAGCAGGAGTGGCACCTGTCACTTCTGTGCACCTTCCCCCGGAAAGAGCTTGGTCATGTGGCCTCACCGAACCACAGAGGAGGCCAGGGGATGCGACCCCTCGAAGCCTAACTTAGACCTCTCACAGTGGGCGGTGGGGACACAGCCAGGAGACATCTAGCAGTTTCCACAGGTGTCTTCTGTGAGCCTCCCGCCCACTCCAGTTCAACTCAGGCAAACTTTCCTCCCTCAGCTCACCTTTCATAATCCTTTCTGGGACCCCACGTCACTCCGTCTTCTGCCCTACTTCCCTCATAGCAAAAAAAAGTTGCCAAACAAGGCAGTCTCACCACTGCTGCCATTCCCTCCTCAGTCCACTCCACACAGGCTTCTGGCCCCTTCTCTCCACCAAGACCACTGTCCTCTGGGTCGCCAGTGACCCCCATGTGCCCAGGTCCAGGAGACACTTCCCAGCCTCATCCCCCAACCAAGGGCCACATGAGATTTTCAAGGACCTCATGGGACCTATAGGCTGAAAACTGAGTGTGCCCCTCAGTTATTCAGTCAACAACCCTTGCCCAGCTTCCGCTGTGAGCATGGTCTGGGGGGCCCTGTCCAAGGAAGAGCCAAGGGAGGCCAGGCTCCAGGAGAAAAGGTGAGTGGGCTAAACATTCCCTAGAGTTTCTCGTTCAGTAGGTCTGGGTATGGCTCGAGAAGCTGCATTTCTAACAATCTCTCAGGTTATCCTTCTGATGTCAAGTGAGACCCACACAGTAAGTGCACAAGGGATCCAGAGATATAGGTCTAGGGACGCTTCCTGTAAGAGGCAGGATTTGACCTGTAGTTTAAAGGAACAAAAAAAATTTTAAGGGAGTGATAGAAAGAAATGTCTTATGGGGCACCTGGGTGGCTCCATCAGTTAAGCGTCCAGCTTTGGCTCAGGTCATGATCTCATGGTTTGTGGGTTCGAGCCCCACATCAAGCTCTGTGCTGACAGCTCGGAGCCTGGAGCCTGCTTCATATTCTCTGTCTCCCTCTCTCTCTCTGCCCCTCCCCTGCTTATGCTCTGTCTCTCTCTCAAAAATAAATAAAAACATTAAAAAAAAAAAAAAAGAATGAGGAAAGGCATGAACAAAGACATGGAAGGAAAGGGGCCAACCAGCTCCACCTGGCTGAGGGGTACTTTCTATACATGACCTCACTGCATACCCCCAGCTTCCTTGAGTAGGAGACATCCATGCCCCCATTTGACAGATGATGGTCAGAGAAGTTGAGTCACAAAGCAGGAAGGGTAAGAGACAGGAATTAACTAGGACAAACAGATGGTGCTTGGGCACAATCCAGGGTATGTCCAAGGACATTGGGTTTGATGGTGTGTGAGAGCGAGTGCATGTGTAAGAATGTGTGGGTGCGTCACTGTATGTGTTTGGGCGACCATGTGTTTATGATTGTGATTACATGTTCTGTGGCCATGTGGCTTCTTATTTATACATGCGTTCATGAGCATGGGTGTGTCTGAATGTGAGGGGCTTGGAGGGGGGTGTGTTTGAGCACGAATTTATACGTATGAATGTGGCCGTGCCTCTCTGTGTGTTTGTGTATGAGAAGGAGTGTGGTTTTGTTTGTGAATGGTTGCGGTCTCGCTGTGGCCAACAGGGCATATTTGTGAGCATGTGCCTGTAGTTCTTGTGGGGTCATGGGTGCGTTTAAGCCCCGCTCAGATTGGGGATCCGGATGGAGCTGACTCAAGGCAGGCAATCTGAGAGAACCAACAGCTGTTGGTAAAGACACCTCACAGATTATGAAGCCTCAGCTGTGAGGCTGTCTAACTGGACAAAGCTCTGTGGTAGGGAAGCCCAGGCTCCTGGTAGAGGGGGGAATGGAGGTAGAGGAGAGAGAGTTCTTTCCCTGGCTGTAGCAGCCTCCCTTGGACCTATTTGGGAGCCCTGAGGGAGGCCTACTCAAGAAGCCTCAGCTTATTAGCTGCAAGGAGTAGAGTCTGGCTGCTTGAGCTGGACCCTAGTTCCCAGAGATTAGAGATGGAACAGAGTGGGAGTGAGAGGCTTCCAGAGGAGAAGGTGCAAGGGGGAGCCCTCAGGATTGAAAGACAGATGCAGTGAGAAACAAGCACCGGATTCAAACCTGAGTTTGAATCCCAGCTTTGCCATTGACTTGCTGCATGACCTCAGTGTATCAGTCAGCTATTGCTGTAACAATGCTGCATAACAAAACCACCCCAAAACTTAGTAGTTTACAACAATGAACATTTATTTTCTCACTCACTAGTCTGTGGGGCAGCTAGGGTTTAGCTACTCTGCAGCAGGGCTCTCTATTCTGGGCAGGACTCCAGAATGTGGGTTGGATTCAGTCTGTTCCATATGTCTCCCATTCCCCTTGGACCAGCAGCCACCCAGGCTCGTTTCTCTTATGGTGAATGCTGGGAGCACAAGTGGCCGGGCCAAGCCATGCCACACAAACACATACCTCTGCTTGGGACACAGTCACCAACAGCAAATGAGCCCTGCAGAGTTACTTGGCAAAGGGTGTGGGTGCACAATCCTGTTCCAAGAGGCAGTGCTGAGATAACTGATCCAACCCATCACACTCGTGAAAACCACTGCTTACCTCAGGGCCTCCATTTTTCCACCAAATTGTGCATCAGAACTATACGAGAGCTTTTCCGGAACACAAGTTCTTGGCCCTACCTCAGACCTGCTAAATCAGAATTCCTGGAGTGGGCTCCAGGAATCTGCATTTGTAACAAGTGGCTCAAGTATTCCTTACCGTGAGACAAACTCGGGAAACCTGGGTCTAAGCGGGTCTAAGCCCCTGTATGCCCTCAAAGCCCTGGGGCTTTCTAGATCACAAACACCCTATCTCCCTCCTCTTTGTTTCAAGCCCCTTGACAAGCTGACTCTCTCACAGATGGTCAGAGCCCAGCTGGGGCCTGTGCAGCCACACCACGCCCTCAGCACATTATCCCCATTTGCCAGATAAGGAAACAGAGACCCGGAGAGATAGAGCCATTTATGCGAAGTCCCACGAGTAAGAGGCCTCAACTAGGATATAAACTCAGAACTATGTGACTGCAAATCTATACTAGAGAAGACAGAGTTCCTGCCCTTGGGGATTGATGCCCTGGTTGGAAAGACTGGATACAGCATCTACATTAAAGATGGAATGAATAAGGGCCCAAGGATGTATATGGGGAGGTGAGAGAGATCACAGGCAGGAAAGATCATTTCCTCCTGGAGAACGGGAGGAGGGCAAGTCATGGAAGGCTTCCTGGAAGAAGAGGCATTTGAGCTTGGCTTTGGAGAATGGAGAAGCTTGTAAGAAAAAGAGATGGAATCCTGCAGGGAGGAAGGTGTCCCAGGGGAGGGAAGTGCGGGAGGCAAGCCGGAGGGAGAGTTCTTTTTGTTCCTCTGCACATGTTCCCTCTGCCTGGATTGCTTTTCTCCTCACTCTTCTTTCAGACTTTAGCTCATCTTTATTGGCCTTCCTGACTTGGTCACACCCCCAGCACCATGGCCCTCAAGCTTCCCTGGTTGAGATTTTAGCCTTATGCCTTTGATCGTGGCGTTCCTGTCTGTCTCCCCCGCCATCAGCACGTGATGGTACACAATGGGTCTGCTTTTCCTCACCACGGTTTTCCCGGCACCTGGCCAGGGGCACACCACAGTGAATGCTCAGTGAACATTTGCAGAAGGGCTCAGGGAAGCATGGAGTGAGGTGGGGTGTAGAGAATTATGATAGGCTGGAAAGCAAGGCTGGGGACTTGATTTCCAGACAAATGCATTCAGTGGTCGGTTTTAATCAGACCCTAAAATTCAACATATAAATATCTAACTCATTGCCTTAAAAGGAAAAAGTATTCTTTTTGGGCAAGTGACTGGGCCTTGCTCACACTCCCTTGGCATTCACTGGGGCCAGAGCTGCCTTCTGACTTCATAAAGCCGTCATGCCACCTTCGAACCACACTCCGCCATCCTGGAACGCCTTTCCGCCCTGTTTTCATGCGTGCTCTCAGGGCCCCCTGGAGAAAGGAGGCCAGGCTGGGCCGCACATCCCCACTTGAAGGAGGAAGAAACAGGCACGAGGAGAGGCCAAGCATGTGCCCAGGGCCACTCAGCTGGGAAGGGGCAGACGCAGGATGCAGTCTGCTGTCCAGAGTCTGTGGCCCTCGACACAAACAAGCAAGACTACCCAGGGGATGGGAGGGAGGAGCACGGGCATCGGGGCGGGCATCCGAAGAGAGCCTCTCTGTGGAGGTGGTATTTAAGCGGAGATCCAAATCACAAGGCGGTGACGGCCTTGCAGACCCGGGGCGCGTGTGGCACTTCTGTAACGTGGGGCTCGTCCTCAGGGACAGCGTCCAGTACTCTTGGCCGCCCTCCGGGGCTGTGATGGATACCACCTCACCCGGAGCAAGCTCCGGGCAGCCGTGCCCCTGCCCAGTTTGAGACGGGCCGGGAAGGGTCTGGGTTTGGGAGTCTGGCACACAAACCTGGCTTAGGATCAAGCCTGGATGCTCGCTGGCACAAAGCCTTAGCCGAGTCACTTAGCCCACATCTGAACGCATCTCCTCGTGAGTGTCACTGCCCCTCCTTGCGGGACGGCTGGGATATTCTGAGGTCATGTCTCAAGGTGCCTCCCAGGCTGCCTCCCAGGCTGCCTGCCTGCAGCAGGCAGAAAGCAGAGCTCGTCTTTTATTCACCCGGGTCATAATAATGGCTCGCATCTAACGAGTGTTTACTGTGTGCCAGACACGGGCCCAAGTCCTTGGCGGTGAATCTTCACATCGACTCCATGAGGTGGGTCCTCTTCTTATCCTGTCTCATGGGTGAGGACAGTAAGGCATCGGGAATATAGGGACTTGCCTGCAGTCACCAGGCAGGCAGCAGCACAGTGAGTAACGTCACCGCATATTTGGGGCCCCGTGCTGGCCGGACTGAAGCTTCTGCAGAAGTGGGGCAGGCTGTGCGCATGGGCCCATTCACACCACAGCCTGGCTGGCAAATGCAGTCTTTGGCATCTCCTGTACTCAACAGTAGATTGGCCAGTTAGGAAGCTCCCCTGTTGTCACATCCTAGCGGGTCGTGTGGGCAAAAATGCGTCCTCGGTGCTGAGCTTGGCCCTCGTCCCACACCGCCCTTTCCGAGTTGTGTGACCAGGCTGCATGGGAGACGTCTCTTCTCCGAGCCTCAGTGTCCTCACCTTCAAAATGGGTATTGATCTATCACTGCAGCTTTGCCAGATGGTGTCCGGATTAACAATCATGTAGACAGAGCGCCTAGCACACGGTAAGTACGTGGATAAGACATGTCAGCTAGGCCTCAAACAAAATCGGAAGGTGTCTCAGTTTCCTACTGGTGCTATGACAAAATACCACAAACTCAGCAGCTTAGAATGAGACGCAGCTCCTGTCTCACAGCTCTGTAGGCGGAAGACTAGTCTGGATCCCTTCAGGCCCAAATCAAGCTGTCGGCAGGGCCACATTCCTTTCTGACGGCTCTAAGGGATGATCTGTTTCCTTGCTCGGTCAGGTGCCAGCAGAACTCAGTGCCCCGGGACGGTAGGAGCGAGGTCTCCCTTTCCTCGCCAGCTGGCAGCTGCCCTTAGCCCGCAAGACCCTCTCTCCAGCCCCTGCACGTGGCCCCCCCAACTCAGAAGCTTCAACAGGGCGTCAAGTGTCTTCATGCCCCAGCTCTCCGGTTCTCTGACTCTCCGCTGGGAAACGTTCTCCTCCTTTAAGGGCTCAATAGATTAGATTGGGTCTACCTGGATAATCCAGGATAATCTCCCCATCTCAAGGGCCATAACCTTAATCGCATCGGCAAAGTCCCTGTTGCCACGTAAGGTAACATATTCACAGATTCTGGGATTAGGATGTGGGTATCTTCGGGGGTCTGCCTGTCATCGAAGGTAACATAAGCCAAATTAAAGCACATCAGCATCGGCAGGGGCCCTGCAGGGCAAACCTTTTTTTTTTTTTAGAGAGAGGAAGACTGAAGCCCAGAGAGGTTCCTAAGTAGCTGTCCAGGATGACACAGCAGGTCCGTGGCAGAGCCAGTCTCCAGACCCTGGCCCGGTGTCACGGCCCCTGCCCGTGACACCACTCCACATGGCTTTCTCATGGAAAGACTTTCAACTTTCCAAAGCCCCTTCTGCCAGCGTGTTCTCCTCTGATCCTCCCGCCCTCCTGGGAGGCGGGCATACAGTGGCTTCGTCTCTAGAACTGGCACGAACGTGTACTCACCTACTTCTCTTCCTGGGGGCCAAGAGGATCAGAAGGAGATATGGGCCAAGAGAGCCCCCAGTGAGGCCCAGGCCTGGAGAAATGAAGAGAGAGGGAGAGGGCACTTCCCTCCCCAGGCCGAGCCCTCTGCACGCATCGGCCTCTTTGATCCCCCCAAGCTTTCTGCAGGGAAGGCACTGCTGGTCTAGAGTAGCAGTTAAGATTGAGTTTGGCTGCATATAACAGGAAGAAAAGTAAGAGATGCTGTTTGACAATCAACCACAACACCAACGGCATAAAAACAAGCGTTCACCTAGCTCACAGGTCTCCAGATTGGCCAGGTGGGTTGCGGGGGGGGGGGGGGGTGGGGGGGGCGGTGGGCAGGCATATTCATACGTTTGCACTCCCTCTACTCCGGGGTATTCGGCAGCTCTTGGGATATTTTCAGGGCCTTATGGCATGTTTGAGGTTGACTGCTGTCAGACTATCAGGATGGTCCTGGCTGGGACAACAAGGGCAATAACTCTGTTCTCTGTGTCTCTTCTTCATCAGGTCGGCCTGGGCATGTTCTTATGGCAATCACAGGGAACCAAGACAGCCGGCCGACATATGCAAGGGCTTTTCAAGCTCTGCCTATATCATGTTTGTTTATATCCCATTGGCCAAAGCAAGTCACATGGCTAAGCCTAGAGTTGGGGGGCAGGATTACACAAGTTATAGGGCAAAGAGTATAGATACAATGAGGTGGTTAATAATACAACCAATCTACCATCGTGGTTTAGACAAAACGGAGGTTTATTTTTCTTATATGTAAAGGATGTCAGAAGACAGGAGTTTGGGCAACTCCATGGAATCATGATGGATCCAGGCCCCCCAGCGCACAGCCTCTTGTCCTTTATAGGCCAAAATGGTTACAAGAGCTCCCGCTATCACATCCATGTTCCAGGCAGCAGGATGGAAGAAAGAGAGTGAGAAGGCTCTTCCCTTTGAAAAAAACTTCCTAGAGGTCCCACATATTACATTAGCTTTATGTCTCATTGGCACACATATTGTCACATGGCCACTTATAGCTACTAGAGAGTTTAGGAATATGTGGTCTGTTATTTGGGCACAATGTGCCTAGCTAAGAACCAAGTTTTGTTAATTTGACAAAGAAAGAATGGGTATTTGGTAGGCAGTAAGTCATATCTGCCACATCCCATTTTACGAGTGAGGAAACTGGACTCAGAGTGAAAAGTAACTTGCCTGAGGTCACACAGTCACCTGGGCATTAGAGAGCTAGGATCTGAACCCTGAATGCTGCCTCTTCTCCCTTCGACCACCGTCACCACCATTCAAGAGCCTTTCTGAGCTCTCAGCTACTCACAGGGCTGCTTAAGAGTCTGAACAGCCCAGGGGCACCTGGCTTGCTCAGTTGGAGGATCAGGCGGCTCTCGATCTCAGGGTGGTGAGATCGAGCCCCATGTTAGGTGTAGAGATTACTTAAATTAAATAAATAAAAATTTAAAAAAAAAAAGGGTCTGAGCAGCCCAGACAGCGACATATGGCCGATGTCCCGCGGCCCCTTACTCTGGACCAAGTCTTATGCTAAGCACTTTACATGCTGGTTTTCATTTAACCTCCCAACATCCATGCCATTGCCCCCATTCTGTAGAGGAGAAACTGAGGCACTGAGGGGTGAGATATGCTGCCTTGGCTACCGGATTTGAAGCTTGGGCTGTCACCATCTTGCTAGTCCGGGTGCTGGGGTAGGACTGGGTCCCACTCAGCAGCCAGAGGTAAGATCAAGGCTGTTCAGCAGCCCCCTAGGAGGTGGGCCGTTGGATGTTTCCACCATACCAAGCCCAAGGCGTGGCCTTATCCTGCTCGGATCGTGCTTATGGCTCCCGCCAAGTACTCAGGGAGAAAAAAACCAACCTGGGCTGTAGAGTCAGGCAGGCCTGGGTCCTGATCCCACCTGATCCCACCTGGGTCCTGATCCCACCAGCTGAGGTACCATGGGCAGGAGACTTGACCTGATTCTCGCTTTCCTCATCTGTGAAGTGGATGTGATGAACCCCACTCCATCTGATTGGGTAGCACCCAGCAGGTGCTGTTAAATCTATGCCGAATCAAGGGAAGAATGAATGTGCAGATGAACAGCCACCCTAGACAGGAGCCTTTCTCAGGTTCAAGGAAAGAGATATTATCTCCTGGACCTGATTTTTGTTGTTATGGGGGTTTTTTTCCCCCAAAATATATTTCACAAACTGCTACTTCCAAAACACATTAATAGCTGTTATGTGAAAAAGAGGCTCTAAAGCCAAATGAGACCTCAACCACCCAGTTAACCGGGTCTCTCCCCTGCAGGACATCTCAGAGCCTTGAACAAAGGAGTGTGCAGTATGAGTGTAGCAGGGGTCTAGACCTCTGTGTTTCTCTGACTTTCTTGGCCACAGAGCTCCTTTGCTTCGTAGAAAAGTGCCACCTTGGCACCAGTTCCCAACTATTCCTTCTTTTCTGTCCACCGCCCTGTTTGGTCCCATCAGAGAGAAACGAGGCCCATTTTCTGGACGTGTTTTATTTGTGGAAATTCTGTTGTGACAGTTATGATCAGGCCACCCAGAATTGCAGTTGGATTGTCAGGAGTTTACTGTATTGCTACAGTCAAAACAGCTCTCCCATTATCCACCGGAAATACTCTAGGAGTCTTGTCACGGGGAAGGTGTTCCTGCTAGAGACCCTGGAGAATGCAAGCACAGTAATAATTGACTGTTGTGGCATTGTTGGCTGACTGGTTGGCAGGAGGCTCCGTGTGACATCGCAAGGGGGCAGGGGCTCTGAGGGAGAGCCAACTGTGACGCCCATCACAGAAGCTGTGCTGCCTTCCCCCGGCCGCTGCCGGAAGACATTACTCCAGGTCCCAACCCCCAAGGTCAGTGACTCAGACAGCCTCCTGAGGGTGCCAGGAAAGGTGAGAGGCTGCCCTTCTTTTTCTCCTTCCTTCCTTCCTCCAGTATATTGATAAATGCTTCTTCTGAGCCACACACTGTTCCAGGCACGAGGGATAAAGGGTTGAATAAGAGAGATGAGATCCCTGCCCTCAGATAGTGTTAGTGCTACAAAGTAAAGAAAGCTGGGGGGGAAGGCAAGTGACAGGGGGCAGGGTGGGTGGACAGGGAGTGCTCTCTGAGGAGGGGCGGTTTAGCTGAGATGTGAGTGAGGAGGCCATGGAGATCTGGGGGACGAGGTGTCCAGGCAGAAACACTGTGGGGCCAACGCCCTGAGAGAAAAATGATGACCTTGGTGTGATTGGAAACAGAAAGGCGGCCAGTCTGGATGGCACTTGGGAGTAAAGGAGCAAGTTGCAGGTAGCTGGCAGGTGCCGGGCAGGTGGGCCCTGAGGCCACGTGGGGCATCCGTGCGTCATTCAGGGGGTGGTGGGAAGTCAGGTGCAGTGAAGACGTCACAGATGCAGCGGGATCTGCTACTGGGGCTTGGGGTGGGGTCTCACACTGCCAGTGCTCAGCGCCTTCTCCCCACTGCTCTAAGCTCCCGGCGTCTCCTTACTGGTGAAAGGGGAAAGGCCAAACACACTCGGGGGTCTCCTTCCTGCCTCAGAGCTCAGGGCTGCGGAGGTCAAGCTGGGCAAGGTCCAACCCACTCCCTCTTGAAGTAGCCAGGGTCACAGGCCTCCTGTCTTCCTGCCCGTCAAAGGCTCCTGGTCCCAGAAGGCTCTGAGAGGCCACCTGACTCAACCCCCCTCGTGCCCTGAGAGGGAGACGGGGCACATGCGGAAAGCACTTCCTCAAGTCTCAACTGATGAAGGGACTGGACACTCCCCCAGGCATCGCTGGGGACAGCAGGGCCCCTGACCACCTGCTCCAGCCAAGCAGGCCCTGCCTGGCCAGGCTCCCCTCTTCCCCTCTCGGCCACAAGCCTCTTTTGTGCTTACTCCCTGGGGCTCCATCTCCTTGCAGGGGTCACAGGGCACCACTGACCCCAGCCCCCTGCCGGTGTGCCCTGCTGGTAATTGAAAATACCAGAATTCCCTGAAGACCAACTTACAGGGAAATCTGATACCCCAGGGTGGGCGGTGGACAGCAGGAGGGATGGGAGAACATCCAGCTGTTCCCTCTTCTCCACCATTAATCCCCCTGGATTCCAGGAGAAAGGCCAGACCCGCTTGGCCCCCACTGGCCCGCCTTGATCATCTTCCCAGCAAATGCCGCCTCCTTGCCACGCCCAGGGTTACGGTACTTATGGGATCAGAGTCCGGGTTAGCTGCCTGTAACCCAAGCCTGCCGGCTAAGCCCCCCAAGCCCAGACCCCCATGGCTGTGTGGGACCCGCCCCCATAACAGCTGAGCTCCCGGAGCCGAGGAGGGCCGGGCGGTGGTGGGTAAGGTGAGTCAGCGGGAGCCGAGTGGAGTTAGCTTTGCAGCAACAGAATGGGAGCCGGCCCAGGATGTCCTCAGAGGCCCTCTGAAGTCCCCTGGTTTCCAGACCCCCCTGCTCAGCCTGCATCAGCTGCAGCCAATAGAAGGGAAGGGTGTGTTGGACTTGGGTGGGCCTGGGTTCAAATCCCAGCGTCACCGCCTGATAACCCTGTGACTTTGGGCAAGCAAGTTACTTCCTACCGCAATGCCTCCATTTCCTCTTCTATAAAATGGGTATAATAAGAATACCAGCCTCATGGGGTTAGTATGAGTGTTAAAGGAGTTCACTATGTAACGCATTTGGAAAAGCACCTGGCATAGAGTGAACAGGTGAGAGTCAGGTGTGGGCCTTCCTTACGTTTTTCCACTGGGCGTCATGGGGCATACAGGCATTGTCGAGATAACAAGCTCATATGTCATTTGAGGAGCAGGTTGCCACTCCTTCTGCAGCCCTTCTGTGGCTCCCCAGTGCCTTCAGGACAAGGCAGGCTCCTGGGCAGCCTACAACTTCTTGTCCCCCTGCTTTAAGACCCTCCAGAGCTGCAGGCTCCAGAGGGAGTTAGCCTGGGCTGATGAGAAGGGCAGTCCCTGCAGATGCCAGGCCGTGAGAAGTAATTTGGTGGATGGAAGATGTACTCAACCGGGATTCAGATGGTCTGAGATCTTATGCCAGCCCCTACCTGCTGTGTGATCTTGGATAAGTCACTTTCCTTCTCTGGTCCTACATCTACTACTCCTCAGAGTGTGGTCCACAAACCAGCAGCATCAACTTCCCGAGGATCTTGTTAGAACCGCGAATCCTCAGGCCCCACCATGTATCTTGGTTGGGGGTGGGGGGGGGAGGTGCCCAGCAATGTGGGTTTTAACAAAGTCTGGTTATCTCCTTATTCCCTCTCAAGTTTGAAAAGTGCAATCATCTTTAGGGATGGGAGTTGAAATCACAGGGAAAGAGGGGAAGGGAACAGCCTTGCCCCTTCTCAGGCCTGCATCACCTTGGCCTTGTCCTGACATGGGGGCTGGGACCCAGGAGCTCTAGCCTGGAGCAGACACTCGTTGTGTGAAACAAATATGCTTTCTCCCCTTAGGCTGCGAGTGCCTGGAAGGCAGGGACCCTGAGGGTTCCTCTCTTGGGCCCCAGAACCCGGCATCATGCTGGCATCATAGCAATTCTGTGAATTGACATCTTTTTTCCAGCTTTATTGAGATATTATTGACATGTAACATGTGAAAGTTTAAGGTATATGATGTGATGTCTTGATACATGTATATATTGCAAAACGATTACCACAGTAAGGTTAGTTAGCACCTCCATCCGACCGCTCACGTAACTGCCATCTTCGGGTGTGTGGTTATAACATTTAAGATCTGCTCTCTTTACGACTTAACTGTTACGCACTACAGGATTGTTTATTATAATCACCAAGCTATCCGTGAGACTTCTTAGAGCTAGCAGTTTATACCCTTTGACCAGCATGTCCTGGCCCACAGCCCCTAGTACCGTCCTACCCAGTTGAGATGTTCGCTTGTTTGTTTCTATTTGTTTGTTTGTTAAGGAAGTTTTACGCCCGGTGTGGGGCTCAAACTCACAACCCCAAGATCAAGAGTCGCATGCTCCACTGACTGAGCCAGCCAAGTGCCCCTGGGAATGTTTTTAATGATATCTCCCTCCTGCTGGTGCCAGGCACCATGGTCAACTCTGTACTTTTCTCCTTTTATGCTCATAGCATCATTGCCAGGTAAGGGTCCCCATGTGACAGGTATGGAAACTGAGGCTCAGAGAGGTTGAGAGAGCTTGCTGAAGGCCACAGCACGGGGGAGGGGAGGGATGAGGATTTGCCGGCAGTCTGATTTCACCCTCCGGCTCCCAACCACTAAGCCGGACCGCCTTCCTGGGGCTGGATTGGAACCTTCCCACCAGGGAAGATTCTACGGGTCTCCGCGGAAAGCGCCAGGTGACTGAGTTCACGTAGTTGTGGCTTAATGGCAATACTGCTCACCCAGGCTTGTGGGTGCTGTGTGTGTCCGATGCTGCACAGATACGACGGACGTGCAATGACGGCACACTCTGTCAGTGGAAGCGGGCTGCAGCAGGCGGGAGAGGAGGGTGGACAGCCTGGCCTCACAGGGGGGCCAGGGCCTCCGGCAGTCCAGAAGAACAGGGTGCTCAGCTCCACACAGAGGCAGCTCCGAAGGGAGAGACGGGGCTGGGCTGGACACGGGGTCAGAGAATGAGGGCACAGTTGCAGGGACTGCTCTGAGGGCCAGCAGGGAGCATAGCTGGGGGCAGGATAGCTCAGCTCCAGGCCCAACTGAGCTCGTCACTAGCTGTGTGACCTTGGGGAAGTCACCATGCTTCTCTAGCCTCAGTCTCCTCTTCTGCAGATTGTGGATCTTAACCCCCATCCCACATTGTTGTCGAGAGAACCGAATCAGGTGACACGGGGCAGATGCTCAGTGCACAGTGGCAACACCCCAGTGACCCTGGTGAATGCTCACAGCCATGCTGAGCTTTGGACAGGATCTCAAACACCCGCTCCCCACGACAGCCCTCAGGGGGCACGTTGCCCTCAGGCCCATTTTACAGATAAGGAAACTGGGACACTGAGAGCTCTGACTGCCCCTCCTTTGTGCTCTGACAATTAACCTCATCAATTTCTGGTAAGCATTTGGCTGGAGCCGGGCTGACGGCTCAGTAGCAGGTGCTGTACTAGTGAAGAGCCTGAGGTGCCGGGTTCAAGTCTAGCCTCCACGGCCTTGCTGCATGACCCTTGAGCAGACTATGCAAGAACTCTGAGCCTCAGTTTCCCCCTCTGTAAACTGGGGATACTAATAGCCCCTAGCTAATGGGGCAGTTGTGAGAATTCTCTGCTTCACCTATGTTAATAGGCATAAAGATCCTGGAACAGCGCCGGGAACAGAGTAAGGGCTCAATAAGTGTTAGGTTAGTGGCGTTATCATTGCTATTATTATACACATCTGCACAGCCCTGCAAGTCCTTCAAGCGACTTCGTGGAGCAGGAGAAACATCACTTCCCGTCCCCAGGCATCTGGTGAGAATGCGTTGCTTTGCGCGGCCACTTACTATCTGGATAGCCTCGGGCAAGACACTTTACTCTGGTTCTCAGGCTTCCCATCTGCAAAATGGGCCGAAGGAGGTCTGCTTCCTAGGCTGTTGTGAGGATTAAATGAGGTAATATGCACGTCCACATGGGCATAGCACAGGGCCCAGCGTGTAGTAGGGCCCCTTCGCTCACGTCGGGGTCTCCTGATTCTCTGGGAAGCAATAAGGAAGACAGAGTACCCTGTTTGACTGAGGGAGAAACTGCAGGGAGCAGGGGCCTGATCTTCCCAAGAGGCCTGCTGCCCCAGCAGGGCTAGGGCCAAGCTGAGAGCCAGACAGCACTCTTGTGGTGCAGAAAGAACAGAGGCTGGTCAGCGATGCCTGGACCAAGCTCCAAGTCAAAGGTCACAGTGCTGCCACCCTGTCTCGGGTGTCTTGGGCCAGTTTCCCACAGGTACTTGGTGCTGGGGGGAAGCCAGACCCACTCAGACTCACGCTGGCCTCTGGGCTGACCCAACTCCAGGCCGAGGGCTGCCCAGGAAGAACAGGCAGGGAGCGTTCGAGCTGCAGGACCCCAGGGACCTTCCAGCCTGTTCATGGTCCAGAGGAAGAGGCCAGGTCCAGAGGTGGGAGACAGCTCGCCTAAGGTCACACAGTCAGCGGGCAGCAGGCCAGAGAGCAGAGCCTGGGTCTTCTAACCAGCACCCTGGGGAGGAAGGGACAGAAACAGAGCAGCGACCGGGTGAGCTTCGGGTCCCGATGAGCTCCTACCGGCTGCTACCCCACACTCAGATCGGGACAAAGCCACTGAGAAGCAAGATTGGGGTGAGGGGGAAAAGGGTCCCTCTCACCCTTCAGACACCCTGGTGTGGGCCGAGACAGGGCATCTGCTGGTCACACACTTGCCCAAGATGCTCCCTTCACCCTGGTGAGTCCTCAGCCCCTCCCGAGACCATGAAAACATTGAGCCCGGAAAGGCAGGGAGGCTCACTGCAGTGAGGAGTGACCGCCTAGGGAGGGACTGTTTCAGGAATCCACCTCTGCTCTGTCCAATCATGGGGCAAACACTGCATTAGCAGACCTGGGTTCAAATCCCAGCTCCCCTACTGAGGGTGTGGGGGCACTGGGATCTCAGGACCCCCTTGCCCCTCTGAACTTCGGTTTCTTCCCCTGTCAGTGGGGCTAATACTGCTCCCTCACCAACGGTCAGCTCAGGAAACACATGTGAAGGGCCCAGGTCTGTGGTTGACACATAGTAGGTTTGGTCCATTTGAGAAGGAGGCAAGAGACACAGGCCTGGGTGCCTCATGAGTCAGGAATCAGTAAAAGGGCTGTGTGTTGTGAACTCCCCATGTGATCTTGGGCAACTCACAACCCTTCTCCGGACCTCAGTTTCCACATCAGTAAGATGCAGGAATGGGGTTAAGTTATTTCTCAGAAGCCTCCAGCACTAAACAAGCCGCCCCTGACTTCCTGTCTCCTTCGTTTAACCACCCTCCGTGATGGCTCTAGCAACACTAGGGGGAGGGAAGGAGGGATTGATCTTATTGAGGTTTACATACAGTTAACCATTTTATTTTATTTTTTAAGTTTGTTATCTTGAGAGAGAGAGAAAGTGCAAGCAGGGGAGGGGCATAGAGAGAGGGGGGGAGAGAAAATCCCAAGCAGGCTCTGCGCTGTCCTCGCAGAGCCCGATGCGGGACTCGGACTCATGCCCCATGAGATCATGACCTGAACCAAAATCTACAGTTGGATGCTTCACCGACTGAACCCCCCAGGCCCGCCTGCAATTAACCATTTTAATGTGTACAATTCCGTGGCGTTTAGTACATTCACAGGCTTGTGTGACCACCGCCTCTGTCTAGGCCCAAAACATTCTCATCGCCCCAGAGGAAAACCTGTGCTCAACATTCTCTGTTTCTCCCCTACCCTCAGCCCTGGCAACCGCCAGCTGCTTGCTCTCTGGATTTACCTGTTCTGAATTATTTCACATAAATGGAATCATAAAATATGTGACCTCTGTGCCTGTCTTTCACTTTGCATGTTTTTGAAGTTCATCCACATTGTAGCACATGTCAGTACTTGCTTCATTTTTATGGCTAAATACTCTTCTATGGTATGTGTATACCATCATGTGTGTGTCCATTTATGTGTCGGTGGGCATTTGGGTTGTTCCCCTCTTTGGGCTGTTGTGAATAATACTCCTGTTATGTGTACTGACATGTGTAAGTATTCATTTGAGTACCTGATTTCAATTCAGTAAAATTAGGAGTGCAAATGCTGGGTAATTCTACATTTAACTATTTTTTTTTAATATTTATTTATTTTTGAGACAGAGAGAGACAGAGCATGAACGGGGGAGGGTCAGAGAGAGAGGGAGACACAGAATCTGAAACAGGCTCCAGGCTCCGAGCTGTCAGCACACAGCCCGACGCGGGGCTCGAACTCACGAACCGTGAGATCATGACCTGAGCCAAAGTCAGACGCTTAACCGACTGAGCCACCCAGGCGCCCCTACATTTAACTATTTTTTTAAAAATTTTTAATGTTTATTTATTTTTGAGAGAGAGAGACAGAGTGCAAGTGGGGGAGGGTCAGAGAGAGAGGGAGACACAGAATCTGAAACAGGCTCCAGGCTCCGAGCTGTCAGCACAGAGCCCGATGCGGGGCTCGAACTCACGAACCACGAGATCATGACCTGAGCCAAAGTCGGATGCTTAACCGACTGAGCCACCCAGGCACCCCTACATTTAACTATTTTTAAAAAATTTTTTAGTGTTTATTTATTTTTGAGAGAGAGAGACAGAGTGTGAGCGGGGGAGAGGCAAAGAGAGAGGGAGACACAGAATCCGAAGCAGGCTCCAGGCTCTGAGCCGTCAGCACAGAGCCCGACGCGGAGCTCGAACCCACGAACCACAAGATCATGACCTGAGCCAAAGTCGGATGCTTAACCGACTGAGCCACCCAGGTGCCCCATTAACTTTTTTTTTAAGCTTATTTATTTATTTTGAGAGAGAGAGAGAGAGAGAGAGCATCCACGAGCACGGGGGAGGGGCAGAGAGAGGGAGAGAGAGAATCCCAAGCAGGCTCCATGCTGTCAGCACAGAGCCCGATACAGGGCTCAGACCTACAAACCGTGAGGTCGTGGTCTGAGCTGAAAACAAGAGTCAGACGCTTAACCAACTGAGCCACCAGGCACCCCTACATTTAATTTTTTAAGTAACTGCCAAACTGCTTTCCATAGTAGCTATGGATTTATTTTTATGGATTTATTTTTGGCAGTCATTTTTCTTCAATGCTGAGGGCACATAGTAGGCCCTCGGTGCACATTCGCTGGAGGAACAAATGAATCTCCCACCCTCTCTGCTCCCCTCTCCCAGAGCCCATGTCTTGGGTCTGTAAGTTCCCTAGTCCAGTAGACTGTAAGTTCCAAGAGAGAATGAACACCTTTCATCCAAACACGTTGAGCCAGGCCAGAGAAGGGCCCAGTGCATCTGTCTCTCACTTGGTGCGGCTTGAGCTCCCCAGGGATGGCCAGAACTGTCAGTGTCTGAAATCTGAAGGTGCAGCACCCACAGCCCTGCACAAGTCCTGCTGGCCCCCGTCAGCCCCCTAGGCAGGCTGTGTGGCCTCAGCCAGATGCCTTCCCCTCTCTGATCCCACACTCTGTCTGGGCACCTCTAGAGTTGGGACAGAATCTGTATGTACCCTCTCACTGCTGCTCCTGACCCTTGGCCTCTGACCTGTCTTCCAGCTCCGTCGGCTGTGTCCATCATGCACCCGGTGAGCCGCACGGTGGACAGCATCACCCTGTCGTGGTCCCAGCCTGACCAGCCCAACGGCGTCATCCTGGACTATGAGCTGCAGTACTATGAGAAGGTACCTGTGCTCCTGGGCCCACTCCCCACCTCCACACCCCTGGGCCTGCGGTTCTACCCTCCTCCGAGACTGGACACCCTGGTACAGCAGAAAGAGCACTGGCCTCAGAGTCAAGCCGCCTGGCTCAATTCTGACTCCAGTCCTCCCCAGCTGGGAGACCTCAGGCAGGTGCCTTGACCTCTCCGAGCTGCGCTTTTCTGGTCTGGGGCATCAGGCCAGCAATCTCAGTAAAATGCAATGGTCGGGGCCCTTTCCTCACCAGGACCCCCTTCCTCTTGACTTCAGTGGGCCTGATGTTCTGAAAGAGCTGGTTTCCCAGAAAGCTTCCCCCACTCTGAAGCAGAGATTTGAAAGTGCTCCAGACAGCTCTGTACAGGGCAGGAGTAGAGCCTCCTCCCCATGTTGCTCTGATTCCAGCTAAAACACTTGTTTCCATTTGCCTGGGTGCCATTTGTAGCGGGAGAGAGCGGTTTCTCTTTGAGCTTTTAATTCAGACCTTTAATTCTCTCTCAGGGACCCCTAGGACCCAGGGACCAAGGGTTAGAAGCCACTGGTGTTGTAGAAGGAGCATTGGACTGGGAGTGAGAAGCCATAGGTTCGGGTCCCAGCTCCAACCATAACAGCTGTGTGACCTTGGGCAGCCATCGTTCTCTCTCTGAACCTCAGTTGCCTCCTGTGTCAGATGCAAACAAGATTGCCTCTCTTGTTGGCAAGACTGGGGGCTGCACAGGTCAAGGAGAAAAGGCAGGGACAGTACCCGGAATGGCTCCCGGCCCTAACAGAGTGTACTTTCCTTCCTCCCTTCTGCCCTGCCTTTTGCATGGTGGGCAAGAGCTACACAACATGAGGCCAGGAGAGGCCAGTACATTTGAACATGGGGCGTGCACAGTGTTGGGGCCAGGGGGTGGATGCAGCAGCTGGACATCAGAGGCTCAGAAAACTCTCTTTTTGACTGGAGACTTTTCTTACCTGCGGCCTAAAGCATCAAACAGCCACAGAGGCTGGAAGAGCCCCTGGGAAAGGTGTCATTTGGACCTCATTCAGACTAAAGTGTAAATGACTACAGAAAGTGCTTTAGTTGAGGGTTGGGAACTGGAAATGAATAGAAAGTCTCTCCGTAAGGGTTGAGAGGAAAAGAGGTGGAAACAGTACCAGCCACCGCTGCTGGAGCCCAGCCTTCGGAGGCCCGGCCCCGCCCTTCCACTCAGTTAACTGCCGGCTCAGCCAAACTCTGGTGAGCCTCAAGACGTTTTCAAACACCTATCCAGCCTCACCCAGCCGGTCTGTGATTGCTTGTTTCCTCGCTCATCCTTTGCTCTAGGCAGTGCATTCTGAGAAGCCAGGGACCACATCTGTCCCATTCACCATCTTCTCCCCGATACCCTGGGCCCAGCACCAAAGAGACACTTGGTAAATATTGGTTGAATGGATAAGTGAATGAATCCCCTCCCACGGCCTGTTCCTCCAGAGTGGGGACCTTGCCTTACCTCTGCCTCTTCCCCAGTCTGGCACACAGTAGGTGCTCACGAGGTGCTGCTGGATGGCCCAAGGTGAGGACAATGTGAGGGAAGCAGCCCCACCCCTCTCTGGGCCCTGGAGGGCCTTGAAGGAGCCAGGCATCCTGTAGCCTTAGCCAGACCAGCTGCTCCCAGGCCCAGGAAGCCCCAGCCCCTACAGAAGCCAGCATTTCCACCCCCTCTGGCGGGGACAGTTCAGCACCTCAGAATTCAAGAAAGAAAGGGGGAAAAAAAAACTAATTAAGAAGCTTTATGATTAAACGAAACTGAAAGTGTTTGTCCCCAAAGACTAGAGCGGAAATGAGGAATCCCGGCGCGGGTCCTGCCTACGACCCATTTCCTACCGAGGCGGGAGGGGCTGCGGAGGCTGATGGAGGTGTGAACCAGGAGGCGGCTCTGCCCTACTTTCTGCCGCTGCCCCGCCTCCCCAGGCCCCTGCCGAGGTGGCAGGCCCAGCAGGCCCTGCAGCGGCCGCGGCCGCGGCCACCACCTGTTCGCGTTTCATGAGCACAGAGCACGTGCCAAGCACGCCACCTCCGTCGTCTCGTTCCTCCTTGCAGCAAGGCCATTCATCCCCCTGGACGGGAGTGGAAACTGAGGCACGGAGAAGGTGTGTGACCTGTTCGAGACCACCCAGCTGCTAAGTGGCAGAGAAAACAGGATTTGGACCTGCGTTCTCACTCTTTGCCTGGCTCTCCTGCTTCCTCCCTCCCCTTTCACCCTCCCAGGGGTGCTTCTGGGATGACTGTTAAAGGGCGGACAGGGCCAGGCTCTGAGGGGGGATCTTAGATACAAATGGCGAGAGAGGGACAAGCCTCAGGTACAGCTGTGATAAGACATGGCGCTACCCTGCCAGCCCCTCCTGCTGGGCCTGGGGTGCAGTGAGGGGCAGCCTGGAATCTGCCAATGGGAGAGATGGACACTGGTTCATTCAATATTCACTGTCACCAACCTTGGGCTGGGCCCTGGGCTGGGTGCTGGGAGTACTGAGATTAGCCAGACATGCCCAGAGGCCTCAGGGCCTTCACCGTCCAGGGGAAAAGACACCTCCAGACACAAATAGCCATGAGAAGGGCGTGACACAGTCACAGAAGGGCAGGCAAAGATCTGTCAAGGCACCAAGGAGGGACCCATGGTCTGAATATAAGTGAGGGGAAGTCTTCATTCCAGTGACATTTGAGCTGAGCCTCAAAAGTTGCTAGGAGTTCACCAGACAGACAAGTGATGAGAGCAAAGTCATTCCAGACAGCAGAAACAAGACACGCAAAGGCCCTGGGGCAGGAGAAGGCAAGTGTGGAGGAGCAATATGAACAAGGGAGAGATTAGCGGGGAAAGACTTGGAGAGGGAGGCAGGGCTGGGTTGTGGTGGGCCTTCCATGCCTTTGGAGTCTGGATTCAATTTAAAGTACTCTGGGAAGCCGGTGGAAGGTTCTGGAATGATGTGTTCTGACTCAGATTACGTGTAAGATCCCTGTATCTTGCTATGTGGGAAACAGACTATAGGGGGTCCTGGAGACACAGACCCTTTTGAGGGCTCTCGTGGGACACCGAGTGAGAAATGATAGTGCCATGATGGAGTAAGGGCTGGCAGCACAGGTGGTGAGAGGCCTACAGATTCAGACAACCTTTTGAAACTCAGGGGACCAGGGAAGTGCGAAGGACAACTCCCAGTGGATGGTGGTGCCTTTTCCTGGGGCCAGTGTGGGTTCGTGATTCGCAGGTGTAGGTATGGTGCTCGCCAGGAGTGGAAAGGTATAACCAAGAACAGACAGGAGAGTGTGTAGAGGAAAAAGAAACGGACGGATAGAATCAGGAGAGTGTGGCGGAATTAAGGGGAGAAGGAAAAAGGAGTTGATGAAAATGTCAGAGGAGATGCCAGCACAGGGGTAGGAGCAGTCTCGGTCCCCAACCTCTCGGGCTTCCTAGGTCAACCTGGCTGTCCCATCAGGGAGGGACCTCCAGGATGCAAGATGGCTTCTGACAAGTCCACAGCCGGCTCTTACCTAACACTTGGGAATCCTCCTGATGCCTGCAATTGATTTCTTTAATGAATGCTCCAAATCTTCCCAGGTAGGGAAGTTAGGCACTGAGCAGTCCCGTGTGGGCCCCACCGCCACTATCTTTTCCACTCCTCCTTTCCTTCTTTAGAAAGGGCTCTTTTTAAGAGACTGTTAAAAACTGAGAACAAACTGAGGGTTGATGGGGGGTGGGAGGGAGGGGAGGGTGGGCGATGGGTATTGAGGAGGGCATCTTTTGGGATGAGCACTGGGTGTTGTATGGAAACCAATTTGACAATAAATTTCATATATTAAAAAAAATAAAAAATAAAAAATAAAATAAAAAAATAAATATAAAAAAAAAAAAGAAAGGGCTCTTTTTGGAGCGGGCTCTCCATTTGGCCTTTCCCCAGCTCCACTGGGATTTCCCAGCCTGCCCGGAGCCCGGAGCTAAAAAACCACTTTGCTGGAAGGCTCCTGGATGCCGCTGACAAATGGTGTTGGCCAGACCAGGGCCGGCTGTTTCCGTCGGTTCCAGCGTCCTGGGGGAGGTGGCCTCCTTTGGCAGCTGCACCAAAGCACACAGGTTCGTGCTCCCTTTGGCTCCCCCAGAGCTCCGGGAGAAGATTCATTTGTGAGGCCACCTATGGCGGACAGGTCCCTATAGGCCTCATCGATTGGTGTTTGTTCAACAGAAATTTCTAGCTGGCAGAGCAAAGGGGAAGAGAAGGTGGGGGAGGCGGGGATGAACAGTGAAAGTCCAGGCTGCATAGGTCTCTGCCCAGTGTACGTGGAGTGGTACCTACATGGAGAGATCTATTCACTCACTCATTTATTCTTGCATTCATTCATCCATTTAATGACCATTGAGGAAGGCTTCTCTGTCATGGCATCGATAACTATGATGGCCAATGTTTGTGAAGTCCTTATGTGTACCAGAAACGATACTAAAAGCTTTGCCCGTTTTCTTTTTCCTGTTGAATCTCCATACCCACTCTGTGTGGCCTATAGTATTTTATCCCATTTTAAAGATGAGAAGACCGAGTCTCATAGGGCTTAAGAAATGCTCCCAGTGCCTCATTGGCCCATAGTCTTGGGGTAAGGATTTTTGAGCTGAGGACCGGTAGATTTCATACTAGATGTCTTCTCCTAACCTGTCAGTGCTTAGTCCTTATTCAGGTAAAGGTGTTCCAGCCACGAGGGAGGAGGTAGGGGGCTCTAGAGCAGCTCCTTTGTGCCAGACACTGCCTGATCACATTTCATCTTTACAACAGCCCTGGGAGGTTGGCATTTAGTGTTCCTTTCCTGAAGTAGAAAACAGGGGCTCAGGGGAGGGAAGAGTCTTTCCCAAGGTCACAATGCAAGCTAGTGGAAGAATCTGCCTTTGAAATGACTTCCCAATCCCCCGCTCTGTCCTGTTCCCGCTTTAGAGAAGGGATCTGCTAGTTTCTTTCCTCAATCTGAGGCACCTGTGCCACTGGCAGTTACCTCGCATCGCCATCCTACAGTCTGGAACTTAAAACTTCCATCCTCTCTGAGTGGACACCCACCCACCCACTCAGGCTGCAGAATCCGAGCAGATTCCGTGTTGGCTGGTGGCACCTAGTGGGCAATCTTGGTACTGCAAGCTGGGTTCGTAGGTGTTGAATGGTCTCTCCTGTTTTTCATTTGTCGCTGGCGGTAGTTAGTGAGCACCTACTGTGTGCTGAGCCTGGGGGTCCCGGAGATGGATGGGACAAGGTGTCTGCCCTCAGGAAACCCACAGTCCTTAGAGAAGACACGTGCATATCGGAACAACAGGTGGGAGAGGAGAAAACGGACCTGCAAATCTTTTCTGGGACATCTGGGAAGTCTCTGCAGCAAATGTGGTACTTGCACTGAGTCTTGATGAATAGGGAACTGCCAGGCAGATGGAGAATGGATATTTCAGATAGAAGAAACAGCACTTGCAAAGTATCAGAGTGTCCAGGGAAGGTAGGGTTGCCAAATAAAATATAGGACACCAATTACATTTAAATTGTTTTAAATAATTTTTTAGTATAAGTATGTTTTAAATATTGCATGGGGGAAACTTTTACAAAAAAAAAAAAAACACCCTATTCATTGTTTATCTGAAATTCAGATTTAACTGAGCATCTTGTATTTTTACTTGCTAAATCTGGCAGTCCTACCAAGAAAGGGAAGGGAAGCATTTGGGGGAGGGGGTGGCAGGCAAGACTGGCAAAGGGCAAGTCATGAAGGGTCTGGAAAGCCAAGCCAAGGAGTACAGCCTTTACCCTGGGGCCAGGTCTCTTTGTGCAGGCCTCTGTGCTCAGTGCAGGGAAACAAAACACAGCCACTTCCTTCAAGAGTTTACAGTCAAGGCTGTGAGATCAGCCTGGGCCCAGGATAAGGGGGTGGAACAGAAACCCCTCCTGGGGCGTCCACAGCAAGTGCTCCAGGGCTCAGAGGAGGGGAGGCACATCTGGCTGAGAGGTCAAACAGGCTTCCTGGAGGAGGGGGCAGAGGAGCGGACTCAGGAAAAGAGGCTTCCTAGGTGCTGCTGCCCCCTGGGAAGGGTGAGGGGGTTGGGAGGAGGCACTTGCAGATCAGCCCTTGTCCAGCCCCACATCCCATTTCTCACCTCCTTGCCTTTGCACCTGGTGCTCCTGGCCAAGAATGCCCTCCCCCTTTTTGACGTGGGTGACTTCTGTTTGTTCTTTAAAATTCCATTACGTAAGCCCCACTCTGCAGATAGCTTTCCTGGACTTCACCTGATGTCCCCCACCCAGGTGAGGTCCCATGCTCATTGTGCTTACACTACCAATATCCACATTTTATACATATGGATTCATTTTATTCTCTAAACAATCCTCTGAGGTAGCTGCCATTATTATTATCCCCATTTTACAGATGAAGAAAAGGAGGCAAGAGAGGTTAACAAACTTGCCCAAGGTCACAAAGATAATAAGTAATAGAGTCAGGACTTGAACCCAGGAAGTCTGGCTCCAGTTTGTGATTTTTTTTTAACATTTGTTTTAAGTTTATTTATTCTGAGAGAAGGAAAGAGAGCATGAGCCAGGGAGGGGCAGCGAGAGAGGGAGAGAGAGAACCCCAAGCAGGCTCCACACTGTCAGCACAGAGCCCAATGCGGGGCTCAGTCTCACCACCCATGAGATCATGACCTGAGCTGAAAGCGAGAGTTGGATGTTCAACCGAATGAGCCCCCCAGGCGCCCCCCAGTTTGTGATCTTAACTTCCATGCTATGATTCCTGTAATAACATTGCGCCCACTGAATTTAATTGTTTTGAGAGAGTTTTTGCAAGGGCTCTGTGCATTGCACGTGTGTATGATTGGCACGTACAATCAGGTGGGCATTTTTCTGCACAAAGGCTCCTACCTTCCATCAACTTCTCAGAGGGGTTCATGGTCCTCAAGGTTGAAGTCTCCACACTGTTTTCCTGAACTGAGCTCTGTGAACCCAGTGCCTGTGCCTCAGTCCCTTGGAGTCCCCAGGGCCAAGTGCAAAGAGGGCGTTTGGGGAAAGTTTGAAGGGTAGCTGACAGATGCCCGAATGAGCATCATCTAGATTGGCAGACAGCTGCATCCAACTCAACCACATCCCCATTCCCACAGCAGCTAATCTGTGTCTTGTCCTGTGCTCCTTGGGTCACCCTGGGCAGTGTTCAGGTCAGAACTGGCATTCTGCGGGGTGCCTGGGGGGCTCAGTCGGTTAAGTGTCCGACTTTGGCTCAGGTCATGATCTCACAGTTCGTGGGTTCCAGCCCCGCGTCTGGCTCTGTGCTGACAGCTCAGAGCCTGGAGCCTGCTTCCGATTCTGTGTCTCCCTGTCTCTCTGCCCCTCCCTCCCTCACACTCTGTCTGTCTGTCTCTCTCTCAAAGAATAAATAAACATTTAAAAAAGGGGGGGCACCTGGGTGGCTCAGTTGGTTAAGTGGCCGACTTGAACTCAGGTCATGATCTCACTGTTTGTGGGTTTGAGCCTCGCGTTGGGCTCTGTGCTGACAGCTTGGAGCCTGCTTTGGATTCTGTGTCTCCCTCTCTCTCTGTTCCTTACCTGCTTGCAGTCTGTCTCTCTCTCAAAAATAAATAAAGATTTTTTTATAAATAAATAAACAAACAAACTTAAAAAAAAAGAATTGGTATTCTGCATCTCTCAAAGGAAAGAACATTAGGTCCTGGGTACTCAAAGCCTTGGACATTAGAGGTAGCTCCGTGTACTCCATTGTTTTCTTTTTTTTTTTTTTTAAGCTTATTTATTTATTTTGAGGAGGGATGTAGGGGCAGAGAAAGAGAGGGAGAGAGAGAATCCTAAGTAGGTTCCACACTATCAATGCAGAGCCTGACACAGGGCTCAAGCTTACAAACTGTGAGATCATGACCTAAGCCAAAATCAAGACTCAGATGCTTAACTGACTGAGCCACACAGGCACCCCTACGAACCTGCTTTTGAGTCCCAAAGCAGCCACCAACTAATATGTGACTTTGAGCATCATTTTCCCTGTCTGGGCCTTAAATCTTGCCTCACTCGAGTGTGCTGTGGCGGAACAGGGGTCCTTGCGCTTAACCTATCAAGGCATGGGGCAGGGAAGTAGCTGCAGAAGTGGGTAAGGGAGGCCCTCTTCCTGCTGTCTCCCAAGAACTCACAACCTAGACCTCAGAGTCTGCACATAGTGACCCCTCAGCATCTGTGTATCAGTCAGCTATCACTGAGGATAATGCTGCAAAATACACAATCCCCTAAATACGATGGCTTCCAAGTGGCTATTTTTCTTGGTCATTGGTTGGAGTCTGCAAGTCAACTGAGGTGGCCCTGTTTCAGCATAGGAATAAGGTCAAGATCTTCCCTACATGTTTCTCATTCTGGAACCAGCCGCTACCCAGGTTAAGTCCCATCATGGCAGAAGGCAGGAGCACAAGAGGCCAAGCCAACTCAACAAGCACATATAAAACCTCTGCTTGCATCATGTCCTCTAGAATGTTCCATGGGCCAAAACAAGACCATAGACAAATTTGGCATCCGCAAGGAAGAGAAATACACTCTGCCTTCTTTTGTGGGAGGTGTTGGGAAGTCACATGCAAAAAGCGTGGGTGTGCAATTTAGTCACAGGGAGAGAATGAAGAATTGGAAACCACAGATGTTTATCCAGTGACCAACCCCCCCACCACAAGTGGCAGGAGTGGGCACTGGGCTCTGGGCCCACCGTGGGCAACAACCTTGCTAATGGTCTTCTCTGTTCCTCGGCAGGAGCTCAGTGAGTACAACGCCACAGCCATAAAAAGCCCCACCAACACGGTCACTGTGCAGGGCCTCAAAGCCGGCGCCATCTATGTCTTCCAGGTGCGGGCACGCACTGTGGCAGGCTACGGGCGCTACAGTGGCAAGATGTACTTCCAGACCATGACAGAAGGTAAGCAGCATCCAGAGGGCAAGAGGCGGGCACTGACTCCACAAACAGAATACATTTAAAGGCAACTGCTCCTTCAAAGTGCCTTCGCACAAATTAGAAAAGGCACCCCCTCTTCTAGATGTCAACCTTCCCTGCCGGTTGGGAACCAATCATACAGAGGTGCTATTTTCTGTGATTTGGAAAGCATATGGGCTCCTCCATTGCTATCGTGTCAGCCACTCCCTTTCACAGGACTCTCAGGAGCTCAGCCCTAACTTGCAGACACACTCTGAGCAAGTCACTTCCCTCTTCTGGTCCAAATTTTTCTCATCCACAAAATGAAAGCATCATATTCGGTCTTTGAGAGCACACCTATTTCATCCGTACACTCCTCCCATGACTTGCAGTTGGATTGAGAAGAATTCTAAAGTTCAGCAGCAAGAAGTGCTGGGATGGATTAGTGATGTCTGCCCTGGACAAGAAAATGGGAGGTTGCAGCCCATGTGCCGTGTGTCTCCCATTGCGGGACCACATGGTCTCTAAGTACCCTTCCTATTCTAATAGTCTTTGAGGAACAGCAGAGTTAAGAGTATGGGCTCTGATGCCAGCCAGACAGAGAAATTACAGTGCTGATTCAGCCCTAACTGTGTGGCCCTGAGCAACTCACCTTACCTCTCTGAGTCTCCGTTTTCTCATCTATAAATGGGGATGATAACAGCTATCTCATTGTCAACATCATCATCATTATCAAATTAGTGTAAAGATGGGGGATAAATATCTGGAACCTGGCACAGGGTTGGCCGTAGCTCTCACACGTAGTTAGCGCTCGCCAAATCATAGTTAATGTCATAGTTGTCACTGCTGTGAGTCTGTTGTCACTGCTGTGAGTTCACCAACCAATGAAGCCCCAAGGCAGCTTTCCTTATAACCAGACTCCAGCATCCCTTCTTAGCATCAGCTTCAATCACTGGCCATGGGCCTTGGCCTTTGCCTAGCTGAATGTCTCAGAGGCTTAGACCCATGAATTCTTGTTTTATCACAAAAATTCTCCCTAATGGCTTTACCATCTCTTCCAGGACGCTAATGGTACCTCCTCTATAAAGCCCCACTTCCTCGTGGCCAGCATTTTCACCTTTGTAGACCTCTTGTGTGTCGGATGAGGGTCATTGACCTGGAGCCTTGGGGGACTGTCCCGAGATGCTTTCCTTATTAACTCAACAAATATGTGCTGGTGCTAAGGACCCAGGACTTATCTGGTCCCTGACTTTAATGAGCTCCTGTCTGGTCATGGAAGTAAATGAGAAGTAATAATAATAGAATTAAAAACAATGATGGTGTTGATGGCATTGAAAATGTACTGAGTGGTTTCCAAAAGCCAGACCAATGCTGAGGGCATTTTATGCATTATCTCATATAAGCCCGTGGCCTTGGGTCAAAGAGACCTCGGTTCAAATGCTGGCTTTGGCCACTTTGTGTAAAGTAGGATTTCCCACTTTACAGATGAGGAAACTAAGCCACAGAGAGGTAAGTCACTTTACCAGAAGTCACAGATAGTAAGTGGTACTGCCACTTAAGCCAGGGAGTCTGGCCTCAGAGTCCGTGCTTATAACTGCCTCTCTGTAGTTATAAGTCAGCTTCTTATCATTGTTGATTTTCATATCAACATTGAGGTATAATGCCCATTTTATAGATGAGAAACTGAGGGTTGGAGCAGTCCACGGACTTGTCCAAGTTTACCTCTGAGCGAGTACCGGCCAGTTCTCCATCTGGGCATGTGACAGGTGCTCTATCAGGAGCAGGAAGAGAGTCTGGGGATCCTAGGAGACCCAGCCAGGTGGGGAACATTAGGATTCCCAGAGCCAGGCTGACAACAACGTGCTTTCTCCCCCAGCCGAGTACCAGACAAGCATCCAGGAGAAGCTGCCACTCATCATCGGCTCCTCGGCGGCCGGCCTGGTCTTCCTCATTGCTGTGGTCGTCATTGCCATTGTGTGTAACAGGTGGGTGGGTGTCTCCAGCCCCTTTCAGGGCTGGCTGAGCATCTATTCAACCATTCCTGAATAGCGTCTGTGAGCCAAGGAGATATTCCCATCATCCCCAGGGCCAGGGAGAGGCTCGCACAGGCCTGGATACCCTCCCTCCTACCTAAATGGCTGCCATTGGCTACATCCCTCTGGGCTCAGAACATGACTACATGTTGAGGCCCCTACATGACTAGGGCCACAAGTGGGGTGTCAGAGGGGAGGTTGAGGAGCTCAGATAAGGCCCACTGGCTTTGGTGGCAGGAAAGACAGAAAGGATGTAGATGGGAGGAGGTGGGGGAAGGGGAAGGGACATCCCAGGTGGCCGGCACAACATGTGCCCAGGCAGGAGGTGGGACTTGTTCCTGACTTCTGCAGGGCACCATGCAAACACCCTCTCTTCCTCCTTAGGTCCCCACTTTAGAACAGACTGGGCTGTAAGGTCAGATGGACAGAAGCCCCTGGGATGTCTGGGGCCACGGGCGATAACTTTGAAAGGGGCTTGGCTGGAGAGGGGATGGGGAAATGGTGAGCCTGGATTTGAGGTGGGAGAGGTGGGAAGGGATGAGGGCGGCCAGGAGGGGTGAGGCTGCTAGGCCAGGGGCAGGCAAGGAGCCCCCTGGCAGGGGTGTGGTTTTGAGGGCCTGCCCTCCCTCTTCCTATCACCTACTGTGGCTCCCAGCTCCCCGGGGGCTTCCAGGTGGCTCCAGCCCTTTGCTCTTGTTCCAGAAGACGGGGGTTTGAGCGTGCTGACTCGGAGTACACGGACAAGCTGCAGCACTATACCAGTGGCCACAGTACGTACACCCCAGCTGGGCCGGCGCCCTTGGGCCCCTCACTCTTAGCTCCCAGCAGCCTCCCAGCCTCCTTCCACTGCCTCCCACCATGCCGCAGCCAGACTGAATGTTAGGCTGTTCCCCGAATGGGCCAAGCTCACTCTTCCCTCTTAGCCTCTGCACATGCTGCCCCCTCTGCCTGGGGCATCCCCCGCCTTCTCTTAACCTGTGTAACTCTCCCCTCTTCCTCAGCCGCGGCACATACAAACCGCTCTGAGCGGCCTCCCCGGACCCCACCCCCCCATCCCGCCCTGGCTTCAGGGCCCCATCAGTGTTTGCACAGCGCTCCCTTACCTGGCCGCACCGTGATGGCCGTTTCCTTGTCTCCCCAACAGTATAGCGGGAACATCTGGAGACCGGAAAGCGTGTCTGACACTCACTGCTGCCCCCCAACACCAGCACGCTGCCCAGCACATAGAAGACACTAGATACATATTTGCACAATAAACACATGAGTTAAATGAGATGATGAGGACCCCAGGCTCTGGCCCAAGAGGTGACTCTTCTGGTAGCCACTTCAGGCACTGTTTTAGGTGCTGGGGATACACAAGTAAGCAAACCACATATCCCTACCCTTGTGGAACTTATACTCTGGTGAAGGGACAGGGAACGACAAAAAAAAAAAAAAAAACACAGGTAATAAATGAGAAAAGCGCATGGTGTCCTAGAGACGAAAAAGCACTAGAACAAAAGGCAAAGTAGAACAGGGCGATGGATCCAGAGTTGCAGGGTCAAGGCTGCCTTTTCAAACAGGGCAGGCAGAGCTGGCCTCAAGAGGGTTTCGGGTGAGCAAAGACACGAACAAGCTAGGGGCGTGAGCTGTGTGGATATACCTGAGGGAAGGGCCTCCCAGGCAGAAGGAACAGTCAGTGCAAAGGCCCTGAGGCTGGAATGTGCCTGGCAGGTTTCAGGAACAGCCAGGAGGTTAGTGTGACTGGAGCAGAGTGAGGAGGCAGGAGGGGCAGGTACGAGGGGTTGCAACATGCAGATTGTTGTCCGCCGTTGCAGGGCCTTGGTTTTTATTCCGAGTGAAATAGGGAACCTCTAGGAGGGTCTGAACCAAAGACTGACGTGCTCTGAGTTACAGTTTTGACAGGACCTCTCTAGCTGCTGTGTGGAGAATGGACTGAGGGGGCTGGAGGGTGCCAAGCAGGACAGAAGCAGGGAGACCTGAGAGGTGGCTGTTGGAATAATCCAGGGAAGATATGTGGTGCCTAGACCAGAGTGGAAGCAGTGGCGGTTGGATTCTGACATTTTCCAAAAAGCGGATGCACTAGATTTCCTGCAGGATTGGATGTGTGGAGCGTGCAAGAAAGAGCCGAGTCGAGGGGCGCCTGGGTGGCGCAGTCGGTTAAGCGTCCGACTTCAGCCAGGTCACGATCTCGCGGTCCGTGAGTTCGAGCCCCGCGTCAGGCTCTGGGCTGATGGCTCGGAGCCTGGAGCCTGTTTCCGATTCTGTGTCTCCCTCTCTCTCTGCCCCTCCCCCGTTCATGCTCTGTCTCTCTCTGTCCCAAAAATAAATAAAAAACGTTGAAAAAAAAATTTAAAAAAAAAAAAAAAAAGAAAGAGCCGAGTCGAGCAGTTCTAGATATTAAGCCTCTGGGTAACAGTCAATTTAAAGGAAAAGTTCCTGAGCTTAAAAAATCATTTTAGACATAAATGTAAAAAATAATTAAACCATTAAAATTTCCAGAAGACAATTTCGGTAACTATGTAATGGATATGTGGATAGAAAAGGACTTTCAGGGCACCTGGGTGGCTCAGTCAGTTGAGCATCCGACTCCTGATTTCCACTCAGGTCATGATGCCAGGGTCATGGGATCGAGCCCCACATCCAGGGCTCTGCACTGAGTGTGGAGCCTGCTTAACATTCTCTCTCTTTCTCTGCCCCACTCCCCTGCTTGCACACTCTCTCTCTAAAATAAATAACATGAAAAAAATTATAAAAAGAAAAGGACTTTCTAAGCATGAAAGCAATGGAAAGCTCTCAAAAAAAAAAAAAGGCAAATTTAGCTACACCAAAATAAAAAATTCACCTGTACATTAAAAATAAAAGTCATAAATTACATCACCCCCTCCTCTTCCCCAAGTAATAAAATCATGGTTGTAGATATAGCTAAATGCATACAGTATGCCCAGGAATTGTTTTCATGCGGTACATATATTTGTCCATTTAATCCTTATAACTGCCAACTTTGAGCATGAGGGAATCGAGGCCCAGAGAGGTCACAAAGCAGCTCAGGGCCAGAACGGAGGTCCACACTCCTCACCACACCGTGCTGTCCACACCTGACTAAATGTGGACTAAGGTGGACGAAGCTGGACTAAGGTGGCTCACATGCTTCGTCACCTGGAGCCATGTGGAAGCCTCACTATTTAGAGTGTGAGTGGGTAACAAGGAAACAGGTGACAGCAGGGATTTATTTTTAAAATAGAGCCCAGGATTTGTTCATGGATCAACATGTTCTAAAGCTCAGACTCCTGCTCCCTGAATCTAAAAAGGACTTTGTTTTCTTCAAAGCCCTGCCAGCCTTGGGGTCCCACACCCCCCGGCAACCGTGTGTCGCCGGGACAGAGGAGGAAGCTGAGGCCCGGAGATGTGTGTGACTGGCTTGAAGTCACCCTCACCGGCTCATGTGTTCCCTCGTCCAGCAGGTGCTGAGTGAGGACCAGGGTCCATGGTACCTGGATGTGGACCAGAGGGACCAACCTGGTTTCTCTTCCCTGCTCTACCCCTGGCCAGCTGTGTGACCTTGGGAAAGTCATCGAACCTCTCTGAACCTTGGCATCTTTATATGGGAAGTAGCAAGAATGATGCTTCTTTCACAGAATTGTGAGGATTAAATGAATTAATGGATATTAAAGTGCTTCCTAATAATATTTAATAATAGCCAACTCTTCTCTATAGCAGGTAACAATTATTCAGTGCTTTCTATTTGCCAACAACCATACTTAGCCCCTTAAAAAGATTCTCGTTTAACCCTTGCAGTCCCCTTATGAGGTAGGTGCTATTTATGATCTCCGTTTTATATGTGAAAAAGAAGTGAGGCACAGAGAGGTTAAGTAACTTGCCTAAGGGCACACAGCTGTATCAATACAGTGGTTGATCCTCCGTTCAAACTCATAACGCAGCTTTTTTGTGACTATTGTTACTGGCAGATCCAGAACTCAAACCTGGTCTCTGAATGTCTGGTTCTTCCTCCTTCCACTTGAATTTCCCATTTGGGTCCAGGACAGCAGGTCCTGACAGTCATAAGTCATCCAAACAGCAGACCAGTATTTTCTGAAGACTCTGACTGCAGAGATCCTTATCCAACTTCAGTTCAGCAAATACCTGTCCTGGGAGCCAGGCCTTGAATAATCACCTTCCAGTCCAGGAGACAGGATGGGGAAGCACCCAGAAGAAAATAGTAGGCGGGCAGTTACAAGTGTAAACTCACAGCCAGACGACCTGGATTCAGCCCCCAACGGGCTGTCGCCTCGGGCAGGCCATCTAAACTTTCTTATGCCTCAATGTCCGCATCCAAACAATGGGGATAATATTAGGTTGGACCCAATGGAGTTGCCATGTTTGTAGGTCGTAAACAGCCAAATACTAACAATTTCATACGGCTCAGCCTAATAATAGCATTTACCTGGCAGAGATGTCAGGAGGATTAATCGGATAGACGCCTGTAAAGTACCTAGAACGGGGCCTAGTGCCTGGTGAATCCACACTGAACTGTGAGTAGATTGTGTTATTAATGGTGAGATGAAACCAAAGGGTCACAGAAGCAGAGACAGTTTTACTCAGAGCCATACAATCAATAAGCGTTTATTAAGCATCTACTGAATGCTCCTTCACTTGTGTACTGTAGAGAAAACATTCTAGAGCGAGGGCTCATAATGGGGGGTTCACAAACCCCAAGAGCTTCAAGGGCCGGTGAGCATTCCAAAACTGTATGCTGGGTATGGGAGTGTGACACACATGTGAATAATTTTCCAAGGAGCAGATCCGTAGCTTTTGGCAAATTCTCGAAGGTATTCATGACCGCAAACAGGTGGAAAGAGAAAAAAGGACATTTCAATAGGTAATGTTATTATTCTTTCAGTAAGCATTTCTCGAGTCTGCTCTATGGGTCAGGCTCTGGCATTTAGCGTGAGCTGGACAGACATGACCCCTGTCCCCCTGAGGGAGAGAGGGTAAAGCGAGCGTTCACAGGCAGCAGAGTGTTCCAGAAAGGGGTGGCAGGATGCATATCTGCCAGACCCCATAGAAGAGGAGAGCCATACAGATGTCACGGCCGTGGGAGTGGGTGCAGAGACAGGGCTTCGGGAACCTGAAGAGGAAGCATGGATCTCCACTAGAAGGATCCAGGCAGCCTTCACGGAGGAGGTGGCATTTGATCTAGACACACAGAGGAAGAGAAGTGCATTCCTGGTGGAGGGAACCACATGAACAAAAGCACAGAGTACAGAAATGATCAGGTGTGTGGGACCTCTGGGTAAATACTTCCTTTTTGCTGTAGAGGATCAGGGAGCTGAAGTTGGAGCCCAACCCAGAGAGTTTGGAAGGCCGGATGAAGGCACTTGCCTTTGTTCTGCAAGCAATAGAGAGCCCTCCTGACCAACACTCCTGGCCAAGGCTTGGGGATGGCATGTGATCGGCTGACAGGGCCCAAGTCAGCTTTGAGCTCCTGCTCTGCTTCTCCTTAGCTCCCTGAGCTGACCCATTCCTGTCCTCCCTCCACAGCTGGCCTGGCGGAAAGGGCTTCCCCCAGTTCTGTCGGAGGGAGGTTGAAAGTCAGTCACCAAGAACCACAGGCCAGGCTCAGCGTTTGAGCAAGAAAGGGAGCATCTCCCAGGAGCTGATGTCCCCAGTCTGAGGAGGGCTGACTTAGAGAAGGGGTCATGGCTGAACAGTCCAGGAGGAGGAGAAGGCATGGACCAGATCTGGTTGGATTGCATCTGGGAGGCCACGGGCATGATGATTAAGAGTAGTGGCCCTTGGCTCAAATCTGACAGGCCTGGATTCAAGTCCTGGCTATACCATTTTCTAGCTGTGTGGCCTTCGGTAGATTACTTAGGCTCTCGGAGGTGCAGTTCCCTCATGCATGAAATGAAAATAATGATCCTTTCCTCCAAGAGTTGTTGGGTGCAGAAGATGAGATAATCCATATAAAGAGCCTGCCCAGTGCCTGACACAAAGGGTTCGGGTAATGGCAGCTGCTGTCATTCTTTTGTCTCTGTCACATGGATTCTGCTCAGCTCTATAGACACTGAGTGTATATTCTATGTAGAACTTTATGCATTATTCTAGGGGAGAGAAAAACGAGGAAAGACCATGCACCCACCCACCCCCTCCACCCAGGCTCCCACAGTTATAGGTGGTGGTTCTTAATTTCTTTTGGGGTCTCAGGCTCCTCTGAGTCAGCTGAAAATTTTGGATCCTATGGCCAGAAAAACACAAATATGCATACACGTGTGTAACAGAAAAATCTAAACTCAGGGATGGATTTGGGGAGAACTTCAACTTTCACAATATTTATTTCCATAGTTTTTAGACTATAAATAAAGAGTATGAGTCACTTTTCTAATTCAAAATGGTAATAATAGGGGTGCCTGGATAGCCCAGTTGGTTAAGCGTCCCACTCTTGACTTTGGCTCAGGTTATGATCTCACAGTTGTGGGACTGAGCCCCACGTTGAGCCCCACTCTGGGCATGGAGCCATGGAGCCAGTAAGATTCTCCTCTCTTTCTTTCTCTCTGTCTCTGCCCCTCTCCCCCACTTGTGCTCTCTCTCTAAAATAAATAAATACATACATACATACATACATACATACATGCATTCCATTTGGGAGGTTACCAGACTCCCCTGTCCCACCAAACTCATCCTGGGTCTGTCAAGTGGTTCACAGACCCAAATTAAGAAACCTTCACCTAAAGCACTAGACAGGGACCCCTGGTTGGCTCAATTGGTAAAACATGTAATTCTTGATCTCGGGGTTGTGAGTTTGAGCCCCATGTTGAGTGTGGAGATTGCTTAAAAATAAAATCTTAATAAATAAATAAATAAATAAATAAATAAGTTAATTAAAGGGCTAGACAAACACCTACATAAATAATCCAAAAAACAGCTAATGTATTAGAACAGTAGTTGGCAAACTTTTCTGTAATGGACCAGAGAGTAAAAATACCATAGGGTCTCTATTGTTAACTACTCAACTTGGTCGCTGTAGCTGAAAGCAGCACCAGGCAAAGGAATGCACGCAGCTATGTTCCAATAAAACTTTATTTACAAAACGGTCAGTGGGCCAGTTTGCCAACCTGTGTGTTAGAGGTTCCAATTTTAGATTCCTGGAATATCTGCAACAGAAACAGAGTGATCAACTAACGTGTCCAAGGTCACACAGCTGAGCAGCATTGATGCCCCCATTCACCAACCAGCCAAGCCTTACTATGGTCCAGGGACTCCAGCTCCCTCCTCCTAGAGTTGCTGCCTCCAAAGTTGCTGCCCCTGGGGCAATGGAGAATGTGGGCAGGAAGCTGGGGAAGCCAGAGGGAGGACTGGGCAGCAGAAGACGAGTTATCTGGGAGGGAGAATATGGGATTGATCACCTTTCCCTTCCTTCCCAGTGTTTTGTTGGCTCAGTGCTAGGATCAGAATTAGGTCTTTGATATCCAAGTTACATCCTTAATTTCTGCATCAAATAAAAAAGTACATCCAAATCAAGAATCAAATTAATATGCCCCATGTCCAGCCACATGCTGATCACCAGGAAATTTGAGATCTGGCGTGGTTTAAGACTAACTAGTGGGGGACCTGGGAAGTGGGCCGAGTGATGGGTCCTCCGACCCTAGTGAGTAGGCAGCCCCTCCAGGCTCTGGGGCCTGCCTGGGAGAGCTGAGGCAGCCAGGAAGTTCCCTGAAGGGAGAGGATGCTTAAATTAAGCTTTAAAAGACAGGGAAGGCTCCTTAGCAGCTGCCCAAGAACATGGACTCCTGCCTCCTCTTTCTCTATATCTTCCAAATCTCTCTCTTCCTTCTTGACTTCCTCTTCCTTTTCTTTGCACCCCCTGATTCTCTAACACAGGAGTGACAAACCTATCTATTCTTTTATGCCCACACCCATAGTAGACATTGATAAACAACCCTGACAGTCTTTTAGCTCCTTCAGGAAGACATTACTAATCAATTAGAGTTGGAACAAGAGCTAGAACCTATTTTCTCTCTCTGCCGAGCTCTCTGTTCTCCTCACCCTTCTACTCAGCTCAGTGCCCATCTGCTCACCGAGACTCAGAGAGGTCAAGTAACCTCCAAAGGGTTGCCCAGTTCCTATGGGGCCATATGGGAGTGTATTTCCCTCTACAGAGGGACTAACTGTAGCCTTTCCATTTGTCCACATCTTGATTCTGTGCATGTGACCAAGCCTGGTCTTGTCCCCCAGTGACCCCAGGCATGAAGATCTACATCGACCCTTTCACCTATGAGGACCCCAATGAAGCAGTGCGGGAGTTTGCCAAGGAAATTGACATCTCCTGTGTCAAAATTGAGCAGGTGATTGGAGCAGGTAGGTGGTGGGTGCTCTCCCAGGTACCATGGCCTCAGCCATGAGGGGGGAGTACTTTAGGGGCAGAGGGGAGCATGTGGGGTAGGAGCCTCAGAGGACCCTCCAAGGCCTGAAGGTCCACAATAGCCAAGGTGGAAAAGCCCTCAAGGGTCATCCAGGAAAACTACCTCATCGATAGATGAGGAAACTGAGGCACAGGGCTGGGAAGGAGCTTGCATATCATGTCAGAGATTGAGCTAGGTCTAGAACCCAATTCTCTGGACTCGGTCTAGTGCTGTGTCCTTCCTGTCCCTCTCTCCATCCCCCCCAGGTTCCCCTACAGCCTTACCCCATACCCAGCCAAATACCATGGGGCAGCTGTGAAGAGTTTACTGAGACCTTAGGGGCCCCCACATTCTACAAAGGGGTTCTTTGTCAAGAGGATGAGCTGACCACTGGGGAGAAAAAGTTCATTCAGGACCCAGGAACAGAGGTTACAGGGAGTGGGAAGGTGACATTTCCAGCTGGCAAGTGACATCCTGCCTTTCTTGGTGTGTGTGTCCCAGGGGAGTTTGGTGAGGTATGCAGTGGCCACCTAAAACTGCCAGGCAAGAGAGAGATCTTTGTGGCCATCAAGACGCTCAAGTCAGGCTATACTGAGAAGCAGCGCCGGGACTTCCTGAGCGAGGCCTCCATCATGGGCCAGTTCGACCACCCCAATGTCATCCACCTGGAGGGTGTTGTCACCAAGAGCACGCCTGTGATGATCATCACTGAGTTCATGGAGAATGGCTCCCTGGACTCCTTCCTCCGGGTAGGGAAAGCCAAGAGTTCCAGGGGCCCATGGGTGGGGAGGAAAAGGAGTGGTGGATATAACTTCATGTTGTCAGAGCCTGATGGGGTCTTGGGGAAAATCTGTGTCAGGAGGGGCTCGTCTGCTGCCTCTTTCCATCCTCTTACCAGTGGCAGACATTGCTAATCACCCCAGAACTCTGTTCCCCTGAACCAGGTAGCGGTCTCAGAATCCTGTCAATCTAGGAAACCACAGCCAGTCCGTCAAAGTTAGCACGCAGCCTGAAATCCGTTATCATCTATGCTTTTAGCCAACCTTCTCATTATGCATGAGAGAAGAGTGAGGTTCAAAGATGGGTACGGTTTGCCCAGGATTACCTAGGGGGTCAGGGTGAGAACCAGGACTGGAACCAGGTCTCTTGAACCCTAGTCCAGGATTTTCACCAGATTTTGGATTTCTCCAAAGCCATATGGGCTAGTGGGAGGAGTCCAGAGCACAAGGCCAAGAGAGGAGAGTTTTCAGACCCCCCAGGAGATCACAGATAACCAGCTAGACAAAAAGCATAGAAACATGCTGCTAGACTAGTTGCCATTTAACAAACGTTTTTAAGCACCTCCTATGTGCCATGCACATACCTCTGTGCGCCTTCTTATTTAACTCAGACAGCCCTGGGAGATGGATATAACTTATCCCCATTTAATACACAGATGAGGAAACAGACTCAAGAGGTTAGGTCACTTGTCCAAGGTTGCATGGCCAGCAAAGGGCAGAGCCAGAGTCAAACCAGCTGCGTCTACTCCAAAGCCCATGTTCTTTCCCTCACCGTGAAATTGGCCTCTCGTGGGCCTCTCTAAGACCCCCAAGCATCTGAATTCTTCCCACAGGGAGCATGAGGCCAGGGTAGCAGGGTCCTGCTCTGGTTTCCTGTTGTGCCGATGATCCAGAGCTCTGATTGATGCCCTCCCATTCACTATGTGTTTTCTCCACTTCTCCCAAAGCAAAATGATGGGCAGTTCACAGTCATCCAGCTGGTGGGCATGCTCCGGGGCATCGCGGCTGGCATGAAGTACCTGGCAGACATGAACTACGTCCACCGCGACCTGGCCGCCCGCAACATCCTCGTCAACAGCAACCTGGTCTGCAAGGTGTCTGACTTTGGGCTCTCACGCTTTCTGGAGGATGACACCTCAGACCCCACCTACACCAGCGCGCTGGTAAGATGGAGGCAGAGAACAGCGGGGTCATGGTGCCAGGAAAGAGGACATAGGTGTCCATCTCTCCCTACAATACCTTTTCACCGACACCTGCTCATGCCAAGCACTGTGCCGGACCCAAGAGACATAGAGGCATAAATCACAGTTTCTGCCCTCTTGGAGCTCACAGGCTGGCAGGGGACACAGATGTGCAGAGAAACATAGGGTAACAGAGCTCTAAGTCAGGACACCAGTCTTGGGAGGCCCAGGAAGGCTTGCTAAGAGGGGGTGAGATGTGAGCTGAAAGCTGAAGGGCCAGTAAAAGGTTGTCAGATGCCATGTTCTCAAGCCAAGCTGTGACTGGAACACAGACCCTAAGAGGGGAGGTGGTGGGTAGTGAGACTGGAGAGGCAGGCAGGGCTGATTTTGGAGACCTGGAATGCCTAAACTCAGGACTGTCCCCTGCTGAAGGGTTTTAAACAGAAAGGAGCAAGACGAAGCCCCTGCCCGAAGAACTCAGAATCTATAGCATAAGAAGAGGCAAGCACACAGGCAAAATGATTTCAGTGCTGCTCTGTATGACAAGTGCCTCCCTGACAGAGATCGAGGACCTAGTTGGAGGATTAAAAAGAGTGAGCAACTCCTTGGCACTTGGGACTTAGGGAGAGACTTTCAGAGATACTTAAAGGATAAGAAGGGGTTTTCAGACAGCAGAGTGAGGAAAGGCATTTCATGCAGAGGGAACAGCACGTGCAAATTCTCAAGGCCTAAAGTAGCATGGTGAGTTTGAGGAAGAATGAGGGGCTTCGTGTGACTGGTACGCCCAGGGCATAGGGTGAGGAATCTTGAGAGCAGAGACCAGATGGATCAGCCTCTCACCCATTAACTTTCCTCATTGTGTTCCCCAGGGTGGGAAGATCCCCATCCGCTGGACGGCCCCAGAAGCCATCCAGTACCGGAAGTTCACCTCAGCCAGTGACGTGTGGAGCTATGGTATCGTCATGTGGGAGGTGATGTCCTACGGGGAACGGCCCTACTGGGACATGACCAACCAGGATGTGAGTATCCAAGGGGGCTGGGCAGAGCCTCTGTGGCCAGCCAGATGGGAGGGGAAGATCCAGAATTTCTGGCCTTTTCCTGATCTCCCAGGGAATGGGAGCAAGGTCTCTGAGATACCGGGCCAAGGCAGCTCCCAGCCCAATGGTGGCTGATTCAGATGTCTGCACAGGACCCTGGAATCTCCAGAGGTCAAGAGCAGGAAAGGCCTACACATCCACAATTCAGCAAATCTTCAAGATGCCTTCACTTTGTGGTCAGCCCTGAGTGAGACTATCTCAGGTGGTTTCCACATAACTGGGGGACAGGACGCTTGTTCCAGGAACAAGATGTTGTCATCAGGAACTTTATGATCAGCTGTTAAATGGGAGAAGGCAGGTGTCAAGTCCTGTAGGTGTTGAGGCAAGGGCAGCATGAACAAAATCAGGAAGTCTTCACAGGACAGGTGGGATGCTCACAGTAGTGGGACTTGGAGACATGAGGACTTCAAATGGGAACGATAACCCGTGCAAAGGCCCCGAGATGGGAACTAAGGGATCATATTGGGGATCGGTAGAGAGGAAAGATGATCAGAAAGGTTGATAAGGCTCAATAATGGGGTGTTTGAAAATCAAGCCAGCAAATCCTGATTTGCAGCAACACAAAACGGGAAGGACTTGAAGAAGCTTCTTGAGCATGGAGGGTGACTCACGGTCCAGCTAGGGAAAGTGATTCTGGGCCTAGTGGCAGGACAGATTGGAGAGAGGGGGTAGGCACCCAGGTTGCAGGTCAGACTGAGGCCATAGATGGTGGGAACTCAGGTGAGGCCCGTCCTTGGGGCTGTATCCAGGAGGTGAAAGCAGTTGCCACGGCAACCAAATAGGTCTTTCCTGCAATACAGAGTGGGGGGTGGAAAGACAGGACAGGTTAGAGGCAGATGCTCTTACCCCACCCACCCCACCAACTCTGCCCCTGTGTTGTTCCCAGGTAATCAATGCCATAGAGCAGGACTATCGGCTGCCGCCACCCATGGACTGCCCAAGCGCCCTACATCAGCTCATGCTAGACTGCTGGCAGAAGGACCGAAACCACCGGCCTAAGTTTGGCCAGATCGTCAACACGCTGGACAAGATGATCCGAAACCCCAACAGCCTCAAAGCCATGGCACCCCTCTCCTCCGGGTACGGCTCTGGTCTGGCCCCACTCCCTCCTCCCAGTATATCTCCACCCCATCCCCAGCCAGCCCTTCCTGTCTCCAAATCTCCACTCCCTCAAGCTCCACCTGCCTCGGGCAGATGATCTACACTGCAGCTTGGGGTCAGGGAAGGCCAGCACTAATGTTCACTGGGCATTTGCCCTGCCTTGGGGGTGTGGAGGAGCCCAGGACACAGAAAAGGAGAAGGAAGCGGTAAAGGTGGTAAAGGAAGCACTTTTTTTTTAAATATTTATTTATTTTTGAGAGAGAGAGAGAGAGGGCACAAGCATGGGAGGGGCAAAGAGAGAGACAGAGACACAGAATCCAAAGCAGGCTCCATGTTCTGAGCTGTCAGCACAGAGCCCAACACGGGGCCCCAACTCTTGAACCCCAAGAACGTGACCTGAGCTGAAGTCGGCCGCTTCACCGACTGAGCCACCCAGGCGCCCCAGAAAGCACTTTTTAAAGCATGGTGAGGGGCGCCTGGGTGGCGCAGTCGGTGAAGCATCCGACTTCAGCCAGGTCACGATCTCGCGGTCCGTGAGTTCGAGCCCCGCGTCGGGCTCTGGGCTGATGGCTCGGAGCCTGGAGCCTGTTTCCGACTCTGTGTCTCCCTCTCTCTCTGCCCCTCCCCCGTTCATGCTCTTTCTCTCTCTGTCCCAAAAATAAATAAAAAACGTTGGAAAAAAAAAATTTTAAAAAAAGCATGGTGAGAGAGGACAGCATTGAAGAAAAATTACCAGAATCTTGGTTGGTAGACATATTCACTGGTCACCAGGTTTCCTTCCTAGCTACCCTCACGCTCAAACTTAGACCCTCTCACTTACATTTGCAGCCTCCCCAACCCAGCCACGCACGTGCACACACACACGCGCACACACACACACACACACACACACACACATGCCATGGCCCACACTCAGGTCACCATCCCTGAATCAGAGAGACTGTCAGCTCCAGTGATCCGGGTTTGTCTTCTCCTGGGGGTCCAGGGCATGCTTCATCAGACCTGAGGTCACCACTGCCTTGCTTGGGTGGCGGTCCCAGACCCCTGTCTCTCCTGGCCTTGTACGCTCTTTCTCTCCAGGACACTATCGCACAGGGTTTCTGAGGGGTGTCCAGCCAGGTGTCTTCAGGATCCAGGGCTGGCTGTATCCAGAGACTCTTTGGGCCCAAGTCCTTCACCTGCCAAGTTTTTGTGGCCAGAAATTTGTGTTTGCGTCTGCCTGTCGATCCCCACCGTGGCCCTGCGTCAGCTACTCCTGACTCTCCGGATAAAATCACTCTGAGCTTTTAGCCCCGTGAGAGTCATTTCACTCTCGCGAGTGCCACCAGCCTTGTCTGGACGTTGGAGGTGCAGCCCATAGCTTCCTACAGCACACCCAGCGTGGAGAAGGATGGAGGAAATACAGAATAGTAGCACACTTAGTCCCGCCACACTTAGTCCTGCACACTTAGACTCCTTCCTCCTGCAAATAGGAGGCTTGGAGAAGCGTCTCCCTCCTCACCATGGTGGTCCAGCCTTCCAGGGGTCCCCACAGAGGCTTCCCTGGGTTTTCCAGGTGGCCTCAGCGTGGAGTCCTGCACACACACTCACTCTCACATAGCCACACATATACGTGTACTCATTTACATAGGTGCAAATTCACATCCACATCACATTCACATCACACAGAAATACTCGCGTATGTATACGTTCGTTCACCTTTGTTCACGCAGATGGATACACAGGTGCAGGTACGCAGCCCACGGGTGTGCCCACGCCCATGCTTACCCCCGCCCCCCCTCCCAGCTCATGCCCTGACCATCTCTGTTGCCCACCCCACCCCCAGAATCAACCTGCCGCTGCTGGACCGCACGATCCCCGACTACACCAGCTTTAACACCGTGGATGAGTGGCTGGAAGCCATCAAGATGGGGCAGTACAAGGAGAGCTTCGCCAATGCCGGCTTCACCTCCTTCGACGTCGTGTCGCAGATGATGATGGAGTAAGTGCCCGGCTGCCTCCACCCACCATCATCAATACCCCTCCCCACCCATCCCACTAAGTAGGGGGCTCTGGAGGGTGAGGGACAGACAGTGTCCAGTAGGGATGTGTGGGACAAGATGGCCAGCTTGGGGTCATATTCAGAACACCACCCAGGTCTGCCTGTGACCATGGGCCAATCAGAACCTCCCTCAGCCCCAGTTTTCTCCTGTAAACGGGAGATTGGTAGGACGATCAAAGGGATATAAAGTGAGCGGGCGCTTCCTAAGTGCAAGTTCCCTCCTCCCTCCCCGTAGCAGGGGAGACCAGTGCCCCCTGAGTGTCCTGACTCCCAGTCACGCGCTCCTTCCACCCCCAGCCCATCACTCCTGCTCCAGACATCCACCTACTCACCCCCCTCCCTTGCTCTCTTCAGCAGGACACCCCTGGAGAAGCCCAGACAGCTCTCTACCTGGCCCAAAGTCCCCTCCATCCCCACATTTCCTAACGCACATGCTTCTCTCCTAAAGGGACATTCTCCGGGTTGGGGTCACCTTGGCTGGCCACCAGAAAAAAATCCTGAACAGTATCCAGGTGATGCGGGCACAGATGAACCAGATCCAGTCTGTGGAGGTTTGACATTCATCCGCCTCGGCTCACCTCTTCCTCCAGCCCCCCCCCCACTCCGCCCCACACGCCAGCCCCCTGGTTCTCCGTCCACGTCCACCGCAGGGTCAGCCACCTGCCAGGAGGCCACGGGCAGCAGGAAGAACCGAGCAGCGCTCCAGCCACGAGACGTCACCAAGAATATGTGCAACTCAGATGATGGAAAAAAGGGAACGGGAACAAAAGAAAATAGATCCAGGGAGGGGGCGGGAAATACAAGGAATATTTTTTAAAGAGGATTCTCATAAGGAAAGTGATCATTGTTCTTAGGGAAAAAAAAAAAAGAAAAGAAAAGAAAAAAAAAAGGGCTTGGGAGATCCACGCGATTTGTCCCAATTGGAGACCAAAAGCAGTTTCTCTCCAACTCCCTCTGGGAAGGCAACCTGGCCAGAGCCAAGAAACACTTTCAGGAAAACCAATGTGAAGGGGGAGACAGGGGCCACCCTTCTCTCCTGTCCCTGGGCTGTTCTTCCAGGCCTCACTCAACAGCCACACGGCAGGCAGACGGGGCAGGCGGGCGGACAGGCAGCCACCGCGGGAACCACTCGGGGAAACTCCACTCCCGCCGCCACTGGGCAAACAGAAGAATTTTTCTGTCTTTGGAGAATATTTTAGAAACTCCAATGAAAAAGACTTGTTTCTCCTGTCGGCTCATGGGACCGAAAGGGGGCTGTTGTCTTCCTCGGTCGGGGAGACCACGGGGACATCGGCAAGGTCAACCTTCCTGAGGATGCATAGCCCTGCCTGCAGGCCCGATGCTGCAGTGACGACTGCCACTGAGAAGGATTGCTCCTGCATTTGGGTTTGTTTACAGCAATTCGTGGACTTGGGGGTATTTTGGTCAGGGGTGGATTTGGTTTGGGGGGTTTGTTTGTTGGGTTGTTTTTTTTTTTTATGACAATGAAGTGACACTTTGACATTTCCTACCTTTTGAGGACTTGATCCTTCTCCAAGAAGAAGGTGCTTTCTGCTTACTGACTTAGGCAATACACCAAGGGCGAGATTTTATATGCACATTTCTGGATTTTTTATATGGTTTTCATTGACACTCTTCCCTCCTCCCCCTGCAGAGAGTTCCCCCCTGCTGCCAGGCCTCACCAAAGCCAACTGCCACGGGGCCATCTGGGCCGTTCAGAGACCAAGTGAGATTTGGGAGGATGAGGGGCCAAGGTGGAGGGGCACCCCACCCAGGGCTGTTTTTGAAAGCACCAGATTGAGAAAGAAGTGAGCCCTAGGGCTGCAGAATCACACGACTTTGCCCACTTCTCCACCCGCCCTCTGCCCCAGTCTGTCCAGTACTTTCTAGACAAATAGGCCCCTTCAAGGTTCCTGAGTGCTCTCGGATGGCCAGAACCCAGTTTCGCCTCTGGGAGCCTAAACGGGGCCCCAGATCATTCACTGTGATATCCCAGCCCTCCAGAGTGTCACCCTCAGAGATGTGTGCAGGCGCTCCTTCCCTCCACTGGGGGGAAAGTGTATGGTTTCTCTCCCACCCCCTCCCCCCACCCCCAGCCCAGACCTTCACCCAGGTCTGAAGGTCTTGGCCGTGGGAAAACCATCAGCCACGAGGTCTGGCTACAAACTCCCTCCTGTGAGCAAATGCAGGCACTTGAGCAGAACAATCGGTTAGTGAACTGAATGGAAATAAACACTTTAGTTATAAAATGACCCCTGTTCTCTGTAAGTTCCAAGAGAGACTCTGGCACCCTGGGGCATGTCAAGTGACCCATGGTGCTCTTTTAAGGGATGCTTCCTTCCCCGGGGTTCTAGAAGGCCCAGGGCTGAGAAAACACATGGAGGACACCAAAGGTCCACATGGCCTTTCTGGCTCTGGCTCGTCAAAAGCACAGGCAACAGAAGAAGCAGGTTGGAAGTGGCTCGGAATTCACGTTCAATGCCCTGCAAATCAGGATGAGCCGCTCCGGGAGGCATCAGGCAGGAGGTTGACAGGGGTGCACTCGGTTCTCCTGGGCCAAAGGAAGGGGGTCCGGGTGTTAGGTAAGCTGTGATAGTGGTAGTGCGAGGGTCCTGGAGTAGCCGTGGGTCCCCAGTCAAAGCCACAGGTAAGATCCCCTCATCCTGGTCAACACCAATCTCTGTGCAAATGGGCTCCTACTTACATATAATCAGAAATCTTTTTGTGGAAGGAGGAGGCAGGGAGGCGGATGTGCTGTGGATATCAAGTCTGGCTGAGGAGGGAGAGGCAGAGACACCACCTCTCAGGACCTTCCCCTTTGTCCATGGGAGACTGACCAGGAGGAAGGATCCCAGCCGCAGGTGGCCCATGGGGCAGCCTGGCCCAGCCTGTCGTCTGTCACTCACCTGTTCTCAGAGCCCAAGATGTAAAGGGAAGGAAGGGATTAAGAGGGGAGCATGGGCCCCTGGGGGGAACAACAGAGTGAGCCACAGGGAAGGCATTGGCTTGCTGCCCACGAACTGGCCAGCCTTGGCCCAGCCAGCTGCCCTTTGTGCCCCAAAGCTGCCCAGCACGGGTGGCAGCTGTCCTAACACACAAGGTCACCTTCTGGAGGGAGCTGCCTTGATGCTCTTCAGATTAACTCCGTCTCCCCAGCCCGCCCCCCACTACTCTGGGGCCCCACACAGGGCTGGCACTCAGTGCTTCCTGTCAGATGGCTTCCTGTCCTAAGCTGCTAGGCTGGTGCCTGCTCGCCAACTCATTTGCCCATCCACCCTTGAGTGCCGAGTCCTCAGGGGTCCCGGGCCCCCCTGTGCCTGCTTCTCAGAGTGAGGATGCCACCCAGACCCTCTGTGTCCCCACTTCAGGGTAACAGGTATCACTGTGACTGCCTCGGGTGTGGGCAGAAGCCCACCTCTCCCTGCTGCTGGGGCAGCTCTGTCCCCACCACCTCTTGCTTGCTTCTCGGCGGGGAGCAGCAGGCCATTCTGCCAAGCGCCTTCCGCTGATAATACCCACTCGCCTGGGCACACGGCGCCGAGCCTCCCGCTGCCTGGTTACTAATCCTTTCCTGGCTCAACCTCCCCAAGTGCCAGCCCCCACCTGCCCCGCAGTGTCAGAGGACTTTCCGGCTGCTCTGCACACAGTTGGTACTGGAGGAAAGAAAGCCGCCTTGTAAACACGGGCCAGGGCACCATGGAAATGGGGACCAGCTGCTCTCGGAGGATGTGACAAGCAGACGTGTGTAGGGCCAGGCTGGTACTCCTACTCCACTCCTACTGCCCCAGAAGCCCCCAGAATGGGTTATTGTTGATCAGCAGGTCTCTTCCTGGGGGATGATATTCAAAATTTCTATCAACTGGTAAAATGTGGACGGATCAATCAGAATAGATGATGGCCTTCGTGCTAGACCAAAAGGCCTCAGAGTAGGGGCTGGGATGTGAGGGCAGTCGGGGACACTTAAGGGACCGGGGCAGTGCTGTTTACTAACCAGTGGTGCCTCCTGCTCAGATGGCATCAGCTGGACTTTGTCCATCATTTCTGGTTGGTCCCCATGCTGCCACCTCTCAGGGAGCTCTCTGCTACCCCCTTGTGTGCAGTCACCAGCCTTGCACCCTCTCAAATCAGGGGCTCATCCCAGAAGACAGGGAGCTCCCAACCATGCCCAGCCAGCCCTTCCTCTGCCTGGCTGAAACACAGGAAGGGCCCAGGATCCAGACCACCACCCACCCCAGTGCTAGCCCTCGGGCACTGCTGGCTCTCTCCTGGGCCCCCGTGGTTCCAAGATGGTACTAAAAGGCTGGAAGAATCTTGCCAAATAGGGTAAATGCATTCAAAGGACAGGATGCCCCATGATGCTAGGGGAAATACACCCTGACCCCAGAGTGGCAGCCTTGGTCCTATGACTAACTTGAGACATGACTCTGGATAAGTCATTTGCCTTCACTGAACCTCAGTCTCCCATCTGTAAAGTGAGGAGATGGGACTGGGTGAGCCAGGCATGCGAAACACTTTCTACGCCACCGTCCTGTGAGGAGGGACTATTTTCTCTCATAGGTGGGCGGGGGGAGGGGAGACTGAGGCTCAGAGAGGGGAAGTAGCTTCCTCAGGATTACACAGCCAGGAAGGGACAGAGCGGGGCTGTGTTCATCTGTTCCCAATGCCCACTCCACCACACTCGGGTGACATGAAGCACACGGTCAGTGTCTGATGCTGGTTGGTAAGAGAAGAGAATGCTCAAATCACTGGGGTTGTCAGGGAGGCCTTCGTGGAGGAGGCTGTCTTGAAAATGACAGAAGTTGAGAGGAAGGTCACTCCAGGTGGGAGGTACAGTATAACCAGAGATGCAGAGGCCAGAATTGTCCAGCCATGAGGAGTCAGGTCTGGATGAGCCAAAGGAGTGGTGGGAGGTGGGGGTTGATTGAAGAGGAAGGTGAAGTAGCTTGAACGTGATGCCCAGTCCAGCCACAGCAGGTTCTTGAGCAAAAGAGCAGCAGAAAGAGCACTGGGTTCTAGGAGAAAGAGTCCATCCAGCCATCAGATGGATGGCAGGATGCCTCATAGCTCCCCCTCTCCTCCTGGAGGAAGAGCCCCCTGGAAAAGCCCTCATTTCTTCCAGGAGAATCCAAGCCCTGCTGCTTCATTGTCCATCCTCACTCACTGAGGCAGATAATCCAAAGAGTCATTTCAGCTGCTTGGAACAGCAGGGTGGGTTTTGTGCTACCTGGTTCCTAATTCAGCTGCACTCACTTGACCTTCACCCCATTTCCGCCAGGCCCCGCTGAGAGCTGCCGGGCACTGAGGGAGCTGCCACTCGGGACCAGAGTTGAGTGGATGCGGATGGCAGTGGTGGCGTGGGAAGGCAGGCCAGCATCCTGGCAGAGCCCTGGGGGCACAGAGCAGAGTGCAGGGGTGAGCAGGGGCTCGGGCTCGGGTGGGTGGCACGCACACTGCTCAAGGAAGCCTGTCTCTGCCCCGGGAGGCCTGGCCCTGCCGAGATTACCCAGACGCGTTGGAAGGGTCGGTCTGGGGTCCTGCCGTTTTCAGTAGTGTGTTGTGCCGGGGAAACCCAGGAAGAAGTTGGGGAGCCACATTGCACATGCCTATACCACTTGCTGCCCTTGACAGACTCCCATGAAATGGCTCCTGCCATATAATTTAGCATGAAGAATGACCTTGGAGCTGGCCAGTTTCCCCTTCAGGGAAACCAAAGACAGTGACTTGTCCTTTGTTCTGGGACACAGGAAGGCTCAGGGATGCTGCCCTGGGAGGCTCACCTCAGGAGGTTGATGCCACGGGCAGGGTACGAATTGCTGGTACACTGTGTGGGGCTCTTACTGGTGTTATCATCCCCTCTCTGCTGGCGAGGAAACCGATTCCCAGAGGTGATTCCCAGACCATCCCAAGCAAGCCATCCGCCTTTAGTGTTCCCTCCTTCCTGCCTCATAGGATCTTTCAAAACTTTTGCCATCAGCCACCTGTATTAGAATCTTCTGGGCCGTTCATCTTGCAGATTCCTGGGCTGCACCATGACCCCTTAAGTCAGAACCCCTGAGGCCAGCCTCTATTTTTAATAAACTCCTCTAGGAGACTTCTCCAGACACTGAAATCTCTTCACTTCCCCCACAATGACCTATGCCCTGATGTCTGCAGGGAGGGAGGTTCTGGCGTAGACAGGGATTAGGAAAAAGCAAGACATCGTCAGATAAGATGCCCCAACTCAGACATGGATTAGGACCCATGAAGTGGGGGCTGAGCTGACCCTCAGGAATGTGTTCAGACTGAGCTAAGCTTTCAGGAAAATTAGAAAGACCCCCAGACCCAGAGTCTGTCTGAGTTTAGCTCCACAGCATGAAGGCTGCCTCAGGAAAGCTGATACAGCAAGAAGAAACAGGAATTTAATACTTCACAGGGGCCCAGCAGCCCACCCAGTCCACCCTATGGAGACCCCCACAGATCCCAAGGCTACAATCCAGGCCTGTTCATTCAACACCTGGCCAGGTGGGCCAGGCAAAGTCAGGATGGGTCTTCTAGCTGGGCCCAGAGCATCACATACGCAGCCCCCAACAGCCTCTGCTACCCAGACTAAAACATGGCTTGCCCTGGAGGGAGAAGAGGGAGTAAAGGACCCTGTCTCTACTCAGGGTTTAACAGCCCCTGCTGGAGGAGGGGAACGGGAGAGGGAGGAGGTAAGAGCCAGGACCACATGCACTCTGGGGGCCCCGCTGAGACTGTAAAAGTCCAATCTAACTTCCCGCGGAGAAAAGATTCCAAGATTCTAAGATTGTAAGCCCCGTGATTCTAAGATTCTAACAGAAGAATTTCATGTTTTTAAGATTCCATCACCCTATGATTCTATACTGATAGTTCTTAAAATTTCAAGTCCCATTGTTCATCCTCGGTGCTTAAATCTGAGTGCCCTAGCCGTGATGAGAGCGCAAAGAGAGAGTGAGAGACCTGGGGAGAAAGACAGCTAATATCAAATATTAGCAATAGCTCCATTCTTTGAGTCAGAGATGGACCCTCACAAGGGCTCAGGACCCTCCTTTTGAGTGTGACGCTGACTTGCTTTCCTGGGTAAGTGGCAGAATTGCCCACACCTGGCCCTCCCAGTGGCCAGTGGGATGGTGCCCCAGCTGAGCAAAGCCCTCACACAGGCCACGGTGCCTACTAGCTTGTGGGCAAGACAGTCTAACTCAGAAGCCAAGTAGGGGCCTCAGCGGCTCCATCTGGGAGGGGACTTACTTATTTGGGGTGGAACATCCCCCTCCCCACCAGAAAGGAAGGTCCAAGGCAAAGAATTGGCTTAGGAAACTGCCCAAGCACCCCACCTTACTGTTCAGAGCCAGAGTCTTAACACTGGGCAACCATAGGGTCTTACTACAAACCCCAGAACCAGGTGCCTTCCCACTGACACTTGGGCTGCAGTGTCCATGGCCACACAGCCCCTGCCTGATTCCAAGGAGCCTTCACCCTTTCCGGTGAGGCCACTGCCTATGGGATCTGAAAGGCCAAGGAGGTGCCTCTGGATTGGTCGGAACGAGTGGTCAGTCTGGCTGCCCTCCCTTCCATGGACAGGGATTCTGCTGAGCAGGGGGCACAAAGCTGAGTCCCTGAGGCCGGCCCAGGGCAGGCCTGGCAGGGACACTTCCTGACAACCAGCCTCTTTGGACTCCAGAGAAGAGTAATTACTGGTTGATCATGCCCAGCCCCAAATCCTAATCATAGCTGCTATTTCTTGAGTGCCAACGATGTGCCAGGAAACGCACTTAACTTTTTATACGCATTGTCTCGCTTCACCCTCACACAGCTCTGTGAGACAGGTACAATCAGAATTCCCATCCCAGAGACTAGGAACCTCAGAGACATGTATGGTGGCTTTCCCAGGTCACAGAGCCAGCCAGTGGTCTCTGACCCCAAGATCTGCCCTCATCAACACTATGCTATGCTGCTACCAGTGGCCCCTACTCAGCCCCACCCCCTGTCAGACCCTTTGCCAATCAAATCCAGATCTCTGTGGGGGAACTCTGTTCAGGGCACATTTTCTTTGACCATGGCCTCCTGGAGCCACTGTCAGAGCCATGGGTGGTGGAAGTGAGCATTTGGACTCCTCCCTCCACAACCCAGGTGTCCATTCCAGCCTGGGCCATGCAGGCCAGAGCTCTCAACCAGGGACCAGGGGGTCTGGCAGGGTTTCACTGAACCCTATTCCCTTTGGTCGTGAACATGGGTTTTCCTGACAATGCTGGGGTGTTGGGAAGTGATGCGGCTGGGGTTCCGATGGCTGTGGGTCAGACCTAGCTCCTCCCCACTGCTATGACCAAGGAAATCTCACCAGCTATGTCCATGAGCAACCCTGATCCTGTTACTCCAATGCCTTTGTAGGAGTATTTTTAGCAGAACTTTTTTTTCCAAAATAAATGTGAATTGTAAAAATTATTGCTCTGACTCATGGCTTGTTCGTTCGTTTGTTTCTTTGTTTGTTTTCCCACTGAGGTTTCCCAGGGAACAAATGGGCACCCCTAAATGTTCTTAGCAGAGTTTTGAAGCATGGCTAGGAGTTTTCCAGGGCTAAGAATGGAGCCAGGGCTAGGACTAGAATTGGGGTTGGGGTGGGGATTAGTCCTGGGCTGGAGTAGGGTGTTGAACTGCAACACTACGAAGAACACTCAGTCCTGTTTAAGATTCCCACGTCTCCATCAGGGATCCTAGCCTTGGAATCACAACTCTGCCATTTGTTAGCTATGTGTCCTTGGAGAGGTCGTATAACTGCTCTGAGCCTCATTTTCATGTCTGTAAAATGGGGCAATAAAACCAATCACCTAGAGTGTAGTGAGGATTATATGGCAGAGCCTTAAATATGTGAAAAGGGCTCGTCTAGAAAGCTGTTATCATTTGCAGCATTTCCTATGCTGGGAAGAGCATTTCATGGAACCAGTGTTCCTGGGAGCAGACTTGGAGAACCAGTGCTTGGGTAATGCTCTGGGGCTTAGAGGTAGAGCAGGACTGAGGCTGAAGTCAGGCCTGGGAATGCGATGGGGTCGAAGTCAAAGGGAATGGGATCTAGGAGGTTGTCTTTTGATTCATTCATTCAATACTCATTTATTCAATCAAAAATTACTTACTGTATTCCTAGTACATGAAATGTGCTGTATGAGATACCTGGGGGAAACATAAATGACCCAAATGTGCATCCTGCCCTGGAGAGCTCATCAGGGCATTCGGTTGACTTCACTGCACATGAATTGGGCACCCACAGAGTGCCAGACATGAGGCTGGTACTAGGAATGCTGTAGTGACTTAGACATGTGCCCTCCCTCATGGAAGTCCCCAGTCAGTGGAGGAAACCAGTAGACACTCAGGTTATTACAACTCAGGGCAATGCGTGCAACAGTCAAAGTGCCTGTAGATTCCAGGAAAGGTGCCATTAATCCTGAATGGGAGCCCCGAAGGGTCCTGACTGGGGTTCTAAAGCATGCCTGGGAGTTCTCCTGGAAGCTAAGGATAAAGAGTTCCATGTAGAGGCAACAGCAGATACAAAGGTATGAAGTCAACATTGATATATTTTGTGAATTACTATGTAAGTAATACAAATAGAAACGTGACTACCATGTTAAAAACTAATAAATGATTCTTTATACCAGTTTGTACATACAGACCTCAGGGCTTCCAGCCCCTCTCAGGGCTTAGGGTACCAGGTGGAGGAGACTCTGAGAGCTGACACTGAAGCCAATTGGGTCACATACCACCTGCGGGCACACAGCACAGAGTCCCGTGTGCAAACTTAAGGCCTTCCTTAGACATCCTGGGGGCCTCTGACTCAATGCCAGACAGCTTCTGTCTGTCCCAGCCCAGTTCCTCTGAGAAGTATGAATCCCTTACTAGTTCCACTGGCGAGCCCAGGCCCTGGTCCACACCAGGCTCCCCCTAGATCCAGCACAATCTCATGGAGAGTTGCCCCAGCTCAGGGATGCTGCCCCAGGTCTCCTACCCCCCCCCCACCCAGTTCTTTCACCAAACCCTCTTCTCACACTTCCTTCCCACCCAAGGAGTAGCTACAACCTCCCTCTGCCCCTCCTGGCTCTATATGGGTGTCCGCGGTCTGTCATTTCACAGGGACAGAGACATCGCAGTGACAAGAGATATCACCAAGGAGAAAAGAGAAACAGAGGAGGAGTTTTCTCCATAGACTCTCACTAGGTCTGGTGGCAGAGCCATGGAATCCCCTCCCCCACCCCCCCCCATGCCAGGCGAGACTGTAGAAAAAGTCCATCCCCACCACCACCTCCCCCCAGTCCCCACCACTCCCATCAGACCAAAGGGTGTGCCTGGGCCAGCCCTGCCCCAGAAACCCCGCTGACTCAGCATGTGGAGTCCTGCGGCCGGTAGTGCCCCTGCCCACTGCTGGCATTCCTCCCCTGATGCCCCCTGGATGGCACAGTAATAAAATTTGAGACTATATTAGTGCTGCTGCTGCCATGGCCCCTCCTCCCCCTCCCCCTGGTGATGGAGGGTCCCGAGGCAGCAAGAAATGTGCTGAAGCCTGCCCCAATCCCCTTACCCCAGACCCCACCCCTACATACTCACATGCATAAGGTCCCCTCTCATCCAGGGGCACTCGTGTTTATACACACATATTTTTGCCATCAGCTACAAACAGGCACGCACCCGCACATTCATGCATGCACACATACACCCATAGCTGCAGGCTCATGTTCAGACTCACCCCATACACATCAAGTCACATATACACAACAATTACCCCACAGCATGACCGCAAGTAACTCTCAGAATACTCCCTCTGTGTCAGGCGTGGTTCTGAGTGCTCTGCACATTATCATCCTGCTTAATCTTTTAAACCCGTGCTTCTCAAACTATCTGTGGTGAAAGACCAGGTTTGCTTGGGGGGGGGGAGGGGGTCTGTTTTGTTTTGTTTTGTTAATTTCCAGTTGTTTGTCGATCAATATAAGGTCTTACTGTGAATTCAACACCCAGCCTTGTTTATACCCTGTTCCATGAGACCTGTCCCTGATCTCACACTTGGATACTATGGCAATGTCACGATGCTACAAATATTTCTGTAATATCTGTACCTACCTTGTCATAGACCAGAAACAAACAGTTCTAGGACAGGCACGAGTCCTATCTATATCTTGAGTAGCAATCCCTTAAAGCATGCCAGAAAGTGGACAACTGGCATTATCCCCATTCGATAAATAAGAAAACGGAGGTACAGCATTTTGAAGATTGCCCACAGTTACACAGCTAGTAAGGGCAGGAGCCAGGATTAAAACCCGGACGGTCTGCTCCAAAACTGTGCTGTCTCATATCCCTACACACTTGGGCACAGAGTTATACTCACATACACAACAAAAGACACACACCTGCAAATACACATATGGACAAGCACTCCAGACACAAATGTGCATGTATTTATTCACTATAGTAAACACACAGGTATGCACACAGAACTACAGGCACAAACATACAGATGTGTCTGTTTTGCTAATTATTATGTCCCTGGTGCTAGTACATTGCCTGGCACACAGTAGGCACTTAGAAAATACTTCTGAATGAATCAATACCTTTATGCCCCATATGCCTTCCTTCTATAAGAATATATGTCTATGAGTGTATAGGTTCTCTTTCACGGAGGGACTAACACAGCAGGTTATAAGCACGATCTTTGGGTTCAGGCAGATCACAGTTCAAATCCTGTCTCTGACATTAATGCTGTGTGACATGGGGAAGTTGCTTCACCTCTCTGAGCCTCAATGTCATCATCTAGAAAATGGAGATTTCAGGGGCACCTGGGTGGTTCAGCCTGTTGAGCGTCCGACTTCAGCTCAGGTCATGATCTCATGGCTGTGAGTTCGAGCCCCCTGTCCGGCTCCGTGCTGACAGCTCAGAGCCTGGAGCCTGCTTTGGATTCTGTGTCTCCCCTTCTCTGCCCCTGCCCACCCCCCAGCTTGCACTCTGTCTCTGTCTCTCTCAAAAATACAAAAATGTTAAAAAAAATTTTTTTAATAAAATAAAATATAGTGGGCGCAGAAGAATACATGACCTAAGACCTCATTTTTAAAAAGATTAAGAGCAGCCAAATTAATCAATGGTGGTAGAATTCATGAGTGGTTCTTTCCAGGAAGTGGAGAAGGGAACCACAGGAAAGGCTGGAAGGGTTCCACACCTCAGTCTAGGTGGCAGTTACACAGGTACAGACATAGGTTAAAAAAAATCATCAATTTGCAAGAATGAGTGGTCAGGGAAGGGCTCACAGAGGTGACAGGTGAGTAAACGTCGGAGGGAAGGGAGCAGTGAGTGGTTCGCTGGAGAAGGAACCGTGCAGTCAGGACAGCAGGAGCAAAGGCCAAGGATACCCGGCAGGTTCAAGGAGCAGCGAGAAGGCCAGAATGGCTGAGGCAGAGAGAACAAGAGGCCAGTGGGAAGAACCGGGGTCCTCTGTAGGCCATGATAAAGACTTTAGTTTTTCTTTGAATGCAATGAAAGCCCTAGGAGTGTCTGAGAACACCAGTGCGTGATGTGACTTTTAAAAGGATCCCTCTGTGTGTCCTGTAGACTGATGTCTGTGAGTATATTAGTCAGGGTTCTCCAGAGAAACAGAACCACTAGGATATATATTAAGAGATTTATTTCAAGGAATTGGCTTACATGATGTGGCGGGCAAACCCAAAGTCTGTAGGGAGGCTGAAAGGCTGGAAAGTCTCCAGCAGGAGCTGCCGCCGCATTCAGAGGCCAATTCCTTCTTGCTTGGGAACTGCAGTTTTACTTTTATGGCCTTTCACTGATTAGATGAGGCCCACCCAGGTTATCGATGGTACTCTCCTTTACTTCAAGTTCGCTGATTGTGGATGTTAACCACATCCACAAAATACCCACACAGGAACACCTAGATGAGTGTTTGAATAACCGAGTATCTTAGCCTCGTCACATTGACACAGAAAACTAACCATGACAGGGGGTAAGGATGGAAATGGGGAGACAGGAAATCACTATAATAACCCTGGAGGGAGAGGACGGTGGCCTGGAAATGGCCAGAAGAGCAGAGGTGGGAAGGAGGGATTGGATTACAGACTCCTTGTGAAGTAGAGCCAGCATGACCTACGGATGGGATGAATGTGAGAGAAAGTGGGGATCCAGGAGTCCAGCCTGGGCAACAGCAAAAGCAGAGCTTCCACTGATTGAGATGGACAGACTACAGGAGGAACTGGTCTGGGGTGAGGCTGACAGTCCCATTTTGGACATAAGGCAGAGATGCATCCTGCATACCCAGTAGGCAGGTGGACACAGAAGTCTGGAGTCAGAGGAGTAGCCGGGGTAGAGATACAAATTAGGGAGCCCAGGGTTCGGCCAGGGAAGTATGGTAAAGCCAGAAAGGGACAGAGAAGAGACAATGGCAATGACCCAGGGGCCAAAGGTGTGCAGACAATGAGATAACACCGCACACCTGTTGAGAGCGTTAAGTCCGTTAAGACAAGCTACAGACTGGAACATATTTGAAACCAGGGACTAGTATCTACAATATGTAAAGAACTCTCAAAACTCAACAATTTCTTAGAAATCCAATCAGGAAATGGGCAAAAGACATAAAGAGACGTTTCACCGAAGAGGATATACAGATGGCAAAAAAGCACATGAAAAGGTATTCAACGTCATTGATGATTAAGAAATTACAATTACAAAAATAATAATAGTGACCAATGCTGGCACAAATGCAGGGAAACTATATACATATATAACTGTATATATGTGTGTGTGTGTGTGTGTGTGTGTACATACATATACATACTGATACATTGCTGATTGGATTATAAAATGGTACAGCCACTCTGGAAAACAGTTCATCAGTTTCTTTAAAAAGAAACAAAAACAAACAAACAAACAAAAACCCTACCATATGGCTCATCAGTTGCACTCCTGGGCATTTGTCCCAGAGAAATAAAAAACTTATGTTCACACAGATACCTGTAAACAAACGTTCCTAGCAGCTTTATTCGTAATAGCCTAACATTGGAAACAAGCCAGACATCCTTCATCAAATGAATGGTTAAATAAACTGTGGGGCATCCACACCATGCAACTATTACTCTACAACAAAAAGAAAAAAGCTGTTGATACTTGCAACCACTTGAAAATCTCCAGAGAATTATGCTGAGCGAAAAAAAAAAGTCCCCCCCAAATTACATATTGTATGACTCCATACATATAATATTCTTGAAATGACAAAATTACAGAAATGGAAACCAGATTGGTGGTTGCTAGGAGTTCAGGAGGGGGTTGTCTTGGTAAGCAACTGGGCATGGCTAGAAAAGGGCAAGAGGGATTCTTGTGATGATGAAAATGTTCTCTATCTTGACTCCATCAATGTCAACGACTCTATCAACTTGCCTATGATATCGTACTACAGTTTTGCAAGATGTTTCCATTGGAGGGAAATGGGTTAATGGCACACTGGTTATTTCTTTCGACTGTACGTGAATCTACAATTACCTCAAAATATAAAGTTTAATTTTTAAACGGACATGCAAAACGCTAGCTTAAATTTTGTATTAGATCCAACAGGCATAAAAGCCATCAACATTTTAAAACTTCTGCTCTTCACCAAAAGACATCATTAAGAAACTGGAAAGGCAAACCAAAGACTGAGGGAAAATATTTGCAATACCAGCTCTGACAAAGCACTTGTATCCAGAGCACAGAAAGAATTTCTACAATATGAGCAATACAATGCAATCAAAACCACAGTGGGACAGGACTTCACAACCGCTAGCATGCCTAAAGTTGGAAAGACTGACAATGCTACGTTTTCACAAAGATGTGGAGTAACAGAAGGGTCACATATTGCCGCTGGAAATGTAAAATGGTACAAGTGCTTTGGAAAACTTCATGGCTTACCTAGATATTTACCAAAAGAAATGAAAACATGTATTCACAAAAAGACTTATACAGGAATGCTTTTTCATAGCAGCCCCAATCTGGAAACAACCCAAATGTCCATCAACAGGTGAAGGGATAAGCAAATGTGGTGTACTCATACAGGGGAATGCCACTTCGCGATAGAAAGGAACAAACTTTTGATACACACACAGACATGCGTGAACCTCAAAAACGTCATGCTGGGGGCAGGGGGACGACCCAAAAGGCTACACTGTATGATTCTATGTATATGAAACTCCAGAACAGGCAAAATAATCCACGATGATAAAAGTAGATCGGTGGCTGGGTGCAGGGAAGGGGACTGACAGCAAAAGAATAGGAAAGACGTTTGAGGGATAATGGAAATTTTCCCTATCTTGATTATAGTGGGCATAAATGTCAAAATCATGGAACGGTATCCTGATAACGTGTGCATTTCATTTTATATAAATTAAAACTCAGTTGATTTTTAGTACGAAGACAAAATACAAGCCCAAAGGGGCTCTATCAACTTGCTATGAAAGTTTCTAAATGTTTACTCTAAATTTCCGTACTGAACTCTCCCACCCCGTGGACAAAAAACAGCTGTGGTCCGCGGTCCACACTCTGAGCAGCAAACACCCTACCCCACTTTGCCAACTACTCGCTCCTCTAACGCATCTCCCCAGCTCCGCCTTTCCAACTCTAGACCGGAAAGCCCGGAGGCCAGCAAGGGGGAGGCTCCCGACAGAGTCCGCGGTCACTGGGTCTTGAATACGGGCTTGCGCTGCAGCCGCAGCACCCGGTAGGTGTTCAGGCCCGGCACGTCGAAGCCAGGGGACAGTCCGTGGCGGTCCAAGGGGTAGAAGTTGACGAGCTGCCCGTGCTGCGCCTCGAGGGAGAGCCAGGCGTCGCCAAGCGGCAGCTCGCAGGGGAACTCGCGGGCCACGTGCAGCTGGAAGACGCGGCCGCGCAGGTGACGCAGCGCCAGCGTGCGGAACGCGGGGGGCACCAGCGCCTCGACGCGGGGCCCGAACTGGCGCAGGCGCAGCTCGCCCTCCGGCCCGGGGCGCACCTCGTAGAAGGTCTGGTTGGCGAAGGTGAAGTAGCCGGCGAAGGGGCGCGCGCTGGGCGGCGGGGCGGGGCTGGGCTCGGCCTCGCGTAGGGCCCTCTCCATGGCGGGCAGGAGCACGGCGTAGGCCTGCGCCACCAGGTCGCGCCCGGGTGGCCGCGGCCCCGCCAGCAGCAGCACGAGGCTCAGGCGCAGCGGCGGCACCAGGGAGAAGGTGGCGGCGTAGCCGTCCAGGTCGCCGTCCTTGCGCACCACGCGGTAGCCCCCCTGCGCGTGGAACTCCCACGGGGTGCCCGTCTCGTTGGCGAAGTAGGCGCCCGAGCAGGCCAGCAGCGGCGCCAGCAGGGCCTTGGCCGCGTCGGGCCGCAGGAGCGGGGGCCCGCCGCCCAGGAGCACCATGGCCAGCTTGGCCAGGTCTGCCGGGGTGGAGTACATCTGGCCGGACGGCCGGTACCAGCCCAGGTCGTAGAGCGGCGCCGGCCGGCCGCTGCCGTAGAAGCCAGCCGCCAGGCGGGCGCGCACTAGGGGCGTGAGGTCGAAGCCCGTGTCCTCCATGCCCAGCGGTTCCAGCACGTTCTCCAGGATCCAGCGCTGGTAGTCGCCCTGAGCAGTGTGCGCTGCGAGGACATGGGCCAGAAGCGAGAAGGCCAGAGTGCTGTAATGGCACCTGGAAGAGGGGGGGTGGAAACTGGGATGCGGCCGTGGGTGAGTATCTCCAGGCCCTGAAGAGCCGGGCCCCACCTGCTCAGACCGAGATGCCACCAGAGGTTCGTTGGAGAAGGAACCTGCTTCATTGCATCCCAGGTGGTCAGACCCAGCAGACACCCCAGAGATGATTGACTACAAGGCATTATCCTACATCTGGGGAGACTAAGGACCAGAGAGGGGCAGAACTGCCCAGAGTCACACGGCAACTTGGGGAAGAGTTGGACACAGCAACACATCTGGGAAACTGGTAAAACAAATCTTTTTGGTCCTTTTTACTTTAGTATAATTGATTTTATCAAGTGGAAAACTAGAGTCCTGGGGCACCTCGCTGGCTCAGTCAGTTAGGCACGAGACTCTTGATTTCAGCTCCGGTCATGATCTCACAGCTCATGGGCTCAAGCAGCACAGATCCTGCTTGGGGTTCTTTCTCTCCCTCTCTCTCTGCCTTCCCCCTGGATGTGTGCTCTCGCTCTCTCTCTCAAAATAAATAAATGAAACTTAAAAAAAAAAATAAGTTCACTGTTCACTCACAAGAATGCACACTACATGAGGAAAGCCTGCTTGTAATTGGCTCCCTGCTGTATCTCAGTAAGTAGGTGTTGTATCTCGGTTGAGTAGGTGCTCGATAAAAGTTGAGTTGGTGAATCGACAGACTACGAGGTTCACACAGAACTGAACCTGGGCCCAGCTTCCCCCTGCCTTGCGGTGCCAGCCTGTCTGGGCCTGTCTTCCCAGCTGTGGACTAGGGGATGCATTCAGGGATCCCTGCATCTCCCTTGGCTCCAGATGTCTAGGGTGAGATGACTCAGGCTCTCTCCTAGGAGGGGTGTGTCACCTCTGGAGGTTCCTAATGTCGGTGGGGCCTCAGACACACTCCTCACCTGGTTCCCGGGTCTGCCACCAGCACATCATCCTTGAGCAGGCTCAGGGCCTCCTGGGTGCTGCCCCTCCACAGCAGGGAAGTAGAACGGAGCCTTCTGGGCAGCCCTGGGGAAGAGCAGTGATCAGAACTGCTGGGCAGGCTGAAGGTGGGATAGTGGCCCCTGGATGCACTCCCTCCCCCACCTTCCGTGGATTGAGAGATAATGACCGCAGAATCACTTCAAAAAAAAAAAAAAAGTCTAGCATGGACTCTAACCCTCCCTGTGTTTGGTTGGGCAAGTCACTTAGCCTCTCTGAGCCCCAGTCTTCCTATCTTCCTATCTTCCCCAGTCTTCCCTTCCCTATCTTCCCGGAACACAAGGGAAATCACTTAATTTCCTATATCATAGGGCTCAGGTGAGATAAAATGCTCAGCTTGGGGCCTGGCCATAGTAACTGCTCAAAAAAAGAATTGTTATCATCAACCCACAGAAGTTTGATTCCATAAAATTCTTGAGGTCAGTACCCAAACAGGTTTTGCCAAACTGGCTTCTCTGACCACTTGGAATTTTTTGTTTATTGGATGTGACACGTATGGGAAGGATTACAGGACTGGGATTCTTTCCATCCCTCCACCCGGCAATAGTTTTCAAGCACCACGTTTTGTTCCAAGGTCTGTTCTGGGTCCTGGGCATTCAGCAGTGAACAAAATAAAGTCCTTGACCACATGGAGTTTCCATTCTAGTGGAGGGGACAGATGATAAATAAATACTCGTGCTATGGGGTAAGAAACGAGGGATTGTTATTTGATACAAGGTGATCAGAGGAAGGCCTCACAGAGAAGGTGACCCTTGAGCAGGTGAGAGCTGGAGGAAGAGAGGGGGAGAGCCAAGCAGCAGTGCGAGGGAAGAATGTCATGCAGAGGGAAGGTGTGGAACAGCCAAGTGTGGAGGCCCTGAGGCGGGAGTGACTTAGCTTGTTTGAGGACCAGTGTGGAACAGCCAGTGTGGCTGAAGAGGAGTGAGAAGGGGAAGACTTCGGAGGTGAGAAGTACTGGGGGTGCAGGCACCAGGTGTCATGGGGTGCTATAGGGTACTGGAAGGACTTGGCCTTTTCTCTGAGTCGGTTGTGACCATGGCTGGGGTCGTGAGCAGAGGAGTGATGAAATCTGACGTATACTTCATCAGGGTTGTTCTGGTTGCTGTTTGAAAACAGACTTGGCGGGGGGGGGGGGGGGGGGGGGCGGGTGGCGGGCAGAAGCAAGGAAGCCTATAAGGAGACTTGAAAAATCCGCATTTTTTTCGTGGTGGCTGGGACTCGGGAGCCAGCTGTGGAAGTGGTGAGGACGGGTTGGGTTCTGGATCTACTTTGAGTGTGGAGCCAACGGAATTTGCTACTTGAGGGGATGTGGAAGGTATGGGGGTTGGAGGTATCAGGGGTGACTCAAAGGCTTTTGGCCTGAGCAACTGGGAGATGGATGTAAGTTCTGACTCTGGAACTTCTTGCTGTGTGGCCACAAACCATGTACCTTACCTCTCTGAGCCTCTACTTGTTCCTCTTTAAATGGGCTGCAACACCTGCTGTGGTTTCCCTAGGAAGTGTTAGAAGGCTTAACTCAGAGAATGGGTGAAAAGCTCCAGGAACGGGAGACAGCTGTAGATTACAGTGAGAGTCGATCATAAAAGACATTGAGAGCCTAGAACAGAGTTATTCAGGCAGCTGTTGCCTCAGCTGGCCCCTTGGGACTGTAGAAGACATGTAGGATATTTTAAAACTAACCAAGCACCCTGGGCTTGGTTCCCTGGGTATGGATGAAGAAGAGTCCACAATACACCCCTAGAGGGAGCCCTGGAGTCAGAGTTATAACCCAGGTGGATTGAACAGGATGCAGGAAGAGCCTAAGTAAGCCTGAAGGCTCCTTACCTGCATGGCCCCTTCCAAGGCCTATATCTAACTTGGAATTTTTAATAATGCATTCTTAAAGAGGGCCCCCATAATTACATCCTCATCAGGCCCCACTGCACCTAGGTCTAACCCTGGCTAAAATAACCAAAGCTACATTGACAAGTACCTGCTGTGTGCCAGGAGCTCTGCTAAGTGTTTTTACACTCATTATCTCATTTAATCCCCAATAATAAGACAAACCACAGTCATTTTACAGGGGAGAAAAATAAGGCTCAGAGAAGTTCAATGACTTGCCCAAGATCACCCAGCTGGGAGAAGGCAGAGCTGGAAGTTCAGTGCTCATGCCCTTAACCATCAGGCCACCCTCCCCCAAGAAGAGTGACCCTGTCCTGCCTGAGCTGCTTCAGGAGGTTCCATCCTCTCGCTGAACCTCGGGTACACCACCTGGGCTCAGGAGTGATAACCAGCCATGTCCATTGACTAAGACCTCAGGCCTTTTGAAACAATGAAATGGCATCGTTTCAAATGAAATGGCCTGGGTGGCTCAGTGGGTTAAGCGTCTGACTCTTGGTTTTGGCTCAAGGTTCATGAGTTTGAGCCCCCGTGTCTGGCTCTACACTGACAGTGTGGAGTCTGCTTGGGATCCTCTGTCTCCTCTCGGCCCCTCTCCCTGCTTGTGCACTCTCTCTCTCTCTCTGTCTCTCTCGAAATAAATAAGTAAACTTAAAAAAATGGCAGGCACATGTATGTCCATTTAGTTTATATAAACGTATTATAGAGTAATATGTACATTACACATTCTTACACGTATTCATTCATACACATATGTGCACTTTGTGTGTATATTATTTTATTTATTCCAAGGGTAGCATATAATATATGCTGTTTGAGCTTTTTCCCCCACTTAACACTGTATCTTATTCCATCTCAGTACATAAACAACATTATTCCCCTTTTTTCTAACGCTACATCTGATTTGATGATATAGCCGTGTTACAGTTTGTTTAGCCGCTCCCCTGCTTATAGATATGTAGGTGTTTCCGTCTTTTGCCGTTACAAACAGCGCTGCAGTGAATGCATGCAGACCTCACACCACACATGTGTGAATACATCTGTAAGAGAATCTCCTAGAAGGGTAATTGCTGAGCCAAAGGATCTATGCATTTTTAATTGTGGTAGATATTATCATTGTCCCCCATCCAGGTTGCACCAATGTAAATTCCCACCACTGATGCATCAGAGGGTCTAGTTCACCATAACCTCACCAACCCAGTGCACCCACCATTTTGGCCTTTGCCAAGGGGAAAAATGTCTCTCCGTGGTTTTAATTTGCGTTTATGTTGTTATGAATGAGGTTGAACATCTTTTAATATGTTTTCATAGTCTTAAGGGCCATTTGTATTTCCTTTCCTGTGAATTGTCTATTCTGTTCCTATTCTTCGCCCATTTTCCTGTTGGGTTGTTAGTCTTTGTATTGATTTGTACGTAATCTTTATATATTGAGGGAAATTAGGTCTTCATTGTAGATCTGTGTACAAATATTGACCTGTTCTTGACCTAATAAGCAGATCTTGACTTTCAACTTGCCAACTGATCTTGATTTGTCCCCTTGATCTAAACTCCCAGATTTCACCTCCGCTTTGACCTCACCAGACCTTTCTACCCCTGGTCCACCATCCAGGGCGGGTGAGAGGGAGGTGTGGCCGGCCTGGCTGCATGAGAACCTGCTGCTCAGTTGCCGCCCCTGAAATGGTTTGGGCTGAGCTGCAGAACTTCAGGGCTGCTCACCTGAGAGCTGGCTGGCCATCCTTCGGAGGGTGACGGACGAAGGCCTTGGGGCTGGGCCCACCTTCTCCAGCTCATCCATCAAGCTCTGTTGTTCAGGGGCTGATGCCATGCCCAGCGGGTTGTTAATGGTGAAGGTGCTGGCATACCGCTCCAGAGGGTCATCTAGAGAGGCTACAGTGCCCTCCTCCCACAGCCGATACAGCATGAGGACTGGAAAGATCTTAGAGATGCTGGAGATTCTGGGAAGTGTTAAGCACACAAGGGTGCAGAGGATATACAGTTGGCCTTACAACCTCCGTCCTGCACCCCAGGTCCCAACTTTCTAATGCTCTAGGAAAGCACTGAGTCCACCCTCTTCAGTGTCTCAGACGGAAATTCAGCAGTCTCTGTAGAACTGCCTTCGGGATGTTCGAGAACATAGCACAGTGGCAGGTGGACACTCTTGAGTGCCTACCCCGTGCCAGGCCTTAACCCAAGCCCTTCCCATTCTGGGATAGACATAGGTTGGGATCATGTACCTCTGCCTCTTACTAGCCAAGTGGTCTTGGGCAAGTACTAGATCTCTCTCCGTTTCTGTTTCATTGTCCATTTCACAGGTTGTAGAAAAGATTGAGCGAGATTGGGCATGTGAAGTGCTTGGCAACATACCTGGAAGGTAGGTAGCAAGTGTTGAGTAAGTGATAGCAAATGCAATTGTGGGCCCAGGCCTGGCACGTGGCAGGTGCAGTGTGAATGGAACCTCTGTAATCCTCACAGTGTCTCTGGGAGTGAACGTGTTCCCTTTGCATCGTCAGCTTGGAGGATCCTGCAGGCAGCACCTAGGAGGGGAGACTCTGGGTGTGCCGCAGGGGGTCCCAAGTTTCTTCCGTCTGGACCACTGCCGCCAACTAACAGCGACCCGGGGCAAGGGCCCAAGAACTGGTTACAGTTCCTTCGTGGCATATAGTAGGGTGTGGGAGTGGGACACAGGGAGCGTTTTCTAGTTAGGGAGGTTCTGGGCTAAGGGCTCTCCAGAAGAGATTCCTTCCTGACTTGTTACCCCTGAGGTGTGATGTTGGGCACTCTCTGGTCCTCTCTGGCCCTCAGTCTCCTCATCTATAAAATTGTCAGGACTTAATAAAGGGTCCTGGCAGCTTGGACCCCCAGTCATGATTCTCTTGAGTCCCCCTACCTCCTAGGTCTCCCTTGTCCTCCCATCCCATGCCCCCCTCCACAGGACCCCAGAGGTCACCCAGCTGACCGGTACATAGTGTATTCATTGGGGGGCCCAGAGGCCGGGTCTGATCCATTCTTCCTCCCAAAGTTCCCGGTCCAGAGCACGGTGTCATTGTGGATGACAACTGCAGACATGGCAGCCAGGCCCGGGGCAGACAGTGCCTGACGCAGGATCCTGTCCACCTTGGAGGAGAAGAGCAGGAGTGCAGGCGCAGACAAACACTCCTCTGGTCCTGCTTGCCCTGCGCATTCCCACACCACACCCTGCACACAGCGCCCCCTGCCGGGACCCCCTCCATTCTCACCACCCCACCCCACCCCCACCCCCACCCCCGTGGCTGGAGCCTCAGACCTCAGGTTCTCAGACCCCCTGGGATTGGACCCCCACCCAGTTACAACCAGAGCAGCTCCTCTAAATTTGTTTTTATGTAGGGCTTCCTCGTAAGATTTCTGTTCAAAGAAAATTTCTTTGGGAAAATGTAAAAGGAGAGAGGGGTTAAACTACTGATGTCGTTGAACCCTTGTCTGCTGCTCTAGAAAACCTCATGAAGGCCTGGTCTGACCCCCTAATGTTGGAGGATTCACTATAGAGGCCCCTAGACCCTCTTTGAACATTTATTGAAAGGACATTGTTTTCAATAATGAAATACAGTGACAATGGTAACATCCAAAGTTATTGGACATTTGGAATGTGCCAGGCACAATATAAAGCGATTTTCATGCATTGTCTCATTTTAAAAAAAATTTTTTAATGGTTTTTTTTTTTTTGGAGAGAGAGACAGACAGAGAGACAGAGTGTGAGTGGGGGAGGGGCAGAGAGAGAGAGAGGGAGACACAGAATCCCAAGCAGGCTCCAGGCTCTGAGCTGTCAGCACAGAGCCCTACACAGGGCTCGAACTCACAAGCTGTGAGATCATGACCTGATCTGAAGTCAGACACTTAGCTGACTGAGCCACCCAGGTACCCCATGCATTGTCTCATTTAATCCACAACAAGCCAGTGCTAAATTTCTCCCTATGTTACAGATGAGAAGATTGAGTCTATGAGATATGAAGTGACTTGCCCCAGTGGCTAATGGTTAGTGGAGTCAGGATTAGGACCCCAGGCTAACTCTAGCCCTAGGTCCTAATTAACTGCCAGACCTCCTTGCCGAGTGATTTAGCAGGTCCAGAATTGAGTTCTGTTCATGTGTGGTTTCCACCCGGGCACTGACTTTGCTTCTGTTTGCCTCAGTTTCCTCCTCTCCAGATAGGGATTCATGAGGCATTTGTATAAAGAAGCTACCGCATACTAGGTGCCCACTAGAAGCCAGCTACGGTTACTGTTGCTATTTCTTGTTTTCATTGCTATGACCCTGGAGCCTCATAGCACCGTTCTGCTCCCTCTCCTTCACTAAAGCTTTTCAGGTACTTGCAGACAGTGATGCTGTCTCTGCCCAGGCCTTCTCTTACATGGACACGTCACCTGCCTTCCTTTCAACCGTTCCTTGGATGACAGTTTCACACCCCTCCGCTGTGCTGCTGCTTGTACACTTCCAGTCGTGTTTCATTTGTCTGTGTATCTCCTAAGGTGAGTGAGCTGGCCAACAACCCCCTCTAGCGTCAGGCCATCATGCAGTGGTAAGAACTGTGTTATAAGGTGTGTGTGCTTAATTACATTGCAGTGGCCTCTGTGATACGGGCTGTGTCCTCCTCCCCCTGTCCCACCTTTCTCCCTCCCCCACCTGCAGTCCCAGCAACCTGAATTCCCTGGTGGTTCTCTGTGTGTGCCTTGCACTCATTCTGCTGCCTCTGGACCTGTGCACAGGCTGGTCCCTCTATCCGGAGCACATGCTTCCCTCCCTCAGTCTCCCTTACTGTATAAATGCATATCACCTGGGTACTTCCTACTTGTTCACATCTCCGTTTAGACATCATTCCCAGGGCATCTGAGTGGCTCAGTCCACTAAGCATCCGACTTCGGCTCAGGTCATGATCTCACTGCTCATGAGTTCAAGTCCCGTGTTGGGCTCTGTGCTGACAGCCTGCAACTCTCTCTTCCCCTCCCCTGCTTACTCTCTGTCTCTGTCTCTCTTTCTCTCTCTCAAATATAAAATAAAAAAAAAAACATTAAAAAAAAAAAGTAGACACCATTCCCTCCAGAAGCCTTGCCTGACCCCAAAGCCAATTTCTTTGTGCCCCCGCAGTTCCCTAAATGTCCCCAATCCTCACTCTTACCCCTGTATTATAAATGTTACTTGTCTTGACTATGTCATCACATCCAGACTAGTAGCTTCTTGAGAGCAGGACAGTATCTTCTTCCTGCCATGTCCCTGGTGCTTAGCCCAAAGTAGGTGCTCAAGGATTATATGTTGAATGCATGAGTAAATGACCCTGCCAGTGCACAGTACGTGCCCTCCCCTTCATCCCCCAGGCCTAGCACACACGCCCAGTTCCCTCTTGGGTCATCACTGACCTTTTCCAGGGCCTCCTTCAACACAGGGAGGGGGTGGGCCAGCGGCACAGGCTCAGGGTGTCGGGGACACATCCTCACAGGGGCAGAGGCCACCTCTGGTCCCAAGGAACCTATAGGGAGCATCACATGGTGAGTGGGGGACAGAGCTCAGGGTAGGAGTCTAGGGATCATCCTAGAAGAGGCGGGAAGGTGGCAGCAAAGGCCAGAACCATGCCTTGGGGCTGGCCTTCCCAGCTGGTAACAGCCTCACCAGGAGATAGATAGTAGGGCACAGCGCCCACCATGGGGGCGTATGCCTGAGAGGAGAAGGGACAGTCCCACACCCACCACCTGATGATTGGCCTTCAAAATACCAATTAGGCCAAGGCTCCTGGTTGGCAGCCCTTTTCTCTTGTATGACCAGCTTTCCCCCTCCATGTAGTCAGAGGAGTTAGAAAAGTTCCAGCTCCTTGGGGCAGGCTCAACCGTGTCTGTCTGTCTGTCTGCCTCTGTTTCTCTAGTACAGATTATATATTTGAGTGGAGAGGTGGACTTGGGCCCCGCTTAGGCTTCAGGCCTAAATCATAAGGCCAGTGCCTCTGTCACCAGAGCCGTGTGTCTGGAATATCAGGTCTAAGTCCCATTCTGCTTTGGTCCAGCTGTATGGCTTCCTTGGAACCTCTGGGGACAAGGTGTGGGCCCTGGCAGGACAGGATTCAGGCTGAGAGATCATCGCACGGGCCCCAGAACTCCCCTCATCCTCAGAGAGCAGTGTAGGGTAGTGAGGCTGAAAGCGCCAAGAGGAGCTGCACGCTCCTCAAATCCTCCTCAGAACTGAGAGGAGCTTCTCTGTGGGAGGCTCACTATGGCCGCAAATCCTTCCAGCTCCTCCCACCTCTTGAATCCGGCTGGCCTTGTGACTTTGTCAGGACAAATCGATTGTGCACCTTAAGGAAGGTCTCTCAACAAATCCATGACATAGGTTTAATCATTGGAGTAGGGAGGTCTTGGCCCAAACCTAAGCTTTGCTCAGCCTGGGACTCAGGTAGGTCTGGTGCCTACAGCCCTGCATTAATATGCACGTGCACGGGGGCGCGTAGGTGGCTCAGCCGTTCTAGCGTCTGACTTCGGTTTGGGTCATGATCTCACAGTTAGTGGGTTCGAGCCCTGCTCTCAGTGAGGAGCCCGCTTCAGATCCTCTGTCCCCCTCTCTCTCTGCCCCTCCCCCGCTCTCAAAAGTTCTCTCCCAAAAATGAATAAAACCTAAAAAAAATATGCACGTGCCCAAAAAGTCATCTGGAAATATTTGAATGCATATTTGATTCAGTAGATACGGGATGGAGGCAGGGCATCCTCATTTCTAACAACCTCTCAGATGGTACCCATGCAAGGGAGAGGACTTCGATCACTGTGGACAGTGATCGACCCGGTGATGGACCCAAGCAGGTCCACGAACTGTTTGTTTCCCATTCGTGACAAATTAAGTACAAAATTTGAGCGCACACATTTAGAAACTTCTGTAGCAGTTTAATCTGGTAATTTTGTGTGGAATCTTAAAACTTGAGCTTCTGTTCTGTAGTATTTTTTTTTTCATTTAATTTCATTTGTACGTATTTATAGTAATAACCGATCTGCTTTGGATTGGTACTTTGACCGTTGGAGAAGCATGGTCCTTTAGGACAGGCTGACCTGCCTACTTGAGGACTGTTTGCTTGAGGGACTGAGAAGCCCCTGATAAAAGAATATACCCTAGAAAGAACAGGTTGGGGTGGGAGAGGAAAAAGCCAGCAAGAAAATAAAAGGAGCCATTTCTGCAGAATGTCTCTGTGGGAATTTGGGAGCCCAGGCCACCTCATCGAGCCTTGGGCATCCGTAACACAAGAGGAACGGAGAGAGACATTCTCCCCAGCGTTAGCAGAGAACTGGGATTCTGGATGATCCAGGTTGGAGGTTGCAGGGGTTGCTATAGCAACAAAGGGCCTGGTGGCCATTGTCAGCAGCGGTGGCTCACTAGCCAAGCTTTGACCGGCCCAGGATGGAGAGGCTCCAACAAATGGCAGCTTCTGTCCACGGACACCTCGTTGTTCCTCCCAGGGTCTTAGATATAGCTGGGGGGAGATCTTTAAAGGGGTGGAGGTAGGGCCTGGAGATCCTACCATGGGGGCTGAAGATCAGGCAAGAGAAACTCTGTTTTACCTATTGGGAGTCCCTGAGCTTTACAGCCAGACTGGGTGGTTGAAGGAAACTCCAGTGGCATTAGGATCCTCATTTTATACCCAAGGGCAACATGACACAGAAAGGTCCCTTGACTGGTCCAAAGATACACAGCTAGTGAGGGTTGGAGTCAGAATGAAGGCCAGAGCTTCTGAGTCCAAATCTTGTGGTCTTGCCCCTACCCCCTCAAATCAGGTGCATCAGCTCCAGGCTCCCAGGCCCCACAGGGATAGGAAGGAAGTCAAGGATGCTTGTGCACTCACTGGTGTCCAGCTTGGGGAGGTGATATTGCCACAGGAAGCAGCCAGTCATAACCACAGAGAGCAGGAAGAAGAAGCTGCAGGAAGCTGGGAAGAGCCACTTCTTCTTCAGTTTCGGCAGGCTGGGCTGCCAGCCCACCTGGGAGGGGAAGGACACAGAGCACGGCCCCCAAGGGGGTCAGCCAGAGGGAGGCAGAAGAGGGACCCCTACCATGCCTTAGGTTCACCCAGACACCACAAGAGCCCACAGCTTGGGGCAGATGTCACACCTGTAAAACCAAGGTCCTTCCCAGTGTGAGCCCTTCAACAGCTGTGCCACGTGTATCTCTGCACCTCTGGGCTTTTGCATGGCCTGCTTCCTCTGCTGGGCATGCCGTGTCTCTCTTGTGTACTTAGTGAAATAGCTAAGGCCGGCTGAAATGCCGCCTCCTCCAGGAAGCCTTCCCCAACTCTCCTCACCCAGACCCCCTCCAAGGCACTTTGGACAAGCCTCCATTGTGGTGGGAGTCCAGCTCTCTAATGCAACAGCTGTTCAACTACTATTAGCTGGTGCTCCTGATGGAGTGTGAGTTCTCCAAGGGCAGTCACCACTCAAGCTTGTTAGATCTTAACGTTTTACCCTGTTTTCCTCATATCTCTACATTTTAAAAAGTACCGCATCAGCTCCTTGTTTGGTTTATGGTCTGTTCATCCCATCCCATTAGAAAACAGGAGTTCGTTCACTCTCCCCCCTCTTTCTCTGCCCCTGCCCTGCCTGTGCTTGTGCTCTCTCTCCCTCTCAAAATAAATAAATAAACATTAAAATGAAAAGAAGGAGGGGCGCCTGGGTGGCTCAGTCGGTTAAGCATCCGACTTCGGCTCAGGTCATGATCTCGCGGTCCGTGAGTTCGAGCCCCACATCAGGCTCTGTGCTGACAGCTCAGAGCCTGGAGCCTGTTTCTGATTCTGTGTCTCCCTCTCTCTCTGACCCTCCCCCATTCATGCTGTCTCTCCCTGTCTCAAAAATAAATAAACGTTAAAAAAAATTTTTTTTAATAAAAAATAAAATAAAATAAAAGGAAGGAAGGAAGGAGGGAGGGAGGGAGAGAGGGAGGGAGGGAAGAAAGAAAGAAAAAGAAAGAAAGAAAAAAAAGAAAGAAAAAAAGAGAAAGAAAGAAAGAAAAAAAGAAAGAAAGAAAGAAAGAAAGAAAGAAAGAAAGAAAGAAAGAAAGAAAAGAAAGAAAGAAAAAACAGGGATTCGTGATTTGTTTTACTCACCGTGGTATTCCCAGTGCCTAGAACAGTCCCTGAAACATAGCAGACCCTGATAAATAGTTGATGATGAATGAATGAATGAATGAATGGACAAACATTCTGGGTGGAGGTGAAGCCCTTTTTGTACCACCTGCAGATTCCAGCCTCCTCCCCTTCTTCCCAGAAGTAGCACCCATTATGATCTTGGTGTTCATCATTACCATGCCTGTTTTCATTCATTTACTGTGTGTTCGTGCCTTCGTAAACAGCACATAGTATCACTTTGCACATTTTTAAACTTATGTAAACTATAACCTACTGTATTATCCTCCTGAAACTTGCTTCCCCACCCCCCCCCCACATATGGTACATGTATTCTGTATTATTTGGTTTAACTTCTGTAGAGTATCCTGCTGTGTGAATATACTTCAGAGTATACTAGTTAGAACATGGAGTCTGGGGCCAGGCTGCCTTAAAAACATGACTGTTTTATGCATTTGAGGTGAGAGCACTGTGCCTGGGAGTGAAATTTCTGTGTGGTAAGGGGTGGCCTTTTTCAGGTTCGTAGATACTATCCCATTGCTCTCCAAAGTCGTTCCAGTTAACATTCCAGCCACCTGTGACTCTAATTGCTACTTTTTTTTAAGTTTATTTATTTTGAGAGAGAGAGAACACAAGCAGGGGAGGGACAGAGAGAGTGGGTAAGAGAGAATCCCAAGCAGGCTCTGCATTGTCAGCACGGAGCCCAACGCGGGGCTTGATCCCATGAACCGTGAGATCATGACCTGAGCCAAAACCAAGAGTCAGACAGGCGCCCCTCATTGCTACTTTTAACTTGCATTTTCTTGATTACTAATAAGCTTGAATGCATTTTCCTGCATTTACTGTATATATTTGGGTTTGCTTTTCTGTGAACGGACTGTTCTTATCCATGGCCTATTTTTTCCTGTTCAACTTTCCTTGTTTATTAGAGTTCAGTATAAGTTCCAGATACTCTCGCTTGTGTTTTGTCTGTTCCCATTATGTTTATGATAACTTGTTGGAGGCAAAATCATGTAGTGGTGAATCTGTGGCCAGATTGCCTAATTCTGAATCTCAGTTCGACCATTTCCTGGCTGTGTGACCTCAAGAAAGTCACTCAACCTCTCTGTGCCTCAGTTTCTGCACCTGTAAAATGGAAGTGATAATAGTGCTTGCCTCATAAATTAAATTAGTAAGGCTTTAGTAGGCTAATATTTTTAAAGTACATTGTTTTGACACGTTGTAAGCTCTATTAGCTATTGTTGAATAGAGGGATTTGGGTTTGCGTTTTGGTTGCTGCCGATCAAATTCATCCATATTGTCTTTTTTGTTTGCTGTGAGTGTGCGTGTGCGTGTGTGTGTGTGTGTGTGTGTGTGTGTGTGTGCGTGCATGCACGCACAGGAAATACGTTATACAGAGGAAATGTAGATTTCCCTACTGTCACACACAAAACTATTTTGGTTATGGTGTAAAGAAGGAAAATCTCATTTTATTTTTTTCCATACAGATAATCAGTCATCTCAGCACAGATTATTAAATACTCCAGTCCTGGGGCGCCTGGGTGGCTCAGTTGGTTAATCGTCCAACTCTTGATTTTGGCTCAGGTCGTGATCTCACGGCTCATGGGTTCGAGCCCTGTGCGGAGTGTGCCTGTGACTCTCTCTGCCCCACCCCACTCACGCTCTCTCTCTCAAAATAAATAAATAAAAATTTAATTAGTTAATTCCAGCCCTGTGCCACTGACTTGTATGCCGCTGGCTCTGAAACATACTAAGTGCCTGTCCATACCAACACCTGCTCTGTAGGCTGTGTTCCGCTAGGGTCTCACTGAGTTTCGATTCCTTCTCTCTCTGTTCAATCCTACATGCTCTTCCGTGATGAAGAGAACTTATACACGAAGCACAGGCACTGTCCTGCAGTAAACAGTCTGGCCAGAGAGGCTTGCTATAATCAGACCCCAGCAGATCCCATGCGGCCATTTCCTGCCTCTCCTCCGCCTCCCCCCTCCCCCTTGCATCTTTAGGCTCCCACACCCCACATCCTACTCTCCGTTGCTTTGCACCTGCCATTCCCTCTGTGAGGGAGGTTCCCTCTGCGAGGGTCTGTGAGACCCTTTCTATCCTTTTCCACCTGACAAACTTGTGTTCTTCCCTGAAAATACATGGGCATTTGCAGAGCCTTCTGATTCTCCCCCAGACAGAACTGAGGGCCTCTCCTCTCTGCTTCATGCACACCCCTTCTTGCATTGTAACAGTAACCTACACTGGTTACTGCTAGCTTCTTTGTCTGGCTCCCTACTCCGCGGCAGGTGTCTCCAGCACCAGGATCATTCCTTCTTGGCCTTTATGCCTGTAACACTTGTTACTCTGCCTGGCCCTGGCAGATGTTTCAGAAATATGTTTGGAACTTTACATTGTCCTGCAAGTTGAAAGCCTTGGGTTCAAATCTCAGCCCCACTTCCTGAGTCAGTTATAACTATGGCTGGGTCTCTTCCCCTCTCTGGACCTCTGTGTCTTCAGCTGTTAGCAGGATGGACTGACTATTTGTTGAGTTTACCTTTACACCTGGAAATCTCACTTGATTTCCAGCTCTAGAATTCGGGGTTCCCACTAAAGCCACTCTTTATTCATAATTTCCAGAGATTGGAAATAACCCAAATGTCCCTCAACTGGTGAGTGGACAAACTGTGATATATCTGTACAATTGGATACTGATCAGCAGGCGTAAAGGAACAGACTACCGACACAGGCAGTAACGCGAATGAATCTCAAATGCATTATGTAAATGAAACAAGCCAGACTCAAAAAGCCACAGTCTGTGCAACTGCATTTTTGTAACATTCTGGGAAAAGGCAAAACTGTAGGGACAGAAGACCATTCAGTGGCTGCCTGGGGGTAGGAATGGGGGAGATGACAAAGGAACAGAAGGGACAGTGGTAGGCAATGGAACCATTGTGTATCTTGATCGTGGTCGGTCTGGACTGTGTGCATTTGTCAGAACTCAGAATTGTACACCAAAAAGAGTGACTTTTAATGCGTGCAAACTATACCTCCATTTTTAAAAAATGAAGCCATTAAGGAGCCCAAGAGCATTAGGATGTCTCCACTGGTGTCAGGAGTAACATCAGACACAAGACCGCGCTTCAGCCTCGAGCGGAGGGGGGGCTCTCTGGTATTGTTTATGTGGGAGGGAAGTTGGAAGGTGCTCCCTTTTGAGCACAAGCAAAGGGCCACTGGGGCAGGGCCAGTGGCACTAAGGGAGGGCAGCCTAACCTCCCTCAACAGGCACCTATAGCATGGCCAGAATATGGGCATCTCCTTTTCAAGCGAAGAATGAAACTCAGAGACCTTAAAATGACTTACCGAAGTCGTGGACAGCACGTGACAGAGCTGGGATTCTAGCTCTGTGCTCTGCACCACCGCACCCCCCCTCACATGTGACTTACATGTGAACCGCACCCCCAGTCTCTAGTTCTCCTCTGAAGCCCAGCCTCATCCCATGCCTGTCTCCAATCTCAGGATTTATTCCGACAGCCCCAAAGGTGGGGTCAGTATTTAACCTCTAAGCCGCTCACCAGCTGCTCACATTTTGACTTTACAGTAGGAGGCACCAGGCATCTCTCCCCTCTCCCTTCCCAGTTGGAAAAATGAGGCAGGGGTAAGGGGTGGGGGTTCAGGAAGAGCCTGGCTCCCCCAAGCCCCACCCGTAACCACAGTTCCCCACCTCCTTCCCCAGGTGGCCTACGGCCCCAAGACATTCCCCTCCTTTCTCCTCACCGCCCACTCTGGTACAACCCTCCTCATCCATTTCTTAATCCAGAATACAATTTCCAAAGGCCATCTGTGTGTTCGGCACGGTGCTATGTCCTGAGGGCACAGAGCCTGTGGCCAACATCTGTCCCCCATGGAGCCGGCAGGACAGCAGACTGGCCACACACCAGGGCTCTGGAACCAGGTGAAGCAAGACTTGATTCTGGTTCTGCCCTTACTGGCTTTGGACGAACGACTTCACCTCTTTGAGTCTCCATTTTCTTGTCTGCGTAATGGGAAGGACCATCGTTCCTACACCTCATAGAATTTAGGTGAGGGTCAATGAGATAATGCGTGCAAAGCCCCTAGAACACTGTTCACTAGCTGGTCACTAGTGTAGTAATTTCTCTGGGAGAGAGATGTGAACAGAGCCTGTGCATACAGCTCTTGGGTCTCTGAGGTACCCGTGAACTCAGCCTCTGGGTGGGAGGTGGGGGAAAGCTTCACTGCACAGGCAGTAGGGATGAATTGGGGGGCACTCCAGTCAGAGACCTGGGGATGTGAAGAAGGAGAGGAGTAATTTCTGGTTTGTTTTGAGAATTCAGTGGGTTATTACAGGTAAAACACTCAAAACTGTTCCGGCCTACAGTGAAAATTCTAGAAATGTTAGCAATGATGATGATGAAGGTGATGAAGGTGATTTGGGTGATTTAGGCCAATATTTGAAGCAAGTTTCCATGGGCTATGCCTCACCTGGGTCATCATTCTCTCCAAGGTGTGGAAGGTTCCAGCTCCTTGAGGATTCAGGCCTACAGTCCGGGAGACCCTGTGAGTGGGAAATCAAGTCAGAGGAGTGAAGGCAAAGAGAGGTCCTGAAGGCTGGAAAAGAGAGGAGGGGACAGAAAGGCTGGAAGACAAGGATGGGGGCTGAGGGTGGGAGGGGGCAAAGCAAACCCTCCCCTTCGTGAAGCTCTGCTTCGAAGGCAGAGGGAACTGAACTCAGAAAACCTGTGGGCTTGACCAGTTGTCCAGGTCTGTCCGGGTCTATCGTGATTTTAGCACTGAAAGTCCCAGATCTCTCAGTTCCAGGAAAATCAGGACACTCAGTCATTGTCCCCACCACTGCCTCCCCGTCCAGCCTCAGAAACAACCCACTCAGACCCCCAGACTCTTAGCCCTAACTCACCCTCTTCTGGAAGGCTCAGGTAGGACAGGGCAATTCAGGCTCGGCCACGGCTGGCCAGCCTCCCTCCAGGAGTCCCCGTGTTCCAGGGGACGGGGATGGCTGGCTGGGCTCTGAGGTGCAGGCTTCACCCAGGCTCCCCAGGGGCTGGCAGATGTGGTGCCGATTACCCCGGCACTAATCCCTCCACGTGCCCTCCGCCATTGGGATTAGTTCCTGGGGTCCCTCAGCAACAGGGAGGGGGGCACATCTGTCAGAGAGCCTGGACAGCGCCACGTGATCCAAGATGCTCCAGGCCGGAAGAGGAACGCTCTCTCCAAAAGGAGTGTCTGGCAAGCCCAGTGTGCAAGAGAGATGACCCACAGGCCTCCCAGACCTGTCCATCCCCCACACCAGCTCTTCAGCTGCCTCTGAGGAACCTCAGGCTCCAAGGAACACAGTTTGAAGACTTCCAGGGGTCAACCTAGTTGTTAAATATGCAGATAACCAGTTCTGTCACTGCCTGTGTAGCCTTGGGTAAGGCATGCCCTCTTTGTTTCTTCGTCTACAAAATGGGGATAATAGTATCTTGGTTACCATGGGGGTTAAATTGCAGCGTGATGGTAAAGCAGGTCGCCCCGGACCTCGCACTGAGTAAGGGCTCTATAAAGGCCCGTTTCTTGTTATAACGTAGCTTTGTGCCACAACCTCTGCGTCAGAGATCAGATCTTTCTCAGTGAACATTCTAGAAAGTTACTGCCCAATGATTTTATTTTTTTAAGTTTATTTATTTAAACTTTCTCTCTTGAGAAAGAGAGAGTAGGGGAGGGGGAGAGAGAGAGAGAGAGAGAGAGAACGAGAGAATCCTAAGTAGGCTCCAAGCTGTTAGCGCTGAGCCTGACTCGGGGTTCAATCCCATGAACTGTGAGATCGTGACCTGAGCCAAAATCAAGAATCAGATGCTTAAATGAGACACCCAGGTGCCCCTGTCTGTTGATTTTCGTTGGCCCAAAAAGAGAAAATATATTTAGCTTCCTGACACTCGATATGGCTGCACATTGGGATTACCGGGAGAGCTTTGAAAAACCACTGGTGTTTGGGTCCCACTCTACAGATGCCCAGGGGCGTGGCTTGGTGATTCTACCCTCTGGTCAAGGTTAAGAACCACCGCCCCAAACCAGTGTGTCTCCAACCCACTTTAAATGTGTATAGGAACAGCCTGGGCGGGGGGGGGCGGGCAAATCAAGCTGCAAGTTCTGAGTCAGTGAGTCGGAGCAGGACCCAGGATCCTGCTTCTCTAACCAGCTCCCGGGTGATGCCGATGCCAGTCCACGGACCACATTTTGAGCAGCAAGCTCGTGCTACAATTCATGGATTGCACCAACTTCCATATCACTGTCTCAGTAGGGCCCCACAGTTGCCTCCCAGCCACCCCGTCATTGACAGGGCTTGATTCTCTCCACTGTGCTGATGCTTAGGGTCTGGTATGTAAACGGATGGAGGCAGGCCTTCTGGATCTTAGTCTGTATCCCCCGTGGCCTAGAAATCTGGGCTGGCCTAGAAAATAGGCTAAATTAGGACGAGAAGAGGGCTGGGTGTGATTTTGCCCAAACTCCACATCATATGGCTGGTGAAACAGGCTCTGAGAGGGGAGGTGACTTCCCAGGGTCACACAGTAAGTTTAGTGACAGCGGTGGGGCTGGAACCCTCATCTTCTTTTCTATTATTGTACCTGGCTGCTTGGTCCATCTTTGCTGAGGCTCAAGCAGGGTGGGAAGCCTGCCTCTGGGTCACAGATGGAGTGCTGACTGTGCCAGATATAGGTGCTTAGTGCTTCCCGTGTTTTCTCCTTTGGTTTTCACAACAGTCCCACGAGGCATATTCTGTTCTACCCAGGAAGTGGCAGGAACAGGATTTGGACCCAGGAGGCCTGCTTCCCAAACACGATGTACCTCCCCTGTTGTCTCCTTTTCAGACCATGAGGTCCTCTAGGGCAAGGACCATGTCTCACTTCGGTTTGTGTCTCCAAACCAGAGCTGAATATATGAATCAGTCCACCCCGGGGTTCTAGACCTCTGTTGATAAAGATCCTCACCCCCAGGACACCAGCTACTCTCTGAGCTCCTCCCTGGCCGCGTGCCCCAAAGCAGCCACTTCTCACCAACCCAGATCAGCCTCTCCCCCTCCCAAGTGAGTGGTAATCCGTAGCATGTCATACAGCAGAGTGGCCACATGGTGGCAGCAGACGCCCATGTGTAAAATCTTTAGGCCCCGCCTCAGCCTCCTCCGGAGGCTCATCTGTTCATTGAGTGCTTCCCTTACTCCAGGCATTTGTCCCAGAGCTTTCCTTGGCTGAACGAACAAAGATAATCCCCACGACAGCCCTGTGAGGGAGGAGTTATTCATCCTGTTTATACATGAGAGATCATATTAGTCCTTTGCTTAAATAACCTTCCACGGCTGCCCACTGCTCTTTGGAAAAATAAAAATCGGACGCTTGAGTCAGACTGCCAGGGTTCAAATGCCACCTCCACCGTTTACTACTTATTTAACTTTGGTTGGGTTTGTTGGTTTCTCTTGGACTTCAGTGTGCTGACCTGTAAAGAGAGTAGTAAATAAAATAGAGCCTACCCCCTTGTGGTGGGAATGAGGATTACATGAGCTAGGACACCCAAAGTGCACAGTCCTGAGCTGGCACAAGTAAGTCCTCAACAAATGTGAGCCAGTGTGATGACCATCGGTCCCTCCCAGTGCTCCCCGCTCATGACCCTGCTGGTCTCTTCTCTCTCTCTCTCTCCATCTCCTGTTTGCCTACTTTCCCCGTCTCCCCTGGCTCCCCTCCCCTGCTCTCTTCCTCCCCACCTTTCTCCCTCCAGTTCCAGAACTCATTCTAGTTGTCCTAACATTTCTTGGAGGTGTTTTCTGAGGCCTCTTCCCTGTGGACCATGTTCAGGTTTTTAGAACTCAGAGCAGGACTTGGTACACAGAGGGGCAGGAGGCTCCAGAGTTCAAGTGCACTGTGGACTTCCGAGATTCCTGCTGGGTTCCTCTTTTTGCCCCCTGTCCCGAAACTTTTCTTCTGAGGTCAACTTCTCCATTTCACATGCTCCCCATATTATTTTGAGGTCACTCTCTTGTCCCCAGATCCACTCCAGAACATCCCCAGAGAAGGAAAACAACTGTCACTCCCCTCACCGTCAGGATTAGGAAGAACGAAGAAAGCGCCTGAAAACATATCAAGGATAAATTAAACTTGAAAAAGGAAAATATCTCTCCCGAAGGATCTGTGAAGATACTTAGCATCTTTCCCAGTCAGGCCTGGATTGATTAATTGGTTCATGTGTTTGCACATGTATCCATTGAGTCATCCAACAGACACCTATGGAGGGTCTACCATTCACCAGGTCTTACACTCAGGTCTAGGGGAGGACACAAGGGCAACAAGTACTCACCATCAACGGGTTTTTTTTAGGATTTATTTAAGTAAGCTCTACACCCAATGTGGGGCTCGAATTCACACCTCCAAGATCAAGAGTCGCATGCTATTCTGACTGAGCCAGCAGGGGTCCCAATACGTATTTTCTTGAGCCCCTACTAAGTGCTGGGCACTGTTTGGGGTGCTTGAAGCTATCTCAGTGAACAAGACAGATAAAGATTCCCTGACCTTGTGGAGCTTACATTCCAGCAGAGGCAACAGGATCTAGATACGTGAAGTGGCATGTTAGAAAGTGTTACGTGCTACGGAAAATAAATAGAGCAGAAGAGATGGGTGCATTATAGTATTAAACCGGGAGGTGAGGATGGCCTCACTGAGAAAGAAATGTCTAGCAAATCACCTAAAGGAAGTAAGGGAGTTGGGAATATGGCCAGCAGAGGAAGAGAGTCCCTGGTAGGGGGAACATGCAAAGGGATCTCGGACGGTGAGAGTGTGCCTGGTGCGCTGAAGGAAAAGCAGGGACACTGGAGGCTGGAGCACACTAAGTGAGGGGCAGGGCGGGAGGCCGGGTCAGAAAGGTAATGGGGGACCAGGTCGTGGAGAACTTCATAGGCTGCGGGAAGGACTTTGGTCCTCACTCCGAGTGACATGGGAGCCATTGCAGGGTTTAGAGCAGAGGAGTCGCATGACCCAACTCACATTTTTAAAGGACCACTTGGGCTTGTGTGTTGAGAGCCAACTGGGGGGCCAGGGCAGGGGTGGGGAGACCAGGCAGGAACTTGTTCAGAAGAGAGATGGTGGGGGTCTGGAAGTGGAGGCAGCTGGAGTCCCAGACTCTGGACATGCTCCAAAGGAGCCAGTAGGGCTCACTTATGAATTAGAGCAGGACATGAGGGAGAATGAGAGGACCAGGAACAGCTCCAGAGTTGGGTTGGGTTTGTTTTTTTAAGTTTACTTATTTGGAAAGAGACAGAGACAGTGCAAGTGGGGGAGGGGCAGAGAGAGAGAGGGCGACAGAGAACCCCAAGCAGGCTCCATGCTGTCAGGGCAGAGCCTGATGCGGGGCTCGAACCCCCAACCCATGACCTGAGCGGAAACCAAGAGGCGGACACTCAACCGACTGTGCCAGCCTGGCACCCCAGCTCCAGAGCTTTGGGCCTAAGCAACTAGAAGGGGGAAGCCTGTGTGTGGGAGGGGTTTGGAGCAGAATTTTGAGACGTGCAAGTATCGACATAGGTAATTGGATATTTGAAATAGAAAATAATCAGAAAATAGCAGATAATATTTAAAGCCATCACCAGGGAGTGAAACGAAGAAGGGGTCTGAGGACTGAGCCCTGAGGTCCAGGAGACGTGAGTGCTGGACGACCGCAAACGCCACCAAGTCATGGAGGTTTGAGGGTCTGGGCACAGCTGGAAACATCCAGCTGGCGTATGCTTCAGAAGACCCCCCACACACACACAGACCTACTACTCTATTGTTTTATAGGCAGTGTGACGTCAGCCTTGTAAGAAAAACCGGTCTGAGCTCAGGCACCAGGGAAATTGCTTGCAGTGCTGAAGCCACCTGAAGACACTGAGGTGAGTGGAGACCATGTGGAATCATTTCAGCTTTGGGGAAGGGAGCCCCTCTGGAGCCCACCTGCTGTCATCTCACCGCTAGAACCTGGAGTGCGCTCCCAGGGTCTTCCAATAGTAATCCACATTGTTTTTTTCAAGGTCCATCCCCTGACTAGAGCTCATCAAACACGAGTCTGACCACCAGGGATAGAAATCAACAGGGTAGAAATCAGCTGGTCTCGTAATGGGATTTCCGGTGGTTGTTGGCAAAGCCAGGGGAGACGCTGTGGAAGAAAGAGAGCCTAGAGTGTTAGTCCAGAGCCCGTCGCAGAGGCCTGAGCCATGGAGTCCATGCCAGACGCGAGGACCTCTCTCCAAATCATAAAACAGTTCTGGGGTACAAAGCACACCGCTCGATACTCTGCCAGTGGGCCTTAACACCATCTGAGCAAGGGATGGGAGCATGGTTGTGGAGGCCCAACCAACAGCTGTCGTTGGTTGTGGCCAGGGAGGAGCAATGTCCAAGCCACCGTCAGAGGGTGAGTCACTGATCAGTCTCCTCTGGCTGGGTATGGTGGGCAGGGGTAAGGGTGAGGCTATGTTCAGTACTGTGATAGGTTCGTGCCATGGGCATTGGCCTGGGCAGCTGCTAGAGGCTGTTTGAGCACTGCCTGTCCAAATCTGGAAGAGAAGGCAAGAAGATATTTAGCCCTCCATCTTGGTCTGCTTGCTTATGTTCTTGCTAGATTAGCTGCGGTCTATCATATGCCTAGATGCGCCAGATGATTTGTCCTTTCCCAGAACATTGACCCTGTAGGAACCCAGGAGTCGGCATTCTGCCTGACACATCAGGTGTGCGCCCCCTCTCTCCCCTAGGTGCCCACAGAGGATGATGCACAGCTGATGTAGCTGCACCTGGAGCGAGCCATAGCAAAGTTCCATTGGACTCACTTGGCTGCAGGTGGCGAGTGGGGAAGCGCAAGTGAATTCTGCGTTGACGAGGCCCACGACTGGGAGGCAGTAGCTATAAACCGAGTTCCATTGTCACATTGTATCATATCGGGGAATTTTAGCCCACGGCCAAGGTGCTCATCAGAACCTTAGGAGTCTAGATGATACCTGCTTGGTGAAGAGAACAGCCACCCCGTGTTCTAAACCAGGTCTATGGTGGTCAGAATCCATGGCAACCAATTTGCGGGTTGTGCACTGATCAGATCCCAAAGTCATCGTGCTACACCTCGAGCCACAGGCCAGCACTTCTGGCAAGACGTACTCTGTGAGTGCCAGTGACATCATAGGTAAGTGGATTCTCATCGGGCCACCTCAGACCTCCACGCCGGTTTTTTGTCATTGTGGTAGGTCCAGGCATGGATCTAGAACACCGAGTAGATGTGATGCCTTGTAGTTTTGATCAGTTTTTCTGTCCAGAGACTCTGTCGAGGTGCAGTGCCTTATTGTGAGCTTGTTCATTATCACATACAGACGGAGTTTGTGGCTGAATTGCTTTATCTGTTTCCACAGCAGAGGTTACCATGTGGATATGCTCCTAATGCTCCAGTTCTGGGTGGTCCAATGGCCTGGCCATACAGCAAGGCCATCAGCAGTGGCCCGGGACGCTGTGTGAAAGGGATGCTTTACAAAGGTGTGAGCAGTATATATAGGGAACCCACAAAGATAGTGTGGTGCCCCTGGGCTGGAAAAATGGAGGGGATGCTACCACCCTGCCCTGGCTCCAAAGGAAACCTGGAAGAAGAAGGTCCTGTAAAGAGAGCCTCCCTGAGAGGAGTGATCCTCTGTGAAGGAGCCCAGCCAGCCCTAAACCAGCCTGAGGCAAAGGGTGGAGAGTGCACTTGAAGAGGCAAGGAGAAGACGTTGGACCCACAAGGGAGGGTTGTGATTTTACGTAGGGAGGTCCTGGGAGTCCTCAGTAAGAAGGAATCATTTGAGCAAAGACCTGAGGGGATGTGGTAACTCACCTAATGCTCACAACAAGCAATGAGGTTGGTAGCTCTACGCGCCCCCCCCATTTTACAGTTGAGCAAACTGAGGTACAGAGAGAATAAACAACTTAGAATTGTCCGAGATCACACAGCTGGGAGTTGATGGAGTTGAGATTTAAAGCCAGGCAGTTAGGGTCCAGAGATCCTGCTCTTAAGCAAAATAGGATATAGGAGAGCCATCCTAAAAGGAAAGGGCAGAGAAAATGTCAGGACACATAAGACTGTGATCATCAGAGATGCTGTTTCTTGAGCACTGACTATATACTAGCCACAGTGTTGGGTGCTGTGGGGCAATATACAGATGAACAAGATGCTGAGCTTGCCCTCAGAGAGTTTATAATGTAGTTGAAGGGTGGGGAGGGAATATGGAAATGTGCGCAAATCAGATCCCAGCAGATTGTGGTACATTGAACTGTAGATAAGATGCTGGGAGCGCACGAATGACAGAGACTACAGCTGGGTTAGGGAAGCGTCCTGCAGGCGTGGTTCAGGAAGCACTAAGGATTGTAATAGCAGAAAGGGGAAGATAAGGGATTCCAGGGGAAGAAAACAAGTGAGCAAAGGTGTGGAGGCATTTGGGGGATGACCAGTCGTCTGGTTTGAGCAGAGATGATTTAGGTGGGGCTCCAACAAGACACTAAAGCCACACTGGATCCCACAGTGAGGTCGTGATTTCCTTCCCAGGGCCCCTTATGGAGACGTCTTAGCTTGGTGCTAGCGTATCTCTCAAACGCTAATACCTGCTAATCTCTCTTTTTAACCCAAAGTTCCCGGGCTCAGACGCTTCAGCGGACAACCAAGCTCCAACTGGCATTTTAGTAACAGTGTTCTGTCTTCACTGTCTTTTTTTTGGGGGGGGGGGGGGGTATGTTCTTTTTAAAAAAAATTTTTTTAATGTTTATTTATTTTTGAGAGAGAGAGACAAAGCATGAGCTCGGGAGGGGCAGAGAGAGAGGGACACTGAATCCGAAGCAGGAGGCTCCAGGCTCTGAGCTGTCAGCATGGAGCCCAACACGGGGCTCGAACCCTTGAGCTGCAAGATCATGACCTGAGCCAAAGTCGGACGCTCAACCAGCTGAGCCACCCACGTGCCTCTTGACAGTTATGTTCTATTTCAGCCAAATGATAGAGCCTTTTAATGTATAGATAATAATTGTTATTTTTAGTATCACTTTCCTTCACAGATAAATTTATTTAAGGAAAAAACACTTTAAAGGGACAGTATTAGGTTAAACATTCAGGCGGTTCATGGCTCTGGCAAAAATCACAAAGGGGGTACCCCAATAACTGATGTTTAGGGTACTCTGGCACAAGGTATAAAGCATGTGAGGGAGAGTAAGGGGTAGGGGAAGCCTGGAAAGGGGGTCAGATCATGGAGGGCCTGAACAGCATGGCAAGGAGTGTGGCTTTTATTCGGTCAACCAAAGCGAGGCATAGGCTCAAAAATAGGCAGTGAACTTGCCCAGAGCTGTGCTTGGCAGGCCTTGGCTCTGGCCTCTGAGCAAAAGGGAAGGGGAAAACTGGGGGCGGGGGCAGCCATTGTAAGACTCAAGGTGAACAGGTAGAGGGCCCTGAACTAGGGTTAAGGTGGCCCAACTGAGAGGAAGAGCTGGGTTCTGGAGCCCTGTCAGGTTGTATCTTAGAATGCTGTCTGGCTGACCTAGTGAATACTGATTTCTTTTCCAAAAGTGATCAGCCTTTCAGCCTCGAAGTATGCTCTCCAGTGTGGTTTACTGAGAAAACTCACTAGTCTCTGACTGGGTTTTACTGAGTAAGGGTAACATCAGAAGAGGCCAGCCCACCCCAGTCTCTCTGACCTCATTAAGGGGAATTCGAAGTACAATCAGAGATGATGGAGAAAATTGAGTCGTGCCTCCTCAGTCTGTGTTTCCTCATGGGAAAAGTCCGCTGCCGGCTTGACCTCCTGTGGTGATTCATTCTATTCCATACAGCGAACATCTGATTTTCTAAGACCTTCAGCTTCATTTCGCTGAACATAAGCCGTTCAAGGACCTTGTCCTGGAGGGCAAAGCAGGCATGTAGTCTCTCGACTTCTTTTATGTTCATGACACAGCTGTTGGGTTTCGCTTCAGGTGGCTTAGGTTTCTCTGCCTCTTCCTAAACTCCCCCACCATGAGAAAAGGAAACCTTAGTTAATAGTGATTTGTAAACGTCATGTTAATCAGTCCTCACAACCAGCCTGCAAGGAGAGCATCTTTGCCACACCTGGTGGGTGAGAGATTTGGGGTCTAGGGAGGAAAGGTCCCTTTCTCAGTATCATCCAACCTGCGTTTGGGAGCTCCCTGAACTCCCAAGTATGGGGACCCATACTTGCCTTTTGTTCATAGGAATAAATGTGATGGCCCAGTAATCTGCACTCACAGGGGACATAAGACACTTAACCCAGATATATCTGTTTCCAGAGCTTGTGTTTCACAGTGTGCCCTTCTGAGACTTGAGTCAGGCCTCATAAAATCACCAACTGCCAAGTCTCAGTATATCTCTATAATCCTCATCTGTCCCCATGCAGTTAGTAATAAAATTTTTTTCTTTAGGGTTCAGCTACAAATCCCTCATCTTTAAAACCATTTTATTTTTTTAATGTTTTAATTTTTTTAAGTTTATTTATTTTGAGAGAGAAAGCATGAGTGGAGGGAGGGGCAGAGAGAGAGAGGAGAGAGCCAGAATCCCAAGAAGCCTCCACACCGGCAGCGCAGAGCCCCACGCAGGGCTCGAACTCACAACTGTGAGATCATGACCTGAGCTGAAGTCCAAGCCTTAACCACCTCTTGATTTCGGTTCAGGTCATGATCTTGCAGTCATGAGATGGAGCCCCACGTCAGGCTCCCCACTGAGTGTGGAGCTTGCTTGGGGTTCTCTCTCTCTCTCTCTCTCTCTCTCTCTCTCTCTCCCTCCCTTTCTCTCTCTGTCCTTCCCCAACTTGCGCACATATGCGTGATCTCTCAAAATAAATAAACTTAAAAAAATAAATAAAAGTAAAGTTAAATATTTCAGGGATGCAAGACAAGTGACTATTACAGCAAATACCCATGTTTCCATTCCAGCTTAAGAAATAAAATATGATAAATGTAATGTGAAGTCCCCTGTGGATCCTTCTCCTAGGGTTTCCCTCCCTCCCTGAACCTCATCTCAACTGCAGTCCTGAATTCAGTATTTTTTCCATACATTTCTTTATACCAGTGGTTTTCAATGGGAGGCTCTTTTGCCTCCCTACGGGACATTTGGCAGTGTTTGTAGACATTGTTGGTTGTTACGAAAAGGGGGTGAGGGATGCTATTGGCCTCTGTGGGTAGAGGCTAAAGATGCTGCTTCACATCCAACAGGGCACAAGACAGACCCTTGAAATAAAGAACTATCCAACTCAAAGTAGCAATGGTGCAGAGGTTGAGAAATCCAGCCTTAATATATCTTCAATATACATAGGCATCCATAAACAAGGCAGGGTATTGTTTTACATGTTTTTTTTTAATTTTGTATGAAACATGTCATAATCTGGGTACATTTCTATTGTTTTCATTATTCTAGAGATGTGTCTATGTTACACAGGTATCTTTAGCTCATCTATTTAAAATTCTCCCGCTTTAAAGTAGTTGTTATTGTTGTCAAACCATGGTGACTGACATCAAACATGAAGCAAAAGAGTCTGGCATGGTCCCTATTTTTATTTTTTATAAGTTTTCCTCTTTCTTTCTTTTTATTGAAGTATAATTAATATACAGTGTTATATTAGTTTCGGGTGCACAATATAATGATTCGACGACTGTGTACATTTTTCAGTGCTCATCAATGTAAGTGTACTCTTACTTCTCTCTCTTTATCTCTTTATCTATTTCACCCCTCCCCCCACCCACCTCCCCTCCATCAATGACCAGTTCTCTGTATTTTAAGAGTTTGTTTTCTTGTTTGTCTAGGGATGGTCCCTATTTTACAGCCAAGGTAACTGAAGCCTTGTGAAGGAAGTGCTTCGTCCTCCATCACCCAGGTGGGAGCTGAAGAGCAGGGGCTTAGACCAGAGCTGTGGATTCTTCAATCTTGCCCCATTATCCTGACATCTTCCCTGTCCCCCATCCTCCAGTCTAGCTGTAAATGTCCCATCATCCTTAGCTGAAGCTAAGGCCCCTCTCGCTCACCTGCTGGGGTTCTAGGGGGGTGGGCTGGACTTCATGCTTGACCAACCAGTTGCTAAGCAACAGCAGAAGGAATAGGAACCCAAACAAGGCTGGCTTATAGCTGATCAGCCAAGCCACCAATGCTCCTATGGTGCCCGAGGAAGCAAGTGTCCCATGGAGATTCCTAAAAAGAAGCATTAGTTCCCCCAACATTATGGCTTAGAGGCACCCAGGCCCCAAGACCCTGCCTTGGTGACCCCTCTAGGACAGTTACCCTCCATGACAGGAGCTGTGGTTGCGCCCTCCTCCAAGTCATAACCAGTCCCCCTCCCAGCTGCCGCATAACAATAATATTAACTACTCCTATGTCTTAAGCAGCCACTATGTGTCAGACTTTGACAGGCAGTTTGCAAACAATATCTCATGATGTCCTCACAAGAGCCAGGTGATGTAGGCCTTAGTGATACCTCATTTATTCAACAGTACTTCTGGGCCTGGCCACTGGGAATAAAATGGCCAACAGCACAGAGCCCCTACTCTCATAGTGAGGGAGTCTGCAAAGAAAAGTTACCCAAGATCTGTAAATAAGGCAAAAAGATTACATTGAGCTTGTTCACAGTCACGCTAGAATATTGTCCAGCTGGTCTACCTGTTGGTCACCTGATGCTTTAGGGGAAGGTAACTTTGTTTGACTTACTGTTTGATATTGATTAGGGTACTGACTCTGTAAAGTCAGATGTTAACTTTTTAAAAATTGGATAAGTTGCTCTAGCAATTACATTACTGGGTATATATCCAAAATAACTGAAAGCAGGGTCTTTTTTTTTTCTTAATTTTTATTTATTTATTTTTGAGAGAGGGAGACAGTGAGCATATGTGAGCATAGGCCAGGGGTGGGGACAGAGACGTGGGAGGAAGGAGCAGAGAGTGGGGGAGAGAGAGAGAATCCCAAGGTCCGTGTTGTCAGCGCAGAGCCCAACGTGGGGCTCGATTCCACAAACTGTGAGATCATGACCTGAGCCAAAATCAATCATTGGATGCTCAACCGACCGAGCCATCCAGCCACCCTGAAAGCAGGGTCTTGAAAAGATATTTGTACACCCATGTTCACAGCAGCATTATTCACAATAGCCAGAAGTGGAAGCAACCCCCAAATCCAACAACAGATGAATAGATAAGCAAAATGCTGTATATACACATACAATGGAATTATTCAGTCTTAAAAAGGAAGGAAATTCAGAAAACTCTGTTGGTTGTTGCAGTGCTCTCCTTTCCAATCCACCATCTGTGGCGGAAGGTAGAACCACTGTCAAGAGGCACATTTTCATGAAAACCCTTATGGGAAAGACCATCACTCTTCAGGTTGCACCATAAAATACAGTAGAAAATAAAAGCCAAGATCCAGGATAAGGAAGGAATTCTTCTTGATTAGCAGAGACCGGTCTTTGCTCGCAAGCGACTGGAAGATTGACGTATTTTGTCTGACAACTACGTTCAAAAGGAATCCAGTCTTCATCTTGTGTTGAGACGTCGTGGTGGTGCTAAGGAAGAAGTCTTCCACCACTCCCAAGAAGAAGCAGCAAAAGAGAAAGAAGGTTAAGCTGGCTGTCCTGAAATACTGTAAGGTGGATGAAAATGGCAAAATCAGTCATCTTCATCGGGAGTGATGTGGCGCTGGAGTTTTTATGGCTAGCCACTTTAACAGACATTATCGTGCCACATGCTGTCTGACCTATTGCTTCAACAGACTGGAAGACAAGTAATTATATATGTGTTGATAAAAGACATGAACTAACATTAAAAATGTTTTAAAGGAAGGAAATTCTGTAACATGCTACAACATGGATGAACTCTGAGATTATGCTAAGTGAAATAGGCCAGTCACGAAAACACAAAAGCCATTTGATTCCACTTAATATGAGATATCTCGAGCAGGCAAATCTACAGAGACACAAAGTAGAATGGTGGTTGCCAGGAGCTAGGAGGCAGGGGGAAATGATGAGTTGTGGTTTAATGGACACAGAATTTTATACGAGGAGAGTTCTGGAGATTGTATAACCGTGTGAATATAATTAACACTAGTGAACTATACACTTAAAAATGGTTAAGGTGATGGGTGCCTGGGTGCCGTTGTTGGTCGGGCATCTGATTCTAGATTTCCACTCAGGTCTCACGGTTCCTGCTGATAGTGCAGACCCTGCTTGGGATTCTCTCGCTCCTCTCTCTCTGCCCCTCCCCCATGCACACGCCCCCTGTCAAAACAGATCAATAAACTTTTTTTAAAAATGTGTAAGGTGAGGGGCACCTGGGTGGCTCAGTTCATCAAGCACCCGACTCTTGATTTCGGCTCAGGTCATGATCTCACGGTTTGGGAGTTCAAGACTCACATCAGGCTCTGCACTGACAGTGCTTGGGATTCTCTCTCTATCCCTCTCTCTCTGCCCCTCCCCCCCCCCACACGTACTCCCTCTCTCTCAAATAAACTTAAAAAATGGTTAAGGTGATAAAGTTTACGTTATGTGTATTTTACCACAACTTTTAAAAATGAAATAAATTAGTGGGGCGCCTGGGTGGCTTGGTCGGTTAAGCGTCCGACTTTGGCTCAGGTCATGATCTCACAGCCCGTGAGTTCGAGCCCTGCATCGGGCTCTGTGCTGACAGCTCAGAGCCTGGAGCCTGTTTCAGATTCTGTGTCTCTCTCTCTCTGCCCCTCCCCAACTCACGCTCTGTTTCTCTGTCTCAAAAATAAATAAACATAAAAACATTTTAAAAATAATGAGTTAAATAAATCTTTGACATATGCTCATTATTTTGTATGAGAGTTCTTCATGTTCAAATGTCAATTTTAATGGCTATGATATTTTAATATATTGAATTAGTGGCCACTTATTGGGCCTTTAGGTTAGTTCTTCTTTATTGTTATTATATATAACCTGAGGTAAACAGCATTAAAGTTAAATCTTTGTACACATACTCACATCTTTTCCTAGAATGTCTTCTGTAAAGTGGAATTGCTAGGTCAAAGGATACATATATTTTAAAAATCTAATTTTAAGTTTTATAAAATTATTAAATGTGCAAACAATGTGCGTTTAAAACAGTCTTTGATCTCCTATCTCACCCCTTCCCATCCTCAAATTATATGACTCAGATAACTTGTTCCAACTTTTTAACTGTTTCTTCTGGCATTTATCTTGATATATCTAAATTGTATGCTTGTAGTGTTAATTCTTGATTTCTCATTTAACATTACATATTATCTTTTTATGATGGAAGATGAGGATTTAGCTCCCATGCAGAACCTCTCCCATTCCCTTTTCGTCCCTGCTCTGTAAACCCCTCTCATCTCTCTCCTCCACAAATTTTCTCTTTTCTCCATTCTTTCAATGTAATTCCATCACTTTGGTGAAAACAATATTCATTATGTTATTATGGCCACATCAGTGTAGTTCATAGCTGAGCCATATGTTGTACTATGACTACACCTTTTTTTCTCGCACAGCTTTTAATTTTCCTGAACTTAACTGCCTTCCTTTTTTTTATTTTTGTTTGCATAGTTAAAAAAAATTCAACTTCAGTGAAGTGAAATTGACATAAAGTAAAATATAAAAATATATACAGCATAGTACAGTGAGTTTTGGCTAAAATCCATCCAATCAGGATAAAAAAACATTTCCATCACCCCAGCAAATTCCCTCCTGCTGTTTTGTAGTCAACTCTCACCTTCATCCCAAGGGATCACTGACTGGATTCTAGCACTAGAGATTAGTTTTACTAGTTCTTGAACTTCATGTAAGTGGAATAATTTTTTGAAAATTACAGTTTGAAGGGGCACTTGGGTGGCTCAGAAGAGCATGTGACTCTTGATTTCACAGTCGTAAGTTGGACCCCACGCTAGGTGTAAAGATTGCTTAAAAAAAAAAAGACTAAAAAAAAAAAAGAAAGAAAATTATAGTTTGAAGAGAGATGTGTAAAAAAGCAATTGTAGTTGTGCGTAATAAGTTGAAACAAGCTTGAAGAAGACAAGCTGTTCCAGTGTTCGGTCACTAAAGGAGTCCTGGAGGAATTGAAAAAAATAAGTCACCACCACCATCTGCAGCACTAGAAAGAATTAACCTGGAGTAGAAAGAGGTGTTATGTATGGAACACATAGGGAGTGGGAGGAGGTATGAGTGAGTGAGAGCTAATGGGAAGGAGGTCGACAGAAGAATATGAACACAGCCCTGGAGGCAACAGCAATCCAGTTTAGACTCAAACCTGGGTTTCCTAATTTCTGTCCATTTTATTACGAGGAAACTCACTTGCTTTCCCAAGATTTCCCATGTCCAAGCCGGACAATTGCGAAACAGTAAGATGACTTACCAGTTACATTTCAATGTTTTCTCCTCACTAGACTTGTAAGCTCTTTGAAAGCAAAAACTTCATCATTAAACCCTTGTCACGTAGTAAGCATTAATAAATATTGGTTGAGCTGACGAGTGAGTGAATGAATGAATTTATGTATGTATGCAAGTCCCTCGGAGGTGCAGGGAATGTCACCCGCGGAGGTGCAGTCCGGCCCCCAAGCCCTAGGAGCGAGAAGGTGCTGGGGCCAACGCCAAAGGCCAAGGCGACGCTCTAGGAAAGCATCGTGCTCCGTGCCGTGGTGCCGCTCTAGCCGCGAGGATGCCACTCTATGGCAGCGGGGGAAGGCGGGGCTGTGGGCGTCTCGGGCCTTTTTGTCCGGACGCTGCGGGAGCGCGCTCAGCGCGTGCGTACGCCGTGGCGGTTGGCAGCGAGCTACCTGCGCGAAGTGAGGAGAGGCGAGGCTGCTCCGGACTCACGGACCGACAGACAGAGCGGCCCCTTCGGCCGTCGGCGGCCAGGCGGCACGAGATGTTGTCTGGGAAGAAGGCCGCGGCGGCGGCTGCGGCGGCAGCGGCCGCGGCGGCGGCCGGGACGGAGGCCGGCCCCGGGGCAGCGGGCGGCGCGGAGAACGGCTCTGAGGTGGCCGCGCCGCCCGCGGGCCTGTCGGGCCCTGCCGAGGCCGGGCCGGGGGTGGCGGGGGAGCGCACTCCCCGCAAGAAAGAGCCTCCGCGGGCCTCCCCTCCCGGGGGCCTGGCCGAGCCACCGGGGTCCGCCGGGCCTCAGGCCGGGCCTACCGTCGTGCCTGGATCTGCGACCCCCATGGAAACGGGAATCGCAGAGACTCCGGAGGGGCGACGGACCAGCCGGCGCAAGCGAGCGAAGGTGAGGCGCGAACCCCTCCCGCACGCCGCAGACCCCGGTTGCTTGGCTTCCTCTAGGTTGTCCGGCCCCGGCGACCCCCACCGCCCCCTTGTCTTGGGCCTCGAGCCGCACGCCCACCCAGACCTCCCAGCCCGTCGGGTCTTCACCGCGCCTCCCCACCAGCTGGGTGGGGGGGGTGGGGGGGAGAGGAAGGGAGGGGAAGGGCTTCGCGGGTGTTGAAAGCAGTCTTTGTGCCGGGACCCGGCCGTCTTGGGAAGGGGGATTGGCGGGGAGGGGTGGTTTACTCCTTGCGTCTGTGCACCTTTTCATTTTCTGGCCTGGGAAACATGGCTCCCTGACGTGGAGTCCTGGTGGGCGCTGTTGGAGACGGGCATCGCCTGTTGGCCCGCGGATGTGTCTGGAGGCCTCTCGGCGGTGTTTCAAGGAGTTTCAGCTGGGCGCGCATTGGGGCTGGAGGGGCATGCTAAAGAAATGGCCTTGGCTATGGAGACCGAAAAGAAACGAACATTTTTGTTTGTTTGTTTCCAGCCCTGCTGGGCGCTAGTTTTCCTCTTTCCTTTTATTCTCTCAACGATCTTTTGACTTAGGGTTTTTTGTTTTTTTTTTTTTAACCGGTGAGGAAGCTGATAATGTCAATTAGTCAAGGTGCAAATACCTAGGGAGGAAAAGACTTGTCACGGAACAGAATATACAGACGGCAGCTGCTTCACCTCTCTGGGTGCCAGATGCCGTGTGTTCAGAGAGTCACTTACGTTTTATTTTTGCTCAGCAGCAGTGGGCAGGTTTTGTGAGCCCCACGTTAGGAAATGAGCAAGCTGAGGCACACAGTTGAAGCAGCTTGGCCAAAGTCACCCAGCTAAGTAAGTGGCAGAACTGGAAGCTGCGTTTCCGTTGCCAGGAGGCAGCCTCAGCCTCAGACAAAGGACCACATGGAACACCCGACGGTGCAGGGCACCAAGGCAGTGCCAGGAGCAGACTTTTTAGACTTGGGTTTTTTCTGGAGATGTATCCTTTTAGAGTACATGTTTAAAATCGTGCGATTTTATAAGTTACGCATACAGCTGTAATTTTTAAATGCATGTGCCGAGTCAGTGTGAGCTTCTTGAGATGGGTTATTACCCAGACTGAGCCCTCACATTCAGCCGCCCGCTGGAGAGATCTCTCTGCAAGAGTAAATACCCCGCGCTAGAAGGAGGAAAGGCTTTTGGCGGCTTTTACCAAAGCGTGGGTTAGAAAAGACACAGATGGGAGACTCCCAGCCCCCAGAAATGAGCTAGAGGGCAGAAGCCCGAGCGTTTTTATTTTACTGTTTCAATAGAAAGTATGGCTAGAAAGCATGTGGTAAAACATTTCTTAAAAACGTTTATTGAGATAGTTGATAAAGGATAAAATTTACCTTTTTCAGGTGGTACGACCGAATGGTTTTTAGCATGTATTCACAGAGTTTTGCAGCCACTACCACAGTCAGTTTTAATTTTAGGACATTTTCATCACCCCCAAAAGACACTTGGACCACTGGCAGTCATTCTTGGTTCTCCACTGCCCTAGCAGCCACTAACCTACTTTCTGTGTGGGTTTGCCTGTTCTGGGCCTTTTATGTAAACAGAATCATAGAATATGTGGTCTTTTGTGTCTGGCTTTGGTATGTTTTCGGGGTTCATCCATGGTGTATTTCCATCTGGTACTTGACACAACTCCATGGCATAATAATATCCCATTGTATGGATATACCGCATTTTGTTTATCCATTCATCATTGTGGCGGACATCTGGGTTTCCACTTTTTGGTTATGTGTGATGCTGCCGTGAACATTTATGTACAGCGTTTTGTGTGTGTGAACGTATGTTTTCAACTCTCTCGGGTATATACTTGGAGTGGAATTGCTGCGTCATATGGTATCTCAGTGTTTTACTCTTTGAGGAGCTGCCAAACACTTTTCCACATCAGCCACACCGTTTTACGTTTCCGTCAGCAGCAGATGAAGGTTCCAGTTCCCCCATATCCTTGTCTTGAGCTCTCCTAGTGGATGTGAAGGGGTGTCTCATTGTAGTTTTCATATGCGTTACAAGGATGACTGATGATATTGAACATCTTTTCTTGTGCTTATTGGCATTTGTTGTATATCTTCTTTGATGAAATGTTGGTTCACATCCTTGGCTCACTTTAAAATTGGGTTGTCTTTATTGCTGAATAGTCAGAGTTCTTTGTGTATGGTGATTGCAGAAGTTTTTTATTTTAGTGTCCAATTTATCTTTTCTTCTTTTTGTCCCTTTTGCTTCTGGTGTTTTGATTTGTTTTTAAGTTTATTTATTTTGATGGAGCATGAGCTGGGGAGGGGCAGAGAGACTGGGAAAGAGAGAATCCCAAGGAGGCTCCTTGTGGTCGGCGTGGGGCCCAGCGTGGGGCTCAAGTCCATGAACCAAGAGATCATGACCTGAGCTGAAATCAAGAGTCAACGCTTAACTGATTGAGCCACCCAGGCACCTGGGTGTTAGATCCAAGCTTGAGTCACCCAAGCACCTGCTTCTGATGTTCAATCCAAGAAACCATTGCTTAATCCAGTGTCATGAAGATTTACTTCCATGTGTTCTCCTGAGAGTTTTATAGTTTTAGCTCTTGGATTTGGATCTGTGATCATTTTGGAGTTAATTTTTGTATGTGGTATGAAGTAGGAGTTCAGCTTCATTCCTATCCATGTGGATATCCACTTGTCCCAGCACAATTGAAGACTGTTCTCTCCCCCCTTTGAATGGTTGGCATCCTTGTTGGTTAGCCCTAAATATAAGGGTTTATTTCTGGACTCTCAGTTCTGTCCCACTGATCAGTATTTTTGTTCTTGTGTCTGTATCGCACTGTCCCGATCACTGTAACTTTGTGTAATAGATTTTGAAATCAGGAAGTTTGATTTTTCAATTTTGCTCCTTTTTTTCAAGATTGTTTTGGATGTTCTGAGACCCTTGCATTTCCATATGAATTTTAGGATCAGTTTATCAGTTTCTGCAAAAAAAAAAAAAAAAAAAAAAAAAAAGGCAGCTGATACTCTGATTGGGATTGTCTTGAGTATGTAGATTTCTGTCTTTGTAATTATCTTGTGTTTATTTTAATTCCCATTATACTGTTTTTTCTATTGTGATTAGCTTTGAAATTCAAAAGAAAAGTGGGTCACCTGTTTATTTGGGGGAGCAACTAAGAAGAAAGAAACTGGGGACACTGACTTATTCCTAGTCAGTCTTGGGAGCCAGAGAAAACAGACCTCAAGGGATAGAGTATCCATTAAAGGAAGAAAAATCGAGCTGAGTCCATTGTAGTAGATGGGCCTTACTTCGAGAGTTCTGAGGTATATGTAGGGCTCTTTCTGTATTTGTAGTTATAGATATAACAGACGTAGATACAGATGTATTATATATATTATATATATACATGTGTGTGTATATATATATATATATATATATACACACACACACACACACACACACACACAAAATTATGTAACTAAAACCAGGTTCAGGGTATTGGAAGGGGTCCATGCATTTGAGGGTCCCTGAAGGTTAAGTTTTGTAAATTTCAGAATAAATTCACCCCTGAGTGTGTATGCTAACATTATGGCAAAATATTTAAGGGTTGGAATTGTTAAGTTGGGCTGGGACTTTAGGGACACTTCAGCATTCAGCTGGCCTTGAAAAGGTGCAGAATTTAGAAAAGTATTCTGAAAAGGACAGACTTTTTGGAATTGATTTTTCTTGCTATGATTCATTTTCCTTAGGAAGATAAACTCTACCTTGTAAGGCTTTTAGGTTTAGATACAATGTAAACAAAATACAGTGTCTGGCTTATAGTAAGGTGCCCAGTAATTAAGTATTACCAATGGAGAAAGGAAGTGAAAAACGCTTGGCATATTATGGGACAAGGTTTGAGAAGCAGCAGGGAGTCCAGAGTGGAAAACTGAATGTTGGGGACAATGGGCAAATGAATTGGAAATGAGGTTTTTCTAGGAGCAAGATAGGAGCCAGAGGGATCAGTAACGTTTGGGTTGTAGAGTCATGTTCAGGTTATAGACAAACACTAGATCTGTGTGTTCAGTACGGTAGCCACTAGCCCATGTGACTGGTACAACTGATGAAACTGAGTTTTTACTTTTGATTTAAACTTAAATTACCACATGGTAAGTGCCCAATAGCCACATGTGGCTGGCTAGTGCTGCCATGGTGGAAGTGCAGATGCAAAACGTTGCCATTATCATAGAAAATTGTATCAGACAGCACTACACTAGACTATGAAATGCAGACCTTAAGTGCTAGGACAGTTCAGAGAAAGGAAAATATATATTTGTAAGTTTGGAATAGTTAGGAAATAATTTGTGGAGGAGGGGCGCCTTGAATTTTAAGCATTGGATTAACAGAAAAAGCTTTTAGGAAATTTAGGGATCAGTAGAACATCGAGGACTTTTTCATTAGTGTATTAGAAAATGGCTAAAGGTGTAAGTTTGCATAGTTAGAGCCAGAAAGTTTATACCTGGTTTGAAAAAGTTGGCGTTCATCTTTTAAACTATCTGAAAATAACATGTATGGATTTGGAAAATCAGTCTGGCAGTTGTGCCCTACTGAATTAAAAGGACTAAAGATTCAAACAAAAAGACTGGGGCTTTAAGGTGATTGGGAAGTGGATGAATCATTGTAGTAAGGGTGAGGGAGAGACTAGAGATGTAAATTTGAGAGTTGTCTGTGTAAAGGTGAGAATAATTACCCTACTGACTTCTATCTGTCTATTGGATATCTTTATGTCCTTGTTTGTAAGTGGTTGTAGAAGTTCCAAAGTCTTTGAGGATTTTACTTAAGGATGAGAGGTTCCCACTCCTTTGTGTTCAAAGTATCTGTTCCTTTGCTCAGGGGAATAGTTTTTATTTTTTTATTTTTGAGAATTTGTATGATTCTTTCACTTTTTTATTAAGTGGAGAACTTTTTTAAAAGCTTATTTATCTTGAGAAAGGGAGAGAGAGTGTGTAGAGAGAAAAAAAAGCAAGAAAAGAAATGCAGAGTCCATTGTAGGGCTTGAATTCACCAACCCCAAGATCGTGACCTGAGCCAAAATCAAGAGTCCATTGCTCAACCTACCGAGCCACCCAGGCACCGCCCACTAGAGAAACTTTTTTTTGTAAGTAATCTCTACACCCATTATGGGACTCTGAACTCACGACCCCCAAGATCCAAGAGTCACACGCTCCTCCGACTGAACCAGCCAGGTGCCCCTCTTTTTTACAAAATAAAACTTTATATGCAAAATTTCAAAATAAAGTACTATTTGCCTGTCTTATATTCAGTTTAAATTTATAACCTTTATTTTAGTTGTCAGGGTTTCAGAAAATGAGGCTTTTTTTTTTTTTAATAGAGCCAAATTTGAGAATGGAGGTTAAACTTAATAGTTGTAGTCTTATTTAAGTCTCAGAACCCAATTTTATTTCTGTACTTTGTTTATGAAGCATTGTGAAGACCCAGTGCTTGATAAGTAGTACAAAAGGTTGTTTTTTAGCTTGCCTAGCCATTTCAGGACGCTGCCTTGGTTGAACAGATTGCAGAAGAAATGTCATTCTTAGGTCTACCCAAAATTTACCTAAGCAGTACAAGTTCATGTGTTGTTGGTCTCCAAAGTACTAACACATATAAGTGTGTATTTAAATGAAATCCTGAAGAATTTTAGGGTTCTGTGGAACACAGATGGTTTTTTCTTGATATTATTGTTTTTAAATACTACCTTTAGATATTTTTGCTCCTACTTCTAGATATTTTTCTAATCTTCCCCCCCCAACCCCCCAAAAACTAAGAACTCTGTATTCCTTCTTAGTAGCTACTACTTCATCAAAACGTTGGATTAAACAATGTTAAAAAGATTGTTTTTGCTGCAAAACTTCTCAGTAACTTTAATGTGCGTTGTGGTTCTCCTAGAGGGGGCCTGTAAAGAATGCAGTACTTCCCAAACTTGATCATGGATTCTTTTTTCCTTCAAATAGTATAGTGTCTTGTGGAACACCCTTTGGAAAGAGCTAAACTACTGCAGTAGAAAGGATCTTACATTATTGTTTCAGAATTTGCATATTGCCCAGTTCCATGGTAGGCGCTTATTAAGTGATTATTGATTAAATGGATGAGATTGATGAGCAGAGGATTAAAGAGCTGAATCTTTGAGGGTAGGGAGGGGTCAAGCACTATTGAAAGCTGAAAGAAGAAAGGATACTGCATACTTTAAACATAGATTACATTTTCTGACCCCTCTCCCTCTTTGAAACTTTTCCCATGCTGCTTTTTTGCCCATTGTCCTGAGGTTTGCTCCTACAGTTTATCTCAATCAAGTAGAATGAAGGTTAGTGTCTAGACTTCTGGAGGTTTTATTGTCAAATCTTTCTGTGAGATGATTTGCCTGGTAAGAACCATTAATTTGCAACTGGAATTTCAGCTTATTAAGGGCAGGAAGACTCTCATTTATAATTGTTTTCTCCATTGTGATCATGTACTCGGTGTTCCATATTTGATAGATGAATACTATTATTTGTGTGTTTAAATAAGAATCTTAGAGCATGGGTCAGAACTGTTCAATTTATCCTTAATTTTTGTTTCCATTTTCTGACACAATCCCTCTTACCTTCCCTAGCCTAGCCACCCACTCCCCTGCCCACCTGTGGTCATGTCATTTAAAAAAAAGAAAAAGACAGATATAAAAGCAGCCAGCCATATGGAACTATTTCAAAGATATTTCAAAAGTTAAAATAGATTACATTTGCTGTAATCCACAGGACTATTAATTTCAGAAATCTAATAAGTTAGGTACATTATTTGTGGAGACCATACTGTCTTTGCTCTGTCTCCATAGCTAATAAATTTTTATTTTATTCATTTTATCTTTTAATTGAATCTGAATAGAGAGCTGTTGTTTCTGTGGCTTTCTGGAATGTTTTTTAAGGGTGGGAGTCACAGTGACATTTTGCCAGTGTTCTAAGGTTGGTGACTATTTGTAATACCGTTTACATTTTGGTAAACAGGTCCATTATAATCTTCCCTATCCTAATGGCTTTACCCCTGATAAGGCTTCCTCTTTCTACTTACTACCTGGTTCTCTCCTTTACACTTAGAATATGAATTAGTAGTATGACCTGTAGTCTCCATTTCCGTTTCACTTCTTAATTTGTTATATTAAGGTTTCTTTGCTCTCACTGTTCAACTCTCTTAGGTCAACAGTTATTATTTTTTAATGTTTATTTATTTTGAGGGAGTGGGGGAGGGGCAGAGAGAGGGAGGGAGAGAATCCCAAGCAGGCTCCATGGTGTCAGCGCGGAGCCTGAGGCGGAGCTTGATCACATGAACTGTGAAATCAAGTCATTGGTTATTTTTTAAGCAAATGTACCTTTTCATAGTTTCAATTTGACTGTTGCCATTTGTGGTTTTTATTACCTGCCATTTTTCCCCATTTGGTTTCTGGAATTTTGCTGTTTTGCCATGGAATAGAAGTACAGGCTTGACATTTGACAGACTTGTTATTCTAGTTGATTATATTTTTATCTCAGGGTTATTTTAGTCTTTTGTTGAAACTTCTAGTGTGATTATGATGTATACATACATATGTATAGATATGCCTACAAACACACACAGTCACACACACACATTTTAAAAGGTTTTAGGAGTTGTAAAAAGCCTCAGATCCATTGCTCTAAATGTCAGTACTATGATGTAAAATTGATAGGTTGGGGTAAATGTGAACCGACATGAGATTGTTTCATGAGAGATTTTAGGGTTTTGTTTTGTTTTATTTATTTAAGTAATCTCTGCACCTAGTGTGGGGCTTGAACTCATGACCCTGAGATCAAGAGTCCCATGCTCTTCCAGCTGAGCCAGCCAGGTGCCCTGAGATTTTGTTTTTAATAACTACCTATTATGGTCTAGCTTGTTCCTTGTTATTTACTTATTTCCCTTAAAATTTGAAGTTAAGAAGCCATTCACATTCACTGATGGTTCCACATTAAGTCCCTGGTTTTAGATGTTCACTGTATTTAGCTTTCCCTGGTATAATCTCCACATAGGTAGAGTACAGAGAGATGGATGAAAGCTTGGCCAACCTCTCAGAAGATGAATATTATTCAGAAGAAGAGAGAAATGCTAAAGCAGAGAAGGAAAAGAAGCTTCCCCCACCACCTCCTCAAGCCCCACCTGAGGAAGAAAATGAAAGCGAGCCTGAAGAACCATCTGGTGAGTAATAGTAACCAACCAGTTTTGTTTTATCCTGAAAATAAGAGTAAATGAGTTAAATCCTATTCTACAGTGTTATTTATGTCTTTATCTTTGGTTTATATTCTGATATTGGCCATGTGTGTCAGTAGTGCGTGTATGTATGTGTAAATATATATGCACGCACGCATACATGCATACGTACATATGTAGTTAATACTGATATTCTTTGTGTGTGTGTGTACATATATAGAAGGAAAGTAAAAGATGGGGATGGAAGGATAGTGGCAGTATAAGGCACGCGGAAAGTTGGAGAAATAAACAATTAGAGAAAACATACAGAAAACCAAATCCAAAGAACCAAACCCCTCAGATTTATCTCTGATTTAGAGTTTGTAGATAGAAGGGTTCAGAAATTACTCTGGTTAAATCACATATGTATCACATGGTTAGATACTTTCTGATTAAACCCTCAGAGTGGGGATCAGTTTTGAGAATATCCTAGTGAACAAATGTAAAAATATATTATGAGGTCAAAAAGAAAAGGCCTAAGTGCCTGTTACTGTTTAGTATTGAGCCCTCCAGTCAAAGGAATGGTAGAAGAAAAGGCTATGAAGAGATTCTAAACTCACACAGTCTTCCTATGACAGTGGAAAGATTATTGGAGACTATAGTATTGGTTTCAGAACTTCAAACATCTTTAAGGAATTCTCACTAACATCCCCTCAGATTGAATCCTACTGAGGATACCCAGAGCAAGTAGGGATACCCTTCTGGTTTGGATAAAGCAAACAAAAGTAGAGTCTTAATTTTTTGTATCTTCTGTCCTTAATGGCATTGCATTAATTCTTCTTGACTTTGAATTTTTACTAAGTTCTTCTTAAAATACATTTTATATTTCTGTAGCTCCAGGCCCATTTACCTCTTCAATTCTTGTAGTCCTGTATCTTTTAAAAATAGAATGTTTGTTTCAGATCCCATCTGCTATATCTTGCGTGACTTTCATAGGTACCCAGATACAGACATACTTAATTTGAGAAGTTTTATCTTTTGTTTTAGTTTTTTTTTTCCCCCTCCTCTGTAATGTTATATAAATCACCACATGTTATTTAAAATAATAGGGTTATTACTGATGTATCCTTGAGAAAATTACAAGTCAGTTGTTAAATTAATTTAGATTTAGAATTTATCAAACAGATTCTGGCCAAAACTCTCAAAAATTAAAGCTTGTAATTTTATAGCAATTATAATAAAAACACAGTTTGAGAACATTGAGAACAAGATGATTAAATTCTGGGTTCAATTTATCTTAGGAATCAGGGTTTTTCTAAGAATGGCTTTCCTAAGACTTTCTTAAAATGACCTCTTGGGCACCTATTGGGAGTGGTATATTAACTCTGGAACTAGTGTCCCTGAGGCAAATGCAGCCTTCCCTGTACCTCAGAACACCTCCTCTCTTTTTGTTGGTATTTTTTTTCTTTCTAGTCTTTTACATTTAGCTCTCTTCCTTTCTTTGTGTCGTTGCCTCCAACTCCTCCCTTGATTCTCTACTCCTTTTTCTTCTGTATTCTTTGGTTCTTGCCTTTCTTTTCTTCTACCTTTGCTGTAGACTTTCTGGTGAGGTACTGGGGAAAAGTCTTTTGATATCTGTCATAGGTCAAGAGACTACTGTTTCTTGGTTTGAAGGCTCTAAGTATTCTTCAGTAGATGTATTTGAGATGCTGCCTCACCCTCTTTTTTTGTGTGATTGTCAGTGTCTCCAGTAAACAACTGACCTAAGTAGGTACCAAGTTAGTATATACTCTGAACATTTTAAACCTGGTATTGGTGTTTTCTTTTCCATGAAAGAGGTGTTTTATTTTGTTTTTTTAATTTGTTTTTCCATAAATGTCAGGCATTGTTGCCCAAGAAGGAAATACCTTATTAAAGTGATGTAGGATTTGGGGAACTGTGTTTATGATATTATGTTCTGGCTAAATTTTTATCCAGTTGTTTAGTTTAAATAAGTTATCTTAGTATTTGGGGGGAAAGTTAAAGTTTCTTAAGTTTAGAATATCTTCAGTGCTTAGAGATGTGTTGATAATAGCCAAAACTTGCAATATATTATTTGTGATTCTGAAAATAAAATTATTTTTCCTTTAAAACAACTTGAAATTTAAAAAAATTTCTGGGGTGAATTAGGGAAGTACTTTCCCCAGTAAAGTAGTGGCAACTTACTGGCCTGTGTAATTTAGAATTAAATGGGGCCCTAATAGTGAATCATAAAATACTATCAGGTGAATTCAAGTATTTAGAAACTGTCCAGGGACTCCAGATCTCCTGTCTTATCAGAACTAGCTCTTTCACTTAAGTTTTCATTCAAAAATTGAACAGAACCATTGTCATATGGGTATCTTAAGGTCTTTTGAGAGAAGATGTGGGTCTTGTTTTTTACCAAATCTTTTCTTCATCTCAGTCATTTTAGATGAGAAATTAATTTACTCTCTTTAAATATGTAAGTAAGGTTTGAATACGTTTCATTTTTACCAGCTTTTAAGTTTGTTTAGAAAAATTTGCTTTGCTTTCCATGATGTTGAGAATAAAATATTTTGTTAGCACAAGGTTTTGCAAAATCCGTTGGGTCAGATAATATTACTGGAGAAGATTCCTTTAGGAGAATTCTGAGAGGAGGCCAGAAGGGAAGGCTGGAGCCTTCATTACAAGGCTGAGAAATTTGAACTCGTCCTTTAAACACTGAGAGGATCTGGTCAGGGTAGCACTGAGATATTTTGTATTTTGAGTGAGAGGCGTTGTACAAAATACATTTTTTGGAAAAATCAATCTGATGTGCTCTATTAGAGCGAACTAAAGAGGTAAAGAGACTGGCTGGGAGAGATGATTTTGGTTGTTTTGATAATCAAGTTTAGTGAATTTTGGTCAATGGAAAAATCTCAGTATCAAAGTTGAACTTTTATGGAAACGATGTTGGTTTTGTTGTTTGTTTGGATTTACATAATTGGGAAGTTCTATGTTGTGGCTTAAAAATTATTTTTATATTTGTTTGCTTTTGATGATAACTGAATGTGGCCTATAGTCCTACGGTAGTCACATGAGTAAATAATGTATTTTTCATGCTAAGTATTGCTGCTTATATTTAAAATTAAAGTTTTCCTAAATGTTTCTGTGTATTTTTACATTTATACACTTCTGAATGTATTTGTTTTAACAAATGATGGATTTATTTGGTTTCCTAGTACCTCATCTATCAAGATAAAGGTGTTTTTTAAAGTCATGCCAACTGAACCTGAAAATGTCCTTGGAATCGTGTGGTTATTAGTAATGTCAAATAATATGGGAACATCTATAAAATAGAGTAAAAATCTCGGTTGGTCTTTACTGGTTTCGATACCACTGTTAAAGTGGCCTTCTGTTAGTGAATTTTTTTTTTTCCTTTCTTGGCTCAGTTGTTACCCTGTGTATATTTGATTATTCCTCAAAGACGTTTTACTATATTAACTAATTTGTTAGCACTTAGCTTTTTAATTTTAATGCAAAAACACGATTTTTTTCTCCACTACCTTTCATCAGTTGAAAATTTTCAGAAAAATCTTACTAGTAGTTTCTGAATTTAAATTTTGTGTTGGATAGCTGTTTAAGAACTCTGGTTTGGGAAGATATATTTCATTTTGGGTTAGAAATAGCTTAGTTGTATAAAGCTTAACACTTTCATGGAAGCTTGCTTTAAAACAGTAAAATGAAATTTGAAATCGCTATTAAAATGCCTTTCTCAAGATGTTAAGTTAATGAATTTCTCAACAGAGATATCAGAAGTATGTTTAAAAATACATATATGTGGGGGAGCCTGGGTGGCTCAGTCGGTTAAACGACTTCAGCTCAGGTCATGATCTCACGGTCCGTGAGTTCGAGCCCCGCGTCAGGCTCTGTGCTGTCAGTTCAGAGCCTGGAGCTTGATTCGGATTCTGTGTCTCCCTCTCTCTCTGCCCCTCCCCCACTCATGCTCTGTCTATCAAAAAATGAATAAATGTTAAAAAAAAATTTTTTTTTAAATACATATATGTAAAGCACATGCATATGTCTGTGTACCAGTTTTCCAGCCTCAGTGGTATGCTAATACTGTAATGAAGCTCAAAGGCTTACGTCAAATTATTGGTTCATTTTGTTAGATATAGTTATTAGATATGGTTAGCTGATTGATGACAGCTCTGCATTATAATCTATTTTATTGAATGACTGTAGGAAGAATCACTTTATCTCCTTGTTTATATTCTTTTAAGAACACATAATAACTCTTACAACAATGTAAATAAAAGAAAGTACCTGCCCTCTCTTCTGTCTTACATGGTAATTTTGGGGGGGTGTGTGTGGTGTGTGTTTGAAAGAGAGGTAGGCTGTTTAACGTATAGAAATCATTGATGTGAAAGATTGGTATGACAAAAAAATTTTGTGGTTTTAATAATTTTGGGGCCCTTTTCATGTAATAGTCCTGTCGATTGAAAGAATATTTCACAAAATCACATGAAAGGAGATGCAACATAAATTAGTAAAAATACTAAATTATATAAAATATATAGAATATGTGTATGGGTAGAAAAGTTTAAAATCCAGTGAAGTTTGATCACAAATACTATTAAAATGAAAATATCTATGACAAAAGATTGATGACCAAATATTTTATGAATTGCTTACTCAGTATAGCAAAAAATCTAAAAGGTAGAATCTTTTGAACTGTCCTTTACAACTTAGTATAATAATAGAATTTGACCAGAGAAGAGCTGAAGATGGATTTCCTTACTTTAAAAGAAAAAAAAAAGGGCGCCTGGTGGCTCAGTCGGTTGGGTGTCCAACTTCGTCTCAGGTCGTGATCTCGTGGCTTGTGGTTTCGAGCCCCGCGTCGGGCTCTGTGCTGACTGCTTGGAGCCTCGAGCCTGCTTCGGATTCTGTGTCTCCCTCTCTCTCTCTCTCTGCCCATCCCCCGCTCACCCTCTGTCTCTCTCTGTCTCCAAAAATGAATAAATGTTAAAAAAAAATTTTTTTAGAGGAAAAAAAAATAAACGGTGGCCTAATACTTATGTGACAGCCCTTATGTTTTCATAGTTCTTTGTTCTTAGGTGCTGTGAGGCAGTCATACTGAGGTATTCAGTCAAGTCCTGGGTTTGGTGGCATGGCTAGTTACCGTCAGAGTTTGGTGAATGATTTTAGCATGCCATAATTATTTTCAAGTGGCTTATCCCAGGCTTTTCTCTCTGATTTCTCTTGCTGTACCTTCAGGTGCAATCAGAGAGCAGGTGTAACTTGCAGGTTTCCTGAAAATGGACTCGGATTACCTCCACAGGGAGAATTATAGAATTCTGTTACAACCCCATACCCAGCAGGAGACCCTCTTTTGTAGATCTACTAGAAGTTGTTGGGAAATTCATTCCTAACAGGATTGTTTATGTTGCCATTTTGGCCTGCTAGTGTCAAATAAGTGCCTGAAATCATTTTAGTTCTCCTTATATGAAATATGATGCATACACTTAGAAAGCAGACCTAGGATTTTTGTATAGCATCATTTTTTTGTATAGCATCATTTTTTTTGTATAGCATCATTTCAGTGTTCTGATTTGGAACTGTGCTTCAGAATAATTTACTGGAGGACTGAGAAAAAAGTCACAGATTAATTCAAAATTTTTATATTTTGAGAGATAACATTTGGACCAAGCTATATATATTACTATGCAATACATGGTCCCCACTCTCAGATGATTTATAGCCTAGTAGAGATACAAATGTGTACATAAATCTGTAACAGAAGGTAAAATGAGTCTGAAATATTAAATTTTAGTATAAAAATTTGGAGGAACTTGGAAAAAGAGTGGGACGAAAGTAAGTCTTCCTAAATTTTTGGCTTACTGGAAGAATTATTTTTAAAAATAGTGTGGAAGTGAAAATTTTTTTTTTTTTTTTAAAGATTTTATTTTTAAGCAATCTCTACACCGGTCTTGAATTGAACTCACAACCTCAAAATCGAGAGTCACCTGCTTCACCAGCTAAGCCCAATGCCCTGGAAGGGAATTTTTTTTTTTTTTCCTTAAAGAAGACAGATGGCTCCCTTACTCTTTATTTTTATTTATTTTTTTAATTTGAGAGAGAGTGCAAGCTGGGGAGAGGGGCAGAGGGAGAGAAAAAGAATCCCAAGCAGGTTCTGCACTGACATGGGGCTCGATCTCACAAACTGAGATCATGACCTGAACTGAAATTAAGACTCGGACTCTCAATCAACTGAGCCACCCAGGCGCCCCTGGACAGGAAATTTAAAGAAAAGAAAAGAAAAAAAAAGTGGAGACATTTTCTACACAAAGTAAGATTGCCCCAATCTTGGCAGTTCCTCATTGACTTTATTATACAACCATTAATTGTAAAACTACAGTGCTTTGTTCCTGGCGTGGTGCTGGGTTCTGAGGGTGCAGCGCTGAAGACTAGGTCTTTCTGCAAAGAATTCATAGTCCTCTTTAGGGTTACAAATTTAATAACTGGCTACAATGAAGAAACAATACGATAAAATTGTATTCAAAGTACGGTGAGAACCCAGAAGTTGTTTTTAAATGTTTTTCCCCAAATTGGATTTTGGAAGTTTTACATGAAATGTGAAGGAATTAGGCTTTTATGAAGCAGTTGAGATCCTTGATTCTTTTTTTTTTTTAATTTTTTTTTTTTTAACGTTTATTTATCTTTGAGACAGAGAGAGACAGAGCATGAACGGGGGAGGGGCAGAGAGAGAGGAGACACAGAATCGGAAGCAGGCTCCAGGCTCTGAGCCATCAGCCCAGAGCCCAACGAGGGGCTCGAACTCACGGACCGCGAGATCGTGACCTGAGTTGAAGTCAGACGCTTAACCGACTGAGCCACCCAGGCGCCCCTGAGATCCTTGATTCTTAACTGTTAACTGCTTTTGGCCAAAACCACTGAATCAAATGCTACCAGTTTTAGGTTCAGTCTTTGACAGATTGAGCTGCTTTTAATGATTTCATTTCACTGATTGATTAGTTTTTGTTGTTTTTTTTTTAATTAAAGCAAATTAGTAATTTGTTTAGCTGAGCAACTTTAATTTTATAATTAACTTTCTTTTTGCTACCATCCTTTTTTGGTCTGCTCATGATATAATAGAACAGATACTTTGTCTATGAAGATTTTCTCATCTGCAAAATGGGACTTGATACGAGAGATCAAAGGAGAAAATATAAATTCCACTTTTGTGTACAAACATCTTGTATCTATTAAACACAGACTTGAACTAGGAATAGGGTTAAAAATGTTAACATTTTGCAGTATTTGCTAATTACGGTGGCCTCAAACATTTGAAGATAGGGTTGTGTTTTTTTCCTTTTTTTTTTTTTTTTGGCATCTTCTGATGTGAAGATAGAAGAACACATATGATTAATTAATGCCTAAGAAGTCAAATCTCCCTGTAGCAGTGTACACTCAAATCATACTGAGGTTGGGAAGAGCCTCTGATTGTGGTCTGGGAAGATACAAGATAGCCAGCATTCTGAGAAATTTATTTGAGCAGGAAAAAGGGATTCTCTTGTTGAAATTAATTCATGGTTATCAGTTGTGAAAAGTTATTACAGTTCTTTTAATAGCAGGTCCAGGGTAAAATTCACTATTGGCCTTTTTAGAAATAGGTGAGGAATACCTACCTGGCTGGCTTGGTGAGAAGAGCATGTGGCTCTTGATCTTGGAGTCCTGAATCTAAGCCCCACGTTGAGTGTAGAGATTGCTTACATACATAAACTTAAAAAAAAAAAAAAAAAAAAAAAACAGGTGAATAACTAGAAAAGTAAGCTTTGTTGTTAACTACTCAAATTCACATTAAGCTTGGTAGTCGAGCAACATAACATAGCATCTAAATTTTAAACTTTATTTGGAACATTTTGAAAACTGAACTATAAGCCAAGATTTTACAACAAAATAGGTGAGGAAAATCCCTACTATGGAATGTGGAGGGAAATAGCATATGAAAAAGTCCATTCTTTCCTTTGGCTTCTAAAAGCTTTGCTTTCCTTTTTAGCTTATAGGGCTTTTATTTTGTATAGGATTTCTGGTACTGAGGTTTCTCACTTCTGCTCCAATGTTAAAAAGTCTTCAGGTGTAGATCAGCAGTGCTACTGCTCCTCCAGTGGTAAAGGGAGAAAATTTTAGGCAGGTTCTTACCTTAAGCAGCACCCTTTTCCTGCCTTCTGGGCCTTAATGACAGTATAACACTAGGATTGCTGTTCTAGTTGGAACCCATAGATTTCATTCTGGATAATTTTGTTGGAGAGTATTGATCAATGTTAGCTGTGTTAACTGCCTATGATGTGCTTCAAAGGAATGCCTGAGGCTTTCCCTTTAGGCCAGTTTCATCTATCTCAGGGAACCCAATTCACTTGCCTTTGCATTTCTTTGAACTGCTGTAGATTATTCTGTCCACAATCATAGTCAAAAAGTTAGGAAAGCGATGCATTAAAAGCAGTATATTTGAGGTTATTTTTAAAGCCACCTTTCACTATGGAGAGGACTGGAAGGCAGCAGGAAGTGGTTATAGTCACCAATAACTCGCTACCTTTCAATTATTTAAAAAAATTTTTTTTGTCATTTGTCTGTGTTGACCAATTCCTCTTTGAAACTGTGACTTTCCTTATGAGATTAGTCATACATTTAAAACTGCTTCAAATTCTCTGAGCCTATTGTTACCCCCATGCTATTTTAAGATTTTTTTTAGGGGCGCCTAGTTGGCTCAGTTGGTTAAGCGTCCAGCTTCAGCTCAGGTCATGATCTTTATGTTTGTGAGTTCAAGCCCTGCATTGGGCTCTGTGCTGACAGCTCAGAGCCTGGAGCCTGCTTCAGATTCTGTGTCTCCCTCTGTCTCTGTTCCTCCCCAACTCATACTCTGTCTCTCTGTCTCTGTCTCTCTCTCTCTCTCTCTCTCAAAAATGAATAAAAACATTAAAAAATGTTTTTTAATATTTAAAGTGTCCCCTCTCTTTCTGTCCCTCCCTTCACCCCCTCGTGCTCTTTCTCTCAAAAATAAACATTAAAAAAAATTTTTTTTAAGACTTTAAAGTTTTAGTCCTAAAGTTCTAGTCTTTAATTACTTTAAAGACTGAGTAATTAAGTAAAAAATATTTCCGTTTAATTTTACCTAAATTTTTCCTAAATTTTGCATTTGGTCCACTGCATTACTACTCCTGACTTAAAAGAACTTGGAGCCATCTTGAAAGTCCCTTATCCCTTTTATCAAGTCTGTTGTAAAGTCATGTAACTTCCTGTGCATAGCTTCTTTGACTTGTTATTGTTATGCCCTATCCACTTTCATTGTCCTCTTTTTATTCAAGTGAATTTCACTTGATATCTAACTTAATCGGCCTTTCAATTGGATCTCCTTTGTGTAGGTCACCTTTTTTCCTGTAATCCATCTGGTACAAAGTGACCGGATTAGTTTAATTAAAGTATCACTTGTTTTGCTGTTTTTCTGTGACAGGTCATACAGTTACCCCATTATTATTAAGATCAAGTTTAGGTTTTGTCACTGAGGGTGGCCCCTTTTACCTATCCTGCTCTCCCACTTCTGTAAGTACTGTGTCATTCTATACCATGTCTGTGCTTTTCTCCTTGCTTTTATAAGTGTTCTAGACCATATTGGTGGTTTGACTGCCTCCCAATATATCCAGACCTCTGTGGATTTATTGAGAAAAGCTTCCCTGATTCCTCATCTGTATTAGCCTCTTGTTTCCCTTTCTTTAAAAAAAAGTTTCTTGGGGCGCCTGGGTGGCTCAGTCAGTTAAGTGTCCGACTTCGGCTCAGATCATCATCTCATGGTTTGTGATTTTGAGCCCTGCATCAGGCTCTGCGCTGACAGTTCAGAGCCTGGAGCCTGCTTTGGGTTCTGTGTGTGTGTCTCTCTCTCTGCTCCTCCCCTGCTTGCACTCTGTCTGCCTGTCTGTCTCTCTCTCTTTCTCTCTCAAAAATAAACAAACATTAAAAAATAAAATTTTAAAAAGTTTCTTTGTGGATATTTTTTTATCTTTCCCCAGGTAGATTATAAGCCCTTTGAAAATAAGTATTTAACCTGTTCCACTTTCTGTTTGTGCTTGGCAGTTTTGAGATAGGTATTTGGTAAACATTGAATTAGTGAGATTATTAAAATATAAACTGAGGTGTTAATAAGAGCAGAAACTTATGTCCTTAAAGATGGTTTAAACTTTTAAGATTTTTTCCCCCTCTGCTAATGTGTCAGGTTTGATTGAAAACAAGAGCTTGGCAGTCACTTTGTTCTGTAAATTTGGTAAATTTTTGATTAAATAAATTTTAATAAATTGTTGTGGGTTTTTTTTTGTTTGCTTAAAAATTATTGCTTCCCAGGAGAGTTAGGAATTTCTCAAATTGTGTACAAAGTTATCAACATGAATATGATTTCAAGAAACTAAATAGTCACGGGGTGCCTGGGTGGCTCAGTGGGTTGAGCGTCTGACTTCGGCTCAGGTTGTGGTCTTGCACTCTGTGAGTTAGAGCCCCATGTCTGGCTCTGTGCTAACCACTCAGAGCCTGGAGCCTGCTTTGGATTCTGCCCCTCCCCCACTCATTCTTTGTCTCTCAAAAATAAATAAGCATTAACAAGAAACTAAATAGTCACAATGTGAATCTGTTGGTCAGTATGTACCTGAGAACAACACATCTGTGATCCTGCCCTTCTTGCTTGTCAGATAAAAAATACTTGAAAGTCATCATAGATTTCCTTTTAAGATATTGGCAGAATGGTCTCTTGGGAATCTTAATCGAGACTATAACTATAGTGCTTCACTGTTCTTCAAGAATAACCTAACAGGTTTGGGGCGCCTGGGTGGCGCAGTCGGTTAAGCGTCCGACTTCAGCCAGGTCACGATCTCAAGGTCCGTGAGTTCGAGCCCCGCGTCAGGCTCTGGGCTGATGGCTCGGAGCCTGGAGCCTGTTTCCGATTCTGTGTCTCCCTCTCTCTCTGACCCTCCCCCGTTCATGCTCTGTCTCTCTCTGTCCCAAAAATAAATAAAAAACGTTGAAAAAAAAAAAAAAGAATAATCTAACAGGTCTGTAGAAGGTTTATTAGAGGGCAACCGAAGAGCTGCTATGTAAGATAAATCAAAAAGATTTTATCTTCAATTTGTAGAAGATATACACAAATACAGGTCTTAAGGGTCTCTACTTTAAACTTGAGTGTGTGTCTGTGTGTGTGTGTGTGTCTGTGTGTCTGTGTGTGTGTATTGAGAATGAAAACAAAAGGAGGTCTCCACAGTAGTGCCACAATCAAGGTGATAGGAAAAAGTTGTTTTTGTATATTTTCATTTTCTATTTTGAGTTTGAGCTCATGGAAGATAACAACTATACTTGCCTGCTGTTCCATGTCCTTTCACAGCAGAGTCCTAGGACAGAAGGACCCAAAGAGCAAATGATACGGCATTTTATATGTTCTAATCAGAGACAATCCTGGATGGAAAGTTAGCTGCAAATATTTGTATGTGTGTGGTTTTTAAGAAAATGATGGAAGAATTGGTCTACAATATCACTAATAAAGATGATGCTGTTATCATCTGTCTTTGGAGAAGTAGGCACCCTCCAAATACTCATGACTGCGTTATGATTAGAAAATAGCAACCTCCTCTTCTGAACCTTCATCAAGTCAAATGATATGTTGTTCCTTTACTTAATTTTAAGCACCTATTTTGTTTTTCATAATTTCTTACATGTTTATATCGCCTGCTTGGTTTTGCTCTATTTCTTTGCTTATGCAATGCTTTGGAGTGTCTTTTTTGACTTTCTGCTGTTAAGAGACATCCCTTTAAAAAAAATCTTCCCAGGGTATTGAATATTTTTCATAATACGCCTATATATTTTTATCAACTAACAGTATATGAATTTTGTTCCTTTTTTCAAAAGCAGAAGACAAAAAAGACTTCCCTGTCTTGTTATAAAAGAGCAGTCTTGTCAACCTTTTGAGCACATAAGTCAGGCTTAAGAAATCTATGTTTCTATTAAATACCATTGACAGAAAACAGTCAAGAGCTACCTGCAGGTTAAAATAATTTAGCATTCTGTATGACATGTAGCAGGGGAAGAAGGAAAATGATAGAAATGGGAAGGATAAAATAATTCAGACTTAATGGCTAGCATGAAAGTGGTTTTTGTTTTATTTTTAGAAATGGTGAGATGCCTTTGTGACGAGAGACTGTTGCTTTTATTCTTTGCCGTGCTGGGAACGTAATTTGAGAGAGAGGAGCTATATTGTTCCTAATGCTTAAATGTTTCTTGGAAACTGTATTTATTTTATTGTGTTGAGCCCGCCTCCTTGAGTCAGTCTTTTGATCTAGTGTGGTTCTGTTTGGAAGAGTTTCTTTAAAAAAACTCTGAAAGATTTTTTATGAATAAATTTAGAAGTAATTAAGAGTGAGTATTTTTTATTTAGACTTTAAAAATTTTAACGTAGGGCCTGCATTTTCAAGATGTTTGCAGATTGGATTTTGTAACTGGAGTCATCTCATCATAATTATATGCCCTTTTTTAAAGGCTATAAACAACAAATCCTATACCTTGTGCCTTGTATGAGAACCATAACCTTCTAGAACCTAAAGGGCCTGTCAGGAGTATAGTGAGATAACTTTAGAATGAGATTCTATTCTACCTTAACAGCAGAGCGTGTACCTTCTAGCAACATATTCTAATGTCAGGAATCATTTCTGTCTAAACACTTTGGTATACATGAAGATAGAGATGTCATTTTCACTTTCCTGTTCCCTTTTAATTCAAATGGTAGATAATCAATCTTTCTTGTTGAGATTCTTTTAAAATAAACTATTTAATGAAGCTTGTCCAGTTTTAGATCACTGGAGAGTGTTTTCATATCTTCCAAAGATCATGCTGTAGTTTCCCCATAATGTACCAGGTAGACAGAAGCTTAAGAAGATCATAGCATCTGTTTTGGTGAAAGATTTTGGAAGAGTCCGGAAGATCATCTATCCTGACTTTGATTGAACTTTCAAGCTGTGATACTTTTCTTGAAGTTTTCTATATATTAGTCAATGAGGAAAATTTCTTAGGCTTACTGTGTAGCTTGAGGTAGGAGACCCCCTCCTTACCATATCTCCCCCTACCCCCCCCCCCCCCCACTGTGTGTGTCTATCTACATTACTTGGCATATGACTGCAGGGTGTATTGTGGTACAGTTGAAAGTTTTACTAAGGAGGCCTGGCATATTCAGATCTAGCACTGTCTAGCATGCTTAGTAAATGAAACTTGTTTTGGAGCTGAGTCTTTACAGTTCTTTGAAGTCAAAGGGAGAATTTTTCATTAAAACTGTAAGTCTTGGGACACCTGGGTGGCTCAGTTGGTCAAGCGTCCAACTCTTGATCTCAGCTCAGGTCTTGATCTCAGGGTCATGAGCTCAGGCCCCACTTTGGGCTCCATGCTGGGCGTGAAGCCTACTTACAAATACATAAATAAAATTGTAAGTCTTGTTATTTTATGTATATTCTTTTTGGATAGAAAGGTGAAGATAAAGAGATTGAGCAGATGCTGAATTGCTGCAGCTCTAGACCCTAGAGCCCTGCCACACCTACCACTCTTAGCATAGCAACAAGTAGTAAAAGACACTTGGAATACTTTTTTCCCCCAATCCATGCTGGACTGACAGGAAGGATTTAGTGATTAGAAATACTATGTACTTTGTTCTCCTACTTTTCAACAAGAATCAGTGTGTACAGTTGAAATTTTCTGACCAGAATTTGGAAGACTATGATGTGATTCCCTGGGCCTGATTTGAGAAGAAGGAGCTCTCTTGAATATGGGTTTACTAGTTGGTGGTGAATTTGTGAGTCGCCAACTATTAGGCCTTTATGTCCAGATATTATCTTAATTTATGGAGTAAGGTCCCTGAGTTCTCCTCTTTCCTTCCACAGGGCAAGCAGGAGGACTTCAAGACGACAGTTCTGGAGGGTATGGAGACGGCCAAGCATCAGGTGAGGGTGGCATTAGATGCTTGCCACTTAGTAGCAAGAGCCGCCAAGTCAGGGATTGATGCTTGCAAGAGTTTTTGGCTGTGGTATCCACATTTTAGCCAGAAGCACAGGGGAAATTTAACTCGCAGGACAGAGTAGTAGAATAGGAGAGTGTAGCCAGAACAAAGGCAAGCAAAACCTTTTGAAGTCCTCAGGCCGATCTCAGCCCTCCACTCTTCATGTTTTTGAGGAGATGGCAGGTACTTTTCTCCCCAGCAGCTTTTATAGTAACAGTAAACATATAAAACAAAATCATGGGACCTTTAAAAAGAAATATAGCTGAACACACAGAGAGGAGGAGCCATAGGCCAAAAGCCTTCCAAAAAAAAAAAAGGACGGAAAGGCATTCTAGGACTAGTCAGATGAATTATGCAGGTAAGGGACTTTTCAGAAACGGTTGTTAGATAGTATTGGGTACATTTTTTTCAGTTAACATTGCATAATTATTTTGTAGTGTAAACATTTTGTCACATGAAAATTAGTCATTTTTTTAAAAGTCTGCTCAAAATGCTCTTTCTTTTCAGACCAAACTGTGAGATTTTTACTTGTAGGAAAAAGTAAAAGGTTAAATGATTTATAGGGCCCATCTGGAGCCATTAAAGTTTGTTCCAGGAATCCAAAGTAGTATGTCTGGATTTCATCCTTTGCCCAGGATGTTTTTGTGTGGTTCAATGCTCAAAACTGACTGATACATATATATACATTATGATAGAACTGGAATAGGTGTTACTTCACTTTTGGAGTTTGTCACTTTTCAACTGTTAAGTCTACTTTAAAATTATTTGTCTTTTGCAGTTTGTGTACACCAGGTCTAGGAAATATTTGTATTTTACTCTCTTGGGTCAAAATACACTGTTAATGCAGCAATTAGTACTTAGGGGATCCAGAATGTTAGAGGTAGACTTGTTTCAATGCTGTCCCAAGGATTGGAGGTTGATAATCAGTACATGGTTATTTTAGAGGTGTTAAAATCCTCAGAGTATCTGTGGCAGATAAACCTTTGAAGAATGCTCTTTATTAAATGATGCACAATTGGATCTTCCATGGAACTGTTGAGGATCAGGGATAGCCTTTAGAGCTTTAATCTTGAAGAAATAAATTGAGTTTTCTTGTTGCTTTTTGTTTTAACGTGAGTAAATTTACTCTTTTGCTTTAGTAAATAATATGTTGTATTGCTGAAAGTAAAAACAGACTTTCATATAAAACTGTGGTGCTTCTGACTTACTATTTAGTAGAACATGATTTTTTTTTACAGTGTTTCCAAGAGTGGTGGTGACTATTCTAAACCCTTCAAGATCTCTCTTCAGATCTTTGCCATATTCAGAAGCATGCATTTGTAAGATGATCAGTTAGAAGCATGTGCTTGTAAGCGATCAACGTTCTTTTTTTTTTAAATAAAGCCAAATGACCCTCATGAGTATCTTGGGACCAGGATCATATCTTGACTTTTATAAATCCACATCAAGTTGGTGTATACATCTTAAATCTTAAAAGTTAAGGGAACTTGAGGTCATTTTCTCTAACTTCCTGCAGTCAAACAGATATTGTATCCACCCGTTTTATGGATAAGGACTTGAAACAGTTAAATGGTATGACCAAGGATACACAAACACTTGGAGGAGTGAGAGAACCCAGAGATCTTCTTTCTTATACATAGGCTAGTCCTTATATCCTCCCTCATAGAATCATTTAAAGTGTGCGTTTACCCTAAAAACAAAAAATCTAAAGCATAGGGAATTATGATTCTCCTCTTTTTCTTTCCTCTACCCCTATTCTTTATTTTTAAACTATTATAGGACTGAATATGGTGCATCTAGAGTTTACTAATTTAAGTAGTCTTTTGTATGAGGATTCTTGTGAGACTTTTGTTTTCCCTCTTCAACTAGAAATCTAGTTAATTTATCTACCTTGTGAAAAAGAAATGAAAGCTAGTAACTTTTATGGAGGCCTTCTTTTCTTTTAAGTGTTATATCTCTGTTACCTTATTCTACTCAAGGTGCTACTTATATGTCAGAATCAGGGAGGAAATGATTTCATGGAATAGAGGGTCTATATCCTCACCTCCCTCCCGCCCCTTTCTGCTTCTCTAATCTACCTAAAAAGGTCTTTATATTCCCTTAAATATTTTATGACTTTTAATTATGTTTTCAGAGAAAGTGTGAGCCTGTCAGACCATTAGAAAAGCATTTCTGCTTTAGCATGACTGCATTTTGAAAGGTGATGCTGGAATTTCCTGTGTGAAATTGAGAGAAAGGAATTGAACTGAGGGGCAAGATTGATATGTAGGCAGCCTTGAAGCTTTAAAAAAATTAGGATAGCATCTTTGAAACATTCAAATTTCCGGAATACCAGATTCTGTTAAGAGCACACAAACACTAAGTGTAAATTAGGTCTGAATTATATGTACTACTGGTACTTTTTAATAAGGATATTATTAAAGTCAATTGTATTCTTTAAGGTTTTTCCTTCAAAAGGTGATACTTATGAGTTACATTATCCAGAGTGGTCTGTTAGTTCATTTTGGAAATATCCTATTGAAAGAGTGCTTTACTTAGCTTTCGAACAGCTTAGGTTCCAAGTTAACCTATTTTTTGATTCTTTGATAAAAGGTTAGAATTTTATGTTATACAATTTTCACTTTTATATTGATAGCGGTCTTCCTTCCTTGAAATAATAGTCTTCATCCCTAAAAACCAAGAGGAAGAAAATAATTACAGAGTAGAGACTTTTTTGTTTTTAAAAATTGACAAAGTATTTAAGAATAACTGGGTGTTTTGGATGTTATGTAGAAGAGAGAAATGGAGAAGAATATTACTCCACACATATATTAGTGTCACAACTTTTGGCTTCTTTAATTCCTTTTGGTAATCATTTGGTGTTTGATTTAAAGGCACTTTTTTTTTTTTTAATGTTTGTTTATTTTAGAGAGAGAGCAAGCAGGGGCAGGGCACAGAGAGGGGGAGACAGAGGATCTGAAGCAGATTCTACACTGTCAGCATAGAGCCCACTGCAGGGCTTGATCCCACGAAAAATGAGATCATGACCTGAGCTGAAGTCGGACGCTTACTGACTAAGCCACCTAGGTACCCCTAAAGATACTTCTAAAACTGCCACATGACTTATGTAAATTAAAAAAAAAAAATTTATTCATTTTTGAGAGACAGAAAGTGAGTAAGGGAGGGGCAGAGAGAGAAGGAGACACAGAATCTGAAGCAGGCTCCAGGCTCTGAGCTGTCAGCACAGAGCCCCAGGTAGGGCTCAAACTCATGGAGCCACGAGATCATGACCTGAGCCAAAGTCAGATGCTTAACTAACTGAGCCACTTAGGTGCCCCTAAATTTTTTTAATTGTTACATATTCTCAAGATTCTCAAAGTTAGCCAACTATTTTAGAGTGATTTTTGACATACAAGCACTTGGAATGAGGAGCCAAATATCATAAAATTTAGTGTTTTTCCCTATGTGGTTTTTTGACTGTCTTTGACAGTAATATTTTGCAGTAGGATTGCTGTTCAATGATGACTTAATAAGCATGTAGAAATTAGTATAGCTAAAAAAGAAAACTACCCGTTTTGGGGAGGAAGAAGTACGGTTTGTAGAGTTCATTGGTTTTCATGTTAATCGTATACACTTATGAAGGTAACCTATTTTAAGAGATACTTGTTCTGAGTACTCAGGATTATTGTGTAGATAATGCCCATTATAATGAGACATGTTTTTGGTCTTGGTTTTAATTTTTGTTTATTTTGATTGGGTGGTAGGTGACTAGGGACATCAAAGCTATATATCGTTTTAGAAAATTTCACATTACTGAAATAACCTATATCCCTGATAGCCAGCCTTTTTTTTTTCTTGCCTTAATTTCATGTTCTACCCTCAGTAGTATGGCTCTTACTGATTATTTTTTTCCTTAGGGAATAATTAATCGTCCTGACAGTTTTTAAGTTAGATTCATTAAATGAGAGAATTGTTGGTTTAGTAATGTAAGTACATGTGTCCTCATTATCTACTGTCAGTGGGTAAATTTTTCTTCTCTCCCAAGAATATTGTTTCTTAATATGCAGTCCATATTAGCATTAGGCATTTTTGCTTGACCTCTTGTTAACCATTTCTAGGTAGTGTTTAATGTCTTTGTGGAAACAACACCCTAATAGCTTAGCTATAATTTTCTAAGTTACATCTTTACCTGCCTTGTTCTTTTTATTTTCTTAGTCTTACTGTGCCTTTCCTTTAATTTTGTTTCCATTATCAGTGTTTCTAACTTCTTGTTTTATGTGCTTTAAATGATTAAATATGGATATCTGGAGCCTATTTGATTGCATATAATTACTTCAGTGGTGTTGAATTCTGAAACTCTTTAAATTATGTCTTGATATTTCCATGAGCTGGTAGTTAAGTATATCTTTTATAAGGTGATCTTAGAGATAGAGGTAAAATTCATGTAAGTATATTTGTAAGGACATCTTAGAAAGATGTACTTAACTACTACGATGTACTAACTACATATAAAAATACCCAATTTGAAGAGTTTCAAAATAATACATTTCAAAATAATACAATTTTACTTGTATAGAGGATATGTATACATTATATGTATATGTAGTATACAGTATGCAGTAGCATACTTTACTTGCAGTGTGTAGTAAAGCATTCCCAATGTTTCTGCTGGGAAAGGTAAATTCCTTGCTTTCTTCTGTGTCTTCATCGTAGTCTGCCTAACTGATCTCACTGTTTGCCGGTATTGACTTAATGGAACTAATGGGTGGTACCACTGATGAGATATGCGTTCCTTATTGTTGGTTATTAAACCTTAAAGACCTCTCCATGTTCTCTGCTGTAATCTTAAAAGACAGCATATGGTTGTGTTTTCACTCTAGTTTCTTTTGCTTTTCTGTTCACATATTTTCCTCTATTCTAGTTCTTTAGTTTTAAGATTTAATGTGCACTATCAGTGATGCTAATTTTAATTAGAGTATCTTCTAGTGTTACAAAGTTATGTCGTGGATGAAGAAAATATGCTCAAGGCTTTGTTATGTTTTCTAAGGTAGATTGTGTCACTCATTACTAAACTGTAATTTTTGGAATGTTAAGCTCAAAAAAGTGAGTAAATTCTAAAGATGTTGAGCTTTTGGGCAAAATAAAAAAAATTTTTTTAAAGGAAGTAAGATCAGTCTGTGAATGAGGCAGAGCTTTACAGGGGTTCTTCAGGCAAAAAACGCAGTCTCGTTATCCCTAGTTTTGTGTTTACTTGCACGTTTCCCAGAAGTCCTTTGCTTTCTTTGCTAGGTGTGGAGGGTGCAGCTTTCCAGAGTAGACTTCCTCATGACCGGATGACTTCTCAAGAAGCAGCCTGTTTTCCAGATATTATCAGTGGACCACAGCAGACCCAGAAGGTTTTTCTGTTCATTAGAAACCGCACAGTAAGTTTTCATGTCTGCTTTTTTCCATTTGGATTATTAATAGTGCTTATTACTTTTATGGAGAATATGGGGAAAAAGAGAGGAAAGAATTATAATAAAATTATCTATAACATGTACCACTATCCAGAGGTAACCATTGTTAAAAGTTAGTTGTTTTTTTCTCTTCAGGTAGTTTTTTAGAAGTATACTTAATTTTTGTTTTTAAAAAATTGAAATGCTATTTCCATACATTCTTTGCATCCTTTTCATTCTTCATAACCTCATAAATGCAAAGAATCTTTATTTAAACTTAAAAAAATTTTTTTATTTATTTTAAATGTTTATTTTGAGAGGGAGAGAGGGACTCACAAGAAGGCACTCTTTGTACTGTCAGCATGGAGCCCGATGTGGGGCTTGATCCCACAAATCATGAGATCATGACCTGAGCCAAAATCAGGAGTTGGATGCTCAACTGACATAACCACCCAGACATCCCTGTTATTTTAAATAAACTCCACACCACATGTGGGGCTCGAACTCACAACCCGGAGATCAAGAGTCTGGTGTTCTACTGACTGAGCCAGCCAGGTGCCCCAGACTTTTTTTTTAATGTTTATTTTTGAGGAAGAGAGAGAGAGAATGGGGGAGGGGCAGAGAAAGAGGGAGACACAGAATCTGAAGCAGGCTCCAGGCTCTGAGCTGTCAGCACAGAGCCTGATGCGGGTCTTGAGCTCATAAGCCGTGAGATCATGACCCTAGTCGAAGTTGGACACTTAACTGAGCCACCCAGGCTCTCCAAAACTTTTTTTTTTTTTTTTTTAAATAATCATTTTGTCTTTCCTTCTCAGGATGAAAGAAACTCTTACTCTGTTCTTGTCGTCTCGTTCAACCTCCTTCTCAGGCTAAATGCTTGATTTTAATGTCTGCATAATATTTTATCTGACAGTTGAGTCATACTTTTAATTTAGGCATTTAAATGTCCGTTTGTGCTTTATTAAGCTCTGAGTAGCTTTATACATTCTTGAGTCTATCTCTGGTTATTATTTCCTAATGGTAGAGTCCTAGAAGGAAAACTACTTGGTCAAAAAATAGGAACAGTTTTGATATATATTGTCAAATTGCCTCCCAGAGAGACTGAGTCAGTCGGCACTCCCATTGCTTTGCCCTTGCTTTGGTTATCAAAATGATGATAATCTATGCTGCTGTAATAGACTAAAAATATTTCATTTCTTTTCCATGTCTTTAATTACTTAGACTGACTTCTTCACATTTATTAGCCATTTTTTCTCTGAATTTTTCTTTCATGTCCTTTATTCATCAGAAATTTTTTAGCCATAGAGTAGAAAAGGGCAGCACATATTCATTATACTCTAAGGTGATATAAAGTAAAAGAAATTTATGTTGTAATTTTAGCTACTTTGAATATAGTTCAGGGATGTCATTTTTAGCATATCTGCTTTTTAGCTACCACTAACTTCTTTATATTGTGTATTAGACTGCAAAACCACTGCTGAATTTAGATTGCTAAATGTTATTTAGCTAGAGTAATTGGTGGGTTGTGCTGGGTTCTCGTAGTACAGAATAAAGGGATTTGGGGTGTATGAAAAAAAAAACGGTGATTTTTTTTTTTAAAAAGTGAATGGAAAATTCATACTGTATATTTCGACACTTGTTTGTCTTAGAATCAGCTTCTGTGTATAGCATATGAACGTTTGATCTGAATGGACTTTTTCAATAAGATTGTCATTTTTTTTGTTGTTTCTTCTGAGGGAAGTTTTCATTCTTTACTTGAATTTGAGTGGTTGGTTTACAGTGATTTCTGTTTTCTCTGATTTATATTCTGTGACCAAAATCCAGATTTCGGGAAGTAAGGACTGGCCCAGGTTAGAGTTGTGGCCTCTGGCTATAAAACTGAACACAAATCATTCTCTTATGAGAATTGTGTCAGTTCTCTCATTTTTTTTTTTAATTTTTTTTTTTTTAACATTTATTTATTTTTGAGACAAGAGAGAGACAGTGCATGAACGGGGGAGGGTCAGAGAGAGGGAGACACAGAATCTGAAACAGGCTCCAGGCTCTGGGCTGTCAGCACAGAGCCCAACGCGGGGCTCGAACTCACGGATCGCGGGATCATGACCTGAGCCGAAGTCGGCCACTTAACCGACTGAGCCACCCAGGCGCCCCTCAGTTCTTTCATCTTAAACTACATCTTTTGCCTCTAGATTTTGAAACCACAACGTTAGGATTATTGAACTACGTACCATGACTTGAGCTTTATTTTATAGGACGGACAGAGGAAAATGGCTTCTGTTGAAGGGTGAGGAGCTTGGGCCTGGTGTGTATGTGAGGAGGTCCATTTTGCCTTGACCGTGGCCACCGAGAAAAGTAGAGGGTGCTTATGAATTTGGTCATATCCCTTTGTAATTGTATTTATTTATACAGAACCACATTTCTTTGTTGAACTTTGTGGAGCAGTTAACTTTTAGCTAAGACTTAAATATGGTGGTATTTAGTTGGTCTTGCATTTTTACAGATGTGTATTCAGTTTGAAGAGCATTTATGTTAGAGTCTATTGATGGTACCATAATATTTTTCATTCCCCATATTACTGCTTTTTCAGCAGTATTTGAAATAATTGACCACTCCCTTCTTCTTAAACACACTTAGTTTAACACAGTATTCTGTTTTTTCTCCTGCCTACCTGGTTGTTTGTCTTCTCTGACAGCCTTGTAGTCTTATCTTTAAAAAAAGGCCATTTTGTGAACTGGTTGGAGTTCCTTAAGGCTCCTTACAGTCTTTTCCTGCCTCTGGTGTATTTTTGCTCTAGGACCCCTCTTCTGCACATTGGCTTCATTTATCACCCATAAGCAAATGGCTCTAGACCTTAACTCTCTTAAGAACCCTAGCTCTTTATCTAGATTCTAGTCTTGTATCTCTTTTTGGTTGTCTTGAAACTAAATTCATTATCCCTTCTTTGAGTGGCCCTCGTTTAGTGAGTAACATACCAACTCATTTAGTTGTACAAGCCCCAAACTGGAATATCCTTGGCATCTCTTCCCCCCTCCCCCTGCCACCTCTGCATATCTAATTGATCATTTGATTTTGTGGATTTAAAAAAAAAAATTTTTTTTCATGTTTGTTTATTTTTGAGAGAGACAGAGACAGAATGCGAGTGGGCTAGGTGCAGAGAGAGAGGGAGACACAGAATCCAAAGCAGGCTCCAGGATTTGACTGTCAGCACAGAGCCTGACGCGGGGCTCGAACTCACTAACTGTAAGATCATGACCTGAGCCAAAGTCGGACGCTCAACCGACTGAGCCACCCAGGTGCCCCTGATTTTGTGGATTTTTTTAAATGTTTGTTTATTTTTGAGAGAGCAGAAGCAGGGAGCTGGCAGTGGGGTGGGGCGTGGTGGGGACTGAAGGTTCGAAGCAGGCTCTCTGCACAGACAGCAGAGAGCCAGGCTGAAACTCACGAACTGTGAGATCATGACCTGAGCTAGAGTCAGATGCTCAACCGAGCCACCCAGGTGCCCCTGATTTTGTGGATTTTACCTGCTCAGTATCTCCAGAGTCCTGTAACTGAGTTGGTCCTTGTCAGCTGTATGATACTGGCAAGTTACTAGGTTTTTTTTTTTGTTTTGTTTTGTTTTTTTTAGGCTAAATATCTTGCAGCTTCTTCGTTATATATATATAAATTATGTGTGTGTGTGTGTGTGTGTGTGTGTGTGTGTGTGTGTGTTTGTGTATAATTTATTGTCAAATTGGTTTCCATACAATACCCAGTGCTCATCCCAACAGGTGCCCTCCTCAATGCCCATCACCCATTTTCCCCTCTTCCCCACCTCCCATCAACCCTCAGTTCTTAGTATTCTTAGTTCTTAGTTCCTCAGTTCTTAGGGTATTCTTAGTATTTAAGAGTCTCTCATAGTTTGCCTCCTTCCCTCTCTGTAACTTTTTTTTTTCCCCTTCCCCTCCCCTCTGGTCTTCTGTTAAGTTTCTCAGGATCCACATATGAGTGAAAACATATGGTATCTGTCTTTCTCTGTATGACTTACTTCACTTAGCATAACACTCTGCAGTTCCATCCACATTGCTACAAATGGCCAGATTTCATTCTTTCTCGTTGCCAAGTAGTATTCCATTGTATGTATAAACCACGTTCTATTTATCCATCCATCAGTTGATGGACATTTAGGCTCTTTCCATAATTTGGCTATTGTTGAAATTGCTGCTGTAAACATTGGGGTACAAGTGCCCCTATGCATCAGCACTCCTATATCCCTTGGGTAAATTCCTAGCAGTGCTATTGCTGGGTCATAGGGTAGATCTATTTTTAATTTTTTGAGGAATCTCCACACTGTTTTCCAGAGCAGCTGCACCAGTTTGCATTCCCACCAACAGTGCAAGAGGGTTCCCATTTCTCCGCATCCTCTTCAGCATCTGTAGTCTCCTGATTTGTTCATTTTAGCCACTCTGACCGGCATGAGGTGGTATCTCAGTGTGGTTTTGATTTGTATTTCCCTAATGAGGAGCGACGTTGAGCATCTTTTCATGTGCCTGTTGGCCATCTGGATGTCTTCTTTAGAAAAGTGTCTATTCATGTCTTTTGCCCATTTCTTCACTGGATTGTTTTTTGGATGTGGAATTTGGTGAGTTCTTTGTAGATTTTGGATACTAGTAGCCCTTTATCCGATATGTCATTTGCAAATATCTTTTCCCATTCCGCGGTTGCCTTTTAGTTTTGTTGATTGTTTCCTTTGCAGTGCAGAAGCTTTTTATCTTGATGAGGTCCCAATAGTTCATTTTTGCATTTAATTCCCTTGCCTTTGGAGATGTGTTGAGTAAGAAATTGCTGCGGCTGAGGTCAGAGAGGTTTTTTTCCTGCTTTCTCCCTAGGGTTTTAATGGTTTCCTGTCTCACATTCAGGGCCTTCATCCATTTTGAGTTTATTTTTGTGAATGGTGTAAGAAAGTGATCTAGTTTCATTCTTCTGCATGTTGCTGTCCAGTTCTCCCAGCACCATTTGTTAAAGAAACTGTCTTTTTTCCATTGGATATTCTTTCCTGCTTTGTCAAAGGTTAGTTGGCCATACATTTGTGGGTCCACTTCTGGGGTCTCTATTCTATTCCATTGGTCTATGTGTCTGTTTTTGTGCCATCTTCCAGCTTCTTCAATAATTCACTCATTTGACCTGGCTTTGTGTTCTATCAGTTTGTCAGGAATATAACCCTCACTGTTTCAGTGAAAGGAAAGTGTATATTTGAGGCCTTAAAGTTGAAAAGATATTTTAAAGTCTATGTCTGCTTGTGTAATAAAATTTCTATCATTTAAATACAGTTGCAGTTGTGGTTGGATAATCCAAAGATTCAGCTGACCTTTGAGGCCACTCTTCAACAATTAGAAGCGCCTTACAACAGTAAGTGGTGTTTTTAGTGGGACTAGTTTTGGCTCATAGTTCGCTGATAATGAGTTTTTCACTCATATTTCCATCTTTGCCTTGTGCTATGCAAAAATAAGCCTTATAGAAAACTATTATGTGTGTTTTTAATTATTAGTTTTTACATTGTAAGTTCAAGAGATTGCTAATAATTTCCCAAGGACTACATTTCAACGTTAATCCACGGTGTACCTTGTTGACATTTGATTGGCTGGCTGTCTGGCTTTCTCATTTTCCACTTGCCACCAACAAAGTCTTGAAAAATTTTTGTCAAAGTAACTGATATAATACTACTTTTAAAGGGTTGGTTTTATCCTTTATTTCATCTATAGCGTATTGTCCTTTTTTAAAATAGCAAATTCTATGATATGTGTTTTGGACTACATCATAGACTAATATGCTAGGAATCACTTTTCTAAAGGAGTCACATTATCTGAGGCTCGTGGATAATATGTACTACAGAATAACTTCAGGATGGAAAAACAGAAGAGTTAAAGAGCTTTCTGTTTAAGCTGCCTAAAATATAAATATGTTGTAAAATCCATTTATTCCGTAGGTGACACTGTGCTTGTCCACCGAGTTCACAGTTATTTAGAGCGTCACGGTCTTATCAACTTCGGCATCTACAAAAGGATAAAACCCCTACCAAGTAAGGACTTGGCCAGTGGACTTTGTGGTCTTAAGTTACAATTCTAGGACTCTGTTTTATTTCTAGGAGGCTTTTAGCATTTTTTTTTAAATTTCTTAGTCTAAAGAGATTTAAAGTAAAATCTCTTCATAAATGTGCATTTCTTGTAGTTTCTGGTCTGACAGGTGTACTTTAGTGAAAGATTCTGAATTTCAAATTTAAGAAAAATCAGAAAACAAAATTTGTTGGGGCGCCTGGGTGGCTCAGTCGGTTAAATGTCCGACTTCAGCTCAGGTCATGATCTCGCAACTTGTGAGTGCTGCATCGGGCTCTTTGCTGATAGCTCAGAACCTGGAGCCTGGAGCCTCCTTCGGATGCTGTGTCTCCCTCTCTCTCTGCCCCTCACCCACTCACACTCTGTCTGTCTCTCTCTCAAAAATAAATAAACATTAAAAAAAAAATTGTTAAAAACAAGAGAAGTCTGTTATGAAAGCAGAGATTTGAGGTTTTCTCTCATTGACCAGTTCTTTATACTGCCAGGAATCCAGGAGATAGGGATATTTTGGGAATTAACACATATATTTATTTATTTTTGATGCTTTAATAATTCTGCAAAAAGAGATACTAAGGACTGCAGAAGTACAGCTGAAAGAAAACAGCTTTAAGAATAAATTGGCTACTCAAATTGTCCTAGTATAATTGCGAAGTAAATGAAACAGATAGTCATAAGTTAACCAGTCACAGATACCAAAGCAGATGATTGAGGTGTAATGAGAAAGTTAATGTTTAAAGGATTTCATTTATAAATTTTTAACATTGAATTAAAGTTTATAAGTTTCAGATATTTGCTAATTTGTATTAGTTTCTCTATTTTGAAAATAAGTGAATTGTTTACTTGGTAAGACATCATGATATGTTAAGAACCTAGAGGTGTTCATGATTTAAAAAAATGATGAATACAAATTCTTAAACCTACGACCAAATATTGTAATTTTTGTTTTTTACTTTTAGCTAAAAAGACAGGAAAGGTAATTATCATAGGCTCTGGGGTCTCTGGCTTGGCAGCAGCTCGTCAATTACAAAGTTTCGGAATGGATGTTACACTTTTGGAAGCCAGGGTAAGAATTTTATTTTGTGTTTAGAAGCTAACCTAATAGAAATATGATAGGTATTCGTCAGTGCAATAAGAAATTATCTGTTGCAAATTAATGAATCCTACAACTTGAACTAAACCAAACTGATTTATATAGTACTCAAAGTGTTTTAGATAGTGTTACTATATTGGATAAAGCATTTTTGACAGTAAAGCTTTGAAAGGTGTTCAGTGAGTATTTAGAGTTTGTGAATGGTCCATATAGCCCTTTGACGGATATTTTCAAGTCATTGTTTCTTGCAGTTAGCTTTCAAATTTCGGGCCTTCATGGACGTACCCTGTGCAGGTGGCAGTTATTTTTAGTGTGGAACATAGTGAATTGTGTTCCCTGTTTAATAGTAAAAGAGGTGCTTCTCAGGCAGCAGCTGTCTTGAGGGCCTGATGAAGCCAAGTATATTGGTTCCCTTATCATTTGTCCTAGAAAGAGAAATGGAAATTGAAGGAGGAAAGGGATGATGGCACAGAGTGGGGGAAAAAAGAACATCAAATTAGGATGCTACTATTCAGATTATTTTCATGGGTAATTTTTGATATTTAGTTATCTTCCAGTGGCTTAAAGGCCTCCCTGGGCTTACACCATTTAAAAAAGAACAATAAAACAAACACTTCTCAGGTAACCTAAAAATCTAAAATTTTATAGAAGCTTTCAAAATGTTTTGTGCAGTACAATCTAGGTTGCTTTTTATTGCTAATTTTTTAAAATATTCTTTTCAAATAGAGTATGAAGAAATCAAAATAATTTTTATGTGGTCTTACTAAAAATAATATTTTATAGGTAATTCAGGAAACTTTTGTGTGCCCTCTTGCCCTGTGTACTAGCAATACAGTGATGAATAATGGGATCATTATGATCCCTACCCATGCAGGGTCCTAATCTAGCTGACAGGTTTTTGTTTTACTTTTGTTTATTTGGAGGTTACAGAGTATTCTCATAATATCCATGATTGAAGTATCACTACAGCTCAGTAATTTTTCCCATGGAACCTCCCTGGTCAGCAGAGATAAACCAGGGCCTGTTGAGGAATGAGAGCTATTGTCAAAAGTTTATGCTCAGTAGACACCCTGCCCCTGGGCATGGGGCTGCACTGGAGAATCATTTGTTGAAGTCATCTGTCATTCCCAGCTGACTTAGGGGATGAAGGGCAAGAGTCAGAACATGGTGGTAGAAAGATGGCATTTAGTGCTACGTTACAATTTGTGAACAGATATTTTCTGTGTGTGAGTGGCCCTTGGTCAGCCTGTATAGTAAATGGTATTAGAGACAGCTGGGTAGAGAGAGAATAGTAGCTATAGTTAAATAGTATCTCTGGCTGTCAAATTGTTTTCTATCCCCTGTCCCTTAATTCTGTGTCATTCATTAACCTTTCACTCCCTCAAATAGTTAAACTTTGTTTGCTCATTGTGCCCACACTGCATGCTATGTATAAACTATACCTTGTTAAATTATAAAAGACAGAAGAGGCCTGGGATGGTACCATGCCAGGTTCTCATGGTTAAAATAGAATTGATGATTTTAGCCATTTAATTTCTGAAAACAGGATCGAGTGGGTGGACGAGTGGCTACATTTCGCAAGGGAAACTATGTAGCTGATCTTGGAGCTATGGTAGTAACAGGTCTTGGTAAGTAGTCCTTAGTCGTGTGCTGTTAAACAAGGTCTGAGACTCATTATCAAGCTTCTGTTTTAAAGCTGTAAATGTGGCTTTAAGGTATTTTGGTTTAGGATACTGTTCTTAGTGTTCATAAGAGGTAGACTGACAAATAGTCTTTCTGAAAAGATACATCACTATATGCAAAATTTAAATTGTACATGTTTTGACCTATTAGCAGATTCAGTTCTCGGAAATTATCCCAAGAAAATGACAAGTGAGCCATGTTGTTGGGAGCTTTTTACATGTGGCACAGCAAAACATTAGAACCCATAGTTCTGAAGATTAAATTATTATACAAAGTGAACTATACAGCCACTAAAAATTATGTAGCCTTATATTAACCTGAAATGATGGCCAGTTTATTGCTAAGTTGAAAGAAGATTACAAAACAGTACATGTGTTATGATCCTTTTGTGTGTGTATGTCTCTAATTTTATGCACACAAAATCTAGAAGGATCTATAATAAAATGTTAACTAACATGGGGTTTTTTTCCTTCTTTATGCTTATCTTACATATTTCATATATCCTACATTTACTTTGGGCATTTTTTGATCTATAATTCACGTACCCTAAGCTTTGAGTATTTTAAATTTTTAGTAAAAATACTTTTGCTTCAATTTTTTGTTCTCTTTTCATAGTTGTGTTGAATATAATAGTTTGAGTTTTTTTTAGGAGGGAATCCCATGGCTGTGGTCAGCAAACAAGTAAATATGGAACTGGCCAAGATCAAGCAAAAATGCCCACTTTATGAAGCCAATGGACAAGCAGTAAGTTGAGGACAAACAGAACTTTTCAAAATTTATTTGGTTCAGTTGAAAACAACAATGTGGGGGAAATGTGTGGATGAACGTGCACACATACCAGTATGGGCCAAAGGTAGAAATGATGTGATATTCTTATTGTTCCTTAACTCTGAGCTATATAGGAAAGGATTATTACTGTATAAATGCACATTTGCATGCCTATTTAGGCATTTATCTTTAGACATTTAATGAAGGCTAGGTAGACAGGTAATTTTTTTGTTTGGCTGTGGCCACCTACTCTAAGAGACCTGTGGAATTGACGCCTGATTCTTCGTTTCTTTGTATTGTGCCTTCCATCATGTGCTTTAGCTCTGTGTGCTCTTTATGACTTCAGTTTTGTGTGTGTAGGTTCAAGATTTTGTTGAGCTAATAACCAGCTGGTGATACTGAACTCAGATGCTTTGGTAGATTAAAGTATTTGTTGACCAGAGGCATAGGAGCTTCCATACTTAGCAGATAATAGTGTGGAAGTGATGTTTGCTATGGAGAGTGAGAGTAGTTTAACAACTATGTTGAGAGGCTTAGACTATAAGTGAGTCCTAATTTTGGAGGGTGGGTGAAATTCAAAAGTTTGTATTCAAAAATTTTTACTAACTCTTCCCCTATCAAGAATGAAGAAGTTTATAATTCTGGGGATATAAGCATCATTATATTTTGAGGAAGGGAAGATTCGATATGCATATAGTTTAGCTATTGTTGCTAAAAAAGGTAAGGTCCCAACTCTTGAATTTAGTCTAAGTTCCATGTACATCCTCACTAAAGCCTTTAGGTTTTATGGGGTTCATATCAGAAGAAGACAGACTTTCAGGGAATGCTTTGGCTCCCGTTCACATCAGTCTGGGTTCAGATTCCTCCCAGGGCTTGTTTGGGGGGCGCAGGTTAGCCTCTGGCAGCATAAACAAAATAGAATGAGCAAGAAAAAAAGGAGGAAGTAGAGGTTAACTCAGCAATTCAGAGAAAAAAAAATTTCAGTAAACTTCTGGGGTGCCTGGGTGGCTCAGTTGAGTGTCTTACTCTTGATTTTGGCTTAGGTCATGATCTTACTTGGTCGTGAGATCAAGCCCCATGTCAGGCTCTGCACTGGGTGCAGGGACTGCTTAAGACTCTGTCTCTCCCTCTGCGCCTCCTGCATGCGTGCACATGTGGGTGCACACACGTACGCTACGCACTCTCCTCTCAAAACAAAACAAAAAAACCATTCAGTAAACTTTTGTTACACTGTAAAGATCTGTAAAGGCTATAGAGAGGAATAAGACAGTCTCTGGAATATAAGACCCTACAGTCTAGTGGAGCATGTACACAGATGATTTTTCCCCAGCTTTATATTATGGAAATTTTCAAACCTATACAAAAGCAGGGGCACCTGGCCGGCTCAGTCAGTGGAGCATGCTACTCTCTATCTTGGGGTTGTGAGTTCAAGCCCTAATTTGGGTGTAGAGATTATTTAAAAATAAAATGTTTAAGAAAAAAAAAATAGTAGAATAGTATAATATAATAAACTTTCACTTATTCCAGTCTTGTTATCTGTTAAGTTCTCTGTCTCTCTCTCTCTCTCTCTCTCTCTCTCTCTCTCTCTTTTTTTTTTTTTTAAGAGTGAGCTGGGGCAAGGCAGGGAAGGGGCAGAGGGAGGGAGGGAGACAGAGCCAACATGGGGCTCAATCCCGTAACTCTGGGATCATGACCTGAGCCAAAATCAAGAGTTGGATGCTCAACTGACTGAGCCACCCGGGCTCCCCTAGTCTGGGGTGTTTTAAAGCAATCACAGTCAGTCAACAAGTATTTATTAAATATTTACGAAGATCTGGCATTGTTCTCAGCATTGACTATGTATTCTCTGCCCTCAAGGGTCTTAAATTCTAGTGACTCCAGATATTTTATGAACCCAAGAACATCCGGAATTGTAAGTGTCATTAAAATCTGTGCTTCCCCCTGGGCTCCTGGGTGACTCAGTTGGTTAAGTGTCTAACCTCGGCTCAGGTCATGATCTCATGGTTTTTGAGTTTGCGCCCCACATCAGGCTCTGTGCTGACAGCTCAGAGCCAAGAGTCTGCTTCAGGTTCTGTGTCTCCCTTCTCTGCCCCTCCTCTGCTCACTCTGTCTCTCTCTCAAACATTAAAAAAACAATGTTTTTAAAAATCTGTGCTCCCCCTCTTCCCTCACCACTGAAACAAAAAAAAAGACCCCAACCACAAACATATTACTGATACATATATGAGGAACATAAAATCAAGGCAGATTAACATAAAATCAAGGTTAGATAAAGGATAAATTGCTACAGAAGAGCCAAGGGTGGGGGGTGGTAAGAGAGAGACACTCTCTCTGAAAGTGGGAAGGGCAAGAATGGAAAGAGATTTGGAGGGAAAAAGCATTGGTGAAGATGGCTTAGAACTTACCATGGTTGTAGAGGAAGGTTTAAAACAGGTTGGTTTCTTTCTTTCTTTCTTTCTTTCTTTCTTTCTTTCTTTCTTTCTTTCTTTCTTTTTTAATATTTATTTTGAGAGAGAGCATGAGCACAAGTGAGGGAGGGGCAGAGAGAGAGGGACAGAGAGAATCCCAAGCAGGCTCCACACTATCAACATAAAGCCCAACATGGGACTCCATTCCATGAACTGTGAGATCACAACCTAAAACGGAATAGAGACCTGGACACTTAACTGAGCCACCCATGTGCCCCTTTTGGTTTTTTGTTTTGTTCTTAAATGTTTACTTGGAGAGGCTTCTGAAGGAGGATGAGATTATACTGGTGAGGGTAAGATACAAAGCTGAAGTTGAGGGTGGAGGGTAGGGTGTTGCTTACTGTGCTGATTTGTAGGTTGGGACTTCAGAGGGATGAGAGCAGATAGGTGTTTTAAGTAGATAGGCAGTAATGTAGAGAAATGAATTGAAGCAAAGTCTCTGAAGCGGGTATTACATTAATCCTCAAGAAGTAACGGAATCCAAACCAAAGATGATCGTTGAGACACATTGTCTTTTTCTTTAGACTCTCCTGAATGTAGAACAGGTTTATTTAGTCTTTCTAATAGTAAAAAGAATTTTTTATAGTAGAAATCTCTAGAGAAATGGTTATCTCTTTTCTTGGTGTTAGAGGAACTTTAACACATTTTTAAAGACATTTGTTTCCAGATAGTATACCAGTATTCCCCTCAAGCATGGCCTAAGTCAGTTTGTTCCTATTTGGTGCAATAGCTAGAGTAGTAAGGAGGATTCTTCAAGCACTGTCAAATTTGGGAGAAAATTCTTTGCAGCTTTGAGTCCTGTTTGCCTTGAGTTAATCAAACATAAGAAGACATGTTAATGTTTCTGTATCTTGCTGTTCCCAATAGTCTAGCTCAAAGTAGAAATGGACACTTTTTAAACAGTAGATTGGCTTTTGGCTTATGGGACAGGCACTAAGAGCTTCTAGTTCCATTAATTTTGCTTATAATTGCAAATATGTTTCTTGACTTTAGAAACTGAGGATTAAATAGGTCAGTTACTTCATTCTCTCATTTTGCAGGGGAAGAATCTAAAGCTGAGACATGGTGTTTGCATAGGGTCATTGTAGTCAATACGTTGTAGAACCCAAGATATATTGCCTGGTGTTCCAGATCAAATTTCCTTACAGGCATACCTTGTTCTGTTGCACTTTGCTTTACTACACTTACAGATATTGCCCCCCCCCCCACCTTTTTAACACAAATTGAAGGTTTGTGGCAACCTTGCATAGAGCAAGGGTATTGGCACCATTTTTCCAGCAGCATTTGCTAACTTTGTGTCTCTGTGTCAGGTTTTGGTAATTCTCACAGTATTTCAGAGTTTCTGATTATTATTTGTTATAGTAATCTGTGAACGGTGATTATAGCTTACTGAGAGCTTAGATGATGGTTAGCATTTTTTTTTTTAGCAATAAAGTATTTTTGAACTAATGTGTGTACATTGTTTTGTAGACATAGTGCTGTTGCACACTTAGACTACAGTACTGTGTAAAAAAACTTTTATATGCACTGGGAAACCAAAAAATTCATTTGACTCAGTTTATTATGGTCTGGAACTGAATGCAGTATCTCTGAGGCATGCCTGTACTTCAGAGAAGATGGGGGCTGGAATAAGTGTGTGCAACCCCAGTTGCCTATGTGCATCAGCTGAGTCTCCTTCTCCAAGAGCTTTCTTTTATTAGTTAATACTGAGGAGGCATCAACGCCGCCTTAGAGTGGACATTCACTCAGCCACTGATTTTCTTTAGTAAACTGTCGAATGAAATGGGATTGTCTTCATTCTTTGTGGACAGCCTCAGTGCGAAAGAAGGTGATGTGATGGTTCTGTTAGTACATAGAAATTAATTTTCATCTTACACAAAGTCAGCAGTTAACTCAGAGTGACAAATATCGTTTGTAATACGGTCTTAACACATCCACCATCCCTAGTCATTTTGCTGCTGTGCGAGAAAAATCACATAGCAAGTGGTTTTTGCTCTGTTAACTTGTTGTTTTAATCACAATCCTAAGAATCCCTGAAAGAGTTCACTTCTTTATTCTCTGTGGTTGTGCACTGGCAGCTAGGCTGTTGAGCTTCTGTGTTTGTTTTTGATAGAAGCTTTTTTTATGGCTCCAGATGACTAGAACAAGGGCTTTCTTATTTGGTTCTAACATAGGATATCGCAGTGAATAGAAGTGTCTTCTGAGCCTATAAAAACAGAGCCAGTACAACAGCTGCCCTCAGATTGACTGATGATGGAGTTAAACTGTGAACTATGTTGTAACTGGATATGGAGATAGTTGGGAAACAGGGGTAATTCATATTTCAGAACTATTTTGGGAGTCACCAGTGAGGATACTGGAAACATGGATTGGTGGGGAGATGGGAGAAATACAACTGTAAATGTTTTCTGTATCTCCTGTACACCAACTAGTAACTCAGGGGCTTTAAAATCGACTTTTGTTTTGGCTTTTTTGAGTAATGAAAAGGTACCTTAATCAAATTCCTTCGGTGCTGTAGCATTATGTATTCATTATAAGATCTCTGGTCTCCATGGTGGGGGGAGGGAGTTGTTTCTTCTGTTTTTTCTTTTTTTTTTTTTTTTTACAAAGTGAGGCCCAAAGACTCAGTTACTTGGAGAAACAGATCTTGATTTTCTCCTTGGGAGTGGCTCAACTGTTATGAGGAAGAAAAATACACTTGACAGGTAACAAGTACTGGGTCTTTTATAAAGGCCATTAATTGGGTATATACTCAGTACCTACCACAGTTTACCAAGTTTTTGCCTATATTCACATACAGTGATGCTTATTAGGTTAGTCACACTTTTGACACAGAACTACTGCCCTTTTCAGTCTTCCTATTCCTTTGTGGAAATAGTTTTAGTATTTTAATGGTAGTTTCTCTTTTACAGTTTATAAATCAAAAAAATCTCATGCCTGCCTTTAATGTTCCTAAAGTTGTAAAATAGTTACTTTCCTTTCAAATATAGTTATAATACTGACTTTGCTTTTCCAAACTTTATTATTCATTTAATAAATTTATGGAGCACCTCTATTACTCATTTAATAAATTTATGGAGCATCTCTACTATGTGCTAGAAACTACTAGAGTGAACTCCTTAGACATGTTGTGTGTGCCTTCACACAGCTTAGTTACTGGTTTATGGAAGTCTATGACACCTCCTAAAGATTTCTTATGAGGTAAAAAATTGGGAGGAGGCAACCATCTCCATTTCTAGAATCACAATGAATCTTATTTGGATTAGGGACACACCTGTTGTTCTTATTCTCCCTTTAGGGATTATATAATGCTATATCTCCTTTCTTTTAGCTATTTGGGAATTTAAATTAAAGACTCTTCCGATGTAAATTTTTCTTCCAGGTTTTACCAAAGGTACTAATCTTAATCTTTCGTTTGATCATAATTTTAGAAGTGCATGGAAATGGTATCAGCAGAGATTTACCAAAGCCTCTGTTGGTCAAATTGGGTCACTATAGCTATTTTTCATTGTATTACTCTTCCTGAGGATTTCTCTGGCTAAATCTCAGAACTTTGGGTGTCTAGAACCTACCTGCCCATAACTCCAGTCTGCCTTGCTGCTAGAGAACTTATGCAGACTGGAAGTCAGAGAAATGGGCAGTGTTTTGAAGACCTACTAAAGACCTCATGATGACAGTGCAACTAGAGGTAGGACTAAGGAGAGCTGCCTTCCTATGAGATGACTTCTTGCAGGATTAGGGACCTTATCCAGAAAGTCGCTTGGTTCTCCTTAAATGTATTCTACATGGGCTAGATACACAGGCTGCTCTTCCCCCAGCCTTGTTCAGGGATGCTCCATATAATTTCTACAGGATCAAAGCAATCAAGGTTGTACCCATTCAGAGCCGTGAGACTCACCAGATTCTTAGTTTGAAGGAGCTGTTTGGAGCCTTTCATAGAGAAATAAATGGCTCTGAAAAGTCAGAATCGAAATCTGTTTTAAAAAAAATCTGTGTCAAGTGATACCCTTTTTGTTTGATTCTTTGCTAGAAAATGATATCAGAGGGGCGCCTGGGTGGCTCAGTCGGTTAAGCGTCCGACTTCAGCTCAGGTCACAATCTCGCAGTCTGTGAGTTTGAGCCCCACGTTGGGCTCTGGGCTGATGGCTCAGAGCCTGGAGCCTGTTTCAGATTCTGTGTCTCCCTCTCTCTCTGCCCCTCCCCTGTTCATGCTCTGTCTCTCTCTGTCCCAAAAATAAATAAACGTTAAAAAAAAAAATTTTTTTTTTTTAAAAAGAAAATGATATCAGAGATCCTTTTCCTTCTTAATTTGTTGTTAATAGGTTCTTAATATGTTGTAATCTAGAAATCCAGCTGCCATCAACATGGTACTTGTTAGCCTTTTGCAATCATTTGCAAGGTTCTTTTCTCAGGATGCAGTATAAGAAGCTAGAATAGAATGGCCAGGTAAAATTAAAATTGTGACTTGTGTTTAAAGATGGCCAGTATTTCAGCTCCTTTCAACAACTATTCGTGGAACTAACAGTTCAAGGGTTCTCACCAAGGGGAAGATGGTAACCTGAAACAGGTACTTAAGGGCTGCTCAGGTTTGTCAGTTCTTTTCATTGTCAAGTAGAACATACCTGACCAGCTTGATTTTAGAAACAGATTCAAGATTTAAATATATCAAAAATACATTTTGGTTTTTTCCCAGTGTTGATTTCCTAATGGACAGGTATTTGCTGTTTTCCAAATATTTCTTAAATTTCGAAGTGGAATTTTAAAGTTAATGGGGAAAAACTCCAGGTTTCAGAACTATCCCTGGTCTCTCTGGCAACAGTCTTAAAAGTGCTTAACTAGGTGGAAAACGGATGGGGCCTAAGTGCTGTTTCTCTTATTCTGAAGAGCGGAGTCTCGAATTAGAGCAGTGGACCCCAGTCAGTGGACCAGAGATGCAGTCTGTCATCCTTGCTGTCAGTCAGAGGAGGCAGTAATCTTTTGGTTTGGTGTTTGTTTGTTTGTTTGTTTGTTTGATTTTGTTGTTCTCGTCACTGTTCTGTGTTTCTCCTTTTCTGTTTTATTGAGTTTTGCTTTATTCCTCACTGCTTTCTGACACCATCTCCCTTTACACCCTCACCACCCCCCACCCCCAATCCCCACCAGCTGCTTTTCTTTTGCCCATTTATATGCCTTGACTTTCCCATTTTGGTGTCTATACAGTCTGTTCCTTCTTTCTCTGGTGGTTGCAGCTTCTGAGCTAACAGAATGCTTCTGTCATGCTATGTGTTTAAAGCCTTGATTTTACTGCTGTCGTACAAAACTAAACTTGACGTGGCTGTTGGGCTGTTATTTACAGTTTATTTCTCTCTCTGCTGCACTGGTTAAAAGGACACTGTCAAGGTATTTTTTTTTTAATAATTTTTCAAATCATTTTCTTCACTGTTTACAATAACCCATTAAAAGCTTGAAACTTTAGATCTTTCCCTTCCAAGGATCCTCTCCATCATACATTCACACTGGTTTGTTGTTGTAGAGTTGCGCCTATATGTTGGGCTGGTGCCATTTGAGTTTTTGTCATTGAAAGCGCATGTAAAAAGGTTTTTTTGTGGGGGGGTGTGGGTGGATTAAAGGGGAAAGTGTTATGAATCAAGTGGGCTGCTCAGCAGACAGAGGGAAGAAACAAAAGGTCAAATTTGGTCCCTCTAACCTTGACAGTGTCCCTTTAAATGTTTCTCTACCACACACCCTGGACCCCAGTTACTGAGCCTGAGTGCTGCGTACTTTTTCAGTATGAACTTCCTTATTGTGACTGTTACCCTAGCTACAAAGATTAAAGCTTGTCTGAAGCAAGCCATCCAGTTGACACTGGAAGAGTTTAATCTGTACCATTTGCACACTTGTGTATTGGCACATTCTGCCCTATTGCAGAGGCACGTGTGATCTGGTCCCTCTTGCTTCTATAGCATCTTCTTGCTGGGCATTTTTGAAGCCACATATAGAAATATCACTATTTTGTACTCCAGGAAAAGCAGTCATGGACATTGCATCTGTGATCAGTTAAGATCTCATAACTGTATAGATTGTATATTAAAAATATAATTGTTTCCTTTTTTAAAGAAGCACCAAATTTAGAGTTTCTAGAAATGTCTTTGGTAACATCATTGTAGGAATTACACCAAGCAAAATTTCAGCATTGCTTTGAGTTGCTCTGTATATGACCCATCACATCATTGAGGAAAAGTAACTGATGAGAAAGTAAATGAAATTCCTGATAAGAGGGTTTCTTCCATCAGCTCTGATGCTGTGGAATCAGAACAAGTAGGGATGTCACTAAGAGCTCCTTTCTTTGGCCATGGAGTTGAATGGGTAGGTTAGAGATGTTGGATCCACCAAGTCTTAGGTACCACTCATATATAAAGGGCACCAAGCATCCAAAGCCTGATTCTCTGCCTTATTTCTCAGCATAAGCTGGAAGATTCTCAGGGATTTATATTTCTTAGGCCAAGGAGGATTCTCTAAATTCATAAAGATTTCCTGGTCACTCCCATCTGTGGCCTTTTAGAATTTGATGCTTTGGAATATGACTGATTGGATAAGTAGTTATGGTGTCGTATCTACAATTCCCAAAGAGTGTTATGGTCCTTTTCCCTTTCTTGTTTTGGTTCAGATTGTACTTCCTGCTATATTCTTTTGCCACACCATGGCTCATCTTACAGAGTTACTGTGCGACTCCTCAGTAAAGGGGCAGAGACTAGTGCTTTAAAATTGTTTAATTGGAAAGGCAAACACTAAGGAGTTTCAGATGAGAGAGTCTTACTGTGATGATCTTGTCCACAAGTTACCTCTGATTAAAAGATCACTCCTCCTTGGCCTTAGTGTTTATTAGAACTTTCTTTAATGCTAACCAGTTTTAGGTTGACTGTAAAGTGAAATTCCATATATTAACTTCCATTTCCCAATTGATGCCCCGGTTTATTCTGGCAAGAGATGCTTGCTTTAGACATGCTTGCCTTAGCTATGCTTTTTCCGTCTTGCTACTACCACGAATTCAGGAGAATTGCAGATGCATTTTACTTTAGGGTTCTAAGAATTAAGCAGTAGCAGAGGGATTTGTGTCAACTAACTGATGGCATCAATAGGCAGGGGCACAGTAAGGATTAGGAACACGGTCTTGCAGCTTGATGATCTGCTTTGCAGTCTCCTCTCTTCTTGCAAAATAATGAGCCAGACCTGGTACCTCAGTCAGTCACAGTCTAAGAGCTTTGGACATTCAATTCTGAACCTAACTGGTGCCATAAAACACTGTTACTCTGCAAAAGAATGAAGGTGCTATTGTGTTCTTATTAATAGCCATGAATTTCACTTTTCTCTTCCCTACTCCCACCTGAAATTCATCTTTGAGGGGAAGGCAATACCTTGGGCTTCTTATTTTTCCATCTTGCCCTTATTCTGGAAGGTCCTCAGGTGTGTTGACATAGTTTTTGTTCTCTGAGACTTCTCCAGTGTGTCGTTTGCATGTCGGCCCAGCTTATCTCAGTGCATGTCAGTTATGTGCTCCACATAACTCCAGTTAGCACCAATTAGCACCAGTGTGAATCCTGTGGCTATTGATAGAGGTGGAGTCCCAGCTCTGATGGCACAATTGGGAGAATAGGAAAATATCAGGGCCAAAACATTTCACATGTCATTTAATGAAATTGACCACTTCATAGAAAAGAAAGTTTGAATCATTGCCCTCAAAGGTTCCCCCTTTGAGGTACATGTTTTGACCTTTTAAAAACTATAGAGCATTTGTGTTTTCATGGCTGGTTATGTTTAGTCTTTTTGTAAGGACCAACTCTGCTATATTTCGGATTTTCAGGTTCCTAAAGAGAAAGATGAAATGGTAGAGCAAGAGTTTAACCGGTTACTGGAAGCTACATCTTACCTTAGTCATCAGCTCGACTTCAATGTCCTCAATAATAAGCCTGTGTCCCTTGGGCAGGCACTGGAAGTTGTCATTCAGTAAGCACTTTGATATTGCTTATTATATAGTGAATTACATTTAGACATTTGCTGTTTATGTTTTTGAGTTTTTCAGCAAGTATTATTTGAGCTAGTTTTCACTTATTTTCATGTGAATCAAATCCCAAAGTAAAACCTTTTAAAGTAATTAAATTATCCTTAAGTCCCCTCTCAATTCTAAACTTCACAGCTTTTATGGTACTGAACTATATTTAACATAACCTAGAAAATAATTTGGCACCAGCTAACTTTCTTGTTCCAGAGTATTAGAAAGTTCAGTCTTGATGTCCTTGAATGGTTTTGATGGGCTCCTGTCTTGTGCTGCAAAGCTAGCTGTGTGGCCAAGGCATATATACATAGTATCTCTTTTAGGTTACAAGAAAAGCATGTCAAAGATGAGCAAATTGAACATTGGAAGAAGATAGTGAAGACTCAGGAGGAGTTGAAAGAACTTCTTAATAAGGTGAAATTTTGTATTTTCTTAATAGCTAAAGCTGCATCAGCCGGGGAAGGGGGGGGGAGGAGCAAAGCCTTTAGAAATTTAAAAGTTGTTTTTTTTTTTCCCTTAGAAAATCGTGACTAACAAAAGGCACTGTTTTTCTCTGTCAGTCTTTCAGTACAATATTATTGGTAAATTTTTGCCAGGGGAAATAGGTCTTTCCTATGTCAGGTTCCCTTTGGCTGTTGCAAAGGTAGCCCAGTGCCCTCTGCTGGATTCTGTGATAAAAGGGAGATTCGCTGTGCTGGGGTGAAGTTCCCACTGAGGAAGACAACAGATCAACAGCCAGGACCATAATTTGTTGCCATGATTACTTGGCTTGAGGTGCCAGTATGGGGATATTCCCCAGTGGTATGTCTGTTGAGGGCTCTTCTTTCCCACCACTTCCCAGAGACCCAGCTCCAGACTCCAAACCATTTGTTTCTCCTGATCCTCCTACCAGCTGCAAACACAACATCAACTTAGGAAGAAAACATGAAGTGGGACAGCCCCTGTGGGGAGCTTTTTAATGCAAAATCTGGGTGCATCTTGTGACCAGACTCTTCCCTCGCTCTGTGCCTTGTTTCTTCATCCTGTCAAATGAAGAGGTCTGTGGCACAGCCTCTTCGTGGATTATGGCACGGGTGAAATGAGCAGAGAAGCTGGAGGATGGCCAGCTGGTGGGATAGCTGTGGGGCCCAATACCATCAGAAACCTGAGAAACTAACATTAGGAATGGCTTCGGATGGTCCTGTGTGGTTATTTAGCCTTTTACATAATTTAGAAAACGAGTCGTGACAATTTGTTTCCCAAAACAATAAGTTTAACTTAAATTGGTAGTGTTTTGTTTTCCCTGGAAATATAAATATATATAACATATATATGTTAATTTATGTATATTAATATATATGAATATATATAATGTATATTATATATATATTAATGGAACACTCCTGGTTCTCCATTTGTTTTGGAAGATAGAGGTGATCTTACTTCTCTGATAATGATGTGATAACTCTGTGTTGAGCCATACAGGATTTTTTTCCCTGTCCTGAAATATGATGTATAAGAGGTATTTAAGAATTCTAAGGACCTTGCATCGTAACGTGTTTTGGTATAATAGCAGTTTAGGGGAGGAACCAAAGCCTGCGATTTGGAGACGGATTACATCACTATCTGCAATGGTAAATTTGTATTTTTCCCTCTTAGATGGTAAATTTGAAAGAGAAAATTAAAGAACTCCATCAGCAATACAAAGAAGCATCTGAGGTCAAGCCACCCAGAGATATCACTGCAGAGTTCTTAGTGAAAAGTAAACACAGGGATCTGACTGCCCTGTGCAAGGTGTGGTATACGTACATGCCTGAGTGGGTTTACTAGGAATCCTAAAAAAGAGTATAGATCTAGGAAACTTTAGAAAAGGGAGAGCAACTAGCCAATCACAGGTGCCTATGATAGGAAGGACAGGGGTTTGGTAACAGGAGCCAAGGTGACTGAATGGGTTAGTTCGGTTTGGGATCTGCATTTTCTTCAGAATTTCTACTTTGTTTTCATAATCTCACCCTTTAACTTACTTAAATCTCAGTTTAGCTCCTTGTCACAGTTTATCCCTGGCAGTTTAGAATAATGATAATGGACATGGACTTCAGTCATTTGATCTCAAACTGTCAGATTGAAATCCTTAACTTAGTCTCTCCTAGCCATGGGACCTTAGACTCCTTAATCACCTCATCGGTGATGTGGTTAATACTTCCCAGTTTTAAGGGATCTAAAATGCTTTATCCCAAGAAGATTGTGTGTGTGCACACACACACACACACACGCATACACAACACACACACATACACACAATGGAATGCTACTCGGCGATGAAAAAGAATGAAATCTTGCCATTTGCAACAACATGGATGGAACTGGAGGATATTATGCTAAGTGAAATAAGTCAGAGAAAGATACATGTTTTCACTCATATGTGGAATTTGAAAAACCTATCAGAAGATCATGGAGGAAGGAAAGGAAAAAAAATAGTTACGAACAGGGAGGCAAAGAGAGCTGATGGGGTTGGGGATAGGGGGTGGGGAAGATGGGTGATGGGCATTGAGGAGGGCACTTGTTGGGATGAGCACTGGGTGTTGTATGTAAGTGATGAATCACAGGAACCTACTCCTGAAGCCAAGAGTACACTGTATACACTATATGTTAGCTAACTTGACAATAAATTATATAAAAAAATAAAATCAAATGCTTTATCCCATGCTAGGGACATGGTGAATGCACAGGAAGTGGTAGTTGCTATTCTTTTCCACTCTTATTTTGTAGCACAGTTGTATGCTATTCCTTTATATCCTCCTCCTGCCTGCCCTCTCCCTGCCCTGATCCAGCCTTAAGCTGAGGCACCCTTAGGGATAGGACCTGGACAGGGATGTGGTCCAGGCCTTACACTTTGTGGTATAAATGACGAGGTTGGTCTCTGACCCATCAAGATCAACCCAGTTCTCTTAACTTTATCAGGAATATGATGAATTAGCTGAAACACAAGGAAAGCTAGAAGAAAAACTTCAAGAATTGGAAGCCAATCCCCCAAGGTAAGGAAAACTTGCAGATGTTCAGAGAGATAGCTTCTGCTATTCTTTCTGTTATATTTAGAAGGAAAATTATAAAGCACTCTGGGCTTTTATTTATGTCCAATGAATGGATTATAATTTTAATGTGTAAGAGTGTCCTAGATACTTAAATACATTGATTTTTTTAGAGCCTTTCTAGGGGCACCTGGGTGGCTCAGCCGGTTGAGTGTCCGACTTTGGCTCAGGTCATGATCTCACGGTCTGTGGGTTCGAGCCCCGCGTCAGGCTCTGTGCTGACAGCTCAGAGCCTGGAGACTGCTTCCGATTCTGTGTCTCCCTCTCTCTGCCCCTCCCCCACTCTCACTTTGTCTCACTCTGTCTCTCAAAAATAAATAAATGTTTAAAAAAAAAAAAAAAAAAAAGCCTTTCTCCATGAGACCTGACATTTGAATAAAATATATTGTCTTCTTTGGGGTAGAAGGTAGTACTATCTTAAATTCCCATAATTTTGAGGACTAGGAAAGTATTGCACTGTGTTTCCATTGAATTTTTGACAGTGAATACTTGTATGCTGATACTGTAGTCCATGGTGCATTTGGCCTCCACATATATATCTACTCTCTTCTGTAATTGGGAATGCTACCCATTCTTGTTTTAAAAAAAAAAAAAAATCATGCTTTCAAATAAGCTTTTATAATGACAGGTGCCAATATGAAGAAGTCTTTTATTCAGACAAATGAAGCCTGATAGTAATTTGCTTTAGAAAGTGAGCTTGGCACAGTCTAGGCACCAGTAATAAAGGAATTTCTTTATAAAAGGCACAGTACCAGGCTTAGGTTCCCTCACAGATACTAAGATCATCCACATCAGCCCACTGAGAATAGTATTGATGTCCTTTTAATAACCTGTGTTCCTGGTTTCATTTTGCAGCGACGTGTATCTCTCATCAAGAGACAGACAGATACTTGATTGGCATTTTGCAAATCTTGAATTTGCTAATGCCACACCTCTCTCTACACTCTCCCTTAAACATTGGGATCAGGTAAGTTTCATTATCATTTCTTTTGTTGTGTATGTCTTTGAGAGAGCTCGTAGGAGAAGCTGTTAATTTGTATGTAGGTGTTTAAACAGCTTTATTAAGAGGTATGATTTGTGTACAGTACAGTTTGCCTGTTTTAAGTGAACAGTTTGAAGTTTTGCCAAACCAACATGGTCGTGAACCACCACCACAATCAAGATACAGAGCATGTCCATCATCCTGAAAAGTTCTCTCTTGCCTCTTTGTGGTCAGTTCCCAGCCCTCCCACTCCTGGCCCAAGACAACCCCTGGTTTGCTTTCTGTCACTATGGTTTTGCTTTTTCTAGAATTACATATAAATTGAACCATATGGTATATAATCATACAGAATATAGCCTTTGTGTATACTTAGCATTGCCAGTTTTTGAAAATTTAGCCATTCTAATGGCTATATAGTAATATTTCATTGTGGTTTTATTTCACATTTCCTGAATAATAGGTGATGTGAAGCAACTTTTCATGTACTTATTGGCCATTCATATGTCTATTCCTTGGTGAAAAGTCTGTTCAGATCTTTTGCCCATTAAAAAAAAAAATCTGGTTGTCTGACCTCTTGTTGAATTGTGTTAAGAGTTCATTATGTTCTAGGACACCTGGGTAGCTCAGTTGGTTAAGTGTCCGACTTTGGCTCAGGTCACGATCTCACGGTTTGTGGGTTTGAGCCCCACGTTGGGCTCTGTGCTGACAGCTCAGAGCCTGGAGCCTGCTTCAGATTCTGTGTCTCCTTCTCTTTCTGCCCCTCCCTCCCCTGCTCATGCTCTGCCTCTCTCTCTTTCAAAAATAAATAAATGTTGGGGCGCCTGGGTGGTTCAGTCAGTTAAGCATCCCACTTCGGCTCAGGTCATGGTCTCGTGGTTTGTGGGTTCGAGCCCCGCGTCAGGCTCTATGCTGACAGCTCAGAGCCTAGAGCTTGCTTCAGATTCTGTGTCTCCTCCTCTCTCCACCCCTCCCATGCTCATGCTCTCTCACTGTCAATAAGAAATAAATGTTAAAAAAAATTTTTTTTTAATAAATGTTAAAAAAAATTTTAAGAAGTTCATTATGTTCTTTAGATTGTGGATACAATTCCTTTGTCAGATTTATGTTTTGTAAGTATTTTCTTCCAGTCCATAGCTTCCTTTTTCATTTTCTAAGTAGTACCTTTCAAAAAGCAAAACTTTTTAATTTTATGAAGTCCATATTTCTCAACTCTCTTTTATTTAGCCTATGTGCTTTTTTATCCTGAAAAATTTTTGTTTAAACTTAGATCACCAGTTTTTCTCCTATTTTCTTTCTGAAGTTTTATGAACTTAGCTCTGTGATTCATTTTGGTTTTTTTGTTGTTGTTTTCTTTATGATCCATTTTAATTTTTGTGTACAATGAAAAGTGAGGTTAGGGTTCATATTTTTCCATATGGCTATCTAATTCTAGCACCATCCTTTTCTTCGTTTGTCTTGGCATCTTTGTTGACCATGTGTGAGACTATTTATGGTTACTCCTTCCTGTTCATTTATTTGTCTATCCGTATGCCACTGTCATATGCTCTTAATTACTATTGCTTTATGATACATGTTGAAATTAGTGCAAGTTCTCCGACATTTTTTGTTTTCTTTCTTAAAATTATTTTGGCTCTTGTAAGTCTTCTGTATTTTCATAAAAATTTTAGAATCAGTTTATTGATTTTTATAAAAAATACCTTCTGGGATTTTGATTGGTATAGGGATTTGAACATGGTATGGTATATCTCTCCATTTTTTAGGTTTTCTTTAATGTTTCTCAGCAATATTTTAACAGTTTTCAGTGTACAGGTTTTACACATCTTTTGTCGATTTCTTTTTTTTTTTTTTTTTTAAGTTTTTATTTATTTTGAGGGAGAGAGAGAATCCCAAGCAGGCTCCATGCTCAGCACAGAGCCCTGACATGGGGCTCGATCTCACGACAGCAAGATCACGACCTGAGCAGGTATCAAGAGTCAGACGCTCCACTACCTAAGCCACCCAGGCGCCCCTTGTTGAATTATTCTTAAGTATTTTAAGTGTGAATTACTCTTGAACTGGTGAGAAGTCACAGGGCTTTTTGGATCCTGAATGGACTAATCTCCAAATCTCAGACTTCGACCAGACCGAAGACTACAGAAGTCAGTATTATATTTTTACTTAGATATTTGTATTTTCATTGTACATTTTCCTAGTAAAATTAGTTTGAATTCTTAATCTTTAGGTTATACCCTTGTTATTCTTCAGCATTTGAATTATAGTGAGGATTGGACTTGTAGTGGTAAACATCCTACAGAATTCCCAGTTTCTTTTCTTTCATGTAAATACTGAGCCCCAGTATTTTTAGACCTTTCCTAGTCACTGATTTATCATTTGAAGTGTCAATATGTACCCATTTGTCATCTTACTAAATTTTGAATGTTTTGAACTGACTGGTACGGGGAGCAGATAAATCTGTCACTAAGTTGTGAGTTCTGCCAACCCAGTATTTTTGTCTAATTTGAAAGAATCATGCTATTTTCCCCCAGAAAGTTCATAAGATTAGAAAATACTGACTAGCCTTCAAGAATTTCTCTATATAGAAAAATTTCCAGTAAATTCAAAGAAATAGGATCATTTTGGGAATTCTTCCAGGTCAAATGTTGACTTCTTCACTATATGGATCATCTTGGGCCATTCTTTATAATCCCAGATTTTCATCTAGTTTGACCACCTTGAGTTTTGGAAGTCTTCCTCATCTTTCAAACTTGTTAAGTTTATTAAATAAAAACTGATTTTGTTCTCAGGTAAAAGAAAATGTAATTAGGATGGTGAATCTGACCTCCTACCAAATCTGTAATGTGTTCAAAAGCCAGACAGACTTATCATCTAAATGTATTGAATCATCTTTCTTCATGAGATCCCACCTCCCTTTGGACAGTCTGGATTGAGGAATGGGGTGTAGGACTGTGAGGAGAAAACTCTCTCAGATACGGCCATTAGGGACATTTTGGCATCTTGTCTTGTCTGGGGCAGCTGTAGCTGATGACTGAGTGGTAGTTTTAATTTCTGCCTTAGAATACTGACTTCTCCACCAACTAGTGTTTTTCAGTGTTAATCTTACAGAATTCCGTATATTTGGCATAAATTAAGACAATATGGATGTATGTCCTTTTCTCTCCTTTTAGGATGATGACTTTGAGTTTACTGGCAGCCACCTAACAGTGAGGAATGGCTACTCTTGTGTGCCTGTGGCTTTAGCAGAAGGCCTAGACATTAAACTGAATACAGCGGTGCGGCAGGTTCGGTACACAGCTTCAGGTATGTCACTGCTTCGCTGATAAGACAAACCTCTTACTCTGAAACTGATCTTTTGTTGAGTTTGACCTACAGAAAAAATGTTTCCTCATCAAATGTTGCGTAAACTAGGACTCCTGATTTTTAAAAATTTGCATTTACAAAAGGATTGAGCCCTTGTAGAGCCTCTGACGTTCTGATCCCATCATTGTGTAAGCCAAAAAACGGAGGCAAGTTTTAGTTTCCAATTTGTACGCGAATTACTTTGGTATTGTAACAATAGCCAGTGACTTTAGGTCTCATTTTGCTGAATGTATTCTTAAATACCAAGGTTTGGCCTCTAGACACAGTGGGCCCCACCCCTTGTGTTTCACCATCTGCGTCTTGATCTTTGGATCCATTCCTGTACATGTGGGCTAACAGCTCGGGCTGGTTTCTGATTCTAGGAGCAATCTGCTAATAAGATGACTTCAAAGATGGAATTGCCCTGTGATTCCCATGGCGGCTCAATGCTCACTGTTGCTGGTTTCAGGGAACATTTAATGTTGAGTACAGAGAACCCGCTGTCCACCCACCTTTGGAATTAATAGTCTAGAACTCTTGATGATAGCTAGTCACCCCACTCCCCTCTCCCAGGGCCCTCATGACAAGTGGAGATGTGGCCATCAACCTTGCTTGCCCTTCATGGCCCGTTTTCTAGAACGGCAGAGTTTACCACAGATTTTTTTTTTTTTTTTAAACAACCACTGAAACCAGTTTCCATTTAATTTTCCCTTCATATGCAGCTTCTAGCTGATGTTGAGACCTGTAGCTTTTAAATAGCCATTTGCAGGCAGATTAAGAACAGTGAGAAAGTGGACATGAATTGAGCTTTCATACCAATTTTGAGCTATTTATTTTTTGAAATTATATAAGTAGGTATCGATTGCAGAAAAAATTCAAACACAAATGAGGAAAAATAATACTAACCTATTTTCAGTGCCTTTTCTGTGGTCAACTTTGAGCTTTATTCCTGCTCTGGCGAGTTAGGCATCACAGTACGTTCTCAAGAATAGCATGCTCTGCCCCAGTCTTCTGTTCTGGTCCTTTAGTAAGCTCCTAACCACAGTGGAGAGGTACTGCTTTTACCGGTATAGCCCTTTATTCTTAACTTTGGCCTAAATTTACTTAATCTCTGATAAGTAATAATGTTCTTCTGTTAGTCCAGAAGAGCACCAGTGTCTCAGGAAGGTAAGACAGTGCAGTGGTGGTGAAGATCCAGGACTCTGAAGTTGGACTGTTAGCGCTGGAGTGCTGGCACTTGTTGCCCATGTGGCCTTAGACAAATTATTTCACCACTGTCTCAGTTTTCTTCTGTCAAAAAATGAATAGGACGGATTTCATAAACTTATGGTAAGAATTAACGGAGGTAGTACGTAGATTCTGTTGTGCGCTGGACATTCAGTGTTGTCTTCATCACCAGTAAAGTCTTTTCCCTCCATCCTCTCTAGGATGTGAAGTGATAGCTGTGAATACCCGCTCCACAAGCCAAACCTTTATTTACAAATGTGATGCAGTTCTCTGTACCCTTCCCTTGGGTGTGTTGAAGCAACAGCCACCGGCTGTTCAGTTTGTGCCACCTCTTCCTGAGTGGAAGACATCCGCAGTGCAAAGGATGGGATTTGGCAACCTTAACAAGGTAACTTGCCCGAGGCACGCACTTCTCTGCATACCCACTGTACAAATACCGGTCGTAGTGCCCTCCAGCCAGAGAGCCTAGGGCTTTGCATTTTTGTATGTTCTGCTGTGCTCTCTGCTCTGTGATATCAGGGTGAGTTGAGGCCTGTCAATTCTTTCATTTCAGTGCCTAATTCTATATAAAGTATCCACGAAGACTTAGTCTTCCGGGATCACTTCGCAAGCCTAAGCCTATAAAAAGTTCTAAATGTTGTCCCAAGTAATACGTTGATAATAGGGATTTCTAGGCTTATATTGAGAGTGGGTTAAAAGAAACTTTAATAAGGTCTGAGGAAGAAGTATTTCCTGTTGAGGCTTAGCTCTGCTTAAAGCCATGTTCTTGGAGTTGTGTCGTCAGTTCATGTGCTCCTTTTTTACGATAGGTGGTGTTGTGTTTTGACCGTGTGTTTTGGGATCCAAGTGTCAATTTGTTCGGGCATGTTGGCAGTACAACTGCCAGCAGAGGTGAACTCTTCCTCTTCTGGAACCTTTATAAAGGTAACTCCTTCCTGGTTTTAATCTTCTTTGTATCCTTATGGAAGTAAAGAATTAGGAATATTCTGGTTTTTCTCAAATACGTATGTCTTGATTTTCCATTAACTCAACCAACCAGCAATTTCTAAAAATCCTGCATAGGTACTGGGGATATGGGGGGTTTTGGAAAAAGGCTGCCTTCAAGGAGTTCAGAACCTAGTGGGAAATACAGTAAAGAGGTGAACAGTCTAGGAACAGGGCTTATAAGTAGAGGGTCACAGTGAAAGCCCAGGGCACTGTAAAGAAAACATAAAGAATCAACCCAGCCAGGAGGCACAGAACCAGGGAAGCTTCCCAGAAGGGAAAATTGTATTTATTCCTCATTCCCAAGACTTTTGTATCTGACTGGCCCCTGCATCTTTGATCACTTCCTTTAGGATTTTGTAGCAAATTCCTACCTTCTCTGTTTTAAGTTCTCCTGTAATTGGATTGCTCTTCTCTATGGTGCTTAAAATATTTTATGTATGTGTGTGTATACATATATGTAAAATATTACCTATTTTATGTCTTCTACTTCAGGGCCTCTGTATCTACTTTGGTCTGGGCCTGGGCAGCTTTTATTTTTCTTCTCTTTGTTCCCAACATGGCATACTCTGCCCAGCCTTTCAGGTCTTGACCTAAATGCCACTGTTTGAGTCCCTTCGGGACACACGTACCTCCACTGCCTCAAATCTAAAATAAATCCCTGTAGGGATGCCTGGGTGGCTCAGTCGGTTAAGCGTCTGACTCTTGGTTTCGGCTCAGGTCATGATCTCTTGGTTTTGTGAGTTCGAGCCCCACATTGGGGATTCTCTCTCTCTCCTGGTCTCTCTGCCCCTCCTGCACTCATTCTCTCTCTCTCTCTCTCTCTCTCTCTCTCAAAATAGATAAACTTAAAAAAATTAAACCCCTATATTATTCTTTCTGTATCCTTTTTCGTCATTGCTTTTATCAGTGCATAATTATAGGTGTGATCATTTCTGCTGATCTATGGAGCATATCATTTAGTTTATATCTTTTATATCCCAGTAATCTAGTCCTGTGCCTATCACAGAAGCCTGTTGCGTCAATACTCACCAAATGTGGGTGGGTAGAAGTGGTGATGGGCCTGGAATAGGTAAAGGGATGTAGCTCTTGCTGTGGAGCTAAGGCGGTCAGGGCTAAGGATTCTGTGCCTAAATATAGGAATACTTGGTTTTCTTAGCAAGGTCTGAAGTTCTGTCTTCAAGACTTCTGTATTAGACAGTTACAAGTGGTTAACTGCATGAGTCACACTTCACTCACCTCTATAGTTTGCCAGCTCACTTCTAGGGATGGATTTTAAGTTCCTGTTTCAGAAACATTGCTTGTCTCCAGCCAAGTGTTGCAGGTCTGTCCATTGGTCATCAGATTTCAGGGTGCTTAGAATAATGTGGGCCCTGACAAAGCAGTTCTTGAGAAAAGTCTAAGAAAACCCTGGAATTATCCCTTCTGTTTTTCTAGCTCCGATACTATTGGCACTAGTGGCGGGAGAAGCTGCCGGCATCATGGAAAATATAAGTGATGATGTGATTGTCGGCCGATGCCTGGCCATCCTCAAAGGGATTTTTGGTAGTAGCGCGGTGCCCCAGGTAAGTAAGTGGGTAGGAGCAAGTGGGGATCAAGAGTTCACACTAAAGCAGGGTTTGACATAGTCTCTTTACGTTGGTCAGGACGGTTTCAGTCAGAATGGAGAAGTGGGTGCTGGGTTTACATGAATGCTGATGTTTGGAGTCCATGATGTAAGTGTAGGGTTCAGAAGAGCGCCCCCCCCCCCCCCGCCCCGTACATGGACTAGGGAATTGAGGTGGCTGTTTGCTACACATCCCTGCTTGTCTCATCCACTGTATCTATGTGTGGAGTCACACCACTGCTACCTTTTAGACAAAGTAGTCAGAGTCCCTTGGGGGCTGCCTGGGTGGCTCAGTCAGTTAAGTGTCTGAGTTCGGCTCAGGTCATGATCTCACGGTTCGTGAGTTTGAGCCCCGCGTTGGGCTCTGTGCTGACAGCTCAGAGCCTGGAGCCTGCTTCGGATTCTGTGTCTCCCTCTCTCTGCCCTCTCCCGCTCGTGCTCTCTCCTAAAAGTAAATAAACATTAAAAAAAAAAAATCTCTTGGTACTTTTTTCTATTCTTTAGGTCCATTGAAACACTTTTTAGATCCTTAGGATTCCTTTGAGAGAATGCTTATTAATGCTTCATGTGAATTAATGAGAATAAAAATCAAGCCGTGGGTAGATGTCATAGGCAAGGCAACGGGGAAGCTTAGTCAGAAGCCATTTGTGTTGTGTGTCGGATAGCAGCAGCATTCATCACCTGGCTAGCCCATGTCTCCTGCCTCTTTACCGCTCGGTTACATCCCCACCCACCCCAGCTTTTCCACTTTTCAGAGATGATTGGTTTGTCCTTTGTCATATAATAACTACTGCTCATGCTTTTTCCTTTAGCCCAAGGAGACTGTGGTATCCCGCTGGCGTGCTGATCCCTGGGCACGGGGCTCCTATTCATATGTAGCTGCAGGATCATCTGGAAATGACTATGATTTAATGGCTCAGCCAATCACTCCTGGCCCTTCAATTCCAGGTGCCCCACAGGTGAGAAATTGGCAAACCACCAAGGCTTATTTGGGAAAAAGCCAGTATCCCGGTTAAAATTGATGCCACGGATTTGTGGGTTTGTTTTTTGTTTTTTTTTTTTTTAGATTTTAGTCATTCTGTCCTTGGAGGCTTTCACATACTAAGAGCAGAGGAAAAGGGAGGAAGAGTATTATTTGTGTCTGATTTCTCACATTGTGGCTCCGTAAATATAGGCAGTCCACGTTCCCAATGGAAGAGTCCACAGTATAAGCCAGTTTTTCCTTATTCAAAGTTTGTCCCTAAAAGTTAGGACGAAAAACGTTTTTAATTGCACCCCATTTTGTAATGGCTCATAGGATTATTGCAGGTATCAGTTACTAGGTGTCTCCAGTACATGCCCCTGAGGGGTTCTTATCTAGATGATGCCAAACCCTGCTCCAGAGAGTAGTAAGCATTCCTCAGGACCCTGTGAACCTGCTCTGGAGCTGAGAGCCAAAGGTGTTCCTGAATTAGAACAAATGCTGGACTCTATGTGGTACAGAGCAGTCAGGAACCCCTCTGCCCCAGTAGGTACCGTATGAGGCAACGGAAGCTCTAGAACCGGATATCCCCCAGCATTAAATAATCCGTAAGAACAGATGCAGTTATGCATTACCCTAGGACTAAGGCTGGGCTGAATTTTGTCATATTTCTACTTTTATCAATTTTAGGATGCCTGTCAAGGGAGACCCTTTTTGGCAGGATGATGGCCTGTGATTGGCAGACCAACAGGAATTTGGCCGTTTAAGTACAGCAGAAATGCTGTTTGCAACCTACTGATTTTTCTCTCAATTTTTTTTTCTTTCCTGAAATAGCCAATTCCACGACTCTTCTTTGCTGGAGAACATACAATCCGTAACTACCCAGCCACTGTCCATGGTGCTCTGCTGAGTGGGCTGCGAGAAGCCGGAAGGATTGCAGACCAGTTCCTGGGGGCCATGTACACCCTGCCTCGCCAGGCCACACCAGGCGTTCCTGCACAGCAGTCCCCAAGCATGTGAGACTGATGGGTTCGGAGGGAAGCAGCCAATGTGCGGGTCTTTTGCTGTGTAGACAGAGCTCTTGTAGCAGTACCGGATCCCACTGAGAAACTCACTCTGGCATCTGGGCTCCCAGTCAGCTGCTGGAACTCATGATGCCAGGTGGCCAAGGAGGTTGCCTCCTTTGAGTGACTTAGAGCTAGAGGGGCAGTTGTCCGTTAGTGTGGAAGTTGGTGTTCTTCCTAAAGACTGAGGTAACCAAGTGTGGGGAGGGGACATCTTAGTCTCTTGGTGTGTGGTGGTTTTTTATATTTTAAAAATAAAACTTCATATAAAATTCTTCCTGTCTTCTTTTGTTGTTGTTTCCCCTTGGAGTTAATACAAGACAGGAGTACTGTGCCTTTGGAAACGGCAGTTTTATCCATGTTTAGATAGGAGGATATTTATATAAAGGAAAAAAATGGTTGGGTCAGGTCTCAAGACAGGGTTGAGGGAAGCCCCACAGAAGCAATGGGCTCCCTGATCTGTGGAACTAGAGAGTTCCTTATTGGGATTATAGGGTGACTGTATGCTAAGACTATGAAGCTACAGGTCAAGCATATGGATATTAGGAAATTTTGAATCATTAAGACAAAACAAGGCAGAGTTTGGGTGTGTCTCTAGCAGACCATCTGGCTTGACTCCCCAGGTTCCCTCCATGGGTATGTGCTAACTTTCCACTTTTGTCCAAAGTACTGCTCTAAAAGTTTAGGAAGTGTTACATTAAGAAGATCAAGGGTTTAGATGACTTACTTAGCTGGTGTGTTAGTTTCCTACTGCTGCTGTTAACAGATTACCACAGCAGGCTTTGGAGGGAAGGTTCCATTTCCTTGCTTTTTTAGCTTCTAGTGTGTTCCTTCTACATTCCTTGACTTGGGTGGCCTCTTCATCCATCGTCAAAGCACACTACTTGAGGGTTGGCTTTAGCTCAGTTGATTGTCAGAGCACATTACTCCAATCTCTGCTTCTCTTGTTCTCTAGTCCTATCTTCGTGCCTCCCCTCTTACAAGGATACTTATGATTTCATATAAGGTAGTAAAACATTTTTATAAGAAAGGTATTACAGTAACTGTTCCTTCTCAAGCTTTCCTAACAGTGTAACTAAATGCATGTACATGATCTGTTTCTGGAAATTGGCTTTTACTAATGTTACAATTCTTCCCTGTAATTAGTCTAAATGAGGTTTTATTCTTAGTAAGATTTAGGTGACGTTACATTGGTGGTCTGAAGAGAAGACGGAGAGGGCTTTTCCCCTAGTCTTGGAACGAGTAACAGCAGTGGAGAACATCTGCGCAACAGGATCAGGGCAAGGGGTATAAAGGTGAGAACAGCATGCAGTGGAAAGCATATGGACTTTGGACCTGTATTTGAATCCCAGCTCTGCCATGAATATTGTTACCTCGGGGGTCACAGTTATCTGATCCAGAGTTAGGTGCTTTAAAACGTGTGTTTTTTTAAATACATGGCATAGGTAGCTTGAGACTCATCATCGTTTTGTGTGTGACAACAGACAAGCCTAAAACTAAAATGTAGCAGTGAAATAGCTGCTACAATTCCAAGTCCAGTTCAGTTATGTGGGTGGTAAGTGTGTCATTTTCCAAGCCTCAGGTCTTTACAGCATCATTAATTAGTTGGCTGAGTATTTCAAGTAAATAAAATACAATGAAATATACTAGCTATACCAGTGCACGGACAACAGTTGTACTCAGGACATCAACAAAAATGGCATCACTGACTCACACAGACCACATGGAAACTAGGGAGCTTTATTGGTTACATATTGTGCTGCAGAGCCAACAGACAGCATTAGAGCCAGAGGATACATGCAGACAGGCAGCTTCCACTATACACATGCACCCAAGGAGCCCTGAGTCACTGCTCATGGCTTCGCCCTGGTTTCCAGCAACAGGGTCCGGCCTCCTTGGTCCCAGGCTTGGAGCAGGAATGTAGAAGCTGCTGCACCTAGACTCCAAGGGGCAGGGGTGAGACCAGAGCACCTGCCTGAACAAGTAGATGTGGACTGACAGATACTGATGCCCCCTCGCAAAGGGGCCTTTAATGCATTAACAGGTTTTTTTTTGAGGGCTATACTTCCCTAGCCCTCCCAATCTTTAAAATACAAAAAAATAGACTTTATTCTCTTAAAAATACATTCCATTCAGTACATGTTCTGAGCTGTGAAGCAGCAGGAAAATAGGGCCCCTTTCCTATGGTCTTGGTTGTGAGGCTTTGAGGAGAACACCCTGTGGCCCACCCAGGGTAGACAAAAGATAATCCCTAAAAGCAGCTCTTCCAAAGCAATCTCGTCAGAGTGACGACAAACCCCACATCGACAGAGGCAGCTAGGGACCCAGCCTCTGGGTCCCGGTTCCTTTACTGGAAAATGGTAGCACCTGGCACTAACCCACTAAATATAAAGCACTAAAACTGCCCCAGGATGACAGGTCCAAGATCAACATAGACCCTCCCACACCCCATGAGAGGGGAATGATTTATGTGCAGGCTTGCCTGGGGCAGAGGTTGGAGTCCTTGGCCCCACTGCAAAGCCCCTTTGCCCACCATCCCTGCAGCTTTCTCTGGTTGCTTTTAGTACCAGAGTAGTGAGACGCAGCAGCAGGTGGAAGAGAGACCAGCCTCTGGCATTCAGCCAGCTCTGCTTCCTCCAACCAAGCAGCTCTGGAGTGCCAGGTTCCCTGGGCTCACTGGGAACCCTCCCACAACAAATACACCTGCCAGTAAAACCTAGAGTTGGAGCTACGCTGCAGAAGAGGCTTGTCATGTAAGTGGGTTTATTGGCTGGGCCAGTGGGAATATTTGGCTTGACTGGACCAGCTACTTAATTACCAGGTCTCCCCTTTATATGGAAATTTCCTCCAGGACCCCTGGTGGTGAGGCCTGGGTCCAGATGGTCACACAGAGGTTGCTTTTCAGAAAGGTGCCTTCCAACTTTGGAATTTGAAAGCCAGCCTTGCCAGCCATTCGAAACCCAGAGGAGCTGAGCCTCCAGCCTTCATCTGCTATTACAAATGGGATCTTCTGCAATGCTGAGGACACTTAAAAATAAAATCTATTTTACAATGGTTCTAGAAAGTACGCAGATTAAGGAAACAACATTTATCCTGAAATAATTGTTACAATCAAACCCTATTGCACTCAGATTTTAAGATAGCAGCCCCCAGCAAGAGGGCACCATAGCTGTCCCTCTTCCAGAGCATTTGGGTAGTGGCAGATGTTGGTGCTGCTGCAGTGTGGAAAGATCCAGACTTTGGCACCAGGAGCTACAGCACCAGAATCCAGGGCTCCAACGCCCAAAGAAGAGAATTAGCGGCGAAATCTTTGTAGGCATGGCTTGGCACCCTTTTGCTTCCACCAGCAGAGAAGAGCCACAGACTTGGTTTCCTATAACCTCAGTTGACCACCGCAGAGGTCTGTTTCCTAGTTTCTGGCCAGGGACCCAGGAGAAGCAGCAGGAAGAGATTTTGAAAACAGCATCTTAAAACTGAGCAGCTGAGTCAGCACTATGTAGAGGAAAGATGAGCTACACAGCAATGCCCTTAGACTGGCAGACCTCCAGAAAATGGAAGTAAGCGCAAAACATTCCTGACCCCGAAAGGAAGCTCATCAGCGTGCCCCAAGCCGCCTCCAGGATGGCCAAGTCTGAAGGCAGACACGGGCGAGATGAACACTGGTTCCCACACCAAGTGCAGGCAGGGAATATGGCCCATGAAGCACAGCAACGGGAGACAGCCAACTTGTGTCACAAAAGCCAGGGGATGCTGTGTGGCAAGTGGGCAAGGCTGGTGCCAAAAGGGCTGCAGAAGCCATCTGATCTCATCCCTTCATCTTACAAACTAGAAAAATGAGGGAGCTTCTCTGAGCTCATCCTCCTGACATTAGAACATGGAAAGAATAAGGCCCAGGAAAACAAGGCCGGGGAGGACCCATTCCCCAAAACCATCCGGATGCTACCTTCCAAAAGCAGAATCACCCCCCATAGGACAGTGTAAACAGAACAACCTCAGAATGCCAGATTTAGGACCCTTAGAGACCATTACAAAGAATTCATTTTATAGATAAGGAAACTGAGGCCCCACGAGGACAGTGACTTGCCCAAAGTCACACAGCAAGAAAGTACAAAGCCATGAAGCAAATTCAGCTTTCCTGACTCCTAGTAATGCTCTCTTTCACTATGAAGGAACAGTGTCTGTGCCATTAAAAGTAGCCTTTGAAAAGGGAGCCCTTCTCTGAACTGAGAAAGTTACACAAAAAGCAGTGCCAAGAATATACGGTTCTTTTCAACTTGCCCATGTGACGTAAGGAAACTATTCAACTTTATGTGGCTTCCTGAAAGGTTTGCTGCATTTTGTATTATATTAACCTGGGGCCCTCAGTGGGCACGTAGTACTTTTCCTCCAGTGAAGTCATCACGACAGTTTGCAGAAACCATGGGCCCACTTCTGTAGGAATGCATCAGTTCGGTAAAGTGCGATTCCTCCTCCTCCACGGGGGAATGAAGGAAGAGGAAGAAAGTCCATGCCTTTCATGGAACTATTGCTTTGTGGAGTGACTGGGGAAATGTTTCTTCCAGCCCACTTTCCCCCTTGCTGGGCACTTCCTAGAAGGCAGAGTATGCTGGGTCAGGCCCAGTTTAGTCCGGAAGTATTCCAAAGATGGAAACGACGGAGTCAGCCTGAAGTCTCCAGCCACGGGAGAGGAGCAGGCAGTGCCAGCAGCATTACGGGTGCCCAGAAAAGGAGATGCGTGAGGCTTGTGCACTTCCAGGTGCCTTTGGAAGGTGAGCATAGAGCCAGGGGAGGGGAGGGATGATGCCATTCCAATAGGTGGGTACCCGTGTGCTCTGCCCCCAGGAAACAATTGTCAGCCAGGGGGCGATGTCCGAGAAGCTTCAGCCTAAAGGTTGGTCCCGTAATCCCTTAGAGGCAGCACAGACCTCTTCTGCTGTCCAAGTCTGAGGAACTCCAAAGGGGAAAGGAGTAGAAGCCCCCTAGGTGGAGGTGATGGCTGCTAAGTCTTAGGGGGTACTTAGGCCCCCAGGGCAAACAAGGAGTGAACTGGATGCGGTGAGACGAAGAAATGAACCACACTGAAGGGGCTGCCCTCTGACCCACTGAGAAGCAGAGGAGAGCTTTCAGCTGTTGTGGTATGGTGAGGATACAAGGGGTTTCTAGATCTTTCCCCATTTGGGGGCCAGAGTGGCCCATCCGATCTGGGGACAGGGGCAAGGAGAGAGAACTCATGCATCAGGGAAGGCTGGGCTTGGGTGACTATGTCCAGCTTGTAGTTTCTGATCCCCTCTGGCCAACTGGCAAAATGACCCAAGCCACAGCCTGGTTTGCCACAGTCTCCCAGCCAAGGCCTGGCGTCTAGCCTGGTTAACTGGCCTTGCATCCTTCATAGGGCAGGAAGGCAGGAGAGCGGAGAAGCAGGAGCAGAGGAGACAGCAGACCTCACCCAGCTGGTTCAGTTGTCCTCGGCACAGGGCCTGGCTGGCCGTAACCGTTCCTCAGCCCGGGCTCGCCCGGGCTCTGGCAGCCCCTGCTTCGCAGGCAGTTCAGACCGCTCCAGGGAGTTGTGCAGTCGTCTGTGGACACCGAGTGTGCAGTCGTCACCTTCCTCCTGTGCCACAAATGACAAAAAGTGAGCTGCGAAGGACAGTAGCGAGTAACAAGACACACCCCTCCCTCTCCCAGTGGTCTTCTTCAGCCTGGCAGAGGGAGGTACAGTGCAGACAGACAACAGCTTAACTGCAGAGATTCGCTTTGGCCTAAGGAAACCGGTAGACTACAAACTCCCAAGCTGCTGGGGCTCAGAGGGTAGACTGGCGGCTCACAACTGAGCAAGAGCGTGTGGAGGACGGGGCCTGCACCACGTGGTCCTGGAAGGAGGCCCAGAGATCCTTGAGTTTTGCGCGTGCAGGCTGCATTTCCCTGCTGCGGAACAAGGGAGTATGTACTGCCGAAAAGGACACTGGACCACGCTTTTCCTACTTTCCACTTATAAACTACCAAAAAGCCCAGGTGCCTTCCCTTTTGGGTCCTACACCTATGCCTTATCCTGTCTGTCAGCCAGAGCTTCAAGGGACTAAACACCCCTCTCTCTCTCTCCACTCTCCTACCAGAGTTCTGCCTTTTCAGTGTTGGTCCTTCAGAGAGAACGCAGATCAAAACAGAAGTATGAGAAACGGCGGGGTAGAAAGAGTACTGGATTCAGAAACGGGAATCTTGCGGGCACCGGGGTGGCTCAGCAGGTTAAACTTCTGTCTCTCGATTTCGGCTCAGGTCATGATCTCGGTTTGTGAGTTCAAGTTGCACATCATCAGGCTCTGCACTGACAGCATGGAGCCTGCTTGCGATTCTGTGTCTTCCTCTCTCTTTGCCCGTGTTCTCTCTCTCAAAAATACACATTTAAAAACAAAAAACAAAAAAAAAAACGGAATCTTGGATTCAAATCCTAGCTCTCATCCAATAATTCATTTGGGTGGCCTTGGGTATGACACTTTGTGTCTCTGACCATCAGTGTAAATCTAAAAAGTGGAGATAATACCTGCCCACAGGGCTCTTGGAGAAACTGTGGCAGTGGGAACGTGCTCTGTCAGATGGTGAGTACCCTATATGGACTCACAGGACATTTCAAGTGAATACACCTGCCTTTTAAAAAGAAGGAAACCACTTCCAAAACGTCTTTCATCCTCAGAGGCTCCACATCTAAAAAGACACTCCTAGGGGCTTCCCCTTTAGGTGCTGTTCTGACACTCTGACCCTCAGAGGCGGAGGTGGTTCTGGATTTATCTATCCTGTAATGAGCCGTACTGAACTAGTTCTGCCCTCAGACTGATGACAAAATGGTTTAGACAAAATAAAGTGACACGTGGACACAAAGTATATAAAGTAGGCCCAGTGGAAGCCTCACTCTCCTCCCCCATAGGCCAGCAGCTGGCAAAACTTGGCTGTGAAAACCCTCTCCCTGCCCCCCCCACCCCCGTCCTACGTGTGCTACAGAAGGGTCACCGGGTACCCTGGCATAGGGCTTCCCAGTGGCCGCAGCTGGTTCTTGGGCTTCTAGGTGCTGCTCTATAGGGTTTTAGGGGGAGGTTTTTTTTTTTTCGCTGTGCTGGCAAACCAAGAGAATGGAGGCTAGATCTCTCTTTTTTGTGTGACCTTCATATATAGAAGAGACAAACTGGAAAAGGGAGCTTGGGAAACTCCTGCTGCTCTCTGGCAAACACCTCCTTCAAGGTACTAAACTCTTCTTCAAGGCCAAACCTACCTTATTTTCAGTTCTCTGAGCAATCCAGCTAGCTCTCCCAGGATTTCTCAGCCGCATAATCCTGAGACACACAGGCCAGGGCAGAGGGAGCAAAGAGGAAGGTAAAAGAGTAAAGGGGGGAGGGGGGGGCAGCAGTGGGGCTCACCGCGCCTGCCGAGTGGTTCCAGGCTGCAGCCGAGGCAGTGTCTCCCACCCGATTCCGACGAGTCAGCACCTCAGACACGGTGAGGCTACTCTGGGTCCTTCTGGAGGTGAGCTCAGGGGCATCCCCTGAATTTCCTGCCCTTTGAGCACCCTGCTCACAAAGGTACAACTTGGGCTGTCCAAGGTCTGAACAGTCTGTGGAGGCCCTCTGGGTGTAGGCGTTGGTGGCTTCCACGTTTCTACCTATTCGAGTTGGGGGGTCTTCTAAGGAGTTCAAGTCTCGCCTACTCTTCCAGGCGTTCCGCACAGTAACGTGTCTGGCATCTGAAGAGCCCACTTCTGAAGGGGCACTATGGCTTTTCCACCTGATTGTCTCCGCTGGGGGGGCATGGCTGTTCCTCTCCACAGGATCTGATGGCTTGATTATAATGCTGCTCCGAGAGACCACTGTTTCTGGCTTGTTCTTCAGGGGCCCATCTCCCATTCTTTCAGCTTCTGTGAACTGCAGAGCAATGTCATGTTTGTGAATGGAGAGCTCAAAGGGGGAGCTGACGTGGTTGCTGACTGATGTGAGCTCTGCTGGCCCAACCTGGATGTTGCTGGTGGATGTGTGCCTTTCCCTCGGGGCCTCACCTGGGGCAGCTCTGGGGCTGCCGCTGTCAGAGGGGTAGATAGTTATGCTGCTTGTCACCTTGTTTGGCCCTGGTTTGGAGGTGGATTTCTGCTTCTCCATTGTGGCCTCAGTTCCAGATCCTCCCATGATTTTTTTCACATCCTTATCAATGATGACAGGTTTGATGATGGCTCTAGACCGCAACGCCTCTCTGGGGCTAAAGGGCCGCTGGCTTTTGACCCCAGCACCATTGGCGTCTGGGAATTCCGTGGCATTGGTGGAGGCTCTGACAGGTTTCACAGACTCACTTTCTGTCCCAGCATCTTTATCATTCTCAAACAGGGAGGTTCTGAGTCCCCCTCGGGATTTGGCTCTCTCTCTAGAGTTGGGTTGGTGTTTGAGCTCTGGCTCTGGAGTGATGGTGGTGTTTACCAATTTGGCAGTAACAAGAGACGTCACATCCACGTCGTCATCTGAGTCTGGCTTCTCTCTGCCACTGGGCTTGATGACCCGGCACCTCAGGGTCTCATGTTGACTGCTGTCTTCCATCACGACTGCTACGGGTTGATCAACACCTTCTTTATTTGGGGTTGAAAAGCCCTGAAGGATGTTCTCTTGGCTTCTGGAATTATAAGGATACTTTGATAAAAGTGGAGGCTTGGAATTTGGGGAAGTGGTATCAGCCTCCAGGCCACTGACAGCCTTTTTGCCCTTGGAGAGCCCTTCTGAGGAAGATCTTCGGGATGAGGCCAGAGCTCCAACTGCCTTAGGACTGCCACAGTCTGCAGCCTGGGTTACCTGACTTCCATTGCCAGGTACCTGCCCCCTTTTGCCAAAGAGGGCCTCAGAAGGGGTGTCAGAAGCCTTGTCAGCTCTACCCAGTACGTCACTGGGAACAGATCCATGGTTGGTATTATCACTAAATGTTCGTGTTGTCTTCTCCACTTTTCCCTTCAACCCACCCTCAGTACCTGGTTTGGGAGTACTCTTCCAAGCTTTACTGTGCTCCTGAGCAGCAGGTGGGTAGCGGCTAAGCACTGAAGGCTGCTCCCTGGACTTCTTCCCTTCACTCTGAGAGGAGCCAGATACAAATCGGTCTTCAGTTCTCCTTGTCTCCTGAGTCCCACTGTCTGTACCCGCCCCGATGTTGGAAGCTTTGGCTGCCCTCCTATTGGTGAAACCGGGAGAGGAAACCTGCCTATTGCCCAGAGAACAGTTTTCATTGTTGAGCGCAATATCTCTGTTTCGATGCCTCTCCCGCTTCTGCTGAGGGGACAGTTCCCGCGGTGTGTGCTTGGACACAGGTACCTCATTGCCATGGCCTCTTAACTTAGTCCTCTCATGCCTGCCTTTGCCGGACAGGAAAGCCTCTTCCCCTTCTACCTCCCCGTTCTCTAACTCTTTCTGTTTCTTGATTTGTAGCTTTATCTCCTCCAGCTGGCTGGCTAAGAGTTTGTTTTTATTTTGTTCACTTAGGTAATTATCCTGAAGATCATTATTTTTGGCCCTCATTTTCTTAAGCTCTTCTTCCAAAGATTCAAAATGTTTGATTTGTGTCTTGAGTTTCTCAATCTCTTGGTTGAGATCTTTAACTTTGTTGTCTTCTTGATTTCGGTTCTTTTCGTTTTCTGATTTGTTTCTTGTTTCATTCTCTACCTGCTTTAGATAGTCCAGAGCGCCCTTCCTTCTTGATTCTTTGCACGGCAGTGTGGAGGAGATCCCGTCCTCAATCCGCAGGTCATTCCTTTCCAGAAGATTAGAAGCATTCCTTGAATAATCTCGGTTCATTTTTTTGTTCTGCTCCAGTTTTTGAGTGAGCTCTTTTATCAGTTTCTCATTCTCTTTCTCCTTTTCATTCAAGTATTTTCTCTCACTTACGAAGTTCAGAGTTAATGACTTCAGTTTTTCTAACTCTGACACTAAACTCTGCTCAGTTTTATCCAGGCGGTCCTCGGAAGATTCTAGTTCTTTCACTTTGACCCTGAGCATTTCCAGCTCAGCGGAGATCTTCTTTGTCAGGTTTCTCTCCTCATTCAGGCTCAGACAGAGTTGGGTACAGTCGTTCTTACTCCTGCCAAAGGCTTCCTCCAGCTTCTCCAGTTCAGCCATTCGTTTCTGAAGCCGTTCAATCTCAGATTTCAGCTCCCGGGTGAGGTTTTCTTCCTCTTCAAGCTTCTCCTTCATCAGCTGACACAGATCCTCTGCTCTCTTAATTTCCTCATCTTTGCCTTCAATTCTCAGCACTCGCTGGCGCAACACTTCAATCTCCGCCAACATGCTGGAATTGCTGCCTTCCGCCTGAATCACCTTGTCCTGGAGATCCAGGAGCTCATCCTCTGCTCTCTGGAGGTTTTTTGTGGCTTCCTCCAACTCATCGAGGCGGCGACTTAGACTTTGTAACTTAAACCGCAAGTGGCGGCTGGAGGCAGTATCCTTGTAGCTTGTAAATTCAGCCATGTCTACTGCTAGCCGGTGTGGGCTCCTAGAGGCATCCAGTTCCACTCAGGGGGCTGAGAAATGGTTACCTTTCTCTTGGCATCCACAACCTTCTTTGGCAGCTGGAGACCATTATCAGTCTATAGAAGGAAAGCAGATATACACAATGGAATATTACTCGGCAATCAAAAAGAATGAAATCTTGCCATTTGCAACTACGTGGATGGAACTAGAGGGTATTATGCTAAGCAAAATTAGAGAAAGACAACTATCCTATGACTTCACTCACATGAGGACTTTAAGACACAACAGATGAACACAAGGGAAGGGAAGCAAGAATAATATGAAAACAGGGATGGGGACAAGACATAAGAGACTCTTTATATAGAGAACAAACAGAGGGTTGCTGGAGGGGTCGTAGGAGGGGGGGATGGGCTAAATGGGTAAGGAGCATTAAGGAATCTACCCCTGAAATCATTGTTGCACTATATGCTAACTAACTTGGATGGAAAGCAGAAAGCATGTCAGGCAGCAAATCCAATTATCTGTACTTCAGCTCCCAGTTGTTAACAGACCTCTCGTATTAATTCTTGTGCCTAGAACATAGCAGGTGTTCAAATCTGTTGAATGAATGAATTTTCATAAACCTGCAGAAAAACACTGGTTTTTCTTTATGACTGATGTTGAGGTGATACCTACTTTCATCCTAATGAAGAATGCTACCAGTGGCTGCATGGCAAAAAAACACAGAAGAATACCCCATTTCTCATGGCAAGCTCTAAGAATCTCTTTACCATCTGCCACCTACATAATGTCAGGAGAGTCATCTCAGGAGAGTAACAGCTCCAGTTTTACTTAGTTGTAAAATGGGTATAATAATCCCTACCATATCTCTCCCCATTATCATTCTGAGATAATGCATAGAGCTCTAGGTAACAAAGCAGTAAATAATCCTAAGATTATTAAGAACTACAACAGCTTGAGGGAAAGAAGTAGATTAGTGAAAAAAAGTCACCTCACTGACACCAGGGAGATAAAAGGACCTAGGCTCCATGAGGGGAGAAACAAAAGGGTATATATCCCTAGAGAATTTATAATCTTCGGCCTGCCTTCACTTGAGTTCAGAGTTCAGATTTACCCTGCCTTGAGGGGTCTGATATTAACTTCTCCTCGCAGAGAATCTAACCAAAAATGGTCTCAGCCTGGTAAAATCCCTGGGAAACCTACCAGAGGTAAACAAAAATACTCTGGAGAGAGAGACTCTCTACCAAGGTCACGTAAGAGTCCCATAGATAAAGTCCTGCTGAACCTGAGTTTACAATTCTAAATTACAAAACACAGAAGGACCAATCTTTTACTATGACTGAACAACAGGTATTTACACCAGTAAGAACCAACGTTAGTAAGACGCACTAGAAACTGTAAGTACATTCCAGTGTTTAAAGTCATAAAAGAAGGAATCAAAACCAGGAGACAAGAAAATGGTATCAACAAAGATCAGAAGATTTTTAAATTAACCAAATAGAATCGCTTAGAAATGGAAAGAAAAGTGGCAAATTAGATGCAAATGAAAAGAATGAAGTATTTGAGAAGAGATATAAGGAGATTACAAAAGGTAGCACAAACTTAAAAATTTTGTGAAAGAAAGGTTAATAGGGGGAATAAAATACAGAGGTCCAAAAATGAAGTTTTAACAGGTGGCCCAAAAGGAGGGAACAGAGAAAATGGGGGAGAGGCAGAACTACTAGCTAAGTATTTTTCAAGAGTTGATGAAAGGGAGCCTCATATTTAGGAAACAAAGTCCCAACCAAGCAGGGTAAAAGTTAAATCTGCACCTAGACACATGATAAGGATACAGCAGAATACCACAAAGAGAAGAGAAGCAACAAGAAGGAAGAATATTCTATGAAGAAGTAACAACTGAACTGGCTTCTCAACAGAAACTTAAGTGTCAAATAGAAGACAAAAGACATGATGAGGCACCTGGCTGGCTCAGAGCACGCAACTCTTGGTTCTCAGGGTTGTGGGTTTGAGTCCCATGCTGGATGTACAGATTACTTAAAAATCTTTTTAAAAAAACAAAACAAAAAAACTAGAGAGGTGCCTGGGTGGCTCAGTCGGTTAAACATCCTGAAGACTTCAGCTCAGGTCATGATCTTGTGGTTCACGAGTTCAAGCCCTGTGTCAGGCTCTGTGCTGACAGCTCAGAGGCTTGAGCCTACTTCGGATTCTCTCTGCCCCTCCTCTGCGCGCGCGCGCGCTCTCTCTCTCTCTCTCTCTCTCTCAAAAATAAACATTAAAGAACTTATCAAAACAGTATGAAGGTTCCTCAAAAAGTTCCTGCCCTACGATCCAGCAACTGCACTACTAGGTGTATATCCAAGGAATACAAGTGTGCTGTTTTGACGGGGCACATGCACCCCAAGGTTTATAGCAGCGCTATCGACAATAGCCAAAGTATGGAAGGAGCCCAAATGTCCATCGGCAGATGAATGGATAAAGATGTGGTGTGTGTACACACACACACACACACACAATGGAGTATTACCTGGCAATCAAAAAGAATGAAATCTTGCCATTTGCAACTACGTGGATGGAACTAGAGGGTATTATGCTAAAATAAATCAAAGAAAGACAAACATCATATGACTCCACTCATATGTGGAATTTAAGATACAAAACAAATGAATATAAGGGAAGGGAAGCAAAAATAATATAAAAACAGGGAGGGGGACAAAAAATAAGAGACTCTTAAATACAGAGAACAAGGTTGCTGGGAGGGGCTGCGGGTGGGGGATGGGCTAAATGGGTAAGGGGCATTAAGGAAGACACTTGTTGGGATGAGCGCTGGGTGTTACACATAAGGGATAAAGCACTGAAATCTACTGAAATCATTGCACTATATGCTAACTAACTTGGATATAAATTAAAAATAAATTTTAAAAATTAAAAAAAAACAGGACACCTGGGTAGCTCAGTCGGTTAAGGGTCCCACTCTTGGTTCCAGCTCAGGTCATGATCTCATGGTTTGTACGTTCGAGCCCCAAGTCAGGCTCTGTGCTGACAGCGTGGGATTCTCTCACTCTCCACCCCGGCCCCCCACTCTCACTCAAACTTAAAAAAAAAGACAAAAGACGTAATATCTTTATGAAAGAAGGTACAATTGAAAACTTTTCAGAACACAAAGGAAAATAAAAACCTAAGTGTTTATTATTAACAGACTTTCACTGAAAAAACTATTTATGGATGTAATTCAGAATATAGATGGGGCACCTGGGTGGTTCAGTCGGTTAAGCATCTGACTCTTGATCTCAGAGTCATGAGTTCCAGCCCTGTGTTGGGCTCCACGCTGGGGGTGGAGCCTACTTAAAGGAAAAGAAAAGAATATAGAAAATGATCACTTAGGAAAGGCATGAGATGCAAGAAGAAACAGTAAGCAAAGAAATCAACCCAAACAAGCATGGGTTCAGTTAAAGAATAAACAAAAATTAACTGGGAGTGGGAAGGGGAAGGGCAGGATAAAACCAAAGTGGAACTACCTGAAATGGTAGATAATAACATGTTAAGTCCTAAAGAAGGAAATCAGAATTCAAGTGTTCTTAAAACTCTGTATTTTGAAGGAGGAGGATGGAATTACTACAACTTTAGACCTTGGTAAGAGTAGATATTAATAATATATCTGATAAGGCATCAATAAGCAGAGTATATATAAAGAACTCCTACAACCTAACAAAAAACAAACAACATGATTAAAAACTGGGCCAAGGACTTGAATAATTGATCCAAAGATGATACCCAAGTGACCTACAAGCATATGAAAAGATACTCAACATCATTCATCATTAGGGAAATGCAAATCAAAATCACAATGAGATATCACTTCACACCCATCAAGATGGCCACTATCAAAAGAACAAGTGGTGGTGAGAATATGGAGAAATTGGAACCTTGTGCACTGTTGGTGGGAAAATAAAATGGCAAAGCTAAACAGTATGGCAGCTCCTCCAAAAATTAAAAATAGAATTACCGTATGATCCAGCAATTCCACTTCTAGGCCTAACTATAAAAAAATTCAAAACAGGATCTTAAAGAGATAATTTGTACAGCTATGTTCATGACAGCACTATTGCAACCAAGTGTCTGTCTATCAATGGATGATGGAGACACAAAATGTAGTATATGCTACAGGGAAATGTTAGCCTTAAAAAGGAGACCTGGATGAACCTTGAGGACACTGTGCTAAGTGAAACAAGCCAGTCACAGAAGAGAAATAGTAGATGATTTCACTCATATGAGGTATCTAGGAATATTCAAATTCAAATAAACACAGTAGAATGGTAGTTGCCACAGGCTGGGGGAGGGGGAAATGGGAGTTACTGTTTAATGGGTATGGAATTTCAGTCATGCAAGATAAAAAAAACTGTTCCAGAGACTGGTTGCACAACAATGTGCAAATATATACTTAACCCTACTGAACTGTAAATGGTGAATATATCTTATGTTATGCATTTTTTACCACAGTTTAAAAAAAAAATTAAGGGAGGAAAGAAGTAAAAAGCACAGAGACGGTAGGGCAGATTTCCCACTTCTGGTCCAGAAATGCAAATGTAAAGAGCTTAGAAGTCATCACTCTGTGTCTTAATCTATAAAAAACTGAACAGACTGAAAATTCACAACTCTTCTTAGATCCATGAGAGAAATGAGGTCACAAAAACCACTTCCCTAAAACTTAGACAAGTGGATGCAAAGAATCAACAATTTACAAAAATAGAAATTCACCAGTAGAAACCTCCATGGGGAACCAGCAGCAGGGTAGGAAAACCTAAACTGCAATTGACAAACTGCTGGAGGCTCAGTGTGGACAACTCTGAGAGTTAAGAACAAGAGGGAATCTGTGTTAGGGGGGGATGCCCCCCATTTGGTGAGCTTTACCTCCATGAGTTGTACGAGGACTCCCTGCCCTGTGCATCCAACAGGGGAGTGTTAAACCAACCGTTTTGAAACCAGAACCTGGGGGAAGGGAAATACCCAATTCCTGCTCCCTCCAGCCATCCTGTACCACCTGAGAGGTATGGGAGGTTGGGAGGAGAAGGGGAAAAGGCTATCACTAAAGGCCTACTTACCTCAGTTTTTTTTTTTTACCCAGGACATCGTGTCCTGCTTTCACCAAAAAAAATTATAAGGCATACTAAAAGGCAAAAAATAGTTTGAAGAAACAGAGCAAGCATCAAAACTGGACTCAGAAATGGCAGATGTTGGAATTACCAGAAATTTAAAATATCTACTGTGATAAGGGCTCTAACGGAAAAAGTAGTCACCATACAAGAACAAATGAGTAACAGAAATGGAAGTTCTAGGAATCCACAAAATGTTACAGGCACCTGGGTGGCTCAGTAGTTTAAATATCCGACTTTGGCTCAGGTCATGATCTCGTGGTTCATGAGTTCCAGCCCCATATCCCTGCTTGGGATTCTCTCTCCCCATTTTTCCCCTCCCCAACTAGCACATGCATGCACGCTCTCCCTCTCTCTCAAAATAAATAAATGGGAAAAAAACCCACATATTTTAATTTTTAAATTTTTTTAAATATTTATTTTTGAGAGAGAGAGCACAAGCAGGGGAGGGGCAGAGAGAGAGGGACACAAAGAATCTGAAGCAGGCTCCAAGCTGCATGCTATGAGCACAGAGCCTGATGTGGGACTCGAACTCACAAACTGTTGAGATCATGACCTGAGCCAGAGTCAGATGCTTAACCAACTGAGCCACCCAGGTGCCCCAAGACCATATATTTTTTAAAACAGAGATCAAAAATACTGTTACAGCAATGAAGACTGCCTTTGATTATCTTATCAGTAGACTAACAGAACGGAGTAAAGACTCTCAGCTTGAGGGTATGTCAATAGAAACTTCCAAGCCTGAAAAGTAAAGAGAAAAATGACTAAAAAAAAGGGAACAGAACATCCAATAAGTATGGGACAACTACACTTGTAATGGGAATTAACAGAAGAAAAATTTGAAGCAATAATGACTGAAAATTTTCCCAAAATTAGTGTCAGACACCAAATAACACCAAGCAGGATAAATGCCATAAAGACAAAAGAAAAACAAAAACCCAATACCTAGACATACCATATTCACACTGCAGAAAATCAAGGATAAAGAAAAAAATCTTGAAGCCCAGGAAAAAAAACACCTAACCTACAGAGTAGCAAAGATAAGAATTCCATCTGACTTCTCAGAAGTCATGCAAGCAAGAAGACAGTGAAGTGAAATATTTAAAATATTGAAAGGTAAAACAAAACAAAAACCCAAAACTACAATTCTGTACCCCACAAAAAAGAAAAAAAAAATTCAGTACCATTTCAAAAGTGAAGGAAAAATAAAGACTTAGACAAATAAAAATTGAGATCTGTTGCCAGTAGACCTGCCCTGCAAGAAATGTTAGAAGCGTTCTTCAGGGGCATCTGGGTGGCTCCGTCGGTTAAGCGTCTGACTCTTGACTTCAGCTCATGTCATGATCTCACAGCTTCATGGGTTTGAGCCCTGTATCGGACTCTGCACTGGCAGCATGGAGCCTGCTTGGGATTCTCTCATTCCTCTCTCTGAGAGGATGTCTCTATTTCTCTCAAAAATAAACTTAAAAAAAAATTCTTCAGTGAGAAGAAAAATGATATGGATTAAAAACTCAAACCACATCAAGAAAGGAAGAGCATTAAAGTTAAAGTAAAATAACATTTTTAATTTTTCTTACTTTTAATTGATCTAACCGATAATTCAAAATAATAGCAACAATGTATTCAATCGTTATACAGCTCATGTATAAATAAAATGAATGACAGCAGTGATACAAGGGACAAGAGAGGAACTAGAAATTACTTTATTATAAAGTATTTGTACTACCTATAAATGTACACTACAAACTCTAGGGAAAACTCTTAAAAAAGTTTAATTGGGGGCACCTGAGTGGCTCAGTCGGTTAAGCATCCGACTATGGCTCAGGTCTCAGTCTCGAGGTTGCTGAGTTTGGAGTCCGCATGGGGCTGGCTCTCTGCTGTCATCAAGGAGCCCGCCTTGGATCCTCTGTTTCCCTCTCTCCCCACCCCTCCTATGCACTCTCTGGTGTGCATGCTCACACTCTCTCTTTCTCTCTTTCTCAAAAATAAGCATTAAAAAAATAAGTTTAATTGATATGCTAAGGAGAGAAACTGGATCCATATACAATGCTTAATTAAAACCACAAAAGGCAGGGAAAAAAGCCAAAAAGTAACAAAAAACAAGAGCTTATAATCACTTTAAACATCAACAGTCTAAATATACCAATTAAAAGAGAGAGAGTATATCAAAAGACACGACTGTATGTTTACAAAAACCCCCTTCAAATTTTTTTAATTTCAGTATAATTAATGGACAGTGTTATAGTTTCAGGTGTATGATATAATGATTCAACAATAGTATGCATTATTTAGTGCTCATCCACTTTAAAAATTTTAATAAAGATGCATAATGATTAAAAGTAAAGGGATGGAGAAAATTTTGCCATACTAACTAATCAAAAGGAAGTTGGACTAGCTACATTAATATCAAGACCGAATATTTCAGAGCAAGTAATCAGGGATAAAGACAGACTTACATGATGATAAAGGAGTCTCAATTCTCCAAGACGTAACCATCCTCCATGTGTATGCACCTAACAAAGAAGCATCAAAAACCAATAGAATTGCAAAGAGAAACAGATGAATCTACTACTATAGCTGGAGACTTCAGCATGCCTCTTTCAGGAACTGACAGATCCGGCAGGCAGAAAATCAGTAAGGACATAGTTGAAGTCAACAATGCAATCAAGAAACTGTATATAATGAACATATATATAGACTAGTTCATCCAACAACACATTCTTTTCTTTTTTTAATGTTTATTTTTGAGAGAAAGCAAGCAGGGGAGGGGCAGAGAGAGAGGAGATACAGAATCCATAGCCGGTAGCGTTCACATTCTTAAGTTCACATGGAACATTCACCAAGAGAGACCACATTCTGAGCCATAAGACACAACAACTTGAAGAACAGAAATCATACATTGTATGCTCTCAGACCACAATGGAATTAAACTAGAAATCAATACCAGAAAGATAGCTGGAAAATACCCAAATATTTGTGGAGATTAAACAACACACTTCTTTTAAAATTTTTTTAAATATTTATTTATTTTTGAGAGAGAGAGAGAGAGAGAGAGAGAGAGGGAGAGAGAGGGAGAGAGAATGGGGGTGGGGCAGAGAGAGAGAGAGAGAGAGAGAGACAGAATCTGAAGCAGGCTCCAAGCTATGAGCTGTCAGCACAGAGCCCGATGTGAGGCTCGAACTCAAGAATCACAAAATCATGACCTGAGCCAAAGTCGGATGCTCAGCCAACTGAGCCACCCAGGCACCCCTAAACAACACACTTCTAAATAATTCATGGGTCAAAGAAGAAATCTCAAGAGAAATTTTTAAATATTTTGCACTTAATGAAAATGAAAATACAACTTTATCAACATTTGTGGGGTGTACCAAAAGCAATACTTAGAGGCAAATGTATAGCACCAAATGCATGTATTAGGTAAGAACAAAGATCTAATAGCAATAAGCTAAGCTTCCATCTTAGGCAATTAGAAAAAGAAAAGCAAATTAAAACCAAAGTTAACTGAAGAGAAGAAATAAAAATTAAAGCAGAAATCAACTGGTTCTTTGAAAAGATCAATAGAATCAATAAGCCTCTAGCCAGGCTAATGAAGAAAAAAAAAAAAACAACAAATTACCAATACAGTAAGAGGGGCTATCACTACAGATCCCATGGACATTAAAAGAACAAGGGATTATGAACAACTCTATGCCCACAAATTTGATAACCTAGATGAAATGTACCAATTGCTTGAAAGATATAATCCTCAGGAACTCACAGAAGCAGGAAATAGGTAATCCGAATAGGATTGTATCTATTTAAGAAACGGAATCAATAATAACCTTCAAAAACAGGAAACATACTGGGCCTAGATGGGTTCACTGGTAATTCTACCATACATTTAAGAAGTAATTCTATCAATTATAAGAGGTGCCTGGGTTGCTCCACTGGTGAGCATCCAACTCTTGATTTCGGCTCAGGTTATGATCTCATGGTTCGTGGGACAGAGCCCTGGGTTGGGTTCTCTGCGCTGAGCACTGACAGCACAGAGCCTGCTTGGGATTCTCTCTCTCTCCCTCTCTCTGCTCCTTCCTCTCCCCCCACTCACAAGTATACCCTCTCTCTCAAAATAAATAAATTTTTAAAAAAAGAAGCAATTATACCAATTATACAATTTTCTACAAATTCTTCCAGAAGTTAGAAGCAGAGGAAATACTCCTTAGCTCATTCTGAGGCCAGCATTACCCTAACATCAAAACCAGACAAAGAAAAACAAACCCCACAGACTAAGATCTCTCATAAACATAGATGTAAAAATCTTACAAAATATTAGCAGATCTAATCCAACACTGTATAAAAAGAATTTCAGACCATGACCAAGTGGGATTTATCCTGAGTATACAAAACTGGCTCAACGTTCAAAAATCAATTAATGTAATCCAGCTTGTCAACAGACTAAAGAAGAAAAATCACATGATCTTATAAAAAGATACAGAAAAAGCATCTGACAAAACCCAATACCCATTCACAATAAAACTCAGGAAATGAGGAATAGAGGGAAACCTCCTCAACTTTATTTAAAAAAAAAAAAAAATCTACAGCTAGCATCATACTTAAAGGTGGAAAACTGTTCTCTGATCAAGAACAAAGCAAGAAGTCCCCTTACCACAGCTTCTCAAAACTGTACTAGAATCCTAGCTGATATGGTAAGACAAGAAGAAAAACAAAAAAAGGGGGGGAAAGAAGAAATGAAACTCTTTGTTTTGCACAGGACATGACTGTAGAAAACCCAAATGAATCAACAATAACAAAAAAAAATTCCCCAGAACTAATAAGCAACTACAGCAAGAACCCAAGATACAAAGTTAGCATTCAAAAGTCAGCTGTAGGGCACCTGCGTGACTGGAGTCAGTTAAGCGTCTGACTCTTGATTTCAGGTCATGCTCTCACAGTTCAGGAGATCAAGCCCTGCATCAGGCTCCATGTGCTGAAAACGAGGAGCCTCCTTGGGATTCTATCTCTTCTCTCTCTGTTGCTGCATGCATGCTTTCTCAAAATAAATAAGCTTAAAAAAAAAAAAAGTCAGTCTCTTTCCTATATACCAGCAATGAACAAATGGAATTTGCAATTAAAAACATAATACCATTAGAGGCGCCTGCGTGTCTCAGTTGGTTGAGCGGCTGACTCTTGACTTAGGCTTGGGTCATGAGTTCATGGTTCGTGGGATCAAGCCCTGTACTGGGCCTGCACTGACAGCATGAAGCCTGCTTGGGATTCTCTCTCTCTCCTCTCTCTGACCCTCCCCCTCCCCCAAAATGAGTAAATAAATAAACTTTTTTTTTTTAAAACAAGAATACCATTAAGAAACACACACACAATACCATTTACATTAGCACCCAGCTCCAAAAAAAAAAGAATTACATAAATATAAGCCTAACAAAATATGTACAAGACCTATGTAAAGAAAACTATATAAAACTAATGGATTGGGGCGCCTAGGTGGCTCACTCAGTTAAGCGTCCGACTTCAGCTCAGGTCATGATCTCACGGTTTGTGAATTCAAGTCCCGTGTCGGGCTCTGTGCTGACAGCTCGGGGCCTGGAACCTGCTTCTGATTCTGTGTCTCCCTCTCTTTCTGCCCCTCCCCCACTCATGCTCTGTCTCTCTCTCTCTCTCTCTCCCTCTCTCTCTCTCTCTCTCTCTCTCTCAATAATAAATAAACATTTTTAAAAAACTGATGAATCAAAGAAGAATTAATAAAGAGATATTCCATGTTCATGGATAGGAAGACTCAATAATGTCCAAATGTCAATTCTTCCTAACTTGAAAGAGTAAATGTAATCCCAATCAAAACCTCATGCAAATTATTTTGTGGATATCAACAAACTGATTCTAAAATTTATATGGAAAGGCAAAAGATCCGGAACAGCCAACACATATTGAAGAACAACAAAGTTGGGAGACTAACACTACCTGATCTCAAGACTTAACTATAAAACTGCAGTATTCAAGACAATGTTGTATTGGTAAAAGAATAGACAAATAAATCAAAAGAACAGAAAAGAGAGCCCAGAAATAGATCCACATAAGCATAGTTAACTGATCTTTGACAAAGAAGCAAAAGCAATACAATGAAGCGAAGATGGTCTTTTCACCAGGTAGTACTGGCACAAATGAACACCCACATTCAAAACAACGAACCCAGACACAGACCTTAAACCCTTCAAAAATACTAACTCAAACCGGGTCACAGACCTAAATGTAAAACATAAAACTATAAAGTGCAGGGGCCCTGGGGTGGCTCAGTCAGTTGAGCATCTGTCCAACTCTTGATTTGGCTCAGGTCATGATCTCACTGTTAGTAAGTTCCATCCCTGCATCAGGCTCTGCAGTGATAGCGTGGATCCTGCTTGGGATTCTTCCCCTCTCTGCCCCTCACCCACTAAATAAAGAACAGACTTAACAAACTTTAAGTTAACAAACTTAAAAAGAAAAAACTATACAGTGCCTAGAAGGTAACAGACCAGAAAACTTAAGATGACCTTGGGTATGGTATGATGAGGACTTTTTAGATACAATACCAAAGGCATGATCCATAAAAGAAATAACTGGTAAGCTGGACTTCATTAAAATTAAAAACTACTCTTCAAAAGACAATGTTAAGAGACTGAAAAGATAGGCTTTACAGTGGGAAAAAATATTTGCAAAAGACATATCTGATAAAAGAGTGAGTGTAAACCTAAAATACAAAGAATCCTTAAAACTCAACAATAAGAAAATAACTTGATTAAAAAATGGCCAGATAAGATATACAAGTGGCAAATAAGCATATGAAAAGATGCTCCACATCATGTCATCAGGGGAACACAAAACAATGAGATATCACTATACACCTATCAGAATGGCCAAAATCTGAAACACCAACAATACCAAATGCTAGTGAGAATGTGGAACAACAGGAATTCCCAGTGCTAGTGGGAATGCAAACTGATACAACTTCTCTGGAAGACAGTTTGGTGGTTTCTTACAACTAAACAGTTTTACCCATATGATCCAGCAATAGCACTCCTTTGTATTTACCCAAAGGAGTAAAATCTGCATGTAGATATTTCTAGCACCTCTACTCATAACTGCCAATACTTGGAAGCAAAGGAGATGTCCTTCGGTATTGAGTGGATAACCTGTGGTATATCCAAATAATGGAATATTATTTGGCTAAAAAGAAATGAGCTATGGGGTGCCAACCATAGCATCCAACTTCGGCTCAGGTCATGATCTCATGGTTCGTGAGTTCGAGCCCTGCACTGGACTCTGCACTGACAGTGTGGAGCCTGCTTGAGATCCTCTTTCTCTCCCTCTCTCCCTCTGTCCCTCCCCTAGTTGCACACACTCAAGTGTACTCTCTCAAAACAAACTTTAAAAAATTTGAAAGAAAGGAAGAAGTTATCAAGCCATGAAAACACAAGGAGGCAGCTTAAAAGTAAAAGCAGCCAATCTGAAAAGGCTACATACTATATGATTCCAGCTATATGACATTCTGGTAAAGTCAAATTATGGAGACAATAAAAAGATCAGGAGAGATAAACAGAGTGAATTTTCAGGGCAATAAAGCTACTCTGCATAATACTATACCAGTAAATACATCTCATTATAAATTTGTCCAAACTCAGAGAATGTACAACACCCAAGAATGAGCCATGTAAACTATGGACTCTGGGTGATAATGATGTGTCAATGTAGGTTCATCAGTTGTAATGAATGTGGATAATGAGGGAAGCTGTGCACATGTGGGGGCAGGAGGTATATGGGAAATCTCTACCTTCTGCTCAATTTTGCTGTGAACCTAAAAGTGCCCTTTAAAAAAAAGGTAAGTTTAATAGACAACAAGCTTTATGGGAGGGCGGGGCGAGTGCTGAGAGGAGGCTGCAATTTTAAATAGCGCAATTAGGGTAAGCAATTAGGGTAAGCCTCAAGGTGGCGCCTACGCAGAGATTTGAAGGAAGCAAGGAAGAATGTTTAGGGAAGAACATTCCAGGCGAAGAGAAAACTGAAGACAAAGACCACAAAAAAAAGAGCATACTCAATGTATTCAAGGAATATGAACAGCGTGTCTGGGGCTGAGGGAACAAAAGGAGCGGATCAAGAGATGGGGTTGAAGGGGCGCCTGGGTGGCTCAGTCAGTTAAGCGTCTGACTTCGGCTCAGGTCATGATCTCACAGTCCGTGAGTTCGAGCCCCACGTCGGGCTCTGTGCTGACAGCTCAGAGCCTGGAGCCTGCTTCAGATTCTGTGTCTCCCTCTCTCTCTGCCCCTCCCCTGTTCATGCTCTGTCTCTCTCTGTCTCAAAAATAAATAAACATTGGGGCGTCTGGGTGGCGCAGTCGGTTAAGCGTCCGACTTCAACCAGGTCACGATCTCGCGGTCTGTGAGTTCGAGCCCCGCGTCAGGCTCTGGGCTGATGGCTCGGAGCCTGGAGCCTGTTTCCGATTCTGTGTCTCCCTCTCTCTCTGCCCCTCCCCCGTTCATGCTCTGTCTCTCTCTGTCCCAAAAATAAATAAAAAACGTTGAAAAAAAAAAAATTAAAAAAAAATTAAAAAAATAAAAAAAAAAATAAACATTAAAAAAAAATTAAAAAAAAAAAAAAAAAGAGATGGGGTTGAAGAGGCAGTGGGGGCACCTTGCAGGCCCTGGGGAGGCCTCTGGGTTCTCATTTAAGAAATGGAGACCCATCCAAAGGTTCTGAGCAGAGCAGTAACATATTCTGACTTGGATTTAAAGGGATCAATCTGGACTATATGGTTTCACTTTATGTGGTTGAAAAAGAGGCAAAAACTAATCCATAGCGAGAGTGGTTACCTCTGGGGAGACAGTGACTAGGAGGAGACTGCTGGGGATGTTCTATGGATGATAGATTCCTGCCATCAAGCTATAGAACTGAAGATTTGTGCACCGTATGTTATACCTCAATAACAAAAAATAAAGATGGGTGCCCTATAAAACAAGATATAGATGGACATGACTGCTGTGTTCAAAACAGACCACAGAGGATAAGAGTAAGAGCAAGAAGACCAAAAGGAGCCCAGTGCAGTAATCCAATCAAAAGGTAATTGTGGCCTGGCCCAGGACAGTGGCCACGCACATGGTAAGAAGTGGCCCAACTCTGGCCACTTGAAAGCAGAACCACAGCATTTGCTCTTGAATCGCACGTGAGGTGTGAGATAAAGGGATTAAAGAGGATTCCAAGGGTTTCGGTCCGAATTTGCAGCAGGATGGAATTGTTATCAGTTCAAACAGGGACAACTGGATGAGCAATCTGAGAAGGAAGATCAGGAGCTCGGTTTGGGACACACTATTTATGAGATGTGTATTAGTTATCCAAATGGAGATGTTAAGAGACTGTCTGAATATACAAGACTGGAATTCAGGAGAGAGAATGGGCTGAACAGATAAATCTGTGAGTCAACAAAGAATGGATGGCTTAGAAAACCATGATCTGGATGAGACTGTCAAGGAAGTGAGTAAATACAAAGAAATCAAGAGGTCAAAGGTCTGAGCCCCAAGGTGGCCAATATTTTTTACTGGTGGAAATGCAGAGTAAACAGCAAAGGACACAAAGACAAAGTCGGCAAGGTAAAGGAAAACGGGGAGAATATAGTATCATGGCAGCCCAGCAAAGAAAGCCTTTCAAGGAGAAAGGAGTGCTCAGCTCTGTCAGGTGAAGCTGATGGCTCAAATAAAATGATGGCTGAGAACAGACCAGTAAATTTCACAACATGGAAGTCACCCTGACAAGAGCAGCACTGTAAAGTGATGGAAGTGAAAGTTTTATTAGAGTTTGAGGGGCGCCTGGGTGGCTCAGTTGGTTGGCATCTGACTTCGGCGCAGGTCATGATCCCGCAGTCCGTGAGTTGGAGCACTGTGTTGGGTTCTGCTGACAGCTCAGAGCCTGGAGCCTGCTTCAGATCCTGTGTCTCCCTCTCTCTGCCCCTGCCCCACTCACACTCTGTCTCTTTCTCAATAATAAACATTTTTTTTTTAATTTTTTAAAAGAAAAAAAGAGTTTGAGAAAATAAGGTGATGAACTGGAGAGCACAAATATTAGATGACTTCTGAATTCTGTTAAAAAAAAAAAAACAGAGCAAATAGGTGGGGAGGCCACTGACAGAAAAAGCGGTATCAAAGTGTTTCTTTTTAAGACAGAAGAAAAAGCATGCTGGTATAACTGGAACACGATCCAGGAAAAAAGGGAAATTTTGACAAATTATGAAAGGCAGAAACCTTCTGGAGCAATGAACATTCTTGGGTAAAGGAGAGAAAATGGGGCTCTAGCATAAAGTACAAGCAGCAGTGCTAGAGAACACAGTTCATGCATGGTGACAGACAGCAAGGCAGAGGAAGACAGGTGTGGTGGCAGGAGTCTAGTAAAGTTCTCTTTAGGTGGTTTTTGCATCTTCACTGAAATAGAAAGTAAGGTCATCCTCTTAAAGTGTCAGTGGGTAAAGTATTACAGGTTTCAGATCTGGTCAGCCAGGTGAGTGGGAAATACAGAACAATCACCAGGCAACATTAAAGGCCCACTTAAAATTCATGGTTAGGATTTAAAGTGAAACCAATCAGCAAGGATTGTATTTTTACAACCAGTCTTGTTCAGCTGACCAGATGAACGCACAGAGAAGACAGAGTTGCATTGAACCAGGTTGGAACTTGATGAATTCAACAAAGCAAGAGAAGGCCACAGGAATTACAGGCATGTATAAGGGAACTTAAGCTCATTCAGTAAAGAGGAATGAGAACAAAGAACAGTGAAAATGTAATAGGACCAAATGAATGGAAAGTACCAACAAGGACAGAAGGACTGCTGGAGTTAGGGTCCTAGTGGGAGTGAGCTTGAACGACAAGAGACGGTAATCAGAGGGGGATCGATCTCCAGGAACTGAAATTACCAAGGGGTTGCAGTAACTGATGTCAAAAACTAAGGTAAGAATAAGTGGAGTACAGAATTTTTAGGGCAGTGAAACTGCTCTATATGATACCACAGTGGTAGATACATGTCATTATACATTTGTCCAAACCCACTGAATGTACACCACCAAGAGTGAACCAGAACATAAACTACAGATTTGGGGCAATTATGGCGTGTGAATGGAGGTTCATCAGTTGTAACATATACCACTCTGGTGAGGGATGTTGATAATGGGAAAGGCAGGCAGGGAGTATATAAGGAATCTCTTCCCTTCCCCTTTCTTCTGTGAACCGAAAAATGCTCTAATATAAAGATTTTATTAAATTAAAGATTTAATTTTTTACAGTAATCTCTACACCCTATGTGAGGCTTAAACTTGCAAGCCCGAGATCAAGAGTTGCACACTCCACCAACTGAGCCAGCCAGGTGCCCCTAAGATAGTCTTAATAAAAAATAAAATAAAAAACCTGAAGTTTTTGGTCACAGATGAGCATGATTGTGCGAATGCTGGGGGCAGGATGGGGTTTTAAAAAGATCACTGGAGGGGCGCCTTAGTGGCTCAGTTGGTTGAGTGTCCGACTTCAGCTCAGGTCACGATCTCACAGTTTATGAGTTCAAGCCCCGCGTCAGTCTCTGTGCTAACAGCTCGGAGCCTAGAGCCTGCTTCAGATTCTGTGCCTCCCTCTCTCTCTACTCACATTCTATTCTGTCTCTGTCTCTCTCAAAAATAAACAAACATTTAAAAAATTAAAAAATAAATCATTGGAAGAGAAAAATAACTGAGAGGCAAGGACCACAGAATTGTACATTGAAAGCACCACAAATTAACAGGACCAGAGGGGCGCCTGGGTGGCTCAGTCGGTTAAGCGGCCAACTTCGGCTCAGGTCATGATCTCGCAGTCCGTGAGTTTGAGCCCCACGTCGGGCTCTGTGCTGACAGCTCAGAGCCTGGAGCCTGTTTCAGATTCTGTGTCTCCCTCTCTCTGACTCTCCGCTGTTCATGCTCTGTCTCTCCCTGTCTCAAAAATAAATAAAACATTAAAAAAAATAAATTTAACAGGACCACAGCTGGAAAAAGTGACATTAAACAAGAAGCTAAAGCCACTGAGAAATCAGAGGCAATTTGGGGAGCTGGGGGTGTAAGAAGGTGACAGCAGGACTAAGGGTGCTGGGTGTTATAGTCTGATGAGATTAGATTTAAAACTAGGGGGAAAGAGGGGAGGAACGTGGTCTGAGCCATAACAGAAAAACAGCTACCACTTGAAAGAGAATAATGGATTCATCAATGATCCCACAAGAAAACACAGGGCCAAAGGAAAGATTTGTGGAAATGACAAAAGCCACTTGTCTCCAACACCAAGATCCCTTCCACTGACTGCACTGCAAGCCTACAGCCACCAGATGGAACCCATGCACCGCCCTTAAAAATACCAAGACCTCTGAGGTTTGGGAAATACAGTCTCCCTCTCTCAGCCTCTGAGATCCTACCCTCTCCCGGATTATTTCTCCACCACTTTGCTTCCCTGGATACATCCTTCTCTAACCTCTCATCTTTGCTTCTTTTGGTCTCCCAACCTTCTCTTCCCAGTTTATATGCTTTCTCATTCTCAAAAATGGAAGGGGAGGGGTACCTGTATGGCCCAGCTAGTTAAGCGGACTTCGACTCAAATCATGAGCTCAAGCTCCGCTTCGGGCTCGCTGCTGTCAGCACAGAGCCTGCTTCAAATCCTCTGCCCACCTACCTCTCTGCCCCTCCCCAGCTCATTCTCTCTCTTGCTCTCAAAACAAATAAGTAAACTTAAAAAAAAAAAAAAACTGGAAGGGAGAGAAAGATATCATATGTTTTCACTCATATATGGATCTTGAGAGACTTAACAGAAGACCATGGGGGAAGGGAAGGGGGGAAGAAAAGATACAGAGAGGAAGGGAGGCAAACCATAAGAGACTCTTAAATACAAAGAACAAACTGAGGGTTGATGGGGGGTGGAGAGAGGGGAAAGTGGGTGATGGGCATTGAGGAGGGCACTTGTTGGGATGAGGACTGGGTGTTGAAGCCAATTTGACAATAAATTATATTTTTAAAAAATGGAAAGGGGAAAAAAAACCCTAAATTTATATATTTATATAAGAAAAAAAAACCTTTTCCCTTATTCCCATCCACTTTTCCTACTTCAAGTGCCATTTGTTTTTGGCCTTTTGCCTAGTGGTATGGTAAAAACAAACTAACCAACAAGCAAAACCCTTACCAATCTATACACAGGGTGAAGGAAATAGAGGGCTGAACTAAATACGGGCCATAAACCAATTTTAAAAGGATCTGTACTGGCACAGTAGTTACTGGAAAACAAATGATATATGATGTGTCCACAAAGTACTTTAAATCAGCTTATCCTTGTAAATATGCTAGAAAGCCATAAAGTTATACGCTTTAAAGAGATGAACTTTATGATATATAAATTAGATCTCAATAAAGCTGTTTAAAAAAAATCCCAGCTTACCCCAAACTGAAACATTCCCCTCAGCAACTCTTAGTTATACTAGTTTATACTATAGTTTTCATAAACAAATCCCATTTTCAGAAGAGAGAAATGTTAAACTCTAATATAGTCTCATCTATAAATTGTAATTCTGAACTAGCAGAATCCACAAATCCTACTGCTTATTCATTTGGCTTTTAGTGCCAATTTTATATGTTCTGTTCAAAACTCGATATGAACCAGTCAGTACACCACTAGAAATGGAAAAGCTGAGCCCAGTAACTATACAGCACATACTTACTACAGGTGTGAAGAGAAGGAGTTTCACAAACCACTACTCAAAATCCTTTCCAAGTACTTACTGCTCTCAGGATAAAGACCAAAGTCCCCAAGAAGGCATGCAAAGCCCCAAAGGATCTGGCCCTCCTACCTAGTCAACCTTGTCTTCAAACTCCATGTGGGCTCCACACTCTTGGAGCCCACAAACTTTGCACTCTATCATCTCCAGGCCTTTACTAGCTTGACTGGTAATCCTTCTCATTTCTCCAAATGCCACCTTAGACAATACCTCCTCCTGGAATCTTCTGCAGCAACTTCCTCCCCAAAATTGCAGGGCAAAGCAGGGCTTCTCCTTCTTGCTTTTACAGTGTGTGCTGTACTGGTCCATTCACAGCACACATCACACTGTATTCAAGCTGTATTTACCCATTTTGTTTCTCCAACTTGTTTCTTATTCACCACTGTATTCTCAGTACCCAGCAGGAAGCCTAGTACATTTTTAATGCGTAAAATTTGATGAATGAATGGCTGAATGGCTGGAGCCATTATTAAATGGCTTATCGGCTCTTTGGCACTAACCATTAACACAAAACAATAAAAATGATGTCAACAAGCTACTCATGGATTACAAGGGTGAAAACAATTGGCAGATATGGCAGCACAGATACCTGGTCCTGTGGTGATGCCCTAAATGACCTCATCCCAAGCCCAGTGTCACCTGTAGAGTCTCAGTCCTGGTGCTTTTCCATTTGAACTTGCCCTTCTGGGCTTTCAGGTCTATACCATATCTTTTTCCACTCCTTAGAGTTGGATTTCAGAGCCAAAGTGTAGCTAAAAGATCATTCAGTCCACTGGTTTTCAATCTGGGCTCAGCAAATCCCCTCAGGGGTCATTCGGAGCAGGGGAGAGAACAGGGAGAAGGTTTGAGCAGACTGAGCTTCAGGCTCCTTCTCTCATTTTCATCAACCAACGCAACCGATTTCTAGCTTTTTAACATACTGGGTTTCCCCAATATGACAGTAAAGAAAGAACCCCACCACTTTCGTTTAAAATAAAACCACCTTAGGAGGCCTGGGTGGCTCAGTCAGTTAAGCGTCCAACTCCTGGTTTCCGCTCAGGTCATGATCTCGCAGTTGTGGGTGCAAGCCCCACATCAGGCTCCACGCTGATGGCAGGAAGCCTGCTTGGGATTCTCTCTCTCTCCCTCTCTCTCTGCCCCTTCCCTCCCTGCTTGTGCTCGTTCTCTCTCTCTCTCTCTCAGAATAAATAAACTTAAAAAAAAACTTACAAAATAAGACCACCTATTTGGCCCAATCCCCTTACTTTAAAAATGAAGAAACTGAGATTCAGAAGTAAATACTGTGGTTTCTCTAGCAACTCAGAAAAGGTAAGGACTTTAGTCTCCTGACTATCCAGAATTCTTCCCATTGTGTAGAAACACCTGCCTGGAAACTCTTAAGCATTTTTACAAAGTGAGGAGTTCTGATTATTCACAGACCAATAACAAAAAGGTACAGAGGACAACCACCAATGGAGCACTACTGTACTGTAGACAATATATTAAGTACTTAATTCACATGCTTTCTCTCGGAACCTCAGATCTACCCTTTACTTTTTCTTAAATCACCTAAGGCTTTCTCTTCCACACAAGTATGGTAATCCCCAGGGATGTAAAGGACTTAGCAGAATGCCTTGCCCATAAGTCACAACAAGCAGTAGCTATTACTATTATTCTATTCAGTCTCCACAAAAATGTTATGGGATAGGAACCTTTGAACTCCTAATGTCACACAGCTGACAAGGAGGAAAGCCAGATGTTGAACCCAAGTCTACTTCCACAGTCCATATTATTTTGAGAATGTTACTCTGTTGGCCAAATCAATAATCTCTGTGCCCCAGCGCCCTCCTCTGAGCAAATGAACAAATACCAACCTCACCTACCACACAACAACAACAACAACAAGAAAAACAATAACAAGTTGGCTATAAAGGGCTCTGAAAAGTCCTATGCATACCTAAGGTAAGTTTCACCAGGCAACATCCTCCTAGAAATAGCCTCTCACTAAAATCAGCCCTTCTGCCCAGAGAAAACAAGAAATTTGATCAAAAATGGAGTTAGAGTGCCACTTTTCTCTAACCTTTTGGCCCTACGCATAGCCAGAGAAAGAAATGGCTTTGCTATCTCCAGGACCATCCAAAGGCGAGGGGCAGATGCCTCTCTTCCCAGTACCTCCCACATGCCCTAGTAACAGTATGTTTATCCAGATAAAATTCATTTGTAGACACCTATAGAACATCTATGATGCACCTAGCATTTTGCCAAGTGCTATAAGATTATCAAGACCTAACCCTTGCCTTTAAGTCATCAGAAAGAGAGAGCTAATTATAAAACAATAATGAAGAAGCCTCCCTGACAGTCACACACAATACAACACCCATCCTTTTGCTTCCAGTCCTCTTACCATACTTTTTTCACTTAGCACATTTTACCACTTGATGTATGTTGCACTGGAAGCTCAGAAGAAGTGACTAATTGTGCCCAAGGGTGGATTCTGGGGAAAAAAATTGTTGATATTAAACCTCAGGAATCATAGGAAAGGGAAAAGAGGCAAGGGTGGTCCCATCCTTTAATGCCAACTTGCCCTCCACACCAGTGTCTAGCTGAGTTCCCATTCACATGAGAAAGATACGGCACCAATTCTCTCTCATTCAGGGCTCCTTTCTGCCAAAGTTCTTGAACCCAGTTCCAAATGGCCCTATCTAGCATTTTGGAGGCTGGCTCTTCTTCCTGTCCCACCGGACCAGGAAAGTCTGAAATAGAACATAATCAAACTTGCCCTGCCCTTTCCCCCTAACATAGCTGTCATGATTCACACTTCCTGTTCCCAACAGTCATTGAAGATAGGGTGTCGACAAACTTTGTCTTTAGAGTTTGACAGTATCCATCATCATAAGCACGGAGTAGAATTGCTGAATCAATATGTGGTACACCTGAAACTAATATAACATTGCATGTTAATTATACTTCAATCTTGAAAAGTTTGATAGTATACATAGAAGTATACAACTTAGTTTAATAGTAAATAGTTCAGGCTTCAGAAGACCCAAGTTGGAGGTCTGTCCTTGAAGCATGAAACAACCGTACACAATGTATGAGCTGTGTTCCATCCAACTTTATTTACAAAAACAGGCAGTGGGCCCGTGGACCACCATTTGCCAACCCCTGATCAAACGGAAAATGGGAAGACTATTTTTAAGCAGCCCTCTCCCAACCATTTCTAGTCACCTGTCTTAAGCCCTTAGGCTATCCATGTCACACCACTTCCTCTTGAGCGCTTCTATTTCATTGCTGGGCCTAAATTATTTTTCCCAGCATCACAAATTCACATGTCTTAGATATGCAAACTTCAAAAGTTAGTAGCCCAAGGAGCACAGAGAGAGATTATCTAGGTGGGAAAGGAGTCAAAGACCGTCTGTTCCCACCTCCTAGTCAATGCAGAAGGTACCTCACAAGTAGCCATTTAGCTCCTGTTCAAATACTTCTAAAGACGGGAAGGACACTCATTTCTTCCCAAGGCAACTCACTCCACCTCTGGACAGCTCCAAGACTTTTTCTTTTTTTTTTTTTAAAGCACACTTAACCACTTGATTACTGTCTCTTTTTACTAGAATTTAAGATCCATGAGGTCAGAAACATGGTTTTTCATATCTGTAGCTGTTTTTTACTGCTGTCTCTTCAGCACTTTGAACAGTTTCTGGTACATAAAGGGTATAAAATAATTATTTACAGAAAGCAAAGAAAGAAGGAGGGAGGAAGGGAAGAGGGGAGAGGAGGGGAGGGAGACAGAGGGAACAAAACATCACTGCATTTGGGGAACTTTAATGCAGCAGGACTGAGTGAAGAGGCACAAGGGGAGGAACAGAGCAGGTAAGGCCAGAGTGCAGACAGGGCGCAACACAGACACCCTTGAAATCTCACAGCAAGTGCACAGGCTGAGGTGGTGGTGTTTCAGGAACAAGTTTAGGATTGCGCTCTCACCCCTATCCTCTTCCTTCCAGCCTCCTCCACCCCATTCCCATGGTGAACATCTTTCACAGCAGGACCTGTTCTCTCAAGCTTTTTCAGACAGCCCCTCCCACAACAATATGCACCCCCGTAAGCTTTGTAAATACTTCCATCACTGTACCCATGATACTTACTTGGTCATATAGCTGTATTCCTCTACTGGGCTCTAAGTTCGGAGAGCAGGGACTGTGTCATCTTTATTTTCCTGACGTGGGCACTGAATACTGTGATGGAGCAAGGCAGGAACCTTATAAATGTGTGGTAGATTAAATGAAGGTTAAGTCTGACTGTATCCTGTACTGACCAAACTACATCTAAGGAGTTTTCAGATCTGGGTACCCCATTCAAGAAAGCACTTAGCCTTCTCTCTCAAAAATGAATAAACATTAAAAAAAAAATTTTTTTTTTTTTAAAAAGGCAGCCGGCGGTGGGGAGGGGAGCGCCTGGGTGGCTCAGTCGGTTAACCATCTGACTTTGGCTCAGGTCATGATCTCACAGTTCGTGGGTTCGAGCCCCGCGTTGGGCTCTGTGCTGACAGTTCAGAGCCTGGAGCCTGCTTCAGATTCTGTGTCTCCCTCTCGCTCTACTCCTCCCCCACTCATGCTTTGTCTCTCTCTCAAAAATGAGTAAACATTAAAAAAAATTTTTTTTTAAAAAGAAAGTACTTAGCCTTTATGCCAAAGGTTGCAAGTGCAAATGCCAAAGAGATCAGGCCAATAATGTTAATGATGACAGGGGCCTGGTCACACAATAGCTAATGGGAGATCATGTTCTACTTTTATATGAATCTCTTATATGTAGCCAACTCATTCAAAAAGGAAATAAAACGGACGCCTGGGTGGCTCAGTTGGTTGAGCATCCGACTCTTGATTCCAGCTCAGGTCATGATCCCAGGGTGGTGGGATTGAGCCCTGCTTCCGGCTCCATGCTGACAGTGTGGAGCCTGCTTAAGATTCTCTCTCTCCCCCTCTCTCTCTCTCCCTCTGCCCCCCTCCCCTGCTCATCCTCTCTCTCTAAAAACAAATTAAATAAATTAAATAAATAAATAAATAAAAAGAACACCCTGTACAGACCCTCCAAAACACACTACATGCCTACAAGTGGACATGGGAAGCAAATTTGCAAGCTGCTTTGAACAAACGGATTTAAGCAAGAGAGCAACACAATCAGAACTGCATTTGTGAAAGAACATTCTGACATGACAAACTAGGGAGCTATATTACAATAGTCAAGGCAAGAGATAGAATAGGGGCCTGAACTAAGACAGTAGCAATGGGGTAAAGGGGTGGGGGAGGATTTGAAAGATGACCTGGTTAATCCAGTTTTAATAATGAAGCTTAAGACTGCATGAGCTAATCTGGCAGTCACGCTACCAGTGTGTAGTTTCCGTGATTTTTTTTTAAATAAACTGCTATTAAATCTAATTTTAATAACTTAAGTATAGAACTTATTTCTTAGATCTTTTGTAGGCAGTATGGTACAAAGATTAAAAGATTACAGACACTGGAGCCAAACAAATTCAAACCTTGATTTTGCCACTTACTAGCTATGTGTCCTTGGATAAGTTACCTGACTTCTCTACGCTTCAATACCGACCTTAAAGGGTTACTGTCAGTGTAAATGAGTTAATACGTGAAGTGCTTAGATTAGTACCCAGTTCATCTTAAGTGTTATGTAAGTTTTAGCTCAAATTATTTACTATTTTTCACACTTTAACTTGAAAGTTAGTTTCAATCAGTAGTTTCAATTGTCTAAATATTTCTACACATTCCAGCTCAGAAACATTCACTGTAAATATGATAGGCACATCTTTTCTGTATCTTCATCCAAACTTATGTTCAAGCAGTTAAACAAAATATAACCAAGAACAGCTATCCAGAATGCCACAAAAAACAGCCCCTCTTGATAAACGTTGATCCATTATTGATACTTCTACAATACGTGCATGCAAGCCAGCCCAAAATTTTGTCTTGGGATCGCATGCGAAAATGTTAAATACCTAATTTTAGCAATTAGGATGTGTTATTTTTTTAGCATATTCCTGACCACCCAGCCTAGAATCTTCTCAAAACTGGACTGTCCTGATATACATCAAAATGTTATGTAGTAATTATATAGGGGTAGTTTGAGTTTTTTCCCTTTAATCTTTACTTTCTATATTTCTATAATAAACTTGTCCTGCTTTTATAGTTTAAATAAAATCAAGGCAGAGCTTAAAGAAAACAAAGAATTGTTATCAGTTAACATAACTTACTTAGTGAACACAAGTGGCTTCTAGGACACACTGTGTTTTCATCCTTTGCTCAGTCAGTTTTAGAATTTAACCAGGGATCACTGTCAAGTTTCCAATGATACCCTCAAACCCATGTGACCTAGATGTTAAGTCCAGATAAATCAAACAACTCTAGGGGCACCTGAGTGGCTTAGTCGGTTAAGCATCCGACTCTTGATTTTGGCTCAGGTCATAATCTCACAACATGTGAGTTCAAGCCCTGCATCAGACTCAGCTATCAGCACAGAGACCACTTCAGATCCTCTCTCCCCATTTCTCTGCCCCTTCCCACACTTGCACACTCTCTGAAAAATAAACTAAACAAAAACAAAAACATCTCTACAGGGAGAATTAGTTGACCATACCTTCAAAATATGTCCAAAATCCATTACTTCCTGGCTATGCACCCTACGACCCTAGTCCAAGCCATCATCCCTCCCCTAGACTATACTGATCACTGCAAAAGTGGTCTCTACGCTTTACACTGCCTACCTTTCCCCACCTTCCCCCACCCCCCAGTCTATTCTCCCACAGCAACCAGTCTAAGCCTCTCAAAAAATAAGTCAATTTGGGGCACCTGGGTGGCTCCATCAGTTGAGCATTTGACTTTGGCTCAGGTGATAATCTCACGGTTTGTGAGTTCAAGCCCTGCATTGGGCTCTCTGCTGTCAGCGTGGAGCTTGCTTGGGATTCTCTGCCCCCTTCTCTCTCTGCCCCTCTCCTGCTCATGCACTCTCTATCTCTCTCAAAAATTAAAAATTAAAAAAAAAAAAAATTAAAAAAAAAACTAAGTCAATTCTTGTCACTCCTCTACTCTGACTCTCCAGTGGCTCCCCCATCTCATTTAGAATAAAATGCACTCCAAAGGTCTTACACTAGCTCTGAGCACCTACCTACTCTGGGTCCCGCTGCTTCTCTGCCCTGACTCCTACTACTCTTTCCCTACCACTCCACTGCAGCCCCACTGGCCTCCTTGTGAAGGACATGACAAGTCACATCATACATCGGGGCTTTTACACTTGTTGTTCCCTCTGCCTGGGATGTTTTTCTCCCAGATATCCCTGGCTGGATTCCTCACCTCTTTCAGAACGGCTTAAATTGTCACCTCATCAGAGGCCTTCCCTGATCTTACATAAAGGAGCAATGACCCCAGGCTCCCTATCACTTGACTACCTTACCCTGCTTTTATTCTTCTGGGCACATATCGCCTAGTGGACATTATTTATCTACTTACTAGTTTATTTGTATCTAGTTACTCTCTTTTTTTTTTTTTTTTTTAATGTTTCTACCCTTCAGGATATAATCCTTGAGAACAAGGACTTTTTCTGTTTAGTGCTATATTAGCATTTTGTTTAGAGCTGGCTAGCTCTAAGAACTGTACTAAGCATGTAGTTAAGTGGTCAATTTTTACCATCAGAACATAAGCCCCAGTATATATAATAAAATACTCTATGTACAATAGGTACGTGTAATGAGTTTTGTTGAAAAAAATGATTACCCGCTCTGTCAAATTCATGAAGTCTATTAGAAAACATTGCTGCTTAACTACAGAGAACAAACTTAGGCTAGCTGGAGGGGAGGTGGGCAGGGAGATGGGTTAAATGAGTGATAGGTACTAAGAAGGGCACTGTTGTAATAAGAACTGGGTGTTATATGTAAGTGATCAATTACTAAATTCTACTCCTAAAACTAATATTACACTATATGTTAACTAACTAGAATTTAAATAAAAACTTGAGACATACAAAAAAATTGGTGCTTCGATAAAGAGACTATAACACCATCAGAAAGATCAATGAACAAATGATTGTTCACACTACCCAACCAGAAATGAGTGTCATAACCCAGTTCCCTGAGGTAGGAAAAATGCCCCAGGGAAAGGAATAGAACAAGAATCCTGAACCAGTTAACAGAGTTTGCCTCAAAGTTTCCCACCCCTTTAAGAGCCTGAGCTATATCTAATGTGCCCCTTTCCCAGGAGGGGCCACCCTGACAGTGAGAGGCCTTGCTGAGATCCCTTTCCTATGTCCCACCACAACCATCCCTAGAACCCAGTTCCCAGACTCATTTTGCAGCTGCCCCATTGCTTTGCCTGTCCAGAGAACTTTTCTCTAGCTATTAACCAGCTACCACTGGTGACCAAAACCACTAGGTAAGGGCCTCTGGCCATGCACTGTGCGAGCTGCTTCTATTTCATTAGTGCTCTCCACCTTGGTCAACAACAACCAATAAAATAACTGGCACACAGAATCCAGAAAGGCTAGGAAAAGGAGCTAGTTGTCAATCAAAAGGATCTTTCATTTGTTTATTTTGCTTTGCTTTTTAAAGATTAAGTCACTGTCTCAACCAAAAAAAAAGTAACTTTCTCAAAAGAAACATTACAGTACAACGAAAATAACCCAGGGTTGAAATCAAGTCCTCCCATTTACTCCCTGTGTGAACTTGGAAGTTCTTTAACTTCTCCAGGTTCATTTCCTCATGGCAAAAATAACAGCACTTACCTCATAAGGCTGGTGTAAATGCTAAGGGAGATAACATATGTCAAACAGGACCATGCCTGGCATACAGTAAGTATTCAATAAGTGGTAGGTGCCTGGCATACAGTAAGTATTCAATAAGTGGTAGTGAGGCCTATTTCTGAAAGTTGTTGACCAAATGCAAGGTTAGGCTGGCTGGCTGGCTGGCTGATTACATCAGAAAACACATTAAGTACTTAGCACTGTGTTTGGTTCATAATAGGTCATCAACAAATATTAACTTTTCTCCCTTTCCTGCAACGCTGCACAAATTGTAGAGACTTCAGACACCATCCAATTCTATCAGTGTGGCCAGGTTTTGCTGTACAACATACTTACCATTTAGGTAATTTAAGCTTTCCGTTAATGCTTCTGGGGGCTCTCCTGATACTTCGCTGTCTTAGAAACAGGCACTCACTATCTTTCAATGGCAGTTGCCTCTTGACCTGGACAGAATATAAACAGAAAGTAAGAGATAGGTAAAATGTGAATTGCACCAAGACCGAACTGAGGGGAGAGAAGACTTTCCTTTTCCTATCAGATGATATGGTCTCAAGGGAGACTACACAGTCTTTCTTAAATTAACACACCTATACATTTCCCAATAGTCTAAAAACTTATGACATCTTACAGCTTGAGAAGGATCTTTGAAATCAACCAGTTAGATACCCTTGATTTATGGAAAGAAACAAACTTGGAAAGGGTGAGTCACCCAACTGTTTAGGGTAAAAGCCAGGAATCTACTAAAAATAAAATGTTCTAGAAAATGGGTAAGAAAAAAACCCCAAACATCTGTGGAGTACCTACCACACCCGAGGCAATATGTTTTATGTTGTACACAAGACAGTATTATACAGGGGCACCTTGGCGGCTCAACCAGTCAAGTGTCTGACTGGCTCAGGTCGTGATCTCGCGATTCATGGGTTCGAGTCCCACACTGGGGCTCTGTGCTGACAGCTCAGAGCCTGGAGCCTGCTTCGGACTCTGCATCTCCCTCCCTCTCTGCCCCTCCCCCTCTCGTGCTCGCTCTCTCTCTCTCTCTCTCTCTCTCTCTCTCTGAAAAAATAAACATTAAAAAAAATTTTTTGAGACAATAATACAATATTGCCCCCTAATAAAGAATCTAAATTTCAAGAAGTCAAGTGACTGGTCCAAGGTCTTACAGCTTGCAAATAAATGGTAATCAGGCCTTAAACCCACACCTGTCTAACACAAAAGCCCCTTCACCAGGCTGACTGTCACTGGGTTGCCTTCTAGATGTGGTTCTCCAAAGGGCCCCGAACCACCTAATACCAATTAGAACCAAGCATTGCATCTCTGTCTGCAAACTTACCCTCTGGTTTTGTAATGAGCATTCTACAGGAGACCCAAAAAAGTCTACTAACCCACCAAACATTACCCCTAAAATTTCGAAAGAATTACTGGAGGTGGAAGATCTGGGGCAAACTTCTGTCCATCCAAGTCCTGCCAAAGAATGGAAAGATACCTTCTAACCTGGAAGTAAAGCATCTATACCTGGTCTTATATGCAAACTATCCCCCTTATTTCTCACAACTGCCCATACCTCCCTTACACATCACACAGGCCACCATGTGACCTTCTTCCAAACTGTTGGTCCCTTTAATCTCATTTCCACACCTTCACTACCAAACCCATTACATATATATAGTAGAGTCCACCCCACCTCTATGCTCCTACAGAGCAATGCAAGACGGTTTAGAATTAAAATGGAGAGATAATCAAATGATAGGTTTTTTTAAATGGCTTTAAAAGAAAGATGAGGGCCTTGAACACTCAAGCCAGTAGACCAGAAAAGAATTAGGGACAAGCAACGAAACTAGAAAAAAAAAAGTAGGAAAAAAGATCTATACCAGGGTCAGCACCCAAGGAATGGCTTGAGTGGATGTGGGAGAAGTTTTAGCTCTCCCCAAATACCCTCCCCTCACACACACTTTTTAAAAAGTATTTAATGTACTTAAACAGCTATTTTAATTATTGAAACAGCTTCAGAACTGGTGCACAGACCTTCAGCCCTGGCCCTTACCCAACAGCTGTCTCTTTTCCCCTCTCCACCTACCTTAGGCACACTTTCCTCTCCACAGCCTAGAACCTCTCCTACATAAGAATTCTGAACTCCAAAAAATGCCCACATACATCTGGTCTGTTTCTACTCAGCCGTAACAATGACAGCAGCAGCCCTGCGAAAGCTACTGCCTCCCCCATCTCTTGCCACATTTCCTGGCATATTACTAAGGCCCAGGGGGCTATTCTCTTCAAAACAGGATAGTATGCTCTGCCCAAAATCAGATGAACAGGAACTCCTGATGAGCCTGATTTGTTTTCAACTGTCTACATTCTGTCCTTATTTCTAAGGGATGGAAGTAAGCAGCAAATGACTTCTTTCTTTCCTTTACTTCTTGCATCCTTGGCATACTGACCCTGTGTCCCCAGAACAAGAGGATGACTGTAAATACCCTCAGGCTCTTTAGTGCTGCCCCTTCAGAGAGCTTTCCACCCTGGGAGATCCACCCACACCCCTTCCTTCTGGCACCTCTTCTGCTCCTTCTTGTTAACTTCTAGTGAAGACAGTGGTGGTAGTATGGGTATGGGTGGGTGTGTCTGTCTCTGTCTAGAAGCAGAGATGAAAGGACCCTAACAGATCATGCAGAGTCTAACTGCCTCATCTACCAGAGGAGAAAGTGAGTCTCATGGAGAAGAGACTGATCCCAGGTTGCAAAGCATGTTAAAGTGAGCATGGCTGAATTCACCATGAGCCATACTGAAAATGAGCCCATCCTTATTTGATGGCTGAAGAATGAAGCTCTCTTAAATATGTATCACTTTTGTTCCCAAAATACTTTCATAATGGATAGAAATGCAAGTAGGAAATTGTGGTTCCAGCATGATCCCCCAACAGATAACATAAACTCTGGATAAAATGCCAAAAAAAACTATCTGTCTGAAGTGAACAAAGGCTGGCAGATTTTGGAGGGAAGTCAAAAACTGGTAGAAGGGGTGGGGATGGGATGAATTCTCCATTTTTGGAGCTTTCCCCAGAGAGCTATCCAGCTACACTGCCAGTCAAAAAACAAACCCTAGACTTTCTCTCTGGAGGAACCATAAGACAGTGCCCAGAGCAGCTACAGATAATGGGAAGAAAGAAGAGAGCCAGAGAAGCAAAGTCCCAGGTGTTGAGTATGAACTCTGTCCAAATCTCTAGCTGACCCCTGCACTGTGCATGCACAGGGTGGGACCCAAGCACCTCAGTCAAGGGCAAAAGAACGACTGAGATCTGAACAGCCACCCCTGCAGGGGAGACAAACCTGGCAGTTTTGAGTCTGAGTTAATTGCCTGCTAAAATAAAAACGTCAACAGAAATCAGTGTCTCCACAGCATAACATTTACATGCATTCATGTTCAGGAGACAACCCCAAATTACATAAAGAACTAGAAAAACTACAGCCATTTGCAAGGGAAAAGACAATTGGCAGAGGGCAACTCCAAGATGACCCAAATACTGGAATTATTTGACAAGGATATTAAAACAGAAATTATAGCTAAGCAGAGAAACTGCATTTTTTTTCTGAAAGTGGAAGTTTCAGAACAGAAATTATAGCACCTGAAACAACAACAAAAATCCTCTGAATGAGCTTAAGAACAGAATGGAGATGACAGAGAAAAGAGTTCATGAAATCTACAGACAAACAGAAATTATCCAAAGTGAAAAACTCTGGGTCATCTGCAGTCTCTAGAAGAACCATCCTCAGCTCTTCACCTGAGTATACAGTGATTACTTTCTGTTACCAGAAAAACTGATACCAGAGAGACCCAGAATAACTAAGGATCACAGAGATACCATTAACCTGCAATTCTGTTGGAGCAGGCCACCCCTCATATCTACTAATTAACTTTCTGAGGTCTTCCAGATATAAGCAAAGAACAAAGTGTGAAGGTGGAAAATGAGAGGGCAGGATAAAAATTTAAACCGGAGATAACCATAATATCCGAAGTCCTAGGAGTCAAATCTGGTGCCCCATTGTATCTACTGAGAGGCAAGGAGACCATCATTTTTTCACCTGGAATTGCTGAAACAACACTCTCAGGCAGGAGAAAAACGAGGAGGGATTTAATGTTTTTCTTCTGCCCTGTGCAATCTCTTCACCAAAAAGCCAACCTGTAAATGGGCCGATGGAAGGATGAAGTGTGACCAATCAGTGGGTTTGAGGCTGAAGAGTGCCAGCAGCTTGGTGAGAGCCAACCTGGTGCCACCCGGTTGATAAAAGCAGCTAACCTGAATGCCACACCTGACCAGCTTCCTGCACTCAGGTCATTTCATGTTGGAGTTCAAGACATTCCAGGTAAAAGCAGAGGGAAAAACATAACCTGCAGAAGAGATGTCTGAAAGCCTTGCCTTCTTCTCATCCCCCTCCCACCCATCCCACCTGCCCACGAGGGAGAAGGGTACAGAGCAAGTGAGAAACTGGTAAAAAGAAGAGGTGCCTCTTAGGGTGAAGAGCCTTGGACAGGAAGTTCAACCACTGACACCTCAGACATGACTTTTATACTCCCTGGGCCTTAGCTTCATCAGTTGAACAAAAAACTCAGACGACATGATATTTAAGGCCCTTTCCAATAACAACATGTATGAACCCTTACCCATGCTGTTTCCGTCTGCCCCTGAAAAAACCGTAATAGATCCCAAAAGGCAAAAGTGGAGACATGCCAACTCATTTGATTTATTAGAATATCTCAATTATTCAATTTGTTAAAGAATAAATTAAGAGTCTTGTTATTAATTCTTAAATTATGTTAATAACAGATTTCAATACCCATCTATGATGGAGGGCTGCTAAAATAAGGTCTAATTCTCCCAGGATATAACTTTTTTATCCGTGTAACTCTTGGGATAAGAAGGCAGATACTCTTATCCCCCCTACAACAGATGAGCAAACAGATTAAGACCTGTGACTCTTTTAGGAAGCTAATAACAGAGACAGGACTAGAATCCAGTAATCCCATCTTTGAGCTTCAGGGCTTTTTCCACCTTACCAAAGAAACCTTACTTAACAAAGAACCAAGAGTATAAACAAGATTAGAATTAGAAAGAAAGGATTTAAGAACTTTCAAACACTATGGAAGCATTTATTAATAAACAATTGATAAGACTAGTTTGCGATTAGGACATCTATTTAAAAGCAGACCCTCAAGGACTGCCACCTGTCCGCTGTTTCCTTTTCTAACAAGTAGGCTATAATTGAGACTAGGCTTCCTTGCAATTAGCCCGTGTTTGTGGGGTTTAGCAATAGAACCACATGTCTAAAATTGCTGGTTTTAGACCTGCTTTAGAAAGTTGGCTAAATCAGAAGAACATGCTGGCTCCCTTTAACCTCTGGAAGTCTATAATTAGGATACCAAGGGGCCCAAAGGATTAGACCAGGTAATGGCAAATGTAAACAGCAAAGTCACAACAACCAGTCTAAGGAGAAAGAAACTGAAAGTGCTTTTATTACCTAATTCAATCTTCATAGTAACCCTACTGGGTAAATACCATCATGATTACTTTATAAATGAGGAAGAAATAAAGGGTCAAAGTCACACAGCTGATAAGTGGATTCTCATGTAGGTATCTTGGATCCAAAATGTGCTTTCTCCTCTGCATTATACCACCCTGGAAGGAATTCTCTCAGATCTTACTCTCAAGAGAATCAGTCCTGACCCACATCCCAAATAACACAGACCGACAAGCGGTTGATAGGTAGTTTGTGCATTCTTTCATTCATTCACGTATTCATGCAAATATTGACTGGCTACAGTGCATCAAGCTCTGAGGAAAATAGGGAGCAGAAACAGAACTGTCTTCATGCCATTTATTGTATAGCGCAACAGGAAAACACTGATTGAAGAATCATACTATTAAATTAATAGAAGCTGACCCATTAATAGGGAGGTCTAGGAAGGCTGCCCCTAGTGGTGAGGACATTTCTAAGCAGAAGAGGGAGCATGTTGAATATGAGGAGCTAAAGTAGATCTGGCTGACCAACAAGGGAGAAGAAGTGTGACAGGAAATGAGGCTGGAGAGGTATGGAGCAAGCCACACCATACAGGCCCTTGGAGGTCCCATACCATAAGATTATGACCTGAGCTGAAGTCGGCCGCTCAACTGACTAGACCACCCAGACGCCCCATCATTTAACTCTTAAGTAGGGATAAGGTGTGCACATTTCCAGATCACTTTGGCTTCAGTATGGACAACAGATGGAAGCAAGGACAAATGGTGCCAAAAGATGGGTAAGAAGGCCAGTTCCCTGTTTCAGGAGATGGTGGCCACAGAGCTAACACTGCCAGCTGCATACAGGGCACTTACTGTGCCCCAGGCACCATTCTAGGCACTTTATAGGAATTAACTAAATCCTTAGAACAACTCTGTGAAACAGATACTATTATCCCCATCTTCTAAAAGAGGAGAGGAGCGCCTGGGTGGCTCAAATGGTTAAGTGTCAGACTCTTGGTTTCAGCTCAGGTCATGATCTCACAGCCTCATGGGTTTGAGACCCACATCAGGCTCTGCGCTGACAATGCAGAGTCTGCGTGGGAGTCTCTCTGTACCTCCCCTGCTCATGATCTCTCTCAGAATATACAAACATTAAAAACAAAAAAGAGAGAGAGAAGTTAAGTAATTTAATGGAATCACATGCCTCCTTTCATGTGGTCACTTCCCTTATAATCAGTTCCTTGCAAATATCTTTAATTCATTTGTCCCCCTCCCCTAATATTCAACTAGTAAAACTTCAATCTTCACTAAACCAAACTAACAACCTCTCCAGGCCTACACCAAAGCACTAAGTTATAAACTGTGTCTGTAGAGAAAATGCAACTACTGACTGGTATGATTTAAAAACAATTTTTAGGGGCGCCTGGGTGACTCAGTAGGTTGAGTGTCCGACTTCGGCTCAGGTCATGATCTCACGGTTATGGGTTCAAGCCCCACGTCAGGCTCTGTGCTGACAGTTCAGGGCCTGGAGCCTGCTTTGGATTCTGTGTTGCCCTCTCTCTCTGTTCCTCCCCTGCTCACACTCTTTCTCTCAAAAATAAAGATTAAAAAAAAAAATTTTTAATAATAAAATAAAAAAATTAAAAAAAATTTTTAAACAGGCTCCACGCCCAACGTGGGGCTTAAATCCACAACCCCAAGATCAATAGTTGCATGTTCTACTAACTGAGCCAGCAAGGCACCCCACATTTTAAATTTATCACCACAAAATCTCAAATATGTCCCTCGATGCTGCCAACAACCCTACTATATCTTCCCTTGCTAGGTTCACTTTCCAACTCTCCAAAACAACTCTTGCACCTCTTTTTTTTTCCTCAATAAACCTCCAACCCCCATCAGCTAAATGACTGTCCCCAAGAAGAAACACTCAGACCATCATCTCCCTAATTCCAAATCTAACCATATGTCAGCATTCTGTGTTCCCTATTGTTACAATGAAGAGGGTCTGCTGATACATAAAGTACAACTTTTCATGTCTACTATGGATCTGATTCCCTCTTATCTTCATATGCAGTGATCTCCACTCTCTTACGTCATTTTTCTCCTGTATACAGACTCTCAAATGACCCTAGCCAAACAGCATGAGATCCACAGGCCAGCACTGGCTCACAAAATCTTACGAGGGTAAGTACAGGAATAGAATAGGCACCTAGACATTTGTGAAGCAAGCAAATGTTGTAGACACTGCTACAACGTGCAAGCATAGGATCTGAGGAGGATTTCTCAAACAGGGTCTAGACCAGTGAGGGTGCTGATGAACTCACACAGTGAGTCACACGTAGAGTGAGTTACAGACAAAAATCTGCATAAGAATACCACATGTAGGTCCTGGACAGACTAGAAAAAATTAATTTGTCCTGCATCACTGACAGCTTGAGAAGCCACACTCTGAAACAGTGCTTTTCAAACTTGAATGTGCACACAAATCAGCTGAGGATCTCACTGAAACACAGACACTGACTCAGTAGGTCTAGGGTGGGGCCTAAGACTGTATTTCTAACAGCTTCCTAGGTTGATCCAGAGGCCACATTTGGAAAGCAAGATTCTAGAATTTCCTATCTTAAAAAACAAAACGAGGGGCGCCTGGGTGGCTCAGTCAGTTAAGCGTCCAACTTCGACTCAGGTCAGGATCTCGCAGTTCGTGAATTCGACCCCTGCGTTGGGCTCTGTGCTGATGGCTCAGAGCCTGAAGCCTGTTTCAGATTCTGTGTCTCCCTCTCTTTGCCCCTTCCCCACTCATGCTCTGTCTCTCAAAAATGAATAAACATTTAAAAAAAATTTAAAACAAACAAAACAAAAACCAGAAACAATAAACTCTCCCTTGATCTCACACCTCCTTCCAGTTAGTCTAGCCCCAATGTCTCTGCTTCTCTTCTCTTCACAGCAAAACCTCTCCGAGTACTCTACACATTTTATTTCCATACCTCTAATGCTCAGTCACTCCAATCAGCCTTCTATCCTCAACGCTCCACAAAAACTGTTCATTAGGGTCAAAGGCCTCAATACTGCCAAATTCTGTGGTCACTTCCCTATCCTCCAAATGGCATTTAACGCAAATAACCACTCCTTCTCCATCAAAACACTTTCTCCCTTGGTTCCAGGACATCATACTTTCCTCATCATCCTACTCCACAGGTCATCTTCAGTCTGCTCCACCTTCTCCTCTACATGACCAGAGATAGTCCCAGGACCTCTTTTCTTTATCTGCACCCTCCCTTCTTTGGGCAATCTCATCTAGTCCCATGACTCAATATCAATGACTTCCAAATTTTCATCTCCAGCACTGACAATTCCAGAAGCATTTCCGACGGCCTACCGGACATCTCTACCTGGATGTCTAATTGATATCACATATCCATATATTCCCATATTGTTGATTGTATTGACCTCCCACCCGTCTTTCTCCCAAACTCATTCCTCCTCACATCTTCCCCTATTTACACTATCACCATTCACCCAACTGACCAGGCCAAACACCTAACCATGCTGAATGTGTCTTTCCCCCACACCGAACATGAAATCCATCAGCAGGTCCTATCAACTCCAACTTCCAAATTTTCTTGAACCTGTCCCTCTGCTCTCTACATCCCCATTAAGCACCCTAGTCCAAGCTACTGGACTCTCTCTCACCCTACCTACTATAATAGCCTCCTTAAGCCTCCCTGCTACCAACTGTCCCCTATGAGTACCACTCTCCAAACAGCAGCGAATTTCTAAAAACTTAATCAGATCAAGACTCTATTCTGCTTAAAAACAACACAACAAAATACCTCTAACAGCTTTCCCTTCCACTTAGAATACTCTAAAGTCCTCACCAGAGTCTACTAGGCCCTGCATGATCTGGCCCCTTACCTACCTCTCTGACCTCATCTCCTACCAGGTCCCCTTCCTCACTTCCTGTTTCTTGCACACACTGCGTTCATTCTGGCCTTAGGGCTTTTGCACTAGCTGTTCCCTCTTCCCTTTGTACAGCTGGCTCCTTTCAGTCATTGAAGGGTCAGCTTAAGTTTTATCACCTCTGTAAAGACTTGGCCAGATAATATTAAGTAGCTCTCAACCTCTAACATATCACCCTAGTTTATGTGCACCTTAACACTTAACCCCATCTGGTATTTTGTTTACTTACTTACTGTTTATCTCCTCCTCCCCACCTCTACCCCCATCTTCTGTCTACCTCATCACTATATCCCCAGGGAATTCTGTACCCTAGAATGGTGCCTGGCTGACAATAAATAGATGGGTCTGTAGCACAGGGGAGCAATCCAGGCTGGATACATAAATTTATGAGTCATGTGCATAGAGGTGTGGTTACTAAAGCCAATGGGGTGGATGAGATCACCCAGGGAGAGTGTCTAGTATGACCAGGGAGGAGGGCCTGCAAGAATAGTACATTTAATAGCTGCAGAACGGAGGATGAACCTGCAGAAACAGCAGAGAAGTAGAAGAACAAGACCATGTTATATCACTTGAGCCAAGACAAGAGAGCATTTCTAGAAGGAGTGGTCAACAGCATCAACTTCACCGAGAAAATGAATTTGAAAAGTCTGTTGAATTCAGCTTCATGAAGGACATCAGTGACTTTACTGAAGTGTACAGTGAAATGACAGGGCAGAAGCCAGCCTAGGACAGGCTAAGAGGAGGGAGGCAGTAAATACAGACATCTTGTTTAGATTCGAGAGGATGCAGGGTTGAGGATGAGCTGTTTGGTCTGTTTCTGTTTAAAGGGGGCACCATCCTAGCACTGCCACATGTACAAGCGGCAGGTCCTGGCAGCCGCAAGTCACCCAAGGGCTTCAAACCTTTTTATTCAGCTAAGAATTCCGTTCCCCTTGGACCGATTCCTAAATGTCCAGAGTATCAATCTGGAAGTCTTTTTTCAAACACAGATCTCATCTTCACTACAACGGAAGATAAAAATGTACACTTTCCCTTGGTGTGTCAGGAACAGAACACGTGGCTTTTTATACCAGAGGGCCTGGGTTTAGAAGGTTTTCTCTGCCATTTTAATTCCAAGGCTCATTTTGAGGGAGTCATCGTTATTTCTACCCCCAGCAAGAAGTTTCTTTCCATTTTACAGCCTCTAGAGAACTTCCCATTGTCTCTGTTCCACACTCCTTCTCCACCCTGCCTGCTGCCCAGGCAACATACCACAATGGGAGGAGTACACATGGTCTCAGAAGCCAGGGAATCTTGGTTTCCTCTATACTTCAGTCACACAGCAGTCTGGGTGATTAAACTTCACGATCTCAATTTCTTCAAGTGTACACAGAGACTATAATATCTAAACTTCATGGGACTGATGTAAAGGACTATATGGAAATACAGATTCAGTATAAGCAGATAAGGCCTGGCATAATGTGTTCTATAAATGTTAATCCAATTTTCTTCTTCTCACCATTCTGATAAAGCATTGTATCCCCTATGTGTTTTTATTTAGTTTCTCTTTCCTTCTAAGTGTACTAGGAAGACCTTGGGAAAGGAACCCTGAGAAATTTACTTGCCCAGTTCCAGCAGAAATAATTTTAAAGAAGTACCAGGAGAGGTGGGTGAGGCCAGAGGTGTTGCTGGGCAGCATGTGAAAGGGCAGGGAGGATGCCCCTGGGCAGAAGACATCAGCAGGCTCTCTGCCAGGTTCTCTGCATCTCCCCACCACCAACCCTTGTCCAAGTTCCTTCTTATAGCCCTGGATGTGCCTCTTTATCTCATCTGCTCAGAAAGTCATGCTTGCCAACAAGTCTCAAGTCAGTGTCTTCAGTATTAAAAACAAACAAAACAAACAGCACACACACTCAGAGCACACATACTGAGCAGAACACAGGGCAATGAAATCCTGAGACCCAGTCCTGTCTCTCTAATTTACTGGTTCTGTGATCCTTAATAGATATTATAATTCTCTGAGTAGAAGTTTCCTCATTTGTAAAACAGAGATAACAATACATCCAGACTCCAAGGCTGTAAGGACCAAATGAAATAATATATGTGAAAGTACTTTGTATACTATAAAACATGGTTATGGTTATATTACAGGTACACAGAGCAGCTGCAGAATCTACCTTTGGCCAGTTGAGGTGTGTTACTGAGAAAGTCCACATTCTTGGAGTAGTCTGTTCTATGATCTAAGGCTACCTGTTTCCAACTTAAGTCCTCCCATCTCTAGCTGCTAAAAAAGTTATATTCTAATTTCACTTGATTCTCTTATCTTAGCAAGAACTCAAACTTCTCTGACTAAATGGCTCCAAGTCTGCAAATGGTAAAGACCACTGGCCCTGATGCTAAGGGCCCTTTTTGACTCTAACATTCTAAGATTCTCCATCCTTTGCTCCCAAAGTACTTTGTCCATATCTCTACTTGCACAATTCCCAGTCTACTTTGCATTATAACTTTGTTTTGTATCATCCCCTAAGGAGAGAGCAAAAGGCTGTCTTACCGAGTTTGATATTCTCCATAGCACTTAACATGGAGCTTTGTACACAGAGCTTTGTGCGCCAAACAATATTGGCCGATTGACTCAACGCTAATTTCTAATTTTTTGCACTTATTGTCCATCCCACACAATAACTATAAACTCTTATTCTTCTATGCTTTTTTTTGTACCTCCATAGGCCTGGCACAGTGTGAAACACATAATTTTTTTTAAGACCAGTGACTGGTTTATTTCTTGGTCAAGGTGAAAAAGCCCAATCAACCTATCCTACCTATGATTTTTAACAACTGGCTCTGGTTATTGACATATACAAACATGACATTTATCAGAGTGTCACAAAAGGAAACTGCATAATGGAGTTATTACACAGATGGAGGGAAATGAAATGTGCGAGTTGAGGGGCCTTGTTCTCCCCAGTGGCACCAAAAATATGGTAAAAAGGCAAATATATTGATAGCAGACCTGGACTCTAGAGTTTATCTCTAGAAGATGGGCAGTCTTCTAAAATGGCTCCCAAAGATCTCCACCCCCTAGTGTCCATGTTCTATGTGGGCTCTTCCCCTTGAGTTTGGTCTGGGCCTCAAGACTGGCGTCTAACAGTGAGAACATAGGCAAGAATTATGAGATGTCATTTCTGAGATTAGCTTATAAAAGACTGAATTCTTTCTTACTGGCTCTTTCTCTCTTTTGCCATCTCTTGCTTGCTTTGATGAAGCTAGCTGCTGTGCTACAGAAGCCCATATGGCAAGGAACTAAAGGTGGCCTCCATCTACCAACCAGTAAGGAATGGAGGCCCTCAGTCTAACTGCCCACAAGGACCTGAATCCTGCCAACAACTGAGTGAACTTCAAGCCCTTCTTCGGTCACACCTTGATGGCTGACATCTTGATTACAGCTAAGAGCCTGAAGCAGGAGACCCAGCTAAAGCCATGCCTGGCTTCCTATCCCACAGAAACTGTGATATAATAAATGTATATTGTTTTATGCTGCTAAATTCTGTTATGCAGCAACATATAACTACCATACCCTGTATGTTTAAAAAAAAAAAAAAAAAGAAAAGGAGGGGATATGGAGAGATTATAAGATTAAAAGATTCTTAAAAAAAATATAACCAGGGGCGCCTGGGTGGCTCAATCGGTTGAGCATCCAACTTCAGCTCAGGTCATGAACTCACCTTCTGTGAGTTCAGGTCCCACGTCAGGCTCTGTGCTGACAGCTAAGAGCCTGGAGCCTGTTTCAGATTCTGTGTCTCCCTCTCTCTCTGCCCCTCCCCCGTTCATGCTCTGTCTCTCTGCCTCTGAAAAATGAATAAACCTTAAAAAAAAAAATTAAAAAAAAAAAAGATAAAACCAACCAGCCACAATGTATGGATCTTAACTGGATCCTAATTCAGACTAACTGTAAGAAACAAAACAGAATCATTGATGAGAAAATGAAAATTTGACTGACTGGATATTTGATGGTATTAAAGAATTCTTGTTTTTTATGTGATATTAAAATTATGGTTTTTTTAATTGTAAGAAGTCCTTAACTTTTAGAGATACATAATGAAATGCTTACAACAGATGAAATGATATAATGTCTGGAATTTGCTTCAAAATAATACAGAATGGGGTTAAGTGGGTAGGGTATAGATGAAACAAGATTGGCCATGATTTCATAACTATTGAAACTGGGAGTGGATACATGGGAGCCCATCATGAAGTTTCCTTTTGTATACATTTTAAATTTTCTCTAACAAAAAAAAACTAAGAAAGGGAAGAAGGGTAGGTAGAATCCTAAAGTCCAAGGGCCCCTCTAGTTCTCACAATCTAACTACACTACAGCCACTCTGACCTTCCCTAGGTTTTCTGCACTGGATATACCATTTCAGCCCATGCCAGTGACCAACATTACCAACTCTCCCACAAAAATTCTGTCGAGCACTTAGATCTGATAAGTTACTTAAAGTAAGATTATTTAGACAATTTGGCCCTTATAGGTAAAGAGGGTGGAGTGAAATGGTAGCTAATTGCTAGAAGGTGCTTGGCACAAACTAGAAGGAATCACCATAGGTCTTCCTGGTGTGGGAAACCATCCCCTATTGCACTTTATTGTGGCCTGCCTTTGGACACCCCAGCCTCCCACCTTGATAGGTATTTTAACATTTCCTCCCTATGCTGTGTACAGACTTAATTTCTTACCTCTTAAAGTTTTCTTTAATTAAGCCTTAAGTATCTTAATTGCTGTGAATGATCTATTTTCCAATTTCCCACTGTGTTCAGCTAATTAAAAAACAAAAAAACAAACAAACACACACACAAAACTCATGGTCAACAGTTCTGCAAGAAAGTAACTTCAACAGGAAAGAAATCATATCTGCTTTTTCTTGTCAGAGTCTCTGATTCTTAGATTAGAGAATCAACCTTTGAAGTTCCTACTAAACAAGAAAATTCACACAACAAAGTGAAACTGGGATAGACAAAAGAGAACTTCGTGACTAGTTCCCACACTCTTTCTCTGGGTACACCACCACTGCTACTACCATATCCCAGTTCTATTGTACAAGAGGTCCACGCTCTAATCTGTTATGATAGCTTCAATCACCCATACTATATTTATATTCTAGCCCCTACCTTTCACCCTCTCTTTAAAAGAACAGTCCTAAGATTTACACTCCTGGAGGTTTTCAACGCTAATTATTGGAAAAACCTAGGAGCTTTCAAAAATATCATTTATCTGATAAATGACTGAATTTCTACAATGAGTCAATGATATGAAAAAGTGGGAGCAGGGGAAGGACTTGAAATACAAAGAAACTTAGGAAACATAACAACTTAATGTACTGTATGGGTTCTGGTCAGATCCTTACCCTAACAAAGTAACTGCAAAGACATTTTTTAGACAATCAAGGAAATCTGATTATGATCCTATCTAGATGTTATTAAGGTTTTGTTAATTTTCTTAAATTTGATAATAGCATTATGGTTATGTGAGAAAATGTATTTAAAGATGCATAAAAAAGTGTGTAGGTATAAAATGATATGATTTCTGGGATTTGGTTTAAAATTCTTCAACACATTAAAAAGAACTGAAGGAAATGTAGCAAAATCTTGAAAACTACTGAATATAAATACATGTAGGTTCACTGTATTAGCCTCTCTCCTTTTGTGAATGTTTGAATTTTTTTTTTTTAACTTATTTTTGAGACAGAGCATGAATGAGGGAGGGGCGGAGAGAGAGGGAGACACAGAATCTGAAACAGGCTCCAGGCTCTGAGCTGTCAGCCCAGAGCCCGACGCAGGGCTCGAACTCATGGACCGTGAGATCATGACCTGAGCCAAAGTCGGACGCTTAACCAACTGAGCCACTCAGGCGCCCCAAAATTTTTCATAATAAAAAAAATTTGAATACTACCACCTAGTACAACCAAACTCTAGCAATATCTACCAGAGCTAAACATATGACCCAGAATCTTATTCCTAGGTATACACCCAAGAGAAATGAGTGCATATGTTCACCAAAAGATATACATAAGACTAAGAGTGTCCATGGCAGCTTTGTCATATAGCCAAAACTGGTAAGATCCCAAATGTCCATCAACAGTAGAATAAATAACTGTGATACATCCAAACAATGAACCATTACATACTGCTACATACAACATGGATGACAAAAGCAGCCAGACCCAAAATAGTTCATGCAGTCTGAGGCTATTTATGTTCTATTACATGAAACTCAAAAATAGACAAAACTTATCAATGGAGATAGAAGTCAGAATAACTAGTTACTTGGGTAGCCAGTACCGATGAGGAAGAAGCACGAGGGAGCCTTCTGGAATTCTGGAAATGTTCTCTATCTTGACCTGATGCATATCTTGATGTGAGTAGTCTTTACATGACAGCATACATACATAAAAATTCATTGAGTATTTTACTGAAAAATCTGTATAATTTACTGTAGCTATATCTCAATAATGAACAAATAATGGGAGTAAAAATCAGAATCCTAGGTATCAGTATTTTATAAAAGCTCTGTAAGCAATTCTAATGTGCAGCCAATACAAAGAACCATTCTACCTCAGCAAGCTCAAAGTTAAGCCTCCCAAGTCTTCCTACTTCCAGTTCAATAGTACCTGTGAGATAAGGTAATAAGAACTGAAGCTTGAAAAGATGGTGGAGCAGAGAGGAGGGAGAGAGTTATCCCTTTGAAAAGAGTAGGAATCTACGGCAAGGGAGGAAAAGTTGAGGTCAGTGCTGATGGAGCTAAGAACAAAGCTGCAAAAGGCTGAATATGACAACTCATTTTAATTCCAGCTTTACCACCAACGAGCTATGGGGTATGACCTTAGGCAAACTGCTTTATCTCTCCAGGCCTCCCTATGATCTCGTACAGCTTTTAAACAAAGTCTGGAGAAGAAGGTGAGAGGAATCAAGTAAGAACAGGCCCTTTTAAAAGACCGTAGGTTTCCCTCTAACACAGACAGCACTTACCATCCTGTATTGTAATTATCTACTTCTTTATATCCCCCCACCAAACTGTGAGCTCTTAAAAGGCCAAGATTATGTATTTCATCTCCAAATCCAAGGACATGCATAGAACTTGGCACATAGTAATAGTTCGGTAAATGTTCAATGGCTACATAGCTGAACACTATGAGGAGTGCTTCTATTTATATTCTTATAAGTATAGGTATGTATACATAAAAAAGAACAATTCATCTCCCACATGTATACCTTTAAATAACATTGAGTAATATTATTTTCTTTACTAACACCAACTAAAAGAAGTCCAGATTCCAGGATGCCCAAAATCATCAGAAAGGCTCCCCAAAGATGTCCTGCCAGAGGCCTCAAAAGTCCATGCCTCCTCCTCCCTAAATAATATAATGAATAATAATATCTAATGCTTACACATTATTTCATACTTCAAATCACTTTCACTCCCATCCACTCAATTCTCACAACTCTATGAGGAGATACTATCAAACCCATTTTAAAATGTGAGGAAACGGAGGCTCGTATTTTAAATAATTTGCTACTCTAAGGCAAGCTGAAAGCTTCTAAAGAAAGGCTTTTGTAGGCGGCCCCTTTCTTCAGCACCCAGGAGAAACATCACCAGTTCTCTTCCCCCAGCCTCCCCAAATAAGATGGATCCATCAGTTCACTAGCTGCTTTTATTAAGCTAACTACCTCTTAGGTTTTCCTTGTACCCATGAGACTCAGTTACACAGATTACTTTTATTATGTTTTAAGCAAAAAATAAGACCAGCACAGGGAGAAAAATCCCAAGACTACAGAAACCCACACTCAAAAGTTGCTGTCTAACCTCTTTGTGTATAAAGCTAAAAAGAAACAAGACTAAAACTTGCTCCAACAAGCAAGCTCTAAACCCTACTTACTGACCAGAGAACTCTGCAGCACTCAGGGTATTCGTTATGCACAGATGATTCAGTCTGTACTTGCTTCAATATTTTCTTCAATAATTTGTACTATCATTTTCTCCACACCACTGTAAATTCTTACAAAGGCAAAGGTCATATCTTCCAGTTAGGAAGGTCCAGCTCCTATAAATAAGTACATAGTACCCCAAATCACACCACTAAACCATGTTTTTCTGTCCTAGTAATTGATATAAAGTCTTTCCCAAAATTAAAAATTAAAATACTTTAATTAATTAACAAGTTGATATTCTTCAACAGAACAACACATAGAGAATCTAGAGTCTCTAAGAAACAAAGATCAAAGGGCACTTGGCACCACAGTAATGCCAGGCACACATTTTAGTGGAAACTAAATCAAAGTGTGCTGAATAATGTTAACTAGGAGCTTAAAATTCATTAAAACTCAAGGACCAAGGACCAAGAAAGATGGGCACAGAACACAGAGTTAATTGGAAAAATAGCAAATCAGATTCTAAGGCAGTTCCACCCAAGGTCATGTTGGGGTCCCACAAGGGAACACTCTGGATTTAAGCACCAGAGACCTAGAGCCCCAGTGCATGCATCAGAACAGGGGCCTAGCACACAGGTTCTTTCGCCTTGAGGAGCATCTCAAACAGCAGCAGCTGGCCCCCTCCCCCCAATTACCCTCCACTCACATGCCCTGAGGCCCTGCAGGCCATAGGACTGCTGGAGTTCAGCCAGACAGAACTAAAAGTTGGAGGAAATTAGCATGTCACCTGACACTTTTCTGGCATAGCCTAAACTGATTAAAGTTACAAACATGACTGCAAGATTCCACTATGCTGGTGAGACTACTCTTTTTCTGCAACTAAAAATAACCTATTTATCAAATAGGGAGCATTCCTCAAGTTTTTTCTGCCCTGTCAGCAACCCAAACTTCCATTTCCTCAACTACTTCATCTTCATCTAGAGTGTTTTCTTGGATCAAGTCTCCTCACCTCTCCGACCTTCCCAACTCCTCACCCTAATCCCGTGAACACAGCATAAGAGACCTAAACTCCTTTCTCCTAACTCAAACTTTTAGTTTCTTTCCAGTTACAAACATTTACAAAGGTTAGAGGTTCCTGCCTTGTGTAAAGCCACAACTAGAAGATGGGTTGAGCTGCAGCAAATAATAATGAAAAGCAAAGAAAAAATGAAGGACAAGACAGGGCATGATCAGGAAGTCAGCTAAAGGCTTTTCATTCAGGCAGGAATGGAGGGAACCCCACCCACTGAGAAGAATAAAGCACGAAGGTGAATGGTTTCCAGTAAAAAGCCAGACTGTATCTGGCCTTATCTCCTTACAACACAGCCATCAAGCCTGCTCTGGGACAGAATCATACCCAATGAGTTCTGAGTAACCTACAAGAATCATTAAGCTGTCCTGGGGTTGCAGTGACATTTTCAGGGGGAACAAACTCCCATCATTTAAACCAAACAAGCCAAGCTTCAAGTGCAGATTTTCTGGTCCCACAGAGCTGAGAGAGGGGCTCAAATCTTTCCACCAGGAGTGGGAGTTCTAAGGAAGCTAGAAACCGTGTCCTCAGTAGCTCTCCCACCTGTTGGGTCCTGAGGTAAGCAGGCACACCTTTTCCAAAGGTGGAAACTATGTGGACTTTGAACTTCCTTATAGCCCCTTGTTCTCTGCAACAGCATCAAGAGAATGCCACAATACTATGCCACCTTACACAGACTGAACAAAGCATCTGCTATTCTACAACAGTTACTTGGGATACACATTAATATATTCTCCACAGATCCAACTTTAAAGTCTTCTTTCACTCTTATTTTTAACCTTTCACATTCTCTTTAAAAATAAAAACAAAAACAAAACTCACTTATCTATAGAATCCAGACTCTCAGAAATATTCCTCCTGAAAAAGAAAAATTAGCCTGAGACTACCCAAGGTACACTGTGGTAAAGTTTCAATGCAGCATCTATACTGTGTCAGAGCAAACTGCAAGCTGTGGCCCTTCATCAGAGCATCAGAACCTTTCAGCATTCATGAAATCAAAGAATATCAGAGCTAAAAAGATCTTTGAGGATCAATAATCCAGCCTTTCATTTTAAAGATGGGGAAAATAAGGTCCAAAGAGAGGAAAATGGAGGCTTGGAGCAAAACTGGACCTAAAAGCTAGGTGTCCAGAATCCCAACTCAAACCTCTTAAGCCACACCATTCCTCTTCATAAGACTGAGTTTATGGAAGTCCAGCAGTTAAAGAAAGGGAGGGAAAGGAAAGTAAATACATGGTTCCAAGCAGAGATCAACTCTGTGAACTCTCCTCCTCCTCTGTTGCTTTGTAGTGTGCCTCAGGGACTGTTTCTGTTCCTCCATATGCCTTAATTTTAGGAGCTTTTCTATTTTATTTTGAGTGAGAGAGAGAGAGAGAGAAAGAGAGAGAGAGAGAGTACAGAGGAGGGACTGAGGGAGAGAATCTCAAGCAGCCTCCATGCCCAGGCAGAGTCTGACACGGTGCTGGATCTCACAACCATGAGATCATGACCTGAGCCAAAATCAAGAGTAGGATGCTTAACCGACTGAGCAACCCAGGTGCCCCTCAAAAGCTTTTCTCTTGAACATTACATAATTTTTACTATGAAGCAAGATATAAATTCCCACTCACACCTTAACCAGGCCTCCCAATCACGGGTCAGGCAAAGTCAAAAACAACCAACTGCTAAGATAAAATGACTACGAGAACCCTTAAGCAGAAAGATAACAACCCTTGGGGGAAGGGACATGTTTTAAAAAGATGACTCAATTGGATGACCCTAATGAAGGAAACTACATTACTAGACTTCATATTCTAGTGTCTAGTATCTAGGTCTTGGAGAAAATCTCAATTATCTGATTCTTGGTTTAATGGTAAAATAAAAAAATAAAGACTTTCATTCATTCTAAGGCCCTTTCAAGTTCTAAAAGGCTCAACCTCTTTGCAAGAGGCCCCTAATAAAGGAAGACACTAGCCATGATAGTACCCAAAAGGCAAGGTACAAAAGTCGTAAGTTTGGCCACCAGCCTGGCCCTGGCAAACAGGCTTCCTAGCTACTCTAGCCTTCCCATAACCTGACAGTGAACATCAATGGTACCACTAAAATTAAACATGGGGGAAACAGTGCATGCTGTCTTTAACAGTGTGCCCACTAGAATGTTGGCTGTGACGCCTTTAAGGATCTGGTCTGACCATCTACAGATGGTTTAAATCTGCCACTACTGATTGTTTCCATCCTCTCCAGTGAAATCAAACTGAATATTTATTGTCTACCACTAAATATACTAAACACTTTCTCATTATCTGCATTCTCTATTTTTTCTTTGATTTAGCATTTTGCATGTTAAAAGACCTATTAAAAAATTTAAAAATCTAGTCACAAGTAAATAACTAGACGTTTCAATTAGTAGAAAACCAAAAAAAAAAAGAAAAAACCAATTGAGCATAAGCAAGCTTTTTCTATAGCATCTAAGTTGACATAGCCAATGCCACATTCTTTCAGAGACCGCTCCTTCCCAGAGATGTGGCTGATGGTGAAAATGCCATATAATATAAGCAGAGAAGACCAGAATTTGGTTTTCTGCTGGCTCATCAACAACACATCTTAATATAAAGGCTACAGTATATCAGAGATTAAAGACAACAACTGAACTGATGCAAAAGGAAATGCAAGCTCCAATGTAAATTATGAAAAGTAATGAATTTTAAATAAGCAAGTACTTGCCTGCCCGACCCACTAAGCCTGGGATAAAGACGATTTCTATCAACAAGATTACAAACAGTAATTTTCAAACCTCATTATGGATATGGAATTACTTGTTAAAACTGCAGATTCCCAGGCACCATCCTTGAATATTCTCATTAACTGGATCTGTTGTGGAGTCCATAGATTTGCATTTGTATTCTGATGCAGAAGGTTCAAAGACTATGCTTCTTAAAAAACCATGATGAAAAAGGACATTGTTAGGTCTCCAGGACACCTAAATGTACATTTTCTGGGTGGTGTAACCTACAGTATGTGTTCCAAAGATGCCAGGTCAATTTTCAACAGTACCAGACTCACTCCCTCCCATACTGAGAATCAATATGGGCTGATTTCAAGCACTTTACTTTTTTTTTTTTAATGTTTTTATTTATTTTTGAGACAGAGAGAGACAGAGCATGAACAGGGGAAGGGCAGAGAGAGAGGGAGACACAGAATCCGAAGCAGGCTCCAGGTTCTGAGCTGTCAGCACAGAGCCTGACGCGGGGCTCAAACTCACAGACTGTGAGATCATGACCTGAGCTGAAGCTGGACGCCCAACCGACTGAGCCACCCAGGCGCCGCCCCCCTTTTTTTTTTTAATGTTTTTCAAGCACTTTAAACCAGGTAATCCTCCCTTCCACCTCCTAAAGCAACTTTTTTTTTAACAATGCTTTTTTTTTTTAATCTTTTTTTTTTTTTTTTTTTTAAATTTACATCCAAATTAGTTAGCTTTTAGTGCAACAATGATTTCAGGACTGGATTCCTCAGTGCCCCTTACCCATTTAGCCCATCCCCCCTCCCACATCCCCTCCAGTAACCCTCAGTTTGTTCTCCATATTTATGAGTTTCTTCTGTTTTGTCCCCCTCCCTGTTTTTATATTATTTTTGTTTCCCTTCCCTTATGTTCATCTGTTTTGTCTCTTAAAGTCCTCATATGAGTGAAGTCATATGATTTTTGTCTTTCTCTGACTAATTTCACTTAGCATAATACCCTCCAGTTCCATCCACGTAGTTGCAAATGGCAAGATTTCATTCTTTTTGATTGCCGAGTAATACTCCATTGTATGTATGTATGTATATATGTGTGTGTGTGTGTATATATATATATATATATATATATATATATATATCCCACATCTTCTTTATCCATTCATCTGTCGATGGACATTTGGGCTCTTTCCATACTTTGGCTATTGTTGATCGTGCGGCTATAAACATGGGGGTGCATGTGTCCCTTCAAAACAGCACACCTGTATCCCGTGGATAAATCCCTAGTAGTGCAATTGCTGGGTCGTAGGGTAGTTCTATTTTTAGTTTTTCGAGGAACCTCCAGACTGTTTTCCAGAGTGGCTGCACCAGCTTGCATTCCCATAAAGCAACTTTTGAAGTCAGTGCTACCTCCACTCCTCATACCAAAGACTCTTCTAAAGGTTACTCAAACACACTGGTTGGGCTCCTTTTCTTGCATGGTCACTCAGTGGTTTCATTCTGGGCTGTGTTTTTATTATGTCTCAGAAAAGTCTTCCATTCCATCCTATGTAAAGTGAGATCCTCTCTAAAAATAAGCACCCCTTCCTTAACTTAGTTCTTGCTTCTCCTGATTTATTTCTCTTCATGGTACTTAACATTACCTGAGATTCATTATATTTTATATTTACTTACACTCTCCCCTACTAGAACATGAGCTCTATTATAAAAGGGGCTTTCCTGGGACACCTGGGTCATTCAGTTTAAGCGTCTGACTTCGGCTCAGGTCATGATCTCACGGTCTGTGGGTTCAAGCCTCACACTGGGCTCTGTGCTGACAGCTCAGAGCCTGGAGCCTGCTTCAGATTCTGTGTCTCCCTCTTTCTCTGCTTCTCCCCCAATTGTGCTCTGTCTCTCTTTCTCTCTCTCAAAAATAAGCAAACACTGAAAAATAATTTTTAAAAAGGGGGGGAGGGGACTTCCCAACACTAACACTGTATTCCTAGCACCCAGAACATATCTGGTACATAGTAGGTGCTTAATAAATGTTTACAAATTAATAAAGCACCATTTCAGAAAAATTCAAAATAAGTTCTCAGTCTTTCATTCCATTCAGTTTGCCTAGCATATGCACTGTCACCAGTGTCATCCTTTAGATGACTACATCATTCAGGAAGCTGAATCTAGGTGCCAACTCAGAGAGGTTCCCTACCACATGATTTCGACTCCCCTATGATAACATGAGATTTTTTTTCCCCCTAACTGAACTGCAATACAGGTTTAAAGGTCCAGCCCACAGATGTTTCCAAATGACTTATACTCCACAGGAATGACTTGGCTTCTACTATGTGAGAAGTTAAATGCAATGCTGGCAAACACCAGTGTGAGAGCTGCAAGTTTCAACAAAAGCAGAACATACTACATTGGCAGCCAAAAATCCCTTCACTCGATTCTGCATTAGGTCAGCCAAACACTTCCTGTCAAGACGCAGCTAACTCTCACCACATACATCTGTCAATTCATTCGCTTAGGGGCAATGACTTATAAAACACATACTATACTAAGTGCTTCATATACATCACCCTAATCTTTAAAACAATCCTACAAAATAGGTATTATTATCCCCATTTTATAGATTAGGAATTTGAAGCTCCAAGGAGTTAAATAATTTGCAACTAATAAATACATAGCACACTGGGATCTGAATTCAGGTCTACCTGACTTCAAATTCTTGCTCTTTTTTCATTTTAACACTTTCATTCCTAAGGCTCTCCCCATCTCCCATCCCCCGCACTAAGCCTGGCACAACATTTGATAAATGTTTCCTGAATTCATAATAGTTAAATAGGCTATGTTAACTCAAACTCAAGAAGCTGCCTAAGATCAAATTCTTCAGTCCAACTTTAGTGTGTAAAAAAAAAAAAAAAAAAAAAAAAAAAAAGTTCATTCAACTCCCTTTGAATAATAAGTAATGGAAAACATAGCTTTTCCAGTTTAAAAAATTTTTGAGGTTATTCCAAAATGGAACCTATCAAAACATAATTCATTACTATGGAAATCTGGATATAAAGCAAGTGAAATCACAGAAGCAGTGTTGTTTAGTACATTAGGAGGACATGAAGTAAAATCTGAGTTTAAGTTTCAGCTATAAAAGAGCCACCTAACAGTGGTGCACTAAAATTTGAATGTGATAATGCTTATAAAAATACTTCATAAAGTATAAAGCATTATACAGAGATAATTATTAGTGTAATGTGAACCTTGATAGCAGAATAAAAATCTGATATAAGATGCCATCTATAAGGCCAGCATTATTAAAAGTTCCACTACGTGTGGGAGCACTAAACTCCAACTAGTCTTAAACTTTAAGAAAAGAAGGATATGACCTAGAGAGTACTATGCTAAGTAAGTCAGAGAAAGACAAATACCATGTGATTTCACTTATATATGGAATCCAAAAAATAAAACAAACAACAAAAAGTGAAACAGATTCATAAATACAGACAACAAACTAGTGATTGGTTAACAGAGGGGAGAAGGGTGGGAAAATAGGTGAAGTTATAAAATAAATAAACTTCCTCCAAAATCTATAAAGAACCTATCAAACTCAACACCCAAAAAACAATAATCCAGTGAAGAAACGGGCAAAAGACATGAATAGACACTTCTCCAAAGACAACATCCAGATGGCCAACCGACACATGAAAAAATGCTCAACATCACTCATCATCAGGGAAATACAAATCAAAACCACCATGAGATACCACCTTACACCTGTCAGAATGGCTAACATTAACAACTCAGGCAACAACAGATATTGGCCGAGGATGCAGAGAAAGAGGATTTCCTTTGCACTGCTGATGGGAATGCAAACTGGTGCAGCCACTCTGGAAAACAGTATGGAGGTTCCTCAAAAAAATTAAAAATAAAACTACCCTATGACCCAGCAATTACACTACTAGGTATCCTATCCAAGGGATTCTGGTGTGCTGTTTCAAAGGGGCATATGCACCCCAATGTTTACAGCAGCACTATCAATAATAGCCAAAGTATGGAAAGAGTCCAAATGTCTATCGACGGAAGAATGGATAAAGAAGATGTGGTGTGTGTATACACACACACACGCACACACACACACACACACAATGAAGTAGTATTTGGCAGTCAGAAAGAATGAAATCTTGCCATTTGCAGTTACAAGGATGGAACTAGAGGGTATTATGCTAAGCGAAGTTAGAGAAAGACCAATATCATATGACTTTACTCATTTGAGGAATTTAAGACACAAAACAGATGAACATAAGGGAAGGGAAGCAAAAATAATATAAAAACAGGGGAGGGGGACAAAAACATAAGAGACTCTTAAATACAGAGAACAAACAGAAGGTTACAGGAGGGGTTGTGGGAGGGGAGATGGGCTAAATAGGTAAAGGGCATTAAGGAATCTACTCCTGAAATCACTGTTGCACAATATGCTAACTAACTTGGATGGAAATTAAAAAATAAACAATTTTTTTAAAAAAAGGAAAGGATGTGGCTTACCCATTATTAATCTTTTTATGTATTAAGTCCTATTTCTCCAACTGCATTATTAAGTCTCTCAATGGCAGAGAACTGGGATATAAACATCAATATGTTGTTTTGTTTTGAGAAGAACCATGAATGATCCCACCATAAGGTATAGAGGGGAGAGGGAAGGGAAGCCTGGGTTCCTCTATATCCAGATAATTCCTCCTTTCGTGCTAAGGCACTTACCCATTCGGATAAGTCAGATCTATAAACCAGGGTGATTAAAACAAGAATCCAGATGATTTCTTCCAGCTATAAAAGCTCTGACTCTTAGGGACAGCCAATAAACACTATCAGCATAAACCTATATGGCTTAGTCCTCCATAAGCTAAATAGAAAATAAGCAGAATGCAGAAAAAACTCTCAATAATCTTAAATAAAAGACTACATGACATGAGTCCTAATTAACACAATAAAGTATTTATCAATGACATTGATAAGATTGTAAGAAATGATCAAATCTTTCTTAAACCAGTGTGGTTTGGGTAGGTGAAACAGAGAGTGAGTTAATTAGTTAAGGAGCTACTGGGATTGTTATGTGTAGGTAGTTGCATTTTAAGTAATGATCAAAATAAGAAAACCTCACCAGTAAAGCTCACATTCTCTTATTTTCAACCTTTAAACATAAGTGACCACTGCCTTATCAAAATCCAGATTATAAAGATGACGAGATTTAGAATCTTGCAACACATTCTAAATCAGCATAGCCTTTCTTATAGTTTCAACATTTTCCCCCAATCCATCTCTCTATAACAAAATCCTCCAACTACTCAGTGCCTACTAGTGATACAACTCCCACCCCATCAAACTTTCCCAAGGAAGGAAGATCACTTAGAAGAATTTGTTTTCAGGACACCTGGGTGGCTCAGTCAGTTAAGCATCCAACTCTTGATTTTGGTTTCAGGTCATAATCTCATGATTTGTGAGATCAAGCCCCTCATCAGGCTCTGTGCCGACAGCACGGGGCCTGCCTGGGATTCTCTCTCTCCCTCTGTCTCTGCCCTTCCACCGTTCATGCTCGCTCTCTCCCTCTCCCTCTTTCTCAAAATTAAATAAATAAACTTACAGAAAAAAAAAATGTGTTTTCCTTGTCCACTGTTTTCTGCATGTTTCTGTATCTGCATACAAACCATGTGCCAGAATTACAATTTCACATCTGCAAGTGATCAATGCTGTTAGAATTTCAAAGAATACAATGCACATAATAGCAATAAGTATTAGTTGATTAACAGATTCAGAATACCAGAGACAAATGCACAAATAAGAATATAAGAGGAGCACCCATTACAACTACAGACTAAAGTCTAAATTCCTCAGATTGTCACTCAAGGCCCAGGCATGTCAGCCATTATCTTTTTCTTTCCCTGGACAGACAGACCTACTCATTATTTCCTGAGGACAAATTCCTTCATGCAATACCTTTGCCTGGACATCTCCCTGCCCGGAATGGCTGCCATCTCTTCCATCTCATCAAATCTGTTCAAGAAACAATTCAATATCATGTCCTCTTCAATGGAACTCTTCCATACCCACTACTCATTAATTCTTCCCCTCTTCGGGTGCCTGGGTGGCTCAGTCAGTTAAGTGTCTGACTCTTGATTTCGGCTCAGGTCATGATCTCACAGTTTGTGAGTCGGAGCCCTGCATCAGGCTCTGCACTGATAGCATGGAGCCTGCTTGGGATTCTTTCTCTCTCCCTCTCCCTCTCTCTCTGCCCCCTGCTCTCTCTCTCAAAAATAAACATTAAAAAAAAAAAGTCTTCCCTTCTTGAACTGCCATCTAGCATATAAGCATGTACTACCAAGATGGAGGTACTGTTCTCTTATCCAATACACTCATTTTTTTGTGTTTAGACGATATTACTCCAACTATTATGTAAAAGTCCTTAAGGTTAGTATAGATTCGTCTTTCCTTTATACTCCCACCAGTACTATGTTATGAATATAACAGTTATTCAATAAAGACCTGTTTAAGGAAAAAAGCAAGAGGAAAGGAGAGGGGAGTAGCCTCAGGATACACCAAGTTATAGTTAAAACTGAGCTCTTTACCAATGATCTGAATCCTTCAGATATTTGATGGAGTACAGTTTGTATTTCTCAATGGTTTCCAATCACTTAAAATAAATAAAAACCTTACACAACTTGGTCACTGCCTTCCTGTCCTGCTTCATCTCCTGTCATATTCTTCTGCCATTCTCTCTGATCCTTCTCACTCTGCTCCTCCATACATACTGGCCTCCTTAAGTCCTCACAATAGCCAGCTCATCAAAACCTTAGGATCTGTGGGGGTGCCTGGGTGACTCAGTCAGTTGAGCACCCAAATTCAGCTCAGGTCATGATCTCACAGCTCGTGAGTTCGAGCCCCACGTCAGGCTCTGTGCTGACAGCTCGGAGCCTGGAGCCTCCTTCAGATTCTGTGTCTCCCTCTCTCTCTGCCCCTAGCCCACTTGCATTCTGTCTCCGTCTCTCTCAAAAATAAACATTTAAAAAAAAACTTTTTTTTAATAAACCTTAGGATCTCTGTACTTGTAGTTTCCTCTGCCTTCCCCCAGATCTTCCCATAGCTATTATCTCCTCACGACTTGTCAAGTTCAGTGTCACTTCCTCACAAATGCTTCCCGTGACAATGCTAGCTAAAGCTATACTCTTCACCTCCTATTACTACCTACTGTATCAAACTTCTATTTTCTCTATCTGAAATCATTCTCTTGATATGCTGATATGTGGTCTCTCTTGACTAGCATGTAAGCTCCATGCAGGCAAGAATTTTGTCAGTGTTGTTGAGCACTGTATCCCAATGCCGAGAATACTACCCGGCATACAGAAAATAGTCCATAAATATTACCCCAAAAAAGTGTTTGTTTCCTCTCACCTAATACTATAGTCCTCCAAAAGAGCATAAATACTGTTTCCTATTTCATCTCCCACAACACCTAACAGACTAAATATACTGAAATGCACTGAAATCAATGTTCAGTTATAATCTTCTGACACACACTTCCAATTACAACTTTAATTAAATCAACAAATATTAAGTAGCTACTATAAGCCAGGCACTAGGCTAGGCATCATTCTAATTTCTTATGTTTTCAATTTATCATGTGCATGGATATTCTGAAAGTTCCAACACTCCACTATAAGCTAAAGAAGCCCTGAACCTCCTCCCCTACAATCAGATGACTTAATTTTGTTGACCAATGAAATGCAACTAAGTGCAGCTACCTGCAGAGCACCATATAAACTTATAGTTATTTCTGTATCACAAACCACTGTTTCACTGCTCACTTCACTGCTTCACTGCTCAACTGTATGTCCATCTCTCATCTATTACCATTCTTCAAGAGAGTATTTCTGAAAAAACTATAAAAGACAATCTTGAGAAATCTGGAAACATGTCAATATGAACTGATATATTAGGAACATAATTTTTTCAGGTGTGATATAACGATATGGTAGTTATCTAGTAGATTGCCTTTATTCTAGGGGGTTACATATCTGCAGGTTTTCAAACAGTTAAGAAAAAATGGATACGTATATACAGATATACATATAAACTACATAAGTACAATAAGGCAAAAAGTTCACAATTACTGAATCCAGCTAAAAGGTGTTTTAGTTTTCTTCAGTAAGTTTCAAAATTTTTCATAAGAAGGTAGTAGGGGAAATGTTCCTCTTCAAAAATTAAATACATACATTTTTCTAAGCTGTAACTACTTGGTTTTCAGCACAGCCTTTAACATATAATTAGGCAAAAATTGATCCAGACAATACTATAGGATCCACAAATTGAAACAGTAAAGCAGAAGAAATATTGACAACACGGGTAAGGAACAAGTAAAACTAGCCATGGTAAAGACGACTTCCAGTCCAGAATAGGCCAGGTCCCTTCTTAAGCAGACTTGGGCTCAGAAGAAGACACCATATTTTGGAACCCTGCTTCTAGAGGGCAGCTGTTCAGTACAACACATGCAGACCCAATCTTTCAGCCTCACACTCCCAGGGAGAGAGTCTACAATGGGAAACTAAACTACAGAGCACAGTAACAATATATATTAATAGGGCTTTCTAAATAAGCTCAGGAGTACTATTCTAAAAATATAATTTGTTTTTTTATTGCTGTTGTTAAGTAGATGTTAAGAACTATACCAACACCACCAATGTAATAACTGATTCAGGCAAGGATCATCAGTGTATGCTAAAAAAACATCTGGTAGGAGAATAAGATATTCACAATGTCTCAAACTCACCCCACAGATTACTTACAAAGGGGAGTAAGTACCTTTTTAGTGAAAAGGTGAAATTTTGCCATCAACAATAATGGAGCAGACTAACATCATGTCTCTCAATATGATACAAGGAGAACTTCACAGCGTTTACCCTATATCTAAGCATGAGAGAACAATTAGACAAATCCAACTTATAGGACATTACAACTGGCCTAGACTCTTCAAAAGAGAAAGTGTTATTAAAGACACGCACATACACAAAAGAGTAGAGATTTTCTAGGTAAGGGATCTTCAAACTAAAGTTTTACTGGAGTACAGCCATACCCATTCATTTACACACTATCTATGGGTGCTTTCCTCTTAAAGAAATAGTATGGTCCACAAAGCCAAAAAATATTTACTATGTGGTCCTTTACAGAAAACAATTTGCCAATCCCTGCTCTAGATTAAAAGGGACACGTGGACCAAATGTAACAAGAAATCCTTGAAGTGGATTCTAAAGGGGAGGGGAAGCTATAAAGAACACTTCTGAAACAACTGAGATATCTGAACATGAACTAACATTAAACACTGGTGTATCAATGTTGAATGCAGAATTATATAGGGGATACAGATTATGATGTTTGCAACTTGCTTTCAAAAGTTTCAGAAAAACAAATTAAACAAATGGAAAAAGCAAATATGACTTAAATATTAATCATGAACCTGGGCCAGTAGTTCTCAAACTTTTTGATCTCAGGACTCCTTTGCACTCTTAAAAATTACTGAAAGGGAGGCCTAGGTGGCTCAGTCTGTTGAGCATCTGACTCTTGATTGTGGCTTGAATCATGATCCCAAGCTTGTGAGACTGAGCCCCGCACTGGGCTCCATGCTCAGCATGGGATTCTCTCTCTCCCTCTGCCCCTCTCCCTTGCTCTCTCTTGTGCTCTCTCCAAAATAAAAATAAAAATAAAAAAATTACTGAAGACCCCCAAAGGGCTTTTGTGTGTATGAGTTATATCTATCTGTATTCGCCATATAAGAAAACAGAGAAAATTTTAAAATGTATTAATTTTCAAATTATATAAACTCATTATAGGTTACCCTAAGTAACATATTTTTATGAAAAGTAATTCTCCAAGACCAAAAACTTTAATGAGAAGAGCGGCATTGGTTTTTGCACTTTGGCAAATCTCTTTAACATCTGTTGTTGCAGTACCATACCTGCTTCTGCGTCCGTGCATTATAACATCGTATTTTGTTTGAAGTATGAGAAGAAAATACAACTTTACACAATATGCACTTGAAAAAGGAGTGCCTTAATAGCCTTTTAAGAGGATTAGAGATATTCTTATATGATACCATATAAGATACCATGACACCATAACTTGACAAGTAGTAGTTTCTCACAGGCCAGTTGTAAGGTGGAATCTGAAGCCACATCAATTTTTCATACTCTGTTATATTAAAATCCATTGGTCTATTTTGCACTGTGAATAGATCTTTTACCCAAGTGTGATTTTATAAAATCATGCCTTGATAATTTGGCAAATACTAGTTCACTAAGTTAACAGGCAGATCTTCTTAAATACTGACACATTCCATTATATAATCTCAAAAATTCACTATCATTACTATTGCCACCAAACTCCAAACTCGTCAAAAAAGACTTGAGCATTGGGAAGTTGACAAGCTCATAGTGAAAGATGTAAGTAACACAAAATTCTAACTTTTGCTTTAAAGTCTGAGTTTTATCACTGGCAATAGATATTGTCAGTTGTTTTCCCTGAAGTGACAAACTTAATTTCATTCATTTCCAAAAAATGTCTCCCAAATACCCAAAACTGAGTAACCAGTGTGTCACTCATTCTTTCAAGTAAAAATGATGTCATGAAAGAAGAGGTTAGTTTAGTTGCAACTCAAACAATAAACCAGTGTTTATCCTCAAATAAACGCTGTATCCTGATATGCAGAAATATTTCATAGAACTCCCCATTTCATCAAATGGAACACTAAAAAGATGTGTATTCAAGAATCAAAATTTAATAAAATTAGTAACTTTTACTGCTTCAAGGACTTTTTTTTTTTTTAAGATTTTATTTTTCACTAATCTCTGCACCCAACATGGAACTCAAACTTACAATTCTGAGATCAAGAGTCGCATTTCTACTGACTGAACCAGCCAGGTGCCCCAAGGACATTCTCAAATGAAGCTAGAAATTTTGTTTTACTGCAAGTGTGCTGCAAACATAATTATTACTAATACAGTTTGATACCACTACCTTGATTTGTGCTAAGACACCAACAGCACCATTGACTGCTTTTGCATCATCAATACAAACGTCATCACGGTGAAATAGGCAAATGATAACTTAGAATTATTATTATGAAAATAGTTCTAACCTTGCAGATTCCCTTAAAAGGTCTTGGGGACCCCCAGGGATATATAAATAACCCTTTGAGAACCACCGATGTAGTGAAAGGTATATGAGTGTTCATAATACTATTCACACAATCATTTAGTAAGTTTACAAATTTTCAAAAACAGTAATTGAAGAGAAAAAGAAAGAAACCATAAAGAATTCTTTTTTTTTTTTTAACGTTTATTTATTTTTGAGACAGAGAGAGACAGAGCATGAATGGGGGAGGGGCAGAGAGAAAGGGAGACAGAATCCGAAGCAGGCTCCAGGCTCTGAGCCATCAGCCCAGAGCCCGACGCGGGGCTCGAACTCACGGACCGTGAGATCGTGACCTGAGCTGAAGTCGGACACTTAACCAACTGAGCCACCCAGGCGCCCCAATTCTCAACTCTTTTAAAGAGCGAGAGAAAACTCCTTCCCCAATATTAATAAAGGGGTGGCACAGCAATGTCCTTTTGAAAAACAAAGAACAGTATGGAAATCAGCTGTCCAATGAAGGCCCAATACAAAAACTCAACTCCCTTGGGTTTATCTCAACAAGAATCCATGTAACAAGGAACTATCAACAACAAAACAAATACAGATCCACAGCCCCTTGTTTTCAGCTAAATATATTTTGGAAGTCATAATTTTTTTTTTTAATTTGGAAAGATAATAGGGACTTGGACAATACCCAGTAGGCAAACACATCAATTATTTCCACAATTTAAAGACAAAAATAATCATGGGGTGCCTGGCTGGCTCAGTTAGTACACCATGTGACTCTTGATCTCAGGGTTGTGAGTTTAAGCCCCACACTGGGCATTACGGGTAGAGTTTACTTTAAAAAAAAAAAACATATACTGGGGCACCTGGGTGGCTCAGTCGGTTAAGCATCCAACTCTTGGTTTCGGCTAAGGTCATGATCTCACAGTTCATGAATTCAAGCCCCTCTGTGTTGACAGCACAGAGCCTGCTTGGGATTCTCTCTCTCCTCTCTGCCCCTTCCCCATCCTCAAAATACATAAACATACACCCCCCCCCAACACACACACATTATAAATAGCCTCACTTTAGGGGCGCCTGGGTGGCTCAGTTAAGTGTCCAACTTCAGCTCAGGTCATGATCTTGCGGTTTGTGGGTTCGAGCCCTGCATCGGGCTCTGTGCTGACAGCTCGGAGCCTGGAGCCTGCTTCAGATTCTGTGTCTCCCCCTCTCTCTGCCACCACCCCCATGCTCATGCTCTGTCTCTCTCCATCTCTCAATAATAAATAAACGTTACCAAAAAATTAAGCCTTTAAAAAAAAGTCTCACTTAAATTCAGGTCAGATTTTGCTATGAAGTGAATCAGGTTTTTCTTTTTTTTAAGTTTATTAGAGAGAGAGAGAGAGAGAGAGAGAGAGAGACACGCACACAAGCGCAAGAGAATCGGGGGAGGGGCAGAGGGGGGGAGAGGGGGAGAGGGGGAGAGGGGGAGAGGGAGAGAGGGAGAGAGGGAGAGAGGGAGAGAGGGAGAGGGAGAGAGAGAGAGAGAGAAAGAGAATGAGAATCCCAAGCAGGCTCCACTCAGTCAGCGTGCAGAGCTGGGTGTGGGGCTCAAACTCACAAACCTGAGAGATCATGACCTGAGCCCAAATAGTCAGATGCTTAAGCAACTGAGCCACATAAGCACCCCTTTGTTTTTCATTTTTAAGTGTTTTCTAGGTTTTGATATTGCACATAAATAACTGCAGACTCCTTGGGAATACACTATCCTCCTATTCAAATAGTTCCATTATTCCACACAGTACCTATTTATGAGGCAAGGTTAGAGACTTTTGAGATTTTTTAAGAGAATCCAATGAAGTTGCATATTCTACTGAAGAAATTAGAAAAACCACATTAACAGAGAAGTGGTTAAGAATAGGCACAGTGCCAGTATAAATCAGGAGTCAGTGACCAGGGAGACCATGGGCTGAGTCAGTGCAATATCACTGGTGTTATAATAAATCACAGGTAGCCAACTGGAAAACTTAGAGCCATATATAACTTTCTAAGGCTGAAAATTGGTCCCTGAAGGAAAGAGAAATGATTAAAAATTAAAACTATCCATCAATTTATACCTAAAATATGTAACAGATATGTCAATTCCACTTGGAGGCAAATTATTGCAACCCTTCATTGAAACACTGGCAAATTCCTGATACTACTTCTTAACCAGACTCTAAGTAACCCATGGCAAAATGGTATACTGGAAATAGTGAACTGAGAGTACAGGACACCTCAGTTCTCACCTCAATTCTGCCACTAACTACACAGCCTAAGTAAGGAACACAGCAGACACTAAGCAAATGCACTGTTAAATCAATGACCTTAAATTTTGTATGCCTCTAATTAATCACTTGTAATAGCGAACACTTGATTAAAACATCCTTAAAGGTCTCTTTTATGTATAAATTCTTTTTTCTTTATTTTTTTAACATTTTTATTTTTGAGAGAGAGAGAGAGAGAGCATGCGTGTGCTGTCAGCACAGAGCCCGACATGGGGCTCGAACTGATGAGCTGCAAGATCATAACCTGAGTGAAAGTCAGACGCTTAACCGACTGACCACCCAGGCGACCATATAGCTATAAATTCTTTAATAAAAATCCAGGTTTATTCATATGACTGGAGCTGGTCAGAATTTATTATGACTAGTTTTAAAGAAAGCCAGGGTTGGAGAGAAAAAAATAAAAAGTTTTCTAGCAAAAGTAGCAGCATGCACAAGAGTTCTATTGTTAACAACAAATGAGATGGGGTATAATCTGACCTATAATATATGTGTCTCCAAGGACCTTATCAACTCGAACAACGTTAGTGGAGACCTTAAATACTACCTAGTTCAAATCATTCACTTTTATAGGGGAGAAAACGGAGACCCTGAAGTTACATTATATACCCAAGGTCATACTATCTAGCTGTGGCAATGCTAGGACTAAAACTCAAATTTCTCTAGTCCCCAGTCAAATGCTCACTATCTTTCTTGTAACCCAAGACCTCTAGAACAGTGCTACCTGTAGTATGGCAGTTCCTTCAATCAACATATGCTCTTTCAGGACCTCTAGTTCTACTGTATCATATTGATGTATGAGGTAGGCAATGAATTATAGGCAAATAGATCCAAAAACTCAGAGAATCATCTATCTGATGAGAGACTAATATCCAAAATATACAGAGAACTCTTATAATTAAAATATAAAGAGACAAATAACCAATTTTTAAAATGGCAAAGGATTTATATAGGCATTTCTCCAAAGAAACATACACCAATGGCCAATAAGCACATGAAAAGATGCTCCATCATCATTAGTCATTAGGGAAATGCAAATCAAAACCACAATGCGATACCACTTAACACCCACCAGGTATGGCTATAAACAAAAAGGACAGTAACAAGTGTTATGAGGATATGGAGAAACTGGAACCCACCTACACTGCTGGTAGGTGCAGATGTTCTGAAAAAAAATCTGGTAGTTACTCAAAAAGTTAAACATTACATTATCATAGGACGTAGCAATTCCATTCTAGGAATACACCTAAAAGAAATGAGAACTTGTGCCTACACATGAACTTCTATGGCAATCTTTATTCGCAACAGCCCAAAAATGGAAACAACCCAAGCATCTTTCAACCAATGAATAAACAAAATGTGGTATATCCATACAGTGGGGTATAATTGAGCCCTAAAAATGAAGGACTGATAACAATGCTACAACACAGATGAACCTTGCAAATACTACGGTAAGTCAAAGAAGCCAGACACAATAGTCTACATATTGTATGATTCCATTTATATAAAATGTCTAGGATAGGCAAATCCACAGAGAGACAGAAAATGGATTATGACTGCCAGGAACTGGAGATAGGGGAGAATGGAGAGTGACTGCTAATGCTATGGGGTTTCCTTATGGGGTGATAAAAACGTTCTGAAATTAAATAATGATGATAGTTGTGAATTTTATGGTATGTAAATTATATATATATATATATATATATTTTTTTTTTTTTAACATTTATTCACCTTTGAGAGACAGAGAGACATAGCACAAGTGGGGGAGGGGCAGAGAGAGAGAGAGAGACACAGAACCCAAAGCAAGCTCCAGGCTCTGAGCTGTCAGCACAGAGCCTGATGCAGGGCTCGAACCCACGAACCGTGAGATCATGACCTGAGCTGAAGTCGGACACTTAAATGACTGAGCCACCCAGGCACCCCTTTGTTTGTTTATTTTAAAACACACGCAGAGACACCAAAGTGAACTTCTCACTCAAGTCCTTCTGGGGTTGGAAAAAGAAAAATACCAACACAAGGTTGATGTATCGAACTCTCAATTTATTACATGGTGAGCCAGGCATGTGCTATAAAATAGGAATACAGAGAACAAAATACTCTGTTCTTATGATAGTCACAGTTCATTATAAGTAGACAAAAGTGTAACAATGTGCTAAGTGCAACAAGTGCTACAGAAGATGTACAATAACAGAAGTACAGAAGAGACTTGATGTATGAGTTAGGAAAGGTTTCATGGAAGACATCTAAACAAGATTTTAAGAAGGAATGGAATATGGGGCACCTGGATGGCTCAGTCAGTTAAGCGTCCGACTCTTGGCTTCAGCTCCAGTCATGATCTCACGGTTCATGAGTTCAAGCCCCACACTGGGCTCTGAGCTAACAATGCAGAGACTGCTTGGGATTCTCTCTCTCTCCTTCTCTGTCTGCCCCTCCCCTGCTTGTGCACTGTCTCAAAATAAATAACCTAAAAAAAAAAAAAAATCTTTAAGAAGGAATACAACTTCAGCCAGATAATGGGAGCAAAAATATTATGTATAAGTCCATGCTAAGTGTCATAATGGCATTTAGAAGTGAGACAAATCATTTCTGTGGAGTGACTTATAAGAGCTCCATGGTAGAATTTAAGCTCATCTTTCAGAATGAGTAGAACATGATTATGCATAAAAAAGAAAGGCCTGGACCTTGAGATAAACTGAGGAAATAATGAATCACCGGCAAAATACAACTGGAAATGCACATATTTAGCTCAGCACAGCAAGAGTAACACAAACAGACTGCTGAAATAGCACTGGCTAGTTGCTGGTATGATTTGGGTAGTATTTCAATTTGTTTCTTCAAAAGAAATATTGCCTCAAGTATTCCAGTTGTCCCAGTTCTTTATTGCACATGTAACATCTACATGCCAGCTACCTATCTACTCTCATTTTATCTTTTTTTAAAAATGTTTACTTATTTTGAGACAGAGAGAGAGAGAGCAAGCATGAGAGCAGGGGAAGGGCAGAGAAAGAGAGGGAGAGAGAGAATCTCAAGCAGGCTCTACAATTAGTGCAGAGCCCGATGTGGGACTTGAGCTCACAAACCATGAGGTCATGACCTGAGCCAAAATCAAGAGCTGACCACTCAACCGAGCCACCCAGGCATCCCTCTACTCTCACTTCATCTTTACAACAAGGCTGAACTAAGTACTAATATCCCAATTTTAACAAGGAACCCCATCAACTTCAGGAAGGTTAGCAAACATTTCACAGCACTATATCATGCGTTCTGTTCAGGGTTATCAATTTATTCTCTCAAACCTTAAAACAATCCTAAGAACTAGGTTTTATAGATGAGAAAATCGAGATTCAGGAAAGGTAAGCAATTTGACCAGGGTCACATTGGGAATAAAAGGCAGAACTGGGAATTAAATCAAGGTCTGCATGATTCTAAAACTCCCTTGATATATTATTGCCTCACCTATCCTTAATCATTATTCACTCTAATGCAATATGCTTCAATTTTTATACTCTGCATTTCCAGTGACTACTAGTAGTCTCTTGCATGGACAGGTACAATATACATTTGCTGAAGACACTGTTCCTATGTTTTAGAGCTAAGGGAAAGCTAACAGCCGTTAGCTGCGGAAATCCTAGCCAAGAGAAACCCCAACACAAGGTCACGTCTCAAAATAGAAACGCTTTTTAGGTTTTTCCAAGGAGTAGGGAAGAGCCTCCAATGCCTCAGCAAACTAGCCTGAAAAGAGATGCAAAGAAATCTTTTCGTCAAAGAGATGGAACGGCAAGTCTTACCAAGATCTGGTTACAGCAATGCAGAGAGCATGCAAAACATACTGCAGCAAAATCGAGTGCTGACAGCTGAGATGTATCAAGCCGCATAAAACCGGTTTAAAAAAAAAAAAAAGCTAGAAGCATTTTAAATCCTAAAAATGCCTCTAAACAACTGCAGAAAACTGACACACGACACAAGATTGGGATTCAGTTGAAGCAGGTCAAGAGTTAAATCCATAAAACTCACATGACAGAATCAGCTCATACTAGCAGTTCACGTCTCCCATTCGTTTTACCTTTTCTTCCACATAGAAAAGGTACACTGTTTTTTCTCAGTTCCCAGCCAATCTGATACCCTTCAAATGTTGTTTCTCAGCTTGCTAGATGGCTACACCAGGACATAGGAATGACGCAGCAACATCCCCCTCTAAGAGCGGAAGTGAATCAAGGACTGGAACAAGAAATGAGTAGCTAGGAATGATCTCCCTTCCCATTCCAAACACCACAGACTTGTCCTACTTATACAAGAGAGGTGACTATTACACGACACTCATCCCAAGCCATTTGTTTTCTCTTTCAGACCAGGGTTAAATAACCTTTTAAATTTTATTCCATTTAATTCTGATCTGGTGTCCTTAAGACAACTTGCTTCATGGAATTCTCATTTGTAAAATGGGTCTAAATATGCTAGACCCTAGGGGGGCCTGGGTGGCTCAGGGGGTTGAGCATCTGACTCGATTTTCAGCTCAGGTCATGATCTCACCATTCGTGAAAGCAAGCCCCACATCTGGCTCTGCACTCACAACATGGAGCCTGCTTGGGATTCTCTCTCTCCCTTTCTCTCTGCCCCTTCCCTGCTCACACAAACATGTGCTCACACTCTCAAAATAAATAAATACATTTAAAATAAATAAATGAAATAAATAGGCTAGACTCTAGGCCCTACCTCTCACATAGGAATGTCATTTGAGGGGTGCCTGGGTGTTGCAGTTGGTTAAGCATCTGACTCTTGATCTCAGCTTATGTCATAATCTAATAGTTCGTGGGTTTGAGCCCCACAGCAGGCTCTGCACTGATGGCACGCAGCCTGCTTAAGATTCTGTCTCTCCCTCTCTCTGCCCCTCCCCGGATTGTGCACAGGTGCGCTAGCTCTCTCTCAAAATAAACTTAAAAAAAAAAAAAGAGGAATGTTATTTGAAGGAAATGGTATTTAAGGTACTTGGAAAAGTTAAAAGCTTAACAGCCAACATTTACTACATGTTTACTTCCTGTCATTCTAAGCCCTTTGCATCAACTCATTTATTTCTCACAACACTAGGAGGCAGGTATTACTAACTCCATTTTTCAAATGAGTAAATTGAGGCACAAAGAGGTAGAGTTCCTTTCCCAAGTTTACACAAAAATCATGTGGTAGGGCTGGAATTCAAACCCAAGCCATATAGTCAGTAAATGTGAGTGAATATTACTAAAATAATATAATTGTAACATGTAATGAAAATTATGTTAAGATATTATAACACATGGCTTAAGGAAGCAAACACAATAACCTAGTCAAACATTGAATATATGAATTATACTTTGTTTCCACCACTATATACCTTCATGTGTATGCACTCTTGATGTTAACATGTAACAGATACGTGTATGTGGAACAGAGACTCTGGAGTCACACAAACCTAGTCATACAATATGTCACTTAATAGCCGTATGGACAAGCTGCTTAACTGTGCTTCAGTGTCCTCATGTGTAAAATGGGGATAGTAACTACCAGACAGAATTATTTAAGGACTCAATGCGTTATAAAATCATCTGAGAATAGTGGCTGGCATAGAGTAAGTGCTAACCAAATGTCATTAGCTACTATTAATATTATTTCACTCTGCCATTTTACCTGTTTTCCATATGATTTCACATTTTAGGATCTCCATAGTTCAGTCATGTTCTCTAGTAAATTTTTTTAAATTTATTTTTGAAAGAGAGAAAGCACGTGAGCAGAGGAGGGGCAGAGACAGGGAGAGAGAGAATCTCAAGCAGACTCCATGCTGACATGGGGCTCAAACTCACAAACCATGAGATCATGACCTGAGCCGAAATCAAGAGTCAGACACATAACCGACTGAGCCAGGCACCGCTCTAGTAAATTTATAATCCATTTAACACTGCTGCTGATGTGAGCATCTATTCTACCATTTTGAAGTTATAGCTCCACTGTATTTCTTATGTGTCAAACGACATACTGTAAACTCTTATCTCTTAATACAAATTGTCACAAACTTATCAGTACAAATTATCACATTTCTAATTGGTAAATTGACTTTGAGAGTCATTGTGAATGGATTTTTATCAAAACATCTCAAATTAAAATGGTAGTTATCTTTTCAGAAATTATTTACTTCATCTTCTCATTTGACAAATATGAAGCCCAAAGAGTAAAGTGACTTGCTCAAGTCTATATATAGCTAAATAATGACAAAAACTGAACCAGAACCTCCAGACTCAGTCCAAAGCTCTTTAACATCTCTCTAGGCTGAATAATTCCATTTCCTGTACAGGAAGGTGATAAACATCTAAGAACAGAGAATGACTCAAATCTCTAAGGATAAAAAAAATTTCGGGATACAAGCCTTCAATGATCATTTAACACAGCAAAACAACAACAAAAAGTGGCATTACTCAATACTGTTTCCTTCTCAAAAAAATCATGTCATCTCAAAAATTTGCTCTACTAAATTTCTATTAGCCTAACCCACATTTGCTCATGCCAGTACTTCTCAGCTATCTCTACAACTTTCTGAAACTGTCTTGGCAAATTCAGGTCAAAATCCTAACTCCAAACTCCAGGGAACTGTAACAGTACAGTGTTATTATAGCAAATACCCCTAAAAATACATGGGGCTTAGAAATTCTATTATACTGAGATTTCAGTGTAATTATTTTTGCTGTGATAGAATCTGTTTTTTCCCCCCAGAAATAGCCTTCCATGAAAATACTAAAATAAAAGAGAAGGCATAAAAATTTTCTCATTAAGGCCACTACTTGATATTCATTAAACTTTCCCAAGTTTTCTGGAGCATTTCAAATCTCACATGAGTTTACCAAAGAACTTAATTCATATCATTCTTTCCCAAAGTCTGCTCTATAAAAAGACATGTCTGGGGCACATGGGTGGCTCAGCTGGTTGAGCATCCAACTCTTGATTTCATCTCAGGTCATGATCCCAGGGTTTGTGAGATCAAGCCCCGCAATGGGCTCTGCTCTGACAGTGGGAAGCCTGCTTAGGATTCTTGCTCTCCCTCTCTTTCTGCCCCTCCCCCGCTCACACTCGCTCTCCTTTCAAAATAAACATTTAAAAATTAAATAAAAAAGACATGTCTGCTTTTATATACTATAGTATATAACCAGAGTCAAGAGCAGAAGTGGGCAATCCATTTTACAAACAAGCCATGCAGGATTAGGGAGAGAGGATGAGAGAGAACAGGAAGACTAGCAAGTCAAATAAATTATTTACTTAAAAGTCCACAGGGTACAGAGCACTATGAGATGCACAGTGCCAACCAGCTCCACCCCTTCTCTGCTAGTCAGTACAGGTCCCAAGATGAACATCAGAGTCAAACAACCAGCCAAGTTCCACGTAAAATGGCCTTACCAGGCTAGATGGGGCCAAACACAAATATTTTTAACTCCTAGTCAAAGAACAGAGGTCCAAGGAAGATGATGATCAATAGCTCCAATACTGAAGAGAGATTAAGGAAGACAAAGGCTATGAAAATGACGGAATATATGGACACTGGGTGTTTTGAAAGGGCACATACGGTAAAGTATTGGGAGCAGAAACAAGACAGGAAAGATATTAAAAAACCAGTGTAAATGAAAAGGCAGTATATAGAATACTCTTTTTTTAGATGTTTGAGAGTAAAAGAGAAAAAAATATGGCAACAACTCTAAAAGAAACCAGAGGGTTTTCTTTATTTAAGATAGAAAAGACTTCAGTGTATTCCAATTCTCAAAGGAAGGACTCAATAAAGAGAGTTAAGGATGAGACAGTAATTGACAAAACTGAGGTACTAGACAAAGTACGTACTAGGAAATGGGATGGGGAAGAAAAGTGATCCATGTGCATCCTGAAAGTCACCAAACACAATTAAAACAGAGGAGAGCAGATGGCAGGAACTTTGAAAAATCAGAAGCCATGCAAAAATGGCAAAACAATGATCTAGAAGTGACAGTGAAGGACTAGAAATACATTAATTGTTCCCACTGTCCAAGGAGTGGCAAAGTATTCAACCAACAAAACTACAAACAATAGCATTCATCAGAGGAAAAAAACTTGTTTTCAGTTATGGGTTATGAGATGGAGGAAATGTTGAGAGAAAAAATTAAGAACCTAGGACTTTGCTCACATTTGTGCACAGGTTCTACTAGCCCCAATACAAGCAGCTGGTAAAGGAACATCAGGAATGAGGTGGAGAGAGGGGGGGCTGAGCTCTCTTTATAATACTGAAGAGAGAGAACGTTGAAGAAATTATCACCAGCACACATGAAGAAAAGCTAAAAACTTTTATGGGTGTGAATGATAGGGATAATGAAGAGAGGAACATCCCCCCAAAATAGTGCTATGTATCAATGACGGCTAGTGTCCAGCACTAACTACATTTTCAAGGGGAATGACCTTCAATCCCACTTTCCCAGAAGCTGGACCCTGAAACTTCCTTAGATTTCATTTGCCAGGCCAGCAATTTGCAGAACTGTCAATAATTGTTTTATTTTCTGAATTGGACATTTTTATAAAGGGTTTATTGAAAGCTGTACAAAAGGCTTTGAGAGACATTATCCAAAAGATAAGTGAATGTCCTTGACTAGAACTATGGCTAGATCATATTTGGTTTTTTACACCATCCCCACTCCCACCCCTGCACATGCAGACAGGGTGGAAAAGGCCAGATAACACCAGTTAATATTTGGGTAGCACTTCACTGATTTGAATTACTGTCTAATCTGGGTAATCTATCTTACCCTCCTCTCCTTATTCCTATTCTTATGACACCTAATCCAAGAACAGAGAAGGAGAAAGAACATAGATTCTGTGTCACAGAGATCTTGAATCCTAACTCTACTTCTCCCCCAGGGACATTTCTCAAACCCTCTCTGAGCTTCAGTTTCCTCATCTATAAAGTAGGAGTAACAATACCTATTTCATGCGGTAGTTTTAAACATTAAATAGTAGACATCAGATCCTGATATATAGTAGATGTTAATGAAATGATAATATTAATCTGTTAATATATAGAGGACAAATTCTGCTAAATGAAAACATTCTAAAGTAACAAAAATTCCAAAAATCCCTCTGCACCTGATAATCTAACAATGGTATTTATTAGGGTACAATTTCCATAACTAAGAACTTATACAATGTTTAGTGGTTTGAAATATACTATACATATTTCCTCTAAATGAGTGTTTCCAAAATAAAGGAAACCTTTTAACTTCCAGTTCAATCCCAAGGGAATTTTAGAGAATCTCAATATATCTCAAATAAATGATGTCAAAAAAGCATGTGGATATAGAGTAACACAGCAGAGAATCTGAGGCAAAAAGGCTAACCCCTTAGGTCCTCCCCAACTTTAGTTAACTAATGTCACAAATGCCACCAGCTCTACCAATCTCATAACCTTAGAGCTTACTTTCTTTCTCCATAACATCATTAACTCCTAACTCTCCCTTCTTCAAAACTTCTAATATACTTTTTTTTTTAACTCCTAAATTCAGGTCTTGATAGACAGAAAACCACACCTGAATTTCTACAAAAATCCTTAACTGGCTTCCTTTCCAATAATTTATATAACACCTCCTGATTAATCAGTCTACAATTCCTAATTTATCAGTGCCTTACCTTCAGTGGTTCCTAAGTGGTAGCAAGAGCAAGTCCAAATTCCTCAGTATAATGTTCAAGACTGTTCATAATCTGAGCATTACCACACTAATCTTATCTCCTCCTAGTCCATAATCTAAACTCTATTCTTGGAGCAGGCAAGTATTCTTTTTTTTTCCACAGTCCACAGAAAGTGGTTTATTGTTTTTAGAATGAAAGAAGATGCTTTCAGAACTTTCAGTAGTGAATAAAAACTGTTAGAACTTGAAAACTTTTCTAAAACATTATTTTTTCAGCTGAAGTAAACACTTCAACAGAAAACTTCCAATTTGCAACTGTGTGGATCCCGAGGTGTCCAACTAGATACAGCTAACCGCTTAGCAACTGGATAAAGCTAACCCCTTAGAAGCGGGGCTTGCGCCTGCGGCCAGTGTACTGAGTGTAAGGTCTGACCTCCTTGCCCTGATGCCTGCAGAGCTCCTTCTTCCCCAGCACTCACTTACAGCTCTTCCTCACCACCCCACGCCTCACAATCCCGTACGGGACCCCACAGAGGAGACACGGTTCTGAGTGGATGGATGGATGGAACAGCCTGGCTGGCATCCAAGCTAATCCAGGCAGAGAAAAATGGTGATCCTCCCTGAGTTAAGTGGCCTGGGAGGCCTCTTTTACAACAGAAGTCCCCACTCTTGGACACCCTCTCCTCCCCTGGTGATATTCCCTGGCACCAAAGCAGTTGTTTAGCAGGAGAGCAGGTGAGAAGGCCTACCTCCTCACAGGCATCTTTGTGGTAGATGACTACCTGTTTAGGTGTGTTTACTTGTTAGGTGCTGTCTATGGGGCAGGCAGGGGGCCAAGCTACTTTGGGAGCAACACAGGCCAGGATCAGCTCATGAGAGACTAACACTATCCAAGGAGAGCCCGAGGCCCCACCCCCACTGCCATTTCAGATCCTAGTCTGGCTGTGGGGTTGGCATGCCTGCTATATAGACCAAGTGGGGGCTCCCAGCAACTACAGATGTCTGAAGGAGGAAAACAGGGCTGCCAGGTCAAGGCTGCCCCAACAGTGATCCTCAAGGGTGGAGTAGACAAGTATTCTTGGGTCCAGTCAATAATATAAGTTTATTCCCAACCTCAGTATCTTTGTTCTTGTGTTGCCCTGGCCTGGAAAACCATCCCTCTCCTTTCTGTCTATTCATATCCTATCATTGTAAAACTCTAGTCTGACTCCATGAAGACCTCACAGACCACTTCAGCCCAGACTAATCTCACTAAACTATTACCTGTCATCTTGACACAAGTCCGTACCATAACAACAGACCTCCTAGAGCATTTACCACTGTGCCATAGATTGTGACATTTTCACCAAAGAATACTAGATTTTCCATACGGCTAAATTACTCAATATAAAAACTTTCATCTGAGACTATGCCCTTTCACTTAACTGTTTTAAAATGTTCCATCTTTTATGAAACAGTGGTAATTAGACAAAAAGTTAGTTTTTCAATTTTGTGTCCTTACTTAGAAAACAAAAAGTTCTTTTGAAATATGACTGGTTTATGAAATCCAGGCTCTGGAATCAACAGTCAGTATCACCCATTTTGGCATTTACATATGATCCAATATTGCCATGGAACTGTTTGTTGTTTTTTTTTTTTAACTTTTTTTTTTTTTAATGTCTATTTATTTTTGAGAGACAGCATGAGCAGGGGAAGGGCAGAGAAAGAAGACACAGAACCCGAAGCAGGCTCCAGGCTCTGAGGTGTCAGCACAGAGCTTGACGCAGGGCTCAATCTCACGAACTGCAAGATCAGGACCTGAGCCAAAGTCGGATGCTTAACCGACTAAGCCACCCAGGCGCCCCTGCCATAGAACTGTTTCAAAAACCAGGTACTGTCTCCCCAATTAGAATTTTAAATTCCTTAGAAACAAAGGCTATATATACAGCACTTTTTTGGTCTTTTTGTTTTGTCCACATTAATTAGCCCTGAGTTGAATATAAAACAGGTACTATAAATTGAATAGACTAAATTATTGGCTTTTAAATTTGATGTGAAACTGACCAAAAATGTAAATGAAGCCAGTGTTCCTTGTCTCCTCTCTACCTCTCTTCCATAAAGATTCTCTGCACTCTTCTGGATTATACCCACTTAATGAACAGCCACCTACCTCCCCTATTCCTGCTCTAATCCCGCTCTTCTTGGCTTTTATGATCTGAAATTTTATCCCTCCTACCTTATTATTTCTCCCTGCTCTATTAACTGCCTCACTACCGACCCAACTATTTTTCATCAGACTTCTTTACGATTCTGATAGTCTCTTTCAAATCACTTCTGGATCAAGTTTTAAAACAAGCCTAACATAATCATCAGTCCTCAAATTCCTACAAAAAAAAAATTTAGTTGGAAAGTATATCATTTTATAAAATTATATTAAGAATATCTCCTATCATACTCCAGTACAGCTGTGGCAGAAAGCATAAAAACTGCTATTCCTGATATAAACCTACCAGCAACCATTTCTTTGTCACACAAACAACCTAAACTACCTTTGTACTATCTTTAATACTCATTCAGTTTCTGTGTATCTGGAGCAGTCTTCCATTTTAAAGATATTTAATACATCTTTAAGTTTATCAAGATCTAAAAATGATATTCTTCCTATGCTAGGGAACATAAGCCAATGTTGACCTCTTTTACTCAGGGAATAGTGATCTTAAATGCACATAGTTCATAAAATCGTCATGTGCTCATGGTAACATTCAACAGCAAACTCAGGAGTCAAATCCTAGCTTGGCATTCACCAGTTGTGTTGACTTTAGGCAAACTGATCTCTTATCTTAAGGATTTTTCATCTATTAAACGGGGATAATAATAGTACCTACCCCAAGGGATTGTTGAGAGTAAGATTAAATATATAAAAAGCACTTAAATACAGTGGCTGGCACATAGTCCATAAATGTTAGGTTTTATTATTATTCCTCAATGACTAAGAATCCTTAGAAAATTTTCAATTATAATTCTGCTTATTCACTGATACTAGACACAAATCACTAAGATGGCCTAAATAAGATAAATACCCCCAGGTAATTGGGAAGACAGCACATTTGTGATAAAGCTATTCCAAGGTTTAAAGAGCCAAAAATTAACTACATTTATCTTGCTCAGCATTTAACTTACCCAGTAAACTTGAAACTAGATAAAACCAGATTTCTTTATTTTTAGAAACAGGAAACGTTATCAGAGCAAGGTAAATGATACCATTTTTCTATCTGAACTCTTTCAGTCTTACAGAAAGTCTACACACATAATGCCTGGGTAAGTGGGTCAAGAAAATATATTTCACCTTTTAATCATAATGAAGTTCAAATCTGTTCCTATATATATTTGCCTCTCAGCAGACTGTTTTCTTTTTTAAAATACTTACTTTTTAGACAGAAAAAGAGAGACCAATTTTTTTTTAAGTTTATTTATTTTTGAGAGAGAGAGACTCTGAACAGGGGAGGGGCAGAGAGAGAGAGAGAGAGAGAGAGAGAGAGAGAGAGAGAAACAGAATCCCAACCAGGCTCCACACTGTCAGCACAAAGCCCAACACGGGGCTCGATCTCAGGAACCATGAGATCATGACCTGAGCAGAGATCAAGAGTAGGCATTTAACTGACTGAGACACCCAGGTGCCCCAAAAGAAACTAATTTTTAAAGGCTATATGTAAAATATTGATATTAATACAAGATAATGCTTTCATTATAGAGAATTTCAATTCAATCAAGAATACATTAAGCAAGTTATATTCAAACAATGATTTCTATTTATACAGGTTCAAAATCAGTGCTGTTATTTAAGTCATCTTGGGAAGCAAGACTCATCCTACAATGCCGCCAAGGCTCAAAACCTTCTTATAATTCTATTTGCAGATGCTCAAAGACAAGCCTTACACACGAAAATCCTAGTGTCCACCTCTTAGAATTACATCTCATGTATTATCAAAAACCATAACTGATTACTCACTTCATTCACCAGACTTGCTTATCTTCAAAAGTTAAATATAACTCTCCCAAAATGAAGACTTGTCAGGATTGAATGTGCAATATGCTCTAAAGGCAAATCCAAAAGAAGTACACCAAACATTTCAGTTTGGAAGTCTCATTAAAATAAATATACAATTGCTTCTTTTTGGAAACTTCTGATACTGGTTTTCAAAAAGCAGTCATATTACCTTATAGATACCCCTCAGAGACAACCATAAAACTACAGCTAACAAAACTGAAAATCTGAAAAGCAGTTCTATGTAAAAATCAGCAAAGTTGATACTGTGGATAATAACTGAGGTTGTTTAATTTGAACAATTCAACTATCATGCTTCCATAACACTGGCTCCCAGAGTGCCTCTGAAGCAATAGTATTTAACACAGTTATTTACATCCATTCTTCTTGAAAATTTACATTTGGTTCAGGCTAGTTTGGGTAAATTGGAATTCTCCAAATGAAGGAACTTCAAAGTTGTCTTTTGTTCTTTTGTTGGTTTTTGTTTTGAGATGGATTTGGGGAAAGAGAGGAAATTATCCTAGCTTAGCTTACCTAGCCTAACACATCCTGCTCTAAGTACTTTGACTGTAACCTATTTACCACATACTTCAAAATTTGATTCATATCCTTCTCCTAGGGGCACCTGAGTGGCTCAGTCGATTAAGCATCTGACTCTTAATTTCGGTTCAGGTTACGATCTCACAGTGAGATCAAGCCACTCATCCTCAGGCTCTGTGTTGGCAGTGTGGAGCCTGCCTGGGATTCTCCCTCTCCCTCTCCCCTGTGTGTGAGCGTGAGTGTGTGTGTGTGCGCACGCCCTAATATATATGTATTTCCTTCTTCTAAAATGGCACCTAGCTGGCTCAGTTGGTGGAACATGTGATTCTTGATCTCCAGGTTATGAGTTCAAGCCCTACACTGGGTATAGAGATTATTTAAAAATAAAATCTTAAAAAAAATACATATATAGGGGCACCTGGGTGGTCAGTCAGTCTTGATCTCAGCTCAGGTCCTGATGTCACGGTGGTGAGTTCAAGCCCTGCACTGAGCTCTGTGCTGGCCTTGAAGCCTATTTTATAAAGTTATATAGATATATATATGCTTCTAAAGAAAAAAATCTGACATAGAAGTAACTTATGCCTAGATTTTAGCAACTGTCATTCAAAATTTTTTAAAAATGCCAAATCTGACCCTGGACGATTTTGTGACACTGGACAAAATACAAAGCTTCTCTGTGCCCCAATTCCTCATCTGTGAAATGGGGCTAAAATAATAAACAATATACCTATTTCATGGGTGTGGTGAGGATTAAATAAGATTATGTGCCTGACACATGGCGGGCACTCAATAAATATTTATTAAATGAACGAGTAAATGAAATAATGTACATAAAATGCTTAAGATAGTACCTGACAGGGGCGCCTGGGTGGCCCAGTCGGTTAAGCGGCCGACTTCGGCTCAGGTCATGATCTCTCGGTCAGTGAGTTCAAGCCCAGCGTCGAGCTCTGTGCTGACAGCTCAGAGCCTAGAGCCTATTTCAGATTCTGTGTCTCCCTCTCTCTGACTCTCCCCCATTCATGCTGTCTCTCTCTGTCTAAAAAATAAATAAACGTTAAAAAAAAATTTAAAAAAAAAGATACTACCTGACAAATATCATAAATAATGTTATAAAATCATTTGTGATCTGTACTTAGAATAAGCAAAAGTAAATGGCTAACAATATAAGTATCACTATCCAAAAATTCCGTAACCAGATTTTTAAATAATTCTTATTTTATAATTTTTAAAAATTATTTTTAAATAATTTTCAAAAGAAAAATAAATAATTTTCAACAACTACAATGGTTTGAAATATTCTCATACATTATCTCACCACTAGTCTCAATTTCCAGTTGTAGGGTCTATCTTTAAGTGATGAAGAACTGACTAAAACATCCAGAAATTGTCTCTCCCTTGTACCAATTATAACCACATAGCCAATATTTGGGCTAAGGGTGAGTCATTCAAGGAAAATAGATTAATAAAGGAAATTAAACTAGTCACTGATGGGCACCTGGGTGGTTCAGTCATTCGACCTTCCGATTCTTGCTTTTGGCTCAGGTCAAGATCCCAGGGTCAAGGGATGGAGACCTGCCATGGGCTCTGCCCTGGGTGCGGAGCCTGCTTGAGATTCTCTCTCACTCTGCCCCTCTTTCCCATATGCTCGCTCTCTCTCTCAAATGAATAAACAAACTAGTCACTGAGAAAGCTACTTAGCTTCATCAGAAATTAGTAAAGTTAAGGGTCACCTGAGTGGCTCAGTAGGTTAAGTGTCCCACTCCTGATATTGGCACAGGTTGTGATATGGAGCCTCGTGTCAGTGTGGAGCCTACTTAGGATTCTCTCCCTCCCTTTCTCAAAATAAATAAATAAACATTAAAAAAATTAGTAAAGTTAAAATTAAGCTTTTAAAAATTCTTGAGTTTTTTTTAACGTTTATTTACTTTTAAGAGACAGAGAGAGACAGAGCATGAGCAGGAGAGGGGCAGAGAGAGAGGGAGACACAGAATCCGAAGCAGGCTCCAGGCTCTGAGCTGTCAGCACAGAGCCTGATGTGGGGCTCAAACTCACAAATGCCAAGATCATGACCTGAGCCAAGGTCAGATGCTTAACAGACTGAGCCATCCAGGCGCCCCAAAAATTCTTGAGTGTTTTCTTGTCTGCCCAGTATATAAAGAGGTTATCTGACTTTAGACTAAATCACATTAATTTTAAAAATAATGAAAAGAGGAAATTTTTCTTTTCTTTGGGTAAACAAAAATGTAAAACTGAAACGACTAATAGTTACTGTGTACCGGGCATTATGACCTAAATGTTTCTGTACATTAAATTACTTAATCCTCACAACCACTCTCCCCATTATAAAGATGGAAAAAATGAGGCTTTGAGGCTGCAGAACTGGAATCATGTAGTTTTAAATAATCTCAAAAGGTAAAGCACTATCTAATCAAAATGGTCAAGGAATGAAACTAAGACACAAATAGATAACCAATTGTCAGAGAATCAGAACACAACAAACCACACTTAATAAAAGTTTACTTGACTAAAAGTGAATGATTCAGAAACATACTCTAAGATCTCGTGATGCCTAGAAGCCAATGTTACAACCAATTCTGCTGTGAATTTCTAAGAGATTGGGTTGTGTACACACTACCTTTGTAATCCACTCTGAAAGTCACTTCTTATAATGAATTCCCATAGTTTATCACTTGTCTCCTCACATTTCAAAAGAAAACTTTTAGTTAATGAAGTCCAGTGGTGCTCTAAAGTATGGATAAATGTAAATGCACTCTAATTATACTTCTTATTTTGACCTAGTTGGAGTAAAAAGGGTAAAAAGCAAATAGACTGGTTTTATAAAACATTTATAAAGTAAGTTAGAGACAAAAATAACAGTAAGAAGACTCTGAACAAAATTACTCCAACATCTCTCAGAAATTTAAGTACCTCTGGGGGCGCCTGGGTGGTGCAGTCGGCTAAGCGTCCGACTTCAGCTCAGGTCACGATCTCGCGGTCCGTGAGTTCGAGCCCCGCGTCGGGCTCTGGGCTGATGGCTCAGAGCCTGGAGCCTGCTTCCGATTCTGTGTCTCCCTCTCTCTCTGCCCCTCCCCTGTTCATGCTCTGTCTCTCTCTAACTCAAAAAATAAATAAACGTTAAAAAAAAATTTTTTTTAAAGAAATTTAAGTACCTCTGCTCCAATGTTTCCATAAAAACAACTACTAAATTACCCCACAATCTTCTGATATAATTCCACCAGAAAAGTCAAAATGGGGCACCTGGCTGGTTCAGTCAGTAGAGCATGCAACTCTTGATCCCTGGATCATGAGTTCAAGCCCCATATGCTGGGTGCAGAGTTTACTTAAATTAAAAAAAAAAAAGTCAAGGGGCACCTGGGTGGTTCAGTCAGTTAAGCGTCAGACTCTTGGTTTTGGCTCAGGTCATGATCTCACAGTTCGTGGGTTGGAGCCCCTCGTTGGGCTCCATGCTGGCAGTACAGAGCCTGCTTGGGATTCTCTACCTTCCTTATTTGCAAGAGTGCAGGCTCTAGCTCTCTAAGTGAATAAACTTTTAAAAAAAAAGTCAAAATAATCATTAAAATACATATTAGGCACCTCTTTAAAATATTTTACATTTGGGGCACCTGGGTGGCTCAGTTGGTCAGCATTTGACTTCGGCTCAGGTCATGAGCTCACAGTCCGTGGGTTCGAGCCCCGCATCAGGCTCCATGCTGACAGCTCAGAGCCTGGAGCCTGCTTCAGATTCTGCATCTCCTTCTCTCTCTGACCCTCCTCCACTCACACTGTCTCTCTCTCTCAAAAAAGTAAATAAACATTAAAAAAAATTTTTTTTAATTTACATTTATCACCCAATTGTACCACATGTATATTAAGTTAAATCATCCCAGTTACTACCAATTTAAATTTGCATTTAAATTGGTTTAAAGTAAGTATATACAATATTAGTACATATATTCTTCTGCCTTTAGTACAAAAGGAAGAAGGACTACTGAGACAGCTTAGTGGCCCAAGTCAGAGAAGGTAGTTTTAAACAGAGTTAATTGGATTGGAATTTTCATTGTTGACATCAAAATAAAATGTTATTCAACAAAATAGTTCAAGTGAGGTACTACCTCATATCTCATTTCAGTTAATAACTCCAATCTGAGAGCATTACACAAGCACTGATTAAGCATCTTTCCAAGAAGGAACGGTGCATAGTTACTTCTTTGCTAGTCACAGATTCCAAAGGAGTATGTGCTTTGTGGCAACAGGACTGGACTCCTGTACTTTCACACCCTAATAATTGTTATAACTCCTGAAGCAGTTGGGGCACTCCCAACCTCTGGATTAGAGAAAACACTAAACTAAATTCTAATAAAAGGAGTCCACGTAAATAAGCCTGAAAAATTAAAATTGCTACCTCTACATAAGCGTCATTACGATCAATCATCAAAAAGTCTACTGAGGGCCTACTATGTGCAAAGCTCAGTGAAAGGAACTAAGGGAAGTACTGGCTAAAACAACTTAGCTTCTGATGAAGAAGCTCTGATCCAATCAGGTAAAGATACAGACTAGTGAAATTAACTAAGAACATAAAAGGTATTGGCATTACAAGTGGCAAGATTTTTTTTTTTGGGGGGGGGGAAGCTTTTGACCCACCAAGGTAGATAAGATACATGCCAGTATACCTTCCCAAGAACATGAGGGTTATCAGCAACAAATGTCAAAATGTTGAGAAGATTTACTTTTGCAAAGTAAATTTATGAAGTCAGCATAGACTTCATAGAGGGGAATTGAGCTGAGCCTTGAAGGATGGAAAAGTTTAAATAGTTAAACAGCATAAGAAAAGAAAAGGACAAATGATAATGGGAACAAAGGTGCTGAATGGGAATGTGATCATTAAGTATTTATTAAATACCTACTATATGTCAGTCACTGTTTCAGGTACTAGGTATACACTAATGAACAAAACAAATGAGTTCCCTGCTCTTGTGAAGTCTCGTGAGGAAGGCGGATAACAATTATGCAAGCAGATATATATCATTATAAATTATGATAGGTGCTGTGAAGGGAGGCAACAGATGCTAGTAACAGGGAATAACGGAAAAGGACTAGCAAAATAAGATGATGAGGGAAAGTATTTCTGATACATCTGCTGAGGCTTGAGGAAGGCAGCCAGGCAAAGAACAGGGAAAAAGAGTGTTCAGGGAAGAGAGAGCCATATGTACAAAGGCCCTGTGGTAGCAAAGAGCTTATCAAGGATAAATAAGAAGCTGATATGATTGAAGACTGGCAGAAGGTGAAGCTGGAATAGCAGGCAGGGGCCAGATTATACAAGACATCATATGCCAAGATAAAGAGTTTGAATCTGATTTTTATTCCAAGCTCTAAAAAACTTTTAAAAGTTTTTGCTACTCACAAACATATTGTTGAATAAAAGGAACCAGACTCAAAACAGTATGCACTGTATGAGTCCAGTTTACAAAAGTACAAAACAGGCAAAACTAATATACACTGTTAGAAGTCACCCAGGGAGGTGAAAGGGAGGCAGGAACTGGAAAGGAACTCAGCAGGGACTTCTGGGTACCAGTTCTTGACCTAGGTGCCAGTTACATAGATACATTCAGTTTGTGGAAAAAAAAAAAAAAAAAAAAATGATCAAATTGTACATGTGTATTTTTCTAAACATATATATTATATATCTTATATATAACTTAAATAACAAGATATGATTTTTAAAATTTTTAATGCAAGTTTTTAATAATGTTTTAAAAATATTACTCTGTTCAGATAAAATGGGAACAGAGGAGCACACCCAAATATGTTATGATTGACAGATTAACCTGATGGAAACTCTTAGATTCATATAAAATAGGGAAAGGGGTAAGTCAAATAGCCAGCGAATACAAAGTACCATGTTCATAAAGAATAAACACAGGACTTGGGAAGGGAGTTAAGCAATAAAAAATGAGCTATAAATAGGGGCGCCTGGGTGGCTCAGTCGGTTGAGCGACCGACTTCAGCTCAGGTCATGATCTTGCAATCTGTGAGTTTGAGCCCCGTGTCGGGCTCTGTGCTGAGAGCTCAGAGCCTGGAGCCTGCTTCGGATTCTGTCTCCCTCTCTCTGACCCTCCCCCACTCATGCTCTGTCTCTCTCTCTGTCAAAAATAAACATTAAAAAAAAAATGAGCTATAAATGCCTTAGAATGAAAGGAAGAATCTCTAGAAATTAAGAAAGGAATAGCTAAAGACAGCAATGCCTAAAAGATTAACAATGCTTGTTATCTTTTGGCTTATATTTTAATATGGTTATTTCCAAGCTCTTCCCTTGACCCCTCAACCCTAATACACAAAGAGTATAATGAAAATGATCCCAAACTTGAGCAACCATTCACATATGAGCTCAAATGAATGGCCTCCACCCCTTACTATCTCTGGCAGTAACCACTCTGAGCTCAGCTTCCTCACGTAAGAAGAGGATAATAACTACCAATAGAGTTATTACTTTCTCCCTATCACCACCCAAAATATTGAGCTGTAAACTGGTATTTTAATTATTATTTCCTAATGATATACTGAGAGCCCATGGTTGCTGAGTTTCCATTCTCAAGACTGACAAGTGGAAAAGAAGGATTATAGAACGGTCAACGTGTAGAAACAGAATGGATAAGGAGAAACCAGGGGTAAGATAAAATGGGGCTGCTTCTAGAAGCCTGGTAACAGAGTTGTTAAACCTTTTCTAAGACAGACTTGAGCTACAGCTCAAGACAGACTGGGAGTGGTCCAGTGACCTGAGAAATTATGAGAAGGAAAAAATAATTTTATGTCTTCCCAAAAAGACACAATTTCTACCTGATGTATTCCTTTTGCGGAATAGTAGCTAAAAGAAGTTAGACACAAACACTAAGGATATTCTGTCATAGGTGGAAGGGCAAGGCCTTCAATTATTTTATAGCATCCCCACCCTTAAGAATTACTTGAACTATAATGTGTAAAGCACTTCTTAAGTAGAGCCAAAGATGTTAAGTTTTATATTTCAAGTGGTAGCATTTCAAAAAGAAAACAAAAATAAAAGTTCTACTCCTTAATCAATCTTTGGGTAATTTTCCCCCCACAACATATATCCCATTGTCCTAAAATGAAACCTGATTCTTCATGAATTTCTTTCCCCTGATATAACCAGGGTTCCTATCTCTACCAGTCTTTCTCTTCTCATACACCTCACCAATAAATAACTATGATGTCCCTGTTTCCTACAAAGTTGGCACACTGACTCTCTAGTACTCACTCTGATCTCATCAGTTTGAATCAGAACACAGAAACTTCACAGCATTCCCAAGGATCACTCTGCTAACCAATATCTTAAAAACAACATGCAGTTTAAACAATGATGGCAGTCATAGTGATTACACAATTGGATACATTTGTCAAAGCTCATCAAACTGTACACTTAAAACTGATGAATTTCACTGTATGTAAGTTAGACCTTGACAAAGCTGATTTTTCTTTTTTATTTTAGAGAATGAGAGCACGAGCAGGGGAGAGGGACAAAGGAGAAAGAGAATCTTAAGCAGGACCCAGACTCAGAGCAGAGCCTGGAGTGGGGCTCGATCCCACAAACCTGGGATCATGACCTGAGCCTAAATCAAGAGTCAGACGCTCAACCAACTAAACCACCCAGGCGCCCCAATAAAGCTGATTCTTAAAAAATGAATGCATGTACATCTTCAGCAAATATTTACTGAGCATCTATTATGTGCATCAAAGTTTAGACCACATCTTTCAGCTTGACTATCTGGGTCCTACCTGTTAAGTAATATGCTTTACTCACCAGCTGACACTGTCCCAAAAAGTCATGTTACATGAAAGAAAAATGGTTCAGTTTCAGACCATGAATGTTACCCTAACAGTCACGCCTCTACAGTGGAAGGACCATTAGCTACCCATCATCTTCCATCACATAAACCATATCTAGGATCACACTGGCACTCTGTATTTCAATACAAATGCTTCCTTCGTTTAAAAAAAAAAAAAAAAAAGATTAAGTACCTACTATATGGAGAACACACAACTAGCACAGCCTTATATGTTTGTCTTTCTACCAAAAAACAAAAACATCTCAAAAGCATACAGACAACATTGCTGGAAGAAAAGAAGGTAACACTATTGGGGAACAGACTTAACGGACTTGAGTCTACAGTCCAAGGTGACCCAGTGGCTCAAAGGCCTAGAAACTAATGCACTATGCATGACGGAGAGAACCGTGGAACTCAGAAACAGACTTGGGTTTGCATTCCAGCTCTGCTTCTTACCAGCTGTATTTGTAAACTGAGGAAAGTCACTTTACCTTCTGACCCTCAGTTTGCCCATCTGTGAACCAGGGATGCCAACTAGCACCTCGCAGCATTGTTGTGAAGACTATATGAGAGATATGCCACCTAGCACAATTCCTGGGCACAGAGTAAGCAACTCAACAATATCATTGGTTCCCTTTCTTGCTCTTAAGTTACTTAAGAGTAAGAAAATACCTGTGAATCAAGGTAATCCACAATCCCCGTTAGTAATCACAGAACAGAGAACCCGTATTTGCTGCCTTGTTCATACTCGAATCAACTCCTTCCCCTTCCCACTACTTCCAGTTTTTCAGACCTTAGTTACTATGTTTAGAAAAGTGATTTAATTTTAGAAACTTGGAAAATTCTTCTGAGTAAATCAAGCAAAACCTTCATCTGCCCCAAGGGGAATCCTGAGCAAAATAATTGTTTCTGACAAAAGCATTTTCTATGGGAGTTATTTAATCTAGCCACACGAATGCCACCGAAGCTGCACACAAAGTGACAGAAAATAATCCGGAACATACTCCGAGGAGACATATCCTCCTAAAAACCCAAACGTCTCCCTCCCTAATCTGAGCTAATAAAATTACTAGGTGATCTGAATTCCCCCAACTCGGACGCCAGCCCAGCGCCTGGGGCCGGAACTGCAGCAGTCTGTAAAATGCCCTGAACAAACCCCACCTCTCAAAATATCCCCAAAAGGCAGGGAGGTCCAGAGAGTGTTTTCTCCTCAACCGCCAGATAAGGCACCAGGAGCTCAGAAGCGCAATTCTTTCCCCAAGGTCATTCAAGTCAGTGAAGGTGTGACGGCGAATCTGCAAGCAGTCTCCGGTTTTCCGGAGATTGCACTGCAGGGTTTTTTGAGTTTGTGTGCTGTTTTTTTTTTTTTTTTTTGGTTTTTTTTTTTTTTTTGGGGGGGGGGCGGTTGCCTATTCTCTTCCCTTCTCCCACCCTCAAGTGTGAGCACTGGTCTCGGCATTTCCGAAACAAGCCACAACAAGCTCTGCAGTGTTAGGAAAGGGGCTGACGCGAAGAAACAGATGCTCCAAAGCAAGATGGTCTTTCTCGGCTCACAGAGCCTCCTCCAAGGTTATTAAGAGAAACCGCAGGCACCTCTGAGAGCTCCAGCACCGGCTCCGAATCCCCAGCCCGGCCGCTCCGGGACGCCGGGTTCCCCGCAGGCAGCCTCCGCAGCCAGAGGCCACGGGCCCCAGAAACCGCACTTCATTCCTGCGCTTCGGGAAGCCATGGCTCCTTCCCGGCCCGGGCAGGGGCGGGGGTGCGCAGGGAGGCGGGCCGCGCGCGCTGCGGAAAGTTCGCCGCGGCGGCGGGCGGGGGGCGGCCCCGGCCCGGCTCGCCCGCGTCCCCCTGCAGATTCCACCATTAATTAGTCCTAAGGACTGTCTACTGGCAACTTAAACAAAGCGAATGCCTTGAATTCCTTCCCGGCCCAGCGGTCTGGCTGCGAGGCCAGCATCGGCCGGGACGCGGGGCCGGCGCGGCGGGCCGACAGCTGCGGCGGCGGCGGCGGCGGCGGCGGCGGGACCCCTCCCCAGCCCGCCCGCGCCCCCCGCAGCCCGGTCCCGCAGCCCGGCCCGAGCGCTCCCAAACCGCCCTCCTCCTCCTCCTCCTCTTCGTTCTCCTCCTCCTCCTCCTCGGGAGCTCCCGGGCTCTTCCTGTAAGATCACTTCCTTCCTCCCCGGGTGCCCGCGGGCCCCGCGCAGCCCCCTCCCCGGCAGTCCCGACCCCCCGCCCGGCCCGCCGCCGCTCCCCGCCCCCACCGCGTCCCGCGCGCCCTCCCCCCCAAAAGCCCAAACTCGGCCCGAAACTCTCCTCCGCCGCCCGAAAATGCCCCCTCGGCTCTCTGCCCCAAACATTTCTCCTCAGATTCTCGCTCCCACCAGAAGTCTCTCAGAACCTTCCCTCCCCCTCCAAAAGGAAAATTTCCAACTCCAAAAACATTCTCAAGGTCTCGCCCCAAAAGATGACCCCCTTCCGAGTCCTTTCTCCAAAATTGCGCTCAAACTGCCCCCCACCTCAACTCCACACCCCCCACAGCCCTCCCCGGGGTGCGCCCGCCGATTCTGCCCAGTCGCCCCCGGGTGCCCCGACCCCTCGCCGGGGCAGGCCGCCCCCTCCGGCCGCCCTCCGCCGCCTCCACCCGCCCGCCTCAGCCTCCCGCGCCGCGCGCCCGCCGCCTCCCCGCACACCCTTCACCTCAGGGACTCCGGCCCGCGCTCCCGCCCGCCGAGGGGTCCGGCGCTCAGCTCCCGGCGTCCGGCGCCTCCTCCGGCTCCCCGGGACTGACAATGAGGGGCGGGGCCATGTGGTGGCGTCAGCACCTTGTGGGCGGGGGCCTGTGGTGGTGGGCGGGGCTTCCGGCTAGTCCCGCCCCCTCCGTTCTTTTCCCCCTTCCCAGGACTTGGACTTTGCCAAGTTTTCATTGCGTGCCTAGCTAGGTGCCCAGGGCCTGTGCTAGATGCGATGGGAAATCGAAATGGAAGACAAGGCGTCCTGCTTTCAAGAGGGGCACTCCCCAGGGAGTTGTGAGGATTAAATGAGATAATCTATGTAAAGGTGGTTAACCCAGGGCCTGGTATGGAGTAATCACTCAACAAATACTATTTCTATTACTCAGCAAATGTGGAAAAGGCACTCAGCTTGGAGACATGGGTTCCAGTCCCCAGCTCTGCTATTAATTCATTGTGTGACCCTAGACAAGTCTTTGTCCATCTGTGTTCCTCACTTTTACCTTAAGATGGGAAGGAGTGATGACCAGATGATCTCAAAAGTCCCTCCAATAATTCTGTGACACATTTCCTGTGGAGCTACTATGTTCAAGGTACCTGGGGGCCCAGAGAAATAGGGAGGGGGACCTTTGAAGGGAGCCCAAAACCCACAGCCAACGTGGTACAGGACACAGACACAGGCACACTCTCCCCCACAGATGCCCTCCCACGTGCTGGCACAGGGCTGAATTCACAAGCCAGGACACAGATGCACTGAAGGCTGCTTCCTCTCTGGCTGCAGCAGCATAGCTGGTCTCTTGAGACATCTCTTGTGTAAGCTCCTTATTGCCTACGGAATAAAGGCCAAAGCCCTGGCCTGGTTTGGTCTCTTTCTACCTTATACACACACACAGACATACACACACTGTAAAGTTTATCCAAACTTCCACTCGCACACCCACTGCTTTCCCACATCTGTCCCATTGCTCATGCTCTTCCCTTGCTGTCTCATCTCCACTTAGAGCTCCTCCTAGCTTCCCCCATCCAGAAGCCAACTCTCCCTGCCTGAATACCCCAATACCTGTGTATTGTGTTTAACTCTCATGTGGGCATGAACACATTTTAATTTGTATCCAATTGACCTCCTGTGTGTTCCTTAGCACTCCCTCACTTCCTTTAGGTCAGCAACCACACATGTTTGTTGGGGCCAGAAAACCCTGGGATTATATACCCACGTTCGGGCTCTCTTTGAGCCTCATTCTTCTCCTGTGTAAAATGGGGATACTAATATAGTCCTTGTTTGTTCTGAAATTACATAAAACACTGTGTGGAAAGCACCAGGCACAATGTTCCAGAAAGGATGTAGTTGTCATTCTTATGTTCATTATTATCATCAAAATTATTTCCAGCTCCAAACACCACAGAGCACCCCTAGTGATAATCATTTCATAGTGGTTAGACATCTGAGGTCCCGAGAGAGGAAGAGGCTTCCTAAAAGTGGCCCTACAGAGCATTGCCATTGGAACAAGAGCCCACACTCCAGTTTCTAGACCCCAGGGGGAATCTGTGGAGTCACATCTGATGCCCCCAAGGATCAGTCAACACCCCTCCAAGTATGGGACAGCTTCGAGTTGAGTTCTCTCTGCAAGTTATTGCAGCAGAGCTGACCCGTTTCTCCCTTATGCCTTTCTGCTCTCGGTTCCCTTACAAAAAGATAGATCTGTGTTCAACTGCCCTTGGCATCTCTGCAGTCCTGGACAAGAGCTGCAGCAAGGCACTGGGCGTTTCCAGAGTGCTGGCCTGTGGGAAAAGGGAAAGGGCTTTGGGATTCTGATTAATTTCCTGAGCTGCAGACAGGCAAAAATGGCTGTCCTGAAATGCTGGGCTGGTTCTCAAGGGCCCCTAACAAATTGCAGCTTATTTTTAGAAGAGGAGATTCAAAAATGCCACTTCCATGAAAAGTAAGCATGGCCACAGGATTGCTGCAGGCAAAGAAAGGGCTTTTACTGAGTCCCTCCTATGCGGGGATGCTGATTCCAAGCATTGCAAACCATTGGCAGAGAGAACCCAGGACATACAGGGGAGGTTCTGAAGACAGAACTTTCTCCCCAAGACCCATGAGTCTATCAATCACTTGTTAGTTCATTCACAGCAAAAGTTTTGGCACAGAAAAGATCAGGATTCAAATCTTAGCTCCACCACTTACCAGTTGTGTGACCTTGGACTTTCAAGTCCCTCAGCCTCTCATCTGAAAAATGGAAATAATAATAGTACCTATCTCATACAGTGGCTGTGAGAATTAAATGCAATAACGTGCAAGAGCTTAGTTCTTAGCTGGTAGCACCTCATGCATATGCCACTATGTGGTGGCTACTGTTAATATGTCAACATGTCCTCCCAGAAAGGCCTATCCTGTGTTGCCCTCTGGGTCAGAAGTAGGGCTAATGGATAGTCCTGACCTCAAGAATCTCAGTCTGTAAAAGGAATGGGGTAGATTTTTGGTTCTAGGTACTTTCGACTAAGTACCTATGCTGCAAGCAATTTCGCTGCAAACATTTTCACTGCAAACATTTTCACCATATAACCCATTGGACTTAAGACAATTTTACCATAAAAGAGCAAAATAAATTGGTTGACAGTTTGATTTGATAGTTTGGTTTCATCAAACTGGTAGACCGTTTGGTTTCATTTCTCCATTGACTCGGTACTCCTCTATTTTTATATTATATAAATCCTAGCCATCATAACGGTCTGTGCTGTGGCACACAGTTTTTTTTTTAATTTTTTTTTTAATGTTTATTTATTTTTGAGACAGAGCATGAATGGGGGAGGGGCAGAGAGAGAGGGAGACACAGAATCGGAAGCAGGCTCCAGGCTCTGAGCCATCAGCCCAGAGCCCGACGCGGGGCTCAAACTCACGGACCGCGAGATCGTGACCTGAGCTGAGTCGGACGCTTAACCGACTGAGCCACCCAGACGCCCCTGTGGCACACAGTTTTGAACCCATATTTCCAGGGGAATTTTGGAGCATTAATCAATGGACATGTGACAATATTCCAAAACCAGACAACAGCATAGAAGACTTTCACAACGCATTAGAAAGCTCAGTTACAAATATGCATCCTATTATTTAGAGACTGACACCTCTCTTAATAAAGGAAGATATTTTAGTGAAAAAAGAAAAAGTCGCTCAGGTAGGGCACCTGGCTGGCTCAGTAGATAGAGCATGTGACTCTTGATCTTGGCGATGTGAGTCTGAGCCCCACATTGCATGTAGTGACTACTTAAAAATAAATCTTGGGGCACCTGGGTGGCTCAGTCGGTTAAGCGTCCAACTTCGGCTCAGGTCATGATCTCACGGTCTGTGGTTTCGAGCCCCGCATTGGGCCCTGTGCTGATAGCTCAGAGCCTGGAGCCTGCTTCAGATTCTGTGTCTCCCTCTCTCTCTGCCCCTCCCCCACTCGCTCTCTGTCTCTCTCTCTCTCTCTCTCTCTCTCTCTCTCAAAAATAAACACTTAAAAAAATAATAAATAAATAAAATAAAATCTTTTTTAAAAAAGTCTGATGCCAAATAAGGAGAGGAATTAACAAACAAACAAACAAACAAAAAGTATGACACTATAAATGAAAAACTTTGAACACAAGTGCTTAGGTACAATCCACAAAATAAAAGCAGTTTTTGTGCAGTATTACAGTATTGCCATGAGTCCACATACATTTTAAATGTATTCAAATATTTTGTATTTCGCAATAAAAGCTTTTTAACTTTGTTTTTCATTTTTCATTTTTAAAAAATTTTTAAATGTTTATTCTTGAGGGAGAGAGAGAGAGAAAGAGAGAGATAGAGCATGAGCAAGGGAGGGGCAGAGCGAGAGAGAGGGACGCAGAATCCAAAGCAGGCTCCAGGCTCTGAGCAGTCAGCATAGAGCCCGATGCAGGACTCAAACTCACGAACCCTGAGATCATAACCTGAGCTGAAGTCAGACGCTCAACCGACTGAGCACCCAGGAGCCCTGTTTTTCATTTTTCATGTTTCACTCTATCCTTTTTAAGGAAGGTCCCTCTTTCATTTTTCATGATTTTATCTTTTATGGCAAAAACTGCCTTATGGCCAATTAGCTCGGCAGCAAAAAATGTCTGCAGCAAACATGCTTGTGACAAAGATATCTAGGAAGAAAATACCAGATGAGAGATTTTCACATATAGGCAAAAAAGGGGTTGAGGGGCTATTGTTAAATGAAAAGGGTAAGAGTAGAGGCCCCTGGGTGGTTCAGTTGGAGGAGCACGCAGCTCTTGAGTTCAAGCCCCACATCGGGGGTAGAGATTGCTTAAATAAATAAACTTTAAAAAAAGAAAAGGGATAAGACTAAGGTGCAGAATTATAGGTATAGTGGGTTATAACTTATATGCTCAGTACATGCCTAAAAAATGGAGAATACAGAGAATGAAATAGGAGGCTTTCACCTTTTTTCTTTCTTTATGATTTGCTTTTTCTGTGTGTGTGTGTGTGTGTGTGTGTGTGGGTGTGGGTGTGTGTAGCAGGAACTTTCAAAAAAGACTCTACTATATTCTGAGAGAGAGGAAAGGGGATGAAAACACAGCTACAGGGGTGACTGGCTGGCTCAACCAGTACAGCATGTGACCCTTGATCTCCAAGTTGTGAGTTCAAGCCCCACAATGGGTGTGGAGCCTACTTAAAGTAAAAAATTGTTTAAATATACTTTAAAAAAGAAAAGAGGGGCGCCTGGGTGGCTCAGTCGGTTAAGCGGCCGACTTCGGCTCAGGTCATGATCTCACGGTCGGTGAGTTCGAGGCCCGCGTCGGGCTCTGTGCTGACAGCTCAGAGCCTGGAGCCCGTTTCAGATTCTGTGTCTCCCTCTCTCTCTGACCCTCCCCTGCTCATGCTCTGTCTCTCTCTGTCTCAAAAATAAATAAAACGAAAAAAAAAAAAAAAAGAAAAGAAAACACAACTACAAGGCCATTGGCAGTGGGCATCTGAACTAACTGTGCACACTGCCATAGAAAGTTCCACATGGGCACCTGGGTGGCTCAGTCAGTTGAGCGGCCAGCTTCGCTCAAGTCAAGATCTCACAGCTTGTGAATTCAAGCCCCACATAGGCTCACTGCTGTCAGCGCAGCTTCAGATCCTCTGTCCCCCTCTCTCTACCCCCTCCCTCAAAAATAAAAATTTAATTAGTTAATTAATTAATTAAAAAACAAAATTCTGTAAGTTCCATCTCATTCCAGGGAAGGCCCCTGCCCAGACAATTCTCACCTTCTCCCCACTCTCCAGCCCTTAGCTGCACATGAACTTTCAGTCCCACAACCAAAGGCAAGCCTCCTAACAAAACCTCCAGAAACCACAGCAGGGCCAGGAGAAAAGACTTTCAAGTCGGAAGAATTTCTTGCTGCCTGTCCTGTGCCCCTCACAAAGAATAACAATTTGCTGGCATTTTGTGTGTATGGTGCCTAAACTTGCAGTTTCATCTTTCCTCATATCTTTCTGCAATTTCAATTTTTTTATGAGGAGCATACATTATTTGGTCACCAGAAAAAATGCAGTAAAGATAGGTATAAAAAGAAAGCTAACCAAGCTGGTGTTGGTTCACTTTTGTTGGTAGCAAACAATAAATTACAACATTGTGGTTGAGGCCAGTGCTAAGTCTCTTAAGAATCATAGAAAGTGAGAGTGGGAAGGGATAAACTTGCCCTCAATTTCTCCTACTCTCCCCCACATGGCATGATTTTCAGTCCCTTCACTTTGCAGGCCACCCACCAATATCTGCATTTCATTCATCCATTCCACAAACACTTATGGATCCTTTACTATAGACCAAGGATCATACTGGGCACTTCACAGGAATTATCTGATACAGATTATAGATGTCATTATTCCTACCTTGTAGATTAGGAAAACAAGGCTCAGAGGAGGTAAGGTAACTCGCCCAAATTCTCACATCTAGTGGGATCTAAATCAAGACCTTCACAACATCAAAGCCCATTTCCTAAAGAATGTGGGCTGAATTCCAAAGCTAATGACTTATGTCCTTGAGCAGCCATTATTTCGTGGATGGCCTTGGGCAAGTCACTGAACTCTTCTCAGCAGCGGTGTCCCCATCTCTGTGGGATGAGGCTTTACCCAGATATTTTATCAGTTAAGTACTTTGTAAGTTATAATACATAATGCAGAGGGAAGTAAGTGTTTCCATCAACTCTGGAGAGACTAAGTCTCACTCATCTTTAGATCTCTTGGTGCTTTCCTCATTAGTGTTTCTCCCCCTTGGTGTTTATTCCTATTAGTGTTTATCCCCCATTAGCACATTTAGGACAATTCTACTTCCAGGAACTCTATCCTTACCCCACTAGCCTGGGACCTCCTTCAGGACAGAAATGATACTCCTTTCTGATCCCTTTCTGCCCCCGCTGCAGCATCTGGCATGTAGCCCTCCAGATTCCCTCCCTCTTTTATTTATTTCATAACAAATGTCTGAGAGCCTAACATGTGCCAGGCACTGCACATACTATAAGAGAGCAAAGGGCCCTGCCTTCCTGGAGGGAAGGGGGGATGGGGTAGAGAGACAAAATAACATTAAACACAATTAGTTACTTAAAAACAATTGCATTAAGCACCACAGAGCATCAGGTTTGGGAAATGTGGGGTGGGAATCTAACTGAATCCAGGACAGAGGGAAGGCTTCCTAGAGGAGGTGGCCTTGAAGCTCAGAAAGGCTAAGAAATTAGCTCAAGATCACACAGCTGCTAAGCACAAAAGCTGGGATTTTAACCTAGAAATGCCTGACTCCAAAGTCCATGCTGTGCCTCCTGGAGAACACTGCCTTTTATCTCCTTCATCGTATAACCTGTTTAACACTGTATACTGTTTAACTGTATACTGTTTAACCTGTTTAACACTGTAACCTGTTTAACACTGTATACATCGTATAACCCTGTTTAACACTGGATGCTCTAAAGCGATGGTTTTCCCAGGTTTGGGGATCAGACATTCCTTTGACATCTATGAAACCTCTCCCAGGAATTACATGTATACTACAGACCCACAATATCTTGCCTACAATTTCAAAAGGTTCATAGGCATCCTGAGGCCCAGATTTAGAACTCACACCATGGAGGACCATAGGACTTTACAGTGAGAATCTCAGAACCTCCCAAAGAGACACCACCAGGGGTCCATAGGGACCTCAAATCCCCAGACTGACCCCAGAAACTCTATGGAAATATTTTCAAGATCCAGAAGAAAAATCCTGGGATCCTGTAGAAAACCCAAGTCTCTCCAGGGTAGCTGCAGGACACTGCAGAGATATTCTCAAGATGCTATAGGCTGTAGAGGAACCTCCAGTCCTCATAAAGCTGGAGTCCCTGAGGAGGAACCGGGGAGCCTTAGAAAGCTATGGGTCTTAACCCTTTTTGGGTCACTGGCACCTTTAAAACTCTGAGCAAAAATGCAATACACAGCATGTTACACACAAAAGCAAGAGGTTCACAGACCTCCGGGAGTCCCCGGATTCAGATCTCCTGTTCCTGAGCTTCCATTAGAACCTGAACCCCTCAAGAGCCTGGCCCAGGACCACAGACTCAAGGCACCCACTTCAGAGTCCCAGCAGGTCGCGGGTCGAAGCCGGTCTTGCCGTTTGCTAGCCATGACCTTGGACCACTCACCTACAAACCCTCAGGCCTCAGCGACCTCTCCTCCCCAGCCCAGCGCCAGCGGCGTGGGCTCCGAGCCGGGCCGGGCGGCGATGTCGAGGAATCGGAATCTGCGGGTTCGCTGCACCGGGAGTGCGGACGGCGGGGGAGGCGGCGCGCTTGCCGCAGTGACAGCTCCGCGCGCGGCCGCGAGCCTGGGAAGCCGGCAGTGCGGGGCGCGCTCGCGGCCTTTCCCACCCACCGGGCAGGGCGTGCCCGCCAGCCGGCTTCCTGCAGTCGAGGGCCGGGGAGGGGGGAAGGCGCAGAGGGGCCCGGGGCCTGGCAGGCCTGGTTCCTGGCTTTCTCTGCACGTTTCCTGAGCAGGACCGCCGGGGGATGGGACCCAGCACAAACCTCCTTCCCGGGGAACGCGGCCAGGAAATCGCGTCCTTGCTAACTCAGGTTCCTCCTCTCTGCCGGAAGGTGCTGACTGCCATCCACAATCTTTCAGTCCTTACGAACTGGGTGTGATGTGACCCACTTACCCCAGGAAGCACCGGAGAGACGACGACATAGCAGACCGCAGACCCCACACCACAGCAGAACTCCAGCCCTGTGGTGTACGTTCAATGAACTCCATCCTACGGATGAGAAAGCTGAGGCTTAACAATTGGAATGACCTACGCAAGGTCATCCTTAAAGTACTGCTAGGCATAAAATAAAGTGCTTACTGCATACCACTGTGCTACGAATGTTCTAGATATAATTGTGCCATTGAGCCCTCAGAATCTATGAAGATAACATTGTCCCTATTTTACAAATGAGAAAACTGAGAACCAGAAGCCAAGTGGCTTCTCCAGTGCCACACAGCTAAAAGCAAGAGTTAAAAAGTAGACTCCAGTCTCCTGTTTTCGGGGCTCAGACCATTCTGCTATCCTGCTTCCCAGATATCCTGCATCAACACATTAGAGCCTGGTAACCTGAGGGCCAGAACCTTGTCTCATTTGTTTTTGGGCCCCGAAAACCCCTCCTGGAGCTTGGCACAAAATAGGTATTCTGAGATTACTATAGAGCCCAGCACAGAACCTCAAAATTAGAAGGACTAGTAGGAGGCATCTAGCTTGTCTCCTTCTAGAACCTTCAGCCACGTGAAAATTCAGCCGCTGCTTGAATACTTCTATCATGATGAACTCTCTCTCTCCATTCCAGCCCATTCTCCTGTTGGACAATTAATTATGTTTGGTCCAAAATGCAAATACTGCATTTTGCTCAGGGTTCCCTATAAACAAAGGAAGACCATTTCCTTCCTCATGGCCACAATATATATTGCACGGTATTCTTAGCCATTTGGTAAGAACTGATGATTCAGAAATGTTAAGTTCCTTGTGAACTGGGACAGTGTCAGCTGTTCACCAGAGATGTTTGCCTTCCATGGGTAGAGTTGTTTCAAAGTCAAGAGCCCAGACTACATTTTCCAGCACCCGCTTGTATTTAAGCACGTGACTGGTTTTCACCAATGGGATGTGGGCAGAGACAATGTGTGCCATGTCTAGGGCAAATCCAAATGAAGAGGTATGTGTGCTTTCTCAAAGCTCGACCTTTTCTCTGTCATCTGCCAAACGTTGGATGCCAACACCAGAAGATGCTCAAAAGAGAACCATCTAGCACCAACTGTCTCTGTTCATGTAACTGATGCATTACGTCCTGCCTATTCCCAAAAGAGTTTTGAGGTAGTTTCCATTGCAGTCTGAAGCCTATCTGATGGATAATTAAACAGCAAGAATCAACGAATAATGAAAGCCTGGACGAAAGGCCAGTGGGGAGGAAGAAAGATGAAAAATTGACTAATTATAGCAGAAATACTAGGTTAAGTGTCCTAAAGATAGCACTGTGACAGAGTAAAAACCACAGCTCTGAGTTGCCTGGCAGTCAAAGCAAAGAGGGAAATTACATGAGCTACAAATTATATGGGAAGTAGCAAACATGTGGTCAAGCACACACAAAACCTGAGGCCAGACCGTTGTTGTGAAGTCCAATTCCACTACGTACTAGTCATGTGACCTTAGTTATTGGATTTCCCTGTGCTTCTGTTTCTTCATCTGAAAAATGGGAATGATACAATAATAAAACCCCTCTCTTTGGGTCATGGGGAGGATTAAATGAGTTCAAGTATATACAGTTCTTCTAACGGGCCTGTCATATGGCAAATTCTATATAGGAATTAGCTATTACTGTACCTGATGGGAAGAATTAGTTTCATATTTTGGGAGAGACAAATTTTTCTCCGCACTAAACTCTCAGAGGAATGTATTATACAAGGGACACCTTCCCTACCCCCGCCCAATGCAATGGACTGTGCCTCAATCAGGGTTTTATGACAACTGTTGGACTGTGGGTCACATGGTTGTTTCTCTTATTGGCTTTTGGATGAGACAAGCTTTGGCATCCCACTCACCGGAGAATTCTGGGGACAGGCTGCTTGGGGGTAAGCGGCAGCCCTAGGTCTCTTTCTGCTGTCCGTAGGAAGGGAAGTGTCATAGTGAGGAGCAAAGGGTGGTGTTAAACAGACCCAGATACATCTATTAACCTCTTTAAGCTGGTTTCTTTATTCATACAGTGGAGACAATAGCAATCAGGATCTACCTAAGAAAGTTGCCACAAAGATTATATGAAAGAATTCTGCAAAACACTTCCCATAATAGCAAGACTGCAGTGCATAAGCACCCACAAAATAAGGAAGAATCTGAGAAAATAAAATAAGAACTCTTGCCTGAGACCCCTGGAGTAAGGAGAATAACTTTTTTTTTTAAGTTTTATTTATTTATTTTGAGAGAGAGAATGGGGTAAGGGCAGAGAGAGAGAGGGAGAGAATCCCAAGCAGGCTCCATGCTATCAGCATAGAGCCGGATGCGGGACTTGATCACACAAACTGTGAACTCATGACCTGAGCCGAAATCAAGAGTTGGACGCTTCACCTACTGAGCCACCCAGGGACCCCTTAGGAGAATATTTTTTAATGCTTCAAAAAATAGTACAGAAGTGGTACATTTCCCTCAGAATGTGGTCCTGGGCTGTCAAAACATCATTTCCATCACTCCTCTCTACTTCTGGCTGGAATTCCCTTGGCTCAAGGCCGTGTGGTGTGCAGCCCAGGCTGGTCCATTTTTGGAGCCACCCTGGCCTGGAAAGGTGCCACAGAGCCGGAATGACCACCATGTCATGGCAACAGACTCTGTGTTTGAGGGGAATTGAGGACCTGAAGCTCCCCCTTGGGCTTCCACGTTATAGGTGGAGAGCACTGTGCTGAGCTTTACAAAACACATTGCCTTGTCCGGCCCCCACAACAGCTTCATGGGATGAACTCTATTCATAATCGCACACTTGTGGATAAAGAAACCAAGGATCAAAAGCAGCAAAATGACCTGTCTATGGTCACACAGCTAAGAAGTGGCAGAGCTGGGACATAAAAGATGTATCTGACACTGTTATGTATCTTTAACCGTTAGACCACACTGCCTCTCCCATCCAGCCTGACCCAGGATCTTGTTTCTCTCGTTAGCCAAACTCTCTCTCTTCCCAGGCTGTTTTCATCAAGGATCTAGGAAACAGCTGCTGCTGGGACCACCTATGCCTCCTGCCTGGCCCCAGGGTAGCCCCTGACCCTGTGTGAACTAGCTCATGGGCAAGACTGACAAGTTTCATCGGGGCGATTCAAGTTGATCAGAAGCTCTGAGTGGATGGAAAATCAGCCATCATTGCCATCACCTGAGTTCAGCCTGTAGCTCTTCTTTCTCAGCCTCCTGGTTGGTCTCTCTGCCTCCAGGCTCCCCCACCTCCATTCCTCCTTTCGCACACAGCCAGAGTGATTGCTCTTAACATTTATCTAACCAAGTCATTCCCCTGATGAATAATCTTCAATAGTTGCCGTTGTTCCCAGTTTAAAGTTCAAAGTCAATAGCTTGGTTTAGATCCCAAGGCCCAGCCTACGTACCTCCAACCTTCTCCTTCCTCTCAGGCATCCTTGACCCCAAACACTCATGGTTGCCAGCCTCAGAGACTTCACACATAGTTTCCTTGTGATACGAGACGGACAAATGTGTGGATGAGCTGCCAGGCTTAAGCTGAGCTGTGAGGCTGTCAGATGACATAAACCTCATCTTCTCCAGGTGGCAGCAATGACTTCCTGCCATTGGACGGAGACTTCCCTGCTGGGGAGGGAGTGGCCCACCATCCACCCGGGAAAGGGACCCGTCAGGGAGAGACTATCAGCAACTCCGATTCTGTGTAGATCCCTGGGAAACAACGGCCTTATCTTGCACCCACTCTATGTGTCAGAGGTTAGGTGTCAGGGAGGTGTCATGATAAAGCAGCACAGGGGAGCTAGATTTCCTGCAAGTCTATGTGGTACCTATGTCCAAGCTTTTAACAACTTAGAACTTGCATTGTATTCATTCTCATTCATTCATCAAAAAATTTACTGGGTGTCTCCTGGGTGCCCAGGGGTCTCAGTGATGGGGATACAGTGGCCAAGTGGTCAAGTAGAACTTAGCTCCTCCTGGAGCTCTGAGCTACATGCAGGAAAGGCTGACTCAGAAACAGATGATTACAATTGCATTTGGAAAGCCCATCTTGGTTGCCTTGGGTGGCAGTTGTTCTCTGACATTTCTTTGCTTGAGGCAGAATTCACTCTGTATATGTTTATAATATACACAGTTGCTGGAGTCCCCTCCCAGAGCGGGCATAGGCTTCCCACCTCACCATTCCCATTAGCAAAGGAAAATCCGCTGTGAATGAGGAAGGTACCCACCCACCTTTGATTTCCGCGCCTCTCTAGTGCCCCTTCGCCACCTGGTGGTCATATCTGGAATAGACCAGGATTTCTGACCAAAACTCTGAGGAAAGAGACCTAGTGTGGGTCCACTTAACAGCAACATTCCAAAGGGTGGCGTTTTCACCCAACTCTACATCCCTCTCCCCAGGGCTTACCTGTACCTGAGGTTCTGAGAAAGGCAGAAGTATATTTTGTCTCACTGTGGAATCTTGGATCTGTTACTGCCCTTCTCTGGGCTCAGCTTCCTCATCTATAAAAAAAAGGGCAGGAGATTGGGCCTTACTAGCTCTGATATTCTAGGATCTATGTCTAAAGTTCACCAAGTGACCTGTGACTCTGCCTCCTTCCTTAGCTCAGTGGGCAGATGTATATTCAGGAAGGGCTGAAAAGTTGCTGACTTGTTCACTCTCTACCCAAGCGCTTTAATTTATTTTTTTAATCTTTATTTATTTTTGAGAGAGAGAGGGAGAGAGACAGAGTGCAAGTGGGGGAGGAACAGAGACAGAGGGAGACACAGAATTTGAAGCAGGCTCCAGGCTCTGAGCTGTCAGCACAGAGCCCGACGTGGGGCTGGAACCCACGAACCACAAGATCATGACCTGAGCTGAAGTCAGACGCTTAACCGACTGAGCCACCCAGGCGCCCCTCTACCCAAGTGCTTTATACATGGAAGATGTTTTATTGGGTTTAGGGCTGCATTAATAGAAGAACTGTATGTTCAGTGAGGGAGGTGATAGTCCTTCTGCCCATGTTTGGAGTCCTGTGCTCCATCTGAGATTAGAATTTTGAATGGGACATGGAGAAATTGTGACGTATCCATAGAAGAAGGAACAAAATAATGGCTGAGGGGAGACCACAAAGCCACATTTTATGGGGAACAATGGAAGGAGCCAGAATATTGACTCTGTTATAAAAAAAAAAAAAAAAGACTCAAGGGGTATAAGCATCTGCACTCAAATATCTGAAGAGGGAATCTGGGGAAGAGGACTGGGAGAGTTAGGAATTAGGGGCTACTACTTCAAGGGACAGATGTTTCTACCCCCAAAACTAAGAGAAGCTTTTAGTCTGAGCTAGCTAAAGGACAGAACCACATTTGAATCTCAGTCTGGTGTCCCTAACTAGTTTGTAACCTTTGGCAAGTTCCTTCATCACGTGAAAATGTATAAAATGGGTATAATATGGAGCATGCAGGACCAATGACAAGGGAACGATATAAAACGTTTTTTAAATGCCTAGTGCAGGGGTGTCTGGGTGGCTCGGTTGGTTAAGTGTTTGACTTCTGATTTTGGCTCAGGTCCTGATCTCCCAGTTCATGAGTTTGAGCCCTTGGGTGGGGCTGTTCAGCGTGGAGCCTGCTTGAGATTGTCTCTTTCTCTCCTTCTCTCTCTGTCCCTCCCTCCCTCTCTAAACAAACAAACAAACAAACTTTAAATAAAATAAATTGCCCAGTGCAAGGCCTCGCGCCTGGTTAGTGCTCGGTGAGTGTAACTATGGTTAATAAAATAGAAAGATAGTGAGCTCCCTGGCACTGGACGTGTGAGCAGAGAGGCTCGAGGATACTTGGTAGAAGTGGTGAGGAGTCAAGAGTGTGGCTTAGGATGGTAGTGTGGGCTGATAGCTAGCAGCACTGGCTCTTGGGTCACACTGACTAGATATGAATCTCAGCTTTGCTACTGCTATTCCTGAACCCTTCCAAGCCTCAGGCTCCCCATCTGCAAAATAGGGTAATAGTAGGTCCCACTTCACCTAGTAGTTGGGGGATCAGGGAAGTAAAGCCATCAAAATGTGTGAGCTACTGCTCTGACATTAGTGACCTGATTGGGGTAGCCCCAGGTGACCTTGAAGGTCCTCTTCCAGAATATCTTGGGTGCCCCAGTAGAGCAGGTAAATCCACTATTCTTTTTTTTTTTTTTTCAAAAAATTTTTATTAGTTTATTTATTTTTTGAGCGAGAGAGAGAGAGAGAGAGAGAGAGAACAGGGGAGGGGCAGGGAGAGGAGGGAGGGAGGGAATCCCAAGCGGGCTCCCTGTGCTGTCAGCACAGAGCCCAATGCAGGGCTTGAACTCATGCACCACGAGATCATAACTTGAGCCGAAATCAAGAGTCGGATGCTCAACCGACTGAGCCACCCGGGCGCCCCCAGTAAATCCACTATTCTAAGACTCCCAGGTGCAGAGGACTGCTTCCATCTGCTCCTTGCCAGCGGCAGTGTAAACAGGGCACTGTCCCTTCCCCTCCCCCACAAGCCAGCCCTTCCTGTGACAGGAAGGTGACTAGAATGGCACCTGAGGAAGCTGTGGGGGCGGGGCACAGGATGGGGTACAGGACAGGCACGGTGGAGCACAGGCTGTCTGGCTTTCTAATCTGCTTATGCACTTTGGTCTCTAGATAAACTCTGAGCTCCGTGAGGGAACCAACGGCCATACAAGGCAAAGAAATTAGCCAATAGTGTGGAAGATCAGAGGTTGCCAACTGGTGGCCCAGAGGCCAAACCTGGCTCACAGGTTTGTTTTGCGGTTGGCATAGTAGCACAGTGGTTCGGGTTTGTTTTTAATTATCTGTCAACATTAAAAATAAGGGGACCGCATAGAAAATCCAGATTCCTCACTCTGTTAAAAATCAACAGCACTAGCACATTTCTGCACGACATGAGTCAGTTGTTGATGAGTAGTGGCCGCCACCTGAAGATAGGACATGTGAGTTCCAGGTCACCAGAGTCCCCGTATCTCCCTATTGTGTCACAGCTAGTTTGCTTTACTCACTTATGAAGGCCCCCAAAGTCTCCTGAGTTTGTGATTCCTGGGGTAGAGGCGAGAGCACTTTGCAAATGTATCGGGACAATGGGTGGTCCCACCCTGGTTATGGCACTCATGAGTGCTCCCAACTCCCTTTCCCCATCTGCAAAAGGGGGATGAGGACTTGGATTCCTCCCAGGGCTGATCTGAAGATTAAATAAGAAAAGGTCTGTAAAGTACCTGGAATGTAGTAGGTGCCCAAACAAAAATTCCTCCTGAGTAAACTGTGGTCCGGTCTCACTCAAGAATGTCCCCTGTCTTTGAATGGCACAGTGCTGGGCACAGTGCCAAGCCGCCACCACCCTAGGAGGCTGACATTACTGTTATCCACATTGGTTAGAGGAGCAGGATGAGGCACAGAGCCTCATAAAGCATAAAGCAAGGCATAAGGGCATCCAGGCATAAAGCAAGTAAATAGAAGAGTTGAGGTAGGTAGCCCCAGCTGTGTGATTCCTAAATCTGTGCTTTTTCTCACTGCCTCACAACCACATGCTGTTTTGACCGTGGCCACATCCACAGCCTGGGGTTAAGACTGTGGATTCTGGGGGCATAACTGTATGGCTCGAATTTGGCCCCACCGCTTACTAGATGCATGACACTGGGCACATTATTTACTTTCTTGGGACTTTCAGTTCTTTATCTGGAGGATAATAAAAGGACTAGCTCTATGTGGGTTAAGAGAGTTTATGCTCATAAAATGCTTAGGGCAGTACCTGGGTACACAGTAAGAGCTCAATAAATGCCAGCTATTATTATCATTAATTGAGCACGGGCTGTGTGCCAGGTACTAAGAGTACAAAGATCAAGGAGAATCCCTGTGAGGCTCAGAGTTGGCTGAGAGATCATAGGTCAGAGTGACATGTGCTGTAAGGAGCCTGGCTGTGAGAGTGAGAGGGGAGTGATGGTTAATTTTATGTGTCAGTTTGTCGGGGCCACCATCCCCAGATACTTGGTCAAATGATTCTGAACGTTTCTGCATTCAGAAGGGTATTTTTGGATGAATGTACATTTAGGTCAGTGGACTTTGAGTAAAGCAGATTGTCCTCCATAGGGTGGGTGGGCCTCATCCGCTCAGCTGAAAGCTTGAATAGAACAAAAGGCTGACCTCCTCTGAGCAAGAGGGAATTCTGCAGAAGATGGCCTTTGGACTTCATCTGCAACATTGGCTCTCCCTGGTTCTGTAACAGCCTGCCTTTGGACTCAAAGTGCAACTTATTTTCTGAATCTCCAGCCTATTGGCCTCCCCCATCAAATTTTGGACCCACCAAGCCTCCACAACTGTGTGAGCCAGTTCCTTGAAATGAATCTCTTTCTGTACCTATGCACATCGTGTTGGTTCTATTTGTCTGAAAAACTCTCATACAGGGTTGGGGGGGAGAATCAATGCCTCTGCCAGAGCAGACATCCTCATCTTGTGTTTGGCAGTGCTAGCTTGGAGGAGGTGGTCCAAGGGCTTTGTCCCTGTCCCCAGTGAATAGAACAGTTCTTTAATGATTGGGTTGCATTTACTTACAAGGATCCCACAAGGCTGGGAGGGCCAGCACATACAGAGGTTGCAGAATCAGGATTCAAAAACTACTTAATCTGCAGAATGAAATGTAGGAAGCTGCAAGGAGAAATGCAGCATAGATCGTGGAAAAGTCCTGCCCTTGGTCCAGTTGCGCAGATACAGAATCAGGGGCCGGGGGTGGAAGAGTGCAGCCAGCTTAAAAGCACTAGATGGGTCCAAGATTTAGTGCTTTTAGGCGCCTGGCAGGCTCAGTTGGTAGAGCGTATGACTCTTGATCTTTGGGTCCTGAGTTCAAGCCCCAAGTTGGGTGTGGAGCCTACTTAAAAAAAAAAAAAAAAAAAAGATTAGTGCTTTTAGTTTGACTGCCAGTGAAATATGGGCCAATTCTTTCCTCATTTATGTTAAGAGAAGAAAAGCTGATGTGAGACTGATCAGCCTGGGGAGGCACAGTCCTGGCCTCCAGGTTTCAGAAAAGAAGGATCAGGACGTGCACATAGAAAGAAGTTACTAGAAATCGGGGCACCTGGGTGGCTCAGTCAGTTAAGCATCCGACGTCAGCTCAGGTCATGATCTCATAGTCTGTGAGTTCGAGCCCCGCGCCAGGCTCTGTGCTGACAGCTCGGAGCCTGGAGCCTGCTTTGGATTCTGTGTCTCCCTCTCTCTCTGCCCCTCCCCTGCTCATGCTCTCTCTCTGCCTCAAAAATAAATAAAAACATTAAAAAAAAATTTTTTTTAAAAAAGAAATTACTAGAAATCAGATTTGGCCCCATTGGAAAAGCATTCGGGGCTGGCTGACCAATGATGGACTGGGTGTCTCAGGGGAACTAGATTTCCCTGTCACCAAGAATGTCCCAGGAGATAGGGATTCAAACTAGTTGGTGTGGCCTCAGATGAGTCACCCTCTCTGAGTCTCCATTTCCTCTGCTGCCACGGGAGCCTGCAGACCTCGCTGGACCACTTGCGCCACACTGGAAATCCCTGGGTCACCTCTCAAAGCAGCCAGTGAACATAAGCTGTTTGTCAGACTGGCTGTCCCCACTTCCCTTCCCCAAGCCCCAAGCCTGTGCTAACCCGAGAGTGCCCCATGCCGCCCAGCCCTGTTGCCATCCAACCCACGGAAGGGGCAAGGTAGCAAGACTGAGGTGTCAGGACGTGTTCAGCATCGAGTAGCAGAAAAATCCAGCCAACAGTATTTAAACCGTAAGGCTTGTTACTGCTCACTTATCCCAGGGATGCTTCAGTGACTCAGTGATGTGGTCAAGGAACTGGTTTTGGTCTTTCCCCTCCGTCATCCTCAGGGCATCAGTGACATTTTCCTACAGAATCACAGAATGGCTGGGGGTATAACAGTCCCTTGGATTCTCCCTGGGCTGATCTGAAGATTAAATACGAAAATATCTGTAAAGTACCAAGCTTCCCATCCTCACAGGACTACTCCCAAGCAGGAGGAACTTTTCCTCCTTTCCTGTCTCTCTTTTCCTGCAAGAGGCATCTTTCCCAAAGCCCCCAGCCGGTTTCCCCTTACATCTTGCATGACCAACTTGTTCTGGTTTGCCTGGTACTTTTGCGGCTTGTACTGAAATTTGCAAGTCCTGGGAACCCCCTTAGTCCTGGGCGAAACCGACTGGTTGGTCTTCCTACTTACATCTCATTGCAAGTACTACCTCACATGTCTATCCCTTGACCAATCCCTAGCAAAGGGAATGGAAATACCCCAACTGCTTAAACCAATGAGGATTCGCCTCCTGGGGGCTGGGTACTTTCCCATTGGAAGTGATTCGGGGTTCTGCGAGGAAGCAGGATCAGCTGTTGGGTGGGCACCGGCCCCACTTGCTTCAATCAGAAATGAGCAGAGTCCCCTCCTAGCCAAGGCTCGGCTCTCCCCAGCATCATCACTATCATGCTAGATGTGTGTTTGTGACTAAGTGTGAAAGAATTAGGAGCATGACAGGGATGTTGGGGGAGGGAGAGGAGTGGAGGAGAAAGGCCTCAAATACAGGTTTCCGGTGTGGTCATGGGAAACAAGTTTACTTTTATTTTGACCTTCATGTGGCCTAACTAGTGTGCAGTTCTCCAGGCATGATACCCAAAAGGGCAGCTTTCAGGTAAAAATAAGGAAGGTCAGAAAACAGCTGATCTTTCTCCTATGCTGGCCTGTCCTTTGACTGTAACTGTGTAGAGACTCTGGAGGAAGGGTTATCTGAACAAAAGGACAGAGGGGCCGGGCTGAATGCAGGCTAGGGGTCAGCCCTAGCCGTGGCTCCTTGGAGACACTGGGGTCACCCGGCCTCCTCACTCACCTCTTGCATCAGCTACACTCAGGACAGAACTGCTCTGAGTCTGACCTAGGTCTGCCTGACACCAAACCTCATGACTTGTGAGGTTCCAGCCCCAGGGCCAGTCACTTTCTCTTAAAATGTTATCAATTTTTAAAAATGTTTATTTATTTATTTTGAGAGAAAGCAAGAAAGAGAGAGAGAGAGCGACAGGCAGAGTACGTACTGAGGAGGGGCAGAAGGAGAGAGACAGAGAGAGAGTCCTAATCAGGCTCTGCGCTGTCAGCTCAGAGCCTGATGCGGGGCTCAATCCCACGAACCCTGAGATCATGACCTGAGCTGAAATCAAGAGTCAGACGCTCGACTGACTGAGCCACCCAAGCACTCCATCCTTCTCTTAAAATTTTAAAGATGAAGACTTTGAGTATAATTCATTTGTAAACCTGGAAATGGTGTTCCATTCATTCATTCATTCATTCATTCATTCACTCATTCACTCATTCAAACAAATGTTTATTGAGCATGTATTTTGTGCCAGGCACTATGATGTACCGAGGATCAAACAGTGAATATGACAAATAAGATCCCCATCCTGAAGAAGCTGACACTCTCGAGGTGCCAGACAGAAAATAAGCAAGAACTACCATATACACATCATCATTAGTAAGAAGTATAATTAAAAAAACAAAGCCAGGGGGGCGCCTGGGTGGCTCAGTGGGTTAAGCGCCCAACTTCGGCTCAGGTCGTGATTTCGCGGTTTGTGAGTTCGAGCCCCGCATCGGGCTCTGTGCTGACAGCTCAGGGCCTGGAGCCTGCTTCAGATTCTGTGTGTCCCTCTTTCTCTGCCCCTCCCCCACTCATGCTCTGTCTCTTTCTCTGAAAAATAAGCAAACATTACAAAATTAAAAAACAAACAAACAAACAACAAAGCCAGAGAAGGGGTTGGAGAATGACCAAGTTGATGCTGGGAAAGGTGTCTGCTCTTTTTTTAGATCTGCAAACTACAGCCTGTTAGCAGGCATCTATTTTAGTAAATAAAATTGCATTGGAATACAGCCAAGCTTGCCTACTTACATATCGCCTGTGGCTGCCTTCATGCCACAATGGCAGAGATGAGTAATTGCAACAGAGATGATATGAACTGCAAAGATGAAACTACTATCTGGCCCTTAAAGAGTTTGCCTTCCCAATGAGCTGTCACTTCACACCCACTAGGATGGCTATCATCAGAAAGATGGACCATCCCAAGTACCAGTAGGATGTGGACAAATTGCAGCCTCAGGCTAATGGGAATGTAAAATGGTGCGACCACTTTGGAAAACAGTCGGGCAGTTCCTCAAAAGGGCGAACACGGAGTTACCATAGGACCCAGCAATCCTAGCCCGGGGTGTGTGCCCAAGAGAAATGAAAGCCCGTCTCCACACAAAAATCTGTACAAGAATATTCATAGCAGCATTGATCATAATGGAAAAGGGAGAAACAACTCACATGCTCATCAATGGATGAATGAATAGGTAAAATTTGCCATAGCCATACAATCGAATATTAGCTGACAATAAAAAGAAATGTAACAGTGACACATGCTACCACATGGGTGAGCTGTGAAAAAACACTACAGCAAATGAAAGATGCCAGCCACAGGGGTGCCTGGGTGGCTCAGTCAGTTAAGCGTCCGGCTGTGGCTCAGGTCACGATCTTGCAGTTAGTGGGTCGGAGCCCCGCGTTGGGCTCCGTGCTGACAGCTCAGAGCCTGGAGCCTGCTTCGGATTCTGTGTCTCCCTCTGTCTCTGCCCCTCCCCCGCTCATGCTCTGTTTAGCTGTCTCTCAAAAGCAAACAAACAAAAAGCCACTCATGAAAGAGCACAGATTGTGTGATTCCCCGTGTGTGACATGTGCAGAAGAGGCCATCTATAGAGAGAGACAACGGGTTAGTGATTGTCTCGGGCCAGGGAGGCCAGGGAGTGTTGGCTAAAGGGTACAGGGTTTCTTTGGGGTGTAATGAATTGTGGCGTTGATGGTTCTAGAACTCTGTGAATATACTAAAGGTCATTGGATTGCATACTTTCATTGGGTGAATTATTTGGTGTATGAGTTATGTCTCAATAAAGCCATGTTTTAGACGGTTTATCAAACTTCTGTTCTAGATAGTCAGGGAAGGCCTCTGAGTAGGTGGCTTTTCAGCTTTGTTGGTAATTGGCTCAAAGCTCTCAAACAGTAATAGATGACATTTTACTGAGCATTTATGTACCAGACACTGTGCAGAGCATTTTTTTTTTTTGAGAGAGAGAGAGAGAGGATGAGAAATAGGGTGTGAACAGGGGAAGGGAAGGGAGGGAGAGAGAGAGAGAGAGGGAGAGAGAGAATCCCAAGCAGCTTCCACACTGTCAGTGCAGAGCCCGACACAGGGCTCCATCTCACACACTGTGAGATCATGACCTGAGCCAAAATCAAGAGTTGGACTCTTAACCAACTGAGCCACCAAGGTGCCCCTGTGCAAAGCATTTTATAATTATCACCTCGTTTAATCCCCACAAAAACCTTGTGGCTTAGATACTGACAACCCCACTTAACAGATGAACAAACTGGAACACAGAGAGGTTAGGTGACTTGCCCTAGATCACACAGCTGATAAACGGCAGAACTAGGATTCAATGCTGGCTGTTTCTGACTTCAAGGCTATGTCCATTGAGCTGAAATACTGAGCTATACTTCCTGTTCAGTCTCTGAATTCCTGATGTTTCCCAGATCAGGAAGATGGCCCAATGTAAGATGGAGGAGATGGGAAAGAGCAGAGCCTTAAAGGAAGGTAGGGGAGGACATGCTAGGTGTAGAGGAGAGCAATGAGCATGCTAACGGGGTGTTTCTGGGCTCAGGGAGGACCCTCACAGGGGAAGCAATATGCTAATATAGTGGTTCCCAAACGTTAGAGAGATAGAAACCATCTACTGCAAGAAGTGAACGAGAGGCTTATTTAAAATGCAGATTCCTAGGCCTCACTGCCAGAGATCTGATTTAATGGGTCTAAGTTGGGGGCCAGGAACCCAGTGTTAACAAGCTCCCTGTATAGAATGCAGAGGGTCCAGGGAGCACGTTGTGAGGTGTCCAGCAAGAACTTTCAAGGGCAGCACAAGACTTCTCTGTGTGCTTCCCCCACCCCATTTTGGCATCCTTCTTTTCGCTCCTTCCTGATATCCCGTATCCCTGGCTCTCATTCTTCTCTCTGAGCCCAGAGACTCCATTGAGCAGGACAGACCTCCCGTTTTTGTTCTTGTTCTTTCCTCCACTTGGTGTGACCGTCCTACCTTCCTTTGCTCTATCTCTCCCAAGAGGCCTCATCACATCTCCCCTTCCTTAGCCTCCTATTCCACAAGGGCCCATCTTTTGGGAGTCTGCTGAAGTGTCCCCTCTTTATGAAATCTTCTCTAACAACATGAACATTTCTTTACTGCATCTATAAAATGGGGCTGAAGCGCAAACAAGAAAATGTGCACAAAGGGCATTGTAGGCACTCAATAAATTGTGCCTAGTATTTTTATACAGTAACGTGCCTATTCTGATTCCCATTTTACAGTTGAGGAAAGTGAGGCAAAGAAGGATTAAGAAACTTGTCCAAGGCCACCTTGCTAGAAATTGGTAGTACTTGGATTTGAACTGAGGCATCAGACCCTCAGCTTTAATCATCGTGTGAGACTGGCTCTCATTGTGATGAGGCTCTACTGAGATAACAGATGCCAGGATTTTGGCACAGGGCCTGGCCTGTGGTAGGTGCTCAATAAATACGGGAGACTGAAGTGAACTGAAAGGCTTCTCCATCCAGGGAGAGGGGGGAGATTACCCAAAGACTTTACTGACCATGACGTCTCATGCTTTTTATTCGACAAGACTCAACATCTTAAGATCTCTGATGAGAACAGGATGTAAAAAAATAATTCAGAAAACAAAATTCAGAATGGTGTCCCACTCAAAGCTTGGTGGGTCCAAAGCCTGTCGATCTACTTCACAGAGGGTGATTGCGGTCTTTAACTTTTCAGAACATTAAGGTGGTACAGAGATACTGGGGAAGGAGGAAGGATACATGGCAGTTGATCTGGGTGTTATTTTCCAATCAAGGCTCCATATGGAATGGAGACCCCTCCATCCTGACTCCCAATTCTCTTTCGGCTCAGGTCATTCACCTCATCTACCCTACATTGAGCTCCATACAAAACTTAGGTAAACCAGAAAGCCTCCCATTTGTACCTGGGATCTTTCTACAGAGTCAGACAGCTTCCCCTCTGAACCGAATCAACGGGGAATCCTGTGGGTCGCATTTCTTCCAACATGGAGGAGTTGTGAAAATATTGGAATAATAAGTGGAATCTCCGGTCTTGTCCCCCTTCACAAAGCTTTTGGTGGCACCGAAGTCAAGAAGACAACAGGAGGAAGAGAACACCGAACAATTCTATTGATGGAACCAAAACCCAAGAGCCCAGGATTGGCCCAAATCTCTGGAGAAACAAACAAGACAATTCCAGTTGGGTTACAGGTCACAAAAGATAACAAGAGTCACCACCAAATAAGACTAGGAGGCTTTCCGGAAATGTACCACTTTCTGAAATGCTTGCCGAAACTCTTTGTTAAACGCAGTATATATTATTGGATTGATGAGGGAGTTTAAATACCCTAGCCAGGTGAAGAAGTCAAAGAGCGCTGGGTGGAGCCAGCAGGAGTCCCGGCAGATGGGAAGGACCAGAGATGCAACAAAGAAGGGCAGCCAGCAGATGATAAAGGCCCCCAGAATGATCCCCAGGGTTTTGGTGGCTTTCCTCTCTCGAGCGGCGTTAATCCTCTTCCGCTCCAGGACACTATCAGCCAGCTTGATTTTCACGTGGTTGAAAAAGAGAGGGGAGCCAGCCGCATGGGAATGCCCCTCATGGAGGCTGGAGCTGAGGGAGCAGAGCGAGGACCCCGCAGAGCCCGTGATGAGATGGGCCGTGGTGAAGCGCTTCCCATAGAGTGAAGGCGGATTCAGGATGCGGTTCCGGGCGGCCACGTAGATGCGGCCATAGAGGATGATGAGCAACACAGAAGGGATGTAGAAGGCCCCACACGTGGAGTAGATGGTGTAGGAGAGCTGAGACGTGTTCACCAGGCAGTCTGACATCTCCTCGTGAGTTTTGGCCTGCCGCCAGAAGAGTGGCGGGATGGAGATACAGATGGAGATGACCCAGACGGTGGCAATCATGGCGGCCGCGCGGCCCGCTGTCCGGCGTTTACTATACTGCAGGGCGTCAGTGATGGCCCAGTACCTGTCCAGAGCAATGGCACAGAGATGCAGGATGGAGGCCGTGCAGCACGTGATATCAGAAGACAGCCAGATGTCACACAGGATCTGGCCAAAGCTCCAGGTGTGGGTGATGGTATAGGCGATGCTGACGGGCATGACCAAGATGGAGACTAAGAGGTCCGTCATGGCCAAGGAGCCGATGAGATAGTTAGCTGGGGTGTGGAGCTTCCTGGTGAGGAAGATGGTGGTAAGCACAAAGGCGTTGGAAAGGACCGTGGCCAGTGTGATGATGGAAAGGAGCAGAGCAAGAGAGATCTTGAGGGCCCGGAGTGTCCCTGGACCCCAAGTCTCTGGGGTTTCTGTAGCATTCAGGGATCTGTTAGAGGCCTCCTGGAGAAGGTCTTTCAGTGGCTGGTTTGGCAGGGACATTCTAGGTGGCTCTCTCTTCCCACAGACTTTGACACCCCCAGCTCCTTTCACAGTTGTCCTGCTTACAGAGCAAGGTCATCCTTCTGTTGCACGCTGGTGGGAACCTTCCATCAGAACAGACCACAGTGATAGGACCTCGAGAAGACTTCACTATTTGAAGAACATTGAGACGACAGCCGGCAGTTAAAGGTCTTTCCTAAATGGGATGAATCCCAAGATGTCTCACTATTCTGAAAGTTTGTCCAGCAAACGGTCAAGCCCAGGGGACATGTGCTGAATTGGTTAGACATTTATCAGAATATTATACACCAGTGTGGGCAATGCTTTGGGACTCTTGCTTTTGGCATTTTGGCTCCTTCCAAAGCTTGAGGGATAAATGTGTTTAATGAAAACTTCAGAATTTCCCCCATCCTATTCTGAGAAGAGTCTGGGTTTCAGGTTTCCTCTGGGGAGCTTTTAAAAATTTTAAAAGAAGTACCAGCAGATTCAGAAAAGCAGTCCAGTCAATAGCTCACCGTTTCCCCAGGTTCATCTTGACACATCATGTGGCACTTAACATCGGTTCCTGTCCCAGTGATCGGTTTGAGCCTGAATAGACAAAACATTCTGGTTACCAAGACCTGAAGTGTGCATGAGCTGGAAGAAGGCAAAACACACAGATCACTGTGGGTTCATCGACAGGGGCACATGTTCAGAGCTCTAGGGCTTAAAAAAGAAAAAGAGGAAAGAGGTTTTAGAAGGGCAATGTAGACGCTTGAGATTAATCGTAAGTTTAAAAGCATACTGCTTAGTGCTGGCAATGGTGCAGTGACACTGGCATTGTCAGAAGTGTAGGGAGAATACGGGAGAGGGCAATGTGCCCCACCCCCACAATTCCCAGAGGGGACAGAGCTGTTGGAAGCATCACAGGCTTGTTACAAATACATGAAATCAGCTTTGTAAATTATGAATCTGAAAAGTAAACAAAATAACTCCACACACAGGAAAAGAAAAGAAAAGAAAAGAAAAGAAAAGAGAAAAGAAAAGAAAAGAAAAGAAAAGAAAAGAAAAGAAAAGAAAAAAGGGTCACCAGGAAAGATACCACATTTTTACAATGTTTTTCTCTAGGAATTGGGGAGGGGGAGGTGACCTTTCTTCTATTCATAAAAATTTTCCAAATTTCCTAGAATGAGCATGCATGATGCTTTTTTTCTTAAATGTTTGTTTATTTTTGAGACAGAGAGAGACAGAGCATGAGGAGGGGAGGGGCAGAAAGAAAGGGAGACACAGAACCTGAAGCAGGCTCCAGGCTCCGAGCTGTCAGCACAGAGCCCGACGTGGGGCTCGAACTCATCAACTATGAGATCATGACCTGAGCTGAAGTCAGACGCTCAACCAACTGAGCCACGCAGGCACCCCTGAGCATGCATGATTCTTAAAGCAAACAAAAAAAGCAAAAACAGAAACACCTTTTGGTTAGTGAAGAGGTTAATTGCAAAAAAAAAAAAATTAAAACCTTAAGCATTTTTTCACAGTGAAAGTTCAAATCCAGAAAATGTAGTCAGCTTTCTAAATGGAAACTGGCAGTTTGGCCACAAAAAACCTTAAAGACTCATTTTCTCCTCTGTGCCCCTCTGGGCTTGAATCTGAGTTTCAGTTTTTAGAGATGTGGGGTTCTTGGAAGTTGGGACCCCAAATCAGTGATCAGGGTGAGAGAAACCAGAGCCCGCTCTCTACAAGGCCCATCTTTGGCATGAGCCCAGCTGAAGTCTGTGGGGCCCATGGGTAGCCCCTGATATACAGGGTTACCAAGAACAGTACCGGGGCACCTGGGTGGGTCAGTCGGTTGAGCGTCCGACTTCGGCTCAGGTCATGATCTCACAGTCCGTGAGTTCGAGCCCCACGTCGGGCTCTGTGGTGACAGCTCAGAGCCTGGAGCCTGCTTCGGATTCTGTGTCTCCCTCTCTCTCTGCCTCTCCCCTGTATGCACTCTGTCTCTCTCTCTCTTTCAAAATAACAAATATTAAAAAAAATTTTTTTTTTAAATATCTTCATAGAGGTGGGGAAACAGTCTCAATTTAAGAAAACCAATCTTAAACCACCTGCTCAAAAACATTCCCAAAGTTTGAAGGGTATTATTATTGTGTCTTCCATAGAGCTCTTGCTATGTTCCAGGCATGGAGCTGGCCCTGGGGCCAAGAGTCACCCCTGTGCCGTGGGCAGTGTGGCCCCCACCTTACAAATGAGCTGACCACACTCACAGAGGTGACATAACTGCCCAAGGTCACTCAGGTGGAAGTGGAAAAACTGGGTCCAGAGCCACTCTTGAAATTTCCATCCTTCTTCACGCTGCCTTGATCAGGAAGAAAAAGCCTTAAGGCACATGTGCTTCCAGGAGTGAAACTGGTTTGGGGCCTCACGATGATAGGTGAAAATGATGGCCTCTCCTGACCCCTCTCGCTCTGTGCTCCACCTCAAAAGCCTCTGGTTTTTCTCCCACTTTGGTTCACATGGAAAATGTGAAGTTGGGTTGGATTCTTTGGAATCTTCTCCTTTCCAGACAGACTCGGTGCAGTCTTTTCTCACGAAAGACTGTATGCTTGCCCCCACAAACCCATGCAGTCACTCCTTGCGTTTCAGGCATTCCAATGACCTCATTCAGTGAAAGGCGTGGGCTCAGAAAGGCCTGGGAGGCTGGTGGGTGACATCTTGGGAAGGGCAGGGTGGCTTACCTTGGTTAGGAATTCTGGGCTGGAATTCTGAGGGAAGCCACACGATTCTGAGGCTGCCTCCCTCCTCTCCTGCCCGCTGCCCTTCCCTACCCTAGACAAAGTTGGGGGCATTTCCCATAACCCAGCCACTTTTGGAGACAAAGACTGTAGCTCTATAAACAACTACCTCTCCTATCGCACTGCAAATAATAGATGTGCTTCCAGGAGTGAAACTGGTTAAAACAAATTAAAGCAAATTAAGACAACAGTGAGGGGGCACTTGGGTGGCTCAGCTGGTTAAGTGTCTGACTCTTGATTTTGGCTCAGGTCACCATCCCACTGTTTGTGAGTTCAAGCCCTGAGTCAGGCTCTGTGCTGACAGTGCGGAGCCTGCTTGGGATTCTCTCTCTCTCCCTCTCTCTCTGCCCCTCCCCTGCTTATGCTCTGTCTCTCAAAATAAAGACATAAACTTAAAAAACAAAAAACAAAAACAGTGAGATACCATATCCACCTAGCCAATAGGTAAAACATTTTGAATCCGTCATGTCACGTCATTTGGTGAGGGTGTGGACCAACAGGAATTGTCACCTACCACTAGTAGAGCGTGAAGTGGAGGAACCTCGTTAGCAAACAATCTGATATTATCTCATAAGGCAAAAGATGCAACGATTACCTCACCACCCAGTAATTTACACACAGCAGAGAAACTGTTCTCTGTGTTCACCAGCAGAGAGGAACAAGAATGGTCACGGTGGCGTTGATTAGAACGAACAACTAGAAACCGCCCAACGTCCATCCACAGCAGAGTGGTAGAACGTGGTGTTTTCCTCTGAAAGTACCACGGAGAAGCAAACCTGAGTAAACCAAAGCTGCATGCGTCAAAGTGGGTGCGTCTCACCAACACTTAGTGCCAAAGCCAAAAACACGTAAGAAGAAACACACTGTCTAGAGATACAGATATATGTGGCAAAGCCATAAGGAAAAGCAAGGAAATATTAAGTATAAAATCCAGGACGGTGGTCACCCCTGGAGGGGAGAAAATGCAGGAATATGATGGTGGAGGGTTTTTAAAGGTATCAATGATGTTCTATTTCTTGAGGTGGTGGTAGTTACATAGACATTTATTATTATTCTTTGAACTGTAGGTATATTTTAGATATACTCTTTTGTAGGGAATGATAGATTTGTAATTTTTCTTAATCAGTTTTGTACATTGTAAAAAAAACAAAAAGAACCCTACTACCAAGAGTAGCACTGATATATTTTGATACATTAATACCTGTTGATACATTTGAATCCAGAAGTTCTGGGTTCTGGTCCCAGTTCTGCCACCCACCAGCAGGTAACCAAGGGCAAGTCACGACTTCTCTTTGACCCTCAATTTTTTCCTTGGTAAAATGGGAACATAAGCATGGCTATGCTGCCCCAAAGGGTGTTTAGTACTTCCAATAAGATCATGTACATGATGTGCATTAAATTGTGGAGACCTGAACAAATGTAATGAGGGTAACAAAGATGGCAGGCAATGGCTAAAAGCATACATTTTAAGTCAGGCAGGATCGGGTTCCAATTCCTGCTGTCCATTTTCTTGCTATGGCCACTGGACAAGTCACTTAAGCTCTCTGGGCCTGCATAGCCTCAGTGATGGAGATGATAATCCATTCCTCAAAGGAGCTTGGGGAGAACTGATAAGATCATGGATCCAAATGCCCAACATAGTGAATGACGAGTTCTCTGGTTTCTCTATGATGCGTCCGAGTACATTCAGGTCTGCAGGCAACAAGGTGTCTTTTGTCCACTGTCCAACAAGTCACCAATATCCATTTAGGTGAGTGATGTCTGCCATTGTCGGAACTACCAGCCACACTAGGGAGCTTCTCTCCTGCCCACCCCCGGGAGCCATCATGGCAGCAGCGAGGACTCCTCTCAGCCCAGTAGCATCTCCCCGAAATCAAGTTACACGGACCCCAGCTACACCGTACACCCCCAGCTCTAATGTCTCTGCTGTGAGAAGGGGGGGGGGGGCGGTGGTGGAAACCAGAGTCTCATTCTCAACTTGCTCCACAGACCACCTCTACCCACAGCTGATTGGACCAGGGTGACATGTGACCCCAAATGGACCAATCAGATTCTCTCCTGGGAATTCAGCAAAGAGACCGTGAGCAGGTTAATGGATTGATGATGGAAGGGGAACAAACTTCAAGTTAAGGATCCTGAGGCTGATGTCTGGCCACTGTCATGACTGAGGCCAAGGCAGGTTTGGGGGCCGCAGAAAAGCGGTGGTAAATAAGAAAAGAGGTCTGCAGAGAGAGGCAGAAGGGAGAGAACAGAGAAAAGAGCAGAGAAAGGAGAACCACCTACCTCAAGAGAGGAGAAAGGAAGCTTCCAGACCCAATGGCACTCCTTCCTATTCTTGGATGTCCATGAGTGACCTCTGTACCCAGGAAACCTCGTTTGTACCAGCTCATGCTTTTCCTAGTTGAGCCAATTCAAATGGACTGAGAAACAGTCCAACAGGCCCCCAGCAGGATTTCTGGGTTCCTTCCTCTCCAAACAATCCCAACTGTGAAATGGAGGCCAGTCATTTCACCTCCTGGGATTTCTTCTTCATCTGTAAATTGGGGTAATAGCACCTTTCTCCCAGAACTGCTCTGTGGATTCAGTGGGAAGGGTACAAGCCCAGACAGTGGCTGGTCCCCAGCAGGGCCTCTTTGGAGCCGTCTTAACAAGGGTTTCCTACCCAGGGCTCATTCGGTTTGCAGAAGATCAGTCACCTCCCCTTTCTGAAGGATCTTTATCTTAACGGAGTCATAAAACCTTGCCAGAAACCAAGAGGATATGTGGGTTTAATGTAGCCTCAGAAGCCAGGCTCATCCTTTTGTAAGGAAAAACAAAACAAAACAAAACAGGGTTCTGTGATAAAGATTTGTTGCAGCAGGAAAAATACCCCCCAGAGAAATTGTTGTCTGATCTTTCTCTAAAAGCCGTGCGGTATGGCTGCATGAGCCCTGGATGGGGAAATCATTCTCCACAAATCTGAAGAGTGCTTTACATTTTATTTTTTTTTTAATGTTTATTTATTTTCGAGAGAGAGAGAGAGAGAGAAACACAGAATCTGAGGCAGGCTCCAGGCTCTGAGCTGTCAGCACAGAGCCCAATGTGGGGCTCGAACCCATGAAACGTGAGATCATGACCTGAACCGAAGTCGGACACTTGATCGACTGACCCACCCAGGCACCCCAGAGTGCTTTATATTTTACAAAGCGCATCCACATTTGTTATATCGTCTCCTTCTCTCTATGGCATGGGACCTCCCTCAGCCTCAGTTTCCTTCCCTGTAAAATCACAGTATCAACTTTACCTCCTGGGGGGCATCAGGAGCATGAAATAATGTATGTGGGTGAGACTAGAAAAGTGTTAACGGGGGTATGTACGTGCGTGTGTATCTATCTACATCTGAGTGCAAGTTTTGACTTCTAATTAGTATCTTGAGCGAGTCAATCTTTCACCCGTTTCTCTAATTATAAAATCTGGAAAATGTAGAAGATAAAACATAGCTAAACCGCTGACCAAAAACCTCCACTCCCAGCTCTAGAACTAACAAAAACATGCATGTACATCCGCCTAAACACTTGGGTAAGAATTGCTCACATAGGCACTATTTAACAGCCATAAACTGAAAACTACCCAAACAGACAGCAGTGGAAGAAGGGACAAATGATTGTGGCATATCCATCCAGCAGAATATCACACATCAGTGAGAAGGAATGCCAACTGCCCCCTACACACAACCATACAGAAGAAGCTTCTTATGCTCAACACTGTGATACCACATGTGATTCAAATTTCATAAAGCTCAAGAACAGGCAAAACTCACCTACACGGATGGAAGTCATGTGAGAGTGTTGCCCTTGAGGCAAGGGGATGCAGTGACTGGGAGGGAGCACGAGAGGGCTTCTGGGTGAATGAAGGTCATGTTCTACTTCTCCAGCTGGGTGTGTTCCTCTTGGAAAGTTCATCAGGCTGTACACGTGTTTGGGGCACTTTTGTTTTTGTAAAACGTTTACCCAAAAAAAGTAGCGGTTAAGTGCCTAAGTGCCTAAGAACCTTAGCCACCAGTTCTATGGGTCAAAAGGAGACCCTGGGCTTGTCACTTAACTTCTCTGAGCTGTTTCTTCAGGTGGAAAATGGGGACAAGGTGCACCTGGCTGGCTCCATCGGTGGAGTGTGCGACTCTTGATCTCGGGGTTGGGTACAGAGCCCTACGCTGGGTATAGGGATTACTTAAGAATAAAATCTTTTAAAGGAAAGAAGGGAGGGAGAAAGGAAGAAAGAAAATGGGGATAATAACAATACGAACCTCAAACTGCTGTTATGTATTAGTGAGCTGAACAGAAAGCCCAGCCATATAGTAAATGCTCCCTCAATTACAGTTAGTTATAATTAGCAGTCCCTCTCCGGCAAACATGATTTAAATTTTTTTTAATGTTTATTTATTTTTGACAGAGGGAGAGACAGAGTATGAGTAGGGGAGGGGCAGAGAGAGAGAGGGAGACACAGAATTTGAAGCAGGCTCCAGGCTCCGAGCTGTCAGCACAGAGCCCGACGCAGGGCTCGAACTCATGGACTGCGAGATCACGACCTGAGCCAAAGTCAGACACTCAACTGACTGAGACACCCAGGTGCCCCACTGGCAAACATGATTTAGAAGGAACATTTTATTTTTATTATTTTTTTTAAACTGTAAATGTTTATTCATTTGAGAGAGACAGAGCATGAGTGGGGAAGGGGTAGAGGGACAGAGGGACACAGAATCTGAAGCAGGCTCCAGGCAGGCTCGGAGCTTTCAGCACAGAGCTCGACATGGGGCTCAAACTCACAGACCTGAGAGATCATGACCTGAGTCGAGGTTGGATGCTTAACCAACTGAGCCACCCAGGCACCCTAGAAGGAACATTTTAAGTGATGCAATCCAATCTAATCAGCTGAGATTGCTGATGCCCAGAGAGGCAGGTGCCTTGTCCAGGACCACATAGCGAGGGTTGGCACCCCTCGCAGCTCAGCTCAGTGTTTCTACTACCCTGTGCTGCCTCCACCTTCCCCTGTCAAAAGGAGGGGTATATTTCCTTGTCCCTCAAGTCCGAATTCAGCATGGACTAGCTATAGTCAACAGCATGAGGCAGAAATGGCAATGAGCCAGTTTCAGATTTAGTCTTGAAGAGGCTGTGCATGTTGCCACTTGCACTCTGCCATTGCCATGAGAACACGTACGGGCGAGCCCACTGGTCCCGAGAGGAGGCGAAGACACATGAAGCAGGGCCACTTCAGCCAACTGCCCCAGCCAAAGCCAGCCTAGAACAGAGCCCCCCAACTGACCAACAGATGCATGTGTGAGCCCAGCTAAACCAGTAGAAATGCCCAGCCAATTTCAGATTAAATCAGCCAATCTCCAGATGCATGACTCGTAGTAATAAATGTCCTTTTAATCCACTCAGTTTGGGGATGGTTTGTTACACAGCAATAGCTGACTGATATAGTCCCCTCATTTGCTGAATAACTAAATTCTAATGCATAAACCTAACTCTGCCTTGGCTCTTTTCTCCCTTCTCTGCCCTTGCCACCACTCTCCTGTTTCAGGCCACCATCTTCTTTGGCTTAAATGGTCTCCCTGCTGCCACTCCTGGCCCCTCTCTATTCGCTTACCATATCACATCCAGAATCTTCCTTTTAACTAAAAGTCTGACCACGTCACTCTTTTACAATCCTCTAGTGGCTCCCAAGGCACCTGGGATTCAGTCCCAGCTTCACAGCTTGGTCTAAGAGACCCTTTATGAATTGGTCTTTATTTATATTTCCAGCATCATCTCCTGACCCAGCTGGCTGTGACCTTTGTACTCTGGTGGCACAGATTTGGTCGTTTTCATGGCACAGGGTGCCCAGTGCTGTTTCCTGCTCTGAACCTCTGTCCCTGTTGTGTCCTCTGCCTGGAAAGTATCCCCTCTGCTTGCCTAACCCAAATCACACTTCAGGACTAAGCTCTGGTATCTCCCCAGGAGGCCTTCCCTAACCTCCCCCCAGCCCAGCTTGGGTTAGATATCTTGCTTCTGGTTGACCACCACATAGTGCTTACCATGCTGGACTGTCTCCATCACCGGACCTTGAGTGCAGGGACCATGTCTTATTTAACCCCTACAGCCCTGACACCTGACCCAGAGCAAGAGATCGATACCTGTTTATGAAAGTCTCCCTGAACTGGTGAGGAATGGACTCTGCGAACAGAGCCTGGCTTGAGAGGTGGGAGCCCTGAGCTTTTGCTTGGCTCTGTCATGAACTCTCTGTGGCCTAAGTGAGTCCCTGCTCTGGGCCTCAGTTTCTCCATCTTGAAAATGCGAGGGTTAGACCAGATCAGAGATTCTCTGGCTGTGCATTAGAATCTCCTAGGGAGCTTTAAAAACATACAAATACTGTTAAAAAAATATATACAAATGTCCAGTCCTTAACCCACCTAGAGCCCAGGCACTGTAATTTTTTCAAGCTCCCTAAATGTTTCGAGGAGATTGAGAACCTCTGGCCTGGGTGATCGCTGGTTATCTTTAAAAAGTCCAAGGCAGGCGAAGCCTGTTTTCCAGGCCTTTGCAATAGCCAGGGAAGTATGAGAACTCAGCCTCTTCCTACTTTCAGCTTGGCACTGGGTTATTACTAGCTTTCAGCAGGGAAGGGGCCACCTTGGAAGACTAAGTGTGTTACATAAAGGCTCTTGCCTTTGTGGTTGGTTGACAACTCACTAGATTCTCCCATGCTTGTGCGAAAGTGGGCAAATGGGGTTTTAAACTCTCATCATCTGCCTCTAACTACCCCTTGGGGCAGAGTTAGTATGCCCATTTTACAGATGAGAAAACTGAGGTCTAGAGAAGTGAAAATGACTGGCCTAAGGCCACACAGGTAGTATGTGACACAGCTGGGATTGAGAGCCAGTGCTGAGAAACTCTAGAATAGCCAATCCTGGCCACACATGGCCACTGAGTGCTTTAAAGGTGGCCACTGAGATGTGCTGTAGTGTAAAACACACTGAGTGTCATTTTCCTTTTCTTTTTTAATGTTTATTGACTTATTTTGAGAGAAACAGAGAGAGACAGAGAGAGAGAAAGAGGGAGAGATAGAGAGAATGAATCCCAAGCAGGCTCACGCTGTCAGCACAGAACCCTATATGGGCTCTCAACAAACTCTGAGATCATGACCTGAGCCAAAATCAAGAGCTGGTCACTTACCCTATTGAGCCACCCAGGCACCCCAAAACACACTGAGTTTCAAAGAGTTAAAAAAAAAGAATAAAATATCTCACTAACAATTTTTTATATCAGTTGCATGATAATATTTTGGACCTATTGAGTAAATAAAATATGATTGAAATTAATTTCACTTTTTTCTTCTTTTAACACAGCTACCTCTAAATTTTCTAAATCTAAAATGAACTTTGTGGCTTTCTTTTTTTTTTAATATAATATATTGTCAAGTTGGCTAACATACAATGTATACAGTGTGCTCTTGGTTTTGGGGGTTAGGATCCCATGATTCATCGCTTACATACAACACCCTGTGCTCATCCCAACAGGTGCCCTCCTCCATGCCCATCACCCATTTCCCCCGCCCCCTACACCCCCCATCAACCCTCAGTTTGTTCTCTGTATTTAAGAGTCTCTTATGGTTTGCCTCCCTACCTCTATTCTTCCCCTTCCCTTCCTCAATGGTCTTCTAAGATTCTCAAGTTCCACATATAAATGAAAACATATATCTGTCTTTCTCTGACTTATTTCACTTAGCATAATACCCTCCAATTCCATCCACGTTGCTGCAAATGGCAGGATTTCATGCTTTCTCATTGCCAAGTGGTATTGCATTTTATGGAAGAGCCTAAATGTCCATCCACTGATGAATGGATAAAGAAGATGTGGTTTATATATACAATCTGGCTTGCTTTCTATTTCTATTGGCTGGCAGTGCTCTAGAACCAGGGGTTCTCAACCGGGGTGATATCGCCCCCTAGGGGTCATTTCGGATCTCGGTCCTCTGGGAACTCCGCACAATCCAGGGGCAGGGTTGGGGCGGAACAGGGGGCTGTGGGGGCGGGGGCGAGACCGGTAGTAGTAGTAAAGTGATGGCCAGTGTTATCAAGAGCTTGTTATATGCCAGGCACTGTTTTAAGCACTTCTCCTTTCTCAACTCATTTAAGGCCTACCACAACCTCCAAAGTCAGTCTTACTGGTATTATTCCCATTTCCCAGGGCAGAGAACTGCAGCTTCGAGACATGGCTGGTCTGAGACTGCAGATCTAGGATAGGAGTCCAGCTTGCTGTCTCTATGCTCCCCGCTCAGGAAAGGTGAACGAGTCAGTTCCACTCCCTCCTTCGTTGCACAAAACCCGCCCCCCACACACACACGCCTGCACACACTCACAAACTCTTTGTTGGGGACGTGTTCTATGCCAGGCTCCATCACTCCCACCTGAATGAGCTCTGCCGTCAGCCCTCAGCACGTACCCCTCCGCCTGCACAGATCAGAGAGAGGGCAGAAACAGCCACTGCAGCACATCTCACGCTGGAAGGAGCACACGCACTCCCTGGGGACTGTATGGAAAGTGCAGGCCCTGACTCCATGGGACCAGAGCGGGACCTGAGATTCGGCATTTCTGACAAGTCGATGCTGTTGCTTCCTGCAACACAATGAGTTGTGCAAGGGATGAGAGCGACGTCAGCTCTAGGGTTTAAGAAGGATCTGAGCGTCAGAGTGGGAAAGACTCGGGAATCCTCTAGTCCAACTCCCTCATGGTGCTGACAGGGAGAGAGGCCCAGAGAGAGTAAGACACTTGCCCAAGGGCACACAGTGAGTCACAGGCAGAGATCAAGTCTTCAGATTCCCGTCAGAGCTCCTTCCATTGCCTCCCATTTGCAGCAGGAACTTGAGACTCAGGACAGAAGTATCTAGTGGCTCTCGTGGCCGTTTCACACCATATGCTTTTGGCATCCTCAAATCTCCCAGTCATCTCAATCTGAGTTTCCATACTAGGGGAGTAATTCTCAGAGCAGACTGGCGGGGCAGACCAGACTCTACCAGAAACCTTTAGGGCTGCACCCCATGGTCCTGGAGTTCAACCTGCCACTCCCCCATGCTGCACATCTGGGTCCCCAGAGAACACCTGAGCTGATGGAGTGAAACCATTTTCAGGACAAACGAGAGGCTGTCTTCTCCAGACTGGATAAACAAGATATGAACAACAGGAATTCAGTTCCTAGAAATCAAACACTGAATTTGTTAGTGCTTACAGGATCCAAACCTGCTATTCACCATCTGTTCGCCCTGCTGGGAGGCACAATACAGCTGTGTTGGGAGCACAAGCTTCAGAGTCAGGTAGACTGGATTTGCTCCCCAGCTCTGCCACTTACTAGCTCTGTGACTTTGGGCAAGTTTTTCTGAGCCTGTTTCCTCATCCATTTAATAGCTATCTATTTAAAGCCCGCCACGTGTTGGCATAAGCAACATATGTGGACCCTGGGAAGACTTGCGGTGGCCCCAGGAACACCCTCCTGGAGCCCGGGTCCACAGACATGATGAAGATGACATCGGAGCATGAAGGGAGCCATGGGGAAAGTAGGAGGGACAGATAACCTGCCACAACTCTGAGAGCCCCTCTGAAAGTGGCTATGGAGCTGAGCACTGGAGGACAGATGCAGTCAGCAAGTGACACCTGCTCCACAGGACTGAGAGAACCTTGCCCTCCCTGCATCCTGACTCCTTTTTATTCACGTCCTGTTGCTCTCCCATCCAGAATCCAGCCCTTCCTCTCCTCCTCTTATTCACCTGCACTCAGCAGAACACCCCATCTCTGCGTGGCTGGGAACCTCTTCCTGCAAAAACACTGTGGTTCTCACTCTTCTGAGCCTTTGTCCAGGCTATTCCCTCTACCTGGAATGCCCTTTCTCCCATCTCCTCCGCGCTCTCTGGAGATTTCTCTGGACCCAAGAGATGGAACTGGTCACTCCCTCCTCCCCACCCCACTGGGCTCACTTGCTGACTGCCTGTCTCCCTGCAGGACTTGAGTTCAGGAAGGGGGTGAGTGGTATACATGTGTCAGGAAGCCCAGTGCCCTCTGTGTGGGGTACCCCTCATCTACTCATCAACTGCACCTTCACTCCCGGGATAAAATTCAACACTTTCCTTTTGCTGAAACTTGTCCACTCCTTCCACCACTCATGGGAGTTTGGGAGGTCCCAAACTCAATACAGTCACCTTCTTTCTCATCCACACCAGCCCCTTCTGTTTTCTCCTTGGTAGCCGTTATACTGTTCCCATCCACCCATCCCCAGCACTTGGCATCCTCCCTCTCCCTTCTCTTCCCTCATACTTCCCTTTCAAGTATGAGCCCGTTGAGGCTAAGAAAGGTAATGCAATCAGCTCAAGGTCACATAGTGCTTAAGTGGCCAGACCCAGGATCTTGCTCTGAGCAGCCCAGACTTCCTCCCTCGCCTCACCTCTTACTCTCCTACAGGTCCTGTCTCCCCTCCCTTGACTTCCCCCCACACATTTGGAGCCACTTGGTTCAGGCTGATTGCCCTCTGCACGGAAGGGCACTCTTGCCTTCATGCATGCCTAATGTAATCTGCTCTCTGTTCTCTGAGGCCCTTCTCAAAAGCCGCTTCCTCCAGGAAGCCTTTTCTGATGAAGCAGAAGCAAAATCTCCCTCCTTTAAACCCTCTCCTGACTCCAGGTTTGTCTGTGCCTCTCACTCCTGGGCTAGAAGCCCCTTGAAGGGCTACCTATTCCCTCCGCACTCCAGTGACTGTGGCACAGTAGGCTTGCAATCAATACAGAACTCCTTTGTGAGGCCCACCTGAGCCCAGAAATCACAGCAGCCCCTCTCTGCAGTCTGAAACTCTCCAACGGCTCCCATCTCAGAACAAAATCCGAAATCCTCACCGTGGCCTACAAGGCCCTATGTTGCCTGCCCCCCAAGCCACCTCTCTGACTTCATCTCTTACCGGCTGCCCGCCCCACACTTAAGTATCACCTCTTTGGCAAAGCTTTGACCAGCCAATATCAAGTAGTTCTCCTCCTCTATCACATCACCCTGCTTGATGCTCATTTTAGCACTTGAACCTATCTGGCATTTTCTGCTCATCTGTTACTTGTCTCCCCCCTCCACCCCCACCAACTCCCAAAACATACCTTCTGTCTAGCTCATCGCTATGTCCCCAGGGTCTAGAACACTGTGAGGCTGATAAGACCTAAATGGGTCTACAGCCTGAGGAGAGATCTGAGCTGGAGACAAACTTTTATGAGTCACATGCACAGAGGTGGTAACTAAAGCCAATGGGGTGGATGAGATCACCCAGGGAGAGTGTCTAGTATGAGCAGAGCAGAGGGCCTGGAGGAGCAGAGCAGCTAATGGCTGTAGAAAGGAAGATAAACCTGCAAAACCAAGAGACGAAGAAGGGCAAGTATGACAGCGTTAAATTGCAGGAGCCAGAAGAGAGGGTGTCCAGAGGAAAGGTGCGGTCGGCAGGGTCATCTGCTGCTGAGAAAGTTAAAGACTGAACGGCGTCTGCAGAATTCAGCTTGCTGGAGGCTACTGGTGACCTTGGCAGACCCCTGCCCCTCTGTGTGCCTCAGACAGGAGCTGTCTGCAATGAGAGGGACCTCTCAGGTCCCAGGAACTCCCAGCTCTGAGGATCTGTATTTCCGCTTATAGTCACATCACTTCATCAAGAACTGTCATCCATCTGGGGCCTTGGGGAAAAGGGACCACCCTGTAAATTTACCCTCATTATTTACCCATCATGTAACTGACAAACTCTAAGAAAGCTGTATTTCCAGGCCTGTACTAGGCACCATGGGGAGGAGAGGAGGCCGTGTGCCCTGCCCAGTCATGTCCAGCTGGCCAGCCCCTCCCTCCTATGTCACCCTCTAGCCAGCATCCTAGCTGGATACCAGTTTTCTCTCCACTTGGACAGGACCAAAGGCTGGAGAAGGCCCAGCTGCCAAGAGGCCTTGCTTGCTGCTGTTGGTAAAGCGTCCCTCCATGTCGTTGTGAGGAAGGCTGAGACCCCGGCCAGTGGCTGTGCAGTCCAGAGGGCAGCACAGACTGGTGATGTGTGCTCAATTAGAAAACACTGGAGGCTGATTCCAAGGAAGAGACTGAGAGATGACTTTGACCAGAGCAATTATTGCCACTAATGACTGAGCTGTTGCTTGTGGCCAGGTACTGTGCTGAGCAAAGACCACATTTGATTTGCACGGCGAGCCTGGAAGGCTGCATTCTTAACCCATTTCACATGGGAGAAAACCGCGCTCAGAGAGGTTCAGGGCTTCCCCAAGGTCAGGCAGCTAGTAAATAACCAAGCCGGGTTTGCTAATACAGACAATCTGATGGAGAGCACCTGCTCTTAACTTCGACCTTCCCCAGAGCTGGTGAGGCAGGGGACTTTAGTCTTATATCCTCTTCCAAGCAATGCGACCTTGGGCAAGATTTATTCTCCACTCTCCCCATCTGCAGCAAAGCAGATTTCTTTGCGCCCTTCCAGTTCCGACATTACATGATTAGCTAGGATTTGTATAGAACTTTACAGTTTATAAAAAGGCATCCTTATAGCATCTCATTTATTCCCACGGATCCTGCAGGGTGGGAGAAGATGCGCAGATGTGCAAACTTAAGTTCGAAGAGAGGCAGTGACCTGCCCAAGGTCACAAAGCAAGTCAGGGCCTGCCGGGCTTCGGGTCTGGCAACCGAGGCTCCACACTGGACGCTCGCTCATTCAACTCCCCCTCCAGAAAGAACCGGCCCCGCGCTGCGTCGCACGCCGCCCTGGCCGGCAGGGGGCAGCGCCCGGCTTCCCTCCGCCTCCCGGGGCCACGCGGGGGCGTCGCAGCCCCCGACCCCGGGGCGCGCCCCCCGCCCCAACCCGTCTCTTCCCGGCGCGGGGCACCCCGAACGCGCGCCTGCACCCCGCAGCCGCCTCCGGGCGCTGTCTCGGCCCCCCCCCCGCCGCGTCCCGGGGCCCCGGACGGCGCCCCCCAGACGCTCCCCGCGGGTCGGACTCGTCCTCCGGGACCACCTGCCCCGCGCGCGCGCTTCCCGTCCGAAGGCGCCAAGAAGGGGGCCGCGCGGGGTCACCGAGACCCCGAGGCGCGGCGCCCTCTCCCCGCCCCAGCGCCCTCGGGACGGCCGCCGCGGCCGGACTGGCTGCCGCGAGGGCCCCGGTGCGCCCCTCCCCGGGCGGCACTCGGCTCCGAGCGCTTACCCGCTCCCGGCCGCGCAGGTGCGGACCCCGGGCTCGCCCGCCCGGGTCCTGCTTCCTCGCTTCGCGCCGCGTCTCTCCGCCGGCGGCCGCCGCATCTCCGCCGCGACCCCAGCCGAGCTCCCGGCGCCGCCCGCCCCGCCGCCCCCGGGGGCTCGGTCCGGCCCCCGCCCTCGCGGCCCCACCTCCCTCCGCCCCGGCCGGCGCCCTGCGGCTCGCGCTCCGCGCTCCGCTAACCGCGCCCGCCGCTCCTCCTCGCTCCCCTCCCCCAGCTCCTCCCCCGCGAGGCTCGCTCCCCACTCTGCCCCCCGCCCGCGGCCCGCAGGCTCTGCCCCTTCCAGTCCCGGCCGGGCGGGGAGCTCCGAGCCCCCGCCGCCACCCCCGGCCCAGCCGCAGGGGTGGGTGGGCGCCGGCCCCGCCCCTGACTCCCCGCGCCGCACCTGTAGGAGAGCGGGCGGACTGGGTCCGCAGGGGCGGGTGGGAGGTGGGCCACGCCCAGAGACCCCCAGCCGTACCTCTCTTGCGCCTTCATCCCCGGTGGGATTTTTTTTTTTTCTTCATTTAACAAATAGTGATCTGTGTGTCAGGCATGTTCTAGGCACGGGGGACATAGAGCACAAAACAGATGTGGGCCCAATGGAGCTTACATGCATGTAATAAGTAAAACATATAAAAATGTAGAATAAAAGGCACGGCAGAAAATAAAGCAGGCAAGGGAGAGAGAGATGAGGTCGCTTCGCTGGGAGAGTGGCGTCTGAGCAGAGGCAGGAGGCGGGGAGTGGACCCCGCAGAAATGTGGGGAACCGGCATTCCCAGGCAGCGACCCGAGGCAAGGACCTCGGGAGGGACTAAAGGAATCGCAGTTGAGGTCGGAGAGGCAGGGGCCGCTCCCGCCTCCTGTGCCGAGATGAATCCGCCCGGTCCCAGACAACCAGGGCTGAGAGAAGACTTGAGAGCAAGGAGAACTGTCCACTGAAGAAGCACAGCCTGGACACGTCTCCTGTCCCGGTTTCACACGGCCCGGCTGGAGCTGACCTTCCAAATCTTCTGGGCTTTTTCGTCTATTTGTTCTTCTCGTATTTTGAAGCCTTGTTATTAGGTAATCCATCCACCATTAGGATTGTCATGTCTTCTTGAATTGACCCTTTTATTATGATGAATGACCTCTGTCCTTGGCAACAGTTTTTGTCCCCAAGTCTCCTTAGGGGGGTATAGGGAGCGGTCAGCAGTGCTGCCTCTGGGTTATTTGCAGCCCACACAACCGTTCGGCATCTGGCCCATCGAACCATCAGCAGTTCCTCTGGACTTTCTAGTGTCCTTCTCTGTCCTCCTGTCTCCACACCTGGCCCTCCCCTGCTTTGTCCACACCTCACCCTCCTGGTTTACCATTTGGTCATTGGCCAGGAACCTCCATCTCTCTCAATCTCTCTCTTTTTTGGAAGGCTGTGATCAATGATTGTTAATAATGCAAAAGTTCTTTTTGTCTTAGTGCAGATCCCAGGCAAGTAAATCACTGGCAAATAGAAGTTATCGGCAGCCACACCTCAGACTCCCTTTACTCTGCTCAGATCCTGGGCTCTTTTCCCAAATAGAAAATAGGAAGAAGGAACAATGCCAAATGTAGGCATTTCCCAAAATAGGTGCTGCTGCTGCTGCCCCAAGTCAAAACGTCCTAGAAGAGGAAGGGGTCCTGTCTACACAGCAGAAATAACTGGGCTGCCGCCAGGGTCCCAGCCTGAGGTCCTACAGTCGGGAAATCCACACGGAGTAAATACACCTGGTGAGGGTCCTCAATGAAAAGCCCCCCGGCAGCCCCAGAAGTTGCCCTGACCAGGGATGAGAACCAGAGGGAAGAGAGACAGGCAAATCTTGTGGGACATCTCAGCATGCTCTAACAAACCGACAGCATTTAACAACAAAAGCAGCCTAATGGTAAATGACTTTGGAAAGTTGGTTTAAGGAAAAGGCTGGGTTGGGGCGCCTACGTGGCTCAGTCGATTGGGCGTACCACTTCGGCTTGACTCATGATCTCACGGTTCTTGAGTTCGAGCCCCTTGTTGGGCTCTGTGCTAATGGCTGGGAGCCTGGAGCCTGCTTCAGATTCCGTGTCTCCCTCTTTCTGCCCCTCCTCCACTTGCTCTCTGTCTCTGTCTCTCTCAAAAATAAATAAACATAAATTAATTTTTTTTTTAATTTTTAAAAAAAGGAAAAGGCTGGGTCTATTGGGGAGAGTTCCCTTCAGCCTCTCAGCCCTCACCCTGGGCCAGCGGATGTGTTAAGTAAACTCAATCTCCACTCTCAGGAAGCTTACAGTCCAGGAGAGAAAACCCACATGCCGTTATACACAGCACTGTATGGGAGAAGGGAGAGAGGTTGGAGGGGGAAGGGCAACCCCTGCAGTGAGCCTGAAGGGTGAGCAGCAGGCATCTGAACAAAGAAGGGGGAAGGAGAGCAGAGAAGTTTCCTGGTGGGAAGAACAGCGCTTGTAAAGGCATAGACTCTACGAAAAGAATTTGGTTAGGGAAACTGCACGTCAGTAGATATTGCTAGAGTTGGGAGAAGTGGTCAGGATGAGACTGGAGGGGCAGGAAGGAGACAGCTCTTGAAGAGCTTTGAATGGTAGGTGAAGGGCCCCAGGCTTTATCCTGAGAGCCACGGGAGCCAGGGAAGGGCTGAGTCAGGAAGTGGCATGGTTGGACAGCGGCAGACCGGCAGCCTCCGCGACCCTGAATTCTGATACCCAGATGGGCATCATCAACAACTCTGTCGCAGTCCCCATCCCTGCTCCTGCGTTGAGAAAACCTGCGGCAATTCCGTGAACAGCTTCCTGCCCCCTGCAAACCGTTGGCCACGCTGCACTAGAGAGGGCTTTCCGAAACACGTGGATTCCTTGTGGACGCCTCAAGCACCTCCCACCCCCCCTGAAGACTCCCAGTCCTGACATTCTGAGCTCTTCCCAGTCTGTTCCCAGTCTGTCTGTCCTGCCTTCTGTAACCTGCCTCATGCTTTTCCTTCCACATGCAGAGTTTTGATCCTCATTTCCGTGGGTCAGAATCCCTCTTGTTTCCAGAATTTTTCATACCTCCTTGACTTACCATGACTCATCCCCTCAAGCCCCAGCTCTGAAACGTCTTCCCTGCAGAGCCCCTCCCATTCTTCTTCTTCTTCCTCTTTTTTAATGTTTATTTTTGAAAGAGAGAGAGAGAACAAGCAGGGGAGGGGTACAGGGAGAGACACACACAAAGTCCAAAGTAGGCTCCAGGCTCTGAGCTGTCAGCACAGAGCCCGACGCGGGACTCGAACTCACAGATGGTGAGATCATGACCTGAGCCGAAGTCAGACGCCTAGCCAACTGAACCACCCAGGCGCCCCCCCCCCATTCTTCTTGAACGAAAGTGGTGCTCCCCCCTTGCAGGTCTGATGGCAGAGTGGGTGTTAGAAGTGTTGACTCAGTGATCAGACTGAGTTGAAATCCTGATTTCCCGGCTCAGTAGCTGTGCAGCCCTGGACAAGTTACCTCAACTTCATGAGACCGTTGGCTCATGTGAAGGATGCAGTGCGGTGCCCGGCACACGGTAACCCTCCCTGAGTGTTCCCTATGGCTATAATTGCAGTTGGGATGCAATACCTTTCAGAATTATGTTGTGTCCCTCTTCCCAACATTATGAGTTTTGGAAGGGGAGGGCTTATTCACCTAGGTATGTCCCATGCCTAGACATTCAGGGGTGGGTGGATGGATGGATGGATGGATGGATAAATTAATGAAAGAAGTCACCCAGCTCCCGTGGAGTCTCCTCTGCTTGAGAGGTGGGAGACTCTGTGGGAGCCAGGCTTGCCCTTTTTTGAACAGGATTGAGTGAAACATGTGTCAGGGGCTAGCGTCTGGGGCAAGCTTTGTCATCAGACAGTCTGTGGTTTGTAATTTCTTCAGGGGAGATCTGTCTAGACAGAGGGGACATCTGCGCCAGGGAGGATCAGGCACTGCATGGGAATCAGAATCCAGACGAGCGCTTTTCAGGGAACCAGAAACCCAACTTTCTCCCTGCTTTCTTCCTTTCTCACCACTCCCAAGTTGGCTGACCAAGTTTGCTGCCGGCTCTGAGCAATGGAGATTAATTCACAGCCTTGGCCTGGGGACAACAAAGAGGGCCCTTCAGCTAGTGACAAGGGCAAAGGGAAGGATGGAGAATCCATCCAGGAAAGGAAGCAATATTTATTGAGTAGTTTTTATGTGCCAAGCACTATACGAAGTGCTCAACATGCATTACCCTCTCCACAACCCTGTGAGGAAAGACTACTGTGTATTGCCATTAGATGAAGAAACAGACACAGAAGTGAAGTGACTCTCTCTTGCAAGCATAGTGACGGGCTGGGACTTCGGTTATATCTAACTCCACAAGCCCTGCTTCTCACCATGAATCACGTGTCTCGTGAACAAATATTTTGAGCACCTTCTCTTTGCACAGTGCTGTGGTAAGTGGTGTGGGGCCAGCAAGGATAATCAAGATGTGATTTCTACTCTCAAGGAGTTTATAACCTGAGGACAGAGGTGAAGCCTTTCTTATCTTTGTGTTCCCAGACCAGTGCCTGGCAATATAGTGAATGCTGAACACAGCACGGATTGTCAGAGCTGGAAGGGCCTTTGAAGTTCAAGTATATTGATCCTGTCAACTTACAGATGAGACTTACAAGGAGGAACTGACTGGAGACGATGATCAGGAGCTTTGGGCTGTGTAGACAGACCACCTGGTTTGAATCTCAGCTCTACCACTGACCAGCTACGTGACTTTGGGTCAATCACTTAACCTCTCTGTTCCCCCATTTTCTATGAGAAAGGGGGATAACATTGTGAGAATTAAGTAAGATCATTCATGTGTGGGGTTTCACATAACACTTAATTTGTAATCCCACAACACATTTTGCTCTGATTATGATCAACTAGTCACAAAGTGAGTTGATAACAGATCTGGGCTAGACCTTGTACTTTCTGACTCATAGTTTAGTGCTCTGTCCAGCTTCCCATGGTTCCTTGTGTGTATTAGAATGTGGTCAGGGGAGAATGGGAGTCACCTAGGAAGGGGGGGGTACATCTGATCAGGTGTCTGCTGTCCTTGGGGACAAGTGCCCAGATGTCCCTGAGCCCGTATCTCAGTGCCTCTCACTACTCTTCGGCCCTGTCTTTGCCGCCTTCCACTCCCATGGTCCCCCTCACTCCTAACTGGAACACAGCACCGAGACTCCTGATAACATCCTCCCACCTCCCTTCGCAATTTCCTCTGGAAGCAGCCAACAGGAAATTCCCCAGCAGTGGGGGAATGGATGTCCCAAGGGCGGCTAGTGATACTATCTCTAGCATTAAACCTCTGAGCAGGGAGAAGACAGGTCCCACAGGAGAGGTTTCTCTGTTTTCCTCAGGCTTGACTTCTAACCAGAGAATTTAATTAAAAGCTGGATTGCTTCGCCCAGGGACTAGAAATCCAAGGGGACAGCAGGGCTGTCCTGATACTGTACTGTACTAATAAATTAGTAATTTATTTATTACTAATAAATCCTGGTGGCCTCCAAGGAGGGAGGGAGGCGCCTCTCTCGGTTCAGGTCTGTGAAGGGTTTAAGCGGCACCAGAGATGTTCAGCTCCCAGGGGACATTTGGTCTGACCCCCAAGGCAAGAATCTTTCCTTACAGGAGCTTGAGAAGTTTTAGATTCTGTGGTAGAAATCGAAAGAAATTTAAACCAGCCAAGGAAGTGGGCAGAGTTTAATATTCCAGGTTGCTCCCACCTGTCACCTCTCCCACTGTCTTCCTGGCACTGCTGGGGATCAGTGGCAAGTCCGTGGGCCTGAGTTCAAATTCTGACACTTTACCTCCCTGAGCCTCAGATTCCTCCTCTGTAAAACAGGGACAACTCCACGGACTCATTCACTTAATCCACCTGTAAAATGAGAATAATATCTTTTCTGCAGAGTTGGGGGTGGGAATAAAAGAAGCAGGATGTGGAAAATAGATCGGAGGGGCGCCTGGGTGGCGCAGTCGGTTAAGCGTCCGACTTCAGCCAGGTCACGATCTCGCGGTCCGTGAGTTCGAGCCCCGCGTCAGGCTCTGGGCTGATGGCTCGGAGCCTGCAGCCTGTTTCCGATTCTGTGTCTCCCTCTCTCTCTGCCCCTCCCCCGTTCATGCTCTGTCTCTCTCTGTCCCAAAAATAAATAAAAACGTTGAAAAAAAAATTAAAAAAAAAAAAAAAAGAAAATAGATGGGAGACAACGCATCAGGAAGAACACGGCCTGGGCTTGAGGTTTGGCCTGGGGGAACATTCTAGCTCTTGCCGCTCCCTGGCTGGTAAACTTGGGCAGGTGGAGCTCTTCTCCGAGCCAGAGTTTTGTCTGTAAAATGGGGACGTTGGTGCCTGCACTGTGTCATAGTGAGGACAAAACGGAACAAGGTAAGGAAATGCCTCGCGCTTCGCCTGGCCGGCTGGGTGCTCTTGAAATGATCGCTGACCGTGAACACCCCTCACCCCCTCCGTCACCACCAGATCCGCAGGTTCTTTCATGGGAGGAAGTGGATTCTGGGGAGGGACTGTCTGTGGTCTGGCATCACTTCTCACCCCTCCGCTCTCTGAGACGTGGAGAGGCTGGGCAGGAGAGTTGGTCATTTGTGAAGAGGAGGATACATTTTCGTCAGCAGGGCCCACAAAGACTGGAGCTGGGGCCAGACGAATCATCTTCACAAAATCCACTCATCAGTTCTGTTAAAAAATTATTTTATTTTATTTTTATTTAAACAATTTTTTTTAACATTTATTTATTTTTGAGACAGAGAGAGACAGAGCATGAACGGGGGAGGGTCAGAGAGAGAGGGAGACACAGAATCCGAAACAGGCTCCAGGCTCTGAACTGTCAGCACGGAGCCCGATGGGGGCTCGAACTCTCAGACTGTGAGATCATGACCTGAGCTGAAGTGGGATGCTCAACCGACTGAGCCACCCAGGCGCCCCTAAAAAATTTTTTTAACAAGCAAGTAGGGCACCTGGCTGGCTCAGTCAGAAGAGCATGTGACTCTTGATCTCAGGGTTATGAGTTCGATCCCCACGTTGGGTGTAGCGATTACTAATAAACAACAACAACAAAACCCAAACCTTAAAAAAAAAAAAAAGTAATATTCAACTTAGCTCTGATCAGTCCTTTCAGCTGGAAGGATCTGTGATTTGTGAATGGGAGTATGCCGCTCCCTCCAGGAATTGATTTTCTGGTATCTCCGTTTAACTCAGGACAAAGCCATCTGAGAAGGGTCTTGATGTTTCTGCCCCCCAGGAGGCCAGGAGGAAGCGTCTAACTCGATACCCGGTTCTGGGCAGTCTTAGGAATCTCTTTGGGGCAACTGAGGCAGGGAGAAATGGAGAAAAGAGCACGGACCCGGATTCGAGCTCTGTTCACCCAGCCTCAGTTCTTGCCAGGTGCCTGGGGCCAGGACCCATCACCTCTCGGGCCCTGTTTCCTGTCTCTCTCTTCTCACTCTCCCCTACCTGCTCCTTCTCCAGGAGGGCTTCCCCAGAACCCCCTCTTGCTCGTGCTCCAGCCCCCGCCCTGTGGTACTCATTTTTTTCTTAACACTTACCTGATTTTACATTTTTATTTTCCATCCACTTCCTCGACTGTTGTCTATCCCGGTTGCCACTCTACCCCTGGACCTAGATCCATGCCAACACAAGCTAGGCGCACGGTAGGTATTTCTTGAATGAATGAAATCATGTAAAACGAGGCTATCACTTACCTTCAAGGACCCTGGTGAGGGATTCAGTGTGTTTACACTACTGCTCCTTCACTTACCAGCTCTGTGACTTTCCATGGGTTATTTCCTTGCTCATCTGTAAAATGGGCACAGCAAAAGTATCTGCCTGTGTTGTGAGGAGCACATGAGGGGACGCCTATAAAGTATCTAGCAGAGGCCTGGGGGCATAGGAAGTGCTCAGTAAAAATCAAGGATTTGAACAGACGATGGTTGAATTGAAAGGTTCACCCCATATTTGGTTTATATGTGGAGAAAACTCCAGAACTAGTGCATAGGATGGATGAAGATGAGCTTCTGCAGAGGGAGAGACCAGGCAGGAGCTGTGGGGAAGGTGAGGGGAGGAAAATTAGGGCTGTTTCTAAGAGGCACGTTCGGTTCTCGGTGGACCGATCGCAGACTCAGAGGGGGACACAGACAGCACCCTCAGTCAGCCCTGCCGTCCTCCACAGGCTTGTCATTCCTGCCCTCTGAGCTAACAGAGCATTCCAGGACAGCACTCCTCTGAACATTTCAATCAATAAGAGAAGTGGCTGAAGCCAGAGAAGCAGATGCGGCCAGGCTGGTGACGAGGCACAAGGCAGGTGCTTAAATAACTCCTTAACTTTCACCACAGCCTTTGAGGAGGGAATCATCATCCCCATTTTATGGATGGACATTGTGAGGCTGCGAGGGCTGAGCTAACTCCCCAGGTCTCCCTGGGGAAAGCTGGGGGACTGGGGGGTGGGGAAAGAGCCACCTGCCTGCGGCTTACTGGATGTCAGGCGCTGTCCTGAGGGGCACTTTCCATACAGTAGCTCCCAACTGATCCACGAGGTCTGTACTTTCTTATTCCCACTTTACAGGTGGGGAAGCAGCATTGAGACGGCAGTAATCTGCCCAAGGTCTCACCGCTAATAAATGACAGAGCAGCGATTCCAAGGGAGGCTGGGGCCCATGCCCCTCGACTCAGCCTGAGTATTTCTCCGGCTATGAGCTAGCACTCAGAACATCTCCTCTTACAGACTGAGGGGGACAAATGCGATCAGAATTCACAGGGAAGGTGAGGAAAGGTATGGAGTGTGGCGTGAGACATTGCTATTCCAGAACCGAGACTAAGGAGACAAGAGCGAGAGCGGCCAGCACTGTGTGAGGCCCTGCTGATGGCTCCCTCCACAGAGTGGCTCCCCTGTCTCTGAAATTCAAAGGAACTTTCTGGCATGCATAATTAATTGACAGACACACCTGAGATTCCTAAGCATTCTTTTAAAACCTCAGGTGTTCCCATGGAGCGTCTGGCTGGCTCAGTCCGTGGAGCTTGGGCCTCTTGATCTCCGGGTCGTGAGTTTGAGCCCCACTCTGGGTGTAGAGATTACTTAAAAGTAAAAACCTCAGGTGTAACTTTCAAAACATAAAGAGCCTCCAAATTCCGTGTAGAAATCAACTTTCATTCCCAAAAGACAATTTTGGGAAATTAGAGCCGATTTTCACCCCTCCAGCTGGAGAAATCTGAACAGGTTAGTCGTACCCAGCATCAACGAGGGTGTGGGGACACGGGGCTCCTGGGGGAAGCACGGCTGGGACTTATTTGGAACTTATTTGGAACAAGTTGACAGCAACCATCCAAAGTCGAAGTGAGCATGCCTTCTGACAATCCGTTGCTAAATATCATCTTACAAAAGAACTCTCCCACATGCACACGGATGTGTGTTTATCATGGTGGGGGGAAAAATAAAGATGACCTAAATGCCTTTGCATTTCTTTTGGTTAAACCAATGATATTATATCTACATGATGAGCTTCTATAAAAACAGTTAAAAATAACTTGATAGATCTTGGGTGCCTGGTGACTCAGTCGATTAAACATCTGACTTCAGCTCAGGTCCTGATCTCACAGTTCGAGAGTTTGAATCCTACATCAGGTGAGCTTGAGCCCCGCTTCAGGTGAACTCTGCTCCTCTCTCTCTCTCTCTCTCTCTGTCCTTCACTCACTTGCTCGCTCTCTCTCCCACACCCACCCCCCCCACACACTTGGCTGGGGCGCCTGGGCGGCTCAGTCGGTTAAGCGTCTCAGGTCATGATCTTGCAGTCCTTGGGTTTGCAGCCCATGTTGGGCTTTGGGATGACAGTTCAGAGTCTGGAACCTGCTTTGGATTCTGTGTCCCCCTTCTCGCTCTTCCCCTCCCCTGCTCACGTTCTGTCTCAAAAATAAATAAATGTTAAAAAAAATTAAAACAACTTGATCTCTGTGTGTTGATACGATAAACTCTCTGGGTGAAAAAAGCAGGTTATGGAAGAGTCTGCCTCAAACTGCATTTGTGTATATTTGCAACCATAAAAATGCACGTAAATGCCAGAAAAGCAGCCGGGAAGGAATCACACCAAGCTGTTCACAGTGGTCAGCTGGGCGGGGAGAGGATGTCATGAGTGCGAAAGCCTTTTATCTTGTACTCTCTTACATATAATATATTGGTGGCATTTGTAACTTATGTGACTTTACATATATAAAATACATTTATGTGTAACATAAATATATTAAATAAAAGAGGAAAAAATGAATATGAGGCTTTCGAGCAAGCTACTTCTTTACATCGACAAACCTCATGCTCCACATTGTGTAAGAGAGGTTACTAAGGTAACTTCTGGCTCTAAAATTCCACAAATACTTAAAAAAAAAAAAAAGCACTTTCAGTAAAGCAAAATACCTTTTTTTTTAAGTCTATTTATTTTGAGAGACAGAGAGAGCAGAGGAGGGGCAGAGAGAGAGGGAGAGAAAGAATCCAAAGCAGGCTCCGTGCTGTCAGCATGGAGCCCAACGTGAGGCTTAAACTCACCAATCGTGAGATCATGACCTGAGCAGAAATCAAGAGTCAGACGCTTAACCGACTGAACCACCCAGGTGCCCAAAACAAAGAATCCTTCTAAACCAAAGCTTTCCCAGCCTGGCTTGAGTCAGGAGCATCTGTGAATCTGGTCAAGCATCTCCAGGGAGTCTGAATCTGTAAGGCTCCTCTCCCAACTACCGATGAGTTATTTTATGTTTATTTTTTATTCATTTATTCATTTATTTAACAAACGTGGTAACTGAAGGCTCAGAAAGGGAAAGAGACCTTCTCAAAGTCACAAAGCAAGTACTTCCCCCGCCCCCGACGTTTCCTCCCCTCCTGCCCCAGGCTAGAAGCAAAAAAAAAAAAAAAAAAAAGCTTTCCCTTCCCCCCCTTCCCAGAACCCCCATATTGGACCAGCTGTCAGCGACACAGAATTAAACTTCAGACATTCTAAAGCAGCTCCAAAGACATGTCCTCCGTGGAGGAAGAGTGTCCTCTGAGGAAGATGCTAAATTGCCTTAATTATGATTCTTTCGAAAGCACACCGTGCCCATCTGCTTTCGTGGTGGGGGGTGTGGACGCATGTTCAGCACAAAAACAAATCAACCCAAATGCAAACACAATTAGCAGGTCCGTGCAGCCCTGTAATCTACAGAAAGGGGGGGAGTGGTGCCCACAGTTGGGCAGCAGATCAGCTGAGCTCCAGGGGTTCCTCTAGAAGCGGGGTTCCACGTGGAGTATGCAGAGGCCACAGCCGGTATGGACTCTCGACAGCGGGCGTGGGATGCGGGTGGAGGGCACAGTGCAGTTCTAGGGAGGGGCTGCAGGAGTGGGGGCCCCCGGCTGGGGCAGTGCTGACTCCATGTCACTTAATAAGTGTGAAAAGCAGAAGGGACTCTGGGAAGGCAGCATGGAAAGAGCACACGGTACAGAATCAGACAGCTCTGGATTCAAAGCCTGGCCCTGCCACTTACTGGCTATGTGACCTTGGACAAGATAGGTAGCCCTCTCTGGGGCTTCCCCTTCGGTGAGATGGAGGCAGTAACAGCTCTGTCGTAGTCGGAGGGGAGGAGGAGCGGGGTGACTTATGCAGCTTGGAACATGAGGCCAGATATGCTTAAATGCTTAGGAGTTAGTGCTTCTCTTCTCATTATTCTTCACCCACCCTTTCCTGAAAGGCCTAGGGCCGACACCCTCATTCTTTCTCAGGCAGGAAGGGCGCAGAGAGGAGATGAAACAATTTCTAGAAGGGACAGCCACTTAACCTGTGTTCCCGAGGGAAATCTTCACAACCTTGGAGGAAGTCCCTTCACCCCCTTCGGACTCAGCTTTCCCAGTTAGAACACAGTTGTTTTGTTTTTATTTTTTTTTAAGTAAGCTCCACCCCCAACGTGGGGCGCAAACTCATGACCCCAAGATCAAGAGTTGCATTTGCTCTGCCGACTGAACCACCCAGGCGCTCCTGTAACACGAAGTCTGAAGGACATTTCTGCTCTGACCACCTTTGATCTGATGATACATGATGACAGCCCCAGGCTGCCTCCAGAGTTCTTCCGGATGGGATGACCTCGGGGGAGTAGAAATCCCCAGACACTTGCTCATCACTGGAAGAGTCTGACCAGGACTATTAAGGGGTGGGCTGAGGACAGTTCTGGGGCAAAGAAAGGACAACTTGTCCAGTTTTGTTTTTTTTTTTTTTCATATAGAAGTTGATGGGGTTGTTGATAACAGCAGCTTCTGTTTTTTGAAACCTATTCTGCGCCAGGCACTATGTTGGGCATTTTACATATACACCATCTTTCACCCTTGTTACACTGCTGGAAACAAATGACCCCATTTCAAGGATGAGGAAACAGATTTCGAGATCTGTTTAGAGATTTAAGATCAAGGCAGACATGGGATTTGAACCCAGGAAGCTTGGTCATCACATTTCCGTGCTTCACGCCGCACGACCAGCTGGGAACCGCTTGAAATGAGGAAAGAAACGTGCAGATTTCCTCCTACATGTTAAGTAGCAGGCTAGACACTATGTGTATTTCACTTAAACATTACAATAATCTTGTAACATAGCCATTGATCTTCCTGTCTTAGAGATGGACAGACTGAAGTTCATCGAGGCAAAGAAACTGGATTCAGGGTGTAATAACACAAAAGGGCTAGCTTAGGGGCTCCCAACCGGTTTCTGTGCCGTGGCCCCTTTGGCAATCTGGTGAAACCTATGGACTCCTCCTCAGAACGTTTTCAATGCATAAAATAAAACATATAGTGTTGCAAAGGAAACCAATTATAATGAAATACAGTTGTCACAATGTATTTTCTTAAAACCATGACACAAGAAAAGTGCTTCTTTATTAACACATTAAATAACAAGTATCTGGCAGCTGGTCTAATAACTATCCTCATTCCAAAGTCGTGATGATCATGAGCAATATTTCAAGATATCTGCAATAACCATAATATGATACCAAAATATCCATGACTTTTTATTGGAGACAAAGCCACAGGAATTGCTAGTAATATGTGGTTTATTGCCTTCATTCATAACGGAAGTGATGCTAACTTTCAGATAGAAGATAGTGAAAACACAGATGTGATTTTCCCCTATTCAAGTCCGTGTTCTGCCTGAATTCTGTCCACGGAGCTCTTGGGGGGGTGGGGGTGGGGCTACAGACCCAAGTTAACAGCCACTGCTTAGATTATAACTGTGGTCACTAGAGCTGTATGGGAAATCAGACATTGTTGTGCTTTGGTAATATACCAATGGCTAATTTCACTGGAGACCAAATGTTCGACCAAGTGGGTGATGCTGTCCAACTTCATTGTGCACACCTGGGGGAAAATGCCTTTTGTTTGACCCATTCAAGGCAATAGGACCACCGAGAGATACATGATACTGATGCAGGGAGGTCCCACCTGGGCCAGACCTGTCCTTGCTGGTTCTTGGCGGCTTCACTGGGTGGCTTGAGTGCGTGAAAAATGTGCAACCTCGAATTTTTCACACCATCTTAGGCTCTTTATCTCAGTCCCGGCTCTGTTTCCAATAGATAAGATTTCTTCTCTCTTCAATTGAAGACTTCATTCAATAGAGATTAAGACCTACCATATGCCAAGGAGTATAGCAAGCACTGAGAATGCATTCATTCATTCGATTCGTATTTACTGAGTGTATTGTTAGTCAAGACTCTTTTGAGACTAGCACCCCTTCAGGTATAGCTGGATCCAGGCTCTGTTTTCCACTCTATCAGATTCACTCTCACACAGGCTCTCCATGAGTGTAGTAAAGCAGCCACCAGCAACTTCAGATGACTGTCTCCCCTGTTTAGCTACCTCAGTAGAAAGAAAATTACTCTTTCTCAATAGCTCCAGAAAAAAGTTTTGAAAGCGGCTCTCAGTGGATCAAGCCGGGTCACGTATCTGTGAAGCAACTACTGAGGCAAAATGGGTGGGATATGCCTGAGTTATGGCTGGAGCCGGTCCTACCTGAACCACAAGGCTTGGGGAGGGGGTGCCCCAAGGGAAAACCAGGTCACTGAAGTGGATGCTGATGGGAAAGGACAACAGAGGCCCTCTGTTTTGATTGCCTCCTATTCACCTGCTTGATGAGGGAGGAACCCTGCCCTGAACAGTACGAGATGGCTAAACACACGTGACCCTGACACAGCACAGATGAACTCAAACAAGAAGCTATTAATCAAACATACTCCTAGCCCTGGAGGAGGACACAGCCTGCCCCTCAAGGCCACATGGGTGTCGCACTCAGGGACAGGGTGAACCAGCAGGGGCTGTGGGAGGTACGCTTTGTAGTAAACCAGAAGGTGGGGTGACACCTGGTTTCCTGGGGAGGATGTGATTAGCTTCTTTGAATAATTCCTCAGGCTGGCAGGGAGTTGAATTCAGTTAGGTTGAAGACAGGTGGGCAGCTGGCCCGACGGATAGGGGAACTAGCGGGGTGGGGAGCCATTCCCGCTGGGTGACTGGCATATCCGGAGCAGGGGAAGCCGTCTCTGAGGCCCTCTGAGGCTCAAAGATGTCAGGGCAGCACAGGACACCTTAGACCTTCTAACACGCCCTCTGAAGGGCCTACTATATGCCAGGTGTGCTCGCTTTTCGGCTTGGGAGCTACTGGGATGGAGATGTCTCAGACATTTGCTGCTCCTGACTTTGATCTGCCTCCATTAGGTCTATCCTGGATCCAACTCTCTAAAGCTCTTCCTACTTGGCTGCCCTCCACTTGAATACGTCTGCGAAATCTTGACCCACTGTCAGACATTTAGAACTTGCTTCCTCAGGGCGCCTGGGCGACTCAGTCAGTTGAGCATCCGACTTCAGCTCAGGTAGTGATCTCACGGTTCCTGATTTCAAGCCCCGCTTCAGGCTCCGTGCTGACAGCTCAGAGCCTGGAGCCTGCTTCAGATTCTGTCTCCCTCCCTCTTTTTGCCCCTCCCCTTCTCGTACTCTGTCTCTCAAAAATAAACATTAAAAAAAATTTTAGGTCTATGCAAAAAAAAAACCCAATCTTTAGAAAAAAGAAATTGCTTCCTCATATGGAGTTATCCTTGTTTTGCCCTAAATTCAATTTAAAAAACACTTACCCACTGAGTGACTCACAGAGTCTAAAATATTTACTATCTGGCTCTTTACGGAAAAAGTGTGCCAATCCCTGGTCTAGCTTAGCAGATCTCAGTCAAGAGGATGCCAACACAGTCAGTAAGGCTGAGTTCAAATCCAGACCTAGCCGTGTGGTCTTGGCAAGGTTATATCACCTCCTTGAGTCTGTTTCCTTGTCTGGAAAATGGAGATGAGAACAGTACTTACCACAGGTTTCTTTTTGGGGTTAAAAGTGTTCTGGATTTAAATACTGGTGATGGTTATCCACCTTTGTGAATGTACTAAAAATCAGGGAATTGTACACTTCAAAAAGTTTTTTTTAATGTTTATTATTTTTGAGAGACAGAGTGCAAGCAGGGGAGAGGCAGAGAGAGAGGGAGACACAGAATCCCAAGCAGGCTCCAGGCTCTGAGCTGTCAGCACAGAGCCTGAAGCGGGGCTCGAACTTCCAGATCGCGAGATCATGACCTGAGCTAAAGTCAGCCGCTTAACCCACTGAGCCACCCAGGAGTCCCAGGGAGTTGTACACTTTAAAGGAGTAAAGTTTATGATCTATGAATTACATTTCAATAAAAAAAGGAAGCAGTGCCTGGGTGGCTCAGTGCCTGGGTGGCTCGGAAAAATAGCATCCGACTTTGGCTCAGGTGACGATCTCGAGGTTCATGAGTTCAAGCCCCGCATCAGGCTCTGTGCTGTCAGCTCAGAGCCTGGAGCCTGCTTCGGATTCTGTGTCTCCCTCTCTCTCTGCCCCTCCCCTGCTCTCAGTCTGTCTGTCTCTCTCTCTCTCTCAAAAATAAATAATAAACATTACAAAAAAATTTAAGGAAAAAACCCTATTTCCAAAAGCTGTCATAGGGATTAAACGAGATAAGGTAGAGTATAGCACCTGACCCAGAGTAGGTGATTTTTATCACCACCACCCCTGCCACCATCATCATCTGGAGATGGGGAGTCTCCTCATTTGAAACAAAGCAGTGTAAAAAGATCTGATGAATTGACTTCTGCTATTTTCCCTTTCACAATACCTAGAACAGTAAAGCATCTGGCAGGCAAGCAAAATCAGCATTCACACTGAAATTACATTATCCAAATTTACAATGTTTATCTTTTAAGATAAAAATAAACGTCTTTTCCTTAAAATATTGTCAAGTTTGACAGATTTGACTATACACACAAAAAATAAACTTTTCTCTACGGCACATGATACTATAGACAAAGTCAAAATAACAAATTAGGGGGAAATACTTCTACATAAAACAAAGGATTGATACCTAAGAAGTAACTAGGAAGAAGACAAAAACACTCACTGAAAAATAGGCTAAGAACACAGACAAGTCATAGAAGTTGGCTGCAAATGGCCAAAAGGCTTATGAAAAGATACTCAGCCTCACAGAGAAGTCAGGGGAACACACATTCAGAACCAGAAGATGCTATTTTCTCCCATCGGATTGGCAAAAATGTCATAAATTAATAAAATAATAAGAGTAACATAAAATAAAAATAAGTGTGGGCCCACAAACTGCCACAACCTTTGGGGAAATAATCTGGCACGATTTATTAAAATTTAAAGCAGACACACCTTTTGACCCGGCCATTCTGCCTCTAGGAATCTGCCAGATGGCAGTAAAGCATGACCACCTAAAGATGGGCATGCAGGAGACTCACTGACGTACTCTTCATCACAGCAGAAAGCAAAAAGTTGGAAGCCACCTAAAGGTCCATCGGGGAGAAAAGGGCCGAGTACATCAATCCACCTTCTCACTACAGACCCTCCTTGACCACAACAAAGAATGAAAATGTTGCATATGGATAGGAATAACCTCTAGACATGGATTAAGTTTAAAAAAAGCAAGATGCGGAACTGTATATATTATATGGTTTGTACACATAATAATACATTGTTACATAAAATGGGAGGGACAATATTGCCTAGACACGTTTGCCTGTCCCTGCTTCACATAGCTCTGCTCTGGCGGGCACACAAGAAAGGGGAACCCTGGTGGCTTCTGGGGAGCCGACCGGGTGCCTGGAGGAGAGGGGTGGGAGGGAAACTCATCTTTGAATGCTCTTGTGTATGTTTGGAATTTTGACCAATGGGAATTTTTAGTTATTAACATTAAAAAAAATTTTTTTTAATGTTTATTTATTTTTGATAGAGAGAGACAGAGCATGAGCGGGGGAGGGGCAGGGAGAGAGGGAGACACAGGTTCTGAAGCAGGCTCCAGGATCCGAGCTGTCAGCACAGAGCCTGACGCGGGGCTCGAACTCACAAACCGCAGGTTCACGACCTGAGCCGAAGTCGGACGCTCAACCGACTGAGCCACCCAGGCGCCCCAGTTATTAACATTTTAATTAAAAGAATACACGGATCTAAATATATTGGAGAGGTGTCCATAATACATTGTTAAATGAAAAAGTATGGGGGCGCCTGGGGCACATCTGACTCTTGATTTTGGCTCAGGTCCTGATCTCACCGTGGTCGTGAGATCCAGCCCCGAGTGGGGCTCCACGCTGCTGACAGGGCTTAAGATTCTCTCCTTCTCCCTCTGTCCCTCCCCCTCTTGCTGTCTCATGTTCTCTCTCTCTCAAAAATAAATAAATAAAATTTTAAAAAATTGAAAAAGTATGTTCCAGAACAATAAAGAATTATTATTAATTTTTTTTTTTTTGTAGAAAAAGAAAGAAGAGGGAGGAAGGGTTGGAGGGAGAGAGGGAGGGAGGGAGGAGGGAAGGAAGGAAGGGAGAAAGGAAGGAAGGGAGGAAGGCACGGAGGTCTCTAACACTATACACACATACATGCATATGTATTTGTTTAGGGATTAAAAAGAAAATTTTTTTTTTTTTACGCATAACCATGCATAGCTTTTCTAATAAAAAAAATGAATCGCCATTGCTTTGACCTGTTTTGTTTTTTAGTCACAATGCTAAATTTACTTTGAGCTGAGGTGCCTGATCTGGAAGATTTCCATGCAAACTCCTGGTTGTCTGAGCCTCGGCGGGAAGGGCTTCTCTCTGCTGGTTGAGTCTATTCCAGTAGGACACGCATTGCTTTCTTCATCCTCAGGAGTTTCAGGTTCTCTGTTTTTAACCCAGCAGGCTTGGCCCTCTCCCTTGCCCAGCATAAGAAACATGCATTCCCCCTATGTTAATGGGTTTTGGGGGGGCGTGTTCAGGAAACAGAACAGGGGAGACACAAGCAGGGTGAGGAGCAGAGGGACCCTGTTCTGGGATGCTGTCAGCCTCTGCCCTCAAGGAGGTTGGCTGGGCAGAGTTTCTTCCAGCTGCCCAGGGCTGTGGACGTGTATAGTCCCTGGAGAGCTGTTCCGGCTCCCCGAGAGTCACATTTTCATTATTTCTGGAAGAGTTAGTTGGTGACTTTGTTCCCCAGTGACATCCCTACGGCACTTTGCTCTCACAGCGTGAAGGGCTGGGCTGAATCTCAAATGGCTAGTCCCAGTGGGCTTTCCAGCCAGCCTGGTTTCCACGGACCTGCTGGCTCTCCCAGATTAATTTACTGGGTAAGAGCTCCAGGGTCCGACAGACCCGGTCTTCAAGTTTACTTCCACCACCCACCACCTATGGGATTCTGGGCGGGTGATTCACCCTGTCTAAGACTCAGTGTCCCCGTCTGCAAAATGGGGGTGAGGTGACAAAGCTCCTCTCTATGAGGACGCCGGGGGGGAAATGAGGCTGCCAGCCCGGCATGTGGTCGATAGGACAGCTAAGTCACTGGCTTTTGGCACAGTGGGGTTACAGCACGGGGCTGTGACGCTGTGGGGTTATATCAAGAAGGGTGACACTGGAGAGTTACAATGAGAGGGGGACACTACGAGGTTGCAGTAAGGGGGTGACACTGTGGGGTTACATCAAGGGGGGGTGACACTGTGGGGTTATATCGAGGGGGGTGACACTGTGGAGTTACAGCAAGGGAGGGTGACACTGTGGGGTTACACCGAGGGTGGTGACACTGTGGGGTTACAGCAGGGTGGGGGGAGATACTATGGAAGGAAGGGGATACAGCCTGCCTCTGGCTCTAATTGTACTGTGACCCATAGTGTGACCTCATGGGTGTAGGTGGCCAGGGACAGTGCACAAGTGCTTTTGTGGGGGTTTGTGGGCCTGAGCATGAGGGAAAGGGTGTCTAGAGTTGTCCCTCTGCGGGGGCTTAACGCCACTGGCTGGTTGGGCCAGAACTGCAGGCTGACTGTGTGCCATCTTGAAGCCCACACAGCTGGAAGGGAGGGGCTGTCTCAGCAAAGGCTCTGAGGCCCAGTTGGTAAAAATAACCCTCCAAGTCCCTCATGGGGCACAGGCAGCACCCCCCGCCCCTGCTCCTCACACCTCAAGTGAGATTAGACAAGCACCGTCATTAATTATTTCAGAAATAACCGAGGCAGCACTTGCTACCCCAACAGCTGAGGCTCCAGATGCCCAGTTGGCTCTAATTATTTTTCAGGGAAATAGTTGCATCCATCAGTCACAGACCCGTTCGGCTGAGTGCTCAGTGGTAGGCTGGGCTGGGTGAGGGGACGGTGCCTAAATCCGGCCTCTGCTCTGGGGCGCTGACTCGGTGGCAGGACGGGGCCTTTGGGCCTGGGAAGGACTGCGGCAGCTGGGGCAGAGAGCCAGGATTTGCATCCAGACCCCTCACATCTTAGCCATGTGACCTTGAGCAAGGTCATACCTCTTGATTCTATTTCCTCATCGTAGACTATTGGTCAGGAGTTTGGAAACACCATCCTGTGGAAACAGTGGGACCATCTGGAACAAGGTCCGGGGAAGCACAATGGCTGCCTGGGGCCAGCCAGTGGTCACTGGCAAATGGGACTCTCGAGGGTCCCAACCCAGGGGTGTCACCTGTATCTCTGCCCTCCTTCCCAGAGCTTCCTATGGTTCTCTCCTTTTCTGGGCCCATCTCCAGGGGCTACATGTGTTTGGTGGCGGCGCTCTTCCCGCCATCCTGGAGCTAAGCCTTCCACCTGCCCAGCCGACCAGCCATCTCCATGAGACTTTTGCCCCTCCAACACTTTAGGCTCCGTAACTAACCACTCCCTGCTTGTCCACACTGCCAGAGCAGGCCAGATGGTGACACAACTGAACAATGAGCAGGTGTACTAGATGAACCCCAACATCGGGGAATGGAAGGATTCTCTTTTTATGCAGGAGCCCCTCTGAATTCTGGGAGCTTCTGCTTGGAATTTTGGCCATTCCCAACACTTCCGTAGCATGACGTTTCCAAATTCCTAACCAATAGCCATGTCTAAAGCAGGTTCAAATAGAGGCCCCCCCATTCTGATTGGCAGCAGTGGCCTGGTAGCTGGGCTCAGATCCCCAACCCACCGCTTACAAGTTGTGTGACCTTGAGTAAGTTGCTTCACCAACCTGTGACTCAGTTTCTCCATATGAAAAGTGGGGATAATGCTGTATCAATATAATGGGGTTGTAGGTGTGAAGTTTAACTGAGATAATGTAAGTCAGTGCTTGCCTCTTGCCAGGCCCATTATAAGCGCTCAGTGACGGTCAGCTAAAAGCAGAACCACAATAGGTCATTACCACATACCACGTATCTGTCCCCCTACTTAGAGTGCAAGCTTGTTGAGAACAAGGATGATGTCTATGTTATATCCTGCTCATGAAGGATACTAAAAAGAATGAAATCTGTTGAATTCAGAAATGTGAGTAGGATTCTAATTCTTTTTTTTTTAATTTTTTTTAACGTTTTATTTATTTTTGAGACAGAGGCAGAGCATGAACAGGGGAGGGGCAGAGAGAGAGGGAGACACAGAATCTGAAACAGGCTCCAGGCTCTGAGCTGTCAGCACAGAGCCCGACGCGGGGCTCGAACTCACGGACTGTGAGATCATGACCTGAGCCGAAGTCGGATGCTTAACCGACCGAGCCACCCAGGCGCCCCTCTAATTCTTTTTTTTAATGTTTATTTATTCATTAGAGGAGGGGAGGGACAGAGAGAGAGGGAGACACAGAATCCGAAGCAGGCTCCAGGCTCCGAGCTGTCAGCACAGAGCCCGACATGGGGCTTGAACCCACAAACTGTGAGATCATGACCTGAACCAAGATGGAGAGTCAGAGGCTTAACCAACTGAGCCACCCAGGTGCCCCAAGAATTCTAATTCTTGATGTTCATGCTTTGGAGTTTGGGGATTCGTGTTCTGAATGAGTGATATTTTAGTGCTTGATTTTAGGCTCATACTTCTCAGATTCCTCTCACACCGAATTGCACATTGTTGGACTTGTCCTTTTTAGCATTTAATTATGTAAATTTGCATCGAATGTTTGCCTCTCTTGCTAGGCTATAAAATCCATGAGGGAGGGGCCCTGTTTACTTTGATTATCTCCAGCTACCCATAGGCGCAGGGCCTGGCTCCCATTAGACACTCAGTGAATATCTGTCAAATGGCAGATGATTCACAAGCTTAGCAGAAGGTGTGCTCCGTGAATAGAGAAGGCTTGCTTTTTGCTTTTTATTTTTTAAAGATTTTATTTTTAAATAATCTCCACATCCAACGTGGAGCTTGAACTCGTAACCCCAAGACCAAGAGTTGCACACTCTACTGACTGAGCCAGCCTGAGAGCCCTGAGAAGCCTTGCTTTTATTTATTTATTGATTGATTGATTGATTGATTGATTTATGTTGAGAGAGAGAGAGCATGCGCACGTGAAGCAAGTGGGGGAGGGATAGAGATTGAAAGAGAAAGAGAATCTCAAGCAGGCTCCACGCTCTGTGTGGAGCCCCATGCAGGGCTGGATCACACAACCAGGAGATCATGACCTGAGCTGAAATCAAGAGTTGGCTCTCAACAAACTGAGCCACCCGGGCGTCCCAAGAAGTCTTGCTTTTTAAAAAGACCAATGCAACACTAGCAAAATGTTAATGTTCTACATAATACCATATTAAAATATACATACACAGTTAGAGGAAGCATTAGTTTAATACAAGTAGCCAGGGATCATTAGTTCTTCACTGTTATTTGTTATCTCTAGGCTTAACCTTGGCTTAGGGCTAGAAGAGAAAATATCTTCAACTCACTTTTCATCTCTTACCTGTCTAAAACTTCCTGGGGCGTATGTCTAAACGTCTCTGTGGGGCTTAAAAACCCCTTAACGAGAGACCTGATGTAGTTTTCTTACTGGCCAGTGGTGTCCTCATTGCCATAAACACTCTATACTTTTAGTTGGGAGTACTAATTAGCTTTACTGTTTTCCCTTTTTTCTTTACTCCTATTCCCCCTGTTCCCCCCCCCCCGCCATCTCAATCTGCACACCGAAGAAAAACCAAGAAAAGAAAGAAAGCCCCAAGTTACGCAGTCTCTGCCCTCACCAGACAGACCATGACCCTTCTAACCTGTCTTTTTTCCTGAGCAGAAAAAGACTTCTCTTCATTCTGTTAGCCCTTCTTTAGTTTAGTTTTTTTTTTTTTTTTTTTTTTTCCCTGCCTGTCTCTCTCTTCTTTTTTGGAGGAAACTGCACCTAGCGTCTCCCCTTCCCTCCTGACCAATTACTTAGCTGGGCATACCATAAAATAAAGTTTACATTAAATCGTTTCCATGGCAACCTCCCACACTGGCTCTCTGGCTCTAAAGCAATCATATCCCCTTTCCAGTTGCAAATTCAAGCTTGCCAAAAAAGTAACGTTTCCTTTAAAAGACACAGAACTTAGCAAGGTTTGTAAAGAGAGATGAAGTGGTTGTACAAGACTGAGGTCCCTGGATGGAGAGCATGAGATGAATTTCTGAAAAAAATCCTCTGCAAATCATGGCTATTTACATTGTGCTAAAACCATTTTAAGTCTGCATAAGAAAGCTTGTTGAATTATAAATATCAGGGAGAGCTCTCATTTTCGGAGCACCACCCGCTACGTGCTAGACGTTGGAGTAAGTGCTTTGCATACATGAATTGCCTCCTTCAATTTACCCTTGTTACATCCTGCAGAGATTTTTGTCCACAGATTGTCATTAGAGCCACCAGGCATCTACTCCCATGGAAATTGTTTCGGCCCCCAAATTAACTACTTGGAATGGAAGCTTTCATACACGTACTTCCTAATAAGAATAACAGCGGCCATTTACTGTGCCATGATCATTGCCAGGAGACTTGGCCACATCCTCTCAGTTAACCATTAGATTGAGTAGGTGGTGTTATCCCTCTGTGATAGGTGGGGAAACTGAGGCTCGGGAAGGGAAAGCAACTCGTCCATACAGCTAGGACGCGACAAAGTTGGGATTTAAACCCAGGTGGGTTTAGTCCCAAGGCACGTGCTCTTGTCACACGGCCTCTCGGAAAGGCTTTCAGCCAGCGAGAACATCACTCCCCAGAAGCCGCAGCCTTCCAGGTTGGTATGAATATCCTGTGAAGATTCTGTACCAGGGGTGGGCACCTCCAGGGCATGGGCTGTGGGAGGGAGGAAGGGGAAGCAGTCACTCCTCCCCATTCCTGAAAATTGCTGTGCTTTCATTGGTTCCTACCAACTGAAATGATGTCTTCTTCCCCCACCCCCTCACTTTCTCCCCTGGCCATCTCCTAACTCACCCTCCAAATCTCAATTAAAAAACTGCCTCCTCTGTGAAGCCACCCTGATTTCTCAGGCGCATTTCAGTCTGACAGATCTGGCTCAGAGCTGCGGAGCCTTGCAGATTGCTTTACCTATTTTTACCTCAATTTGCTCATCTGTGAAATGGGGGCCTCACAGGGTCATCATGAGGTTTCAGTGTAACAATGTATATAATAGGAGGTGCCTGGATGGCTCAGTTGGTTAAGCATCTGACTTCAGCCCAGGCCATGATCTTACGGTTCATGGGTTTGAGCCCCACGTCGGGGTCTGTGCTGACAGCACAGAGCCTGGAGACTGCTTCAGATTCTGTGTGTGTGTGTGTGTGTGTGTGTGTGTGTGTGTGTGTCTGCCCCTTCCCTGCTTGTGCTCTGTCTCTGTCTCTCTCAAAAATAAATAAACATTTAAAAAAATTTTAAATAATGTATATAATAAAGCACATAGCAGAGCTCCTGGCCATAATAAGTGCTCAGTAAATGTCACTGCCTCCTATATCCTATGGTATTTTGTTCCCATTTCCAATATTGCAGTGATGTTATTTCTAATTTGTATGTCTCCCTAATTGTTGGTTAGGCTTTGAAGGCAGGACTCTCACTCGCTCCTCTGTATCCCTGACCCTGGCACCAGTGAATATTTGCTGACTGAATGTACGAAAGATTGTCTTGTGCCACCTTCCAGAATACAGGGCTCTTGGAAACTATGGCCTGTGAGAACTAGGGTGCTGGGGCTTCCCAGCATTTGCTTTTCAAATGCAAACACCCCTGAGAAAGGTCATTGACCAGTCAACCTTCAGCTGGGTTTGGGTGATGTGCAGCTGAGAAGGGCCGCAATCTAGGGGTCTGGGGCAGGAACGTATATGTCCTCGGGGCAAGAAGATGGAAACACAACTTTGCCAAGTACCAGCTTAGATTAGGTCACTCTGAACAACCTCACAGTACTTCAAATCTATTTTTGGAAGAAAGGAGAGTATATAAAAATAAATAAAATAACAGAAACCGCCTTTTTTTTTAAGAATTAAGAAAAAATTTTTTAAAGTAATCTCTACATCCAATGTGGGGCTTGAACTCACAGCCCCGAGATCAAGAGTCACATGCTGTACTGACTGAACCAGCCAGGCTCCCTAACAGAAATCTTCTTATAGGCCATACAGGTCATGTGTGTTCCTGGTTCTCCATCCATTGAAGTAAGTTCCAAGACTGGTCATCAAGGCAGAAAGAAAAAAAAGGAGAGCAGCCTGTGTGCAAATGTGTGTGTAGGGGGGAGGTGGGCGGGAGTGTGGGAGGGAGAGATGGTTCAGTGACAGCAGACTCAAGGCTGCCCTGCAAAGCTTCAGGCCCTTTTGGCCCAGCCCCCCTCCTCCGGTGCTACCCACCACCACGGTCACCCAATGGAATTGAGGGAACCGCCCCTTCCAGCCTCTGACCTGCCCCAGGCTCATGACAGCTTTCAGACGGTGGTTCTACGGAGAGCATCCAAAAGGGTGGCTGAGGGGCACCTGGGTGGCTCAGTCAGTTGAGCATCTGACTTTGGCTCAGGCCACAATCTCGTGGTTCGTGAGTTCGAGCCCCGCATCAACGTTCTGTGCTGACAACTCAGAGCCTGGAGCCTGCTTCGGATTCTGTGTCTCCCTCTCTGTCTGCCCCTCCCCTGCTTATGCTCTCTCTCTCTTTCTCAAAAATAAATAAATAACCTTCAAACAAAGGGGTGGCTGAGCCTGAAAAGAGAAACAGGAAGCAGAACCATTTCTGGGAAGAACTGGGGCCACAGATGAAGTGCTCAGCTGTGCTCCCTGCCAGACCCCGAGTTTGGATGCACTCAGATCACTCTTCGCCATAGCTCTGCCTGGCTTCTCCTGCCCAACTGGTCACTGGCGCGAAACTGGAAAATACAGAGAACTGGAAAGAACTTGGAAATCACCTGGTTCTGATCAGCATTTCCACAAGTGCTCACTGTGTGCCAGACCCTGAGGATACAAAGGATGTTGACGATCATCAGTATTAAGTGTGTGCTTACCTCACACCGGGTGCCGTTCTAAGCGCTTCACAGATATAAAATAGTGCCTTTAATTGTCAGTCATGCTAGATGATAGATGCAATTATTATTATTGCCATTTTACAGATGAGGAAACCGAGGCTCAGCAGTGTTAGGGAACATGCCCAAAGCCACCCAGACAGTAAATGGCAGAGTCTAGGTTTGACGCCACCACGTTGGTCACTGTGACTGTCCTTGTAAAGTGCCCACAATCCGGTGCATTTGTGGGGATGATAGTTAAGGAAACCGGTCATTTCAAGGATGCAGAAAGGGGCTGCTAGCCTCACCCTAGTCGCTAAGAAAAGGCTTTCTGGAAGAGACGCATAAGCTGAGATTTGGGATAGAGGAGAGAGGGTGGAAAGGAGATCCAAGCAGAGGGAACAGCATGAGCAAAGACACGTAGACAGGAGTGAGGGTCACAGAAGAGCCGTATCTTGCTCAAGGTCCTCTGGAGAGCCGATCGCACAGGCAGGCCTCGAATCCAGGTCCCAGGCCCTCAACCTACGCCGCCCTGTCCATGAGGGTGCTCAGAAGCAGCAAGCCCAGCCCAAGAGGATCGTAATACTGTCGCACGTCCCATGGGCCTCGGGAGAACAGAGTGTGGACACTTGAGCTGGGAGTGTCCCGGAGATTCGTACAGACTCACTAATGACGGCAGGCAAGGCGGTAGAGGGCAAGTGTTAGACATCCTGGCGCACACGAGGGTCCTACAATGAGAACCGATGGCATCGCACGCACGCGCACACACACACACACACACCCCTTTCGTTTGTTTCCCTGTCTTGACCCTCTTACCCTGTGGCAGGTTGCTAATACTCCCAAAAGTATGTCCCTGTCCTAATTCCCAGAACCTCTGCACGTAACCTTGCTTTGAAAGAGGGTATTTGCAGATGTAATTAAGTTTAGGATTTTGAGGCTGACAAGATTATCCTGGATTATCCCGGTGGGCCCTAAATGCAGTCACAAGTGACCTCCTACGAGGAAGGCAGAATCGCGGTGTTACGCACAGTAACTAAAACACGGAAACGACACAAGTGTCCACAGACGGAGGCATGGATAAGCAAAAGGTGGTGCATGCATACAGTGGAATGTTATTTATTCAGCCTTAAAACAGAAGGAAATTCTGACACCGGCTACAACATGGAAGAAACTCGAGGACAGACAGCATGCTCAGTGAGAGGGGCCAGTCACCAAAAGATAAATAGTGTGGCTGGCTCTGCTCATATGAGGTACTTCGAGGCATCGGCGTAACAGAGACAGAAGGTAGAATGGGGGTTTCCAGGGGCGAATGGAAGTTATTATTTAACGCGTCGAGTTTCAGTTTTGGAAGGCGACGAGTGATGGGGCGCCTGGGTGGCTCAGTTAGTTGAGCCTCTGACTCTTGATTTCCACTCGGGTCATGATCCACGGTCACGAAATCGAGCCCATTCTTTCTCTCTCTCCCCCCGCCCCTCTCCCTGTGCTCTCTCTCTCTCCGTAGTTCGTTTTTTTTTTTTAATTGTTTTTTTTTTAACGTTTTATTTATTTTTGAGACAGAGAAAGACAGAGCATGAACGGGGGAGGGGCAGAGAGAGAGGGAGACACAGAATCGGAAGCAGGCTCCAGGCTCTGAGCCATCAGCCCAGAGCCCGACACGGGGCTCGAACTCACGGACCGCGAGATCGTGACCTGAGCTGAAGTCGGCCGCTTAACCGACTGAGCCACCCAGGCGCTCCAGTTCGTTTTAATACTATAAAAAAAAAAGAAGAAGATGAAGAGTGGTGGAGATGGCTGGTGGTGTTGGCTGCACATCTTTATGAATGTATTTCATACCACCGAACTGCACGCTTATAAATGGTCATGGTTTCTGTTATGCGTATTTTGCCACAATTTAAAAACTCGGTGTGTGGGGGGGAGGGAAGGATCCATAGGCAAAAGACACAGCAATGGAATTAACAACCAAGTCGGAAGGGGTGCCTGTGCCTGGCTGGCTCCGTCTGTAGAGCGTGTGACTCTTGGTCTCAGGGTTGTGACTTCAAGCGCCATGTTGGATGCCAACATTACTCTGAAGGACAAACAAACAAAAAGGCCATAAAATCCCAAATGACCAGTAACAGTGTAAATAGAGTGACGAAGGGCGATTAGACACACAGAGGAGAAGGCGAGGTGAAATGGAGCGGAGAGGTAGCCACCAGCCCAGGAAGGAAGCTGGAGGAGGCAAGCGACATTGTCTCCTGGAGCTTCCTGAGGGCCCACAGCCCTGTGCCACCTCTGGCGTCTAGAACCGCGAGAGACTGAGCTTCTGCTGTTGTTTGCCACCAAGTCTGTGGCACTTGCTACGGCAGTCACAGGAAACGAACTCATCACTCCTTTTCCTGGTCTTTCTCCTCCAGGAAGTGAGGAGACCAGGGGATAAGAGGCTTTCCTGAGTGACACGATGGGACATCTCCACCCTGGGGATCTCCTGTCCTCCTTGGGAGTCAGAAGCAGCTGGATCATCTAAAGCCTCTTCTCCCGCTCTTTGCCAGCCCTCCCTATCGTTATCCGTGTCACTGGACGTGTCCCGGCCACAACCTGAGAAGGCACTCAACCTCTCATTTACAGATGGGACTTGGCCCAGAGAGGGGCTGCAACTTGCCTGAGGTCACCCAGTGAATTGGTGACAGCTCTGGGGCAAAGACAGGTGTGTCCCACCTGACCGTACAGCTTCTGTCTCCTACTGTGTGTTCCCACCTGCTCCTAGCACAGAGCTGGGCACACAGTGACCCTCGGGTGACTTACCCAGAGAGGCAATACGGCGTGCCGGTGAACAGCGTGGGCTTTGAAAACACAAAAACCTGGGATTGAATCCTGGCTCAGTTACTCACATGCCAGGCGGCCTTCAGTAAGTGACCTCACCTCTGTGAGCCTCAGTTTCATTAGCCATAAAATAGAAATGATAATAGCACTTCTCTCAGAATGGTCCTAGACAATACAGATAGAGCACAGAAGGCAAGGGCATGGGCTCTGGGGCCAGATGATTGATTCAGATCCCGGCTCCGTTAGACATTAACTGTTTGACTCTGGCAACTGTGCCTCAGTTTCTCCACCTGTAACATGAGGACGATATAGTGCCTACCTTATAGAGTTGTAAGGATTGAAAGGCATTTTACGTCAAATGCCTAGGAGAGGTTAGAGGGGGAGAGAGCCAAAGCATAAGAGACTCTTAAAAACTGAGAACAAACTGAGGGCTGATGGGGGGTGGGAGGGAGGGGAGGGTGGGTGATGGGCATTGAAGAGGGCACCTTTTGGGATGAGCACTGGGGGTTGTATGGAAACCAATTTGACAATAAACTTCATATATTGAAAAAAACAACAAATGCCTAGGAGAGAGCCTAACATACATGAAAGGCTCAATAAATAATATCCGTCATTAGAGACTATCACCATAGGGTTGTCAGCAGCGCGACGGGGGATAATTCACAAAGGCATTCGGTGTCGTGCCGGGGTGCGGTAAGTGTCCTATAAGTGGCACGTGTTGTCTCTGCTGTCACTTCCTGCTGAGTGGCCGTGGACGACAGGGCTGCTGTTTCTGGACCCCACGGTTCCCCTGGCCAGGCTGACGATCTCCTCACCGCGTGTAAGCCCCTCACTTCACTCCCTGAGAGCCCAACTTCCCAGAGCAGCATCTGACGCCCATTATAGATTTAGTTCTCCTAAGCCACTCAGATGCCTTTACCAGTTGTCAGCCACTTATCAGCAATTAAGCTTCCATTTTAGATGTCAAAGACAGAAATACATTTTGCTGCCGAGCGGGGAGGCGTTCAGACGGGCTGTCAGACTCGAGTTCTTAACGTTCTTTTTGGTTTGGCAGAGACTTTTCATAGACTTTCAGACACAGTTAAAACCGGAAGGGACCCTAGAGAGGTCCATTTTACATAGTGGAAACTGAGGCCCAGGAGACTCTGGCGAATCAAGGGCAGAGACGAGGGAGAACCATGTTGTATATTTGTTTTTCAAACTTAAAAGAAAAATAGCAAAATACGCCATACACACAAAGCAAGAGTACACAATGGGTCTCACTGGTTAAAGAATCGTAATGAAATCCCTGAACCCTCCATGCAGTTTCAGAGATACAATTAATACCAATACCTGTGAAGCCCCTAGCACTGCGTCTATTTATACGGGGTGGGGGGTGGGGGTTCTGCAAAGGAGTCTACTGCCCATAGAACACAGAGGGGCCCCATCAAAAGAAGGGTTCTTCCTAGTAAGACACCCACAAAGGTAGTTCTGGGTCCTCTGTTCTCTGGAATTCTGTGGTAGAGCCCAGACTATGAGCTTGAATTCCCATCATCGTTTTTTTTTTTTTTTTTTAAAAAGACATTTTCCTTCGTAGCACTTTTAGCAAACGTTTTAGCCCCTTAATGTCATCTAGGTCTCCCACTTTGGGGAAGCTGGTGGTGCCTCCCGCAACTCAAGAGGTCACCACATTGGCTCTCCACCAATAGGAAGAGAGGGGTCAGTTGTGCTGGGCAGGGAGCTAAGCAGTTTACATGCATTTTCTCAGTTTTCAAGGGAATTTTCAGGGAATCACCCTGAAATTTTCAGGGGAATCACCATTAATCCTTTTTTTGTTATTTTATTTAAAAAAATTTTAATGTTTATTTTTATTTTTGAGGCGGCTGGGGAGGGGCAGAGAGAGAGAGAGAGAGAGGGAGACACAGGATCCGAAGGAGGCTCCAGGCTCTGAGCTGTCAGCACAGAGCCCGACGTGGGGCTCGAACTCATGAACTGTGAGATCATGAACTGAGCTGAAGTTGGTGCTTAACTGACTGAGCCACTCAGGCGCCCCTTTGTTTTTCTAGTAAGCACTGTGTCCATTGTGGGGCTTGAACTCACGACCCTGAGATTGAGTCGCGTGCTCTACCAGCTGAGCCAGCCAAGTGCTCCAATGCATTTTCGAATGAGGAAACTGGGGCTCAAAGAAATGAAAAAGTCTTGAGTAGGGCTGCCTGGCTGTCTCAGTCAGAAGAGCAAGTGACTCCATCTTGGGGTCATGAGTTCAAGCCCCACGCTGTGTGTAGAGATTACTTAAATTTGAAAAAATTTAAAAATGAGTAAATAAATTTGTTTTAAAAAAGTCTTGAATAAATTCATCAGGATGGGGCTGAAGTCCGAATTTGAACCCAGGGTTGGCCAACTCCGAGGTCAGATCTGACTTTTGTGGAGACTGAAGCTTAGGTTATTTCAAGGATGAAGGAAGGAAAAAGTTTTCCTCAATCTTCTTAGAGTCCCTGGCTGGGCCTGACAAAGATTAATGGACGAGCACGCAAGTTTATTTAATACAAGTCTTACGTGACATGGGAGACTTCACAAGAAAAGCCCAAAGAAATGGACCCAAGCGTGGTTATGATAGGTTTTTTTTAATGTTTATTTATTTATTTTTGAGAAAGAGAGAGAGAGGGTTGGGGAGGCACAGAGAGAGAGGGGGACAGAGGGTCCGAAGCAGGCTCTGAGCGGTCAGCACAGAGTCTGATGTGGGGTTTGATCTCCCGAACTGTGAGAGCATGACCTGAGCTATAGTTGGATGCTTAACCGACTGAGCCACCCAGGCCCCCCAGAGCAGTATTTTCAAGGAGGAATTATCTAGCCCAAAATGTCAGTGGTGCCCCAGCTGAGAAAACTTGTGCCAAAGTGAGGAACTCAGAGGTCGTGGTCTCTGGCCCTGGGGAAGGGGGTAAGGGACGCGGGGAATGGGGTGCTCAGCCCTTGACATTACAAATGTGACTGGAGTGCAAGGGAAGGCGTCCTGCACAGACACTCCCGTGCTCCCCAACTCCGTCCCTTCTTTCTCCTCCTGTTCTCAGCTCTCTGTAGGCCCTCCCTGCCCCATGCAAAGGGTGAGTGAGCCCTGGCTCCCTGGAAGGGGAGAGGGCGGCGGGTGCTTCCGCTGCAGGCTGACTGTCTGGTGTGATAGGTTATGTGAAAGCAAACTCCCCTCCACCATGGAGCCGGGCTCCTCCTGGAGATCACGCCTCTCTCATCTCAATGAGAAGTTGGTATTCTCCTCTCCCCCTGGTTTCCAGCCTGCTCGCTGTGAAACCATAATTCTGCTCTCGCTCTTATTATGCCACAGGTGCCTTTCCCCCTCCTTGCTTCGAATCGCACTACCCGGAATCCCTGCATCAGGAAACACGAGAGGGGGCCCTGCCCAAGCTTCTCCCCTCACCTGGAGGGGAGAAAGGAGATGTTCTAGTTCCCCTTGTTCAGGCTGCCTTCCTCCGGGCATGGTCTCCCACGCACAAAGCTATGGTGAAGCTTTTTATTTAGTCCTTGCTGCACTCAGGATGAAGGAAGCAGGGAACCCCAAAACACTTTGCCCCTAACCTGTGTCCCCCTGCAGGAGGTGGCTGAGCAAGGTCAGAAACATTGGAAGCCACAGCCCCTCTCTCTTGAGGGAAGCTCACAGTGAATTCGGAAGGACAACCCGTGAAAGGTTTGCACACCTCTGACTTCTACCAACAGGTGCAAGTTAACCTAATTCCCAAGTCGCTGCCAGAGCCACAGTCCAGATGGAAATGATGTACTTGGCATAGTTAAGGAGGTGATACCTCCTTGATCTGCACATTCGGAGTTGCCCAGATGGGAAATTATCCAGATAATTCAATCTTCTTTCTTTTTTTTTTTTTTTTCCCTCCTATTCAAAAAAATTGTGGGGGCGCCTCGGTGGCTCAGTCAGTTAAGCATCTGACTTCAGCTCAGGTCATGATTTCAAGTTTCATGGGTTCAAGCCCTGCGTCGGGCTCTGTGCTAACAACTCAGAGCCAGGAGCCTGCTTCGGATTCTGTGTCTCCCTCTCTCTCTGCCCCTCCCCTGCTCATGCTCATGCTCTGTCTCTGTATCTCTCTCTTAAAAAATAAACATTAAAAAGATAGTTTAAAAAATTATGTTGAAAAAAATTGTGGTAAAATACGCATGACATAAAATGTATCATCCTAACCATTTTTAAGCGTACAGTTCAGTGCAATTAGATACATTGATAATGTTGTTCTACCATCATCACCATTCATCTCCATCTCATAAAACTGAGACTCTGTCCTCATTAAACAACAATCCCCTCGCGCCCCCCCTCTCCCCAGCCTCTGGCAAAGCCCATTCTGCTTTCTGTCTCCATGATTCCAACTACTCTAAGTATCTCATAAAAGTGGAATCTTACGGGGCACCTGGTGGCTTAGTCGGTTGAGTGTCTGACTTCGGCTCAGGTCATGATCCCGCGGTCTGTGAGTTCGAGCCCCGCATCGGGCTCTGTGCTGATGGCTCAGAGCCTGGAGCCTGATTCGGATTCTGTGTCTCCCTCTCTGACCCTCTCCCGCTCATGCTCTGTCTCTCTCTCTCTCTGTCAAAAATAAATAAAACATTTAAAAAAATTAAAAAAAAAAGTGGAATCTTAGAATATTTATCTTTGGGCTTGGCTTATTTCACTTAGTATAATGTGCCTAGCTTCCCTCCCTGTCACAGCAGATGTCAGAATTTCCTGCCTTTTTAAGGCTGAATAATATTCAACTGTATGTATACACCACATTTTGTTTATCCATTCATCCACTGATGGCCACAGAGTTGCTTCCAGGCAGATAACGTCAAATTCTTTAAAACAATTTCCATTTTATTTTTGTTATTGTTTTTTAGAGTATCTGTTTCTTTCTTTCTTCAAGTTTATTTTGAGAAAGAGAGAGCATGCGTGAGCAGGGGAGGGGCAGAGAGAGAGGAGAGAGGAGAGAGGAGAGAGGAGAGAGGAGAGAGAGAGAGAGAGAGAATCTTCAGACGCGAGGCTCAATCTCACGACCCAGGGATCATGACCTGGGCCAAAATCAAGAGTTGGACGCTCAGCCGACTGAGCCACCCAGGTGCCCCTGAAAATCTTTCTTAAAGGTTCGCATGACCCAGCACTACTGAAAGAGGACACAGCTGGCTGTGGAGGGGCACATTCTAGAATTTTAGGCTTTGAGCTAAGAATCAGAAGTCCCAAATTCAAATCGTAGCTTTGCTGTCAAGACAATGCAGTTTTAACCTTTTTAGGCCTCAATTTTCTCATTTTCAAAGTGACATTTAAAGTAATCATAAAATTCAGGTGTTTATATTTTATCCCATCCACCCACCTTGCACACTTATCATGGGCGTGGCACCATAATTCTAAAATTCAGATTTGGGAGGTGCCTGGGTGGATCAGTTGGTTAAAAACCCAACTCTTGGGGGCGCCTGGGTGGCTCAGTCAGTTAAGTGGCCGACTTCGGCTCAGGTCATGATCTCGCAGTCCGTGAGTTCGAGACCCGCGTCGGGCTCTGGGCTGACAGCTCGGAGCCTGGAGCCTGTTTCTGTGTCTCCCTCTCTCTCTGCCCCTCCCCCATTCACACTCTGTCTCTCTCTGCCTTTCAAAAATGAATAAATGTTAAAAAAAAATTTTTTAAAAATCCAACTCTTGATTTCAGCTCAGGTCATGATCTCACGATTTGTGAGAGGGGAACCCTGTGTCGTGCCTGGGATTCTCTCTTTCCCTCTCTCTTAGCAACACCCCTCCCCCCCGCCGCCATGCGTGTGCTCTCAAAATAAATATTTAAAAATAATAACAAAATTCTGATTTGGAACTAAGTCCTCTCCTTATCACTTACTTGATCCTCCCCAAACCTCCCTCTCTGATTCTCTTTCTTTATCTGCCAAACGGGCTGAAAGAATCAGAACGAGGTGATGGGCGAGAGCCTGACATGTCAACGGAAAGAAGAAGAAACGCAAGCAGTTATGTTCATCCCGAGTTCATGCACCGTGCATGGCGCTGCTGTGGGTCTCCGCTTGCTGGGGGGAGAGCATGGCCCGAGGCACAGAGGCTGGGGAGCCAGACTTTTGCAGAGACACAGGAAAGAGGTGACCAGGTGTGGGAAGAGCAGAAGGGATTTAAGACTCTTCAGAGAAAGGATCCAAGCTGGGGGCAGATTTGATGTTGAGGGGGTGAAGTGTGGTGGAGAGATAGCTGTCAAGCTGGGCCGGGATGGAAGGGGAAGTCCCTCTCCCTCTTCCCTGCCCCTCCCCCTGGTAGCTTCCCTTTCCACCTCCGCCCAGGGTTCTGGAATTTTCCACAGTCATAGTTGATGGTGAGAGTTGCTCTACCTGCTAATCCTACCGGCATGAGGGCTTTCTGGCTTTCACATGCCAGCATCTTCATGTAGGGGAGGCTACTCCAGGATCTCCCAATACAGGACATCTGCTTTCATTCTGGAAACATCAGGCAATCGTCTAGTTCCAGTCCTACTGGCTCTTTTCCCTTTTCAACACTCAAGTCTCAAACTATATCGTTGAGATCATTTGGGGAACACATTTAAAAGGAACACGCTCAAAAACCTGGATGGCCTGCTTTCACTCACTCACTCACTCGGCATTCACTGGGCCAGGGATTCTCAGACTGCACTGTTAACGTTCTCGGAAATTCTTTGGTGTGGGGGCTGTGCTATGCATCAAAGGATGTTTAGCAGCATCCTGGGCTCAGTAGCACCCCCCCCCCCACCGTCTTGACCACCAAAAATGTTTCCAGACATTGTCAAATGTCCCCTGGGGGCAAAATTGTCCCTGTTGTTGAAAGCCACAGAGCCAGGCATTAAAACTGTGGAGATGAGGGGCGCCTAGGTGGCTTAGTCAGTTAAGTGGCCGACTTCGGCTCAGGTCATAATCTCACGGTCCGTGAGTTCAAACCCCGTGTCGGGCTCTGTGCTGATAGCTCAGAGCCTGGAGCCTGCTTCTGTTGCTGTGTCTTCCTCTCTCTCTGCCCCTCCCCCATTCGCGCTCTGTCTCTGCCTTTCAAAAATGAATAAATGTTAAAAAAAAATTTTTTTCTTAAAAACTGTGTTGATGAGCAGAAGGAGCCCAGTCCCAGCCCTCAAGAAGCTTGCAGTCTAGTTAGGGAAGCGGATATTAATTCAACAACCGCAGAGATCAATGTAAAGTTATAATGGTGGTAAGCACCAAAAGGAGAGGTGTGTTGCATAACAGGAGGAGCATGTCACGGGGGAATTGATCTCCTCAGGCTCAGAGGGGTCAGGGAAGAGCTAAGACCTTACGGAGTAGGAATTAATGAAGTAAAGAACCAGGGGACTTTAATGAGAGTGAGGAAAAGCTTTCCGGGAAGAAAGAATAGCATATGCAAAAGCCCTGTGGTTTGTGGGGGAGCACAGGCTCGAGAGCAGGCCAGAGAAGAGTGTGGGGCCGGGCCAGGCAGGGCTTCATACGCCAAAGTAAGAAGTTTTACCTTTGACCTAAGCAGCAATGGGAAACCACTGTTTTAAGTGGGGTATGTGATTTCTTTGTTTTCCGCCCAAAGCCAACGACTTCTCTCCCAGTGTCTACAGTCGGGGAGAACTCCACTTTGGCTACGGTGGCAGAGGCACAGGGTCTCGGACGGCGAGATCCGAAAGGATCTTCAAGATCATCTAAAACAACCCCCTTTTTTCACATCTTTGGAAACAAAGGCCAAGACAGGGGCCCAAGTGGATTGGGATTCATGAGCCTTGAAGCACATAGAATTTGGAGGGCCCTATTTAAGTAGTCAAGAATACAAAATCACAAATACAGAATTAGGTACGGGGTCGTGAACAGTCTGTACAGAGGAGGGTCCTGAAGATGAACCTTCGTGAACTTTCGGGGTGTCTGCTTCTGGAAGGGGCGCTCACGTGCCGAAATCTACCTAACAAGTAGGTGGTAGAACGCAGACGAGGACCTAGGGTCCTATCACAGTAATCAGCCTGGGGAATCCTGACGGCTGTAGATGCTGCTTTTGACAAAGACCCCGCAATGTCCAGTCTTTGGCTCTTTCATTCATTCTTTCAAATGTTTCTGACGCAAGGCACAGGGGCAGGTGTCAGGAGTATGGGTGGGAGGGCGGCATTTAGGATCAACCTCCGCTCTCCAGGAAAGGTCCCTGCTCCTCTTGGAGTTTTCTGGTCAGGCAAGTAAAGTCAGATATGGTGGGTGTGCTTTGGGAGAGGATAATTGTGGCGTGAATTAGACTTCGGGCGCCTTAACGTACGGTGTTCATTCGGCTGGTGTGCGAAGGGGTGAGCCCGCTGCAGAGAACACGTCGTTGCGAGGAACCCCACTAGCTGAAGCTCAAAACGGAGATGTTGGGGGTCACTTGCCCCAGCTGTGGAAAGAGCAGGGCTAAACGGGCTGAGCCTCAGTGCCAGCAGGCTCTTGTATTTCTGCCCACTTTTGTTGCTAACATTTTGGCTTTATTCTATCCTATCCCATGACGACTTTTTCCACGTATTAGGGACAATGGTCACAAACAACTCCAACTCCACCCTTCTAGCCAGGAGAAAGAAAACTTCTCTTCCAAGCTCCAGTTTGAAAAGAAACCTGGGAGAGGGACGCTGACGGACCTGGTCTGCCACTGTGGCCAGGGCTGCAGTAATGAGTGGCCTAGCTTGGGTTACAAGCTGACTCTTTGGATGGCAGCGGGGGTAGGGGACCCGTTTGGGGGGAAAAAGGAGGCCTCACCTTCAGGGGTGCCAGGGAGAAGTTAAATGGGGGTGCCCATGCCCCAGTATGTATCTACTATAAGAGACAATAGAGACAAACATGAAAGGCCACTTTTTAAAGACCACAAGGAATAGGCAGCTTCAGGTTATACAGCACAGTGCAGGGGCTGAGGGGGATCAATGACAAAGTGGGAAAGAAAGCGATCCAGAGTGTGAATGGAAAGGAACCTTGGAGGTCATCTAGCCCAAACTCCCATAGAACACATCAACCCCATCTTCAGTGTCATCCAGAGCTTGTACGGTCTCTGCTTGAACACTGTGTGTGACGGGGAGCTCATTACCTCACATCGATTGCGGCTGCTGTGCAACAGCTTTGAGGTTAAAGTCTTTCCCCGAAGTTTCTGTGCAACTGCCACCCACTGGGGTTAGTACGGGCTTCGGAGGCACTCGGATAAGGCAAGTCATTTCTCCCCATGGCAGTCACTTCATCAGTCAACTACATTTTATAATAGTGGCACCTGCCTAGGGACACCACGAGGACTAAATAATAAGGACTCAGTAAACGTCACCAAAGATTATTGCCATTTGAAAACAGCATTCTTGCGCCCCATCAACCTCAGTTGTTACCTTCACTGATGGTAATATTTATGGATCGATATTTATTTTCTTGCCATGCGAGAGGCCCGGGACCACGTAGTTCTCAAGACAGCTCTGTAAGTAATTTGTATTACGCCCACCTTACAGAAGAAATGGGGTCAGGGAAATTAATGTCACTTGTCCAAGATCACATGACGGCAGAACTAGGGCAGGCACTAGGCTGTCTGACTCCAGAAGCCATCTGCTAGGGGCGCCTTGGGTGGCTCAGTTGGTTAAGCGTCCGACTCTTGATCTCAATTCAGGTTGTGATCTCACGGTTCGTGAAATCGAGCCTCGCCTCGGGCTCTGTGCTGACAGCATGGAGCCTGCTTTGGATTCTGTGTCTCCCTATCTCTCTGTCCCTCCGCTGCTTGTGCTCTCTCTCTCTCTCTCTCAAAAATAAATAAACATTTAAAAAAACTCAAAGGCTACCTGCTTTGCTACCATGCGGAATGCTTCCTTATATAGCCTCATCTTTTGTGCACTTGGGTCCCCAGACCATTACTATTGACCTGTGGATAGGTTTTGGGTCTGTACATGGTTCTCTGTGTGATTCCTTGTGCAGGTGTTGGCTATAAGACTACCTTGGTGATCCCGAAAAGCAGAAGGATTTCTGAGGCATCTCTGGAAGCTTTGGAAACTTCGGGACCCACGCAGGGGCCGGGCAGAGCCTGGTTCCGGAGGGGCTAGGCTGGGGCCTCACTCATCTTTGCAACCCTCACTGAATAGCTCATGGTGAAGGATCATTTTCCCAAAATGGGTAAAATCGTGATCTGCACTCAGAGATAAAATGAACATGTGTTCAAGATTTTATTTAAGGGGAGCTTGGGTGGCTCAGTCAGTTAAGCGTCTGACTCTTGATTTCGGCTCAAGTCATGATCTCACAGTTCGTGAGTTCAAGCCCCACGTCGGGCTCTGCACTGACAGCACGGAGCCCGCTTGGGATTCTCTCTCTCACCCTCTCTCTCTGCCCTTCCCCAACTTGTGCTCTCTCTCTTTCTCTCTCTCTCAAAACAAATAAACTTAAAAGAAAGAGTTTACTTAATTCATTTTTCATAAGGGAACAGGTAGGATGTTAACATCAGTTCAAAGGAGAATTCAAAGAATAGACATTTATTAATCAGAAATACTGATATCAGTATGCAAAGCAAGCAAACCTGGCTTCTTCCGCAGCTGGGCAGTAAAGTCAACGGAACCTCTGCCAGACAGAACGTACATGTCAGCAGACAAGCATTATTCTACTTTTCAATCGGTTTTCTACAATTTACAGAATTGCAAAATAGCTCCAAGGCCAAGAAGAGCAAGATTCGGACAGACCGGAAGGGTGTGTGCTAGACCAGGGCTCTCATACTGACTGTGGGTGGTCAGGTCGTGGGCCATGTTTTCTTTTTCATCTGTTCAACTCTGTCCTTTGGGTGTGAACGTAGCCATCGACAATACATAAATGAGCATGGCTGCATCCAAAAAAAAAAAAAAACTTTATAGGCACAAAATTTGAATTTTCTATAATTTTCACATGTCACAAAATATTCTTCTTCTTTTAGTTTTTGGCAACCCTTTGAAAATGTGAAATCCACTCATAGGAATACAAAACCCAGTGGCTCCTGTATGTGCTCCAGATGCAGTAATTTGCCAATCCTACTCTAGACAATATAGTTCTCTACTGCAGCACAAAGCTTCTCCTATGGTCTCTCCTTGAGGTAGGCAGAGTAATGACCCCCCTGCCCAAATATGTCCCCCCACATATGTCCTTGGAACCTGTGAATAAATATGTCACGCTACATGGCGGAGGGGGGGGAATGCAGGCGGTTAAACACATGACTTTGAGATGGAAAATCACTCTGGATTATGTGGGTGGGCCCCATGTGATCCCATGTGGTTCTTAAACGGGGAAGAGGTAGACAAGGGTCAGAATAGAGAGGGGGCGGCCATCAGAAAGACTCAACAGCCATTCCTGGCTTTGAAGATGGAAGGGGGCCTGAGCCAAGGGATGCAGGCAGCCTCTAGAACCTGGTGAAGACAAGGAAATGCTTTCTCCTGTAGAGTCTCCAGAAGGAACACAGCCCTGCTGACACAATTTTAGCCCAGCAAGACCCGGTTTTGACTTCTGATCTCCAAAATTGAAGGTAATAAATTTACGGTGTTTTCAGCTGCCAAGTTTGTGATAATTTGTTACAGCAGCAATAGGAAACTAATATACTCCCTTTTATCAAAAAATAATCTCGGGGCGCCTGGGTGGCTCAGTCGGTTGAGCGTCCGACTTTGGCTCGGGTCATGATCTCGCAGTTTGTGAGTTCGAGCCCTGCGTCGGGCTCTGTCCTGACAGCTCAGAGCCTGCTTCAGATTCTGTGTCTCCCTCTCTCCCTGCCCCTTCCCTGCCCGTGCTCTGTCTCTCTCTGTCTCAAAAATAAATAAAAACTTAAAAAATAATAATAATCTCGGGGTGCCTGGGTGGCTCAGTCGGTTAAGGTCCAACTTCGGCTCAGGTCATGATCTCAGGGTTCGTGGGTTCAGGCCCCGCCTCGGGTTCTGTGCTGACAGCATGGAAGCTACTTGGGATTCTCTCTCTCTCTCTGCCCCTCCTCACCCCCCCCCTCTCTCTCAAAATAAACAAATAAACATAAAATAAAAGAGTTCTGGAAATCCTAACTTGGCCCACTGGTACGGTCTGAAAGCTGTTTAAGTGAGGACACCAAAAGCCTGTACCTAAGAGACTACTGTTTAAAGTGTCAACAGTTTGAAGTACCCGAGTACAGTTCTTTTCTGCTGGGTGGGAAGGGGAGACTCTGAGACAGATGGTCCTTCTCTGCTGAAGTCATAAACTCTTGGCTGGTAGCTGATGGCTGAACCCTCAGAGTAAACTAAAATCTATCCGTAGATGACCTCATGGTCATACTCATAGATCATACTTGTATTTGTTCTAAGAGCGAGAAAATCACACTCTTCTTTAATTGCAAGGTTATGGGAAAAAATGAAGTTAATCGGGTAGACCTCAGATCCATGGATACATTTCTGGACCCTCTGAATTTGTACCTGATATTGGATGTGCATTTTGCAGAGAAGTGGTTCATAGCTTTCATCAGGCTCTCCAAGGTGGCTGTGTCCTCACAGAGGCTACGAACAGCTGAACTGGATGGGTTTTAAGATTCTCGCCAGCACTGACAGTCTGATGTTATGAGTGGCCGTCACCCCTCCTGCTACATCCATGTGCCACCCCCACGGCTCCAGGGCTGATGTCACCTACACAAGCCGCACTCCTGTCTTTTCTCTAGTAAGGACACAGCTATGCTCACCCTCTAGACTAAAACTCTTCTGATCGCTGTTGAATGGCTGTGCTATTTTTCTTTAACACGCTTCAGCATATGGGGTATTTTTATTACTGTAAAATGACCAAAGTGAATTTTATTTTTAAAAATTAAAAAAAATGTTTATTTATTTTTGAGAGAGAGAGTGTGGGGGGGGAGGGGCAGAGAGAGAGGGGACAGAGGCTTCGAAGCAGGCTCTGTGCTGATAGCACAGAGCCCGATGTGCGGCACAAACTCACAAACTGTGAGATCATGACCTGAGCTGAAATCAGATGCTTAACCCACTGAGCCACTAAGGTACCCCCAAAGTGATTTTTCTTACCCAATTATTTCCACCTTCCAGTAACCCAAATTCTACCTTTTCAGTTTGGACCCATTTCTTCTTTAAAAACCTTAACTGGGTGGGGGGGGGGGTGCCTGGGTGGCTCAGTCAGTTAAGCATCCAACTCTTGATCTTGGCTCAGATCATGATCTCACAGTTTGTGAGTTCAGGCCCCACATGGGCCTTTGCACTGGCAGCGTGGAGCCTGCTTGGGATTCTCTCTCTCTCTCTCTCTCTCTCTCTCTCTCTCTCTCTGCTTGTCCCAAAATAAATCAATAAACTTAAAAAATAATGTTAAGAACCCTAACTAGGGGCTATGGTTTATGTGAAATTGTTTTCAAAGGCAAATGGCTGGCCAGAAATCTGGGACCATGTGAGCACTAAAATAATGAATTATAGTAATGGATCAGAAACCGTTGAATCAAGTAAGAATCCGTAAGTCCACACTGACATAAATGAATAGAGGAGAAGGGAATGTTCTTTGTTACAGTAGATTAACAACTAATAAATACAAAAGGATTATGCTAAAATCAGTAAATGAAACTTTGATGAGGAATGTAGTCCCAAGGGATATCCCCACAAATTACTTATGAATTTCAAAGGGAGAAACAGTAACTCCACAGTGGAGAAATCTGCAGAAACCGTCTTAACCAAATGAGTAAAGCTAACATCAGCAATATTGGGACAAACCAACAAATATGCCTCCTGATACAATGCACCAAAGATACGAGATCACTTCTGTGCTATTTCTGCTAAATATGCCCATATAACCCAGATCTAATCACAAGGAAACATCAGAACCATCCCAAATTGAGGGATAATCTATAAAACAACTGGCTTGTACCCTTCAAAAACAACACACACAAAAAAGGCTGGAGAACATTTTCAAATCAAAGGAGACAAATTACTAAATATAATGTGTGATCCTGGCTTGGATCCAAGAGTGGGGAAAAAATAGCTGTAATGGGCAATATTGGGCCTGTTGATGAAATCTGAAAATGGGTTGTGTATTAGATAATAGTATTCTATCAATGTTCAACTTCCTGACTTCAATAATTGTACTGTGGTTAAGCAAGAAAATGTCTTTGCTCTTGAAAGATACACATGAAATATTTATGGGTATAGGGACACACTGTCTCCAATTAACTCTCAAGTTGCAGAAATATACACACACACAGAATGATAAAGCAGATGGGGCAAAGGCAATTGATGAATCTGGGTGGATGTTACAGGGAGTTCCTTGCATTATTTTTGCAACTTTTCTGTAAGTTTGAAATTATATAAAAATAAATAACAAAAATAGTTGGTTAACTTAACGTAGCTAAGTTTCCCACACAATCAAAACTTACTCCTCTAAACCATTCTTACAGCAAATATGTGGGAGCCTCATATATTCCAGACACATTCTAGGTGTTTGGTGAACCAAAGAGACAAAGCTCCCCGCCCTTGGGGAGTTCATGTTCTAGCTGAGGGGCACAGACAACAGACAATGGATGTAATGAATAAGTAAGTCCTACATTATGGGTTCAAAGATGATGAGTGCTGCAGCAAGGATAGAGCAGGGTAAGGGGGATCAGAAGCACAAGGGCAGGGGAAGTCAGGCCAGGCCACCGTTCCATATATATTTTTTAAGTTTTTATTTATTTATTTTGAGACAGCGTGCGAGAGAGAGCGAGCAAGCACAAGTGCCCAAGTGGGGGAGGGGCAGAGAGAGAAAGAGAGAGAGAGAGAGAGAGAGAGAGAGAGAGAATCCCAAGCAGGCTCCTTTGTACTGTCGGTGCAGAGCCCAATGCGGGCTCAAACCCACAAACCCTGAGATCATGACCTGAGCCGAAACTAAGAGTCAGACACCTAACCGACTGAGCCACCCAGTCATTTTAAACGGGGCAGTCAGGAGAGACTTATCGTGCAGAAGCTTGAAAGCGGTGAGAAGTGAGCTTTCCAGATATCTGTGGAGAGAGCTGTCCAGGCAGAAGCAGCAGCCACGGCAAAGGCCCTGAGGTAGGAGTCACCCACTTGCTGGCTGCAGTGGAGTGAGGGAGTCCTATTTCTCTCAAAAATTCTTGCAACAGCCTTGAAGGTCCTATAGACCTTATCCTTGTTACCTTTTTGACTTCGTCTCCTACCTGCACCTTTAAGTTCATGAACAGCTTTATATTTTTTTTAATGTTTTTTAAGTTTATTTTTGAGAGAAACAGCATGAGCAGGGAAGGCACAGAAAGAGAGGGAGACAGAATCTGAAGCAGGCTCGAAACTCTGAACTTTCAGCACAGAGCCTCACATGGGGCCCAAACCCATGAACTGCAGGATCATGAGCTGAGCAAAATTGGACGCTTAACTGACCGAGCTACCCAGGTGCCCCTGAATAGTTTTAACAACACCGGAACAAAAATATCTTCTGAAAAATGCATTATAATCTTCTCAAATGCAAGCATTACATTTTGTGGGCCACAAGTTAATAATTATACTGTTCTGTGATGGCACTAGTCACAGCCTAGCCTGAGTACTGCATCTAGATCAAAATGCTAGGGACTGTCAAAGCATAATGTGTGAATGTGTGAGTTGCGTGAAAGAAAGACACAGTAAAGACCAGGTTTGTGTGCACAGCCTTTCCCCCTCACTACCGGTTTCTCATTTCCAGGGTTTTCCCCAACACAATGTGTAGGCATCGTCTGTTTCAGAGAATCACACACCAGATTACCTCTGAGGTCCCTTTCAGCTCTAGACTGACACCCCATTTTCCAGAATAGACACCTGCAACTCAATAAGTGACTTGTCTAAGGGACACACCACGGTTGTCTAACCACCAGAAACTTTCTCCCTACCCCCAGCTTTCTCACTCAGCAGCTCATCACTGTCTCCCAGGAGCTCCCCAGAGGACAAAAGCACAGAAGTTCCCTCATCCAAGAATAAAACATCTTACCCTATTATTCTCCAGGGACAATTATGGAGTGTTTCAGGTTGTGTCACTGATTACTCGCTTCCATATTGCATCTCCAAATAACTAGGTTCCCATAGCAACATACTCTGCTCTGGAAGCTGACATTGTTCCCTAATCCATGTGGGAAGGAATAAGAACTTCTCCCAGAAGACTCACAGCAGGTGGGAGAAGACGTGTCCTGGAGAGTTAAGGGTGAAGATGGTTATTAAGGACTTTTGTCCTGCCAAAGACAATGAACCTAACGTGGACACCACTGAATAACTGACCAACCCTTGACCATCTTGAATGGGCTCCAAGGAGGGATCCCTGCCAAGAAGGAATCTTTAGGTATGGCTGGCTGGCTCAGTTGGTAGAGCATGCAACTCTTGATCTTGGGGTCATGAATGCGAGCCCCATGTTGGGTGTAGAAATTACTTAAATAAATAAAACTTAAAAAAAAAGTCTTTATATTGCAAGAAACATTATGATGGTTGGCCAAACGAAGGCAAGAAATTAAGACCTTAAGCGAAAGAAACTTCCGCTAAACTTCACTAAAGTACACAGTACGTTGCAAATGCATAAAATTTATGTTGGCAGATAGACTGAAAGGCCTAGCATATGCTGAATTACTTGAGAGGTTGCATACAGACGTTTGCAACTTTGAAATGGGTCACAGAAATAAGATGAACTGGGGCGCCTGGATGGCTCAGTCAGTTAAGTGTCAGACTTTGGCTCAGGTCATGCTCTCACGGTTTGTAAATTCCAGCCCCATATCAGGCTCTGTGCTGACAGCTTGCTCAGAGCCTGGAGCCTGCTTCAGATTCTGTGTCTCACCCTCTCTCAGCCCCTCCCATGCTCATGCTCTGTCTCTCTCTGTTTCTCAATAATAAAAAAAGAAAAAGAAAGAAAGAAACAAAGAAAGAAAGAAAGAAAGAAAGAAAGAAAGAAAGAAAGAAAGAGAAAGAAACAGCAAGCAAAGCAAAAAGATGAACTGGGGTGCCTGGGTGGCTCAGTTGGTTAAAGCATCTGACTTCAGCTCAGGTCATGATCTCATGGTCTGTGGGCTCAAGCCCCATGTTGGGCTCTGCTCTGACAGTACAGAACCTGCTTAGGATTCTCTCTCCCTCTCTCTCTGCCTCTCCCCCATTCATGCTTTCTCTCTGAAAATAAAATAGACTTAAAAAAAATAATAAGATCAACTGATTGATGGAAGGATGCATAGACTTGTATAAAGCATGTATAGTCACACAATTGTAGAATTGGGGTAGTTGGTATAGGGGTAGTCACTAAATTCTTTCCACTTTTCCTGAAGCTTGAAATTTTCATAATCGATTGTTGGGAGTAAACTTATAGGCATATCACGTGATGAGAGAACAAGGAAGAGAAAAAAAAGGGATAAAAAAAGGAAGAAAAGGGATAAAAAGGGAAGAGAGGCAGAAGAGAATAGTATCTTTAGTGCTATTCCTAAGTTGATTCCTTTTCTCACCTCTGTCCTTGAGAGCTGCTTAAAACAGAAGATTTTGATTGAACTGGGTTGAAATTATTGAAATATACCTTGGTGTCAAAGGGAACCCAAAAGGACTTCTCAAAAACACCAAATTACTGATGTCACTTGATGTTTTGGAATTGGCTGTGGTTGTCCTAACAGGTGCTTGTGTAAAACAAGCACCTATGAAGGGCAGCGTACAATTAAGCAACCGTCTTTTAGCCGGGAAGTCCAAAACGGAAGCTAGAGCTGAGAGTTTTGAATGTGAGGGCTTCTCATTCAAATCCTGGGACTAGTGGTATATGGAGTTGGCAAAGTTCAAGGCTGATGCTTATTCTTTTACACACAAAGTTCAAAACAGTGTCGAGGTAGAAACAAAACAACACAAATCTTTGAAATCTGAAGACAAAAATACTCCGTGAGCTACTGACAATTTCATACCCTCACGCGGAAGTAGCGCTAATCTAGAAAGCAGTCAAGACCCTGGTACCTGTGAAAATAGTGCCACCTGGCGGTCAGAGCAGGGAATAGTCTGGCAATGTCTTTGGAGAAGATGGTCTATTCTTTATTTTTTCCGCTGTTTTTAGTTATTCAACAAACATGTATAAAGAACCTCTGGAATACTAGAAAGCAAGAACATGCAGACAGAAGAACCTGTTGCCCTAACTTTGTTTATATCCTTTCTTTTCCTAGTATTATTTTTGAACCTAAATTCTTGCAGGGGCTTGCTCATTCTTAGAAGGCCCAGAAAATGCTAATTATGCGATGTGATGGAGTTAACTACTAACCGATGATGATAACCATTTTGCAATATATATGTGTATCAAATCGGCACGTTGTATTCCTTAAACCTACACAGTATATGTTAATTACATCTCAATAAAGCCGGGGAGTGGTTGTTCTATACTTAACTATCATCAGACTTTGTAACTGTTCTCTCCACCACTCATCAGGGTGGCCTTTCATTGTGGTTTGGAAAGCTATTTCCCAGATTACAAATGAAGTTGAACACTTTCCTATGATCAGTAATCACTGGAACATCTTTTAGGGTGTGCTGATTCAGGATCCAAGTCTTTGGCCCAGTTTTCTATTTCTTTTCTTTCTACTCTGTGCCTCACAAGGGGCTCTAGATATGGTCCAAACAGCACAGAGCAGAGGGCAGGTACCAAAACTTATTCTTTGTGTGTAATACTCATAGTACTAGCCAGAGCTGGCCGCACACTGGAGCTTAATTAACGGGTGCTGATTGATTGGCACGGGTCCATAATTCTTACTGGCAAGCCCCAAACCCAAAAGGTTAGGGAAACCAAAATTTTTTTTCAGTTTACTACAAAATTCACATGGAGGCAAAACCTGAACTGATATGAAGCTATCTGTTTTTATCATGTTTCTCTGCAGAAATATTTTTTTTAATTTAACAAATGGGCTTTTAAAAATTTTTTCCCCCTTTTTTAGAGAGAGAGAGAGACAAGAGTACAAGGGGGAGGAAAGGGGCAGAGGGAGAATCTTAAGCAGGCTCTATGCTCAGTACGAAGCCGATGTGGAGCTTGATCCCATGACCCGGGATCATGGCCTGAGCCTAAATCCAGAGTCGGATGCGCAATTGACTGAGCCACCCAGGCGCCCCTCCCTGCAGAAACATTAATGTTTGACCGTGGGATGCTATGGTTTGGGACTATAATCTGGGAGGCTACCCAGACCCAGCTGGAAGAGAACAATATTCAAGTACCTATGCCCCAGGGTAGCTTCCTAAAATCAGAAAATTTCTGAATTCTTGAACACATCCTGCCACAAGAAGACTGGTATGGGATTCTGGACCTATCATTTATTGAATTCTTAACAGTGTTTCTAGCGCTCCTGAGGGTTGTACACACACAACAGACTTGCTGTGAAGATTAAATACAGTAGGTATCAGCCCTTTCACGTTTTTGTAGAGACACCAGAGGCTCAGACAGGTTAAATAATTTGCCTAGTCACACAGCACAGCTCAGGTTAATGTTTCTGGAAATGGGTAGATCTTGCAAAATGCATACGTGGCACGTCAGAACATACACGATACGACAGAGTAATTTAAAGGTCATCAGTTATCACGGAAACATACTTAAGAGCAGTGAGCCAAACTGGAGGCCCGCAACACATTCATGGGGAAATGTGATCGAGCTGGATTAATTACAATAACAAGGAGCACCTAGTACACTGTGGTTTCTAGAGACTGTTGAGGTCCAGAGAGGGCAAGGGGCACGCCCCAGGCCTCCCAGTCAGTCTGATGAGCTTGAAGACACTGATTTTAGCTGTAACAAGGCTTTCTGGCATGTTACCAACAATACTACATTCCTCTTTCTATGGACTTTTAGACAAAATGGAACCATTATTTCTGAAAATTTCATTACTTAAAGCAAACAAATTTCAAATATGGCAAAGTCTCAAATCTCCCCTTCTCATCTTACAAACATATATTCTTACCTCCAGTGTCAGAGGATGCGACGTTTTTTTGTCCAAGGTCCTGTTCCATCAGGGCCTCCCACCGTATGCACCCCCACCTTCTCTGGGGCCTTGGGGTAGCAGTCATCATCCCCTTCCTCACCTTTCGCCCTTCTTGTTCTCAATAGGCCCTCCCAATCTTTTTTTTTTTTTTTAATGTTTAAATATTGTTGAGAGAGAGAGAGAGTACAAGGGAAGGAGGGGCAGAGAGAGAGGGAGATACAGAATCAGAAGCAGACTCCAGGCTTTGAGCTGTCAGCACAGAGCCTAAGGCAGGCTCGAACCCACTAACCGTGAGATCATGACCTGAGCCGAAGTCAGACGCCCAACCGACTGAGCCACCCAGGTGCCCCTAGGCCCTCCCAATCTTACAACAAAACCCCTCATTCCTCCATTCCCTTCTAGCTATCCTGTTTCCCCCCACTCCCTCCTCTTTCAGCAAGCTTAAGTACTCCTCACTACACTTTCTCACCTCGCACTTACCGAACACCCAGCAGTTTGTTCTTTCCTCACTGTTCTGACATCATTTTGCCCATTTCTGCGGACGCATCTCCATCATCTTTCCCACATTCTCTGCTGTATTTGGCCCTGTTGACCTTCCTCTCCTTTAAACTCCTCTTCTTGGGCTGAGTGTTGCTCCTGTTCCCTAATTCCTCTGGAGGTTTATCTACAGCCTTGAACTCTCGAGCATCAGACTACACGTTGACAAACTTCCAGAATCAAGTTTCTGGTACCTCCGTCAAGCTAACACCCATCAAACTAATTGCGATCAAATTCCTTAGTCACCCTCTCTTGAGCCCAGGCATGCTGGGTATTCCCCATCTCAGTAAATAGCTACAGCCTACTTAGATAATCTAACTAGAAACCTAGTAGTCACAGCTGAGCCCCCATCCCTCCAAATCAATTCCTAATTCTTGCCTTTAGCTAATCAAATAAGCATGTGGGGGGAAAAAAAAATTCTCTCTCTTGTCAGATGATCAGAGTACCTTATGTACACTTAAAATGCACCTCAGCGTAGATATTACGCAGCCTATGGATCTTACAAAAATGTCTGCCAACCCAGTTGTTCAACATACTAAATGTTTACATTTAGGTCAAAAGAGTTTTGGAGAAGTAACTGTAGAGTATTAAGATGTACTAGGAGTCATTGACAGGCATTTCTAAGTTTGCATGTCAAGGGCCAGCTTTATAAACTTGTTCTAATGGAACAGCAAATAGCCTCAAATCCATCCCAAGTTGTGGCAGCCAATCCCCAAGATGGCCCCGGTGATTCTCACCTCCCGGTACTCTTTTCTGTAGTCCCCTCTCATAATGAATGGGGTTGACCTGTATGATCGGTGGGATACCGTGAAAGTGGAGGAGGCTTGCTACATTATTCACGGGTGAATAGGGGTGAGGGGTGGGTGCCAGCTCTGCATGTCATGAGAACACTCAATCAGTCCAATGACGAGGTCCACTTGGCTGAGAATTGCACTAATTGCCAGGCATGTGAGTGAGCCACACTGGAAGCAACATCTCCAACCCATCAAGCCTTCAGATGATTGCAACCTCCTGAAACCCAGAGCCAGATCATTCAGCCAAGCCACTCTTGGACTCTTGACCCACTGTAACTGTATGCAATAATAAATGTTTGTTTTGAACTAAGTTTTGGCACTTCTATAAGGAATGGAGAAAATCCTACAGTACAAGCATGGTTACTGAGCAAATGATGGTAAAATACTTAATGTGATGACTGTGGGAAAGCCTTGAATGTTCTCTCAATTTTTAAAAAAATATTTATTTACTTTGTGAGAGAGAGAGAAAAAGAATCCCAGGCAGACTCCATGCTGTCAGCAGAGAGACTGACATGGGGCTCAAGTTCACAAACTGAGATCATGACCTGAGCCAAAATCCAGAGTCGGATGCTTAACCAACTGAGCCACCTGGGCGCCCCTGTTCTCTCAATTTCTAAGGAACAGGAGAATTCATTCTGGAGAAAAAGTCCTACTGAATGTCAGCAGTATTGGAAAGTCTTCCATTTTTCCACCCTCTTTAGGGAAACTGTGAGAACTCACACTGCAAGTTAACTTACAAATGTAAAGAATAAGGGAAAGCTTTTAATGGAGCCACTTACCTTACAAAAACTAGGAAAATTCTCCCTGAATACAAAACCTAGGAGGGTATTAATTCTGAAAAATCTTTCAGTGACTCCTGTCTTTACTGACGTGCAAGAACTCATACTGGAGGGAAATCCTAGGAAGCTAATAAATAGGAGGATGCCTCAGCCTCAGCTCTGCACTGAACGGCCACAAGATAATTTACACTGGCATCAAAAAGTATAAATGTTAGGAGTACGTTATCTTTATCAATACTCTTCCTTTGACTGGGGTTACTCGCGAATTAATTTTTAGATTTTCTGAACTGATGTCTATAGCTATCCCCTAAAACTAACCTTAAGTTACATTCCAATAAACAAACAAGCTGCTAAATTTTGGGGGTTGTCTGTAATGCAGCAATAGAGAACAAACAAGAATCCCCAAGACGTGTGAAAACCTATTCAACACAATTCATTATCTACTGGAATGGAGAAAGCAATCAAAGACTCTTGGTTGTAAACAGCCAAGAGGTTGAAGTATCTGCCAAAGTAAGTTATTTTGAAAAGTACCCCATTAATCGATCTTTGTGAGATAGCTCACAACTTCTAACTATGGGGTGTAGAAGTTGAGTCCTAGAGTATACTAGGTAATTCACTTAAAAAAACAAAAACAAAAACAAAAAGCTGATGACCAGACCAAGTACCCTGCATCCCCACTAAAGCCATCAATTTTTTTATAGGCGAGAGCCACACAGGCACCAAAGAACCCCAAACCCAGACTCCTGCTGTCTCCCCTTACTCCTAGTCACATGCTCAGACTCTTAGACCACTTCTTCAAAGCAGAGGCAATAAATGACATCCCAATTTATTTTTACACCCATATTTCCTACTCCTTTCACTTCAGGCACCATTGAGTCAGCTAAACAGAATGGCTAGTCCCCAGAATTATGCCTTTCTAAAACTACTTCTGCACATCTTAACACTATCTTTATACAGATCACATTGTATTACACTTGAAATCTACGTGATCACTTAGTATGAGCAGAGGTCTTGTTTTGTTCCTTTCTAGCATACCCAAGGCTTAGCACAGCACTTGGTTGGGCACACGGTAACTGTTCAGTAAAAGGTAGCTGGTAAATATGCTACCGTTTAGGACCTCAATATTTTAGCTCCTTTTGCTGCATCATCTTAGAATACACCTTTCTCATACACCTCCATTTCTAAAATCCTGGCTTCGAGCGTCACCTCCAAGAAACCTAATTTCTACCACCTCCTATCCCCAGCGTCACCCCACCTCACACAAAAGGGAGGTAATCTCTACCTCATCTGAATCCCCACAGATCTTTAAACTATACTTCACTCTCTTTCTGGCATTGTTACTTGCTTTACGCCCACCTACCAAACTGTGAGCCACAGCCCAGAATCCAAATCTTTAACAAGTGAAATCTTAGTTGAGTGAATAAAGGAATCGAGGAGTCCCCAGTCTCCTAAGTCTTGAGTCTGCCCTCCTTTGATCTATCCTAATGTTCACTAGAATGTATAAAATTATTTATGTGTATTTTTCCATCACTATACCCTTCTTTCCCTAAAGGTATCTAGACAAGATCAAAACATCTCATGGAACTCAATGGAATGTACACACCCTTCTTGCTCTTTTCATTCATCTATTTCCCCCAGATGTTGTCATCAGCATATTGAAAAGCCACCCAGAAATTTTGTAGAACTCTATCAAAGATCTTAAAAAGATTTTGCCAATTATATGGTCATTCTCAACTTAGAGCTGCCTTTAAAAAGGAATATTCTCTTCCCTCTTAGAGATTAGATATACCCATCCACATGAAGAGTTCAAAGGCTAGATGAGTAAGCCCAGCTGCAGTGAGACTGATTTTAGGAGAAATGAGAAAATGAGGCACAGAGCCCCGTGGAAGCCAAAACACCATCTTTGCCGCTGGCCAGTCATTTGCCAGTTGAACGAAGTTCATGTTCCTAATTGTTTACTTGATAGGTGCCCACATGTAATTTAGAGCCTGCAATTCAGCACCACCAGGAAGCTTACCAGAAATGCACTCTCCAATGGTACGGAGAACAGTTTAGCAGCTCTTCAAGATTTTAAAGTGACCATATGGCTGAGACGCGCTGAAGTTTACAATACTGCAGCGTGCACTGAAAAATTTAAGAGGGTTGGAGCACCTGGCTGACTCGATTGGTAAAGCAGGTGACTTGATCTCGGGGTTGTGAGTTTGAGCCCCATGCTGGGTGCAGAGATTACTTAAAAAAAAAAATCTTAAAAAAATTTAAGGGGTACATCTCATGTTGTGTCCTTACCATGTATTTTTTTAAGTTACCACATGACCAACAATTCTACTCCTATAGGTCTAGTTCTTACAGAAACAAAAACACACGTCCACACAAAATCTTGTACACCTATGTTCATAGCAGCAGGATCCATGAGAGCCAGAAGGTAGGCACAACCCAAATGTCCGTCAACTGATGAATAAATAAAATGTGGTACATCCGTGCACTGTAGTATCATTCAGCCACAAAAGGCATGATGTACTTGATACATCTTACCTGGACGAACCCTGAACACACACTATATGAAAGAAGCCAGTTACAGAAGTCCACGTAACATATGGTTCCATTTATACGAAATGTAAATAGAGACAGAAAGCGTATCAGTGGTTGCCAGAGACTTGGCGGCAGATGTGGCGATGAAGAGGGGTGGCTGCTAATGGGTACAGGGTTTGTATTTTATGATGAAAATGTCCCAGCATTAAGACAGTGGTGACAGTTGCATAACTCTGCATGCTTTAAAAACAACCAAATTGTACATTTTTGAAGAGTGGATTTTATATGGATTTTATTTCAACAAAACTTTTTTGAGAGAAAAGAAATGCAGATTCTCAGACTGACCCCAGACCTACTGAATCAAAATCTGCACTTTAACAATATCCACAGGTGATTCACATACACGTTAGTGTGAGAAGCACTGATTTAGGAGAAATAGGATCAAACTTGTTTCTCTGGATAATTTCATTAATCATGGAATAATTAATGTGATTTCACCAGGGTAGGTGTTTCTTGTCAACACTGCTTCATTTATTCAACCACTGTTCACATTCATTTTATAACATCTGGTTTCCCCTCCAAAAATCTGCCAAGTTTTAGTACTGGGTGGCATGTGCACTGAGCTAAGAGCAAAACCTTGGCACATAGGTTTTTAAACTCTCAGGAGGACTAGGTAAATAGTAGCTCTCACTTTAATTATTAGCCACCGATTATGAAAAGGGGTGGCTCTAACATACAGTGGGTGACAAAAGGAGATACACAGCCAAATGGGAAATGAGACCAAAAAACCACTCACTTCAGAAAACAGTTTATTAATGGTCAAATGAGATTTACAGGAGTGTAAAACAGCAGGGGGCAGAGGCGCAGAAGCTCCAAATAAACCAGCACACAACAGGAAGTAAAGTACCTACCTGGGGTTCTCAGAGTGGTTTTTTACTTCTGCACCGGAGCCTAATCTATTTGCCTAAGAATCCTAGGCAAAGTCTCGGCAGTCATATTTTCTCATGATTTAGCAGCTAAAGAAAATGTCCACATTCCAGAAAGAAAGGGGTAAAACCTAGGGACAACAGGTACTGAGTATAACTGATAAGCTCCGCTTCTCTGGTCCAGTTCTTTGGATTTTGTCTGCACACACTCTTCTGGGGGAGAGGGAAATGCTATTAGAACTTTCCTTTTCAAAAATTTCATTAAGAATTTGGGATACTTTGGGGCACCTGGCTGGCTCAGTTGGTAGAGCATGCGACTCTTGTTTGAGCCCCGTGTTGGACACAGAAATTACTTAAAAAAAAAAAAAAAAAAAAAAAAGAATCTGGAATGTTCTATGGGTACTCACAGCCAGGTACTGCATACACTCCATTTAAGAGTGCAAGCTCTGTAATCTGCCTGTCTGGGTCCAAATACTGGTCCTAGATCGTAGCTGTGTAAACTCAGACAAGTTAATTCACTCCTCTGCCTTAATGACTTAGTAAATAGGCTTTAATAGCAGCATTCATCTTGTAGGATAGTTGTGAGGATTAAAAAAAAAAAATCTATGTAAAGAACTTAGAACAATACCTAACACATAGGAAGTGTTTTGCAAATGTCTCTCTCTCTCTCACACACACCCACACACGTGCACAGGATCTTTCAAGTACAATCTGTCATATTCAGATTCACAAGCTAGTTAGAATGGATTGTTGGTGGGGAAACGAAATTAGCCTCATTTTGTTAGATTTTGATTTCCTAAACTAGAATTCTATCTGTATCACAGCAATAAAAACGAGCTTCTAAAGACATGAACTGTGTGGTAGTCCATCTTGTGTTCCAGGGTCTGGCACAGTGCCTAGTATACAGATGTGTAATGAATGTGGAACAATTTAATCCTAGTAATTTAAAAATTATCTGTAAGACCCATATAGGTGGATTAGCTAATAGAGACCTATAAAAACCCATAATTTTACTCTTAATTCCACGGCACACAATGCAAATGTAGCTCTGGTAGGAACTCTGAAGCACTTAAAAAGTTTTTCTATAGAGAGGGAGAACATTCCAAGTATAATAAAACAATTCAAGAAAGAATTTGAGCACAAAACAACAAAAATCAGCACTCTGTACGTTTCAATGCAAGTTCCAGCTTCACTGCTGAGAAGTAGAGGAAAAGCTCCATGTTGGCCAGAAAACCCGCCTTCCCCACAATATTGAGAACCAAACCAAATGGGAGCAAGACTTTTTGAAGCTCAGAATAAAGAAGTTGTCTATCTTTACTAACATGGAATGATTAGCTTAAAAATACCTAATAGAGTCTTTCTTCAAAAATGACATCTCACTTACCTTTTCAGAATATTTCCTAAAAACATTAAAGAAGATGTAAGGCTTAGCTGGTAATTTCCATGAACTCAGTTCTTTTCCTCTGACTGTAGTGGAGTTGACACGACAAAGCAGGTTTGGGAATGCTAGAAATGAATTCCTACTTCCCTTTGCATTCTTCAGGTTCATTTTCCCCCAAATTTCTGCATTGGCTGGCTTCCATTTCAGCATCAGTCACGAAATCTTGAAGGTCAGACACAGTAAACAGGGAAGGACATAAAATTAAGTGATTCGGGCGTAGTTTTGAGTCTCACAACTTCAAAAGGGATGAGTCATACCTTAAAGTATGTGGAAATGAATTACATGTTCTAGTCTTTAATGAAATTCAGCTTAGGCTAAAAGGGATTAGCTTGCTACAGCCTAAAATTATGTTTGCTCCTTTAATAAATGTTGAGTGAAAAAAGACAGAATTATCCTACGAAGAGACGCCTGGCTGGCTCAGTTGGTGGAGCATGCGACTCTTGATCTTGGGGTTATGGGTGCAAGCCCCATGTTGGGGATAGAGCTTACTTAAAAAATAAATTTAAAAAAGACATAATGCTCATTAAGACCAAATATAAGTTGATCAATTTAGTATGAGTCTGCATCCTTGATTTATTCTGCAGTGTAAATGCAAAGGAAAAACAATTCTAACAAAGGGAGTAAAAAATAATGCCAAATTGTTCTAAGTGATTTTCTAATTTGCCAAATTTGAAATTGGTATTTACGTACCACTTAAGTCAGAAAAAAGGTGAACTTTCTCTGATTATCATTAGTACAAACTTTAAATGAAAGGCTTATTCCATTCAATTGCTTTGTTATAGGAAATTAGCATTAGAATTAACTAGGTAAGAGGAGAAAAGTATTGAATAATTCATGTGGAATTAACAAGCAGGAAAGGTCTTTATGCTATGCAAAATCATAAACTGAAAATCAAAACTTTCTACACTTCAAGTAGTTAGCAAACAAAAAATTTTTTATTTGCTTCCTATAAATCATTAAATACATTTGCTATACTCACACACTGAAACTTCAACCCCAAAATGACAGAACTAGGTCACTACTTTGGGAATGGAAATGAGAAGAGCTAGATTAGGGGAACTCAGGCCAACAAAACTTGCTTTTTAGGGGAATGGAAGAGAAAGCCATCGGTATGCCATAAGAGTTTGAACATTCTGACCATATATCAGGCAGTTATTCTTGCTGAATGGTCCTGGATTCCAAATGACACATTCTTCCTCAATGTACTCATTCCATCACTGGCTCAGTAGTCGGCACTGGAGACCATTTAAAAAGGTGCACTTTGCAATAATCATTATCTATCTTAGCAGCTAGAAAGGCAAAACAAAAGTTAGCGTATAAAACTACCTTTAGGGACTAGGGCAGAATACTAATTCACAAATGATAAGCATAATAAGCAATTAAAAAAAAAGTTTACTGAACACATCTGGTCCTCTAGATTTACGTTTGTTTTTAAGGAAAACAAACCTCCAAATGTGTTTATCAAATAATGATCAAAGTACCCTCTTTCCTCTCCACTTCTATTTTTGGACTAGCATTCCAGAAGTGTATTATTCCAGAACTGTATATTCCTTAGAGTATCAAATGGTTTAGTGTTCACTAGACAGGAAGAGCCATTGAACTTGCTTATGGTGCCTTGTTAGATAATAAACACTGGACCTGATAAGCTTTCCATCCCAGAAAAATCAATGGATAAGAATCAAACATGGCAACAACTGCTCCTGATGTTGAATTCCAGTAGCAAAGCAGAAGAGGTACTCATGTTTTTACTTTATAAAGAAAAACAAAAGGCAAAATTCAGTTTAAGGAAAAAAAAAAAAAAGGGTATCACCATTTTGAATAACCTGAGAAATTAAGTAGAACAGCTTGAGAGCAAGCAGCGAATGCTGGTTTGCAGTTAATAAACATTCAAAGGGAAGACAAAATGTACATGTAAGTTTCTGAAGCAAGATACTGTTCAAAGCTACTCAACAGTGGCAAAGCACCAGTGTTGAATTCCTATCTGGAAATAAGGCAAAAATAAAATTGTTTGCTGTAGGGCTAAGATGCACCCTAGAATAGATCTGCTAAAAGAAGAGGTGGGAGTTAGCAATAACAGACCTCTGCTCTTAGATATCCTGGTTTGTGCTATTTTGTTATTAATAGCCAACAATTCTTAAGTTTCAAGGTTTGTATTTTGAAACTGATCACTCTTCAGTCTTTTATTAATTTTTATGGTAAATCTTACCTTCAAGGTCAGTGATAACCCCTATCCTAAAAAACACATCCATATTTGAAATCCTCTAACCTAATCTACTTAATCACAGCCTGACTGACACCTCAACTGTCCCTATAGACTCAAAAGGTGGTTGGAGTCTGGGGAGAGAAGATTCTGAGAAACAGAATTACTATACCTATTCTGTTAAACCTCCCAAACCTCTGCAGATTTTAGTTTTTGTGTCTCTTCGTGTCTGGTTTACAGGAAGTTGACCATTGGACAGGAGAAAAAGTCAAGGTCCTCGTGCCAAGTTTTCACAGGTATTTTCCTCATTTATTTGAAGTAAATTCCACGATCAGCTAACCCACACATAAAGGTGCATATAATCTCTCACTTCAAAGTCAGATTACCTTGTGCTATTCATATTTGTGTTGTCCTGTATGGTGTAAATAATTGAGATTATTAATGATCTCATTAATAATTCTCATTATCATTAATAATGATAATGGCCTTATTTCTCTGGCCTACAACAAATCTAGCTACATTTTTAAGGGTTTGCATAGTTCCTTGAAATTAATTTCAACATGCAAAAATGAGTAACATTACTTATTTAAACCCAATATTCAGCATCCCTGAGGTGGGCTCAATAACCTTTCAAAAAATCACAACTTGCACAGATTTTTGAGTACAGCTGCTGGCTTTGTCCTAAAACTTCCACCCAATTCTCTCGACTCGGTTCTCAATCAGGCTTAGGGCTACAGAGAAAAACCGAACATGTAGGCTAGGCTTTGTTAACAATGAAGGAAAACAGCCACCAAGACTCAACCTCTCCCAATTTGGGGGATGCTCTGGACATAACATCTAAAAACCATCAGAATACCCTTCATGAGGCGTTACCCTAACTGTTAGGGGAAGGTGGTGAAGGTGATCAGTCTCCTGATTATCTAAGAGATTTTTCCTTTGGAGAGGATGATGCTTCTTGGACTGAGTGCCATTACAAGCACCTCTGCTACCTGGATACAGATTATCTGTGGCAAATGTGTGTCTCCAGGCTGCTCTCTATCCTCCCCTAACTGAATGCTTACAGAGTGAAACACTCATTTTGTTGGTTGCGAGTACACTACAGAGAAAGCAAAATCAGACTACAAATTAATATTTGTATCGTCTCTTACCTCCCTAATGCTGACCTCACTCCATTCCCTGCAACCTCTTTATTATTTCATTTGAGAAAAGTTATTTTCCTTTCATAATTCTCTTCTTCTAACATTTGTGGGCTTTTCCTTGCCATTTTCCTTGAAAGACATTCAACTAAACTCCTGGCAATTTTAGGAAAAACTCAGTGTTGAAACTAGAGGCAAATCTGTAGTAAAAGCAAACATTACTTTTCATGTACATCACCCAAAGGGTTAAATCAGAGGCTGCAAAGAATTTATGGAATTAGCAATTTCCCCTTTCTTCCTGCCTTTGGTTCCAAGAGCAAACCTTAGAAATCATGGTCACTGGCAGATTGTAAGGGACAAGGTGAACTGCTTCTCAGTCTTTTTGGCTAAATCCAGGGAAAGGGACAAGGTGAATGGAGGCTACTCTCAAGAACGGTGACCCTCCCCTTTAGGTAGAGATGTGGAAGCAGGGACAGAAGCTGGTGCTGTTTCATGAGCTAAAGGCTACAAACATCTGACCTAAACTTCAAAGAAAAAGAAATCCTAAATGTCTTTTAATCACTGGCAAGTCCGTTATTGCACTCCCTTTTTCATGAAAACACTCACACACAGCTCCATTTTTCAAGCCCTCATTTTCCAATCTAAATCAAATCTTCAGGTAACTTTAAAAAACAGTGCCAAAGCAAAGAAGTTAGAATATATGAATTTGTGGGGTGCCTGGGTGGCTCAGTTAGTTAAGCGTCCAACTTCAGCTCAGGTCATGATCTCGCAGTTGGGGAGTTCAAGGCCCGCATCAGGCTCTGTACTGACAGCTCAGAGCCTGCTTCAGATTCTGTCTCCCTTGCTCTCTGCCCCTCCCCCCCACTCACACTCCAAAAAAAAAAAAAAAAAAAAAAAAAAAAAAAAAAATATATATATATATATATATATATATATATATATATATATGTATCTGGATTTGATTGTATTTTAGCAGCAACTGTTCTGTAACCTGGAATGTCACTTTTAGAAATAAATGGACACAGTATTTCCAAATGTCAATAGCCACACTTGCGTTATTAACACTGTTTCTCCCTGCTTTATGAAATAGGTAAATTCCTAAAAATCCACTGAATAAACATAAACTTTTTATATACCAGATGGATTTCTTACTGATAACCAACTAATTTCAAAGATGCCTTAGTATTTGATTGTTCTCCACTAGTTTTTGTTTTGTTTTTAAGTAAATTCTTCAGTGGACTACTGAAATGGTTCTATCAAATACTTCAGGTGAATTTCCCAATCTGATCTTGTTAAATTAGGTTGCCATGAGACGTAGAATGTGGAGTATTTGTACACAGTCCTATTCTAAATTTTTTCTAGGTCGCCATCAGCCTTGTTTCTAAAAGATTTGATTATCAAGACAAAATAGGAAACGGGAGAATATATATCATGCATGTGCAGACACTCATGTTCTGACTTTGCCGAAGACCCCAGTCCTTGTCGGTCATTCACTACAAAGTTCTACAGTGAATAAATGGAGTTTAAGCAAACTTCAGGTAACCAAGTAAAAAACACTACAGATGTGTAGTTTTCAAAGAACAAGCTTGACAGAAAAATAAATGTTAAAATTTTTGGTGTTACTAAATTAACTTAAAAAATTTTTAAATATTGACATAGATATCAATATACTGATATTAAAATAAAGGATGTTTGAAAACAACTTTATGAAGCAGATAAACGAATATGCCACTTTCAAGATTTTTTGGTCTTCTCCATCTTCTAGTTCTAGAGGAGAATTTATAAGGCCATGCAGGAAGGATTACCTAGGTATAGCTGGCTCAGAAACGTCAGAGACACAATGTGGGGTTTTGAACCCAATGAGGGTTCTGGGTACATAAGAAAGCATTTGGGACAAAGCAGCAGTAACACCTGATTCTGTCTGATGAATCTAAAATGTGTTTTAGATTAATCTTTGCTTTCCACTTTACAACTAAATTTAAGTCCTGCATAAAACTTCACACAAAGGGAAAACACTTCAAAGTCGTAACTATTTCCTGATGTAATATAAGAATACCTTTTTTGACCTTAAGGATTAAGAGAACTGATGCTATGTTTATAAAATAAGAAAGTAATCAAAATATCCATAATCATTTTGACAAAATCTATACCACTTAAGTTGTTTTGTAATTTTTAGATTGATTACAGCAAGTATGCAACTAGAGGAAAGAGATTTCATAAGCCTGATTTTTAGAAAATGTTCCACGTTGTATTTTTTACCTATGTCCTTCTTCAAGTCTGAGTGCTCCAATACATGCTAGTGGGAAAAAAAAATCAAAATTAGCATTAGCACATGGATTTTCAGTTAATACTGCAAACAGAATCACCAGGAGAAAAAAGGCCAGAGTAAAGAAAACTCAAATGTGTGACTAAATGAGAAACCCTTGAAACATGAAATCAAACTATTACTTACCAAACCTCTATACCATCTCCTGACAAACATCCAGGAAAAAATGTGCGAGATCTAAAATGTACCACACATGAGTAGAGAGAACACTTTAATAGCCCTCCCCCTAAATAACAGAATTTAAAATGAAAAATTTTCAAACAAGATATAAGCCAATGAAGTAGAATTATTTAAGTCTTTTAGAAGATTTCTCAATTATGAATGAATTTCTAGAGTTTTCTACTTCTAAGGATGCTAAAATCCTTTGAAAAAGCAAAGCAAAAACAAAACGAACAAAAAAAATCATTTAAATATGGGAGAAAAAAACCAACGCAGAACATGTGGTAGAGGGAAGTTGAAGGGAACAAAGAGAGAAACACGAAAATGAAAACCAAAACAAGAACTCTCTACAATACTCTGGCGCTTTTAGCTTTGAACAAATCAGTTATTTGGTATCTGAATCATGGCTCTACTACACTATAAAACGTTCCTGCATCTCAGTGTCTCCATCTGTGAAGATTAAAGGAGACTGCCCAAAAAGCACTTTGAATAAGTACTTGGCATGCATGCAGGAAGCACTTAACAAATGCTACTAGCACCAAGCATAAATTCACTCAAATATTTTTTTATTGTCTATTATTTTTAATTTTGCAAGAGCAAAGCAGGGATCTCTCTGACTGGCTAGCATTTGAGTCCGGATTTTAAGAAGGTTACCTAATGATACTCTGACTTTCCCAACAGCTTCAGGTCAATTCTCTAAAATGCTGTCTTTACAATGTAAGTAGAGGACCTCAGCATAAGGTATCGCTCCACTCCTTACCTGGCATCAATTATTGTTACTGATATCAGAAGGAGATGGTAGGCAGTGCGCCCTTACACATACAGTGTCTGCATGCTAAATGACAGGTGAACTGAATGTTCGAGATTGCTCTAGAGATCATCAAAGTGACCGGCTACATACTTCCAGGTATAAAATCAACTTTTTTCCTCTGAAGCTTTTGTACATATAAAGAAGCAAAAAAGAAAGTATTTTAGCATGCTAAGAGTAGGGCAAGAGAAGTACACAAAAGCAAATTAATTTCTACAAACTTAAACCTAACATCCTAGAATAAACTTTTGCTCTTAAAAAAGCTGGTCATTGAAAATGCCCCTACAATAAATCTACCGTAAGAAAAAGATTTTGTCTCCTGATCTAAAAACCTAAATATATACTTGTAGAGAAAGATAAAAATCAAAGTATAATACTTGCTTTACACAAACTAGCTGCACAACCCTGGCGAGGCCGGTTTCCCCATGTACTACTACCTAAGTCAGGAGTTACTGTATTAAAGAAATATAAAGCATGTAGGTTCGCATACTGCCAGACACAGGAACTCAATGAACGGGAGCTCTTCCTTGACTACATGAGGGGTGTTGGATTAGGTAGCAATCAAAGGTCAAAATATCAAGGACCCTTTCTTTCTGCACTTTAATTTCCCCAGGAAGAGACAGCTGGAGCACAGATGTCATGAGTCAAGTCTAATGGACTTTAAGGAAACTTATCACAGTGACTAAAGTAAAAAACTCTTGAATTTCACCTATAGTACGGATGACTACTGCAATAACATTACAGTCCCTATACTTTCAGAAAACACAAAAGCATGTGAAAATTTATGTACTCACCTGTGCGATTTTTAGGCCAGGACTGGCCAACTAGACTGTTTTTCTACTGTTTGGTCTATGTACTTTCAAGAGGTGAGATTTTGATAACTGTGAAGAGATTATTCTGTAATAGTTAAGAGCAGAGAATCTCTTTGAGTCACTAGGTTCAGCCTCAAAACCGGACAGTAAACGTTCATCTCCAAATGATTAATTCGGACCCTGTTGCATTTTCTACTTACAGATTGTTACCCACAGCATCTTATAACAAGGTAAGATACCGTCTTGTCAAAATGCCATTTAAGTAATTCTAAATTTCTAAACGTTCCTTGGGGTACTGGTTGGAGTCTAGAAATCATTTTGTATGTGGCAATTTTGATAGCTCAACAATCTATTCCTGTTATTTCATGAATAACCCATTTCAAACCAAGTCTTTTAAGAAAATGGAACACTCTCCAAAGTAGTTGCTAGCAAGTAGTGAGACAGACAAAGCAGTGTAACTTTCCTAAAGCTAGCAGAAGTTTAAGCAGAATCACAGTCAGATTAGGAAAAGAATAAAAGGTGTGGAAGGAAAGACAAGTAGTATATATATGAAAGGCCTCAAAGTTAAGAATTTAGATTTGTTACCATGATGTAATGGGAATGTTGGCATTTGTGTGACAATTATGGCAATCGTATAGGACAAAGAGAGTAGCAAGAGTGTTTCAGTAGGACAATTAGGAAGAGGTGAAACAATCTAGGAATTGACTTGGAAATCACAGAGCAAGTCTTGGACTTGGGGGGTACATCCAGCAGATTAAATATGATTTTTTTCTCCCTTAACAGAACACCAGCTCCAAAAGGGAAGACTGACTTATAACCACTGCTGTATTTTTCAGTACCTATTATATTATCTACCACAAAGGTAGTTCTCCAAAATTACCATCTAGATCTGAATGTAAATGCTATTGTAATTAGTAAAACACAATTCATTTATGAGATATTCCTGAATTCCTAGCATCTTTTAATACAAGTTTTCCAATTAACTGAAGTATTACAGGACAACTGTTAGTTGTTAATGACTGGTCTGGCATTTTTTCCTACATTAGTGCCAAGTCATTCTCTTGTAAGATTAAGAACTGCCACCCTAGGATAGATTAATTACTAGCGAAATTAAGTAAAAGACATAGAAGAATAAACATGACTCAATTAACAGAAAATCCAATAGAAGGACCATCAAAATTGCAACCTGTAAGATTAAGACGTGCTTCCCAAACACATAATTCTTTTACAGTTGTGTCTATAAGCCTTTGTTCACTATGCCGGATGCTCCACCTTGTTTCCCCAATATCAGTACAGGGCCAGGAACATATGTACTCACTACGCATCTGTTAAATGAACACATACTGGTAACTATTTTCAACATTATCAAGTTTCATGTGATCTGGAGGTACATAGGAGAGAGTGAAAGACTGAGGTCAAGAGATATAAAATCCAATAGTCCTAACAGTGGTTGAAGTTCCTACAGAGGGACAAAGGACAGGAAGGGGACATTACAGGGGACAAGGAAATTCACAGAAGTGTGTATCAAACCAAGCCAGCAAAAGGCTACAGAAGTTTCAGGTCTGCATCAAAAATAACAAGCAAGGAATAGTAATAGGGAGAAAAAAGGCAACTGAAATGGCATGAAAGTCATTGCTGCCATTAGCACACTGGTTTTGACTGAAAAGCAACGAAAATGATTGATAATTATGAATCTTCTAGGCAGAAACTAGCTAGATGGAACCCCAAAGCAACTGAGGGGTCTTTAGTTTATCAGATCTCATTTGTAACTGAAGCTGGTCTTGGTGCTAAGTTTAACTAGAGCCAGTCTGACTTTGATTAATACCTTCCAGGTCATTAAGTAAACCCCAGTTCTGATATTACTAAGTTGTTTAATCACCAGCCAAGTGTCTGTATATATTATATACACATACATATATAGGCTGTTATTATTAGAGAACGGACTTTCCCAAAGGATGCCATTCAGCTTTGCTTAAGCACATCCACAGGCTTCCTTCTGCAGGAATCAAAGTGAGAGGAAAGGAGTTCTGGTTCTGCTCTATCTTTATTGTATAACTCTAGCCTAGGCAAACCAGGTGAGTTATGAAGTGAAATGGAAACAATAATGCCCCACTTCTAAAACACACACACACACACACACACACACACACACACACACACACACAGGCACGCACGCACACAAATGGAAAGAACAACTGTAATCAGAAAGGTGTTTAAAAAAAAAAAAAAAAAAGGATAATCAACACTACACAAAGCCATGGTTATGTATGCACCCAGCATACTTCATGACCTTCAGGTAGCCACTTCAAAGACATAGAAGCCAGGGAAGGTACAAAACAGGGCAACTAAGAAGTATTTACAAAAATAAAGTGGCTTTTACCTTCAAAGAGTAAGAACTCCAATCTGGAAAGAAAGTTAAGACAGTAAAATTGAATTCCATGTAAAATCATGATGATTGCAGATAAAATACCAACAGGCCTGGCTCCATTTTATTAAAAGTAATTGAAAATGAATCCTGAAACTCTAACTAGGAGATGTTTTAAAGCTAGAAAAGGAAACCTCAAAACACAAGATGTTTGTGACTTCTGTCAAAAGTACAAAAAAAGAGAGTAGTCTGCAAAACCACAAACAAGTTTAAGAAGCATTATTCAATGAATGGAGGCTACACAGTTAGCTTTTATTTCCAGGGGCAAGTTGTACAGTTATTCAGTGGCTGTCCGTAGTTTTACTATCACAACACAAAACAGCTCTTTTGCTCTTATTCCTAAAACTAGCTTTTGGCCCCATCTATAGTTCTGAGCTGGGGGAACCACCAGTCTAACTTTAACTAGATAGTAGTATCCCATTTATTCAATATTTCAAAGAAGCCGAATGACATTTACCCGGCAAAACTGCACAGAGTGAGTAAAATTCACAAGATAGGACAGAGTGGTAGTTAAAATGTAAGCTCTGGTATCAGACCCACCTGGGTTCAAAACCAGATTGGCTACTGCTAGTTAGGAGGCTAGACCAAAATATCTCTGCACTTCCATTTCCACACTTACACTTTACAGGGTTAAGTTTCAATAACTTCAGACAATGACAGCCCATTGGAGATATTCAGTACTAGCTCTTCTGTCATTTATTTTTGACTGAAATTATCACCAGTTCAACATGTTAACTTCAGTTCTCTCTTCCTGACTGAAGTTCCAGCTGGCAGTTATACACCTTAGAACTTTTTAAAAAAGAAAATGTTCATGAGTGAAAAATAAGAGGCTGCAGCTAAAAAGACCGGTAAGCCAGTGGGTTAAACCATATAGTCTTAAGAGACGCGTAGTCCTGAGTGTCTTTTGAAAAGGAGCCATTATTTCCTTTCTTTCTCAACCACCTCAGCAGTCGCTCCTGTCAAATATATGAATACACTGTAATACTGCGACAAAAAAACGTGTTATCAGACACTAGATTAACCAGGTTCAAAAGACATAATGAAGTATGAAACAGCTTGACCTCGTAACAAACGTCAAGAGTTACAGGGGATGGAGAGAAGAGTTATTTTTAGTAAATCTATCCCATCTGCACGAAGCAGTATCTGTATGTCTGTTTATCTTCAGGGAGGGAAGAAACGTTTCAAAGAACTGCTTAATTCAACCATGACCACAGATTTCTCATTTAGAGGCTTAGTTTTCAGTAACAGAAAAATAAAAATGTAAGGAAACCTACCTTCACATTTGTTCTTTCCGATTCAGACACAAGTCACCTCACCTTTGTATTTTTAGATTTTCTTTAATTAAAAATGGAACTATGTATAGGTTAAAATTCTTAAAATCAAGTTACTCTGACCATATCCAGTGGACAGTAAACTTATTTTTAGTTAACTAAACAAAAAAAATCATGGACACGATTTACAAACTTTTCTGCTCTCCAGGAGTAATCTAAATCATACACATTATTCATGTGTTCCAATAAAGCACTGCAACAGGAGCACAAAACACCTTTTAAATTTTCAGTGGCATTTCTGGAAGATTTGATGATTAGCACTACTATAAAATTCTATTATTGTCTCCCGGAATCTAATCTGAATTCTTTGAGGATAATGATCACGACTTACTAATATTGTATTTCTAACTCCGAACACATTAAATACTCAGTAGTTGTGAAATAAATGGATGACGTATCAACTATCAATGTTAGGCAAAAACTAAACCTTTTCAATAAAATAGCTAACTTTTAGCCAATTCTCTAGATTTGATTGATGATGTATAACACCAATCCATTTAATATCCCTTCTTAAGATTACTGTACTTTCTGAAACGAAAAACAAGTTACTAGCTTTCATAATACCTTTCCAGGACAAAATCCAGAACTGGAACTTTTGGTAATTCCTATCATTGAGAGCTCACACTACGGAGAAATAAACAACTGTTGTACACATTTTTGCAATCTTCTAAGGTGGAAAACATCACGTTACATTAATAAAAAGAAGATAAAGAATTTTTAACACCAGAAGACATGATGAAGGCTTACTTTGGGTTGGTTATCTTATTAGATTTAAACCTTTTTTTTTTTCAAATGTTTACTGATTCAACAAGCTCACATAATTTCTATACTGAGAATTTACACTCAGTGTTCAGCTGCTAGAGTAGTTACCAAACTTCTTTCTTCAAGGCTACTATATCCATCTACAGACACTTAAATATTCTGCCCTAGCCAAAATCTTTGGGTAAATTGTAAGAAGCACTTATCATTGCTTTGATCTCTTGTCCAGATTAAAACAAAAGCAACACTAAAATACTAAACATCATTTTTTAAAACCAGTGACTTTTCAGAAAATATTGGCCAGATCATTATTAATGTGGTATTTCACATTATTAATAACCTCCCTCTGGCAGACATTTAGTCTACCCCAAACAAAACCTTGCAAACATTTTGAGAACTAGTGTTCTTAGAGCCAGACCAACTTGGTCAGTTATAAACTCAAAGAAGTGACTTGTGAATTTAGACATGATAAATAAGCCTTGGGCTCCTCCCAAATATACATTCATATTACTATCATGGTGACCTTAAATTCAGGACTGATAAATACAGAGAATCCCTGATTCTGTTCTGAAATACCCATTACTTTAAGCAGTGGATCAAATGACACAGAATTCTACAAGCAAGAATTAACAGGCTTTTAACAAAAATACTGGTATCTAGTGACCTATTTATTTCTATAGGGCTCAGATTTTCATGAAATAGAACAGCAGAAAATACCTGGAATAATCTAAAGCCATATTATTTTATCTAGAAAAATGTTCTAAGACCACCTTTCTTTCTGCATCAGGGGACAGAATATTTACTGTAAGAGTGCATTATGTAGGTTCTCCACACCACCAATTTTAGGGCTGAGCATACTGACTACATTTATGTGTGATTTTTTTTGTGTTCTTGCGTATGTACACGTACACACACACACATGCACACACTCAGGTCAGATAAATGAAGCTGTTTAACAGACTCTTCCACCAAGTCCTTGAAAAATGCAGAAAGGGCTGAAAACAAATATTAGATGATGGGAATAAGCCATTCCAATATACCAATACTTTAAAAATGCCAAAATACTGGTATAGACAGAACTCAAAAAGGAAAATAAATTTGGATTCTGTGAATAAAATACGTTGAAGTGAAATTTAAAATTTTCAAATAATTTGGAAAGTGGCACCTCTTTCTAAATCAGGTATAATTTTGACTAGGTGAAAAAAATGGCTTTCTCAGAGAACAAAATGCAATGATACTTTGGCCTAAATTTTTATAGATGAATGACAGATGAAAAACAAAACAAATGACAACTATCAACATAACACAGACATAAAAACACATTTTAAGCATCCACGTTAAGCTAGGACAAAACGATTTTAAATTCAAATTAGGCTGGCTTTATTTGAGGCATAACTTTTTAAAAGAGCCTTAAACTAAACGTAAAATTGTTCATAAAAATATAAACTTTAAAGTAAACATAAAATTCAACATTTAATTCTGACCTCACATTATTTGGCCTATTTCCAACCTAGTAGTTAAGAACGTACACTTGGGAGTCTGGCAGAAAAGGGTTTTAATCCTGGTTTTGCCACTTCATAGACAGGTGAACCACTAGCTATATATAATAAATTCCTTAATCTCAATTGCTGAGTTGCTCATATGTAAAGTGGGGACAATACCACCTACCTTAAAGGGTTGTTGCTTACGTAATATACAATGTCAAGCAATTCCTTAGCACAGTGCCTGGTATACAGTACTCACACCATAGTATGACTAACCCACCATAAGAAGAAAAAAGCTTGGCTAAGGAAAAGAAACAGCAGAGTATTTATTTTCTGTACTTCACCTGTATTTTTATTTTTCAAAATAAAATAAAATAAAGTTTGAGAGTCAAAAAGCCAATTATTCTGCCAAATTTATCAGGGACTACCTACCTTCTAGCCTCTCTTTATATAAAAACAGACATACCTGCCATTTCTATTCTTCACGAGCATTTCCCATCTGTTGATCTTAATCCATATAAATTGATTTTAAAGTCACCTTTAAGGATTTTCCTTAATCTGCTTTAGCTTTTCACTGCCCACTCTAGATTTACTTTGATCTAATTAGTGAATATTAACCATGTTTTTTCTTTCAACGTTCTGAAATCTCAAGAAAAATAAAAACACACAGGTATTTTTTAGTAACCTATCAGCTTTCCCTTTCTGAGCTTTCAGAAGTTATTTTATCTTCCATGACTCTTGTAACACACTTCCTGATCTAATTCCTAAACAAACAGGCCATGACATGTCCTTAGCGACCTGATCTTTTTTGCTCTTTCCTATTGTAATTTTCCATTAATTGTTTAAAACTTTATTAAAGCCTGTTTTTCTAAACTCATTTCATTTTCTTGCAAACTATGCTCCTAAACTTTCCTCTGGATCTTGAACACTATTAATATATGTGGTGGCCTTTCCCAAAGTTTTAAATTTCCAACTGGACCAACCAGATCCTGCAAACCACTGCAAGTATCTATTGCTGGTATCTTTTCTACTAAGGTCTACTCTGAATCCCCAGAGGGGTGTGAGATAATCTATTACTCAAAGTGTAGTCAGGGACACTGGCATCACCTAGAAGCATGTTAGAAATGCAAATTCCTACCCCGTTGCCAATCCATTGAATTATAATATGTATTTAAAAAAAAAAAAATCCCCAGGGATTTCCACTCACACTGAAGTTTGAGAAATACTGTTGAATGAGGAATTGGGACCTAAACAGTTTTTAACTTGAAAATTAAAATAATCACAAGCTTTTTCAATATTATTTTGACAAATGCAACAAATGATCTCATTTATCTTTTTTTCATATTTTGAAAAGTTAAATAGAAACAATGTTACAACTAACATACTTACTCATTACTTTAAAAGAAGTTTTAATAAAAATATTAACTGTTGGTTGTATTTAGACAGATCAGATTTTTCCACACCAACTCTATGTAGGTTATACTTAAATATGATTAACCTGGTAAGGTTCTGCTTAACAGGAAGCATGGAAAGTTTCAATATGACCAGCCAATGTTAAACATCTTTGGTTAAACATCTAACCAAAAATATTTAGTTATATCATAACTTGCCAGAAATATACCCAAGTTGCTCTGACCACACCAATTCAGCAAAATATATAAAGCCCTTTATAATCAATAGGCTTAACAAAAACAATTTTTGATAATATTTTGATCAATATAAAACACAAATATTTCAAAATAACCATTTAGCTGACAAAAACAGTAATGGCTTTTTAAACAATATTCACTGCTGTCTGATCTACTTACATACAAACCCAGACAACTGATACGTGCAGATTTAAAGGATTCCTGACTCAAGTATTGAAAGTATAGGCATGTTTTTGTCTCCAAATTCTATTCAACAGTGCTTGATACAGTATATGAAATCTTTGATAATGCAGTATTTTCATATTTAAGGAAATATGTTCCCTTTTACTGAAAATTGAAGCTGAACTCCTTCCCGCCGCCCCCCCTCGCCCCAATGTCACTATCCTTGGCAATACAGGTCCTCACCTTTATCCTTGTAGAAAATAATTTTAAAGTGATCGAACCTGTTATTTTAAAGGCATGACTTGAGCTGTACGATTTTGTAACTAATTTTAAGCTCCTGCCCTCCTAATAAATGGCTAGGCGGACCTAAAAATCACCCTTTGGGAATTTTAGGTAAATAGTTGAATAAAACACTACTTTTGCTTCTTAGTTTTTGAGGAAATGCCTATACATGATTGTGAGTTCAGTCACAAATTTCAAGTGTAAGTCAATAGAAATGTGTTTTTCATAGCTATAGGCAGAAAATAGTCCCCTACGTGAATATAATACACTCCACTGAAAATATCTAATAAAATCTAATTATTTCTAAAACATAAACTAAATAAATTCAGGGCTTTAGGTAGAGCCAAAAGATACCAAGAGCCTAAGCCTAAATCCATTGTCAAAAGCAAGGTCTCTTATTTTTGGAAAAAAACACACCATAAATCAGTAAGCTGCCGATCCTAACCCCAACTCTGTCAACATTCAAAGCGGCCCAAGTTTAAATATTTTTTTCTGTTAGAACATTCCTTCCTGTCTCAGTGAATGATCTGTTGATTTTGGACAAAAGGAAAACAAAAACAATAAAACAATAAAATCTTTCTGGAAAATACTGACCTAGAGGAAGTATTTTGTCTACTCTTCTTATATTAAAACAATAGGGCAATCACTTTTTTTCCCCCTCTATTAGCTCACATTTATTTAACAGTCTTCATTTCAAAGAAACAAGGCAGAATACTCCCTGTGAAGGGTTTCTCACTCAATTTGTTTATAGATCATTAGGTCTCTATCACTTTCCTCCTAGATCTTTTTTTGCTGTTACTGGTACGTATCTGCAGAAAAATGAGCACATTATTTCAAGTAAATTTCCATCTGAGTTGCAAAATTTCTACCTCTTTTGGTAGAAAGAACTCATGAGAATAAGTACTGTATTAGGGCTCTCCTCAACAGAATGGGATCAGTATTAAAAGAGAAATCCTCGTAAAGTTTAAGAATTAGCTCTTGATATGGTACTTCTTGTATATTGGAGACATTTCCCAATGATGCATCTAAACCCTCCAACACAGCCTTCCTGAAATATTCCCTCACCACTTCTTCACCTGCTGACATGTTATGTCAAGGGGTCAAGAACACCAGGGGAATAAAATGCCTACTGACAACACTGCGTAAGTGTTTACTTTTGTCCACCTCTGTATGTTTTCTGGTATCATTTCCAAATGCCATAATTATATCAGAAAAAGTTAGTGGCAGCCTGTTATGCCAAAGCCAACATTCCCATCTTACACCTGTAGACCCAGGTCTAACCCCCCAGTAAAGCTACTTCCTGACACTTTAATAACCCCCTCAATTTCGGCCCTTTTATTTTTACTTCTTCCCACTCCTTCACTACCCTCCTTCAAAAGGTGCCCAATATCTAGTACTGAATCTGAAGACAGGAACTCCATTTGACCACAAAAGTCTCAATTATAGAAATACTGAATCTGTTTTCCACAATTGAAATCAGCACGCCCCACCCAAAATCACCAACACAACATTTTGAACATGTTAGATTTTATTAAGAATATTTAACATTGTACAAATATTCCAATACAGTTATGGTACCTGAACACTGTACCAAAAGCACGATTTTTATTAAACTGATTAAGTGGTCTTGCAAATGGTCCTATTTTGATATTCTCATATTACTGTGTGCATATAGCAATGTAATGTCTGCAGGAGCTTTCAGCTCAATTATATAAATAGCCTTATAACATAGTACTAAACATCTTAATTGGATTCATTAAAGTACAATTCTACCTATGTTACTGAACAAGCTAGAAAAGTCCCTTTTGTCCAACCATCATAGATGAGAAATCAAGAAAAGTAATGTTCACAGGATCCTAACAAAGTTACTACATAAAATGAAAGCCCTTGTTTATATTTGAGGAATTTAAGTCTTCCCCCGTAATACCTACTTTTCTGACCCCACGAAATGTGTTTTATTGTTAGTATATAAAAGCTAACTAGAGTTTGTACTGCGTTTTCCTTAACTTAGATGAACCCCTCAGAATTACTTGAGTGTTCCTACTACTTACTATAACAAGTTTTCCAAAGAGCACCATTATTAGTGCAATCTCTATCTTTTCTATCACTGATACACACACATCATATGTCAAAAGAGAAACAAGTACCTCAACAAAATAATGCAATTACTGCAATTTTTAAAGTACAATTTCATTGTAGCGATTTACAGGTAATCTACAGCAAGCTTACAGACAAGATTTCAGGACACTAGAACGTTTAACATACATCTAAGAGATTCTTCCTAGACTGATACACTCAACTGAGAAAGAAGGCATAAGAATATCAGGGAGGTTCTTCAGGCATGAATAATTACTTTTAATCAGACATATCACAATTATTTTTTATGGATTATGGTCAGAAACGCTTAGTTATTAAAGGTAATTCCCTTAATTTATACTTTACTATCATGGAATCCTCCATTATGAGAGATTTGAATCTTAAGTAATCATCTAAAAACGGACTCCTAAATTCTACCAGTGTCTACTAATCCCAGCAGCTGTCCTGGGTTTCAGACAAAACACAGTTGTTGACAGATCTGTGGTTTCACTCTGTTCAAGGTCCTAGTATTTTAGCTATGTAATTTCCTCTTGACCCACAGTCATTATATCAAATGTATCTTTAAAACAAGCCCTCTGCCGTTTATGAAACTTCTAGAACTTTTAAGTTTCATTTTACAATGTTAAAATTTTCTGGAAGATTTAAAAATAATTTCTCCTAATGCTTATTAAACCCTCCATTCTATCAACACCTTCCTACTTTTACTAAAATTGGCGTGCAATAAACATCTCTTAAGATGAACTATGTGTTAAGTTACCCAATAAGAATGCAAACATAATAAAGATATTAGAGGGATTGAAATCACAGTAAAATAAAAGCAAATTTATTGTCTAAGAGACTTTAGAGTCTATCTTGTAAGGTGTCTATTTCGATCACTTAAAATATACCCTGAGTATTTCATTACTTCATACTTGCAGGCCTTTCCTGCTAAACTATAATTTGACAATACAAAGTATGAAGTACTTATTATATGTTCCTATTAAGAACAAAATTATTTAATATTATGTCTTATTTGTCTACAAGGCCAACATAAATGCCCACTTATAAAATATGGGCATCCTCCCACACTTAATGCCCCACTACTGATAAAAAAAAAAATAGGAAAAAAAAATTTCTTACCAACAATTCCACTGGTTATCGTCCCCAGCGAACCCCACCTAGCAAGTCGACATCATGACATGTCAGGTCAGGGCAGCCTCAACCTCGCTTCCCTGATAGTCAGGTGATAAAAGGAAGGAGTTAAAACAGGAAAAGTACACTTGCAGATTTCTGGATAACATCTGAAAATGGTTAAAAAACAAAAACAAAACAAAAAACCCAGAGCTTCTGGTAACCTCTAAATAAAAAATACGTATGTATATATATTTAAAAAGAAAAAAAAACTATTCTAGAAAGATTAACAGTAACTACACTTCAAATTAAATATAAATATTAATTACTGACTAATACATTAAATATGCAGTACTTTTAAGGCTTGGTGTTTGCATTTCAAAAATCAAAACTAATCACAAACTTCTAGTGCAAAAGTAAACATGCTTGGTTAGTGGATTTGTCATTCTGAATTCTCTAGTCAGTCACCCAATCCCCAGGCTTACTCAGAACTAAGTTAACAGAAGCTCCCATTCTTAGAGAAACATAAACACACTTATAAATCCAGTGCACTCTTTCTATAAGGCTTTTTCTTAGCTGCTCACTTAAGAAATGCCACACGGTAAGGGACAAAACTAACATTAAAATTTCTTCCACATACTTCAGTTGGTTTTCTTTAAGAATACTGGATAGCTCAATGTAACAAAATCCTCTTTGGAAAATCAAAACTGCAAATTTTACCGTATGTAAAAGTCTTTATAATTGACAAATAATAGCCTTATAGCAAGTATTTACTGGAAGGGTTTTGGTTTTTACAAATAATACACAATTAATAAAACATAGGTATGATTATCCAAATGGGCAGGAGGCAAATGATGTAATGAGTTTCAAGAATATTATGTGGCTTTATGCTAGGAATGGAATTTTAGGTCTCTTCTCTTTTGGAATTTAAAACAGAATTTATTTTGATGCATGCTGTTCTTTTTAAAAAGAGGGTTCACCTCCTAAGTCAGATTTCAAAGTCAAATGAGAGAAAAATTGTCTACTAGCAGAAAGCATTGGGCTTTCTTATGCAGAATAACCCCAGTAACTAAGAAAACTGAAAAACAATTATGCTGAACTTTCGCTTAAAAAACTACAGAACCATAGTAACTCAATTTCCATATCAATTGATCAAATAAACTTGGATTTATTAGAAATCTGGCAACTTATTAGAACTTTTTTGCTTTTAAAAAATTAAAACACCATCATATAAATACATACATTTAAGCAACTGCTATAAATGAGTGATCAAATAAAAATTAGCATTCCATTATGGGGAAGGGGTATATTTATGTCAGTCTCAGGAGGGTACCTATGAAGAGGTTGGCCTCAATATGAAATAAATAGATTTCCCAACACACATTACTGCAGCAGGCTCATAAGTAAAAGCAAATGAATTAGGTTGGGGAACAAAAAAGATGGCACAAGAGCAGGAAATGAAATTTCCCAGAACTCATTAAAAAAATTCATTAAAATAAAACACCTAATGAAAATCTAAAACAAAGACCTCCTCAATGGACGTATTTGAGGTTTATAGATTAGATGGTTAGATTTATTTCCGTGAAAAGTTAAGCTCTTAATCTATTTTCTCTGAATGCTGCTACCGCAATAGTTTACAAGACATCAACAAGGGAAAAAGCTCTAAAATGAGATTTAATGCTCAAAAAGTTGTGTTTTTCTATTGAATAAAATAGCTACAAAAACCCTATAAAGCAATATTAGAGGGACAACTCAGGCATATTTTAATAGATGAGAGTAAAATATTATTTGCAATTAAAGGAAAGGATTTTGACATGGGACCCAAATTTTATTTAGTCTTATGTTTTTGCTAGGGTTTATATTTTAGGATGGGTAGGGGAAGCAAAATAAATTAATCTGTTTCAGAATCACTGTTTTTCCCATTCCTAATTTTCTTCATAGTGACTTTGTAGCTGGTAACATCAAATTTTTAAAAAATACAAACAATTCAAGTTTTACTTGTAAATGCTTTCTTCTTTCCAAGAAAATTCAGGATTATACTTAAGTCTAATTTAGGCTTATTGTTACAACTACAGATTGTATTTTCAAAGTTTAAAAGCAGCATTTAAAGAATATTTGGTGTCTTTACTTGCATACATGGGCATAAGAAAAACACCTAGATCTAAGCTTTACCAAACAGATACCCATGTTAATTTGAAAATACAACAGACTATATAATTCCTTTATGAGTTTCCGAAAACAAAAGGAATATTAATAAGGCCTATTAACTTACTGAATTATATAATAAGTGTACTTTTAAAGAGAAATGAGACACAGACTTTCATCAGTAAGTATTCTCTTATTTGAAGTCAAAAGAGAAGCCATGAAACCCAAAATATGATCTAAGCACATTCATATTAAGTGGCTTATGATTTTGAAATTTACTACTGCTGTCATAAAAGACACCAAACAGGAACAAAACACATAATAAAGGTGTGTCCATTTTAATTAATTATTCCCTAATGGCTTATTTTTATAATTTAACGACATTTTAGACCCACCTAAGAATAAAACATAAGGGAAAATTTTATGGTAATTTGAAAGTGATCCAGACTTTTCTGCACTGTCAAGGTGGGATTCTTTTGTTCCTCTTATTCTCAAGTAAAACTGCCATTGCAATAATTCAGAATTTCTAAAGGAAACAGGGAAATAGGTGTTATAACTCGGCCAATAAAAACTTTAGCCAGTAGGGTAGTAAAAAAAATAAAATAAAAGTAAGAGGTATTAACAGAAAGTCAGAAGTGGGTATTTTTAAGCCTCTCTTAGAAGGCATGAGTGCTTCTCAAAGCAAATTTACAATTGGAAATTATATTCCTAAACCAGTAACTGAAGTGATAGTCACAATCACGTACGCTAAAATTGATGTTTAGTCCGCAGTGCAATTGACGCCACAGTACTAACATTTTTTCCTGTTATACATTCACTTATCCAGCAAGTAAGTTCTTCAGGCAACAAATTATCCTTTATAGAAAGAATGTGGGTCAAAATAAATTGCAGTCTGCTTCCCCAGCCCCATTTTTATTTAACGCAAATTATCCAATGCCTGCAAGAATGTTCAAAAGCCTTTGAACCTGTTTTTATAAAAATAAAGGATAAAATTTCAAAATTAGAAGAGACTATGAGAGAACACCAACCAATAAAGTGCTATTTGGAATAAATACTAGAATTTAGACTAATTCTCAGTCTGATAGCCACGGTACATATTGGAATAGACAAGAAATTTTGCATGAATTTGATCACTCACATAGGCAGTTATAATTTGAAAACAATATTCCTCGCAAGGATTACGAATAAAATAATGTTTTAGGACACAATTGAATTTGAAATAGGTAATGTTTTGAATAGATTTTTTAGTTTTATTGAAATCTTACATGAACAAGAAATTGGAAATACAATCACATCAAAGAACAAATTGTCACGGCTTTGACGTTTAAGCCAAACAAATTTTGTAGGGCAGATTTCAAAAAGGTGTGAAGTTATAACAATTTAAAAACACAGTTAACCTACTTCTAGGAATGCAAAACATACAATCATAGGTTATTTTCAATACAAGAAAACTTAAATTTGTTTGCTTTAATTTCTTAAAACTACTAAGACAAAGCACTAGCTTGTATTTTTATTTACAGCATACTCCATACTCCTATGTAATCTATCCCAAATCCAAAAAAAAATGAAACTGTTCAAAACCAAAGGTTCTGCAAAATCATGATTTAACAGTGTGCTCAGCTTGTTTTTGAAACTAAAATGAAGCCTGAAACGATAAAAGCATTGTAACCCCCAGAATAAGGGAACTCTGCAAGCCCAATAATGTCCAAGAGCATTTATGAAAAGAGGAAAAAAATAAAAAGACTTGAGTATATATACAATAGTGATTTCTTCAGCCCAATACAAATGGCAGCAAACTGCTACTTAAAGATGAAACAGTTAAGCCAATTTTTTTTTTTGAAGAATGTAGATCTAGAGCCAATCGGATCTTGCCAATATCATTTTCAAGCCCTCACTTGTCTATTTCCACTGTTGCCCATAAGTATCCTGATAAAATTCCTGGTTGTCATTATTGTAACCATAGTTACCAGAATAGTCACCACCTTGTTGAAGCGGCTGCTGAGCGATGGGTTGGGAACCCCAGTTCTGTTGGTTGTTGGTCTGACGGCGCTTGGAATCAGGTTGGTTGTACCCGTCTGCCTTTCTCTTGCCTCCTACATTGCCCCCACGATTGCCCCGAGATCCACGGGAACCACGGCCTCTCTGCTGTTGTGCAGGACCCCCTCTGCCACCCCTAGAGCCTCTTGGTGGTCCCAAAGGTGCCCCCCTCTGTGAATAGCCAGCTCTACCTCTTGGAGGTGGTGCTCCCCGCCCCCTTGGTGGTGGCGGAGCACCTCGCCCTCCCCTTCCTCCTCCTCTTCCTCTTACTGCATAGCCATCATCATAGCCGTAGTAGGGATCTTCATAGCCTCCACGATAGTCGTGATAATCATAACCATAGTAATCATCATAGTAATCTTCATAGCCATAGTAATCTGGAGGGTAGCCATATCCACCTCTCCCCCCACCACGACCCCGACCTCTAATTGGAGGTGGCATACGAGGAGGAGGGTGATAGTAATAATCTTCATACCTAGCAACGGAAGGAAGGGAGAAAAGAAAAAACAAATTAGCTTACATCAAGACCAATCCTAAATTTTTTACTAACTTGATCTCTATTACCAAGTTATTCCTTGTTCAGAGATGTATTTATTAAAATGTAGACTCACGCAGTGCTTCTGGAAGCCTGTCTAGCAGCTTGGCGCTCTTTCCTTTTCTTGTCTGGTGGCTTGGCTAAGACTATTTCAATTTCTTCCCCTTCTATTTCTTTGCCATTCATTTCATCCATGGCCTATACAAAATTACAAAAATAAGTTTATGTTGCAAGTAAACTAATACTTTAAAACATAATTACAAAAACATGTCTGTGCCACTTAATATAATTAATAAGCAATTTATTTCACAACTATCTTAACTGGCAAAAGAATGTGGGTGGCTCAGTCGGTTACTATTAATACTATTATATTTAAAAAGGTAAAGGGGCTTCGAGGGCTGCCTATCACTGCTCCTTAATTCTAAATAACTAACCCCTCCGAGTTGAGCCATACCAAAGAAGCAAATCCACATCTGGGAAAAGCACCAGTATTAACACAAACTTTTCAGGATTCAAATTTTTAAATAAAAAACATGGCATTCAACATGTAAATCTGAAACTACTCTTCCATAAAAATCTTAAAGATATTAAAGACAAATGACGTTACTGAATGCGGTTGTCAATTAAACGGAACAAGATACTGACCAAAAATTGCCTAGGTTTCCCCCACAACACTTCACCTAAAACATACTTCCCCTGAACAGTTAAGAGCACAGAGGCCAGAACAGGCGTGGACTAATGAAGACTCAAGTACTCACCTGGGAAGCAGTAACCGTAAGTATTCTATGCTCTGTCCTTTACCTACGCTGTTCCACCTAACAGCCTCTGCCATACATCAAAGTTCAAGTAACTCAGTAACGAGGTATCACCTCCTCACCACAGCTTTTCTGTTTTCTTACACAACCTTTTCTTCTCTGGATGAACAGAATAAAATGCTCTATCTATAAGGAGCATTCAGTGATAAAAAGTATCTGAACAAAGACTAAATCAGTCCTCCTCTACAAGCTAATTCTCCCCTTTACCACATTAGCTTTTGGCTCCTTCACCTAAAGCAACTAAGTCAAGTCTACAAAAGCCTCCCAGATGCTGATAAATTTTGTAATGTGGCAAACCACCCAATCAATTTTTATGATTATATTTAATTAGAGACAACTATTTCTTTAATAAGGACTGAATGAAAATGAGTGTTTAGAAGGTATAAATTTATCAGTTATCCGTGTTTCATACCTTTGGCAATTTCAGAAACCAAGCATTAGATTCTGTACTAAACTGTGAATTTGATAAGCAGTGCTATCTCATTAATTAGTTTCCATCAAAAAGCAAACCAACAGGGGCGCCTGGGTGGCTCAGTTGGTTGAGCATCCAACCTCGGGTCAGGTCACAACCTCACGATTTGTGAGTTCAAGCCCTGCACCGGTCTCTCTGCTGTCAGCACAGAACCAGCTTCAGATCCTCTGTCCCTCCTCTCTCTGCCCCTGCTCTGTTCACGTGATCTCTCTCAAAAATAAACAAACATAAAAAAAAAAGCAGCAAACTAATAAATTCTAACGAGTCAAAGATTCTATAAGGCACACTTTAAAGCAGTACACCCTAGGCAGGAAACAAAAACTGCTCAAATTAGAGGTGGCACCACTCCACCAACAGAACATGGAGGAAAAGAACTAAGCCTGAATGAGTCACTGAGGATTTTGAACGTATTTCCCCAAATACATAAAAAGCTTTTTTAGTGTTTTGTCTTCTTTCCCCCACTAGGAAAGGCAAGAGGAACAAGAAACTAGAAATTTTACACATTAAAAATGATACTGATCCATTAGGAGAGAAAAACAGCAGGGTATTCAGCTTTGATGTCATAGCCACCACACGAAACTACTTTTTTCACCATTTTCATTACTATCATCAAATCAACTATTACATGCAAGAAATATCTCTAACAACTACTGAAACCAGCAAAAGCAGTTAATACTATTAGAATTCTAAAATGACTGAAGAAAGGCAAGACTAAAGGGGTGCCTGGGCGGTTCAGTCAGTTAAGCGTCTGACTTCAGCTCAGGTGATGATCTCACAGTTTGTGAATTCCAGCCCTGTGCTGGGCTCTGTGCTGACAGCTTAGAGCCTGGAGCCTGCTTTGGATTCTGGGTCTCTCTCTCTGTTCCTCCCCCACTTATAATCTGTCTCTTTCTCTCAAAATAAACAAACATTAAGAAAAAAAAAAAAAAGGAACTAACCATTCTCTCAGAACACATCTGCTGAATTAAATATGCTGTACTGTGTGTGAAGTCATGTACAAGGCTCAGGTTCCTTCATAAATCCAGAGTAGTTATAGTACATTCATTACCTGTTTTACCATTTACAACAGCTAATTAATACACCTTGTAATATTTCCAAGGCATCACGCTATCAAACCCTAGGTTTACAAAAACAATACAGAGATTAAAACTACTTGCCTGAAATCACAAGCCCAGTTAGTAATAATCAGGCTTTGAAATATGAAGTCTTACCTGTTAAACTATTACCACTTCAGATAATTAAAAGATAGTTCCAGAGCTCGGCAAAAGCTGAAAACCAATTTTATTTCAGTTTTTAAAGTCATTTTATGGGCTTAGCAAGTTTCAACAACAAAATTCGAATATCAAGATGCAAAATTTCAAAATGTCTACCTTAACAGCTGCTCCTCTGTCTTCAAAATGAACAAATGCATAATCTTTCAACTTCTTCACTCTTTCGAGTTTTCCAAATTCAGAAAACGACTTTTCCAATATTTCTTCTGTCACTGTAGTAGCCAAGTTTCTCACAAATAAAACTTTCACCTAATACAACAAATACACAAAATTGGCACTGGCTACTTAATTTTAGCTGAAGTCTTACACTAAAAGTATTTCTTCCTATCCTCATGGCAACCTTGCCTTTTCAAAAACATTAAATATTAAAAGTACATCACAGAAAGTATGAAAACTACCAAGAAAATTATTGTCAGTTACCAATTTATATAGATTATTGGGTCCTTCTCTTGCCCTGCCATTAAAATCCCTAACACTGTGAACAGAACCCTCAAGGAACCAACACATAATTACTAGGTTGATTCAAAAATTTAACATCGTCCCTCAACACCCTCTAAAACAGTATGTTTTGGGGCTTTCCCCCCTAGAACTGAGTGAGCAGATTCCAAAGTTCATATGAAAAAATAAACAAGAAATAGGGGGAAAAAAAAAGAACAAAAGAACAAAATTTAGAGACTAGCCCTACCACATATAACAAATTATAACTCTTAAATCACTGGAACAGTGTAGTGTTCATCTGGGTAAAAATAAAAATTGGGGGGGGGGGCGCCTGACTGGCTCAGTGGAACATGCAACTGCTGATCTCAGGATTGTAAGTTCACGCCACATGCTGGGTGTAAAGTTACTTAAAAATAAAAACTTAACAAAAAAAAGTTGGATTTATACCTCACACTATATATACCAGGATAAACCCCAAATAGATCAAAAACTTCCAAAGGGGTGGACAGGGATGGGGATGGGGAGAGACTGAAAAATATTAGAAGAAAATAAGGGTAATTCCTTTATGTAAACATTGCTCTAAGGAAGGCTCTGTGATTGAAAATCTATTATATAAAGGAGTGATAAAATTCAACTACTAGAAATAAGTGACTTTCATATGGCAAAAATACCAGAAGTGGAGCCAAAAGACAAATGACTTATATTAGAGTTCATCTTTCTTTTTTAGTATCAGAGCTCCAGGAAAAGGAAAAAAAAAAAGCTCAATGGAAACAAAAAGATATGCATAATTCACAAATACATGGTTCATATAAAGAAACACAAATGGCCCTCAACATATTAAAAACTTAAACCCATGCATAGGAAGAGAAGCAATCACAATGGTTTTGAGATCTATCATTTACCAGACTGGCAAAATCCAAAATAAGATCATACGCTATTTTAACAACGATGAGGAAAATGGGCCTCTTTGTATTTTGCTGGTGCGTGAGTAAAACAGTACCAGGGGAATATAGCAGTATCTTAATAATTACAGATGCATTTACTCTTTGGCCCACAATTTTATCTCTGAGAATCTATTCTACAGACATATCTGAACTTGTATCAACTAACAAGATACAAGCTCATTCATTACAGCATTGTAATAATAAAACATTAGAAACAACCCAACGTCTAGTTAGTTGAACACAGCACAGTATAATCCACAGAATGGAACTATTATGTAGCCATAAAAAATGAGGAAGAGTTCTAAGAGTGGATATGAAGAGACTAACAGGACACACTTTTGGCAAGACATTTTTTCCCTTTTTTACAGCTCCGAAATAGGTATCCAACTTATAGTCGATGTGACACGCAAGCACTATGTCATAAATTGGCAACATTTAATAACTTTTTAGTGGTATGCATAATAATGGTACACTTCCTTAGAGCTAATAGGATAGTGAATAAAGCAAATATAGATCAGTGAATATAGTAGGTTACCTGTAACCATCATGTAAAGTCAGGAAAGAACCTCTAAAAAAATAAACCAGAGACTACTAAAACTGGGTGTGTATCAGGGACAGGGAATATGATAGACGGGATTAAGTAGAAGTGGGACTTCTTCGACTATACCTTTCTTCATAATTTTGATTTTTGAACTAAGGAACTGTATTACCTATTCAAAGAAAAAAATTAACACACTCACTGAATAAGTTGTTACCTTAGATAAAGGGCTATATGAATAAAAATTATCTGAGGAAAGGTATTAATTCAAGGTGAAAAAACCTAACATCGTCCACTTTCACCTCCACCCCCTTTATTTTTGCAGTGTTGTCACAGAGGTCAATCTCTATGTTATGCAGGCCTCCGTTGGTTTACTTTTCTAAAAAAAATTCAACACAGATCTTTTATTCTTTTTGGAGATGAAACCACAACAGACTATATAAAAATTATTTGTTGAAACTTTGTTTAAAACGTTCCAAAGGAACAAAGTCCCTTTAAGAAAAATACATTTAGGCACTTAGGTTTTGATTTATTATAAAACTGACCCAAGTTGACAAAATATCTTCCAATGAATTACAACACTGATAGAGTGAAGTAATACCAGAAGCTTTTACTCTTTAGGGTAGGACCCCCCTGGTGGAATTTAGAAAACAATAAAGAAATCAATATTATCCGATCAAATTTATTCAATAAGTATTATTCAAGTTTATTGAGGCCTCCCTTTCTTTCTGAAACTTGTTTATGACCTCGGAAGAATAGTTCCTCGCATAAAATGTTGACGTTTTCTAACCCTACAGAAAAAAGTTTAGGATGAATTTCAATCTGAAAGGTTACAAGAGGTATGTGAAAAGCGTTGATGAGCAAATTACCAGCTACACTTACATTCTCTGGGAATTTTATTTACCTCTTATAATGTGTAGATATATTACACATGACACATGCTATTTTAAACACGTTTTTATAGAAAAGGTAATACAAACTGTACTGTTTCTACAAGGCAGTCAAAGTTGTAAGGGTTCTTAAGAGACTTATCCAATTCCAATAAAACAGAGAACATCCAAGTTCAGTAGCTTGCCCAAAGTCAAATTGCATTAGAATAAACAAATGGAATTAAAATGTTAGTAAAAAATAAAAATAAAAAATCAGAGCTATTTAAATTCCCAGTCCCTTCCTTAACACAAATCTGTTCAAGAAATGAGAAAAAGATACTGAGCAGCACATCTGAAAGCCTCTGATTCATTTTCAATGGATCTTCTCTTAATCCCAAGAGGTCTGTGCCTACAAAAACTTGATCATACTAGTAAAAACTGGGGCTGGCTCTCCTTCAAACTAGTTAGAGTGAAGACTACTTGCTCAGAACCTGGAAAAAAAAAAAACCTTTAAAGAAAGACTTCTTAGTCTAAAAGAATTCAACCACTAATTTCTGGCCATCAAAGAGTTGCTGCCTTATTACCAAGAAGGGAAGAGACACACCAAAATACACAAAAACTCACTAGAACCAGCAGAGATGCCACTCTGATGTGTCCCTTCAATCCCTGGAGTCACCCAAATGAAAGCCTAACCATCAGATCTCATGGCACCATTATTTACCAGGCAAAGATCGCAGCAACGCAAGTATAAGATTCAGGAGGAAAGCAAGGGCCTGCCACAGGACTTGCCGTGCATATTTTGCCACTATCACGTAACAGCAAACATGATAACCCTTTGTCTTTCTTCATGGAGACAATACTCTAAGGGAGCTTGACCATTAGATGAAAAAAGTCATAGTATGGTCAATGAAGATTACAATTCATAATCTCCAAAACATTACTTTATTCAACAAGTCCTGGTCTTTTATAAACCTCTGTATCCCTCCTAGTGCCTAGCACTAAACAAATTCTCAGCGTGTATGAAAATACTTAAAGGGATTTCATTTCAGTTCCTTTGCACATTTAATCTCTGGGAAAAGGGAGGATTAAAAGAAACTTCTGGATACCAAGACAGGATGTTAAGTTTGGTATTAAAGCAGGTCCTTGCCTAAATAATTAAGATCAAGAGCTACAATCTGTATTTATCATAAAACGTTTAAAAATTGAGCTTTATTCTAAGTACAAAATTTAAATGATAATCTCACCCCCATCCCAAGCAACTGCATTTACCTTAGCCATGACTTCTGGATCTGGTTCTTCCACAGGGTCAGCCCATTCAACTGTAACTACATTTCCCCATACTTTTACTTTTCCACTCATCAGCCGGCGTCTGGCTTGTGCTGCTGACTTGTGATCCTCATATTCAAGGAAGCAGAACCCCCGATTCTTCTTTTTGTCATCGGGTTGATGATAGAGAATAACGTCCACCAAACCCTCTGTTAAACCAACAGCCAGATATATAAGCCAAAAGCATCCACCACACATCTAGCGATTAGGCAGACCTAAATCCATTTGCCGAAGAGCAAAAAATATTGAAGAAGCCTCAAAAGGGTTCCCTAATTACCTAGTAGACAATTAAATCAGCATTGTTAGATATGGGTTTTGACACAGTATTTTATGTTCCCTTTTAATTTTTCAGGGTCCTGAGGGTACAGCCATAAACAACAGGTTCAACCACTATATGCTGACGTATAACATTCTATAGTGTTTTAGAGTGTTTGATATAACATGACCTTGTAATTTATGAAAACACTACCAAGGAACTTAAAACCCAAATTATTAACATAAACCCAAGAGAACTTACATTCAACAAATACTCATTACCAAAAATCATCCTTGGATCTAACTTAAAAATTAAGGTTTTTGCCAAGAATGAAAATGACTGCTAAATATTACTGTCTTGTGTTCTCATCTTTCCACATATGTTCTTTCTAGGTAGTATCGGCTACTTTGTACTTTTAAAAGCTATCTACATCCTTAAGAATGCTTAGGTTTTGGTTCTAGCCCAGACTTAAAGACATTTCGAATTTAACATGTCCAAAACCGCAGTCACCGCTCCCTAAATCTGTCTTCTCTACTTCTCTATCTAACAAACAGTCCCACCTCCTGGTTCTCAAGACGGAAAGTGAGGACTCATTCTTGATTTCTTCCTTTACCTCCTGTACTCCCCTACCCAATTCTGAGCCCATCTACCTCTTTTCACCTTCATGGCTATTATCCTAGTCCAATCTTCTATCTTAACTACCATGACAGCCTCAACTAATTAATTAGCTTCTCCTCCTAAGCCCCTCTAAACCATTATCCATATGGCAGCAGCGATAATATTCTATAAGCATGAAACAGACATTACTCCCTGCTTGAGACCTCCAAATACCTTCTCATTACACAAAAAATCTAAAACTCCTTACATGGTCCACAAAAGCCCCCTGTGGCATCTCATACAATCCTACCCTTAATTCTACAGTAATTTGAAGAACACTGGCCTTCTCTCAGTTACTTTAATACACCAACTTCTCTCTTGCCTTGGAGCTGTGGTATGTGTTGCTCTCTTGGAACGCACATCCCTTTGCTCTTTGAATGCTACATCCTCCTCATTTGTTGGGTCTTGGTTGAAATGTCATCTTATCAGAAAAGCCTTCCATAACCATCAAAGCAAGGATAGTAGCTATTCTCTAGCTAAGTATCATCTCCCTCTTCTCAGTGCTTACTGCTTACCCCAATGTATAAATATTTCTTTAATTTTTTTGTCTTATCTCCTTTCCCAGAATATAAACTCTACAAGGGCAGATAATACATCTTATTCACCACTGTATCCCAGCAAATAGCACAATGCCACCACTTAACAGGCACTAGATATCAACACTTGCTGAAGGAATGACTAAATGGGTAAGAAGCCAGAAAACTAACAAAGTGATGAAGTCAAAGAACTGCACCATAAGGGGTACGTAACCAACACAACTGTGACAGGCGGTGGCAGTGGTTACAAAGCGGAATGCTAGGAATCAAGATTTTGGAGTGGGGAGAATTTCTGGCGGCAAGATCCAGAATGTGATCTGGATGTGGGGGTGCTGAGGTAAAGAACTGGGGATGAGGTGGTCATTAAACTAGGAGGCTAGAGGATTGGACAGTTCGTCGATATACATGTTAAAGGTACTACAAATAAGTCAATTTAGGGCAGAAGAGAAACACTACGAGCCAGAGCAATCTCCAATTAATGAAAGACTGAAACCAGAAGAGCAACAGATGACAGCATCAAGGAAGGAGAAAGGATAATATATCTGGAAGACAAAAACATGGTTTTTATGAGGGGAAGTAATGGTCTAAATCAATGTTTTTATAAACCATAGCCAGCAACAGTATATTCCTACCCACATTAAAAAAAAAAAAAAAAAAAAAAAAGGAACAGGAAATACCATGCTAAATCATGCATAAAAAGTGAAATTAACAGTTTTGTTAAATTTTGTTTCAGTTATAAATGTATATAAACCTGTGATGTTCAACAAACATCTCAATTCCATGGATTTAGAATCAGAAATTTTCCAAAATCTGATTTAGACAAGGCAACAGGAAGGATAAGAACTCTCACCCTCTTGGCCCTGAAGCACACTTAATGTTGGGAAGCCTTCAGGGCAAGACTATGGCAAAAGCTAAGGCACAGAAGTGAAGGGGTCATTCCAAGAAATTAAGGATGAGAGGGAACACACTTAGTCCAAACCACTGCAAAGTAGAAAGGAGGCAACTTAAACATTGAAGATTTGTTTGAATTTTTAGATTAATATACACCTTTTTTTTTTTGTACTTATAAATAGTACCACAGACATCCCAAAACTAACTTCTACTAAATACATTTTTGTTTTACCTGTGACTTTACTGAATTCTTCCAGAATGTTTTCCTTAGTCTTATTCTTCGGAATTGATCCAACAAAAAGCCTGTTGTTTGCCACAGAAATGCACACTCCAAGGTGTTTACCAGGGCGAATTTCATAGCTGTCACACTGCAAGGAAGAAGAGAACCAGATACCCCACAACCATCCCAAACTCAGGACGACTGATCTCAATCTAAAAAATTCAACAATTTAAGGTCAAACACTTCCTGCTTCATGAACTCACCGAGTTCCCTCATGCTTACCATTATATAAATGTGTATTTTAGAACTTGTTATGGTCTCTCATCTTAGTTTGGTTTTGTTAACTTTCACTGCTCCTCTGGATAAAAATGACTCAGTTATTTCACTTTATTTTTTAAAGTATCTTATTTAATATTTCAATGTGATCTATCTGAAAAATTGTCCAGAGAACTTCAGAAAAAATACCCAAGACTGATCATTCAGGGTCCTTGGAGATAAAATTAGATACAGATAAGCCAAAGGCAAAATAACAATACAAAAAGAGTAACAACTATGTATAATTAATACAAAAGAAATTTAGAAGAATTTCACATTCTACACAAAACACAGAATTCTAAATGTATACATGAAAAGTTTTAAACAGCATATCAAACACCTTCATAATACCTTCAAAATTACATGAAATAATAGGAAATAAAAACAGTTTTATTTGAATCACTATGGTGATAGTTTCCTTGGTAAACTTTAGCTTCTTAGGTTTTAACATTACTTACCCATTACCTTACTGAAAGATACGTGATTAAAAAATAAAATCATCCATACATTACCAAAAATGTGGAAATAAAGCTTTGAAAACTTTCAATAGTAAGTCAGAAGGAAAAGTCCCTAATAAAAACTAAAATCTGGGTCAAGCTAGAAGTGGAAGTAATTTAGAAGTGATTAATGAAACCAAAAGCCCTGGTGGAAGAGGTACCCATTCTAGAAGGACTGGAACTAGACAAAGTGAGGCTTTTAGATGTCTGGAAAGAGTAGGCAAAAACAATGACACTGTTATTTTAAGTAACTGAGATGGTTGTACCAATACAGGAGTGAAGATAAACCTCATTTGCAGAACTCTGTTACTCCTACTCCTCCTAGTAGTAGTCATACTATTGTACTACTAAGTACAAAGGGTTAAAGGCCCTGCAAAAAGGAAATTACTAGATTATAGAAGATTAGCTATAAAATAGTAAAAAAAAAAAAAAGGAGAGAAAGATTAAAGACAGAGAAGGCTGAAGGGCCTGAAAACAAAATATAGAAGAATAGGCATATACTTAGAAAATAAATTGTATGATTAGGTGGTGACAAAAATAAAAGAGTCTCAATCATTTCCTGAATTATGTCCTAAAAGTCGCTGTTACTCAGTTACGCCCTGCAGAATCCATCCCGGCCTTCATTACCCTTTTGAGAATCTTATCCTAAAGTTTCATAGTAATGACTGACATCCTTTCTGCCTAAAATCAAAAGGGAACTGCAGAAGCCAAATGCATATTCAAATGAAAGTTTAGTTACTAGCCAATCTAATAAATAACTTCTAGGAATTAGGAGAGACTTTCTCTAACACATTATTTCTTGGGTATGTTCATTCTTTTTTACTTTTATAATCAGAAAATACAGAGCAAAGATCACGTACCAATTTAATCAATATATAACCACTCAAAGCAAAAGCTGAAGAAAATAATGTTAACTGCAAACATTTTTAATTGAGGTAACTCTCTCAAATAATGACTTGCTACACAGTGTGTATTTCTTTATCACATACCAGTTTAACAGCTTCCTGTGCAGCTTCCTTTCCACAGAAGGTGATAAATGCATACCCTCTGTTCTGACCAGACAGTGGATCCATCATAAGACGTAGATCCCAAATGGGACCAGCCTTTTCGAAAAGGGGTACCAACTCATCCTCATATAAATCTCTTGGTATTTTACCTACAAAGACCTGAAAAAAAAAATCTCCGTATTACAATCCCAATGTAAACATTTGATTTTAGAGCCATAAAGCCTGACTGCCCTTTTTTTTTTTTTTTTTTTAATTTTTTTTTTTTTTCAACATTTATTTTATTTTTGGGACAGAGAGAGACAGAGCATGAACGGGGGAGGCACAGAGAGAGAGGGAGACACAGAATCGGAAACAGGCTCCAGGCTCCGAGCCATCAGCCCAGAGCCCGACGCGGGGCTCGAACTCACGGACCGTGAGATCGTGACCTGGCTGAAGTCGGACGCGTAACCGACTGCGCCACCCAGGCGCCCCATGACTGCCCTTTTTCTAAGGGGCTAGGGGCACAAAGATGGTTAAGGAGGAGTAAGTACAATTTGAATCTTTGGGGGTTAACCTTAATGTTTATTTATTATGATTACCTTAGGGTCATTAACAGAGAACAATATTCTATAGGGAAAAACGGAAGCTAATTAATAAAGAGTGTGCAAAATTCGTACAAACAACTCTAAATTTTTAATTTTTATAGTTTTTCCTTTTCTCACAAAAGTAACAAAGGGCATGTATGTATCTTTGGGAAATATTTCTGCATTTTTATAAAAACATGAATTGAATAAAGACTGAAGTGCTCTTCCTCAAGCTTTCTCAACTCTAGTATCTTTACCACTTAAAACTCCAGAGCTTCTGGATGGAACTAGAGGGTATCATGCTAAGCGAAATTAGTCAGAGAAAGACAAGTATCATATGACTTCACTCGTATGAGGAATTTAAGATACAAAACAGATGAACATAAGGGAAGGGAAGCAAAAATAATATCCAAACGGAGGGGGACAAAACATAAGAGACTCTCAAATATAGAGAACAAACAGAGCGCTGCTGGAGGGGTTGTGGGAGGGGGGAGGGGCAAAACGGGTAAGGGGCTGAAGGAATCTACTCCTGAAATCATTGTTGAACTATATGCTAACTAACTTGGATGTTAAATTAAAACAAACAAACAAAACCCTCCAGAGCTTCAATGTATCCCTTTCTCTGTCAGAGTATTTCATTTTAAGGTGTGAAAAAAATTCATCATTTGAGGATTTGGTGCTCTACCTTAATTAAAATTATGTAATAAGGATTAAATTATAACATAAATTAGAATTAAACAATCAAAAGCCTTCTCAGTATTTAATATCAGATCACAATTTTCAAGTTTCCACCATGTCGGCAACATCAAAGATAATCTTTCACATGAAAACATTTGCAATCCACACACAGTCTTAAAGAGTAAATGTTTGTGTTAGAGATGAATTTTCTAGTGAAACACATCTTCATCTTTTCATACTATGAAAAATGACCTGATTAGTTAAACAGCAATCCAAAAGATGGCCAAATTATTACTAGATATTAAGTTTCTGGTGTTAATGTAACAGTTGTTCTAAGACAACCCTTTTCAAAATAATCAAATTTACCTTCACTGCTGTCTGGCAAAACTTGAGGTCTTCTTTTGAATTCCTAGTATAATTCTCACATAACAGCTATTCAGTCCTTCTGTCTCAGTGAAGTCTCCAATCCTCGTTCACTAAGTCATTCCAAGGAGATTGTGTGGGAAAGTCACCGGTGTCCTTATATTCTCTCCTCTCAGCCTTAAAAACTTTCTCAGTAACTGTTTTTACTTCTTTATACCTCAGAGAAAGAGATTTACTTCCTTTCCAAGGTTAACTCCTTACCCCTAATAACTAAGCCCATTTCTTCTCCCCACCTTCTTCTGGAAATAACCGCAAACTTTATTTCTTCGACTCTCCTATTTTGCTCAGTACATCCTTTCCTACCCACTGGTTCTTGTCTTCAAACGTGCCAAATTTCCCATAACAAAACAATATACAAACAAGAAAGCTTTACCCATTTACCTTTCACTTTCAAATGCTTTGAACACATCACATCTACTATATCCTTAATGCTGTGCAGCTACAGAGAATAACTAGACACCTAAGGCATCATCTATGCGATATCCCTATAGAACCATGTTTCTAACGAAAACTCACTCTGAAAAGCCCTTGCCATCTATGCTCTCTCTTTAACTAGCACTGGCTTCTTCCTCTAATGCTAAGCTGTATGCCCAAATGTCACTAATGGATACTTTGCTTCCGCAGTCTCATCCTCCTTGCCTTTGCAATAAGCATTAACATTAGTGGTGCTGCCTCCTAAAAATTCTCTTCCCTTAAATTTTCAGGATCCTCCACTAGCCTGGTCTTCTCACCTTTAATTATTTCTCTATCCTTTCCATGGTGATTCTTCTGGCCACCTAGTAGTAATCTGCGTGTTTCCCAAAGTTATGGCTCTATCTCATCTTCCCTGTATTTTCTTCACTTTTAAAGATCATATCCATTCCCCAAGTCTACTATATAGTCATCTCCCAGATTTACATCCCAAGACCTAATTTTATACTTCCAACTGCCTACGAAGCATTTCCTCTTGGTTGTCCTGATTTTACCTCAAATCACCAATAAGTCTAGCAATGCCAATTTTGTGTTTTTAGGTTTTTTTTAATGCTTATTTATTTTTGAGAGAGAGACAGACAGACAAAGCACGAGTGGGGGAGAGAATCCGAAGCAGGCTTCAGGCTCTGAGTTGTCAGCACAGAGCCTGACGCGGAGCTCGAACCCATGAACCACGAAATCATGACCTGAGCCGAAGTCAAACGCTTAACCGACTGAGCCACTCAAGTGCCCCAAATTTTTGTTTTCTGAATACAGATGCAGACATAAATATGACTATGTATCAGAACAGTACTAATAGTGGTTTATCAGTGCATGAAAAAACTGTTCTAATTTTATTCTTTTTCTTTAATTGTATTTCCTAAGTATTATATGGTATATATAATAGATTTGTAACAAATGTTTCTTCCTTCCAAAAAACAAAATAAGTAAAACCCACACTTGCCAACTAGTTCCTTTAATTTTCCCCATTTCTCTTAGGAGAACGTAAGTTCTGCTGCTCCCTCCACCCATGAGATGACTAAAGAAATAATACCTATGTAACAAAAATCTCAGATATTTTGAATCCCTCCCATCCCTATCCATATCCAATTAATCTTTTAAGTATCAGCTTAAAGTTGTTCCAATAAATAATACCTAGCCTATATAGATAACTGGATTCCTCCCAACTCATAGAACTTGTCCAAACTTTTCATGAGACATGGAATTGCATATACCTTCAATTCATGTGCCATGTTTGTTTTTCTAAGTTCTACAGATACAGTGAATACCACAAACAAGGTCTAAACAAACATGAGACTTAAATACTACTGATGGAGAAAAAAGTTAAATAAACAATATGATTTCAAGAGGTGTCAAAGGCTAAGAAAAAGCAAGGAAAGGGAATAAATGATGAGGAAGAGGCTATATTTTAATTAGGAAGGCTTCCTTGAAGAAGTAAATTTGAACTGAGACTTAAGGTAGAAAATTAAGGAAAAATCTGAGGAAAGAGCATTCCAAGGTAAAGGAACTGCAAAAAGATGGGAATACACTAGACGTATCTGAAAAACAGATACAGGACAGTGATGGAATAGAAACCTGTTGGGAAAGACAGAACAGGGGCCAGATTAAGTTAAACCATGTTAGGAGTTTGCATTTTATTCCAAATGGGTTGGGAAGATATCAGGGGGTTCTGGGCAGTGAGTAGGTATGACATGTTCTAAAGGGCTGTCAGCTAGGTAGAAAATGGACTGTATGGAGAAACAGGCTGACCAGTCAGGTTCACAAGGCAATCCAGACAAGGGATGATGGTGGAACGGACTAATACGTTGACAGCTGTGAAGGCAGGGAGAATGTGAGAAATAGCTGACTTTTAAGTTATGTTGGATTCAAATCTACATTTTAGTTACTTTTGAGTAAGTTTCTTAATCAGTGAGTTGCAATACCCTATCTGGGAATAACACCATCAAGAGGGTTCAATTTCCATGTGAGCAGAGAGCCCACATCTTGTTCTCATTTTATTCCCAGTACGGATCACAGTGCCTGAAACATTAACAGCTGCTCACCTTTGACGAACGTACAAATGAAAATCTACCTCATGCTGTTAGCTTATGCACTAGCTCCCATTCCTTCTCTTCTACTCAAGGACACTTGGTCCAGCAACAATCTGATCATCAATTTTCTCCTTTATATATAGACCATTCTCATCAGCACACAAGTGATCATAATTTCTAACTTAAAGTTTAAATGAAAACAAAAATATATCTTGACTATGACACACCTTCCAGTTATTGCCCCATTCCTCTGCTACCCTTTGTAGCAGAAGTGCTCAAAAGAGCTATACCAATCTTGCTATTTTCAAATCCCTCACCTCCCACTCTCTTGAATCTTCTCCAAACCCAGCTTTTACCACCACTGCCAAAGTCACTAATGACATCCACGTTGCCACAATCAAATGGCAATTCACAGTCCTTGTCTTACTTGGAAAGTTTGTTATCATTGACCAAGCTTCCTTTTGTGAAAACTCTCTTCACTTGACTTCTAGGATACCACACCCCAGGTTTTTCTCTTTCTGCTCAGTTCCCTTGCTAGTTAGTTCCTTCTCATCTCCCGAACCTCTAAACGTAGAGGGCTGTGGGGATCAGATCTCAGACCTTTATTTTAGCTGCACACACTTCCTTGGTGACCACATCCAAACTCTGGTTTTTAAATACCATCTGGATGCCTATGCCTCCCACCATTTATAATCTCCAGCCAAAACTCTCCCCTCAACTCCAGGATTATATAAGCAACTGCTCACTCAACAGCTCCATTTGGAGGTCTAAGAGACATCTAACTCTTAACATGTCCAGAACTGAACTGCAATCTTTCAATCTTGCCAAAATGTCCTTCTGTACAGCATTCTTCAATAAATGGCAACTCCATCCTTCTAGCTGCTCAGGTCATAAGTTTTGAAGTCTTCCTTGCCTCCCTTCTCCCATATCCCCATATCCAACTCATCAATAAATCCTGATAGAATCTAACCACTTCTCACTAGCCTCAGCTATACCACCCTATATTATCAATCCTATAAATGAGCATTCATTAAGACAAAAAATAAACAAGGATAACTGGTATTCATTTTGAAGTGTATTTTTTGGTGTGGCTAAGCTCTCTGGCCCAACCCGGACAAAGTGTTTTTATATTTGAGGTTACTTGTATTTGAATATTTAAAAACTGTTCTTGAAAGCAAATTCTGTTTCATATTGCTTCTATTAACATAATGCAGTGGTGCTTCATAATTGCATTTTTCACCACCCCTATTTCTTCCATACCCATTACAAATATATAATAAAGCAAAGAAAGAGCACAGAAAGTGGCAATATGAAAAAACCTTTGACACACAGCTAAGTGAGGAAGCTAGGTGTCAGATTATTATACTACTTCTATCACATTTGTGCTTATATTTTTAGAACCAGAAAATTTACCTTATCAAGCAAACCTAAAGTGAAAAACCTGTATTTTCAGAAAAAGTAACTTAATGATTGATTAATCACTCTACAGAAAGGATTCACAAGACAAGTTCCTTGTACTTTAAAATATCATTTGAATGTTAGAAGTCTAACTTACAGATTTTTTTAAGAATACTGTTTTACTTTAAAAGAAACATCAGCATTAGTCAGAGAAAGACAAAAATCATATGACTTCACTCATATGAGGACTTTAAGAGACAAAACAGATGAACATAAGGGAAGGGAAACAAAAATAATATAAAAACAGGGAGGGGAACAAAACAAGAGAGACTCATAAATATGGAGGACAAACTGAGGGTTGCTGGAGGGGTTGTGGGGGGGGGTGGGCTAAATGGGTACGGGGTATTAAGGAATCTACTGAAATCATTGCTTCACTATATACTAATTTGGATGTAAATTTTTAAAAATAAAAAATAAAGCTAAATAAAAAAAATAAGATTAGAAAAAAAATATTCTGGAAAAAAAAAAAATCAGCAAATCCATGGTCAACAAAGTCCCCAGTATTATAATCACTGGGGTCCGTGGAAGAAACAGGCTAACAATACTGGTTTACTGGGGGACCTGGGTGACTCCGTCGGTTAAGCACTGGACTTTGGTTCAGGTCACAATCTCACGGTTCGTGGGTTCTAGCCCAGTGTCGAGCTCTGTGCTGACAGCTCAGAGCCTGGAGCCTGCTCTGGATTCTGTGTCTCGCTCTCTCTCTGCCCCTCCCTGGCTCACACTCTGTGCCTCTCTCTCTCTCTCTCTCTCTCTCTCTCAAAATTAAACACTAAAAAAATAATAGTAAAACAGGGGCGCCTGGGTGGTTCAGAGTCAGTTGAGCGTCCGACTTAGGCTCAGGTCATGATCTCACTGCTTGTGAGTTCAAGCCCTGCGTCGGACTCTGTGCTGACAGCTCTGACGCTGGAGCCTGCTTCGGATTCTGTTGTCTCCCTCTCTCTCTGCCCCTCCCTCTTGCGCTGTCTCTCTCTCTCTCAAAAATAAATAAAATGTTAAAAAAAATAATAATAACAATACTGGTTTACTAAGAAAAAGGAGATGGCTTCACTTCAAGATCAGTTTAACTTTAGGACATTAACTTAAAAAGGCAAAAAATAAATAGTATTCAAGAACTAATTAAGCATAATTCCTTTAAAAGTTTCTAAGCTCAATTTTTAATTAACTAAAATGAAATAGAAATGCTTTCCTTATATTAACTTGTTGGTCCCTGTGCCACTCTGGCTCCACATGAACCGTTTGGAGTTAGCACTCAGACATGTGCAGCTAATCCTCCCCACCCCCCACCCCCATCAGAACCAACAGCATCTAATGAACACCGTAACAACAGTCCTTTCTTTACTCACTAAGCATCAAGGCTTGAAAAAAGTTTTGGCTGTCTACTATCTATCCATCAAATATTTCAATAGTAACAGAGAAAGCCCTCTGAGGCTCTGGAAGCAATAGAGGTAACAGGCAGCACAACATCGTCTTTTGAGTGTCTACGGAGTTCGTCCATCATCCAGCTCTTATTTGCTATTTTGCAAACACAGCAGCTCTTCCTTATACACAATTCAATTTAGGTACCACTAAATCATATACTTTTACATCTCTGTTAAATAAATATACTGGTTTTCTCACACTTCCATTAATCAACCAAAGAATTAAATCTCAATCTACCATTTCCCTTAAATTCCTCTACAAAACATCAGTGCTCTGCTCTTTAAACACGTAAGTGCTTATTATAACGTAAACAAATAAAAACAGACGTTCCTTCCCAAAATAGCTGTACAATGCCAGCTGAAGAGGCACAGGTACTAGAACCAGACCTGACCTGAGGGCCAAGACACACTAAAAAATACACTTCAAAATTAATACCTATCTCTCTTGTACATTTCGCATCTCAGGGCAATGTCTAAGAACAACGCCTGCAAATGGGTGCTCACTTATAGGATTAATTTATAGTACGTTTTACCCAAAGATGAACCCTTCGTCTTCTCACAACTAAATTTTACTACTGTCAGTCTCAGGCACTGACCCTAATTTCAACTTTCTCAATCAAGAGCTAAAAATTCTTAATGACTGTAGTGAAATATAAAAAGAAACAAAAACTTAAACTTCACAGCATCAAAATGACACCAACTAAAACCAATTTATTAAATTAGCAACCCAATATATTAAAAAACCTCTTATTTTTCTGATTTTTAAAAAACTTTAATTTTCAACAAGTATAGACCAAATCTCATTTAACTTTATAGGAAGAATCCAAACCTTTACACTAAGATTCTGTGGTAACAAACTGCTTGACAGCAGTGGCTTATTACGCTCATACAGGGATTTCACTGTAGCAATATTTGCTGTATGCAAGGATACCCAATATATAGGAAAATGCATCTTTTTCAGAGACAATGCAATATAAGAGAACATACATAGTTTACAATTAAGATACCAACTTAGTTTCTAACTGGATACTCAAAATAGCTTATCCTATTAAATGGTTCAAATGCTTTCAGTGAAATCTTAAGAGTACTAACAAACTCCTTTCTTATCTATATAAAACAAAGATACAACAAGTCTCCATTAACGAGCTCGTTAATAAAACCAATCCAATGGGCTAAAAAAGTTCATTTTTATAATTATAAAATAGACCAACTATAAAAACATAGTTTTAAAATTGTATTTTCTAACGTACGATAATATATAATATACAATAACAACGTAATATACAGTAACAATATTATACAGTCTTTTTATTCCTAAGGATTTTATAACTAAAGAAATAAGACTAAAATAAATGTAGTAACTGGTAGATATCAACAAGGACATCACTAGCTGGATGATACACTGTAGATAACTTTTTTAGACTGTATTCCCCTCTTGGAGGTGTTTTAGGCTGCCTCAAAATAAGGAAGAGGCAAATGAGCAATTCCATTTTTTACTTTTTTCCCCCCATTTTTTATTTATTTTATGACGGTCTAAGGTAAGAAAACAAAACTTAATGGTAAAACCATCAGAAAAAAGTACATTATGAAGTCGTTCAAGTAAGAAGGCCAAACTACCTACTGTTTAAAAGTAAACAGAATATAAACGTAGATTTGAAAGGGTTCAAAATCTAAGCAGGACGTTAAAAATGAAGAATGGGTTGGGGCAACTGCCTGGGTGTGCAACTGATCTTGGGTTGTGAGTTTGAGCTCCACGTTAGTATGGAGATCGCTTAAAAATTAAAAAAAATCTTTAAAAAAAATGTTTAAATGCTTGGAGTCCCTTTTAATATTGCTAAATATTAAGAAATAGAATACTAGTTGTAATTATGTTTGAAAGAAGTTCAGGGAACAAAGACCAATGAATGTAAACTCTATTCTCTACACAGAGAATATACTGGAATTACTTCTGATATAAATCTAAAAGGTTATGTTAATTGGCGATATCTTTACTCACAAACTAGAAATAATTATCTTTGCTCGTGGTTACCTGAAAGACACCAAATCAGAAAAGGTCCTGCTGTAAACTTACACTTTGGCATACAGTTTTTACCATTTAAAGGATTAGAACTGGCTAACTAACATAAAGGTGTATGAAGAAACCTTTACAAAGGCTCATACGGGAGGAAGGATTGCTTCTTTGCTCAAGGACAAACCAATGTGCTCTACCTTTATCTGATTCTACATCCTTCCCTTGTGTAACCCACTCCCATCAATAAATCTCTCAGGAAATATTGAGTACCCTTTATGTGAGGAGGGTGGGTCAAGAAGGGAGGACAAGCACTGTTCAAAATTACTGACATGAAACAAAAACAGAACAAAGCAATTCTTTGTCCTTAATAACCTCAACCCAAGCAACTAAAACAGTGTGTTGTTGGCTGCACGGTTTTAGAAACTAGTTCTAAGAACTCTACATTCCTTTACGAAGTGTTTGGGCATCTACTAGTCACGTGATTCTCCTTGCTTAGGAGGACAGTAAAATACAGATGGATATCCAAAACGAATAATTATGACTACACTTTGAAAAGAATCCAGTATTCTTCCCCATTATAGAATAGAATAATTTACAAACTGGAAAGATTTCGGCAAACAGCTGAAGAATACTCACTTCTGTTCCAATTCCCGGTTGCACACCCGAGTACACACTGTCTGGCGGAGGACCACCATACTTCCTCTGTCCTGTGGTTACATCCAGAGTATAGCCAGTCCTCTCAAGCAACGCCTAAAGACAATTATACATCTGTTTATACTTGAATTGTAGGCAAACGAAATCTCTAAGCACAGAACACATTTTTGTTACGCACGAGAACAGAAAGACGGGGTAAGGATTATTAAAAATGTGACAGGAGCTAACCCCCGGCTATCTACATACACATACTGCAGCATTCCTCATTTGCATTCTCCTCTACTCCAATGAGAGCTTTCCTTAACTTGTTCCCTTTATATACCATATATCCACCTGTGATTCAATTCAAATAAAATGTTCTCTACTCTTAAAAAATCAGAAGTCCCAGGGTGTCTGGGTGGCTCAGTCGGTTAAGCATCCAACTCTTGATTTCAGTTCAGGTCATGGTCTCGTGGTTCATGGTTCGTGGGTTTGAGCCCCTCAGACTCTGTGCTGACAGTTAGGAGCCTGCTTGGAATTCTCGCTCTCTCTCCCTCTGTCCCTCCCCCAATCACGCTCTCTTTCAAGAACAAATGAATTACAAAAAAATAAAAAATAAATCAGAAGTCCTACCTCCTTCATGCAGCTTTCTTCATTTGCTATTTCTCACATCTTCCTACTCTGACTTTCTATTATAGTCAGGTAAGTTAACCTTTGTTTTGTTTAATCCTTTTGTCTTTACTTCTGCTATATCATAAGCTCTATAAAAACCAGACCATTTCTCATATAGCACGGATTCAAAGTATGTGGCAATTACCAAATGAGTATACTCAGGTTCAGAAACAAAAAACAAACAAACAAAAAACAAGCAACTTTATGCTTCCTGATTACCAACTTTTTCCACATTATATTAGGTATTGAAGGAATACAGAAAAGAAAGTAAGGGTTTATATTTATAGGAGAGGCCTAAAAAAACAGAAAAAATGGAAAAAAAGGAAATGCAATGTACCTAAAAAGGGGAGAATTTTACACTTCATGTCTTAAAAATGAGATGGTCCCTGATTTGCGGTGATCTGACTTACAAGTTTTGGCTTCAGGATGGTGTGAAAGTAATATGCATTCAGTAGAAACCACACTTCATATTTTGTTTTTTATCTTTTCAATATCCAGTAGGATATTCTCGTGATGCTGGGCTGTGGCAGGGAGGCTCAGCTCCCTGTCAGCCATGCGATCACAAGGGTAAGTAACCAATACACTCACAACCATTCTGTACCCATACCGACCACAGTTTTTCACTGTCAGTACAGAACTCTATATAAATTACGTGAGATATCTAACATTTCATTATAAGATGTTTTTACCCAACTAGGCTAATGTTAAGTGTTCTAAACACATTTAAGGTAGGCTAGGCTAGGGGTGCCTCAGTGGCTCAGTCAGTTAAGTGTCCAACTCTTGATTCTGGCTCAGGCCATGCTCTCACAGTAGTAAGGTCCTAATATCAGTTGTGAGGTCCTGAGAACAGGCTCCCACTGGGTGTAGAGTCTGCTTGAGATTCTCTCTCCTCTCCCTCTGCCCCTCCCCAGCTTGCACACATATACATAGGTGCTTGCTCACTCTCTCTCTCTCTCTCTTAAAAAAAAAAAAAAAAAAAAAAAAAAAAAAAAAGGCAGGCTAAGCTACAATGTTTGCCAGGTTAAGTGTCATCAGGTGAATTTTCAACTTAGGATATTTTCATCAACTTAAGATGGGTTTACCTAAGTGTAACTCCATCCTAAGTTGAGGAAGATCTATACACAATGTCAAAGCAACAAGAGATTTTAGACATCATCAGGTTTAGTGGTTTTCAAAAATATCTTTGGAGGAACTCTGGGATTCCAGAGTTATCTCAAGCTCTCAAGCTCTCTATTCTTCTACCTTTGACTCAAAAAGAGCTGCTCTACCTTGAAGCACAGAAATAAATGTTGATACACAATAAAAACACACTACATATATTACATACTTACACATTACTTGTCTAATAGGTCATATGCACATATCACATGTATAATACATACCTTACCAAGAGCAAATACCCAGCCTGAGGGAAATAACATAGGCCTATTCAATACACGCTAGTAAGTTTTCCTTAAAAATAACTATTATGTCAGATGGGCTTTTCATGTATTTATTTATTTATTTATTTATTTATTTATTTATTTTTTAATTTTTTTAACGTTTATTTATTTTTGAGACAGCGAGAGACAGAGCATGAACAGGGGAGGGGCAGAGAGAGAGGGAGACACAGAATCTGAAACAGGCTCCGGGCTCTGAGCTGTCAGCACAGAGCCCGACGCGGGGCTCGAACTCACGGACCGTGAGATCATGACCTGAGCCGAAGTCGGACGCTTAACCGACCGAGCCACCCAGGCGCCCCTCATGTATTTATTTTTTAAGTGTACTTATTTATTTTGAGGGAGAGAGCAGGGGAGGGGCAGAGAGAGAGGGAGAGAGAGAATCCCAAGAAGGCTCCGTGCTGTCAGCACAGAGCCCGATGCAGGGCTTGATCTCAGGAGCCACCCAGATGCCCCTCGCGTGTTCATTTTAAAAATACAGGGGTGCTTGGGTAGCTCAGTGGGTTGAACATCCAACTCTTGATTTTGGCTCAGGTCAGGGTCTCACTGTTCAAGAGTCTGAGCCCTGCACTGGGCTCTGCGCTAAGAGCATGGAACCTGTTTGGGATTCTCTCTCTCCCTCTCTCTCTCTCTGCCCCACCCCTGCTCCCACTCTCTCTCTCAAAATAAGTAAGTAAATACTTAAAAAAAATAAATAAATAAGAATGGGTTATGCCATTTTATAGATGAGGGGGTAAAAGGTACAAAAGGAGGTTTATGTAAACCAGTTCCATGATAGAAGCCACAAGTTCTATTTCCTGTCTAAAACATAAGACTGCACAAACAGCTTCATTAAATAAAGTAACTATTTCAACTTGAAAAGTCTATCTCTGTGGCAATAAAACATCAACATCCATTTAACAAAGGAATTAGGTTCACTGGTCTTTCACCAAAAGCCCTATATTCACCTTTCAGGGACGTTTATCTCAAGGAAAGTAACAGTAATGGGTGCTAGTTACACAGTTCTTGCTACATTCCAGGCATTATTCCAAGCACGTGACATATCTTAATTCCTTTAATCCTCACAACTCTAGGAGATGGGTACTATCACTCTTCCCAGTGTACAAACAAGGACACTGAAGTAGATAAAGAGAAACAAAGTGCTTAGAAAGAAACCAAACCAAGAGACATGACTGAATCAATCTAAAAAGCTATTATCAGAAGCATCAATAAACATGTACCATGCACAGCCAGAAGAACAAGTAATGAGGCAAGAGTTTGAATTAGGGCTTTTCACCAAACATACAATTGAATGTTTGCCCCTGAAATGCTTCTTAATTTTCCTTAGATTATCTCATTTCTAAAACACTAGTTTAAAAACAAACAAACAAAAAAAGTGGAACTGTAAAAACTTCCTAGAAAACATGAAAAAAACATTCAATCTCCTCATTAAACTTAGTATCACCACGACTACCCAAGTCAAGTTTTACCTTGATCTTTGCTTCATCAGGTCCCTTTGTGGACTCTTGCACCTTGCTCCCCTGCTTCTCCCTTTGCCTGTAGGTCTTCATAACTCCACATAAAAATGCACTTTTGTTCTAGAACAGGCAAGTAATTCAATGAAAAAGAACCACCAGGAATTGTCGAAAGGTCAAATACATAATTAAATTACAATTTCAAAAGACAAGAATTTTAACAAAATATTTACTCATTAATTCACCCAACAAATATCTGCTGAGAGGCTACTACGTACTGGAGACTGGAGCAGAGGGTAAGAGCTTACCTTCCACACTGGCAAAACCGTCTTCTATTTTGTTCATATTCAAGTGCGTCTGGATTATCTTTGCCAGACATTCCAAAACTATTCTTATCTACGTTATTTCCCTCCAAGATAATAAAACAGAATCAGAGAACCCCAAAATGTTTAAGATCGCAGGAATCTAAACATGTAAAAACCTACTAATAACAATGAGCAAACCCTGTTTTTAAAGTAACTTACTGCAAAGCGGGGCGAGACTTTTACTTTACACTTTTGTTTCTGAAAACTCTTTGCCATAAGCAGGTTTTTCTTTCCTTTGGACTAATTTTTTAAAAGAGGCGGAGGTAGTCACAAACAAAAAAATACCAACTCTCTCAGGAAAAAAAGTAATGGTAAAGTAATTTCAGATCATGAGTTGTTCAAAGGCATGTCTAGCAATGGCCTTACCTGAACATGTGATAAGTCACTTTCCTTGAACTGTTGTAGTACAGACAGAGCTCCTTCTTCATTAAATTCCCTGAGAGCATCAATTGCTCTTTCATCAAGATCGACATAAGCTACCAATCCTAAAAATTAAATTGAAAAGGGGTAATGTTACTGCAACAAAAGGGATAATCTAAACTGTGCTATCAATGTTTAATCAAGAATTGTTATATTCGACACTATTACTAACCAACTGCATTTTCACTGAATATGCAAATAGGCAGCTATACAAATACTATATACACAGAAAGGCCAAGAGTACAAATATGAAAATAAGAGATAAAATGTCAACAACTTATAAACATAAATTTCAATCCCCACATCCCACAAAAACCCCACAAAAATCCTAACCCCGTTTCCCACTCCCCAAAAAGTTTAAGGTTTGGAAGTTAAATCTGATGCACACACTGTACTACAGATTAAGCACTAATATAACAAACTCTGATTTATGTTAGAGTAGTAAGCATACACTGTATTCCCCAAGGATCAACCTTCAAATTATATGGACTGCTGTGGTTGTTGCTAACCACACAAGAGGTGGGAGAAAAAAAAAAAAAGAAACCATTTTTATTAAATAATTCTTTCCACTCTCCAAAAGGTATCAAAGGCTTTTCCTCCTTAGCACCAAAGAGAAAATGAAATTGATTTGTTTATCTGAGCATCCACTTTGCTGCAATCAGAATGTGGAAAGGCAGAATTTTAAACTCTTCTACAAATGCAAGTGCAGCTTGATTAATCAATTCTGAAAGTCATTTAAGGCAATCTTTTGTTCTTTTGATGCGTGTCAAGCTGAGGTTTAAAAGATGCTGTGGCATTCACAACACTGTCAATAATGACTATTTTTTTTCAAATGGCATTAAGGACTTTACTGTGGACTTACAAGTAAACTATACAGAAAATATATTGGCACTGCAATCTATACATATATTAACTGCACACAGAACAACTACTCAATTTATAATATAGTTTCTTGAGTCTGTTAAGTTCGTGTTGTGTTTCTCTCTATGTAAGAATATATTTCAGAATTGATCCAATGTAAAATGGAAATATTTGGCAGATTAAAACCCGAGTCCATATGAACTAACATCAAAAGTGACTCCATTTTGATAAAGCCAAAAAGAACGTTATTCCATACAATAAATATATTTTAAATAAATGTAATGCCATTTGTAAAGTTACTTTAAGAAAATGTTGCCAAGATTTGTTTTAAAAGCTCAAGATGAGCATGCCTAAATAATTGAGAGTTTCCTTACTTCCATATTCCATACCACCACCCAAAGCCACAACTCAGGACACCCATCAATCCATTCTGTCAATCCAACCCTACACCCAAACCATCAGCCTCTTATCAATAACAAACACTCTACAAGAGAGCATCTCTGAGCAAATCACTGCCAATTCTCTATGGCAGAATGTCGCAGCAAGTTCCTGAGGACTGATTTTCAAATGGAACCATCACCCAGGAGTCATTTTTAGAAAAGTCATTTTAACGTCTAAAATTATCCTAAGCTTCTCAGATTTGAAAAAAAAAAAAAAAATCTTTTAAGGACAAAAAAACAGATATTTGTTACTAGAGTACTTAAGACACATTTGTCAGACAATTCAATTCTCTCTCCCAAATCTGGAATAGGCACACAAAACACAGAGGAAGAAAGTTTCCATCTATGGCCCCAAAGGGGGAGGACACATTTATTTATGAACAACACTCCCTAAGGGTAAATATTTCTCTCCCTCTTTAAAACTTCAAACCACTTACAACCAACCATATTAAGATATTCATATTTGCTTAAGCACTTATCCATGGGACTTCTAGATTTTTTTTTAAAAGCAGCTGTTACAAACCAAACACTTCCAAATTACTGAGAGATGTGGATTTTTGTCTATTAGAAACTTAGACAGGCCACAAACTCTCAAGAAGTCTGACATTTATTATCGTTTCAGACAATACAGTCTCACCAGTCCTCTTATTATGCCACCTAATCAGACCTAAGCTGATTTAACAATCACTTTAAGAAGCTAAAAGTAGAAAAGTAAAAGCAAAATGATGACTGATTTAGATTAAGAAAATGTAAAATTTGGTATGCTGAAACATACATTTTAATTGGTGGTAAATCTAAGACAAATTGATGTACCGTTCTGAAACAACTAAGACTGCATATTCAACACTAAGAAGGCTTCAAAATAATGAAATAAGAATATCAAAGTCAAACCCAATATGCCCTCAATGAAGGGAAAGTAACAAACATTCAGCTCTACATAGATCAGAAACAATAAGTATTATTTAACCTTAAAAAAAAAATCTATAAAATTCAAAGTGGTTTGCCCTCACTTTCATAACCAGTCAGAAACAAGAAATGCATATTATACCTGTCTGAAATATTTCATCAAGTCTTTCTGCCACCTTCTGTGGGAGGCCTGCCTCTATCAGTGTCTTGTAGTGTTCTGTGTGAGTTACACTGGAAGTATCCATTGGTTCTTCCTCTTCTTTTAACTGTACCGCATTACCATTCACCTGATTAGCCATTTTATTATGCTGCTGGAAAAAATTCAGGAGCTATATTACATTAAGCCAGAAATAACTAGTTTGTAGGACAATGCATGATTTATCTAAACTAATTTGTATACATGCTGCTAATAAACTCTATCAAAATAATATTATATGCCTTTTGTGATGTATCTGACCTAAATTTGCAATAATAATCCTGTAAAACCATAAAAAATGTACATGGAAGCATCAGATGTTTAAGGAACTTCATGTACACCAGGTTAAAAAAAGGCGTGAATTTACTAAAGGCAGAATTGCTGATTAACAAAAGCAGCTGTTGTGTCCTCACAAGCATATCAACAAATCACAAAATCCTAAAAAGCCCATCAGCTCTCAATTCTTATACAGTTTTAAAAGTTTGATTTAGAAACAATGAACACCCACAGACCACTTAATCAAAGTTTAGGGACTTTCAAATTATCCTAGTTCTGCTTCAAATCTAGGATAGGTGTGAAATAAATGCTCTGCTGTCTCTAGTTCAACATGCTGGTGGTTTGGGTTTTCTCCGCCTCACTTAAAAAAGAAACAACACAACTTGACATTAATTTTTGTTCTAAAATTAATTTGCTGTTTTCCCATTCACAGATTTAAAAGAAAAAATGACCAAGTTTAAAAGCTAAACGATTGTGTTAAGTCCACATAAAATAAAACACGAGCTATAATTGAGGTTGCTTCTTTAAAAAAAAAAAAAAAAAATCATGAGTACGTATCGAATTTTTCGTATCAGTAAAATAAAGCTCCAAAAACATATTGAAGAATGGACAGCTAACTTCTTCCAAATAGTTTCAACAAACATTACCTAAATTAGGGTAAACTTAGGTCAGATGTCCCAGATTAACCTACCCAAATTATTTTTTTGTATGTTCAACCTGTATGTAATGCTGAAATGGACCAACTCCCTGAAGAGAGAGATTAGATAATAAAACCATATAAGGCCAGTCTCTATACTGCCTCTAAAAGACAGGGAATTAAAGTGCACTGGTCTCTAGTGAATGTGATGAAGATAATAAGCAGCAGAATAAAGACATTGCAACAAATACTGAAATAAAGGACATGAAGGTGGATCTCAAGAAGAAGCCTACTTTTCTTGATGAACCTCAAGGTACCCTAGTTAGCTAGAAAGAAAATACAAGCTTCCTAAAAAGCACTAAAACCCGCGATAACCACACTTCCAAATTGCTTATCAACCACTGTGCAAATGCAGCAGGTGCAGTTTTCTGACCTATAACAACTTCTTTTCATCTCCAAGTCCACAGATATTTCGTTGACATTAATGAAAAAGGGAGGAAGACCAAGGGGAAGGAGGTAATAGAGAACAGGAAGAGAGGAAAATGCAGAAAGGGTTATTCGGAAAACAAGATAAATATGACTTCTTATGATTACAAACGTTAAGACTTGATAGCCCACTAATGTCTATACAGACGCAGACTCTGGTTAAAACTCTGGGTGGAGAAATGTTTCTCAAGGCAAGCCTCAAATTCTGATGAATTGGCAAAAACGAAAACATTCAAAACTGGCACGCTTTTGATCAAGAAACTACTTACAGTGTAAGATGAATACGTTTACTGATTAATACAACCTATTTCTATAAAGATGCACTCTAAAGTCCAAAATCTGTGAACATATAGTTCTGTTTGCCCACGTTCCCCCACCCCCAAATACAACCATTAAGATCATCAGAACTCAAAAGTTCTCAGTATCACAAGACCCTTACAGTATCGCACCTGGGATTTCTATCAGCCACAGAAAAGAAGCAAATTTTTAACAGGAAAGTTCAACGAACATCTGGTGAGGTGGTATTTTTTTTAAGCATGTGTAAAGCAAAAAGACAAGTTGTGTCATTAAGCACAAGATAGAAACATTTATGACCATCATTTCATTGCAAAGGCTCTCCTACAAGTTGATTCTGAAATTGGTTGGAATTTTCAAAAAGTTTGTAAACTTTAACGACAAAAAAAGTAAAATAATTAGATTCCAGAAAATAAAACCTTTCGGACCAAGGAAAAAAACCTCTCTCAAGCCAAATACAATGTGCTCATTTAAAAAAAAAAAAAAAAAGTCTTTTATGTCATAGGAGATCGTTTAAAACTCTTGTGTCAATTCAACACAATGCCACACAGCCAAACCATATTTCTGGATGCAGCAAATGTACTGTGACTAGAGTCATTTGATAAGCATTTTTGCAAAAAGGAAACATTTAAATAAGATTTTAAAGGGCTGCTGGGAGATTTGGGAAGTCAGCACTAGCCCCTCCCTGACTTTTTCTGAACATCTCTGCGCAAATTCTTCGTATTAAGAGACGGGCTTTAAAAGGACCAAAGAAATGAAAACTAACGGTTATCTCACGGGCTAGGAGTGTCAAGCCCTTATCCTACGACTGACTCACGAGACATAAATTCAGCCTCTTGAGGGACAGCAAAAATCTCAAACAGGTCAGTGTGAAAGGACCGAACCTTTCAAGAACCCCTTGGCTTTAAGTTTCATCTTGTGGCAACACGGTTACTGCCGCCTAAGAAAAAGAATCGCCCTTCCAATTTGGTGCGCCTGTGACAGTCTCAGAATCGTGCCTCTCAGACGCCGCTCGAAGCCTAAGTTTCGTGGCCTCTAGTAGTCATTTTTTCCTTCAAATCTCGGCTCGCAGCATGCAGCGTGGGGGAGGGGAGGAAGGCTTCCTACACGGATCGGCCCCTGGGCTCCAGCTCGCACAAAAGTTTTCTCCCGGCTCAGGTAACCCCGGGTTTGCATCCCGCCCCCTGCCCACCCCACCCCCTCAGGCCCGTCCCGATCAGTAACACATCCCACTCGTGGCTAAGCCGGCCGAGACGAGAGCGAAGCGGCTCCGGAGTTGGGGGGGGGGAGACGAAGGGGCCGCGGGCGCCCTTAGGCCGCCCGGCCGGCCGCGTGGAGCGGCCGGCGGAGGCGGGAAAAACACGGCCGTCCCCAGCAGGCCGCGCGGAGAGCACCCGGCGGCGCGGACCGCGGGCCGAGGGTTGGAGGGGCGGGGGAAGGATGCGCAAGGGCGAGGAGGCGCCTCGGCGGGGCTAGGCCCTCCGCGGCGCGGCCGGACGAGGCCGAAGCCGCAGCCGCCCCCAGCCCATCCCCACCCCCACCCCGGGGCCTCGGTGCGAAAACGAAACTGGGGCCGAGGCGCCGAGCCCGGGATGGGCCCCGTCGGGTCGGATCGGGGCTCCCGGCCCCTCCCCCCACGGGCCGGCGCGAGACTCACCAGGGCAGAGCTGGGGCCGCCGGCCGGGCCCGTGAGAATCAGCGCGAGGCGCTTTGAAAACGACTAGAAATGGCGCGCGCGCCACCCCCTCCCCCCCTCATGGACAGAGACGCGATCCCGGCAGCACGCGGGGTTTCCCGGAACTGCTTCCAGGGACTCCGAGTGGCCGGGCAATCATTTCGCGCGGCGGCCTGAAAGGCAGCCCAGGCGCCCAATAGCAGCGAGAAGCAGCGGCTCACGCAGGGGGACAAGGGAGCCAATCGATGAAGCCATCGGCTGAGCCAATGAGCGAAGTCAGCGCCGCCGGCTGGGGCGCCTCCGGGGCGGGGGCAGGAACACAAAGGGGTCTGTGGTGAAGCCCCGGGTAGAGGCGAGGCTGCGGGGCACCAGGCCCTGAGAAGCCGGGGTTCTTCCCTCCTCGTCCTCCGCCGGGGCGAGACCGAAAAGCTAGGCCTCAGGCCGCGTGGCCGCCTCCGGAACCCCGCCCCCTGCTGTCCCCGCGGGCCTCGCTCCGCCGCGACCCTCCCGTCCCTTCGCCCGCGCCGAGGCGTCCCTAATCCCTCTCGCGCCGCCGGCGTTCGCCCCAGACACGCCCACCGCCACGCGGTCGGGCCTCCCTCTGGGTCATCTTTTGGGCGCTGGTTGGAACGCGGTTTAAGAATGATTTGGCCGGCCGTCTGGCTGTAGAGTTTCACGTAGAAAATCATCCCTCGGATCGGAAAACTGCCCCCCGGCTCCCTTCCACACGTCATTGGGTCAGCTCAGAATGTGAGGGAAATCGCCAAAGTTGGCATGACCCAAGAGCAGTGTCAACTCACACGTGCTGGAACGGGGACCTTTTTTCCCACAGGGTTTGAAGCTCATTTTTTATGAAGTAGTAAGGCAGACATACGCATGCGTGAAGCCAAAAGAGCTGTGCGGGGGGGGGGGGGGGGGGGGAAGAGCTAGGTCCCAAAGGAAGCAAATTCCTGTTATTCCTAAGCCTATTTCTCACCCTCCGCCCTTACCGGTTTGTTCCCTATCCTCGCCTTAGCCCAAAGCCTGTCTCCTCCCACAACCTTCCCAGCTCTTCCCTATCCCAACGTCCAATACCCTACTCCTCTTAGGGACTGGAGAAGGTCAAGCAGTGGTCTGCAGGATTTCCAGATACACTAGAGGATCAATTAAGTTTCTCAGAACCGACCAGCCCCAAATTAATTATTAAAATCCTATTGTGTGGGGGCGCCTGGGTGATCTAAGCGTCTCTTTAAAGGTTTATTTATTTATTTACTGGGGAGCGGGGAGGGGGAGAGAGATCTGGAGACAACAGAATCAGAAGCAGGCTGCAGGCTCTGTTCTGTCAGCAAAGAGCCCCGTGTGGGGCTCCAACTCACCAAATGTGAGATCATGACCTGAGCGGAAGTCAGACCCTTAAGGACTGAGCTACCCAGGCGCCCCTAAGTGTCTGACTGTTGATTGCGCCTCAGGTCGTGATCTCACCCTTCGTTAGTTCCAGTCAGGCCTCCATCTCTGGAGCAGACAGTTGGAGCCTGCTTGGGATTCTCTCTCTGCCCCTCCTGTGCTCACCTTCTCTCTCTCTTTCTCTCTAAATAAATAAACTTTGAAATTGAAAAATAAAAACCTATGCCCAGTACCAAGCTAAATGTCTCAGTGGATCCAAGTTTTGGATTAGTGAAACTTACACAAATGCTGGGATCTTTGTGAGAAGTAACATAAAATGATAAAAAAAAAAAATTGAAAAACACAATCTTGGAAGGGCATGGTAAAAGTGAGGGACCTCAAAGTTTAAACTTTATTAACCTCTTTCTAGCTCAAGGGTTCTTAACCTTTTTAGTGCCCTTTGACAGTCCAATAAGAACTATGGATCTCTTCTAGATTTAAAAATAAAATACATAGCATTACAAAAGAAACTTCATATTGAAACACAATTGCATTAATATATTTTAAGAACAAACTTGTGATACAGTAGTCTTTACTAACATGAAATATCAAGATCTTGCAGTAGGTCAAATAACTACTGAAATTTTTTTAACTTTTTATGTATTTTTTAATGTTTATTTATTTTTGAGAAAGCGAGAGAGAGCACGAGCAGGGGAGGGGCAGAGAGAGAGAGGGAGACACAGAATCCGTGGCAAGCTCCAGGCTCTGAACTGTCAGCACAGAGCCCGACGCAGGGCTCAAACTCACTAACTGTGAGATCGTGACCTGAGCCGAAGTTGGATGTCCAACCACTGAGCCACCCACACACCCCTTATTTTTTAACTTTTTTAAAGTATTTCTTTTTTTCTTCTTTTTTTAATGTTTATTTATTTTTGAGACAGAGACAGAGTGTGAGTGGGGGAAGGACAGAGAGAGTAGGAGACACAGAATCTGAAGCTCATTCCAGGCTCTGAGCTGTCAGTACAGAGCCCGACACAGGACTCGAACTCACAAACCATGAGATCATGACCTGAGCCGAAGTCGGACAGTTAACCGACTGAGCCACCCAGGCACCCCTCTTTTTCCCTTCTCTTTAAGTTTTTTCCCTTCTCTTAAGTCGGTTAAGTGTCTGACTTGGGCTGTGTGCTGACATCTCAGACCCTGGAGCCTGCTTCGGATTCTGTGTCTCCCTCTCTCTGTCCCTCCCTCCCCTGCTTGCACTCTCTCCCTCTCAGAAATAAATAAACATTAAAAAAAAAAGTAGGGAATATAAAATGAATGAAACACAATCTCTATCCCCTAAGAGCTTACAAAGCGGGCAAAGCTGACAAAGCAGGCCAGATATATAAATAAACATAATAAAAGTGAGCTGTTAAGGAGCATACCAGCTATATCCCTAATCTTTTGAGATTAGGTAACAGTGCAGCCACGCTGTTTTACAACCCTTACCTGTCACAGACCAGATGTGTGGTCTGAGCTGATATGTTAACGAACGTGCTTTTGCTTCTCAAAACAATTACAGGGCACCAGAATATTCAAATTGAAGCTTTGACTTTTACTGCTTACAAACTAAAGTTAACAGAGAATGTTTAAAATGAACAACCCTCCTTGGGGTGCCTGGGTGCCTCAGTCAGTTAAGTGTCCGACTTTGGCTCAGGTCATGACCTCGTGGTTTGTGGGTTTGAGCTCCGCGTGGGGCTGTGTTGTGACAGCTCAGAGCCTGGAACCTGCTTCGGATTCTGGGTCTCCCTCTCTCTCTGCCCCTCCCCTGCTCGCGCTCTCTCTCTCTCTCAAAAATAAATAAACATTAAAAAATGTTTTTTTTAATGTATCAACCCTTCTTACCGGAACCTTAGATCAATCATCATGCTTCTCCCTTTTATCCTTCAGACTCTAAACACGATTACATCAATCTAGCTTCTTCGAAGTGCCTTCACTTGCCACTAACAAGGACGAGCTATCCCAGGCATAGTTCAAAGACACAGGCAGGGGAAAGGGAAAAGAAACAATATAGAAAGTAAGAAAGAGGAGAGGAAAAATAGGAAACCAATACCACGTGTAGCCTGTTGTGGAAAGGATATCAGCAAACAATCCCTGCTAACATTAGGTGCCAGGAATCCTCTACACAGCATTACCTGAAAACCTGAAACTTCATTTTCTTCATCAAACTTTCTCTCTCTTTTTTCTTTTAAATTATTTTAAGGAGCTTTCCAAAACTGTTACAATCAAGCTGACCAGAACTGAAGGCTGTTTTTCATTTATACTTCCTAGGATTGTGCTTCTTTTAAGAAATAATATGCAGTGTGGCTGACTTGAAAACAGCTTGTAGTCAATTCACCCCAAGACCTTCTTGTATGCCTCCTTTATCATTTCTGTCGCATATTTTTTCTTTTGAAGATTATCCTTGCCCTGGCCTGTTGAATTCTCTCCTAATTCTCAAATTCGTCAAAGCCACTTTATTAATGTTTTTATTTATTTTTGAAGGAGAGAGAGAGAGAGAGAGCATGAGTGGGGGAGGAACAGAGAGAGAGAGAGAGAGAGACACGGAATCCGAAGCAGGCTCAGGCTCTAAGCTGTCAGCACAGAGCCTGATGCGGGGCTCGAACCCACAAACTGTGAGATCATGACCTGAGCTGAAGTCAGACGCTTAACCAACTGAGCCACCCCCGTCAAAGCCACTTTAAAATGGAAAGCGTATCTCCACCTTAGCTGCAAGACATTTTAAACAATAATCACTCCTACTGTAAGTTAAGCTTCTGCTATGTATTGGGTGTTCACACAGGCTACTGATGTTCCTTATATGAAAGCTTTAAGAGTAGTATTTTCCTATTTTATGGAGAAAACAAGTCTCAGAAAGGTTAAAACATTTGCGCAAAGCCACACCACCGAAACTCAGTGAGGCCCAGCTCTGTGTGAGTCTAAAGCTACTTCACCAAGCTACTTTTCAGTTAAAGTCTCAGCACTGACAGTCTTCGCTTGTAGAGGGTACCTATTTTTACCAGCCAAAACATCATCACTGTCAATCTGATAAGCTAGAGGATACTATTCAGAGTCCGAAGCAAACTGTGATATGGGACAATGGCAACATTTTCCTTACGTGGTTTGCAAATTGGCTTCCCAAAGCAATTGGAGCTTGTTCTGAGAAATGACGGCATCTAAGAACAAACGTGTGTCCTCAAAAGGTCTCAACATTGGGAAGCAACAGTTCTCCGGGTAGGTTTGTTAGAAAAGAAAATGACTCAGGAAGACTAAACCTATATGGATTTCATAATACTTATTAACGTGTGTTAAGCACATAACCACGTTGTCTCATTTAATGCTCATTTAATGCTTGAAGTATGTGAGGCAAGTACAAAAATGTATCAACTCCCTTTTGCCGATGAAAAAACTAAGGCCCACAGGGTGCCTGCATGTCTCAGTTAAGCCTCTGACTCTTGATATTGGCTCAGGTTGTGGTGGTTTCAAGCTCCATGTCAGACTCCGCTCTGCCAGTATGGAGCCGGATTGGGATTCTCTCTCTCCGTCTCTCTCTGCCCCTCGCTTTCTCTCTCAAAATAAATAAACTTAAAAACAAAAAAAGGGGGGGGGTGCCTGGGTGGCTCAATCGGTTAACTATCCAACTTCAGCTCAGGTCATGATCTCTCTGTTCATGAGTTCAAGTCCCGTGTCAGGCTCTGTACTGACAGCTCAGAACCTGGAGCTTGCTTCAGATTCTGTGTCTCCCTCTCTCTCCCCCTCTCCTAATTATCCTCTGTCTCTCAAAAATAGATAAAAACAAACAAAAAAAATTTTAAAAAAACAAATTAAAAGAAAAAAAGAAAAGAAAAGAAAGGAAGCTAAGGCCCAAGCTATAGCTGAAACTCAAACTCTGGTGTAACTCCAGATTCTAGTCTCTTAATCATTATGTCACACAGCCAGAAGAGATGAATCAAAACCAATAAAGTTAAACCTCCCTCTTTTTAAGACTTCATATTACCCGGGCACGTGGGTGGCTCAGTTGGTTAAGCAACTGACTTCAGCTCGGGTCATGATCTCATGGTTTGTGAGTTGAAGCCCAGCGTTGGGCTCTGTGCTTAAAGCGCAGAGCCTGGGGCCTGCTTTGGATTCTGTGTCTCCCTCTCTCTCTGTCCCTCCCCTCCTGCCCCTCCCCTGCTGCTCCCCCTCTCAAAAATAAATAAACATTTTTTAAAAAGCCTTCATATTCCCAAAGCTTACGTTGGAAGTCTCTGATTTTGAAGTTCTTTTTGTCCTGATTACTTTTTCTCACGAGTTCTCTGTTCTCCTTGAGTTCTGTTGAGGGAATATGGAAAAAGCGAGAAAAGTGAGCGCTCCTCTCTAACCTTCCATTCCTCCACACTCAAGAAAGGCAAGAATCAACTTTCAAGTCTAATTAGGATTGTTAGACCCAGTTTAAGAGCGACGAACACGTGGTCTCATGGAAGAATTTGACATACTTGGCAATAAGATTCCCTGGCAACCCACCACGAGAACCTTGATCCATCTATCCATTGACACTGAACTCTGCAGCCATTTAAAGAGAGAGGCGCAGGCGGTGGCGACACCTGCTATCTAAATTCCAGAAATCAAATTCCAGGAGACTATTGAACATAACATTTGGTCCATTGAATTCTAGTTATTTTAAGGCTTCCCTTAAAGGGAAGAAGAGCTATAGTCTGCAAATCGTTCACGGAAGTGTTACTGTAAGCTCTTAACCCAAATCCAGGAGAATTTTAAGATATTCTTACCCATATTCAAGTATACAAGTTAAATACATGGTTACCCAAATCAGATTCAACAGGGACGGTGAATCCTGCTCCTTCAGTTAAACTTACTTATGACTTGACTTTAAAATTCAATAAGACAGTAAGAATTGATTATAAATAGACTATGTGTATGTAACTAAATTCTCATTACCCTTAAATTGAAATATCCTTTAGAAGGAGGAAGCGTTCTCAGATTATCATTAATAATAACAAGACTGTAATACCTTGTACTCACATAGAGTTTTCCCATTTACAAAAGGTTTCAAATACAGTATCTCACTAGACATCTTTGCTATGTTTGGACATCTTGAAATATGCCCCATCCCTTGGCCCTGTGACTCTCGTCTCCTGATTTTCTGGGCTCTGTAATACTTCTAGGTATTACCTCTAGGTCCTCTCCTCTGCCCATTGTTATCTACTGGTGTTCCCAGGATTCCACCCTTCACACTCTTCTTACGCTCTATCAGGGTCACCCATTCATATGCGTGCTTTACACTATCATCTCCATACCAGCTATTCCCATTTCTTTATGTACAGCCCCACTTTTGGCCCTGAGTTCTGGACTCATATTTGCAACTACCTGATGGGCATATGAATATATGTTTGGATGCAGTAGGTTCTTCAGACTCAACAGCTAGTCTCTAAAGATGGTTTTCATCTCCCACCTTTTGACCCCTTGCTCAATGAACTCCACCCCCACCAACCTGGTGGTTGTTCCTCTAGTATGCCAACCACTGCCTCGCCACTTAACGTTTGCTCTTCAGTAAATTAAGTATTCAGAACACTTCCCCCAGATATTCTGGTGGCTCATTTAGGGCTGTGCTCTAATGTCACCTCTTTAGAGGGGCTTTCCTTGAGCACTCTCTCCAAAATAGCGGTCCCCTTCACTCTCCTTCCCTTATGTCTGTTTTTCTTGTTATCACCTGATGATATATATGTCTTTGTTTATTGTCCATCTCCCCCACCAGCATATAAATTCTACAAGGGCAGAGTCTTCATCTCATTCAGTCTTATGCCAGGTACCTAAACTGGTACTCAACAAATGTTTGTTAAATGACTTAACTTGTAATCTTCATACCCGTCCCAGACTCCTCCTCTTTCGATGTTCTGGTTCATAGTATATTCATCCATCCAACAAATAACTTACCTCAGAAATCTGGATCTCATAGGTTCTGACTCCCCCACGATAAGCCACTTGTGGAAAATTAAAAAAAAATGTTTATTTATTTATTTTGAGAGAGAAATTGGGAGAGAGAATCCCAAGTAGGCTCTGCGCTGTCAGCTGGGTGCTTAACTGACAGAGCCACCCAGGCCCATACGTTTTTTTAAAGTAAGCTCAATCAAAACCACAATGAGATACCACCTTACACCTATCAGAATGGCTAACATTAACAACTCAGGCAACAACAGATGTTGGCGAGGATGCAGAGTAAGAGGATCTCTTTTGCGTTGTTTGTGGGAACACAAGCTGGTGTAGCCACTCTGGAAGACAGTACAGAGTTTCCTCAAAAAACTAAAAATAGAACTACCCTACGACCCAGGAATTGCACTACTAGGCATTTATCCAAGGGATACAGGTGTGCTGTTTCGAAGGGACACATGCACCCCCATGTTTAGAGCAGCACTATCAACAATAGCCAAAGTATGGAAAGAGCCCAAACGTCCATCGATGGATGAATGGATAAAGAAGATGTGGTATGTATATACAATGGAGTATTACTCGGCAATCAGAATGAAATCTTGCCATTTGCAGCTACATGGATGGAACTGGAGGGTATTATGCTAAGTGAAATTAGTCAGAGAAAGACAAAAATCATATGACTTCACTCATACGAGGACTTTAAGAGACAAAACAGATGAACATAAGGGAAGGGAAGCAAAAATAATATAAAAACAGGGAGGGGGACAGAACAGAAGAGACTCATAAATATGGAGAGCAAACTGAGGGTTGCTGGAGGGGTTGTGGGAGGGGGGATGGGCTAAATGGCTAAGGGGCACTAAGGAATCTACTCCTGAAATCATTGTTGCACTATATGCTAACTCATTTGGATGTAAACTTTTAAAAACAAAACATAAAATTAAAAAAATATATAAAGTAAGCTCGACACCCAATGCGGGGCTTAAACTCACAACCCCAAGATCAAGAGTTGCGTGCTGTACTGACTGAGGCAGCCAGGCACTCAAGTTTTTTAAGTTTATTTATTTTTTTAAGTAATCTCTATACCCAATGTGGGGCTCGAACTCATGACCCCGAGATCAAGAGTCCAATGCTCTTCCTACTCAGTCAGCCAGGTGCCCGGAATTTTTTTTTTTTTTTTTTTTTTGGAAATTTTTGATAGGACAGCTGGAACCAGGACTGAAGAAGAGTACAAATAGAGGCCTGTCCCCTTCTTTCCCTACTCTGTATCTGTCCCGTTCTAGGTGGGCCCTAACATCCACACGCGTGAGGCTACGCAACCTGCAGGTGTAATCTCAGTCTATCCTCCCAAACCTAAGGCCTAGGGGTACACACGTGCAGATTGGTTTACCTTCAAGAACACAAACCTGGGGAAGACACTTGAAAGGGAGCTATTTGGGCAAAGAATTCCAAGGTCCTGGATACTTAGAGTTGGTGATCTAGAAAGGGAAGGAGGAGGTATGAGCTCCAGATGGGCACATCCTTAGCCCCATGAGCGAAGGCGCAACTCGAGCAAAGCCAGATCAGGGACCTTTAAGGAGCAGGGCTCAGGGTGGTGGTCCTGCTGCCCTGATCTAATGGCAGTACTACCTAGGCTAAAACTCAAACTCCAGTAGAGCGGATGTAACTAAACAAGAATGAAGTCCAGAAAGCGTGCTTTCTCCCTTCCTTTGCTAAAAAAACAAAGATTTAAGTGCTATGATTCAAGATACCAATGTGAAGATCTAGAAAAGGAAACCTGGGGTAAAAATCCTATCAGAAAACTGCAGGTGATCAAAATTTGAAACTTTGGTTCTTTGAAAGACACTATTAAGAGCATGAAAGGCAAGGCCAAAGACTGGGAGAAATACTTGTAAGTCATATGTATGATAAAGGACTTGTGTCCAAAACATATAAAGAATTCTGAAAACTCAATAAAAGCAAATGATCTGAAACTTTTCATTAGATTGTCATAGGAATCTGGATTCTTCCTGCAAAAGATTACCCACCAATTTATTTGTTTATGTGCTCTGCTTGAAGAATTCAGAGGCTGATCAAATACCAAACTTAGAACAGGGAGCTTAAAATCCTGCCCAAGTTTCCTGTGTTGACAGCCTACCTTGCAACACAGCTCCAAAGTTGCCATAAAGAATCTATCTATTCCTAGAGAGAAGATGACAATGACCCATCAAATACAGGAACCACCAGGGGTGGCTGCCTTTATTATCCCAGCTTTATCTGGGGGACAGGCTGGGAGGTGTCTTTGATAGGTCCTATTGGCTCTGGGAGCCTTCTTCATCTTGCATAAGGCCCCACCAGATATCCAATGACAGAACTAACGTTCTTTGGTGAGTAGCTTGTGTGGTGACAAATTGGAACCGAAGTCACCAGCTCTGCTGAGGGGAATGAAGTTTACACATAATGTCCTCTCACTTAATCCAACAAATATCTGTTGCCTGCCTACTCTATATCTTAAGTCAAACATTTGCTAATAGCTGAAGATACAATAGTGAGCGAGACACAATGACTTCTTCAAGGGTACCAAAGTCTAATGGAGGAGATGAAAAAGTAAGCAGGCAATTATGAAGCAGGGATAAAGCGCTTTGATTGGCACAGACTCATGGAACACAGAAACGGGACACCTGTCCATCTTGTGGGATCAGGAAAGGGTTCTTAGAACAAGTTAGGAATGAGACTTGAAGGACAAGGAGTTGGCCGGGAGTGGAGAGAAAGAGATTCAGCTTGTAGCGTTGATAGCACAGAGAACTGAAGCTGAGGGCAGTGGAGGGCGGCAGAGGCCAGAGCACAGATGACCTCCTCAAAAATTACACCAAAAGAGTTTCACCATATGCAACGGGCGATGGGAAGCATGAGAAGATTTTACACAGAACAGTGGCAAAGAAAGGATTTGCCCTTTAGTAAGATCCAGCTCCAGCTAGGCAGAATAGACCAGAGGGGATTGCAAATGGAAAAGAGATGCATGGGATGCCTGGGTGGCTCAGTCGGTTGAGCGGCTGGCTCTCGATTTCAGCTCGGGTCATGATCTCATGGTTCATGGGTTTGAGCCCTGCATCAGGCTCCATGCTGACAGTGCAGAGCCTACTTGGGATTCTCTTTCTCTCCCTCTGTCTCCACCCCTCCCCTACTCACGCATGCTCTGTCTCTCTCTCAAAAACAAATGGATGAACTTTAAAGAGAGAGAGAGAGACTCATTAGGAGGTGGTTTCAGTAAACAAGATGTGGGTGGGGACACCTGGCTGGTCAGTCAGAGGAGCGTGTGGCTCTTAATCTTAGGGTTGTGAGTTTGAACCCATATTGGGTGTAGGATTACTTAAAAATAAAATTAAAATTTTTTTAAAAAAGTCAGCAGGATGTGGTCTGGTGATGGTCTGAATAACTGCAGCTAATATTTCAAGCCCATTATCTCACTTAAATCTTTGCAACTCTAGGAGGTAGATATAATTACCCCCATTTTATGGATGGGAAATCCAAGGAACAGAAAATTAATGAACTTGCCTAAGGTTGCATGGTAAGTGGTGAGAAAGCAAGTAGAAAGAGCAAGGTTGGTCATGACTGGATGACTAGTCAACTAATATTTATTGTCTTGGGGAAAGGCCGAAAGGAACAGGAGCTGTTGAGTGTGATATCCAAGTTTCCAGCTTGGGTAACTAGGCAATGGCTGAGTTAAATACAGGAGAAAGCAGCTGGGGGGTGGAAGAAAGCGGTAAGGTCAGCTTGGGGTTGATTTTAAGGTGCCTGGTAATTTCCAAACGGGGATGTCCATAAATCAGCTAGGCGCAGGGGCTGTTGTGAAATTCAGAGTGGATTTTGAGGTCATCAGCCTCGGTCTCTCCCTGAAGGAAAAACAAAACCACCTTTGGAGAAGCTGAAAATGATAAAAACTTTGCACACAAAGCATTTAGGAAAACATTAAAAAAGGAGATTAGCTTGAGGCGCCTGAGTGGCTCAGTCAGAAGAGTATGCGACTCTTGATCTTGGGATTGAAGTTTGAGCCCCATGTTAGGTGTAGAGATTACTTAAAAATAAAATCTTGGGGTGCCTGGGTGGTTCAGTTGGTTGAGCGTCCGACTTCAGCTCAACTCACGATCTCACAGCCCATGAGTTCGAGCCCTGCGTCGGGCTCTGCTGACAGCTCAGGGCCTGGAGCCTGCTTCAGATTCTGTGTCTCCCTCTCACTCTGCCCCTCCCCTGCTCGTCTCTGTCTCTCTGTCTCTCCCCGCCTCTCAAAAGTAAATAAACATTAAAAATTTTAAAAAAATGGAAAACTCATTAAAAAATAAATAAAATATTTAAAAAATGGGATTAACTATGAAACAATTTTAGGCCACGACAAGGTAATTTTCTTCTATTAGTTTTCCTCCTCAGTTGTGTTTCACTAATGCCCTTTTATCTTGAAGTCTCCTACAGATACACAGGGCCCAGGCTACGCCACTAGAGACGGGTATCTAACCAATGCTTCAAAAAGTCCATTCCTCCCAGGGCATAGGAACTCCTTTTCAAACAATACTAACTTTTGAAACAGTAGGGAACCACTTAACAAATTATCATTTCAGTGCATTCATGGGTGTCCTAACGGCCTGGAAGCAAAGCCCTAACCTGGCCTTTTAGAGAACAGCTCACACAGAAGGAAATCTGCTTCCATTATAATAATGGCAAAATATTAACATATCAAATACCCTTAGAGGGGGGCTCCAGGTGAGCCAGCATTTTCCTTTAACGTTTCCTCCCAGAAATAAAAATTGTTGAACATGTAGCAAGGAAAAAGAGAGCTTTAAACGATGTTTTAATAAAATCTCTTTTCTTTCCAAGTCTTGGGTATAGGTTTAATTGAAGTTTTTCTTTCATCTTTGTAGTTTTCCCCAATTTAAAGCACTTCGACTCCCTACCTCCGCCTAGACTGGCCCGCCATTTAAAGAAAGGTTTCATAAGAGAAAATTACTTGTAAGTAATTTGAAAATTGTGGCCACACCTTAGTAATACATAATCACTGCCTTAGGCAAACTGTGTCATGAATAGAGAGCCTTTGACTATTTCTAAGAGGGATCTGTTCTGGGATTCCAATACTAGTTCAGAAGAAATTGTTTTAGCGTTCTTAACAGATATCCAAAAATATCTCCTTAAAGCAACAAGGCCTCCTTTCATTTTTGCTTTTGGATGTGTTTGTGTTTCACCTTCTCCAAAGTTAACGAGACACTCATACCAAATACTCCCACGCTGCTTTGCCTCCAACCCAATCTTCACAGGAAACTCTCCAGATTTTTGCATCTTCCTAAAATAATGGCAATATCCAGAGGGCCCACCAGTGTGTGAAAATAATGTGCGCCCAAATTTCTACCAGAACATCTGTACAAATGCATCAGCGTAAAGACAATTGTGTCCACTCTTCGTGAATCTGACGAGAAACCAGTTTATGAATCGGTGCTGGGTTACTAAAATAATTCTCAGCTTTTTGATTTTTAAAAATTATACTTTTAATTATAGAATATTGTTAGAATACAGATGTAGATAGACACTAGCATAACTGCGACCGATACCCTACGAAAAACTGCTCTACATACTTACTTGTTCACTCACTCTCCACAACCATAGAAAACAGGCACAAAGTGTTCAGGGTATGTGCAGAAGCGGCCAGAGACTTGGGAGCAGGAAACATGCAGAAAGCATTAGCAAAGAGAGTCTGATGCAGAAGTTCTACACAAAAGTTCAACACAGCAAGTGGGCAGCAGTTGGCAGAAAGACAGGAGACAGCTGGTCTGGCCCTTGCCCTTTGAACTTCCCAGCTGGAGTGTACATGTATGGAGAGATGGCTGGGGCACCAAGAAGCCTCTTCTTGAGCCACTCACCTCTAAGAAGCCAAAAGCAGCAGCAGGAACAGGTTGGGATGGGGCAGGAGAGTAGGGAAGAAAGAGGGAGTGAAATACCCTTGGGCCATGAGGATGCTGTCTTCTGTGGCCACTCCAAAGCTGATGCCCAGAGTGCCTCACAGAAACAACAGGCGAACTCTGATATTTGTTAAAACCATTAGCAACACTGATACAGGAAAGGACATATTCGAGTTCAGTCATCAAGAACATGTGAGTCATTCAACAATTAAAATATGGATACCCACGATCGGCTAGATTTTGTACAGGACACAAAACATGCTCCCTGCCCGAGTTGAGTTTGTATTTAAACGGGAGTGGCGACATGAAGAAACCTCCTTGATGGAGCGGTGTTTCATTTTGTTCCTTTCAAGGTTGTGTCCCTGCAAAGGATGCAGTCCCACACAGTTGTGGCTCCTAATGACTCGACGTAGTATACTACCCGAGGGAGACCACTGGCTCCTTTAACACACCAAGTCCCAAAGAGCTATGGCGAAATATTTTTCAAATGTTACAGCATTCACAATAAAGCACAGTAGAAATAGCTCGGGGCACTCTCGAAAAAGATATATTCCTTAGTCCCCTCCCCCTCACACCTCCACCCCCAAGTGCCTGGATAAGCACCAATGCCTGGGGTATTTCTTAACTCCCATGTGGGCTGAGATAAGGAGAACTGACGCTAACAGGTTTAATTTGGGTCAACTTTCATCTTAACCACATGTATCTGTAGACTGACAGGATAGAAACACATTCCTATCTGGGTTTATTAATTCCTTGTGAGTAGGCCAAAGAGAAGAGTATTCAGTCTGAGAACAGGACACTCAACCTATCTGTCCAGTTATTACCTCCCACAATTGACTGATACACATAAACAAGTGCTTAGTTCTGTACAAAGACAGATCTTAAAGGAGCGTGCACACTAGAGCACTCGTGTTTAACATTTTTCCTTTATAAAAAAAAAAAAAGAAAGAAAATGAAAGGACATTTCTCACACTGGAGTTGTCTGTAGTTCTGTCACATGATCAACATCACCCAGGAACATGCTAATTCTGTGTGAATTCAGTTTCCGCTACTGGAAAAATTACAGGAATACACGTTTTACTGTACATACACATGCCCTTATGCAAGCCAAGAGAAACACTGGGATGTGGCCCTTATCAAATCCTAGAGTTAGCAGTAGAATTGACCTCTCGAGGCAGAAGGGGAAGAACACAGAAAGGAATGGTGGTGGTCCTTGGGGAGGAACTCTGTGTTTCCTTCCCGGGAGCGGCCAATTCCACTCGGTCCTTACACTCCACCACCAGTATGGTCCTATCTTCCCTTGAAGATACCCTCCCTACATTGTTCCCTACAGTGATCCCCCAAAGAAAAGGAATACATTTTGATCAGTGGCAATAACAACAGTAACCAGCTCTTGCTAAAGTCACCACCATTGATGAGTCCTTGGTCCCCAAACCCGTGTCTCATGTTTCCTTTTAATCTGCATCTGTAGTTAGCTCTTGCAAAGATGCAAGCTTGAATAAAGGTAATTAGGAACAATGAGGGAAACGGTTATGATCGTTGCCTTCATCGTGCAGAATCCTGCCCTCAGGAAGATGGAAAGATACAAATGCATACGCAACTCAAGGAAAACGCCTTTCAAAGGGGAAGATGTGCGTGCCCAACAATTATGGAGAGTGAACAGGTGTGGCAATTCAGGCAGTCTCTGGTTGTCTTTTTCCGAAGCAGCTGTGACCACCCTATTACAGTCCAACGTTCCCCCTAGCATAGTTCTTTGGGCCACGGATGAGAGAGATAACTTTTAAAGATTTACTCCATTTCCAATCCTGAGGATTTACCAGCATGCATCCCCTGGTCTTCAGATTCCAGTTACTTGTGGAGCTGATTCTGATGAAGTACTTCATCACTATTCAGTGAATAAAAAAAATCACTCCTTGGGAGAAGGGGGGAACATTCCCAAAGTTGTGGGTCAGAATTTCAAATGGCTTATCTTCTTTGATGTTTCAAACGATGGCCGGCAAGGAACCTCACTACGGTAAAAGCAGCTCCGTCTTGAGGGAGCTCTTTGCTATCAAATAAAATTGTACCTTCAAGTGAATCATTTCTTATAATTACAGGACTTAGTCAGTATGTACCCTCTTATGTTTAATAAGCGCCGAGCTCCGGCTGAAGCTCTTCTCGCACTCAGTACATTCGTAAGGCTTCTCTCCCGTGTGAACTCTTTGATGGGTGATGAGGTTGGAGCTCTGAGTGAAACCTTTTCCACACTGTACGCACTCATAGGGCTTCTCTCCGGTGTGGGTTCTCTGGTGTTTAATGAGATCTGACCTTTCTCCGAAGCTTCGCCAACACTCATTGCACTCGTAGGGCTTCTCTCCGGTGTGAATTTTCTGGTGTGTGATGAGATGAGAGCTCCGGCTGAAGCTTTTCCCACAGGCGTTACATTCGTACGGCTTCTCCCCTGTGTGCGTTCTCTGGTGCTGGACCAAGTGCGAGATGCGGCTGAAATTCTCCCCACATTCGTTACAGTGGTACGGCTTTTCCCCCGTGTGGGCCCTGCGATGGCGCACCAGGTCGGAGTTCTGACTGAAATTCTTCCCACACTCGTCACACTTGTAGGGCCTCTCCCCCGTGTGCACCCGATAGTGTTTGATGAGATCAGATCTCTCGCTGAAGCCTCGCCCACATTCATTACACTCGTAAGGCTTCTCCCCCGTGTGGGTCCTCTGGTGCTGAGCTAGGTGAGAGCTCCGGCTGAAGCTTTTCCCACACTCCTCACACTCGTAGGGCTTTTCCCCACTATGGGTCCTTTGGTGCTGGATGAGGTGAGACAGCCGGCAGAAACTTTTCCCACACTCGTTACATTTGTGGGGTTTTTCTCCAGTGTGGATCGTCTGGTGCTGAATGAGGTGAGAGCTTCTTCCGAAACTTTTCCCACACTCGTTACAGTCATAAGGCCTTTCCCCGGTGTGTGTTCTTTGATGCTGAATGAGGTGTGAGCTCCGACTGAAGCCCTTTCCACACTCGTAGCACTTATAGGGTCTGTCTCCGGTGTGGGTTTTCTGATGTCGATTAAGGTCTGAGATCTGACTGAAGGCCTTTCCGCAATGAGAACATATATGATACCGGATGCCCGTGTGGACTTCTTTGTGAACGAGCAGGTCAGTGACTTGTTGAAGAGGATAGCTCACCCACTCTTCGGCTGCTAGATCTCCCCACTGTCTTTCGGGTCTCTCCCTGCTTTCAAAGGCTTCTTCATTTTCAGGATTTTCCTCGGTGTTCCCCACAGGTCTTTCAGATGCAGTGCCAAATTCCACATCTTCACCAATCTCTTGCTTTGGATTCACTTCGTTCTCACTCCTGATCTCAAAATCTGTAACGAAGGGTAAATAATAATAATAATAATCCCGGCAAATACACAAAATTTGTCTCCTGTGTACCAGGCACTGTGCTAAGTTCTTTCCCCAAATTACTTCAATCACCCTGAGAGTCAGGCATTATGATTTCTACCCTATGGATAGTAAATTCTAGACCCCGAGAAGTGACCTGCAAAAAGTTCACAGAGTAGTAAGTGGTGGGACTAAGATTCAAATCCAGGTTTGTCTGATAACAGTTCATGCTCCGAACCATTACCGTTAATGGTTCTTTATGAAAATTGTATATGCTCCCGGTGTTTTCAAAGAACCAGAACAGAAAACATAAAAGACTGTATATTAGAATGCCTAGAAGCCAAGGACCTAGATGTTTTACATGTGATCGCATTGTGTGTACGTTCTTAAACTTTCCAAGCCTTCATCATTATCATTATATGATATTTACTATGAATCTACTGGGTTAGGATGGAAAAAACATTTTTGTCTAGCTATATCAAGTCTTAGTTGACAGGAAAAGTGACTGCCAAATGTTACTTGCTTCCTTCTAGTGGCCTTTAACAATTTTTTTAAAATTTTTATTTATTTTTGACAGAGAGAGAGAGAGAGAGAGAGAGAGAGACAGAGCATGAGAGGGGGAGGGGCAGAGAGAGAGAGAGACAGAATCCGAAGCAGGCTCCAGGCTCTGAGCTGTCAGCACAGAGCCCAACGCGGGGCTTGAACTCACAGACCAAGAGATCATGACCTGAGCCAAAGTTTGACGCTCAACCGACTGAGCCACCCAGGCACCCCAAGCGGCTTTTAAATGTGAATAGAGGAGGGAAGGTTGGAGAATGCACAAATGATGCCTGGCTCAGAACATCCCTGACATTAACTAAACACAGCCTTCAAATGAAAATGAAAAAGAAAATACACAACCACTATCTATAAGCAACTTTCTACCAGACACTGTTTTTCCAAGTTGTGTTACTTAGCACACTCATCAACCTAGAGGTTACTATGTATGCTGGGAGAAAAGGGTCCATGGATAAACTACTTTGGTAAATGGTGCATTCAACATCTCTTCTTAGAAATGGGCACGCCATTTAACACATTAAAGGTTCTGAAGAGTACTGAGGTTAAGAAGCCTTGTAAATTTTAATTATTTACTAATTTTTTTTTTTTTTTCAGAGAGAGAGAAAAAGAGGGCACATGCATGAGTGGGCAAGGAGCAGAAAGAGAGGGAGACAGAGGATCTGAAGCAGACTCTGTGCTGTCAGCAGACAGCCTGATGTGGGGCTCAAACTAGCGAACCATGAGATTATGACCTGAGCCGAAGTTGGACACTCAACCGACTGAGCCACCCAGATGCCCTGTAGATATTATTTACCAATAATACTGGTATTTACCAGTATCAAACTTATTTGAGAAAAGAACTTATTTTTCTGTGTGTATGTGTGTGTGTGTGTGTGTGTGTCCTTCCATGCTTCCGTCCTTCTAACAAGTACTCCTTGGGCTGGCAGAGCCATACAGATTCACATTTCTTTAAGACTCTCACTGCTTGCTTTTGTTGGATTGGGGTGAACATTTGGATGAGAGACTGCACTATATCTAGATAAATAAATTTTAGTTGCTTTTCTAAAGGAAAGATCCAAGAATCTTGGAACATCAGGGAGAGCCCAAGGTAAAAAGGAAACCCCTTCTATTTGCCTTTTGTTCTGGAAAAGGCTATAGAAATAAAGATTTCAAAATAAGAATTAGTCCTAATGAAGGGCAGATGACCTAGTGAACCATATATGGTTGCTAAGTTCTATCAAGTCTTACTAGGAGGCAAAGTGAGTCAAAAGACTGTTCAGCTCAAGAATATACTGTTTATTCTAGTTACGTCCAGACCAAAGGATAGCTAAGAGAAGACAGGTTTACAAACCATCAAAACAATTACTTCTCTTCCTAATAGAATTTGTGATCTCGTTGAGTTCAGGATTTTTCTGGAACAACATTTGACACACTCAAAATTTACGATCAACTCTGAAACATCTCTAGACAGGTACCTGCTCCAGATAAATAAAGGACCTCTGGCAAAGCTAAGGCTCTGAAGACAAAACAAACACAAAAATGTGGCTTTTGCCCTCCCATGAACCTGAGTCAGAACCCTCCTCATCTTCTAGTAAAACGACCATTTACATGGGCATTTATATCCTGGCAAGCACCATTATGTCAGACCTGTTTGGTCAGTGATCTGTACAAACAGGCTGGAGAGTGGTAGATGAGTCAGGGCACAAGAAATCTGAATGTTTCTAAAATGGGCAGAAACGGTCTTTCCTTTTAGACAATATGACCTTGATGTTCCCACACTCCAAGATCTGCCTGAGGACTCAACTCAAACCAGTATCTGATTCAATGCTTTAAAAATCACACAACTTGGTTGTGTTGAAAGAGCTGAGCCATTTTTGAGTCTCAAAAACGTGGGAGTGAAGAAAGGCAGAGAATCCTTACTTACCTAGTGAGACAACGTTTCCGTAATTCTCCTGCATGACATCCCTGTAAAGGTCCCTCTGTGTAGGATCCAGAGGTCTCCATTCTTCCCGAGTGAGGTACATGGCCATATCTTCAAATGTCACAGGTGCCTGAAATCACACAATGCTTCCTCATTACTGGGTATCCAGAAGGTTAATACTAATTCCTCCTTTTGAAATTAGAGACATGGCTAGAACTGTTGCGAAGGCAAAAGGTATCAAGTCTGATCTGAAGAGTCCAAAGAAGAAATAAACAGGCAAAAAAAAAAAAAAAAAGATGTGGGAGAGAAGGGATCCATTTACCAGCTGACTGCTCTGGTCCCATGGCCAGATACTCCTGTCCACTCCAGAACTTTATCTTCTAGCGGTACTTTTCTCAGAACACACGTAGCGCCTACATCCCTACATCCCTTTTACTCGCTGTTCCTCTATTCCTGTATGTCTCAGACTAGTGAAAATTTACAATTCTTTAAGGCCCTGTTCCAGTACAGACAGTTCTTCAGTGTCCCCTGGCCCCCTGCTCCGCTCCACTCCTCCCTTAGGCTCCTTAGAATTAATCACCCCAACTTCTTGGTTCCCACACCACAGCACTTTGTTTCTACGACAAATAAAGCTGTTATCACGTTGTATCACAGTTCAACGAATGCGTCTGTCTCCCTACAGATTGTGAGCAGGCGGGGAGGGACCGTTCCATCCATCTTTTGTCTTCCTAGGATTTAAAGGCATACAGCAGGTGTTCAATAAATGCTTGTTCGTGGCTATACTGGCCTGGTACTGAGGTTTCTCGAGGCAGAATACCGAAGCGAGCGAATTACTAATCCCAGGGAATTTCCAACAGGGATTTGCACAGCGAAGAAACGCCGGGACAAGGTGGGTAAGCAGAGGCAGGGTCCGAGAAGCCACCCCCGGCTTACCTGGGACCCAGCCATGAGCAGGGTGGCTGCCATCTCGGGCTCAAGGATTCGCCTCCCAGAAGAGAGAGCAGGAAAAGCAGCTAGCAGACAGCGCTAAAGGAGGCGAAAAGCAGGGCGTGAGGCACGGAAGATAGGCCCTGCCCACTCCCCAGGGCTGGAGTTCTGGCCGCCAGGCGGGTGGGGAGGGCCCGGGACCCGGGCCGGGTCACTCTCCTTCCTGACCCTCGAGTGCGACCCGCCCTCTGTGTCTCCGCCACCGGAGGGTGGAGGCACTGCCGGAATTTACTAAGACAGCCCCCTAGCTCGGGCCCTCCGGGGCCGGGGGTCAAGTCGATGCTGTCTCGGGGAGGAGGCTCTCAGCCCAGCCCACAGAACGCCTCCGCTCTCCCATCTCGAGGCTGGCCCTTTCCGGCAGCTATCTCAGCCAATCAGCGAGCGAAGGTTGCAAAACGCTTTGCCAATCAGATGCTGAACACTAGGCCCGCCTCTTGCAGCGTGGCTGAGCACCTCGATCACGCCTGCGCCTGCTCCCGTGGCCTGCCGGGAGTTGGAGTTCCATTCCCGCGTACAAAGGCCAGTCAGAGGCCAAAAACCAAGGAGGGAAAAGAACAAAAGGGTGAAGAAGGAAGGGCGTCCTCCTAGCCAGGGAGGAGTATCTTTCGCTTTCGTCTCTCGGTGACCACGGCCCGATTAAGCCAGAGGGATCGCCCTGCATCTCCTCACGACCTTATGTTTGTCTTGAGTCGGGCCTTAACTTCGACGTCGGGCCTAATATAGGCGCTGGCTTGTGTTGAGTTCTGCTGGGATTAGCCCTAATTTGACAGCCGGGGCGTGAAAGAAAAGCGGCAGCCGCCCACTCCCCAGGGGAGACTCGGCGGCCGCGCTGGAACTTTGAGCTCCGCCCACGCACTACGTCTCCCAGCAGCGCCTGCGGCACTCTCACCCGGCTACTCAGACTACAACTCCCAGGAGGCCCCGCGCCTCCAGTGCGCTGGCTAGTGGAGACCGCGGCTCGGCCAGGCGGTGTCCCCGCCCTGTTGCTATTAACCCTGTACGGGCATCCAACCTTGTCCTTCTAAAGAGGGCGCCGCTTGATGGGCGGGCTGAGCTGCGTCCAGCAGAGCAGAGAAAACCCGAGGGAAATCAAAAGCGAGGGTGGAGGATAGGGCGCATAAGAAGGAGCAAGTCAAGCCCCAGGGCTGAAAAAACCCGTCCTGATCATCCCTGGAGGCTTGTCTACTAAGAGGATTTCTGACGGTTTCCTGCACGTATGGGCTCTTGGGCCTCTGAGGGCCTGAGCTGGGCGGGCCCTCAGGATGCTAGTAGTCCCTGACCCGCTGAAGGTGGGAAACCGAAAAACCGAACTGGGAAAGAACAGACTTACCGCCTGCCCCGCAGAAGATCCACTAGATCGCCGGCTCCAAGATCTGAGAGGCCTCAAACAGATTCCAAATCCGCAGAGTTCTCTGAGACTTCGAGTGTTTGGAAGGATTCTAGAAATCACTGGCAGATCTCGGATATCTCAGACCCGCAGGTAGATCTCAAACCCGTAGACTTGCAGGCAAAGCCCAGAGATCGTAGGCGGATCCTAAAGACTCACAGACTCTCAAGCAGCTTAGGGAAACCACACACTCATAGGCAGATCCCCGAGACCACAGCAGCTAGCCAAGAAACACCAGCAGCGGCTAAGCTGCATTCAACTGGAGTTCTTCCGAACGGAAGGACTTGCAGCCTTTCCTTTCCCCAGCCAGGATGAGAAAATTAGACAATGGAAGCCGAACATTGGGGAAAGCAGGCATTCTGCGTGGGGAAGAGCTCTGAGCTCGCTGTAGCCTTGGAGAGGGAAGTGATGGAAAAAGAATATAGCAGCTTATTAGGGACTCCCACCCTCTTCAAGTTATAAATATCCCCAGAACCTTGGCTACGTGCCCAGAAGCCTGTTGTCTCTAACTTTACAGGAGATTTCTCTGCCTGGGCTGGGAAAGGGGCTTTTCTTTTGTTTTGCAGATACATCCACCCACTGAGTGACTTGAATTCTACCCCCCCCAACATGACTCCAGGCTATGCTTTTATTAGTGAGTGTCCTGTTCCCAGTGCCCAGTTATTTATGGTTAAATTACTCAAGTGTCTAAAAAGAACTAGGACCCTACCCAGCCATGAGGCAGACTCCCACTCCCACTGCTCTTCCCATCCCCAGCTGTGAGGTTAGGAATTCTTTAGATAGCTCAGAATTGTACCATCCTACCCCATCTGAAATTTATTTGGGTACCACAAAAAAAAAAAAAAAAAAGAAAGAAAGAAAGAAAGAAAGAAAGAAAGAAAGAAAGAAAAAAGAAAGAAGAATTGTAGAGGATTCCCAAGAGACAATATCCATAGAGCAAAGAGGGTGGGCATCGAGGTCAAACAGACCTGAGTTGGAATCCGGGCTGTCTATCCTCTAGATAGTCATTCAATCTCTCCAGGCCCATTTCCCTTTATGTAAAACAGGGCAATCATACCTAAGGCGGTGGTGGGCACTAAGTGAGATGGGGTAAAGCCCTCCACACAGAATGAACACTCAGATGGTAGCCGTTATTATTATTAATCCTGCCTTTGGTGGCAGGGGAGACTTCCAGAAAGGCCTTGTGGATATTTTCACCGGCTCAGGAAATCTGGGAAGTCAGAGTGCTGGTGACCTTCACCCACATAGTGTTTCTGTCGGAAATCCAGAGGGAATTGGAAGTTGGGCCAGTTTGGTGGGTTCAAGCAAACTGGTGTATTGAGCCTATTAGAGCAGAGGTGTTTGAGGTTGCCAGAACCCGGCCAGTGGAGGCCTCGCTTGCGTTCTGGGAAGCTCCTGGGACGACTTTGGCTGAGTAAACGCACATCTCTAACTGGGCCTAAGGTGAGTAGAGCGCCTGCGCCACTCAGCCCAGCAGGGCTCCCTTTTCATCCCTTCTCTGACAGATGGCTTTGTAAACTTCCTTAGGCCTCTCTCCCCCTTGCTCCGGTGCTTTAAGTCCTTCTTTGTCCTCTGTTTCTTTTATTCCTCAGGCCTGCCTGGGGGCAGGACAACTTTCCTCTCCCAGCCCAGCTTGGCTGCTTGCCTCCTTCTGAGTGCTTTTCTCTCTCTTCACCTGGGACCCTCAAGAGGGTGGAGGAGAAGAGAGGCGAGAACAGAAGCTGCATTTGGTGCCCTTGAGGAGGAAGGGTAGGAAAGACAGTGGGTGAGGGGTTTCCTGCTGCAGCCTTCAGCTGGACTCAGGTTGGGGTTACTGGAGAAGGAGGTGGCTTCCTGCCCCATTGTTCAGGACTTCATTGTTTCTCAGGAATACTTGTTGTATGTGAATTTTCAATAATTAACTTGCAAAGCTGTACGTGTGCCAGTCATTCAGCAAACAGTGAGCACCTACTGCGCACAGAGGTGGCAGCACAGCCTATCAGCACAGAAAGGGGCCAGAAGAACCTTCTGGCCAGGGTCTCCAAATTGGGCTTTTGACACAATCTCCAAATGGGGTTTCACATTATGGCAGATCCACTGACCGGTTTGATCAAAGACCCTCCGTCTGTGTCCCTAAACTTGTTTCTCATTAACAGACCGCTAGGCCTGTGGTGCATTATAAATTATTATATTTCAATAAATCCTATCATTATCTTGTGAGAAGCACAATTATGTTGTATTTTTTTGTATTCTTAGAAGCATTAATTTATTAAACATGGAAAAACTTGCCTCAGTATTTATTTGCAAACTTGTTTTGCCATCTCCTCATTTTCAAAAATACCAGGCACATCAAAAAATCAAAGTGCCCGGGCTCCTCTTGACCCGCCCCCCACCCCCACCAGGAGCAGAGAGGAAGCCTCATCACAGCACAAGGAGCTGGGGACACGGGGACACTTGCAGTGACTAGGAGTCCCTGCAGTCCAACTGCTGTAGTACATGATGAGCAAGTCTGTGCCGAGGAGGGGGCAGACTGAGAGCAGAGGGCAGGGGAGGAGGCTTCAGAGAGGAGGTGACATCTGAGCTGGCTTGCAAAGACTGTAGGAGTCTCGGAGGTGGAGAAGAGAGGGGAGGGAAAGCATTCCAGTCTTGCAGAACAGCATGTGCGAAGTCACGGAGGCGTGAAAGGACAAAGCTTGTTCCAGGATAGCCAGGACTGTGCAGGGCTAGAAGGAAGGGTGTGGAGGTAGAGTGGCAGGAGGAGGAAGCCGAGCAGGGACAGTCTCTTGTGTCCCCTTGCCTGCCTGTCTCTGCCTTTGGCTGTGGATCAGCAGAGCCGGTGATGAGGTAGAGATGGGGGGGCGGGGGCGGCCTGGGGGCTGGCCTGGGGTGAGAAGAGCAGATTGACTGCAGAAGGAGTGGGGAGTGGAAAGGATAGGGAAGTTCTTTAGGAACTCATGCATTTCAGCTAGTTTTCTCCCGAGAGGATCAACATTTTCCAAAAATGTAAACAATTGCATTAAAAAATGTACAAGCTTACTTAGCATTATTTAGCCTACTTAAAGGCATTGCGAGTCCCACAGTCACTGAACATGTCTCTATTCTGTACCAGACACTGCGGGGAGATAGGACACCGCCCTCACGGTGACTGCAGGGCTGTCGTGAGGATTACATTTGAGAATGGCTACAAAACATGGGCACAGAGAGGGCCTGGCCACACGGCGGCCATGACTGTTACGAGGGAAGTAAAACACATCACAGATGCTCTGTGAGATGAAGCCGTATTTCAAAGCAGCTTAGTGCATGAACAAGGACCCAGGTTCAAGTCCAGATTCTGTCTCCTAGAAGCAAATTGCTCTCTGGACTTTGGTATCCTCAGTTTTGTAAAAAGAGTGTAGTAATAACAGTTCAGAGAGACAGAAAGTGGAACAGTGCTTGCCAGGGCCTCAAGAAGGTGGGAATGGGGAACCGTTCAACAGGTATAGAGGTTCAGTTTTGCAAGATGAAAAACGTTCTGGAGATTGGCTGCACAATGATGTGGATGTACTTAACACTACTGCACTGTACGTACTTAAAAATGGTTCAGACGGGGGCTCACTTTGGCAGCACATCTACGAAAATTGGAACAATACGGAGATTAGCATGGCCCTGTGCAAGGATGACACACAACTCCGTGAAGCAGTCCATTAGAAAAAAAACAAAACAAAACCCACCTCACACTTGTCAGAATGGCTAAAATCGGCAACACAGGAAACAACAGATGTTGGCAAGGATGTGGAGAAAGGGGAAGCCTTTTACACTGTGGGTTGGGAAGGCACACTGGTGCAGCCATTCTGGAAAACAGTATGGAGGCTCCGCAAAGAGTTAAAAATGGAACTACCCTACGACCAGCGACCAGTGACTGCATTGCTAGGTAGTTACCCAAAGGATACAAAAATACTGATCCGAAGGGGCACATGCACCCCAATATTTACAGCAGCATTATCCACAATAGCCAAATTATGGAAAGAGCCCGAATGTCCATCGACCGAGGAATGGACAAAGAAGATGTGGTATATATATATATATATATATATGGAATATTACTCAGCCATCAAAAAGAAAGAAATCTTGCCATTTGCAATGACGTGGGTAGAACTATAGTGTATTATGCTAAGCGAAATAAGTCAGGGAAAGACAAATACCATATGAATTCACTCATATGTGGAATTTATGAAACAAAATAGATGACCATAGGGGAAAGGGGGAAAAAAGAGAGAGGGAAACAAACCACAAGAGACTTTTAACTATAGAGAACAAACAGAGGGTTGACGGAGGGAGGTGGGAGAGGGATGGGCTAAATGGGTGATGGGCACTGGGTGTTATGTATAAGTGATAAATCACTAAATTCTACACCTGAAACCAGTTTTACCATGTATGTTAACTAGAATTTAAATAAAAACTTGAAAAAATGCAAAAAAAAAAAATCCCCCCGAAAGGTTAAAATTGTAAATTTGATGTTATATATATGTTATCCCAATTTTAAAAAAGAGAGTATAATAACAGTAAGCAGTTCATGGGTCTGAGGGTGAGTTGAGACAATGTAAATTACGCCCCTATTACACTAGCTAATGTTTCCTAACCAAGTACTTTGTGTCAGGTATGATCGTAATGAGTCCTCAAAACCCTCTGAACCAGGTGCCATGATCATCACCATTTTACAGATGGAAAATGGAGGCATACATAATGTGTCCAAGATACCCAGTTAGCAAATGCTCAATAATTATTAGATATTATTGATACTGTGATACAAAGAAATCATCACCATCATCTTCATGGTATAATGCAGTGTAATTATGACAGTCTCACAGCACTGTGCAAGTTCTGAGGAATATCCCTTGTGGCCAGGGGTTAGAGAAGACTTCACAGAAGATGTGCATCTGGGGAGGGGTGAAGTGGGTGAACAGGATTAAGAGGTACAAACTTCCAGTTATAAAATGTCACTGTGATGAAAAGTACAGCGTCAAGATTATAGTCAATAACATAATGCTGTACGGTCACAGACGGTGAGTACACACTTCACTGTGATGAGCACTGAGTAATGTATGGAATTGTCAAATCACTATGCTATACACCTGAAACTAACATAACGCTGCGTGTCAACTGTACTTAAAAAAAAAAAAAAAAAAAGATGGGGGCACCTGGTGGCTCAGTCGGTCAAGCATCCGGCTCTCAATCTCAGCTCAGGTCTTGATCTCAGGGTTGTGAGTTCAAGCCTCGTGTCAGGGTCCACACCCAGTGTGGAGAGACGGGTGCCTTGGGTGGCTCAGTCGGCTAAGTGTCCGACTCAGTTTCAACTCAGGTCATGATCTCACAGCTTCATGGGTTCGAGCCCCTCATCGGGGTCTGCTCTGGCAGTGTGGATGGAGCCTGCTTGGGATTCTCTCTCTCTGACCCTCCCCCACTTATGCTGTCTCTGTCTCTGTCAAAATACATAAATAAACTTAAAAAAAACACGCATCTCAAGTGAGCCACTGAAGATTGGTAAGATTAGGGTGAAGGTAAGGGGGGAGCAGTAATCAGAACAGGCATAGTTTGGAAGGTCCATCAGGTTTTCAAGGGCAAATACGTCCCTTAGGCTGGAGCAAAGGGGCAGCGGAGGTGGAAGATAAGCCACCCAAGACAGGAGAGGAGCTCTGAAAGTGAAACCAAGGAGTTTGAGTTTGATGGCTGGTGGAAGTCCAGTGGAGGTGACTGGGGAAACAATGATCAGAGCCATGCGAGGCACATGCAGGTAAGGGAAGGATGCTTTGAGTCGGGAGATCAGTAAAAGGTCTTTGCATCGGTGCAAGAAAGAGAAAACCTGAAAGACAGGGTTGCAAGCGATAGCAATGGAGACAAGTGTTGGACAAGGGAGGGACTATAGGATCCGTAACTGACAAGTAAAGAGAGCAAGGGGAAAGCGTCAGAGATGCTTCTAGGTAGTGAACCAGCTGACACACAAGACAGAAGAAGGCGTTTAAGAACGTGAATATGTGAGTTCAGTTTCAGATTAATTGTATTGAGAGGGCCAGTGTATTGAGAGGAGAAATCTAGATAAATACTTAGTGACATTAAGTTTTAAGCTCCAGGAATCCAGGGCTAAAGACGGAGATTTGGTAGCCTGGATATAGTCTACGAAAGACTTCTCACCGGATATAGTCTTTGAGGATCCTGTAACCTTCTGAAAATATCTTCTAACTTGGTCATAAGATCTTGAAAGTACTTTGTTTTCAAGGTCTCTGGGCCATAACATCGCTGGTGAGACACTCTCTCCCCCATCCCAAGCGTGTTGCCTCAGTGTTCCACCTTACCTGACCTGGTCTTCTTCCTCCTGTAAGGTAGCAATCTCCACCACCCCCCAACACACACCCCCAGGAAGACTTCCTGGTAGCAGAAGTTCATGCTAACTCCCTTGCCACTCGCCCCCTCTTTGTCTCTGACATGAAGGAGGAGATGGGGTTAAATCACGAGTCCCAGCCAACAGTCTGTGCGAAGACAGCATGACAAGGAGGAACACAGCACGGCCAGTGTGGCTGGAGCACAAAGTGTGGGGGCAGGGCAGAGGCCAGCCCCACAGGGCCTTGTGGACCCTGCCAAACGCAGTGGGGGAAAATGGAAGGCCTGGAATGGGGGTGGGGGAGTGGGGGGACCCTAACATGACCAGAGTTGCGATTCTGAAAAGCCTATTCTGGTCAGCGCAGTGGAGAGCCTGAATTGGAGCGGGTCCAGAGCAGACACAGGAAGACCAGTTGGGAGGGTATTGATGTCTGCTGATGAACACAGTCTGAGGCCTATTCATGCTTTTCTGGGCCCTTTTGTGAATGTAGATGTGTACTGTATAGATGTGCAGACTGGAGCTGACTTGTTTTTTTGCTGTTTAATCTGATTCATCTCCTTTGTAAACAGTAAGGTCATTGAGGGTGGAGATTCGGTTTTTTGTATTTTTCCTGTGCTGTAACTCCCTGGGACACTGGGAGCACAATGGATACGGACACCGTGACTACTGAAACCCACCCCCCCCCAGTGCCGCTTTAAACAGCCCAAAGTAACATTTATTAACCTGAATGTATTGATAATTGTTGCTTCTGGTTTCTAGGCATTTGGATGGAGGATTAGATCATGCAAAGAAAAATCTGGATATCTAAACCTTTACTACTCAAAGTGTGTTCTACAGACCAGCAGCAACAACATCACCCGGGACGTTGTTAGAAATGAAAAATCTGGGGGCGCTGGGGGGGCTCAGTCGGTTGAGCATCCGACTTCGGCTCAGGCCATGATCTCGTGGTTCATGAGTTCGTGCCCCGCGTCGGGCTCTGTGCTGACAGCTCGGAGCCTGGAGCCCTTTTCGGTTTCTGCGTCTCCCTCTCTCTCTGCCCCTCCCCCGCTCACGCTCTGTCTCTCTCTCTCTCTCCCTCAACAATAAACGTTTTTAAAATTTTTTAACTAAAAAAATAAATAAAAAATCTCACCCTCCCCCCAGACCTACTGAATCAGAATCTGCATTTTTAACATGATCCCCAGGGGGTTCCCATCCACACTGAACTTTCAGAAGCACCTGGCTCTGGAGGCAACACCGGCCCATACTTCCATGGGTAATATGCCTCCTTCAGGTACAGCTCTTATCACATCCTGCCGGGCATGGAAGACTGCTTATGGTTTCTTTCCCTGCCAGGCCTGGAATTCCTGGAAGGTAGGGGCTGAGCACTGTGTAGGACTCTGGGGCTTTCATAGCATTGAGCACAGTGACAGGAAGCAGAAGACCAGGGTTTCGGTCCTGGTTCTGCCACTTACAAGCTCTGTCTTTTATCTTCCGTGGGAAGACTTTCAGTCCCTCCAAAGGACCTACCCCAAATCTGACTGTTGCAAAGCTGAAGATGGGGGCAGATTTCCACGCACGGTTTATTTACAGGGTTCGTCTATACAAGGAGGCGCTTGATGGATGGAAGGAGGAAGGCAATGACCAATCCCTGGATGATGCCAGGGCGTATAAGGAGCTTGGGCTGAAGTTACTCCCAACAGCTGCTCTAACAGTGAACCCAGGCGGATGGAAACCAGTGGCCTCTGCACAATGACCCTGTGAAGTAGGCACTCATGCCACTCCTACTTTTACAGGTAAGAAAGAGGCCCAGAGAGGCTAAGTGACCTTCCCAAGCTCTCACGAATTCACAGACCCCTGTACTTTGGCTATTTGAGGAAACACAGGGTCTAGGAGGCTCAGCCTGGGGCTGTCAGAAGGCCAGAGATAGCCAGAGCCTGAGACCCTGGACGTGCTCACCAGACCTGCTCACAAGACTCTTCCAGAAGGTTCCAGCTTTGCCTAAAGTTCCTATCAGCATAAAATGCAAGCCAGTATCACTGTAAGCTGTGAAGAGTGCATTGCCAGGGCCCGGGCAGGCTCCAAGCCTCCGGATCTCCCAGGGACCGCAGAACTCAAAGGCATTGCTGTACCTTTCGCTCAGAAAGCCTGAGCTCAGGATGATCTGCTCCCTGCCTAGAGGGACTGGGTCTGGAGTCCTTAAAGGTGCCCAAAGCCAGCATAAACAGGGCATCGCAGAGAGTCTGGGAAGAGATGAGAAGTAAAAATCTTTCTACACGGCACGGGAGTCCCATCTGCCTACGCCAAACTGTGTGCGTGCTGTTCTGCACGTGTGACTCTGGGGGGTTGGGGGGGGGTGGTAAGATTTGTGTCCAGTTGGTATTTTTCAATTTGGAAAAAGCTGAGAGGTTGGGATGTGAGGGAGGCGCCTCAAAGCAAAGGACTGCCAGCCCACATTCTAAGGCAGGACACTTCGGGCATGAAGCCTCTAAGCTCCTGCAAGAGGTTTGTCAACACAGACTCTTAGCGTCGCATCCCAATTATGCTACCCCATTAGCGTATATTAATAACTGATTATTAACATGCAAAAGACTTCTCCCTCTGATCCCTAAGACCCCATTCAGAGTTCAGCATTTTTCTTCATCTTAATTTTTATTTTTTTCTCCAGCTAGATTGGCTTAGTGCTTTCTCTTTGTTCTTCCTCACCTTGTTCACTGAAATCCTGGCTGGCGGTTCCATCAGCAGAACTACAAAATCAAAAAGGCAGTAACATTTTAGAGCTTTCCCTGTGTCACCCAAGGAGGCCAGGGGGCAGACGGAGGGGACATGAAAAAGAAGGTAGTATCTGGAGCCACACAGACCAGAATCCAAATCCCAGCTCTGCCGTTATTAGCTGTGTGGCCTTGAACAAATCACTCATCTGTAAAATGGGATCAGAGCGCTGGCCAATGCAAGAAGATAGCAGGTGATAAATGAGTGAAAATCTGATGCCAGGTATGTGGTGGGCTTTTAATTCATGGTCAAAAACATCGCTGTGATTACTATTAAGCCTCCCACATGGCAATGGACACTACCAGAAAATCAGAAGTCATGTAGCTACTACCTCTATTGAGCCCTGCCTCTCCAACTAAGAGATGAGGGCGGGGAGCTGGATTCACAGCATGCAGAATGTCCTTTTCCCAACCGTAAAAATTACAAGAGCTACCATTTGTTGAGCACTTCCTCTGGGATAGGCAACATTACATCCTGACCATCACTGTATGAGGTAGACACTATATATCACTCCCATTTTTGTAGGTAAAGGAGCAATTCAGACAGGTTAAGTGACTTACTCAAACTCCCATAATACCAGTAGGTAACAAACGGACCGTAATAAGAGTGGTGGTTTCTATGTGTCAGCACATATGTGCTCAGGGCTTTTTTTTTTTTTTTTTCTGGTATAGTTGTACAGGTTGTTCACTGCACAAGAGAGCCTGGCCACAGGGCAAATTGGGGCTGAAACTTAGCTCCTGCCCCGTCTGCCTAGTGCTGTATCCTGGTGCAAGGCTGGGTTCACTTGGAGGCAGGGAGACCCTTTTCCGATTTGACAAAGATACCATACGTGCTATCAGAAGCCCTGTTAATGTTGTATTTGTATTACCTTCTCTAATCCTCAAAACAGCTCTGTGGACTAGATATTAACACCCGCATTTTATAAATGATGAAATTCAGGCCTGGAAAGTTCAGGTCACTCAGCAAAGTCGCTTTGTAAGTGATAAACCTAGAATCCAAAACTGATATCAAAGCCCATGCTCTAAACCCCAAGGCCACTACACTGGCCCCATCCCTAAGTGTTCAATAAGTGAATAAAGGAAAAATACATAATCATCTGACTTTCACCTTAAAAAACAACAGCGGTTCTAATGAGGCTCCAGGGCTATCAAGGCCTTTAGTAAGGTTGCAGAAAACTCAATCGATCAGGAATTTGGAGTACTGTCTTTCAGTGCTCCAAACTGTGCCGGCTTTATGCTCGCTAAGTATTTTTCAGTGGCTCAATTTCCTCGCCTGAGAGTGAGAGGAATATTTCTCATAGTTGTTCGCAAAGCGTGTATGCATACGTGATGATCTTCGCATCGACCATGGGAGAAACGCATCACCATCACCCTTTTGCTCAGGGAGGTGCATGGCATGCTCAGGGCCACACAGTGGGTAGGGCAGAGGGGGACCTAAAACCAGGGCTCCCGACTCCCAGTCAGTCTTGGGCTCCTTGCCAAGTACCTGAGAACTTTCGGGGCACCTGCAGCCTGCCTGGTGGCCCAGGCTGCACACAGTGCACGTGCAAGTCAGACGGTACTGGAAACTGACATGAATCACATGACCACACTGAGTCTTTTCAGAAGACGTGGCAGGAAGGAGCACTCTGGTAGGAGTGTGTGCTTGGTTCCCATGCCCTAAAACAAAACCTCTGCCTTTGCAGGGGCCGGAGCAGCCCAGATTACAGTCTTGGGTAATTTAGGGCTTTTCCAGGGCTGCCTTATGAAGGGAAGATGACCTGGGAGCGCTTGGTGGCAACGCCCCCTGACAGGGCTCAGCCTTGCGCTCACCCCTGGCTGTGCTGGGCAGGGTTCAAAGGAAATTGCATCTGCGAAAGAACTCTGCAAAGAGGTGTGGCCCAAATGCAGAGTGCTATCGTTTTTCCTCCCCTCTGTGGATCTCAGGAGGCTGATTGCATCTGTGCTCAAATGACAGACTTGCCCATCCTGTGATAAAATGTGGGCGGCTGCTCCCACCCCAGCCGGGTGGCTTCCCCAACAAAAACATGCACATGCACTCTCTCCCCGCCTCCCCAGCAACCACCCGCCACTATCTCCAGCTCTGCCGGCTGGGAAGCCCCCCTCCTTGGCTGTGGGTATACTACTCCTTATGTGGGGCAGCAGCTGTGGACGACAGGGGAGGGAGAAAGTTACAGACATACAGACCTTCCAGCGATTGCCACATTCATTGCATAAGACAAAGGTAGTCATGGGCTCATCAGCACTGCGTGTCTGCACCTGAGAGAGAACAGGGCCGCTCAGGAATTCACTCCTGTGCTCTAGGACCTGCCGTAGCTCCCACTGTCTGTAGCAGAAGGCCCAAATCCCAGAGCTCGGCACTGTTATTCCCGCCCCACTTTGGCAATTCCCTCATCACTGAGAGCAGCATATCCTTGTCTCTCCTCTCTCAGGTCCATCAGTTCACCTCTAGTGCCTCTCTGGCTCACCCAGCCCTCTGCACTTTCACTTTTGGCCTCGATCCTTCTGAACTGATCTCTCTTCTCTTGCCTCAAGGCCCAGCTCCTACAGGAATGATTCCCTGACTCACCTCTGGACACACCCTCGTGGCTGTGCTCCACTGATCAGAACTTGAGTGAGCTGGGAGCACCCTTAAAGACCATCGAGTTCGCTCCTCATTTTAGAGTTGCAAGAACTGAGGCCCGGAGAGGAACAGGAATTTGAAGATCATTGGATCACGGGGACTAGTTAATACCATGTTTTCTAGTTTCTCGTCCCCTTACCCAAACCATGCAGATGCAGGCACCGGGCTTCTCAGCAAACCTGTTGAATTTCCAGATTTAACAATTGCTGTTCTGATTTTCTACAGCTGACCCTGGATGACCACGACATGTCCCTCTGCCAACACTCGCCTGTGAATGTGATGTGAGCTGGGAGTCTGTGCGGTGGGAGGTGGTTGCCCGGCTCACGAGGGAGCCCAGCAGCGGGCCAGGAGGACCCGGCTTCGCCCAGCCTCGTTGCTAGAGAGCGGTAGCACCTGAAGGAGGGTAACAGTGGGGTTTCTCTGTGCAGGGAGAGCTCTGCTGACGGGCCGTTTAGTTCTTTCTGGTAGGGAGGTAATCACTCCACAGGAAGCACATCACTCCGCGTGGAAATGTGCTTGGAAGGAAGCAGGAGGCTTACAAAAACACCTCTGAATTCCTGAACGGGAATTCTTTGAGAGACTTCTCCCGAATGGCAAGGCCGGCTGTATTTCTGCTGCAGCCAAAGATTCCCGCGGGCAAGGCGTTCTTGCTAAATCTTGGCATGTCCGGCAGACGGAGGGATGAGTGGAGTTCTAACGTGACTAGGTACAAGTTAGAATCCAGGAATATTGGTGTCCCAAGAACATAACACGTACAACCCAGAAACGGAAGGCAGTTTTCGGGCATTAAGTCTTTCAGAGAAGGGGGTTCCCCAGCCTTCTAAATTCCCTGTGCCAGGATAGGGGTCTTCACCCTCAGGACTTGGGGCCGAATCTCTTAAGCTTTACTGGCCAAGTTGGCCGTATCGAAGGCAGAAAAGTCTGGATCTGGGTTTAACAGCATCTCTGCCACTTAGGACCATGTTGGCCATCTTGGACAGAGCTGCGGAGCTTGACCCCTGTCGGGCCTCAGTTTCCCCATGTATAAAGAGGGAGCTAAGTTTTCTATTGCTCAGTTTCTTTCCAACCATCCCATCTGGGACTCTACACGAGTCTACGCCTGGTGAGTCTGCTTCCTCCTCTTCTGGCTTCAGGGCAGGCCAGAGCCTCGTAAACACGCATCCAGGTGAGTCTACGTGCAGCAGAACATTTTCTAGAAGCCACGGCGCATCATGTTGATGTACTGAGAGGTGCCCTTCTCTCTGCAGCCTGGGCTGTTAGCCCTTTCTCCCCCGGGCTCTCCCCGAGGCTCCCTCCGGCTCCGCCCCCCAACCCCCCCTCCCTGTGCCCCCACAGCCTCTCCTCTCCCGCACCTGGTTGTAGGTACAATTCTTCTTCTTGCACTTGCTGCACTGGAAGAGGTCAGTGGTGGTGCCGCCAGTCTTGGCCATCTGGTGCTCACGGATAGCCTCCTGGGTCATGGCATTCCTCAGTTCCCTCAGCTCATCACTGGCCATTTCCTGGAAAGAAATGAGTCTGCCCTTCAGGGATAAAGAGTCCCAGGAGCCCTGCCCCCCATCCAGTTTCTAGGGAGCCCGAACAGAGGAGAGGGGAACATGCTGGCTTGAGGACAAGGAGCCGGAGGGAGGCCTGGAGTCCTGGCCTTGGCCCAGATGAGGAAAGGCCATTCCCAAAGAGCCCCCATTCTGCTTCGGGTGGACGGGCAAACCTGCAGGCAGACTCTGAGCAGGCCACGAGCGGTAGGGCGCGTGCCGGAGAGCAGAAGGCAAATAGCTTCCAGCCCGGGGTCAACATCTTGTATACATTTCCTCAGATCTGGTGCTCGCCCTGCCGGCCAGGACCTCGGGTACCTGCCTAAACCTTCCTGCTTGAACTGGCTGGACCGTGACCACCTGATCTGTCATGTTCCCCTTATCCTTCCAGTTTGGACTTGACCCAGGGCCCTTGATCCAAACTGTGATCACTGCCTAGTCCATTCTGCCTGCTGGGGACCTTGACCTCAACTATCCATGACTTGCTGCTGCTACCCTGACCCAAGTGGGACCTGAAGCTCCTGGGTGCACGAGCTTAACTGCTCACCTGCATCACAGAACATCTTTGTCTTTAAGCTCCCATAGAACAGAGTCTCCTATCTCCCATCAGCTTACTGCAGACACTCAGTGTTTGCATTATCCTGCCTTGATCCACCTGCCTGGCCATTCCGACTCCTCCACTCAAACTGGAGAGAGCTCTAGGTAAGTTTGGTTTGGGGGGAGGGAGGGCAGCCGGAGCTAACGTTAAAATGAGGCCTTGGCACTGGCTAAACATTGTCATTGTTGCTGTCTATCCTGATTCCTTAAACCACGGAAAACAGAGCTGGCACAAAGGTCAAGTGATTTTGGTGTGCCGACCACAGAGTTATCACCACTTGGGCCTCCTGATGAAATGCACATTCCTATGAATCCAAAATTCTAAGGGCGGGCCTGGGAATTTGACTAGTGCCCTCAAGTTATTCCGGTGGGTGCAGATGTTTAAGTCCTACTGTATTAAGTTCAAGGACCAGGTCCTAACCATTGGCAGGGGTATACAGGAAAACAAGTCAACCTGGGGCGATACAAGCAAAAAACAGCTGACTTTAATTTGGAGGGACATCCAGAGCTCAGTGCATGCATTCATTCAAAATGTATTGGATGTCAATTTATTGAATGCCTTTAGCTGCATTTTGTGTGCTCATGAACGGGCCTTAGCCAGAGGGGTGACCAATTTCCATCGTGTAAATACTCCTACCATGGCCGATTTGTAGCTGCTAATGCGATGTGACTGAGCACAGAGCTGGGAATAGCTACGCATAATCACCTCTCTTGAGCTGATAAACGCTGGCCCCAGCAGACCACTGCCCCTGAGCCCTAAGGATTCAGATACCAAGGTCTGGTTCCTGTCCCCAGGCAATGCTAATCTGGTAGTGTAGCCAAGTGTTTAGACAGGATTGTAGGACAGCATATGAAGTACTTAAAGCCAAGGTATACAAAGTAGGGGGGGGGGGGAGGGGGGGCGGGGGGGGGAAGCCCAGGGTACGTGGCTGACTGCTTGGGGGCAGGGGAGGCTCACTAAAGAAGACACCTTAACCGGTCTTGAAAGAGAAGCAGGAGTACCCAAGGGAGATGGCAGCTATAGAGAAAGAGAACAGCAGACGCAAAAGATCAGACCAGAATAACACATCTGGGGAAGGGTGTCTGGGGTGTGTTCAAGGTGAGGAGTGTGGCAGATGTGGCTGGGGGGCGGATTGTGGAAAGAGGGTCTTGCGTGAGAGAGAACAGAGAAACACCCACTCACCAGTCCATTGGCCTATCTCTGCCCTGCCTCGCCTAGGAGGAGGCAACGTCAAGGCCACAGGGAGGAAGTACAGCGCTATGGAAAATAAGGTAGGAAATGAGGAAAGTACGGTGGGAGAGGACACTGGTCCTCGCGTGTATACATCGTTAGAGGAGGACCCCGAATATGAACCCAACGTGTGGCGCAGCTAGGACGGGTCAGGCATGGGTCTCAGTGCCGGCTGAGCAGAGAACAGACAAAACCCGTCTCCTCATGGTTCTGACAGTAGATCCACTCACCAGCTCTAAAGAACATCTCAGAATTGACCCCATTCTGTAATGTGTCTGGGTAAAGGGGAGAAGAGAAAAGGAAGAATGAGGAAGAGTCAGGGAGACACAGGATGCAGTGAGGGACACCCGTGCAGCAGGCATCCGCTGTCCCAGGCTCTTCCTGATGGCAACTCCCTGTCCCCCGAGCCACAGCACAACGGATAGCCCAACCCGGAACCGTTATTTTTCTTATTGGAGCAAAAATGGTCTTCTATTTCTTATAGAAACTTCCTGCCTGGGGCAAAAGATGACCCCAAGATGAAGGTCTCCTCTGATTCAGCACTTGGGTTACTGGCAGGGGACAGGGTCCTTGGTGGCTGGCCCTGTGGAGGGCCTGCTAAGTTCTTGGCTTGCTCCTCTTGGTCTGGTCAGCCTCTTCTTGGGCCTGGGTTGACCACCTGATTCTCTCGCTCTGTTCTAGTGAACAGTCCTTGGGTGGGGCTAGACCATCCACATGTCTGGCTCGGTCAGTTGCTGTGCTGGGACTTCTGGAGCCTGCCTTGGCCTTAACCCAGACACAGCTCCATTCTGACCTCTAGCTTCTGCGATCTTGCTGGGTTTGGCTCAAACCTGTGTCTACACCTTGCTCTTGGTTCTCCTGGGCCTGATTTCCCAATGCCTTGGATTGCCCAGAAGAGTCTCTTGATAGCATTCCTACAATGCGTACACAAAGAAGTAGAGGGACCCCAGAGGCATAGAGTGAGGGCCAGGGAGGAAGAAACACAAGGCTCGGCTTTCACGAAAAGTCCCAGCTCCTCCTCGCAAGGAAAGAGAATACACCGTAAAGCCAAGTTGCGATTTGTAACTCTGGGCATGTGTTGCTGTTTGCCTAAAAAGATCAGATATTTTGGGGGCGCCTGGGTGGCTCAGTCGGTTAAGCGGCCGACTTCGGGTCAGGTCGCGATCTCACGGTCCGTGAGTTCGAGCCCTGCGTCGGGCTCTGTGCTGATGGCTCAGAGCCTGGAGCCTGCTTCCGATTCTGTGTCTCCCTCTCTCTGCCCCTCCCCCGTTCATGCTCTGTCTCTCTCTGTCTCAAAAATAAATAAACGTTAAAAAAAATTAAAAAAAAAAAAGATCAGATATTTTGAATTAAGCAGAAAGATAATCCTGGTCTACCTGTGCCAAGCTCCCCATTTTATCGTAAAACCAGGGCCCTCTCTTATTTGAGATATTTGAGGAAACCAACGAACAGAAAAATGTACACGCGCCCACTACATTTCCAACACACACAGAGGCACACCCTTGCCACCAGTTTCAGAGGGTTCCCAGACATCCTGAGGCGCACCCGGAACGCCACGATCCCAGTGCATTTCCCCTCCCCTTGTCTAGGCCACTTGGATTGAGAGGTGCTTCAGCAGTGCAATCCGAGTGCTTGCGGGAAACCCCCTCTATCAACTCCGGCAACAGGGAGCTGCTCATACCTAAGGGTGTACGAAAGGTGTTTCCAAGGCGTGGGCTCTGAAATAAACAGATCTGGGCTCAAACTCTCATCTGTCACTTACTAGTTGTGTGTGGCCTCAGTTTTCTCAGCCATAAAGTGGGCATAATATTTCCTCTTCCACAGCATGGTGCTGGGGGTTACACGAAATGGTCGGTGAATGAGCTTATCGTATACAAATTCTGGGGAGCACTCTACACATATTAACTTGAACACTTCACATATATTAATTCCTCAATCCTTCCTGAGATAGCGGTTCTTCTTATTATTCCTGTTTCGCAGATGAGAAAACTGAGGCACAGAGGGGTTAAGTAGCTTGTCTAAGACCACCCAGCTCAGTGAGAGAAGCAGAACTCAAACTCATGCACTTTGGCACAGTTCTGAAGCTGCTAAACACTGCACAGACTTCCTCGAACAGGCTTGTTTCCTTTTCCTTCCCTTAATGACCCCTTTAAGCTGGGTCAATCCTTCCCTCCTGTAAGTTCCCCCTGGTGGCTCTATCGTGGCTCTTACCACCTCTGTATGCATAAATTTGAAAATACGTCTGTCTCCCCACCTAGGGCTGTGCTCCATGGAGATAGGGACCGCTATTCTGGCTTGCGCCCAGAGCTGCATAACGGGATATAGAACTGAACGAGGCAGAAGAAGGAGGTAGATAACAAAGCAGTAAAGAGTGGGTGCTCTGGGGCCAGGGAGCTTGGACATTTTCTTTTTCTTAAAGATTTAAATTTTTTTCAAAGAAAACCCTACGCCCAACGCGGGGCTCGAACTCACAACCCTGAGATCAAGAGTCGCTTGCTCTACCGACAGAGACAGTCAGGTGCCCCTGGCTTTGACATGTTCTAGCCGTGTGCATGGCCAACTCAGCGAACTCCTCGGAGCCTCCGTGTCCTCCTCTGTAAAATGAGGACAATAAACAACTTCTACCTAGTGTGAAGATACAATCAGCCGATGAGCCCAAAGCACTGAGCGCAGTGCTTAATTCATATGAGCTGTGTTCGCTATCCTGACGGCCCAGAAGCCTGGAGGGAAGGGGAGTCTGCAGTGGTCTGGCTGAAAAAGCCCCCCGGCTCATCTCCACTGAGTCACAAGCCGCTGCCTCTCAGGCGTGGGCCAAGCCGGCGGGGCCTGGCCTCCTGCCCCACCATGCGGAGGCCCCAGCCCCACTCTCACCTCTGCCGTCATCTTGGCAATGAGCCCAGCAGAGATGGCCCCGCTGAGCACATTCCTCCTCAGGCTGGGGTTCCTGGGGTCCTTGAGGTTGCTGATCCGGCTGCGTACCCGGTTCCGGTACTTCATGTCCGTGCTCTTGAGCTCCTGGTAGATATGTGACACAGTCAAGGGCCAGCGAGCCACTCGTGGAGGGGCACAGAAGGTTGGGGAGCCACTCCCCAAAGCCCGAGGAGCCCCAGGACCATCGGTTCCTCTCCTTGGACTAGTACAGGGGTAGGGCACCCGTGTGGCCTCTGACTCCCACAGTGGAGATCTCGCTCAGGGCATTTGGGGTCAGCTACGCATCCCGAACGAGAGACGGTCTCTCTGGTGAGATCAGGCCACAGCAAGCACTGTGGTGTCAGGACCCCAGGGATGGGCATCCTGCGTTTGTCGAGCCTTTTGTGTGACTCAGGTGAGTCACGTGACTTCTTTGTGTCTCTGTTTCCTAATTTATAAAATACAGGGCTGCGCCGAGCATTCAGCAAGCCGTACCGCGTGATGCACCAGCCTGGTGTCTGGGACATCAAGTGCTCAACACGAAGGGGCTGTGAAGATGAGGACACTGATAAAGATATCCCCCAGTTTCGAAGGGCCTCTGGACGTTATGAGTCCGGCTACCGGAGGAAAACGTAAGATTGGGAGGCCCAGGTTGAAGGCTCTAAGAGGTATTGCAATAAACACATCATTGTGTTTAACTTGGTGTTTCCAACATATTACAGGATAGAGACACCTCCCCGCTTCCCCCTTTCTTTCTAGGAATACCGACCCCCATGCCATGGGACCCACTTTGGGAATTGCTGGTCAGAGTTACTTCTCTCATGAACAGATGAGGAAGCTAAAGGCTTAGAAAGGATGTGGGCCCTTGCTCAAGGTCACGTGGCAAATTCCCGGCAGAGACAGGGCTGGAAGCCAGACCCCCTCCTGACGGTAATGCTCTCTCCACTCACTCAGCAGGAAGTCGCCCCTGACCACCGACCACGGTGAGTTCTCTGTCCAGACGCTGCCTCCCAGACGGGCCGCCCACCCCCTCCTCCCTTCTCCATCCTCTGGAGGAGCGCAGGGAGCACAGCCGCGTGTTCTCCGTCTCCCACGCCAAGCAGAATCAGGAAGGCAAGCCCTCTGCTGGGAAGAGCCACATACGAGAAAGAGACTGTGGGGACTACGGACACATGCAAACGGCTGCCTTGCTACAAGCAGTGGGAGGAAAGGTGCTGTTATCTATTTTTTCCTGTTCCTGCTGTGTTCATGCTGTTTGTACAGTAACAGCCTGAAAAGAAAGAACGTGCCATAATGCATTTGAAAGTCGAAAGATTTGTTTAAAAATGTGCGTTTGGGATTCCTGGAGGTGTGTATCTGCTTGATATGGGGGGGACAGGAGGGCCGGCAGCACTGTCATCAGCCTCTCCCTGACTCTGTCTCCGTTTCCTGAGATCACAGGGCAGCAGGATGAGGTGGAGCACGGGCCCGGGGGTCACTGACCCCTTCAGAGGAGCACGGCCCTACACTGCCGTGTCAGTGCAAGGTCACTCCAAAGAGAACAGACCTTTTTAGGACACAGAGCATTCAAGCCCCCGAACTTATCCTCCTCCTTACCTCCCATCTTCTTTTTTTTTTTTTTAATTTTTTAACGTTTATTTATTATTGAGAAAGAGAGAGACAGAGCATGAGTGGGGGAGGGGCAGAGAGAGGGGGAGACACAGAATCCGAAGCAGGCTCCAGGCTCCGAGCCGTCAGCACAGAGCCCGACGCGGGGCTTGAACTCACGGACCGCGAGATCATGACCTGAGGCGATGTCGGTCGCTTAACCAACTGAGCCACCCAGGCGCCCCCTTACCTCCCATCTTCTAAGAACAAAGGGCTCGATGCAGCTCTGATTTCCTATCCTTCAGGAGAGGGACATTCGGTGAAGGAAGAGGAGGAGGAAAGGCCAGTTGTGGGACTATGAACCGGATCACCCACCTTTGTTTCAATTTTTTTTAACGTTTATTATTTTTGAGAGAGAGAGAAAGACAGACAGACAGAGAGCAAGCAGTAGAGGGGCAGAGAGAGGGCGTCTACGGAATTGAAAGCAGGCTCCAGGCTCTGAGCTGTCAGCACAGAGCCCGAAGCGGGGCTCGAACTCACAGACCTCGAAATCACGACCTGAGCTGAAGTCGGCCGCTTAACCGGCTGAGTCACCCAGGTGCCCCAACCCACCTTTGTTTCAAACTGAGCCTGAAGGTAGAAGGGACCTGTCTGAAGGGACAACCGTTTGGAGGAAACAAAGACAAAGCTCAGAGTTCTGACACCTGGTGCTCTATGCTCCTGGATCAACTGGGATTTATGACAATGTATCTGGTGAGGTGCTGGACAGCTCGGGACATGCCCGTTCATAATTAAATGATGGTGGAGGGGAACTCCCAGAAAATATGTCAGAGGATATAAAGGTAGGACTCAGGCAGGAAGTGGCAACAGGCAAGCTTGTTGACCATGGTCAGCCCAGACTGACCAGGGACCCTCCCCAACAGACTGAGCTCCCTAGGTAGCCCAGTCACAGTCAGAACCCCTCTCCCCTGGGGATTCTGTCCCCTTCCCTCTTTGATAGGCAAAGCTTTGTCTCTCCAGTAAAAGATAGCCCATGCATTCATTGGGGCACATTGTGGGATTTTCTTTCCCAAGACAACAATCTTTCGGTGCAATGAGCCCACATCCCTCCAGTGGTCACCTCCTCTGTCTATACAGCTCCCCCCCTCAAAAAGGGGGAGAACGGGCCATGTGTAAAGAACTCAGGACATGGAATCCAAAGGCCAAGGTTTTTAGTCAAGCTGTGACACCCAGTAGTTCTCGAGCCTCGGTTTCCTCATCCGTAAAATGGGAACAACAGCCCCTGCCTCACAGAGATTGTGACAATTGGCAGAAGTAGGAAGTATCAACTGCCCATCACAGTGCCTGGTATATAGTAGGGAATCAAAAACGGGAGCTGTTCTCTTCAGAGGACGGAAGAGGGGAGAAGGCTGAGCATGAGAAACGCTGTCCTCCCCACCTGCTCTGACACTTGACACTGCAACCCAGCCGTATGATGAGCCGACCTGTTTAGCACAGCAGTTGAACCCTCCGCTTCTAGAGTCACACTTTCTGGGTTCAAATCCCAAGTCTACCACTACTATTAGCTGTAGGAGCTTTGGCAAGCGACTTAACCTCTCCGAGCCTGGGACCTCGCACTTGTAAAATGGGATTAATCGGTGAACCTACCTTGCGGGATTGTTCTCAACCTTGAACGAGGTACTGCTCATACACAGCTTAGCAAGAGGCTGGCAGGTGCAAGACTTAATAAATGGTAGCTAGAATGAAGAACTCCAGTTCAGAGGCAGAGCAGGGGGCTGGCCCCGAGCCCTTCCCCTCCCCCTCACTGTCCTGGGTCCCTTGCACTTGGGAGACCTGCTCCTGGCGTCCGGGCACCCACAGCCCTGGCACAGCTCAAGGATATGATCTTCGATTTCTGATGCCATTTTGTCACAATTGACTCCATAATCCTTGTAATCATCTAAAAGAGATTCAGGAAGCACAGGCATTAGCCAGACATGACCTTGGCAGTGGAGCCTGCCCATGCAGGGGACTGTAGCATCCTGTTCCACTCCCATGGCACTGAGAAAGACCGCATCTCATTTGCCCTTGGGAAGCCCTTCCCTCCCCTGCCCCTGGCCCAGGCCCTCTCACCTTCGGCCTTCAAGGCTGCTGAGAGCATCTCCACACACTTGTCCCGCACCGAGTCCCCTGTGAGATAGCAGGGTGCCAGGAGGCAGATGGAGGGGGCAAAGGTGGGGGTCGAGGGGCTGGTGGGTGTTTTGGGGGTCTCTGCTTTCGATTTGCTGCTGTTTGATCTGAGGATGACAAACAGTAATAGACATCTTGACATTAAGCGAATAAAGCATCCACTGAGCACCACTCTGGATGTTTCTGTGGGCGATCTCCCTTACTCCTCATGACAGCCCTCTGAGGTAGGTGCTATTTTTAGGCGCTTGACATGGATCATCTCATTTAATCCTCACGACACCCCCATGAGGCTGGTGCTATTCTTATCTCCATTTTCGAGATGCACTTTAAAGTGAATTGCACAGATGGTTGCATTTGAAATAATTTGACTCTGGTCACACACCTGGGGGAACCGGAACTAAAACCCACCGGAGTTGAAATCCGGTGCCTAGGCTCCTAACCAACCACTCTGCTCTGCTGGTTACAGGGAAGCATAACAGGGTTTGAAATCATACTACAGTCCATTAGATACCATGCGAGGTGCTCTATCTTCTTACTGAACCATTTACTCACTCATCCAGTAAATACTTACTAGACACTTATTCCACAGGTCTGGATAAAGCAGACAAGTTAGGAGAGCTCCCTTCCTCAAGGAGCCGGCAGCCTCTTGAATGGTGAATTTACCACCATTGAAGAGGGCTGGCCTTACCATGTGCCAGGCAACTTTCAGAATATTTTCTAATTTAATCTTCACAGCAGCTCTAGGAATCGGATACTCTTCTCTTCCTCGTTTGCAGATGAGGAACCGGTTACGTCATTGTGACCTGAACCCAAGTCTGTCTGATTGCAAAGTCTCCACTCTTAACTCCTAAGATTCACTCACTGCCTAAGAACGATCTCATTTTGGTTTGGGCTTAAAAACCCACAAATATATATACAGGGGGCGCCTGGGTGGCTCAGTCGGTTTAGCGCCCAACTTCAGCTCAGGTCATGATCTCATGGGTCGTGAGTTCGAGCCCCGTGTTGGGCTCTGTGCTGACAGTGCAGATTCTCGCTCTGCACCTCTCCTGTTTGCTCTTTTCTCTCAAGTAAATAAGCATGAAAAGGAAAACATTTGGGGCGCCTGGGTGGCTCAGTCGGTTAAGCATCCGACCTCAGTTCAGGTCACGATCTCGCGGTCCGTGAGTTCGAGCCCCGCGTCGGGCTCTGGGCTGACGGCTCAGAGCCCGGAGCCTGCTTCCGGTTCTGTGTCTCCCTCTCTCTCTGCCCCTCCCCCGTTCATGCTCTGTCTCTCTCTGTCTCAAAAATAAATAAACGTTAAAAAAATTTCAAAAAAAAAAAAGGAAAACATTTGATAATCATGAGTGGTCACTCTAACCGGATGGCTCAGACAGGCTTCCTGTCTTCCTGTTCTCAAGGAGCTGCCAACAAAGGAGGAAGCAACCCATGTGCCCAGTGACGGATGGATGGATAAGCAGAATGTAGTATATAACACAATGGAATATTACTCAGCCACAGAAAGGAGTGGAATCCATATAGACGAATGAAATTCCAACACCTGGTACAACGTGGATGAGTGTCCATGAATGGAAGACATTATAAGTGAAATAAGCCAGATATAAAAGGACAAAAATATTGGGGGCGCCTGGGTGGCTCAGTCGGTTGAGCATCTGACTTCGGCTCAGTCATGATCTCAGGGCTTGTGAGTTCAAGCCCCGCACTGAGCTCACTGCTGTCAGCACGGAGCCTGCTTTGGATCTTCTGTCCCCCACCAACACCCCCCCCCCGCCCTCTGCCCCTCCCTTGCTTGCATGCTCTCTCTCTCTCTCTCTCAAATAAAAATAAAATCTTAAAAAAAAAAGGACAAATTTTGTATGATTCCACTTACGTGGAGTACCCGGAATAGTGAAATGCATAGAGACAGAAAGGGGAATGGTGGATGCGGGGGCTGGAGGAGGGGGAAATGGGGCAATAATGTTTAATGGGAACACAGTTTCAGTTTGGGAAGATGAGAATGTTCTGGTGATGGCTGCACAACAATGTGAATGTACTTAATACCACTATACACTTAAAAAATGGTTAAAACGAGGGGTGCCTGGGTGGCTCCGTTGGTTAAATGTCCAACTTCGGATCAGGTGATGAGCTCACAGTTCGTGGGTTTGAGCCCCTCATCGGGCTCTGTGCTGACAGCTCGGAGCCTGGGGTCTGCTTCAGATTCTGTGTCTCCCTCTCTCTCTACCCCTCTCCTGCTCACTCTCTCTCTCAAAAATAAATAAAACATTAAAAAATCTATTTATTGGTTAAAATGGCTACATTTTATGGTATGTTTATTTTGACACAATAAAAAATCTGGGGCGCCTGGGTGACTCAGTTAAGTCTCTGACTTTGGCTCAGGTCATGATCTCACGATTTGTGGGTTCAAGCCCCACATCGGGCTCTGTGCTGACAGCTCAGAGCCTGGAGCCTGCTTCGGATTCTGTGTCTCCCTCTCTCTCTGCCCCTCCCCTGCTCCCATTCTGTCTCTTTCTGTCTTTCGAAAATGAATAAACGTTAAGAATTTTTTTTTAAATAATAAAATAAATCTATATAGGAACTTCACTGAATAAGAATAACCATCAAATGTGAAATACACAACGCTCACTCATCTGTCTTACATATCTGGTAAATCTTACTCCACTCAGCCTGATGAAATATCTTTTTTCTTATGCTGAAAAAAAAGGCTAAAATGGCACATGCTGTTACACACTATCTTCTCACAATAAAAGAAAGTTAGACAAAAAAACAAAGTGCTGACACAGGTACAGGTGAGAGGCTGGAGCGATAGTTGCACGAATGCCTCCCTTTCAGAGCTGCTTCCGCACCACCCTTGGGGTGGGGCCAGGCAGTCGAGACGCCTCTGACCTCACGTCTTGGCTCTTTTCAGGCCAGCCCTCAGGCCTCCGAGGAAAACCGGACTCATGAGAGTTGAAGAAATTTGAGCCCCTTCCTCCGCTCCAGGGTCTTACCACACTGAACTCTTGTGGCAGGTCCTAAAGGGCTGCTGCATTTCTTAATTCCAGGGAGTTCCATTCACATTGTCAGCTGGGTGCCTCCTGGGGTTGTACAGAGCACAACCTGGGCAGCTGCACCAGGCAGCTCTGGAGGTATGGATGCACTTCTTACCTTCAGGAAGACGATGCTGGGCTTCTGAAAAGCCAGGCCCAAGGAATTGTGCCCGAGAGTGAGGCTGACCAAGTAGCCTAGGCTTTGCAGTGTTCAAAATATGGGGTTACGAGGGGCGCCTGGGTGGCGCAGTCGGTTAGGCGTCCGACTTCAGCCAGGTCACGATCTCGCGGTCCGTGAGTTCGAGCCCCGCGTCAGGCTCTGGGCTGATGGCTCGGAGCCTGGAGCCTGTTTCCGATTCTGTGTCTCCCTCTCTCTCTGCCCCTCCCCCGTTCATGCTCTGTCTCTCTCTGTCCCAAAAATAAATTTAAAACGTTGAAAAAAAAATTAAAAAAAAAAATATATGGGGTTACGAGATCCTACATCCGACATCCTGCTGAGCCCTCTTCAACGTAGATTCTGCCGGAGACCTCTTCGTTCCTCAACCCTTGCTATTTGCCTTGACCTTGGATGCCCTCTGTCACCACAGACACCGTTGGACCACTGGGATTCTTGTGTTCTCTGGAGCCTTGAGGTTCCTCAAAGGTGCCTCAGTGCTGCCTCAGGAGTGAGGTGGGCTGGGAAGGGAAGCCTCTGCTCTTCTAAGGTTTATATTTGGAATTCCCAAAAATTTGGTCCAAAGGGATTTCCTGGCCTTTATTTTTTAAATGCAGTTTGAACCTTTCTGTTCCAGATTAACTTACCCCGGATTCGACCCCACCCTGCCTGACAACTGAGTGGCCTGGCAGTGGGCACAGGGGATGGGGAACGTGAGCCCCAACCTGCTGTCTATTGGGGTCAGATTTCAGTGGGAGGGAAAGGTGTGGGGGAGGGAAGGCTGGGAAGGGTGTAAACTCTAGAGCTTAAGGGGCTGCCTGCAACCGGAACGAATCTCCCCACGCCCAACCCTAGTCCTGGCCACGGGGCTCTCACCTGCGCAGCCACAGTAGCCCTGAAGCTGGTCTCTCGACATCCTCTTGCCCCCCTTACAACCCATTTGCCACACAGAAGCCCAGGGGAACCCTTTCAAAAACTCACAGCTGATATCATAGCTCCCCGCTTCTGACCCTCTAATGGCTTCCAATTACTTTCAGTATAAAGCCAAACTCCTCACTCTGGCCTCCCAGCCCCCCACCCTGCCACATCGGCCCCTGCCTTCCTTCTGACCTAATATCATGCCACACTCCAGTTCACTGAAGCCCCCCACTGCACAGCTTCTTTCTCTTCCTTAAATACACCTGTCACTCCCACCACAGGGCCTTTGCACTGGCCGCTCCCTCCTCCTGGAAGGCTCTTCCTCCTCCAGATTGTCTTACAACTGGTCCTTTTCCCCACCAGTCAGGCCCGGCTCACATATCACATCCTCAGGAAGGCCTCCCCTGACCAGCCCAGCCCAGCAGCTTGTCCCTGCCCTGTAACTCTCTGGCGCATGACCTGATTTCTTTCATTCATAGCACTTATCCAAGTCTATAATTAACTTGTGTGTTTATAAACACTGTCTGCCTCCATCTCCAGACGATAGATTCCAGAGTATAGGGACCCCTTTGGCCGGTTCACCACTGTTTTCCAGCACCTGGAACAGTGCTCTGGGCCAACACTCGATGAACCTTTGTTGAATGAATGAATGTGAGTTGAGGGAGTTGCCCACAAAGAGATGAAAGGCACACCCACAGGGCCTAGATAGAGCTGAATTGGGTGGGCGACAGGTCCTCTTTGGAAGGCTGGTGACCCTGCCCCCTGAGATCGAGAGAGGGAGCTGAGTCAGTGCCTGTCAACTCCCACAACCCAGGCCAACTCATCTCCAGTCATGATGGAGCCCCAGATTCTTCCTGGTGCCCCTCAGTAACCTGCAAACCCCACCACCACATCCTCGGTGTCTATAGGACTCACTAGTAGGGAACCGACACAGGGGAGCCTGGCGCATGCTGCGTGGAAGGAGTCATGATAACAACAGTTTTCACTTGGGGATGCCCACACTGAGTGGTATACTTATTAAGAACAAGCTGCTCCAGAGCCACACTCCGGGGTCAAGGCCTGACCCCACCACTCTGTAGCTATGTGACCTTGGGCGAGTAATGGGGATGGCGACAGTACCCATCTCAGAAAGTTTCTGAGAGGATTAAAGCACCTAAGAGAATTCTAGTAATGCAGGGTTAGGTAATTTACATAGCTTGCACAGTAAGTGTCAGAATTATCACCAAGCATTATGCATTTATTGTGCATTTAAATGGGTTAGGAACAGCGTTAAGCATTTTGTTACCACATTTATGTGTTTAAAAGTTTCTTTGGAGAGAGAACAGGGGAGGGGCAGAGACAGAGGGAGAGAGAGAATCTCAAGCAGGCTCCGTGCTGTCAGTACTGAGCCTGCAGCCTGGCTGGAACTCACGAACCATGGGATCATGACCTGAGCCGAAATCAAGAGTTGGGACACTTAACTGACTCCGCCATCCAGGCGCCCCTTATTACCCCATTTAATTCTTATAAGGACCTTGAAAGGGGGTCATAATTATCCCCATCTTACAGATCAATAGATTGAGGTTCAGAGAGCTGAACTGACTTGCGCAAGGTCATCCAACTAGCAAATGGTAGAATTACACCACAAACCTAGATCTGCCTGCCTTCCAAATTCTTTTCAACACATCTCACTGTGTCCCTAAAAGGCAGAGAGTTTCCCAGAGTCCCCTTACTTAGGTTAGGTTAGGCTGCTTGTTGCATACCCACTGCCCCTTCCTGGCAGGGCGCTCCCAGCCCGCGTCTCTCCCTCCCCTCGGCTAGGAGCCGGCTGGCTTGCTGGAATTCAAGCGTCGGTGGCATTTCAGGCAGCCAGGCTCATTTTGCTTTCAGCGCACACGAGTGGGAACTGCGACAAATTGCAGAGAAGGCATCACTGGCGGAGGTGGGGGTGGGGCGTCGGATTTATCAACAGCTTCCTTCTGCTCCCCGGATGTGCCAGCGCCAGACCCAGTCTGTGATCTGACATCACCAAGCCCTTAGAAAAATTCTCCCGCCCCAGGTAGGAGCAGAGGCACCGGGAGGCCTGCTCATTGCTCCTGCGCGCCACCTCGAGGGCACTGCCGTTACTACACCGCCAGGCAAGCCTGACTGTTCCGCAAAAAGTCAATCCAGACACCCGGGTTCTAAGGGCAGCTGATAAAGTGCAAACTTCCTCACTGTCACAGTGGTGCCCTTTGTGCTCTGCCCCCTGCTGCCCCAGCTACAGTTCCCAGAGCACCATGCTCACTTACGTTACCACACCTTCGCATGTTCCATTCCCACTGCCGGGGAGACTTGGCTTGTCTACCAGGCAAACTCCTTTTTATTTTTCAGTTCTGAGCACAAATACACTTTCTTCCACGAGGTCTTCTTTGACTTCTCAAGTCATATTGAGACACTCTTCCTATGTCCCCATCGAATGTTATAGCTTTGAAAAACATTTTTTGAAAAAAAAAAAAAAGCACTTGGAAAATAAAAACAGAAAGTATTTTAGTGTCTGCCTCCATGCTAGTGATTAGCTCTATAAAGGCAGAGGTCATGAGTTTAAATCTTTGCCTGGGCTCAGAGGCCACAACTGGTGGGCTCCAGATGTGTTTTCTTTGCCCTACTGTGTCTTAGAAAAATAGGAATATGTTGTCAATATTTAAAATTGGGAGTTTCATATGAAAATGGAGATGTCCCGCTTTCCTTAAAAAGTCAGAAGACATGGAACACAGAGCCTGCGTTTCCATAAAGCAACAAATAGCTGTGCTGGGCAGTGAGCGCCCCCTTCAGACAGGCAGGTGCTTTCCAGTCTGCCATGGTCTCCACTAGTCACCCACTGGGTGAACACGACCTTGACTCCGGGAGGATGCTAACTTTGCAAGGAAGTGCTCAACAAAGGTGCTGGATGGATGGATCGATGGATGGATTAAAGAGAAAGACGAAATAGAGAGGAAGAGAGTGCAGAAAACAGTCCGGGTAGTGGACAAGGTGGATTTACAAGACTCGCTTCTGTCCCTCTGGATTCCCCACCCCCAATACGGAACCAGCAGGAAATAGTGCAACTGCTCTAAAGACAAACATGGTCTGCTTGACTGACCTTCAGAAAAAGAGTGCATTATGGGAGGGAGTCAGGAGACTTCAAGGTCACCAGACAAAGTCAGGGGAGGAGTATGGAGGTATAAATCCTTACACAAACATGAACTGTTTTTATTATAACATCACACCCAGAGCTAGACTAATGATCAGTGTTTCCTTTGGGGGTAGAACAATCAATCCTTCATTATGCAAGGCTGTCCTTCGTGTTCTAGGACATTTAACATCTTTGGCTCCTGCCTACAAAATGCCGCGGCACTCCTCCCTCTCTCCCATTGCAGACTGAATGTTTGTGTCCTCCATAAATTCGCATGTTGATGCCCTAACCCCCAATGTGATAGAATGTGGAGGTGAGGCCTTTGAGAGGTAATTAGGTTTAGATGAGGGTGGGGGCCCCACGATAGGATCACTGTCCTTACAAGAAGGAGAGAAATCAGAGCTCCCTGTGTGTGTGTGTGTGTGTGTGTGTGTGTAGTGCAGAGGCAGTGAGAAGGTGGCCGTCTGCAAGCCAGGAATAGGGCCCTCATCAGTAACTGAGTTGGCCCACACCTTGATCTTGGTCTTCCCTTCCTCCAGAATTGTGAGGGATACACGTCTGTTGCTTAAGCCACCTAGTCCATGACGTCCTGTTACAGCACCCTGAACTGAGATCCCCTCCAAGTCAGAGTGACAAAAGTGTTCCACAAGTTTCTAAATGACTCTCCATCGAGAACCACTGGTGTAGAACCAGGATGGCGCCGGAGCCTCCGTTCTTAGACCTCACTCATGGAAGACAATGCCAGGGGACCACACGACTCTTCTCTTCAGAGGCAGGATGGGGCCTCAGACACACTCCCAAGTAGCACTCACCAGAGCCTCCACTCATCAGCTGGCCCCCGGCAGCCATTTTGGAACAGAGCAAACAGCAGCCCCCATCAACATCTCGGGTCTGTTTAATCTCCAGAAAGCCTTAAATGACCTAATTTTTGTGCCTCTTTTCTTTCCAGTGTCAGTCTCACTGGCACATTAGGTCTAATAATGGAGCGGCTCCCCATAGCCTCCTAGGAGCCAACACCCTTACCATATCCTAACCCGGTTGCCCCAGCATCCAGTATGGCCCCTGGACACTAATCATTTGCTTTGATCCACCTCTAAGCCACCTCTCCCTGCTCTGACCTCGGACCTCCCCCCGGAACACAGCTCACACTCCCTCTTTTAGCCAGTCTCTCCTTAGCAATCTCATTCAGGTTTGTGGTTTCAGATACTAGATACATGCTAATTACTCTGAAACTTAGATTTCCAGCCCAAGACATTCTTCCTGAATTCTAGCTCAGTATAACCTAACTGCCCATTCAACTTCTCCACCTGAATGACTAGGACACCCCTCAAACCCAGCTCATCCAAACCTGAGCTCTGCATCTCCCGCCATAGCCTGATTTACACACCGTCTTCCCCGTTCCAACTAAGGGCAACTCCGTCCTCGGTGGTGCTCAAGCGAAAAGACTTGGAGTCATCTTGACTCTTCATATACTCTTGTACCCCTCCCCAGTCTGTCAGAGAATCCTGCCAGCTCTCTCTTCAAAATATATCTGGAGTCCTTTACTTCTCTCCTCACTGCTGCCGTGCTGGTCCAAGCCACCATCATATCTTGCCTGATTTACTGAATGGCCCCCTGGCTGGTCTCTGCTCCTGCCCTTGGCCCTGACAATCCACACTCAGTACAGCAGCCAAAGGCATGCCGGTAAGTTTCCTCCTGTGGCTCCTGTGCCACTCTGTCCCCCAATTCTCCCACCTCACTTGCTCTAGCCCTGGCCCCCTCACTGCTTCTTGCCCCTGCCACACAGGGTCCTCAGCTTGGAATGACCCTGATATCTGCATGGCTAATCCTTCATCTCTTTGAAGGGTTTGCTCATGAGGACTCTCCTGACCACCTTGATGACCATCTTTCTCAACCTCCCTCACTCTGCTGTTTTCCATAGCGCCGGTCACATATTTACTTATGTATTACCTGTCACTCCTTATTAGAACATAGGCCTCATGACCACAGCGATTTTCCTTTTGCTCACAGCTATATCCATGGACAGGAACTTAGAACAGTTCCTGGCACATAGCCACCCCTCAACAAATATTTGATGAATAAATAACTCAATGACTTACGCTATTTTGGGTAACCAAACCCAGAGATCACACTCCAGTTATAGACTTTCAAGACCCCTGTCCTCACTGGATTCAATCTGACCTTGAGAATGTTCCCCAGGCAGTGATGGGGCAACAGTGACTGGTCAGCCACCCCAGTGAAGGAGCCCTATCTCTGATTCAGGGGCTCACTTGCTGCGTGGGTCCTAGAATTTGGAAGCAACATAATGTATGAAGTTTCCTCCTTTCTCCTGCCCTGGGCTTCCTCCATGGAAGCAGAGAGAGGGACACGTGCTGAACAGAACCTCTGGGATGGAGAAACCCACGGCTTCCTTTACCTTTCCATCGATGGCCTTTTTGGAGAGGAGGTGGCTGATGACTTGGAGTCCACAGAGTCTCTCCTGAAAGAACAGAAATTGGAGATGAGATTCTCTTGAAGGCTAGCCCCACTACTGAGCTAGAGAGCTCAGAGGCTGGGGAGAAAGCTTCTGGAAGCCAGGCCTGCCGGGATGAGGATGATGGAACACACCTGGACCCCAGCTGCCTGGAGAGGAAGCTCCAGGGGGCGTGGGTTGGTCACCTGCACCTACCCTCCATCAAACGAAGCAATCAAGGGAAGGAAGCCTAGTATGTACCAGATATGTTACTGTGTTATGCCATGTATTACTAATAATTAAAAAGATTTTAGGGGTATCTGGGTGGCTCAGTCGGTTGAGCGTCTGACTCTTGGTTTTGGCTCAAGTTGTGATCCCAGGGCCACGGGATCAAGCCCCGCTTGAGATTCTCTCTCCCTCTTCCCCTCTCCCCCATTCGCGCGCTCTCTCTCTAAAAAAATAAATAAGTAAACGCTTTTTAGTTTTTTTGTTTTGTTTTTTTTTTTTTTTAGTAAACACTTTTTAGTTTTAAGCAATCTCTATATCCAAAGTGGAGTCTGAACTCACAACCCCGAGGTCAACAGTCCCATGTTCTACAGACTGAGCCGCCCAGGTGCCCCACCCCCTTTTTTTTGGTATTACTAATTATTAATAAGTAATTCTCAGCAGGCTCCCTTCCTTCTTGCTATCAGGCAGGCGGGCCTTGGCTGGCTGCAGTCCACGGACACTGGAATTCCCGGGATTGCCTATTCTCACGAGGAGCTGGATCAGCTTCAGACTCCCCTGTGGGCACCTTACTTAGGAGAAGGAGAGGAGGGGCACATGGGCCTTGGAGACGGAAGAGCTGTGTTAAAATGGCAAGTGAAAAAAGGCACAAAATTAGGTGTATACTGTTTCTAAAGTCACACAGGAAAACCAATGCCTAGGAGAAAAAAAAAATTGAAAGAAAATACAACCTTGGCTGGCTCAGTGGGTACAGCATGCGACTCGACCTCAAGCCCCTCGTTGGGTGTAGAGATTACTTAAAAAATAAATAAATATCAGGGTGCCTGGGTGGCTCAATCGGTTAAGGGGTTAACTTCCGCTCAGGTCACGATCTCACGGTTCGTTCGTGCGTTTGAGCCCCGCATCAGGCTCTGTGCTGACAGCTCAGAGCCTGGAGCCTGCTTCGGATTCTGTGTCTCCTCTCTCTGTTCCTCCCCCCCGCTCGCATCCTCTTTCTCTCTTTCTCTCAAAAATAAATAAAGATTGGGGCGCCTGGGTGGCGCAGTCGGTTAAGCGTCCGACTTCAGCCAGGTCACGATCTCGCGGTCCGTGAGTTCGAGCCCCGCGTCAGGCTCTGGGCTGATGGCTCGGAGCCTGGAGCCTGTTTCCGATTCTGTGTCTCCCTCTCTCTCTGCCCCTCCCCCGTTCATGCTCTGTCTCTCTCTGTCCCAAAAATAAATAAAAAACGTTGAAAAAAAAAATTAAAAATAAATAAATAAATAAATAAATAAAGATAAAAACACGTCTTTAAAAAAAAAAAAGAAAATACAACCAGGGTTATGTTAGGCTGATGGGATCAGAGGTGAAAATTTGTTTCTATTTTCCAAAATGCATGTAGCTACATTCTTTTTATGATGTCTAATATATGTCCCCCTTTTATTGGTTTTATATAAAAAATTTTAACATTTATTTATTTTTGAGAGAGAGAGAGAGACAGAGAGCGAGTGGGGGAGGGGCAGAGAGAGAGGGAGACACAGAATGGGAAGCAGGTTCCAGGCCTCCGAGCTGTCAGCACAGGGCCCGATGTGGGGCTTGAACTCACGAACTGCGAGATCATGACCTGAGACGAAGTTGGCTGCTTAACCAACTGAGCCACCCAGGTGCCCTGCTTTTATTGGTTTTATAAAATTAATCTGTCTGAAATTGGAACTCCCACTGCCCATCTCACTTAGCCACACTTCCTTTTAAAATAATAATAATAATAATATCTACACCCAACATGGGGCTGCAACTCTCCACCCACAGATCAAGAGTCACATGCTCTTCTGACTGAGCCAGCCAGGTGACCCCTCTCCAGCCTTTTCCTTTTAGGTCCAATGCACACATCCCCTTCTAACATACTATATAATTGGCTTGCTTATCATGTGGAGTATCTCACCAGCTCCCATGTAAGTTCTGCAAGCACAAAGCTTGGCAGGGGAGTTTGTTCACTGTGGGGGACACCGTTGGTGCCCAGCCCACGTCCCCTCAGGCACTCACTCTACCAGTGCACCGGGACCCCAGAGCTTCCTGCTGGGTGTCTGCCCGAGGGAGTTCTCTGTGCCAGCCACTGCCAGGAGCAACCTTCAACCAGACCCGTAGGAACTGGTGGATAAAAGCCCTAGCACCCTCAGCCCTCCAGTGGGTGTGTTGCCCACCGTCACCCAGAGCTCCCAGCAGGATTTAAGCCCTGGCTGCCCACAGCAGTAGCCTGCCCACTAACAGACCCCGGTGTCCTTCCCTTCCTTGTCTCACTCCCTCACTCCTTGGTCTGCATTTCCTGAAATCACTTCCCAAGTAAGCCCCTTGCACTTGAACCTGTCTCAGGCTCTGCTCCTGGGGAATCCAATCTCATCTATTCATTGGCTTATCCCAAGCGAATAAGAGAGTGCCTAGCACAGAGTGGGTGCTCTATCAATATTTGTTGCCAGATAACGTGAAGTCAAACAATACAGAAATATAAAAACTAAAAGTGGGAAAAGAAAGCTCCCCCGAGGTCACAAGTATTAAGTTCAGCGTCATTCCTTGCAGTTCACTTTCCATGTGGGTAAAGCCTATACAACAGTTATCGTTCTGAAAAGGGAGGCAATGACATGAGTTGCAATCCCAGTCTTCTCTGAGTATAGGTTCCCTCCCCTGTCAACGGGGAGGAAAGCATCTGCGTCCAGGGGCTGGCTGGGAAGAGGACATTTATGTCCCTACAGCAGCTTCCAGAGCAAAAAAGTCCTGGGGCGCCTGAGTGGCTCAGTCGGTTAAGTGCCCGACTCTTGGTTTCGGTTCAGGTCATGATCTCATGGTTTATGAGTTCGAGCCCTGCACTGGGCTCCGTGCTGACAGCATGGAGCCTGCTCGGGATTCTCTCTCTCCCTCCCTCTCTCTCTCTGCCCCTCCCCTTGCTTGCACCGTCTCTCTCTCTCTCAAAAGAAATAAGTAAACATAAAGAAGAAGAAGAACAAAGAAGCCCGCCATGCTCCATAGTCCTAGGCGGTCTGATTTCTCATTTTCCAGAGTGTGCAATGTTCCTGCATGGATTTACAGCTTCCTCCTCGTCCTCCAGGTGGTGTGGGAGACAGTGGATGAGGCAGCTCCAGGGGCTGGGTCTGATTATCCCGTGGACAAGACCCATCCAGCTCCAGACCTTCACCCCTGCTTAAACACGGGGGGAAGAGGTAGAGAGGGAGAGGAGAGACCCTTCTTCACACGCCCCTCCGGTCCCTCACTGAGCCCCGGAAGTTTCTCTCTGGCGTTCCTCCCCGAATGCCCACGGGGATGGACAGGTGCAGGCCAGACCGGGAAGCTGGAATTCGAAAGAAGGGAAGCCATGAGCCTCAACCTCCAAGGCTCCTCCCATTCTGGCCCTTCTTCATCGCTTCATTTTGAGAGCAAATGCTCGAAATTGCTTCTTTTTTAGAGGAACATTCTGCAGTTATGGCAAATGAGCGTTATGAAAAGTATTCAGGAACAAGAAAAATGCTTAGGATACAACAGGAAGGGAAATAAACAGGGAGGTCATAGGTCATGGTTTGTACACTTTCCCTACAGGAACGGAAAAACAATGCGTGCAAGTAGCCCGGGACCGGGAGAGAAGATGTCCGACAGCCGTTTCGGTTGGTGGAAGAGGCACACTGTGGACAAATATTTTCCATTTTTCTCTTAAACGTCACCAGTGTGGTTAGTGTTTACATAATAAATAATCAGAATGAATCCTCATTGAGGAAACTAAAACAAAAAAGTTCACCAATAGAGCTGAAATTGGACCCCTGCCGATTCAATTTTCCCCACAAGGTGGGGAGACCACCTCCCCATTTCCCGCTCAGCCTCAGCAACGGCTTCATTCACAGCGAAAAGTGAACCAGCATTAACAGCTTAACGTCCCAGGAAAGTGGTCAAGATGTTCTCAAATGGAAAATGCTGGTTACAAAACCGTCTATATAGTGCCCTTCCAATGTACATTTATAGGTTCAAGAGCTGAGAAAGATACACATCAAAATGTTAATGGTGGTTATTTCTGTTCTTTTGTGTTTGAGTTTCTAAACTTTTTTTTTTTTAATGTTTATTTTTGAGAGAGAAAGAGAGAGCAAGTGGGGAAGGGGCAGAGAGAGAGGGAGACACAGAATCCAAAGCAGGTTCAGGCTCTGAGCTGTCAGCACAGAGCCTGACGCGGAGCTTGAACTCACAAGCCATGAGATCATGACCTGAGCCGAAGTCAGATGTTCAACCAACTGAGCCACCCTAGTTTCTAAACTTTTTATAGTACGCATGCCTTCCTGTTGAAATAAATATATGTAGGCAGAAAGGTTACAAAATAATATACAGAGCATACTTCCATGTTATTGATATAATAAGTCTTTTATGGGTAGTGATGACCCATACAAAAAAGTCTGGTGGTTCAGTCGGTTGAGCGTCCGACTTCGGCTCAGATCATGATCTTACAGTTTGTGAGTTCGAGCCCCGCGTCAGGCTCTGTGCTGACAGCTCAGAGCCTGGAGCCTGCTTCAGATTCTGTGTCTCCCTCTCTCTCTGCCCCTCCCCCGCTCATGCGCGCGCGCGCGCGCGCTCTCTCTCTCTCTCTCTCTCTCTGTCAAAAAAAAATAAACATTAAAAAAAATTTTTTTAAGTCTTGAAGGATACAAATGATTACATAAATGATATTTGTATTTAAACACACGATGATTATACATAATTATATGTGCTTGTCTCTAGACGATGGATTTTTTACTTCCTTATTTGTATTTTTTTTAATTTCTTTTTTTAACGTTTATTTATTTTTGAGACGGAGAGACAGAGCATGAACGGGGGAGGGGCAGAGAGAGAGGGAGACACAGAATCTGAAACAGGCTCCAGGCTCTGAGCAGTCAGCACAGAGCCCGACGCGGGGCTCGAACTCACGGACCGCGAGATCATGACCTGAGCCTAAGTCGGACGCTCAACCGACTGAGCCACCCAGGCACCCCTCTTATTTGTATTTTTAAAACTTTCTACAGTGAGCAAGTAAAAACCTGTATAATAAAATAAATATAACACAAAATAGTTAAATTAAAACATTGAATATAATTAGAATGTATTACAAATAAAACATTTTATTGTTAAGAAGAAAAAAACCTGAGAAAATAATGCCTATTTTTCAGGTCACACTACTCAGTCTCAGAGACTGGGTGGGGGGGAGGGGTGTAAGTGACCAAGTCCAGCCCAGGACTTGGCTTTCTGCTCTCCACATGTCTCCTCTCCCATACTTGTCATCCTTGTAGTTCTTTAAAAAAAAAATCGCTGTAATGATCTTTAGTGGGATTCAGGGATGGAGCAAAAGGAAACACATGTGCTCAGGCTGCTATCTTTACCCAGATGTTTTCATGGCCTATTCTACAGGTTAGTCCCATATCCCATTTGGTATCCTTTCCCAATGGTCCAGCCCCTAGTCGTTCAATTTCATCCCATGAGACCCCTCTCCGTCCTGGTCCTTCATTAGCTAAGGTGCTAAGAACCACATGTGACCAGACCAGCCTGAGCATGAACACAGGAAGTGCTGATACAGTTGGCCTAGCAATATGCAGTCAGCGTTAACTCCGCACTGGGCACCGTGGGGCTCCGGGGGTCCCTGCCAGCCAAACTTCTAGTCCCTTTGCAAAAACAGAACACGCCATATGAAAAGTGAAATGTCAGGATTTCTCCAAGTGGCACAAAATTGCAAAATGGGCAAAATGAAAGTAACAAACATAAAAAAGTTTACAGAAACATCTGACAAGTATTTCACTTTAGAAAGACCAGAGAGGGGTGCTTGGGTGGCCTAGTTGGTTAAGCGTCCGACTTCGGCTCAGGTCATGATCTCACAGCTCAGGAGTTCAAGCCCCCTGTCAGGCTCTGCGTTGACGGCTCAGAGACTGGAGCCTGCTTCGGATTCTGTGTGTGTGTCTCTCTCTGCCCCTCCCCCATTTGCTCTGTCTCTCTGTCTCTCTCAAAAATAAAAACACCAAAAAAAATTTTAAAAAACCCATACACCAAAATATCGAGCGATTATCTTTAGGTGGGGGGAACGTGGGTGATTTTTCCCTTACTTCTCTATATTTTCCATTATTTCCACAACAGATTTTTATCACTCTTACTTGCTTACTTTTTTTAAATGCTATTATTTGTTTTGATCTCAAAAGCGATATGGGATCATTGTGAAAAGAAACCCAACAATACAGATTTTACAATTTTATTGTACAAAGTAGACTATGAGGCTCTTCTTAATTATAATCACAGATATATTTTTGTGTTTAAAAAAATTTTTTAATGTTTTTATTTATTTTTGAGACAGAGACAGAGCATGAGTGGGGGAGGGGCAGAGAGAGAAGGAGTCACAAATTCCAAAGCAGGCTCCAGGCTGAGCTGTCAACACAGAGCCCGACGCGGGGCTCAAACTCACGGACTGTGAGATCATGATCTGAGCCAAAATCAAGAGTCAGACGCTTAGCCGACTGAGCCACCCAGGCACCCTGATATATTTTTGTTTTTTAAAAAATAGTTTCGGGTACCTGAGTGGCTCAGTCGGTTAAGCGTCTGACTCTTGGTTTCGGCTCAGGTCATAACCTCACAACTCGCGAGGTTGAGGTCCACATCAGGCTCTGCACTGGCGCCATGGAGTGTGCTTGGGATTCTCTGTCTCTCTCTCTCAGCTTCTCTCTCGCTTGTTCTGTCTCTCTCTTTCAAAAGTAAATTAAAAAATCTTAAAAAAATTTTTTTTAAAGTTTCATTTTTTTTTCTTCTGTAAAAATTAGTACGTATTTATTGGAAAAAATGAGAAAGACAGAAATTAACAAGAAGGAAAAAAACCCTCTCAATCCTACCACCCAGATATAATTACTATTAGCATGCTAGTATATATCCTTCCCGTCTTTGTTCCTATACATGCACACAAAATTCACTTATTTTTTTAACTTTTTTTTTTTTAAGTAAACTCTACACCCAACGTAGGGCTCAAAGTCATGACCCCGAGATCAAGAGTCACATGCTCTTCTGACTGAGCCAGCCAGGTGCCTCTCACTTTCTTAATTTTTATAAAAATGGGATCATACTATATATACTATATCATACATAGAGATTCTCGTAATACTTAGTGAACATTTTCCCACGTCATTAAATATTTTTCTATCCAGCACTGCCTCTCCATGGGCTTTTTGAACATAGTAGGTGGTTTTTCAGTATGTGGGATTCTTCTGTGCACGGAAGGACATCTTGCCCCACAGCTATTTTCACAACCCAAACTGGGAGTAACCTAGAAGAGGTATGTCTCCCTCTGGGTGAGATCTTCCTTCCATAGCATCATTCCCTAAAGTGTTTCTGTAAAACACTTGTTTTATAGGATTATAACAAACATTCATTTAAAAGGGGTTCAGAGATTAAAGATGTTTCAGAAATGACAGTAAAAAATATTACACATATATAGTGTTTATGCTTTAATCTGTTTTTTTTTTTTTTTTGTAATGTCTACACCCAGTGTGGGGCTTGAACTCACCACCCAAGATCAAGAATTGCATGCTCTTCGACTGAGCCAGCTAGGAGCCCCTGATCTGGTTAATTCCTGAAAATGATTCCTTACAGTGGCTAGCCTGGGTCAAAGGTGTGTTCATTAAAGATGATGATAAATCACAGATGGTATTATCCATATTACCCACCATTAATTATCTAGTACTACCAGAGACTGTTCAGTATTATCTAATATTGCCTTCTCATCTCTTAGGTGAACACAGGTAGACCCCCCCACCCCACCCAAGGATTTAAGCGGTCCGGTCAGATAGGGAACAGGTAGGATTTATTTCTACATTGATGAAGGCTTTTATCTACTGTCACGGGTAAGGCATCTGGGTCTATCTGAAAGTCATGCAGTTTGGGGGACCCTGGCTAGGTGGGCAAGAGGGAAGGGGCACAGAGTGGAGAAAAACAACTATTCCTCTCAGCAGAGGTCTGGGGAGGTCTGACAAAGACCGGACTCCCACTGAGCCACATAACAGCTGTGTGATCTTGGGGAAGTCTCTGCTCCCCAACCTTCAGCTTCCTTGTCACGAAATGGAAATGTTGAACAAAGAGCCAACAAAACACCTTTCTTTCTCTATGGTTAAGTAAGCTCCTAGCCCCATTTCCCTGGAACTCTGACAAGGGTGGGACGGCAGCTGTGTTTCTAGGCAACACTGTTTCTAGCAAGTGAGCCCTGATTGGTAAATGACATCTAGACAGGAAGGGCTCTGAATGAAATATAAATAATAGGTAGAAAAGCATAGCTTTTGGGCTGCCCCAAGTACGGTGAATCTTGGAGCTGGTCATTGCCCTTGCTGGGATCCTGGCAGCTTTGTCTTCTAACAAAGACCCCCCAACATTGTGGTGTGCGTCATCACCCTGTACCTGGGGAGGCGAGTCTAGGTCTGGACACTGTGTGGCTGGTTCCCTAGTAGACGAGAAACGCCTGGGCCGACCCTGCTGGCACACTGCGTCTCCTGCCCCTGGAGCCCTCTAGGCGAGGCCAGTGCCAGGGATGGCCCGTTTGGCTCTTCTGAGTCTGTCTGATTGAGCCAAACAAGACCCACGGAGGGGCACTGCAGGAGATGAGAACAACAGCCACCTCCCGGGGGCGTGAGGATCAAACGAGTTATATACACAGAGATGCTGACAGAGGACGTGACACATGCCGGCCCCCTTCTCTCCATCCCAGGAAAAAATACCTGTCTTTGGGATCTTCCCGTTTTTTCCTTGGTGGAGAAAGGCCTGCCTCTGGCTTCCAATCAGAACAGTTAAGCCCTTTTTCTTTCTTCGCTTTGTCTCTCTCCTCTCTTTTTTCTCCTTTGGGGGGTCCAGGGGAGTCTGGAAATGAAAGCACGACATTGTTCTCAAAGTCACCTCTGTCTCAGCAGATCCCCGCGGGACTTGGGGGAGGGAGGAGCAAAGGGCAGGGGCAGGAACAGTCGCCCATGCCTCCGACACACATGCACACACGCAAGAATACATTTATACCACGTGCCATCTGTGTGCAAATCCACGCTCACACAGCGAGACAGAAAGACGTCTGCACACAAATGTGTGTATGTAGACATGTGCTGTATACATCCACGCGCGAGCACACAGAAATACATACACAGATAGGCACACGCACACAAAAACTCACACGTCTACAAATGTTGCATTTGTGTAGACAAACACGGGCATTCCCCACTTACAAGGTCACCTGTCATTTGTCAAGTCATTCAACAAACATACAGAGTGCCTGCTATACGCCCGGCATGGTCCCCTCCCAGGGACTGGGAGCAAAACACAGCCAGAGTCAAACTTGTCCCCTCTCACCCAGCAGCCGCTTCCAGTTTTTGATGAGGACTTTGGCCAAAGACACCACCTCCTTGTCTGAGCAGTGCTTGCGGACCCCGTTAACGGCGACTCCAATCCTGGTTGTCTGCAAAGCGAGAGGGTCAGGGGCTGGTCTTGGCACGGACACACAGGATGGGCTGCCCTAGCTGGCAAGTCCTGCCCTGGCTCCGCACCCTCTTTCCCCAGCCCCAGCCCCAGCCTCTCCGGGGCCTCAGCCCTAACCCGTGGCTGGGGTCACAGCCCTGGTTGTGGCTCTCCGTGAGGTCCGGTGCCCAAGGCCCAGCCCTGTGCACTGACGGATGACTGCAGCTTCGGTGAAAAGCTGCGGCAGTGGTGGTTTGGGCTGCTGCTGATGACCCCTCACCATTTCCACCTCCTGGTGTCTTTGAGTTCAAGCTTCAGCTTAAGACACAGCTCTGGCTACTGCAGCTTGGATCTGTGTTGATTTTTTTCAGGGCCAAGAGCTTCTGGTAATGCTTGGGGGCTGTGGGGGTGACACGGGGAGGATCTAAAACTGGGTGACTTTTCCTTCTCCCTGCATCACTGGCCCCTTGGATCCCACAGCCCCAGGGCCTGAGGAATTGGGGTATTCAAGGAAAGCAAACCGATCTTTCTCACAGACCCAGAGGACCCCTCTGCGTGAAAGGTGCCCTGCCCCCATCTAAATGCCTCAGTCTCCACCCTCAGAGCCCAAGACCTCCGCTGCCCCTGGTCCTCCCCTTAGAAATTCCTCCCAGACTCCACCTTGGAGGTCTCCCCCCGCCCCGTCTTTTCCTGCCCCATCCCCAGGCACTGCCCCCGAGGCTTCCCACCCCCGCCCCACCTGGAGTAGCTGGATGGACATCTGACAGCTGTTCAGCTTCTTCAGAAGGTCGAGGGCCCCTTCCTGTGGGAGGCCACAAGGTGAGGACGGAGGACATAGGTTCTGCGCCGGGCCCCTTTCTGACATTGTGTGGTGTCGGTGGGAAAGAGGGGTGCAGGAGGTAGGGGGAGATTGCCCCAGCAACAGGATATAGGGAGACAAGTGGCTGAAGGCCAGGCAAGGGACAGAAAGAGACAGAGAGACAGAGGCAAAAGATTCTGCCCCAGACCAGCTCTCTAACTTCACCTCCCACCACCCAGCTGGCCTCTCGCCCTTCTGAACGGGGCCCAGCCCTAACCGCTCACCCTGACCCCTGCCACTCGTTCTGCTGTTCCTTCTACTGGCCATGCGTGCCCATCTCGCCTCTAAGATTAATCACTGTGGCTTCTTGTTACTGCTTCTGTGTCTACCTCCTCATCCTCCCGCTTCCTAACTGGGAGCTTCTGCACAGTGAGGGCCATGGCTTTTTTTTTTTTTTTACAGCTTTATTGAGGTGTAAGTGACATGCAACGAACCGCACGTTTGACGTTTGTGTACGCCCAGGGAACCACCACCACAATCAAGATAAGAACATAACCATCACCCCCCAGTTTCCTTGTGCCCCTTTGTAACCTACCCTCCCTGTACCCCAACCCAGGCCCAGGCCACGACGATTCTGTTTTCTGTCACCTAGAAGCATTTGCATTTTAAAGAATTTCATATAAAGAGTACTGCAATGGGCCTTCTCATCTGGCTTCCTCCACTCAGGGTAACTGAGATTTATCCACGTTGCTGCGTAGATCGATAGTTCTTTTTATTACTGAGTTGTTTTCCATTGTAGAGACGCACCACAATTTGCTTATCCATTCACCTGTTTGTTTTAACTTAAAACGATTTTTTAAAGTTTATTTATCTAAGTGATCTCTACACCCAACATGGGGCTCGAACTCACAGCCCTGAGATCAAGAATCGCACACTCCTTCGACTGAGTCAGCCAGGCTCCGCCATCCATCCACCTGTTGATGGGACTTGGGCTAGCCTCCAGTTGGGCCTACCACAAATAAAGCTGCCAGGAACATTCATGTACAAGTCCTTGTGTGGACATACGCTCTCATTTCATTTCTCTTGGGTAAGGAGGACTGTTTTAATCTCTGAAACGTCAGGGTTTAGCACACAGCCCAGTGTTTCCTGAGTGAATGAATAAAGCAGAGAGCGGAAGGTGGGAAGGGAGGGGGTGACGGGAGGAAAGGAGCCTCAGATCTGAAAATCTGCTGGCTGTCAGGCCCTGGGCCACCCATGCCCCATTTCAGCCTTCTCTTTCCTGCACCCACTTCCTAGAGGCCAGCCCCGCCCCCTGGCCTGAGATGGGTTCCCTGGGGAGCACCAGCTGACTGTGTCCTGTATGCCCCTTGCCCTGGTCTCACTGTGTGGTTCCAGCAGCCAACGCCCGCCCTGCCAGGCTTCCTTGCCAGGACCACATCCCAAGGGGTGCCCTCTGTCAGCCCTCAGCCTCCCTTGGAACGTGGGTTAGCAGTATGTTTCTGGAGGCGTGACCTGTGGATGTGCACGCCTGCGTGTAACCCTGCACGCATGGACCACCAATGAAAGGCTTGCTCTGTGCTGGGCACTGCTCTAAGTATCTCACCTGCATTAGTTCCTTTAACTCTCACACTGGCCCTGCGAGGTAGGTACTGTTACAACTCTCATTCTTACTGAATTATTACCCCATTTTCACAAATGAGCAACCCAAGAAACAGGGAGATTAAATAATTTGCCCAAAGTTACAAGGCATCGAGCTGGGATTCAAACTCAGGCCTTTCAGCTCTAACCTGTGTAAGTATGGACGAAAAGCTGTCTAGATGTGTGTAGTTATGGAATATCAACGTGAGTAGGTGTGGTGCCATGTTGGTCAACATTCAACACCCAGCTCTCAAAGGAAAAAAAAAAAAAAAAAAACCCGCCTGATTTGTAGGTCAATTTCAAGCTACCAATATGCTGTCACTGAACTAAAAGGAGGCACTGGGAAGAAATGTACCCTATCATGCCGTTATACTAGGATTTCCACCATATTGATATAACAGAACCTCTAGACCATGGAGAGTGAAATGTAGTAAAATAGTGAAATGTAGTAAAATAATTAGAAGTGATGACTTTGGAGTGTGTATTACCTTTGTTTTTATTTTTTTAATTTTTAAATGTCCTTTGTTTTTAATACGATTTATTTAACTGGAAGCATATCATTTAATTTTTAAAATAATGGCTCTACACAGGGAACATAGTCAATGGTATTTTTAATTTTTTTATGTTTTATTTTATATTTGAGAGAGAGAGAGACAGAGCATGAGCAGGGGAGGGGCAGAGAGAGAGAGACAGAGACAGAGACAGAATCTGAAGCGGGCTCCAGGCTCCAAGCTATCAGCACAGAGCCCGACGTGGGGCTCAAACTCACGAGCAGTGAGATCATGACGTGAGCCAAAGTTGGATCACCTTTGCCTAAGGTGCCTGACGCCTAAGCCACCAGGTGCCCCTAGTCAATGGTTTTAACAGCATTTGTATGGTGACAGATGGTAGGTAGCCACACCTGTGGTAAGCACAGCATAGCATATAGAGTTGATGAATCACTATGTTGTACACCTGAAACCAAAGTGGCAATGCGCGTCAACGCTAATCAACTAAAAAAATAAAATAAAATAATGGCTGTATTTAACAACCAGCTTGCAAAATTCCTGAAAAAACCAACAATGGACATTAAGCGGATTCCAGCTCACCACGGGGTGTGCATCTCTGAATGTCACGCTGTACAACTGGGTCATGTTGGAGAATAGCCAGGAGCCTCAGTGCAGCCGGACTTGCGAAGCCGTGTGCAAGAGCTGACTTGGGTGTCTGTCTGTGTACAGGGATGGGATATGCAGCGAGCAGTATCTTTAGTCCGTGTGTGGAGCTGTGTAAATGCAGCTGGAAGCACAGTGTGTCTGTTTGTCTCTGTGGGAGATGCCTGTGATGTGAAACTGTGGCTGTTTGCTAAGTCCGTAACTTTGCAAGTATGGGGGTAGCTGTGCTGTGCACGCATGCGTGTCTTTCTGTAAACATACGGGTCCGTGTATCTATCATGTCAGTATCTATCATGTCAGTACCAGTGCCACGACTCACATGCAGTTATGTGTATAGATGCTTGTCTAGCTATTGCTGTGTGTGGCTATGTTTGTTGCGTGTAATTATGTGTATGCGTAGCTGTGACTGTTTGGTGTATGTCTGAAGCTGCTCCAGTTGGTGCACACGCACAGCGTCTGACAAAAGCCCTGAGAAAGTTGCTGGGACTTCAGTAATTGGCAGTGAACCCCAGGCCTGAGCTGCAACGTGGAGGATCCGTCTTCTTACAGGAAGTGTGTCCTCCTCTCCCTAACCACTGCTGGGCGGGCCCACTTTTGCTCCCAGAGCAGTCTCCACCTCCGTCGGCCACAGGCCCAGAGCTCTGTGCCCACCCAGATGCTGCCAAGAGCCCAGGCGCAGACGTGGCTGCAGACGAGCTCTGTGCTACAGAGACCCTGTGGCCAGGCTTGCCTCTTTCCGGGAGACAGCTCTGGGTACTTCCTCAGGAATCCATCCCCCAGGGACACAGTTTCCTCTTCCCATTTCACAGAAGAGGGAATCGAGGCCCAGAGAGGGAAGCAGAGTGGTGAGCATAGGGCCATAAAAGGAGCGAGAGGGAACCCAGGGCAGGTGGCTTCCTCCTCAGCCAGAGCTCTACTCCCCAAAACTGCCTTTCCTCAGGTGTCCCGGCCTCCCCCACCCCGCCCCGGAGCCCAGAATCTCATGGCTCAAGTCTGGAGTCAGCAAGGGACAGGACTGTGATGTGGAATTGAGCTCAGAAGACCCGGGCTGAGCTCCGTCACCCCCAGTTGGGAAAGTGCCCTCTGACTTGAGGCTCAGTTGCACTGGTTTTGGAGGATCCCGGCACGGGGGGGTGGGTGGAGGCTGCGAATGTGTGGGTGAGGGGGTTCCCAGCACTCGGCAGGTTTCTGTGCCCCTCCTGGCTGTGCAAAAGCAGGCGTCATTCTCTAACTCTTACCCAGCACTAGTTCAAGTCCTCCAGGAGGATTTACATCTCTCTACCCTCACCACTGCCAGCAGAGGCACTCCTGCCCAGGAGACAGATAATCTCGTATCTTCCTTACAGATGAGGAAACTGGTAACTCTGGCCTTTGTATGGACACCAACTCATTGTCTACACCAGGGTAGCCTGACACTCCATGGGACTCCTCCATCTTCCCTGCTCTAAAACTTCTCTTAGGTCCATCCCTTCCCCCAAGCTCCTAGAGTCACATCTAGAATGGGCTGGAAAGGCAGGTCCTGTTCCAGCACCTGGCTATGGAAGATGGGACTGGGAGGGCCCTGGTACAGGGTGAGGTGGGGGGACAGGCCCATGGGCTACCCTCTCCTCTCTTCCTTCTCTGGGTGTGCCCAGACCCTCGCAGACCCAAGGCCAAGTTTGCTCTGGCCAGGCAACCCGGTGGCCTCCAGCTTGAGGCAAAGATCAGGGAGAGGATCAAACATTAACTTCAAGTCGGCCTGAGAGTCCAGGTATCCGCAGGTAGGGCCCTCAGTCCTGATTCCCCTCTGGGTCCGGCTCCCCCTCCCCCGGCCCCCCGACAGCCCAGGCCTCCAGCCCGTCCCCCCTTCCCCCCCCTAGGGCGCAGCGGCTGCCCAGCACCTGTTCGGCCCCCGCCTGCCCGGGGCCCCACCCTGCGGCCAAGTTAAGGGAAAGTTGCAAATAGAACCGCTCCTGGCGCCCCAAGCTGTGAGGTTGTGGGATCGGAGGTCCCTTGCTGCTCTCCTCCAGATCCGCTACCGGGGTGAGGGATAGAGGCGGCTCAGCACCCCACATCAGCTCAAGTTTCTTTGCCCCTTCTCGGGCCATCCAGGATTTTGTAAACCATCCCCCCTCCCCCGTTCCCCTTTCTCCCCCGCCCCGCTGTCGCCGCCGCTCCCCTGGCTTTGCACACGCCGCCGTGAGTCCCCGGACTCTGAAAGTCCTTTTCCAGGTCCTGGTCTCTTCGCTCGCTTTCCCGGGCCCTGCAGAAGCTACCCAGCGCCCCCGAACCCCACTTGTCCAGAGGGGCATGCACAAGCCTCGTCTTTGCGGTCCCGCAAGATCCTGCCCCCAGCGCCCTGGGCCGTGCACACACCCACCCTGGGGTCCCCAGCAGTCCCCAAGGGGCGCTGAGCCCTGCGTCAGCCGCGCCTCCCTCGAGTCCCGCACGCGCCTCCCGGGCGCGCCGCCAACACGCGCCCCCGGGACACCAGGCTCGCACGCGCCGCGCCTCCTGGGGGCGGGGGCTGTGGCCCAAACTCTGCAGCCTCACCGTGTTCTTCCTGGCCACCATCTTCTCCAGCTTTCTGGCGATCCTCAGCAGCTCCTCTTCCTGGCCCATGCTGGCGCACGACGCCCGGCGGGGCGAGGGGCGCCGGGGCTGCGGAAGGCGCAAAGGCCGAGGGCGCGCGCAACCGCGCGGGGCCCCAAACCCACACGACACACACGCCTGCGGGGGCGGGGCGGGGCTCTCCCCCCACACCCCTCTCGGCCCGCCCGCCTCTCGACCGCAGGGGGAGGGGTGACGTGCACTAAATATAGACTTCAAGGACTCGCCCGGGCAAAGTTTGCCCGCGCCGGCGGGCCTGGCCTGCGGAGAGGGACGGGGCTTCGAGAGAGCGCCCGCCACCTGGGCCCTTCTGCCGAAGGGAGATTTGGGAAGGAGTGCTCTCTGGCAAGTGGGGAGGCCGTGGTCCCCGGACCCAGGAGGCAGTCGCGGCGCGGAGGGCGCCTGAGGGTGCCCCGGGCGCTCTAGGAGGAGTCCTGGCTCCCGCGTCGGTGCACGATCGCAGCTCAAAGCGGGACCTAGCTCCGCGCCTATGCCCAGGTGCAGGCATCTTGGTGCCCTCGGATTATATTTCGTGCACGATCGTTAAATCCAGCTCTGCTGTACCCCCTGCTCACTCATTCGTGCACATGGCCTGGGGACACGCGTGTATCCAGGCCCTCTGTTTCTATTTTGTTTGTTGCAGTGAGGTTTTTGCATTTCTAACAAGCTCCCGGGAGCGCAACGGGCGGAGCGGCCTCCAGGACTGCTCTCTGAGTAGCGAGGGTTTGGGAGATACTTAGGTGCACCCGGCTTTGAGAAATCCTGACCCAGGTGCGTGGGTGCCCTTTATTCAGGGTCAGGCCACTGCCTCCCTACTGGGATTGGGTCTGGAAGGGTCATCTCGGGTGAAGGGAAGGAAGCAGAATTGTGCCCCCACAGCTGTGCACACATCTGGATTCCAGTGGAAGGACCTTCCAAGTATCCCCAGCAGACCCAGGAAAAGTCCTAAACTAGTGAGCTTAATTGACACAAAGTGATCCTTGTGCGGGAGAGAGGCTTTAAGGGACCTGAGAGGGAAGCATGAAAAGTGGTTCATAGTGTGTACAGAGTCGGGCACTGTGGCATGGGGTGTTCAGTGACATCTCCAGACTTTCTTGACAAAACTCTAGAGAACCCTGACCCAGCCTCGGTCACAACTCATGGGCTTCTGACTGCTGCTGTGTGGCCTGGGACTTCGGTAGGAACGGGCAGGTTTTTCTTTCATTCAACAAATGCTTTTTGAGTGTCCAAGCAACAAACAAGACAGACTAGTCCCAGCAAGTTTGAGATTGAGTCTATGGGCAAGAAAAAGCCTAAGCACATTTGGACACAATCAATTCCATATGATCACAACTGGGGCGAGGGTCAGGAAGAAGGGGAGGATACTTGAAGAACACATCTGAGGGGACCTGCACCAGTTGAGGTGTCATCTGCTCTGAAGCAGTGAAGTTTAAACTTTGGGCAGAAGTGCAGGGTGGGAGTTGAGGGGAGGAGGAAGGGAGTGTTTGTGTAAGAGATGGAGAGACATTCATTCATTCAACGTGTATTTATTGAGCACCTGCTATGTGCCAGGCAGTTCTAGCCCTGAGCATCCAGAGAGGAACAAAACAGTCCTCCTGGAGTTCTGAATGTGCAAAGCTTAGCGATGGGGGTGTGCTTGGCATGTCAGGGTTGGAGGAACTGAAAAACTGCTGGGGCTGTAGCACAGAGAGGTAGGTTGGGGGCAAACGGGGCAGGAAGCCAGAGGTGGGTGGGGTCTGACTACATTAGCAATGTGGACCACTTTGAGGTTAGACTTTTATCAGTTCGGTATGGGGGACAGTCTCTTGGCCAATTCCCAACCAACCTCTGGGTTGAAGGGACAGCCATCTAGTTATTCAGGATTACCCTTTTTTTTTTTTAAGTTTATTTATTTATCGAGAGAGAGAACAAGCAGGAGAAGGGCAGAAAGAGAGGGGGACAGAGGATCGGAAGCGGGTTCCGTGACGACAGCAGAGAGCCAGCACAGAGCCCTATGCAGGGCTTGAACTCATGAACCGCGAGGTCATGACCTGAGCCCATCTGACGCTTAATGGACTGAGCCACCCAGGCGCCCCAGGATTGCCTTTTTAAAAACAACATTTGATTTTCCTCAAACTTCCACACAGTTCCCACCCTGAGTTGTAGGACATCAAAAGAAGCCAAGATTCCTACATCATCGGGACTCAAAGGACCCTAAGAAAACATTGAGTGCAACCTTTTCATTGTATGGGTGGGAAGCCTGAGGCTTAGAGGAGCCCAGGGCTGCACTGCTCAGCCATATTAGACACCGTTGGTACCCACCATATTCCCTCTGTCTACCTATCCTCACTTGGAGGTCACAGCAGGCAATTCCCGGATGCACATCCAACACCTTCCCACGTGCCCTGAATGAGGGTTCAGAGCAGGCTGGAGGTGCTTGGGAATGGACACCCCCCAGGAAGGACCCCGCAACCAGTGGGAGACCAGACTTGGTGGTAAACACACCAATTTTTTCACTTTCAGTGGGACAACTTGAAGACATGTTCTTATATATTTATTTACTTTTTAAGTAATCTCTATGCCCAACACGGGCCTCGAACTCTCAGCCCTGAGATCGAGAGTCGCACACTCCACTGATCGAGCCAGCCAGGAGCCTGAAGATATGTTCTAATCAATACAGTCCCCAAGATAAGTCCTAGTTGTTCCCAGTGGTAGCCCCTCATTAATATAACTTCTATTGCGTTTGACCTACATAGGTTCCACTCCCTACTTCCTTATTATGTTTCCTGGGGTCACCTCACAATAAACTATTGGTCCCCAAAGCTTTTGTCTCAGGGAAAGTCAAATTGAGACAAGGGCTGTGGCAGACCTCAACTACGAGTCTCCTGACTCCCCGTCCAACAGGCTTTCTCTGCACCAGTGTTTCTTAACCTGGAAACCACTAGCATTCTGGATGGGATAATGCATTGTTGTGGGGCTGACCTGTGTATTGCAGGATGGTGACCAGTATCTCTGACCTCTAGCCACTAGATGCCAGCAGCGCCTTCCAGTTGGGAACAGTCAAAAAAAAAAAAAAAAAAAAAGTCTCTGCATTGCCAAACGTCCCTTGGGGCAAAATCATCCCTGTTCTACACCAGGCCCAGCTCCCTTAGCAGGTCCAGAGAAAGAGTTCCAGGCCCTAGAATTCCCACCCCCTTCCCTAATGCTCTTCAGATCACATAAATGAAACCACTGGAATTTAATAAAACAAAAATCTTTTATTAGAGATGAGTGAAATAACAAGTCTGAGATGAACAAAACCAGACACTGGAGGCTCAGAAGACAACCCTGCTCCTGTGGGATCCCAGACCAGTCAGGTCTCCATCCAGGGTAAACAGTTCAGCCTCCTGGGCCAGACTGCTTCGTTGGCCATTGGCACCCTCCAGCCTCTTCTGTTTGGCCTGGCCCATCCTTGCCAGGGCCTCATGCCCAGTGCCCATAAAGCTGTTAGAGATTGATGATGGCTTAAGTGTACCTGTTTTCTAACATGGGGCTGAAAGTCATGGTGGAATTTCTGGCAAGGGGAAGGAGAAACTTTATTTCCTGCTCTCCCTTCCTATTATTTTCCTTCCTCCTTTCTTAGCTCTTTCCTCCCCCAAGACTGGAAGGCTCCTGAGTTGACCGAAGAAAAAGGAGAGAAGTGAAAATCGGTCATCTCCGACCATTCCTTTTCTTCCTGCTAAATCAAGGAGAGTAGGCAAATGGGGGTTACTCCTAGTCTACCTCCCGGCTGGGGAATATAACAGAGGTGCCTGGGAAGGCTGCGCTGTCCCTTGAAAGGAGTACTCTTCAGAGTATTTACTTAACAGCCAGTTCAGCATGAGCACTGGCCAAGCAGAAGGCACGCAAGCTATAGACAACTGCAGGGTCTCATCGGTGTAAGCCAGCCGACTGTCTGCCCCTGGGCCGAGGACCATCCCCTGGGATCTAGCCCTGCCCATTCCCAAGCCCAGCCTTGGGGACCAGCTTCCTAGCAAGGGACCACATCTGCAAGACCCTTGTCTTACTTGTGTGACATCTGGACATAGAGAGAAACTCAGGAAAGGAGTCCTAGACTAATGAATGTCCAAGAAGGCAGCCCTTTGTCTGGTAGAATCCCTGGTCTGGACTTGAAGCATGAGGGTAGGCCGGCCTTACTCTTACGGAGCCCCCAGACTGAGAGAAGAAGCAGAGTTCTGGTCTGATGAGAGACTGAGCATTCTCAAGATGGAGAGTAGCTCAAGAATCTCAGACCCAGCCCTCTGGCTCCCTGGCCTCTGGGCAGTGATGGGATAGAGAGGAAGGAGCCACCATTAGCCCTAACGTGGGCCCAGTGTCCTGGGCAAGGGGTATGGGTCCACGGCAGGGAGGAAGGCCAGCCAAGGAGGCACAAGGGACAGAGACAGCAAGACCCAAGGGAACGGACGCCTCAGTTCCCCAGTCTTGCGGGTTCAAGTCCTAGCTCTGAACATTGGGGCCCAAACATGAGGGTAGTTCGGGCATGCAAAGGCCAGCAAGGAGCTAGTCTTGCAAAAGCTGTGCAGAGTTTCCAGGAGAACCCCCCTTCTTGAGCCCTCTCCTTCAGTGAAGCCAACCTGGGGATAGAAGAATGAAAATTGATAGTTTCTAAGTACCTATATTATATATTTAAAAAAAATTAATGTTTATTTATTTTTGAGAGACAGAGAGCAAGAGAGCGTGCAAGTGGGGCAGCGGCAGGGGCAGAGGGAGACACAGAATCCTAGGCAGGCTCCAGGCTCTGAGTGTCAGCACAGAGCCTGACGCAGGGCTCGAACTCATGAACCGCAAGATCATGACCTTTGCTGGAGTCGGACACTTAACCAACTGAGTCGCCCAGGCGCCCCGTCTAGGTACTTTTATTATATACCAGCTGTTTATCTCACTCGGTTTCACCACCGTCCTGTCATGGATGGATGAAATTATCCCCATTTAACAGACAATGAAACTGAGGCTTAAAGAAGTGAAGCCACTTTTCCAAGGCGTCCACACTCTGAAGCCCGGCCTCTTCTTAGCATGCACGTCTCAACGACAAGTATCGGCTAAATGCTGGGTGACAGATACCTGGTTGTGGACACAGATTTGTGTCTGGTGCCTGACTTTGATACAGTGAGGGTGGCAATTCCTCAGAGAGACCCGGTTCCTGCCCCTGCTGCCTCCCGCTCCCAGCACTGACACCCACGGCCACCCCTGAGGAATCCCCGGGGGAACAAGGAACAAGCAGTTTTATTCTCAGCCCAACTGGCTCTGTCCTGTGCCCACTCCCAGTTCCTCAACTAACTATGGGTAGCTGTGAGAGGCTTCGTGATCCAGCAGAGAGAAGTCGGATTAAGGATGAGAGCCCTTGCCTGGTCCCTGTCACATGCCTCTGTGCCTGGGAGTTGGCAGTCTCAGCAGATTCCTACAAGGGGACAGTCGGGCACACTAAAGACTGGTACACAGCCACCCTAATCCTGCCTCATCTGCAGGGAGGTGAGACCTTCTCTGAGCCTCCAGCCTGGTTGACAGGGGCTCGCTCAGCCTTCCCGGAGAGAAGCCAGGGCTTGGGCATCACCACCTCTGCCATCCCTCAAGGCCTGGGCTCTCCCCAGCTGCATGTGTCCTGGGCTGTGGTGGGAAGGGCAGGCACTGACCAAGCTGCGGCCACCTGCTCTCATATGTACCCCAGTCATGGGGAGAGGTCCCCCACCCCAACCGTCTCCCGTTGACCCCCTCTGCCTCCCACGTGTCCTGCCACCGCCCCTCAAACCATGGTCCCAGAGCTCATACCGGCGTGTTCCTTCTGCACAGAGGCTGCCTGGCTGAGGGACAGTCTTCCAGGCTCCGGCCCACCCCGCCGGTAGGAGCGGGTGCTCTCGGAGCTGGAAGGCAGGGAAAGGCCAATGTGACCTCACACTGAGAGCCCCTTAGTGTGGGGGAAAAGAGCTCAGGTATAGGCTGGGGCCTAAGCAGGTGGGTAGAGAACCCCTCGAGGCCCCCGGGCTTAGAACTGACTCCCGAGGGCTCTGGAGACTTCCCCGTATCTACCCCCCAAACTGCAAACTGAAAGGGCTTGTTTCCAGGGAAGGGAGGACTGGATCCTGCGCTGGAGGTGGGAACACAGCAGAGATCCCACTGAGAGCCTCCCGACTCCCGCCTCTAGACAGGAGGGACTAAGCCTTCACTTGGCCTCCAGCAGTCTGGGTCTCAGGCTCCTTCCCAGACTCAGGAGCAGGTGTGTGAGGGGCAAGGGGCCCACTCACCCTCCGCTCAAGGGCAAGCATTCTGTGTTAGTCATGGGCCTCAGAGCAGGGAGGTATCCCAGGCCTTAGGTAGGCACCACGGACAGGTGGGGAAATACATGATGTGCAGAGGGAGGGGGGAGACTTGCCCAGCTGGGCCCTCACCTGAACTTGACCGGGGGATACATCTCCGTGGGGGTGGTTCCAGATGTCAGGCTGGGGCGGGAGGGGCCCGGGGGCTCCCAGAGGCCCTCCTCAGAGCTCGGTGGGGGGGTTTGGCTGGGACCTCCAGCTTCCCCAGGGCTTGTGAGGCCGGAGGGGGTGGAGGCTGGACTGCCCAGGCTCTCAGGGGCCCCAGAAGGCTCTAAGCTCAGGCTGGGGACTTCGGAACGATCTAGAATCAGAAATGATAAAGCCTGTCTTTACCACTTACTCTGTTCTCAATTCAAAGCAGTCCTTGGCCTCAAGGGTCTATGGCTGTCCCCACTCCCGGATGCCACCCACCTCCCCGGTGGTCCCCTTCAGCTCCTCCCCACCATGCCCAGTCTCATTTGCTATGATGGCCAGGCCACACCGATGCACTTTTGGCTTCTACCCCTCCTGCCCCTCAGTCTCAGTCTGGACTCTTCTGCTCATTCCCCAGGCTCAACGCAGATGCTACCCAGACAGGATGCCTTCCTCAACCACTCCCCAGTCCCAACAGGACACGCTCCCTCCCTCCCCTGAGCTCCCAGAACAAGGCTGTTGGTTCTTTCAACGAACAGTTCTTGAGAAGAGCCAGGCGCTGTGCTAGGTGCAGGAGAAATACTAGTCAACGGAACACTCCTGTCCTCTTGAGATTTACATTCTTTGTGTGTGGGGGGGGCGGGGGCGGGGATTTACGTTCTATACCATTGTGTCTATTACTGTAATGAACTGCATTCCAGCTTCTATCTCCCCCACTAGACTGTGTCTCAGTGTAGCTCCCCAAATACTGGAGACACAGTGGATGGTCAATAAATGCTTCTCTCTCTTTTCATTTAAGGAAAGCATTGAAGAATTTGGAATAAGACAGACCCGGGTTTGAATCCCACATCGGGGACGTATTAGCTGTGGCGTTTGGGGGATGTTACTCCACACCTCTGCCCCTTTACCTGTAAGGGGGACACGATGACCTCTGCCTGACAAGAGACCATGAGGGTGATATGAGCTCACACACGCACCCTTAACTCAATGCGCTGGTGACAGTGAATGGTATGATGAGCATTTTTCTGGGCAGCCAGTCATACCTCCACTGGTATGTCCCACACGCCCTTGGACCATGGTCCGAGAAGGGTTTTTGACCGGCAAGGGCGGGGGGCAGGCCTCACTCTCGCTCTGAGGGGCAGCTGGTCCCAGGGTGGCGATGGCCTCGTACGTCTTGTTGCTGAGGTCGACCCTCCCGCTGGCCCAGCGGGTCTGGGCTGGGGGCTTCAGAGGGCAGCGCTGCAGGGGCAAAGGTATGGGAGAAAGGATGGTGTGGTTCCTCCAGTTCAGCCCTGCCCCTCCCCACAGCAGGTCCGATCTGGCTCTTTCCATCTGCTCTCTCGCGAAGGCCCGAGAGGTGGGGTGAGGACCCACCTTCTCTTCTTCCTCCTCGTCACTGTCGGAGCCAGGCTCTGTGGAGAGTCCCCAGGAGTAGTCCACGTGCAGAGGGAAGGCGAGGGTCCCCGCCTGGGCCTTCTCCAGCTGCCAAAAACAAAGCCTTGGCAGTTCAGAGGGTCAGGGGCTCAGCAGAGAAAGAGGAAGGGTCGGGGGCTTCCCCTCCTTTCCTAGACCTCACCAGCTCCTCACACTCCTTGTGCTGCTTCTTCCTGGCTATGTCCAGAGCTGTCTCTCCTGCCTCGTTCACTGTGAGGGGTAAAGTCAGGGGTCAGGGTCAAAAGACATTATAGGTTAGAGGTTAAGATGGGCCTCCGGAATCAGACTGCGCTTGAATCTCGGCTCTGCTACTTCCTGGCTGTGTGATCTTGGGCAAGTCACTTAGCCTCTCTGGGCCTTGATTTGCTCATCTACAAAATGAGTATAATAATACTCATACCTTTCTGATGAGGTTGTTGTGAGGCTCTTGTGCCAAGAGCACTTGGCCCCTTACCAGGCACATGTTAAACAGTAAATAAATAGTGGCTACTATAATCACTATTATTTGAACTCAGCTAATATTCATTTGCTTAAATACTTTCAGACACATTCTTTTTTTTTTTTTTATCTTCTTAGCAGCTCTACTTGGTCTGTGGTATTATACCCATTTTACACATGAGGAAGCTGAGGTTCAACAGATGAATGGACAGATCCCAAGGTCACAGAGGTGGTCAGAGGCAAGCTGGGATTAGGACCCAAGTCTGTCTGCAAAGCCCATGCTTGTTACCAGGGCTCTCCATCTGGGAAGAAGGCAGGAAGTGCCACACGAGGGGTAGTAAGGAACCGGAAGTCTGGCAGAGGAGGCGTCGGGGCCCCACCTGTGCCAACCGAAGCTCTCCCTTTCAGCAGCAGCTTGAGGCAGTCGGGCTGATTGTAGAGAGCAGCGCAGTGCACGGGACTGTTCCCGTCAGCAGCCTTGGCGTCCAGGTGACCTCTGGGGGTGGGGGGCCGGGGAGGAAGGAAGGGGAACAGACAGGCAAAGGGGTCAAAGTCAGGGGGGAAAAAGAGGGAAGGGGGAAGGGGAACGGAGAAGAGAAAGGAACAAGGGGGAGTATGAGGAGGTGGGCAGATGGGCAGGGAGGTTCTCACCCATTTTGGATGATGAAATCCACCAGGGGCAGGGAGGCCTGGGTGGCGACTCTGATAGCCAAGTGCAGGGCAAGCTGTCCAGGTGCCTGGGTACACAGCCACACCTCTGAGTTTCCCCCAGTCCACCTGCCCCCAATCCAGTATTACCCTCCTGAACTCTCGCTGCCCTGGACACCTCCCGACATAAAGCTGCCAGAACCCTGAGAGAGGAGACCACAGGGATGGAACGTGCTTGGGAGGGAGGTGACAGACCATTCGTTCACTGCTTCCTTCATTGGCTCTGCCTCCTCTTACCCCCAATAACAGGTACTTCCCAGCCTTGGTTCTTAGCCCTGGGCTCTCTCTGCTCCTCTCTCTCACTGGCCCCTTGAGACCTCAGCTAACCTCCTACTTTCAGCTCTATCACTCATGTGTAGGCTGTTCCAAATTCTTACCTCACCTAAGTGCTGCACCCTCGCTGCCCACTGGGAAGCCCCACCCACAAAGACATGACATTCGATTTTTTTCATGTACAGTCAGCAACTCCTGTCAATTTATCCATTCACATGTCTCTGATACCCTTCCCCTCTGACTCACCCCCTCCCGGCTCACTGGAGTCGCCAATGCAATAGCCTTCCCCGATCTACTCTGACGCACCCTTACCCATTTCCAAGGCTAGTCGAGGAAACAGAAAGATACTAATATTCATTGCACACATATTATATGCCTGGCCCTTTATATACATAACTTAATTCTCACTTCTACCCTGTGGGTGCTATCATCAACTCATTTTACAAATGAGAAAACGAGACTCAGAGAAGTTAAGTAACCTGCTCAAGATCACACAGCTTGGAAAAGCCAGACAGCCAGGAGTCTGGCCCAGGTCTGCTCGACTGAAGTGCTCGGTCCCATTTACCCCTCTGCCGGGTGGGATTTGAGCAGATGTCAGAGGCGGGGCAGGGGGTGAGGGGAATAGCTGATCCTGGAGAAAGGCTGGGGAGTATGAGAGAGCGGGTGGGGTATAAGTGGCCCTTGGGGGTGGTTCTCACCTGGCCCTCAGGCCCAGGCAGCAGCTGTCCAAAGTCCTGCCCGTTAGCGAAGGCCTCCAGTACTGACAGGAGGTCCCGGTTGCAAATGGCCGTCCGCAGTCTCTGAGGCTCGGGTGCGGACCGGCGGGCAAACCTGTGTTCCACGTACTTGGCCACAATATAGTCCCTGCGCGAGCTCCTGCCGAAGTCAACCACAATCTCAGAGCAAGGGCCGTTTCCACCCAGCTGACCCCTGGAACCCTCCCACAGGAGATACGGATCTCCTTTTCCCCAGAACCACGTCCTAGACCTTCCAGATCTGAGGCTCCCTTCTCCCCAGACTTCTGGTCCAAGACCCTCCTGAGACCACGGGAGCTGGAAAAGCAGAATCCCCAGCCAGGATGTCCCCCCTCCACCGGATAATCCCCTTACATGTCACTCTCAGCGGAGGGCTTAGGGCCTCCATGTGAGGGCAGCTGGGCCTCCATAACCTCATTGAAGCGAGTGTTTCCGATGTTCAACGCCAGCTGGGGTCGCAGGAAAGTGGTGGGGGTAAGACCGGTGGTTAGGACAGCGCCCCCTGGGGGACTGAGCCTCCGGAAGCCCCCCCCCCCCGCCCCACATCACCCCCTTCCCGGGGCGTCGGGATCCTGCCCCACCTCTCCAGGGCCCACAGTCTCAGGTTGAGCCAGTGGACCCAGTCCAGCCTCCGACCAGGCCCCGCCCCTAATGTCACCCCTGGCCCCGCCCCACCCTCACCAGCAGCTCGGAGGGGCCCAGCAGGTCCAAGGTGAGGGACTGCATGCGCGAGAAACGCACACCCAGCTCGCGGTGGACGCCCGAGCACTGGATGCAGGTGAGCACGCCCAGGTTGGTGCTGAGCCACGTGGGGTCTGCAAGGTGGAGAAGCTTGAGCCTGGGGGTGGGGGGTGGGGGGGGGGTTGGGGGGGTGGGGGGGGTGGGGGCCCCTCCCCCTCCCCCCCCTCCCCCCCTCCCCTCCCCTGCCACCTCCCTCCCTGCCCCGTCCACTGGCTGACCTGCAGCTCCGCAGTCGCAGCACTGGCCATTTCCGGGCCTGCTCTTCACCTCCGCGATGAGCAGCTTCGTGAGGTCCTGGGGCTCCCCATCCAGCCCAGCGCCCCCCCAGGGCCCCGGGCCGCCGCTGGGCTCCCCGAGGAAGGCACTGCTCAAGGCCTCGTCCTTGCTGTTCTGTAGCACTGACACCCACCTGCAGAGAGCATGCCGGGGGGGCCCGGGAGTGACACCCGCAGGGGTGGGGTCCCCAGAGGCTGGGAGGTAGCTAGGGCTCCCCTGACCCCACCCCCAGGCTGGCCGTGGGGAGTCACTCACGCCTCACACTCATGTTCATCCTCTGCCTGGAAGTGGTATGTCCTGTTGTCTGTGGGGAGACCGACGTGTGTCTGGTCCACAGAAATCCTGTGGACCTTCCCCGGGCCCAGGGAGCCCTCAACCAAACAGCTGGGCCCCCGGGGGGGGGGGGGGCTTTTGTCCCTGAGGAGCCAGGCTCTGCAGAGCTGGGGTGGGGAGGGTAATGACATGGCCAGTAGCACAGGCAGTTTCTCAGAAGTCACCTCCAAAGGAGGAGCCCAACAAGAAGCCTCTGTGTGAAACCCCAGTTACAGGGTCCAGGGAACAGGACCCCACCCAGCTCAGAGGCAGAGTATCCTCCCAACCTACTGCCATCACCCCACTTGGGCCCTCAGCCTCCTCCTGTCTGGTCTCCTTGCTCCCCAACTCCCCCTTCCCCCAACCTGTACCGGCTGCCAGATTGTTGTGCCCAAGGTTCCAATCTAATCATGCCACCCCCTGCTCCAGGACACCCCGTGGCTCCCTATACCGGGAAATCAGGTCGAAACCTTTAAGAGGCATTTCCCGGGTCTCATCTCCCATCGCTCTCCTCTGTGAACCCTACACTCTGGCCAGACTGGTCAGACCCATTGTCCTGCCCCCACGTCTTTCACCATGCCAGTCCTATCCCCTGAAATGTCTGCCCCCAAACTCTGTGTTGTGTGTTCTTCAAGGCTGCACTCAAATGCTCTCTGGCCCAAACAGCCTTTCCTGATTCCTCACAGCAGGGCAGGGCTTCCGCTCCCTAATCTTTGACAGTGCTGTATCTGCACCTCTCTTCTGGATACATCCCTGCCAGAGAGAGCTCCCTAGGATGAGATCTGGGTCTTTCTCAGCCTGCACTGGTCCCCATGTAAAGCCTGGCATCAAAGCCTCCAAAGGATGGAGACTGAAACTTCTAAAGAAATGATAATTTTGAAAGCCCAATTACCCCAATCCATTCAAATATACTTTACAGAAATAATCGTATTTAATGTGGGATGTGGGTACATTTTAATGTTTAATGGGATGTGGGGTGTACCCTCTAAAAAGAGCACCCAGGGCCTAAGGAGTCTGATGGCCGCAGCAGCAGCTATTTGATAAACACACGTGGGATTGGACAGAGACCCCTAACTGAAGCCTCCTGGGAGCTGACAGGTCTCTTCGAGAAGCCCTAGGCAGTTGTTGGAGAGGAGACAGGGACTACTCACGGGTCACCAGGTCAAAGCACTTTTTCTCCTCGGCATTTGGCCTCACTTGGCACGTCAGCAGGGTCAGCTTCACGGGGGGCCTGTTTATCTGTGGGAATTGGGGGACAGAGGATTTACATGTTACCCTCTGGGCCTCCCAAATCCTTAGGCCTCTATTTCCCAATCTGTTAAATGGCTATAATAGTCCTGTTCCAGTTCACATCTCCTCTCTCCCAGCACCTCATGGATTGTGGAGTGTGGGCCAAGACTACGTTGGGAGCTTTCAATCCCATCCTTCCTCCCACAGGGGGTCTCCAGCCACCTGGATCCAGGTTTGGGGGCCAGTGCTAGAGGGAGGGCTTGTTCTGACCAGTGAAGAGAGGACCTATTGAGCCCTGAGACCCCCTCTCCTCCAGGCCTCACCGTGCTGTGTGAGATGGTCAGGCAGCCGTACTTGACTCCACACTTCCTTTTCTGCCAGACTCTTCGAATTCTAGAGCCCAGAGGGACAGAGAGACACTGACCCAAGGCTCACGCCCAACTCCCCCGTATCAGAAAACACAGCCCTGGGCCAGGTCTCCAGCCCCACCTGTATGACCTCCAGCCACACCTCTTCACCTCTTCCATCCCCTGACTCCTACCCCCCTCACTTTCTGGGGCTCCCTTCTGATGGAGGAGACCTAGTCCTGCCCTGAGGAAGCTCCCAGTCTGATGGGGGAAACACAGCCCCCACTCTCTGGGAATCCTTATTCTAAAGGGGAACATGTGACCCTGGCCCTCTGAGAGCTTCTAGTCTGATGAAGGAGACACTGCTCCCAACCCTTAGGGAGCTCCTAGTCTGACAGGAGCATCAGGCCCTTGACCACACCGATGCATTATGATTAAGGATAAAGCAAGATAGATACTGGGACCCCCAAAACGGAAATTAGCAAACCCACAATCCAAAGCTACTTGGTACTTCTTTAAGAGGTGAATATTAATTGGTATAACAAAGCTATTCTTCTCTGATAAAAGCTGATTAGTAAACAGAAACATGAATACATCCCCCGGAGCCTTTGCATTTCACAGACTGATTTTTTTTTTTTTTTTTTTTTTTTTTTTTTTTTTTTTTTTACACCAGGGAGCAAGGCACAGTCAACGCTTTCATTTCCAGGCATATTCCGTATATTAGAGAGGTTAAGGGTGAAGGCACGGGGACAGCGTAGGGCCTAATAAGTGTTCAGTAAGGGCTAGCTGCTACTATTATTCTTTTTCAAGTTAAGAACAACCAGTAAGTTCCAGCAGGAGTTCATGTGCCTAGGATTCTGAAGATCTTGCACTGCTAGAGCGGAGGGGTGCTGGAACCCTCAGAGTCTATGCAAATGATGAGAACAGTCCCCCTGGGCGGCTCCCCCAACCATTGTTTACTGGCCGTGTGGCTTTGGGCAAGTTACTTGAGCTCTCTGAGTGACTTACCCGTCACTTTTCTTGTACAGAAAGCCCACCTTCTCCGTCCCAAACTGCTTGTTGCCTTGGTGCTGATGGATGCTGTAGCCACCTCCCGAGTTCTTCCGGCTCAGATTCTCCTGTTCCTCGGACACGCAAAGGACACCTTAGGGCGTCTGGGAAGAGCCTCACTGCGCGGGGGTCTCACTCAGGGAGACTTCTCAAGGGCCCCTTGAAGTGGGATCTTCCTTCTCTCCCTCCCTCCACGGCCGGCCTTGGGAGAAGGCCTTCATGTGGGCATGACTGAGGGGCTGACCTCTCTGCTCTCAAGCTGCGGCGTCCCTCGGAGGGAGTCCCGGAGCTGGGTCAGCTTCTGTAGCTCCTCCTCCTGGGCTTGACGCAGCTATGGGACAGAAGGCAGGACCCCGCTGTCAGCCCACAGATGTGCCGGGTGCACAGCCCGGACCGAGACTTGCAGGGCAGCAGCCTTGCTCTCTGGGCAGGGGCCAGCTCTTCCACACCCCCAGATTCTCCCGGCAAGACAGAGGACTTGACCACGTGCCCAAGGGTGAGGCCCGACTTACTGCGTGTACAGAGGCTGCCAGCTTCTCGATGAAGGGGGACAGGCTCTGAGCGGCCTTCCAGCCATCTTGGAAAAAGCTAAGAGGCGTGAGGCCAAACGGGGGACAAGAAAGAGGAGAATGAGGGAGGCGGGAAGGGTGAGAGAAGGTGCTCCAAGGATCACAGGGCCCCTGGGGGCAGTACAGCCTGCCTGTCAGGAGCAAGCTCTCTGGAGTCAAAGTTGTCTGGGTCCAGATCCCGCGTCCCAGCTGCGTGATGTTAGTAAATCTGAGCTGCAGTTTTCTGAGGACGAATGGGGGTTTCTCCTGGCTCACGGGGCTGTTGGGGGACTGAGTGAGCGCAAACGTGTAGAAGTACCTAGTGCCTGATACATGGGGAGCCCCCAGTAAAGAGGAGCCCTAGAAAGCATTCCCTAGAAAGGCATAGGCGGAGTCCTCGAGGGCCTGCCAGATCCTGGGGATGGGCCTTGTTTTGTGTTGTCTGAAGGGTTAATGGTGAGGGCCACGGGGTGGGGGTGGGGGTGGGGACAAGGGAGAAGAAACCTACTTGTGCTGGGCGTGGAAGAACTTGATGAGGCTTTGCAGGAAATCAGGACCCTGCTTCATCTGGCTCTCCCCGGCTCTCAGCAGATACTGGGGAAAGAGCAGGGCTAAGTGTGCAGCGTGTGCAGAAGCTGAATCCTGGGGGCAAGGGGCTGCTGTCCCCACCCCGGGCTAACCTTGGCCGTGACTGAACCTCGGTGATATCTCAAGTGCCATCTGGATAGGACCCCGGGGGTTCAGGAGGCGAGGAGACACATCCCAACCTCCCCTCACCCCTGCGGCGCCCCTTACCTCACACATGTGCAGCTGGAAGACGCGCCGTTCTCTCTGTGTGTCCTGGGCCACCTCCCCAGGGCTCCCTCCTGTCACTCTGGCCCGGTCCCTTTCCTTCTCCAGCCTGGCCCTAGGCCCCAAGGAAAGAGAGGCCCGAACAACTCTCGCCATAGCCCCTTTCACGACCCACCACCTCCACATGCCCCTCTCTGCCACGGGCACACGAGAGTGAGGGGGCCCTCCTGGGTGCCAGCTGTGTGGTAGGGCTGGGGGACAATGGTGAACAAGGAGGATCCAGGTGGGGGAGAAAGACATGAATCAAATCGCAGCCGCGAAGACTAAAATAGGGGATCCGACCTCGCCCGGCTGCTCAGGGAGTGCTGTTTGAGGTGAGATCTGAAAGGCTGAGAGGTAGCCTTGGAGGAAGCTAGGAGCATCAGACCACGGGGTAGCCGGAAGCAGGGGGCATCGGGGCTCAGGGACGGAGATGGAGAGGAAGGGGCTCCAGGTGAGGCACAGAGGGGCCAGATCACGCGGGGCCTAATTCAGATCATTGCTCCCAAGAGCGATGGGAAGGAGCTGAAGGCTTGTATGCAGGAAGGCGACAGGCTTAGATTAGGGCCAGGTGGGGTTTGGGGTGACCAGGCTGATTTTGCCGGAAGGATCAGTGGCTCAGAGGATCAGTAGGTACCTTCATACTTCTGAACCATGGAGCTTCCCATCTAAAGCTTAGAAAACCTTTGTCTTTTTCTTTGTGAGCAAAGACAGCTTGTAGCTAAGAGTAACCTGGGCCTTCCCCCTACAGATCTCAAGGGTTGGCTGTTTTCCCTCTTTGGGGGTGGCTGGATCTGTTTGTAAACGATTTCCTGGAAATCCCACGCCCATCAGACCACCCACTCTCAGCCGGAAGAGTGTTTCCACATCTGGGGCTGGGCACATGTAACCACAAATCCTCTGTAAAGCAGATGTCTTGCTTATCAGTTTTGCTTCCAAGTAGGTACCAGCCCTGAGCAAAGATGACAACTGTGGGATACATTACAAGGATCACTACCCCTCCCCAAGCCTCAGTCTCCTCAGCCGGGAAATGGGGATCCTTATCTGTACCCAGATGAGACAAAGTATGCAGAAGACTTAGCACACGGATGACCCTACAGCTATTATTATCATAGGTCCCTCCAGGCCTCGGTTTTCCTGTCTGTAAACTAGGGAAGCAAAGGCCTAGGCAGAGTCCTCAGGTCCATTCTGGCCTTAAAGTTCCAGGCCCTACTGAGGTCAGTGTTTACATGCAGGATCTGTCTCTGGAGACCTGTTGAGCCATTCCTCAACCGTGGAACTACGGATGTTCTGACCAGATAATTCCTTGATATGGAGCTGTTCAGTAGATGTAGGATGTTTAGCGGCACCCCTGACCTCTACCCACTAGACGTCAGTAGCATCTCCCAGTTGTGACAGCCAGAAATGTCTACTGGGGGGGGGTGCCCCTGAGTGAGCCCCACTACTCTAGAGAGGGGGTCTCTAGGTTTAAAAATTTTTTTTCTCGGGAGTGGTTATTTTTCCTTTCCCTAAAGCTTTATGATACCCCGAGAGGGAGTCTGTGGCAGGCTGGTGGAGTTAGGGTGGGACTGACCCTGTGAACTGGGCCGGGGCGGGGGGGGTCATGGCAGATGCTATTTCAGGGGATCAGAAGATGAGCAGCAGGGAGGGGCAATGGCTAAGGCTGTGGTGTGCCCGCAGTGAGCCTGGCAGCTTGCTAAGAGGGCAGGAGACAAAGCAGGCAGAGCGGCTGGGAGGGGTGGAGGCATCTCCCATGCACACTGCTAACCTCATCTTTCACTAGTAAAAGTGAAAAATAAGCTAGATGGCTATCAGTGGGAAATAGATACATTATGCTCTGGCCATCTGTGGGAATACTATGCAGCCGTTAAAAAGGATAAGGAAGATCTATACGTACTGGCATGGAAAGACATCTGCTCAAGAGTAAATGGGCGAAAAGGAAGCACAACATGGGACAGTGGCTAGAAATGTGTGTTCTAGATTTGAATAGCAGCTCTCTCACTTAACCTTTATAAATCTAAGCTTCAATGTCTCCCATTTCCAAAATGAAACAAATGCTGCCTGTTCTCAGATGGCATAATGCACGGTACAGTAGCCCCTGGCATACGGTAAGCCGTCAGGATTATGATGATGCTAATGATATTGATGAGTATGATAGTAACTACTGGTGATTCCTTTAGATAATGTTTTGTTTGTTTGTTTTTAGCATGGGGCACTTCCTGATTTATGTAATATTTTTCGTACAGGCTCTAGTGGAGATTAAAGGACAGAGGCTAGTTAGCTCAGGATAGAGACAAGCTGTAAAGTATAAATGGCTTCATGAATTACCACAGCTCTGTCCCTGCCTCAGCTGAGGTAATCTACAGAGCCATACCCTACCAGGTCTGAGATGACCTCAGACTACTAGCTGGGGACTTGCTTTTTATTCCACCACACCCTTCCCAGAAAAGAGCAAGTCCTATTCCCTCCCTGTCCTCAAAGGATCACCAATGTTGTAGAAACATTTCCCATGCTGGGAATATTTTATTTCCTTTGAATGGAGTTGCAGCAGAAGGAGTGAAATGAATATTGAGTGAAAAGCAGTGAAATGCTAGTTACTGAGAAGACCAAGGTTACTGGAGAAGGGGACTTCGGGGAGCAGTGTAGTATTCAGACGGGGAGCAGGCACTCCCGGTGGAGTGAGGGGGTCAGTGAGGAGGATGGAGGAGAGGAAAGGAATCAAAACGAACCATGCACCCGCTGACCTGATGCCTTGGAATCGCCTCTCCTGTGATGCCTCCCCCGGCCACCCTTCCCTCCACCCGATCGAAACCACCTGTCTTGTCTGCCGCCTCAACGCCGACACTATTCTTACGGCACCGTCGCTTTGTATCTTCATTATTTATCCACCCACCTCTCTTCTCCCTTACGAACCAGTGGGATCCACTAGGGCAGGGATTGGGGTGGCACTCTCTTCCTTATTTCTTACCTATAAATTGGGGATAATAACAGCCCCCTTCCCTGCCAAGGGGAATAAATACATCAGATAACAGATGTAAAGAGCTTATCATGGTACCTAAGGTAAAAGAAGCTTATAAGTAAGTATAAGTACCAGCTGCTATTATTACTAATTATTATTTTTAAGCACTGATATTGTGTTGGGCACTCTGCTAGACTCTTCACATGCTAAAGTGATAACCCCAGGAGGCAGGAATCATCACCCCATTTTATAGGTGAGGAGCCTGAGGCCGAGACAAGTCACATGTCCAAATCTCTCGGCTAGTAACTGCTGGAGCTAGGATTTGAACCCTGCATCTGGATTCAAGCCACCATCCAGTCTGTCGGATGCTCCAGGCTTGGGGACGGCACTGGTAACCAACGCTGTGTCCCAGATTTGCCCCATCCCTCCTTCCCTGTCTGGTTCCCTCTGCTGGTGACAGGCACAGTGTCTCTTTTTTTTTTTTTTTCTTTTTTAAAAAAAATTGTATTTATTCTATTAACTTTAAAATTTTAATTCCAGTATGGTTAACGCATGGTGTTCTATTAGTTTCAGGTGTATAATACAGTGTTCGACGGTTCTAGACATTACTCTCTGCTCATCACGGTAAGTGCACTCATTAAGCCCCATCACCCAGTTCACCCACGCCCACGGTGTCTTTTCTGATAGGCCACAGTCAGAGACTGTTTCACAGAAGATGAAGCTGAGACCCAGAGGAGGGAAGGGACTGTCCAAGAGCCCAAGCTGGCCAGGGGAAATGCTAGGAGCAGAGGCCTGGGATCCTGCCTGTCAGCCCCTTGCTGTGTTACTCTGATCGCAGTTCTGGCTCAGAAAGATTTATCTGGCTCAGATAAATACTTGTGGAACCACAGCACCAGGTGCTTCATATGCACTGTGTTTATGTCATCTCCACACCAACCCTGCAAGGGTGTCACTGGCCCCATTTCTCAGATGAGGAAAGAGACTTGCACAGGGAACACCCTAGAAAAACTAGGTCCCTGCCCAAGGGATGCCTTTCTCCACAGCTCCAGGTGGACAGGGGAGCCCTCCTCCTATATGAACAACCAGGAAGTGAGGCTCCTGGTGGTATCCAACAGACGCTATTCTGGGCCCTTCCAGCCGCTGCCCAGACTGGTTTGGTAAGCATGAGGTGGAAATTACAGTAACTCACAGCGCACCAATATCTAGCTATACCTGAAGCCCTCATAAAAAGGAGCGTAACAGACGCCTGTGCCAGGACAGGTAGCTCAGCCTATGTAACGTGCCCGGCAGGAGCCAGGAGACCGCGGAGCAGGGCAGAAAGAGCACTGGGTTCTAGTCCAGGCCCTGTGGATTACTCACTGAACAACCCTCACCAAGCCCCTCTCCCTATCAGTTACACAGTCTTTTCTTAAACGAAACCTTGCAGGCAAGATCAATACGTAAATCTGGTACGGGGCGCCTGACTGTGGCTCGGTCAGTGGAGCATGCGACTCTTGATCTCAGGGTTGTAAGTTTGAGCCCCATGTGAGGTGTAGAGATTACTTACAAACAAAATCATATACAAAAACATACGTATATGTATGTGTATGTAAATCTGGTAAAAGCAGAGCTGGTTGGAGATGGTCAGCAGGGTGGGGCTTATTCTTTCCACTTGGTAGGTGATGCCCTGCAAGGCTGACGGCTTAGTCAAGGGAACTCAGGAAGACGCAGACCATGTGATGGCCCCACATCAAATTGCTAGGAAGACTGCCTGCGTGGCCACGCCCCTCTCTGGGGCTCTAAAGAGAGCAGATGGCCACGCCCACCACCGCTCCCACACCCTCCCCCGGGGCGGGGCGGAGGGTCTACAGGCACAACCCCAGTAGAGACCTGAGCGCTGCTGGAGTGGGGAGTCCTGGCCTTCCTTCAGCCTCCCTGGGGCTGGAGGAACAATAAAGCTCCAGGATCTCCTTCTTAGAATTGAACCTACAGAAGTAATGATTCTGGGAGAGAGCAAACATTTAGTTCCAAGGATGCTTCCCCAAAGTCAGGGGCGGAAGAAATACATTACGGATCATGCGTATGTTGAAACACAGTGTGCCCATTTAAGTGACGATGTATATGAATATGCAACGATGTGGAAAGACAGTCATGATGTATTTTAAGTTTTATTTTTATTTTCTTATTTATTTTGAGAGAGAGAGAGAGAGAGAGAGAAAGCATGAGTAGGGGTGGGGCAAAGAGAGAGAGGAAGCGAGAGAGAATCCCAAGCAGGCTCCGCACCGTCGGTGCAGACAGAGCCTGATGCGGGACCGAACTCATAGGCTGTGAGATCATGACCTGAGCGGAACTCAGAGGCTTAATGACTGAGCTACCCAGGCGCCTGGGTCATAATGTATTTTTAAGTAAAAGAAAACTCAATATGATTATTATGTTCTCAGTCTTGTAAAAAATATTTCTTTATATATAGGAAAATGACTAGAAAGTTGTTAATGCTTTGGTCTTGGAAATTAAGCTTTTCAAGGGCTCCTGGTGGCTCAGTCTGTTAAGCATCCAACTCCTGATTTCCGTCAGGTCATGATCTCATGGTTTGTGAGTCTGACCCCCTTGTCTGGTTCTGTGCTGACAGCACAGAACCTGCTTGGGATTCTCTCTCCCTCTTTCTCTCTCAAAATAAATAAGCTTTTTTTTTATTATTATTAAAGAATTTTCCTTTTGGTCTTTGGTAGTTTCCCCTCCTCCCACTTTTTTAAGTGATAAAACTAGAGCATCCGCCCATACTATGTAAAAACACTCAAATAACAGGGGCGCCTGGGTGGCTCAGTCGGTTGGGCGGCCGACTTCGGCTCCGGTCATGATCTCGAGGTCCGTGAGTTTGAGCCCCGCGTCGGGCTCTGGGCTGACGGCTCAGAGCCTGGAGCCTGCTTCCGATTCTGTGTCTCCCTCTCTCTCTGACCCTCCCCCGTTCATGCTCTGTCTCTCTGTCTCAAAAATAAATAAACGTAAAAAAAAAAAAACAAAAAACCACTCATATAACAGAAGTACTAGCTGTTCCCCACAGGGCCCTCATCCTCTCCTAAGGATAATTAAAGTTTTTTCTTCTTTCCTCCTCATTTCCTGAGTTATTCACAATGGACACATACTGCTTTTGCAAAATGCAAGAGAAGACAACAGTTTACAAATAGTAAACAGAGCTCTGAGGTACGGTGGGCCTGGCCGGGCCCTGGCAGAGTCCCATAGACAGGGCCCGAGGAGTCTCTGCTCTGGGGGGACTGGCTCCTTCTGTCCCCATGACGTGCCAGTAGCCAGTGAGAGGTCTGGAGTATCGTGAGGTGCGCACAAGAGGCGTGGGTCTGACACTGACTCCCTTTCCTCCTCTATGTCCGACTAAACGCTTACAAATAACCACCTGGTGTTGCAGAAAGAGGATGAAGGGGCGGGAACCCCAGCTCCGCCTCCGCCTCCCGGTGTGGCCTTAGGCAGGCGACTTAACCCGTCTGAGCCTCCAATTCCTCCTGACGCTTGGGAGGCTAACACCTCCCGCACAGGCTGGGTGGTTGTGGAGACTTACTGGCATGCAGCCTTTCCCTCTCTCTGCCCACTTCTGGCACCACTGAGCAGATGGGTCTCTGAGAGCAGGATCTCGAGGACCCTTCACAACTGCCCCCCTTTGGTGGTCCTGCAGTCCAGCCCCCAGACTCCTGTCAGGCCTGGGCATAGATCACCTCCTGTAAATGCCTCTAGAGAGTGAGATGGCGGGTGCCTGGGTGGCTCAGTCAGTTGAGCTGAACCAACTTCGGTTCAGGTCACGATCTCACAGTTCGTGAGTTCGAACCCCGCGTTGGGCTTTGTGTGTCCAGGCTCAGAGCCTGGGGCCTGCTGCAGATTCTGTGTCTCCCTCTCTCTCTGACCCTCCCTGGCTCACACTCTATCTCAAAAATAAATAGACATTAAAAAAAAAAAATGTTAGAGAGTGAGATGCCATGCGCTTTTGGGTGACACGTCCTGGCAGCACTGAGGTTCTCCCCCTGTCCAGCCTCCTTCTGCAACACAAGATTCGCTCCCCTGGGCAAACCACCCTGACCGCAGCCACTTACATTTTGGCTTCGTAGTCCTTCCACGCCTTCTCCAGCTGCTTTTTGGAATCCTGTGGTTTAAAAAGAACAATTTGCCCAGGGGCGCCTGGGTGGTGCAGTCAGTTAAGCGACTGACTCTTGACTCTTCTCGATTTCAGCTCAGGTCACGATCTCATGGTTTGTGAGTTTGGAGCCCTGTGTGGGGGAGCCTGCTTGGAATGCTCTCTCACTGCCCCTCCCCCATTTACACATGGGAGTGTGCGTGCACACACACACACACACACACACACACACACACTCTCAAAATAAAAAACTAAACTAAAAAAAAAGAACAATTTGCCCAAAGGGGCACTTGGGGGCTGGAATCAACAGTATGCTTTGCTACCTTTAGGAGGACCCTGTGCTTTCATGCTCCCCTATGCTGCTCAGAGCCATACTCCAACCAACCCCTGCCCCCATAGCCCTTACTGTAAACCTCACCCCCCAAACGAGACCCGACCAGCACCATTTCTCAGGACTGAACCCCTTCTCCCACCTGACCTCTTCCTATAGCTGCTAAGAATCAGCTGGGTTTGGTGGGCCTTGGCCTGAGGTACGGGAAGAATTCTGAGTCCTCTTTCTCAGAAGGCAGAGATCGCCAAGAGAATGAGGAAGATGGAAATCAGACTCCTCCCCTAACTTTATCCCACCCTTTCTTGTGCCTGGAACCAGATCATCCTCTCCACAGGAAGGGTACACGTAGAGGGACACACGCACAGAGAGGCTGAGGAGTCTACTCAGGGCCACACAGCAAGCCGGTGAGACCTGGCTGATCTCTGGCCTGGTTTGCCTGGGCCTCATCCAGCTGGAGTGCTCACACCCTCCAGAACTGTCCCCGTCAGCCAAGTTAAAAAAGCTGCCTGGCTGGTTTGGGCGGTTCCCAGGCTGGTGGCCGGCCTAAGGCAAGAGGCAAGTCTCTGGAAGGAGGACAGCTTCTCCCCTGGGCCTTCTGGGGCAGACTTCTCAGGGAGATTATTCTGTCGCTTTCTTTGAGTTCTGCTCTGCCTGGAGGCTAGAGCTGCCAGGTGCAGAGAGCAGCCAACACTGGAGTTGGCAGCCCCAGATCCCACCCTGGCTCCTTGGACTAGCCAGGTAACCTGTAAACAGGTTACCAAACTCCCTGGGCCTCGATCTCCTCAACTGCAGAACAGGGACAGCAGTACCTACAGAACCCACCTCGTAGGGTTGTTGTAAGAATTGCCTGACCCGTTTCCCGTAAGGGCCCCGGCAGACAACAGTTCAGCCATCCCAGACTGACCCCAAAGCCAGGTCTTCCCGCCCCTCCGAGGGTCAGCACTCCCACTGTGACAGCCTCACCTGACCTCCGGCTTCAGCCCAGCCCTGTCTGCCCTTCGGTCCCCTGCCCACCTCTTTCTTACTCCATCCCATCACCTCTGGGCACCTCCACTCCCCGAATGGAAACTCACCTGTCGCCCGTCCCTCAGTTGCCCCTTCAATAGACTGTCCAGGGGGAATGAGACAATGTTGTTCAGATTCTGAACCTGGAAAAAGCAGAGACCGCCATCCCCCATCTTGGGTGACCATCTGTCAAGCCCCAAGGGGCTACAGGGCACAAGGAAGGGTCAGAGGGCAAAGGAGGGCCCTGGGGTGAGGGTGGGGGGCAGAAGGGGTGGCAGAGCCGGCCCCTGAAAGCGCTGTTTCCCCTTCTCCTGACTAACCCGGCCTCATCGCCTCACAGCTCCAGGAATATCCACGGTCAGCCCATCTCCATTCCTTTGCCACAAGCACCCTCCCCTCGCCCCTCTGACTCTGAAGTGGCCATCTGCTGTTTGTGTCTGGCCAGCTCCCCTCCCCCATCATGTGGGGAACCCTTTCCCCTGTGGTCACGTGAGGTAAACACAGGAGTCAGAGCTGACCAGAGCACCCCATCCTCGGGCAATAGGGATTGGCTCAGGTGCACAATTCGAGCTGGCCAATCAGGATCCTTCCTGGAACTTTCTGCCAGAGTCCTGGGAGAAACACTGGGTCTTTCTTCTGGTGAGACTGTGAATCTGGGTCTGCTGGGCCATCCTGCCCACTGAGCAGACACAGAGAGAAACTAAGAGAAAGAGAAGAAGCCTAGAGCCAGTTGCATACCTGGATTTCCCATTACGGGGGCCAATGAATTCTCTTTATAACAAATCCTAGTTTGAAAAAAATTTTTTAATGTTTATTTTTTTATTTTTTATTTTTGAGAGAGAGAGAGAAAGACAAAGTGTGAGCAGGGAAGGGGCAGAAAGAGAGGGAGACACAGACTCTGAAGCAGGCTCCAGGCTCTGAACTGTCAGCACAGAGCCCAACACGGGCTCGAACTCACGAACTGCGAGATCATGACCTGAGCCGAAGTCAGACACTTAGCCGACTGAGCCACCCAGGCATCCCTAAAAAATCCTGGTTTGAATTGAGTTTCTATCATTTGGCAACCCAAATTGCCTGTCTGATATTTTAGTTCACCTTTCAAAGTATAGCTTGGGTCTCCCCTCCTCCAGGAAGCCTTCCTGATTGCTCCTCCCCATGGTCTACGCTGACCTTCCCCTTTCTGAACCATGGCAGCCTCTGACCCAACTCGCTGGGCCCTCGAGTTTGTGCCAAGCTACTGGTAATGCTTGGTGTCGTCCCACATCTCAGCTCCTGTCTCTCCCACTAGACTATGGCTCTCTAAGGTATTAGCCTCTTTCCTGTGTCACCAGCCCCTCGTACGATGCCCAGCACAGAGTAGACCCTCAGCAAAGCTTAGTTTGACTGAAAACAGCAGGAGGAGAGGTCAAGACAAAAGAGGTCACTAATTCAGTTGAACTCACACACTAAAGCCCTACATATGGGACAGTGTGTGAGGCAGTGCTATGCAGAGAGGTACAATCATGACAGGTGGTAATATTATCTATCACTAACTGCACGCTTACTCTGGGGTAGGCACTTAACTTGCGTAACCTCATTATAACTCTGTGAGGTGGGTACCATTATGAGCACAATTTTACAGACGGGGCCCAGGCAGAGTGAGCGACTTGGCCAGGGACACCCACCCAGAGAGCCACAGAGCAGGGTCCGAGTCTAAGCCTGTGGTCTGGGGGCTCAACCACCAAGCAAACTGCGTCTCAGAGATGATGCAGCCAGGGCCTGGGCAAGGGAGGGACTGGAGCCACGACAGCCAGTCCCAAAGCCATGGAGCCTGGGGAGCGACGGGCTTTCCTGAGGTGCTACAGCCAGGCTTGGGTTCAGACACTGGAGCCGGACAACCTGGGTTCAACTCCGGCAGTGTGAACTCGGGCCAGGTGCTTAACCTCGTGCCCTAGTTTCCTAGCCCGTAAAGCGGGGAAGACAGTAAAACCAAACCCACAGAGCTGTGCTCCAGGATTGGATGAGTTAACCCACGTGAGGCACCGAGAACCGTGCCTGTTCAGGGGAACAGCTTCTATCTTGGACCACGTGCAGGAGCCGAGAGGCTTGGTGAGGGGAGGTCGTTCCCAGGCTTTGTGGACACAGCAGATGCAGTTGGGAAAGCAGAGGGCAAAGAGGGTTAAGGGGAGGCAGTGGCACAAAGGCAGGAACCCCAGGCTCTGCCCTCCCTTCTCCCGAACCTCCTCCAGGAAGCCCTCTCTTCGTGGGGCTCTTCCCCTCTGTGAGGCCCATCTGCTGCTGGGTACTCGCACAGAAGAGAAAGAGGAGGGCAGGGTCAGAGGGAAGGCGGGGAAGAGAAGACATGGGGGGAAAGTCAGAGGAGAAGAGGAACGCAAATGGTAGGTCAGAACTGGAAAGGGAACTGGGTCTCTGGTCAAGGTCAGGGGAGACTGGAGGTCAAGGGCAACCCCCGAGAAGGGTGGAACCTTTCTCAGTCAGGTTCTTAAGCCCACTTGATGTACCCTGAGCCTAGGCTAAGGGCTGGGTGAGAAAGGAACAGGGCCTCACCAGGTTCTTGAAAAGTGCAGCCACCTCGCGGGTGAACACGGCCAAGTTCAGGAAGCCGGTGGACAGCTCATGACTGTTTTGGGACAAGTGGCTGTTGCCCAAGGACTCTACAGCCTCTCGGTACTGCTCCTCATTCTCCACGTGGCCTGTGGAGGTAGAGAAAGGCAGAGTTCGTTCCATGCTAGGGCTGGGGCTGGGGAAGGGGCTCCTTGGCCAGGCTGGGCGTCAAGCAGGCTCACTCACCAAGGCCGGAGCTGTGGATCGCCCGCACAGCTTTCTTTATTCTCTGCAGGATGGCCTGGTCTCCTTCTAGGATCTGGAAGCAAATGTGGATAGAGTTCAGGGATGCCCAGCTGGGAGGAGTGCCGGACTCCATGATCCCACCCTCGAAACACACGTTTAACGTTTCTTCCCCGGGGTCCCCCTGCACCCCCCACCAAACATAAATAGACCACCCTCTTCCACCCAGACCACATGGGAAACATAGATCGGTCACACCACTCCAGAAGACCACAGACTTTTCTCCCCAACTCCAGTGCAGGCCAGCTAAACACAGCGATTGCAAGGCATGTGGCACAGTGGGGACAGCCAGACCTGGATTGGAACCCTGACTCTGGCACTACCTACTGCGTCAATCTAGACAAACCTGTTAACTTCTCTGAGCCTTGGGTACCTTGTCTGCAAAATGGAGATGATACTATAGACTCCTGGAGGTGCTGAGCAAATGGATTGGTTTTACAGATATATACAAAACGCTTGGGGCGCCTGGGTGGCTCAGTTGGCTTAGCATCCGACTCTTGATTTCGGCTCAGGTCAGGATCTCGTGGTTCGTGGGATGGAGTCCCACATCGGGCTCTGTGTTGTACACGCAAAACGCTTAGCAAAAGACCAGAGGAGAGAATGTGGACATCTCTGTATTCTCGAAGACAAATCCCAGGCTCAGGAAGCAGAAGGGGCCGCACTCAATCCCAACTGGAAAGAACTGGTGGGACAACCATCTCTGTGCGTTGCAGAACAGACAGCAGACTGTGGGGAAGGCCAGGAGATGTGATGGTGAGAAGCAGGACTCGCGTGCCTTGGGCGGGGGGGGGCTCGGCTCAGCTCAGATCAAAACCTCCCAGAAGCCCCAGCCCCATGGAGCCCTTATGAAATGCTTCGTTAAGCTGGAAATTATAGAATGTTAGGGCTGAGAAGGGCTGATAGAACCACAGATGAGGAAACTGAGGCCAAGAGAGGGGAGCGCCTTGCCCGGAGTCAAACAGCGGGGCAGGAGCAGAGCTGGGTTTCCAGGGGCTGCTCCAGTACCATGGTTCACCCACACACCCAACCACACGCCGCCGCCCCGCCCTGACCCCAGCCCCACCTCTTTTGTCCCGTGACCAAAAAAGGGATCAGAGTTTATTTTCAAAGAGTTACCTTCAACGTGACCAGGGGTAGCAAACACATTTGGCATAGTATCTCCAAAGATTCTAAGTGATATTCACAGGAGGACATGCACAGGGCCGACCTCAGGGGCAATGTGGGGTGTTCTCCGAAGCCTCTGGCATGTAGGGAGCCTCTAGAGGGAGGGGGGTCTGGGTTTGAAGCTCAGCTCCCCTGCCCAGGTGCTGTGTGACCTCGAGCAAGTTGCCTATTTGCTCTGAGCTTCCTGATTAGCTATCTGGAAAATGGAGGAAATCCTGAGTATGAACATCATGTGTGGGACCAATGGAGGCTCATCCCAGGGAAGAAGAAAAGAGTCAAGGACTTAGGGAGATGGGGGGAGAGGAGGCCATATTTGAATCAGCTAAAGAACTAAGACATTCTCCTGGAGAAACAAAGACGAGGGGGAGGACAGTTCCCAAAGACCTAGGTGAGGGAATATGCGTTCGCCAAAGCCCTCGATCCCCACCTCGAGACTTGAAAGGGAAAGCTAAGAGATGATTAATTTAAGGAGCTGTGACTTTATGCCAAACGACAGCGTAGGTTAAAGATATGAACAAATTCCAAAGAGATTTAGAAAACTCCCTAGAAGGCAGATCCGCGTGCTTAGCATACAGAAAATACCCAATAATTGTTTACCTAAATGAATGACGTTTTGCAAAGTCCTGGGACATGCACCTGAGAAGTCTGTGTCCGTGATACTTTTCGGAGAGTCTCCCCATCCCACGACACAGATTCTCTGAAAGCTGCCCTCCTCCCCTCTAGCGGTGGGCCCTTGTCACCTTGTTTGTTTTAGCCACAGTTGACTGGACTAGGGTGGACAGTTGACCCAAGCTGGCCCAATCAGCTTCTCTCTCCAAGGAATTCGGAATCAGGCTCTGGGAAGTTAGCTAACTGATCTGAAGTACTGAAGCTGGGACATCTTTCCCACCGTGTGCAAAGAGAAAAGAACAAAGCAGATGTACAAAAGAAGCAAACGAGACCCATGCGGCCACAGAAAAGCACTAGAAAAATGCTGCTCTGGTTTCTGGCACCTCTCCCGATCCCGCACCCACCCTGAGAGGCTCCTCTACACTTCCTGTCCTTGGGTCTTCATGAAATATCCCCGAATCCATCCAACAAATTCCCCTAAGTGCTTAAGCTGGTTTGAGAGGATCTCTCTTCCCTACAGAGACTGCTGGTTGGCTCCCAGCGTCCATTCTCTCTTCTTCTTTAGCAAAAAGAACCCTGACTTTTCCGACGGCCACTCGCGAGAGAGACGACACTTCCCAGCCTACCTTGCAGGTGAATATGGTCATATGACGAAGTGCTGACCTATGTAATACAACGGAGATTTCATTTGTTAGCTTTCAGAAAGTATTCTTAAAAGGAAGGGGGAGCCCCTGGGTGGCTCAGTTGGTTGAGTGTCTGACTCTTGATTTCGGCTCAGGTCATGATCCCAGGGTTGTGGGATCGAGTCCCACATCGGACTCTGTGCTGACAGCACAGAGCCTACTTATGATTCTCTCTCTCCCCCCGTCTCTGCGCCTCGCCCCCTCAAAACGAATAGATTAAAAAAAGGAAGGGAAGGACTACATACCTATTAAAATGGCCCAAACCCAAAACAATGACAACACCAAATGCTGATGAGGATGTGGAGAAACAGAACTGTCTTTCACTGCTGGTGGGAAGGCAAAACGTTACAGCCACTTTGGTAGACAGCTTGGCAGTTTGTTACCAAACTAAACATACTCTTACCATACAACCCAGCAACTGCACTCCTTGGTATTTACCCAAATGAACTGAAAGTCTATTGCCACATAAAAACTTGCACATGGATGTTTACAGCAGCTTTATCCATAACTGCTAAAACTTGCAGACAATGGCATATTGTTTAGCGCGAAAAAGGAGCTCCCAAGTCACAAAGGACGCAAAAGAACCTTAAATATATATTTCTGGCTGGCTCAGTTGGTGGAGCACGTGACTATGGATCTCAGGGTTGTGAGTTCGAGTCCCATGATGGGTGTAGAGATGACTTAAAACTAAATTGTTTTAAAAGATGTATATATATTACTGAGTGAAAAAAGCCAATCTGAAAAAATTGCATAGTGATTCCAACTATGGGACGTTCTGGAATAGGCCAAAGTGTGGAAACGATCAAAAGATCAGCGGTTGCCAGGGGAAGAAGGGATAAACAGGTGGAGCACAAGGGACTTTTAGAGCAGTGAAACGATTCTGCATGGGCCTGCTCGTGGATACGGTCACTATGCATTTGTCAAAACTCATAAAATGTACAATACCGAGAGTGAACCTTAACATAAACTATGGATTTGGGGTGATAACGACGTGTCAGTGTAGGCTCACTGATTATAACAAATATGCCACTCTGGTGTGGGATAGTGATAGTGTGGGAGGTTATTTGTGGAGTAGAAGGTATATAGGAACTCTGTATTTTCCACTCAATTTTGCTGGGAAGCTAACAGTGCTCTAAAAAATAAAGTGCTTTTTTAAACAAAGAGGGGGAAAAACAGAAAAGGATAAAAGGAAGAGAGGGAGGGGTACCCTCTGTCATAACTTTCTCTTGGCTGGAATGCATTTGTGATGTCTAGAGCTCAGGCAGCCATCTTGGACCACGACGTAGAAGCCACCTGTTATGGACGGTGAGTGAAAAAGTAGTAGCCTTGTCCTGGTGATTGAGGAACCACCCTAGCAGCCCTGGGCCACTTATTTGTAAACATTTATAAAAGAAATAAATGTCTATCTTATCTTAGCCACGTTATGCGGGGTATGTTGTCATTCGTGACCGAAGCTAGCTCCCACTTGCCTACGGGTAGGCAAGCCACCCTAATGACCAATAAACTATCACTTGATGCCCTTGTCAGACATATCTCAGGAAATGGCTTCCTGGCAAGATACCATTTCTGCCCCTACTGCTCTTAGCAACCAAGGTTCACATAGCTATTCATTCATTCATTCATTCATTCACTCACTCACTCACTAGTTACTGCGTGCCTGCGTTCACACTCTGTGTAAAAGACACAGACTTTGGGGCGCCTGGGTGGGTCAGTTGGTTAAGCGTCCGACTTCAGCTCAGGTCATGATCTCACAGTCCGTGAGTTCAAGCCCTGTGTCGGGCTCCGTGCTGACGGCTCAGAGCCTGGAGCCTGCTCCGGATTCTGTGACTCCTTCTCTCTCTGCCCCTCCACCTCTCACGCTCTGTCTCTCTCTCAAAAATAAATCAACATTAAAAAAAAAAAAAAAGACAGACTCAGCTCTCAGGGACATCACCATCTAAGGGGCAAAGAGCCAAGTAAACAGACACCTGCAGTGTGACTATGGCTATAATGTAAGGTGGACAAGGCACTCGGGAGCCCAGGAGAAGGACAGCCGTGTCTGCTTAGGAAGAACAGAGAAAGTCTTATTCGGTGATGCTTGACTATGGGCCCGGGACAGGCAGGAAAGAGACTAAGACTGCACGGTGAGATGCTGTGGGGAGTGCGTGATATAAATGGTAGGATTGCTGGAGGAGGAAGGCTTGCCCTGGGAAGAATGGGAAAGGAGAGGAACACTGTTCATTCATTCATTCGTTCATTCCGACAAGCACCTACTGGTGCCTATTTTAGCCAGGCATGGCCCTTTCCTTCAAGAGGCTCCCAGACACATAACCACGCAAGTGCCTGAAGCGGGCACAAAGAGGGGAGAGTTCTGATCACCCTTTTCCCAAGAAAATATTTGCACGCCACTCATACTAGGGTATCGACGGCTGACTAACAACTACCCTCTATGATATAATGGGGCAAAGGCTTAAGCTAAAGAAATACAGTTGTGTTTGTTTTTTTGAGAGGGAGAACGGGTGGAGGGGCAGAGAGAGAGAGAGAGAGAGAGAGTATCCCAAGCGTGCTCCACACTCAGCACAGAGCCCGACACGGGGCTCAGTCTCTTGCTCCTGAGATCATGACCTAAGCCTAAATCAAGAGTTGGACACTTAACCGACTGGGCCACTCAGGCACCCCTAGAACTATAGTTTTAAGGAGGAAATTCTGATCATAGATAGCCTGGGGATGGGAAGATATCTGGGGAAAGGCACAGAGGTTTCCAGATCTCCTGTAATGACCCTACCATAGCACAATGAGTCGCAAGCTGAGATTCTAACCCCATTCTCCTTAAAACGATCTCCCTGGGTAACACTACAACAGCAGTGCTCCAAACGTCCTCTTCTTTAAAGTAGGAAAATGATATCATACGGGGAGAAAATCCATCCTCTTCTTAACTCACAGAGTCACTGGTGAAGCTTGTATGAGATCGCAGACATGGCAGCACGTGCCAAGCCCTGAGGCATCTGGAAAATATGAGTACGATCCTTACTGTGGTTTGCTTTCTGCCTGTGTATGAGATCAGCCCTCCTTCTCCGTGTCGAAGACTGGGCTAGGCTAGAAAAAACAAAAATCAGCCTCTGGATTCAGGTGGGTCCATTTAATCCTCAAAGTGGGGTCTCTGAACCAGCAGCATCAGCACCACCTGGGACCTTGGTAGAGATGCAAATTCTTCGGCTGAATCAGGAAATCTAGGGGAGGGGCTCAGCGATTTATGGTTTAACAAGCCCTCCAGGTGAATCTGATGCATGCTAAAGTTTGGGAATCAGATTCTATCAGAGACACATAAATCATCACTGCTAAAAGTATGAGGCTGGCCCCAAACTATCTAGCTTTGAATTCCAGCTCCACTAGGCACCTGCTGTGTGACTTCTCCATGCCTCAGTGTCCCCATTCATGAAATGAGGTTGATAATAGTTTCTCCTGCATAAGGTTGTTGGAGAGATGAAATGAATCCACAAAGTAAAGTGCTCAGAACCTATTATTTCATAGCTAATAATGTTACTTATTCCAAAATGAACCTGAATTGGTTTGGAATTTCTCAATCTTCCTTGAGCTAATTAAAGGTCTTCTCCCCACCCTGCCATGATCCTGCTCAACAAGATGTGGGAATGACAGGTGCAGAGGGGCCACAGTGGAGCCTCTGCCACGGGGCAGTCATATACAACAAGATGCCACATGTTCTGAATACACATTTCTTGTCACCTTCCCAGCCACCCTTTGAGGTCGGCATCACCACTGGCATTTTATAGATGAAGCTGCTGGAGGAAGGAACAAGTCCAGGTATGTTCTGGTCCCATAATTCTGAACGGTGGTAGAGCTGTAATTTAAAACCAGGTCTGTCCAAATCCAGGGCTCATGTTCCTTCCACACCACCAAGCCGCCCCGCAGAGGTTAAGGGACATGGCTCCTTTGATATCAAGACCGGATCTGCCTCTGAATCTGAACCCCACCTCAAGAACCTCTGCCATATCCTCTCACCATCCCCCAAACAGGGATGGGGCAGGGAGAGACCTGTGCCAAGAAAATAAGGTTGACGGTGGTGCTCCAACTACAAATATCCCAAGGGCTATCCTACTGAAGAGAATATAGATTTGTTCAAATTGGACCTGAGGGTTCCTAGGACTGAGAGGTGGAATTTAAGGAGACAGAAACAAATTTCAGCTCAAACAGAGGAAGGCGTTCCTGAGGAAGACTAAGTGGTGAGCTCCCCACCATTTGAAGTATTCAAGGACTTCAGATGGCAGAGCATGACTCGGGCACTGGATTTGGGATCAGTAGTGATGGCTATTTAGATTTCTCTGAAATGGCTCCAAAGCCTGGGCAAGCATCGGGCAGAGGCAGGGGAGACGAGACCCAAGACCATCAGGGACGTGACTAAACTTGGAAAACCGACTAGAGTCCTTTGGTCAGCCTTGCCTGGCTGGCCCGAGACAAAGCCTGAATTCCAGCTGGTGGCCCTGCCCTTTGTGCCCCTACTTCCCCCAGTGCCACTGCCCCCACCGTGCGCGCGCGCACACACACACACACACACACACACACACACAGTGCTCTGGCTCACTGATCCGTGTTCTCTGCAGGCAAAAGACCACAGATGGCAGCACTAGGGCCATGCCCAGCTGCCCTGCTTGGAAGGGCCTTCTGCTTGCCCCCCTCCTGGGTCAGGATTCATCAATAGGACCCATTCTTCATTCCTGTGATTTCCCAGAGCCAGCTGTGGTAACCATGACGACTCAGCCAAGGGAGCAGAGCAGCAAAAGCTAAGGCCTTGGGAGCTGCCGATTAAATTTCACCATTAGACATTCACTCCTTTGGACTATTATAATATGGGACATAGGCACCACTTTTGTGGCACCATTAATCAATCACAGTGTTTTTCCCACTGAAAAACCTGGATTCAGTTTATCATTCTGTTAAGACTGCTCTTTTTGTTTGTTTGTTTTGCTTTGCTTTAAGACTGCTCTTTAGGTAACAATGAGACTAGAGTTAGCACAGGAGATGAAAACCATTTTCCATCTTTGCTTTGGGCCATGACCTTGTCCCCCAGAGGACTAAGTCATGGAATATTAGAGATAATCTAACATTACCTTCTCATCTTACAGACTGCACAGCAAAGACTCGGATGAGTTCCTTGCCCCGGGTCTCACCAGACATGCAAACGAACTAAGGAAAGCACACAAACCAACGCTTTCGCGGGGCTTTACAGTTTATAAAGCAGTTTGACATCCATCCTCTAAGATTCCCAGCTTCTCAGCGGGGCAGCTGTTGCATTGTTCCCATCTGGCTGAAGAGTCAGTGAAGCTCAGGGAGGTGAAGGAAGTGGCCTGGGCTCACACAGCCACAAAGTAGAGGAAATGAAGCCGGCACCCAAATCATTAGACTCTAACCCCCTTGTTCATGTCTAGTCTCTGGACCCCAGACCCGTGACATCCACAGAGTCACGACCGGGGCCCTACGAAGCCACACGTCCAAGAAGCACCCTAGACCAATAAAAACAGTCTCACAGATTAGCGCGACCACATTCCACACCTGCATGCAGCTGTTATGATAAATAAGACACAAAAAAAGCTTTAAAAGCATTCTTGAGGGTTGGCCGGACAGCTCAGTTGGTTAAGGGTCCAACTCTTGATTTCAGCTCAGGTCATGATCTCACAGTTGGTGAGTCGGAGCCCTGCATCGGGCCGCACTGGCAGCACAGAGCCTGCTTGGGATTCTCTCTCTCCCTCTCTCTCTGCCCCATCCCTGCTCGCTCGCTCTCTCTCTCTCTCTTTCTCTCTCTCTGTAAATAAATAAAACATTGACATAACATAACATAACATAACATAACATAACATCAAATAAAAGCATTCTTGAATTCATGGTAACTTTCAGTCCTTTTCCAAATTTCTCAAGCAATACTAAAAGTATGACTTTGTGGGAAGGTCAGTGAAACTTTGACATTAAAAAGGGATCACTCAAATCAACAGTTAAGCATCCGACTCTTGGTTTCAGCTCAGGTCATGATCTCACGGCTGGTGGGATTGAGCCCCATGTCAGGCTCTGTGCTGACAGTGTGGAGCCCGCTTGGGATTCTCTCTCTCCCCCTCTCTCTGCCCCTACTCTGCTTGTTCTAAGTAAATAAATAAACTTAATTTAAAAAAATGTCTTAAAAAAAGGGGTCCCCCTGTGAGGGGGCAGAATCTTGGCTCCTTTAAGCCTTGATGTCCCCAAAGAAGATTAAATTATATGTGCTACATATTAAACGTGAAAATGAAAGTACTATGTTTTAATGAGCAAGCCAAGTTACACTTGTAACATTTATGAAATGATAAATAAAACGCAAAAAAACAAAAGCCACCAAAAAACCCAGAAAAGGCCTTAGGGCTGCTCATGTCTACATCCAACTACCAATGTACAGGAAACACAGATGGAGACATTCATGACCCCACACCTGGGGAATGCAGCAGTGAGCACAGAGTGCGTGAAACTACAGAACAAGCCGCCGATTTCTCCAACAAGGGGATCGTAGAAAACGAAACCACAAATGATAGAGGAGAAATCATAAGAGACTCGAAACACACACTGACCAAAGGCAATACTTGGACCTTACTTTGCTTTTTAAACTTTTTTAGAATTTCAGCAAATGCTTGGCACTTGCTTCAAAACTGAGAGTCAGGGAAGCAGGTGGGGATGAGGTCGGGGCAGGACCGGGTCACAGGTAAATGGAGGCCGTTCACCATCGTGTTCTGTCTCCGTGACAATTCTAAATTCTCCATAATCAGGAAAAAGTGAGAGCTAGTAGGTGAAAAAACAAGATCGGCAAAATATTCATAGTTGTTGAAACTGGGTGAGTCTACTTTGGGGTATGTTTGAAGATTTCTACAGTACTGAGTTAATACAAGAAGACAAGGGGTTCGAGGCGCCTGAATGGCTCAGTCTATGATCTTAGGGTTCGTGAGTTCAAGCCCCACATCAGACTCTGCACAGACAGCGCTGAGCCTGCTTGGGATTCTCTCTCTCCATCTTTCTCTGCCCCTCCCGTGCTCTCCTGAGCATGCACACGCGCTATCTCTCTCTCCCTCTCTCTCTCAAAATAAACAAATAACCATTAAAAAAAAAAAAGACAAGCGGTTCTTATATTCAGAAAGGTAGGGGACCACTGCACTAAGTTACTGAAACTAGCCTTTGACACCCTAGGTGCGCAGAACTGACCCCTTTCAACGGACAGCTGTCTGGGCATAGCTTTCGACAAGGGGGATGGGATGCGAGAGTGGGTTTGGAGACGTCGGCCTGAGGGAGGCCACGGGCCTGGGGCCCAGGGCCAATGGAGGGCAAGGATCAGGCAGAAGGGTCTTTGAGAGGCAGGCAGGAAGGGGTAAAGGCTGACCTTCTGGCTCGAGGCAGCCTCCACACTCCATGGCCTGATTACAGAAGGGCACACAGTGGAAAAAGCGCATGATGTGAAGGGAGGAGGCCTGGGTTCTATTCCAGACCCAATTTCTCACCCGCTCCGAGACCCTGAGCAAGTCCCCAGCGTCTTCGGGAGTAGGCTCTCCACCTGCAAAGCGGGAATGACAGTCACTGCTGCTCCAGTCCCCTCCCACTGAGAACGGAGTCACAAAGACTGGGGAAGTTTACAGCCCACGCAAACGTGAGCGGTCCTCTTCACGTCAGGCTCTCATGGTTTGCTTTTTCTCCATCCACCTGCCCAACCACCAGATCCAGAGAAAGGAGGGGAGCCCCACTGGGCCCTTCCTGGGTGGTCTGCAAGGCTTTCCTGTACCCAAAGCCCTGTGTGGGTGCTGGGGAGAGAGGGACATCAGCTCAGGCCCTGCCCTCGAGGTCCCCGGTGTGGGAGATACGCCACGATCGCTAACAGCTGAAGAGGCGCTTGGCGAACGCAGAGCAGAAGAGGAGTCCGTGTGGGGACACAGAACGGAGCAGCCACAGCCACCCTACACGGAGATGGAGTGATGCTTCACCAGGGCCTCGGAAACAAGGAGACGTCAGTGGAACAAAGAGAGGCGGGGGGAAGACGATTCTAACGGACGGGAGGTACCTGGCAAAGTCCCTGGAAGGCATGCTTCCCACATTCGGGGACCGGCCAGGAGCTTTCCGAAGCAGCACTTACCAGGGCCGGGGTGTGGTGAGCAGTGAGGCCCAGGGCCGAGCAGGGCCCAGAGCGACCCACTGGGAGGCCACGCTTGCAGTGAGAGTTGAGCAGACGCTCCCATCACTACTGGACGCCAGGCTTGTTGTGACAGACTTTGGGTTTTTTTAACTTTATTTACTAAGTAATCTCTACCCCCAGCGTGGGGTTCAAACTCACGACCCCGAGCTCACGAGTTGCACAATCTACTACATGCCATACTTTGTACCAGTTCACGGAATCCTCTCAACAACCCAGGAGGTTTTACGGATGAGGAAAAAGTGAGGCCCCGGGAAGTTCTGGCTTTTGCCCAGGCTCGCACAACTAGTGAGTAGAGGGACCTGGACGTACACCAAGGGCGTCAGGCTCCAGAGTCCAAACTTTTTTTCTTAACGTTTATTCATTTTTGAGAGAGAGACACAGTGCGAGCCGGGGAGGGGCAGAGAGAGAGGGAGACACGGAATCCGAAGCAGGCTCCAGGCTCTGAGCTGTCGGCACAGAGCCCGACCTGGGGCTCGAACTCACAAACCGCGAGATCATGACCTGAGCCGGAGTCGGACGCTCAACCGAGTGAGCCACCCAGGCGCCTCGAGTCTGAACTTTTAACCAAAGCCCTCGGTTTTATCCCACAAGTAATGGGGAGCGCCTGCAGGGCTCTGGACAAGAGAGGAGGGACTTGGTAAATTCTCACGGTAGAAAGATCAGCTCTAGGACTTGGCTGCAGACCAGTGCCCAAGTGCAAGAAAGGGGTACAGACGCGTCCCCCAGGCACGACAGGGTGATGGGGAACACGGCCTGACCCAGCGCAAAGCAGATCACACAACGGGAAGGACTTGGATTCCAAGGTCCCAGAATGAGTCTACTTATTAACATGAATCCAACCACCCCCCTGCTTACTGAGTGAGCACTGTGGGGCAGGCACTTTATTTTTTACCTCATGCATCCCTCCCAGCAACACTGTGAGGTAGCTATTATCCTTCCCATTTTACAGATGAGGCAACAGAGGCTGGGGTAGGTTGGTCAGCTGGCTCAAGGTCACGTAGGTAGCTCCAGGAAGCGTAGAGCCTTTCGCTTCCAGAACCTTCTCCCACTCTCCCACACTACAGCCAACCACGAGGGAAGTCCCAGCTGGCGGAACCTGTTCTCTGTGTAAGGAGTACTGTGGCCATATTTTGTCTAATGGTGGATGCCAGGCATCTTGAGAGGCGATACAGAAACGTGCTGAGGGAAGGCAGAGGGACTGAATTTTAGGTCTGCCTCTGCCACTAGCCCCTCTGAGCAAGTTTCTTCCTCTTGTGCCTCAGTCTCCCCATCTGTACACCTTACAGCCGGCGACACGGCTGCTAAATCCCCTTCCAGGTCAGTGCTCTGGGACCTCGCGAGGCCCCTCCAACCTCAGCCACCAGCAAGAGCACATCTCCAAATGGTTTTCATCTGGATAGGCAAGGCCGCCGCCCCCCAGGGCCCAAGAGTCGGTGGCGGCGGCGGGGGGGGGGGGGGGGGCAGTCAGAAGGAGGTGCCAGAGAGCAGGGCAGGGCTCTTCCCAGCTTCCCCCTGCATCACCCATGTGGAGGGGCCCCAGCCCTGCCTGCCTGCGCTCCTGCACTGGCTAAGCTGCAAAGTCTGGGGCCAGCCCCCGGTCTACCCCTGCCCCTGGCGTGACCTTGTTCAGTCTCCTTTCCTCCCAGGCTGACTCCTCAACTCTCGTCTGGAGTCTGGAATGAAGGGGTTGGGCGGGATGCGGAAGGCTCCTGCCAGCTCTGACATTTATTATTTCAGGGTCCCTCGGCCTCTTGCTGTCTTCCTTCCTGCGCTGCTGGAGCCCATGACCAGCCGTGGGCCCCCTCAGTTGGGCCCCTGCAGATGTCTCCCCAGCCAGGGAAGCTGCTAGGCCTCACTGGCTGCCCCTTGCAGGGTGTTGGGAAGTGGGGAGGGGGGGGTTGCAGGAAGGGAGCCGCACCCTCGACATAAGCTGAGGCCCCTGAAAACCCCAAGTTTCCTGGCTGGGATTTTCCTCGGGAGACTGCTCGGCAGTGATGAGCTAAGAGATCAAGAACTCTGCCGGACCGACCGCCTTAGATTCCCGTCTGGCTCCTGGCTCCAAGCCCTGAATTCCACCCAACTCTGCGGACAGCCTGGCCTGCCCTCCTGGATAGAGGAGGAGAGGGTCCCCCGCCTCCCATTTTCTGGGTTCCCTTACTGGCCTGGATAAATCCCTCCCTGTGCCCGACTGGATGTCCGTCACTAATCCCGTAAACCCCAGTCCCACCCAGCTCTGCGCTGTCCTCAACACGCCAGGCTGTTCCCAGCCGCCAGGCCTCTGCTCATGCTGTTCCAGCCGCCTGGAGAGTCCCCCACCCCCAATCCATTCTATCGAGTAAAACACTTAGTCCTTCCTGACTCCACTTACAGGTCACCACCTCCCTACCTCAACAGAACCGGCCCTTCCAGAACGCATCCCTCCTGCCTTTATGCCACGCTACGCCCACTACACGTGTTTATCAGGACATTCATGGCCCTTATGTACCACGCACATCTGACTTCCCTAGGGGGCTCAAAACTCTATAAAAGGGCAGGGACTGGCTCATCTGCCTTTGCATCCACAGCACCCGGCACAGGACCCGGCACATGGGTAGCAACAAACGTTTGTGGAAAGAATGAATGAGTGAATGAGTGACTATTAGCAAGGCCCTATGGGAATGCAGAAAAAGCAGCAGGGGTTAAGGACTCCAGCTTTTACATCACACTCTTCTGAGGTCCAAATTCTGTTTCCAATAGTCTTAGCTGTGTGACCCAGAGCAAGTGACTTAGTTTCTCAGAGCCTCTATTTCTCCATCTGTCAAATGGGATAAGAACAGCATCTATTTCACAGGATTGAATGCAGTCAGGCATCCCAGCACCTAGCCCAGCACCCTGCATATAGGGAGGGCTGCAGGGTAGCTATCCTGACCCAGCGAACACCTTCTCTGTGCTCCTGGGCCCTGTGACCCAAATCCCCAGGCTGGCCAGGGGAGTCTCCTGCAGCACTTAAAAAATAAGGGTACCAGGGGCGTCTGGGCAGCTCAGTCCATTATAAGCATCTGGCTTCTGATTTCAGCTCAGGTCTCGATCTCACGGTTGGTAGGTTCGAGCCCCGCATCAGGCTCCGTGCTGACAGCAGAAGCCTGCTTGGGATTCTCTTCTCCCTCTCTCTCTCTCTCTGCCCCTCCCCTGCTCTCTCTCTCTCTCTCTCTCTCAAAATAAATAAACCTAAAACAAAAGAAGGGTACCAGAGCCTCACTTCAGAATTGTTAAATCAGAGTCAGGCATGACCCGTGGTGTAAGGGGTCAAGCACTCCCAAGTGCCAAGTCCAAATCCTGGCTTTGCCACTTACTGCTAGTAGAGTTACCAGACTCAGCAAACATACAGGACATGCAGTTATATTTGAATTTCAGATAATCAGTGAATAACTTTTTAGCATAAGTGTGTCCCAGATATTGCATGGGGATCCTGTATGTTATTTGGCAATTCTGTTTACTAAGCTATTTCCTCTCTGTGCCTTTGTTTCCTTATGGGGATTACACAAAGTATACATAGGAAATGCTTATAGCACTGCCTGGTGTCTGTTTCTATTTCCATAACTTTTAAAGCAACCCAGATGACACAGAAGAACTTTGCAAACATTACGCTGAAAGAAGCCAGACACGGGGCCATATGTTGTAGGATTCCACTGATATAGAGAGAGAGAGCACGAGTAGGGGAGGAGCAGAGAGCGAGAGAGGATCTGAAGCGGGCTCCGTGCTGACAGCAGAGAGCCTGAACTCAACAAACCTCGAGGTCATGACCTGAGCCGAAGTCAGATACTTAACCAACCGAGCCACCCAGGTGTCCCCACCTGAGTGCTTTAAAATGGTTCATATGGGGAATTTCATCTCGACTTCAAGAGATCTACCTAGGGGCGACTGGGTGGCTCAGTCGGTTGAGCGTCCGACTTCGGCTCAGGTCATGGTCTCGCGGTTCGTGGGTTCGAGCCCCGCGTCGGGCTCTGTGCTGACAAACAGCTCAGAGCCTGGAGCCTGCTTCGGATTCTGTGTGTGTCTCTCTCTCCCCCTCCGCTGCTCATGCTCTGCCTCTCTCAAAAATAAAAAAATGTTAAAAAAAAATTAAAAACAAAAGATTAAAAAAAAAAAGAAATCTACCTAAAAGCAACCCAGGTTGTAATGTACAGTTAGGACTGAGACTCAGGTAGGCTCTCGATAAACATTTCATGATGAGACGAACGGATGGGAGACAGCAAAGGGCAGAGCTAAGGGGAGAACCTGCCTTGTCCAGAACTGGGCTCAGCTCTTTCCTCCTGGACACCTGCAGGGGACGTGAGATTCCTCTTTTTATCCTGGTGCCAGGACAGCACAGACAATTTTAACACTCACTCATAGTAATGGCTTCACCCCTGTTGCTATGATCCCATTTTCTCCGTGTGGTTCCTGATCTCCTTAGCTATCCCATGTGCAGGTGATATTGTGTTTTTAGTAAAAGAGAATCTTCAAAGGTTAGGTATCTGTTATGTGCCCGGGATATGCCAGATGCTTTATATGTAATCTCCTCAAAGAACTCCACAAGATAGTTATTATCACGCATGATTTACAGAGGGGGAAACTGAGATTCAGAAAGGTTAAGTCATTTGCCTGAGGTCACACAACCAACAGGAATTCAAACCCAGGATTGTCTGACCTCAGTCACTGGACTCTCTCCATAGACCTCAGCCACATCTCTGTATGCTGTGGGTTGTCAGTCATCCTTTCATGGGTGTAAGTCCTTCTCCTTTCCAGACGGGGCCCTTGTCTTGTCATCTCCATGCCCCCAGAACCTGCCATCCCGCCTGTGCTCACAGCAGGTGTTGGATAAGCTCAATAACCTTAAGTGGGCAGGTCACATCTTACCACATCAGTTTTTGCCCACTGCTCATCAGTCTCCCGGGGAATTTCTGAACTGCTCACTTGCCCAGACCCCACCCCCCGGGGAGGAGATTTTCATAAAGTACATCTGGGTAGAGGGGCACCTGGGTGGCTCAGTCAGTTAAGCGGCCGACTTCGGCTCAGGTCATGATCTCGCGGTCCGTGAGTTCGAGCCCCGCGTCGGGCTCTGTGCTGACAGCTCAGAGCCTGGAGCCTGTTTCAGATTCTGTGTCTCCCTCTCTCTGACCCTCCCCCATTCATGCTCTGTCTCTGTCTCAAAAATAAATAAACGTTAAAAGAATTTTTTTTAAAAAGTACATCTGGGTAGAGGCTACAGCATCCAAAGTTCTTAAAAGCTCAGTTAAAGTCAAAAGCCAGCTGAGTTAGAGAACCTTTAGTGGCTGTTCCCAGCTCAGCCTCCTATACCCTCCACTGTGAGGCCCCGTCCCTGACCCCGGCGAGGCACAGGCACAGTGTTCCCATGGTAGAGGGAGCCCAGGGCCCTGCCTCTGAGTCTGGGGCATTCACTGTGCCTCCACGGGCCTCACTGCCTCAGGTGCTCTGAGCCCAGGCACTAGGCCCATCAAAAGGATTTTCTAGCCAGGCACCTGAGTGGCTTAGTTGGTTATGCGTCCGACTCCAGCTCAGGTCATGATCTTGTGGTTCCATGTGTTCGAGCCCTACATCGGCCTCTCTGCTGCTGGCGTGGAGCCCATTTCGAATCCTCTGTCTCCTTCTCTGCCCTTCCCCCGCTTGCACACACATGCTCTCTCTCTCTCAAAAATAAATAAGCGTTTAAAAAGTTAAGGAAAAAAAAAGGATCTTCTAGCAACAATGCCTGTCTGAGGTCTAGACTACCAAGCTGCCTTCGGGAAAAGCATTTTCCTTCTGCCATGACCTGCAGTTCCAGTTTCTGTCCTCAAACCTACTTGTGTCACCTCAGTGGCCAAAAACAGCTGAACACCAGGCAAGGAAGTGACCACTGAAGACCGAAATTTAGAGAGGGGAGGAGACTCCACAAAGCTGGGCGTGAGGCTGACACCCCGGGGAAGACCTTCTGCTCTTGTGCAGAGGCAGAAACAGAAAGAGGTTGGGTTCAGGTGGGGTTCAACCAAGAGGTTGGGTTCCAAGCCCATCCTGAAAGACCCTCTTGATGCAGGTCCCTAGCCATCATCCCATGTCTCTGTTCCCCAGCTCAGGAGAACTTCTCATCTGCCCCCTCCTCAAATCAGTCCATGCCAGCGTCGAGGTGAAAACAGCACTGATCCTGTTTGGAACCTGTTCATCAACAACCTCGGTGTTGCTAACCTTGGGTTGCATCTGCCATTTTCTTATTTTGCCTCTGGACATCTAGGCAGCGTCTGACTGAGCTGAGCATTGGTCCCTCCTTGAAATCTTCCTTTCCTGGCTTCTGGGGCACTGAGTTCCCTCCTTCCCCCACTGGCAGTTCCTTTTCAGCCCCCTTCGTTAACTACTCTCTCCCTCCCAATCTCTGGGCCTTGGAGCTCCCCAGAGCTTGGACCTGGGCCCTCTTCATCCCTCTCCGTGGGTGACTTTATCCACTGCTCAGCTTTAAACACCAGCGAATGTAACGTACGCATATGTGGTCCGTGGACTGCCTGTGCGAGCATCTCCTGGGGTGCTGGTTAAAATTCAGATTCCCAGGCACCCTCCTGCGTGCTTGGCAAACCTGCCGAGGGCATTTGCCAGGTTTTTGCCAGTGAGACATCTGAATTTCCTTCCTCCACCTGAAAAACGACTTGCTGTGCAAATCTTGGTAGAGCTTGTGTCCTACAAAAGCTGACCAGATGAAATTCTTGCTTTTCCAGACTCCCTTGCAGCTAGGCTACAGGTGTATGAGTTAGTCTTGGCCAAGCAGGCACTGGGATCCCAATCAGGAGGAGAGAGTGGAAGATCCGCGCTTATGCTGATGGCAACAGCAACAAAGGAGCCCCGTCTCCAGGGACAGTGGCAGTAACAAGCTGTGGCACTTAGCGCATGGCAACAGTGTCCTCGCCAAACTGGCTCATTGGAATGATTTTGGCTGAGATCCTGCCTGCCGCCTCACCCCAGTTCTCCAGCTTCCCAGAAATTCTGCAAACTACTGAGCATTCCCTTTCAGGGAACTCTTTTTTTATGTGAATCAGCTCAGGTTGGTTTCTGTAACTTGCAATAAGAAGCCTAAGAAAGACACAGCTACTGAATTGGACCCTCTGGGAATGGTATCGGGTGATTCTCACATAGATGCAAGCTTGAAACTCACTCTCTCAACCTGACAATCTCCAGTGTGTATTTCCAGCCTACTCCTTTCATCTCCAAACTCGTATATCTAAAACGCCTTCTTGACAAACAGAATTCCTGACTTTCCCCCCAAAACAGTTTGTCTCCCAGAGCTCCCCTTTCCTAGGAAAAAGTAAATGGCACTCTTCCATTGGGAATCTGGGAACCTTTCTTTTTTTATTATTTTTTTTCTATTTTTCTTAATGTTTATTCATTTTTGAGAGAGAGAGAGAGCACGCGAGCAGGCGAGGGTCAGAGAGAGAGAGACACACACAGAATCTGAAGCAGGTTCCAGGCTCTGAGCTGTCAGCACAGAGCCCAGTGTGGGGCTCGAACTCATGAACTGTGAGATCATGACCTGAGCCGAAGCCAGATGCTCAACTGACTGAGCCACCCAGGCACCCCGGGAACCTTTCTTGACCACCCCCTACACGCACTCTATCAGCAAATCTTGGTGTTACTACTTATAAAATACTTCTAAAATCTGTCCACTTTTTTCCCCCACCAATCGTGACACTATCCACACCGCCGTCATCTCTTCCCCAAACAGCCGCAACAGCCTCCTTGGGTCTTCCCCTGCTCCCTCCAGTCTAGTCTCTACACAGCAGCTGATATGCTCTTTCTAGAACAGAAATTGGATCATGCTGCTGGCCTGCAAAAGAGATAAAATCCACACTTGCTATGAGGGCCTACAAGCTTGAGTATGATCTAGCCCCTGCCTGCCTTCCCAAACCCATCTGGTCTTGCCCTTCCCATCTGCCCATCGCTATGCTTCTACCCTCTGACCTTCTTCAGTGTCACAGATACTTTAGGTTCCTTCCTGCCTCAGGGCCTTTGCTTAAGCTCTTCCCTCCATCTGGAGCACCCTCACACCACTATTCTCTATTAATGCTCCTTTTTAGTTTTCTTCTTTGACTTATTTGTCAGCCAACCAATATTTTCTGAGCACCTACTCTGGTGTTATGGTAAATACTAGGGGTATAGTGGTGAGATTAAATTCTATTCTCATGGAAGTCAAAATCTAGTGAGAAACCAGATTTTATTTTTTTATTAAAAAATTTAATGTTTATTTGTTTATTTTGAGAGAGAGAGAGAGAGAGAGAGAGAGAGAGAGAGAGAGAGAGAGAATGAATCCCAAGCGGGCTCCACGCTGTCAGCACAGAGCCTGATGTGGGGCTTGAACTCATGAAACCGTGAGATCATGACCTGAGCCAAGATCAGAGTTGGACACTTAACCAACTGAGGCACCCAGGTGCCCCAAGAAACCAAATTTTAATAAATGATTATACAAATAAATACAAAATATACCTATGAGGTGTGCTGCAAAGGAGAGAGATCCAGTGCTATCAGGAGAATTGAGCTTGAATAAAAGCAGAGAAACAAATTAGGAGGCCACTGCAGCACGCCAGGGGAGAGGAGGCGGTGGTCTGGACTAGGGTGGGGATGTAGGGAAGTGTGTGGGCTCCAGAGATGCTTATGGAACTTGTGATCCTTGGTGATGAAGGATGTATGTGGAGGTACAAGGTTTCTGGCCGGCGTAACAGAATAGAGGGAGGTACCACTCACAGAGGAGGGGATACCGGAAGGGCCAGCCTGCGGGGAAAGTCACGAGTGTGGTTTTGGACATACTGAGATGTCTAAGTGAAACAGCCAAGTGGGCACCTGAACATGAGGGTCTGGGCTGGATATACAGATGTGTGAGTCGCCTAAAGATGAGAGAGGGCTGAAGCCATGGATGTGGATGAGATGGGCTAGGGAGGGGCTAGGACCTCGGACCAAACCTCGAGGAAGGCCTTGACCAGGAGGATGAGCCGTCATGCCACTTATCACAATGTGCAATTATTTATTTGTTTGTTAATCCGTTGACTACCTGTCTTCCCCAGAAGACCGTAAGCTCAACAGGGCAAAGACCTACATCTGTTTTCATAAGCAACGTGTCTACCCAGTGCCTAATACGGGGCCCGCGATGCAGCAGTCCCCAGGTACTTCACTGGCCGCTGTGTCCCTCAGCAGGGCTGGCCTCATCCATTCCCTGGACAACATGATTGGGTCCATTGGTCGCCACTGTCCAACAAAAAGCCCAAGTGACGAACTGGCATTCACGGCCTTCTGAGTCATGCTACACCCTTTAGCCCTCCGTCTTTTTAAGTCCACTAAACCTGAGCTTTCCAAACTGGGGTTCATCTGCCCCTGGATAACCAAGTAGGCAGAAAACAAGATGAGCACAGCGCCTCTCCCTGGATCCTCGATTGCGCCAAACGAAGCACCATTGCCATGGATACATGGGGGGTGGGGACTCTCCAGGCTCTGCCCCTCTTCTCTGAGAAGTGTTCCTTCCACAGTACAAGTCTCTGTAGACACGCATACACTGCCTGAGTCTATCTTTCCATGACCTCTGCTGATGAAACCAGGGGTGGAAACCCACTTCTAGAACCAATCCAGAAGCTGAGCTGGGCCATCAAGCTCTCCTCCAGGAACGGGGAAGTGGGACACAAGACTGGCTTGGTTACCTTCAGAGGCTAGACCACTGAGGTCACATGGGTGTGGGGGCTGAAGCCACCTGTCTTCCCCAGAAGACTGTGCGATACCCTTCGGGGCCTGTGTGATGACAAGTGAGCAAAAGCAGTGCTCAGATGTGCAGAAAGAAAGAGAGGCAAGAGAACCAAAATGATGTTCTGACAGCTTCCCGGCCTCCAGTGAGGCCCTGGCGAGGTCCACGTTTACTTATATCTCTTCAGTCCCATGAGGCACCTCTGAGTCCTTAAAACAAATTTCCCTTCAACAGAAACAGCTTGAGAGGCCTTATGTTTCCTGCAAACAAACAATCGCTAAGATTGCATAATTTTCATTATTTTTTGTCAAACAGATAAAGACACGTGATGGAGCACCATGTAAAAGTCACAAGAGTATTAAGAATCAGCAACGAGGGGGCCCCTGGGTGGCTCGGTCGGTTGAGTGTACAACTTGGTTTCCGCTCAGGTCATGATCCCAGGGTCGTGGGATCGAGCCCCGCATCGGGCTCTGCACTGATCATGGAGCCTGCTTAAGACTCACTCTCTCTCTCTCTCTCTCTCTCTTTCTCTTTCTCTCTCTCTCTCTCTCTCTCTCCCCTGCCCCATCCTCTCACTCTCTCTCTCAAATAAATAAAATGAAAAAAAAATTAAAAGAAAAAGAAAAAAAGAATCAGCAATGTTCTTTCTAGAACAAGATTCCAAAAAAGCAAAAGTCACAAAGGAAAAGACAGATCTGACTCCAATAAAACTGAAAACTATGTAATATAAGACATGATACTTGGAACCTGCTTCGGATTCTGTGTCTCCCTCTCTCTCCCCCACTGACGCTCTGCCTCTCTCTCTCTCTCTCTCTCAACAAAACAAAACAAAACAAAACAAAACAAAACAAAAGACATGATACTAATTGAGGTAAACATTCCTCGTAACCACCATCCCCTTATAATAATGTGTTTTCTCTGAGGACGTACGTTGGGAAGCACACACATTTCCACAGCAATTACCTCCGGGGAGGGTATAAGGATTGTGAGGCGTGGTCAGAGGTGGCTTTTGCCTTTTCTGTTATCTTTTTAAAATTTTTAATTAAAAATGATTATGTTCTTATAACATTATATGTTAACTATACTGGAATTAAAAATTTTAACTTCATAAAAATTATGTCCTTTGTGCAATTAAAACTCCCTTAACCTTCAAATAAACATATGAAACACAAGTCTTGGCAGATCTATTTGCGGAAGACTGCTTTATCCAAGATCTAATAGGAAAAATAAGTTCACTAGTAGTTTGAGATGCACGATATAGCATGAATTCTCAGCACTGGTCAAAACAGTTTACTTGGTTCCTGAATATGCTTTCTTTCCACCAGTCTCCAAATTCACTCACTTATGCTCTCCACTGAATGATGGAGTTCTTCCATCCTTCAAGACCCATCTGGAAGTCACCTCCTCCAGGAAGCTCTCCCTGACGACACCAGTCCTCACTGTTCTCTCGCTCCCCACCCCACTGGCCTCTCTGTACCTTTCTCTGGGCATTCAGGATAGACTCCTGGGATTCCTACTGATCTCCCTAAGATAGGCTACATCTCCCCGATCAGCCAGCAAACCAGGGTAGCATCTTTATGTCCCTGGTGCCTAGCCCAGAGATGGCACGGGGAACTGGACAGAGAACAGACTCAGAGTCAGACGGACCCACTATGTGACACGAGACAACTGCCTTAACCTTCTCAGGCCCACTTTCACCTGTGGTATTGTGACCACCAATAAGATGATGGCTGTAAAGGGGCCCCGAACAGGAAAGAAGTGGTTGACAGAATGATCATCTGTCTTAACACTCCCTCACATTTGTATAGTGTTTCACAATTAAAAACAAAAAACTTTTGGGGCGCCTGGGTGGCTCAGTCAGTTGAGCATCTGACTTCAGCTCAGGTCATGATCTAACGGTTCATGAGTTCAAGCCCTGTATCGGGCTCACTACGGTCAGCGCAGAGCTCACTTTGGATCCTCTGTCCCCCTCTCTCTCTCTGCCCCGCTCCTGCTCGAGCTCTCTCTCTCAAAAAGAAATGAACGTTAAAAAACAAAACAAAACTTTAACAACCTAGAGAGGTAAACAAGGAGGGATTATTAACCCATTTTAAGGGTGGGATAACTGAGGCTCAGAGAAGTTACATAGGGAGAACAGGCAGTTGGGCTTTAGAAGGAAATAGAATCGGAGCAGGGGTTAGAATATTTGGGTGCCAATGACAATTCTTTTATTACCCAGAGATGGGAGCTTAGACGAGTCTCTTGTACTCTCTGGACATCGGTTTCCCCAACTTCAATGAGAGTTCCTAGGCGATTTCTATCTTAAAGGGTTGCTCAATGCTGACATTCCAGTTTTCAGTGGCCTGCCCAGGGTCCTTCCTAGTTGGACTGCAAAAAAAGGGGCTGCAAGTCTCAGGAAAGAGTCTCCAGTTACTCCCAGGAAACCAGCGGGGACTGGAAGCCTTGCTTTAAGAATCTGTTGCATTTTAATTCAGCCAAAGGGAACCTCAAGCCTGGGTGTGGGTTGGTCATGCCCAGGATGGGGGTAGGGGTGGAATGGGGGGAGATGGAGTGGAGGGTGGAGGTGGGCAGATGCCCGCATCAAACTGCATGTAACTATAAACATGAATGCAAAATCAAACAGGAAACCTCAGCAGAGTCCAATCCAAAGGTCAGATTCTAACCTTTTTTGGACACCGAAATGCTGAAGAGAAAAGCTGTGTTTGGGTGCCCCAGCCTTCCTGCTGCAAAAACAAATGCTTGCAGGAAACCAATTTGACAATAAATTATATAGTTTAAAAAAAAAATTAAATAAATAAATAAATAAATAAATAAATAATAGAAACAAGCAAACAAAAATGCTTGCATGCATCAAACCAAAGTCCTGAAGGCAAAGGAGGCCAGATTTTTGTCCGGCCTGAACCGGGGCAAAGCTGTGCTCTGACCAGAGCCTATTACAGCCTCCAGACCCCTTCCAAGAGTTTCTCCCCCACCCCCCCCCCCCACGACCTCCGGCCCAGCACACACAAGTGCTGACACACACCGAGCCAGGCAAGGCCAGATGCACAGGGATAAATGGGCATTTCTGTCCCTGGAGAAAGGTTGATAGTACAGCCCCTTCTCCTGCTCCAGCTCAGATTTAACATTTTAATGAAGAACCCAGAGAGGAGGAAGAGCTGTGAAAGCCCTAAGGGTACCAATGGCACTTAAGTCTTCCAAGTCTTGACATGGGAGGCTGTGAAGACAAACTTCGGGAAGGTCTCTCCCCTCGAGAGGACAGTTTCCCTGTGAACCTCCCAGAAAAACAGAATCCACATTCATAGGCAGTGGACTCTAAGTTACTGGTTCTGCCCAAGGAAAAAAGCCAAAAACTCACTGGCTTCTTCTTATTTTAATTAAAGCCTGTAACCCTACTAGGTACAGAGCACTAGGTGAGGCCCTGCGAGAGAAATGAGGACAAAAGGGACCCAGTCACTGTCTAAAAAGGTCCGTCAACTAACCTGATAGTCATTCCATTCATCAAGACGCATGCTTGATGTGTGTATACACACTGTCAGTATACACACTGACTCATGTAATACCAGAGCCCTGTGAGGTAAACATTATTATCCCATTTTATAGATGCCAAAAGTGAGGCTCAAAGAGATCAGGTCACATACCCAAGCTCGCACAACTGGCAAACTGCAGGGCCAGAATTTGCAGGTCTGCCTCCTGCAAAGTCAATGCTCTTTCCACAATCCTCTATCACCCCTGCAAAGAGATGCACGCAGATTCTGGGATAGGAGTTCAGCCTGCCAGGGAGAGGAGGAGAAGGAGATATTCCTCAAGACAGTGGCCCAGGGTATTATGAACTATTGAGCTTTGTATCTGCCACACAGTAGGTGCTCAATACTCTTAAGGTGAAGGATGGGAGATGAGAGCCCCTGCTGAGGTCCAAAATGCCATCCAGTTTGGGGCATCCTCTGAAAGGGAACTGCAAAACTACATTATTCTCCTTTGGCCCAAAGCCACAGGGTGTCTGCCCTAGAATAGTCCCTGCAGAGGAGGCCCAGGAAAGTGCAGCAAGCAGGTCCAGAAAGAGGAAGGAACTCCAGAAGGACGGGAATGGGGTGGGGCAGCCTGCAAGGGCGAAAGAAAAGGCCTGGGACGCGTTGCTGGGAAAGACAAAGAGGAAAGGGGAGGGGAGGGGAGACTACAAACTTGCCAACAGCCTGGCCAAGGTGAACCCCGGCTCCTGGCGCCTTCTCATTCGCATTCATTCCACAAGCGCCGGCCAAATCTCAGAACCAGCAGCCAGGAGGAGGTGGCCTCCCTGCAGCCGGGGAGAAGTTCAGGACTGAGGCGGGAAGGCCTCTTTCCCAGAAGGGGAGTGACTGGGGGAACAAATCTGTGGGGCTCCAAAGATGAAAACGCAAACAGATGCAGTGAGGCGCTGAGCAAACACGAGACGGGACCGACCAACAAGAGCACTGGGGTTATGACCCTGACCTGTGAAGTCCTTCATCGAGTTGAACTCAAGCCCCCCCCACCACCACAAACGGTCCCTCGGGCCCTCCCGCGGACTCAACGGGGAGGGCGCAGATGTTTGAGATGCACTCGATTCTCACAGATCTAGAGAGGGGTCAGGTTTCCGGGGAGGGGTAAGGGCCATCGAAGCGCCGGTCACGCCGGTGAAGGTCAAGGAGAGGCCCTGCCGGGACCCCCGACCCCGCCCGCCCAGGGCCCCCTCACCTCCTCCCGCGCCAGTGCAGCCCCCCGGCACCGGAGCATCTTGGCGGTAAAGGCGGCGGCCCCGGCCGGGGAGGTGAGGTCCTCCGCGGTGACGGCCAAGAACTCCGCGACGCTGAGCTGCTCGGGCATGGCGGGCGCGGGGTGGGGGCGCCGGGACTGCCGGAGCGGGGCGCGGGGGGCGCTCGCTGCACCGCGCTGGGCCGACCTCACAGCCAGCCGCGAGCACCGTCGGGGCCTCCGCACGCCCCGCCCCCTCCGCGCCGCCCCGCCCCGCCCCGCCCCCGACTGCCTCCGACCGGCACCGCCGGTTCGCCTCGCGTCCTGGGAGTCCAGAGCTTCCCCACCCCGCCCGCCTTTCGGCTCCGCCCCCGGCCTTCCAGCCTCTCCCCACCGACCTTAACCAGGACAGCGCGGCCCTAGCCCCTCGCTGGGCTCCCCAGCCCCTACCCCGGCCCCTCACTAACCTCCCCAATCCCTCCCCCAGGCCTCCTAGATCCAGAGCTCCGCCCCTGGCTCACTGCCCCGCCCCCGGCCCCTGGCCGGGCTCCACAGCCCCGCCTCCAGGCCTATTAGCCCTAGAGCTCCGCCTCTAGCCGGGCTCCCTAGCACCTCCCCCAGGCCTCAGCCCCTGAGAGCTCGGTTACTGACTCACTGCCCCGCCCCCGGCCCCCCGCCGGGCTCCCCAGCCCCGCCTCCAGGCCCCCTGGCCCAGGAGCTCCGCCCCTAGCCCGGCTCCTCGGCCCCGCCCCCAGGCCACCCAGGCCGATAGCTCCGCCCCTAACTCACTAACCCCGCCCCAGCCTCCCTGGAAGCTCAGCCGCATCTGTCTCCCGGCCCCTCTGCAGCTACTCCCCCTTTCATGCCTCTCTTGGGCCTCCCAAGTTGCCTCCCTCCCACCCCCTCCGCGCCCCCCGCTTCGTGAGTCTTTCATCTACCTCTCCTCTCCTATGGGTTCGTTCCCAGCCCCCTTGACCTCGCCCCTTCAGCCTTACCCCGACTCAGGCCCCCATCTCTCCCCCCAGGCCCACCCGGTCTCGGCGCCCCCCTTCCGCTCCCAATTGCACCATCCCTCCCTTGCTTCGTACACTCAGCTCTCAGCCTCGGCTCTGAGCCGCACCTCCCCCCCCCCCCCCCCCCCCCGCCTTGGCTTTTGGCCCCTGCGGAGTCTGTGTGGCTCGGTGCCTTCGGGTAGCTGTGTGATTTGGGAGAAAGTACATTCCTTCTTGGAACCTCAGTTTCCTTGTCTGCAAGGTGAGAAGCCTGCTGCCCACTTAACGGTGATGTTGCGAGGAAACAGCCTAACCCTTGCGTGTACTCAGTAAGCGCTCTGCAACCCGCTCCCCCTTTCCCGATCCTCTCGCTGCACCCTCATTCTTCCTGGGCTCAGTATGGTGCCTTCCCCTCCGGAACCCAGCTCACTGTCCTTACCAGGCTGAAGACTGCCACTCCTCCCCCACTATTAACCCTTGCCTCTTAGAAACCATCTATGTCCTTGGGTGGATGAGAGATGAGGTTCAGAAATCTACTTAGGTTTCGTTCTGGAGCCTGAAGTCCTACGGAAAAGATTTCTTCAGGTAAAAAATCGGGGAAGCAATATTGGCTTTGGAATTTGATAGATCTAAGTTCCAATCCTGGTGCTGCTGTTGACCAGCTGTGTGCAGCTGAGCAAATGGCTTGCTTCTCTAAACCTGAATCTTCTACTCTTCAAATGGTCTAATAATATTTTACTCCACAAGGCGAGTGAAAGTATTACATGCTTTACCTGAGGGGAGGGGGGGGCTACAAAGATACACTAAGATATTACCTGCTGAGGACATTATGAGTAATTTTTCTTCTTTGGCTAATCTGTATATCCTAACTTTTCTGTAAGGAGCATATGCTACTTGCGTAATAGAATTTAAAGTTGAAACAATGTGTACAGTCTGGTGGAGGAGATAGGACAAATATGCGTGAAATACAACTCTTATTCACCCCCAGTCACCTTTCAACTCACTCGAGTCAGTTTTCAGCCAGAACTCCTACAGAGTTACTTCAAGGTCAACTAGGATCTCTCTCTTAAAATGCATCAGGCCCTTTTCTTAACTTCTAGGAGCATTTTGTACTGTTAGCCACGCTGTCCTTGAAACACTTTTTTCTTTTGAATTCTGAGACGATTATCTTCCGTGGTGGTCTTTCTCCCTCTCTGGCTGTTCCATCTCAGGGCCCTTTCCAAGATGGTCTTCCTCTGCATGTATCTTAACTGCTGGGATCCTTGGGAGCTCTCTGCTAGACCCTTTGTTCTTCTCACTCTACCCAGGCTTCCTGGACACTTTTGTCCATCCCTACCAGCTTCCTTCATACCATTAATGTTGACGCCTTCTGTGTTAGTTTCCTATTGCTGCTGCTGTAACAAATCGCGGCAAACAACACACATTTATTCTCTTACAGTTCAGGAGGTCAAAACTCTGAAATGAGTTTCGTTGCGCTGAAACCCAAATACAGCAAGGCCGCACTCCCTCCGGAGGCTCTAGGGAGCCATTTCTTTGCGTTTCCCAGTTTCTAGAACTGCGTTTCTCATATCCTTTGGCCTCTAACGAACTTCCTCCATCTTCAAGGGGATCTTGTCTCTGTGTCATATCCTATCGCTTTCTTTTCTATGGTCAGATCTCCCTCAGTCTCCATTTTATAAGCACATTTGCGATTATATTTAGGGCCCGTCCAGATAATCCAGGATAATTTCTCCAGCTCAGGATCGTTCAATTAATCACGTCTGCAAAATTCCTTCTGGCATAGGAGATAACATTTACAGGTTCCAGGAATTAGGACCTGGATATCTTTAGGGGCTATTACTGAGCCCACCACATCTTCCAAGGCTCTCTCTCCACGTTGGACCCTTTTCTGGCTTAAGATCTATGTATCCAACTGCCTATGGGATGGTTTCACATGCTTATATCACAGGCAGACCTCTCAAACTCTACATGTCTAAAACTGAACTTGCCATCTTGTAACCTGCCCTCAGATCTGGCTTCTTCTCTGTCCCTGTCTTAGTGGAAGGTACCACCATGCACCCCCTCGGGGTCATCCTCCCCGTCTCCTTCCACCAATTTCCACTCAATCAAATCTTATCACTGCCTCCTAATGTCTCACACATGTGGCCACCTTCTCTGGGCTAACCCCAGTCCAGTCCATACCACCTCTCGTCTCCTCACGGGTCTGCCTGCCCCCAGTCTTACAGGTCTGATCTGATACTGCCCTGCTTAGAGCTCTTCAATGGTCCCATTGCTGTCTGGATGAAGTCCAGCTTTTTTTTTTTTTTGCATGGCTAGCTGCTCCTGGCTTATCTCTCACCACCCCATCCCTGATACGATCTGAGCCCTCTTGATATTCTTCCTGCTGACCCATAACACCCCCTGACCTCCTTTCAACTGCCCAAATTCAATGTCACTTCCTTCAGGAAGCCTTCCCCAATGTCCTTCTAGGCACTCCTACAGACCCTGGTATCCCCTGCTACAGCAGTTCTCACTGTGGACTGTAACCACCTGTTTGCTGATCTGGGCCTCTGGCCTACCTATTTATTTATCCAGAACTTACTATGTACCGGTCACAATGCCAAGGACTATACAAGTAATAGTTAACTCAATACTCCCAACAACCCAGTGAGGCAGGTAACATTATTCTTGCTATCTCTGTGTCACAGGTGGGAAAGCTAAAGCTTAGAGAGGTTAATTGGTATAAAATCAGAATGAACAAGTAATATAACCAAGATTCCAACCCAACCCAGGTCTGCATGAGTTTGTGTTTGGTTTTGTGTTATTATTAATCACCAAACTACGTTACCTAACTTAAAAACATTGCCTCTTGGGGGTGCTTGGGTGGCTCAGTCGATTAAGCGCCCGACTCTTGGTTTTGACTCAGGTCATGATCTCACAGTTTGTGAGTTCGAGCCCCGCGTCGGGCTCTGTGCTGACAGCTCAGAGCCCGGAGCCTGCTTCGGATTCTGCGTCTCCCTCTCTCTCTGCCCCTTCCCTGCTCATGCTCTGTCTGTCTCTCAAAAATGAATAAACATTAAAAAAAAAAAAAAAGAGGTGCTCTGAGAATTAGGGGTGGGGGAGGGGAAAAGAGAGACTTTCCACGTGTGGCTCAGGGAAGCTGGGGAGGCTTCAGAGAAGAAAGGGCACCTGAGCTGAGCCCCGAAGGATCTGAGGGAGCTGGGGACAGAATGAGCAAAGACAGGGAAGAAAGACAATACAGAAAATCCACTCCCATCAGCACAGACACTTGCCTCAACAGCTCACGTGATAAAACGTCTCCTCTTGACTTCTCCCTCCAGCTACTGCCCCATTTCTCTGCTCCCCTTTGCAGCTGAAGGTCATTGAAAGTCACTGCTGTATTCACCGTATCCAATTCCTCTCCTCCAATATTTTTCTTTCCGGTAAAATAACTTCGATCGATGGGGCGCCTGGGTGGCGCAGTCGGTTAAGCGTCCGACTTCGGCCAGGTCACGATCTCGCGGTCCGTGAGTTCGAGCCCCGCGTCAGGCTCTGGGCTGATGGCTCGGAGCCTGGAGCCTGTTTCCGATTCTGTGTCTCCCTCTCTCTCTGCCCCTCCCCCGTTCATGCTCTGTCTCTCTCTGTCCCAAAAATAAAATAATAAAAAACGTTGAAAAAAAAATACCTCACTCCCTGAGCTACCATTAGATATAGACATTCATTTAAAAAAAAAAAAAAAACCATTAGATATAGACATTCATTTAAAAAAAAAAATAACTTCGATCGATTTCGGGTCGCAGGCAAATTGCATCCATCAAAGGGAGAACCCAGGATATTGCTGGGATTGAGTGGTGGGGAGGGCGAGAGACGAGCTCAGGGAGGCCCAGAAGCATGCGCCGCGGAGCCACAGGGGACAGAGGTAGGAGTTCTGGAAAGAGGCCTGAACTTCAATATTCTCTTACATTCCCTCTGATCAGAATCTTGCCCCCACCAGCCACTGCAGCTGCTCTCATTAAGGTCACTGCTACACCCCTTATATTGCTGAGCCCAATGGTCAGCGCTCAGTTCTCACCCTGCGTGGCCTCCAGCAGCTTCCTTGTGCCTTCTTATGCTGCTTTCTTCCTTTGGCCTTCAGGACACCACACTGTCTTGATTTTCTTCCTCCCTCACTGGTGACTTCTTCTTGATCTCCTATGTATGTCAGTTCTTCCTGTTCTTTCTGGTTTCTTAACACTGAGGACCCTGGTCCTTGGTCACCTCCTCGCCTATGTGTGCTTAGGCCCTTGATGATCCCACCTCGTCCCGTGACTTTAAATACCATTTAGATCCTGATGATTCCCAAACTTGTAACGCCAGCCTGGGCCTCTCTCCTGAACTTCAGCCTCTTCTATCCATCTGCCTCCTTGAAGATCCTGGAAGTCAGATGGGGCCTCTTGAACTTAACGTATCTAAAGCCGAACTTCAGATTTCCCTCCCCAAACCTCCTTCCCCACATCGAGACATCTGTTGGATCTATACCCAAAATCGATTCCAAATCCACCACTCCTCACCGCTTCACCGCTACCAGCCTGATTTAAGCCATATCATCTCGTGCCTGGATTACTTCAGGAACCTTCTGATTGGTCTCTCAGCTTCCACCCTTGCTCCTCTATAGTCTACTCGCAACAGAGAAGCAAGTGATCCTTTAAAATATCATGTCAGGGGGCGCCTGGGTGGCTCAGTCGGTTAAGCGGCCGACTTCAGCTCAGGTCATGATCTCGTGGTCCGTGAGTTCGAGCCCCGCGTCGGGCTCTGTGCTGACAGCTCAGAGCCTGGAGCCTGCTTCGGATTCTGTGTCTCCCTCTCTCTCTGACCCTCCCCCGTTCATGCTCTGTCTCTCCCGGTCTCAAAAATAAATAAAATGTTAAAAAAAAATTTTTTTTTAAATAAATAAAATAAAATATCATGTCAGAATACAAAAGGTCATGTAATTTCACTGCTTAAAACCCTCGAATGGCTCCCCATTTCACTCAGACTAAAAGCCAAGTTTCCACATGGCCTGCAAGTCCCTGTATAAACCTGTCTCACTCTGACTCCATCTACGCTTACTCTTCCCCTTGTTCTCCACCTCTGTTCCAGGCACACTGACTTCCTTGTTCTTTGAATGTACTAGGCACACTCTTGCCACAGGACCTTTGCACTGGCTGCTCCCCCTGCCTAGAATGCTCTTCCCACAGATATGCACGTGGTCAACTCCTTCACTTTTTTCCAGTCTTAGCTCAACTGTCACCGCCTTGATGATGCTTATCCTGACCATCTCATTTAAAACTGCAACCACCTGTCTCTTGCCATACTCTCCGTCACCCTTACCCTGCTCTATTTTTTCCTATTTAGCATTTACGCCTTTTAACATGCTGCTTTTCTTATTTGTCTTATTTTTTTTTATTGTTTGCTCCCTCCATTAGAATATAAGTTCTCTGAAAGGAGGGACTTCCTTTCCTTATTAGGGCTTGGTTATGTACCCAGGCTTTGGAACCAGACTGCCTGGGTTTGAATCCTGGCTTTGCTATCTACCTTGGGTAAATTGTTTAATCTCTGTGGGCCTCAGTTTCCTCATCTGTAATATGGGGGAATAATGGTATCTCCCTCATAATGTTATAGAAATGATTAAATGAGGTGCTGGATGGAAAGGATTTGGCAATGTTAACTATTGTCCCCACATCTGGTCCATAGTAGGCATGCAGTAAATATTTGCTGGATCCAGTAGGCGTTATTATTGCTGTTTGCTGATGCCCAAAATTACACCAGTGAGTGGCAGGGACAGAATTAGAATCCAGGTTTATCTAATGTCAAAATCCCTGTCTCTTCTGCTCTACCATCTACCTTCTGAAGATCCGAGGCTGAGCTCCAGGGAGTAGAGAAGTCACATTTCATGTCGTGGGATGAGATGAGACCAAAGACCGGAAGTGAAAACGAGGATTGCCGAGGGAAAATGGATGCAAAAGGGACTCCCCCACCGCCCCCTGCCTCAAGATCAAGTCTGCACTCTTTTGCAAGACCACAAGCCCCTTCCCCTCTAGCCACATCTGCTTCTTCAATCCTCATTCAGGAGAAGAAAACTGACCTCTGCCCAATTCCTAAGGCCACCAGACCGCCACCTCTCTGCTCACGCTCTGGCTGTTACTTCTCCCCGCACTGTTCTTCCAGTTCCTTTGCCTGGCCGTTTCCTCTTCATCCCCGTGACCCAGATGTCACAGATATCACTGCCTTAGGAAGCCTTCCCTGAGGCTGTGAGATGGTTTGGTGCCCTTCCCATAGGCTCCCGAGCTTTCTCATTACGTTTCATGTTTCCTTGTTTTCCCCTCACTTCCTGCGTGTGCACGTGTGTGTGTGTGTGTGTGTGTGTGTGAGGACCCACTCCCACCCTCTGCCAGACTGTGAGCTCCATGATCGTGTGGTTTCAAGTTGTGCAAGATCTTTCCTACCCAGGAGTCCCACGGGAGACTGGAAAGCACTCAAGAATCAAGAGCAGCTGCTCTCCAGGGCCAAATGGGCTTCATTTACGTATCCTCAGTTTGAGCTGCCAGTAGAGACTAATCTTAGACTCTCAACACGTAAACTCCCTTGGGAGAGAGACAGTTGGGGAGCCCCAGTCTGGATCAGAAGCTCACAAGCCCCCATGTTGTACAACCCCAGGGTTGTGAATCGTAGTCTACATCATGGCGCCCCTTAGAGTGGGGCAGTATACAGCCTGCACAGCTGGAAAGCTGGATAAAGTAGCCCTGGATGCCCATTAGGGTGAGCCAGGCTGCCCGCGAGCTGTGGGGGCCCACCAACGCCCACAGAGTCCAAGCATAGCTGCAGGAACCTATCCCTGTGCACCCAGGGGCAATTTTCAGAGAAGGGTATGGACGAGCCACACATACAAAAGTCTGTAGTTGTCATTAGAGTCCCAAAGGGTCCCCAAACCCACAAAAGGTTGGAAGCTCCTAAAGAAATATTTTGTGAGCACGTAAAAATATTCATATTAAAAGCGTATGTGTGGGAATTCATCTGCACAGTCGATCACCGCCACTGTGCCTGAGAAGGAGGCTTGGGATGGGGCGGGTCTCCCACGACATGAACTGATAATGAAAATAGTGATAACGGCGTTTAGACTTGCTTTGTATAGGTAATGAGTTAAGTCTGTTACATACGTGCCATAACCCATAGAACACTCTCAAAGGTAGGTACTATTATTATCCCCATTTTACAGAGTAGGAAATAAAACCGAGAGTAGTGAGGGACTTACCTGGGACGAGGAGACAAACACAAGCAATCTGGCTGTGAACCTGGGCGTCAGTCTTCCATGGCCTAGTTGAAAGCAGATCCAAGGCAGGGGGGAGGGGGTTTGTGCCGAGAAGTTCAAGTTTGACTTTGCCGAGTTCCTCATTAGAAGGGGAGGACGTCCAGGGGTCCAGGGCCCTCCAACAGTGTGCCCCTGCTCCGGCCAGGAAAGGCCCTCCTTTCGCCGAAGCCCTTCCAGGCACCCCCAAGTGAAAGCTGTCACCGTGGTCTAAAGTCCTCTCAAGCCTGGTGGGTACAAGCTTTGGAGACGGGCCTGGGCTTCAGTGCTGGCTGTACTCCTTATTCATTCCGGCGAGCCTCAGTTTCCCCACATGGAAAATGGAGATAATAATGCCTATGTCATGGGGCTGTTGTGAGGGTTGAAGGGAGCATGTTCGTGAGGTATGCACTGTAAGCACTCAGAAAATGGTGACGGATGTTATTGTCTTTGGTTGAAAAAAAGAAGACCGTTTTCTGCAGTCTTCTGAAGCTTTATCCCATAGCTCTGGAGGTCAGAAGCCTCAAATGGGTCTCACCGGGCTAAAATCAAGGTGTTGGCAAGACTGGGTTCCTTCTGGAGGCTCTGGTCATTGGATGCCCTGCCTTTCCAGCTTCTAGAGGCCGCCTGCATTCCTGGCTCGTGGCCCCTTCCTCCGTCCCCAGAGGCAGCAGTGCAACATCTTGAAATCTCTCACTGACTCTGGCTCCGACTTTCCTCCCTCTGTCACTTATTAGGACCCTGTGATTATGCTGGGCCCACCCGGATAATCCAGAACAAGCTCCCCATCTCAAGGTCAGCTGATTATCAGCCTCCACTCCGTCTGCAATCTTCATTTCCCCTTGCCATGTAACTAACATAACACAATCACAGGCTCTGGGGACTAGAACATGGACATCGTCGGGGACCATTATTTTGCCTGCTACAGTGGGCGAGCAGGAAAATGCCGCGAAACACCGGAACTTTGCACTGAGCGTACCTCTGTTCAAAAACCTACCACGGCCCCCCACTGCCTCCAGGATAAGGGCCAGGCCCTTCAGCCTTGCCTGCAAAGCTTTTCATGAACTGACCTCTATCCCACTTACGAACAGGCACTCTCTGGCCTCCGTGCCTCTGCTCTGCCTGAAAGGCTTTTTCTTCCATTTATTTATTTAAAAAATTTTTTAATGTTTCTTCATTTTTGAGAGAAAAAGCACGAGTGGGGGAGGGGCACAGAGAGAGAGAAGGAGACACAGAATCCGAAGCAGGCTCCGGGCTCTGAGCTGTCACCACAAAGCCCGACACAGGCGGGGCTTAGACCCACGAACCGTGAGATCATGACCTGAGCCGAAGTCGGACGCTTAACTGATTGAGCCGCCCAGGTGCCCCGTTTCTTCCATTTATAATCCTTAAAGTCCTTCCATTCGTCGTGGCCAGGCTCACATGTCATCTCTTTCACGAAACCTTTTCAGAAGCCCCAGAACTCTCTCCCTCCCCCTGGCACTATCCTAAAATGTCTTGACCGGAGTTATTTGGCTTGTCCCACTCCGGTTGGTCCCCATCTGACTGCGGGCAGGTGAGGCTCAGGGACCACAATAGCAATGATCTGTGAGTCTCACACTTGAGATTCACACAGAATCACCTGGAGGGCTTGCTAAGACACAGGCTGCTGGGTCCAACACCCACGGTTTCGGATTCAGTAGTTCTGCGTGGAGCCTGGTAATCTGCATTTCTAACAAGTGCCCAGGTGATCCTGCTGCAGCTGGTCTGGGGAACACTCTTTGAGGACCACTGGCACAGAAGTCGAGGTGCTAGACTTGGACTCAGATCTCAGCTCTGCCTCTCACTGTGTGACTTTACATACACCCCCTGCCCTCTCTGAGCTGCTTTCTCATCTCTGAAAGGATTCATTCTTCCCACCTCCTGCCCCACTGGGTTGAAGTAAAGAGGACCAGGCTTAGGGCAGCACCAGGCGCCCTGCTGGTGCTGACTAAATGGCCTAGAGCTCTCCCTCTGCCAATTGCCCTCTCCCTGTGTTTTGACTTCTTAGTGGCTGCTCAATAGAAACTTGGGTATTAGTTTCAGGGAAAACTGCTGACTTGAATTCTGATGCAAAATGCTGGCAAACTGAGAAGAGCTAAAACAGCCAAGCTGGGTATGTCTGGTCAGCGGAATGCTAATTACCTTCACACCGCGAGAATTTTCCCTTCTGCGCCTCAGGACCACACGGTGCAATAACGATCATGTGTATCGTTGCAAGGGACAGCAGGTCAGCTGTTGCAAGTTTATGGTCATTTATCCAGCAAGTGTTTCCCCAGCACCTCTAAGGAGCCTGCCTGGTGGTGACTGGCTTGTCTCAGGGGATGCACTGCCCGAGGAAGAAGACTCCTTGTGGCCAGGACACTGCCTTCCAGCTTCCCCTCAGGACCTGTTCCCTTAGAACACCAAACACACACACACACACACACACACACACACACACACACACACACACACCATGCTTCCTTTGCTGCTCCTGGAGCAAGGTGGGTTTTTGTTTTGTTTTTTTTAAGTAGGCTCCATGCCCAACATGGGGTTTGAACTCAGGACCCTGAGATCAAGAGTCTCATGCTCTACCAACTGAGCCAGCCAGGCACTCCATGGAGCAAGGTGTCTTTTCACAACTTACATTTGCAGGACACAAGTCATGTTCTTCATGGGCAAAAGGCTGTGTCTTTGCTTTACAAGCATCTAGGATTGTACACAGAAAGGAAACATCCAAGGTTAGAATGGAACCCCCATAATGACTGTTAGGAGGCTGGGTCACCAGGTGGTTAAGATCATGAGCCTAGGAGCTTGGCTGACCCGATTCCAGTCCCATGCCATCACCAGGGCTGGGATTAGGGTGAAGCAGATGAGGGGCCCCTCTTCCTCCCCCTAAACTGCCTCACCCATCACAGCCTGTCCACCACTTCTGGTTGTGTGACCTCAGGCAAGTAACTTCACCTCTCTGAGCCGCACTGGGGATAATACCTATTCTATAAGGTTTTATGGAGATTAAATAAAACTTGGTTCCTAATGGTCTCAATAAAGGGCAATACTTTTCCTAAATTCGGCATTTGGCAGAGTGGCCACCAGAGGGCAGTGGTCCCCATGTTGGAAATAAAATAACCTGCCTGGTGATTAGTGATCCCTTTGAAGGAACACACACACACACACACACACGAACACGCACACGTGTTCGCACGCATGCGTGTGAGTGCATGCACCAGGAGAGATGTGTGCTTTGATTGGGTCAACACAGCCCCACTGGCCAGCAGATACACTGGGCATCCTGCTGGTCACCCATGGCTGTGGTCACTTGAAGATTGACTTAAGACTGACACCAGTGAATTAAGATTTACTAGGACACTGCATCCTACTCCCCTAGGATTAATGGAAGGATCAAGGGGCAAACAAAATGTATGAATATACATAACGAAATAGTATTGTCACACTGCTGAGCCTTGTTAGAAATTCTCCTTTAGAATCCCCAGGGAGGTCTGGTCTTCTCTCTTTGCTGTAATCTAGAACCCTTCAGGTGCCTCAAGAGCTGTGCTGCAGACACACCTGCCAGGCCATGTGCATCCATGGAAAGAAGAAGCCAATTCTTAAAATAGGTCAATACTCTTGACAGGAAACGGTAGTTAGGATCCCACCCTGGCACAGGGTAGATGTTCAGTAAATGTCTGATAAATAAATGACCCTCGTCTAAGGACAGCACAGGAGTCGACTGCATTGGGTTGGGGGCAGTCAGATCCTGGCTTTTTTCTCCCTCTTGTCTTATTGCTTTGTCCCGGTTCACCAGGATGATGTTGATTTGTAACAGTGATAGTAGGTATCTTGTTTCTAAGGTTTTACCATTAAATACGATATTTGCTATAAAATAGTAACTCCTGGGTCTTGTCATGTATCAGGTTTTTAATAATCATAAATGAGTGTTGAATTTTTCAAGTGCTTTTCTCATATCTGTGGAGATGGTTACATGGTTTTTTTTCCTTTAATTGGTTAATGTAGTAATGTAGAAGAGCATATACATTGCTCTCTTTCCTTTTTTGCGGGCAGGCATTTATGTTATGCACTCGTATCAAAACAGTAACCAGTACTTAACAGGCACCCAAATATTTGCTGAATGAATAAACGAGGAACAACAGATTCTTGGGGAAACTTCCCTCATGTAGCATTTCTTAATTTTTTATTATTTGAGGGAGAGAGAGAATCCCAAGCAGGCTCCACATTTAACATAGAGACTGATGTGGGGCTTGATAGCATGATCCTGGGATCATGCCCTAAGCCGAAATCAAGAATCAGACACTCAACCAACTGAGCCACCCAGGTACCCCCAAAAGTAGCATTTCTTTTTTTTTTTTTTTAATGTGCGTTTATTTTTGAGAGAGGGTCAGGGGGAAGGGGCAGAGAGAGAGGGAGCCACAGAATCTGAAGCAGGCTCCAAGCTCTGAGCTGTCGGCACAGAGCCTGACAGGGGCTCGAGAACTCAGGAACCCCTGAGTCAAAGTTGGACACCTAACCAACTGAGCCACCCAGGCACCCAATAGCATTTCTATCTTGCATTCTGCACATGAGAACAGCTTGGAGTTTTGAGGCAAATGTGCAGATAATGTGTTTGCACTCCTGGGATCAGTCTAACTTGGCTATTATTTTTTTTTAAAGGCTCTATTTAATTGGCTAATTTTTGTTTAGGATTTGTGTCTCTATGTTTAAAAGAATTCCCCCTGCAATTTTCTTTTCTTGTATCGTCCTTTTCTGGTTTGGAGATCTAGGTTATCCTACCTATAAAAAAAAAATTGGATGACTTCCCTTTGTCTCGTTCTCTGAAATATGTACAGGTTCAAGATCAGAGTTCAATAAAACTTGCCTGTATGGGTGCCTAGGTGGCTCAGTCGGTTAAGCATGTGACTCTTGGTTTTGGCTCAGGTCATGGTTCGTGAGTTTGAGTCCCACATCAGGTTCCATGCTGACAGTGCGGAACCTGCTTGGGATTCTCTCTCTCCCTCTCTCTCTGCCCCTCCCCCACTCACTCTATCTCTCTCAGAATAATTAATGAATGAATTAATTTAAAAACTTTAAAAATGAAAAAAAAAAACCTGCCTATAAATCCATCTGGCTCTGGCATCAGTTTGGAGTCAGAACCTCTTGAACATCAATACAAGTTAGTTAATGATTTCTATTTCTTTTTGAGTCAATTTGGGTAAATTTATTATTTTCTAGAAACTTCTCCCTTTCACATACATTTTCAGCCTTGCCTCTCATTGGTTGCATTACCTGGAAACTCTTTATTTTTTTAAAACAACTTTATTGAGGTATAGTTTACATAATATAAAATTCACCTGAGGTGTTTGGGTCACTCAGTTGGTTAAATGTCCAATTCTTGATTTTGGCTCAGTTCATGATGTCGTGGTTAAGAGACTGAGCCCTGTATCAGGCTCCATGCTGGGCATGAAGACCGTTTAAGATTCTGTCAACCTCTGTCTCTTCCCTGCTCGGGCTCGCTCGCTCTCTCTGTCTCTCTCTCAAAAAAAAATTTTTTTAACCTATTTCAGGTGTACAATGAAATGATTTCTAGAAATTTTATCAAGTAACTACAACCATTACCATAAATCAGCTTTAGAACATTTTCATGCCCCCAATAAGATCCCTATGTCCTTTTGTAAAATAATAGCTTTATTGAGTTATAACTCATATACCATACAATTCACCTACTGAAAGTATACAATTCTGTGGTTTTTAGGATATTCATAGTTGTATGTCAATCACCATGTCAATTTCAGAGTGTTTTCATTACTCCCTCCCAATAAAACCCTGTACCCATTAGCAGTCACTCCCCTTCTCCCTTCCCCTTCTTCTAAAGTCTTAAGCAACCACTAAGTTACCCTCAGTCTCTATAGATTTACCTATTCTGGGCATTTCATATAAATGAAATCATATAATATGTGGCCATTTGTGTGTGGTTTCGTTCACTTATCACGTTTTCAAGGTTCATCCATGTTGTAGCACATGTCAGTACGTCATGTCTTTTTATTGCTTAAAAACATTCCATTATGTGGATATACTATCGTTTATTTGTCCATTCATCAGTGGAGAGACATTTGGGTTGTTTCACTCTTGGGCTATTGTAAATAATGCTGCTACAAACATCTGTGTGGTTTTTGTGTGGCCATACATATGTGTTCATTTCTCTTGGGTATATACCTAGAAGTGAAATTACTTGGGCTCCATGGTAGTTCTATGTTTAGTTTTCTGAGAAATTGCCAAACTGTTTTCAAAGTGGCTGTTGTATTTTACATTCCCACTAGCAGTATACAAGGGCTCCAAGTTCTCCACAGCACTTTTAAAAAACAATTTTTAATGTTTATTCATTTATCTATTTATTTATTTGATGTTTATTTATTTTTGAGAGAGAGACAAAGCATGAGTGGGGGAGGGGCAGAGAGAGAGGGAGACAGAATCCGAAGCAGGCTCCACGCTCCGAGCTGTCAGCCCAGAACCAGACACGGGGCTCGAACTCACCAACCATGAGATCATGACCTGAGCCCAAGTCGGAAGCCCAGCCGACTGAGCCACCCAGGTGCCCCAGTGTTTATTTTTGAAGGAGAGGGAGACAGAGCACGACAAGGGAGGGGCAGAGAAAGAGGGAGACACAGAGTCCAAAGTGGGCTCCAGGCCCGGAGTTGTTAGCACAAAGCCCAACGTGGCACTTGAACTCAAGAGCCATGAGATCATGACCTGAGCCAAACTCAGCAGCTTAACCGACTGAGCCACCCAGGCGCCCCTCCACAGCACTTTTTATTGTCTTGCTGATTATCGCCATCCTAATAGATAAAAGGCGATTATCTTGTCATTTTAAGATATTTATTTTAAGTGATTTCTACACCCAATGTGGGGCTTGAACTTACAACCCTGAGATCAAGAGTCTTACACTCTGCTGACTGAACCAGCCAGGTGCCCCGATATCAATATCCCACGGTTTTGATTTGCATTTCCCTGATGGGTGGCTAATGTTGCTGAGATCTTTTCATGTGCTTTTTGGCCATTTGTATATCTTCTTTGGAGAAATGCTTATTCATAGCCTTTGACCTTTTTTTAATTGGGTTATTTATATTTTTACTATTGAGCTGTCTTTTCATTTATTTGGATATTCTTTAATTTCTTCCAACAATGCGTTGTAGGTTCCAGAATATAAGTTTCGCACTTCTTTAGTATTAACCTTATTCTTTATTTCATTTTATGTGAGTGGGGAAGAGGCAGAGAGAGATGGAGAAAGAATTCTAAGCTGGCTGCATGCTGCCAGCACATGGCCTGATGCGGAGCTCGAACTCACAAAGCCACAAGATCATGGCCTGAGCCGAAACCAAGAGTCAAAAGCTTAACCAACCGAGCCACCCAGGCGCCCCTTGTTAACCTTATTCTTAACTATTTTATTATTTTTGATGCTATTATAATTTAAATTGTTTACTTAATTTCATTTTTGGGGTTTTTCATTGCTAGTACATAAAATTACAACTGGTTATTGTATGTTGATTTTATATCCTACAACCTTACCGAACTCATTTATTAGTTTTATATTTTTTAATGGATTCCTTAGGATTTTCTATATACAAGATCATGTTATCTGCAAATAGAGCTAGTTTTTCTTACTTCCCATCTGCATGACTTTTATTTAATTTTCTTGCCTAATTGCCCTGGTTAGAACCTCCAGTATAATGCTGGATAGAAACAGGGGGAGTAGATCTCCTTATCTTGTTTCTGATCTAGGAGAGAAAGCGTTCAGTATTTCACAATTGAGTATGATGCTAGCTGTGGATTTTTCATAGATGCCGTTTATCAGGTTGAGAAAGTTCCCTTCTATCCTTAGTTTGTTGAGGTTTCTTTTTAAGTTTTTTATTTTAATTCTAGTACAGTTATTATATTAGTTTCAGTGTAGGAGTGTGTGTGTGTGTGTGTGTGTGTGTGTTTTCAATCATGAAGGGGTATGGAATTTTGTTCAATGTTTTTTCTGCATCTACTGAGATGATCATGTGGTTTTCATCCTTCATTCTGCTGATATGATACATTACATTAGTTGATTTTCAGATTTTAAACCAGCCTTGCGTTTCTGGGATAAGTCCCATGGCGTACAGTCCTTTTTACTTACACGTTGCTAGATTTGGCTTGCTAGTATTTTGTTGAGAATTTTTGCAACTCTATTCAGAGGAGCCAATTGATGGATATTTAGATGTTTCCAGCTTGGGGCTATTATGAATAATGCTGCAATGAACACTCATGTGCAAGTCTTGTCTTTGCACGGACATATGTTTTCATTTCTCTTGAGTAGACACCTAAGGGTCGCCATCACCAAGTCCTACGATAGTTTTAAGCTTATCTTTGTGCCAAAAATGCTTTCGAAAGTGGCTGTACTGTTTGACATTCCCATGAGCAAAGTATGAGGGTTACCTGAGCATTCATTTAAGCTGTTTCTTCATCTGTAAAGTGGTGGCGACAAGAACACTGACTTTATGAAGTCAGAGATTATGTTGTGTGAAGGACTTAGCATGGCGCTGAGCCCAGACACACACAAAGCTCAATACGTGACATCTTTTTTTATGTTGTCTTTGCTAATGTCCCGGGCTTTCACCTCCTCCAGGAAGCCCTCCCTAATGACCACCCTCCTAACTCCTAAAACGCATATTACTGCAACCATCACATTATTTGTGACTATATTTTTATGCATTTGTGTCTCATGAACATCCTAGGGATGGGGACCATTCTTATTTACTTCTGTCTCCTCCGTGCCTAGCACATAGCAGGTATTCAATAACCCATAGATAACCATATCTATGTACAAAACATTAATGCTTACATGTTAGTGTCTAAGAAAACTCTATAAAAAAGGCTCTTGAACTGGGCCTTAAGGAAGAAGCAGGCACCTGCTCAGTTGAAATGGAGGGAAGGGCATGCTGGGTGAAGTGAACAGTATGTATAAAGACCCAGCAGAGGAAAAACATGTTTTCGGGATCCAAGAAGTCCAGTGTGGCTATGGGTAGTGGGATGGAGTGGCCAGTGAGGTGAAAAGGGAGGGTAAGCCACTAGTAATGTTGTAAATGGACGTTCATGCCAAGTGAAGGGGCCCTGAGGGCAAGGAGGAGCCATCCATTAAGTAGGAGTGACACGATCAGAACTGCATGTTAGGGGCACCTGGGTGGCTCAGTTGGTTAAACATCTGACTTCGGCTCAGGGCATGATCTCACGGTTCGTGAGTTCAAGTCTGGCATCGGGCTCACTGCTGTCAGCACAGAGCCTGCTTTAGATCCTGTGTCTCCCTCTCTCTCTGCCCTTCCCCTGCTCTCTTCTCTCTTTCCCAAAAATAAATAAACATTAAAAAAAAACCCTGCATTTAAATTTTTTTTTTCAATGTTTATTTATTTTTGAGAGGCAGAGACTGAGCGTGAGTAGGGAAGGGGCAGAGAGAGAGGGAGACACAGAATTCAAAGCAGGCTCCAGGCCCTGATCTGTCAGCACAGAGCCCGACGCGAGGCTCGAAACCACAAACCGTGAGATCATGACTTGGGCCCAAGTCGGACGCCCAATCGACTGAGCCACCCAGGCGCCCCAAAACCCTGCATTTTAGAAGGAAGTCTCTGGGGTTGGTAGAGGGCATGAGTACTCAAACTTCAGCTGCATTAGAATCACCTGAAGGGTTCACTATGTTACAGATTCTGGGTCCCGCCCTGAGTTTCAGAAGGTCTGGGGCAGAACCTGAGAATATGCATTTCACACAAGTTCTCAGGTAATGCCGGTCAGAGGACCACACTTTGAGAACCACTGATAGGATGGGACGGAGAAGAATGGGTGGCAGTGAGAAGATGAAGGGAGCTGTCCAAATAGTCCAATGAGAGGTGATGGACCCAGAGCAGGGGAGATGTTCACATTTTAGATCTGGGTGCTAACTTTTCAGTGTCTTAGTGGTGACATTTCAGGCATGGTAATAAGCCAATGTGGGAAAGGGAGGCTGCTTCTGGGGAGAAATCAGCCAGGTGGTCAGGATAGTCCCCAGACTCACACTCGGTAATGACCTTCAGAAAACACAAGAATCAAGGTGTCCAGAGTTGCCATTTAATGCCCAATTATCACAACACAAGGAGGTTTACATGGTGCTCATCAAGGCAGGACCCAGGGAAAAATCAGACCAGAGGGAAGTGACCTGTACAGAGTCCCAGCACGGGGACCGAGTTCTCTTGGGCCTAATTACCCTCGAGACACACGTGCCATATTCAAGGCTTCTTCACTCACCCAGGAGCCAGCAGGCTGGCTGGGCTTCTGGTCACCAAGGGTCCTCGTGGGAGAATGGTGTCCCAGGATGAGGTGGGGACCCTGGGACACGATGAGAACCAGAAAGCTGTTTGCAAACAACCCCAAAAGGCTTTCACTTCAAATGCACTAAAGCCACACGATGCTCAGATGTGCGAACACCCAAACGATTTCACTGAAAACTACAGGCTGTGCAGAACTGAGGCTGAGAAAACTTGGGGAGGGAAAGGAAAGTCAAAACCATCCCAGAACCAGCTTTCTGAGCTTCACCACCCCCCACAGCTACACCAGTCCAACCACAGCACTGCTGTGGAGAAGGGACACCACACTGATCTAATGAACACTTTTCATGGGAAGGGACATGGGAGCATGTCCCTGGTTTTAAGAAATCTCTTTGAATCTCCAACTCTACTGCACAACTTAATGCTACCGAGTTCCCTGGAGCCCCCGAACCTTTGGTGCCCCTGGGGACACAGGTGACTTGTGGGCTGCCGATGGAGCTGGGGAAACATCCTGACAGCAATAACATATCTCAGAAAGAGGCTAGGTCTCAAGTTTACATGTGGCCCCTAAAGGAAATTCCAGCCAAAATGCATTCTTAAAGCACCTGACGGAACTCGAGAGGTTTCAAGTGTCACTGGCAAGAAACAGGCATGGGCTTGTGTCCCTCCCAACCCCCCTGCCCCTAGCCGGAGGCTTGGCCTAGGCGGTCCAGCCCCGGGGGCCAGGCAGGGTATGGAGGGGATAGCACAGGACAGGGGCAGCTGCTCAGGGTACAGGCCATGGGCCCAAGGGGCAGCCCATCTGTCCAGCACTATGGCTGGGAATTTGGGGAATGAGCTTGAATTCTGGCCAGACTTTGCCATTAAACTCATTCCCGGTGGGTCCTGCAAGCCTCTTCTCCCCTTTGTCTGCTTTAATTCCAGGAGAACACTCTAGACAGAGCCAAAGGCATGGAAGTCAAACGTCTCTGTCTTCAGAGATGGGGCACGGCTAAATGGCAGCCCAGAGGTCTCAATCTCTGGCCCCACATGCCCCCAACCAGATTCCATGCAAAACTCCCTCCCCCTGCCCAAGGGCCAAGGTAGTCCCTTGACCCTGGACATACTGGGCTTCGAGACAGGCTTCTGACGAGCCCCCTGTGAGTATCTGGGGAGCTTCTGCGAAGCATACAAAATTAGCCCTGTTCACAGCACGAGGCATCTGTGACCTGTTGACCACTCCTGAGAGGGCAGTTAGGGGCCCGGGAAGTTGAGAAAACGACAAGGCAAGACTGTCCCCACGTGGGCCTTAGCTCCCATCAGACCCCCATGTCCGAACAAGTCTACCTCCCAAACTTCAGATGCCAGCTTCTGGTCAGCTCGAGAGCAATCCCGTGAGGCCAACTTCATATTTAAAACCAACTTAATGCTACAAACTCAAAAAAAGAAAAACAAAAGTGCTGCCCAGCTGAGCCCCTGAGGAAACCTAGCTCCCTGAGGGTGGGTGGTGGCCCTTTCAGACCACCGTCCCTGGCTGCCTCTCTCCAGAGGGCACAGCCTTGGTTCAGCCCAGAGCAGCCCCACCCCAGGTTGGGTGGGGAGGAGAGCTGATCCCCCCACACCCAAGCGGGCTCCAGAGACACCTTGGGATGGTCAAGCCATTCCGGGGCGGGGAGGGGAGAGAGGAGGGCAAGAGACCTTCTCAGGACCCTATGCCTGAAGAGTTAACGTACACCCATCGCCCCACTAGCTGCCAAGGTCTGGTGTGCACTTAAGACTGCTTCCTGTCAGCCCTTCGGCATTCCTGTGACAAAAGGAGGCAAAAGGCCACCAAGTCCTGGTCACCTCTGTCCTTGGCTGGGGAGGGGGGGGGCGTGGCGGAGAGAGGGAGGTCTTTCTGTGTGAGAGCTGGTGGGGAGAGGAGGTCCTTAGAGAATGACTGCCTCCAAGAAACAAAAAAAATCCCTCCAGGGAAGGGGGAGACTATACCAGCAGCTACCAGAGGGGGTGCTTTCTGGCATTCTCTTGTTTTCATCCCACCTGTCTCTTTGGGGGGGCTGCCACTCCCTCCCAGGTCCTCACTGCAAGACAGCACCTGTCCCAAGCGAGAGGCAGAAATAGAGGAAGGGTGCCCTCGGCGCCTTCCACGTCCCTGTCCGTGTTTCCCCGGGAGCTCTTCTGTGCCGACTCCCTGCAAGGTTGATTTTCACGTCCCGAGGGAGAGGTAGGGGATTCCATAGGAAGTAGGTTTCCAGAACTGGAGCCTCGATGCCGCCTACCCTGGGGTGGCTCCCTGCCGCCATCTCTGGGACAGAGGAGACCAGGAATCCAAGGCTGGCACCTCAGCTGGAGATGCCACGCCACCACGTACTAGAATCACGAGCCCTAAGTGCAAGTAGCGTTCTAGCAGACGGGACGGCCCCCCAGAGACCCAGCCCACTGATGTGGGGAAACTGGGGAGTTGGCCTGGGGCTCTGGAAGCCCTGGCTTGCCCTTGGACGGTGGACAGCTCCGGGCCTGTCTTGAGAAGTCTTACTAGAAACTGGAATGATCTCCCTGCTAAAAACTCAGGGAAGACAAACAAACAAAACTCAACCTGAAATAAATACAAAGGCATTAAGTGCTTCTTGATAAATTCAGGGTCCTAATTCCCCCTCAAAAGGGGGGGGGGGCCGGGGCCCTTTCCCTGGACCTGGTTGCCTCACCTGTGGCTCTTCGCATGAGAGGTCAGAGGTCAGAAGCCGGATGGGCCTTCCGGGCTCAGCTTCCCTTAGGAAGGAGGGGACCCAACCTCTGATACGCTCCTCACCCGAATCCCCTACATGGCCCCCCGAGACAGCTTCGGCCGGCTGGGGGTAAGAAAGGAGAAAAGGAGACCCCCGTACCCTGAGGACGGCACCTTGTGTCCCACGTCCCTGTGCGGGCAGAGGGCCCGCCAGTCTGTGAGGAGGTAGAGACAGGGGCGGGCTGCCGGGGGCAGGCAGGGCCACTCAGTTAATCAGCAGGTCCCCGAGGTCATAGGAGTCGAAGAGGTCGCTGATGCCCTCGCCCCCGTCCAGGCCCCACAGGTAGTCGTCCTGGTCCAAAGGCGGGGAGAAGCTGATCAGGGGGGAGCTGCACGGCAGGGTGGGGGACAGGAACTGGTCCTCGGTCTGCTGCAGAAGTGGGTGTGGCAGCTCCAACATGCTGTCGGTGGCCTCCAGGGGCACAAGTGGCAGTGGTGGTGGCGGAGGCGCTGGCAGCTGCAGGGCCTGCTGGGGAGTCAGCGCTGGTCCTGGAGACAAAGAGACAAAGGTCATACCCGGGCCTGTTGCCCCAAAGAGTCTGGTCAGACCTCGGAGCACAAGAATAGCCCTCCCGTCCTCTGGACGACCGTGCGCCCTTCTCCCTGTGTACCTTCCTGGTACCGCTCTAGCCACTGCCCTCATTTTCCTACCCTCCCTCCCCTCCTCTCCGAGGAGATGGGATCTCCAGCTCTCGAAACCCCACCCTCTCAGGGCTCCTGGCTGGCTCAGTCGGTAGAGTACGCGACCCTTGACTCTCGATCTTGGTGTTAAAAGTTCAAGCCCCGCGTTGGGTGTAGAGATTACTTAAAAATAAAAATCTTGCAAAACCAAAAACAAAACCCAAAAACCCCTACCCCCTCTCACCATCAAGTTCCTGGCCCCTGAAACCACATTCTCTGTTTCTTGCATCACCAATCTCTCTCTCTCTCTCTCTCTCTCCCAGATCATTCCCATCATCACACAGACACGCTAATGACTCCTATCTTTAAAAAGCAGCCTCCCCGGCCTCATGACTCTCTCCAATTCCCAGCCCAGCTTATCGCTCCTTTTCATAGCAAAACTTCTCAGCAATTGCCTGTGTTTACCCTCTACCCCCTCCAAATGTATCCTCTACCTGCCCGCCACCCTTCACTCTTCCACTGAGGTCTGTCCCCACCACGCCACTGAACCAGTGGCCTCACGTTGCCGAACCAATGGTCAGTTCTTGGCCTCGTCTTATTTGACCTTCCAGCAGAATCTGGTGCCGTTATTCACACCCTTCTGGAAACACCTCTTCACTTGGCTCTAATAGACTAGAGTCTCCTGGTTTTCTTCTTACCTCCTTGGCTACTTCTCCTGTCCCCTTTGCTCTGTATCCTCCTCTTCCTAACTTCTAAGCCCTCAGTGCCCCAGGGCTCCAGCCTCAGACTCCCCTCTCTGGCTGCACATCTCCTCGGGTGACCACAGCTGCCCCTTGGCTTTCAATCCCGCTCCCAGTGGACGCGTCTGGCACAGACTTCGCCCCCGAGCTCTCGGCTCCTGCAACGCCTCTGCTTAGAGAACCGAGGTACCCCAGAACTTAGCACGTCAAAACCAAACACTCCTGGTCTTCCCCCCTCAGTGAATGGACCACCACCCACTCAGCTGCCTAAGCCAAAAGGCCCAAGAGTTGCACGCAGTCCCGCCATTTCCCTAGCACCCAGCCTGGCAGCGAGATGGGTCATTTCCACAACTGAATGAATTCTGCCAGTTCCACGGGGCCTCCTTACCAGTCAGCTTGCCTCGACCCTTGAAGTCTGTGTTCTAGCTTAAAAAGGGCTGGCGGAGGGGGTGGGGGGTGGGGCGCCTGGCGGGCTCAGTCGGTTAAGTGTCCAACTTTGGCTCAGGTCATGATCTCACAGTTTGTGGGTTCGAGCCCCACATCGGTCTCTGTGCTGACAGCTCGGAGCCCAGAGCCTGCTTGGGATTCTGTGTCTCCCTCTTCTCTCTTTGCCCCTCGCCAGCTCATGCTCTCTCTCTCTCTCTCAAAAATGAATAAAAATTTAAAAAAAAAATTTTTTTTAGTGGGAATTGGAGCGCCTGGGTGGCTCAGTTGCTTAAACGTCCAACTCTTGATTTCAGCTCAGATCACAGTCTCATGGTTTCTGAATTCAAGTCCCACATCGGACTCCACACTGGTAGCACATAGCTTGCTTGGGATTCTTTCTCTCTCTCTCTCTCTCTCTGTCTCTGCCCCTCCCGCTCTCCTTTCTCTCTCTCAAAATAAATAAGTAAGCATTAAAAAAATTTTTTTTTTAAATGGCTGGGAATGAAATCCAAGTTCAACCAGTGCCAAGAAGGCTCTGCGTGATCTGGCCCCTGCCTGCCTTTCTACTCCCTCTGTCCCAGCCTCGCTCCACTCACGCTCAGCCTCTCCAGCCACACTGGCCCCAGCTATTTTCCAGCACACCAGGTGCATTTCCACCTAGAGGCAAAAAGGCGACTTCTTACACAGGGATGAGGAATAGGGCACCAGAACCCGCCCCACCCCCCAAAGATATCCTGATACCCAGAATCTCCGTTTGAGCCATGACTTAACCCCCAACCATGCATTCCTTGGAAAATACAGCTGTGCTGGTTTGTCATCCTGCCTGATCCTGTGTCTATGGGCAAGCGACTTAATGTGCATGAGCCTCTGTTTCTTCACCTCTAAAATGGGGATGATTCTACCCACCTCCCAGGGTTGTTGAGAGGATTCAATGATAAGTGCAAGTAGAGGGCAGCTTGTCTGAGTGCTGCCCTGGTCAATGGTAAGAAGAACTGTGCTTTACCAAGGGCTTACCCTGGCTGGCTGGGCTCCCAGGAAGAGGTGTGTTTGACCTCCTGGGACACTCAGGTGGCCCCGAAGGAGGCAATATTGTGACCCCTATTTACAGATGAGGAAACTGAGGCTCAAAGAAGTCAATTAAACATATCTGAATGGAAAAAAAGTGGAGTATTTTTTAGCGTGTTGCAGAGGCCTGCAGGGAGGTGTTCTAGTAAAAGGCCTGGTTCGGGAGGAGGGGGAGGACCTGGGCTCGGACCCCAGCCCCGCCCACCCCACCGGGTGAAGCCCCCGTTTTCGTCGAGAGGAAGAATAAGGCTCCAGCTCGCTGCCGTGCTGAGCAGGAACGAGACAACGTGCGTGAAAGCCTCCGCTGGGCCTTGGTCTCCTGCACGGTTATCACCCCCCAGAGGGAGCCGTTCCTTACATCTGGGCCTCCGCGCACTCGGATGGCTCAGACTCACTCCTCTATCTCCAAACCGCACAGAGCAGGCGCCCGGTTCGTATAAGCTTTTTCAAAAATCGCATTCACGCTGTGTCACTTTCTGTAAACCGTCCAGGAACGTGAGGGAGTTTTAAGCGTCCCAGTTTTTAGAGACGTGAGAACGGGGGGCTCCAAGGGGCCACCGTGACTCGCCTACAGTCACCAAGTCACAGCAGGTGAGGTGCAGACTCAAGCCCGAGTCTCTCAGAGTCATCTCCTGTGCTACAGCTACATCTAGGTTGACCTCAGAATGTCAGAGGTGGGGAAATGTCAGAGACCATTCCAGAAGCCCTTCTGTCCAAAGCCCTTCCGTTACAGACGAGGGAAACCGAGGCCCCAAAGGGTTAGTGATTCCCCTGCACGATGCCAGAACCTGGTTGCCAAGACCATTGCGGCCTCCTCTTTGGATGTGGACCCTGGTGCTCAGACCTCAAAATGACTCTGCTTCGGGCCAGAACGCGGAGTGTGTGTATGCGCGTGCGTGCCGGCACGGATACCTTCCAGAAAACACCCCCCCTGCTCCCTTCGGCAAGGATGTCGCCAAGAGACCACGTGGCCAGCATGGTTGGTTTCTGGGCTGGCTCCACCACCGACTGCTTTGCCAGCTTCTACCCCTTCTGGGAGCACAGCTGATCTGTAAAACTGAGGCAAAAACCTCGCCCTCGCTTATGTTGGAGGGTCCCCCGCCTCTGCCCCAAGTCTCAGAGGACATCCGAAGCGAAAGTGGTTCTCACTCAGGAGAGACGCACACATGTTGACAGTGAAGTGCGAAAGCAGAGCGAGGGAGGAGAGAGAACAGGGTGGGGCACAGGTCTGGAGCGGGAGATAGACACTGGGAGGTGCCCAGAGGGACAGATGGCTGGTGCCGGGAGAAGCCCGGATCCCCGGACCAGACCAGGACACAGGAGAGATCAGCTGGGGGTCTGGGCTCTTGTCCAAGCTCTGCCGCCAACCTCTGTGTGACCTTAGGGAAGTCACTTGCCTCTGTGTGACCTTAGGGAAGTCACTTGCCTCTGTGTGACCTTAGGGAAGTCACTTGCCCTCTCTGCGCTTCAGTTTATTCATGTGTAAAATGAAGGGCTGAGTTATATCAGCGCCCAGCAAACTTCTGTAAAGGACCGGATGGTATTCTAGGATTTGCAGAACACTTACAATCTCTGTCACACAGTCACTTTCTTCCTCTCCCCCAACTCTTCAAAAATGTGAAAGCAATTCTTAGCTCATGGGCTGCTTAAAAACAGCCTGCAGGCAATAGTTTGTGAACCCTTGAGTTAAAGAAATGGAAGGGGCGCCTGGGTGGCTCGGTCGGTTAAGCGGCCGACTTCGGCTCAGGTCATGATCTCACAGTCCGTGAGTTCGAGCCCCGCGTCGGGCCCTGTGCTGACAGCTCAGAGCCTGGAGCCTGTTTCAGATTCTGTGTCTCCCTCTCTCTCTGCCCCTCCCCTGTTCATGCTCTGTCTCTCTCTGTCTCAAAAATAAATAAACGTTAAAAAAAATAAAAAAATTAAAAAAAAGAAATGGAATCCATGTCTGTGTTCTGTGGACACCCCACCAAGCCTCCTCCGTCAGACCAGCTTGAGCTCTGGCTTCTTTAAACACCAGGGTTCTACTTAAGGGAATTCTGCTGCTAAGAAAACAGAAAGTTGAACACTGGCCTCCACAACCTGAAAGGATCTGTCAGCCTGACCTGATGTGTGATCCCAGTAAAGGGCATAAACCATCCTGGAAGAAGGTCCTTCCCGGGCTCCCATTTCTACTCCTTCCAGACTCCTTCCCTGGGACTTCTCCCGCCTCTTTGCTCATGACTCAACTCATGCTACTTCCTGTCAGGTATAGCCAGCTTTTTTTTAGCCGTACAGCGACCTCCCAGCCAGGGGTGAGCCTCTCTAGTCAGGAACCCCTTCCTCGATTTGTTCTGAGCCTCGTGGGGAGAGGCCTGGGAGAGGACATGGGGAGAGTCACATCACCTCTATGCCTCAGTTTATTTACCTCTAAACTGGGGACAAGAACACCTGCCTCAACAATGGCTGTGAAAAGTAATGTGATAATAGATGTACCTGATACAGTCATGGTTTAAAAAAATCTTAGTCATGGGGCGCCTGGGCGGCTCAGTCCATTAAGTCTCCGACTTTGGCTCAGGTCATGATCTCACAGTTTGTGAGTTCGAGCCCCAGGTCAGGCTCTGTGCTGACAGCTCTGAGCCTGGAGCCTGCTTCGGATTCTGTGTCTCCCTCTCTCTCTCTCAAAAATAAACATTAAAAAATTTTAATAGAAAAATTAAACATCTTAATTATAACAAAAAATTAATAAAATAAATAAAAGATAAAAATAATTAATTAATTTTCCAAACTCCCAGGGGCACCTGGGTGGCCCAGTTGGTTAAGCGTGTGACTCCTGATTTCGGCTCAGGTCGTGATCTCCCGGTTGTAAGATCGAGTCCCATGTCAGGCTCTGTGCTGACAGCACGGAGCCTGCTTGGGATTCTCTCTCTCCCTCTCTCTCTCTCTGCCCCTCCCCTGCTCATGCTTTCTCTCTCTCTCTCAAAATAAATAAATAGGGGCGCCTGGGTGGCGCAGTCGGTTAAGCGTCCGACTTCAGCCAGGTCACGATCTCGCGGTCCGTGAGTTCGAGCCCCGCGTCAGGCTCTGGGCTGATGGCTCGGAGCCTGGAGCCTGTTTCCGATTCTGTGTCTCCCTCTCTCTCTGCCCCTCCCCCGTTCATGCTCTGTCTCTCTCTGTCCCAAAAATAAATAAAAAACGTTGAAAAAAAATTTTTTTTAAATAAATAGATAATTAATTAATTAATTAATTAATTTTAAAAAATCTTAGTTGAGCCTTCCTTCAAACATCTGTAGTTCCCATTCACTGAGGGCTTACTGAGTGTCAGAGGCTTTGTCGTTCGTAGTCACCACGGAAGTGTGGCACCAGCCCTAGTGGCAGTAATAATGACAAGACTAGTTAGCCGTTACTGCCTGGTGCCGTTCTAAGTGCTTTGCCTATATTATTTCCTCTAATTCTCACACCCTATTAAGTAGATCCTGTTAGTTACTATGCCCAACTGACAGGTGAGGAAATTGAAGCAAAGAGAGGGTAAGTGACTTGTCCAAGGTCACATCGCTGGTGACTGGAAGTGCTGGTATTCAGACCCAGGACCCCTCTGGCCCAGAGCAGCATTAGCCTCCCCCCTGGGACAAGAACACGCATGTGCTCTATAAAGTGTGACGTGCAAACACACAAGCGGGGGAGAAGGACTGGACCCCTCTTCGCCGCCCAACAAATGTTGACATGGAAAAGGAAACGCGAAGGCTGGTTGCTCTCCCCACCTCCTGTCCCTCTGGACAGAGGGTCCTACCTGGAGAGGCCATGGGTTCTGTCATCCCAGGGTCAGTGCTGCTGCTGGGCTGGGTGGAGTCAGGGATGGGGCCGAGGGGGGAGGGGGAGGGGAAGGGCTCCTTGGTCGGACTGTCCGGCTCCTGCACCTCCTCTGGGCACAGGTAGACTTCGATGGGTCCCTGCGTGCTCTTCAGATATATCTGCAGGTTCTCCTGGAGGAAGAAGAGAAGCCAGGTCATGGCTCTGGGCAGCTGGGCACTGACTCATGGGTCGGGGTGGGGTGTATGGATGGACACCCACGGCTCCCGCCATCCACGTGAGCCAGCGCAACTCCTGAGCTTGGCGCTGACGCCTGCCCTGTCTGACCTGTGGTGGGCCTCCGCTCTTGCTGCCTGTCCGGTCCCCAGGTCCCCTTCTTTTAGGGAGAATATCTTGATTTTCCTTTGGGAAGCCACTCCTCTCCAACTCATGTACTTTGGGGGGACAGCACTCTTCCCCACTCCAATGGGTGAGCTTGGGGTACAGGCTGGGAAAGCCACCGTGATGGTGACTGGTTCAGGGTAGCGCACGACTCAGGTCAGTCCAGGAGCATCGGACCCAGGACTCGTGCGGGACTCGTGGGAAACGGAAGCTCCCTTCCCACTGGGGTCACCGAGCTGGTGGTTATCATGAAAACTAGCTTTGCCACCAGAAAAGGGGAGCCTGCCTTAATGGAAGCATAAAGAATGGCAGAGAGAGATGGAGAGCATGGGGCGAACTGAAAGTCATAGTTTGAGCTCCTGCATCTAGCCTTGCCTGCAATCCCCAAGTCCTTCCTCTGGACCTGTCACTTGCTTCCCCTTAGTCCCCTCCACCCCCAACTTAAGCCATTTGGACTCGGCCTTCTGTTACTTGTAACAAAGCGTCTTGATAACTTGGCCTTCCCGCCCCTGCTTCTTCCCTCCATGATTAACTGCACACATGCTATTCCGACAGGCATTTAGGTCTCCACCCGGTGCACCTGCACTGCCCTCTGCCCACCCGTTTCCCCTGACAACTCCTGTTCATGCTTTAGGACCCAATTAACCTGTAGCCATCTATGGACTCTTCCTCCAACTGTCCTTTCTCTGGGCACCTGGAGTCTATAAATGGCAGGATGACTGCTTGCTTGGGTCTTTTTCTCACTAGGTCCCGAGCTCCTCCAAGACAGAGGTGGGGCCTCCTTTATCTTAATGTCCTTCCATTAAACGAATTATTTCTTGAGCATTTATTATGTGTCCAGCTCTGGGCTGGGGGGGTACCACAGGAGCGCGGCATGCTTCTGTGGAGCTTACACTCTAACAGGTGAAGCAGAACACAATCACAGAATCACTAATCACCCAGCAAACGGAGGTCAAGGGTGGTAGAAAAGCACAGGTAGTAATGAAATCTGGGGGGGGGGGGGGGGGGGGTTGGTAATCAGGGAAGGCTTCCTTGAAGAAGTGATGTTTGAGTTGAGACCAGTAGGATGAACAGCAGTAAACCAGGCAGAGAAAGAGAAGAGCATTTCAGCTGGAGGGAACAGCCTGGGTGAAGGTCTTACACTGGGGACGAGCTTAGTGTGGCGGGGAAGCTGTAGGTAAGTCAGTGTGGCTGAAGCAAAGACACCATGGGGCAGCATATGAGAAGAGGTTGGTGAGGTCAAAGCACAGAGGACCTCATAAGGAAGTATTAAGAATTTCTGGTCTTTCACCTCGCCAAACACAGTTAGCAGGAAAGGATTACTGTGAGCGCTAACACCACGGTGTATGGGCACATGTATGCGTGTGCCCAGAAATGTTGGGGGCCGTGGGATGCAGAAAGATACCAGGAACGGAGATTTTCTCGGGCCAGCATCTGATGCCTGTTGCCCTTTCCAGCTTCTGCCATTTCTGCCCCCAGCTCGGGGACCACTGATCTTGTAATGGGTACCAGAACGGACCTGGGAAGCTTGGGGTCAGGCAGCACCAGGGACAGAGCATACAGAGCAGCCCGGGACCCTCCTAACCCTGCTCTCCACCAAATGCTTCCCTCTCACCTCGCTCCTGTCGGGCACTTCCAGTCTTGTCTGAGGAGGGGCCTTGACAACGATCACTGTCTGCTCCTTGAAGCTTCCAACAGCACGGATGTCCTGGTAAGTCACATAGGCCAGTGTAGGGGCAGGAGAGTCAAGAGAAGTAGCTGGTCACAATTCAAACCCCCGGCCTGCCAGCCTAAGCCTCTGGACATCTCTTTCTCGGTCCGTCTACAGCTTAGAAATAACCAAACACCATAACCTGTTCTTGTACAATCATAGGCTACCCCACATCCCTTTTGAAAACAAACAGGAGGGGCGCCTGGGTGGCTCAGTCGGTTAAGCGGCTGACTTTGGCTCAGGCCATGATCTCGCGGTCCGTGAGTTCAAGCCCCGCGTCAGGCTCTGTGCTGACAGCTCAGAGCCTGGAGCCTGTTTCAGATTCTGTGTCTCCCTCTCTCTGACCCTCCCCCGTTCATGCTCTGTCTCTCCCTGTCTCAAAAATAAATTAATGTTAAAAAAAAAATTAAAAAAAAAAAAAAGAAAACAAACAGGAGTATACATCATTTCTTAATGCTGCCTCATAACGGTTTTTTATGTAAAGACTTCACCTCAGACTGTATCATTAGCTCTGAGACAGGAGGGCTCCGTCTTATTTCTTCATGTTTCTCACAATGCCTAGAATCCTTCCAAAAACACAAAGTCAGATCCAAAGACCAATTAGATGGTAGAACCATCTGATTGGGAAAAGTGTATGAAAAGCCTTAGCAAAGCCCATGCTTATAGTGTCAGTCCTAGGAATCCAACCTAAGGAAATAAGTAAAAAATATAGGAAAATGTTCTCTCTACAAAAATATTCATCACAATGCTGCTTTATAAAAGCAGAAATCTCAAATCAATCTAAGTGTTGACTCTAGGCCTTAACAAACCAGAATGTGGTCTGAGTAGGACATTCTCAAATCATCCTGAACACGAGGTTAAATCCTATGAGACTGCTGTTTGGCAAAAAATGGTCCAATAGCAACACGTTCATGGATCAAGCAAATAGGAAGGATTTGTAACATAAAAATGGTCTATGGTGATAGAAAGCAGGATATAAAATGTTACATATGGGGCACCTGGGTGGTTCAGTCAGTTAAGTGTCAGACTTCAGCTCAGGTCATGATCTTGCAATTCGTGAGTTTGAGCCCCACATCGGGCCCCTTGCTGGCTGTATGGAGCCTGCTTAGGATTCTCTCTCTCTCTTTCCCTCTCTCTCTTCCCCTCTCAAAAATAAATACTTAAAAAAAAAAGTTATGTAGGGGCGCCTGGGTGGCTAGGTCAGTTAGGTGCCCAACTTCAGCTCAGGTCATGATCTCGCTGTTGGTGGGTTCGAGCCCCACATCGGGCTCTGTGCTGACGGCTCAGAGCCCGGAGCTTGCCTGGGATTCTGTGTCTCCCTCTCTCTCTGCCCCTCCCCCACTCGCACTCTGTGTGTCTCTTGAAAATAAATGTTAAAAAAATATTTTTAAAGTTATGTATAGCAGGCACACACTACATTTAATAACCCGTGCCCTTGTGTATGTATAGTTAAGAAACAATGGCTACATTAAGGGAGCACCTAGTTCTTTTCTCCATTTTCCAGATTTAAGAAACTGGACTTACTTTTATAAGGAGAGTAACTTCGATAGGCTCGTGAGGACAGGCCACCAAAGAAGGAAGAAACAGATATGCCAGCCCCCGAGGCTGAGTTAGGCCTTGCAGGGAGGTGCTGCCTCAACTCCGATAAGGCCCTGCTCCCTGACCTCTTCCCCCCACCAAACAGGATATCTCTTGTTGGCCTTGTCCTCGGTCAGGTGCTTGAAGTTCAGAGAGCAGGTCTGGATGAGCTGGTCCAAGGCCTGCTCCGTGCTCATCAGCTCCTTCAGCTCCTGCCCCAGCTGCTGCCGCTTCCCAGGTCGGGTCGGGTCTTCAAACATTCCCCTGCCTCTGGGAACAGAGCAGTCCCCCAGTGTCAGTCTCAGCGCACATCCAGGAGCCCCAACCCCAGGGCGGCTGTGCAGGCCTAAACGGGCGGTGCAAAACCCCAGGATGGGGCCACTCACACGGTCTACAACGGCGCCCCCTGGGTTGTGCAGATCAGGGGCCCTGCCTAGCTCCCGGGGAGCTGCTAGGAACTGGAACTTGAGGTCTGAGGGTTGGGCTAGGGAAAAGAAACAAATCAAGCCTCACCCCACTTTGGGGGGCTGTCAATGCCTATGCCACCCCCCCCGCCTCCCCCAAACGCCTTGCCTGGGTTCCCTCGGGGTCGCGCCAGGGGCTGCAGGCCCGCTCTGCTCTCTGTAGGAGGAAAGGAGCCTGGCGGACTCCTACCTCAGAGCTGCAAGGAGTGTGGGTTGCTGCAGCCCAGCTCCCAGAGGACTTTCCTAAGCTGGAAGAGGGGAATCTTTGGGATCCCAACTCAAGAGGATCTGGGTCCTCTCTTGGGCCTTTGCGTGTCCTAGAAATCATTCTCCACGCTGCCCCAACCTGCTTTCCCAGTATATTCCCGGCATATACATCTGTCCTTCCACCTCCCTCTTAAATACATTGGCTCTGCTCCCGGCAGGTACGTGAGCCTATCGGACGCCGCCCTGAGCTCCAGCCCCGACACACCCACTGCATACCGTGCACCCCGCACCTCCACCCGCAGCACGTGCACCCACTGGTGCCATCGGCCCCAGCCCAGGCACTCACACCCACTGGATGTTGTTCTTGGCCTTCTTACGGATGAGCTGGATGCCCTCCAGCACGTTGGTGATGTCATAGATGCGCCGCTTCTGCACGTCCAGCACCTCAGCCGCCCAGTTCAGGTCCAGGACGCCATCCTTGGACTCGCTCAAGAGGTAAATGAACTTCTTGGTGAGGAGCCCCAGCGACGTGTCATACCGAGTCTTCTCTCCAGGGGACTTGGGGGCTAAGAGGAAAGGGGCCCAGTCACAACCTCTTCCTTTGATCTGGACCCGTTAAGTACCACCCTTCGCATGAGGGCTGGAGCAACCACTCTCCAGTTTACAGAGCACTGTGAGGCAGGAGGTCGTTCGCCACCACCATCCAGGCAGGGACCCTGATGCCTAGAGAGGACACGTGACTTGTCTGAGGTCTCGCAGGGGCAGGGGCGCGACTGGAAACCAAGCATCCTAACTCCTAGTTCACAGCCCCTTTCCATTATAGCTTAGGGCAGCCCTAGAAACACCACCTCCATCAACACCAACAAATAGTTATCGTGTGTTGGTCACCGTTCTAAGCAACTTTCCATATACCAGAAATTTAATCCTTGCAACACCCTCTCAGGCTGTTGCCTGAGAGGCATCCCATCTTACGGGTGAGTACACTTCAGAACGGACAGGTGAAGGAACGTGCTCAGCTCAGTCGGCTAGAAAGTGACAAAGCTGATTTAAATCCGGGCAGTCCGGCTGCAGTCTTCCTTCTTAACCATCACCCTATCCCGCCAGCTAGGTCAGGAATCGAGGATTACGGTAGGGAGAGAATAACGGGCTGGGATTCGAGAACATTTGTATAGAATCGCTTTTTCTTTCCATGTGCAGCCCAATGATTATCTGAAAGGAATCAGCCCTATACTATCACACCGGGCAGGCGCATGAAAAAAGATCCTTTCTTAATGAGGTGGATGTCCCAAGACCACATCTCAGCTGCAGCATCTTAAACCACAAGAAGACTTCTGCAAATTTAGTGACTTGCAAGTCATATAGCAAGCTAGTGGCCAGACTAGTTTTGGAAACTGAGTTTTAGAGAGTCTCAGATTCCTCCGGAAGGGGACTTTAGAATCCCCCAACACACAGATGGCAAGCATTTGGCACACAGGCTGTTTTTGTCAGGTTTTGCACCCTTGACAGACATTGCTGACTGATCAGTGCACTTAGTACCTTTCAATAAAATGATCCCGGCAGCCTCTACCAATCAAAGGGAGAGCAAACTTTATTGCTATTCCTGATCTCAATGTGTTTCATTTTATAGATGAGACAACTAACGCTCACAAGAGGAGTGATGAGTCAGATCAGGGCAGAACCTTGTCCAGACCCCCAAATTCCTTTTTTTTTTCATTAAAAAAAATTTTAATGTTTATTTATTCATTTTTCTGAGAGAGAAAGGGAGAGAGAGAGAGAGAGAGTGAACAGGAGAGGGGCAGAGAGAGAGAGAGAGGGAGACACAGAGTCCGCAGCAGCCTATGGGCTCTGAGCTGTCAGCATAGAGCCCGATGCAGAGCTCGAACCCATGAACCATGAGATCATGACCTGAGCCAAAGTTGGACACCTGACGCTTAACCGACTGAACTACCCAGGTGCCCCAAGATCCCCAAATTCCTGCCCCTCATGTTTCCCACCTGGTCACATAACTTCTTCATTAGGTCTCTGACCCCACCCCCCCCAAATTACTGTTCCTCTCTAACATAATTTCTAAAACTCCAGCTGGAACCAGGATATTGACTGAAAATACCAGCAGGCAGAGGCAGAAATTCCCTGCAGCTTAACTTTAGGAAGGCACCACCCGGGCAGCCCCTGGATCTTAAAAATCTCTGAGGCCACGCGGGTTAGACCAACCCAAGTTTCACTTCCCTTTGAGTCATTCATTTAGCCCTCTGCATGTGGGAGAAAGACCCTGGATTCTTTCTTTTAAAAAAGATCAGACTGCAGGAAATGTAATTTTTTTTTTAATAGTAAGCTCCCAAGTAAAACGCTGGTCATCACGTTCAGGTCACGAGAGCGGTGTGCAGTGTGGGAGAAGCAGTGCTAGCTTGGCTTTGAGTCCTGACCCCACTCACCAGCAGTGTGACCTTGGGTAAGTCGCTCAAGCTCTGCGTCTCAAGTTGCCTCATCATTGAGAGGGGGACAGAGCTACCTACTGGCAGGGTCCCGTGACACAACCCAGAGGAAACTACTTTGTAAACTGGGAAGTGTGCTACAAATATCACTCCTGATGATTCAGGCGGGGCTGCTGCCCTCTGCCCTTACCCATCCCCCATCCGGGGCCCGCCCTTAGATGCCCAATCGGCAAGGCTTACTTTTGGGGCTGGGGAGGCCGTCCAGTCTAATGCACTTCCCCTTGGGGGTCCGGAATTCAGGGACTGCTGGCTTCCCGATCCCCTCCAGGTCCAGCTTCCTTTTGGCCTTGGAGAGAGGAGAAAGAGACAGGGTTTGAGAATCATTCTTCCTTCAGCCTTTCCCCAAGTTGGGGCCAAAGCATGGAGGCCACCAGCAGCTACTTTCTGTGCCTCAGTTTACCACCAGTCCTGGTGAAAACATCATTGCACTTGGTGAGGAAATAGGAGGGGTTCAAAAAGTGAGCTTTCATGGGAAGGAAATCCTATTTTTTTTCTTTACCTTTTTTTTTTTTTTAGATTTTATTATTTAAGTAATCTCTACACCCAACATGGGGCTCGAACCCAAAACGCTGAGATCAAGTCACGTCACACGCTCCACAGACCGAGCCAGCCAGGTGCCGCAGGGAGTCCTATTTTCTGAAGAGCACACAACACTCCCATTCTGAGGTCCATGCTCTTGAAGACTATGGAAGCCAGTCCAGCCGAGAGCCCGGGGTTTCTTAATAACAGGCCCCAAGGTCACTTCTATCGGCACCATGCCCAGAGGATGATGCGGGGAGGAAGGAGTGGGTAGGACCTAAACCACACCAGGCTGGGGAGAGCCTCCCGCCTCACCAAGTGCAAAAGCAGCTGGCCCAGCCTGCCCTGGTGCCCATCACAGCCCCACAGCTGGCCCTTATCAGGGTGGGGCTGGGCATCCGCCCAGGCCCAGGGGACTTCCTGGCTCAGTGCCACACCCCAGGGAGGTGCCCACATCGGGAAGCAGAGCAAACATTCCCCACCCCCATGTTTGGGCTCCGGCTCAAGGGCCCCAGGCCCTCCTGAATAGACTCCATTTGCCATTCTTTGCTGAGAGGGGCAGACAATGAATCCTTCCCCTGCTTCTCAAGGACGAACAGCTGAGGTCCCCCTGCTCCCCCTGCCTGTTCCCGCCAAGCTTGGGAAACACCTGCTGGGGAAATCAAACCACAGACCCGTCTGCTCTTCTCCACCCCACTGCCACCAGGCCCCAATTAGGCCCAGAAGCTGCACTGGCCCGGAAGGGGCCTCTCTCCTGGTTAGGGCTGGGCAGGGGCAGGGCTAGGGCACTAGGGCACGGGGGCATAAGCCAGCTTGGACTTGAACCTCCCGGCTCCTTCAGGGACTCACTGTGTCTGTGTGTGACTTGGGGATGTACTCTGCATCTAGGAGCCTCAGTTTCCTCCTTGGTAAAATGAGGCAGAAATCACCTACCTTGAGGGATGATTACAAGGAATAGAGGAGCTAACTCCTGCAAAGCGCTCACCCTGTGACTCAGACACAGTAGGTGTTCAGAAAATGCAGAGTCCCCTCTCTGAAATCCAGGCTTGGCCTCTTCCTTGACACACCCTTCTGGGGGCCACTGAACCCATTTCCTTCCTCTCCCTCTCCCCCCAACCGCCCAGACACCCCTAAGCTGGTCAGGACAGAGAAGCCTATTTTAACCTTTGACAGTGAGGTCATGCTCGGCAGGGCTGAGACTAACTGCTGCTGAGCACAGCTGGGCTGACAGGTGTCGGAGGTGGTGACAGCTCTTCCTGCTGTCAGTTTCCCTCCCCGCTCCTGCCTCCTCCAGGAAGCCTTCCCGGACTGATTTCAGGAGACCTGCTCCCGGGTTTGAGGAGCCTGGATACGATGCCACTCTCTTCCACCCCTACCCAGACCTGGACGCGATCCAAACACTTCCCTGCTCATTCCTCTTGAAGTCTCTCTGGGATATTCTTTTTCTAACCTTTCAGCTGGTGAGATCCTAGATCCCAGGGAATGTAACCCATCTTGTCTCTAGAGAAAGGCCCGGTCACTCACTGAGACCTTCCACATGCCCTGGGCTGGGCCCCAACCTTCATCACCTCACTGAGTCTCCCCAGCACCACCAACCCCCACTTAACAGCTGAAGTAAGCAGGACCTGGTGAGCTCCAAGGCCTTTATCAATCCTGATTGAGGTTGTCCATCCCAGCACCCTCAAGAAGGAAGGCCAAGAGCAAGGAGGGGAAGGGAAGCCAAGCTGAGTTCTACCTGAGGCAAAGGTGGGGCAGCCCAGAGTCTCCCCAACCCCATCCACCTCCCCCACCCAACAGGAGCCAGGCCCTGCTGAGTTCACAGAACACTTGAGGAAGAATCTCACCACCTACAAGGTGGGGAGAAGGAAGGAAGGACCTTGAACAGAGTACCTGCACTGGGCCTATCACGTGCTCATCGGTTCTGCAACATCAGTGTTGGCAATCCCTCTTGGCAGACGAGAAATGGAGGCTCAGAGAGGGTGAGACACACGCCCACGGTCACACAGACAAAGGGCAGAGCCAGAGTTTGAACCCGGGATTGTCTGACGCCAAAGTCACATACCAGGCTGCCTCAGCTCTGTCCCACACACATCCCCCCAGAATTTGCTGGAATTTGAGCCAAGGCCCGGCTGTGCCCACCTGCCCCCATTATTTTATACGCCCACACCAGTTCCCTCCCTTCTCTTACTCTCCCTCACCCTTATGCTATACTCCAAGTGTTCCTAAGCAGCAAAATGTCCCTCATCCAAGGACATCTCCCTGACACCTTGGGGCACTGCCCAGAGAAAAGTCAGCCCCTAGATGGGCCTGAGCCTGCAGAACAGAGGCGGCAGAGGACAAGCCCAGGAAGATGAGGGCCAAGGGGGCCCTGAGCACAAACCTTGGAGTCAGACCCATCTGGGTTCCCATCCAGGCCTCCCCCCGTCTCAGCTGGGTGAGCTCATCAAGACAGTCGACCTCTCGAGCCCCACCTGTAAAATGGGGATAATCTGCTCCCCCGCGGCTGGGGATTCAGCAACAGTGCAGCAAAGCGCTTCGCTCGCACAAGGAAGCGGCTATCACTAAGGCACGAGGGGCACCAGCAAGGAGAAAGACAGTTCAGAGGTAAGCTGGAAAGAGACGGAGATGTGCCAAGGGCAAAGGCCAGCCTGGCTCTAACCTGGACCCTCGTAGGCAGCCCCTTCGGTTGTTTCCTAAAGGCCTGATCAGGATCCGAGCTCCCCTGCCAACCCCAAAGGACAAAAGCGAAGCTCCTTCCTCAGGCGGCCCCAGAAGTGAGAGGGTCCGAGACCACCTGGCACAACCCCACCATGGGCAGCGAGGTGAGGAAGCTGGGGCTCGAAGGAGGGGAGCTGACTTGCCCGAGGGCACACACGGGCCGGAGCCAGGGTTCTCCCAAGCCCCAAGTCCTCATTTAGACGGCGGGGGTAGGAACAAGCGTTCCAGATCCCAGCTCTGCCACTCGGTACCCTACATCTCCTCCTCTGACCTGGCTTGTATGGTTGTTCCTTAAAATGTCCGTTTGCTGTCATGGCTCTCAGAGGGAATTTGGAAAACGTAGACAAATTAAAAGGAAGGAGGACTGTGCACAGAACCCCACCCTCTTCACGGATTCCCGCGGGAACGAGACAGAACAGCGTGATGTGCCCGGCCGGAGGAGGGACGCCACGGAGGAGCACCGCAAGCCTTCCCCAGAGGGTGCTGGAAAGAGCCCTGGACAGGAAGTGAGGAGACCAGGGCTCAGGGCTTCGTTCTGCCATTGAACTTGGTTGCCACCCCTGAGGTCCTTTTAAACAGCAGCTCCTCAACAAATCCTGCTCACCCTGCACTTTGCAACCCGGCCACAAAACAAGCGGCCACACCCAGGGTTGGGTTTGGAGCTCTTCCAGGTCACACCCTGGTAAAATGAGTAAGCAGGGGGCCAAGCCTGCCCACAGGCAGGGGGCCATGGGGCATCCCACAGGAGAGGGGGCTCTGGGCCCGGCAGGCCTTTAGGGCAGTCTGATGCAAGGAGACTCTCCCACTTCTTGGCTTGTGACTTGGACAAGTGACTTCACGTCTCTGCTCAGTTTCCTCATCTGTGAGATGCCTCATCCCAGGCATCTTGGCCAAGATAACAACGCGGAGGGTGCCAAGCAGTGCCTGGCACACGAGAGGCGTTCAGTAAAAGAGGGCCATTCTTGCTGTGATCACTGAGCCCCTCTGGGAGGGAGCTACAGACAGATGCACTCGGGCTCCTCTGGGAGGGAAGCAGTTCAAAACCACAGCTGTTACTGAAACTCAGCCACTGAAACTCCGCCTGAGCGCCTGAAAGCAGCTGGCCAGAAGAGACTGCGCCCGCCACAGAGCCCCCTCCCCTGGGGGCACCCAGCTCCTAGGTCAGGCTGCACTGGGGAAAGTTAAGGCTGCAGAGAAGAGACCCAATGATCACCAGCCTTGGTCATACATCCCCCTGAATGACCTTGGACAGATCACATCCCCACTCTGTGCCTCAGTTTCTCCCTGGGGCTACTAAACCTTCTACTTCACAGGGTAATGCTGAACATAAGAGAGATAGCCGGTCTCAAGTTATCTTTGGCTGCTTGGCCTACAAAATGGGAGTAACACCCCTGCCTCCTTCCTCCTAGTTAGAAATCACGTGCAGGAAGGGGCTCTGAAAGGTTCAAAGCCTTGAGGATGGGCAAAGCACAATTTCAGTAGCAGGGAGTGGTAGCCACTGACAGGGAGGGCTGGGGGTCCGTGCCTGCTCACCGACACAGGTCTGAGCAGATGTCTGTATGGCAGTGTGGGTGGGTTGGTCTTAGCTCTGTGCCTGAACTTATTCACCACTCACCACTAAGTAAGCCTACAGCACCCCCATTTCCCCTCCCTGGAGCCTATTTCCAAAACCCAGGACCTGGAGCTGGAAGTGACCTCAGATGAGTTAGCCCAGCTACCCCATATACACATGCGTTTTCAGGCAAAGGAAATGTAAGCCCAGACTGGTGCCAAGACTGATGCAAGGCCCCACTGAATTAGTGGCAGTCAGGACCAGAAACCAGGTTCCCCACCCCCCCCAGTACCCCCAGGGCTTTTCCCACCCCACCTACCCCCACCCTATGATTGTTTCCCTTCTCAAGGGCTCCAGGAATTCCACTCCCACAAAACACACCCTGTACCCGGTGCCACACTTTGGGCCCTCCCTGGCAGTGGCCTGGGGCTTGAGAAAAGAACAATCTGAATAGGAAACCCAAGGGGCTGCCCTCAAGTTGCACCTGCTACTGGCTGGCTGGGAGGGAAGGCTGGGCCTGGGGGGAGACCTAGGGCAGATAACTGGGAAAGAGTTGGCTGTATGGGAAATTTGGAGTCTGTCCAAGGCAGACTGGACCTGAAACACAGCCCCCACCCTTGCCCTGTTTTTTTTTTTAAAGTCCCCACTGTCCTTAGGTCAAGCCCTGAACCTGGACAATACCAGATGCCCGGTAGGAGTTTCTGGATCCAGCAATGAATGAATGGTGGCAGTGTTGCCCCCGTGGACTTCCCCAAGGTCACACGGTGCACTGGGGGTGGTGGGTTGGGACTCCACTCCAATAGATGAGGTTATTTCATCCCAAGTCCGAAAATGAAGGGCTCTTCTGCTCAGGTATGCAGGGCAGTGGGTTGTTCTGGAAGCCGAAAGCTCTCATTTCCCTCCCCAACTCGACCTGCTTCGCTCAAACTGGGTCCCAGGCGCCCCTCCCTCCTTTCCCACACCCGCAAAAGCACAGGGAGAAGCGGTGGGTGGCGGTGGGGAGGTCCCCAGCATTACCGGCAGCCGGCCAGCCGGCACGCATCGCACAGCTTGGCCCTCCGGTCCGTGGGGGGTGGCGTCGAGGCAGGTGCCGGGCGCCGCAGTGGGAGGCACAGTCTGCGGGTACAGCGAGGTGTAGTAGGTGGTGGTGGCCGGGCAGAGCTGGGGGCTGCTGAGACCGGGCGGCCACAGCTCTGTAGGGCTCATCGCGGGCAGTCCCTTCGAGGGCGGCCCGGCGGCTGGAGCCAGGGCCCGGGGCCCTCGCAGCATGGCGAGCACAGCGCCCCCTCCCCAACCGGGCCTGGCGCGCCCTCAGGCACCTGCGGGCTCCGGAGCCCGGGGAGGCTCACTCGGCCGGAGGCATGGCGCGGAGGCCGGGGGAAGCCGCCAATGGACGCCTGTGGGGCAAGGCCGGACCCTCCCCTCCTGGCCCGCGGCCGAGCCGAGCAGCGCTTGGAGATCCCCGCTTAGAGATCGCCCCGCGGCGGCGGCGGCGGCGACACGGCCAGGGGCTGTGCCGCCCCGAGGGCGGCGGCGACCCGGACGGCCCCGCGCCCCAGAAAGGCCTCGGCGCTTGGGGTCCGGCTAGCTCCCGGGAGGGGTCTCCGGGGTCGCCGGGGGCTAGGCGGAGAGGCGATGCGCTCGGACCGGCGAGGGGGGGGGGGCGCGGTTGCACCGACTCCTTCGCGCCTGGCTCTCTAGTCCCCGAGCCTTTCTGTGCCTCTTTTTTTTTCTCCTTTTTTTTTTTAGCGCCAAACTGCGTGCCGCGAAATTCGGATCTCCCGCGGAAAATGCCGCGCTTTGGTTGGTCGCCGCACCAAGCACAGGCTCCACCCCCCGGAAAGGACCGGTCCCCAAGGCTGCGATTGCAACACGAGCTTTGCTGCTTAAAGGGGCCGCCACACCTGCTGTCGCCTGGCGCCCGCTGGCCCTCGCAGCCCGCGAAACAGGTTGGGAGGGTGGGTCCCGTATCGTGCAGAGGCAGCCGGAGCTGCACGGTGGCCCGCTGAGTAATGGGCCCGGATTCCGGGGCGGGGGCAGATTTGGGCACGGAGTCCTGTCCTGAGCCCAGACCCAGCAGCACGTTGCCCAGGCCAAAGGCCTTTTGTTAGTTTGCACGGTTGCTTACTTAGCATATACGCTTTTATATCCTTTTTCTCCCCCGCTAAAATGAAAGCCAGCAACCTGTTTTCTTTCTTGGCAGGGGGCGATGGGTGGAGCCTAACATTTATACCTCTTCATAGGAGGATACTAACATCTGCTGAGTGCCTACAATATGTCAGGCTCCCCGTTAGTTAGATCATTACACGAGTTGTTTTATTTAATTGAATCCAACAATCCTGGGAAGAGGCATGATGGTCTTCGTCGTAAAGATGGAGACACAGAGAGACTCCGTAACTTGCCCAAGCTCACACAGAGATTCACTGATTTGAGAACTGGCAGTCCAATCTGGACAAGGTGCCGGCACAAGTGGGAGGCACAGTCTGCGGGTACAGAGAGGTGTACCCTTGTTTGTTTCTGAGCCCTTGTTTGTTTCAATATGAGGTTTCTCCTCCACTCTCCCAAGCTGTGTCCTGCCCCATGCCGGCCTGGGTGGGGGCTGGGTCTGGAGTGCGGAGCTCGTTCTTGTTCTCGGTTACATTCCCAGAGCCCAATACTCAGTAAATATTTGAACATCTCCGTGTTTCTCCTAAACAATCCTGTGGTCACAAGAGCCTCCCTCTCTCTTTCAAAACTTTCTTTGCTGGTAATCCATTTACACCCCCCGGCTCTCGAGTTTAGAGATGCCGAGGCTCCAAGATGTGACCTTGGCTAGTGAGTGGTGCAGCTGTCGGAAGCTAAATTCAGGTCCGCCGGTTCCTGCCTGGTGCTATGTGATTTCTATGCAGGTCTGAGCCTGGCTTTCAAAACCTTCCAGAGTCAGTCCCCAGCTTAATACCAGGTCCTCAAACTCAGATGTCATGGATGAAATGGCACTAATGCACGGTGATTAAGAGCCCAGACTTTGTAGCAGACAGCACTGGGTTCAAACCCAAACCCAGGTAGTTACTTTACTAACTGTGTGATCCCAGGCAAGTTTTATAAACTCTCCGAGCCTCACTTTTCTCATCCCTATTAACACCCACCTCATTGGATTGTGGGGAAATCTCATGAGATAATGCATGTAAAGCTGTCAGCACGGAGCCTAGTTCATAAAGAAATAGCAGCCGTGGTTACATTTCTGGCCTTATCTCCAGTGCACAGACCCTTTTACTCCAGTCTACACATTTCACTGATCCTTCAAGGCCCAGCTTAAACCTCACCTCCTCCAGGAAGCCTTCCCTGCCTGCCTCCCCCTCCCAGAGTGCTTCTTGACCTCTACCCATGCGTAGTGTGTTTCGACTCAACAAACAAAGCTCTGTTTAGTGGTAAGGAGGCTCCAAGTCAAGTCGCGTTCTCTGCCTCCTAGCTGAGCAACCCTGGGCAGGCTGCTGCTCCACCCCTCAACCTCAGTTTCCTCAACTATCAAGCGCCGACAATGCTTCTACTCGCTGATTTCACAGGACTCTGAGGCACTATTGAAATGGTGGTGGTGATGATTCTCACAACACCCCCCTGAGACAGGCACTATCATTATCCCCATTTTACAGATGAAGGATCCTGGAAGGAATTGTGGCAGAGCAGGTTTGGGGAAGGAGCAGAGCCCTAGGGCCAGGAAGGGAAATGGGGGTGGTAGGGTGGGGCTGAGACTAAAGAAGGGAGCCAGCAAGGGGGCCAAGAGCCAGCTCTCTGTGGTTGAGTTTCGGGCAGCTGGGGCTGGCTTTAGTTTCACTGCCTGGGAACTGACTAATTCCTGTGGGAGCACATCTGTAGTCTATCTCCCCAAACACGAATCCCTGCCCCATCCATTCGTAGCTTGTGCTCTTGATCAGGTTACTGGACCTCTCTGAGCCTCAATTTCCTCATCTTTGAAATGGGGATGGCAAAAGTGACCTGTCTATTTACTGTGCGATTCAGTAAGTTGTCCTCAAAGTCCTCCGAGGGGCACTACTGTGCACTTAATATATTTTATTTTATTTGTTTCTTTTTAACATATATTTAAGTAATCTCTACACCCAACGTGGGACTGAACTCACAACGCCCAGATCAACAGGTACATGCTCCGCCAACTGAGCCAGCCGGGTGCCCCGGCACTTAATATATTTTATCTAAGATTTGTGTGAGATGGACCAGAAGAAGCCCCAGTGGAACCAAACTACAACATTTGCAGTTTTCCATTCATGGGTTACACACTCCCATCTCCCAGGTTTTGCTACCGTGGCTCCATATCCCCAAGGCCCCTTCTCCCTTCCATCCCCTCATGCTCAACTCTGACCCAGCTTTAAGGCCCAACTCAAATGGCGGAGTGGCAGGAGCAAAAAGCCTGAAGTCAGACATTTAAGGACACTCTCGGCTCCTTGGGAACAGGACCCATGCTTTGTTTTCATCTTTCTGCCTTCCTCTCTGAGGGTGCCAGGCCATAGTAGGCCTGCGCTCAGTGATATGGTGACGATAATTCACGTTTCCTGAGCACCTCCCAGCATAAAGCACCCAGCTAGGCACTTTATAGGCACTATCACCTTGATATTTCCCTATAACACAGGTGCAATTTGGACAGATGAGAAAACTGAGGCTCAAACATGCAGAGAGATTTGACGAAGGGCTGGTTAGAGATGAGACCAGGAACTGAACTCAGACCTCTGGCTCCCAAGGCACTGAGTCATTCTGAATAAAGAGCCTATTATCCCCAGTGTCCCAGGTGAAGGAGGGTACATTCTGCTACTGAATCCAGGGTTCTGCTGCAGACATTGGTGAGGGTGGAAAGAGTGTGCCCCACCCAACTAAATAAGTTAGGGATGCTTAGTGCCATTTCCCAGACGAGGAAGCCAAGGCATGGGGGACATTAAAGAACTTGCTTAAGGCTACACAGCTGGTAAGGGAGAAAGACCCTATTGCAGACACACCCCAAAACTCTGGAAAAGTCCCCAAACCCAAGCAAACTTCCATTCCAACTGGTGGACCTCATCTCTGGTGTGTCGTCTCCTGAAAAATGCTCAGATTCTCTCTGTTCAAAGCCTTGCTTATCAAAATACAAAACCCTTTTTTTTAAAAAAACATTTTATTTATTTTTGAGAGACAGAGCATGAGCAGGGGAGGGGCAGAGAGAGAGGGAGACACAGAATCCGAAGCAGGTTCCAGGCTCTGAACTGTCAGCACAGAGCCCGACGTGGAGCTCAAACCCACGAACCGTGAGATCATGACTTGAGCCGAAGTCGGACGCTTAACCGACTAAGCCACCCAGGTGCCCCCAAAATACAAAATTCTTGATAGAAGCTTCCTGAAGGTACAGACCTCCTGTTTGAGGGCTCCCCAGTGTGTTACCTGTTCAAATGAACCTAAAATCAAGAGAGAAGCCAAATGGGCACTGTGGGAACGAAGGGAGAAAAATCTCTGCCCATTAGGGAAAGAAAATCAAAACCACAATGAGATTCACACCCACTGGGATGGCTGTGATTGATGAGACTGACAAAAACAAGTGTCCAGGATGTGGAGAAATTGGAACTCTCATACACTGCAGGAGGAATGTAAACTGGAAAAAAAGTTTGCCGGTTCCTCAAAAAGTTGTACAGAGAGTTACCATAAGACGCAGGAATATCACTCCTAGATGTATAGCCAAAAGAATTGAGAATGAGTGTTCACAGCAGACTTACTCATAATAACCAAAAAGTAGAAACAACCCAAATGTCCATCAGTGGATGAATGGATACATTTCATGTGTTAGCCGTACAATGGAAAATCATTCGGTCATAAAAGGGGATGATGGACTGATACAGGCTACAACACGGAAACCCTTGAAAACATTACACTGAGTGGAAGAAACCAGACATGGAAGGCCATCTATTGTATGATTCCATTAATGTGAAATGTCCAGAATAGGTAAATCTATAGTGACAGAAAATAGGGTTGCGTTGCCAGAGGTGGATCAGTTTCGTTTCACAGGTGAGGAAATTACGGCTCAAGAGAAGCTGAAGAGAAGCTGAGTTCCACTCCACCTGCCTATCTGTGTGACTTTGGACCCATGACTTCGCCTCTCTTGGAGCCTTAGTTTTCTCAACTGTAAACCAGAGATAATGATGTGCACTTAAGGTGGCTGGGCAAGCTTGGTAGTCATTCCTTTTCTCTCCTCTCTGGCCTTTGGGTGGAAGCTGGTGAGGGTTAAGGCTGCCATCTAGAGGTAAACTCAGGCAACTGCCCTAAATCTGCAAGGCGATCTATTCTGGTCAACAAGTCAGCCCTGACCGCCCTCCTCCACACACACACACACTGTGGGCTTGGGGAGGAGAAAAAAGATGTGAAAAACGCAGCCCTGCTGGAAGGCCAGGGCTACCAAATTGGTCGGATTCTTCCCAGATGTCTCCAGACCCTGGAGATGGTTTTCACAGATGTTGGGTCCTGTGAAGGTGGTCCCATGTTGTAGGAGGGCAGTCGGATTCAAGTCCCAATAGAGATGCCCAGGCTAGTAGGGTAGGCAAGCGCCACCCACGATTCCTGCAATTACCAATTAATTCTCTCCTCTTCCTGCAGGAACTCTTTAAAATGCACACCTGACCTTGTCACTCTCTAGCTTAATAAGTTCTGGCAAGAAGTTCCCCACCATGGCCTGGCCACCCCTTTGCCCCCAGCCCCTCTGATTTTCAGCCCCCTTCACACAAGGACCTTAGGCTCTGATCGAATGCACTTCTGACTCCCCTCTAACATCCCTGCTTTCCCTGTTTACCTATGTCCTCTCTCTTTTTTTTTTTTTTTTAATGTTTATTTATTTAGAGAGGGGGGAGGGTCAGAGAGACAGAAAAAACCCCAAGCAGGCTCCGTGCTGTCAGCACAGAGCCCCATATGGGGCTCCAACTCACCCACTCCACTCATGAGCCACCCATGCGGGCTCCAACTCACGAGATCACAACATGAGCTGAAACCAAGAGTCGGACGCTTAACCGACTAAGCCACCCATGCGTCTTGTCTCTTCCACCAGGAAAAAAAAAAAGGTCTGCTCTCAGACACAAGTTTCTCAGATACACAAATCATTGAGAATGCTGTGTACCTTGTATACATATGTGATCTCAAACAACATTCAATAACAGTGGGTGTTCTAGAACTCTTCAGATTAACAGAACTGGAACCTGGGACAGCAAAATCAAGGATCCAGATCAATTACCAACACTGAAAAATAAGACTCGGGGTGCCTGGGTGGCTCAGGCAGTTAAGCATCTGACTCTGGACTTCAGCTCAGGTCATGATCTCATGGGTTTGTGGGTTTGAGCCCCAGGTGGGGCTCTGCACTGGCAGTGTGGAGCCTGCTTGGAATTTTCTCTCTCTCTCTCTCTCTCTCTCTCTCTCTCTCAATCTCAAAATAAATAAATAAACTTTAAAAAACTAAGAAAAGAAGACTCAGAATCCTCTCGAAATAAGTAAGACATCCAGCCTTTGGAGTCCAGGTGATGTTCATATGGGTCTGGGTGGTGATAGCTCCTACCACCCACCCCCATCAGAACTCTGATGCCTGCTCCCCACCTCCTATTAAGAATCTCAAGCTGTCATCATTTCACAGTGTAATTACAGTGGTTCTTCTGTTCTATTCTCTTCTCCAGATTTAAGCTGTTCCTTGTCTTGTCTATCATTACACTCCAGTATCCAGCCCAGCGCCCATCACAGAGCAGAAGTGCGAGAATTGCTTACTGAACTGAACTCAATGAAAGTTTTTTAGAATGGCTGAAGGATCACTCCCAATCTCTTCCCAGGAAAGCTCTGGCCACTGTCAGAATCTCTTTGTGACTCTGCATTAGGGGACCTGGGGACCTTGTGGGGCCAAAGAGGTCATAGGGGCCAGTATTCTCAGGCACCAACTTCTCCTGGCCTTACTCTCCTTGTTTTTTTTTTTTTAAGTTTATTTATTTTGAAAAAGAGAGAGCAGGAGGAGGGGCACAGAGGAGAGAGGGAGAACCCCAAGCAGGCTGCACTCTGTCAGCCCAGAGCCCAACGCATGAGATCATGACCTGAGCCGAGATCAAGTCAGACAGTTAACTGACTGAGCCACCCAGGCGTCCCCTTACTTTCTAATCCCACTTGCCCCCCACCCTCATGATTGTTCCTCCCCCAACAGGCAGATTAAAAGCAACAATGCTAACAGTAGCGAAGCAAGCACGTTCATACCCCATATCCACAAATCCACGTGATCACAACAGCCCTGTGGGGAAGCCACGATTAGCCCCATTTTACGGATGAAAGAACTGAGGCCAGGAGTAGTTCAATGATATGCCTTGAAGGCACAGAGCTTGAGTATGAGGGCCCAGAATTGTATTTATTTACTATGTGCCAGTCACCATTCTGACAGCTTAGAAATCTTAACGCATGTAATCCTCATAACATCCCTATGAACTATGTATTGTTATCACCCCAGCTTTGCAGATGAAGAAACGGAGGCTCAGAAAGTTTAGGTAATTTGCCCAAGGTCACAGGGCTGGTGATGATGGGGCAGGTTTTGAGCCAGGGTTCATCCACGCTGCCATCTAGCCTTACTTCAGGATTTCCTCAGAAAGCCTTGGCTTCAGTACGTGGAAGTAGGGTAAGAATACCCACCTCACAGGGTAGTTATGAGGATTAGATCTAATATGTGTAGGTGTCTGGATCACAGCAGCTACCCAGGAAGAAGTCATTTTTGTTCCCCCCTGGAGCCTCCACTGACAATTACAGCAACTGGCCACCAGAGGGGAGTCATGTGCTGAGGACCCAAGCCCTTCCCGGGAGGCCCGGTTGACAGTTCAAGGGTTGAGGATTCAGAGTCCCCTTTCGCCCTGTGGGCAACCCTGGGATCAATGATCTATCTCAGCCTGCGCCCGAATCTCACGGAACTGACCTTCCTGCAACAGAAATAAACTTTAGGCCTTAAATGTATCCAAGGCCCCTTTGCTAACACCAGTTCTAGGACTGAGAGGCTGGGACGACGCGTGGGGAGGAGAGCCCAGCTGTGTCCCATTTGGTAGTGGTAGTGGTGGGGGGTGGCAATTATCAGCAATGCCCCTTCTGCTGGAGGCTGGGTTCCTGGAGCCACAGCTGCAGGGCGGAGGGTGGCTGGGGGAGCTTTGGAATTGTCTCCCTAGGGGTTTCCATGGTTACAGACTGATGCAGGCAGCCCGCTAGGCTGGGTCCTTTATCTGTGTTGTCTCCTGGGGAGACAATGGGCTTTGGGGATGGGGGTACTTGATGCAGATGCCGCTGCAGGAGCTGTGTGTGCTGTGCTCTAGGAATCCCCTGACCCTGCTGCTGAGGTTGAGAAAACTGGGCATGGGGTCAGCCTTGGAAGTCACTCCTTGCTTTGGGGTACAACACTACCGCTGCAGAGACTCGAAGAGGCCGTCTTCCGAGGCCCCCAAACGGCAAAAGTGCCTCAAAATATTAAACAAAAACCACACATTCAGGAGGCAGCCCTGATCAAATCAGGATTCTGTCTCTTACTGCTGTCTGACTTGGGCGCGTTACTTTACCTGTCCAAATCCCAGCTTACTTGTCTGGAAAGTGGGGACAACATCTGCTTTTTTAAATTACTGGGAGGATGAACCAAGCACAGAGCCTGGTATCGAGAAGGCACTCAAAGGGGGTGCCTGGCTGGCTTAGTCGGTAGAGCATGTGACTCTTGATTTCAGGGTCATGAGTTCAAGCCCCATGTTGGGTGCTGAGTTTACCTGATAAAAATAAATAAAATCTTTTTTTTAATGTTGATTTTTGACAGAGAGAGATACAGAGTGAGAGTGGGGGAGGAGCAGAGAGAGAGGGAGACATAGGCTCTGAAGCAGGCTCCGAGCTGTCAGCACAAAGCCCGCTGCGGGGCTCGAACCCACAAACCGTGAGATCATGACCTGAGCCGAAGTCGGATGTTTAACCGACTGAGCCACCCAGGCGCCCCAAATAAAATCTTTAAAGAAAAAAGAAAAGAAGGTACTAGAGAGTACCTGAGCTCTTATAGGCTCCTGACAGGTCTTGGGTCACAGGACTGGCTCTGTGGTCTTAACCGAGGCTCTTTTTGTCTCTTAGACTTAGCTGCCTCATGTGTGACCTGGGGACTTTGAAAGGTTTATAAAGGATGAAGTGAGATGATGAAGAAAATGCTTAGGGAAATAGAAATCAAACCCCTAACACACAACTCTGCCTTCTAGGACTTAAAAAAAATTTTTTTTTAATGTTTATTTCACTTGGGGGGAGGGCAGCAGAGAGAGAGGGAGACACAGAATCTGAAGCAGGCTCCAGGACAGCTCAGAGCCTGACGCAGTGCTCAAACTCACAAACAGTGAGATCATGACCTGAGCTGAAGCCGGAGGCTTAACCTGCTGAACCACCCAGGCGCCCCTAAATTAAATCTTGGAACACACAACATGCTCATGGGGGGCATGTGGTATTTGGGTGCGTCCAATATTTGGCAGTGTAGCCGATAAGGGAGAATTTCTGAAAGAGGCAAGACTCAGAGGGTTTCAGAATCAGGGAATTATTCTAGAAAGATCTTCCTGTGCCAAAAAGAAACAAAAGCCCAGAGGGGTGAAGGGACTCAGCCCTCTGCTGCCCAGTCATCTTGACCTATCACCATCCTGACCTATCACCATCTTCTCCAAGGGAAAGGTGTGGGGAGGTGGGGAGGAAAGAAGAGGGAAGGCAAGCTGTCATTTGTGGGACACTTTCATATGAGGCAAGTTGCTCACAAGCCCATTTTGTGGATAAGGAAACTAAAAACTACTCTTCTTGTTACCCGACTGGGTTGGCCAAACAATGTATAAGACCCGAGAATGAGATTAATTTATCTGCAGTACAGAAGACAGAACTTGCCCATGGGAAAAGTGAAACAATTCCTTCACCTTTAAATAATCAGCAGAGGGAACCAAAAACTTCTAAATGTCTATCCTTCCTCCTTCCCCTACGATGATGCACTTAAGTCTGGGACACGGCACACAGTGGGTGTTCAAGAAATGAAAGTTCTTATCGCTGTCACTGTTATTACTAGATTTATTACTACACATTCAGTGCTGGGGATACAAAGGTTAACAAAACTCCCTCCTGTCTTTGAGGAATTCAGCCTAGTGAGAGGGGAAGGGCAACGAGGGCAGAAAATAATCTCTTCCACTTGTTTGACTTTACAAAGCACTTTTACACACACCACCTCATTAAATTCTCAAAACAACCTGGTGAGGAAGGCGTTTTCCCCATTTTAGAGATAAGGAAACTGAGCCTCAGGAGGCTTCAATGATTTGCCCAGACATTGTAAAATATGAATAAAATGGGAAATAAAATAATGTTTGGGGGGGGAACCTTTGTTGGATTAACAGATGTGTTTAAAACCAATAAAACATATTATGTAAGGCATAGAAACAATGGCCCCATTTTATTGAGGAATATATAAAAGATAGCTTTTACTAAATTTAAAAAACAGCCAAGCTCTCAACAGCTCTCATTTATGGAGCAGCCACTGTGTGCCAGGCTTTCTAGGAGTTTCTCTAATCCTTACAACAATCCTGCAAGGTAGAAACGGTCAGCCCCTTTTCACAGAGGAGACGCCAAGGCTCAGAGAGGTGAAGGTACTTGCTCAGGGTTGCACAGCAAGAGAGGGATAGAGCCAGGACTGGGACCCGGGCTCTAACTCTCAGCTTAAGAGCCGGAGCCTGGACTTGCTCCCAAGTCAGTTTTGCCTAGGAGTACGCTCCTGCTGAGAGGTGACCACCCTTTCTTGTCTCCACAAAGCATGATGAGGGGGAGGGAGAGTGCAGGCAGTTCTCCAAGGTAAGAGGGGTGGTTTCAGCCCATTTGGGAAGCAGCATAGTGTAGCACGGCTTTCTCAAAGTGTGTGTGTCTCCACGTGCAGGGGCGTGTGCACATGTGTGACTACGTGTGAAGTTGGCTGGGTCTCAGAAAGGCATGTGATGAAAACCTGCACATCTCTCTGAAATGTCAACGTTACTTAAAAAATTGAGACATTATGACTTCATAAAGCACAGATGGCTATAGAATGCATGAGAACGTAAACTTCCCGTGGTCTCTTAAGATAACGAAAGACAACTAGTACCGGGGGGCTCTTTTTATGTCCCAAGCACCAGTCTGAGAGTTCAGTGTGTTAACTGGTTTAATCCTCACAACTGTTGCAGGCACGATCACCCCCGTTTTATAGGTGCAGAAAGATGCGGAAACTAAGGATGAAAGAAGTCAAGTCACCTGATCAAGTTCACGCAGCCGCCAAGTGGAGCAATGTGGGCACACAGAAGCATTTCAACACCAAGAATTAGAACATCCGCATTATCCGTTGTCAGTTCAATTGAACACTGGCAAAAGGACTTGCAGGTGAGGATGATGAGGAAACAGCTGGCTGCTGCTTGACTTTCTCCTGATGAAATCAGGAAGGCTGCCAGCCCCAAGCCCCTCACCTGTACCGGGTACTCTACCTCTGTTGTCTTAATTCATTCCTACGACCACCCTTTGAAAGAGGCGCTGTGGGGAGTTTTACAGATGAAAAACTAAGGCTCAGGGCGCCTGGCTGTCTCGGCCGGTTAAGCATCCGACTCTTGATCTCTGCTCAGGGCCTGATCCCATGGTTTGTGGGATCGAGCCCCATGTTGGGCTCCGTGTTGACAGCATGGAGTCAGTTCGGGATTCTCTCTCTCCCTTTCTCTCTCTCCCTCTCTCTTTCTCTCTTGCTCTCTCTTTTTTTTTAAATTTTTTTAATGTTTATTTATTTTTGAGAGAGAGACGGAGTGTGAGTGGGGAAGGGGCAGAGAGAGGGAGACACAGAATCCAAAGCGGGATCCAGGCTCTGAGCTGTCAGCACGGAGCCTGATGTGGGGCTTGAACTCACGAACCGTGAGATCATGACCTGAGCTGAAGTCGGACACTCAACCGACTGAGCCACCCAGATGCCCTCTCTTGCTTTCTCTCAAAAGAAATAAATAAACTTTAAAAAAAAAAAAAAAAAAGGGAAAACTGAGGCTCAGAGAGGTGAAGGAGCTTGTCCAATGTGGCACAGCCTGGGAATGGAGGTACTAGACTAGGGGGCTGGAGTCCTGCTTTTAGTCCCGGCTCTACTCCTCAAGACACCTGGCTGTCTTGCTGATCAGATGCTCCTGGGTGCATGTGAAAGGGCTCTGAAGGGCATCTGTGCTGGGCAGGCAGTGCTGAGATGCTGTGATTGGATTATGCCAACAACACTGCCTCCCTGGAAAGATGAGCAAAGAATTATATGAGGAATGTGACAGCCATGCCCAGCTAGCTCTGTGGTTGGGGTCACCCAGGGCCTACCCAGTGCCAGGCACTTTACATGTGTCATCTGATTGAATCATCAAAGCGGTCATGTGAGGCTCGGAGAGGATAAGTAACTTACCTGTAAGGGCGCAGCTGATACGTAGCAAAGTCAGGATCTCAACCAGCATCTGTCTGATTCCCAGACTCAGAACATGCGGGAGGGCTCGAGTAGCTGGCTGAGGCCAATTCTGTGTGATTCATTGGTTTGTACAGAGTTCTAAAAGAGCTACAGACGTCAACGGCACTGGATGTGGAGGCTGTATTGGAGACCTGGGCTCTGACACTTACTCCAGGGTGACCTTTTGCGGGTCCGCTAATATCTGTGGGCCTCGCAGGAGTGAAATAGAGGCAGCCCCTCAAGTCTCCTATTACCATGTAGATGAAAATGCTGTGCACGAGTGAGTGGCCTCTTTTGAACACCTTCTTGCTGCTCTCTTTGTAGAGGGAGTCAAATCTACAGTGGAAAATGCCATTAACGAGATGCGTGACCAACATTTAGGCTCCCTGGGACCCATCTGAATGGAAGCTGGGATCAATCCTTCGTGTATCTGGACCCACAGTAAGACCTGTCAGGGGCCCTGCTGGGGAAGGGATGTGTGTGAGCCAGGGTGTGTGTGTGGTGCGGTAGCATCTGTCTTGATGGTCCTCGAGTCCTCACCTCCTCCTCGCGTGACCTACAGTGGCCTAGTAGCCTGGAATGTCTTGAAACCCTTATTTTTAAACTTTTTTTTTTTTTTTTTTTTTTTTTTTTGGTTTAATGCTAAAAAATGGCACGGACTAGAAACAAAACCAGGTTCAAGAAGAACCTGGATCAGTGAGCAGGTGGGGTATTTCCAGGGGGTCCGCCATGCCTTGGTACCCTTATTGCCACACAGCTCACACTTTTAGCCCCAAACCAACTGCCAGCTGGCCAGGGACCACCTCGACTTAGGGTAATGAGTTCCATATGTTTCCACAAGAACCCAGCTAAGCTTTTCCCCAGCAGTTCTTAAAAAGTGTTTCTCTCCCCTCCCCAGCTTCCAACTCATGCTTGGCCACCCTTGTTTCATTTGCTCCTAATGAGAGCAGGAGGGAGGTGGCTGGGTGGCAATGACAATGAGGCAATGCTCCAGCGAACCACCGTCCTTGACTTCACATTTCCAGAGCCTCAGGGTGCACGGAGGGACAGGGGTGTGGACCAGCCCCTGACAGTCTCTCCGTAGAAAGCGTGTGAGGCCCTAAGCCTCTCAGGGTCTCAGCTGCCCCATCTCTAAAGTGGGAATGACGGTCTCTGCTCGGGGTAAGCAGATATCACAAAAAGAGCCCTTAGATAGGCAGGTAGGAGGCTTGGGTCTGAGTCCTGTCTTGACTAGCAACTTTCTGTGTGTCGCTGAGCAGGTTCCTTCTCCTCTCTGGGCCACATTTGTGACCCAGAAGAGCCCTTCTATCCATGACAAGCTTTAGATTTACGAGCAAATGACAAAAGGTGCAGGGAAGAACATCAACTTACCTGCAGACCAAGGTGGCTCCAGGGTGGGGTTCGCCGGAAGCCTATGGCCTCCCTACCTTGGCCAGTGTTACTACCCCCCTGGGCGCCCTTTGACCGTGGTCTGGCCCCGTGAGGGCTCTGCCTCCTACATCTGGCACCAAGTGGAGCGGGGCGGTGGTGTTGAGGACAAGGAGGGTCCCCAGATGGAAAGTCGGTTCTACAGCTTGGGTGGTTTAGGGGGGAGACTACCCACAGTCAGCCCCCAGCTCTGGAGGAATATGAATCTGAGTTCAAACGGTTACAGCACCACCCCCTCCCCCGCCCCCTTTATCTGACTTGTCAAACGCAATCCTCAAATCCTTTCCTAAGTGACCCACAGCCCTGATCTGCACTGTCCACCTACCCGACCCATAGACTGACTCACCAACCTCGACCACTGATGCCACTCAGACTGACCTTCCCACCATGTCTATTAACCCAGGCTCTGGGTTTATCGGCCAGCAGGTTTATCCGCAAACCCTGCCGCAGTCTGGCAGAATTCCAACTCTGGCCACACTCTGACTCGTTACCCTACTTTCAGACTCACCCCGGATTGGGGCCCCAAGGAGACCCCTTGACCTTGACACTGACTGACCCTTAACAGGAGAAATAACCAGAGGACAATTCAATGCTAAATTGTGGGTGAAACAGGACATCAGCGAGGAGAGTGGGGTGGGATGGGGAGGGAGACGGGGGGGGGGGGGGGTGGAGGACAGAGGCTTCCCGGAGAACCCCGGTGGGCCTGGGGCCACACTCGGAAGGTCGGACTGGCCTTGTGCGGGGCACGTCGCAGGCGCTCGAGGAATGCGAGTAGCCTGAAAGAATGAAGGAAGGAAGGAACGGGGTGCGATCCAGGGCGGCCGCCCGGCCAGGGCAAAACTGCCTAGGCAGGAAGCGGGGTGGGGGCACGCTGAGGCTGCAGCGGCCCGAGCGCAGCTGGGGGCAGCGGGAGAGCAGTCGGGTCAGCGACTCCGCTGGGTGGGGGGCCCCCCCCCAGGCCGGGAGGCTGGGAACTGGGAGGCCGCGCTGCTGGCAGAGCGGCGGGGGCGCCGCGAGGCTCCGGATGGGCTGGGAGCCCCGCCCGCAGGCTGCGGAGGGAGCCGGAGCCAGAGCGGAGCCAGAGCTCAGACATCCGGGCGCCAGTGAACACCTGCGAGCGGCCCCCAGGGCCCGCGGGGGGAGCGCGGGTCGCCGGGCCGGGGGCGGGGCGAGGGGCGGGGCCGGCTCTCCTCCGCCCTGCGGGGCTCCGGGCCACGTGGGCCGAGGCTCCACCCCCGGCCGGGCTCCGAGCCGAGGCTCCACCCCCGGCCGGGCTCCGAGCCGCGGCGGGTGGAAAGCGGCTGCCCAGCTGCAGGGTGGGGAGCGCGGGCAGAGGGGAGCCGAGAAGCAGTTCTGCGGGAAAGAGAGCGGCAGGAGGCTTTAGAGTGTAGCCTGGGGAATGAAGAGTGGTGGCCGTGAGAGGTGATGAGGCCGGGAAAACAGATAATTGAAGGTTGTCGGGTGCATCCGCAGCTGGGGAGAGCTATCACTGGCCTCCTCCAAAGGGCATCATCTCCGGTGTCACGGGCATGAATTTGAATCCCTGCTTCAAGAGCTGGGTGGCCTCGCGCAAGTTACTTCGCGTGTTCTGAGCCTGTTTTGTTAGTCTCGTTTTGTTTTTTATTTACAAAGTACAAATCTCTCCCAAATGGCCCTATTTCAGAGCTGATGCGATAATGGACGTAAGACGCGGAGTTTTACCGACCCTTGTGTTTCAGAGAGCCTGACATATGCTTCATGTATGTTCCCTTTCATCTGAATTCCAAACCTGTAAGGGAAGGACCGTCACCCCCTTTCACAAAGGAGGGAGAGACCCGAGGTGGCCCTGGGTCATTCCTTCAGCAAGCACCCACTGGGGACTGAACTAGTACCCGGCACAGGGAATGGAGAGGGAGAAGAACTGGCCTGGAGTCGACGTGAAGACGTGGGTTTTGAAGCTACGCGGACCTGGGCTTCCTAATCCTTGCTGTGCCACTTCTTTGTGGTGTGACCGGCATCCAGTTCCTCAGCCCCTCTGAATCGGTTTCTTCTGTAAAATGGGGATAATGATACCCACTTTGCTGGGTTGTGGTGAGGATTAGAAGGAAAGAAGATAAAATAGAGCCTGGCATCTGGCAGGCGCTCAATAGGTGATTATGACAGAAGACACTATCCTCTCTCTCAGACTTTTCCGACCTGAGGCCAAATTGCTTTCACTCTCTAATGACTAATGAATTGGCAGCCTGGTTTCAGCTTTTGTCCCGGCCACCTGAACAGCTCAGTCTCAGCAGAACTGACAGGCAATTTCCTTGGAATTAGCTTAATAATACCTTGTAGGTGTGTGATGCATTTCAAAGAACTTTCCCACCATTATCTTCTGTCCAGGGAGGGAGAGTTCGAGAGCTGCCAGCTGCTGGGCAAAGGAGGAGAGAGGCTTGGAGAGGTGAAGCGGCTTGCTCAAGGTCACCTGGCAGATGAGCCAATCGGCTCCTTCCAGCCTTCTCCAGTCCCACCGCTTCTGAGTGAGCAGGAAGCAGCATGCTGTGGCAGAAAAGGTAGAAGCTCCGTGCCTGGCTTTACTGCAGTTCATGGTCTAATGTAGAGCCAGGGGCCTCCGAATAGTATGCTCAGGATCAGCAATTAGTTAGATGTGGAACCTGAAGGTCAAAGAGAGGCAGTCTAGCTTGCAGTTGTATAGCTAGCATGTGACAGAGTCAGGATCTGCACCCGTGTGTCTGTCTCCAGAGCCAGCAAAGCACACCCAACAATCCAAACCAAGGTGGACCCAACCTGGGTCTACCTGGTTTGAGCAAGAGTTCCACACATGGGGACTGAGGACTTCCCAGGGGACTGGAGGTCTGCTATTACTCTTCAAAGGTGTGTGCATGTATTTTCTGAAGAGTGTTCATACCTGCCATCCGATCGTCAGAAGAAACCAGGAAACAGGAACGGCTGGTCAGCCGGTTAGCAAAGACAGAAGTTCCCCCCCTCGCCCCCCAGCACATGCCCCTGTTCACCCCTGAAAGCTCACCAAGGTTAAGGCATGAAGGGTGATGACGTGACCTGTTTGTTATGAAATATTGAAGTAACTCATGCCAGGGGCCAACACAGATGAGATCATATCATAAACAGGAATCTAGTGAGGCCAGGAGCCTGGTGGAGCCCACCTGGGGAGCTGCCAGGTGGGGGGCAAAAGGGGATGGTGTGGGTTTGGGGGGGGGGTCTTGTCTTCTGCCCTCCTCTCAGACCTGGACCTATGGGATGGCCAGTCTCAGGCTCTGTCCCTGTCCCCTACGACTATCGTCCCTGTAGTTAGGTTAAAGTCCCATCGCTTTCTCTCAAGGGGCTCTGAGAACCTGACTCAGACCCATTATCTACTGAGCCTCAGTTTCTCCATTTCTGAAAAAGGGATAAAGATGCTTTACAGAGTAGACTCCCGATGGAGGTGTTATAGAAAGGAAATACCGGAAGGAATGGAGGCAGTAGGGCAGCTTCTTCAAATTCCCAGTCTAGTCTCAGAGCCCTCAACGACCAACTAGTTGGTACTAGTATTTCCAACGAGCACCCAAATCATTCTGATCAGAGTGGCTAGGGATTTGAGGGACGAGAAAAACCCCTCTCCTACTTTTTCCAAATTTGAAAGCCCAAGGGGAAGCCAAACCAGAGAGCATGAGGAGGGAAATGAAACCAGGCCCCCATGTGCTTATTCATCTCTGAAATGGGTCTATCAACCACCACCCGTCTGGGCACCAGGTGAGACTACTCTTCCACATCCCCTGCTAGAAAGACCTCATGAATCATTAATGACATTGAAGAAGACGACCATCTGGTAATGCAGCAAAGAGCTCAAGGGACCTAAGGACTGGGGCTCAGGAAACCTAATTTCTATCCTGAGCTCCCAACCTGCTGGGTGAGCTTGTGCTAGTCACTTCCCCTCACATCTTCCCTCATCTGTAAAATGAGGGGACAAGGGCCAGGATCTTCTCTGCACCCAAACCTCAATGGATGTGGAGCTCCCATCATGAGCCTTTTCCACTCCCCCCCTCTCCCCACACTCCAGTCTTAGCTGGCATTTTCCCATCCCTCTTAAATAAGCAAGTTTGCTTTTTCCCCAAGGTCCAAGGACATGTATTTCCCCTAAATTCAGTCTTCGCAGAGTGTTAGCAACTTAAGGAACCAAACTATATACTCAAGTGTTTAAAAACCGTTTATTATGCAAAATGTTAACTTTTATAAAAAGTTTAATAATATACATTGCATGGTTACAGAAAGTCACCTTCCTGCAAAAAAGGTACAAAAGCTATATACTCTATTATAGAGTTCATAATCAGGGCAACAGAGCCTTTCTCCAAGGAGACCAGAAGACCAGCTCTACTGCTGCCTTGGCAGACTTTGGAGAGCAGCCACTCCCCCCCCACCCCCACCTCCCCACTCTGAAAGACAGTCTTTAAAACCTGGGGGTGGGGTGGGGGCTGGGTGACGTTGCCCAGCTGGTGCCCAGAGCTAGCTCTGGCCCTTTAGGCCACCCAAGTTCACAGTCCTTCGCTCCCGGGCGCCAGGTCCAGCCTCGAGGCAGGGGTTCGGGGAAGTCAAGTGGGCAGGGCGAGGTTGGGGCCCATCCATGCCCTCGGGCTTCCGGCCGTAGAGGGTCCCGGGGTCCCAGGCGGAACGGGCGCCAGCACCTGCGTTCTGGGCGGGGGAGGAAAGAAGACCAGGGAGCCATCAGTTTCCGCCGAGCGCGCCGAGGCGGGGGCCGTCCGCAGACTGCCCGGCGCCAGGGAGGAAACTTGGTCTCTACCTCCAGCTGATAACTCCGCGCCCCACGCTGCCCCCACCCAGTTGGCGCCAAAGGACCACAGGCGGAGCTCGCAGCCACCCCGCCCTCTTGGAATTGACACTAGTTGGACAAGGGCTGAAAGACACAGCTTCCTTCACCAAACCCCAAACAGAACGGCTATTTTATTTACCTGCGCCTACTTTCTCGTGTCTTTGGCCACTGGGGGAGGGCAGGGGCAAAGTGCGTTGAAGGTTGAGACGCACACTGGATGGGAATTGGTTCGGTCATTCATTTGATGTGACCGCGGGTAAGTCACTAGCCCCTCTCTCGCCTCGTTTTCCCTACGCTGAGGAGGCCCCAATCCCTTGGCAGGCCTACCAATTCCATGATTTGTCGTTTAAGCACCGCCCCACCTCCAGCCCCTGGAGAAGGCGGCGGATACTCACCTGGAGGCGCCAGGACTGCCAGGTCAGTGGCAGAAGCTCCTCTTGTCGTTGGAAATCACAAGTTCCGGAGCGAGCTCGGCTGTCTGGGAGAAAGAAAAGAGGGGAAAGTTATGCATGGTATTTGGGAACGCTCGGGGGCAGGGGTGGGGGGGGGGGGTCTCAGCAGCATCCGGGCTCTGGAGCTCAGCCCCGCCCCGGCTCCCGCGCACGCCCCCACACACCTGGATGGGAAGATGCGGGCCGTCTGGGGGTCCCGGGGCGGGCTCGGCCAGAACCACCTGCAGGTCCAGAATGTAGTCGATGACGCGCTGCAGGATTTCCACCTGGCTAAGCTGAGTGCCTCGCGGTACTCCGGGTACTAGTTCTCGCAGGCGCGAGTAGCAGTGATTCATGTCGTCCAACAGGCTCAGCGGCTCCTCGGCTGCCGGACCCTTGCCGCGGCCCCGCGCGATGGCCAGGCTGCGTTCAGACAGGCAGCACACGGCCTCGTAGCAGCCGCGCACCGGGCTCAGCGCCTTCATATTGAGGAATGAGACCGGAGGTGCCGAAAGGACCCAGAGAGCCAACGGACCCCTAAAGGCAGCTGGCAACGCGCGCACGCTCGCAGCGGCCCGTACTTATAGAGCCCGCCTCGAAGGCACGCCCCCTTATGCAAAACGTGACCCTCGGCCCCGCCTCCGCCAGCCCTGGGCGTTCACAACCCGGTTAAATTGCAAACAGGCTTCCTCAGGCTGGTCTGACGCCGAATACCGCGGAGCCGCGGATTCAAAGAATGAGGAAGCGCTGATACTGGGGAGAGGCAGGCCTCTTTGCCAGCAAGGATTTTAAAAATCACTTAAAACTATTAACTTTAAGAATTTGCCTTTTCCTGGCAGCGCCCCAGATCTTTGAGTTCCCTGCCCCCTGCCAGTCCACCCACAGCCCAACACTGGTTCGAACCCACAGCTCCTCTGAGGTCATAAATCCCTGAACAGCAAAGAAGCTTTTTTTTTTTTTTTTTTTTTTTTTTTTTTTTTTTTTTAAAGCAAAGGATTTTTCAAGGGAAACTTGTAAGGAATTAGTGCCGCCTTGTTCCCCAATTTGCTGTTCGTCTGACCTCCAGACTCACTGGCGTCAGGAATTATCTTGTGACCAGAGGGGAAAAAAATTAATTGCGGTGAAGCTGAGGTTACAATGAAGAAAACAGATTTGGGCTAGGCGCTGAGATTGCAGAAGGAGGAGGGGAAGGGGGTTTGAGCAAAGAACACTATTTATTTGAGCAACAGGGGAAAAGAAAAAAAAAAAGGAGAAAGCAGGCTGAATCCGTGATTTTTGCATGGAGAAAGAAAGGAGGTCCCACCCTCTGGCCCTATGCACTCCATAAGGAGCCAAATATATGCCCAATTGTGTTTTGGAAGTGAGTTTGATTAGACTTTTGGACTGGATTTTAAATATGGGCCTACAGACAGGATAGTTTCTTCATTAGTCTTTTTAGGAGTCCCACACTGGGTCAGCGAATCTCTTAATTCTTGCTTTGCTCTTTCCACACACCTCTATGCAGAAAACAATAGTTTGGTAATTTCATCACTCTATTGTCTGTCCCTTTCTGCAATGGAAGGGGAGGCCACCTGGACTTGATTATTCTTAGCCTTGCTGAAAGAGCTCCAGCTCTATCTGAGAGCCCAGGAAAGAGCTAAGCTCTGTATTGCAACAGGACATTGCACTCAAGTATTCTCTGCTTGTTTTCTTGTAACTTCCCAGAACTTTGGGGAATGTGCAGCCTCAAAGTGCTGGTTTTCATCTTGGAACTGACCAGGTGGGATCCCCCAATGGTTGTTTCCTAAATCAATCAGTTGGTAAATATTTATGGAGTCCCCTCACATAAAACAGTGACTCCTGCTCTCAAGAATCTCACAATTTGGGGAGACCAGATTAACACAGGAAACAATTAAGAGTTCTATAGTATGTGGCACTGATTAACAGGACAATGGGAGCCCAGAGCTAAGAGAGTCTCAGAATAGTTATAGTATAAAGGACACTGGAATCAACATCCCAGCCTTGCCAATAATTTGCCACACACTCCTGAACAAGCCTAGGTACCCTGGCCTTGGTTGCCTTGGGAATAATATGGGGAGGTGGTGTCAATGATTATTTTAAATCCTTCCCAATACCAGGAATCTAAGGCTTTATGAAATTTGGACAAGCAGGTGTGGGACGGTAAAAGGCCCAGAGAGGGGCTATAAAACATGTCCAATGTCACGCCATAGCTAATGGCAGAGCTAACCCTGAAGTACCATTGTTTGCCATCATACCATAGGGCTCTGTTCCAAGAAAGGGGTCTTCTAAAGATTTCTTCTAGAATATTAATGGTTTTAAGTTTCTCATACTCTAGCACAAGAAGGAGGAAGAAAACAACTTGGGAGTACACAAGTCAGTCTATAACTACAGACATCAAAAGAAGAGAATTCCAACTGTTTGGTCATGGGAAGGGAAAATGGTGGCTATGCCGACTCCTGAGCGACCAAATAGAAAACCTTTTCTTTTTCTATCATGCAGACTTCCGTGGTTTGTGCAAAATGGTCAAACCCGGGGTGGGGTGGGGGTGGGGGGGGGCGGGTTCTGGAAAAATTATGGCCTTTGGGGCCAGGCAGATTTATGTTCAAATCTCTTCTCTTTTACTAATGATGTTGTACTAAGTCAACTCTCTGTGTCTCAATCCCCCAATTTATAAAATGAAGCTAATTAGACCTACCTCATTTATTCAACAAATACTTATTGCATGCCTCTGCTCTGCAAGGCACCTGACATGCTCCCTCCACCAGATCTGTTACTCTCCTTGGTGCCTGGGGACACGGCATGGGGCCAGGTGTGTGGTAGGTGCTCTGTCCACAGGTCCACACAGGTTCTCTTCACTCCTTTCCCCTCCTCTGTTACTACCACTGATGCCTCAGGCTTGTGTAGCTGTTTGCAAAGCACCTTCACATTTATTATTTCCCCAGATGCTTTCAGACTGAAATACCCATGGGCTGTGTGACACAAGGCAGGAGAAGGATGCAGTGGGATTAGCAAGCAGCATTGTGGCTTGGCCATGCCAACACCTTGCAATGTGGCCTTGGACGAATTTCCTTCCTTTCTGAGCCGAATTTTCTGCAAAATGCCGGGGGCGGGGGGGGTGGGGGCGGCCAGGGGGGCGGGGTGGAGAGCAAACGACCTCTGAGGGTCTTCTCCAATCTAAGATTCTAATTCTGAAAGAAGCAGGGTACCGTTGGGAATCCTGAATAAAGTTTGAACCCTAGCGACTTCTTTTTCCAACAGCGAACCGGAGGGCTAGCTCAGGCCTTCTGCAGCTAGTTTAGTGGTGGCGGGGCCTCAGCCTCTTATTCCAAATGCCTCTGAACTTTCTGTTCCCAGTTCTGCTCCTTTTACCAGCTTTTTCCCCCCTCTTGCATTTTTTATTTTTATGAAAGGATGTCATTAAGGCTTTTGTCTGCGCTGTTTTTGTTTCAGAACTTTTCTCACAATCCTATTTTTTGTTGAGGAATCCGCTCCTTTGCCCAGCTGTGGGTCCCGGTCCCACAGCTGTGTTGATCTAAGACTCAGCCCCAGACAGCCTGGCGCCAGGGTGGGACGTCATGCGTTCACACAGGGATGCGTGTCCCAGGCAACCTTTCCTCGGGCAGTCACCGGTCGGCGACTGCCGCCCCCACCAATGAGCGCCCGACACCCGAGAAAGGGGCGGGGTCTGCGCCGCCCGGACAGGCGAGCGGCTTGTCAATTGCAGATGCTGGGAACTTGATAACGTTCCTTGAATTGGGGCCCTTTAAAGTCTTTTTTTCCCCTCCCTCCTTTAGTCCTTTCTTTTCTTCCTTTTGTTTATCCTTTCTTTCCACATTCTTCCTTGATCCATATAAGTATATAGTTTTTCTTTGTCGTCTCCTTCTTCCTTTTTAAACTATCTCCTCCCAGTGTCAGGAATCATTTTGTAAGCATTTCCAGGAACTGAATCTTCCTTTGCCAAAATTGAAAGAAAGAAAAAAAAAAAAAAAGAAGAAGAAGAAGAAGGAGAAAAGAAAAAAAAATTCAGTGTTGTGTTCTCTGTTTTTTGAAGAGTTGGCAGAACTATTAAGTTATACTGTTTTGTCTCTAAAATTTTAAAAAATGGTGGGGGGTCTCTGAGCTGTTGCTTTCAAAGCCAAAGTAATGATGATGAGAACCGCAGATGTCTTTTTGCCTAAACTGAGTTTCTATCTATTTATCTACCTATCTATTTTTTCCAGTTGTGTTCCAAAGTGGGAATCAAGGGAACCTCAGAAGCTTGCCCAAGGTTACTGGGGATGTCAGCCGTGAACCTGGGGCCAGGACCCTGGCCTCCCCCTCACTGGACTCCCTGTCCACTCTCTCCCTTCTCATTAGCATTAGGGTGGCCTGCTGTGGTCTCAGAACATCCCCAGATGCTGCATTTCCTAATAGGTACTGGTTTGCTCCTAAAGTGCCTGTAACTGTGTGCTCAGGACTTTCCAGCCACACACATAGAACATGTTCCAAAAAAACCAAAAACAAAAACAAAAAACATGCTCCTTCTCCCATTAGCAAGGCTAGACCTCAAAGTGCTGCTTGAAACTCCTATGATACAAGGAAAGCACAGGCAATTCAGAATCAAGACCAGGCTCAAATTCCTGTATGGACTGCCTCCCCTCACTCTGCCTCAGTTGTCACCTCCGTACAATGGGAAGGAAAATAATATCCACCTGCCTCACAGCTGGGAGGATGAAAGGGGAGGAGGGATGGAAAGCGCTGTGGGAACCAATTAGTTATTTTTCTGTGCCACGATAGCCCCTGGTGTGTGGAATGGGTGGTGCCAGGTGAGTTTAATGGCTCCTGCTGAGACTGTTCTCAGGAATGTGGGTAATACTGAGAAGGGGAATGTGGGAAGCCTGGGGATCTAAGGCATGAGTCCTTATAGGGGTGAGGATTCCAGGGGCCTCCAAGATAGGCTACGCGATAGTTCAGAAGTAATTGGTGCTATCATCATCATCCTTCACTGAATCTTAACTGTGTGCCTACTCATACCTTATCTCATAGACACATTTTATGGCCAAGGAAACTGAGGCTCAGAGAGGTTAACATACTTGCCCAAGGTCACATAGCCAGTAAGTGGCAGATCCAAGATTTGCACCCATGTCTGCCTGTGTCAAAGCTTCTGTCCTTCTGTGCCTATGCTTTTCCTTCTGCCCCTTCAGGGGACCTTTTCGGAACATAGCTGGACCGGACAGTATTTTATTCTATAGGATAGAGAAAAGCAAGAGGGGGCGGTGCATTTGATAGGAAGACAGACACTAAGGTATTGGGGACATTAAGGGAAAGCCTTTGTTTTCTTTTTTAAAAAAGTACTTTTTTTTTTTCATGTTTATTTTTGAGAGGGAGAGCAAGCATGGGAGAGGGGCAGAGAGAGGGGTATCCAAAGCAGGCTCGGCACCGACAGCAGCCAACCCAGTGCAGGGCTCAAACTCATGAACCATTAGATTATGACCTGAGCTGAAGTCAGATGCTTGACTGAGCCACCCAGGCGCCCCAAGAGAAAACCTTTGTTTTCTAACAGAAAGACTCAGCATTGGAAATTTCTTGGAAATTTGGAGCTTTCTTCCCCCCCCCAAAAAACCCCTTTCCTGTCCATACTTTAAGGGATGTTTATACTTTTTTAAAAATCTTTTTTCATGTTTATTAATTTTGAGCTGGGGGAGGGGCAGAGAGGGAGAGAATCCCAAGCAGGCTCCATACGGCCAGCGCAGAGCCTAATGTGGGGCTCAGTTCCAAAAATCGTAAGATCATGACCTGAACCGAAATCAAGAACCAGACACTTGGCTGACTGAGTCACCCAGGCACCCCAACAGACATCTATTCTTAAAGTGCAGAATGACTACTCCTGTTTTTTTTTTAATGTTTATTTTTATTTTTGAGAGAGAGAGAGAGAGAGAGTGGGGGAAGGGCAGAGAGAGAGGAAGACATAGAATCCGAAGCAGGCTCCAGGCTCTGGGCTGTCAGCACAGGCACACAGGCACCCCACTACTCCTGTTTTTAAGAATCAGCTTTGGGGGCGCCTGGGTGTCTTAGTCGGTTAAACATCCGACTTCCGCTCAGGTCATGATCTCGAGGTTCGTGGATTCGAGCCCCATGTCGGACTCTGTGCTGACAGCCCAGAGCCTGGAGCCTGCTTCAGATTCTGTGTCTCCCTCTCTCTCTGCTCCTCCCCCAATAGCACTCTGTCTCTGCCTCTGTCTCTCTCTCTCTCTCTCTCTCAAAAATAAAAATAAACATTAAAAAAAATTAAAGAGTCAGATTTGGAATTGAATTTCCTCCCTTTCTCCTTCTTCCAACCCAAATCCAGCCTGGCTTGGTACAGCCATGCCACCCAGAAGTTAACTAACCCCTTGTTTCAACAGGTAGGCAGTGGCCATGAGATGTCCAGGATCTGGCTTGGCATCTGGGTGGAGGGGTGGACACCCACAGTGAAGCAGGTACGGAGTTTATTTTCTGAGCACCTATCCTTTGTTGGGTGCTTTATAAACTCTATCTTACACAATCTCTTCTAGAGGCTTTGGGGGATAGGTACTATTATGACAAAGATACTGAAGTTCAAAGAGATTTGTCACACAGCTGGTAGGAAATAGAACTCCACCAATCGAGATTTGAATCCGGTCCTGTGGTTCAAAAATTGATGCACACAAGGATGGAGACACACATTCAAACTTCACACAGTGTGTAGACACAAAGGACTGGTTCCCTTGCCCTAGCATTTCTAGACTAATGAGTATGGCCAGCAATAACCTATCAAGCAGGGACAGTTTGGAACTTTTAGAATTTGGAAAGCATCAGTAGGTTATGTGGAAGTTCAACTGTGACTTAAATAACAACAAAAGGAAATGAACATATTGCCGAGGTTTTACTAGTTCCAAAGCACTTTCATTCAGGATTTCATTGAACACTCCCAACCACCATAGGAGGCATATAGCTCACCTGCTTTGTAGCCAGTGGAATCTGTCTCTCTGTTTTCAGTAGACCTCAGAGTGCCTGGCACAGAGTGGGCACTTAGTAAACATGTACTGAATTAAGTTCCACCTCAGTCATCACTTTGGGGAGACCATCTGGGGGTGGGGGGGATTTAAAACTTAGATGCAAGTTATACTGGATGACTCTGATTCTGTGACTCTCAGGTCTTTGCTGCAGACAGATGCTGACTGTTGTATTCGGGCTCCCACTAACAAGGGGTCAGAAAAGGCTTTAGAAAGATGAAGTCCAAAGGAAGAAAAAAATATGGCAAGAAAAAAAAAAATGAAAAAAAGAAAGGCCTTGAAAAGCAATGTTCACCCGGCCCGGATATTGTCTTGGGTTGGCCTAGGTCCCAGCCACAGTTCAAAGGTTTCGAAGACAGGTACTGAGGTCGAGGGCAGGGGAATAAAGGTGACCCTGCCAGAGAGGAAGGGGGTCCCCTATCCCCAACCAGGCCAGAGCTCTGCAGTGAGCTGGAAATGCAGGGGTGTCCGAAAGCACAGGTAGGAGCTACTCATGAGTGTAGTCATCACAGGGGCCCAAGCACCAGCAGCCTTTTATTTTTATTTTTTATTATTATTTTTTAATTTTTTAACGTTTATTTATTATTGAGAGACAGACACAAAGTGTGAGCAGCGGAGGGGCAGAGAGAGGGGGAGACACAGAATCGGAAGCAGGCTCCAGGCTCTGAGCTGTCAGCACAGAGCCCGACATGGGGCTTGAACCCACAAACCATGAGATCATGACCTGAGCTGAACTTGGTTGCCCAACCAACTGAGCCACCCAGGCGCCCCAACCAGCAGCCTTTTAAAGGACAGCTTTTGATGAGTGCCAACAATGAGCCAGGCATCTTACATGTATTTTCTCTCTCTCAATCCTATCGTTTGAAGCTCAGAGAGGTGATGTGACTTGCCCAAGGTCACACAGCTGTTGGGTGGCAGAGCAGGGCAGCCTGAGTCCAGAGCTTGTGCTCTGAAGCATGCGCCAGGCTTATCAACTGGAGGGAGAAAGGAAGCAAATGCTGGAGAATGGGGACTACCTTAAGGAGGAATTGAGGATGGAAAGGGAAGGAAATTCACAGACCCTCATGATGTCAGGCAGCTTACATGTGTGTACGTCTCTGAGTAAGTGGGTGCTTCTCTGAACGTGTGTGTTCCTCCCTTGAGTGTGTGTCGTTGGCCCTTCTCAGGGTTTTGGGACCCTCCTTGAGGGTTGCGAGTGAGGGTGGGGGTGTCTCCCCGAGTGCCCGTGGTCCCTTGCCTAGTATATGAGCTTCTCTGGGCGTGCGGCCTTCTCCCTAATGTGCCTGCTCAGGATGTGTCCATCTTCCCTCAATCTTGGGGCCAGGTGCAAACAGGGCCAAGAGGACAATGAGCCTGCACGCCCGGGTGGCCTTTTCCTCCACTCCCTCACCCACTGTGACCCCCCCCCTTCCGCCTTCACCCCGAGCCCTGGCTGCCCCCATTCTGGCCCCGTCCCGACCTTGGCCCTCCTCGCCAGCGCCCGGGTGCCCCACCTCGGCCCCGCCTGACCCTCCGGGCCCTCCCTGCCCGCGCCCCTGTGGCCCCCACCCCGGCCCTCCCCGCCTGCTCCCCGGGGCCCTGCGGCTCCCACCCCGGCCCTCCCCGCCCGCGCCCCGCGCCCCGCGCCCCCACCCCCGGCGGCCCCAGGCGCGCAGCTGCGGGACACACAATCGCCGGCGCCCCCTCCCCACCCCCCGCGCAGCCCCTCGCCCAACAAAAGCCGCTTTCTTTCCCCACAACAGATTAAAGACCAGGAGGGGGTGAAAAATAGCTTCTCCAGCCCTGGCGGGGGAGGGGCGCGGGAAAAGCTGGGCTTTGGGGACTCTTTGATGGCGAGCGTGTGGGAAACCCGGAGGAATGTGGCTGCTGGGACCGGCGCAGCGGGGCGAGGCTCCCGGAGAAGGGGCTGTCCCCCCACCCCGGACCCCCGCGACCCTCGCGTCCCCCACGCCCCGCACCGCCAGCGCCCCCAGGGACCCTCGCATCCCCCGCGCCCCAGCGCGACAAGCCCTCGCTCTCTGTGTCTCGGCTTTTCTCTCCCTTCGCGTTTCTGCCCATTAGATGGGTCCCTCAGTCACTTTCCTCAAGTTCTAATTTCTCGGTCTTTTCCCTGTTTTCCTTTCTTCTAATTTTCCTTTTCGCGAATCCCCTTTTCTCCTCCACCTCTTTCTTCTCATTTCTACTCTCTTCGTCTCTTACTCCATGTCTTTCTTTATCTTGATTTAAACATTCATCCTGTATCTCCTCTCTTTGTCGCCCGACACACTTTCTGTGTCTCTTTGTGTCCGTGTCTCTATTTCTTGGTGGCTTCTTCTCTGTGCCTCTGACCATGGCTCTCCTGGGTTGGCTCAGAAGGACTACGGTGCTGGGTTTAGCACAGTCTCCTGCCTGTTTGGAGAGGGCTGGGAAGAGGGAACCCGGGATGTGGGCAGTTTGTTTAAACATTCCTCTCCCTACACACATATGAGTGGCAGAAGGGAGCTGACAAGGGGAAGCCTGGGGGAGCCCGGAGAGCCGGCAGAGAGGAGACTTGGGGAGGCCTGGCCTGCTAGGCCAGGGTTCAGTAGAAATAGGGGCTCTTGGAGGCCTCCAGGGGTTCAGCATTATTTTCCGCCCCGTTTAGTTCAGTCCCTGAAAGGAATTCCTGGCCCAGGACCGGATGGTGGCCTGGGGACCCTGGTGGGAAATGGGTTGGGTCTCCTGGCCCCCTCCACTATAGTCCTTGGGATGGGCCTAGGGGAAGGAGGAGGAGACTGATTCAAGACAAAGGGCTTCCAAGTAGCTGGGGGCAGAGACCGTCCTTGCGAAGATGGGGACGTAGATCCAGGGAAGCTCAGCCTAGAATCTTGGAAACCCAGCTTTTGCACTTGGCTCTGCCACTAATTGACAACCCTGAGCAGATCCTTTCTCGTCCTTGGGCATCAGTCTACCCACCTGCAAAAGGAGATATTTGTTTAGATCAGTGGCCCTCAGCCTTTCATTCTGCCCACAGATCCCCAGATCCAATTTATTCCAAATGCATTGCTTATATTAATTAATCTGCTGTCTCAATTTGTATTTATGAAAGACAAGCATTCAGAGTTTCTGATTAGCATGATTCATTACCATGCAGAGCTGTTCTAATTCCAGCCGAAGACACCCCAGGGAGACCCCCAAAGCCCTTGGTGCTTTAGTAGTCTGTGCAGCAAAATCCCGCGGAAGACTATCCGCTTTGGAGTCAGACAGCTTGGGTTTGAATACTGAATCTGCTATGTCCAGCTGTGTGACCTTGGGGAGGTCACACCCTCCCTCTGCTTCCTTATCTGTAAAAAGGAGATATTCATAATATCTACCCCACAGGATCGTGCTGAGCATTACATCAGATAACACATAGAAAAATTAAGAAATAGGTGCTCAATAAATAGCAACCGTTAGGAGGTTGATGCTCTACACCAATGCTATCCAAAAAAACTATGGCACAGCCACAGAAGTGAGCCATGTATGTAATTTTAAATTTTCTTGGGGAGTGCCTGGGTGGCTCAGTCAGTTAAGCGTCCGACTTCGGCTCAGGTCATGATCTCACGGTCTGTGGGTTCGAGCCCCGTGTCGGGCTCTGTGCTGACATCTCAGGGCCTGGAGCCCATTTCGGAATCTGTGTCTCCCTCTGTCTCTCTGCCCCTCCCCCGCTGGTGCTCTGTCTTTTTCTCTCTCTTTCAAATGTAAATGAACATTTAAAAAATTTAAAAACATAAAAATAAAAAATAAAAATTTTCTTGGGTCACCTGGGTGGCTCAGTCCATTGGGCATCTGACCTCGGCCTAGGTCATGATCTCCCCATTCCTGAGTTCAAGCCCCATGTCAGGCTCTGGGCTGACAGCTCAGAGCCTGGATCCTGTTTCAGATTCTGTGTCTCCATCTCTCTCTTTGTCCCTCCCGCACTCACACTCTGTCTTGCTTTCTCAAAAATCGACATTAAATTTTTTTTTTAAGTTTCTAGCAGTCACATTTTAAAGTAAGAACAGGTGAAATTAATTTCAATAATGTGTTTTACCTAACCCTGAATATTATCATTTGAACATACAATGAATACAAAGAACTATTCATTTTGCATTATTTTTCACACTGGTGAAAATCCACATCCATCAAAATTATACACATGTGATTTCATGCACATCAAAATCTGGTGTGCGTTTTATAATTCAGCACATCTCAGTCCAGACTAGCTGCATTTCAAGTGCTTGGTAGCCACATATGGCTAGTGGTTACTGATTGGACAGTACTGATCTAATTAGTTAGAAAGTCGAGATAGACCTCAGAGGGGAAAGAATACTGGAGCTGAGTCTCGAAGGCAGGAGGGATTTAAAAATTTTTTTTAACGTTTTTATTTATTTTTGAGACAGAGAGAGACAGAGCATGAACGGGGGGGGGGGGGGCAGGGAGAGAGGGAGACACAGAATTGGAAGCAGGCTCCAGGCTCTGAGCCGGCAGCCCAGAGCCCGACGCGGGGCTCGAACTCACGGACCGCAAGATAGTGACCTGAGCTGAAGTCAGACACGCTCAACCGCTCAACCGACTGAGCCACCCAGGCGCCCCCAGGAGGGATTTTAATACATGAAGGGCAGACAGAAGGAAGACAGGAGGGAGCGAGCAGAGAATGGTGTGAGCAAAAGTGCTGACCAGTGGGTGGATGCTGGCCAAGATTGGATAAGTAGATGGAGGCAGGGTGGGTGCAGAGGCTTGAGTGCCAGGCTTAGAGCATCAAGAATGTGGGCATTATTACTTTAGAATGACTGTCTCTTTGAGATCTACCTTCTTTTCAGGGAAGAAGGCAGCAGTACCGTGGGTAGTGTAATTAGTTGACCATATGAAGACCTCGATTAGCACCAGCTACCATTTATTGAAGATTCACTATGACCAGGCACTATGCTAAGTGTGTTATGTTAATTACCTCATTTAATTCTCTCAACAAACGCTCAGACATTGCTGAAGGGAAAACTTTAGAAAACTGGCAGTTTCTTAAAAAGTTAAACATAAATTGACCATATGACCCAGTGACTTTTTTTTTAAGTTTATTTATTTTGAGAGAGAGAGATAGCGTGAGTGGGGGAGGGGCAGAGAGGACCCCAAGCAAGCTCCATGCTGCCAGCACAGAGCCCGACATAGGGCTTGAACTCACGAAACCTGAGATCATGACCTGAGCCAAAACCAAAAGTCAGATGCTTAGACGACTGAGCCACCCAGGTGCCCCAACCCAGCAATTCTCGTAGGCGAGAAATGAAAACATACGTCTACCCAAAGGCTTGTATAGAGATACTCATAGCCACATTGTTCCTTGTAGCCAAGAAGTGAAACAACCCAAATGTCCATCAACTGATAAATGGATAAACAGATATACCTCCATAGAATGGAATTTTATTCAGCAATAAATAAAGGAATATAGTAATGATATATGCAACACATAGGTAGATTTCAAAAATATTATGCTAAGTGAAAGGAACAAGACACAGAGGAGCACAGTGTGATTTTACTTATGTGCAGTTTGCAGAAAAGGTAAATTTATAGAGATAGAAAGTAGACTAGTGTTTGCATAAGGCTGGGAGGAAGAAGGGGAGTGACTTCTTTCTTTCTTTTTTTTTTTAAAATGTTTATTTATTGTTGAGAGAGGGAGAGAGACAGAGATCAAGCAGGGGAGGGGCAGAGAGAGGGAGACACAGAATCTGAAACAGGCTCTAGGCTCTGAGCTGTCAGCGCAGAGCCCGACGCGGGGCTCAAACTCACAAACTGTGAGATCGTGACCTGAACTGAAGTCGGACGCTTAACCGGCTGAGCCACCCAGATGCCCCAAAAGGAGAGTGACTTCTAATGGGACAGGGTTTTTTTTTTTTGGGGGGGGTGGGAAGGGAGCTGATTGAAAATATTCTAAAATGGATGTAGTGATGGTTTTGCAACTCTGTAAATGTGCGAAATACCATTGACTTAAAGTGGGTGAGTTTTATGGTATGTGCATTATACCTCAATAAAGCTCCTTTAAAAAAGAAAAGTATCCCAACAATGTTTATGATAGATCCTACCGTTACCTCATTTTACAGCTGGGGAAATCTCAGAAAGGTGAAGCAGAGGCCTCAGCTAGGAAGTGAAGGAGCCAGGCTTGAAACGTGCGAGCTTAGCCGCTGGCCTCTGGACTCTCACACTTGATAAAGGCTGCTTGGGCTGTGCCCTCCATCTTTCTGGGGACATTTAACTCACCAGTTTGGTGCCAGACATGTTTTCGAGCTGCAACAACGACTTCTTAGATGGCAAGGGTCAGGGGGAGGCTGCAGATTCGGGATGCTGGGAGAACCTCCTCCGTGAGAAAGCTCCGGCAGCAGCTGGCCCAAGGTCATGTGTGGTAGCCCCCATGCTCTGACACCCTCTCCCCAACCCTGTCTCCCTCCCAGGGGAGAAAGGAACTTGGCTCCAAAGCTGAGGCCAGAATGTGAGCCAGAGACCTGACCTGACCCCCACCTTGGAGTTTACTGGATCTGGGGCCATGGTGGGGGAGGGACTGTCCCCAAACCAAACTAACAAACCCTGTTATTTTATAATCACACCATAGAACAGACTTGAATGGAAAGTCATGGGATCTGGAATCTTGAAAACCTGGTTCAGGCCTCTATCTTCTCCATCTCCACATTCAGTGTCCTTGGGCAACTTGCTCACCTCCTCCAACCCTCAGTTCTCTCACCTGTGAAATAGAGACAATGATACTCCCTTGGGTGGTTGTAAGGATTTGGGGAACCAGGGGTTAAATTCACTTCATTTTAGACTGCCTACATTGTTATTGCCTAAGTTGTTATGGTTTTAACAATTCCCCACTCAAAAGAAACAAGGTTAAAAGAGGGTAGTAAAAGTAGTTAAATAATTTGAGTCAGCATTTATGGATGCTGATTTTGTTCTGTTTCAGGTCCTCTGCATACATTAACTCACTAATGTTCATCACAACCCTTGAAGCTGCTATTATTATTACCCCCACTTTGCAGATGCAGAAACCGAGGCTCAGATAAGTTTGGCATGTTGCTCAAGGTCACCCAGTGTGGAAAGGGCAAGCCAACTGACTTCAAAGCCTTAGCTTCTTGGCTTTTTTTTTTTTTTTTTTTAAGTAAACTCTAGGCTCAACATGGGCTGTGAACTCACAACCCGCGATCAAAAGTTGCATGCTTTACTGACTAAGCCACCCAGGTGCCCTGCCTTTTGCCATTTAGAATGGAATAGAATAGACCTAAAGAAGACCCCAGTCTGGGGGCACCTGGCTGGCTCAGTCGGTGGAGCATGCAACTCTTGATCTCAGGGTTGTGAGTTCGAGCCCCACGTTGGGTGTAGAAATTACTTAAAAAGACAACTTCAAGAAAGACAGAAAGACTGATTCCAGTCTGGTTTATCGAAGTCCTGGTATGTGAGGACCAGGAGAAGCATCAGTCAGTTACGATGGCAGGTCCAAAGTAACTGGCCAAATTGATTAACATTTCACCATTTCTAAATCTTTCTGCCCTGAGGTCACATATACCATCTTCATGGAAGTACAGTAGAGTCGCCATGACAACTGCATTTATGTTTTTACCTTTAACATAAACTACCATATGTCAAACCATTTTAAAATGTATAAAAGGATTTCAATTTAATGTTTTAAATAGGTAACACACCTGCCTCAAAATTCAAAAAGCATGAAGAGGCATAAGGTGAAAGCCTCCTTCTCACCCCGCTTCCTGCCATCCCCCCAGCCTGCCAGTCTCCTCCCAGCCAGCCAGTATTGCTAGGTTTTTTTCTTTTTTTTTTCAAGGGGAAGGGAAGAACTGATACCTTTTGAAATTAGAAAGTGTGTGCTTAATTTGTTCTGAAGTCATGAGGCATAAAGCCTACCTCACTCTGGCTGATTTCTTCAGGTCAGTCTCTGCCTGATTTCCTGTGCCCTTTGATGCACCGCTGCTTCCTGCAGGTGATGGTTGGTCCCTTAGGGAAATGGTTTGTCCCTTCTCCCTCCAAACTTTCCCCTGAGGAATCCCCACCAGTACCCGCTAGGCTCCTGACCACATTCCCTCCCGCTTCCAGGCCCAGCTTGTTCCTCATACCCCAGAGCCTGCAGAGCCTGTAAATGCCAGAGAACAGCTCTCCCCACGGCTGATAGGGTGAAGGTGGATCCAGAGGTCACACCTGGGTGGCCTCAGGCCAAATCTGGCCCATAAAAGAAAAAAAAAAATTTTTTTTTTTTTTTGGCCTTGCCAAATGATTTCAAGATTGGAAAATTTCACCTGAGACTCTAGTTTTCCAGCTTCATTTGAAATATTGGTAGATGTAGCCATACTGAACCCGTATTCACGCGTGATGAGATCAGCCAGGGCTGAGCAGCAGCTGTCTGCGTAAGGAGTGTCTGCGGGTGTGGATTGTCGTGCTACCTACCACTGCCTGCTGGTTAATGTGGTTGGCAGACTAATGGCCTCTCCAAAGATGTCTGTGTCCTGGAATCTGAGCATATGTTATATTACATGACACGTGGGAGTCAAGGTTGCAGAAGGTTGCCCATCAGCTGATCTTTTTTTTAATGTTTATTTCTTTTTGAGAGAGAGAGAGAGAGACAGCATGAGTGGGGGAGGGGCAGAGGGAAAGGGAGACACAGAATCTGAAACAGGCTCCAGGCTCTGAGCTGTCAGCACGGAGCCCGACGCGGGGCTCGCGCCCACAAACCGTGAGATCATGACCTGAGCCGAAGTCGGATGCTTAAACGACTGAGCCACCCAGGCACCCCCTCTAATCAGCTGATCTTAAAATAGAAAGGGTATCCTGGATTATTTTGTTGGGTCCAATGTAATCACAAGCGTCCTTAAAAGTGGAAGAGGGAGGCGGAGAAAGAGATGACAACGGAAATAGGGCCAGAGAAGTGTCACGTTGCTGGCTCTGAAAATGGAGGAAGGGACCATGAACCAAGGAATGTCAGCAGTTTCCAGAAAGCGGAAAAGGCGAGGAAATAAATATATCCTTTTCTAGAGCCTCCAGAAGGAAACGCTCACCTGCCAATACTTTGATTTTGGGCTGGTGAGATTTGCAGATGGGAGAGTGGGGCACAGCTGGAGAGGACTATTGCACGGACATAAGGCACTTATCTCAAAATGCTCGGTAAATGGTTGATGTAAGGAATGGGCCCGTAGGGTGGATCCCGGACAGGGGGGAGACATGGGTGCCTAGTGTCCATCCCAGAGTCCAGCCCTCGCTGAGTGAGTTGGGCTGAGCGGGTAGTCCTGGGTCACCACGCAGAGAGCTGGCGGGTATCAGGAGCCAGTGGAGGAATCTGTCCCTTGATTGAGGACAGGATTAGAGGGTCAAAGTGGAAAAGCAGGGACTGGGCCCCAGGCCGGGTAAAAGGACCATCAGAGCCGAAGGTGGGAGGATCAGGCACAGGTCCTCTCGTGGGGTGTAAGCCGGGGTAGGGAGCGGGGTTGGTCCAGAAGGCAGGCCTGACTCAGGTGGTGCCAGTGGGTTTGGGGCATGACTGGTGGTTCAGGCCTGCTGGGGGGAGCTGCAGCCCAGCTTGCCGAGAAGGAACCCATCAGCCAGTTTATCATGGGCAGTTGCTGATGGCTCGCAGTGGCTCGCTATGCCAGACTTGCCTGAGATATTCCTGTTTAACAGTGCATGTCATTTTAACATGAAAAGGTGAAGTTGCATTTAAGGTGGCAGTTTTGAGAAGGAAAACCTCACGGTCACGAGGACGTAAGCTGTCACCTGGACGGCCATGCACGTGCCTCACCTGCTCACAAAACTTCGCACCCCCGGAAGGTCTCCCATCTTCCAGCCCCCATGCCCTTAAATGTTCCCTAGGCTTTTATTACAATTCTTCCACTTATTTTCTGTGTGTGCTGGACCAATTTATTTCTTTTCTTTTCTTTTCTTTTTTTTTTTTTTTTAGCAAAAAACTCATATAATACTTGATATGTACTAGGCACTGTTCTAAGTGATTTACAAATATAAATTCATTTAATCACCATAATCCTTGACATTAGTGCTGCTGTCTCCATGCTATAAATGTGGAAAATGAGGCAGAGGGAGGTTAAGGAATTTGCCCAAGACCACATGAGCCTCAGGCTGTCTCAGCCATTAAACGGAGATAGAGATGTGAGTGTCCTCCCCAGGGCACTTCCCAGCCCTGGGACTATGGACACTGGCTGTGAGGGCTGCCCTGTGCATTGTGAGTTTTAGCGGCATCCCTGGCCTCTACCTGAGAGATGAAGTAGCAAATCCCCTTCCTAAGTTGTGACAAACAAAAGTGTCTTCAGACCTTGCCAAAAGTTCCCCGGGGGGCGAAATCAACCCAAGTTGAGAACCATTGGTCTCATGGGATCTGGCGAGGATTAAACATGGGTAATGCACGTAGAGTACCTTCACATACTCGCTTCTCTGCCCCTTCTAAATCTATACTCTTTGTTGTTTTTTTTAACCTGTACGCTTTGAATTATGACTCTTCAGAACTCTCTTTCTCTTTCTGTTCCTTTCCCGATCTTGAAGCTGTGCCCACCTCAACGTAGACTGTGTGCATGACAGCTTGTTTGCAAACCCGAAGCTGGTTCCAGGAGTCCGATCTACATTCTAGTCCCATCTCTTCCATTGACACGCAGTGTGGCCTTGGCTGAACCCCTCTCCCTCCCCGAGCCTCAGTTTCCCCATGTGTGCACTGAAGGGGCTGACCTAAAAGTTTTCCAAAGGATCTTCTCGTTGCAGAAATCAGTGACTGGGTGATTCATACCAAATACCAACAAATTCCCCTCACAAAGTCCAAATTCTTCCAGAGACTTAGTCATTCCAGGGTTTGAACTTTCTCGCAAAAACCATTTGAAAAATTCTTCCAGCTTAAAAAAAAAAAAAAAAAAAAAAAAAAAAGCTATTAAAAGAAAGTAAAAGTTTCAAAACCAAATCCTAAGCAAACAACCCCGAAAACAATACACACACGCACACACACGCTCACAGCACCCAAGGTAACACTGAGAACAGGATATGAAACCTTGCAGGCCGGCACTAAGAAATGATTCACAGGCTTTTCGAGATGCTTCTATTTCAAGGCATGATCCGCCCACTGGATCTGGTGGCTCCAAAAACAAAATAAACCTTAAAGAAGGCTGCCGTTTCTTATCTCAACACACAATTAGCCTGGCCAGCATCCCCAGATCTCAAGGGCTCCAGCCAGAAGACAAGGTTGAGTCCTGTGAATTCCCTTTCTGTTCTATTTCAAGTCTCAAGCCGCTGGCTTGTTTAAAGAAAGTCGTTTGCATCCACCTTTGGTTGGCTGAGTTTAAAGCAACACCGCCTCAACTTATGTGAGTTTGTAAGTTTAGTTTAGCAAGGCCTCTGTGTGGCTCTGTCCTGCTAGATTCCAGGCTGGTCGTTCTAGCAGCTGTCTACAACTGAACAGTCCTGCCTGGCTTGGGGGTTGTGCGTATCAGTATTATACTTGCCCCAGGCCAGGAAACATTCATTTTAGCACGCTGCTCAAAGTTTCATGCCCTCGTGTGAAATAGAATTATAGAAGTATTTATTCACTCAATGAAATGCTTATTGAGTGCTTACTGAGCGAGGCACCAGGGTGGCACTGGCTAAGATACAGCCCCTTCCTTCAGAAAGCCTTGTCGAGTAGGAAAGGCACCCGAGTGAAATTTAGCGGGAACCTATGGAACTATTCCATACAGGAAATGCCCTGCAGAAAAAGTGATACTCACTTTGGAGCACAATTTAAAGAAACACAAACACTTGTGATATGGTTGAAAACATTCTTATCTGTGCTTACCCTTGATTGCTTCTTTTGGATTTAGAAAATTTCTCTCATTGGTGCGCCAGTTGACCCCCACCCAAAAGCCCAGAATGCCGCAGAAAGGATCTAGCCCAAACCTACTTTTCTTACCAGCTGATTTCCTCACCCCCCAATCTTACATCCCCACCACCACTGCTCCACAGAATCTTCCCTCCTCCCCCTCTTATCTGTCCTCCAGGGTCTGATTCCAAGCCCATTTCCCCAGGAAAAGCGTTTGCAGACCTCCTGGCCATGTCCTCACTATTCCTAAACACACGGATCCCGTGCTTTCTTCTTGGCTCTGAGCCTGTCCTGCCTTGTGACCTCTCTTGTATTTCTGTCCTGAACTTTCACCTAACTTGTGAATTGGGAGAAAGAGGATAAGAATGGACAGTAAGTGCTTTTGGTGCCAGGAGTCTTGTTAGTCCCTCATGGCACATAGAAGGGTTCAGTAAATATTTGCTGACTGGATGCCTGAGAGATTTCACTTAAATATAATAATGACGGTGAGGCAAACACTATTAGTATTCCCATTTTACAAATGAGGAAACTGAGGCACAGACAGGTTAAAGCCTGCATTTGTGTTCTTTCTGCCTCCAAAGCTGAAGTTCGGGCTCATTCTTCAGTTCTGTGCTGCTTTTCTTCAAATATATATTTTTTCCCTAAATATCTTGTATGCGGTGTTTAATAAATATCTATTGATTGATAGGACACATACCATGCTCCCTTCTTTCTCCATCCTGGACATTATTACTTGCCATCTTTTGTGGTTCATAGTCTTTATTTCTATGCCTGGTTTATTTATTTATTGTTTTAATGTTTATTTTTTTATTTTAATTTACGTCCAAGTTGGTTAGCCTACAGTGCAATGATGTTTATTTATTTTTGAGAGAGAGACACACACACAGAATCCGAAGCAGGCTCCAGGCTCTGAGCTGTCAGCGCAGAGCCCGACAGGGGCTCGAACTCACGAACGGTGAGATCATGACCTGAGCCGAAGTTGGATGCTTAACGGACTGAGCCACCCAGGCGCCCCTCTATGCTTGGTTAAAAAACCATCCCACTATGACCTGTGCCTGTCTGCCTGTCCCACAAGACCACGGGCACCATGAATGCAATATACCTGCTGTGCCCAGGGCTGGCACGGTGTGCTCAACGAAGATTTGCTGAGCCAGGGTGGTGGTGGTGATGTGGCATGTTGCATTATGTCCCCCCAAAAGATGTGCTCAAGTTCTAACCGTGGTACCGGCGAATGTGACCATGTTTGGAAATAGGGTATTTGCAGGTGTAATTAAGTTAAGGATCTCGAAATGAGATCATCCTATATTTAGGGTGGACCCTCAGTCCAAGGACTGGCGTCCTTCTATGAGACAGGAAAGAGAGATCTGAGACACAGAGACACAGAGAGAAGAAGGCCAAGTGAAGACTGAGGCAAAGATTGGAGTCACAGGGCCCGAGGACGAGGAACGCTGACCTTTACTGGCAGCCACTGCAGCTAGAAGTGAGGCATAGAGGCGAGGATTCTTTCCCAGAGGCTCTGGAGGAAACAAACCGTGCTGATACCTTGCTTTTGGACTCCCCACCTCCGCAACTGTGAGAGAATCCACATCTGTTGTTTGAAGCCCCCAACTTTGTGGTTGTTTGGTTACAGCAGCCCTAGAAGACGAACACAGGGTTTGAGCAGGTGGATAATCCTGGCTGAGAAATTCAAGGCTTAAGGGAAACAGCCTCCACTTTGGGGTCTCACCAACCTGGCTTTGGCACATATCTATTCTATGGGCTGGATGGATGACTTCACTCTTCTGAGCCTCCATTTCTTTCTGTGCAAAATGGAGAGAGTCATAATTATAGCTAACATCTTTTTTTTCTATTTTATTTTTACTTTATTTTATTTTATTTTATTTTTATTTTATTTTATTTTTGTTTATTTTATTTTATTTTATTTCATGTTATTTTATGTTATTTCTTTATCATGCTTACGTGTACTCTTTAATATATAGCTAACATCTGTAGAATGCCAGGCAGTGGGGTAAGCCCTTGCCAGGTTTCCTAAGAAGGCCTGGGTAATAGGCCAGGTATAATCCTTAATAGAAGACACTGGGTTTGAAATTTATAACCTCGCCTTGCCCTGTGTGAAGAATTCTCCACCCGGCATTGTTTTGCTTTGACACTGACAATGTGATAATTCATGAAAAGAGCATAGGCGGAGTTGGACAGAACCGGGTTCAAATCCTGACTCGGGTATTCGCCTGGTGCGATCTGGCCTGCCCCTCCGAGCCTCGGTTTCAGCATCTGTAAAACGGGGATGGTGCTGGTCCCTACTTCATAACACGGAGGTGACGATTGGATTAAATGATATAAGAGAGTTCATGTGATCACGAGCTGTGCTGTAAGGGCAGTGCGGTCCTGGTTCGTAGGAGATCGTTTAACGGGAGAAAGGGGCTGCTGCTGGGGCTGAAGATCATGATTCAGGAGGAGACAATCCAGAACAGCAAGCCAGTGAGAAAGGACTACAACAGCTGGCGGTTGATTTTCCCAGAGGGGGACTGAGGGACAGCGAGGGCCTCTCGGGCAGCTGCTTCCTGGGGTTGTGATGTCACCAGCCCATCCAGGAGGCCACGGTACCAGTGCCTGTCACTGCCTCCCAGCTGGCCGGCTCCGCTTCCGGCGCCCCGAGCTTGCCCTTGCCTTCTTTCTCATGACCCTTGGGAGGCAGCTGGACTGCGGCTCAAGGAACAACTCTCATCTGCAAATTGGGAGAGCAGGGGCCCCTTGCCACCCCCCAGGGCTCCTGCACCTTGGAGGGCCCCTAAACAGTGCCTCTTGTCCAGTGGTTTTCAAAACGGGCTCCTCTAAGCCCTGGGATCCCACGGAAGTGCCTCAGGGACCACTGAGGGAGGGGAGGGGGCAGGGTGGTGGAAGCAAGGGGTACACTAAGCAGACCTGGTTCTCAAGCCACGCCCCCCCCCCCGCACAACCCCGCTCTTACCTTGTTTATGCATTGGACCTTCATATAAAATTTAATGTCTGAAACAAATATTCTGTGACAAAACAAAGTTAAAAAACTTTTGATTCTTTATGGCACGTGAACTATATCTCAGTTTAAAAGAAACCAAAAAGCTAAAAACAAAAAGAGAGAGAGATTAAAAAAGGGGGGGTTGCGCCTGGGTGGCTCAGTTGGTTAAGCGTCCAACTCTCGATTTTGGCCGGGGTCATGGTCAAGGATCTTGGGATCAAGCCCTGCGTTGGGCTTCTTGCTGAGCATGGAGCCTGCTTGGGATTCTCTCTCTCTCTCTCTCTCTCTCTCTCTCTCTCTCCCCACCCCCTGTGCTCTCCCTCTCTCTCAAAAAAAAAAAAAAAGGTATTAAAAAGAAACCAAAAAGCAAACCCTCCAATCTCTTCTAGCCCTTTTGTTTTCTAGATGGGAGACTGCGGCCAAGTGAGGCGCAGCAGCCCCTTCACGGTCTCCCCACGAATCAGGGATAGAGTTGGGAACCAGGCCTCCTGCCACAGACAAATGCTGTCTCTACGCCATGTGGTACCAGGAGGGGGTGGGGGCAGACAGCTCTGACTGCCGCATCTGACAATCAATCACCACCTCATCCCTTCACTCTTGGGGGCACGGCTCAGGTGCACAGTGGGGCCAGCTCGGTGACCCACACAGGCACGCTTGAGGCTCAACATGTAAACCTCTTGCCTCCAGAGCCTCCATGACCCTCCTTCGGGAAAGCAGGTACAGGCGCCAGAAGACAACTCCTGGGAACATGGAATTTATTAGTTGTTCTTTCAACTAGTATTTAAAAAAAAATTTTTTTTAATGTTTATTTATTATTGAGAGACAGACACAGAGCATGAGTGAGCAGGGGAGGGTTAGAGAGAGGGGGGAGACACAGAATCCGAAGCAGGCTCCAGGTTCTGAGCTGTCAGCACAGAGCCCGACGCGGGGCTTGAACTCACGGACCACGAGATCATGACCTGAGCCGAAGTCGGTCACCCAACAGACTGAGCCACCCAGGCGCCCCTCAACTAGTATTTTTTAAGCATCTACTATGTGCTGGGCATTGTACTTGGCTTTGGGAATCGAGGAGGGACAGGGATGTCAGGCTCCAGCTCATCTGGAAACTTACTTTTGTATGGGAGAGGCTGATCCTAGACAAGCAAACAAACAAGTCAATGGGAAAATGTCCACGTAAGTTCTATGATGGAAATAAGAGGAGTGATGAGGTAGAGAAAGAACATGTTTCTAATTCATTTGGGCAATTAGACAGCATCCTCTAAAGAGGCAATATTTTGGGGCGCCTGGGTAGCTCAGTCAGTTAAGTGACTTCAGCTCAGGTCATGATCTCGGGGGTTTGTGAGTTCGAGCCCCACGTCGGGCTCTGTGCTGACAGCCCAGAGCTGGAGCCTGCTTCGGACCCTGTGTCTCCCTCTCTCTCTGCCCCTCCCCCACTCACACTCCGTCTCTCTTTCTCTCTCTCTCAAAAAATAAATGAACATTTAGAAAAATTAAAAGGAAAAAGAGGCAGTATTTGAACAGAGACCTCAAAGAGGTGAGGACCTAGGGGACTGATCCTAAGGGATTCTCTGTGGTGGCCAGGTGTGCTGTGTGAATGCCAGACGGCAGCGGGGAGGGGCAAAACTGGTTACCTGAGCCCCCACCTGTGTTACAATTCGCTTATTACTACACGCGTACAAATACGTGTGCGCATATTCACGTGCCTGTCTCCCGACTTGTGTTCCCCGATGGGACTGACCCTTCACGCTGTGTGTAACGCTTGCAACGCCCTGTGTCCCCTTCGAGGCATTTTGATGTGTTGCTTCATTAATCCTCATAGCAGCCCTGTCAAGAAGGCACCATTATTCCCACTCTTTTACCAAGGAGGAACCTGAGGCTCAGAGAGGTGAACAGACTTGCCTGAAGTCACACAGCCAGAAAGTGGTGGAGCTAGAACTTGGATCCAGTGAATCCAGGGTCTGTGGTTTTTCGGGTTTTTTATTTATTTATTTATTTGGGCGGGGGAGGGGCGGAGAGAGAGAGGGAGAGAGAGGGTCCCAGGCAGGCTCCCCATTGTCAGCTCAGAGCGTGGTCTATGGTTTTAACCGTTGCCCACCTTTGCCTAATCCACCGTCTGCCCACAGTAGGTGTTCAACTAGGCGGATGTCTGCTCGCGTTCGGGGAGACGGAGCTCTGGCCAGCTGTTCAGCATTCCCGGAGCCTTGGCACGACACTCCCCTTGAGTGGCACACGAGGTCTTGTGCTTACCTTTCCCTGCCTGGCTTCCACCGACCTTCCAAAATAAATCCCCGATGTCCCAAACCGGGAGGGAAAAATGAATGTGCCGGCAGGAGTCACGACAGCGTCTGCAATCATCTCTGTGGATTGTGAAACTAGACAAGTTCTGAGACCATGACTCACAAATTTTACGTCAAGAAGGAAATTACAAACGAGCAAAAGCCAGGAGCACCGTTTCACAGAGCATCCTCCCCTGGTTGTGTCACCGTGGGCCCCTGACCCTATGTTTTAGTCACCGCAGGCAGCTGGAATACAGATGGGAGCCCCGTGTCCCCTCCCCCCGAGATCAGCGCCTCCTTCTCCCAGGTCCTCTCTCCCTGAGTTGGGTTTTGTGCTTCCCACGATACTCCCTGATCCTCCTGGACTTTCCAAAGATGACAGTTCCTGTGGGGAGGCCTGGGTTCAAATCCTGGTTCAACCATTTACCAGTGAGTGCCTTTAGCAAGTTTCTGGACCTCAATATCCTTAGTCAGGGACTAGCCAGGATGACAGATGCCCGTCGCCAAGAGGGCAGCGTCCCTGTGTATGTGTTCATTGCTCTATCTCCAGGGCTTGGAATGGTACCCGACATCAATTACTGACTATTTGTTGGAGGAATGAAAGTCCCAGCGCAGCGCCTAGACATTTGGTAGGTGCTCAGTATCTGGTGACTGTTTTTATTACCACTAATTCCTGAAGGAGAGCCTACTCACCAGCTGACCTCAGAATCCTCCTGCTCAGCCCATATCCTTCTCAGGATCATTGAATAAGCTGATGTAGCCATTGGTCCTGGCTCATTTTACTAGTGTGAGTCAGGCTCCCAGAGCCTGGACACCTGGGCTGGTACGAAGGGTGGACAAGACCCTGCTATTGCAAAATTCAGGAAGAGAATTGGGGCACTGAGGCATCTCCGATGGCTGCTCTGCCAAGAATCCTCTCCCAGGCTCCTCTGCCCAAGGGTGGTCTCACTCCACCCCTCTGGAGACTCCCCTAAGACTGGTCTATCCTTCAGGATACAGGAACCTTCTTTCTGCAGCTGGGGTGGGGGGCAGACAAGAGAGCACCTCGATAAAAATAGGGAAACTGGCTCATTGCATCAGCCAAGGTTCCAGCAGGCCGAAGGGGTCATTGGAGAGAGAGTTTAATGGAGGGCCTTAATCCCTAAAGGGGTTGGTACGGATGGAGGGGCAACCAGGACTACAGCAGGGAGCCCTGGCCTCCGGAGCCTGGAGGGGCGAGGGGTAGCTGCAGGAAAGGAAGTGTGGTCTTAGGTAGAAGAACTCTGCGCAGTCAACCCAGCCAGTGGGGAGGGAGGAGACGGGGCAATAAATACCCAACCTCTCTCTTCCTTCTGACACCAGTCTTTTGCCGGTACTTCATTGGCCAAATCCAAGTGGAGGCCAGAGAACAGAGAAGCCCAGGCTCTTTCCTGGGCAGGCACGTGGCGAACACACAGCATGCCTTGCTGTTGTTTTGCTTTTGTTTTTAGCACATCTATGCTTGAGGGACTTTACACACGTTAGTTCACTATTATGTGTGCTACATATATTCTGGCAGTTGCTCTGAGAAGTGAGGAAATCAAAACTCAGAGACGTGAGGTGACTTGTCCAGGTCTTCTGACCCAAAACCACGGTCTTTCCTTCCTTCCTTCCTTCCTTCCTTCCTTCCTTCCTTCCTCCTCCCTTTCTTCCTTCCTTCCCTCCCTCTTTCCCTCCCTCCTTCCCTTCCTTCATTCCCTTCCCTTCCTTCCTTCCCTCCCTCCCTCCCTCTGTCCTCCTTCTCTCCCTCCTCCCTTTCCTTCCTCCTCCCTTCCCTCCTTCCTGCCTTCCTTCCTTCTCTCCCTCTTTCCTTCTTTCCCTCCCTCCCTCCTTCCTCACCCCCTCCTTTCCTTCCTTCTTCCCTCCCACCCTTCCCTCCTTCTTTCTCCATGTTCTAATGGAGTCTTTGGAGTGGGATGGGAGATAGGGAGATATTTAAATATCTTAAAAGCCAAAGAGATGCAAAGCACAGCCTCACCTGGATGGACCAGTATCTCCACAGAGCTTGGGGGAGCCAAATGTAGGCTGAGGTGCAGCCCCGTGTCAGCTGAGGAGGGGAGGCCCCACGGCCGGCCGGCCTCCCCCACAGGAGTCCCAGCAGCGAAGCTTCAGGAAGCCCATTGTTTTCCAGTGGGCAGGGTCAACATTATCAGCAGATTACTGCTTTATTATAAAAGGATATCATTCAGGAACAGCCAAATGGAAGAGATGTGTGGGGCAAGGTATGTGAAAAGGAGCACGGAGCTTCTGTGTCCTCTCCAGGCCACTCTCCCCAGATCTCTGGGCGTTGACCAGCCCAGAAGCTCCCCGTGTTCTGTCCATGTGGCATGATTCTGACAGAGCCCTCCCTGACTTTCTGGCTGATATGTTCTACTTTCCAGGGGAAATCTCTCTGGACCAGGTGATGCTCAGTTTCAAACAGGAAGTTCAGGGGTCAGGGAGGACTGGTGGGAGGAGGGAGATGTTTTGTATTGTGGAGCATCTTTGGTGCTCAAACTATTCCAGGGGCCACCCCTGAGGTTGAGTCTCATTATTCTGTGACTCAATAGCTGTGAAATGGACAAGGGCAAGGGGGGGGGGCGGGGCTGAGTGTGGAGGGACATTGCCCGAGGCGATCAGTGAGGAAGTAGGTAATTACTACCTGGCCGTTCCTCCAAAGAGGTATCTATTAAGATGGTCATTGTGGCTCATTCCTCTAACTGTGAAAAACTGAAAACGTCTAAACGTCTATCATCCAATGTTTTGACGGTACCTGGGGCTTAATGTATAGAGGTGACTGAGCGCCAACACAGTGAGGCCACAGCCATTGAAAGACGTTTTATTACTTATAATTCCAAAGAGGAGGGGTGCACCACACCACACGAGGCCACACGCGGTAGCACCAGGGTCCGTGGGGAGGCAGAAGGAATGAACCTCGGCTGTGGTTTCCTTGGTAAGGAATGGGCGAGCTAGGGTAGGCAAGTTCGAGCTTGAATGATGTCGGCAGGCTTTGGGCTATCAGATGGTGCTTAGTTATCCAGTACCCGGCCCTGGGGTGAGTTAGGGCAGGGGAAATACTGACTTGGTGTGTGAGAGTTAGATAAGGTGGTTGGGGGTGTGGGCTCCAGATCGGTTTGTTTGTATATGAAAGGTCTGTTCTCAGGCAAATTGTCTGCTATCTCTAGGAATTAGCTAGCCTCAGGAGGGGCAGTTTCTCCAAGATTGGAAAGATCCTGGGGGGGGAGTGGAGGGGGATCCAAGCCTCATTAAATACAGATAACAGGGAAGCAGGACTAAAAACGCAGTACAGTCATACTTTGGGATACTATACAGGAGTTAAACAGGTAGGTCTCCATGTTCTGACATAGGTGGCCCCCGAGACGTTGCTAAGTAAAGAAAACACGTTTTGGAACAATACTTAGCCATAAGATTCCATTGACATGTGGAAAAAATAAACACAAAGTGAACCTTAAACTTCTGTACGTCTATATGGATGTGTGCGGGGCACAGAAAAATACAATAGACACCAAACTGGCATCAGTGAGAAGGAGGTCTTGTACTCTTGCCTGTATGTCCAAAAATTTTAAATAAGCACATATTCACGTATTGTCTAAATCATTAAATAGAAAGGAATTCATTTCAAAACCAACCTGGGGGCGGGGGGTGAGGGAACTTGAGTGAAGGGAGTCAAAAGGTACAAAGTTCCAGCTATAAGTTCTGAAGACGTAATGTACAGACAACAGGGTCACTCTAATTTATCAGAGTCTATTGTATATTTGAAAGCTGCTAAGAGACTAGAACTTAAAAGTTCTCATTAAGGAAAGAAACTTGTAACTATGTGAGGTGGTGGGTGCTGACTAGACTTATTGTGGCGATTATTTCACAATATATACAGATATCAAATCATTATGTTGTACACCTGAAACGAATACGATGTTATATGTGTGCCAACTACACCTCAATAAACCTATCAAATTGATATCAAATATCAATTACCTCCGGATAATATCAAATCTATGGTGATGAATACAATGATGGGGAAGCATGGAGACTGGCTGGTGGAAGCAGAGAGGAGTCCCTCACCCCGATTAGGCAACCAGGGAGGGCTTCCTGAAGGAAGTGAGTCCGGAGTTATGTTTTAGGAGCAGATCTTGAGGGGCATCAAAAACCCAGCTGAGAGGTGTAATTTCCTCCCAGAGGGCAATGAGGAGCCTTGGAAGGGCCTTCAGCCTTGCCTACAGGGGTCCAGGAGGGGAGGCCAGGCAGTAAATGGGATGGGCAGGAGCGAGGCTAACAGTCAGGGCTGCCCCTCTCCCCGTCAGCACGCTAGAGCACACATGGCTTTCCCCCTGAGCTCTACCGCAGAGACCCTCAAAGCTGAAGGTCCATCAGAATCACCAATCACCCCTAAAAGGGTTTAGTAGATCTGGGGGGGGGTCCCAAGAATTTACACTTTATTTCTTTAGTTAGCGATTTAGTTACTTATGTTTAAGTGATCACCCAACCAATGTGGGGCTCGAACTCAAAACCCCGAGATCAAGGGTTTCATGCTCTTCCGACTGAGTCAGGCAGGAGTCCCCAGAATTTCCATTTTTAACTAGTTCTCAGGTGATGTTGCTGGTTGGGGGGACCCCACTTTGAAAACTGCTCTCTAACATACCTTCCCATTCTCACCCAAAGGCCTTTGCACCTGCTATTTTCCTCTCCTTGGGGATGCTCTCCCTTGGATCTTTGTCACCTCCTCGGAGAAGCTTTCCTTGACCACTCACGTACTCTAGCCCCTAGGTCACTAACATCTTGCCTGTTTTGTTTTCTGTACAGCACTGGTCATGCTTAGAAATTATCCCGTTACTGTATTTATTGACTTCTTTATTTGTTGTGTGTTTGCCTGTCTTAGAATGTAAGGCTCCGGGGGTGGGGTGGGGGGCAAGGATCTTTCCCTGGGGACCCAGGACAGTGCTTGGCATGCAGTAGATTCACAGGAGATTGTTTATCAAATGAAAAGCAGGTAGGGTGGGCTTCTATCACCTGGGGAATCTGCTGGGGGTTTCTCGCAGTGGAGGCCCCAGTGATGGGCACCAGAGGAGGAAGCTGTTTGGATATTGAACTGAGTGGTTGACACAGGTTAGAAAAAGTCATCCTCTTTGGTGGGGGGGGGGGGGGGGAGGGACAGGGTGGGGTGAGATAGAGTTTAAAATAGGTGACCTTTCAAGCAGATGTGGGAGGAAGGAAGGGCCCACTGACATCACAGCTGAGAGGCCCAGAGCTCCGTTGTGGTCCAGGGACTGGGGCCACTAGAGAAGGCCCCAGCCTGAGTCACTCCCACCTGTAAATCAGGAGACCAGGCCAAGCCTGGAGGTGGGGGTGGGAGGGTTGTCCTGGGGGAGTCTGGGGACAGGGAGAGGTGGCAGTGGCTGCCCAGCCTGGGTCCCCCTTCTTTCTTGCCTCAGCCCTCTCCTGCACTTGCCCACTGTATTATGGAGGCCTGGGTAAGACACAGGTCCTCAGTTTCCTCATCTGGGAAATGGGGGAAGGGAGGAAGGAGGAAGTCCAGGCTTCTCCGCATGCCACGGTTGACCTCACCCCAGCTATTTACCTCATATGTGCCTGCAGTTCTGGAACCAGTCCTGCCTTAGGCTTCCATTTGAGCTCTTTTTCCAGTGCCCCCTACCCTACACACACACACACACACACACACACATACACACACGGCCCTGCCCTCCTTTTCTAAGCTGATGCTCTTCATCCTCCAGGTTCAGGGTGCTGGGTACGGGCAGAACAACAGCATGGGCTTTGGAGCCTGACAGAGCTGCTTCCAGATCTGGCTGTCCCTGATTCCCCCCGTGAATCTTCACTCTTTTGACCTCAGCTTCCCTCCCTGTAGAGTGGGTATATCTATTGCTTCTCTGCCTTTTGGCTAAGATCAAGTGTAGAGTGGCTATATCCACCTTCTAGATTGTGGTGAAGGTAAAAAAGCCGATTAGGGAAGTTGGTTTCTTTTGCCCCTTTTTTCCAATTTTTCTTCCTGTGGCGAAATACACAAACCTAAAATGTACCATGTTAACGACTTTTAAGCATACAGCTCAGTGGTGTTCGATACATTCACACTGGGCAGCTCTCACCGCAATCCATCTCCAAACCTTTTCATCTGTGAAACCGAAACTCTCCCCACAGCCCCTGGCAACCTCCATTTGACTTTCTTTTTCTTTTCTTTTTTTTTTTTTTCAAAGGATTTTATTTTTAAGTAATCTCGACACCCTACGTGGGGCTTGGACCCACAACCCGGAGATCAAGAGTTGCGTGCTCCACTGACTCAACCAGCCGGGTGCCCCTCCATTCCATTAGCTCTCCGAATCCCACTACTCTAGAAGTGGAATCACGTGGTATTTGCCTTTCTGTGACTGGCTCGTTTCACTCAGCATCATGTCCCCAAGGCTCATCCACGTAGAAGCATGCGTCAGGATTTCCCTCCTTTTAAAGGCTGCATGGTATTTCATTGGATGCCTATATCGCATTTTGCTTATCCATTCATTCGTCAGCGGGTTGCCGTGTCGCTGGGTAAGACACAGGTCCTCAGTGTCCTCATCTGGGAAGCGGGACATTTGGGTTGCTTCCACATTTTAGCCGTTGTGGCTAATGCTGCTATAAACACTGGTGTGAAAACATTTCTTTGGGACCCTGCTTGCAATTCTTTCGGGCGTACACCCAGAAAGGGAATCACCGGATCAAGTGGTAGTTGAATTTTTAATTTTTTTGAGGAGCTGCCAACACGGTGGCCTACCGCTTTCCATTTCTACCGACGGTTCCTTTGCCCTTTTCCCCTCCCCTAGTTCCAACTACTGCTGCCCTGAAGTCTTTCAAATTTTCTCAGCATGATTGAATGCCAGTAGCACTGACCAGTCCTCGGGCTAGACCACTAGAGAGCCCTTTGACCCCAGCCTGGCTGAAAGCAGAGACCGGTTCCCGCACCACAACTCTGCCTCCGGCTCAGACCGGGTAGCAGAGCGGGAAGGTCTACCAAACACCGAGTATGCACCAAGGGCCCTGGCAGGTACCTCACATGCATCATCGATTGGCCCCTTCATCCTCATTACTATGCAGAAGTGTTACCATGCCCACCAGGAGAGCGAGCATTGGGAAGTGTCCTGACTTGCCCAAGCAAAGATTAGGGAGCAACGAGGCTGGAGAAGTGGGAAGGGCCCAGTGTACAAAGGTTCTTGAATACATTTTATCTTGAGGGCAATGGGGAGCCACTGCAGGTTTTGAGACAGGGAGACAACATGATCCGACATGGGCTGAAAGCTGAGCAGGGTTAAGCTAGGTAGGGAGGAAAGGAGAAGGATTACGGTTTGATTTCTGCTTCCCAGAGTGCTAAGGAGGGAGGCTTTACCTTGGTAAAGAGGGAAGGTGATGCAGGCAGGGCAGATGGGGACAGAGCTGGCACGCGTGACCTAGAATGAGCCATTTGAACTTGAGCGGGGAGTGGGGAGCTTGAGGCGATTTCCCGTTGCCTAATGCAAGGCGCAGTGTTGTCTCAGGCACTTACTTTGGTTCTCTGAGTCTCAAGTTCCTCATCTGTAAGAGGCAAGGTCACAGTACGACCTCCTGGGCAGCTGTGGGAGTTAAGTGAGATCACCAACACATGCAAAGCATTTACTTAGGCCAGCCTGGCACACAGCAAGTGCTCGAGAACCACCGAGCCGTTGTGGGAAGCAAGGCACCGAGGCACCGCCATTATTTTTATTGCAACCCTCAGGCTTGGGGGCAGCCTCCCAGGTAGGCTGGGGTCTTCAGCCCCCAGGGAGCGTTCGTTCCCAAGCCTGGCTTATTTCGCGTGGGCTCTGTTGGATGACATTTCTCTGCTTCCTGGTGGGGACGGTGGGAATGGCAGCCACGCATGCAGGTGCCACCTCCCTGCCCACCCCCCCTCCCTCCCCTCCCCTGCTCCTGCTCCTCTCCACCCTGGGTCTATTTCCAGCAGCACGGCTGCCTGAGGCCAACGCCAGGTGTGGGTGGTGAGTCAGAGCCAGGCTGGCCCTGGGGGCCTAAAGCTGTCACAGCTTCCCTCCCTTGGCCTTTCCCAGCAGCCCTCTGGGCACTTTAATGGGGGAGGGAAGGCCAGACCAGTGCCAAAAGGTCCCTCATCAGTGTTACCAAGAAGACACGGGGACAGCGCCCCAACATGCCCCAGATCTACCTCTCCTGGCTGGAGGTGGGGGCTGGGGCGGGGGGCGAGGCCCATTCAGCTCCTCTCCTGGTGTACCTCCGTCCAGACTCGGCATGTACCAGGGATGGAGTAAGCGTTCGCTGACGGAATGAGCCCACATTCGTACAAGACTTTGGAGGAATGAGATTTGCTTTTGTGAGGACAGAGCATAGGTTCCGGGACAGAAAGGCAGAGTTTATGTGACCCCTGGGCAGGTGGATTTGCCTCTCTGAGCCTCGGTTTGCTCATCAGTGAAATAAGGATAGTGATGTGTACCTTATAAAGGACCGCGGTGAAGTATGTATAAACGAGGCCGGCCTCAGAGAACTAGGCCTTTTACGATATCGATACGAACATCGGTCACATTCTGTGGCAAGTGTATTGCCATATCTGCTCCTCCCTGGGTGGTGAGCAACGCTCATTTTTGCTCCCCCTCGTCAGGCACTGGGCCCGGCACAGAGCCAGTGCCCCGTCCACGTTCGTTGCATGACTGACTGACTCCATCCAAGGCAGGAACTTGTGAGGCTGAATGGTGGTAACGGTAGGCCACAGCAGCTGGGCGCTCACTGTCCCTTCAGCACCTGTACGCCGAGAGCTTTCGTGGCTTATGTCATCAGATTCTCACGGTGCTCCATAAGCAAGGACTGTGCTATTACTATCCCCATTTTACAGATAAGGAAACTGAGGTTCAGACGTATTATTAAGTCACTTGCTTATGGTCATGTTGACCTAGAGGTGGAGCTGAGACCAAATACAGGTCTGTTTGGCCTCCCGATGTTCTCGGTGGTCCCAGAAGAGGGAGTTGGGACGGCACTGCTAGTGGATTTCTTCGCTGGTCTGTGCTGCCTTGAGGTAGCCTGAATCTCAGGACCCTAATGGCCTGTCTGCACATCTGTGTGCCCCCACCAGTACGTACTGAGGACTCTTAGAAACGGGACTGTGTCTCCCTCACTTTAGGGACTCCAGGGCTCGGCACAGGCTGTGGGAGGTGCTTAATGGGAGCTTCCCGGGCAAAGGAGTGGTCTTTGGTCTTCTCTGTTGCCTGGGTCCGACACTGTGGAGATGGCATAAACCACTCCACGTGAAGGCACTGAATGTCCGGGCACCAATCCAACACCAGCTGCCAACAGCAGGCACGCGAGCAGGGTCACTACCCCCAGCTAAGCTGGCCTCTTAGAGTCAATACTGTCCTCCATTTCAGAGTCTCTTTGTCCAGCCCCAGGTCAGCTCTCCCTCCCTCAGCCTCCCAGGACTTCGGAGCTCCTCTCCCCACCCCATGCCCCGCTGCTCTCACACCTGGCCAAGCAGGGACTTGCTTTCGAGGTCACTGAAGCGGCTCTGTGTCAGGTAGGCTGGGCCTTTTACATAACTGCTTTGAGTCTCTGAGCCTTTTTTTTTTTTTTTTAAGCTTATTTATTTATTTATTTTTAATTTTGTTTTTAATGTTTATTTATTTTTGAGAGACACAGAGACAGAATGCGAGTGGGTTGGGACAGAGAGAGAGGGAGACGAATCTGAAACAGGCTCCAGGCTCTGAGCTGTCAGCACACAGCCTGACGCGGGGCTCGAACTCACGAGCTGCGAGATCATGACCTGAGCTGAAGTCGGACGCTCAACCGACTGAGCCGCCCAGGCGCCCCAAAGCTTATTTATTTTTGAGACAGAGAGAGAAGGGAGAGAGGCAGAGAGAGAAGGGACAGAGGATTTGAAGCAGGCTCTGCCCTGACAGCACAGAGCCTGACGCAGGGCTTGAACTCACAGACCATGAGATCATGACCTGAGCCGAAGTCAGACGCTTAACCAACTGAGCCACCCAGGCGCCCCGAGTCTCTGAGCCTTTAGTTGTTGTGATGCCCCAGCTTCTAACACAGTGTCAGACACATAATAGGTGCTCAATACATATTTGAATGACTAAGTCTTTGGGCTCCATGAATCTGCAGGTCTATTGAACTCCGCTGGTAAAACTCTGGATTGATGTGTGTGGGTGACCGCAGCATTTCTGAGCTTCTGTTTTCCCATCTTTGAAATGGATAGGTTTGATGGAACCAGCCCTGTCCACCCCAGCGTCCACTGCGGTGTGCTGGACAAACAGTGGACATTCCCACATACAGCCTCCCCCCCCATTCCCTCCCCTCTGTGCACACCCAGATTTTGACGAAACTCAAAAAATCATTGCAGGGGAAGCAAAGTCCTAACGTGATCTGTGATCATCACAATTATTGACCCGGGAACTAGCCGCTCACTCGGGGCTGGAGGTTTACAATCCTCTGCTGCTGGAGACTCCTTTTGTTCTGTCAAGGAAGAAGATTGCAGAGCACAGGGTGTGAATGACATCGGTTACAGGACTCGGTTGGTCATCTCTTGATCTACTTAACAACGATTTATGGAGCATCGCTAAGTGCCTGCCCCTTGGGGATGCAACAATGAATGAGTTCTTTGGGAAGTTACGTTCTGGTGGGAGAGACAGGGAATAATTAAAAAAAAAAAAAAAAGGATACATAGTAAGTGAGAAGATGCCGTATTAAGATAAGTGCCACCTAGGAAATCCACAGGGTGCTGAGTTATCGGGGCCAGGGAGTGGGGGTTACCTTAGCAAGGCGTGTGGGTCAAAGTGGGCCCTCAAAGCTTCATGGGAGAGCTTTATCTGAGCTGCACCTGGAGGCTAAAAAGGTGCTGACCTTGCAAAAAGCGGAGGGAAGAGCATGCCAGGCAGAAAGAACAGTCTGTGCAAAAATTTTGAAGGGGAAAGAGGAAATTGTGGATGTTTTAAAAATATTTTTAAAAAAGAAAATCAGGGGCTGGCTCAGTCAGACTCTTGATCGCAGGGTTGTAAGTTCGAGCACCACGTGGGACACAGAGGTTACTTTAAAAGAAGAAAACCCTGCAATTCTTTATTGTTAATGCCAGATTAATTTCTTCATGCAACAGACAAGCCCCTGCCCTACTGTGCAGCCGGCCCTGTGCTAGTCCCCAGGGACAAACAGAGACGCATGAAAGGGACATTCTTGTCACACACATCCTGGACCGGGCACCCCACGGAGATGAGCTGGTCTGATGTTTGCGAAGGGCTCCCGGCTTGGATCCTTGGGGAATCCAAATAAACCCCGCAGGTTCTGGCAGCCCAGGCCTCCGGCCAGCCAGGCTCCAGGCCTCCAGAGGAGAGAGGCTGCTGCTTCCTGCCTCTCCCTCCCCCACCCACCTGGGCACAGAGGCTTTTTCGTCCATTGTTCCTGCTTCCTGCCCATCCGTCTCCAGCTGCTGGTCTGAACCCTGCAGATTTACACTGACAAGCGGATGCTTTTACCAGGACCCTCGAGGGGGACAGGGAGGGGAGTGGCCTGGGACTAGAGGGAACTTGGGGGAGGGAGGGCCAGAGCTTTGTGACAAGGAAGAGTTTCCTGCCCTGAAGAGGTGTTAGACCCTGAGGGCTGAGAGGAAGGGAAAAAAGCCTCGGTCCCCAAAGGCTCCCTCATGCTGGGAGACAGAGTGATTAATGACCCCGGACTCGGCAGGGCCTCCATGCCCCTTGGACAGGGTTCAGGTTCAGCAACATCTTCCCCGACCCCGATTTTCTGATGCGCAGAATGAGCACTGGACTTGGAGTCAGGAGGCCTGGGTTTCCACCTCCACCAACTCTTAGCTAGCTGACTCAGACAAATTTCTCAGCCTCTTCGGGCCTCAGTTTCCTCATCTGACGGGTGGGCCTAATAATCCATGCCCAGCAGTGTTGTGAAAATGAACGTGATCTTGTAGAATAGATGGTTGCAAAAAGCCATTAAAATGAAACACATTTTCTACCCCTCCACCCGCCCCGCCCCAGGCTCTCTTACCCTACGTAGGGCTCCTGTTGCAAACCGGCTCCTGTTAAGGGGGGGGCTTGATGGAGCACCTACTGTGTGCCAGCTGCTGTGCCAGTGTTGAAGAGCAAGACTCAGTTCTTGTTCTCAAGGGAGACGGGCGAGCAAACAGACACGTGTCACGTGACTGGTTAAAGCTGTTGAGCATGCCAGCCTGCTTGGGTCTATGTCCCAGTGCTGTCATTTACCCGCTGTGTGCAGCTGTAGGCAAGTCACTTAACCTCTCTGTGCCCCAATTTCCTAAATGTGCAAAATGGGGGCCAGTAATTACCCGCCTCATAAGACTGTGGTCAGGATTAAATTATTTGATGCTTGTTTTTTTAAAAAAATTTTTAATGTTTATTTATTTTTGAGGGGAGGGGGACAGAGCGCAAACAAGGGAGGGGCAGAGAGAGAGGGAGACACAGAATCCGAGGCAGGCTCCAGGCTCTGAGCTGTCAGCACAGAGCCTGATGTGGGGCTCGAACTCACGAACCGCGAGATCATGCCCTGAGCCAAGGTCGGAGACTTAATGGACTGAGCCATCCAGGCACCCCAAATTATTTGATATTTGTAAAGCATTCAGTATAGTATATGTTATATGATATGCCTCAATAAATAAAAGTTATTATTATAGGATCTGCATTTCACCCAGAACGACAGGAGTCTGGTCCCAGAGCTGGAACGCTGGTCGCTGAGGCTGAAGGAAGCCGATGCTGAGTGGGCATGGTTCTCCTTGGCTGGCTGTGTCTGTCTGTCCTGCAGCAGTGTGGGACCACACACCATCGGTCCAGCCAAAGCTGCCACGTGCATGAAGCTGAAGCAGGTCCTGAACCACAGGGTCAGGAGCGTCACAAGGAGAGCGGCAGCCATGCGGTCCCACCAGGCAGCGACATGTGGAAACGTGGCAGCGGTCAGCTCTCGCTCCCAGGGGCTAGGCCACTGCCTAGTGTGGTCTGCACCACGCTGCCGGAGGGGCTGGCTGGGCCGGTCACGCGCTGGCCATACGGGTGTAGACCCCTGCCTAGCGGAGGAAGAACCCTCAACTGGACATCAGCTCCCCCTCTGCCTGGGTGGGAACAAGAAAACTCGAGGAACCCGTTGAGCCCCAAGACAGAGGGAGGACCGGGATCAGAAGGCATTGCATGAGAATAAACTCCCGGAGCCTTCTTCCCCTCGGTACAGTCCAGGGTTTGCAAGGGACGAAGACCCCTCAGCCCTGTTCTACTGACACCTATATAGTCTCTGGAGATAGCGACTCATTTCAGATCACAGCCAGCTCAGGAGAAGAGTAGACTCACTGACCACTGCTCTTGCCCTATGGGGAAATGCTGCCCAGGGATCGTTGTTCAGTTGTGACTCAGGAACCACGAGACCTATCGAGTGGGAAATAATCCCATACGTTAATTAAATGACAAACTATCGGGGTGTCTGGGTGGCCTCAGTCGGCTGAGCGTCGGACTTGGGCTCAGGTCATGATCTCGCGGGCTGTGAGTTCGAGCCCCGCATCCGGCTCTCTGCTGACAGCTCGGAGCCTGGAGCCTGCTTCCGATTCTGTGTCTCCCTCTGTCTCTGCCCCACCCCCGCTCATGCTCTGTCTCTCTCTCTCTGTCGAAAATAAATAAACATTAAAAAAATTTTTTTAAAGAGACAAATTATCATATTAAAAAGAGTCCTTATTAGTGGTGCTGCCGAAGTCAACACAGAGTGGGGAGAAGGTGGCCTGAGGGACCTGCAGCCTAGCCAGCAGCGGAGCTGAGGAAGACGGGAAGAAGAGCTGAGCCTTAAACGATGAGTGTGAACAAAGTAGCAATAGGAACCTCCTCCCGCCCCCGCCAGGAGAGGACGCATCGGGGGTGAGAAGCAGCACTGGATGCTCCAGGGACCTGCAAGGGAAGGGAAGATTCAGCCGGAGGCACAGTGGCAGATGAGGCAGGGATGGAACTCGGGTCCTGCCAGCCACGCTAAGCTGTCGGGTCACGATGCTGTAGACAAGCAGAGGGTTGTAAGCAGCGGAGGGACAGAGCAGATGTTGAGTTTTGCAAACCGCCCTGGTTGAGGTATGGCAGATGGATTGGAAGGGTGGAGCCTGAAGACGGGGAGATCACACAGGAGGCTGTTGCAGTGCTGCTGTGGGTAGTGAAAGGGAGGAAAGGTTTCCTGCGCCTTGGGGGTGTTAAGTAAGAAAAATACTCCTAAAGGGCCTAGCACAGCGCCCGGCGCATAGTAGGTGCTCACAGCTCGCAGTAAATGTAGCTAAACGCTGAGGGTCTGGACTAGGGCAGCGGTGGTAGGAATGGAGTAGGGGATTGGCTTGAGAAACACTGAGAAAGGCAAAGCTGCAGGAATCATCGACTGGCTGGCTGCAGGGGTGAGAAAAGAGGGGTCCGAGAATCCCTTCAATATTTACGAAGCACCCACCATGCCTGGGAGGCTGCTTTTAGCTGATGATCCAGCTTCCCGCATCCACCAACTTTTTGTGGAGCACCTACTATGTGCAAGGCACCTTCCTAGGTGCTGATGCTATAAAACCAAGCAGAGCTGGCCCCTGGTCCCCTGGAGCTCACCGATAAGACTTCATTAACAGTGGAAGGACCCGAGGCCTCTAGGGCCTCTGGAGCTGCCTTCTGGCAGATTCTCTTGGTGATCGCCAGGCTTTTCAAACCTCACACCCCCCAAACCGGAGTCCCACACCTGCCCTTCCCGCCTGCGCGTTTCCCCACCCCAGGAAGTGACACTACCACCCACCAGGTGCTCAGGCCAGATGCCTGGGTGGCCCTCCTAGTGCCTTCTCTCTCTCTACCCTCCAGCCCAACCCATCTGTAGCTCCCGTGAAATGGATTTCCAAAACCCACTTTGAGTCCCTTGAGTTCTCTCCCCATCTTAGTCCAGGCCACCGGGACTGCCACGGGATGCCATTTCCACTGCGTGGCCGGTCTCCTTGCTGCTTGAGCCTCCCCTCATTATTCCCCACAACAGGCAAGAGCAAGCTTCCTTCTTTTTTCAAGTAATCTCTGCGCCCAGTGTGGGGCTCGAACTCACAGCCCCAAGATCAAGAGTTGCGTGCTCTACCGACTGAGCCAACCAGGTGCCCCAAGTACAAGCTTCTTAAAAGGCAAACCACATCTCCTGATGCCACTGCTGAAAACTTCGCTTTAGTAGCTTCCCACTGACCTGGAATCAAATCCATGAACCTAAGAAGCCCCCCAAGCCAGCACAGGCCTGGCCCTGCCCTCTTCCCAGCCCCTCCTACAAGTCCACACCCCTTCCCTCTCTGCCCAGCACTGGTCTTCCAGCTTCCAGATCCGCCAAGCTCCTTTCTACCTCTGGGCCTTTGCACATGCTGGTCTCTCTCCTGGAGATGCCCTTCCCCCCATTCTTTGCTGTGCTCATTCCTGCTCACTGTCCAGTCCCAGCTTCAGGGCCCCCTCCTTCCAGAGGTCTCCCTGACCATTTCAGTCTCGCCCGTTCCTCCTCATCTCCGTACTGTTTGTTTCTCTTGGAGCACTTTTCCCGGTTTGCAATTATTTTATTTGTCAACTTTTGTTATCTGTCTCCCTGCTCCTTGGACTAGGATCCTTGAAGGCAGTGTCCTCCGTCCTGGCCCTGGTGTTCCGAGGGGCACCTGCCCACCCCCCTAACTAACTTTCACTGAACACTGAGTTCCAAGGGTCCAGCCATCTTGCCAATCCCCCACAGCACCCCCCAAACTCCCCTTTTGTTCAAACAGGTGGAACTCTCTCCTCTCCCCCGCCTCAGCGGAATAACTTGTGGGTTATCTTGTCATCTATCAATCTCTAATAAACCGAGTTATTTTTAGAACAGGTGAAAGCAACGATCTCACATCTCTGAGAAGATTTTCCACTCCCATCTGACTTTCTACTACAATTTGGTTTCCTGTGGTGGTTGCGGAGGCTGTTAAGCTAGCAGGCTTTGTTATTCTGGGGTGCAGAGAAGGGCCTACAGAGAAAACCTAGCCTCCCCTCACACCCCTCGACCCTGCACCCTGCATGGAGAGAGGAACCCGGTGCCTGGGGCAATCCCCTGGCAGAGGACTCTGGGAAGCCTGGAGGAAGCCTGACACTCACTGTGTGTCATTTGCCTCGTCACTTTCCCTTTCTGAGCCTCAGTTACTCCTCTGAAAAAGGAGGGTGTGGGAGGGTTAATCACTAAAGACCTCTGACTGGTAAGATTTGGATAGAACCATGAGCCAGTGGGGTTTTTTTTCCGTCCCTGGACATCAATTAGATGACATCGGTTCTTTCTATGAATGAAATGTAGTCAGTGCCTCTTATAGCACGTATGCAAATATATGTAAATTAATACAAAATAAAGGACCCCCAAAAGCTTCTGTTCATAGAACCAAGGTCTGGTCAGACCTGGGGTGGAGGGAGAAACTTAGCTCATGCTTTCACCCTCCTTGAATGCCTCCCCCCATCCCCCACCCTACAGAGAAGGACCTGAGAAGGACCCCGGGAAGGAAGGTGACTGGCCTAGAGTCATGCAGCCAAACACTGACAAAGTGTTTCAGCAGCCAGGTCTCTACCCTGGCATTTTTCTCACCGGCCCTTCCTTCTGTTCAGCCCAGGCCTGGGGCTAGAACCTAGCTCTAAGGGAAGGGAGGTGCAACCTGTGGCCAGGACAAGGTGCACTGGAATAAACTTCATAATGAAGTTCTACCAAAACACCCTGTATGCAGATCAGGGAGAAGTCCTTTTGGTTATGTGATCAGGGTGAAGAGGTCCTTTGAGTCACATGTTGAAAAACTGGGATGTAGGGAGATGATTCCCTGTAGAGGGGACCGTGTACCCCAAGGAGCAGATGCCGAAAACAGGAAAGCACCGTCATGCTCCGGCGTTCCTGCTTATAAAGACAAGCCTCCATGGTGTCCCCTGCCAACCAGAATGCGACCCCCCCCCCCCGTCTCTTTTAGATGGAAATTCTGGAACCTCCCCTGCCTGTAGGATAGTGCACATGTAGGGAGATAGTGAGGAACGAGCCTGGATAGCTACCTGGGGACCAACATGTCCAAAGTCTGAAATGGTAAGCTAGGGAATCATCCGGACTTTGTTCTGAGAGCAATAGGGAGCCACTGAAGGTTTTAGAACAGTGAGAGAAGTCATCGGATTCATATTTAGGATGACCCGATTGGTGCTGGCAGCAGAGAAATCAGTTCGAAGACTGGGGACAATAGTCCCAGTGGTAAAGGGAAAGACCTGAACCGGGCCAGGGAAGCAAGAGTAATGCAGGGATACTTGTCTGAATGGTGTAGTCTGAGCCTGTTTTGGATAGGGAGGCAAGGGAGAGGACTGAGAACAGTGAGTCTGCTTAATCCGGAGAGGAAGGGAGCTGAGGCCTCTCCTTTCCATCCTTCTCATGACTGGCTATTTCCCCAAGCTGGTGCCCAGGCAGGCAGGGAAGGGGGTGCCCAGGTCAGTGGGGCTGCTGCCTGCCAGGAATCCAGGACAGAGGGCAGCTTGACTTTGTTCTCTGGGGACTTTTATTCTATTTCTCTAACTTGTTAAGGAAAGACCTGGGAGCCTTAGGGGACCACAAGTCAAGTATTTCCCAAACATTTATTTAGTACTCACTAGGGCAAAGTATTAGTGTGGGGGACAGACATGCCGAGGCCAGATTTCCTAAATCTCAAACTGTGACGTGAGATGTGCATAGGATTTTTTTTCCCCCAGATTTGACATTTATCTATATGACAAACACTTTAAGGACATCTGTTATAGGTTGGGTTACGTCCCCACAAAAGTTATGTTGAAGCCTCGACTCTCAGCACCCCAGAATGTGACCTTATTTGGGAAGAAGGTTGCTGCAGATGTAATTACTTAAGATGAGGTCGTATTGGAGCGGGGTTGGCCCTTAGTCCAATCTGACCGGTGTCCTCCTAAGAAGAGGAGAGAACCACACAAGGGGAACACTGTTGTTGACAGAGGCAGAGATGGGAGTGATAGAGCTGACCACCACGGAATGCCACAGACTGATGGCCACCAGAAGCTAGTGGAGGCAAGGAAGGTTTCTACCCAGAGTCTTCGACAAGGTGACCCTGATGGTACCTCAATTTCAATCCTCGAACCTCCAGAACAGAGAGTGAATAAGTCCGTGTTGTCTTAACCCCGGCTTTGCTTTGCGGTACCTTGTCACAATGGCCCTAGGAAACGAATAACACACTGAAATCAATCACATTTAACTTCGGCCACTGCCCCCACTGATCACCACTTGAAAGGCGGGGGCCTTTCTAGAACAGACACGCCCGTGCCACTCCTTTGTTCAAAACGTGTCCACAGCTCCCCAGTGCCCCGGGCAACGCTTGGAGGGACTCCTTGCCTGGGCCCCACATGCTCCCAGCCTCTCATCTCTGCCCTTTGCCCTCTGCTATCAGCATTTCCTCGGGCCCTTCCTCTTATTACCCCCCCCCCCCACCCCCGCCGCCACCACCACCTGTTCCCCCTTCCCTGTCTTCGGTAGAGCGGTTAAGAGCAGAGTGCCCGGTTTTGAATCCCGGCTTCCCCATTGCCCAGCGTCCGGCAGTGGCACCTTGGGCAACTTTTTGTCTCAACGCCTCAACTTTCTCACGTGTAAAACGGGAATACTAGCCGTTCCTATTTCAGAGAATGGAAAGGCACCTTGAAAGGGCTTAGTCTTTTGATCTGGCACACGGAGGAGCAGTCATGTTACCTCCCTCATGCTTGGTGTGCTGTCTCCCAGAAGGCCTCTCTGCCCACCGCCCCCCCCACCCCCCACCCCAGGGGATTGTGTCACCCACGTATTGTACCTGTCTCGTCATATTTCTGTCCTCACCAGGTTGTGCACTTCTCTGGGCAGGGAAGAGGCCATCCTGCATCCCTGCATCTGAGCATGCAGCAGGAGCGCAATAAATGCTTGCTGCGGTAACTACCCAGAGCGAATTGGCCAAGGGGATCTGGGAGGTAGGGCATGGGGACAGCTTTCATAGGACAGTCGGCCCATCTGTCTGGAAGTGAAAGTTGTATTGTTAGTTCTGAGAGCATGAGAAAGAAAGCGAGAACCAGAGAGAAAAAGGCAGTGGGCAGAGGGCAGAGCCCGCGCCCCGCTCCGGCACCCCGACCTTGCCCACCAACCCCAGCACATCCTGCCCCTCCCCCGTTGTGCCCCTCCAAATGCTCACCCACGCACACCTACCCCATCCCCAGCCAGCGGCTTCCTCTGACACACATTTTCCATTGCTGGGCGGGGCGGAGCCCTTCCAGGTGAAAACAATCTCCGGGGTTTCCTTTTCAGGGTCCTTCCCCCAACGTTCCCGTCCCTGCCGAACCTACCTGTCAGCAGCCCCTGACTTCAATGGCACAACATCGGCCTGGGGCCAGAACATTCAAGGCTACGTGAGGTGCCGCCTGGTGTCTCAGATCGGGTTCAGAATGGTGACTCAGGATGCTGGCTCCGCTGCACTCGAGCTGTGTGACTCTAGGCAGGCCCCTTCCCCCCTCCGAGCCCCCTTTTCTGTAAAAAGGGGTGGTGATGCCAGTCCTCCGGAACTGTGGTGGGTTTTCCGTGGGACGATGGGAAGAGCACGAGAAAGCTCTACCAATCTGATTGTCCGTGGGGACAGCGCAGGCGTGCCGTGGCAACAGGGAAGGTCCCCTTCCCCAGGCCCAGGGCCGTGCCAGGCACTAAGGGGTTGAGAGCGCTTGGCCTCCAGTGTTGCTGAGTATGGATGGGGAAGTGGGGTCTAGAGTCTGGCGGAAAGAACAGGGAAATGGGAGTGAGACCTGAGCTCACCCCCGCCCCCCATGACTCTGTGACTTGGCATGTCTTTTCTCCTCTCTAGACCTCGGTTTCCCAGACTTAGCATCGCGGGACTAACTCTGATGCCTGTCTAGGTCTTCCAGGTCTGAAATCTCAGACCTCCTAGAACCCTCCACCACCACATTCACCTCCCTCGCGTAGACGAAGCGTCTGCCTGCCTCCCTGGGTTTGAAGGAAGATCGCAGTCTTACTCGTTGCACACTGAGCATCCAGCACAGGACCAGGTGCAGAGTCAGTGGTGAGGGATGGGGGGGAGGGGGGGGACAGGACTGGAGGGAAGTGAGTGAATGGGGAGAGGGGGGAACGAGGGAATTGGGAGATGGATGCTGGAGGAGTGGACAGTGGACGGATGGATGGTTGGATGATGATTCTACCGGCAGGTGGACAGCTGATGAAAGTGAATTGGTGGGTGTTGAATACTCAGCTACTGATCACGGTTTTTAGCATCACACACACCCCGGGCTTGCCAGGGACCTCCCCTACTCGCAGCCAACGTTCCATGGCTCTGGTTTCTCCTCCAAAGCACGGACGTGGGTCTAAGAATCCTCCCAGGACTCTCTCCACACGAGAGCCTGGATAAGCTGCCCATCACAAGGCCTTACCGGGCTGCCCGGGTGGCTCAGTCGGTTAAGCATCTGACTTGGGCTCAGGTCATGATCTCACAGTTCGTGGGTTCGAGTCCCGCGTCGGGCCCTGTGCTGACAGCTCGGAGCCTGGAGCCTGCTTCGGATTCTGTGTCTCCCTCTCTCTCTGCCTCTCCCCGACTCACGCTCTGTCTCTGTCTCTCAAAAATAAATAAATATTCAAAAAAAAAAAAAGAAGAAGAAGAAGGCCTTACCTTTATCATCCCATCGAAATTTCCCCCGCATCGGTGTGAAAATGACAGTGACTTATTCACTGTGACCCTACATACGCAGGAGTGGGTGTTTCTGGATGATACGGCGTTTTGCCTAGGGAGGAACCGCTGAGTGTGGTGGAGGCGAAGACGCCAAGTTGACCTGCTGGCTACCGTCTGGTGAGCCTAGTCTGTTACCTCTGCAGACCTCCCGTCCAACGCAGGCCGTGCCTTCCAGCCATTAACAGCTCCCCCGGTAAGAGACTCTTGCAACTCACCAGTCGTCCCCAGTTCTCTCCTGCCAGCCTATCTTCACGCCCTCCCAGGCACCCTAGACCCAACAGGGGTCAGAACCCAGTTTGGTGGGTTACCCTCCCCCACTCTGTCCCATGGACTCAACCGATGTAGAAACATTACAGGATTTGGGGTCAGAGGTGAAGTTCACCTCAGGTGAAGTTTTAACTTTTTAGCCCTCGGCCAAGTCTTCACTCTGGGGAGCAGGGGTTGGCCCAGAGACGGAACAGGGCAGCGGGAAGAGACAGGCTTTGGAGCTACGGAGACGTGGGTTCACATCATGCCCCCATCGGGGAGTGGGACCTCGGACAAGTGACTTAACTCCTGAGTCTCTGCTTCCTCATCTGTAAAGTGGGGGGAAACAGCCCCCTGTGGCTCCTGAGCACCTGAAACGGGGACCGGCCGAGCGGAGACGTGCCGTGCATGTAAAACACGCACTGGACTGTTTAAGACTTAGGGGAAAAAATGTTAAAATTCTTAAGGACTTTTGTATCACTTTTAAGTGATATTATACATTGATAATACCTTGAAATATTGGGTTAGATAAAATATGTTATTAAGAATTTTTTTTTACCTTTGAGGAGGTCCCTCTGCTATGCAGCCTTCCCAGCCTCCCTCAGAGTTTGAGGGTTTCTCTTGCCTCAGGGTTTGAACACGCTTCTATAATGGCTTCTTAGCAAATATTGTGGTTGTCTGTTTAGGCGTCTGTCTCCCCATCTAGTCCATGAACTCCTTGGGGTCAGGAGCTCTAGCTCGGTTATCTCTGCTCCCGGCTGCCTGTACGGGGCCTGGCACACAGCAATACTCAGCCAAAGTTACTCAAGTGGATACGTATATACATGTGAAAGCAGGGTGAAGTTTTGCTATTCTACCTGGAGTCCTTGACGAATACAACAGGATACAGGTCACACTAAAACCATGAGCAGGGCCTTGGCAGGAAACAGACGGTACACTCAAGTTGAGAAGTTTGAAGAGGGTTTAATCAAGAGACTATTACCAAAGTCGCAGGCAGGATTCAGGGAGACCGGGAGGGATGGTGCAGTATCCCAGGGCTGGCCACAGTGGGGGGCCGTTACCACCCATGGCCTGAAGGGTGAAGAGGGAGAAGCGACCCAGACTCAGGGCCAGAGATGTATGCACGGGGTCGCCTACCAGGAGCCAGAGCCTTTGGGTGAGGGACACAGCCAACCCGTGCGACCCTGTAGCAAGGGGCTGGGGGAATCACTATGCCCCATTCTCCACCTGCCCTCTGCCTTCCTGCCCCACCCAACCAGAACCAGAGGGCAAAAGAGGCCATTGATGGCACCCCAGAGTTCACCTGCCAGGGCACAGAACAGGATGGAGAAGGGCAGAGGGGAGTTCTAGAGGGGCAAACAGAGAAACGCAGCACTGTGGAGAACATTATACCCCTGGGATCTTTGAAGGCCTCTGGACATCTTTATAGAGGGCAAGACACGGTCACCACCAACCACAATCATTAGGTAAACAACTACTGTGTGCCGGGTGCTGTGCTAACCCATTTTCCAGGCTCAGAGAGTGCAAGGAACTTGCCCGAGGGTACACAATAGGAAATGGTGTAGCCGGGAATGGAACGCGGGTCGGCCCCCAAACTCAGGTTCTCATCACCTCTTCTCAACTACACATCAGGCACTGTGCTGAGTACTCTGTCTGCATTATCTCTAATCCATCAAAATTCTGCAGGGTCATGTCCTTTTCCTGTCTCAGAGAGGTCGAGTGATTTCTCCAGGGCCACACAGCTCGTGGGGGATGGGAGTGAGGCAGAGAGGCAGGGTTGGTGAGTTTGCCATTAATTAGAGCAGGTGAGTGGCAGATTGCATGGTGGCAGCCTCAGGGATTATTTTAGCCCCAACGGGTAGAGCCACCTCTCACCAGGTGCCTCCTAGAGTCACTCCCCAGCTGCAACCACAGGATTTAGATTTGCAGAGCTGGGCAGGGCCCTCAGCATCCTCTAGGCTGACTCTCGCCTGTGACTCTAAAACTAATAATAATTACGGCAGCGGCAGCCGCGGCTTCCAGAGCCCCTGATATGTTCATTCGTTGTCTTTCTCTACACGGTCACTAAATCTGACCATGACTTTCCCTGCGGGCTGTATGCTGTCTGGAGGCAGGTACCGTGGGCTGTTCAGCTTGCAGAGCAAGAACTGAGGCTGAGAAGGAAAGGGCTTGTCCACGGTGACGCAGCAAAGCAGACCCTCTGCAGCCAGACCTCCCCCCGGGGCAGCGTATGCCCCTAAGAAGAGCGCCGGTTTTGGAGTGGGACAGGCTGGGTTCGGCCTGGCTCTGCACCTGCCGGATGCACTGACCTTGGGCAAATCACTCTTGGGTGTCTTCATCTCATCTGTAACACAGGGGTGGCAGTATGCACGCACGCGGCGTGGTGAGGATGAAGTGAGTTATTGTACATAAAGCCCTTACAACGGAGGCTAGAACACAACAGGCATTATCACCCCCTCCTAGTCCACCGAGTTTTCCCACCCCGTCTGGGGAGGCTCTTAAAGTCGTGCTCTTGGGTGACCCTGGCTTTGGTAACCGACTGAGCAGCGGCCGTGCCCTGCGTGGTACGCGCTCTTGCTTGCCTCCTCCGGCGCTCACCATGCCCCCATTCCCACTTTGCAGGCAAGGAAACTGAGGCCCAGAGAGAGCTAATGACCTGAGCAGGCCTTCACACCTCAGAAATCGCAGCCAGGACGGCCACACCCAAGTCGAAGCCCGTAACCCCCCCTCTGCCAACTGCAGGAAACCCAGATTGTTATGATTATTGGTATTGTTGTCCAAAACAATACTCTAGACGGGCGACAATACAACAATCATGGAGGGTGCTTATTTCCATGGGCTCCACAGTCATCCCGCCGCCCCCGTGGAGGGGGCCTGGAGCTTTAAGAAGAGGCTCCTCGAGCAGGATGAACAAACAAGCAGTGAAAAGCTCACAGCTGGGCCCCAGGTGCTGGGAGAGAGAGTGGGGCAGGAAGCGGGCAGGCCATTTCTTTCTTTCCTCTTCTTTCTTATTTGTTTGAGAAGCAACTTTACTTTCTAAATCGGTCATTGTCACCCGTTGGCCCCCGCCCCACCTGGGCCAGGGCCTCTGGTGACAGGGGCTCAAGAGGAAGCTCTAGGGGGCAGGAGGGACGAGGGCACTAGGTGTGGCAGAGCCAGGGGGGCCCAGCTGGACTTGGGGGGGATGAGGAGCTCTTCCCCGGCAGGGGCTTCATGGATTCCCTGCAAGTGACCTGGCAGGCAGTGCCTGGCTGCGGTGTGACCCGAGTCCTTCAGGTTCAGCTGCCAGGCGCCCCTCATAAACAGGGAGGTATCAGGGCAATAGTTAAGGGGCATGGCCCTGGCATCATCAGACCCGTGTGGCTTCCAAGCTCTGTGACCTCACCTCTCTGAGCCTCTGTTTTCTCACCTGTAAAATGGGAGGGGTTGTTGTGACAATTAAGCATAATTAAATAACATGACCAATGTAAACCACGAAGCACATTTACTAGCATTTAGCATATTCACTAGCTGGAGATTTACTTGAGAAGCCGACAGCTATCGGGGACTTAACAACGTGCCAGGCACTTGTCAAGCGTCCTAAACGTATTCATTCACTTCATCAGCACCGTAACACTCTTTCCACTTAACAGATGAGAAAACTGAGGCACCGGAGAGGCCGAGCGTGTTGCGCACACAGGGGCGGATCCACATTTTGCAGGATGTGAGTAGAGCGTATACCACACTGGGGAACCCCGGTAAGAAAAATAATAGGAAATTATGAATACAAAATGATGCACAAGGCCTCGCAAGGGAGCGACCCAAGGCTTGAACTTCATGAGCCTGACCTTCAGTCTCCCTCTAAGCTCTAGACCACACAGCTAGCAAGTGGCGGAGCCCAGGTGGCCAGGCTCCGGAACACGCAGTGCTATAAAGGCAGTATTAATAGTAGACGAGACAGGAGGCCTCTACCAAATGTCATACAAGGTGCCAGCAAATAAGAGGCAAGACTTTCACTGTGCTTGCTGTGTGCCACACGCTTCTAATTTAACCCTCCAACAACACAGCGAGGTGGGCAACATTATTACCATCCCCATTTTACAGACGAGGAAACTGAGGCTCAGGGAGGACCAGTGCCTTGCCTGAGGGCACAGATCTAAGAAGGGACAGGACAAGACTCGAACCCAGGCAGCCGGACTGCAAGGGCTCTTTGTTTAGCCACTGTGAGAACTGTTACCTCGCTCATCATTGGGGATCAGCCCCTCCAGCCGTCACCCTTCAGCTCCCTCGGCAAGTCCTGCCATCTTTTACCTGACAGCAGATTGGGGCGGGGACAAGACACCCTGGCTTTGGAGTCAGAAGTGCCCGCACACTAGTCCTCACCCTGTTGCTTCCTAGCCGGGAGCCCCTGAGGCAGACTTTTCCCATCTCTGAACCTCAGTTCTCTCTTCTGTGAAATCGGATTGTATGATTTATAGGGCGGGGGAGTCTGGATGCACAATTACTTGGTACGCTTTGTAATGTGCTATCAGTAAACCAGGTCTTATCTGTGCGTACTTCTAGGTCTCCTGGCTGCCGTGGATAATACTTCACAGGGTAGTCTGGAAGACCAGAGACAGGCAGATGAAGGGCCTGGTCCGCACTAGGTGTTCGGCACTGGGAGAGATTGCCGCCCTGTAGGCAGAGGAGAGGTCATTTGTGACGAGAGGACTTTGGAATGGAGAAAGAGCACAGGACCAGGTGTCGGGCAACCTGCGTTCTAGATGGCTCTCCGCGACCAGCTCGTTGTGTGGCCTTGGACCAGTCACTTCCCTCTTTCTGGGCTGTTTCCCTATTTGTAAGTTACATGCGTCATCCCCCCAATGCATGAATGAAATAGTCTCTAAGGGCCTTAAGAGATCGGATTTCTGCATAAGAGCACAGGACTGTCTTCTGGGGTCCTCTGAGGGCTCTTCCTGTGGAGGCTCCCCACTTCCCTTGGGGTGCTCTTCATGACTACCCTTGAGGCAGAGAGGAGGGTTTGCAGTGAACTCTCACAGCTCATCGGCTCCAACAGAACCACGGTGTTGTGGCTTAGCATGTGGGCCCTGCAGCCAGACGGTCTCGATCTAACAATCAGTTTCCTCATCTGTAAAATGGGGATGAAGATAACAGACTTCCTTGTCCCCATTTTACAAATAAGGAGAGGTAGGTTCCAGGGGGCGCCACACTTGCTGGAGGTCACGGCTCCCACCTCATGTTTGTTCTACTGTCCCTGCCCCACACTCTCAGAGGCGTGACGTTCCCTGTGCGGGAATCCTGGCTCCCTCTCTCCCTCCCGGACGGTTGGGTCACACTTTTTCCCCTCTGCCTGACCTCCTATCTCTCCTCTCTCCTCCATCCAGTGGGGTCAGGCCCCTGGGCCAGGCCCGGTGCCCCCACTTACAAGCAAGTGACTCTGAGCAAGCCTGGGCCCCCCGCCCCCATCCACGTAACAGGGACAACGCCCCCTACCTCATGCGTGGAAATAGATACCCGACCTAGTACCCGACCCTCTATGAACACTCGTGAAATGTCAGCTGTTTCCGTCCTTCACCAGCGTCCTTCAGACCCAGGTCAAATTCTGCCTTCTTGGGGCGCTGCCCTCGTGCCTCCACAGGACCGAGTTTCTCTGGGCTCCCACAGCCCAGTCCCTATGGTGCTTATGACCTTACAGCCTAACTATTAGCTGTGTCTGTCCCACACTACCTCAGACTCTTGCGTTCTAGCCTTCTTGCCATCTGCTGTGTCTGGCATAGGGACCGGTATACAGCAGGTGTTCCATTAAAGACTGACTGAATGAACGGTATCTCAGTGATGCTGAATTTATCAGCGTACTTTCCGCCCTCCCAGGACAGCAGGAATCTGCGTGCCATTATTACCGCCGTATCTTCCACCAGCACCTTACGTGGCTCCCATTTATTGAGCCCTTACCAGGTGCCAGGCACCGAGGTAAGCATTTCTCAGCACCAGCTCACTCATGCCCCTCAGCCACGGCTGGGGGGAGTGTTCTGTTGGAATCCTCATTTCCCAAATAGAGAAACAGGCTCTGCTGGGGGCAGGGGGTAGCACCTGTGTTGGCTGAATGGGGGGGGGGGGGGAGGGCCTTTCCGCTTGGGTGGGTGGAGCCCAGAACAGCAGGAGCCTGTCGTCCCTTCCAGAACTTGCCTCTGCCCGTTCCTTCCTTGCAGAACTTCTCTCCTGCCTTGAAGACCCAGAACCCCTCTCATACTCCTCAGTCTCCTTCCCAAGTTCTGTTCAACATCGGTGTTCCCCAGGGTTCTGCCCTCAAGCCTCGGGCTGAACGGAGGCAGGGATGTAGTTCGTCGTGCCCATCTGGCGTATCCCCAGTCCTTCTCATTTCCTGTCCGTGGGGGCCGGCGGGATGTCCATCACAGGGCCCTACAAGCTGGGAAGGGCAAGGAGGCCAACCACAGTGCCACATTCTCCTTGGTACAGTGACTGGGCGGGGGCTGGGCGGGTGATGCCCACTGGGTCAATCAGAGCCCTTCCTGGGACTGTCGGTCCACACAGCCAGTAGGGCCACTGGCCTTTCCTTCTGAAGTGTGAGCTGACAGTGTGTGGACATGTGAGCATCCTTCCTGGGACTGGAGAGGGCCCGTCTGCCGTGGGCTAGAAAGAGGCCCATTCTTAAAGACAGGCGGAAACAAACAGAACTGACTGATGGGGTGGAGGGGAGATAACACAAGGAGCCCCCTGAGGGTAGAACCTTCCTCTCCACCCTATTAGGAACCCTGGATCCAGCAACGCCTGAAGTTGACATGCCCTTGTAACTCCAAGGTAAAGGAGCCACTAAATTCTCAATCTCTCCTTTTCCTTTTCAATTTTTCCCCCCTTAGCCTGGTTTGAACTGAGTTTCTGTCACTTACAACCGAAGCTTCCTAATACAATATTCTCTCTTCTCTCTCCCTCTAGCCTCCTGTGGATGAGGTTGGGCCTTATCTACTCCCACATCCAGGGGCCTAGTACAGAGAGCTCTTGAAGAAATGGATGTCTGACAGGTACCCTGAAGGTGACCTCACCCTGCTCCTTTCCTGGGTCCCCCATCCCAGTTAATGCTGTCACTGTCTACCTCAGGTTCCAGAGCCAGAAAATTCAGTTGTCCTTACCTTCTCTCCCCCAAACTGGTCTACTGGAAGTAGAACCCACACCTGATGACATCGCTCCCCTGCTTCGAACCCTGCAGGGTTCCCCATCAACCTCAGGAGAAGTCACACTCCCTATGGTGGCACCGAAAGCCCTGCCCTGTTTCCTCCCTCCCGCACCCCTCTCTTCCCACCCTGCATCTCAGACACATTTCATGCCCTTTCCCTGAACACACTACATACTTTCTTGTCCCCAGACTCTTCTGCTAGAACTGTCTCTGCCCGGAATGTGTGTCCGCTTCTCCCCACCTGAACTCCAACCATTCCTCAAAGAAGTCCTCCTCCCTGTATCCTCCTACCCTACCCCTAGGGAGTGCACTCCCCAACCCCTCAGTGCTCCCACCACACCGTTGCCTCTTGGCTAACTGGACGGTGAACCCCCCTGAGGGTAGGATCGATCTCTCCACCCTTATGCCAACGAGGCCGGATGTGGTGGGCTTCTCCAGAGAAAGTGAATGCCAAGTGGTCCTTCTCATGGGGCTCGGAAACTCACCGGCTAAATCTAGTTCGGTTCTTGACTAATCCTTGACCCTTGAGGACAAAGAGGCACCTGGAAAAAAAAGAATCATAATTTCGGTTCTCTGCACGTGGACAGCACTGCATAGCTGACAAAGCGTTTCTGGGTTCCTCGTTTGGTCCTTGCATCTATCTCTATGGATTGTCAGGGAAGGTGTTATCAACCCCACATCACAAGTGGAAAACTCGCATCAGGTAGGAATGCAACCAAACCCCGGTCTTGGGAAAGCCCCTGACTCTCTCAGCCCCTCAGACTTTTCTGATCCAAGCCCTCCCCACCCTCCGCATTTCCCAGATGGGGGCTGCCAGGCACAGAAGGCCAGCGTACCTGGATGAGAAGGGACAACGCGGCTTCCGGGCCGGGCTAATAGCAGCCACCATGACCACCGTGACAGCGCCTGCCCTTACTGTGCACGAGCGTTCGGGGCACTTCGCTAGCATTAACGGGCTCACGAGGAAGAGTTAATCGTTCTCATTTTGCAAAGGAGGAAACTGAGGCACGCACCGGTTGAGAGCCTTGCCTCTCTTAGGTCTTCCTGAGCACCTCCCCCCCCCCCCCCCATTGGCCCAGCGCTTTGGAGTGTATACCGTTCACACCTCTTTCCCGGTCTCACCAGCCCGGCCGAGCCGGGAGAGGGCACCACGCCCGCGGCCCCGCAGCCAAACTCCGCGGGGCGCGGGGGGCGCCGGGCCCGCGAGTGCGCGTGCGCGCCACCTCCGCGCGCGCCGCCCCGCGCGGAGCCCCGCTTCCCGCAGCGCAGCGCGCCAGGTGCGCCCCGGTGGCCGCGGCGCGGCGGCTGTGCCCGCGTGGGCGCGGGCGAGGGGACCCGGGCGGGTGGCGCCCCACGCCCATCCTCCCGCCCGCCCTTTCTCCCGTGGCTGGTGGCAGGTGAGTGGGTGTCGAGGAACCGCCAGGCAGCGGAGAAAACAGGACGCCGCAGAAATCAGATTACTCACCTGCAGCTGCGACTACCCAGCGCTAATAAAAGCTGAGCTTCCTGTTGTTTCTTTATTACCACCCTCTGCCTCCCCCAGCCCCGGCCCAGCTCCCAGCTGCAGCCAGAGCCCTAACTGATGGCCAGAAACCGGCCGCTTCAGGGTCCAGGACCACGCTGCTGCCTGCAATCACGCCATGTGTGCAGCGCACGATGAGGTTCATGTTTCTCCATCACCTGCAGGCGAATCACCTGGGGTGCTGGTTAACCAGGCGGGTCCCCAGACGCTGCTTTGCACCTGCTGAATCAGAATCTCTACGGTTAGGACCCAAGAGTCTGTGAATTCATACCAGTCTCCGGTGATTTGTAAGTAGGCGACAGTCCGAGAGCCACAGAGTTCAGATGTTGTAGTTTCACATGATGGGGGTTTGTCGGTCTTGACTACCACCCACAAGTCAGGGATGGATCCTATCCCCAGTACGCGCCAAGTGAGTCCCTGACCTCGGGGCCTCTGCTCATCTGTTGAGTGGGTACGAAAATAATATGGACGGGGTTGCCTGGGTGGCTCAGTTGGTTAAGTGCTGGGCTCTTGATTTCGGCCCAGATCATGACCTCAAGGTTGGTGAGTCGGGGCCCCACCTCAGGCTCCTCTTAGGCGCTGCAGAGCCTGCTTGGGATTCGCTGTCTCTCCCTCGCTCTGTGCCCCTCCCCAGATCATGTGCATGCACGTTCTCTCTCTCTCTCAAAATAAGTAAATAAAAAAAAAAAAAAAAAAACTTTTTAAAAAAGAAGATAATACAGACCTCTCGGACGGAAACAGGCTCAAATGCAATAATACGCTCAGCAGGATTTCTGGTGGTTTTTCCTGAAGTTTACAGTCCCACCAGGAATAAACACTGAACCAACATGATGACTAGGACCGAGGGGGTGGGTGTAGGGTGATTCGGAGCTAGAGAGGAGACATCGGAAGGCCACAATTCACTCTAGGTACACTGGGAAAGAAAAGCCCTTCACTGTGGCCCTTCTCCAAAGTTGAGTCCTACCAGGCCGGGAAAATGATCCTGCCCGGGGCACTGGCAACCCCTCATGGCTAGATCTGGCGGCTTCTTCTGTGCCTCTCTGACTTGTGACTCTGGGGTGTGCCACACCCTTCTTCACGCTCTCACCTCCCTCAACTTCAGGAAGACCCCACGTTCTTCTTGTGCTCCCGCCTCGGCATCAGCTCTGGTGCAGCTCCCTCCCCAGCTCCTCCTTCTCCTGCCTCTGGGATCACGGGCACCTTGCACTCTACTCACACCCTCCCGGTTACCTGGGAGCTCTGCCTGAGCTCCCGAGGTGTGAAGGCAGCACTTCCTGGCATCTCTTAGTGGCCCCTGCGCACCCCAAACCAACTCAACCAACTCTGAACTCCTCATCTTGCTCCCCGACCCAGCCTGCTTCTCCTGGGTTCCTGTCTCAGGGCATCACACCTGGATATTGTCCCGGGTGGTTTCTGCTCCTTTGTCCCCACAAATGGTCTTGTAGTCCAATCAGTTTTATCTTCCCAACTGTCCTGGAGTCTGTCTTGTCCACTCACTCCCCCTGTCCCTGTGCACTCCAGACCTGCTAGTTCAGGACTCCATAATCTCTCACCTGGATTATTTAAATAGCCTCTTAAACAGACTTCCTGGCTCCGGTCTTGCCCCCTCACTTCAGCCAGATGGATCTGAGACACGAATCCTGTCTTCAAATCTTCAAACCTTGTTTCAAACCTTCAGTGACCCCTCAGAGCCCTCAATACACAATCCAAACTTCTCCCATTCAACACTCACCCGGGCAGAGCCACACCCTCCTCTCCACCCCACCTCCTCAGCGCTTTGTACAAACGGCGACATTTACTGAGCTCTTGCTCAATGCTTAGTATGATGGCGACCTAGCTATCTCTATTATTTTTTTTAATTTTTTAATGTTTATTTATTTTTGAGAGCGAGAGCACACGCGTGCACACATGAGTACGGGAGAGGCAGAGAGAGGGCGGGTCAAAGGATCTGAAGTGGGTTCTGTGCTGACAGCAACGAGCCCAATGACGCGGGGCTCGAACTCACCAACCTCGAGATCATGCCCTGAGCTGAAGTCGGACACTCAACCCACTGAGCCACCCAGGCGCCCCGCCCAGCTATCTTTAGAGCTTGGTCCCAGCCTCATAGCATTGCCAAGGGTGTCATTCCTGATTTACAGATGAGAAGATTGAGGGAGAGAGAGGTTGGGTAGCTTGTCCAAGGCCACACAACTAGTAGCTGGGATCCATACCCGGGTGTCCCTGGCTCCAAAGAGCTGGTGCCCTTCGCGGCTCTGTCTTGAGCCACCTCCTCCCAAATGCATCCTGTTCTCTTTTTTTTCCATCTTCCCTCGTGTCTAAGAGGGTAGCTGGCATATGGCGGATACTTGTTGAATGAATGAACAACTCTATCCACACTCCCAGTTGATCCTTAGAACAAGCCTGGGAACTACAGAAGTTCTCAATTCTGTAAATGATGTAATATTTGATGACTACAAAGAATGTGTGATGAGTGTCTGGCTTATGACTACCAGCATCTGTGGACCCGCTGCCCCAACTCAGGAACTAGAACTTCGCCAGCACCACTGAAGCCCCCTGGGGGCCTCCTAATTCTGTTCCCTGCCTCCCTCCAGAGGTGGACACAGTATGGAATTTTGTGGTCACCACTCATTTGCTTTGGGAAAAAAATAGTGTCACCATATGGGGATGGACCCTACACAACATATTTGCTGTGTTTGCTTTGATACCTTTATGTAAATAGTATAATGGATGGGCGTTTCTCTTCGGCTTGATTTTTTTCATGTATCACTGTGTTTCTAAATATATGTCTGCATTGTAGCCGGCATGCATTCATTTTTCTCAGCCGTCTAGTGCTCCGTGGTCTGTGTAGACCTAGGTGACTTTATCCGTTCGCTAGTCAAAGGGGATGTAGGCTGTTTCTCATTTTTGCTGCCATGATTGCTCTTGTGCATGTCTCTTGGTGGAGACACGCACGGGTTTCTGTAAGCGACATATCTGAGATTTAAATCACGGGTCATCGGGGCTCCTGGGTGGCTCAGTCGGTGAGTGTCTGGTTCAGCTCAGGTCATGACCCCAGTGTCGTGGGATCGAGCCCCACGTCAGGCTCCACGCTGAGCACGGAGCCTGCTTGAGAGTCTCTGTCCCTCTGCCCCTCTCCTTGCTCACGTGCTCGCTCTCTCAAATCAGCAAATAGGTAGGTGGATAAGTAAATCGTGGGTCATCAAGCATGCACATAACCAGCCTTACAACTGCTGGCGCACTGTTCTCCCAAGGCACTGTGAGCACTTGCCCTTCCTCTGCCGCAGGGAGGAAAGTTCCAGTTGGTGCACATCCTCACTAGTACTTAGACTCCTCTAAGTTCCTAACGTCAGTCTTCACTTGCACTTCCCTAATCAGATGAAGCATCTTTTTCTTTGTTCATTTTGCATTCTGGTTTCTTTTTCGGGAAATTGCTCATTCAAGCCTTTTGTCCCTTTTTCTGTCAGGTTGTTAGTTTTTTCTTATTACTTTGAGGCATTCTCAGGGAGGTTTTTTGTTTCTCTTTTTCTCTCTCTCTCTCTTTTTTTTTTTTAATTTTTTTTTTTAACGTTTATTTATTTTTGAGACAGAGAGAGACAGAGCATGAACGGGGGAGGGTCAGAGAGAGGGAGACACAGAATCTGAAACAGGCTCCAGGCTCTGAGCTGTCAGCACAGAGCCCGATGCGGGGCTCGAACTCACGGAGCGCGAGATCGTGACCTGAGCCGAAGTCGGACGCTTAACCGACTGAGCCACCCAGATGCCCCGTCTCTCTCTCTTTTTTAAGTAATCTCCATGCCTAATGTGGGGCTCAAACTCACGGCCCTGAGATCAAGATTTGCATGCTCTACCGACTGGGCCAGCCGGGCACCCGTGCTTTTGTTTCGTAATAGAGTGAGGATCCGAGACCCAAGTTCACAGAGGACAGAGCTGGGTCCCACACCCACACCTCCCTGATTGCAGGGCCCTGTGTACCAATCTCTTTGCCTCTCGTTCATTCGTTCATTCATGAAATGTCTACTGGTGATCTTCTCAATAAATATTGGAGAGGGAGCAGAGAGTTGTATAGTCTCTGGAGCCCCTCTGCCTGAATTTGAATCTTTTCTCTGCCACTCACTAGCTGTGACCTTGGGTAAATTTCTAACCAATCTGTTCCTTAATTTCTTCACCTATAAAATAAGGATAATGCTAACAGTACCTCTCCTACAGGGTTGATGTGTGGGGACTGACTGAGTGAACTTAAATAAAAGGTTTAGGACTGTGTCCAGCACAGTCAATCCCAAATAAATAACTAGCACATGCCAAGCACCCTGCCCGAAAGGTACTTGGTCTGGAGACATGGGGATATTGCCCTCATGGAACTCACCGTTCCATTGAAGGAAATGGGCACAAAACAAGTAAATAAAGAAATAATAGAATGTGTCTCATGATGAGGGCAAAGAGGAAAACCACCAGGTAACAAGACAGAGTGAGCAGGCACTGACTCAGTGGGATGGTCATGCAGGGAAAGCCCCCTGGAGGAGGTGACACTTAGAGGCCTGGGGGATGAGAAGGAGCCGCCCAGGCAAAGAGCCTAGAGGAGAGTAGTCCAGGGAGGGAAGGGCATGTGCAAACAAACGCCCTGACGCAGGATGCACTTGGCCTGCCCAAGAGACCACAAGGAGAACAGCTTGAACGGAGCCAAGTAAGCAGGGAGCTGGGGGGCAGGAGAGGAAGGTGGGGAAGCCACCCCGGGGTGGGGGGAAGAGTCTGGATTTTGCTCGAAGTGCAACGGGAGGTTTTGAACAGCAAAGTGTTGTGATATGATTTATGTTGTTAAAAGGTCACTCCAACTGCTGTGTGAAGATCAACTATCTATGAATTCATCTAAATACTTCTTGTAGCCACTAGTATTTTTAGCCAGCACCCCCTCTGTGCAAAGCAAAACTTCCTTTTACTGGTCTTAAGTTTACTACTCTCAGGTTTCAAGGGGAGCCCCCTTCCGCCTTGTATCGTGGGGTTAGCGGCCCCCGTCAGGTCTCCGGCCAAGATTTTTACAGAGGGGGTGGGAGGACGGTCCCCCGGTTGCAGGCTCACCTGCTCTGTGATGTTTGCCCACCTGTGAAATGAGAGGGGCCACCTCAGAGAGGCTGTGAGGGTGAAGAGAGAGGCAGCTTGGTGGCACGGAGTAGCCAGTGCAGGCCAGCTGCTTTGAAGATGAAGATAGGAGGGGGACGACGGGGGTTCTGCTGCGTGACCTTGGGTGAGTCACTGCACTCCTCTACCCTGAGCTGAAAAATAAAATGAAATAATATTTAAAAAGTCATGATAAGTAAAATAAGGGACGCCTGGGAGGCTCAGTGGGTTAAGCGGCCAACTTTGGCTCGGGTCATGATCTCAGGGTTTGTGAGTTCGAGCCCCGCGTCGGGCTCTGTGCTGACAGCTCGGAGCCCGGAGGCCGCTTCGGATTCTGGGTCTCCCTCTCTGTCTGCCCCTCCCCCACTCACGCTCTCTCTCTTTCTCAAAAATAAACATTAAAAGTTTTGGTTTTAGTTTTTTAATTATAAAAAAATAATAAATGAAATAAAATAATAGTGTTGTAAAATAAACTTGTACAATAAGGGTATTGTGTCAGACGACCTGTGGAGACCTACCAGGCTCTGAGGTCCTAGAATTCTGTGATTTAGACTCTCTCTTCCTCCTTTCAGCCTCGGTTACTCTCTTCCCTGCAATTTTGGTGTTCCCTACTGACTCGGGATGAGAGAGAGAGAGCGGGAGACAGAAAAGTGGCCTGGAGCCAGGAGGCCTGAGGGTCCAGCTGTGACATTTACAGCGGAGTCCTCATTATGGTGCATTTAACGTTTTTTTTTTTAAAGTTTTTAAATGTTTATTTATTTTTCAGAGAGAGAGAGAGAGAGAGAGAGACAGAGATAAAGACAGAGTATGAACAGGCGAAGGGCAGAGAGAGAGTGAGACAGAATCCGAAGCAGGCTCCAGGCTCTGAGCTGTCAGCAGAGCCTGACATGGGGCTCGAACTCACAAACCGTGAGATCATGCCCTGAGCCAAAGTCGGAGACTTAATGGACTGAGCCACCCAGGCGCCCCTGTGGTGCATTTAACTTACATTTAAACACACACACACACACACACACACACACACACACACAGCAGGAGAGAAGAGAGAGCGCCATGTGCACAAATCATTGCTACAGAGTTACGCTCCCATCCCGCCCTGCGAGCACTCACACCTTGATGGGGACATGACCTAATGGGGCCTGCTCCCAATCGATCCCAGTTCCCCCACACCCAGCAGCGCGCGGGCTTTCACCATGCCTAGTGTGATCCTGGCGTTCAAGCGTGTTTTCTACTGGGTGGCCTTAAATGCAAGCCAACCTTTCCATCGGGTGGTCAGCGGAAGCCACAGCTGTCTGTAACAATCCCAAAGAACCCGCGCGACCCACTGTTGCAATGGTCAATGCCTGGTCCTCATCATCAGCGTGTGATCAGGTGACTGAGTCCTCCTACTTGAATACATCCTCCCTGAATCTTCCTGGACTTTACTCTTTGGGTTCCCCTCACACCTCCAGGGACCTCCCTTTTTTTTTAAAGTAGGTTCCACGCCCAGCATGGAGCCCAATGAGGGGCTTGAACTCACAACCCTGAGATCAAGACCTGAGGTGAGATCAAGAGTTGGATGCTTAACTGACTGAGCCACCCAGGCACCCAAGGGACCCCTTTTCTCCCCAGCTCACTCCGGGGTGCTCCCCTCGGGTCCCAAGGCTTTACCTCCATCTTACATGCTGCTGACTATAGATTTGCTTCCCCAACCTAGACCTTCCCACTCAACTCTAGAATCATACATCTCTGCTCAGCTGTTCGGCAAGAAACTCCACCGAAGTCTTCACTTTTATCCCCAAACCTGATCCTCCCTTGGTCTTCCCATCTTCGCAAATGGCTCAGGCTACGACTGGGGTCATCCCTGACTCCTCTCTTTTACACTCGCACCTGACCCAGCACAGATACCTCCGGCCCCACCCCCAAAAGGTGTCCAGAATCTGACCCCCACCATCTCCACACTACTCCTGAGGCACCATGTTTTCTTGCCTCGATTTCCATGGAGACCTCTTGGTAGGACTCCCTTCTTCTGCCCTGGCTCCTCCCTCTACCTTCTATTCTCCACGTAGGAGCCAGCAGGATCTTTTAAAAACATGAATCAACCTTAAATATAGAGGACAAACGGAGCGTTGCTGGAGGGGCTGTAGGAGGGGGGATGGGCTAAACGGGCAAGGGGCAGTAAGGAAGACACTTGTTGGGATGAGCGCTGGGGGTTGTACAGAGGGGATGAATCGCTGGAAATCATTGTTGCACTATATGCTCACTAATGTGGATGTAAATTTTAAAAATAAGTAAATAAAAATTATTTTTTAAAAAAATGAGTCAAATCACTTCCTTCCTCTTTTCAAACACTCCAGGGGCTCCCTTGTCTCTTGGAGCACATCTTAACACCTTTCCACGCCCTCACCTGGTCTCCGCTTGCCTGCCCCCCTGCCTCACTTCAGCTGCTCTGGCTTCCCTACTGATCTTGGAGCAGCCACGGGCAATCATACCACAGGGCTTTTGCACTTGCTGTCCTCTCCGCCCAAAGGAGACTACTCTGCATCCGTCTACAGGGTTCACTTCTGCTCATCATTAAGGAGACTCTCCCTGGCCACCCCACGTAGAATTGCACCCCATCCTCACTCCCTCACCTCTGCCACTCGCTAGTCCCCTCTCCTGCTTTACTTTTCTTCCTGGCCTTCCTCACCACCAAAGGGACATTCCAAGCATGGTGTTTGTTTATCGTATGTCTCCTCCACTAGAATGTCAGCTCCACAAAGGCAGGGACTTTATTTCATCCTCTGTTGTGTTATCCAGAACAGGGCCTGGCTCATCGTAGGTGCTGGGTGAATATACACTAAATGCATGAAAGTGTTTGAATAACTGAGAAGTTATCTGTTGGTGTCCACTGTGGCATCTTCCCTAAAGGATTTTCAACATTTGCTCATTCAACAAACATTTTATGGAGTATTTTTCTGTGTGTGTGTGTCTCTCTCTCTGCCCCTCCCCCACTCGCACTCTGTCTCTGTCTCTCTCTCTGTTAAAAATAAGTAAATATTTTAAAAAATTTTTTAAAAGGGGGGGCACCTGGGTGGCTAAGTCGGTTAAGCTCCGACTTCGGCTCAGGTCATGATCTCACGGTTTGTGGGTTCAAGCCCCACGTCAGGCTCTGTGCCGACAGCTCAGAGCCTGGAGTCTGCTTTGGATTCTGTGTCTCCCTCCCTCTCTCTCTCTCTGCCCACCCCCAACTTGTGAGCAGGCGCTCTCTCTCTCTCAAAAATAAACAAACATTAAAAAAAAAAAAAAAGCTCATCTCTGGAGAGAGACAGAGATGAAAAAAAATAACTGAAATGTGGTCACTGGAGAGTCTCGTGCATTATCAGTGGGAGGTATAAGTTGGCACAACCTTTCTGGAAGATTTGTCCTTTTGCTCCTGAATCTTCAGACTAGGAATTTACCCCCCAGGAGATTACCACCCAAAGGCAAAAAGCCACAGGGATACTCACTGACCCTTTTTTTTTCTTTCGTGATAGTGAAAGATTCGAAACCCCAATGGCCAACCAGAGGAGATTGGTTATGAAAAGTGTAATAGATCCACATAACTGATACTAAGGGGCCATTAAACAAGATGTTGTGCAAGAATATTTAGTGGAACTTGAAAAGATATTTGCAATCTATTATTAAAAATGAAAAACTTTTCAAAAAACCAGATGGCAGAACAATGTGGCAAGTGTAATGAGATTCTTATATAGACACATTTATATGTGTTTAGATCCAGAAAGATGTTCGGAAATAGGGCCCCAACATGTTTAAAGTGGGGTGGTGGTTTCGATTGCTGAATTGAGGTGATGGGCGTCTGGGTGTTTACTATGCTACTCTTTCAACCTTTCTGTATGTTTGAAAAAAATCTTACAATATAAAGTTGAAAGAAAATGTGGTTATTTTGAGTAGAGTGATTTGGGGAATTTTTCCCCCTCCTTTGTATATCATGTATTTAATTTAATTGCTTATAATGAACCCCTACCACTTTTACAAAAATAATTAAGCGACTTCAAAATAAAATATAGCTCTTTGTACACAAAATGTTTAAGTAAGTTGTTGTTGTAGTAATCTTTCTCCCCAACGTGGGGCTTGCACTCACAATCCTGATGTCAAGAGTGGCACACTCTTTGGACAGAGCCACCCGGGTGTCCCTAAATAACTTAAAAAAAAAAAAAAGAAAGAATAGTGGCTCTGATAGATTAAAAAAAAAAAAAAAGGACAAGGAGAGACTGTGCAGGCACCTGGGAATAGAGAATTGGGCAAATTAATTATGGTAGTCATTCAAATATTGTGCTACTGTTTAAAAAGGCGTTATAGAAAAGATGTTTGTAGTACTTTGATAAGTAAAAATAAAATAAAAAACAGGCCATAAAACAGTTTGTACAACATTAGCCCCTTTTTGGAAAAAAGAAAAAACAACAATATATATAATGCCCGCCCATGGGAAAAACTGGAAATATCCACGCCAAAATGTTAGCAGTAGTTTTCTTTGGGAAATGGAATTGCAGGTGTTTTCCCCCTTCCTTTTGCTTATTTGTGTGTCATAAATCAGTTTTGTCCAATAGAACATTCTGCAGTGATGGAAATGCTCTGGATCTATACTGTCCAGTATAGTAGCAATGAGCCCCATAAGGCTATTGAGCACTTTAAATGTGGCTAGTGAGGGGCGCCTGGGTGGCTCAGTGTCCGACTTCTTTGGCTCAGGTCTGATCTCACTGTTCCTGAGTTGGAGCCCCACGTCGGGCTCCGTGCTGACGACTCAGAGCCTGGACCTGGTTCGGATTCTGTGTCTCCCTCGTTCTCTGCCCCTCCCCCACTCCCACTCTGCCTGTGTGTGTGTGTGTGTGTGAAAAATAAATAAACATTAATAAAATTAAAAAAATAAAATCAATGTGGCTAGTGAGCCTGAGGAATCGAATTTTACATTTTACTTAATTGTATTTAATATAGATTTGAATGGCCATATGTACCGAGTGGTTACTTACCGCATTGGGCAGTGCAGTTCTAAATTATTTACAGAGAACACACACTGGCTTTGCAAAAAGGAAAACAACAACAACGAGCTTTTCTTTCTCTTTTTCTTGTTTGTTTATTTGTCCTGCTACTTGCACAGCTCCTTTGAGATCTCAGTAAGAGGCAGCGAGTGTGAGGGCTTTTTGCAAGTGCTGTGCTGCTGTGTGTGACTCTTCTTCCTCTTATCCAGGCCCTTTTTCGCCCTTCCCTCCTGGGTTCTGAGCTAGAGCTCCGACTGGAGGAAGCATCCCTGGGTGGCCTCTGGAAGTGAGGAGGGTGTCCTGGGGTCTGGCCCCGGTAGCTAAGGAAGCATTGGTTTCTCATTCATTCATTCATTCATTCAAAAGCCATTGCGAGCCCTCCCCCCTCCACTAGCACCGGGGACAGTGGGACAAGGACTCGTGTATCTGCCCTCCAGGAGATGGGGCGGGGACAGGCTAGGGAGTTACCGAGTGGAAATTAACAGGGCTGGAACCTGGAGGCCTGGGTTTGAGCCCCAGCTCAGCCTCCTCTGGGCACGCTGTTTAATCTCCCTAAACCTCCACTTTCTCTTCTAAACGCCAGAAGAGAGTGACGCTGCCCTGCGGAAGCACAGGGTTGACCAGGGCTGGGAAAGCTCATGACACAAAGGCCTGGGGGAATAATTGGGTAGTGACAGCCAGTTCCAATACGCACTGTAGATATTATTATTAATATTTTATTGCAACGCATCATAGCCTTTTTAAGCGTAGTTAAAATACCAACCTTAGGAAGACCAGAAGAAGGTGTAATCATTCACCCATGTGATGCCAAGGGGGAGTGAGGGGTCTGCCTGGAAATACAGACCTGGATGACCGTCCTCCCCCTCGGGAACCTGACAAGGGAGCAGAGGGGACGCATAAAGAAACAGGCAAACTCCATTCAGCCGTCCCCCTGGTACTTACGGGGCCACTAGGGACACCATGGAACAAGACAGCCTCTGCTCTCAGGAAGCTTCCAAAGGAAGCGGGGAGGCAGATGTTCCTCCAACAGGCACTCAAATATGTAATTACAAACTGTGGTAAGGGTTAAGAGGAGGAAGCAGAGTGCTATGGAGGCATGTCATGGGAGATCTTGATTTAATGGTGGTGGGAGGGTCAGGGATGATGTCTCTGAGTCCGGCAAGATCTGAAGCGGTTTAATAAGGGGTGATGGGGTGGGGACAGAGGGCCCGAGGAGAGGAGGGGGAAGAGTGCTCCTAAGGCAGTGTGGCTGGAACCCAGTGGGCAGAAGGGATGGGGTCCCTTGCAGAGCCCGCTGGGTCTGCCAGATGGTGGAAACAGGGACCGGTTGCAGGGGAGGGGCAGTGAGAACGGTTGTTCATTCTGGAATGAATGCCGATGGGGCAGCGTGGAAGAAGGGTGGGCATAATGTGGCCGATGGAAGGGGCTGGCAGGAGGATGCGGAGATGGGGGGAGATTGGGGAGCTCTTTGGAGACCTGGCGTTGCATTCGCCCAAACGGAGGTGGCTTCAGAAGGGGTCCTTGTGTGATAAGCTCTGTGAGGGAGGAAGGTCTGACCAAAGCTGACCTGAGGGGCTTTGGGGCAGTCCTCCCAGAGGGAGCCCATCTCTCCGGGGCTGTGGAATGGGTTGCAGCACCCCCTGGTGGAGACGAAGGGGAAAGAGTCTCGGCCGCTGAACTCTGGGAGTTTCCGTGTGCTTGCGGAGCCCTCAGAGAAATGAAACTAAGGTATGTTGAGTCCTGGCCTGTGCCAGGCCCTATTCCAAGTGCTTTACCTTCAGCGCCTCCTTTAATCCCCACAACAACCCTAGGACGTCGGTGCTGTTACAACTCCCATTTTACAGAGGAGAAAACTGAGGCTCAAAGAGGCATCGCCCCTGGCCTGCGAACTCCAGCCAGGCTGACTCCAGTCCCACCTTCTCACCACGGTGTCATTACTGCTCTTGTGGTTTGCGGTGACTAGAGCCTGGGAGAGTCAGAGAAGGGGGAGGGATGAGACCGAGGCTAGAGAGTTGGGCTCACCAAACACTGACGCGCTGCCTGTGACAGGTTAGGGGATCTGGACTCTGCTGTGGCGGAATGGGTAGCACGTTCTTAGGGAAGAGGTGATGAGGTCAGATGTGCTTTTTGGAGAAATCTCTCTGTGTGACCACATAGGGGGAACCGATGGGGGGGGGGAGGATTCCAGAGGGGGAGACACTTGGAGCAGAAGGGCGCTGGGCGGCAGGAGTGGACTCCAGACAGACAGTTCCAAGATAGAGTCAACAGGGTGGTTGGCAGGTGGGGTGAGGGGTGAGCAATCAAACTTGGGTAACAGGATGATGCTATTTTATTCATGCGCAGAGCAAACATTTACTGAGCACCTACTAAGTGCCAGGTTCTGAGCAAAGTGCTGAGAACATAGAGGGAAACAAATGAAATTGGTAACCGAGGAAGCCAAGGAGGGAGGTGGGAAAGGCAGGGAGAGGAAGGGAGAGGAGACAATGATGAGTTTGGTCTGGGATGTATTGAGTGAGTGAGGTGGGGATAGCTTTGTGGCAATGTCCAAGGGGCATCGGATAAAGGGCCTGGGACTCGGGACAGAGGCACATTTGAGATATAGGATTTTGAAAATCGAGGCTTGAGCACAACTTCGTAAATTTGCTGAAAATCATTGAACTGTACACTTAACCTGAGTAAATTTTTAGGACATAAATTAGATCTCAATAAAGTTCAAAAATGCAATTAGAAAAAAAAGTCTCAAAAAGTCATGAAACAGGGAGGGGGCGAACATCCCAGAGGGAAGGCAGAGGACAGGAGGGAAGGTCTGGTAACAGGACTGGATGGGGGGGGGGGGGGGGGTAACATGGTGTGGCTGAATTTGGGCAACTTGTGAGGGAACAGAAGGACATGTGCCTTGCTCACAGGCCAGTTGCACGAATAACCAGGCTATTGAGCACTGACCCCCTGCATCCTAGGTTGAATCAATCCTCCTGACAACCCCAGAAGTGAGATGCCATCCACATTTTCTATTTGGGGAAACTGAGGTTCCGAGAGGTTAAGCAAGTTACCCAAAGAGACATTGCCTTTATTAAAGGAGTAGAATCAGTTCAGTCCAGGTCTGTTGGTCCCAAAATTTTGTTTTTTAATTAACACTCTGGACCAAGTTTGGCCACATACAACAAATGTCCCCATCCAAGAAGAGGCAGGAAGTGGTGCTGGAACGTGGAACCAATGCAGGGAGACCTGGGGCTGAGACCCTGGCGCTACAATGGCGCCATCTGCTGGCCCATATGGGCAGGTGCTCATTCCCCAACTTGGCGCGATTCTGTCAACACAGTTTCCTTCCACCAGCCCTGAGAGGCTAGTAGGCAGGGATTATTGTCTGGCCTCAGTTTACCAGTGAGGAGACCAGGGCTTAGAGAGGAGAAACTGACTGAGTAGCAGAGGACCCAGGATTCAAATCCATCCATGTTCAAGAGAAGCTCTCCACATCCTGTCTGCCCCCAGGTTGGACTTGATCCCCACAGTATCCCCTGAGGGCATCCAGGGACCTCAAGGTCAATCCCCTCCCTTGCGGCCTTACTTATGGGAAAACAGCTTCAGGTCCTGGCCTGACCTACCAAGGTGTGTCTTTTTGTGGGCGGGCGTTTCCGCTGGCAGAGTTACTCCAGGATCTGCCGGAATGATGCTGGGTTTTCAGGCTGGGCAGAGGAAGTCCCATCCCCTCTCCACTAGGGAACCTAAGCCAGGCAGCGTTTCTCTTTGGAGAAATGACTGCCCTTTCTCCTTCCCGAACCCTTCAGATATTGAGTCTCGGGTTCAGAAAGGAGGGAGGGGAAGAAAAGAAAGGAGGTCCAGGTAGCAGGGGGAACAAGGAGCTGGGAGAGAGGCAAGGCACCTGCAGAGGGCAGAGGATGGAGCCAGAGAAAGGCCAAGATGGTGCATAATGACAGCCAAGATCCTAAGCTGAGCTGCCACTATTAAGGGACAGGCACTGAGGTAGGTGCTTTATGGGGAGATGACCCTTAACCCCCTCAATGACCCCGACAGACAGGAAGGATTATTACCCTCATGTACAATTGAGGGACAATATCAGGGAGTTTGAATAATGTGCTCAAGGTCACACGCAAGCAGATATGAAGCTGGAGTCTAAACCCAGGAAGCAAGACTCCCAGGAGAAAGGGAATGATGGAAAGTGGAGAGAAAGGGGCAAAACAAGTTATTGGGGAAGAGATCAGGCTGGGTGTGGAGAGGAAGCAAAGGGGTCCTGCTGCTGGGGGGTCTTGTCACCGAGTGTATGGATGTGCATGTGTCACGGGGAGGGAGAGGGTCTGAGAGTCTCTTGCCATGTCTTGGCGACAGCCATGAGGAGCCTGACAGGTTTCTTGTCCCCCACATTTCTGGGTTGACTCCTAGTCACCCTTCTCGACTCAGCTGAGGAGTCACCTGCCCTGGGAAGCTGACCCCGGAGAGGATGATCGAGGTGGCTTCTCCCCCAGCTGCTCTGGCCCAGCCAGAAATCAGGTAAGTCTGGTTCTCTGACCCCTTCTCCTGGTTGTCCTGGGAGGTGGGCACTGAGGCCAGGCCCAGGGGACAGGAAGGAAGGAGGACAAGGCTGGAGAAGACAGGCACCGTGTCCCCTGCCCTCCCCAACCACTGCCCCAGGTGGTTGGGTTCCTCTTTACCCACACCCTCCTTCTCCAGGAATCAAGGGGGCTAGGTAAACCATCCCGGGGCAGCCGAGCCCGACCACCCCGCCAGGCACCTGGCCAGGTACCACCCCCCCCTCGAGACTGTTCCCTCAGCATCCCTGGGAACAGCGGTAACGGTAACAGAAATAGGAAACTCCTCTGCGTTTGCAAGCCTCATCCAGAAGCAGGGCTTGGAATAGTGACAGTGGGGGAAGAGGGCGAGGGAGGGTGTTAGACCCTGCTGTTTACCTCTAAGAGGCACGTGAGCCTCAACCTCCTCATACGGAAAGGGGGTAGTAACAGTACGGATTTCAGAGTCTGCTGTGAAGATTACATAAAGTTCTGGAACATCGTTAGGTGTCCAATAAACACTAGATGCCACCCCTACTGACACTAAATAGGGAAGCATTGTCCTTCATATTCCATCCCTCGCTGACATTAACATCTCACATTCACTGAGCACTTACTAGAAGCCAGATACCATTGTTAGCACCTTACCTGTACCCAGTCACCTAATCCTCACTGTGTCCTTGCGTTTGTTTTACAACAAAGACAGGGAGTCTGAGGCACGGCAGGGTGCCCAGCGAGTAAGGGGTGGAGCTGGGAGTCGAGCTGGACGTCCCTAACCGCTCTGCGGCACGCTTGTATGGTCGAGTTGTAAGCAGTTTCCGTGTCACTCCGTCATTGGGAAGGGTCACCATATTTGCCTCGCTGCAGTTTGTGCCATTCAGCATTTTCTGATCACTCGTTGCTGCCAGGCCCTGTGCTGGGATAGAAAAGGGGGCAACAAAGGGCTCCCAGTCTGGTTGGGGATAGACGCCTTAAGAAAATCCACACTGAAAAAAAAAAAAAAAAGAGAGAGAGAGAGAGAAAATCCACACTAGCAGGCGATAGGTTCCATGGCAGTGCTTCTGCCAGGCACAGAGGAGGGAAAAACAAACCTTGGAATAGATGACCAAAAGCAGAATGTTTGGCTGAAAGAGAATGAGTGTTTGTCAGCTGAGCAGGGTCTTGAAGGATGAATAGGAGTTTGACAGGCAAAGAGGGAGAAAGAAGATTCCAGAGAGAAGGAGCAGCAGGTTCAAAGGCAAGGTGCCACAGTAGGTTCAGGGAAGCGATCATTTGATCAAACTGGAGGGTAAAGACGAGGAGGCGGTGTGGCTGTTTCCGGGAACCAGGGTTTTTTCACGGGGGAGCTAATGGTGGCACTCCGGGCAATGTTTTTTTGGTTTTGTTTCTGTTTCTCTGGTTTGGCGACCTGTACTTTCTTTTTTGCACAGTTCTGTATCCCCCAAATTCTCGTGTTATAATTTCTTTAATCATAAAAATGTAGATAAATGTGGTTTGTACTTTTTTCGAATTACCTCGTTATCGACATATAGCCGACACACAATGTTACATAGTTTCAAGTGCACAACACAGTGATTCCAGGAGTCTATAGCTTATGCTACGCTCACCACAAATGTAGCTACCGTCTGTCACCATGCGACACTATTGCAATTCGGCTGACTATATTCCCCAGGCTGCGCCTTTCATCCCCACGACTCCTTCATTCTACAGGGCAATGTTTGAAAAACTGGCTGTGTGGACTTAGGTGAATTCCTTAACCTCTCTGAACCGCCACTTTCTTTTCTGTAAACTGGAGTATAATTAATATAAACTACCTCGGAGGACTCTAGTGAGGGTTAGACGAAATAATTTCTGTTAAGTGGCTGAAGCAAAGTAAGTGCTTGCTAAATTCTGGCTGCTGTTACTGTTACTGCTGTCACTATTATGAATATGTATAAAGCGCTTTAAAAATAAAAAAAACGAGCCAATTTCCTTTTCTCAGATGGACTCCCAGAAGTGGACAAGGAATTTACTGGATTAGCCAGCACATACTGAATTAATAACGCTGAATTCTTTGCACAGAATCTCCCTCCTTCAGACTTAAAAGCAAAGTTCACAGTTTTATATTAACCCCCAGGAGCATCCAGACAGAAGCAGGAAACATGGGAAGAGACCCAATGTCTCCAATAACCCTGGGTTTTGTTTCAAAGTGTTTCAAAGCACTTATTACAAGCTATCAATATGTATCTGTGCACTTTATCTTTTTAACCTTTTCTCGAGATAGAACACACATAAAAGCACACAAAGCGCCTGGGTGGCTCAGTTGGCGTCGGACTCTTGATTTTGGCTCAGGTCGTGATCTCACCGTTGGAGGGGGATTCTCTCTCTCTCCCCCTCTCTCTGCCCCTCCTGTGTGCTCTCTCTCTCTCAAAATAATTTTTTTTTTAATGGGGAAAAACCCGACAAATCCTAAGCGTACAGCTCAATACGTTGTCACAAACTGAACACGTCTGCATAACCTGATCGAGAAACGAACATGACCAGTCCCCAGAAGCCCCCTTCTCTGGCCTCCCAGTCATCTCTTCCCCCAGAGGTAGCTGCTGTTTGAGAATTCTCTGTTTATCAATGTCCTAGCACCTGTATCCTCTATGTGTTACTTTCTTTGGGCTGCAGTAACAAATTGCTACAAACTTGGTGGCTTTAAAACAACAGAAATTTATATTCTTACAGTTCTGGAGGCCGGAAGTCTGAAATCAAAATGCCGGCATGGGTTGGTTCCTTCTGAAGGCTCAAAGGGAGAATCCATTCCATGCCTTTCTCCTTTTTCTGGTGGCCATGGGCAAAATCCTTGGCGTTCTTGGAGTGTGACAGCCCTCCAGTCTCTTCTGCCTCCACAAGGCCGTTCCCTCGATGTCCCTCTGTGTCCTGTCTCCTATAACGACATTCTCTTTGGATTTAGGGCCCACCGTCACCCAGTGTGATCCCATCTCCATCCTTAATTACAACTGAAAAGACCCAAATAAGGTCATATTCTGAGTGGATATGAATTTCGGGGAGGACCCTATGCAACCCACCACAGCCTGTATGACCGCAAGCCCCAGAAAGGCAAGCAGTGTCACTTATCTGTGGGTCCCTGGAACCTGGCCCAGGGCCTGGCCCAGATGAGCTGCTCACGACACGTTGGCTGAATAGGTGAATGGCCGTCCATCTTTATCAGGGCCACCAACGCTGGGCACCTGACACGCGCTGGGTGTCAGTGATTGACTGGTGGGTGACCGAGATTCAGACATGGGTCGAGGGTGAATGCAGAGGGTATTCATGGCAATAGGCGCTGTCCCCCGAGCACTTCCTTTGTGCCCCCTGCTTTCTGTGTGTGGTTCCACTTAATCCGACTTTATGGATAAGTCGGGGAGCTGTATGTCCCGATTTACCAGGGACGGTCTCAGTTTGTGCCCACTGTCCCAGTATAATGAGTGTGTATGTCATGCTCACGCTCCCCTTTATTTCTTAGAAGGGTTAATGAAGAATGTGGTCACCCCACAGATAAGGCAGCTGAGGCCTTAAAAAGTCCTGAAGGGAATACATTCAGCACCTGATTTGTACCCACCTGAGGATCTAAAGCCCTTACCCTCAACTGCTGCTTTGGTGGTTGTGAAATAGGAAAGGTTTCTTGGCAGGGATCAGCTGGTGTCACCCAGCCATCTCCAGAGAGAGGGTACAGGCTGGACATCCTCCTGGGACCACCAGAGGCCAGCTCCTCCCTGCTCTGGCCCAGGATCTTGGAGAAGCAGGTGTTCGTGAGGAAGAATGGAGAGCCTGGAGGACCCTGGATTGGAGGGTAACAGCCCTCAGAGATGGAGGGCGAGAAGAAGGGGCCCTCCTGGTCAGGCAACCCCTCAGGAGAAAGGTCTCTAAGGGAGAAAGCCCCCGGGGGGCGTGGCCCCTTTTCCCTGCTGCCCAAGAAGAAGAGGCCTATAGAAAAGACCGGAAAGCTTCTGAACGTTGGCACAACAGGGGGCTCGCTCTGAACTCTGCATCTTTCTCTTCAAGCTTCTTCCTTCTCCAGATTCGCCTTCTTGATCAATGAACTCCCAACCACACGGACTGGCTACATAATTCCCAGGGCCCGGTGCAAAATGGAAATGCAGGGCTTGGAGCTTCTTTAAAAGTTATTAATAACTTCACGACAGTGACAGCAGGGCCTGAAACAAGAACCGGGCCCTTCTGAGTGTGGGATGGTCACACGCCTCTGAAGCCAGCCTTGCAATCACCCAACACCCACGCTGGAGACCTGGCTGCCATTTTGCAACCTCTCCCTCCCCCGAGTCGCCTACATCGAGTCCTGTGAATTCGAACTCGTAAACGGCTGCCCTTTCTCTGCCCCTTCTCTGCCCCGAACGCCATGCCTCTGGTTTAGGCAGCATTTCTCACCCCTGGACAACAGCAGCCATTCAAACAGCTTCCAGTCTTGCCTGCTCCGGCCCATCCTTCCCTTTGCAGCCAGAGAGAGCGCTCCCTACAGGCCACCTTGACCGTCCCAGTCACCTCCCAATGGCACCTGCAATGGAATGAACTGTGTCCCCCCCCCCCCCCCCCGAATTCGTGTGGTAATGCCCTAAGCCCCGATGTGACTGTATTGGGAAATAGGGCCTCTAAGAGGTAATGCAGATGAAATGAGGTCATAGGGTGGGGCCCTGATCTGATTGGATGGGTGTCCTGATGAGAAGAGACACCAGTGAGTTTGCCCCCACCCCCTGCCCAGCTAGAGCATAGAGGAAACAATGCCACGTGAGGACCCAGGAAGAAGGTGGCCATCTGCAAGCCAGGAAGAGGCCATCACCAGAAACGGAATCTGTTGCCACCTTGATCTTGGTCTTGGGCTGCTGGCCTCCAGAACTATAAGAAAATAGACTTCTGTCGTGTAAGCCGTGGAGCCTGTGGTGCTGCCATGGCAGGCCTGTGCTGACGAACACAGCTCCCCACTGCCGAGGTTCCGTTCATGGGCTTTGTGGCCCTGTGTGGTTGGGACATACCTTCTCCAGCTACCGGAGAACATCTTTCCTGTCCCTCGCTTCTCGTTCCTGGCAGCCCTTCCAGGAGGCTGGAGGCCAAAGAGCAGGGCCAAGGGTGCAAGGAGAGGTTAACTTTGCACTACCTCCTTCCCAGGGAGAATTTCAACGGTGTCTTCTGGGAATGGGTCATTCATTTACTCAGTCAACAAACATCCATTGCTTTCCCAGTGAGGGCGGGGCCCTAGGCCAGGTGCTAGGACACTCACAGCAGTTGCCTGCGTGTCCCCACCAGGGGACACACAGACACCAGCCATCACACTGTATTGAAAGAGAGTGTCTCCCTGGCAAGTAGTGGGAAAGGGAGGACTCAGATCAGACGAGCCTGGATGCAAATTCAGCCTCACTCTTCATTAGTGGATGATCCTGGGCAATCCACACGCCCCACTTTTTTTTTTTTTTAATCTTGAAAATGGTCCTTATGTCTGTCTGTTTGGATTAGCAGTTCTCAAATTTTTTGGTCTCAGGAAACCTGTACACTCTTTTTCCCTTCCTTCCTTCCTTTCAAATTGATTGCGTTATTTTTAGAGACAGAGAGAGAACAAGCAAGGGAGAGGTAGAGAGAGAGGAAAAGAGAGAATCCCAAGGAGGCTCTGCACCATCACCACAGAGCCCAATGCGGGCCTGAAACTCATGAACCGTGAGATCATGACCTGCGTGGAAATCAAGAGTCAGATGTTCAACCGACTGAGCCACCCAGGCGCTCCTAGGACCCTGTACGCTCTTTATCATTCTTGAAGACCCTACGGGTCTTTTTTTAATGTGAGTTATTTCTTTCAGTATTTACCGTGTTGGAAACTAAAACTGAGAAATCCTTAACACCCAAGAACACATGTATATTCCATTTCCCATTAGAGTAATGACATAAACCTGCCCCAAGACCCGTGCTCAACCAGAAAAGTGAGAAACAAAATCCCAGCTCCCAGCTCCAACTTTATGAGGAAGCAGAAGCCACCTTTAAACATTTAACCTAAAAAACAATTTTTTAGGTTAACAACTCAGACGACAACAGATATTGGCGAGGATGCGGAGAAAGAGGATCTCTTTCGCATTGTTGGTGGGAACGCAAACTGGTGCTGCCACTCTGGAAAACAGTATGGAGGTTCCTCAAAAAACTAAAAATAGAACTACCCTACGACCCAGCAATTGCACTACTAGGCATTTATCCACGGGATACAGGTGTGCTGTTTCGAAGGGGCACATGCACCCCCGTGTTTATAGCAGCACTATCAACAATAGCCAAAGTATGGAAGGAGCCCAAATGTCCATCGATGGATGGATGGATAAAGAAGATGTGGGATATATAGACAATGGAGTATTACTCGGCAATCAAAAAGAATGACCTCTTGCCATTTGCAACTACATGGATGGAACTGGAGGGTATTATGCTAAGCGAAATTAGTCAGAGAAAGACAAATGACTTCACTCATATGAAGACTTTAAGAGACAAAACAGATGAGCATAAGGGAAGGGAAGCAAAAATAATACAAAAACGGGGAGGGGGACAAAACATAAGAGACTCTCAAATAGAGAGAACAAACAGAGGGCTGCTGGAGGGGTTGTGGGAGGGGAGATGGGCTAAGTGGGTAAGGGGCTTAAGGAATCTACTCCTGAAATCATTGTTGCAGTATATGCTAACTAACTTGGATGGAAATTATAAAAAAATAATAAATTATTAGATTAAGAAAAACCACACAATATTTTAGGGGCACCCTGCTGGCTCAGTCTGTAGAACATGTGACTCTTGATCTTGGGGTCATGACCTCAAGCCTCATGGTGGGCACAGAGATTACTTGAATTTTTGTGCGTGTGTGTGCTTAAAACCAGCAGTACAGGGGTGCCTGGGTGGCTCAGTCGGTTAAGCGGCCGACTTCGGCTCAGGTCATGATCTCGCGGTCCGTGAGTTCAAGCCCCGCGTCGGGCTCTGTGCTGACCACTCAGAGCCTGGAGCCTGTTTCAGATTCTGTGTCTCCCTCTCTCTGACCCTCCCCTGTTCATGCTCTGTCTCTCTCTGTCTCAAAAAAATAAATAAATGTTAAAAAAAATTTTTTTTTTTAAAAACCCAGCAGTACAGATATGCAGAATGGTGATACCAGCTGCTAATCTGTGGAACTATTTCTCCTTCAGTTGAACAGCAGCAGCTGCCCTAAACCCTGTGAGGGTCCTCAGCACTGTGGCAGCCTCAGCCCACCCCAGAGGCCCTCACTGTCATAAATAATTCTAGAAAGAATGCTCCCAAAATTGTACCTCCTTTTGATAAATCCCCAGAATCAAATTGAGCGAAAAGGATACACATTTCAACGCTTTAGATTCAGATTTCCAAAATGCCCTGGAGAAAGTTTATATTGACTGAAATGCCCACCAACAAAGTATGAAAAGTGCCCATTTTGGGGCACCTGGCTGGCTTAGCTGGGGGAACACGTGACTCTTGATCTCAGGGCCATGAGTTCATGCCCCATGTTGGGGGTAGAGATTTTAAAAATTATTAAAATTAAAACATTTTTTTAAATTTAAAATTTATTAAAATTATTTAAAATATAAAACTTAAAAAAAAAAAAGAAAGTGCCCATGTTCCCACATCTCCCCAACGTTTTTTATAGTTTTTTCATGCTTGAAAACCTCGAAGGTAAAAAACAGTACGTTACTTCAATTTGATTTTCTTTGATTCCTCAAAATGTTTAATATTCTTTCTTGGTTTATTGGCAATTTGCCTATATGCGTGTTGGTAGGGCCTCTTCTTATGGATCTGTAACAAATCTTTGTATATGAATGTGATGGAATTCCAAAGTAAACTCTTAATTCCGGAACGGATTTGGGGATTGATTCTCCCTCTCCTACCCCCTCTAACGTTTTCCACAGAATCAAGAATAATTTTTACCCAATCTGGGAAGGCTTTTTATAAAAGAAATCTTAACAAGATGGAAAATAAGAGATACTGAGACTACAAGTGCTTTTTGTTTGGGAGGATTTTGCTCTCCGATCTACCCTTCCCTACTTCCAACTGTGGAAAGGTTGCTGTGTTCTTTGTAGCCAGAAAAACTGAGTCATACCTCGTGTGATCTTTCTGGCTTGCTTTACTCTCTGGGCCAAGTGGGTCCCCACCCAGGAAACGTCCTCACTCATAAGCTGTGCTTATGCAGGTAAGACACGACCTATTGTCATTTCGCCAAACCCTGATGCACCGTGTCTCTGCCATTGACCGGCTGTGTGTCCTTGCATGAGTCCCTTAACCTCGCTGTGTCTCAACTCCCTTTGAAATGGGGAAAGCGTTACCTCTCAAGGATTTTTGTGAAGATTAGATAAAGTATTTAAGGCGCTGGACACAGCATAGGCGCTTAAGAAACACCTGTCAAACTAACAACTGATGAGTGTTTTCCTTTCAGTTTGTTCTTGGCCTGTGTGGGGGTGTATTTTTGTTTAGCTTTCCCTTTTTTTCAGCTGAAAACTCTTTCAACTTTTCGGAACAATAATATACCAAACCCCTTTGCCTTCACCTCCAGGGGATAGGAACCTTTGGCGACAAGCAATAGAAATTAACTGGAGCTTAATTAGCAAAGAAGGAAGTGGGGGAAATTTATGACAAAGACTCAGGAGTGTCTCAAAGATTCTAAGAGCTTGAGGGCGCCTGGGTGGCTCAGTCGGTTGGACGTCCGGCTTCAGCTCAGGTCATGATCTCGCGGTCTGTGGGTTCGAGCCCCGTGTCAGGCTCTGTGCTGACAGCTAGGAGCCTGGAGCCTGTTTCCAATCCTGTGTCTCCCCCTCTCTCTGCCCCACCCCCACTCATGCTCTGTCTCTCTCTGTCTCAAAAATTAAAATAAACATTAAAAAAAAAAAGATTCTAAGAGCTTGAAATGGGGATTCTTCTCCCTGTTTCTCCCTGAAGGTGTGCTGTGTTTCTGTCTCTCTCTCATTCTGTCTCCCTGATTCCCTCTCTCTCTCTCTCTCTCTCTCTCTCTCTCTCTCTCTCTCTCTAGACTGGCTTTCTCCACCATTGTAGCCACCACCAACTGCCTCTCCCAGTTACAGTCTTTACCATGTGCAGAGACTCACTAACTGACCCTAAATCCCTAAGCCAGGATCCGGATAGAGAGATTTTGATTGGCCCAGATTTGGCCACATCCAAGCAGATGCTGTCCCTTCAGAAATACTCAGTAGGTAACTGCCAGAGGGCCAATGAGTTCATCAAAGTTCTTCTGTTGCAGGGAAAGACTGGGCCAACTGAGAAGTTTGAGTTCTCAAAGGGATTAGTGTAGAAATGACCAGAAATTGAATCCAGAGCTCCCAGAATTGAGCCCAGAAGGTCAGAGCTTAAAAGACATTCATGCAGGGATACCTGGGGGGCTCAGTCAGTTGAGCATCCAGCTCTTGATTTCGACTCAGGTCATGATCCCAGGGTCATGGGATTGAGTCCCAGGTCAGGCTCCATGCTGAGTGTGGAGCCTGCTTAGGATTCTCTCTCCTTCTCTCTCTTTCTCTCTCTCTCTCTCTCTCTCCCCCCCCCCGCCCCTATCCCCCACTAGTGTTTTCTCTCTCTCTCTCTCTCAAAAAAAAAAAAAAAAAGACATTCATATATTACTTAGTCTAACCTCTTCCCACATTTTATAGGGAAGGAATGGGGTCCAGAGGTATGTGTTTTTCTGAGAGGCACTCCAGCCAATCAGTGACTGCCCTGGAACCAGAGCTCCTGGCTTCATGGTTCAATCTCAAGGTTTCAGAAGGCCAGACTTGATTTCTCTGAGAGCAGTGCTCTCCGATAGAACTTTTTGTGATGATGGAAATGTTTCACATCCATGCTGTTCAATATGGAGGCTCTTAAGCACTTCACATATGGCCATTATAGTTGAGAAACTGAATTTTAAATTTTACTTAATTTTAATTAATCTAAATTTAAGTCACCACATATGGATAGTGACTACCATATTGAACAGGACAGTCCTACAGCTTGAAGCCTTCTGATCACTCAGGAAAGGAGTAGACAACAAATCCCCAGTAGATGAAGAATCAGAAGATAAAAATAGATAATCCATGCAAGCAAATATATAGAGAAAACCATTACTTTGTAAAAGTATTTGGTAATTATGGAAATGTAAAACAAAATTGCTTTAAGCTCTCTCCTTTTTGCCTATAAAATTGGTGAAAATAATTAACAAATGTAAATTATACCATTTAATCTCCCAATAACCTTGTGAAATAATAATTTCAAGTGTTCTCAGAATGCCTGTCTCCACCCTTTGTGACTTCATCCCCTGATCCGTTATTAATATTACTCCCTACCTCAGAGGGTGTTTTCTAGGGGCAAGTGGAAAAATGCATGTAAAGGGCTCAGCACAGACCTGGATGTGATAGGTGCTCAATATATGTGAGCTGGGATTATTATCTGCATTTCACACGAGGCTCAGAGAGGCAACCAACTTGGTCCACATTGCCCACCGAGTAAGGGCTGGAGCCAGGATTCCCACTCAGGTCTCTCTGGCTCCAAAGCCTTCTTCTGAGTTGTCTCTTTATATGGCTCAGGGTCCCTTAGAACCCTCCCTTCTCCCCCGACTCATCCCTTCCTTATACCTTTACCACTAGAACCCTGGTGACTCTGTGGGGTGTCTAGACCGGATGGTCCCTCAGACCTGGCTCCTGAGCGCCCCTCCACACATTGAGAGCTGCCCGGGCTATGCACTGGTGGGGGTGCTGAGGGACCTGCTGGTCTCCTGGCAAGTCCTGCTGCCGCCCATGGGGAGGAAGCTCCCCTCCATCCTGCAAGAAGAGAGGGAGAGTAAGGTCGCCCCGGTGAAAATGAAGAGGAGGTGGAGGAGGGGTGAGCAAACCACCAAGTGGCAGAGCTGAGACTTGCCTGGTCTTTGGATTCCAAAGCCAGTTTCCTTCCCAATGCTCCACAGATCCTCAGAAGCAGGAACTGAGAGTCCCGGAAGGGGTGATGCACAGAACCATCCCACGGGCTTCACTTTGCCTTTTACGAACTCATGGGACTTACGGCTAAGAAACTGCTAACACACCAAGATGCCACATAACTAGTGAAAAGCCAGGCTTAGATGGAGGCGAAATTAGCTACACGATCCAACCACTCGCAAATCATTTCTCTACCACCACCTGTATCCAAAGATGAGGGGCCAGTAAGAATACCCTCCAGCTGTCCCCAGGCTCCCAGCTGCCCTGGTTGTAAGACCAGGTTAATCTGTGGCGTGTGGTTAGAGCGTCCCCATGTGTTTTTACTTTGTCATAAGTTTTTTTAAAGGACCAGTCATCAGCATCATCAGGATTTATGAGTGTGGGAGCTGATCTTGAAAGACCACAACACTCAGAGGTAAGTGGACACCCAGGCTCAGAGGGACTAAGGGACCACTGGGGGAGAGGGGCAGAGCCAAGACTCTAATCCTATTAGGTTGGCCTTCTCGGGAGCCTGTTCTTTCTGCCACCTTTCCCTGCATCTAACTGGTCTCCAGGCACAGAGCCTACCCCTCAGGAACTGATGTACGGTACGGGTGGCTCCAGAAGTTCTGGAGGATGCCAGCACTGTCCCGGCCTCAGACTACAGTCTGGTAGCTTGATCTTCAATGCTGGGGCCAGCCCTTCTGTGTGGGAGACTGGCCCCTCTCGCTCATCTTCTTCCCATGTCCTACCCTAAATATTCATTCAACGACCCAGTGCTGGGACCACAGAAATGAGCAGGGAGTGATTCAGGCACGAGTTCACTGAGCGGCAGTGCTGGACTCTGGCTGAGATTCTGGGGTCAATTTGAGTTCTGCTACTTTCTCCCAAGGGATCCGGCTCCTGAGCCTCATTTTCCTCATGTCCCAGGTAGAAATAGCAGTAGCATAAGAGTGATGGTGCGTACAGGACTCAGGGCCTAAAGGTAGTGGCCATTCTGCGTTCGTTCACCACACTCAGGGTTTGCCACAAGTCAGGCTGTGTGCAGGCTGCCGGAGGCAGGGATAAATCCATGTGGTTTGTCCTAAGAGGGGCACCTGGCTGGCTCAGTTCGTCGGACATGTGACTCTTTTTAAAAGTGTTTTTAAGTTTACTTATTTGAGAGAGAGAGAGAGAGAGAGAATGTGAGAGTGGGGGGAACGGCAGAGAGAGACAGAGAGAGAGGGAGATGGGGAATCCCAAGCAGGCTCCACACCATCAGCGCAGAGCCTGACACGGGGCTCAAACTCACGAACCTCGAGATCATGACCTGAGCCAAAGTCGGATGCTTAACCCACTGAGCCACCCAGGTGCCCTGAACATATGACTCTTAATCTCAGGGTCATGAGTTCAAGCCCCACATTGGGTGCGGAGCCTACTTAAAATTAAAAAAAAAAAAATTTTTTTTTTTAATCCATGTGGTTCTTGAGGCCCAAGAAGATCCAGGAGGCAGATAGGTAAAACATTAGAGCTCCAGCCACTTGATCCTTCTCTTCCCCACCCTTTCCTATGCACGCTCCCCGCCCCCCAAACACACAGGCCTGATTACCCACGGACCACCTCCCACCCCAGGCCTGCCTTTGACCCTTGGCCCACTTTTAGGGTCCTAGAGGTGGTGGGAAGGGGGTATCAATCAGCATCTCAAAGCCCAGAGGAGCTTCCTTTGGGTGCGCAGCAGGCTCATCCTCCTCCCAACCTGGAGAGGGAGAGCCCACCCCCTGTGAGATGGGTGTGTGTTTTTCCCACACATCCCAGCCAGCCAATAGGGACACGGGATTTCAGGGGCGGGCCTGAGAAGTCCTCCCTAAAAGGAGGTGGGGACCAGTGCCCGTTGGTCTGTTCTAGGTGTGAGGAGGTACCAGGGGCTCCTCCGGGCTCTGGAGGTAGGCATGTCCTCCTTGGGGCTGGGGGAGAGACCAGAGCATCCTCAGGTGTGAGGTGTGGGGAAAGCCCCTTCTCTGCCCCCTCGGCGAACTGATTTCCTCTTCTACCTCACCCTTGGCCGGCTGAGCTGACCCGGTCCCAAGGAAGATGAGTTTGGGGCAGGAGGCAGTCAGTTCATGCACTGAGCACACCTCTCCTCTCTCTGAGCAGCTCCCAGCATGGGCAAAGAGAAGACCCACATCAACATTGTGGTCATCGGCCACGTGGATTCGGGCAAGTCCACCACAACGGGGCATCTCATCTACAAATGTGGGGGCATCGACAAGAGGACCATCGACAGGTTTGAGAAGGAGGCCGCGGAGGTGAGGCTGCTCTATCTGAGCCTCCCTGCCCTCCTTTCCAGCCTTGGTTTCCCTGGGAGGGATGCCTCTTGTGGGCTGGTAGGCGCTTTCCTGCTCAATCATGCCAGGCAGGTGGTGTGGCTGCCATTTTCCAGGTGACACAAATGAGGCTCCAAAGGGGGACAGCGCTTGCCTGAGGATGGCACCAAGGTTTAAATGTCAGTGTGACACAGACGCCATGCTGTCTCTCCGAAGGTAAAGCTGCCATTTAAGAGGGGAAAGGATTTATTTGCCATGCTTCTGCCATGGACCTTAGGGCCCTGGATACAATGCTGAACTTGGCAAGCACTGCCCCCTAGAAACTCCTGGTCACACACCCTCCCGTTACACGATAAGCTCAGCAACAGCGTGGGTGCTGTAGGAAGCCCAGTCAGGAACAATGAATGCGTCCTGAGAGGCCCTGAAGGCTTCCCCGAGGAAGAAACCTCCTCTGAGCCTTGAGGAAATGGGGCAGGTGTCCGTGAGCCACCAGGAGATTGGAACAGCAGGTGTAGTAGGCCTTGAGTGCCCTGTTAAAGAGCCTGGCCACTTTCCCTGCAGCCACTAAAGGGTTTCCAGCATGCGAGTGACAAGAATCAGACAGTATCTTTTCAGAAAAAGCACACTGGCTGCAACACGGGGACAACAGGCCCAAGGGCCCAACGGTGGGGGCTGGGAAGCCAGTTGGGAGGTTGTTGCTCCTGACCCACAGGAGCAAAGATGGTGGCCTGGGCTCAGGCGGCAGCAGTGGCCATGGCATGGAGAGTAATGGATGGAGTCCAGGGACTTGGAGTTGGGGAGTCCACAGAACTTAGGAGTTAGCTGTAGGGAAGGGGGTAAGGGAGGAAGAAGAGCTGAGGGTGAGCCCCAAGTTTCTCATTTTGGAAACTGGAAGATCGGTGAATATCAGGAGCAGAGCTGGTCTGGAGTCTGCTCTAGATGTGTGAAATTTGAGGTGTCCACAGGGCTTTCTGTGCTGATGTCCAGGAGGGCATCTGAGTATTGGAGTCCAGAGCTCAAGACAGAAACCAAGATTGGAGACCAAACCACGGGAGTGAGCTGGGTACACGCCGTGGGAAAGGATGTGGGACAGAGTCCCGGGATGGGTGGAGAAAGAGCCCATGCAGGGGAATGAGAAGGGAGACCCAGGGAGGTGGGTGGAAAACCTTAGAGTTGAAAAAGCATCAAACAAGATGGGAATAATCTGTAGAACCAGCTGCTGTAAAGGTATAAACAGATGGAAAAGAGAAAGCAATAGGTCATAAATCAGTGCCATCAGCTATTTTCCTAATCTTGGCTTCCTTGGGTACAGTTGGAATTGTGGGAGCGCTTATGTGCCAGGGGCTGCTAAGGAAAGTTTTAGAACTTTGAGAAAGAGACTGGTCCACAGTCAATATGACAGAAGCATAACCAAAGTTATAGAAAAAACCAAATGGTCTGATGCAGTGTTTCTCAAACTTTCTGGTCTCAAGAACTCTTTACATTCTTAAAGCCACCCAAAGGAGTTTATGTGAATTATATATTTATGATATTCAAATTTGAAAGTGAGGTTTTAAAAATGCTTAATTCATTGGGGTGCCCGGGGTGGCTCAGTCGGTTGAGTGTCTGACTCTTAATTTCCACTCAGGTCACGATCCCAGGGTTGTGGGATCGAGTCCTGTGTAGGGCTCCAAGCTGAGTGTGGAGCCTGCTTGGGATTCTCTCTCCCTCTGCTCCTCTCCCCCATTTGCGTGCATGTGCGCGCTCTCTCTCAAAAAATGCTTAATTCACTTAAAAATAATAGTAATAAACTCTTTATATGTTAACATATTTTTCATACAGAGAAAGTGTGATACTTAACTATTTTCCAAGACAAAAAATGTTGGGAGGGTGGCACTGTTTTACATTTTTGCTGATAGCTTTAACGCCTGGCTTAATAGAAGACAGCTGGATTCTCACCTTCTGCAATCAGTCTGTTGTGATTTCACATGTCATGTAACCCCTAGGAAAGACTACACAATGGTGAGAGAGTGAGGGCGGGGAGGCAAATAATGTCTTCATATTATAAATAACAGTTTTGACCTTGCAAACTCTAAAAGGTATCAGGGTCTCCGGACCGCTCTTTGATAGCTGCTTATCTGATAAATATTCTAAACTACGATGGATTTTATAGACGTTCCTACAGCGACAAAAGTTAGGACACCTGGGTTCTAATTCTATCTTTTAATAACCTAATTAGTTTGCTTGGGGGGTGCCACCTGGTCTCTGGTCTTTCTTGTTCTCCACTCTGCCCTCTAATTAGAGCTAAAATGAACAGATGCCCAGGTCCCGTGAGCCGGCAAGTGGCAGAGTGTTCCCTGAACAAGCATGCTAACTTGAATATGCTACCACCTTTAGGTAGTGTCATTTTTACCAGTGCTGAGAGAAGCTCAACTTTTCCAGGGTGTCACGAGTAATTATCAGCCATAGATACTGGTTTAACATTTAACATAAGGTAGTGGTTGAGAGTTTGAACTGGAGTCTGATGCTTTGGGTTCAAATCCTGACTCTGCTGTTTATTAATTATATGATCTTGAGCCAGTCAGTTAATTTCTCTGTTACTTTATCTGCAAGATGAAGATAATAAAACTTCACCGGGTTGTTGGGAGATTAAATGAGATAACCCATGTTAAATGCTTAAAACAGCACTGAGCCCATGGTCAGAATTACTTATGTGTTTGCTACTACTGGTTGAGGGCTTGCTGACCATGTGCCAGTGGTCCACATGCCTGCCTAGGTGCTCTGTCATTTGGCCCTGCGTCACTCTGACTTTAAAACATGCTCTGAAAGAAAAAATTATATAAGTAATAAATTCTATTGTTTGAAAGATTCAAAGGCATCTCCATACACTGACTGCCCTGTTACCATCCCTCTCACTCTCAACTCATTTGGGAACTTCTTTCTTGGTTCATGGGCAGCTTTGGATACCAAGGTGACCCTGGGGTCTTCCCTCCTAATCCTGGACCAGGTGGGCAAAGGTTCCTTCAAGTACGCCTGGGTACTGGACAAGCTGAAGGCAGAGCGGGAACGTGGCATCACCATTGACATCTCCCTGTGGAAGTTTGAGACCAAAAAATACTACATCACCATCATCGATGCCCCAGGTCACCGTGACTTCATCAAGAACATGATCACGGGCACCTCACAGGTACTAGAGTTGTCTTGGCTCTGCTTTGGGGGTGGGCAGTGGGTGTCCCAGGCCAAATTTGAGCTGGGCCTTCTTGCCCCTGTCACTTGGGCCAGGCAGACTGCGCTGTGCTGATTGTGGCAAGTGGTGTAGGTGAGTTTGAGTCTGGCATCTCTAAGAATGGGCAGACCCGTGAGCATGTACTGCTGGCCTATACGCTGGGTGTGAAGCAGCTCATCGTGGCAGTCAATAAGATGGACATCACGGAGCCTCCTTACAGTAGTGCACGCTTTGAGGAGATCAGCAAGGAGGTGAAGGCCTATATCAAGAAGATCGGTTACAACTCTGAGGCTGTTGCCTTTGTGCCCATCTCCGGCTGGCATGGAGACAACATGATAGAACCCAGCAACAAGGTGAGAGCTGACTGGGACAGGGCCAATTCAATGCAACATTCCCACTCAAACCTTTGAGCTTCTCCTGGAATTACCAGCATTTTTAGCACGCTTATGGGCCAATCACTGTGCAGGGTCTCCTTCCCCAAGGGTTACATAATTTGATCCCCATTTTACAGATAAACAGAGATTACTCAAGACTATGCAACTAGTAAGCACAGAGTTGCATTGTACAATGTAGTAGTTACATGTGGCTATTAAATTATTAAAGTTAAGCCAAATGAAATCATTTCAGTTCCTTAGTTGTATTGGCTACATTTCAAGTGCCCAACAAACATATGGGGCTACCATATTGGACAGGGAAGTTACAGAATATTTCCACCTTTGCAGAAAGTTCTGCTAAGCAGTGCCAGCAGAGTCTAGAATTCTAGTCCATGCCTATAGCATCTAAGCTACCTCTCAAGGCAGATTAGGAAGTGTGGGGGCAATATAAATGTGTCTAAGATATGGTCACTGTGTTCATGGATCCTGGAACCTAACAGAGTTTAAAATTCTTAAATGAGTGTCTCCCTACAAAGGAAGTCTAGCTCTGGCATCAGACCTGGGTTCAAGCCCCAGCTTTCTCCCTCACCCAGAGTAAAGGGGTAAGAGAGGAATTAATACTCTCTGCCTAAGGACCCCTTTGATGGGACTGTGAGAATTAAGTGAGAGACTCCACATGGGTTCATGCATACAGTTGGTGCTCAAATGCTAACTCAAATGCTAACTGCTATCTATCACTAACTACTGCCTAAAGCCTACCTTTTCTATAACTGACTTGAGGATTCTTAGCCGTTTCTTCCACATGTACATATCAGAACCTTTTTCTGATTATAAAAGTAATGTCTAACATTTTTACAATGAGCCTTTCATGTAGATATGAAGCATAAACTGCAATCCCATAGCTTATAGATAACCTGGTTTTCATGCAATTCTTTTTAGATATTCACAGCTGGACTTAAACTGTGTGTGATTTTTTAGAAACTCTTTGTTTAGAATCTTCTTTGCCATTTAAACCTGTTTAATACTTAATGGGTGTTTTATATTGCAGATCACAGAGGTACAGTGTAGCCATATCCTTATTAAATGAAAATGGTATTTGAGAAATTACCATGTGCCAGACACCAGACTAAACACTTTACATGGACACAACCCCATGAAGAACGCATTTTATTCCCATGTAAAATAAGAAAACTGGGACACAGTGTAGTTAAATAATAGCCCAAGGTCACCAGCTTCCAAGAATATGGTTTCTTGTTTTGTTAAAAACCACCATAATCATCTTGGTAAATAAATCTTTGCATGTGTCCTCGATAATTTAATTAGAATAAATTGCTACTGAAACAAAGGGTGGGCATTATTTTAGAGTCTTCTGACACATATTGCCCAACTGTCCTTAGGAAAGATTAGAACTACCATTGGCAGTGTGTTCACTTGGATGGTACTTCAACATTTGCATGCTGGGCACTGTCCTTGGTGCTGAGGGTGTGGTGGGGAATGAGACCCAGCCCCGCTCGTGGCACTGCGGTCTTGGGTCTCGGGTGGGAGAGACAGGGGGGTGGTAATATAGTGGATGATGACAAATGCTAAGAAAAACTTAAGGATGAGGGGGGCATGGTAATGAGAGAGTTCTTCTATATTGGGTGGTGAAGTCGGGCTCTTCTAAAATGACCATAGAACAGAAACCTAAAGCTTTGATGCCCATTCCCCAAGTATTAGCACATAGTTCAGCTAGTGAAATAAGGGGATTTTATCTTCTTGTCCCTTCGGGCATTTATTGGGCATCTAGTATGTTCTAGATGCTAAAAGAACAAAACATGCAGTCAGTGGACTAGACAGTAGATTTAGGATTTAGCCTCCACTCTCAAGAAATACCTGTGACATTGGAGACCTCGGTTTCCCCATTTTTAAGATGGGGGTGATGCTGACCTCCTAGGCTTATTATGCAGGCCTCTGAGTTGCCATAGAGCCAAGTTAGTGTCCAAGTTCATCAAACTAATAGAAGAGATTATCCTCACAATGAGGTTCTGTTTGAGTGGGGCGTTGGCCTCCTTATCAACTTCTTGTTTGGGCATTGGGCAACCTACTTTTGATCCTCAATTATTCCTCTGTAAAAACAGGAAATGTTCTTTTTTTTTTTTTACGTTTGAATTATTTATATAAAAATGCTTATTACAGTTCTTCAAAGCCTCCTGCTTCCCTTCCACCCCACGCCCCCTGCTTACTAGAGTTGAGTATTAACAGAAATTATAGCTTTATTCCTTGAGTCACCCATTTTTTAGTCCATTAGGCAAGACGTGTTCTGTGTGGCTTCTGTGCTGCATAGCTCTGCTTCTCCCTCACAGAAGAGGGCTTACTTGACTGGAGCCTTCTTCCCTACCCACCAAAGCCATCCCTGATCCCCCTTACCGACCCTTTCACCCATGGCAGTCCCTGCTCCTCTCTCTTCTGAGAGTCTCACTAAGGACTGAGAGATTGTTGTGTGTGATTCCAAGGCCAGGGCACCTCTCCCATGTCCTGCCTTTAATCAATAGGTAAGGGCTGCTATTGCTTTGACACTGATGGTAGACTAAGATTTCAAAGCCTAGGGATTTTCTCAAGGGTCTATGACTGGAAAGGAGAAATGTGACTGGGATTCCACCAGTTTGCCTTAGGCCTGAGCTAAGACCACATGCTGATCAGCTCTGCCGCTTGATGGCTGGCTGCTCACTTGGCCTTTCACATCAACCTCCTTGGCTCTTTCTGTACCTCCTCTGTCCTGGATTTCCAGTTAACTGATACATCTCTGAAGGCAAAGATGACGTTTCTGATGAGCTTTGGCGAGGGTTTTTAGAGAAGTAAATAAAGTGTCTGCTTAAAAGGCATGCATACGATGTACTGTCATACTTAGTTATCCTTTTAGAAGGCCTCACACTCAATAACGCTCTCCTGGCCTAAGATGCTGGGGAACATCTAGTGTTCAGAAGGTGTAAGTGTTAGAGTATTTGAGTCGTATCTTCATTCTCGCTCCTGATGCTTACTTAATTCTGCTGTATGTTTTTTCTGCTCCTTTGTTTCCCCATCTGCGGAATGACAAGATGGAATGAGACCCAAGAGCTAATCAGACTCTAGGAATCTCTGCTTCCTAAAAATATTGGCTCAAGTTGGGCAACAACTACAAGATTTAGAGGAATGGCCACCACTTAGTGGGTGTTTAGTGCATGTCAAACATTGTGCTTGGTGGATTGCATGTGGCCTTTTGTGTTTTACTTGAGCCTGCAAGGTAGGTGGGGATATGTTTCATAGATGAGGAAGCTGAGGCTCAAAATGCATTAAAAAATTGCTTGAAGTCTCATGTTAAAACCAGTTTGGCACCTGGGACAGGCTCCCTCAAGCCTAAGTGAGATGCACATTTGGTGGCTTTTCCAGATGTCCTGGTTCAGAGGCTGGAAGATCACCAGGAAGGAAGGAAACATGGTGGGCATGACCCTGCTAGAAGCGCTAGACTCCATCATGCCCCCTGCCCGCCCTGTGAACAAGCCCCTGCGGCTGCCTCTGCAGGACGTATATAAGATTGGGGGTGAGTGCATGCTGTGTTGGGGGTGCTTGGGGTTGGTGGCTCGTGGAGGTCCGGCTGCTGACAGCTGTGGTTGCTCTGTCCCCCAGGCATCGGCACTGTGCCCGTGGGCCGGGTAGAAACAGGCTTCCTCAGGCCCGGCATGGTGGTGACCTTTGCCCCCTGCAATATCACCACAGAGGTCAAGTCTGTAGAGATGCACCACGAGGCCCTGGCTGAGGCCCTGCCCGGCGACAATGTGGGCTTCAATGTGAAGAACGTGTCGGTGAAGGACATCAGGCGGGGCTATGTGGCAGGAGACAGCAAGAATGACCCGCCCTCAGAGGTGGGGAGCTTCGTCTCCCAGGTGAGGAGGACCATTTAAGGGGTGTCCTCCTGAGACAGCCACACTGTCCTAGGAGAAGAATGGCCCACTGGGTCATTCAGGAAGTGGGCTCTGAGCATATGCTCCATGCTAGGCTCTTGGCCTGCAGTGTAGGTACAGTCCAACTGTCCAGGTTAGGATCCTGATTGCAGCTTATTTGCTACTTTGCCCTTTAACTAAACAATGTACTCTGCTGATCTTAGCTTCCACAGTATGGTCTTGATGTCTTAAAGCAGTTTTCAAATCAGGTGGATTAGAATCACCTGGGGAGTGTTACAAAAATGCTGACTCCTGGGGCGCTTGGGTGGCTGGGACTTAGCGCCTGGTGCTTAGGACTTGAGCTCAAGTCATGATCTCCATCGGCTCGCTATCAGTGCCCGCTTCAGATCCTCTGTCCTCTCTCTCTGCTCTTCTCCTGCTTGCGTTTGCACGCGCGCTTGGCGCACACTCTCTCTCAAAAATAAACATTAAAAATGCAGATTCCAGGGGTGCCTGGGTGGCTCAGTCAGTTGAGGGTCCAACTTTGTTTCAGGTCATGATCTCATGGTTCATGAGTTTGAGCCCCGCCTCCGGCTCTGTGCTGACAGCTCAGAGCCTGGAGCCTGCCTCAGATTCTGTGTCTCCCTCTCTCTGCCCCTCCCCAACTCACTCTCGGTCTGTCTCTCAAAAATAAACATTAAAATTTTTTTTTTATTATTTATTTTTGAGAGACAGAGCACAAGTGAGGGAGGGGCAAACAGAATCTGAAGCAGGCTACAGGCCCCAAGCTACTAGCACCGAGCCCGACGCAGGGCTCAAACTCACGAACCCACGAACCGTGAGATCATGACCTGAGCCAAAGTCAGAAGCTTAACTAACTGAACCATCAGGCACCTCCCCCCACCCTCATAATTTTTTAATGCAGATTCCTAACACTCTTCTCAGTGGTTCTGGGAAGTGATGCAGTAGACATGGGTGGAACCTGGGAATCTGTACGTTAGAGCTCTCAGGTGTTTCCTTGGCCCACTTAGAATGTGAAGGCTGTTCTAGATGCAAAGTCTGGCACATTCTTACTTGTGCATGTGGAGGCTGGTGCTACCTTGTAGTGAGCTTGGGAACATTAAATGAGGCGGTGATATGTAAAACAGCTGACCTGGGGCCAACAGGTCACCTAACAAGTTAGCTAGCTGCTATTATAATCCATCTTCTGAATGGTGGGGGAAAAGTAGTACGTAAATAATGTACAAGTGTGTTGGTTTTAGTGTCACTCACCCCCAGCTCTGCCACTTGCCTGCTGTTCCATCATGGGTAAGTTACTCAGGCTCTCTGCTGTGAAAATTAAATCGGAATGCATGAGATCTACTTAGCACAGAACTTGGTACACTCAATAAACGTTCAAATGCTCACTATGACTTAAAATGTGTCCAAGGGGCCTGACCCCTTGGCTGGTCAGGGCTGCCTCCTTTGGAGGATGCTTGGCTAATCCCCTCCCCGGCTCCCATCCCACCCTGGGTTCCAGGTGATCATTCTCAACCACCCTGGCAGTATTGCAGCTGGCTACTCACCAGTTCTGGACTGCCACACGGCCCACATCGCCTGTAAGTTTGCAGAGCTCAGGGAGAAGATTGACCGGCGCTCAGGCAAGAAGCTGGAAGATAATCCCAAAGCCCTAAAGTCTGGGGACTCGGCCATTGTTCAGATGATCCCACGAAAGCCCATGTGTGTGGAAAGCTTCTCAGAGTACCCACCCCTTGGTAAGTCCTGACAGCACCTGGCTAGTGGGACTGCCCCATCCTCCTCCTGGCTCCAGGGAGCCAGTTAGCCAATGTGTCACATCCAAGCCAGGTTGCAGAACCTGGTTAGAAGGACCCGAGTTCCAGGTTAGGGGGTGCTCAACAACAAAAAAAAGGAAAATGGTTTTTGTCTAGTGTCATACAGCAAGGCAGGGGCCACTTTAGAGCCTTAGTTACTCAAAGTAGGGTCCGTGGACTAGCAGCATGGGCATCCCCTGGGAGGTGGTTAGACATGCAGAGCCTCAGGCCCCACCCAGACCTGCTGAACTCAAGTCTGCGGTTTAACAATATCCCCAGGTAATCGGGATGCATATCGATTTAAGACACTCTGATCCAGAGGAGGTGAATAAAGCAGAGATTATTAGGGATCTTCTTTTTCCATCTTCTTCTCTAGTGCAGTGGTTTTCAAACCTGGCGGATAATCAGAACCACTGATGGACCCTATTAAACTCAGCGGCTCAGACCCTGATAGATTCACCTGGTCAGGGCTGCAGCCTAGGAGTCTGTTTCTTAGATTCCCCAAGTATATTATACATGGCTAGGTTTGAACAATTAACCTAGAATGTTCTGAACTCTAATGTATAGGGGGTAGGCACTTTTGTACAGTGCCTATTCTGCGCTAGATGACAGAGATTTTTTAAAAAAATTTTTAACGTTTATTTTTGAGAGAGGGAGAGTGTAAGCAGGGGGTGGGGCAGAGAGAGAGAGGGAGACACAGAATCAGAAGCAGGCTCCAGGCTCTGAGCTGTCAGCACAGAGTCCGATGCGGGGCTCGAACTCACGAGCTGTGAGATCATGATCTGAGCCGAAGTCAGACGCTCAACTGTTCAACCGACTGAGCCACCCAGGCACCCCACAGATGATAGAGATTTATAAACAAACAAGTCCCAGCCTTCAGGGTCTCCCAGGGTGTGAATTTCAAAAGGCTAATTTTAGAGGTGGGCCACAGAGGCTGCCACATGAATCTTACAAAGCTGGTTTAGTACTTCCTATCCCTGCCAAAAATACTATGAGGTTGAAGCCAGATGCCATGAGCCTTTCCCTCTACCACTTGAAGTCAGAGAGCATTCAAGAACTCCCCTCCCCTAGGAGAAGCATCTGCCAGATTCACAGCTGAATGTAAATGAGATCCGTCCTGTGGGTTGTTGTGGTGGGCACAGAGAAAGAGCTAGTTGGTTGGCAGCTGGAGCATTGGTAGGGTAGGTTGGTGAGTTGCACCAAAAGCAAAGTTTTTCCCTGTGACCTTTACTTATGGAAATGGGATGACAGTCCAGGGGCTAAGAATGTAAGTGTTGGTTTGAGACTTTCTGGGTTTTCAACCATCACAGAGTGACCTTCTTTCCCCAGCTTTCCCAACTATAAAGTAGATAGGAGATCTATGAGACACGAAAATTAAATGCACTCATATGTATAATTTAGGGTATTACTTACTTGGCCTCCCGTACAAGTGTCCTAGCTCGTGCCTTGGTAGCATTCCCCATTTGTTTCTTCATGTCCTGTGTCCTAGGTCGCTTCGCTGTCCGTGACATGAGGCAGACGGTGGCGGTTGGGGTCATCAAGGCTGTGGAGAAAAAAGCAGCAACTGGTGGCAAAGTCACCAAATCTGCCATGAAAGCAGCCAGGAAGTGAGTGGTGACAGCTACTTCAGGCCTTTCCAGGCCAGGAGCAGCCCGGGAGGAGCCACAGCTGGAAAAGAATGGGCTCAAGGAGAAGCCTTGGACTTAACTCTTCTCTTGCCTTAACTGTCTTAAACCTGCCCCCTGCTAATGCAGTTTTCTTTTCCTGAGGAGCTTGAGGCATGGGAATAAAGCACACCAAGACTTTTTGCCCCTGCCTCTATTGGCCTTGATGTTGCAAGCAAGGAGGAAGCAGGTGGGGTGCTCAGTCTAATTCTACCCCTTGCTTTCCTTCTGGTGCCTGACTGGTGCAAGAACCAGAGAGCTGGGGTCACAGGGAGGAAAAGGTGTAAAGAGAAAAGTCCAGGGCAGCTTTTGGCCCCGGCCAAATTCATCAGTTCCTAGAACAGGACTCTAGTGTTAAACAGCCTGACTTTAGTGTCTATAAAAGTTACTAAACTTCTGTGTGCCTTGCTCATCTGTAAAATGGGAAAACAATGTCTGCCTCCACAGGGATGTTGAAGTTTGAGCAAGCTGGTACTTGCTGGGCATGGTAATTAGCTACTCTCATTAACATGGTACGGGCACTGGAGGCAAGTGAGCACTATCCTGGGATAGCACTATCCAGAACTGGAGAAGTTCTGTTGGAAAAAAGTTGGCAGGGGGAGAGTGAGCCCTGAGATTTGTAGGGCAAGCTCTGTTTTAGATCTGCAGGGTACATGTCTCCCTCAGGTTATTTTAACTTCAGCTTGACAATTTTAGAGTTACGAAGCTGCAAGAAACCCCAGGTTTCTTTCACCCAGAATCCCCAAATCCTATTTACCACATTTTTTCCCTGAATTATTCGAGAGTGATCTGCAGACATGATGGCCATTTACAGCAAATGCTGCAGGCGTATTTCTTAAATCCAAAAGAATATTCTGATATAACCAAGGTAAAGTGATCAGAATGAGGGTGTTTTATTTTTTTTATTTTTAATGTTTTATTTTTTGAGACAGAGAGAGACACAGCATGAATGGGGGAGGGGCAGAGAGAGAGGGAGACACAGAATCGGAAGCAGGCTCCAGGCTCTGAGCCATCAGCCCAGAGCCTGATGTGGGGCTCGAACTCACAAACCGTGAGATCGTGACCCGAGCTGAAGTCGGACGCTCAACCGACTGAGCCACCCAGGCGCCCCGAGGGTGTTTTAAACTAACATGGGTCCACTTCTGAAATCTGCAGGTCTAATTCAGATTTCACCAGTTACTCCAAAAACATGCTTCACGGCAAAAGAAAATCCAGGATCATGTGTTGCATTAAGCATCTTGTCTCTTTACTCCAAGTTTTGGAGCAGCCCCTCCCTTGGTTTGGTTTCTGCGAGAGGTTTGACTGAGGCCTCAGCTCTGAGCTAGCTAGTGGGTGCTTGGAGGAAGCTCAAGGGTGCAGGGGTGACTGATGGGGGGGGGAGGGGGATGAGGGGTCTTTTTTACTCTCCTCCCTCAACCCAGCTTCCCAGAAGTCCCCTTTGTCCCTACTGGATGAAACAAGGAGAGCCTGGGGGATTTTACCTCCCCTGTAGCGGTGGGAGAAGGGAATTATGGCAGCAGAAATAGGCTTGTCTCTTTTGCCACCAAAGCCTTCTGTCCATTTATTCCTGTTAAAGAAACTGACCGATTCGAGATTCTACCTCCGTTGTGGATCCTGGCAGCCCCTTGAGTCCCGATGTTGAGGGTTTAGTGTAAACCAGGAAGCTCTATTACTGTTTGCGATTGGAGCCTTCGTCAGAGACCGATCTTGCAAGCCCTTTTTGTGACTGCAGGTTGACTCTTGACTATACACCGTGTCTAACACATTTTGGGGTGGGGGGGCGGGGTGTGTAAGTTTGCTTGGCTACAGTGGGTTTATATTAAGAGCAACCTCCTATTGCAAGCTTACTGCGTGCCCTACGCAATTACCTTTGATTTTCACAACAACCGCATATGATCTAGGTACCCATTTTATCTTTTAATTTTTTTTAACGTTTGTTTTTGAAGGAGAAAGAGAGAGAGAGGAAGGGGGGTTGGAGTAGAGCAAGGGAGACACAGAACCGGAAGCAGGCTCCAGGCTCTGAGCTGTCAGCCCAGAGCCCGACGCGGGGCTCGAACCCACGAACCTCGAGATCATGACCTGAGCTGAAGTCGGACGCTCAACCGACTGAGCCACCCAGGCGCCCCTAGGTACCCATTTTAAAGCCGAGGGAAACTGAGGCTGAAAGAGGTCTAATTGGTAACCTGCCCTCGGTCGCAGAGCGATGAGCTAGCCGAGATAGGAGCACAGCTGCCTGTCTCCACAGCTCAGGACTCTTAAGCCACCACTGTTCTAATTGTATACATGCCATTTGTTTACATTTTTACCGAACAAAATAAATTTTTTACGTCACAGTTGGCATAATTGCTTTCATGTAGTTCTGGAAGTCTCAGCACGCAAGAACCACCAGGTCCGGAGACTGGGGGGAGGGAAGAGCGTCAACGGAGACCGGAAGCTCAATGAAAAGTCCGTTCGGGAGTTTTAAAGACCGCTTTTGGAAAACCCAGGTCCCGGGGGTCTGCCGGCGTCGCCCGCGGCTGCCGGCAGCGCCCACCAGGCCTCGCCGGACGCTGCGTCGCGTCGCTCGGGCCCCTCCCGCTCCTCCTCAGCTCTCCCTTTAGCCTGGGAAAAGAGCCCGCCTCCTGACCCATAAGGCCCTGGGCCGGAAGCTCCACTTTCTCTTCCTGTCCTCCACCATGGCGGTGAGTAGCTGAGCCCTCGGTTTGCTTCCCTTCATCCGCCTCCATCCACGGCCGGCCGAGCCCGCGGGAGCTGCCTCGTCCGCGGCCGGAGGAGAAGGGAGCCCGCAGTGCTGGCCGTGCCGAAACTGGCAGAGCCATGCGGGCGCAGGGCGCGGAGCTGAACCCTGTCGCCTCCCCTCCGCTCTCTCAGGAGCGGGCTCGGAGCAGGCGCCGGGAGGGCTCAGAAGCATAGCCCGTAGGCTGCAGGGAGGGCGAGCGGAGCGAACGGAGGGGCTGGCACGCGGTGTCAGGACCTGTTGCCCGTTCTGAGGACTTGAGACCTCCCCGGCGCTGGGGAACCTCAGCCTGTTTGTCCGCTTGGGGAAGGCGCTCGCCTTCTGCCGCAGCCGCTGGGCTGCTTCGGAAGGGAACGGGGACGTCGCACAACCACGTGTTTCCCGTTTCCCCAGCTTTTCGATTCAATTTTCTCCCGCATTAGCTTTATAATGGGGACGCGCTCCGACACCTTATGCGTTGAGTCCCTTGGGCTTCATCCACTGCCTGTAATTTTAACTCCCGATACCCGTCCTCTTAAGTTTCCATTCACCCGTTCCGTGCGTCGAGGAAGAGACCAGATCCCGCGCTGCCTGCCTTGGTGCCTCCCAGACTTTTTTGAACCCTTAGGGCCTTCGTTAGGAATGGGGATGAGCAGAGATCGGAAATGCTGCGTATCCAAATGCTGGACTCGCAGCTGTGGCGGGGTTGTGCGTTGACTGCTGCGCTTCCCGTGTTGCAGCAGGATCAAGGTGAAAAGGAGAACCCCATGCGGGAACTTCGCATCCGCAAGCTCTGCCTCAACATCTGTGTGGGTGAGAGTGGAGACAGACTGACCAGGGCAGCCAAGGTGCTGGAGCAGCTCACAGGCCAGACCCCTGTGTTCTCCAAAGGTGAGCAGTGGCAGTCAGGGGAGAGGGCCGGTGGCCGAGTAATGCCTGGGTGTTTCCTAATTTACCTGGTTTCCAGCCTGTTGAGGGCCCGTTTTGCAAGTGACAGTTGGTATCCCTCAAAAGCATTGGCTTCCTACAGTACCCCAGACATATCCTCGTTTCAAAATTGGTTTGGGTGTTGGGATACCAGGTTTTTAAGTTAGGAGGGATGAAGCTAGGACTGGTCCAGGGAGAGATTTTACAGACAGAGTGGAAATGTTGGGAATACGGTAAATGGTATTTGGCTTGATTCACATTTAGAATTTAGGGGCTGCATTAAGAACAGAGTTGTGTGGGGCACCTGGGTGGCTCAGTGAGTTAAGGGGTAGACTCTTGATTTCTGCCCAGGTCATGATCTCGTGAAATCGAGCCCTGCGTCGCGCTCCATGTGCTGCTTGGGATTCTCTCCCTCTCTCTGCCCCTCCCCTGCTATGCGCGTGCTCACTTGCACTGTCTCTCAAAATAATAAGCTTTGTTTGTTTTTAATGTTTATTTTTGAGAGAGAGAGAGTGCAAGCGGGATTGGGGCAGAGAGAGAGGGAGACACAGAATCCGAAGCAGGCTCCAGGCTCTGAGCTGTCGGCACAGCCCGACACTGGTCTAGAACCAACAGACCGTGAGATGACCTGAGCTGAAGTCAGACGCTTAACCGACTGAGCCACCCAGGCGCCCCTCAAAATAAATAAACTTTTAAAAAAATAATGTAAAACACAGGGTTGTGTACGTAGACTAATGGGGTTCAGCTCATAGCTCCATCACTTGCTGGTCTGACTTTGGCCTTTTTGGGTCTCAGTTTCCTCATTGGCCTGAAGGGGATGTTAATACGCTTGTGATGGATAGAGTGAATGAATTGTGTGAAATGCCTGCTGCCTGCCAAGCCCAGTGTAGATACTACCACTGTTGATTTTTTTGTTTTTGAAGTTTCATTGCCTTAGGATACTGGAATATGGCAAGTTCATGGGTTCAGAGCCTGCCCCTTATTTGGGGCACATTAACCTCCCAGAACTTCATCTATGATAGGAGGATATTACAATAAGACTTTAGAGAATGTTAGCTACTATCAATAATGTTTTGTTTAGAACACAATGGTCATACTCCTTTCTAGTGGCCTATTCTGGCCGTGTACTTGGCCCCTCCTGAGACTTCGACATTATGACTTGGAAGCTCTTAGTTGCTGAAGTTACGACTGAGTGACTTGGAATTGGAAGATCTATTTTCTGTGTTAAGGATGAAACAGATGTGGGTGACACCGGTTAGAATGCCACCACTTAGGATGTGGATGGATGCTTCATGTCTCTTAGACCTGGAGATGATGTTCTGGGGAAGAGGTGAGTGGGGTGGACGTGTGATACCTGACTCCCTGTTTCTCCCTACCTGCAGCTAGATACACCGTTAGATCCTTTGGTATCAGGAGAAATGAAAAGATTGCTGTCCACTGCACGGTCCGTGGGGCCAAGGCAGAAGAAATCCTGGAGAAAGGTCTAAAGGTGAGGCTGATGTCTGTGAATGATTTCTCTGGGTTTTCCTGTGCCCTTTACATGTTGGGAAAGTTCTACGAAATCTACAGTTGTGACGTGATTTGTGTTGTGGGAAAATAAGATTTTATCCATGGTCAAGTTAATCGAATCGTATCTCTGGGGTGCTGAGTGTTGTGGACTAAGCTAGTAATTTTGGGAGAATTTGAGTTGACACGGGGTGTAATTGCATTTTTCTCCTTAGGTGCGAGAGTATGAGTTAAGAAAAAATAACTTCTCCGATACTGGAAACTTTGGTTTTGGGATCCAGGAGCACATCGATCTGGGGATCAAATATGACCCAAGCATTGGTATCTATGGCCTGGACTTCTATGTGGTATGGATATTTAATCTTTTCCACTCCTGGTCTGTGAGGAGAGTAGACTCTGCCTACTCCTTTATTTCGTATGTGCTATCTTGATGTTACGATGTTGGATTGAAGCTTTGAGTGTTGTCTGCTTTGTGTTGTCCCCCTCGGGGAGATGTGCCTCATCTGTGGCAGGTGTAGGAATACAACACTGAACTAGATAGACAGGATGCTGCTATTGTGAAGATTATAGTCTAGGATCTAACAAGCACCATTACGACTTAAGAGGCTGGTGAAGGAACTGTTCCACCCACTGAATTGAAAATTTGAGTGAGTTCTGGTGCTGTATTTGGCGTGTGGGTTGGCTGTACTAACTAAGGCCGCTCTTTCCCAGCTCCTTCCCTTAGGGAAGGTAGGGTGGCTTCCATCCAGAGGATGTAGATACATGTTTGGTGGTGTGGCTGTTTGCTCAGTCAGGATAGGGATTTCAATGTACAAATGACCATTTGTGTGTTTGTCCAACCATGAAACTAAATAGCAAAAACCAGAAGTCCTGACTAGTGTGGAACCTGAGTAATGGCAGCACCCGCATTAGATTTGAATATCCAAATGCTAAGGAGAATCAGGTGATCACAGGAAGTTTGGGAGAAGCAAGACTTTAAGAAGCACTTTTGAACTGAAGCAGAAAAAACGAATAACTATTTCTTTGTGCTTCTCAGAATCTGAAATTTTCTATAATGTATATATTATAGTAAGATTTTTTTTTTTTTTAATTTAATGTTCTTTTAAAAATGTGCTTTGGAGACTAGGGAGCGATGGTGGAGAATCCTTAGCTACCATTGGAAGTCAGGCAGGGAGGGTGGGAGGTGCTTGCAAGTTCCAGCCTCCAAAGCAGATTTAAAGTGTGGTATGTTGTCCTGGATGCTGCTAACAGTTTTATCAGACCCTGAGATCGTGGGTCTCTTGCTCCAGAATTCGCTGGGGCCACCAAATGACTCTTGATGATCAGTCTCAAATGTGTGAGTCTTGTCCGTGTACTCTTGACTCTGAGCTGGCTAGGTGACTGTTGGTTATTCCTGGGACAGGTGCTGGGTAGGCCAGGTTTCAGCATCGCAGACAAGAAGCGCAGGACAGGCTGCATTGGGGCCAAACACAGAATCAGCAAAGAGGAGGCCATGCGCTGGTTCCAACAGAAGGTAAAGCTGATTTATCTCAGGTGAAGTGGTGGAATGTGGTGTTGGAGTTGGGATTTGGGGGTGCAAAATCTAGCACCATTTGGTGGGTAGTTTCTTTAAAGGTAGTATATTTGGGCAACTTGGCAAACGTGGGCTTCCAGGGTTGGTGGTTTGAACACCCAGAATCAGGCTTTCTCCCCACCCCCGTAAATGCAGGTCGTTGGAAGGGGAGGAATATGGCTTTAATAGGAGCCCCCTTTTCTCAGGGTCAAGCACGGTTTGAGCACAATGTAGTAGTTGTTAAAACTGGCCAGCTTCCTGTTCAGTCTAGAAGGGATGTGGGATTCAGAGCTGAATTCATGTGTCAGATTTGGAGTCTCAAACGTTAGCCATTGCTGCAATCTTTGCTGTTGCCTCCTGTTGTGAAAAAATAAAATCTCTTCTCTTTCAGTATGATGGGATCATCCTTCCTGGCAAATAAATTCCCGTTTCTATCCAAAAGGCCAATAAAAACTTTTCAGTGAAATGTATATATTACTGTTGTGTGTTCTGTGAAAGGAGCCTGGCCATATTCAAGTCCCTGGACCTCAAGCCACTTAAAGCTTCAATGGGAATAGCTGGTAACAACCCTGTCGTCCTCTGGATGCCAGTGTTTCCTGGCAGATCGAAGCCTGAGTTCCGCAGCATTGCCTGTGCTCACCATACCCTTGTTATTAGGCTGTGGTGGTGGTACGGTAGTCACGTGGAAACTGATGTTAGAGGGGAGGGTATGATTGGGGCTGGGGTTTGAACATAGAGCCTTGGTTAAAGGTGGGATGCAGGGCTCCCATGTTTCAGGAAGCTCCCTCTATTCAGTAATTCTGCTCTTCACTAGAGATTATACCAGCACTTGCATCTGTTGAAGGAAATCACAGGTTTTGGCGTGTGATGCTTGGGATTAAATTTTGGTTTAACTGTTCAGATTCAGTTTTCCTTTAAAATGAGGATGTATAGGGTTGCTAAGGCAATAAAAGCAGAGAAGAGAATGGTCTTTGAGCCAAATTGGATGTGATTCCCTGTCCTCCTTTTTATCCACTATGTTACCTTAAACTAGTTAATCTCTGCCTCAGTTTCTCAATTGTATCATGGTGGCAAGTGATAGCCCTCAGAGGTTAAAGATTAAAGTTTAATACGTCTAGAATACTTAGACTTGTACCAGGCACACAGTGCTCAAAAAGGGTTAATTTTGTGTTTTGGTATATGAGAAATGTTACCTTTTATCAAAGTTTGCTCTTCCTTTGGTGTGAAAATAGAATTTCCTTATCTTTTCCATGTCACTGAAGCAGTGGCATTCAAAAGCCACCATTTCTCTGACCATTAGACACAGTACTTGGTTGATGGTTCATAATTTTCAATTTAGGGTTTACATTTTGAGCATGTTAATTTAGTTCAATAACTTACTTGTGACTATTGAGTTCAGTTGTTCTCAGGCCACTTTTTCACTACCATTAAATGGTTCTAATTTGTTAGCTGTGTTTGTAGTTATTTTAAAACCCAGAGATTATTTGGTGTTTTTAAATTGTTATGAAAACATTATTTTTGTATTCCTGATAATAAAATCTTAGTGAGATCAGATACAGTTGCTTAAAGTGGAGAATCATGAAACGTGTTACCATATACTTTTTGTTTCACTTAAAATTTATCAGTATGCTTTCACTTTTCAGTCTGACTCTAGGGCTAGGGTCATCACCTTGTAAACAGTGAAACTTGTGTAGGAGTGATTCTTGTGGTTCAGCTTCATTTTTATAGGGGAGGACTTGATTTGTCCTAACTTCTATAGTTAGAATAACAACTACAACTGGAATACACATGTGAGAACAAACTGTTGGTGAATATGTAGCTAACTAGTGCTCGTGGGTGCTAGCTGCCATGGCAAGTCAGTAATATGGTACAGAGATGGAGAGCATAATGCTTGTTTCATTTAAATAAAACAATTCAGAGGGGCACCTGGCTGGCTCAGTCATAGAGCGACCACGCCTTGATCTCAGGGTCGTGAGTTCAAGCCCCATGTCGGGCATGGAGCCTACTTTAAAAAGATAGATGGTTCCAGAAATACAGAATGTAGAAAATGAAAGGCCCTCTAATGCCACCACCGTCCTTGTGCACTTTACTGTTAGCCGTTTGCCGTGTATCTGTATGTTTTTATGTTTATGTTCCTGTTTAGCAGTAAAACCTGCCTATCCTTGATTTGGTCCTGCCATGTTGTGTATTCAGTTGAGTTGAGTCCCCATTTTATTTTGTTGTTGTTATTATTATTATTATTATTTTTTTTTTTTTTTTACTTTTTGAAAGAGAGAATCCTGCGAGGGGCGGTCAGAGAGTGCAGAGCCTGAGCTCAAGAACTGTGAGATCATGACCTGAGCCAAAGTTAGATGCTTAACCAACTGAGCAACCCACGTGCCCCATGACTTCCCGTTTTAAAATGAAACTGCCTGGGCTCCTGGCCTAGTAGAAAAAGGACTCTTGGGAGTTTAGTGATCTGACCGGATTTTAGTCCCAGCTCTCAGTGGTATTCTGGGTGAGTCCTGGAACATGTGCCCTGGAGCAAGTAGGGAGATTTTTCTAACCAGTTTAGAGCTTCGGTGTTCAGAAAGCTTGCCCCCTGTCCTGGTTAGAAGCTTGGCTTCCAAACGGATGTCAGACTGTTGTCAGATTCACAACAGTTTGAGTTGGCATCTATTCACTTGTTGTTAAGTGGTACTGTTCCCTTGGGGTTTGTTAAAACTCTTGGGCCTCACCTCAGACCTACTGAATTAGAATCTGCTTTTTAACAAGATCTGTAGGTGATTTGTATGTGCACACTAAAGCCTAGGAACTACCCACATGCTAATGCCAAAACAGGGAGGGAGGACATAATACCTAAGGAAATTTCTTTAATAAATTTAGTTTTGTGAAGTTCTTGCTGTGTGGTTGTTTTTCTGATTTCTTCAGCTGCTGCTGTCCATGAAAACATGGACTGACATTAGGTTGCCCTCTGCCCCATGTTACATTGTGGTTGTCTTCAGAATAAGGTTGTGTTCTAGCAGGCATCTGTTTGTATCCCAGTACCAGGCCAAGAAATACTGGATGCTACTTTGCTGAGTGAATGTTCTCTTCCTGCAACTATTGTTTACGACAGAGTTCTCAATCCAGGACAGTAATCTGTCCCCATTCTGGGGTATTTGAAAATTTATGAGGGAGGCCTTTCAATTATCCCTGTAAATATGGCTGCTCTTGGTATTAGTGCCTATAGGTCAGGGGTGTCCAACATTCTACCATTCAAGATAATTGTACAGGTAGCTATGTGGATGGATACAGGGTGGTCACTGATACTTGAGCAGGTGATGGGGCCAGCCAGCTGTGCAAAGGCTTGAAGGTACGAGTGTGGTTGAGAAGCAACAAGGAGACTAATTAGAGAGCAAAAGTGGCAGTGAGTAGTAAGTAGATGAGATCAGGCTGGTGAAGGGCCAGATCGCAGCCTACCATTGAAGATTATAATTGCTGCAGCAAGACAGATTTTTAAAAGGAATCGGGGCAGAAACGGGGAAACTGCTTAAGTTGTACCAGAGTGCTTGGCATTTTCTTCCACATAGGATGACCAAAGGGGAGAGATCAAAATCCAGATAAGAGTAGTCTAGGGTTCTTTTTAAAGATGTGATCAACATTTTTCAGAATGGTGTATGTATATGGATATGTTACGGTTTTTGAGCTGGTTGGTAGAAAATACCAATCCCCACAGGACTGTGTTTATGCCAGATAACTTAAAAACACGTGATGATCAGAGGACTAAGGGCAGTAGGTTTTCTTCCCCCATCGGAAACTAGCAAACATAGCTAATGTTAACTTCCAACACAATTGAGAGGAAATGACGTACAATTTTAATTTGTGCTTTTTTTTCTCAAGTGTATTCTCATATGATTATGCTGGCTTTGTAATATGCTGTCTTTATTTTTTTATCAAAAAAAGTTTTCATGTTTATTTTTGAGTGTCCGATGGGCAGAGAGAGAGGGAGACCATCCGAAGCAGGCCTCAGTCTCCAGGCTGTCAGCACAGAGCCTGATGTGGGGCTCAAACCCACAAACCGCAAGATCAAGACCTGAGCCAAACACGAATGTTTAACCTACTGAGCTACCCAGGTGCCCCCCCTTTTAAATTTTATTTTAATGTAATATGCCATCTTTTAGAGGTCTAGGATATGTTGCCTTATCTGTACAGCCAATGCTAAATAATTGGAATGTTAGTTCCATAAGACTGCTCCATGCCCCAGTACAGGCTCTCTCTTGTTTTGGCTGACTGTGTGGTATCTGTAAGGTCCTTGCATATTATCTGATGCAAGTTATCTGATGGTGTGGTATAGTTGAGAAATGTGATCTGTTTTCTGCTCTGCTTCCCCTGCTAGCATCATGACCATAGGCAGGTGACACAAGGCAAATTGCAAGCTCTCTGGCCCTCTAGAACAGAATGGCCTGCTAGATTTTGTGTATGACCCCTTATCTTCTCATTTTGTGCTTTTGCCTTTTTGTGCAGTTTAACCACCTGCTAGTCCCAGTCTGTTCAACTTCACATGTAGGTTGTGCTCTGGACAACTGGTAGGTAAAGACCACAGTGAGTAGGCTGCTAGTGGCTGAGTCCGGGCTTTCTAGGGGAGTGGCAAGTTCAGGGCCTTGGAACCACCACAGGTAGTTTAAGCTGCCAGTCACCAGGGACCTCACTGGTGCCTGGGGGTACAGAACCACTTGCAGAGCAGCTTGTTATGGAAACGGCAGTGTGTGGTTGTCAGAGGGGAATCCAGCTTAAGGCACCCGGGGGGCACCAGGACAGAGCTTCACTCTGCTCAAGGTGCAGGAAGGCTAATGTTTTCACAAACCTGAACAAAAGTGATCAGTTGTGATTGTATCAGTTGAGGACCTTATATAACATGAGTTTCAGGTGTTATGTAATTACATTTATCATTACTGATTTAATTTGCTTTTGGATTAATATGTCAGTAGTTACTTAGAGTTTGAAGTAGCTTGGAAGGCAAAGGCATTCAACAACTTAAAGAAGAAATGCTGTTCTAGACTCCCCTCAGTTACCCTGCTGAATGTACTGCTCTGATAACAAGAATTCTAACCCTTTTTAATGCCATGGTAACTGCCCCTGAAAGTGTTTTCCTACAACAGATTTCTATTTTTTGCTTTTAAAGATTGGTTCTGTTCAAACATTACATGGTATATCATAGTGGATAAGAGCACAGAATTTGGGGGCGTGGGGAGATGCCTGAGTGGCTCAGTCAGTTAAGCATCTGACTTGATTTTGGCTCAGGTCATGATCTCACTGTTCATGAGGTCGACACATCAGGCTCTGTGCTCACAGCAAGGAGCCTACTTGGGATTCGTTCTCTCTTTCTCTCTGTCCTTCCTCCTGCTCTTTCTCAAACATTAAACACACACACACACAATTTAGAATTTAAGCATCTCCAGTATGTTGCAGGTCCCTGGCAGATAGCATAGGCTCAATTCCATGGAGAGTCCCACTCACTGCCAAAGCAGATAGTCATACGATGGTGGTTGCTCTGGGAGCGGTCATCCAAGCAAACTCCAGGGGAGAGGCATGCTTTCATGGAAGTTGGTCAGGCTTCTCTGACAAGCACCTATTAGTGCATTTCATTTTCATAATTCTGTGAGTTGTTACAATGATTAAGACAGAGAAGCACAGGGAAGTGAATCACAGTAGTGGTGATGGAGCCAGTCTTCAGACAAGAGGGTCCAGATTCTAGCTCCTCCAGACATACCTTTTTGTACAGTTTAGCTCTTAAGTAATAAGGCTAAACCACACATCTGCCCCTTGAAATATACTTCCATCAGTTTTTCCCTGAAATTCAGGTGACCGACTACAAAATGCTGTTCATCATTCTAGCTTGTGTCCCCCAAGTCCCCCAAGTCAGCACTCAGAATTGGAGTTGGTCTTTACTTGTCAGCAGTTGAGTCTGTAGGGACAAACACCCAGGTGCCCCCAAGTTACAATTAAAGGAAGGCAGTTCCTCAAAATGGGGAGTGTGGACATGTTGTGACTGATGTTCTGTAATCTCTCAGGAGACTGTGTCTCACTGTTTGTGGTGTCTAACCTTCCAGACCAGCTGGTTGCTCAGATTGGGCACAGATAGCAACACGGCCACTTACTACCTGGGTGAGACCTTAGGCCAGTCAGCCAGCCTTTCTGGGCCTTGGGTCTTGTGTAAAATAAGTCAATACCTGCCTCGTAGGGTTATTTTCAAGAGTTAAGGTAGTATGTATAAATCAGTTGGCATATAGCAGGAGCTGTTGTGAGTGTAAATGTCCTGCATAGAACCATTTGTGTGCTATGGTAGGCTTAAATGTAAGTTTTACTCTGGGGTTTGAGTGCTACTCTTTCCTGGTACAAAAAAAAAAAAAAAAAGAAGAGGATGGGGGTATTTCCTCCAAAGTTACTGAGTAAGCTTGGGTTCAGGGGATTGTTTGCTGGACTCCCCTTCTTTCAAGAAGTCCCTAAAATCTGAAGAACCGGGCTTTGAGGGGATGCCTGGCTGGCCCAGTCAGTGGAGCGGGCGACTCTTGATCTCAGTTTGAACCCCACGTTGGGTGCAGAGATTACTTTAAAAAGTAAAATCTTGAAAAAAAAAAAAAAAAAAAAAAAGAACTGGGCTTTGGAAGTGACAGCAACTTGGAGAGGGACCACTTACAGCTTCCTGTCTGTTCAGTTCAGGATTTTTCTCTCTCATCATTCATTCAACGTGCCTGAGTGCTTACCTAGGTAAAGCACAACCTTGAACCAAACAGATACTGTCTTTGCTGCTAAGTGAGCAAAAGGTACGTGTTCCTTCTCCTTCCCCCACTTTTCAGGTAGAAAAAAATCCAGTGCCCTCTCTAATGTTATAAATAGGAAAATAGATTTCTGTCCAATATGACAGTAGAGTGATATTAACTGTGCTTTTCCAAATCATCCCTTATGGCCACTACAAAAATGAGAGGCCGAGATTTGTTCCCCCTGACGGAATTCTACCCCCTGACCCCACTCCCCAGTACTGAAGAGCACTGGATAAGTTCACAGAGCACAGTGCTCTATGTGTGGGCTAGGGCCGTCTGCATTAGTTACCTGTTAAAAATGCAGATTCCTAAGCTCCACTCAGACTTGAACTTAGAGGAGCTCAGAAATTTGCATTCTTACACAGGGAAGGTTAAGGTTCATTGTTCTCAACAGCAGTGGCTTTCAAAGTTTTTTTAAACCACAGTCCACATAAAAACTAAATATGTTACCATTATGCATATACTCGCTATTGAAAAATGGTTCATGAAACAATATCCTTACCATAGGCCATGCATTTGCGTTTTATAGTCTTTTGTGTGTATATATATTTTTTCCTAATGCTGGTTCTAACCCGTTAAATATGCAGTTTAAAAAATGTTGCTCTACAGTGTAGTCAAACATGTCTCAATAATAAAAGCAGAACTTCTTAGCTAGAAGAGCCCTCAGTGATCATCTGAGTCAGCAGTCCCTGAGACCTAATCCTTGCCGAGTGCTGGACTGTTAACAGGAAAATCACGTGAAATATTTATTTAAAATACAGAGTCCGGGCCCCAACCCCAGAAACCTTAGAAAAGAACACAGGAATATATTTTCAGTCAGCTTCCTAGATGATTTGTACACACAGCCAGATTTTAAGATTGTAGGATACAACCCCTGCTCTGTGAAGTCCCTTTAGAGTGGCAAAGGATTTGAATTTGTGCTGTATAGAGGGCAGAGTTTCTCAATTTGTATATCACCTTCAGATTACTTATGAAATACTATTCACCAGATGTTTTCCTTAAAAGTCCTAAAAGAACCTGTCACTACTGAACTTACAGACTTGACATGTTTATTATATTAACATTTTTTAATGTGCTAAAATAAACCTGTGAACTGTCTAAAAACATGTGTCCTGCTAAAATCATTTATTCAGTAACTTTTTTGAGTGCCCACTAGATGCTTAGCATGTTAAGGTACTTAAGGTAGATCAGTGAACAAAGACCAAGACCGCTGCCCTCATGGAGCTTCCCTTCTAGTGGAGGGAGATGGACAATGAACAATCACGAGTCAATCATATGCCATAAGATGATGTGTGCTGTGGGAGAAAAGAAGGAGTAGGGTAAGGGGTAGGGAGGGCTTGTCGTGATAGGCCTCACTGAAAAAGTAAGGTTTGAGAAGACTTGAAGGAGCTAAGAGTTGGCCAAAGGGATCCTTGAGGAAGAGCTTCCCAGAGACGGATCAGCCGGAGGAGGTGGCAGCACAGCAACCAGTATGGCTATGGCAGAGCGAGAGAGGATGAGGTCAGAGAGCTAGGGGGGCCATGGCGGGCAGTTTGTGTAAGGCTTTGTAGGCCATTAGAAAGACCCTGGCCTTTACTGGGAATGAAAGGAATCACTCTTTCCCAGAGTTGTGAACAGAGGCATCACATGATCTGACTTCCACTTAAAACTAACTGTTGGGGGGCACCTGGGTGGCTCGTCAGTTAAGCATCGATTTCCGGCCCAGGTTGTGATCTCGCAGTTCATGAGTTTGAGCTCCACATCAGGCTCTGTGCCTGGAGCCTGCTTCAAATTCTGTCTCCTCCTCTCTGCCCCTCCCCTGCTCATCCTCTCCCCTCTCCCCTCTCCCCTCTCCCCTCTGCCCTCTCCCCTCTCCCCCCTCCCCCCCCCCCAAAATAAGCATTAACAGCAACAACAAAAAACAACTAACTGCTACATTGAGACTGGAATTTGGGGGGCCTGGGCAGAAGCAGGAAAATTTAGTAACTTAATCCAGGCAGTCAGGTTGGCTCTGACAGGGTGGGAGCATTAGAAGTGGTGAGAAATGGTCGGGTAATGGATACTTTTTAAAGGTAAACCATTAGGACTTCTTTGTTTTGTTTTTACATTAAGATTTCTTTGAATGTTTGAGGGATATGAGAGAAAGAAAAGAATGACTAAAATTTCTGGCCTAAGCATTAGGTAATACGAAGCCGCTGTTAATTCAGATGAGACAGTATGTAAAGTAGATTTGACAGAAAACTAGGAGTTCCATTTTGAACGTGTTTAATCAAGGTGGCTATTAATCATCTAAGGGAGATGTTGAGTAGGCAGCCTGGAGGCTGGAGTTCGGGCTGCAGATACGTGGGGTGTTCAGTGTAGAGATACCCGAATTTACAGTCTCAAGACCGGGTGAAATCATAAGAGAGTGAGTGTGAAGAGGCCCGGGACCCAACCTCAGGGTATTTCAGCATGAGGACGGCTGGGAAAAGAATTGATTGGCCAAGGAGACCAAAGAGGAGGGACCGGGCAAGTTGGAGAAAAGGCAAGTGTTTGGTATCCTGGGAGTCAGGTGAGAGTGTGGTGGAGGAGGGCCGGATGTGCTGCTGACGCATCAGGTAAAACAAGAAACTTGGGTTTCCCTAGTGACCGGGATTGGAGCGGTGCTGGAGGGGGATAGGAGAGTGGGCTGAGAGAGAGCAGGAGGACAGTGACTGGAGACAGCTTATAGAAACAACCCTGACGAGTTTTGCTGCCCAAGGGGACAAAGTTCGGAGAAACAATTTTTTTTCCAGTGATTGAGAAAATCCAGTAGAGAGAAAAATTGCTGTGGGTGAGGGGGACACTTGCTGTAGCAACAGCCTTGACTAAGTGAGAGAGTTTAGATTTGGACGGCAGTGTGGCTGGGGCACGGTAGTAAGTTGGGAGGCTGCATATGTGGGTGCAGATGTGTATGTGGGCGATGGAGATGTATGGAAGTTCTCTTCCGTGTGAAGGGGGGGAAAAAGAACAGGGGAAGAGGAGTGGGAGGGTTTCCGCACCAGGTATGGGGGGCACCGCTGAAGGACAGGAGCCCTCCAACAGCGCCCACAGGCAAAGAAGCAGGTTTGAGAGGTAAAGAGCTGTGTTTGAGATCACACAGCTGGTTAATGGCAGAGCCAAGCCTAACCCAAATTGCCTAGTCTCCTGGCCTGGTACTTGATAGATCCACGTGGAACTGATCTTTTCCAAGATAGGATTCTCTTGGCTCTCCTGGTAGCATGTCAACCTGCAGGACTATTCCGAAAATAGAGAGCTACCCTGTGAGCAGCTCGCTCGCTCTCTCTCTCTCTCTCTCTCTCTCTCATCTCTGCTCTTGGTGTCTCCATTCTGTCTTGGCGGTCTTCTAGCCCTGCTCTGTATTTTTGTCCTCTGGATCAGTGATCAAACTGAAGAGTGCATCAGAGTCTCCTATAAGATTTGTAAAACCTAGATTTCTGAGACCTCACCCTCAGAGTCTCTGATTCAGTAGATCTGGCCTAAGAATTTGCATTAAAAAAAATGTTTTTTTCATGTTTATTTCTGAGACAGAGACAGAGCATGAGTGGGGGTGGGGCAGAGAGAGAGAGGGAGACACAGAATCGGAAGCAGGCTCCAGTCTCTGAGCTGTCAGCACAGAGCCCGATGTGGGGCTCAAACTCACAAACAGATCATGACCTGAGCCAAAGTTGGTCGCTCAACCAACTGAGCCACCCAGGTGCCCCTAGAATTTGCTTTTTTAACACATTCCCTGGTGATGTTGAAGCTACTGATTGAAGAACTATGCTTTGAGAACCACAGAGCTAGACTACACATTTCTCCATTGAGTTGAAGTTTGTGAGCTTGGAAAGCATCTGTCCTCTGTTTGTGTCTTAGGAAAACCTCCCACTGACTGTGTTCTAAGAATGTTTGCTGAACTCGTTCATTCATCAAATTTATATTGAATACCCGGTGGCTATATGTTGGGATCTGGGAGATAACAGCAATGGAAGACTGTCTCTGTCCCCAAGGAACTAGTGTTTTAGTGAGGGAGACAAATGAATAAGTCCAACAATATGCTTCAATTATTCCCCCCAGCTTTCCTGATGTATAATTGACAAATAACTGTCTATAATTAAAGTATGCAGGGTGATGATCTGATCTGTGTACATATTCTGCAATGATTCTTACGGTCAAGTTAACAGCCGTTACATTAATCCAGTGAATTAACAGCCATTACCTCACATAGATATGTATTTATTTATTTTTGGTGAGAACACTTGAGTGTACTTCTCTCCTTTTATTCATTCCAGTACTGCTTTTAGTGTTTGTATTTTTGCCATATCTGGGTATGACCTGTATTATTACCTAATGTTTACTTTACATGGACCTTGTTAACTTTACATCTCTACATTCTACTGTAAATGGAACATGAGCATCACTAGCTGCTTGCTGAAGGCTCTGGGCCTGAGGCTTGCTCTGCTCAAGGGTAAGTGGCAGTGGCTAGAGAGCTGCTAAAGAGAACTGTGATGGCTTCCTGCCCCTGAGCATTTACACGCGCAGGCAAGCTGTTCGCAGCTCCCGTGATCCTTCGCATGACCCCATTTATACTATTTCTCTGTATAGTACAGGTGGAGAAGCTGAGGCACAGAGAAGTCAGTCGGCCACTATGTGGCAGAGCAGGGGTTGAACCTAGGCAGTGTAGCTCCAAAGGCCATGCTCTTAAGCACCACCTACCTAATCACCACCCCTCGCCTCCCCCCCCCCCATCTGAAACTTACTCCTTGCAGTCGGAGATTGAAAGAGAACTAGAATGACGCCCTTGCCTTGTGATTCAGTAGTAATTAGGATTGTGTCTGTGTGCCATCAGAGATCCTGTGTGCCACCGTAGTACCCACCCAACACTTTCAGATCCAGTGGGTTAGAAGACTGGTGTGTGGCGGGCCAGAGGTTTGCTTAGCCTGTTCTGTGAACACTGCATGTAGGACGGTGGGCGGGGAGGGGTGATGACAAAAAGCTCAGTGGAAGTAACTCTCAGTATCGTGAGTGAACCAGGCAAAGAAGAGGGTTGAGGAAGGTCTTTTCAGGCAAGACAATAGTGATCTCTAAGAATGCAAGACAAAGCTGAGAGAGGTGCTGGGGGCTTGACAGGAAAGCTTTGGGAAGACCGTTGGTTGGAATGGGGAGGACGAGGTCTCTGGGGCCACAGAGATCTGGGATGAAATCCCAGTCTTGGCTATTAATAATCTCATAATCTTGGTGAGTTTCTTCATTTCTCTGAATTCCGTATCATCTTTGTCTGGTAAACAGGGATAACTATTTCTATCTGATCTGGTTACTGTGAGGAACAGAAATAATGTAAGTATTATGACATGAGTGGTCATTATTATTCGTTACCTCTGTGTTTAGAGAGCTCATGCTCTCAGCGGTGTACAGGGGGCATCGAGACGGGGCAAAAGCAGAATATCTTGTCATACTCCTTCCTGATGGAAGATGAGGAAGCCTGAATTGAGGCAGTTGGAGAGGGGAAGACAGGTAGGGATAGCCGAGCGATATCTGATGTTGGCAAATTTTAGCCAAAATTACTGCTGTTTGCAAGTGACCCTGAAAGTCCGTAACAGATTTTACTTTATAATTTTGCTGAGACACCCTAAGAGGTATTTTTCATGAAAGTCGCTTGCTGGTGAGGGTGATGGAAGTGAAGAGAAAATAATGCAGCCTAAGGAAAATGGTTTCTGAGACAGAAACCCACCGAGGATGAAGAGAGAGGGTCAGACTGAGCAGACTTGGATCCGTGGTGTGGCCTCCGTGTAAGCAGAATGCGGTGCAGGGTCCCTGCAGCAAAGAGGAAAAGCCATTTGTTTTCATCCAATGTAAAAAATCCACACCTGAGGCGATGGGACAGGTCAGGTAAAAGTTAGAAAGAGTTTAATAGCTTTACAAAGCGCTGTAGTCCTGGGGATGCCTGCTTGGCTCAGTGGGTTGAGCGTGAGACTCTGGATTTCAGCTCAGGTCATGATCTTGTGTTTCATGAGTTCAGTGCTGACCGTGCAGAGCCTGCTTGGGATTCTTTCTCTCCCTCTCTCTGCTCCTACCCTGCTTTCTTTCTCTCTTTCTCTCTCTCTCTCTCTCAAAAATAAATAAACATTAAAAAAAAAAAGACACTATAGCCCTGGGTTTATATGACCAGGGTTATCTGAGGGTCCTTTTTCCCAGTTACACTTTATTTCATATTTTGGGGGCAATTATTTGGAAGTATAAATTTAGAGAATTCTCAGAAGTCACCTATATCTCCAGAATATCAAGTGTTCTATATAGAATTGATAGGCTTTGTCTATAATTTTTAAGGCTGTCCTTTTCTCATGTTTTCAAAGATACCAACAAGTGAAATCGAGCGTAGATCTGAAAAGCAATTACAGGCCAAGGAGCTTAGCCTGAGACACATCAATCTAGTGCCCTGGCCCAGTCTTTCAAAATATTTGCCACTGATTAGAGAATATCTAGAGGACTGGTCAGTTGGAAAGTGTTTGTTTGTTTATTTATTTATGAAAGAGAGCACACGAGCTGGAGAGGGAGGGAGGGAGAGAGAGAGAGAGAGAGAGAGAGAGAGAGAGAGAGAGAGAGAGAATCTTAAGCAGGATCCATGCCCCAGCACGGAGCCCAACATGGGCTGTATCTCAAAACTGTGAGATTATGACCTGAGCTGAAATCAAGAGTCAGACGCTTAACTGAGTGAGACACCCAGACGCCCTGAAGATTTATATTTTAAGAGAGAACTTGACATATTAAAGTAAGGTCAAAGGAAGGCCTCCAGGTATACAGTATAAAAGATGTCTGGACTGTCTGAAATATATTTTTTTTTAATATTTTATATTTATTTTTGAGACAGAGACAGAGCATGAGCAGAGGAGGGGCACAGAGAGAGGGAAACACAGAATCGGAAGCAGGCTCCAGGCTCTGAGCTGTCAGCACAGACCTCGACGCGTGGCTTGAACTCACGAACTGTGAGATCATGACCTGAGCCAAAGTCGGACGCTCAACTGACTGAGCCACTCAGGTGCCCCAGGACTGTGAAATCTTAAATACACCTCATCCATCTAAACTAGAAGCATATGATTATACAGACTGGTGGGTTCACCCTAGATTTCCCATTGAGAAAGGCTGCAAAAGAAGCAGGTGAAAGAAACCAAAAGTTTGATAGTCTGATTTTAGACACATTATATTTGAGATATCTAAATGATCTGGTCTTTCAAACATATTTTGAGTATCACTTCATGGCCTTTTGGCTAAGATCAAGCTCAAACATACTTTGAGTAGAACTTGATGCTGGCCTTTTCTCCCCTGTGTATTCAGTTTTTCCTTCCTGTCTCTCAAAAAAAAAAAAAAAAAAGTAAAGTACCATACTTTGGAGGACAAATGACTGAAAGTCCTATGTCTCAGTAATAATTACTTCTGACCTGAGTCTCGTTTACTTCATCTTGCCTGAAATCACAACATGAATCAATGGCAGAGTCAGAATTTGAACCCAGGTCTCTTGAATGCTTTGCGTTATACCCGACTGCCATATGCAGGCTGTGTATCCTTAGACAAATCCTCAAGCTCTCCATCTGTTTCCTGCCAGGCCCCAAAGAGATAGCATATGTGAAAGTGCTGTGTGAACCTCAGCGCCGTGTATCCTTGAGAGGTGTTCTCATCCTCGTCATTTAGATGTTTTCCGTGTTAATGTGCTTAAGGTTTCTGATCTGGGAATAGTAAGGTTTCTTTCCGTTCTAATTGTGGACTGAGCCTCCTTGGAGAGAAAGCGTGCTGTACAATGAATTCCTCTGTACTCCAGAACATGTTCCTTTGGTCTCTGTTTTAGAAATTGCCCCGTGGTGATCAAAACTATAAAGGCTTTCCAAGACGGCTTATCACGCCCATCAGGTGACCACACATGGTGTGTGTGGCAGCACTTAGAGACGGAGTTAAGGGAGAACCAACATTTCATTGACATCACCTCCTTTGTTCCAGGCCCTTTACATATTTGAGATAATCTTTACGGTTGCCCTAGGGATTATATAATATTCCCATTTTATAAATGAGGAAAGACAGGCTGAGTCACCACCAGGAAGTGAGGGAGCTTGAATCCTAACCCTGTTCCTTCCGACTCAGAGCAGCTTTCACATCGTGCCCTGTTGCCTCAAGAAGAAAAGAGAAGGAAGGATACTTGGGCTCCCTTTTATAGGATTCCTCCTAATAGCTTCAAGTATAAGACCAGAGGAAGGGTGAGCCCTACAAAAAGGCATGAAAACGTTAAAAAACTGGGGCAAACAAGATGCCCTTGTGGGCACCCTCCTTGGGCCTTCTGGGATGGAAAACCTGTCGGGGACTGCTGCCACTTTTTTTCTGTTTCCACCTGCTTCGGGCTTCCCCTTCACCCAAATCGTTGCCGTTTGTTCATTCACTTAACAAACATTGACTGAAGCACCAGCTCTTACTGAATGAAGACAGAATTGAGACAGACATGGTTCCTCCCCTGATGGGGCTAAAGGCTGTAGTGGAGGAAGGGCGCAGGGAGAGTGTAAAAGGATGGATAAAAAGCAATATATATTAATCATAGAATTGCCATTTGACTCAGCAGTTCCACTTCCAGGCATATACACAAAAGAAATGAAATGGGACAACAGATACTTGTACACACGCGTTCCCAGCAGCGCCATCCACAATAGGCAGAGGGTAGAAACTGACCCAAGTGTCCGTGGATGGATGCGTCTATACACAAAACGTCGTGCGTCCCTAATGATACGATGTTATTCAGCCTTAAAAAGGAGTGAAGTTCTGACACATGTTACAAGTTGGAGGAACCTTGAGGACATTACTCTAAGTGAAATAAACAGTCGCGAAAGGGCCAATTTTGTCCGCTTCCACTCACGCGAGGTTCCTAAAGTGGTCAGATTCATAGAGACAGAAAGTAGAACAGTGGTTCCCAGGAACTGAGGGGAGGGGAGGATGGGGAGTTACTCTTTAAGGGGTGCTGTCAGTTTGGGATGATGAAAAAGTTCTGGAGACTAGTGGTGCTGGTTGCATGACAATGAGTACACTTAATGCCACTGAAGGGGGCACTTGACGGTTACAATGAGGCCACCTGGGTGGCTCAGTCAGTTAATCATCTGACTCTTGGTTTTGGCTCAGGTCACAATTTCACAGTTGGGGAGTCTGAGCCCCACACCGGGCTCTGCTGTGCAGGCAGCACGGAGCCTACTTGGGATTCTCTCTCTCTCCCTCTCTCTCTACCCCTTCCCTGCTCACTCTCTGTTTCTCAAAATAAATAAACGTTTTTTTTTTTTTAAATGGTTGAAATGGTAAATTTTATGTTGTGTCTATTTTGCCACAATAAAAAAAGTAATATATTTGGGGCTCCGTCTTGGAAAAAGTGAAATGAAAAGTTAACAACATATTCATCTTATGGTTAACCAAAAAAAGGAACCTGTGTCGTCATATGATAGCCGTCATGGTAAGGGCCACAGAGAGTGCCCCCTGGAGCGGGAAGAGAAAATAGCTCTGGTTAGTGGTGGGAGGCGGGGGTGGGGAGACCGGAGGACTTCCTCAAGAGAATGGCATTTAAACTAAGTCCTGAAAGGGGTGCCTGGATGGTTCAGTTGGTTGAGTGTCCCAACTTCCGGCTCAGGTCCGTTCAAGCCCTGAGTCGGGCTTTGTGCTGACAGCTCTGAGCCTGGATCCTGTTTCAGATTCTGTGTCTCCCTCTCCCTCTCTCTGTCTCTTCCCCTCCCCTGCTTGCACTCCATCCCCCTCTCTCTCTCTCTCTCTCTCTCTCTCTCTCTCTCTCTCTCTCTCTGTCTCTCTCTCTCTCAAAAAATAAACATTAAAAAAAAAAAAAAGAAAATAACATCAGCCCTGAAAAGAGTTAGCTTGGTGAAAGTGGGGTGGGTAAGTGTGGAGGACACAACACTGCAGAAGGCCAGGAGCAGGAAAAGCCCTTGGGGCAGTTGAGGATCCACAGGGCCTGTGCAGAAGAGCACAGGAGGAGACAGAGTGGGGGCGGCTGGCAGGTTGGGTTTGCAGGGCCTTGCAAAGGATTTTAGGTTCCTCCCAGGAGCAAATGGAGTCCACCAAAAAGTCTGAGCAAGGGATTTTTATTTCTAATTGGCAAGCCCATCGACTCCATTGAGATTAAGTAGGAAGGAAGGAAATTAATGTTACTGAGGGATTACTCTGTATCAGCTAGCTGCTTTACCTACCGTTCAGCTTTCACTACGAGTAACACTTGGCCCAGTGGAGATGATCCAAGCGGTTGACTTTACAGATGAGGCTTGGGGAAGTAAAGTCATTTGACCCATGACAGTCAGTGCTGCGTGTGGGATCCTGGGCTCTGTGCATTAAAGGGTCCTTCCCTGGACCTCCTCTAGGAGCTGTGCACCTCCTCACAGGGTGAGAAGGCCATGGGGTCCAGAAATTGTGCCAACCCAGAGCCTGTACCTCTTCCAGACCATACAGTAAGTGCCCAAACGCCACATTTCCTTGCTCAGATAGCCCCTGCTCTCTTCCAGAGCCTCTTCCATGGGTCCCTCCTCCTAAGAACACTGGTATGTGTACCCTCAGGCCCAAGGGGTGGCAAAGGGACAGTTGTTTGTGGGAGCGTGACTTTGGATTTGTGGCTGATCTGGCCCCACAGGTGAACCAGAGGCCCTTGTGGTGCAGGGCAGAGCCTAGGGCAGTGCACTTGTTTCCTAATGCTATTATAAAAAATTATCACAAACGTATTCTCTTACATTTCTGGAGGTCAGAAGTCTGAAATGGGTCTCAGTGGGCTATAATCCAGGTGTTGGCCAGGCTGAGCTCCTTTCTGGAGGCTTTACAGGAGAATCCATTTACTTGCCTTTTCCAGGGTCTAGAGGCCACCTGTGTTTCTTGGCTTGTGGCCCCTTTCCTCAAAGCAGTAATCATATGACTCAAACCTCTGCCTGTGTGTCACATCTTTGATTCTTCTGCCTCCCTCTTTCACTTGTTAGGATCTTTGAGATTGTATTGGACCCACCCGGATAATCCAGGATAATCTCCCTATTTCAAGGTCAGGTGATTAGCAATCTTAATTCCCCTTTGCTGTGTGAAATAATATATTCACAGGCTGCAGGGATTTGGCTGTGGATGTCTTGGGCGAAGGGGGCATTATCCTGCCTACCACGGGTGGGAAGAGAAGTGGGTAGTTCAGGGGCTGATTTTCCTTGTGCTGCCATAATCCCAACAACTCCAGAATTCCAAATTCACACCTAGCCTTCCAGGTCATTATGAAGGTGTGTTTATTAAAGTAGGAGAATGGAATAGAAACTATAGGTAATGGTTTGTTAGTTTATAACTTTCAGCCCTTCAGACGTACCACGTATGGGCCTCCGTTTGCACTCCTGCCACCAGCCCATAGATTAGGGGGAGACCTGACCCAAAATCACGTCGCGAGTGTTCGAGTTAGAACACAGATCCTCAGTTATTTCCATCGCACAAAGAGTAGGAAGACAGCGGCTCCCCACCACCATTTCACTCAGTTTTGGTACTGTGTTTATCTCTCTGCCCACAGGGCTGCCTGGTTTTAATCTCCCATCCAGAATTTGGCTTCATGAAGCTTCCAAAGTTGCGGTTCTCCTCTAACGGGTGTCGTCTGCTCATACCTTGCTCATACCATTTATCACCCTATGTGAATATCTCTTATACAGACTCTCCTCTGGGTCATTCACATTCATTCATTTATGGATTCACCAAACAACTGGCACCTTCACTGGGGATACGGAGATGGTTTAGGCACCAACCCTGCCCTCCAGGGGCTCCCGGTCCAGTGAGGGCGCCAGACAATGAAATGGACAGTGACAATAGCTGCAGTGGCAGTTGTGATGACCATCAGGGCAGATCCAGGGCTGGGGTTAGGTCGAGCCTTTTCAGAGAAAGTGGTTCGCAAGCTGAGTCTTAACTAGGCCAGAAGGCTGAGGGCTGGAATTTGGGTTGAGAGAGTGGCATGTCCGTAAGCCACAGAGGGGCAAGTTTCGGGTGGTGCTAATAGAGTGGGAGGAGGAGGAGGAGGCAGAAATAAGGCTTAAAATACTAAGAGCTGGATTGACCCTGATAGGCCATAGGCTTCATGAAGGGCTTAAGCGCTATTCTTCGCTTAACCTCCGTGCCAGCAGGGTGTCTGGTATATAGCAGGTAGTTAATAAAGATTTACCCAAAGATCGAGTGACCTGGAGTTCCCCAACGCCATACAGAGGAACCTGCACCCTATATCCTGGAGCCCAGTGGTTCTCCACCCTGGCTGCATGTTAGAATCACCTGGGGGAGGTTTTGAAAACTAATCATCTGGGCCCACCCCAAACCAGGTTAGTCTGAATCTCAGCGTAATGGGGACTTGGTTTCTTGGGATCATCTTAAAAACTCCCTAGGTGATTCTAAAGTGCAGCCAGGGCTGAGAATCGGGGCTGCAGGCCACAGGAAGCCATGGAAGGGTTTTACCCAAAATCAGATTTGCATGTTAGAAATGCTCTGAAGTGACAGCGCTACAGGAAATGAATGGGGCTGGGTGCCGACGTGCTGTTGTTTAGAGGTTATTTTGATGACCCGGGTGTGAGAGGATGAGAGCCTCGACTCAAGGAAATGGAAAAGCAAGTGGATTTGGAGAGAGTTGAGGAAGATAGAGTCAGGAGGTTCTGGTGGCTGGGGGGTGGATGGATAAGAATCTAGGATGGGCCCCCTCACCTCAGGCTTGGGCAATTTAGTGAATGTTAAGTGTGACTTAACTTTAGTTGAGTGGCTGTTAAGCCCCGGGCTCTCCCTAATCTCCTTCACCTTGCCTCAGGCCCTGAGTATAGCTCCAGCTAAATTCTTTTCTTCTTCACCGGTCTTCACTACCCATTCTGTCCCATTGGGGCAGGGTGGGGGCGGGGCGGGGTGGGGAATGACACTTCTTCCACAGAATCTGACTCACTGGTAGCGGTCTGTAGCTCCACTCCTCCATGCTGTCCCCAAAACACACTCCGAGCCTGTTTTCTTTAAAAAAAAAAAAAAAAAAAAGTAATAAAAGGGGTACAGGAGTAAGGGGCGTCAAGGAGAAGTTTTCCCCTACCGTTATCTAAGCAACACTCACGTAAGAACATTTGGAAAATGCTGAAAAAGTTTAATCGATTCGTGCCCACATGCACCCAGTCGCCACCATCATTCTGGTGTGTTTCCTGCCCTCCTTCCCCATTTCACTAGAGATAGGTGATTCTGTTTTGTTCCTTTTATAGCTGTAATCATATTCGTGAAACTGCACTGATTATAAAAATGAGAAGGCGCCTTCGGGGAGGCAGCTTTGGAGGGTGGTGCGGAGAAAGCAGCAGGAAGCTGTACCCGGTGCAGACCAGGGTGTGCAGCGTGGGCTCTCATACAGCGTTGGTGGGAATGAACATACGTTGGTACATTCTGGGTACACTCTGAGCCTTTCTGGGGGGCAACGTGACAACATCTACCAAAAACTTATGTATACATGACCTTTACCCCATAATTCTACTTAGAATTATCCTACAGAAATAGGGGCGCCTGGGTGGCTCAGTCGGTTGAGCATCCGACTTTGGCTCAGGTCATGATCTCAGGGTTCGTGAGTTCCAGCCCCACGTCAGGCTCTGCGCTGGCCGCTCAGAGCCTGGAGCCTGCTTCGGATTCTGTCTTCCTCTGTCTCTCTGCCTCTCCCCCGCTTGTGCACGCTCTCTCTCTCTCTCTCTCTCTCTCTCAAAAATAAATAAATGTTAAAAAATTTGTTTAATAAAAGAATTATCCTACAGAAATAAATATTCAAGTGCACACATTTAGGTGAACAAGGTGCTTAGTACGTCCATTTTTAATAAAACAAGGAGAAACTGGAGACAACCAAAATGTTTGTAAGGAGCTAAGTTAAATAAATTATAGTTAAGTCCACAGAAGTGGACCACCACACTGATAAGGAAAGTGCTCCATGGTGAGTTGTTAGAAGGCAGACAGCGCTTTGCAGGATGGCACGTGTGTTCCCTTTTCGTATTAAAGGCAAACACAAAGTGTTTGTGTTTTGAGAGGGAGCCGCTAACCTGTGAACAGTGGTGGCCACAAAGAGTAAACTGGTGAGATTCGGGAGGTAGGGACTTGACCCCCGGAAGCTCCACAGGCCTGCCAGCATCGCCCCGAGGTTCAGGCTCTACCGCGAGGCCATGGGGTTCAGTCCCAGTGCTGCTTCTGTAACCAGCAGGGTGACCTTTGACCAGTCGTTGCCTTTCTGTGCCTTCCTTTTGTCACAAGTAAAGGGGGGCTCATGACTGTTCCTGTCTCACGGGGCTGAAGTGAAAATGATTGAATTCACGCACAGCGCTTCACAGGGCTTCAGACTGTGAATGTGCTTGCCCGACATGAGCTACATCAGATCCTGAGTTCGCGTTCCAGCTTTGCCATTCATTGAGCAGATTTCTTCACTCCTCTGAGCCTGGGTTCCCTGCAAGGGTGTCAGGATTTGGGATCATAATATGTCAATATCTCGCCGAAGACATTGTCCCTGGCTCTAGTTCCTGGCCCCATGGCAGAGTTGGTAAACCAGTCTCCGGAGTCTGTCCCTGAGAGTGGGTCCCATTAAATCTCCAACCGAGGGGGAGCATACCTCAGTGCTTTCAGAGCCAGAGGTAATTGAAGCGGGTAGAGCAGCCCCAGTGCCAGAGGGCGGGAGAGCGGATGTGGCCAGAGGCAGGGTTCCGCCGCTACTCAGCCCCAGCACCTGGTATCCAGTGGAGACCCGGCCAAGAGCTGCCGGATCCTACCATTTTTCAAGAGAAGTTGTGAAATCTCCTGATTTTTACTCTTGGCAAAGTTCAATTTTGTAAACACCGTGATTGCAATCAAAACATGGAAGCCAGTTATATGTAGCCCACCGGCTGCCAGTTTGCTATCTCCACTCTAGCTTTTCTGTGTTCGGCTTAGCAAATATTTACCGAGTGCCTGCTGTACCCGTGCTCCTTCAGTGCCTGGTCATGTTTACTGTCCCGTCACCTCGGGTCTGCTGGCCCGGTATTGCCAGCAGGTACTAATTCAGTCAGCTGGGCCTAAACTGGTATTTCATCGCGGCTGCAATTTGCATTTCCCGGATTACTACCAAGATTGATCATCTTTTTGTGTATCTGTAGACGTTTCCTCTTCCTCAACAGAGCTTTTGTTTCGAGCCTTTGGATCATCCTCTGGTTGTTGATAGATTTAAGGCTTCCCTAATGGAATTTTTCTTTTGAATAACCTCACACCCACTAGACTGACCTTCTTGTTCGGGCTTGGGAGTGTCTGCACATCTCAGGAGGCCCAGCACCAAACACGGTGCTGCAAAGCAGGGGCTCGGTGAGGAGTTGAATGAATCAAGTGTTACTGCAAAGGCATGATATTCCTTGATTTATTTTGCAGTTCTTGGCACAAGTACTATTGATTTAGTTATCCACTTATCCAACAAGCAGAGCTCCCCCACTTTGCTGAGAAAACAGACCGAGGGAGACTTTCTGTGCCTCGCCTGCTAAAACCAGAGAGTAGAAAGAGGAACTAGCTGGCCTTCAGGGACCTGTGATTCTTTTAGGTGATTAGGGAAGTGTCTTTTGAATGGAGCACTGAAGCTTGAGAGAGGGCAAGATTGGAACACTGATAATCATCGGCATAGAAATTATCCTAACATGAGGCTGAGGATAAAAAGCCTCGAGAGGTGCGTGCTCCCTTGGTAGTTGGTGCATCCCATTAATCCCTGTAATTAATTGAATGTGCCTTTTTCCCCATGACATAGAGGGTCCTCCCTCCTTCACTGCTGGATCCCAAAGTGCAGCCTCTTCCTTGGTGAAGTAGAGAGAACATTGTTTTCACAGCCAGAGACCTGGGTTCCACTGCCAGTGGTTTCTGTTAATCCACCAAGCCTCAGTTTCTTTTTCTGTAAAATGGGGACAGTAGTAACCCGACTCATAAGGCTGTTCTTTGAATGAGAAAACATGGAAAGCACCCACTTCTGTTAATAATACCAAGTCTCCTGTTCAAACTTTGCTCTTACTATTTCCGTAACTAGCATTCCTTCATGCCAGGTCAGAGGGGCGGGCCTCTTCTCTGGTGGGGAGGATGTGACACGCTATTTGACTTCGAATCGATCTGCCTGTCTCAGGCCACTCTGCTCCCATCAGTGGTCTTCAGTGGATTTGCTGACCAAGCCTGGTCTTGGTCTTTGTCTGTGGCGGCAGTTTCTCGGATTCTTGGTTTCACAGCAACTTCTCTAGAGAGTAAGTTCCTTGAGGGCTACAGGGAGGTCACAGTGGTTTGAACACGGTGGTTCTGTATGGCTGACTTTGCACCTGTGCTCAGATGACCAGCTTTTTGTTTTCAAGGTAGAGTAGGCCAGTCTCACGACCCTCGTGATCAGTACCCACTGGAAGCATTTGTGGATATGTTTATCAGTTTCAGGGTCTCTTGACCAAGATTGGGGGGAAGGGGGAACACACCGTGAGCACTGCCTTTTCCCTCGGCTCTCTTTCATTTACCCTCCGCTCAAGGCACGCTTCCGTTTCCTCCAATCCTGCAGATTGTCAGACCTCTAGTCCCTTTACACCTGCTGTTGTCTCACCCTGGAGTGTTCTGCCGCTCACTTACTTCATCCTGGGCAAATTCCTTCCTTCTCATCCTTCAAGAGCTGGATCAAATGATCCCTCTCTGAAGCCTCCTCGGGCCCTCCAGGAAGTTAGGCCTCTCTTCTTGGTACATATTCATTCACTCACTCACTTGGTCAGCTACAGCTTAATTCAAGGCCTGTTGTGTACCAGGCAGAGGCTATTGGGGTCGTGAAAAAAAAGAAAAAGGCCTAGGGGCTCCTGGGTGGCTCAGCCGGTTAGGCACCCGACTTTGGCTTTGTGACTTCAAGCCCCGCATGGGGCTCTGTGCTGACAGCTCAGAGCCTGGAGCCTGCTTCCGATTCTCCTTCAGTCTCTGCCCCTCCCCCACTTGCGCTCACTCTCTCTCTCTCTCTCTCTCTCTCTCTCGCTCTCTCTCTCTCTCTCTCTCAAAAATAAATAAACATTAAAAAAATTCTTTAATAAAAAAAATTTTTTTAAAGAAGTCCTTGCCGCAATGAAGTTCACAGGCAAACATGCAGACAGACAAGCTGACTGTGTTAGGGAAGCACTGAAGGGGGGAGCACCATACTAGCCTTGGGGGACAGATGATGGGGAAGTTTCCCGAAGGTGGTGACCCGAGTCTCAAGAGTGTGTGCATGTCCAAGTGGAGGGACAGGCTCAGGCAAAGGCACAGAGGAAAGAAATAATGTGGTGTGTGCAGGACAAAGGCAAGCAGTTGGTTTTGCTGGAACATAGTCAGGGGCCAGAAAATGTAGGACTTTCTAGAACCATGTGAAATTGTCATTTCTGTAGGTCAAAACAAAAATAGTCAGATATCATCAATTTCATATGGTTCAAATAAATATGTTACCCTAAGGGTCTTGAATCTTAGTGTTTCTCACTCTTCTTCTTCTTCTTCTTCTTCTTCTTCTTCTTCTTCTTCTTCTCCTTCTTCTTCTTCTTCTTCCTCCTCCTCCTCCTCCTCCTCCTCCTCCTCCTCTTCTTTTGAGAGAGAGAGGGCACAAGTGAATGAGGGGTAGAGAGAAGGAGAGAGAATCCCACAAGGGGCAGAGAGGGAAAGAGAGAGAGAAGTGGGGCTCACCCGGGGCCCGTGTTTTACCTGAAGTGGGGCTTTAGCTCACCTGAACCAGTACTCGAGCTCTCCCAAGGCGGGGCTTGTGCTCACCCGATGTGGAAGTCGAAGTCATGAACTGTGAGATCCTGACCTCAATCAAAGTCAGATGCTTAACAGTCTGAGCCACCCAGACACCCTCAAACTTCTGTCACTCTTGAACCATCTTCATGATTTTAACCTTCCAGGAGTTCCTACCTAAGTATCCTATTAATTTTTTTCTTTCTCTTTCTTTCTTTCTTTCTTTCTTTCTTTCTTTCTTTCTTTCTCTTCTTTCTTTCTCTTCTTTCTTTTTCTCTCTCTTCTTTCTCTCTCTCCCTACTCTTTATTCCTTCCTCTTTCTTTCTTTCTTTCTTTCTTTCTTTCTTTCTTTCTTTCTTTTCTTTCTTTCTTTCAAAAGAGCATGTATGCTTGCCACATGAGCAGGAAAGGGGCAGAAAGAGGGAAAGAGAGAATCCCAAGCAGGCTCTGAGCTATCAGCACAGAGCCCTACACGGGGCTCGATCTCACAAACCGTGAGATCATGACCTGAGCCAAAACCAAGAGTTGGATGCTTAGCCGACTGAGCCACCCAGACATCCTTCCTATTGATTTTTTTATGAAGAGAATCACTTTTTTACTTAAATTTATTTATGTGAAAATGGGGGGAAAATCATTTGACATAAAAAGAAGTTCTGAAAACGAAACTAGATCTTGTTGCCCATCATGTTCTGCCTAAAAACTGTCCACAAATAAAAGGGGTCTCATCAACTGTAAGAGAAGTTTGCAGCTGGAAAGTTTGACAGAGGGGACATCATTTAAGAGCCCAAGAATGTCCGTGGCAGTAGGGATTTCGAGAAGAAGGAATCAACAAATCTTGAGCTTTGGGGCCAGACAAACATGGCTTTGACTGTGCTGCTCACACATTCTGTTAGGTCCAAATCCTTAGTTTCCTCATCTGTGAAATGGAGATTACATGAGATCTATATTGCAGGATTAAGGATAAAGTTGATAGTTAATGCAAATTGCTTAGCATACTGCCTGGCATATTGGAAGTGCCCAGAATTGGGATTGTTATTATCACTATTATTTTGATCAGCCCTCCTCAGTTAACAGATGGGGAAACCGGGCTGGACAGAGTCAGGTAGTAAGTCAGGGATGGAGGAGAGGTGACCAGCGCTAGGCATTTAGACATGTGCGCAGGCCAGTGTGGGCTTTGGAGCTGAGCAGAGAGCACCTTTTGGGTTTGTCACATAACCCCATTCGGGCTAGTTGCCCAACCTCTTTGAGCCCTGGGTTCTCCGTCCTTACAAAGCCTCATGAGATTGTTGAGGGTGGAGAGGTGGGTCACCCACCTAGAAGGCAAGGAGCCTTTCTTCCAGCCCTGTGGGGTGCTGCCTTCTTAATCTCTACTTAACCCAGTGGGTTTTATTTATTTATAATTTAATCAATCTGGACTTAATCCAATCAGTGTGTCTCTTATCCTCCCTCCTTCCTCTTCTCTCTCGTTACTGTCTAGCACTGTCAGTTCCAGGCTCACTGCCCTTGGCTCACATGTTTTCAAACAACTTCCTTTGAAGGGCGTTTTCAGCGAAGACCACAACCACATTCTAAGTTTTGGGGGCATAGGGTATCAATGTCCCCATCTGGTGAAATATATAGCGAGGATTAATTAAGATGACATTACTGGTCGATAGCACTCTGCCAGGTGTGTCCACACAACGGTGTTGCCAGGCAGATCTTTCATTCAATTCTGTCGATATTTATTAAGTGCCTGCTACGTTCTAGATACTGTTTTATCCACAGTGGTGCCTCATGGAGCTTACATAATGGGAAGAGATTATAAAAACATGAACCACTAAGTAAGGTCATTTCAGATTGTGATAAAAGCTACAGCAAAAATAAAATAAAGGGCTAAGAGAAGGCATTTAGGTCACTACCTACATACAATGTATATAAATTCATATAATGTAAACATACCAAAGCATAAACTTGTTACTTAGAAATTTTTATGGTAGCTTCTTTTCCTGGTAAATACAGATTCTCAGTGGGCTGCTGTCCATGGGCATTAGAGAATGCTGCAGTCAGCTCTCGTTAGACAAAGGGCCTCCGATTTTCTAGGCCCGGTATTCTTAAATTGTTAGTGGAGAGTTTAATCCACCTTCACGGCAGTCTATGAGAGGTGTGGATTTCGAATCTCAGACCATTCCCTGGATCTAGGAGTCTCTGCTTTCATTGCTGTATTTGAGGAGGGTGAACCCAGCCTGCGAAACCAAGAAGATGCCATCCCTAAGTAAATAACCAACTGAGCATGTTTGAAGGATGTCAAACAAAGACGAATGTAGTCAATTCAGAAAAAATGAGCCCGTTGGGGAAGAGAACAGTGGCTACAGCTGTGCAGAACGAAACTGCCCAGATGGAGGGTTTTATATTCTCCTTTACAGCAGGACACGATATTCTCTTTACCAAGGCAATGAATTTTTCCTAATAATTGCTGCTAAAAAAAAAAAAAAAGAAAAGAAAAGAAAAAAGCCCTACCTTATGTCAGTTGCGTAACATAACATATTAATAAGCTTCGCAAGAAATCTGTAAAGTAGGAGCAAACAGTCTCAGCCAGTGTAAGTAACTGGGTCAGGAGCCTCCATTAGCTTTGGGACAGCTGGGGTGGGACTCAGGTGGTCACTGAGTCTCAACCCTGCGTCCTTTACACCCGCCATCCAACCAACCTCAGATGCCACCTACTTAGTGAGATAGAGAAGTGACAGAGCGCAGGCCAGGAGACGTCCAAGACGGAGGCCCTCCTTCCACCAGTATTCCTTCTCAGCACACTGTTCAGCCCGCGGAACCTCACCTGATCATTCCACGGAAGGCAAGGACTCCTTTCTGCTACTGAGGACAACATGGTTGGTCGTTTTTTATTCTTTGGCTTGTTTTCCAGTGTGTTAAGTGACTGGAGTGCCAATCAGCCTGAGATTGCCCTTTTCCAAAATTAAAATATCTTTAAGCTATTTTCGCGAGCGGGGCACCAGCCCGGCTCAGCCAGTAGAGTGTGCGACTCTTGATCGCGGGGTTGTAAGTTCAAGCCCCACGTTGGGTGTAGAGGTTACTTAAAAACAATAAAATCTTTAAAATCAGAAGTTATTTTCATTATAAAAATAGACCATACTTGTTGTAAAAACTCAAAAGTGTGCCTAGCAGAAGACTCCCATCTTTCTTTCCCAGCAGAGCCTTAAAATTACCTTCTGACCAGAAGAAGATGGATCTTTTAATTCCTCTCACAGGGGGCGCAGATAAGAGATAAGAAAGCTAGGGACTCCCCCTCAAGTTTTCAGATGATAATCTGGGCTGGCCTGAAGTTTATTAATAAGTGGTCCAGTTTTCAACAGACCCTTTATGGGATGTCACCTGTGTGCTAGGTGTCGCTGATCCAAGATGGACAAAATAGCCTCTGACCTTAGGGAACTCCTTCTGGTGTTAATTTTTTTTTTTTTTTAACGTTTATTTTTGAGACAGAGAGAGACACAGCATGAACGGGGGAGGGGCAGAGAGAGAGGGAGACACAGAATCGGAAGCAGGCTCCAGGCTCCGAGCCATCAGCCCAGAGCCCGATGCGGGGCTCGAACTCACGGACCGCGAGATCGTGACCTAAGCTGAAGTCGGACGCTTAACCGACTGCGCCACCCAGGCGCCCCTCCTTCTGGTGTTAAACACCCTGTTGTAAACCAAGGATTACAATGGTAATCCCTAGTGAACATACAGAGAATCCCATTTTTAGAGCCGGTTAAAAATTTTCTTTTAGATCCGAAGAACACAGAATTGACTGATCAGAGAAGTGTTCATTTAGCCAGGCGTGAGAGTTCTTTACTGTGCAGGTAAGCCTGACTCGGGCTGACATAGACACAGAGGGGGCAGAGAGTGGGATGCACCCTCTCCAGCAATCCTTAGCGGCGTGTCTTGTTTCTTTTCTGTCTGGTTGTTGAGATCTCCCTAGGTAACATGCGCAGTATGTTCCATGTACCCCGAGTATATGCCAGGTCGGTTAGTCAGCAATTCTGCTTCAAGAATCGGCCTGTTTTCCATTACACCATTACATTCAAAATGGAAGGAATTTAAAATGTAAAAGCATTTGCTGTGGTGAGGAGGGAGACTCTAGGGCCAGGACCAGAATCCAAGTCTCCTCACCAGTTTAATGCCTTCTCTGTTACACTCCACAGTTGAGTCTTAGGGCACCAAGTGGGTGGTCATTAATCTTGTATGGACTTTTTTTTTTTCTTTTTATGTTTATTTATTTTTGAGAGAGACAGAGACAGAGCCTGAGTGGGGGAGGGGCAGAGAGAGAGGGAGACACAGAGTACAAAGCAGGCTCCAGGCTCCAAGCTTGTCAGCACAGAGCCCCACGCGGGGCCCAAACTCACGAACTGTGAGATCATGACCTGAGCCGAAGTCAGACGCTCAACCGACTGAGCCGCCCAGGAGCCCCTTGTATGGGCTTTTTATACAGTGCTGATTATATCACCTGTATTGTGCTGGGCAGCAGAGATTTAAAGTTGGACAGGTCGGTTACTGTGCTTGATAAATATCCCAGTGGCAAGACAGAAGAATAAATTGACAATCTATCTACACCCTGAAATGGATCAGTTGTAGAGGGAGGGACACCAAGCTAAGTGGTGAGAACACAGTAGGGAGGGCTTCTCAGCATAGTGAGTGAATGAAAGCTCATTTTCAGAATTTAGAATGAAAAAAAAAATACACATATATATTTTTATATACATATTTTTATATCGTATTTTTATATGTATTTTATATGTATTTTTTATATACGTGTATATAATTTTACCCCTTTGTCCAGAGCTGAGAGATCTGGAAGAATCTCCAGGCTTTCCCACACTGGGTGAGAGGTCAGACTAAGTACATTGCCAAGTTACTATTGGAGATTGGATTAGCGACTAATCTGATCTAATTAAACAAGATGTAATCAATGCTGATATTTTTAGTTTTCAGCTGTTTCCTTGTTCTTTTTTAAAAAATTTTTTAATGTTTATTTTTGAGAGAGAGACAGAGCACGAGTGGGGGAAGGGGAGAGAGAGAGAGAGAGGGAGACAGAATCCGAGGCAGGCTCCAGGCTCTGAGCTGTCAGCACAGAGCCCAACGGGGGGCTCCAGCCCACAAGCCACGAGATCATGATCTAAGCTGAAGTCCGAAGCTTAACCGACGGAGCCACCCAGGCGCCCGTCTTTGTTCTTTTGTTAGTGATTATAATTTAGTGCTTATAGGATGGTGTCTTGGGCGGGTCTGATTCAGGCCCTACTGCTTCAGAGGAAACAGCCTTTCATCCATTCATTCAGGATAGGACCTCAAGTAGCTGAGTTGTTTGACTTCACACATCCCTTTCTCCCTGTGGCCCTCAGTTCCTCCATCTCCTCAGAGACGTGCCCTCACGGTTGACCCAGACCATTCAGGTTACATTCCAGCTTCATCTCTTTCCTGTTGTGTGACCACATGCGGGTTAATTTGGTTTCCCTGAGCCTGTTCCCTCATCTGTAAAATGGGGTTGCGCTGAGGGTGAAATTAAGGCAGCCCTCCGGAGCACGGGCGCCCAGCGCGCTCCACCCGGAGTGGCGGCCCTTCGGCTCCGCGCACTCCCTGTGGGCCGGCCCGGAACCGCTGACAGGTGTGAATCAGGGCGTGGCTCACGGCCCGGGGGCGTGGCGAGGGTGGCACTTAAAGGCAGGGTCGGCGCGGGGGCTGCGTTCCGCGGTGCCCGGACGGCGGAGAGGTGGGTCGGCCGTGGGCTCCGCGCGCCGAGGACCCGAGCGGCGTTACCGGGCCCACGCGGCCCAGCTGCCCGCACGCGGCCGCCGCGCCGGAGCTGGGGACCCGGCCCCCGGCCCTGGAGGCGGGGCCTGCAGCCGGCCGGCCCCCCGCGCCCCGCGGCACCCCCCTCCCACCCTCCCCCCCCCCCCCCGCCTCGCCACCGCCGCCGCCGCCGCCGCCGCCGAGGCCCGGAAGGGGCCAGTCGCTTCCGTCTCCGCCGGGGATGCACGGAGGGCGGAGCTGCGGCCCGAGGACGCGACGCGAGCCCAGTTCCGGCGAGGAGGCCGCGCCAGTGACAGCGATGGCGGCGGAGTCGGCGCTCCAAGTTGTGGAGAAGCTGCAGGCGCGCCTGGCCGCGAACCCGGACCCGAAGAAGGTGAGCGAGCGGGCAGCGCCGAGCGGGGCGGGCGCTGGGCGCGGCGCGGCCCGGTAACGGTCGCGGGCCCGGGCGCGGCCCCTTCCCGATCGGCCGGGGCCGCGGGGGCTCGGACCGGGGCCAGGCCCCGCCGGGGGCTGCGGCCTGGGTCGGGAAGTTCGCGGCCATTGGCCGCTGCCCACACGGAGGGCGGGGGGCGCACGGAGGGCGCGGGGCCTCGGCCGGCCCGGGCTCCCTCCCCACCCCACCCCCGCTCCCCCCCCCCCTCCCCCCCCCCCCCAGCTCCCGGCGTCCCCGCCTCCCGGGCCCGGGACGGGGGCGCCCGCGGGCTCCGGGCGGCAGGGGCGCGCTCCTTGCGGACGCGGCGAGCCAGCCGGGGCCCCCGGAGCCGCTCCGGAGGCGGCCCGGGCCGGCTTTCCCCGCGGGGCGGGCTCGCTGGAGCTGACCCTCTCGCTGCGAAATGTGTGCGATGGCTCAGTGTCTTCGGACGTTTGTCCGGAGGGAGAAGGAGCCGGTTCTGCCTGGGCTCCCGTGGAGTCTGGGCTCGGTGTGGGGTCCTGCGTCTCTCAGAGACGTTCGTACGGCTCTCCGGCTTGATGCGAGAACGCGGACCTTTTCGCTTTCTCAGTAAATCCTTTCAGAACAAAACAAAATAAACCTCGCGTCCCCTAGCTGCAGGTACCCCTAAGAACTTGGTTGCAATTGGAACAAACCAAAAAAAAAAAAAAAAAAAAAAAAAAGGTTAGGAGTTTGCAGCTCGTTTCCTTCTGGCCTTGATGGAAAGGTAAGAGCCACCTTTCCTCGTTGCTGTGCACGATGGGCAACCATTTTTAATTGCACTCAGCGAGTTTTGAGGGGTTGGTTTTGTTTTTTAGACGGTTTTCTTAAGTTAAATGCATTCCTCCCACTCTCTCGACTTTATCCCGCTTCTCAGTGTCTGGGACAGTGTCTGGATGTTAGAATTTTTTGAAAACTGAACTACACTGATGAAAACACTTAGGTGTCAGACGTTCCCCCTGAGCACTCTGGCTGGAGTGTGCAGGTCCTGAGTTGGATCTCTGAGCCCCAGAGTGCCTTTTGAAGACCGAGTAATGGAGGAAAGGAGTGGAGATGAAGTGGCCGAAACGTTTGGGTTCTAATCCATTTCCCAGCCATGGACACTGGGGACTTCTTTGCTGAGTCTGTTTGCTCACCTGCTTCCTAGGACTCCACTCGGGGGGAAGGCCAGTCTTATAGGAAGTGCTCGGTAGATCTTAATCACCACTCTACAGATTGATTGTTTTTGAAGGACTCCTTTCTCTTCGCCTTGTTTCGAGCCTGGCGCCTGGCCGAGGTGGCTTTTTTTTCTCCACTTCTGAAAGCTATACACTGTAGCTCACCATCAGGCCACTCTTTAACTTCTTATGCATGCCGGGCTCAAAGAGGTATGGCTCAGGAAGCCATCTTAGTTTTGAATCTGTGAAACGTAAATGCTTTCAGTTTATGTTATATATTCTGTAGCAGCTTCAGTTCCTAGTGGCCAGACGTTTCTTTTTACAATAACCCTTTGTGGACGTCTAATAAGTGGTCGTTATTTCCGAGCACTAGCTGGTTTTCCTGAACACTGTAGGTTTGTGACTGATTTTTAAAACCTTAAAGCAGTATTATGTTCTACCCCCTCCCTGCCAGTTTGGTCTTTATTACTCTAAGGTTTTTTAAAAAAAAAAAAAAAAAAAAAAAGGTGCCAGGTAGTATCCATAGTCCTTTTCCACTGGAATTTAAATTTTGAAGTAGCTCTTCTAGTAGTCGATGTGCGTGAAATTTCAAATTAGGAAAGGGTTTGTTGGTGTCTCATCCTACTCGAATTATTAGTGATTATTGTGAGTATTTGGGCTTTCACTTCCCAGATCGCAGATCATCCAGAACTCCTGGGTTTGCATTATGAAGATGAGAAAATGTTGGGAGATCCTTTTTGCAAAGGACACAATAGTTGGCATTCAGAAATGAGCTAACTGCAGAGGGGAAAACTGCAAGCTGGCACACTGGCCTTCTCAGCCTTCTGTTAACCCAACAAGCTCCCACAGGTTGTTCTTGAAATTGCAAGATGATTATATAGCAGTATTGACTTTGCAGCTAACTCGCATTTTCAAACCATTATTAGCCAAAGGGTTGATTCCAGACCTATGTTCATGGATTTACTCCTATTAAACATAGGTGTTTAACTGTAACTTTGTTTTCTGCTTTAAGTCTATCAGTGATGTGGGCTTACTTGAGGAAAAGGTATCAGGTCAGGGTCACTTGGCTCCTACCATTTAATTGGAAACAAGTTTTCAGGGGTGGTAAAGTTACCTGTCCTGTGTTACATTTTGAATGTGAAAACTACGGAGAACACAGATAGCAAGTGGAGAACAAGGGGTCAACATCACGAACATCTTTTTGCTCTTTGGGTTGAAGGGGTGTGCAAAGGACAGCTGAGATTCCTAAGCGTGTACTGTGCAAATGTTTGGCGTTTCTCAATGAGCTATTATCAGTTCTTGCACACTCTGCAGTTGGTCCCTTGGTTTGATAACAGCAAGTTTCCACCTACCTGAGGATGCCCAAAGTGCTTTTACCTTGGTACTGCTTTGTTCTTTCTTGAACCTCATTGAAAATAGAAGGGCTCTGGAGCCCTTTTTCTCTTATGGTGCACGCAGTCACTTTGAAAATCTCCAGGGTTTTAGTTTTGTCTGCTTTCAAGTCACCCCTGCTAACCCAAAGCAAAGCAGAAAGGCAGCATTTGCACTTCACAATTAGCGTTAGGCTTTGAGATGAACACTCCCTCAGTGACTTCTGGCTCCATCTGTGTATGTTGGCTTTGTAGAGGTCCTGGGACTCCCTGTGGTGACCTCCTTTACTCTGAACTTTAAACCGTCCGACAAGGTAATACTGAGGACGAGCTCTTCAGCTTTGTTTCCAGGCACATAAGCTCCTGTTCTATTTTCTTATTTTCTAAGGACAGTGTCATTGTGTTGGATGTTTCTCCTGTCTTTGTAGTTCGTGCTTTTGTAGACACACTTGACTTACTAGCTCATTAGGCAAGTGACCTAACCTTACTGGACTGTTTCAGTATCTAAAATGGGGAGAAAAGTATCCCCTTCATAGAGTTGGTTAATGAAGATGAAACGCAGTAACACATGTAAGAACTTACTAGCATAGTAGCGGGCACACAATAGATGATATATAAATATGTTCCAGGGAATGGCATTAGGGGACACAACCCATTTTTAACCTCTACGATGACCCTGAATTTCCCTTTAACAAATGGAATTAGCATTAATCTTTGCACCCATAGCTTGGGTGACCAGAAACACACATAGACTTTATCCTGAGTCGGATGGATGATGGTCGTAATCAAATTTGAAGTGGAGAATAATTTTCATTCAGCTATGAAGGTGAAACTCCCTAGATACATCCCTTGGCTTCCCATTTATTCCCAAACAAGATTATCACTTGTGATCCAGTTGCTCTGCCTAGAGACTGAGTTGAGTAATTATTGAAGTAGAATGACCGGAAGAACATACTTTGTCCTACACCTAATAGCAACATGGCATACCAATTACAGACTGGTTTACACATGGAAAAGGGGCAGATCTTACCTGATGCTGACATGTGAAGGTAGTCACAGTTACTATTTTTTGTACATTGTAGCACCCCTTGAAGGCTAAGTGTGTTTTATATCCATATACACGTGTCCTAGAAAGAGGTATAGCCGGTCATAACTTAGGGTACAAATGGAGTAAGTAGGAATTAGCTGGGGACTCTGGTTGACGATCAAGGGGAGACATTGAAAGAGCTGTCAGTGGATGAATGAAGTGATTAATGATAAGCATTAAAAAAAAAAAAAAAAACATTTATGGAGCTCTTTTGGTGGAAAGGGGGCAGATCTTGTTATCTGATGCTGAAATGTAAGGGTAGTCACTGTTACTACTCCAGGCACTGTGGCCCAGGACTGCACATGGTTTGTCTCTGAGAATCCTCACAGCTTGTAACGTTGTAAAGAGACAGGATCAGTTCCTTTTTTGCAGATGAAGTAACTGAGGTTCAAGAAGGTTAATGACTTGCACAAGATCGCCCAGCAGGGCGATGACAGGGCCAAACTGAAGCGTGTCCCCAACTCCGGAACTCTGTCTCAACAGCTCTGCTATCCTGATTTTGACCTACTTTTAGGACTACAGAAAGGAAATGTGGCCAAACCCAGATCACTTTTCTCATCTACCCAGACATTTTGTGTTCACCATTTGCACCAGCAAAGCTCTGATTCTGGCAACTTGACGCAGGTCTTGAAATTCCCACTTGTATCAAAAAAACAATTCTGTTGAACTGCGACTCTTCCTGGAAACATGATACCCTTTTCCTGGAGAAACCTCTTCTCCTCCTTACTTTCCTTTGTGCTGGGTTCATGGGTAATGTCCCCAAATTGGTACCTTTCTCAGAAATTCTCTCTCAAAACTGGGGCAGTGATAGTTGTTGATTTTTGTTAGAGTTGGCAGGTCTGGGTCTCTTTAAGTCTTCTCTCACCTTGGTGTTGCACAGTAATTGAAAGCAGGCAATCCAAAGCCACAGACCTGCGTGTATCTGGCCCCTGTTGCATCCTGGGGCAAGTAACTTCACTTTCCTGAGCCTGTTTTCACACTTGTAAAATAGAGATAATAACCATACTTATTACTGTACAACACTTAGAACTCAATAAGCACTTAACTGTCAGATATTATCTTCCAGTGAGTGATTCTGATTTTATAGAAATTAATGTTTATTTTATTCTCTCTACAGCTCTTGAAATATTTGAAGAAACTCTCCACTTTGCCTATTACAGTAGACATTCTTGCGGTAAGAACTGTTAGATATTATATAACTATATTCCATCCCCTTCCCACTGGGAGGGATTGTACAGTAAGGTTAAAAGCATGGGCTTTGAAAGTGAAAGAAGCCAGACACAAGGCCACATAATGTATGGTTCTATTTATGTGACATGTCCAGAACAGGCAGATCCATAGGCCGAAAGTAGGGAGGTGGAGGAAGTTGGGAGGAATGGGGTTTCTCTGTAGGTTTACAGAAATGTTCTGGAATCAGTGGTGATGGTCGTGCAGTATTGTGAGTGTTCTGGAAACCAACAGACCGTACACTTTAAAATGGTTAAAATGAGCTTTGCGCAGTGTGGCGTTATCATGGCCAATGAGGTTTACCCAAGGTACGATTATTGCTAATTGAAAAAAATAATAATAAAGTGGTGAATTTTCTCTTAGAATTAAAAAAAAAAATTAAAAGAACTTTGACTTTGGCATCAGTTAGTCTTGGATTCAGATCCACGTTCTAGGACTTCTGGCTAATAACTGGACAGATTCCTGCCTCACAGAGTTGTTCTAAGGACTCATTGAGACATTGTATGCGAAGCTCTTAGCTCAATGCCTGCCACCTGCCATAATCACTCTTGTTATTTATTGTTAAAGTTCTGGAAGTATTTTAATATATTGTTTTTTCTCTTTGGAGTCGTGTGCTTTGCTACTGTGTGTCATTAGAGGTTTGAGGCATAGACACAAAGTAATTTTGTGTTGAGACTTGCAACATATGTTTAAGGAAGGAGTTTCTCAAAGCAAGAGGCCTTATTTCTTCAGAAAGTTGTGAGCCTAGTTCCACAACCCTCTAACAATTCTTCTGTCAAATTTGTAGGAGACCGGGGTTGGGAAAACAGTAAATAGCTTACGAAAACACGAGCATGTTGGAAGCTTTGCCAGGGACCTAGTGGCCCAGTGGAAGAAGCTGGTTCCTGTGGAGCGGTAAGAACGTTGATTACTCTGTAGGTTTGCTCAACCTCATGCTTCAATATGGTACCTAGAATGTTTTACAGACAGGATACGTTTTATTATTCCTTCTCTGCCTTCTTATTTAAAACATTTATTTGGCCTTGATTATAAAAATAATTCATGATCATTATAGGATTTTAGAAAATATTAACAAATGGAAATAAGAATGAAAATTTTTTGTAATTCTACCGTCCGAACATAAGCATTATTAGTATTTTGATATGTTTCTTCCTACTCTTTTTTATTTTTAGAGAGAGAGTGTGTGATGCACACAGGGGAGAGGGGCAGAGTGAGAGGGAGGGAGAGAATCTCAAGCAGGCTTCACTTCACACTCATTGAAGAGCCCAACACAGGGCTTGATCTCACGACTGTGAGATCATGACCTGAGTTGAAGTTAAGAGCCAGACATTCCCCTCCCCTCTTTTTAAAATTTTTTTTTTCAACGTTTTTTATTTATTTTTGGGACAGAGAGAGACAGAGCATGAATGGGGGAGGGGCAGAGAGAGAGGGAGACACAGAATCGGAAACAGGCTCCAGGCTCCGAGCCATCAGCCCAGAGCCTGACGCGGGGCTCGAACTCACAGACCGCGAGATCGTGACCTGGCTGAAGTCGGACGCTTAACCGACTGCGCCACCCAGGCGCCCCCCCCCCCCTCTTTTTAAAAAATGTTTGTACACAGTTGGGAACAAACTATATAAATAATGGCCCGCTCCCCTCCATTTTTTTTAAGATTTCATTTTTAAGTAATCTCTACACCCGTCATGGGGCCTGAACTCACAAACCCTGAGATCAAGAGTGGCATCCTCCAACCAGTCAGGTGTCCCAATAGCACCTACCCCCATCTTTTTTTTTTTTTTTAAAGGTTGGTTTATTTATTTTGTGTACTTCTGCACAGGTGAGCAGGGGAGGGGCAGAGAGAGAGAGAGTCCCAAGCAGGCTCTGTACTGTCAGCCCAGAGCCCGATGCGGGGCTCAATTCCATGAACCACAAGATCATGATCTGAGCCAAAATCAAGAGTCAGACCCTTAACCTGTGGACCTACCCAGGCGCCCCAGCCCCCTTTTTAACATAACAAGTTAAATTGTCCCTGTTTTGAAAAACTTCAAAATTTCAAAAAGCTTCAAAATGAAAAGCATTTTTCATGTCCTCAAGATATTTGATCTTTGTATCCTGTACTTAGACGTATCGTTTTCCATCTGTTGAATATTTGAGTTTTCCCAGTCTCACAACAGTGGAGTATCATAGAGCAGAATCCATTCACCCTCTTCCCAAGGCCTTGTTTCTAACTCTGCATCTGTTTCCATCTATTTTTGTGGGTTCAGGTTCTATGACTTTGTCCTCTGAACAAGGATTACACTGAGATTTATATCTGCTTTATCTGCTTTTTCTTTTATTTTAGAAACTCCGAGGCTGATGAACAGGACTTTGACAAGAGCAATTCCCGGAAGCGCCCCAGGGATGCTGTTCAGAAGGAGGAGATAGAGGGGGACTACCAGGAAAACTGGAAAGCCTCCAGTAGCCAATCCTATAGTCCTGATCACAGGCAGAAAAAACACAGGAAACTCTCGGAACCTGAGAGAACTCACAAAGTGTCTCACGTTCAAGAGAGGAGAGACGAGAGAAAGAGGTGCCATAGAGTTTCCCCCGTTTACTCTTCAGACCACGAATCTTCTGATTACGGCCATGTTCAGTCCCCTCCGTCATCTGCCAGTCCCCATCAAATGTCCACAGACCATTACAGATCCCCGGAGGAAGATCATGAGCCCTTTGTCCCACATCAGAAGCCTGGGAAAGGCCACAGTAATGCCTTTCAGGACAGACTGGGGGTCAGTCAGGACCGACACCTGGGGGATCCCCAGGGGAAAGGGGTTGTGAGTCAGAACAAGGAGCACAGATCTTCCTACAAGGAAAAACGTCCAGTGGATGCCAGGGGAGACGGGAAGGCGTCTTTGAGCAGAGAGAAATCACACAAGTCTGTCTCCAAAGAGGAAAACCGAAGGCCGCTCTCAGGGGATAGCACGAAGGAGAAACCACCCTCTAGTGTCAAGAAAGAGAAGGAGAAAGAGGGCAGCACCAAGAAGAAGTTTTTACCCCCCTTGGAAGTTGCTTCAGACAACCACCTTAAAAACAAGCCAAAGCACAGAGACCCAGAGAAAACCAAATCGGACAAAAATAAGCAGAGTCTAGACAGCTTAGATGTAGGAAAGGGGGCGGGAGACCCGCTGCCCAAGGTGAAAGAGAGGGGTTCCAACAACCTAAAAACTTCAGAAGGGAAGGTAAAAACTTCTCATTCGGATAGAAAGTCAGTGGGCTCCCTCCCTAAGGTTGAGGAGGCAGATATGGATGATGAATTTGAGCAGCCCACTATGTCTTTTGAGTCCTACCTCAGCTACGACCAGCCCCGGAAGAAAAAGAAAAAGATTGTGAAAGCCTCAGCCACGACTCTCGGAGAAAAAGGACTTAAAAAAACTGATTCGAAAAGCACTAATAAAAACTTGGACTCCGTTCAGAAATTACCTAAGGTAAATGAAAACAAGTCCGAGAAGCTTCAGCCAGCTGGAGCCGATTCAGCCAAGCTGAAAAAGGTAAGCCCTTCAGCCCCTTGGTGGCTTCCCAGTCAGAGCATCTGGCCCCGCACAGCTCCCAGGACTTGTCTTGCCGCTGTCGTGCTTGGCTGGCTTTTTTGTGGCCTGCCGTTTCAGTTTGAAGTAATCGCCTTCAGGCCTTTGGAGGTGCTGCCAGGGTGTAGCTAGTACCCAAGACGAGTGTTTTCGGAGGTGTCCCGCTGTGCCGGGCCCATCCCGGTGTATCTCCTGCCCCCGGTGGTGTCAGACCTGACCGACGGCCCTCCTCCAGCCTGGGTCTGCTCGTGAAGTCGCCTGCCTGGTCACCGCGGCTGGCAGTCGGCCGAGGGCGGGGAGCTGTGCTTGCCCGGCGGGCTGTCCAGTTACTGGTGTTCTCGCCGCAGGTCCCCGCTGATGCATTGCCCGTGTTGCCAGACCTCCCGTTACCCGTGATCCAGGCCAATTACCGGCCGCTTCCTACCCTGGAATTGATGTCCTCCTTCCCACCAAAGCGAAAAGGTAATTTTCTGCATTCTTTTCTGAATGGAGCAAAGATTTGAAAAATTTGTTCGCGATGTCATAAGATTTGGGTGAGCTTTCTAGTGTCCTGGGCTCTGGAGTTTGACGGCTCGGGTGTGAATCCCAGCTCTGGCTTCAAGTTCTATGAACTTGGGTAATCATTTCCTTGGACTTCAGTCTCATGCTCCATAAGTGGACCTGATAATGGTGTCTGACTTACTAAGTGGATTAAAAATGGTAATGCTGGTAAAGCTCTTAACTCTGGGTTTTTCCACATGGTGAGTGTTCAGTAAATCTTTGCTGCGGTTACTAGCTACCCTTCATATGTTGTACGTGAGCTTTTTATCTTTAAAAAAAAAAAAAGGTCTAGTTTTAATAGAAGAATTAGAAGCCACATAAGGGTCCCTCAGCAAGAGACAAATCACATGAACCATGGACACGCACACAGTGGCCTCCTGTACAGCTGTAAAAAATGTGGGAAGGTCTGTGTCTGACATAGGATGATTTCTAAAATGTGGCAAATGAAAAAAGTTGATAGTAGGGGTTTTCTAATTGGTGAAAAAGGAATGAAATACATATTTACTTATTTTTGCATAGTCTCGCTAGAAGAATACACACAAAAAACCAATAGCCCTGGTGGCCTTTGGGAAAGGGCAGTGGGAGGCTGAGGAGGGGGGAGAGAAGGAGAGCTTTCCCTGCACAGCTTAGTGCCCTGTGTGACGCGCGGTCCTGTTGTCCTTGCCCTGCAGCACTGTCTTCACCCCAGGAAGAGGAAGAAGCTGGATTCACCGGACGGAGAATGAATTCCAAGATGCAGGTGTACTCTGGCTCCAAGTGTGCCTATCTCCCCAAAATGATGACCTTGCACCAGCAGTGCATCCGGGTACTTAAAAACAACATCGATTGTAAGTCCCACGCTTTTCTCTTGCTCTTAACCCCGTTGTGGCCTTGCAGGGGGCCGGCCAGTATTCGACACTTCCACCTTTGATTCTCTGCAGCGATCTTTGAAGTGGGAGGCGTCCCGTATTCTGTTCTCGAACCCGTTTTGGAGAGGTGTACGCCTGATCAACTGTACCGCATAGAGGAATGCAATCACGTGAGTGTCCTGTTTGGGTGCAGAGAGGGCCCTCGTCGGGCTCGCGTCTGCAGAAGTAGCTTTGTCTCTGAATCCGTAGTGGGTGAAGGGCAGTGGCACGGGTTGGTTCACTGTTGTGGGCCTGTAAACGTGCGTGTTTTTATAGCACCTGCTCTGGCTTCAAAGTGAGCTTCAAAAGGACCGGGAAAACGTTACCCACCCTTCTCCTTAGCTCGCCTGGTCACAGGTCAAGGGAGAATTCTGGCAGCTCGGCCTCTGGGATCCAGGGCAGGGACAGAGCTTTGTTTTCGACACTCGGGTGTCTGGTGAACATAGAAGAGCACAGGTCGGCTGGGTGTGTCCCAGAGGCGTCCAGGTCTGTCCAGATATCTTTCCTGTAACGCCGGGACATACGGGTCATTTGATCACATTAGCTGGCTGTCTCTAATTCTGAACCCTTGCGGGTGACAGTTGCAGGGAGTGCCGGGGAAGTGCCTGGATGTGACTTCATCCCAGGTCTACCTGTCACTGGTTTCCTTAAAGGAAAAGACTAATCTTTTTTTTCCTTTTTAAAGTTCATTTAGTTATTTTGAGAGAGAGAGAGAGCATGAGCATGAGCTTGAGCACGAGCTGGGGAGGGGCAGAGGGGGAAGGAGCGTTCCAGGCTGGCTCCACACTGTCAGCGCAGAGCCCAACATGGGGCTCAAACCCACAAACCATGAGCTTCTGACCTGAGCCAAAACCAAGAGTCAGATGCTTAAGCGACTGAGCCACCCAGGAGCCCCAGAGAAAGACTGACCTTAAGCTAGTTTCTGTGTTGTCTTCTCTCCTAGTCCCACAACCCCCCAAAAGCAGCTAGTACAGTGCCTTGCACTTAACATTTTTAAGTTTATTTGAGGTGGGGGGGGGGGGTTGGGCAGAGAGAAGGGGGGAGAGAATCCTAGGCAGGCTCTGTGCTGTCAGCACAGACGCTTAACCAACCTGGGTTAACCCAGATGCCCCTTAACGTGTTTTTAATATAGTGATTTTTTTTTTTTCTAGAATTGTGGTATTTTAATATACTACTACTACGAGGACCAAAAAAAATCATTAGGAGGAAAGTGGTCAGCCTGAGGTGATGAAGGATGGAAAAGAAATCTGTCAGAGTGCTTACATATAAACGATGCCCTGGTTCTGATTTTAGGTATTAATTGAGGAAACAGATCAATTATGGAAAGTTCATTGTCACCGAGACTTTAAGGAAGAAAGGCCGGAAGAGTATGAGACGTGGCGGGAGATGTACCTACGGCTTCAGGATGCCCGGGAGCAGCGGCTACGAGTACTGACAAAGAATATCCGATCTGCACATGCCAATAAGCCCAAAGGTAAAGGGGGGCGAGGGGGTGGCAGTGGGGAGCCGAGCAGGATGAGGTGATCTGGCGCAACAGTGAGCCCTGTGCTCTGATCGACAGCAGGGCCTTGGTGGGCTGGGCTCATGTAGCCTCTGGCTCCTGTATCTGGCCTGCTTTTGCAGAAGGGGCGCAGGGATGGAGCGTGTCTTCCGTCAGTACACTTACTGCCTACAGGGGTTTTCAGCGTTGATAATTCCTAGCTTTGGGAGCACCTGGGAAGGTTTTGTCTCTTAACAGTGTAGATTATTAAAAGAACAGCAGCGTCTCTGCTCAAAAAGGCAGGTATCGATCTCCGTATTTCTCTACAGGCCGGCAGGCAAAGATGGCCTTTGTCAACTCTGTGGCCAAGCCCCCTCGTGATGTTCGGCGGAGACAGGAGAAGTTTGGAACCGGAGGAGCAGCTGTGCCTGAGAAAATTAGGTGAGCTCTGCACCTCCAGGGTCTCCTTGCGCCCGCGGAAAAGAACCCCGGGAGCTTGTTACCCAACCCTCGAGGCAGCCCAGGGGCAGGAAGCAGTTCACTTTTGGGGTGAGAGCATGGCAGTGCAGGTCAAGGGTTCTGGAGGCCGACCTTGACCAGCTCCGCACGTGCCCTCCCCGAGCCACCACTTCCGTGACTGCAGCGTAGGTGGACAATTATTCCTGCCTCTCAGGAGGTCAAGAGTCAATGGAGAACAGGACCTGGCTGCTGGGAGATACTCCCTCGTGCTTTCCCCTTTCCCCATTTAAACCAACGGCGGCTGGGACGCCTCGCTGGGTCAGTCAGTGGGGCATGCAACTCTTGACCTTGGGGTTGTTTGAGCCCCACGTTGAGGGTAGAGATTACTTTTTTAAAAACTCAAAAAAAAATTAAATAAATAAACCATGCTGCTGTGATGACTATATAATCTAAGTCACATTAGCATTTGAAAAATACGGATTCACACCTGAAGGGTGAAAATTGAGTTGAGATGATCATTCATTCTGAAGGGCTAAACTCTGTCGTCTCTGTGTCATCACCAGGATCTCGGGTGCCCGCGTCCACTGGTCAGAGCCACAAAACTGGGTCTTCCTCAGAGAGGCCGGCTTCAGGCTGTCGGTGCTGAGGGCAGATCCGTCACACTCGGGACTAACTGGCTTGCTCTGTGTTGCAGGATTAAGCCGGCCCCATACCCCACAGGAAACAGCCACACTCCCTCCGGCAGTGGCAGCAACAGCTTCAGCGCCAGCCCCGAGGAGCCCGCCTATGATGGTCCGAGCACCAGCGGTGCCCACTTGGCTCCCGTGCTCAGCACTGTTTCCTATGATCCTAGGAAACCGACTGTGAAGAGTAAGTGACTTGGGGTTCACGCCCGGATATTTCAAAACAGTGTCTGAGCTCTGTAGCGTCTTTATCGCCGTATTATGCCGTGCGTGCCAGACGAGGCATACGTGCTCTGCGCATGGCTGGGCTCGATGTGGGTGCCTCCTTCCCCTGCTTTGGTTGCAGTGCACGAGTTCTCTTGCAAATAACGATTGCGGTGAATACTCATTTTGGCACGCCGCTCCGTTTACCTACGTGTAAACCTGTTTCTCCAGGGGTTCGTGACGGTTATTAACTGCTTGTAGTCCATCTTATTGAGGGTTTACGACCTATCATTCCAGCTTCTGAGTTTTGTGTTTTCATATCTAGTTGTGCGTATTTTATATTTTATTAAGTTTTACCGTAGACTGTCCCCAGTATTCTAAGGGGGTGTCTGCCTGTTAAAAGCATGCTTCTGTCAGGGGCACCTGGGTGGCTCAGTTGGTTGAGCATCTGACTTCAGCTCGGGTCACGATCTCATGGTTCGTGAGTTCAAGCCCCACATTGGGCTCGTCGCTGTCAGCTCGGAGCCCGCTTCAGATCCTCTGTCCCCCCCTCTCTCTACAACTGTCCTGCTCATGCTTTCTCTCTCTCAAAAATAAATTAAAAAAATAAACATTTAAAATGCACAGCCCACTTCACATCTTCTGTCTCCCTCTCTCTGTCCCTCTCCTATTCTCTTTCTCTGTCTCTCTCAAAAATAAACATTTAAAAAAGCATGCTTCTGGATTCGCTTCAAGACCCACGGGCAGGTAGAAGTGTTGGCAGAAGCTTCTGTGCTCAGGTTAAGCATCCAAGAGGGCAGGCCAGCCGTCCACAAGTGACGTCTGCACTGAGCACATCTTAGACCTGTTGCCGCACTGGACAGATGGGAGTGAGAGGGGCTGCTTTTTGCTAGTTTGGATACTGGCGGCGGGGGGTGGTGGAACAGAGTAAAATTATGGCCCAGGCTGGCCTTTAGGTATTAAATTCCAGTCCTTTCGCTTCCTGCACAACCAGGGGCAGGTCGGCCGGTCTCTTGGGAGGTTGGGGACGTGGTTGGAATTAGAGCCGGGGATCGGCAGGGGCCCGGCAGGTGCTCAGGAAGTGGAGCTGTTGGGGTGCTAGAAATCAGAAAGGGCTGCCGCTGTACCCATTCCGCTGGTAGTGCAGAGCCAAGAGCAGCGAGGCTTGGCCTTGATTGTGAACCACTCACAGTGTGTGTCTAAACTGCCACAATCTGAAACAACCGCCTTATTTCTCTTCCCACAGAAATTGCCCCAATGATGGCCAAGACGATTAAAGCTTTCAAGAACAGGTTTTCCCGACGATAAACTGAGGACTCGCCTTGGAGATGAAATCTGGGGGAGGAGTACAAGGACAATGGGGGTTGGGGAATGGAACTTCCAGAGGAGACCAGAATCCTCTGCTCCGAGGAACCTTTTGGTCTCCGAATCCTGCACGGTCTGCAGGTGTGGGCACCTGTGAACCTGTGTGCCGCAGCCACTGCCTCCCTGCCTGGAGAACACTTCAGAATTCTGGAGAAGATGTGAAGCCTCAGTCTTACTGAGGATTTTAAGGTCAATTATACTTTTGTTGTTAATTAGCTTCTTTGTAAACCATAAGACATAGTTTTAATTAATAAATATTGCCCCCAGATTGTATTTATATTACCCCCAGTATTTTTTTTTCTTTTTTTCTTTCCTTTTTTTTTTTTTTTTTTTTTTAGGTCCTCTACCAAACACTTAGCCTTTTATTTTCAGGGTTCTTTATTACAGTTAGATAAAAACCTAGTGAAAGCCATTCCCCTGTCCCAGTTCAGCTCTCCTGAGTGGACCCTGGTCCAGAGGGAGGGCTGGGCATCCTCAGAGCCTGTGTGCTGCCTGCTGCACGGAGGGTGAGGAACGGGTCCTGGGCTGCCCGCCCTAGAGGGCCGCCTCGACGTGGAGTGTTTGAGCTCCACCTCGGAGGCCCTTCTCAGTGTTGCTTGAGTTCCTATGCAGGTGCATCTCTTTCTTCCTCATTAAATAGTATTTATTAAAGGAGGTTATTTGTAAAGGTCTCGAGTCTTTTCCCCAGCCTTTTTGCCAGCTCCCACTTTTTTGAGGCTCACTAGAGGACACAGAAACTTGGGGGATCAATTTGCACAGAACCCCAACATTTTTACAATTTCTGATGCAAAACTTTAGGGCTTTTTTCCCTCCCCTATCTTCCCTCCTCCCCGCTTGCAGGGGGGAGACATGAACACACGGCAGGGCTTTTTGTGCCCCCCCCCCCCCCACCCGCCACAACTTCAGAGGTTGAAAAGCCAGCACTTTAATCTCGTGTTCCCTGTGAACTGCTAACAGAAGTGAGTGGTTTTAAAGGTTGTAATGCTGTGTTGGAAATGGGTTTTGTTTTTGCCTTTCTTTTAAAAGGTAAGATCATGTGATTGGGAGAGCACAGGAATTTGCTGTTTTGCAGAGAACTCTGCAGCTGAAGCACTCTCTACTTCTAGGGTGTTTAAGCCAGAATTTGGAGGGAACGGCCCACTTAGGCAAAGTGTCTGAGCTGTTAGTGTCAGGATGGGGGAGAACGCGGGGGACACCCATCAGGTCTGAGAAGGGAGGATCTCACTTGCGAGCTGACAGAGGAACAACATCACTCAGGAGGCCAGTGTCAGCGCTCTTCCTGGCTGCTGGAGAGCGCTGGTCTAGTAGGAACCCGCTTGGTTGTGACCCAGGGGAAGCAGATGCTGTAAGTTTGAGGTGCCTGCCCTCAAGACACCCAAAGGGTAGACTGAGGGCGTGGTTAGTAGGACAGCGTCGGGAGCTTGGCAGGCTCCCTCTTGACAAGCCCCCTCAGAGCCCAGAATATGGGGTCCGTTGCTTTTAACCATCCCGGAGACCTCAGGCTAACTTTGAAGATTCTGGAGCCGGCAGAGAATCTGTGCAGCAGAAGCTGCATTGTTCAGTGTGCGTTGCTGTGCAGGGTGTCTGTTGCAACAGGACACAAGGGTTGCCCTGTTTTAATTTGCTGTGTTTTTGAATTGGGGAAAACATGATTTCTCTTGATCGTTTGTATTGCATTCCACCCCCAGCCCGGGCCTGCTCCCCAAATCTGGTATTAGGAGGCCTCTTACCGAATGCCAAGTGAACATCTGGGTCAGGTGCCAGACATCTGTTGGCCTGGAGTAGCTTCCCGTAGGTGTCCACCAGCTTGAATTTGTCTCTTAGCCGCGTGTTCAAGTCTTTGTCATTGAAACCGGTATTTCACACTGCAGATTCGGTTGTGTGTGATTTAATTTCCTCTGTTAGGAGTCTTTAGGCAGGGAGGAAGGAAAGGACATCTGTTTGTTCACGCCGACATCACTACCCATTTTTAGCACATAAAGACTTTTGATCGGCCCTGTTTGCGTAGAGCCAGATCTTTCCCTCCTCCTCCTCCAAGAGTGTCTGCATCAGGGATGTGACTTGGTGAGAAGAGTAAGGAGGGAAGAGAAAAAGCCGAATTTCTGAACCACCTTCTCACCTGGGTTATTGAAATGGCTGCAGAGCAGACACAAAACAGGATGATGTCGAACGTTTGGTCTCATTTGTGAAAACGTGTGCAATTTTGTTTCTCCTGTGCTACACTACATACGAATCGAATCACCAAATTACAGATGAGCCCTTTGTGATCCTTGGTGTAATGAGCAGTTTCTTCGGGCTTTCTCTTTCCGGGAAGTGGGAGGGAACAGAGCAAGGTATCTGCCTGCTCTTCCTTTGTATTTTGGTCCCAAAATGTAAATACAATTTTCTATGTTACTTTTTTGTGGTAACTACCAAGATGAATATTTTAATTAGATAAGTTATATGAAAAGGAAGGACAATTCCATGTCTAAATAAAAAACAAAACAAAACTCCACGCGCTGTGGTCTTTTTTCCTTTCTCCCTTACCGTGTCCCGGAATGGCAGCTGGTCACAGAGTGTCTGGTTCCCAGGCTGTGAGGCAGAGAGCTTAATCCCTGGCCTGGGCTTCGTCAAGGATGTTGGGTTTTAGGTCTGTAGCAAAGCAGGACTGGGGGATGGGAATGCAGGGTAAAGAAGCCCTGAGCAGAGGGAGGAAACTCAGATGAAAACAAGCACCTTGCAGGTACCAGACACTGTCCCTTGTCATCCTGGGACTGAGACATTAACTGAGGCTCAAGGATGAAATAACACAGCCAACCTGCAGCAAAGGAAAGGATTTGAAACCCAGATTCTCTGACTGTAAGGTGTGTGCCACCCTACCTGTCGGTCGGTCACTGCGGGGTGGGAAGGACCGGGTGCGTCTCCTCCGTCTTCCGCTGACTTCCTAACAGGAGCATGATGACAACTTGTGCAGAAAGGTCATGTCAGCAAAGACCTGATAAGCACCCGCGCGTTGGCCCTGGCTGAGCTGCAGGAGCCTCAGCGTCCGGACATCACTACCCAGCACTACCCAGCACTACCCAGCGTCAGGAGCCAGGGCTCGGGTGCTTGCAGCTTGCGGCCCCTGCAGAGACCGGGCTGGATCTTGCATCAAACCTACAGTCCCCCAGCGGCACACTGTTGTTACCCTTTTCTCCTGAAGAGGGCGTTGTTGGTGTGTGGGCTTACCTCTTCCCAGCCTTTACTGGATCGAATTCTCACTGTAAGAAGTTCTGTACATTAAATGATGGAACATGGGATCTGATGGATGACGACCCGGAGTTTGTAAATTAGCCCCGTGTCCCTTACTCATTAATTCAGCATTTGCGGAGCCAGCACCCGGATTGGACCCTGGGACACACAGTGGCACACAAGTCTGGCACGCGCAGTCTGGTAAGAGTCACCGGGCCCACTGGGGATGCACCTGCCACGGGGGGCAGGCCCTGCTCTGACTCCTATACGCTCGCTCGGTTACCACAGTGATCTTTCATGGTAGGTGGTCAGGGCCCCATTTTTAAAATGAGAAGACTGAAGCACAGAGAAGGTGTGCAAGCTGACACAAGCATGAGCGGTAGTGAGCAGCACTGTGTGTCAGCCTTTGTCCCAAGCACGCGTTGTCAGTGACATTTACCCATCTCCTATATAATCACACGTCCCCAGGTTGGGCCCTTGGAGCAAGGCTGACCTCCGATGCAAAAAGATCCCCTAACTGTCGCTAAGAATGATTTCTTCTCTTGGCTGCATGCAATTAATGCCCAAAAGAACCCTCTCGCTGGCTTATCACCTTGACAGATGTCCCCTTCACAGCCTATCTCCACTAGGGTTCTACATCCACTGGAGTCTCTCTCAGATTATTTGGCTAAATGGTGAAACAGGCAGTTTGTCCTCACAGGCTCCTGGACTTCCCTTTCTGTGATGCCTACTATTTTTACCCCTTTCAAAAACTTGGGTGGAAAGTTCAGACATCAGAATTTAATATAGCTACACCTCTGTTTCTCAACTCTCAAATCTCTGGGGTTGGGGCCCCAGAGTGTGCATTAAAAGAAAAAAAAGTAATTCTTAAATTTTTAAAAAATGTTTATTTATTTATTTTTTTTTATTTTTTTTTATTTATTTTTTTTTTTAATTTTTTTTTTTCAATGTTTATTTATTTTTGGGACAGAGAGAGACAGAGCATGAACGGGGGAGGCTCAGAGAGAGAGGGAGACACAGAATCGGAAACAGGCTCCAGGCTCCGAGCCATCAGTCCAGAGCCTGACGCGGGGCTCGAACTCACGGACCGTGAGATCGTGACCTGGCTGAAGTCGGACGCTTAACCGACTGCGCCACCCAGGCGCCCCTGTTTATTTATTTTTGAGAGAGAGAGACAGAGCGTGAGCGGGGGAGGGACAGAGAGAGAGGGAGACAGAATCCAAAGCAGGCTCCAGGCTCCAAGCTGTCACCACAGAGCCTGACGCAGAGCTGAAACCCACGAACCATGGGATCATGACCTGAGCTGAAGTCGGATGCTTAACCGACTGAGCCACCCAGGCGCCCCGAACAATAAGAAATTCTTAACATGTACATTATTAAAAAGTTTGAGAACTGCCCTGGCTAATTTGCCACAAGCTCTTTGCAGCTGGCCCACCGGTCAGAGCTGGGAAGCTTACACATCTGGTCACACAGTACACTTTGCCCCCGCTCCATGTCCTTGAGTCAGACAGACACAGCCCTTACCTTCCTGGAGCTTCCATCTAGTAGAGGAAAACAGTAACCAGACAACTGTACAAATTGTCTGGTTTTGTACATTGTTTAAAATTTTGTACATTGTTTAAAATACAGATTTCTCAGGGCGCTGGGTGGCTCAGTCGGACTTCGGCTCAGGTCACCATCTCATGGCTGGTGGGTTCGAGCCCCGCATCAGGCTCTGTGCTGACAGCTCAGAGCCTGGAGCCTGCTTCAGACTCTGTGTCTCCCTCTCTCTCTCTGCCCCTTCCCCACTCACACTCTGTCTCTCCATCTCTTAAAAATAAATAAACTTAAAAAAAATTTTTTTTAAATACAGATTTCTGGGCCCCATGGCAGAAATCTGTTCAAATAGGTCAGAGGTAGGATCTGGAGATAAGTACTTTTCATAGGCCTTCCCCAGTGAGTTTGATGAACAGCCTGGTTTGGGAATGCGTAGCGTAATGGAAAAACAATGCATGAGCTTTAAAGGGAGTTAGGTCCAGGTTCAAATCCTGGCTCCACTATCCTTTAGCTTTGTGACCCCTCTTTGACACAGTTTCCTCACCTGTAAAATGGGAATGATCACACCCCATAGGAATTCTTGTAAACATCCAATGAGAGAAAGGGAGCTCAATACGTTTTAATGTCCTTCCTTCATTCCCTCTAAATTTAGAATGAAAGGAAAAGCTTTATTTCCTATTGATGGGAACTGAAGCTTTAGGGTCACGAGCTGAGAACCACTTAGAGGTCAGCAAGTCCTTCCTCATAACCCAAATCCTAGTCGATGCTGCCTCAGACAGGGTTTTTCAACTTTTCTGTTTTTGGACTCCCGTCTATTCTTTCAGGCCCTTATGCTATATAGCCCCTAACAGCCACGAAAAAGGCAGACTCTACCTAATTCCTTCTTGTCTCAGGAATCACAACTCACATGCCAGGAATTTGGCATAAGATGGTAGGAGGGGGGTGGGGAAACAGGAAATGAAAGCTATTTATAGCTCCACCTGCAGCTATATCTTTGGAAGTTTAAAGACAAGACAGAAATCTAGACTTCTTTGTAAAATTTCCCCGTTTTTAAAACCCTGAGCCACAACTGTATGAAACAGATCAGGAAACCTGTATGGGGTGGATAACTTCCCAGACAAAAGCAACTTACCAAGGCTGACTCCTCTAGAGTCTAAACAGCCTCCTTACCACAGAAGAAATAGACAAACCTAGAGTCTAAACAGCCTCCTTACCACAGAAGAAATAGACAAACCGGTTGTAGAGCCTCTTCTCTAGATGGTTTCATAGGGAAATTCTTTCAACCTTAAAGTCAGGTAATACCAACGCCACTTAAACTATTCCGAAGCAAAGAAAAGGAAGGAAAGTGCTATTGAAATTAGGATAACGCAGACATGGAAAATAGATAAAGACTGAACCAAAAAAAAGAAAAATTACAGACCAATCTTATTTATGAATATTGGCGTGATTACCCTAAATATTAGCAGAATCTAACAGCATATCGAAACAATGAAACAGGGGCTCTTGGGTGGCTCAGTCAGTCGGTTGAGCGTCTGACTCTTGATTTCGACTCAGGTTATGATGTCACTGTCACGGGATCAAGCCCCGTGTTGGGCTCTGTGCTGGGCGGGGAGCCTGCTCTCTCTCCCTCTCCCTCTGTCTCCCTCTCTCTTTCTCTTTCAAAGAGAAATAAATATAATTTAAAAATAAAACGGAAATCATACCTAAATGGGGTTTACTTAGGACTGGCAGGATATTCAGACTATTAGGATAGGCTGGGCAGTCATTCTTAACCGGAGGTGATTCTACCCCTACCAAGACACGTGGCAAAAATGTTACACATTCCACAACATGCAGGACAGCCCCCCCACCCCAAGCAAAATATTATCTGGCCCCAAATGTCAATAGTGCTGAGGATACAGAACCCTGGACTTGGGCATGCTGTAGTGACAATTCCTAAGTCTTGGTGGCTCAAAACAGCAAAGGTCTGTTTTTCATTGAAACTATATGTCCAATTTGGGTCTGTTGGGGCTTCGCTTTACATCATCCAAACTCAGGGACCCAGGCTAAGGGAGGCACCCACCCGTGCTGCTCAGGTTTCCAAGACGAATGAAGAATACTGCACTGGCCACTAAGCTAAGTCCAGAAGTGACAGCCATCATTTCCATCATGTTTCACTGACTGCACCTAAATTCAAGGGGGATAAGTGAAAGGGCGGGCCTCCGCCAGCCGACTCCATCTTGTTCTGTGTCCTTCACCTTGACCACACCTCCTTCCCTTGAGTAACCACCCCCTCACCTGCCTAACAGGACTCGGACCCTTCCCCAGGACCCTTCCCCAGCCAATCGGCTGAGGCCATAGCCATTACCTCACCAACTGCCCCTAGGCCCCAATAAAACCTTTGTCCTTTTGAAACTCGCTCTCTCTCCCCGGTATCTCACCGCTGAGTCGGTGCAGGTAGGGGATTGAGCTCGAGCTAGCTCGAATAAAGGCTCTTTTGCTTTTACATCGGACTCGGCTCCCTGGCGGTATCTGGGGATCACGAATTCTGGGCATAACATAAGGAAGTACAATCCCTCCGTGTGCGTGGACACAGAGAACTGGAAATATTTGCTAACGGCACCAAAGACTCCAAAAGCAATTACAACAGCCTGGATCCTCAGATAATCCACAAGGCCACCCAACTTCAAATCCCATACTTCCTAGCTGTGTGCCCTTGAGCAAGTCGCTTAATTTCTCTGTATCTCTGCTTCTTCCTCCAAAAAGGAGGAAAATATATCAACCTTGCAGAGCTATTAAGAAATGGTTTCATGAGTTAAAATGTGTAACGTGCTTAAAACAGTGCCTGAGACATGGAGTTCAGGACATGTTATGAGGAATACGGTGAAGTACCCCACACGGAAGGGGCATTTGGTAAAGGGTTGTTGTTATGACTGAAGCTCCGAGGAAAATGACTGTCCAAGGTAACCTAGCTGGTAAGTACAGCATGGTGGTTAAGGGCCTGAGCTCTGGGGTCTCCCCTTGGCAGTTAGTAAGTACTCAGTAATGTTAATTAATATTTGGAGAAGGTTCAATGTGGTTAAGAGCATAAACACTGCCTGGGTTTAAGTCCTAGTTACAATACTAAGCAGCTGTGTGACCTTGGGCAAGTTACTTAGCCTCTCTGTGCTCTAGTTTCATCATCCATAAAATGAGGATAATAATAGGACACTTGCAGTTATGAAGACTAGAAAATAATATAAGCAAGGCCCTCGGGACAGTGTTTGGCGCATTATTAGCACCGTGTGGTTGCTGGCTATATTTTTACCACACTCTTAGCCACACAGAGGCATCCAGAAATAAAGCAGTTCGTTTCTCCCAGCCTAATGAAGACAGCCGGTGCAAATTTAGCAGTTCTTGAACCGCAGAAAAGTTTACAAGGGACCTGGGAATGAGAGAAGGAAACAAATTGGAAACTTTTCCTACCTGCCCCAGGCAGTCCTAGAAGTCAGTGAGGATGTCCATTTGTTCTCAGACGTCCCTGCAAGGTAGGAGGGCAGGAGAAGGGACAGGCCGAGTAAGGCCAGTTAGCAGAGGCATTATTTCCAACTCAGAGCCAAGATACTCTGTAACTGCTGGTTCCCTCCAAATTCAGCCCGCTGAAGCAATTGCAGTTTCCCATCCAAGCAGACGGGGGCGCTGAGTCAAAAACCTTGCTCTTAGTAGAGACTAACAGTCACTGTCTAACCTTTTCCAATCTACTGACCAGGTGTTGTTCCAAACATTTTCCATGCATGATCTCTTATGACCCGCGTAATAGAACCCTACAAAGTAGGCATTCTTATTAGCCCCATTTTAGATATGACAAATCTGAGAAGAGAAACTAAGCAACTTGCCCAGCAGGCCATACCTAATATTTGTAGGATGGGGACAAAAGTACAACTCCAGTTGTACCAGGCATATTTATGTACCAGCCATATTTAATATGTACCAGGCATATTTAAAAAATTATAAATGGAGTTCATGCACTGTCATACAAAATACAGTCTGTTTTGCTACCTACAAAAATAAACCTTCACAATGACCTGGGAGGCCACGTTCAAATTTCTGGGCTTCTCAGAGCTCTGCACTAGAAGTTGGGGGAAGGGAGAGAAGCAGGACCCTCACCAACCCCCTCCTCTTCTCCTTATACCTCTAAGTATGTTTCCCTGCAAGGGGCCTTGGGCACATGTGTGCAGATGTCCTAACCTGTGTGCTCAGGTTCTGTTTTAAGGTTTCTTTCTTCCTTTCTTCTTTTTTTTTTTTTTTAATGTTTATTTATTTTGAGAGAGAGAGAGAGAGAGAGCAAGGGAAGGGCAGAGAGAGGGAGAGAGAGAATCCCAAGCAGGCTCCGTGCTTTCTATGCATTGTTCGACACGGGGTTGGATCCCACAACCATGAGATCATGACCTGAGCCAAAATCAAGAGTCAGACGCTTAACCGACTGAGCCGCCCAGGCGCCCTGTTCTAAGGTTTCTAAATTGAAAGGGTCCATCTGATATCCAGCACAGTGGATCACAAAAAGCCACAACAAAGCACAACATCATCACATTTTCTAATACTAGGGACTGAGAGAAGATCTTAAAGGCTTCCAGAAAGGGAGCGGTGGGGGGGGGGGGGGGGTCCATATAAAAAATCAGGAATCAGAATGGCACTGTACTTCTCAAAGCTAGAAGAAAACAGCAAAATCTTCAAAATTCTAAACGAATTTTATCTTCAAATTACCAATTAAGTGTAAGAGAAAAGTAAAGATATTGTCAACAGTCACTTAATATGTATGGTGGTGTAGTAGCCAGCCTTTAATGAGTTCTATCTCCTGGCATTCATAACCTTACATAATTCCCTCACACTTTGAATTTGGCTGACCGAATCTGTGGAACCCTGGAATATTCCAGAATGACAGTATGGGATTCCTAAGGCTAGCTTGTAAAATACGTTGTGGTTTCTACCTTGCTCTCTCTGCTTTGGTGACAGCTAGCTCTCCTGTCTTAAGGACACGCAAGCAGTCCCATGGAGAGGTGTGTATGACAAGGAACTGAGGCCTCCAGTCAACAGCCTGCAGCAACCTGACAGCCATGTAAGTGGCCATCTTGGAAGTGGATCCTCTAGCCGCAGTCAAGCCTTGAAAGACCCTAAGCTCGTGAGAGAGCTGAGCCAGAACCACCCAGCTAGGCCACTCCCAAATTCCTGGCTCAGAGAAACTTTGAGATACATGTTAACTGTTTTTCACGCAACAAAATATAATTAATACAGATATACTGGGGAGGAGGGGGAAAGGAGCCACAGCATTTTACAGTTCTTCCCACCAAAAGGTGACGTCAGTATCTCCACCCTTGACTTTGGATTTGGCCACGAAACTTGTTTTGGCCGATGGCACATTAGCAAAAATAACGGAAGCAAGGGTTAAAAAGTGCCTGTGCAATTGGGTCTTCCCTCTCTTGCTTCTATAGCTCCTACCTTGTGACTAAGCTCAGGTAGCCTACTGGAGGCATATGAGTATAGTTCTCGGCACATTAGTGCTCAATAAATCAGTAATGGAGGGGCGCCCGGGTGGCTCAGTCGGTTAGGCGTCCGACTTTGGCTCAGGTCATAATCTCGGGGTCTGGGAGTTCGAGCCCTGCGTTGGGCTCTGTGCTGACAGCTTAGAGCCTGGAGCCTGCTTCGGATTCTGTGTCTCCCCTCTGTTTATCCCTCCCATGCTCATGCTGTGTCTCTCTGTCTCTCTGTAATAAATAAAGGTTAAAAAAAATTAAAAAAAAATCAAATCAGTAAAGGATGACAAAGATGAAAATGACAGGATAGAAACCAGAAGTGAGTAGATATCCTGAGTAAGTAAGGCCTGTATCAGTCCCACGGTCTTTGCAAAGAAAGGCTACTGAGAGTATCATTCAATTAAACAAATATTTACTAAAGTGTTTACCATGTGCCAGGCCCCTGGCCTGAAACTGTGATAGGAAAGCAGGAATAATTCATGACATTGTGCGGTTCTGAACCAGAACCCAGCTCACCTATTTCACACAAAATTGAACTAGGACATCAAAATATGTTTGAATGGAACTTAAACAGATGGATCTTTTGATTTGTATTTCACCTGCCCCCATTCTTGTCTGGACACCCCAGAGCCAGACATGAAGGGCAAGGGATATCCAGAGTATCCCATAACTCTCTCTACATCCTCCCTCTTTCCCTCTCCCCACCAGCAGTCAGAATGCATTTGACCCTGAATCCAAAAATCATTTCAACTCTAAACAGTGGCTGACAATTCTTTTGACTTCAACCCACGACGTGAAAAACACTTCACATTGCACCTGGGTACTCAAACCCAAACTGAAATGAAAGTTCTATAAATTGAGACTTAAAATGTGTGATATATTCTGAATTTTTAATTATATTCTATTTTTATGCTGGTCACAATCCTCTAAACGGATTTTAACACCTATTAATGGGTCACAACCAGCCGTTTGACAAAAAAACCCCTGCTCTGATATGTCACACGGCAAGGGGACTTAAAGGTCATTTAGTCCGATTATTGCACCTTACAAGTAGTAAATGGAGACTCAGAGAAGTTAAGTCACTTGCCCAAGGCCACGTAGCTAGCAAGTTGGCAGTGCCTGGATTTGAACCAAGATCTGACTCAGCTGTTACCATGTGTCAGCCACTGTGCTGGGTTCTTTCACTTCCTTATTTCATGTAATACTCACTGTGATTCTATGAAACATATCATCATTCCCACTTTACAGATGACAAAACGAAGTCTCGGGATGGGGAAAGTGAATTATTCAGAGTGTCCCACTGTCAGTAGCAGACCCAGGACCGGTCTTCAGATCCGGTGGTTTCGACCGCTAAGCCCCCTATGGAGTGGTTATGGAAGTGAGTGTGTGCGCTCTCAGTGCCTACACGTGCACGTGGGAAGCAGCTATAACGTTGTGCTCCCAGCCCTTCAGGACCTTATCGCTGCACACGCTTTCTGCGACCAGCTCCCTCAAAACGTTGGTGGTAAAAGAGCACAGCCTTTAGCCTAATGGGGAAGAGGATTCGAATTCCAGCCCCATCATTTACTGGAACACGAGCCTCATCTCTCTGCGCCTCAGTTTCCACACCTGGGAAGCGGGGAGAGCAACAGGACCGCGGACTCCGGACCTGAGTCAACAGAAACTCCCTTGCACCTGGAAGCGCTTATCGAAAGTCAAGCCCTCGCCGAGCCACGCCCCCTCCCCCTCCCCCCCCCCCCCCGCCCGGGCCCCGGGCGCATGCGCCGCACAGGGGCGCCTTTTACGACGCGGCGGCCGCGGTGCGCTTAGCGGCGGAGCCGAGCAGAGCGAGCGCGGCGCGGCGCGGCGCGGCGCGGGCGGCGGCGGCGGCAGGGCCGAGGGGACGCGCGGACGGCGGCGTCGCCATGTCGCACGGCCACAGCCACGGCGGGGGCGGCTGTCGCTGCGCCGCCGAGCGGGAGGAGCCGCCCGAACAGCGCGGCCTGGCCTACGGCCTGTACCTGCGCATCGACCTGGAGCGGCTGCAGTGCCTCAACGAGAGTCGCGAGGGCAGCGGCCGCGGCGTCTTCAAGCCGTGGGAGGAGCGGACCGACCGCTCCAAGGTGGGCCTTTCGGGGCCTGGGGCGGGCGGGCGAGGCGGGGACCCGCGCGGGGCCTCAGGCCTCCCGACTGCTCTGTCGGCCTCAGTCCTGCTGTTAAAAATAACGACAGCCCGCTTGCCAAGCGCTTTCCCGTGCCTGTCACCTGCCCGCCCCTGGGGAGGGAAACAGCGTCGAGTCTCCCTGTTTTGCAGGTAGAGGAACTGAGGCCCGGAGAGGGAGAGGGGCGCTTTGGCTTTACGAAGCCGACGTTCTCTTCCAGGGCTTTCGGGAGGATGGCTGTAGGGCGTTTTCTCTACTGTTTGACTACCAGTCCCAGTGGCTGCCTGATCATATCACCTGATGAAGACCAGAGACAGCGTAGGCAGATGAAGCGTGTTATCCTATCTAGAGCCTTTACCGTTGCGGGGTCACAGAGCCATTTAAAAGCTGTGGACCCCATAGGCACATACTTTTGCACACAGTTTCAGGCTCGCCGAGCCTGGAGGTTCATTCATGGGCTCCCCATTTAAGAACCCTCTGAGAGGATGGCCTGTAGACTTTTGTTAGCGTCAAGGCAGTAAGTGCTGAAAAACCGAGGGAGGTCGACTATTTATTTGCATTGCACTCCCAGTTGTAGAACAGGGTGGAAGACGCCTAAAATTGTAGGCTCTCAGCAAATATTTGTTGCTTTCTCCTCCCCATTCCCCATCCCCTCCAGTTTGTTGAAAGTGATGCAGATGAAGAGCTTCTGTTTAATATTCCGTAAGTACCTCCTTGGTGTTTGCCTCAGGCTAGATAGGCTGTACCCAGAATCCTTATCACGATTCACTCACTGGTTGTGTCAAGAGCACACATCTGTTTCTAGAAATGGGGGAGATTACAGTGTGGTGGGTTTGAGGAGGAACGCGTAAAGATGTTTCGGTTGAAAGATAACTGAGAAGCCGTGGTAACTTTCTTAGAATTGCAGGATGCCAGAGGCAGACAGGATCTTAGAAATTTTCTGGTACAAGTCTGACACATGAGTCACCTGCAACCCAGGAAGGGGAAGGGTCTTGCCTGGGGTCACGCAGCTAAGCAGAAGTTCAAACCCAGGTTGACAACTTCTTTTGCATCCTGGCAGATTTACAGGCAATGTCAAGCTCAAAGGCATCATTATAATGGGAGAGGACGATGACTCACACCCCTCTGAGATGAGACTGTAAGTGGCAAGGCCTTCAAGAAGCCTCGGAGTTCTCTTTTCTCTGGTAGCACTTTATTCCAGAATGATCCCCCCCTTTTTTTTTGTTTTCTACTGGGTTAAATATCCCCTCCTCCCCCTCTTAAAAATCTTGATCTTGTTCTGCATCAGAATACACTTATCTCTTCCTGAATTAACGACTTTTTTAGATTAAGTGTCTTTAAGGCCAACAGCTTGTGTCTTTTCAAAATGCTTTTGCTGTGCCAACCATTCATCCAGAGAGCATCCTATAAATGCCAATTGTTGATGACTTTGCAGTTTCCTTAGTAACCCAGCTGCAGATCTCAAATGGTCTTTATGGTTTCTACTCCTGGGGTTAGTTTCCAAATTTACCCTTGTTATTTCACACAGTTAAAAATCTTTGCGTGTGTTTTGTTTACATGGAATTACTCCATTGGAGTGTGCATGCCCTTTAGCGAGCAAAGTTCCGTAGGCCTCTTGCGGTACAGGAATCTGTTGCCACCAGGGCTGGTGCCCCTTATTTGACAGCTTGCCTTATTCCAGCACAGCCTTCCTAAAAGAAGGGGCAAACTTTTGAGTGCTGGAGAAACAAATACCAGAAGAACTTTACATTTTAAAGAATTTCTTCTGAAAACGTTTAAATGAGAAATTTAAGAAATTCACACTTTTTGAATGTTAGAAACATAAATTTGAAAGCAAACCCACATATGTAATCATTTTAAGGGAACAGTACATTTGAGTTGATGGTTTTGGAGACTTGTTTACTGGGGAGATGGACTGGCTTGAGAAAACTAGAAATCCATGTTGCATTGTGGTTAAGAGGGGGCTCTGGAATAAACTGCTTGGGTTCCAGTTCTGTCTGTACCACTTGCTGGCTCCATGACTGTGGGGCATTACTTACCTTCTCTTTATCTCTGTGCTCTCATATGTAAAATGACAACAGTAATAGTAGGAACTTCGTAAGACTGTAGAGAGAATTAAATGATCTATAACATGTAAAGAGCTTAGAAGAAGTCTGGAACTTAATAAATGCCCAGTTTTGGGAGGGCAGGTACAAATACTTAACATAAGACCTCACATCTAAACACTTTACCTGTATTACACTTTATCGAATCTAAGATATCATTGATGTAATTATCTTATACACCATTAATAAAGAAAAAATATTGCCTATTCAACTATGACATGCCACTGACACATCTGGAAAAGTTAAATTGGTACTTAATGAAATTTGAACACAGACTAGGTGTTAGATGTTGTTAAGGAATTGTTAATTTTTGTAAAGTGATCTCACTTTTTAACAGTGGTATTTTAAGAAGTCTTTGCTTTTTAGAAATATGTACTAACATGTGAGTGAAGTGAAATGTTTCAGATTGCTTTAAAATATCAAGCACAAACAAAATGGGGGTGATAGGAAATAGGCATAATGTTCATTATTGAAGCTGAGTGATAAATGGAGATAGAGTAATTGTATTTTTCTCTCTGTGTATAATTTGACATTTCCCATAGTAAAAATTTTTAAGTATATGTATCTTAAAAGTGATTCAGTTTAATCTCATCACTGTATCAGATATGTACTGTTGCCATCCTCAGTTTATACATGAGGAAACAGATACAGAGAGGTTAAATCACTTGTCCAAAATTATACAGCGGGTAAGTGACAGAGCCAGGCTTTAAGCCTAGGAAGTCTGGCTCCAGAGACACTGCTTTTAACTACAGTGCTACTCTGCCTCTCATAATGCTGCTCATAAATGTTCACTATTATTATTCTGTGCATCATTCTTAGAAACACTTTGAAGCAAACACTTGCTTTCTTAAATTACGTGCGTTTTCCTGCCGCCAATATCTAGGCCCCTTCTGTGTGGGTGTGGAGATGGTGGGGGTGTGGCGCAGGTCTTTAGAATCTGTGAGTTATAGAGGAGACAGCTGTTTCTAAGATATTTCTTTGAAAAATTTATTTCTTCATTAGCAGTTTTACTTGACTTTCCAAAGCCCATTGTGAGTTGGCAGCCTTTTGTGCTCTTTTCAAAATGGAAACCCGCAGATACTATGTGTTTAAAGAACTGTAAGACGACTCTATGTATAGGGTAATTTTGAACACAAAAGTTGCTTGAGTGTTAAGTTACCTGCTCTTCTCTCTTAGCTGTGTTTAATGTGTTTCTGCCAAACTATTTTTCTCCCATGAGTAAGCTGTTTTGTTTAACCTCCTCAGCTTGGTGTGAATGTGCTGAGTTGCTGATTTTCTCCATGCATTTGCTGCGTGTGACCTGGTTTGAGCCTTCTCTTTGTATATTGCTTCTCATGTGATCTTAACCCACTCAAAGATGCCACTGGCTTATGTTGCAGTTCTCAGCTCTTTTCCTGCTGGTTTAAAGATATTTGTGTATAAATGCCAGTAAAATGCCATTCCTAAAATTTGATCTTCTTTTGATAGAACTGAAGGCAGTTGAGTCAATAGGCAGTTTTGAAAAACTGAAAAATATGATAATGCACATTCTTGATTTTTCTTCCCTTTCCTTTCTCAGGTACAAAAACATTCCACAGATGTCCTTTGATGATACAGACAGGGAGCCAGATCAGACCTTTAGTCTGAATCGGGATCTTACGGGAGAATTAGAGTATGCTACAAAGTAAGCACTGAACCTGTTTCCATTCTCTGGCTTCTGAGGAACAGCAGGTGTTCATTTGCAGTGAACATATATATGCATTAGCACTTACTGAGCTTGCAGTTTAATTTTGGCCCATCTCCTACTTTCTTAACATCAGAAACTAGTTAAAACAGTGGAGGGAAGCTTGGTCCTCAGCTTGGTCAATTTTTGGCAGAGATGCAGTGCAAGCCATAGGCCTGTTGCACTTGTAAGCAGTTGACAGATCTGAGTGAGCTCCTAGGGTGGTCTTAGGAAAGATGTTTTCAGAATTCCTCTTTGCACAGTGGGCTTACAACAGGCCGAGTTACACATGACCACTTTAGCTCTTCACTGGCTCTCTTTTTCCTAATGGTAAGGTCGGTGAGATCGGCACTGAACTTGCATTAGAATCGCTGCTTGATCATACAGCATTTCTCATTCCTGCTCCTTGAGGGCAGGGCAGCATTGACTCATTTTTCTATTCTTACTGCCTTGGGCAGGATCTGGCAGATGCTCAGGCAGTGTGTACTGAATCGATTGCTTATCCAAAAGGGAAGAGTGAGACCTAAGAGCCCAGAGTGTTCTCTGACATTTGCCCGGGTGTTACCACAAGTTAGAGTTAGAATTGTTTCTGAGCCGGTGGTGAGATATTCATTGAACTCTAACCTGTGTCTTCTCTCCCCATCCCTTTCATTCTCTAGAATTTCTCGTTTTTCAAATGTCTATCATCTTTCGATTCATATTTCAAAAAACTTTGGAGCTGATACCACAAAGGTCTTGTATATTGGCTTAAGAGGAGAGTGGACTGAGGTAAGAAGGGGCAGGAATTCCTGGCCCCCCAGTATATATGCATATGTGTGTGTATATCTGTGTGTTGCCATATGGGCGCTTTAGGGAAAGGAAAGAGAGCAGGTGAGACGCTGCTTGCTCCCAGTCTGTTTATAATTTTTCTTGGTTTCGTTACTGTACACTGTCCATCTCCTTTGGCAGGTTGTCCGTATTTTTTTTTTTTTTTTAACGTTTATTTATTTTTGAGACAGAGAGAGACAGAGTATGAACGGGGGAGGGTCAGAGAGAGGGAGACACAGAATCTGAAACAGGCTCCAGGCTCTGAGCTGTCAGCACAGAGCCCGACGCGGGGCTCGAACTCACGGACCGCGAGATCATGACCTGAGCTGAAGTCGGATGCTTAACCGACTGAGCCACCCAGGCGCCCCAGGCTGTCCGTATTTTTAACGGAGTTGAAGTAGCCCAATTGACACCAATTCATTTTTTTCACTTTAAGGTGCTTTTCTTTATCCACCATTTTTGATGACCTTTCTTGTGTCAGGAACCAGAGAGAAGATGATAAGATAGACAAGGTCCTCTTCTCATGGTGGCACCATTATAGTGGGGGAATGAATCTTCTAAGTTATGGGGTGAATCATTGATAATGGTCTTTGCAGTCTTCCTAGGATGATTGTATCAGCAGGGGGAAGAGATGGCTTCCAGAAATGAACCTGAGTAAGGACGACTCCACTGTATGGTCTGGGAAATGGCCAGCTGACCCAGCCTCTCACTTTTCTTGCAGCTTCGACGACACGAGGTGACCATCTGCAATTATGAAGCCTCAGCCAACCCAGCAGACCACAGGGTCCATCAGGTTACCCCACAGACACACTTCATTTCCTAAGGCTGGCCAGGGCTCCCACAGAGGCGCTGTGTCAGTGAAGACGTGCAGCATCCTGTTGGGGAGGACAAAGAGATGGGGTTCCGGAGAGAGCTGGCGCCACAGCCTCTGCCAGGCTGTGTCTTTGGGGCTTTTGCTGCAGAAACCTGGCCTATGGAAGATACCACACCACCGGGGAGGGTTGTGTGGGTGCTGAGGGACAGTCGTGGTTCTCTAGGGCCTAGGAATTGAGTCTTGGACTGGTCAGCATCTGGCAGTCATTGGATGATGCCTGCCTTTCCAGTCAGTGTGGCCATGGGATCCCAAGCGTCTTGTTGCTTTGTGGCAGGATTTTTGTGTGACTTGTTTTTTTTAAACATGGAAACTGTTTCCTGGGCTGCAGTAAACTTTCTGAAGCCTCAGCATTGCGTTTCTATTAGCCATCAGGAGGGTCTCCAACTAGAAATACTTGTCCCTGCTTGCTCCTTCTTCCTGTCAGCGTTCAGCATTCTTGTCAAGTTGCCCGGCTTGGAGTTGTCTGTCATGTACTAGTGTCCCATGGTAGCTAGGAGAGCAGGAATGTCCTGATGATGCTTAATAGCTTGAGGAGAAGGTCTTTCTACTGCCTAGGTAAGCAGTCTGGGGAGAGCATGGGCATCATTTCTGTGTTTGTGAGTTATCCTGGTTGGATAAGGTTGGGACTTAGGTAAGATTCCCCTTGGGACATCTTTAATGTTTATTAGCCTCTAACTAGTGTCATAAGCGCAGTGCCAGAAATTGGAGATCTCAGTTTTTCTGTTCATGGCTTTTTATTCACCGTAACTAATAAGCTTCCTAATAAATCTTTGCCGGACTTCATGTTTGTATATTCTTTTGATTTCTTGGCAGTACTGATGAAACTTTTACTTCACAGGAACTGTGTGGAACTTTGAAATTTGTTGTTGTTTTGTACTAGGTAGATCATAAGTGCCACAGTGATATATATTCAAGACTAGATCATTTCTCCGGGAAAGATACAGTGGACTAAAAACACTCCTACACCCACCCACCCACACTTTGTAAAGAGGAAGGTGAAGTTACAAACTGATGTCCCATTTCTCATGAGAGGAAGTAACTTGAGTGACATTTACAAAGACAAGGGAGAACAGATTCTGGAACTCACCAGAAGAAACGAGAGTAAGGAGAGTAAGTGAACAGCACACGGCAGACTCAAGACTTTGGACTTCAATTTTGTTAAGACAGCAGTTGGAGAGAATTTAAATATCTAAAATAAGATCGGAGATGGTCAGTATTCTCTCCTTTGTAGAAAATAGAAACAGTGGATAATGGGAATCAGTGTTGAACCTGATCCTCTTGAGAGAATTCTCCTGAAAGTGTTGGCCCACACTGTTTCTCCAGCCTGTCCAACGGAAAGCCTGCCACCACCGTTTTGTCAAGCCTCAAGATTTCTAAAATGAATCCTGAAATCACCCAGAGTGCAAACACGATTATTGATGCACTAAGGGACCTACTCGTCAGCCACAGCCTCTTTATTTCAGTTGGATCATTTTGGAGATAAAAATATAGGCTATGTCTTTAAATTTGGAGTAGGGGGAAGAGTAAAGTTAGAAATCTTAGAGCAGACTATCTCTTCATTAATTCCACTAATTAAAATCTAATCACAGGTAGCCACTGGGACTGGGTTTCTGAATATGAAGCTTCACTCTGAAGAATCTGTTCCAGGATGTGAAGAAGGGCCCCAGGATCTCAGGCGATTGGGGGTGTAGTATAGGAGGAATTGTTTACTCTTGCATAAGCAGACCTAGCAGGGATCCTATGTGGGGGGCAGTTACGTGGTCTCCGTGCACTTCTTCCTTTCTGACATCTAGTCTGGGTCTTCGGCTTGTTGCACTTCTCAGGACTCAAAGATTTCCTGCTCAGAATCCTGGTGTTTTAGGCTCTTTGTGACCCTTTGAACACTAAAACCAAACTGCCTCTCAGCCTGGGAAAAGTGCTTTGAGTTCCCAGGTTTACAGTGTTCTTTCAGTTCAAAGAAAAACTGTAGGTTATGCTGGGAGAATGAGTCCTAAGCTGCTTAGGTACCAGTGTCACTCATCTCCTGTTTGCAGGTAACTATGTGTTCTCTTAGGGATGTGGCCTTCGACTCAGTTTGCCTCCCTTTCCAGCTTTTCTGTGGACCCTGAACCCATTTCCACTTTGTCAGTGCAGCAAGGAGCAAATGGGAACAACATGAAGCCTTTTTTGTTCTTAACAACTGGAGCTCATTGATGGTATTTTGTGCACCGTCTGCATGGCATTGCTTGTGGGGGGCAGAGCTAAGACAACGCTGCCAATGCCTGTCCAGCTGTCCTGATGTAACCTGTGTTTTCCCAGGGTCCTTTTTGGTCATTACATCCTCACACTGTAATTTTACAGTGTATAAAGCATTTCCACACGACCTCGTTTGAGCCTAACAACAAAGCTGTGAAGGAGGCAGGGTAGTGGTTATCACCGTGTTTTATAGCTCCGGAAGCAGGTGCAGAGAGGCAGCGTTAGTGTTGTCCTGAGATCGCTGTTTCCTTCCCCGCTCTGAGCGGGAGTTTCCTCATCTTTAGAGTAAGACTGGAGGACTAGACGGTCTCTAAGGTTGTCTTAAGTGTATGATTCCATCCCTCCAGTGTATGATACGTCCTGGATCATTCTGAGGATGATTCCATCCAGAAACAGGGCGTTGAGGTCAGTGGTGGATATCCAAGACCACGGTGAAGTGCCACCCGTGAAGGCCGGGAGGTGGGAAACTGTGCTAGGAGAGGTATGCCTCTCCTTCCGGATAGCTTTCCTCCAGGAGGCGCACGGGCGGCGGTAGCAAGCGGGGACTACCGACGCGCTGTCTAGATTCCGCAGGTAACTCCGTGGCTTCATTACGGGGAGTGGCCCCACCGTATCCAACATGGCAGCTTCTATCTGGCGGATCGCCGACGCCCACTTCCGGGTTCCGTACTGCTGGCCAGGCTACTTCCGGCAGCGCGATGGCTGGGTTCCCGGGACTCGAACGGAAGTTCCGGCGGGGGCGGCCGAGGGGGAAGAGAGTGTGTCTGTGCAGGAGAAAGAGGAGAATCGCCCGAGAGGTCTCGAAACCCCCAGGGAGTGGAGGTACCCTCGTCCGGGGCCAGCCGGCGGAGGGAGGGCACGGGGGTGGGGGGGAGAGGGGGAGATCGGAGCACCGCGGGGGTCCCGGAGAGTGGGGAGGGGACCGCAGTTGTGAGGGATGGGGGTGGGGAGTGAGGTGCGAAGAGGCGCTGGCCAGTCCTGGGGACTTTGGGGGGAGAGAGGGGAGAGAAGGCGGCCGGGCTATGACGGGAGGGACTTAGGGCTGAAGTGGAAGATCTCATTGTGGGGTGGGGGCTCCACAGGGTCAAAAGTAGAACAATCCTTTGTGGACAAGAGAGGGTCCTGGGTCAAGGTAGAAAATGTCACTGTGAGAAGGGGGCGACCCTTGGTCAGAACAGACATTCCCAGTGTAGGGAGTGGGAGAGCCGGGATTAGAGTGGAACTTGTTACCGTGGGGAGCTCCCTTCCCTGGTCAGCGGGGAAGGCATTACTTTGAGAGAGGGGACCCTGGGGTGAGAGGTGGAAGTCTCCCAGTGAGGAGGGAAGGGAATCCCAGCTTAGGACGAAACGTGCATCTCCCATGTGGGAAGAGGGACCCCAGGGTCAGAGGTGAGGGATCCCACGTGGAGAGGTGCACTCAGGGTCAGAGATGGAAGGTTGAAGCCAGTGGGAAGGTGGGAGGGGTGGGCGCCGCTGGGAAGGGCAGGCGTTTAGGGACAGGTTGCACAAGCTGCTGGGGACTTTGGAGGATGCTAAGGACGGGGAGGAGCCCGCCAGCCTTACATTCTTTCGTGTGTTTGGGAGCCCCAGAGCATGGTCAAACCGGGGGACCCGGTTGGATTCAGGGGCAGTAGCAGCAGGGAGCACCGTTCAGCGGGGCGTGGGGCGCCAGTTGCGGCTGGTGGACGGGAGTTCGTGCGCCTTCTGGAGACCTGGGCAGCCCCCCCGGGGGCTCTGCGAACGGCTGAGCCGGAAACTGCTTGTGAAGGCTGGGTGGGGGCTGGATGGGAGAGAGGTGGGAGAAAATGTGTGGGACGGTTGGGGGTAGGGGCTGCAAGCATATTTTTCTGGCATTTGCCCCCCCCCCCCCCTTCGTTTCCCAGTAGGGCTGAGAGTTGGGGAGGAGGGGACCAGGGGCTCTATTAGAGGCATGATGATTGGAAAGCAGGGAGGAGGCAGTTAGTGGGGGGACGACAGCAGGGGATGCCCTGCCCCTCCCCTCCCGCAGGGTCCCTAAGCCCTACTTCTGCCCCTCTCCAGCAAGCTCAGGCTAAGGGGTGGACCAGAACCGGGGACGCTAGGGTAGCGCCTCTGCTTTTCAGCCTGGAGTAGAGGCAAACTTCCTACCCCCTGTGGCCCGAGACTTCTTTCCTGCCTTTTCTTTGTGGCCAGGACAGAACCCGGGGTGCTTTGGGGGGGTTGACGGCCTGAGTGGGCCCTGGGTTTGAGGCTCTTCTCCTGTGTCAGGAGTCTCTCCCTTGCTCTTGACCGCTCCCTCGAATTTGCACAGGCCCCAGCCGTGGAGCCCTGCAGTGTATGTGTGGTAACACCATGTCTGTGCCCCTGCTCACCGATGCTGCCACTGTGTCTGGAGCTGAGCGGGAAACGGCTGCGGTAAGGGTCCTCTCCCACCCTGGGCAGCCCCCAGGCCGGCCGCTGCCGGTAACTGGCTGGAGGGGGCGTGTGGGAAAGATGGAGGTGCAGTGCGGAGAAGGGAGCAGCCTGAAGCCAGGCGGCAGCGAGGTAATCATCTGTTTGGCTGCTCCTGGACTTCCCCCTAGGCCCTCGGGGGTGAGAGGGCGGCCAGAAGTTGGAGGACAGAGGGGGAATGAGAGCAGGGGGTGACTGCCCTCTTTCCACCTCCCCATGTCTCACCCTCTTCCAGGTTATTTTTTTGCATGGACTTGGAGACACAGGGTAAGTGAGCTGGAGAGGGGGTGTCCTTTGGGAGGGTGGGGAAGGGCCCGGTGGGCAGGATCAGAGAGGCCCGTGCCCTCCTTTCTCCCTCCCCACATCGGTGCCTTTTTTCCCTTCCTTCCTACAGGCACAGCTGGGCTGACGCCCTCTCCACCATCCGGCTCCCTCACGTCAAGTACATCTGTCCCCATGCGTGAGTGTCACCCCAGCAAGGGAGGGGCTGAGGATGGGGATAAGCTGGGGGGTGGTCCTGTGGTCCCAGGCCTGTTGTCTCCTGCCAGCTGCGCCCTGGGCCCGGGCCCAGGGCAGTCGGAAGTGCCGTTTTCAGCCTTCACTCCCGTGGAGCCCGCGGCCCCAGCCCCCAGCCCTAAGGCCTCCTAGACCCAGGGGCCTCCTGTGCCCCTTCCCCAAGTACTCACCGACCGAGGTGGAACCCCGTCACGCCGTGTGTCGGGCTCTGCTTGTCTGCTGATGCCCCAGCCCCAGCCTCCGGCCCCACGTGGCAGGTTGCCTGGCAACACCTTAAACACAGGCCTTGCCTGCTGGGAGGGCCCCCCCCCCCCCCCCGGGGGCTACTCTGCCCCCTCCCGGCTCTCTGCTGTGGCTCCCTCACCCTTCTGAGCGCGATGGCCCTTCTCGCCGCCCCTCCCCAGACCCCGGATCCCTGTGACGCTCAACATGAAGATGGTGATGCCCTCCTGGTGAGTTGCAGGGGCAGGGATGGCTGCTGAGACAGCTGCAGGGGGCTGGCCAGGGTCTTCCAGTAGCTGCCAACGCCTCTCCTCCCTCAGGTTTGACCTAATGGGGCTGAGTCCTGATGCCCCAGAGGACGAGGCCGGCATCAAGAAGGCAGCAGAGAACAGTAAGGCCCCGGTCCCTCCTCAGCAGCCCCCTCCTCCCCCACCGGCCCCCCAGGAGAGCGCTGGGCAGCATCTGGCTCCCTTCCCTGGGCCCCTCCAGCAGCTTTCCCCCCACCCAGTCATGCCCCCTCCCCCCAGTCAAGGCCTTGATTGAACACGAGATGAAGAATGGGATCCCTGCCAATCGAATCGTCCTGGGAGGCTTTTCACAGGTGAGGGGAGAGCGAGGGGTGGGGGGTGGTAGGAGAGCTGTGCCCTCATGACCTGTCATTCTCTCCTCCCTCCAGGGTGGGGCCCTGTCCCTCTACACGGCCCTTACCTGTCCCCACCCCCTGGCTGGCATCGTGGCATTGAGCTGCTGGCTGCCTCTGCATCGGGCCTTCCCCCAGGTGAGTGTCTCCACGAGTCCCCTCCTGCCCTTTGGGTCTCCTCGCGGCTCGGGGACCGTGCCGAACACTGGCTTTGCCCTCAGAGCCCCGTCTGGCCCACAGGCAGCCAATGGCAGTGCCAAGGACCTGGCCATCTTGCAGTGCCACGGGGAGCTGGACCCCATGGTTCCAGTACGGTTTGGGGCCCTGACGGCCGAGAAGCTTCGGTCCGTCGTCACACCCGCCAGGGTCCAGTTCAAGACGTACCCAGGTGTCATGCACAGCTCCTGCCCTCAGGTCGGTGATGGGGGACCACTTCCCACCCCACCCCTCCCTCCTCCCTCCTCCCTCCGGCTGGGAGCCCCTCACGATCCCTCCTCACCCCCAGGAGATGGCAGCCGTGAAGGAGTTTCTTGAGAAGCTGCTGCCTCCTGTCTAACCAGAGTCGCTGGCCCCCAGCGCAGGACCCCAGCTCCTGGGGGACGCAGCACGCGCGGCGCCATCTCGGATCTGAGCCGGTCGAGCCCCCGTCCCCACCATCCCTGACCCGTCCTCTTCCCATAGGCCTCTGGGGCAGGCGGGCCCAGGCCTGGCCAGGCCTGCCTCCCTGGCCTCAGCCACCTGGCTGTCTGCAGCAGGGGTGGGCCACCCTCTTCTCCCATTTCCCCGGAGGTGGGCCCCCCCCCCGGCAGCAGTATTGGAGGGGCTGTAGGCAGCGGGAGAAAGGGGCCCGGCCGCTGACCCACTCACTCAGGACCTCACTCACTAGCCCCGCTTTGGGCCCCCTCCTGTGACCTCAGGGTTTGGCCCATGGGGCCCTCCCGGGCCCCACCTACCACTCCACCCTCCCCCCCCCCCCCCCCAGTGACTCTGCCCAGATAATCGTGTCTCTCCTCCTTCTCTCCAGCTGCTTCTCAATCATGAATGTGTCCATGGCCCGGCCCCCGTGCTGCTGTGGGCTGCCTGCCCCTGGGCAGGGGTGTTGGTGAGGGGGCAGAGTCCTTCGAGGGGGGCCTTCCCTTAGGCCCCTGAAACGTGGGGGCTGGGCCCTGCCCCTCCCCGCCCCCCCCCCCCCATTGCCCTGTTCCCCCCCGTAGGCCTGGAGCCTGCAGGGCTGGACTGAGGCTCAAAGTCTCCCCCCGCTGTCCCACTCCCACGTTGTCCCCACTCTAGGGCCAGGGGGGAGGTGGGGGAGTTGTGTCTCGTCTTCTGTCTCCATGTGGTTTTGGGTGTTTTTCTTGTTGTATCCTGGATTCCGATAAAATTAAATTGCTTCAACTCTCAGGCTGGATGATTCTGTCCGAGGGGTAGAGAGTGATCATGTGCAAGAATCTGCCCCAGTGTTAGAAAACTTTTATTTTAAATACTTTAGAAATCTCTTTCAGAGCAGTATAAATTAGTTCCTGTGTCAGGGCCCTCGTTCCCACATTTGCTTCTGGTGGTCCTGATGGGTTCGTGGAAAAGAGAGACCCCCAACTCCTGGTCAGTGGAACCCTTGGCCCCCCGCCTGGTGGGCTGAGCAGGCCCGTCTGGGGTTTGAGGTAGGGGAGGCTGAGGCCCCGGGTTCCCACCGGAGGCTGGAGAACAAGCAGGTGTTTCTTTCCTTCACTGGTGCGTGGCAGGAGAAGGTCTCAGGCCTGTGCCCCAAAGCCGGAAGGATTCTGCTTCTGCCAGCGCCACAGATCTTCACCTGTGATGGGGGGAGGTGTGGGGTCAGGGTCCACGTCGGAATGCGGGGCTCCCGCCACCTCGGGCGGCCCAGGGTGGGCATGCCCAGACCCAGTCAGCCCCTTCCCAGCCCCTGAGCCGGTCGGGCCCCTGTCCCCACCATCCCTGACCTGTCCTCTTCCCATAGGCCTCCGGGGCCTGGCCAGGCCTGCCTTCCTGGCCTCGGGGGTCAGGCCAGCACCCAGGGTCAGGGGTTAGGGCTAAAACTCACACATCCGGTCCAGCCCTAAGGCCGCTGTCCAGCCCAGCTCCTTGAGGGCCAGGCTGGGGTTGGCATAACAGGCAGCCACGTCGCCTTCCCGCCGTGCCACCACCTTGTATGGGATCTGCAAGAGAAGGGGCAGCGGGAGCTTGGCTGAGCCGGCCCTGGCGCCTCCTGCCCCGCTGCCGACCAGGCTGAGAAATGCAGGTGCAGGCACCCTGCGCTAACAGCACTAAGGCAGGTGGTGGAACCAGGCGGCGCCGGGATCCCCGTCAGGGAGGCTAGTGGGAAGGGCCCAGCTCACTGTGACGTTCCGGCCTACCTTCTGCCCGGAAGCCTTTTCCATGGCCTGGACCATCTGTAGCACCGAATAGCCCGTGCCCGTGCCCAGGTTATAGATCTGCCCAGGAGAGGAAAACGGGTTATGGAGGGGGGTGGACCAACTACCCCTCTGGACCCCATCTCCCTCACCAAATTCGCTTCTCCCTTTTCTCCCTACCCGACAGCCACACTGCTCCTTCAGCTTCCTCAAGGCCGCGATGTGGCCCTTGGCCAGATCCACGACATGGATGTAATCCCGGACACCTGCAGAGGAGGTGGTTGGGTGTGGGGGTTAAGTGTAGTCTCTGTCGGACCTCCCTCTCCCCCTGGCTCCCCCTCCTGGATCCTCCTGGTCCTGGGCTCACCTGTGCCATCCTCTGTGTCATAGTCATTGCCAAAGACATTCAGTGCCTCCCGTCGCCCAATTGCCACCTGGGGTGGAGGTCAGGTCAGCCCTTTCCAGGCCTCTGGCACCAGTTGTACCCTTCAATCCTATGGCCACCCCCTGACCTTCCCCTTCTCCCTTACCTGGGAGACATAGGGCATGAGGTTGTTGGGGATGCCCTGGGGATCTTCACCGATGCAGCCCGAGGCATGGGCGCCTATGGGGTTGAAATACCGCAGCAGCACTGCGTTCCACGTCTGTGGGACACAGGTCAGAAGATGGGGAAGGAGGCGCATGCTGTGCCCAAGCCGAATCCAGAGCTCTTTAGCTGCTTCCCCCGCCCCCAGGCCTAGTCTCTATCCCCGGAAAGCAGCAGGGGGTCAGGCCCACCCACTCCGTGCTGTGACTTTGGGCAAATCGCTGCAGCTTCCAGAGTCCTAGCTGGGGGTGTTCACGGGAGACCCTGAGTCCATGAGTGGAGCCAGGGCTGGGTCAAGCGTGCGTGTGTGTGTGTGTGTGTGTGTGTTGGGGCGGGGAGGGGGTACCCTCACCTTGTCTGCCCGGCACAGGTCCCGGATCATTTCCTCGATGAAGAACTTGGACTTGCCATAGGGGTTGGTACAGCCACCTGTGGGGTGGGCCTCATCCAGGGGCAGGTACTGGGGATTCCCGTACACGGTAGCCGAGCTGCTGAACACCAGGTTCTTCACCCCGTGGGCCCTCATGATCTGCTCACGGAGGAGAGGCGTCAGCGGCCTCTGCCCCGCACTTAGTCCCACCCCCTTACTCCTTTACAGGTGAGAGGGGCTGAGGTTCGGGCGCTCCCATTTATAGATGGGGAGACTGAGGCGGAGAAGTCAAAAGGGACACGTGTCCAAGGTGGTACAGCTCGGGCCCTGCCTGACTCTGCCCCCCAGGCCCTCATCTACCGTGTCTGGCGTGGCCTGCCCGGCCGGGGCCTCCCGGTGTCCGTGTCCTTGCCACACGTCTCACCTCCAGAAGCTGAATGGTTCCTGTCAGGTTAACTCTGTAATAATCCAGAGGCTTCTGCACGGACTCTCCCACGGCCTTGAGACCCGCAAAGTGGATGACTGCCATAAAGTGATGCTGCAGGTGCAAAGCCAGGGTCAGAGGTTGCTTCACAGGCCCTGGCCCTTGGCAGGGCCCCCTGCCTGCCTGCCAAGCACTGACCTTCTTGAAGAGACGCTGTAGGGCTGCCTGGTCCAAGATGTCCATCTCCTCAAACTCCACAGAGCGGCCTGTCAGCTCCTGAACCCGCTGTAGGCTCTCAGGCATGGAGCCCCTTCCTGGTTGGACACATGGAGACCGTCAAAGGAGAAGACGGGTCCTGGGTTCCCAAGGGACTAGCCTGATATATATATATATATATATATATATATATATATATGTGTGTGTGTGTGTGTGTGTGTGTCTGTCTGTCTGTCACCCCTAGTAGGTGGAGGTAGAACAAAAGGTTTTCCTTCCGTCCCCGCCCAAAGCCCTAGCCCCCCACCCCTGTGCTCACCACGGATGGCATTATGGAAATTGTCAATGACCACAGGCAAATAGCCGGCCTCCAGCAGTTCCAGCACCGTGTGGCTGCCGATGTAGCCGGCGCCGCCTGTCACCAGCACCTTCTCTGCCATCGCACCTGGCACAGAACACAGTGTCAGAGGTGGTCGAGATGGCCCACTCAGGGACCCGCCTAACGTCCGAGGGAGGCAGTAGTGTGTCCCAGCTAATAGGGTGGATCTGGAATCAGCCCTGGTCCGGGTCTGGACATCATCTCTTTCTGGCCTTAGGCCTTGGAAATCACTTATCCTCTCTGCCTCAGTTTCCATCTTTAGAAAATGGAGTTGATAACTACAAACATGATGCAATCGTGTGAGGCTTACGTGAGTGATTTGAAACGCCCACAGTGTGGCACAGGTGGGGAGACTGATGCACGGGCACCACAATCCTGGTCCCAATTTACCTGTGATTGAGAAGATGAAACCTAAGGCCCCCAAGGTGTCTGGGGACTAGACAGTCCTGGCCCGAAGGACACACGGCCAGCAGCACTGGGACTCCCAAGAGCCCAGGAAGAGGTTCTGTCTGCTCAAATTCAGGCCTTCCCAGTCTCTCTGCCATCACTAGGTGTAAAGTGGCCCAGTGATTAATACCTCCCGCTCCAGGCAGCTCCCCTGACTCCCACAAGAGTCAGCTGGGAGGAAGCAGGAAATGTACCAACTGGCCACAGGGTGGGGTCCTTTGCCAGGCCCACTGGAGCCCGACTCGGGCTGCAGCACCACAGTCCCGGAGTGGGCCCCACCGGCCCCAGGTCATTCAGGCTGGCTCAGCCTCTACCAATGCATGCCAGGGCCAGCTGGGTCACCGCCCGCTTGGAGCTAAGGATGCCACCCAACTTTAGGCGGCACCGAGCCGGGCGCTGTAGACGTGGCCCTGGTCCCGACTCCACTGCCAGGTGTGCACCTCCGCCCTGAACAAACTCTGTGGGCGGAGAGGGGGAGTGGGTAGGGAACCCCAGACACTGAGGCCTTTCATTCGGTGTGGCCTGGCCCGCAGCCGCCTTCCTCCTGGCTGCCTCAGTCCCCTTCTGGGCTTATTCACTCCCACCCACTTGACTGCGCTCCTGCTGAGTGGCGGGCTCCTACCGGGCACTTCTGCATTCTTCTCCCTGTGTTCCCCCAACATCCTAATGAGGCAAGTGTTAGTGCCGGCACTTTACCGAGAAGGATACTAAGGTCAGAGAGGTCAAGTAATTTGCCCGAGGACACACAGCTACTATAGCCGCCCTAGAATCCGGATCTCCAGGTTCACAGCCAGCCAACCTCGCACTTCACCCTTCCCCCCATGGCTTCCCGCTGGACTCTGCTCCCGACGCCAAGACCGCCCCCGCCCCCACTCCGCCTCGCGGAAGCCCGAAAAGTGGTCGCGGAGGGGCCCCGGGAGGCAGGAAGGGTGGTGAGGTCGAACTCGCCCCGGACCGACGGAGTGACCTCGGTCGGATGTCGCCTCCTCGGTTTTCCCAGTCTGCAAAATGGAGGGGAGGAGGCGATGGGCGTCGGGCTGGGATGTGGGCCGTGGCTCCGAGGGGGCCGAGCTCGGAGCTCCCGGGTCGGGAATGAATGAAGTCGGGCCGCCCCGGCCAAGGCGGCGGGAGCTGGGAGCGGCACAGGCACGGGCGAGCCCGCCCTAGCGGGGCTCTGCCCGGAACGCGGCCCGGACCCCTGAAACCAACCCTCGCTCCCCGCAGGCCACCCGGCCCCTCGCGAGCCCTCTAGCCCTCCCCCCCCACGGCATTCGCCTTGCGAACCTGTTCGGAGCCTCGCGCCCCGCGCTGCTTCCAGCGGCGCCGCCTCCCGCGCTCGGCGCCCGGGTCCCTTTAAGAGCACACGGCCCACCTGGTCCCGCCCCCTCCACGCCCCCAAGGAAACGTGTCACCGGGGAGTGCGCGCTACGGGGCGCCGGGAGGACCAGGGGCGCCGCGACATCTAGGCGCCTGCGCGGCGCGGTCCGGTGTCGGAAGGCGGAGGGGAGGCGCGGCCTGGCCCGGGGAGCTCGGCTCCGGGTGCCCGGCGGCTGTCCCGCGGCGGGAGCCACAGGCCGAAGGCGGGACATCCCCCCTTCCCACCACCCCCCACCCCGCTCACCGCCCGTTCGCCAGCCTCTCTGCACGTGCCCCGCCTGTTCTTCCGAGCCAGCCTAGCGGGAAATCAGCGACGGCGTGCAGCCCAGGCCCTAAGGGGCGGCCGCCCAGAGGCCGCGGGCTCTGCGAAGTCTGGTTCGAGAACCACCCAGAGAGCTGGAGGGCAATCGGAAGCTCGGGCGGACGCCGCAGTGCTCGCTGCGCTCGGCACCCGCACGGACCACTGGGGACGGTCCGTCCGCACCGTGCCTGCCACAGTGGACTAGAAGACGGTGTCGTGCTTCTGCTGAAAGTAGGGGCAGGGCTGGGGCACTGTGCGTAGGAAGTCCTGACGACCCGAGCAAACAAGCCGTGCCCAGCCCGGAATGCCCTGGGCCTGCAGTCCAGCAAGGACGACTGACGACGGTAGCGCGGGAGCTGGAGCACAAGGCGCCCGGACCCGCCCCTCCCGGCTCTCAGGGCCAAGAGCCTCAGAAACCACCTCTCCGCGGGTTTCTGGCCAGACCTGAACGAGCCCAAAGCCACTGATTTCCAGTCATTATGAATTTGGGGCCCAGGTGGGGAAACGGAGGAAACCCAGCGGCCAGTAAACCAGCTCAAAGTCTCCATTTTCCTCTCAGGATGCCATGTTGTAAAGGTGGTTTATTCCCCACCAGTCTCCCCCATTCGTACACACATCTGCACAACGGAATACCTGAATGCTTCGTGTCATTAAACCTTTAATTACATAAGCGCTTTTCGAAAATCATGCTCAGAGTGGAGATTTTCCAGAGATGCCAGAGTTGGCAGTGGCCACCAGAGCAGCTCGGCCCTCGCCCCCTCTGCCGGCTTGGGGAAAAACTCCACGCCCCTTTGCTCTACGGAGTCAGCGATGGCCCCAGGGCCATGGCAGGGTCGAGCTGTGTAGTGTAGCTGGCTGACAGATTTCACCCAGAGATGAGGCCGGAGCACCAGGGAATGGGTTCCAGGGGACCCCCAGGCATTCAGCTCCTGGGGGGGGGGAGGGTTCATGGGGCAGGGAGACCTACAGCCCCCAAGGCTTCTCACTCACACCTGGGTCTGGCAAGGAGGCCTGAGGCCAAGCAGCTCCTGCCCTCCTGCCTCCCTTCTGCAGGAGCCCTATGTGCAGACCCCCCGGGAGGTGCCTGCTCCTGTGAATTTCATTCCCATTTCCATGTGCCCTGTCCGGAATCATTCACGTGTGCCCCTCTTGCCCACATTGTCCCCAGCGCTTGAGGCAGCAAAATGGCTCAGAGTTTACAGGTAGCCTGAGCCACTTTGGAGCAGGTTTTTCTGTTCAAGGCTTGGCAGATAAAGGCCCCAGCTTCCAGGAGCTTCTGGAGGTTCACACCCTTGGAGAAACAAGTGAGAGGATGCACTAAGTCATGACCTGCCTTCCACACCCAGGGAAACAGACTGGACAGAAAGCTGAAACTGAGAAAGTAAAGGTGAAGACAGACCGGGTCTTGTTCCTCTTATGGTGGGACCCCGACTGCCCACAAGCCTGTATCCTTGTGCCATCGGGGGTCATCCCTGTGCCTCTCCTTGTATGTGGAAATGGTTTCTAGTGCTGCCACCAGGGCAGGAATCTGGTCAGTCCTGTGTGGTACCCCATCTCCAGCGCCCAGCACCCGGCCTGGCCTGCAGTGGTCAAAAACTCCATATTGAAGTAATAAAGACCACAGGCGGAGAGCTAGGACAAAAACACCAGCTCAAAGGGCCACCCTGGAAACCTCTGTTCATCACGGTAGCTCTCATTCACTGATGCATTCTATGCTCTCAGCCCTGGGCTGCACATTCTCCCATTTTCCCATCGAATCCTAACAGCCCTAGGAGATAGGTGCTGTTATCATCACCATTTCTTAGGCCCAGGGAGGTGAAACAACTGTCAGGTCACACAGCCCGTGAGTGACAGGAGTAGGTTTTAAACCGAGTTCTGTCTGGTCCCAAAGCTCAGACGTGGTACTGCTTCCAACCCACCACTGAGGGTCCTTAACTGACTCTGATGGAGCCCCGGGAAGGGCTGGCTACCTCTGCCCTCATTCTACACGGAGTGAAACAAAGGTGTGGGGGGAAATGACTCAGGTAATGGATGTGACTCCTTTCAGGGCCCTTTCCCTACACCTTGGTGCCTCCTCCAACTGACCTGTCCAACTGAGAGCCTGGCCTTGTGGCCTCCATCAACCACACTCTGCTACCTCAAAAACATACAATAGGTGTTCCTGGGTGGCTCAGTCGGTTAAGTTTCTGACTCTTGGCTTTGGCTCAGGTAGCGATCTCACGGTTCGTGCGTTCAAGTCCCACACTGGCCTCCACGCTGACAACACAGAGCCTGCTTGGGATTCTGTCTGTCCCTCTCTCTCTGCCCCTCCCCTGCTCATGCGCATTCTCTCTCAAAATAAATAAAACTTATATTGGAAAAAAAAAGTACAATAAAACATCCCTAACCCCCTGAAAGCCTTGCCCTCTTAAGTGCCCTCCCTACCCCCCCCCCCCAAAAAAAAACCCAAAAAGAAAAACAAAAAAAACCCTAAAAACTATCAGCTTCTGTCCTCTGGCTTCAGGGAGAGCTCTAGTCAGTTCAGGGTTGTCGCCACCAGGGGGCAGGCGTGCTTACCGTGTGAATGCCCAAGCCAGACAGCATGTAGACAAGGTCCTCAGTGGCCAAGTTTCCTGATGCCCCCTGTGCATAAGGACAGCCTCCAAGTCCTGCCACAGAGGCGTCCACAACACTCACTCCCATCTGGAAACACAAGGGGTTGAAATATGGCTGTCATTGTGGGGACCAGGGCCCTACAAAGCCAGTCTTTGCAAACCTCCCAATCAACTGCTGGCTGAAATTCCACTGAGAGTTATTCTTTCCTTTGGCTAAAAATTCTGTTACTGTTCCTCCTCCTAGTTCATGGAACAGTGTGAATCTTTTTTGTGGACACTGTTTCCTCTACCAGGGGTATCATCCCTGGTTCCTTTCATGCTGGACTCCTCACCCTGAAAGGTCTCCTCATGCTCTTCCTGGACACAGACCTAAAGGAAGTACCTCCCACTGCTGAGATTTCAGACCCCTGTTGTTTACTGTGATTCATTTATCCACCCCTCCTCCCCTGCCCAAGGCTGTTCTCACTTCAAGTTGGACCTCTAATCCCAGAAGGCCTTATCCCACAGCCCTGAGTTAGTACTGCCCACTTGCCCCTTTCCCTCTCCTCAAACCTCCCAGACCTTAACCTGGATACCCACAGTGGAGAAAACAGACCCAGAAAGTTACAGAGTCATGTGGCTTAGAGACGTGAGCTTCTAGGAGATAAGAGGGGGAAAAAAAAGAAGAAAAAGAAAGGAGAAACAAAAGAGAAAAAAAAAAACAACAACAACAAAGATGGCCCAGGATTGCTTTAGCTAACATAAAGAAATAGGTCAGACCTTGACCAATGTGAAGGCAAGGTGGCTTGCAGTCAGGCACTCAGAACTCTCCTTCTAGGGCTGGCCAGTCCAGGGAATCCTTCTGGGCCAGCCCACAAGAAGCAAACCTCAAGGGAAACCCAGCCTGAGGCCTCGGTTCAATCTTCGGGGAACAGCATGCAAGGCTGCAGCGGAGCGACCTTTGCCTACCCCTACTTCCGGTCTCCTCGTGTGCTCCCCGACAGCCCTGTGCACACTCCCCGGGCCAGCGCACGCGTCCTCCCTGAACCCCGTCTCAGCCTTCCAATGGAGGGCTGCCTAGTCAGCTTTTCACTCCCCTTTTCAACTGCTCACCTCTTCACAGCCTCCGAGCCTCATTCAAGCCTCCTCTGGCAAATCCTCTCTGGCCTTCTTGGCTGGGATGGAGGCCTTCCTCAGCCTTGTGCTTCCTCTCTTCCTGTGATCTGTCATAATGCACGAAGGCTACCACAAAACTCCCTTGGCTGTCTCCCCTAAGGCCCTTCTAGGCGAGGGTCACATGTCTGTGTCCACGGTGGCCAGGCAAGGGCCCGGCACACAGGTAATCGGTGAGAGCTTATTGAAAGAATACATGAACCTAGCTGGCCTGCCACTATGCCCTTTAGGAGAATGGACACAGGTCTTTCTCCCAGGACATGCCCTGATTACCTGCAGGGCCATCAAGGTGTTGGCCAGGGCCTGGCCATAGGTGTCGTGGCAGTGGACGGCCAGGGCAGCCACGGGCACGTCATACATGACAGCGGACAGCATGTCCTTCATGATCCCAGGGGTGCCCACGCCGATGGTGTCCCCCAGGGAGATCTCGTAGCAGCCCATGGAGTACATCTTCTTGGTGATCTGGGGAAGCAAGCAAGCAGTACTTGGAGGGCACTGGATTCTCCAGGTCCGGGGCCCAAGACTTCAGACGCAGGGATTCTTGGCCTACGCGGAACATCTCCCCGTCCGAAACACTAAATTCCTGTCGCGTCATAGGCCCCTTACGACTTTCTGAATGGCAGTGACAATAACCTTTCTCCTCACTAGGTTGCTGAGACGTGAGGGAGCAGGGCCAGCCGCTGGAGCAACCCCGGGGCTGTGACCCTGTGCCCTCCTCCCCGGCGCGCCTCAGACTTCGGTCCTTCACTTCCTCCCTGTGCCACAGCCAAACGCTGGACCCAGGACCATGGGTTCCTGTCACCTACTTTATCCTCAGCAAGATCTGTCACCTCGTGGGTCTGAGGTGCTAGTTATATACTGTCAATAGAAGTACACAACTGTTTAAACTTTTAGAAGCCCATTTGCAAATCCCTAAAACCACTGAAAATCCAGGGCAGCGTGTGTCCCGCTTGAGGAGACGCTGCCCCACCCTGCACTGCAGAGAAGGCGGAGGGGATGACAGGGCCGGGGACGCAGCGGACGCTCGGCCGAGGTGCGCCAGGGGGATGCAAGGGCGAGCCCCGCCGCCCGGGCAGCAGGCCGAGGACGACCCGTGGGGACGGAGGCCGCAGCGAAGGAGCAGGCTCCGGCGTGACGGACACTGGTGGCCGTCCCAGTTTGCCCGCTCCCTGGCTGGGGGCGCCGGTGAAGGGCTGACCCTCTCGGAGCTTCCATTTCTGCTTCTGAGAAACGGCGACGAGCCTTTGTGGGCTGCGGTGAGGACTGGCGGGACCGGCGGCCGAGACGCAGTGTGCGGCCGCCGCCCTCAGCAGGCACCTGCTCCGACGCTCCCCACGCGAGTGGGTGCACAGCAGGTGGGGCTGAGACCCAGCTGCACCATCTACAACCTGTGCGGCAAGTCGTTTAGTCTTTGTTTCCTCGCCTGAAAAATGGAGTAACACTAACACGACCAAATTTTCGGGGTGCCTTTGAGGGCTAAGGGGCGTGAGCTCTTGGGTGGCTCCGACTCCGTTCCCACACCGTGCTCTTCTCGGTGCTGACTTGGTTACTGCTCAGAGGGCGCCAAGGACGCGGCCTCCCCAACCGCTGCAAGGAACCGCAGGCACCCCGGGGGAGGAGCCTCTCCTTAGATCACCTCAATTATCACCAGTCCACTGACCAGACTGGAAGCCGCATCAGAGGTTTTCAGGCTGGGGCGGAAGGTGGGGGCTTGAGAGAATCCAAGCTGCACTGGGAGGCGGGCCTCCAGGAGCAAGTGCTGGGCTGTGCTCCCAGGGGGAATGAAGGAAGGAGCTGGGTGAACGAACGACATCAGTGACCCACCAGGAAAGGGTGGTGAGGAGGACCTCAGGGGCAGGCAAGGGAGACGACCCTCAGAAAACCCCGCCCCGATACACACACACACCTCAGCTACTTTAGCCGGGGAGATCTTCCCTTCATAGGGGCATCCAAGCACACAGGAGACATACCTGTGGGAGGACAGGGGAGGTATGGTGTCAGTTCCCCCGAGCTCCTTGGCCAGCAGAGCTGACGCAGGGTCGAGGGTTGCTGTTTCACATACACCCCTGGAGTGGGGCAGGTCAAACGTCTGGGTGAAAGGCGAATTCGAGGATGTGGAGTCAGAATGGTCATGCCGTGTCACGCCAGGAGGGGGCAGTGGAGAGCCAGGGCAGGGAGGGGACTAAAAGGCGCTGTTCAGGAAGCTGGGGCTGCTTAGGCCTGAGGAGAGAAGCCAGAGAACAGCCGGGAGAAGCCGGGAGAGGGCAGTATGACAGGCTCCGGAGCCACAGGGTATGCGGCCCCTACTCACAGGAGGGGGCCAAGCACAGATGAAACCCAAGTAGGAACAGAAGGGCTGGGCTGGCCTGAAGGCCAAGGATCAGCTGCTCCGGTGAGCTGCTCGAGGATTCATACGTACACTCATTTACTCAACTGCTCTCTACTGAGTTGCCCACTAAGTGCCAGGCACTGGGTCATGTGGTGAGCAAGACGCCAAGGTCCCTACCCTCACGGAGTGTTTCCAGTTAGGGAGAGAGCCAAGAAAAGGGCAACCCAAGGGGTGGATGCGATCATCTCTGAGTGACTGCAGTGAGGGGAAGAGCGGGGAAAGTGACAGGAGCGGCTACAGGCGGTCCACGGCAGCCTGGGTGGCCCGGGGGAACGGGGGCGGACCTCTGGGGCTGCGATGTGGGAGCTGGGGGCGGGGCAGGAGAGCTGCTGGCAGAGCATTCCAGACAGAGAGAAGAGCGGTGTGGAGGCCCCAAGATGGACGAATGGGGGTGTTCAAGCCACAGAACAAAGGACAGGTGTGGAGTGTGGGCTGCCTGCACCCAGGATAAGGAGTCTGTGGGGAGGAGGGTGTTGAGTCAGAGGCTGGCCCCACTCCAGAATGGTGCCGAGGGAAAGGCACTGATGTGGTCTCACTCACCCGCGCACAGGGATACCAGCGGCCCGAGCCGCCCTCAAGATTTCATCAGCGCGCTGTAAACTCTCATCAATGGAGCAGTTGGTGTTCTTCTTAGTGAACTGCTCCGAGGCAGCTCCAAAGATGCTCACTTCCTTGGCTCCAGCAGCAACCTGCCAAGAGCCGGGTGAGCCCCTTTCAGCCTTTTTCCCTTCGAGGAACACCAGCTTGGCAAACACTCTGGTCTTATGGCAAATTTTATAATATATGAATATTATGGGTTGAATTGTGTCCCCCCACAAAAGATTTATAGAAGTCCTAATCCCTAGTACCCTAGAACGTGGTTTTATTTGGGAAAAGGGTGGGTGTGTAAGTAATCAGTTAAGGGGCGCCTGGGTGGCTCAGTCGGTTGAGCGCCCGACTTCAGGTCATGATCTCGCGGTTTGGGGGTTCAAGCCCCGTGTCCTGCTCTGTGCTGACAGCTCAGAGCCTGGAGCCTGCTTCGGATTCTGTGTCTCCCTCTCTCTCTGTCTCCCCCCGCCCCCCACTCACACTCTGTCTCTCTCTCCTTCAAAAATAAACATTAAAAAAAAATTAAAAAAAAAAAGTTATCAGTTAAAATGAAGTCATACTGGTCTCTACTTCAATAGGACTGGTGTCCTTCTAAGACGGAGGCCATGTGAAGACACACACAGAGGAAATGGCCGGTGAAGACGGAGGCAGAGAGAACAGAGTTGTCCTCCCAGTCCTCAGAAGGAACCAACCCTATTAACACCTTGATTTCACACTTTTGGCCTCCAGAGCTGTGGAGAATACATTTCTGCTGTTTTAAGCTGCCTAGCTTTTGGTATTCTCTTATGGTAGCCCTAGGAAATTGACACTGTGAATTAGATCTTCATTTAAAAAGACACCACCACCTGGGGTGCCTGGGTGGCTCAGTCGGTTAAGCTTCTGCCTCTTGATTTCGGCTCATGTCATGATCTCGCAGTTTTGTGAGTTCGAGCCCCGTATCAGGCTCCGCGCTGGCAACACGGAGCCTACTTGAGATTCTGTCCTTCTCTCTGCCCCTCCCCTGCTTGCACTCTCTTTCTCAAAAATAGAGAATTAAAAGCTTAAAAAAAAACCCCACCACCACCCGTGGCCTTCCCCCAAAGGCCAACACTACCACTGCCATCACCACCCTGCAAATCACCCTGAAGGACAGTTTTCTGCCTAAATTCAGAATCAACATCCCCAATGATGCTTTTGTCCTAACTTGTAAGAAAGTTAGCAGATACGAGCAACCACTGTGGGGAGCACGATTCCCTTTCTCTAAAGAGGAAACGTGTATTAACAAGAGCTAACATTTATTAAGCACTTACCTTCTACCAGGCTTTTGCTAAGCAATATAGGTGCATTCTATCCTCTGAAATCCTCCCAGCATCAGGTAACCATGATTAGCCCTATTTTACAGGCCGAACCTGAGGCTCAGAGAGAGTAAGTAGCCGGTCAAGATCAGAGAGCTGGGGGTGGCAGGGCCCGGTCTGTCTGACAGTGCTCATCGTTACTGGAGAAAGCCCTTCAGACAGACATCCCACAACAGGAACTGGGGCTCAGGGACAAGACAGGGACCGATGCTGTCTATCTCATTTCAGAGGCCCCCGCCATCAAGCTAGTCTCTTACCGCTGCCTGGAAGCCTTTGATATTCGGGGTCAGGACTGGGTAGTTGATGCCAGGAAATTTCTGGATGCCCTTCAAGACTTCAGCATTGTCAGCCATCTGGGAGCCAAAGGAGACAATGCCAGGTCACTGCCAAAGGCAGGCAGAGAGCTCAGGTACAGAAAGCGTTTTTATCACAAGATCTTTGTTGTCCAGAACCCCTGGAAAAGAAGTCCTTTTGCAGAGCCGCGTCTTCCCAATGCTTTACTATTTGTTTTGCACTGATGGGCCAGAAGGCTCCTCGGTGCAGGTAATTCCCCCAATTTCTCCATATGGCTAATACTGTCAGCTTTACATAAGCAGGAAAAGCAGCAATGACGCTACCAGCCATTTAATGAGAACATACTCTGTGTTATTTACTACTCAGGTAAACAGGATCTTTCTTCCCACTTGATTGTTTCTGTGAAGCAGCAGTTGTCTTTCCCTTTTACAAACACAGACACCACATCTCTAGACAGGTCTAGAGATTCTAGACTTCCAGAGCCAGAAGAGACCTGAGAGGTCACCCTCAACCTGGAGAGGGGAAGACCTCACCAAGACCCCCAAGCAAGGAAGGGGCAAGCCTCCTCCCTATGTTCCTGTGCTGCACCATGCTACTAGAAGTCACCTGAGACCAAGCCAGAGATCAGGAGACCTCTGCTCCCAACTTCTACCTACTTTCAGGGCAAATGCAAAACTTTACACCTCTTTCATCTGAGAAACGCCTGTTACTGAGGGCTGGGGCTCACCTGGGGAACCCACTTGGGGGACACAAAGCTGGTGGCTTCTATAACAGGGAGTCCTGCTTCAGAAAGCATGTCTATCAGCTTGATTTTTGTAGGAGTAGGCACAATATTCTGTAGAGGAGACAGAAACACCAGAAAAGACAGGTTAGCAAAGCTGGGAATACAGTGGTCTCAAAATGCAGTGCCCGTTAGTTCAAAGCTCTGCTTAAAGCATGCACTTCACATTGGGGCGCCTGGGTGACTCAGTCGGTTAAGCGTCCGACTTCAGCTCAGGTCACAATCTCGCGGTCCGCGGGTTCGAGCCCCGCGTCGGGCTCTGGGCTGATGGCTCGGAGCCTGGCGCCTGCTTCCGATTCTGTTTCCCTCTCTCTCTGCCCCTCCCCCGTTCATGCTGTGTCTTTCTCTGTCTGAAAAATAAATAAACGTTAAAAAAAAAAAAAAGCATGCACTTCACTATCTCAACTTCTAAGCATGAATGAGTTCACACGTAATCCTTGCCAGTAGGTGGGGCACATCTTCAAGTTCTACAGATAGCATTTTGCAGTGGAGGCAACTTCTCGCCTGAAAAGGTGTAAATATTTACATGGAAATGATAATTTTTCTGCCTTAAAGGCTTTTTCTTAACTGTTAATTTATGAACCCACCATAAACAAATTGAGATCAATGTGCGATGGCTCGAAAGGGCAGAGATGACTAACTCTCTGGGTCCCAGGAGATGGGGCCCCTAAAGTATCACACTGCCCCCTTTTCCACCTCCCAACTGGCTCAGGGCCTCATCCTCACATGGTCAGCCTACTGCTTCTTTCTTTCCCTCCCCCACCTGGCCTAGTTGCTCCACTAGGTTCTATGGATCCCCCTTTCCAAATCCACTATCATTCTCCCATGTATATTACGGCATGGTCTCACTCTACCAATTCATCCCACATGGAATCCTTCTAAAACAGTCTCTATTGTTTCACTCTCCTGCTCAAAAGCCTTCTATGGCTCCTTAGTACTTACAGGTTTAGGTAAAAAATCCAAGAACTCAGTCCTTCTCACCAGGCCCGTCCACCCCAACCCCCTAATTTCTCTCCCATTGCTTTACCTTAATTCATTCCGTAATTTTTAAGAGCCCTCCATGTTCCGGGGATTGTGCTAGGTGCTAGGGATACAGCAGTGAGCAGAACAGAAACGATTCTGCCCTCACAGAGCTTACAGTTTATTGTCAGAAATAAGCTCTCACTATTAAAACTTGGCTTTTCAAAAAGAAGAAAGAAAGAGAAAGAAAGAAAGGAAAGGAAGAAAGAAGGAAAAAAAGACATTTCTGATTGAAAAAATAATACATGATTATTTCAAAAAACATGCCAAAACCAGAAGAAAACCATCCTTAAAATCTCCCAGAGATAACAACGGTAACACCCTGATAATGTAGCTTTCTAGATCCATGTAATCCAATACATTAAACACTAGCTATATGTGATTATTTAAATTGACATTAATTTAAGTTACATAAAAACAAACTTTCAGTTCTCCAGTCACACTAGTCACTTTTGTTTTTTCTTTCTTTTCTTTCTTTCTTTCTTTCTTTCTTTCTTTCTTTCTTTCTTTCTTTCTTTCTTCTCTCTTTTCAATGTTTACTTATTTTTAAGAGAGAGAGAGTGGGGGCACATGTGTGAGCAAGGGAGGGGCCAAGAGAGAGGGGGACAGAGGATCTGAAGCAAGCTCTGTGCTGACAGCAGACGGCCCGATGCGGGTCGTGAACTCACGAACCACGAGATGATGACCTGAGCCAAACTCGGACGCGTAACTGACTGAGCCACCACAGCACCCCACGTTAGCCACATTTCAAGTGCTCGATCGCCACATGTCCAGCACAGCTCACATCTACGACGTTTCCATCTTCACGGAAAGTTGTACTGGACAGGACAGTTCTAGACTCTTTTCTAGGTAGATGTTCCCACACACATATAAACTTTTTTGTTTCTTACGTAAAAGTGTAAGATTAAAGAATATACATATTATCTTATCATCAGCTTGAGTCACTTAATATACACCTATATTAGTAACAACTTCATAATCCATTTTATGAAGTCATTTAAGTACTTGATCTAACATTCCCCACACTGAGCATTTAGGTGGTTTCCAACTGTTCTGTTGTTACAAGGGGGTTGGAAGGAACATGTCTAAGGCTAAATCTTCGCATGTGGCCTTCATTACTTCCTTTGAATAAGTCCCCTTGCGTGGAATTGCTGGATAAAAGGCATGCTCTCACCTTCACTCTACTCTCCTGCGGTCTGCCCCACTGGGCCTTGAGATGTTCCCCCTGGGGACACCACACCTGTCGCTCCACCAATTTAGATTGCTTTACCGTCACAGGTGCCTGCCCGGCCTCCTGGACTTTGGCTGGGACAATCGTGTCTTGCACAGCTCTGTCCATCCCGGCTGTGCCCACCACAGGGAGCTCTTACTGCCTGAAAAACCTCTTTTGGATGATTTCCATCTTTACCTTTTCATTTTGTAGTCCGTCTCGGGCACCAACTTCCACAATTTTCACTTGCTTTGGGAAAGTATCCGCAGAAGAGGTGCTGACCTTTGGTTTAAAAGAGGAAACGAAAAGTAACCAGAAGAGATTGTCCCAAGTCCCCAGGGGGACAGATCTAAAAGAATGGATCCACCTTCACTGAGACAAGAAGCAGTATTTCTCACTGAACAGTAAATATTTCTCACATTTGGTTCATTTTAGAATTGAGAACAAAAAGAACAAAAATGTTTCACTGAGGAATGGGCAAGAGATTCATGCTCCTAGTAAAAGTCCATTTCCAACTGTCTGTCAGCGGAGCATTTAGGTTGTTTCTTACACAAACCTATTTGCCCCTCCTAAACTTAGAAGTCCCCAAACAGAACTGTTTAAATTCTCCTGAAGCCCCATCTGACTTCATGCTTTCTCAGTAAAAATCATCACATACATTCTACTGCTTAAGCCAGAAACTTGACTCATCCCCTGACCCCACTCACCATGGGCTAGAAGGTTATCATTTGGCTCCTGCTAATCCCAGTGAACTCATTACTTGTTTCTACTGTCCCACACCCCCCCCACCTCCCAGTGAACCCATTACTTGTTCCCACTGCCCCACCTTCCCCAGTGGGGTAACTACACTGCAGTCCCAATGGCCTTCCTCCCACAGCAGGGTCTCGAGGGTTACTGTTCCCTCTGCCCAGAATGCTCGTCCACATCTGGCTCCTTCTCACCTTTCAGCCAGATGAGCCTCTTCTGACCACTCTTTGTAAAGCTGCCAATCCCCTCACCCTCATCATTTTCCGTATCAAAACAGTAATTCCTTCAGAGCACTGCAAATAATGCCTACTCAATGTTTCCCCCAATAGAATATAAGCTCTATGAGGCTCAGTCTCGACCTCCACTCCATCCCTTGTGTTTGGCACTGTGCTTGGCACACAAAGCAGGCACTCATTAAAAAGTTACTGAAACAACAAGTAAATGCATGAAGGGGCATAGCTGCCCCAGAGGAGGGCAATTACTAGGTATGGGGAGTAGTTCGTCTTAGACTTCGTGGGGTTGGGGGATAGAGGAGGACTTGTTCTGTTAGTCATAGGCTGGGTGATGACAAGGAAGGGGCTTGAGGGGAGAGGACACCAACAGCTGAACACATTAAAAAAAGTCCTTGAGTCTCCTCCATTTAAATTCTGCCCCAAATCTTCCTCTCCTTACCACCAAGTAATAAACAAGGCTTTTCTCCCCTCTCTCCTCTGTTCTTCTTCTTTTTTTTTTTTTAATTTTTTTTAATGTTTATTTATTTTTGAGACAGAGAGAGACAGAGCATGAATGGGGGAGGGGCAGAGAGAGGGAGACACAGAATCGGAAGCAGGCTCCAGGCTCCGAGCCATCAGCCCAGAGTCCGACGCGGGGCTCGAACTCACAGACCGCGAGATCGTGACCTGAGCTGAAGTCGGACGCTCAACCGACTGAGCCACCCAGGCGCCCCTCTCCTCTGTTCTTCTTAATACTACAACTCTTCAAATTAACTTCGTGTTACCATAATTAATCTGGATAAACATACTGCAATGAGGCCGCGGGAGAGAAGTGCATTGGGTAATCTGCTGAGGATCGCCAACTCCTGAAACCCTTAAGGAAGGAAACGTTCCCTGCTATGAATCAGCTAGAACTTGAACAACTCACCTGAACTGGCCTTGCTTTTAGTCAGAGACTAAGGCGATGAGCCAATGAATTTCATGAAGTCAATAGGAAGGTCTCTGCAAGTTGAATGTCACTACAACAGGGATGTTCAGCCTATGCTAGTCCATTGCCCTAAATGGATCCCATTGGAATGTAAGCTGCATGAGGCAGGGACTTTGCTTTATCCATTGCCGTATTTCCAAGGCCCTGGGACATATACGGGTTTGACAAATAACGGCTGGATGTTGTTGAAAGCACGCAAGACCCGCTTCCAGTGTCCTTTTACTAGAAAAGCACAGACTCAATTCCACTTCCTTCCCCGTAACAACTCTTCACATAATAAAATAATAATCCACATTTATTAAGCATTTAATATTTGCCAGGCACTCATCAGCGCCTTTTACACATTAACCCATACCATCCTCTCAACCTCATTAGGTCGGCCTATTACAATCTCCTGTGAAGCCCAGAGATTAAATAACTCTCCCAAGGTCAGATGGTTAGCTGACCCACTGATCGATATCTGAACCTGGCAGTGTAGACGTACAACGCTTGCTCTTAACCCCTAGGCCACATTGCCTCTTTGCCACTTTTCTGTCTCCCCCCCCCCCCAATATTCTACCTGTCTTGGTTAATCACCCAGTTCATTCCCTCTGTACAGCTCTGCCCAGAGATGATCTCCTCTAACCACAGAAGTCCTGGGCCAAGCCTCCCGAGCTACGGCATACCGGTACCAACAGTTAATAGCAACTGAAGTCCAGCGCTAACTTCAGGGTCAGTACCGCACTGAGTACCTCCATGGCAGGGACTATCATCATCTCAAGTCCGTTCAGGAAGAAGCAGCCTCAGAAAGATTAGCCAAAATCACACAGCTAGCAAGTGAAGAAGTCTGACCTTGAACCATCTGCTTCTGCTCTCAACCCTATGCTAGTAACCCCACGAAGGGCCTATTACCACCACGTCATCACACATTTTTTTTCACAGCACGTTGATGCCCACCATCTCATTTAATTTTATTTTTCAAGTTGGAAGCACCATCTCTACTTTACACATTAATAATCGGTAGGGGTGGGTGGCCTAGCAGACATTAGAGTGGTCTTCCGAGGGGCCCACTGCCAAGACAGTGTCATTTTCCCCACCTTACTCTTCTAACTCTTCCTAAACAATCTAAGGCAAAAATAACACAACTGACTTATCCCTTACTATGACCTAAAACAATGTCAAATGCTTTACCTACATTTTCCTTCCACTCCAAAGAACCCGGAGGTAATGTTTACCCAAGTTATAGACGAGAAAACGGAGGTTTAGAGAGTAAATGATTGTCACTCAATTTAGAAAGGGGCAGAACCACTGGGCACCAGAGCTCTAGCTCTAACTCTAACCAAAACAATTTATTCAACCCCTTATTCAACTAGGTCTCCTACACTTTCCCTCCGCTCACTGAGCAGGAACATCAGGCTCGAATATGCCCAAAGTACGATTCCAAGGGAATCACAAATAGTCTTACGCGATCCCAGTCCTACTTGGCACGCTAGGATGGCTCTCCAAGCGTCCCCAAATGCAACCAGAGCTGGCAATGCCGGCGGAGGGAGGGCGAGAGCCTTGCTTTCTCCGCTCGGAACTGGAAGGGTATTCGTGACATTCGCTACTGAGAAGCCTGGCAAGGTCGGAAGCTCGGAGGGACGAGGTGCTAGGGTCGCCGGGAAGAGGCCCAGATCTCCATGACCCGGGCAAATCGTTCCCTATCTCCGGGCCTCAGTTTCCCTGTGCCCCTCAAGGGATTTGGGCGGGACAAAGAGGATCCATGACTCCAAGGCCCTCCTCCCGACGGTGGCCTGAGGAGCTGTCCGGCTTCGGCTCTCAAAGAGCAGCCGCCACGGGCCAGGGCCCCGAACCCGACCGTCACGGTGCCTGCAGGGCCACCCCTCGGCGGGCCGGGGCACTTACAGCCCGGAGAGACGCCAAAACCATCAGTCTCCGCGGCAGGACCTTCCTCATTGTCGCCATCTTGGCCCAGCTTCCCCCGCGGACCTCGGCTGAGCCTCACGTGACCGCCAGCCGCCAGGTGGGCGTGCCCCTGCCTTTGGGGCGGGGCTTCGGGTGCGGCGGAATGACACCCTCAGCTGACCCTGTTTCCAGTTTGTTTTTCTTTCTTCTGGCCTGCTGTTCCTTATCCATTACGTTTTCTGAGTGCCTTCTACTTGCCATGGCGAAGTGAGGCTAGGACTATAAAGATGAACAAAAATTAATCAAGGGGTTTGGAGTCTGGGAGCTGTAGGAAGACATTAATAATCACATAAATAGTTGCATAATTACTACCTTTAGCAGTAATCACGAATACCCTTCCAGTTCCGAGTGCAAAGTAATAAGATGAAGCATTAGTATTTGCCATGCCCAGGTCTGAGTTCTTTGCACGTATTAACTCTTTCATCACGACCTCCAGGATTCAAATGCAGGCAGTCAATGAGAGAGACAGAGTGCGCGCGAGCATGAAACATCCTTTGATTTCATACCTTGAGAATGAGTAAGATTTATCCAGGTAAAGAGGACACAAGAAAAGCTTTCCAGAGAGCAAACCATATGCAAAGGCCCCGGGGCAAAGAAATTGAATGCTTAGAGCAGTGTTTTTCAAAATGCATGTTGTACCCCATTAATGGGTCATAACGTTAATCTAGCAGGTGCCAACTTTTTTAAAAAATAGAAAAAATTGGAGAAAATAGTAGTAAAGCTAAGTACTGCTTTGCAAATCTTTTGTTTGTTGTTACATATGTCAACTAGGTTACAATGTAAATTAAATTTCTTACTGTAGGTTGTAATTTAGAAATGTTTGAAAAACACTGTTTTAGAGAGATAAGAAGGCCAGAATGACCGCAGAGCAAGGATGGGACTTTCTACTAAGATGGGAGAGATTGACAGGGACCATACCACTGGCTCTGGAGAACACATTAACAGCTATCTTAATAACAATGCATTTGATGGGTTTTAAGCAGAGAGAGATGATCAAATTCCCATTTAGTGGAAAGTCACTGTGGCTACTGGGTGGGTGGTATCCAGCTGGTAAATGCACTAACTGGCATTCCTACGGGAGTCAGAGAAGACACTGTCCCTGCCATCAGGGGGCTCAGATTTTAGCTAGGGAAGAACATGACCTGATAAGTGTTCTGTTATGCTTCCATAGTACCAAAAATTTCCTCAGCACCAAAAACTACTCCCAGAGTTCTCAAACCTGCAGCTAACGGACAGAATCAGACCTCAAAATACTAGCACGGCATTTAATTTATTTTAAAATATTTATTTATGATTTTCATGACTGTTATGACATATTTATTTTTGACTTTCAGGAATTGTGCACTGAAAACTATAAACAAACTGTAAACAATTCCTGAAATTAAAGAAGACAGAAATAGATGGAAAGGTATCTCATGTACATGAATTGGAAGACAATATTGTTAAGATGTCAGTATCATCCAAAGTGATCTGCAGATTCCGTGCAATCCCTATTAAAACCTCAATGATGTTTTTTGAAGAAATAGAAACATTCATCCTAAAATTCATGTGGAACCTCCAGGGGCCCTGAATAGCCAAAACAATCTTGGAAAAAAAAAAAAGCAAAGTTGGAGGACTGACACTTTTTGATTTCAAAACTTACTATATTAATAAAAACAGTGTGGTACTGGCATAAAGGAAGACATATAGATCAGTAGAATAGAATAGAGAACCAAGAAAGAAACCCTTGTATGTATGGTCATATAATTTTCAACAAGGATGCCAAGATCGTTCAGCGGGGAAAAGGACAGTCTTTTCAATAAACGATGCTGGGAAAATTGGATATCCACATCGGAAAGAATGAAATTGGATGCTTACTTCACACCATATACAAAAATTAACTCAAAATGGATAAAAAATCTACACGTAAGAGCTAAAACTACAAAACTCTTTGAAGAAAACATAGAGGAAAAGCTTCGTGACATTTGAGTTGGCAATGATTTCTTGAGTATGGCACCAAAATCATAGGCAGCAAAAGGAAAAACAGAGAAATTGGACTTCATCACTTTTGTGCATCAAAGAATACCATCAAGAATGAAATAATAACCCACAAAATGGGAGAAAATATTTGAAAATCATATATCTGATAAGTGCTTAATATCCAGAATATTCAAAGAACTCCTAAAATTCAAGAACAAATAAACATCTCAAAAATGGCAAGAATGTGAATAGACATTCCTCCTAGGAAGATGGTGTTTGCCAAAGTAGAGTGGTTACCAGAAGCTGAGGGGAGAAGGATATGAGGCATTATTGTTTAATGGGTACAGAGTCCCAGTTTGAGAAGATGAAAACATTCTGAAGATGAATAGTGGAGATGATTGCACAACAATGTGCCTTAATGCCTCTGAACTGTATACTCAAAAGGGTTAAAATAGTAAATTTTATGTTGTGTACGTTTTACCTTAATAAAAAAGTGCACACACGCTCACCATACGATGACTGTTCTTAGGCAAAGCATGCCATTGCCAGTTCCTGTCCCCACCCCTCCTAATTATTATCACAGATGGTCTGATTCACTCATTCCCTGTCTGTCTCCTGAAAGCACTTGTTAGTAAATTCTGCAGATGTAAGTTACTTACAAGCCCAGCTCTTAGGTGAATGCCTAAAGGGCAGAGACTTTAATTGATTGTTCACTGCGGTGTCCACAATACTAGGTACATGGCTGGCACTAAATACTTACTGAATGAGTAATACTAGCAAATGTACTTGAGTCTGCTCAGGGTCACTCTCAGTTGGAATCTTATTTTAACTCAAATATGAGAGAGGAAAAAAAAAAAACAGAAAAAGACACCAAGTAAGTAGAGTGAAGAATAGAATAAAAGGTACAAATTTGAATGAAAGAGGGAAGAAGTTACAACTGAGAGAGGATCATCCAATTAAAAAAAAAGAAAAGAAACTGGCTCTTTGAGACTAAAAACAGTGCCAACGCCATATGACCACACTGATTAAAAAAAAAAAAAAAAAAGAAGCACGAATAAAACAAGAGGACAGAATTAAAGACACTGCACTGTTGAGTTTACCAATTTATGGACAATAAATCTGAAAACTTGGTTGAAATGGATTTCCTAGAAAATTATAACTTTCAAAAGTGGCTCAAAAATAAAATCATCTTCACATCCATAGAATGGCTATAATCGGGACCCCTGGGTGGCTCAGTCGGTTGAGTGTCTGACTTCGGCTCAGGTCATGATCTCACAGTTCATGGGTTCGAGCCCCGCATCAGGCTCTGTGCTGACCGCTTGCTCAGAGCCTGGAGCCTGCTTCAGATTCTGTGTCTCCTTCTCTCTCTGCCCCTCCCCCGCTCACGCTTTGTCTCACTCTGTTTCTCAAAAATAAAGAAATGTAAAAAAAAATTTTTTTTCAAATAGAATGGCTATAATCAAAAATACAGAAAAAAAAAAAAAAGACATAATAGCAAGTGTTGATGAAGACAGGAAGAAGCTGGAACTTTCGTAGATGGCCCGTGGGAATGCAGAATGGTACAAAGCACCCTGGAAAAGTTTGTCTGTTCCTCTAAAAGCTAAACACAGAATTACTATATGATCCAGCAATTCCACTGCTAGTTACGCATCCAAAATAAATGAGACACAGGAAGTCAAAGAGATAACTTACATGTCAATGTTCATAGCAGCATATTCACTGTAGTCAAAAGGTCTAAGCAATCCAAATATCCATCAATTGGTGAATGGATAAAAAGAATGTGGTATACACATACAGTGGAACGTTTTCCAACCTTAAAAAGGAATGAAGTTTTGATACAGGCTGTACTACGAATAAACCTTGAAATACTATGCCAAGTGAAATAAGCCAGTAACCGAAGACAAATATGATTCTACTTACATGAAATATCTAGGAAATTCACAGAGACTGAAAGTAGAATAGAGATAACCAGGGACCGGGGACACCTGAGTGGCTCAGTCAGTTGACTTTCAGACTCTATTTTGGCTCAGGTCATGATCTCACAGTTTGTAGCATCAGGCCCCACATTGGGCTCTGCGCTGACAGCGAGAAGCCTGCTTGGAATTCTCTCTCTCTCTCTCTCTCTCTCTCTCTCTCTCCCTCCCTCTCTCTCTGCCCCTCCCCTATTTATGCCCCTCCCCCTCTCTCAAATAAGTAAACATTAAAAAAAAAAAACAGGGGCTGGAGGAGTGGGGATGAGAGGGATGGGGACTTATTGCTTCAAGGTTTCAGAGTTTCTGTTTGGAATAATAAAAATCTTAGAAATGGTAGTTGCACAACACTGAGGAAGTACTAAAAGTCACTGAGAATTATATGCTAAAAAATGGTTGACGGAATACTATGTGGCAATGAGAAAGAATGAAATATGGCCTTTTGTAGCAACATGGATGGAACTGGAGAGTGTTGTGATCACTGAAATAAGTCATACAGAGAAAGACAGATACCATATGTTTTCACTCTTATGTGGATCCTGAGAAACTTAACAGAAGACCGTGGGGGAGGGGAAAACAAAAAAGGGTTAGAGAGGGAGGGAGCCAAAACATAGGAGACCCTTAAAAACTGAGAACAAACTGAGGGTTGATGGGGGGTGGGAGGGTGGGTGATGGGTATTGAGGAGGGCACCTGTTGGGATGAGCACTGGGTGTTGTATGGAAACCAATTTGACAATAAATTTCATATTAAAAAAATGGTTGAAATGATGAATTTTATGTTATATATATATATATATATATTCATAATAAAAAAAAGTTAAAAAAAGAGTTACCGTATGAACCAACAATTCCACTCTAGGTATATATGCAAGAGAAATAAAAACATGTGTCCAGGGTGCCTGGGTGGCTCAGTCGGTTAAGCGTCCAACTTCGGCTCAAGTCATGATCTCACAGGTTGTGAGTTCGAGCCCCGCGTCGGGCTCTGTGCTGACAGCTCAGAGCCTGGAGCCTGCTTCAGATTCTGTGTCTCCCTCTCTCTCCGCCCCTCTCCTCCTCACATTCTGTCTGTCTCTCTCTCTCAAAAATAAACATTAAAAAATTTTTCTTTAAAACCCATATGTCCATTAAAAAAAGTTGTGCATAACTGTATGAAGCAGCCTATTCATAATTAGCCAAAAAAGTGAAAGTAACCCAAATGCCCATTAAGTGATAAATAGATAAACAAATGTGGGGGAGGGGCATGCATAAACAGAGTATTATTCAGCCATAAAAAAAAAGAAAGTTCTGATATGTGTAAATCAACCCTGAAAAAACCAGGCTAAGTGAAAGAAGCCAGACACAAAAGACCACATATTGTATGATTTCATTTATACGAGGTACCCAGAATATGTCAATTCATAGAGAGAAAGTAGATTAGTGGTTACCTAGGGCTGGGAGATTACTGAAGGGAGATGGGAGTGCCAACTTTTAAAAGGTATGGAGGGGTGGTGTGCCTGGGTGGTTCAGTCGGTTGAGCGCCCGACTTCAGCTCAGGTCATGATCTCACTGTCCATGAGTTCCAGCCCTGCATCGGGCTCTGTGCCGACAGCTCAGAGCCTGGAGCCTGCTTCAGATTCTGTGTCTCCTTCTCTCTCTGCACCTCCCCTGCTCATACTCTGTCTCTCTCTCTCTCTCTCAAAAATAAATAAACATTAGGGGCGCCTGGGTGGCGCAGTCGGTTAAGCGTCCGACTTCAGCCAGGTCACGATCTCGCTGTCCGTGAGTTGGAGCCCCGCGTCAGGCTCTGGGCTGATGGCTCGGAGCCTGGAGCCTGTTTCCGATTCTGTGTCTCCCTCTCTCTCTGCCCCTCCCCCGTTCATGCTCTGTCTCTCTCTGTCCCAAAAATAAATAAAAAACGTTGAAAAAAAAAATTAAAATAAATAAATAAATAAATAAACAAACATTAAAAAAAAAAAAAAAAGGTATGGAGGAGTGCCTGAGTGTTAGGTCATGATCTCACAGTTTGTGAGTTTGAGCCCTGCTTGGGGCTCTGTGCTGACAGCTCAGAGCCTGGAGCCTGCTTTGGATTCTGTGTCTCCTCTCTCTGCCCCTCCCCCACTTGTGCTCTGTCTCTCTCTATCAACAATACATAAATGTAAAAAAAAATTTTTTTAAAGGTATGGAGTTTCTTTTGGGGGTGATAAAAATGTTCTAAAATGGATTGTAGTGATGTTTGGACAACTCTGTAAATACACTGAAGACCACTGAGTTGTCCATTTAAAAAAATTTTTTTTAATGTTTATTTATTTTTGAGACAGAGAGAGACAGAGCATGAATGGGGGAGGGGCAGAGAGAGAGGGAGACACAGAATCCGAAGCAGGCTCCAGGCTCTGAGCTGTCAGCACAGAGCCCGACGCGGGGCTCGAACTCACGGACTGCGAGATCATGACCTGAGCCGAAGTCGGACGCTTAACCGACTGAGCCACCCAGGCGCCCCTGAGTTGTCCATTTTAAATGGATGAGTTGTAGAATGTGAATTATAGCTCCATCAAGCAGTTTTTTAAATGTCAAAAACATAATAAAGGGAGGGAAAGTCCCTGAGATGACCGACAATGGAGTCTTTGCGCCCAGTCCCATCTTTCCACCCGCTCAAGGTTGGCCATCTAGATCTATGGCCCAAGGTAGCCCCCACAAGTATAATATCTTGGGCCTGGTCAAGGTCTTCTCATCTGCAACCCATGTCCCCAGGAGGGGGGGGCACTGTGGGAGGGTTGTCTACCTTTGGAAAATTCTCAGCCCATTAACAGACTATGAGAGTCACTTTTGTCAGTTTCCTAAGGTAACTACAGTGAAAATTTGTCAGCTTAGGATTTGCTGGCAGATGAGAGGAAGTGGTCTGCCAAGGTCCTCAGCTGAAGAGTCCAGAAACTTAGGCTTCAATTTGGTAAGAGATCCAATCAAGTCTTCCCTACAACCTATCCTGCCCTGGGCTGGTAATTCCAACATGCAATTACTTGAGACATTTGAGTTGATGGCAAACTTTGCAAGGTGTTTGATTTGCTTGTCTCCGTTGAGAAAGATCCTGGGACACACCTTGAGCCAACATTTTGTAAGGGGTTCCATCTATGTCCCAGCAGCATACCATCCTGGACCTGTGACCCTCCACATGAGCAGGGAGGCTGAAAGGATATGACAGACCTCTGACCTCCGTTTCGTAAGAAGTTGGATCTACTTATTTCCATCATAACCGTCATCTGGAATCAAATCCAAAACAGCATGGATTTACTCCAGACATTTGAAAAATTTTTAAATATTTATTAATTTTTGAGAGGGGGGAGGGTCAGAGAGAGAGGAAGAAACAGAATCCAAAGCAGGTTCCAGGCTCTGAGCTGTCGGCACAGAGCCTCATGCAGGGCTCGAACTCATGAACCGTGAGATCATGACCTAAGCCGAAATCAGATGCTTAACCAACTGAGCCACCCAGGTGCTCCATACTCCAGACATTTGATGCAATATTTAAGACTTAAGAGTTAGGGACAACTCAATTTTGTAAGAAGTTGGACCTGCCGGTTTTCATAGCAGCCATTCTCCAATAATGACCAACAGCGACGATTTACTCCAGACATTGGATGACATCTTAGAGTTGGGACCACACTTTGGGATTACATTTTTTTTTTAATTTTTTAAGTTTATTTATTTTTGAAACAGAGAGAGACAGAGCATGAGCAGGGGTGGGTCAGAGAGAGAGGGAGACACAGAATCGGAAGCAGGCTCCAGGCTCTGAGCCGTGAGCACAGAGCCCGACGCGGGGCTCGAACTCACGGACCGGGAGATCGTGACCTGAGCTGAAGTCGGACGCTTAACCGACTGAGCCACCCAGGCGCCCCAAGGGATTACATTTCTAAGGAGCTGAATCTACTCTTCTTCTTGAGAACCATCCTGGAAGCACTCCAGTTTGGCATCTTCTGAAAGACTGAAGAGCTGAGGACACACCTGGGGTGTGTAAGATTTTGCCAGGAGCTCGGTCTGTAAGTGAACTCAGCCAGCAGGACTTACTGGGGACCTTTCATACCGTCTGGGAGGCCTTCAGATGCAGGCCACATTGTCTGCCCCATCTCCTTCCAGTGGGATGAGGGGTTAGGGCCGTGGGGAGTGGCAATTGTTGAGTCTCTGGCACAACTGTTCCTCATTTTGTTTTAGGTATCTTGTATCTTTCATTGTTACAGAAGAAGGAAGTTTTTCATTGTTTTCTAGTTTCTGGACTGTAGAAATGCAACTGGTTTCTATCTACGGATCCAACAACCTGCTAACATATCATGTTACTTCTAAGAATTCATTTGTATATTCTTTGAGGTTTTGTATGTGGACAATCACACAATCTGAGAACAGTGACAGCTTGGTTTCTTCCTTGCGAATTCTGATGTCCCTTATTTCTTTTACCTGTTTTATTGCATGGGTTAGGACCTCCCAAATAGCGCTTAGCACAGTGATACTGGGCACCCCAGCTCACTCCTGCTTTACAAGGCTTGCTTCTCAACACCCCCTTTTAGGTATAATGTTTGCTGTAAACTGTTAGCGTATACCCACTTCTGGTCCTGCTTTTCACATAGGTTTGTTGTTGTTGTTATTCTGAATTACGAATGTGATGTATCAGGGGTGGTGCCCGGCTGGCTCAGTTGGTAGAGCATGCAACTCTTGATCCCAGGGTCATGAGTTCAAGCTCAATGTTGGGTGTGGAGCCTACTTAAAAAAACTACAAAAAAAAAAAAACCCACAAAAAACAAATGTGACTTATCAAAAAATATTTCTGAAACTATTGAGATCATCTAGCTTTACTCCGTTAATGTGTTGAATTCACTGGCATTTTTTTCTGATATTAAAGGCAACCTTAAATTCCTGCTATACAACCAATTTCAACAAGTGTTGTTATACTTTTATGACTGTTACCTGGATTCAGTTTGTGATATTTTGCTTAGGATTTTTTGCATCTTTGGGGGTGAATGGGTGGCTCAGTCGGTTGAGTGTCTGACTCTTGATTTTGGCTCAGGTCATGATCTCATGGTTGATGTGAATGAGCCCCAGGTCGGGCTCTGCAATGGCAGGGCAGAGCCTGATTGGGATTCTCTCTCTCCCTCTCTCTCTGCCTCTCCCTGCCCCCGCATGCTCTCTCTCTCTCTCTCTCTCTCTCAAAATAAATAAACTTAAAAAAAACTTTCTGCTCAGGTCATGATCTCACAGCTCGGTCAGTGCAGAGCCTGCTCGGTTCCTGTCTCCCTCTCTCTCTGCCTCTCCCCAGCTCATGCTTTCTCTCTGTCTCAAAAATAAAAGCATAAAAAAATTAAAAAAAAGAATTTTTTGGATCTTTATTTATGAGTGGATAGAGCTATCCTATTATTTTACTATTTTCCTCTAATTATGGTGTCAAAATTATGGTAGTGTTATGAATGACGCGAGGTGTGTCCCCTTTTTCCATTGTCTGAAAAACAGTAAGACTTCCAACCTCTTTGGAAGTTTTGCGTGACTCAACTGTAAAACCACCTGGGTCTGGTGTTTTCTTTACAGGACGATCGTGTAGTACTGATTCGGTTTCCTTAAATGTTAGAGGACTTTCAAGGTTTCTACTTCTCCTTAAGTCATTTGGGTTAGTGCTTTTTTCAAGGAATTATTTTATTTGTTTCAAATTTTATTGGTACAAAATCATCCATCTTATTCTCTTTAAAAAATTTAAATTTTGGGGGGCGCCTGGGTGGCTCAGTCAGTTAAATGTCTGACTTCGGCTCAGGTCATGATCTTGTGGTCCGCGAGTTCGAGCCCTGCGTCAGGCTCTGTGCTGACAGCTCAGAGCCTGGAGCCTGTTTCAGATTCTGTGTCTCCCTCTCTCTGCCCCTCCCCTGTTCATGCTCTGTCTCTCTGTCTCAAAAATAATTAAATGTTAAAATTAAAAAAAAAATTTTTTTTTTATTTTTAAGAGAAAGAGAGCAAGGGGAGGGGCAGAGAGAGAGAGAGAGAGAGGATAGAGGGAATCCCAAGCAGGCTCCATGCTGTCAGCACAGAGCCCAACTTGGGGCTCGATCTCACAAACCCTGAGATCATGACTGGAGCTGAAATCAAGAGTCGTACACTTAATGACCGAGCCACCCAGGCACCCCTATTCTCTTTTTAATCTTGCTGTGTAGTGTGTTTTCATTCCTAAGATTGTTTATTTGTGCCTTTTCTTTTCTTTTCTTTTTTCTGTTTATTGTTAGTATTTCAAAGAATAAACTATTGGCCCTATTGATCATTATTCTATTCTGCTTCTTGAGTTTCTGCTTTTAATTTCATCACTTAAATATTATTTTCTTTGAATTGGTGCTCCGTTTCCACCCCCCAACCCTGCTTCCTGATGTTTTTACAATGATATTCCATAACTTATTAAATCTCAGCCTTGGGGCGCCTGGGTGGCTCAGTCGGTTAAGCGTCTGACTTCGGCTCAGGTTATGATCTCGCGGTCCGTGAGTTCGAGCCCCGCGTCGGGCTCTGTGCTGACAGCTCAGAGCCTGGAGCCTGTTTCAGATTCTGTGTCTCCCTCTCTCTCTGACCCTCCCCCGTTCATGCTCTGTCTCTCTCTGTCAAAAATAAATAAACGTTAAAAAAAAAATTAAAAAAAAAATCTCAGCCTTTCATTTTTCCCAATATAAATTTAAGGCTATACATTTCCTTTAAGTACACTTTTCCATTTTTTCCCATTTTTTATTGTGGTAAAATACATATAACGTACAATTTATCATCTTAATCATTTTTAAGTGTACAGTTCAGTGGTATTAAATATTCATAATGTACAACCATCACTGTCATCCATCACGACAACTGATTTCATCTTGTAAAACTGAAATTCTACAGCCGGTACCCACCACTCTACTTTCTGTCTCTGTGATTCGAACTATGCTAAGTATCTCAGAGAAGTGGAATCTTCTTGTGACTGGCTGATTTCATTTAATGTTCTCAAGGGTTATCCATGTTGTATCATTGCAGAATTTCCTTCCTTTTTGACATTGAGTAACATATATGTGGCTAAGCAAACTGTGCAATATACAGGTGAAATACATTGAAAAGCAAACACATATGTAAGTATATTTCGGTTTGCTTATCCATTCATCTGTCAACAGACACTTGGGTTACCTCCATGTTTTGATGATTGTGAACAATGCTGGTATCAACACAGGTGTATAAATACTCTTTTTGAGACTCTGTTTTCAGTTCTTTGGGGCATACACCCCAAAGTGGAATTGCTGGACCATATGGTAAGTCTACGTCTAATTTTTTTCAGAAAGTGCTACATTGTTTTTCACAAAAGTTGCACCCTTTTACATTCCCACCAGCAACGCACAAGGGTTCCAATTTCTCCTCATTCTTGCCAACACTTATTTTCTGGTTTGTCTTTTTGTTTTTTGATAAAGCCATTCTGATGGTTGTAAAGTGCCATCTAGGGGTTTTGATTTCTACTTCGCTAGCGATTAGTGATTCCGATCATCTTTTTATTCTTAATGTCCATTTGTATATTTTCTTTGGAAAAATATATGTTGAAGACCTTTTCCATTTTTAAATTGGTCTGTCCTTCGTTAGTTGAGTTTTAGGAGTCTACTACTTTATATTCTGGATTTTAATCAGAATATTAAATAAAATCAATATTTTATTAATATTAAAAATAATATTAAATATTTAATATTATCAGATATATTATTTGCAAATATTTTCTCCCATTCTGAGGCATGCATTCTTTTTTTTTAAACAAATTTTTTTAAACATTTATTTATTTTTGAGACAGAGAGAGACAGAGCATGAACGGGGGAGGGTCAGAGAGAGAGAGGGAGACACAGAATCGGAAACAGGCTCCAGGCTCTGAGCTGTCAGCACAGAGCCCGACACGGGGCTTGAACTCACAAACCGCGAGATCATGACCTGAGCCGAAGTTGGACGCTTAACCGACTGAGCCACCAGGCGCCCCGCATTCTTTTTTTTTTTTTTTAACTGAGGTTTGTTCTATAAATCCTGTTGATGGTGCCTTTGGATGCACAAATTTTAAAAATTTTCATTAAGTCCATTTGTCTATTTCTTTTTGTTTTCTGTGCCTTTGGTGTATCCACAAAATCACTACCAAATCCAGTATCATGAACTCTTGTCCTATGTCATCTGTCTTCCAAGAGTTTTATTGTTTTTTGGGCCTTACGTGTAGGTATTTGATCCATTTTGAGTTAATCTTGTATGATATCAGAGAAGGGTCTAACTTCATTCTTTTGCACATAGATATCTAGTTTTCCCAGCACCATTTGTCGAAAAGACTGTTTTTTTCCCCCAGTGAATGTCTTGGCACCGTTTTCAAAAATAATTTGACCACATGTGCAAGGATTTATTTTGAGTCTCTCTATTCTAATCCATTTATCTACTTTATGTCTGCTTTATGCCAGTACCATGCTGTTTGGTTACTTAGTAACTAACAGTGTGTGTGTGTGTGTGTGTGTGTGTGCGTGTATGGGAATCTTCAGGGTTTTCTACATATCAGCTTATATCATCTGCAAACAGAGTATTTTACTTATTCCTTTTTAATTTGGATACCTTTTATTTCTTTTTCTTGACTAGCTGCTCTGGCTAGGACTTCCAAAGAGAAGTGGTAAAAGCAGGAATTCATGTCTTGTGTGTGGTCCTAGAGGAAAAGCTTTCAGTCTTTCACCATTGAGTATGATGTTTGCTACAGGTTTTTTATATGGCTTTTATTATGTCGAGGTAGTTTGCTTTTAGTCCTAGTTTCTTGAGTGTATTTGTCACAAAAAAGTGTTGGATTTTGTCAAATGCTTTCATCAGTTGAGATGATCATGTTTTTTCCCCTTCATTTTGTTAATGTGGTGTATTATAACGATTGATTTCTGTATCTTGAACCATCCTTGCATTCCATGAATAAATTCCACTTGGTGATGGTGTGTAATACTTTGAATATTTTGCTGATTTGGGTTTGCTAGTATTTTGTTGAAGAGTTTTGCATCAATGATCATAGGGATATTGGTCTGTAGTCTTCCGGTAGTGTCTTTGTCTGGGTTGATATGAGTTTAATGCTGGTCTTGCAAAGTTAGGAAGTTTTCTCTCCTCTTTAATTTTTTGGAAAAGTTAGTTCTTTAAACGGTAGAATTTGTCAAGAAGCTATTGGGTCCAGGGATTTTCTTTGACAGGAGATTTTAAAACTATTGATTCAATCTCCTTACTAGTTATAAGTCTATTCAGGTTTTCTATTTCTTTGTGATGCAGTCTTGGTAGGTTTTGTTTTTTGGAAATTTCCCACTTCATCTAGGTTATCCAGTTTGTTGGAGTACAACTGCTCATTAGTTTTCTCTTATAGTCCTTTTTATTTCTATAGAATTAGTAGTAATGTCCCCATTTTCATTTTTATTTTAGTAATTTGAATCTTCTTTTTTCATCATAGCTACAGGTTTGTCATTTTGCTGATCTTTTCAAAAAATGAACTTTAAAAAAAGTTTTTTTTAGAGAGAGACAGTTCACATGCAAGTAGGAGAGGGGGGCAGAGAGAGAAAATCTTTTTTTTTTTTTTTAATTAAAAAAAATTTTTTTTCAATATATGAAGTTTATTGTCAAATTGGTTTCCATACAACACCCAGTGCTCATCCCAAAAGGTGCCCTCCTCAATACCCATCACCCACCCTCCCCTCCCTCCCACCCCCCATCAACCCTCAGTTTGTTCTCAGTTTTTAACAGTCTCTTATGCTTTGGCTCAGAGAGAGAAAATCTTAAGCAGGCTCCACACTCAGTGCAGAGCCTGACACAGGGCTCAATCCCATAACCCTGGGATCATGACCTGAGGTGAAATCAAGAGTTGGATGCTCAACTGACTGAGCCACCCAGGCGCCCTGAAAAAACAATTGTTTCATTTATCTTCTCTATTGTTTTTTGGTTCTCTATTCTGTTGATCTCTGCTCTAACATATGGTCTTTTCTTCAATCTTTCTTCTTTCAGTTCCTCAGGCTCCATAATTTCCATTGTCCTGTCTTCAAGTGCGGTATCCTTTCTTCTCCCTAGTCAAATCTACCTTTGAATCCCTCTGGTGAAATTCTCATTTTAGTTATTGTACTTTTCAGCTCCAGAATTTTGTGCGTGTGCGGTTTCTTACGTTATCTAGCTATCTATTGACATAGGTTTCATTCATACATCATTTTCTCGAATTTCTCCCACAGCTTCCTTTAGTTTTTTGAGCGTCTTTAAGGCAGCTGTTTTAAGGTCTAATTTATCTGCCATCAGGTCTTTTTCAGAGACTTGTTTTTAAGTTTCTGTTGATTCACTTTTTTCTTTTGAAGGGACATGTTTCCCTGTTTCTTTGCATGCCTGGTGATTTGTTTAAAACTGGACGTTGGAATCTGATGTCATAACTCTGGAAATCAGTTACTACCCTCCTGGGTTTGCTGGGGTTTTATTGTTATTGTTTTTGTATTTTGATTATTGAAGGCTGTTTCTATGCTGAGGATAATCCAGAGGTATAAACTTAAAGTCTCCTCAGGTCTTTTCTGAGCCTTTCCCTGGGCATGCATGGTCACTTTCTAATTTTCCTCATACATGCAGTTGCTTTTGAATATCCTCGTTTTTAATGTCTGGCTCCCCAAATGGGTAATATTTGAATGGGAGAGGGGAGGGCACTAGCCCTTTAAATCCACTGGAAGTCACTTTAGCCCAAGGAGGAGGGGCTTGCAACAATGGGGGAGGCACAACAATGGCTGCCCACCTCTGTGACCAGAAGCAGCCATCAGAGATCTGAGCTCAAATCCCAGGTATTTGGAGGGCAGGGTCCTTTTTGCCCTCTTGGGCTCCCATGAGCTGTGTGCAAGTTGTTCCAGGAACACATTCATAGCTGCCTGTTCCGTGGCTGGGGGTGGGGAATAGGCAGCTAAGTTGACCAACACTAACCACAATTCACCATCCAAATCTTCCTCTGGAAGTTGGAGCCTTGGTAGACTCCACAGTTCTACAAAAGTTGCATCAAATTCTGCCAGTGCAATTGTTGTCCAGGTCTGGAGATAGATTCCTGGTGCCTCCTCTCTGCCATCTTCCCAGCATCCTCTCTAAAGACTTCATTCCATCTCACAAGGTTCAGTACATAGTGTTCTCAATATTATTCTAAGCATTTTCTCATTCCCTGTATGGTGCCTTCTTTGATCAGTGAGTTATTTTAAAGTATGTTTTAATTAGCAATAATCGTGCCTCGGATAAACCTCATTGGCTATGATACTGCCACTGTGCAAAGCTATTTTAAAGTATGTTTTAAAATTTCCAAACTATAGGCTTTTTTCCTCCAGGTTTTTATGTTTTTATGGTCCTTTAATGATGTTGCAGACATCTGTATGATAGTGCTCCTTTGGTATTTATATTTATAAATATTCCATGTGCTTGAGAAAACAAACATTCCTTAAACGTCGTGTTAAGATGTCTAAATATATCTACCAAATAAAAAAGAAATGGAAAATCTGATTAGATCTATAATTAAAGGGGGGAGGGGGGCTGAACTGGTAGCCAACTCAAAAGAAGCAGTATTAGAGAAGCAAAAAAACCAAGGAATTATGTTCTCTGTTCTGCATTAAGGAGACTTGGCGAGTCTTTTTTTTTTTTTCTTTTTACAGAAATATAAAGCTTTTTATAAGCAGTCCATTTAGAAACTGGGAGAAGAAGACTACAACATGCTTTTTGGTAGAAATGATTTGACATAAAAATTTATTTATTTGATCGTATTTTAAAAAGCAAGGCAGAATCACATTCATTTCCTTCATAATATCTCTGTAAACAAACTGGACTTGTGAGTCCCTAGTTTGCTTTGGAAACTTTCAAAGAGCTGACCACGTGCAGTCTAGCAAGCCTCTTCTTTCCCTTCCAGGCTCTCCACCTCTTGGAAGGGTGGGGAGGACAAATGGCACTAGGTAAACAGCATGTGGTTGAGCTTGCTAAACCTTTTTCACCTCCTTCCACAGGCAATAGGGTGACTGGCTTATTCTTTACCTGAAGTCACTGAGTAAGGAAACAGGTTTCGGACACAGAGAATGGAGGGAAGTTTCCAGGGTAGAGAATTTCCCGAGTTGGGAAGAGAAGGATGAACTCAGAGCTTAACCGATTAGTTCCTTCTGCTCAGAGAGAGACATGCTAGCCATGGATGTCAGATCCCTGATCCACAGAGACATCAGTACAGACCCTCAGTTCCTTTGATTAAAATGTGTTGGAAAATCCAGCTCTGAGTAGAGAAGTAGTTTATTACAACGATGGTGCTATAAGAGGAAAATCAAAGCAGCAAAGAGAAGACAGTTCTGCCTGAGCTCCAGTGGTCACTCCACTCCTATCAGCTTTATAGTCCAACCAAAGTCAACTGGGAGAGTAAGGAGTGGTAACTGGGGCAGATAAATGAGTAGACCTCCTTCTGGATCTGGAGACCATTTCAGATCTTTTTCGATCCCCAGCATCGTTATCTGCAGAAAGTAAAAGGGAATGATCACACATCAGTGCACTGAGTACAGAATACGGCTTGAACATGATGGGAGACGGCCACACCGGGCCAGGGGAGGGCAGACGGTCTAAAAGGGGAATCAAAATGGGGGAAAACTGGGGCCAAAGGGAAGAAACAGAGATGACCTCCCATTCCTTTAAAAAAAGTTACCTCTCAGAAAGGACAGACTGAGAGGCTCCTTACCTGTGTAGTCGAGGTAGTTATGGGGGATACGAGGCTTAAGACTCCATTTTCTGGCCAGTGCAGGAAAATGGCATAAACAGTTGTTTCTCTTGAGGTATACCTGGGAGAAAAGAAACACCATTGTCAGAAATACCTGGCTTGTGAGCCTGACACATAACCTTATACATCTCCCTTTCAGTTATCTACCAACTCCAAGACCTTGAGTCTGTCACTGGTGCTAGGAAGTGATGCTTACTCGGACACCAGTTAAGGTCTGCAGGAAGGAAAGAAAACAGCCTTGGAAGGCTCTTTTTGGTGATCTCTTCCATTTTCCTGCTCTACTGGGCTAGAAATTGTCTTTAAAAAATTTTAACGCTTATACTAGTTATTTCACATTGAAGCCACTTCCCTTATTATTCAAATCTTTTTTCAACCCTAAATCTGTGGGAGAACAGCAGAGGATCTAACAAGGGCAAGATGTACAATAAAGACGCATTTGTTCTGAGAGTTCACCAGGCTTAGAGAAGAGGATGAAAATCACTAAATAGAAATTCACTCGAAACGGAAGGATCAACGTGTTTCCCCCGATCCAAAGACCTATGTGCTATGGTGTAACACCTGCAGATACCTTTCGCTGAGCACTTTGTATACGCTGGGCATGCTCTCGGGCGCTTTACATAAGTTATCACGCTTAACCATCACAACAACTCCAGGAAGTTAAGTATCTTTGCCCAGCTTCGCATTTGAAAAACACAGGCCCAAGGTCAAATAACTAGATTCGAAATTCCAAGTTTCGATCACAACTTCTCCACTAGTTAGCTTTGTGGTCCTAGGGTTAGGAACTGTATAGAACTGCCCTGGGTCCCCTTCTCACTTGCAACATGGGGATGATAACAGTGTCCACTTGGTGGGGCTACTGAAGGGATTATGTGAATGGGAAGAATTTGGATTGGAGCCTAACACACTGTAGGTGCTGTGCAAGTACTGGCTATTACTATTTTTAGAGATAGGGTAACGAGGTCAAGTATGTTAACAGATGCCTTGTGGCTCCTTCCTTCACGAAGCCCACCACACCTCTCACGAGTCAAAGATATCCTGGTGGCTTCAGACATAAACTGGGGTACAAATTTAACAGCAAAAGAACGGCTCCGGGTTTCCTCAATCAAGATGGCTTCCAGCCTGGCTTCTAACACCGCGGACCTGAGGAGACGCCAGTTTGGGACGGGCCGGCGTCCTGCTCCCGCCCGCAACGAAGGACAAGCTCACCACACAGACGTCGTGTTCTTCTCCAGTTGCTTCCTCCACGGTTTAGAGGAATAGATGGCCTCCCCATTGATGCTCAGCCACTTCCCAACAGCAAGAAGCCTTTCTTGGAAGATGGGAACTATCAGCCCGTCTTTAGTTGGTCCAATGTTGAGAAGGTAGTTGCCTCCCAAGCTCACTGTCTGAACCAGTTCCTGGAGAGAGCAGAACAGTGAAACCGTAGCTACGAGTGCCAAGCCCAGCATGATGCTGAGAACACATAGGTATTTTTTTTATTTAAAAAAAAAATTTTTTTTTAAACGTTTATTTATTTTTGAGACGGAGAGAGACAGAGCATGAACGGGGGAGGGTCAGAGAGAGAGACACAGAATCTGAAACACATAGGTATTAAGAAAAAGAATCTCCTTTGGTGAATAGCCTTTACCCTTTTGAAAATGCCATATATTTTTTGTCATTATGAAAGCAGGACGGGCTTATATGAGAAAACTGAAAAAATCCTGCTACAGAGTGGAGAAATAGATTAACTTGAATTCCAGGAAGTGATCATGGGTGCTTCCGTGTCAGCCTGCACTCCCCACGGTGCGGCACGCACTGGGAAGGTCATGTGTCAGAAGGGCAAAGTGTGAGCAGGGAAGGGGAGGACAAAACACTTTGCTGTGATGTGATCCCATGGAGCCACATAGAGAGAATATGGGGATAAGACAAGAAGAGATTTTGAGGGGGTGCTAGGGGCACTTTGGGGACATGGACGAGATCTGCAGAATTCGGGACGCTCTGTATGAAATGGGCTATGTAGCCTGGGTGGCTCAGTCGGTTAAGTGTCCGCCTTTGGCTCAGGTCGTGATCTTACGGTTTGTGGGTTCGAGCCCCGCGTCGGGCTCTGTGCTGACAGCTCGGAGCCTGGAGCCTGCTTGGGATTCTATGTCTCCCTCTCTCTCTGCCCCTCCCCCACTCGTGCTCTGTCTCTCTCCCTCTCTCAAAAATAAATAAATAAACATTAAAAAAAAAAAAGAAATGGGGTACATAAATGTATATGCTGCCTCTCCGGGAAAAGATGCTGTAAAGAAATATATTCTTCAAGGCTTCTGGAGTGGGGTGTGTGTGTGTGTGTGTGTGTGTGTGTGTGTGTGTATTTACTATGACCTCAAACAGGTGCACTTCAAGGAGGCCCAGAAAAATTATGGTTACACTCATAAAATTTTAAAAAGGAGAATTTGTTACAGTATCCCAAAGACACTACACCACCAACTTTTGATACTCCCTTCTGGTCTTTTTCCTATGCAGTGGAAATAGATTTTATATAGCTGTGGTAATTCATAACTTATTTTTTCACACAATCCCCAGGCACTGACCCAATATTACATTCATAAACTTTTTAATGGTTAAGGAAAATCCCCAAATCTACTTAAATATCCCCTTACGGCTGCCAGAAATGAACACAATCCGCATGTCCAACTGCAGATAATCCTGGGAAGAACATCTCTGTATGTAAAACCTTCTTCTGTAATTACAATGATTTCCTTAGGACAGGTTTCTGTGGGTATGTTCAATGACCCCAGTGGGTCTACGGATCGACCTGCACTTCCATCCCAGAATGCTCCCACCACTCTTAGTTAGAAGGCTAGTTTGAGATAGTAGTTAACAAACACCTAACTCGTAAGTGTTCTTACCGAAATGATTTCACACTCAGTTGCGACGTCAGATATCACCATGTTGCGACGATAGCCCCAGGAGACCTTGTCTATGGAGCTACACATTTCCCACTTGTGATCTGGCAAGCTCTCTGGCTTGAATTTATCCTGACAGTTGTAGTATCCTCCATGGTGACAGGAACAGTTCTGACCCCATCGGTCATTTACCACTACCTTGTCCTAAAGGAAGAAAGAGTACTGGGTCACCAGAGGTAAAACCACCTAGCCTCCTTATGTAATGCTGTTTGGTAAATTAAGTATGTATCTGGACAGAAGGAGCAGACTTGGTCTACAACAGTGGTTCTCGTTTGGGGGCTGTTTTACTCTGGAGACTTTTGGCAAAGTCTGGAGACATTTTTGGTTGCCACAGTCGGGGTGGTGCTATTGCTATCTATGGGTAGAGGCCAGGGATGCTGTTAAATGTCTCACAACAAAACATCCAGCCCCAAATGTCAACAGTGCTAGGCTGAGAAACCCTGCGAGGCCCATAGGTAACGTCAGAGCTGGGAGAGCCTGTTTTAAAGACCATCTGGTAAACCACTTCTTCTATAAAGGAGAAATGGAGAGAAGACTTGCCCAAGGTCACATCCCTGGGCAGAGTTTCAGGAAACTGGGATTGTGAAGCTGGTAGGTGAACCCAGCCCAAGATGCTTTCCACTATATAACCCTGACTTCCTTTTCCTAGGTAAAGAAAAGTCAGCAAATATTCTTTTCCTTCCTTCAAATCTTTGCTGCACTCTGAGAAATTACGCAGATTATCTCAATGTTAATGATTAATACTACCATTATGCTCGTGCTGGCATATCTAAGGTGAATAAAACAGTTTTTGTCCTTAGAGATCCAGCAGAGACTGGCTGAGGAGACAGACGTGTGGACAATATGACAGCACAGCAGAGTTAATTACCTAACTTAAAGGGGAAACACTAATCCGGGAGTGTTTCTTAATTCTAGCAAAGAATATGAATTGTCAGGAGCCAGATTTAGTTAACATTTAACTAATACTTATTAGGTGCCTAACTGGCTAAGTACTGTTCTTGGGGTTGGGGATGTAGCAGTGAATAGACCCAAAACCTTGCCCTCAGAAAGCTGACCCTTTAGTGAGAGAGAGTTAAGAAACAAGGCAAGTGACATCTGAAAAATGTTAAGCCAGGCAGTGCTAAGGGAAAAAGGCAGCAGGGAGACAGGGGCATGCTGCAATTTCAGACAGGGGGACTAGGAAGGCTGCACGAATCAGATGAGCTCTGGGGGAAGACTGGAGGAAGCACAGGAGGGAGCCATGTGGGAATTACGGACAGAAGGAACAGTAAGGAAAAGGGACTTCTCCTAAAAGCACTTTCCCAAGACGAGCATAGCTCCGAAATAACCCTCCTTCCTAACGCACGAGAAAGCGTAGAACAAGAGTGTGCAGAACAGCATCTGCAACGTCCCACCCGAGGGTGCACATCGGAGCCGGTCCAGGGTGAGCACCTTGGGGAAAGCCCGTTTTAAGCTGTGCCCCCTGAGTCCCTCCACACTTGGCAAATCCCAGAAAAGCACTCTTAATTTCTAGGTGTCACATCGGTTTTTCCCTTTTTACCTCCTGAATTTAGTAACAGTTACCCAATAAGCTCCTTAGGAGGTTTATGAATCTACCAAGATAGCTCAGTACAACCTGGTGCTATACTTGGATTTTTCTTGAAAATCCACAACAAATCCAGAATATGCAGAATTGTTAAATTTTTGTGCGGTGAAGACCCAGGCTTCTGTGACTTTGTAAGCGTACGGAAATACAAACCAGAAACGGGCAGCTATACAGTGTCATAGTGCTGAGTATGTAGCAGGGGGGAGGAGGAGGGGGAGGGGAGGGAGGCAAAGTTCCGTCAAGAATTTGGATAGAAGGGCAAGGAAATTTCCTCGAGAGTTAAACCACATGACCAACACAGATTAGGTACAGTCATAAATATGTACATCTCATTCCCATCATTTAATTTTTATGTTTTGTCTATTAATTTGGGGGGGAGGGCTGTTTTTTTTGTTTTTGTTTTTTTTCATTTATAATGTTCGTGTGCTTAATAGTATATTTTACTTTCTCTAAGTCTCTGGGATTTCTACATATTGCTTCTATTCTACTCCTTAAATTTTTTTTTTTTTTAATATATGAAATTTATTGTCAAATTCTACTCCTTAAATTTAACAAGATGTAAACCTCTGTTGTCAAAGTCAAGAATCAAAGGTGGCTCAGCCCATTGAGCGTCCAACTTCAGCTCAGGTCATGATCTCACAATCTGTGAGTTCGAGCCCTGTGTCGGGCTCTGTGCTGACAGCTCAGGGCCTGGAGCCTGCTTCGGATTCTGTCTCCCTCTCTCTCTGCTCCTCTCCCATTCATGCTCTGTCTCTCGAGAACAAGTAAATATTAAAAAAAAAAAACTTAAATCAAGAATTAAAGAAGAAAAAGAAAAGCTTATACTCTAAGGAAGGGGGGGAAAGGAGAAACTTTTACTATCCATGAAGTCCCCTGGTCCCTACCACCTCCACGTTGCTATTAGTATTTATTATTGTTGCTGTTGTCACTGTTATTACTCCAGATCTTGGCTCCTTACTCTTTCTTTTCTCATAACAGACAAATAAGAGAGAAGTCATACAATCACATGCCTTGACTGGGCTATCATTGTAGAGCCAAGAAAGAAACTCTGTAGAGTTCCAGTAAGTATCAGGACATTCCCACTCTCCATCAGACCAAATCAAGTCAGGTTCATACCTGAAAGATACACAATTAGGAAAGTTTATCATCTGAATCTGTTCGTAGTAAGGTCTTACGGATCTATTTTGTAACAAATATAAAAATTTCTCCCATTTTGAAAGTACCAAAAAATTACATGGTGCAGAGAATGTGGAAAACTAAAGAGACAAAAACAACAGCTGTAACTGTTATGGTTGCTCATATAACCGCTGTTTAATACACAATATTTTGGTATATTTCCTCCTAATCTTTTTTCAATGTCTTCCGAAAAAAGAGTCGTAATCGGTATATATACAATTTGATTTCCTTCCAGCAACTACTTCTGATCAAGAGTGGTGCTCCAGAACTGTAGGATTAAGGTGTCTGCTTTTAAGATGTATTAAGCGCTTCGGGGCACCTGGGTGGCTCAGTCGGTTAAGCGTCTGACTTCAGCTCAGGTCATGATCTCGTGGTCTGTGAGTTCTAGTCCCGCATCAGGCTCTGTGCTGACCGCTCAGAGCCTGGAGCCCGCTTCGGATTCTGTGTCTCCCTCTCTCTCTGCCCCTCCCCCACTCACAATGTCTCTCAAAAATGAATAAATGTAAAAAAAAAAAAAAAAAAAGCTTCAACTATTCCACCAAATGTACTGTTTTTGGACAACTGCCATAGCTTCAACTATAAAGGATCTTTTGAGTCCACTTGAGCCACAGCTGCACCTTTCACATATTGACACTCTGAGCTCTATGCGGCGTGAGCACACGCACCTATGAGGTAAGCACGATTATTCCCATTTAGAGAGCAAGAACCTGATGCTCAGCAGGGCAGTGTGTTTTAGGTGGCAAAGCTTGTAAGTGATAGGAGCTGAAACTCATGTGCAAATTTACCCGAACCTGATCCTGTGCTGTGCTCTGTAAGCAGGACAGCAAGTGGACTTCAGGAAAAAGATTGCCTGTCTGAGAGGCAAGATAAAACGCAGGTGGCCTGTGTGGTACCGTGTATGAGAAACTGTACTAGGCACTTTATACTCATCATTACCTCATTAGTTTTCACAACAGCCCCGCAGTGTCTATTAACCTCCTTTCACAGATAAAGAAACTGAGATCTAGACAGATTAAGGAGTTTGTTCAAGGCCATACAGCCAGCAAGAAAAAGAACCGGGTTTCAGATCCAGTTCCGTCGGGACTCCGAACCTCTGCGGGTCTCTTACGACCGTACTATTTCCTTAGGGAAGTCATCTGGATGCAAGGAGTTTTGTTTTTGTTTTGGTCTAAAATGAGAATCCAGGCAGAGATGGCTGCCGCTAGAGTCTTGAAGGTTCACCATCCTCTACGAGGTGGCACGCCCAGGTGCGAGAAGGGCAAACTAGAAATAAAGCATGGTGAAGACTAGTGCTGAACCCCAATGTGAAAGTGATCGTTTTAATGATAATAATGATAACGCCACCCTTTTTCTGTACAGGCAAGGTGACAGATACTTTTCACATATTGTTCTGAGCCCTATGTAAAAGGCACGATTTCCCTACTTTACACAGTGAGAATCTGAAGCTCAGAAGGGTAGTCATTTAAGGCTTGTAACAAGAGCCAGGGTTCAAATGCAAATCTGCCGGATGCCAAATCCTACGCAGGGGCTTGTTGCCCCTCTGCAAGGTCCCGACAGAGAAAACTACATGTAAAGAGGGCCTGAAGTTTTGACTTAACCACCATCCTTGGTTTTGTTCATTTTAACCTATAAAGACAATTATGACCACATTATGGGAGTTTTGAGAAGTAGAGGAGGAAAAAAATATACTCTGTCTTGGGGCGCCTGGGTGGCTCGGTCGGTTAAGCGTCCGACTTCAGCTCAGGTCATGATCTCACGGTCCGTGAGTTCGAGCCCCGCGTCGGGCTCTGTGCTGACAGCTCAGAGCCTGGAGCCCATTTCAGATTCTGTGTCTCCCTCTCTCTCTGCCCCTCCCCTGTTCATACTCTGTCTCTCTCTGTCTCAAAAATAAATAAATGTTAAAAAAAAAAAAATTTTTTTTTAAATAAAAAAAAATATATACTCTGTCTTAATACAAACCACCATTCTTATTTTGATGTCTTGTAGATTTTTTTCCATAGTCCTTCCTTTCCCCTTCCCCCCAACTTAACAGTATCCTATAGGAAGCTCTAATTTCACTGATAAAAGTCATAAGACCAAAAATAATTTTTTTTTTTTTTTTTTTTTACCTGTAAACAAGATCGTACAGTTCTGGCATTGTTTTTGCATAGACAAAATGCTGTGTTTTGAAGCCATTTTTCTTATCAAGTAGGTAGAGTGGGTGGAACCATTCTAACAGTGAGTGATAGAGTCCATAACGCATGTTCCTGAAAAAGAAAAATAGAACAGTACCTGTCCAGTAAGCAAAGAAAAAATAATTTAGTTTAAGAAAAATCAGTGACAGCATTTTACATCTCAGTGAAACTCACCCGTAAGGGTATGCAGGGCAGTGGGATCCCAAACCATTTCCTTAAATTATGTCTTATCATTAACTTAAACAAGATGATTGAGTTTTTGATAATACACATGACTACTTTTTATACATAACTATCTTAACACCAAATGTTATTTAAACCATATTTTATCTATGTCCATTATCTCAGTAATGACACATAGTTCTTTTTTAAGAACTGTTTTTCTTCCAGTAAAGATATTGGAAAATAGAAAAAATAGAAAAATAGAAAAAATAGAAAACATAAAATATTATAAATATATATAAATATATATAATATATAATTATAAATATAATAATATATAATTATATATATAATATATTGTATAACAAATATATAATATATAATATATAATATAATATATTAATATTATAAATATATATAAATATAAAAAAATAGAAAAAATAGAAAAAAATATAAAGAACATCCAAAATCTTATCTCTCAGAAGTGATCATTAGTAACATTTTCTATTTAGTTGAAATTAATGAATACAGGTTTATTGTTTCATTTACCTAAGATTTACTAATAGTTCTTAACACTGAAATGTTAAGAATTCTTAGCCAAAATGAAAAAGGGTCAAAGTGACCTATTTTTGTACACAATAAAACTTGTTTTGAGTTCTAAGTGGTGAGTGTCACAGAAATGCTATACTCAGTAAGAAGTAAGGATAACATTGCAACCGCACAGATAAGGCAGAAAGAATTAGAGTTAAGTGTTTCATCATATGACCTGGGGCCTAACCAGGTACAAAGAAGGTAAAAATCAAGGATGGTAAAATCCAGATCTCATCAACACCTCAGAGTTTTACAGCAGGACTGTGAGCCAAGCACAGCATTGGGAGACTGAATATTGAACAGGTGACCAGAGTCAGTAAACGCTTTCTTTTTTTTCAACGTTTTTTTTTTTTTTTTTTTTTTTTTTTTTGGGACAGAGAGAGACAGAGCATGAACGGGGGAGGGGCAGAGAGAGAGGGAGACACAGAATCGGAAACAGGCTCCAGGCTCCGAGCCATCAGCCCAGAGCCTGACGCGGGGCTCCAACTCACGGACCGCGAGATCGTGACCTGGCTGAAGTCGGACGCTTAACCGACTGCGCCACCCAGGCGCCCCAGTAAACGCTTTCTTTATGGCCACATAGCATTTTAGACTTTGTGGGCCTCACGGTCTCTATCACAACTCTGAAGTTGCAGCCTGAAGCAGCCCCAGACATAACCCATAAATGAGTGGACGTACCTGTGTTCCAATCAAACTTTATTTATACAAACAGGCAGCTGGCCTATCCCTGAAGCAGGGCAGCAAGTTTACCAAATCACAAAAGAGCGGGATTGGGCAGGGGACAAACACTACTTTTCCTCTCTACAGGCAAACATACCTAGAATTGTAGGGCACAAAACCAGGATAATGGGGTTCAAAGCCCACCTCTACCATTTCCTAGCTCTTTGATCTTGGGAAGTTACTTTTTTTTTTTTTTTTTTTAATGTTTAACGTTTATTTGAGAGAGAGAGAGAGAGAGCGAGTGCACCAGCAGAGAGAAGGAGAGAAAATCCCAAATAGGCTCCGAGCTCTCGGCACAGAGCCTGATGTGGGGGGGGGGGGGGGGGGGGGCTCCATCCCAGGAACAGTGAGAGCATGACCTGAGCTGAAATCAAGAGTCTGATGCTTAACTGACTGAGCCCCCCAGGCGCCCCTTGGGAAAGTTACTTCTTATTAAGTTGATAAATATTAGGAAGCATTAATTAGAATCAACCAAGCGGCTCCTCGCCTCACTTTTCGGCTGCTCTAACTGCCCTTTTCAGTTCCCTCTGGATCTACCATTCAGCCAGACTTTCTCCGAATGCCTGCAAAGCTGCATGTTGACAGCTAAGGGGGACACAGAGATGACAGACCCAGTCCTTCATCAGCCACCAGAAAAGGCCTTGGGTTGCAAGGCCTTCCAGAAAGAATCCTTCACAGGGTGCAAATGAGGCATTGTGGGCTACTCTGGGTATCCGTCACCTAAACAAGGCCATGACCTTCTCTCACGGTATCATGGAAAGTTCAGGCATGAAAAGCGCTGGGCATCAGAGCCTGCTAATTCAAAGGCCAGGCTACTCGCTGAACGTAAACTTAGACGACACGTAAGATCGGAGGGAAATGGTGCATCAAAAGACATGAAAGAGTAACCATCTGTAGATGCCTACCTCTTCTGAACAGCTTTTCCCAACTCACCAACCAAATCGCGATGGGGACCCACATCCTTGGAGTTCCAGTTCCAAGACACAGGACTTGGCCAGTTTGTGAAGCCTTCGTGATGCTTTGTTGTCAGGACTACGTATCTGTGGACATCAAAACTACATGAGCAAAGGAAGCAGGCGGCGGGCCACAAGCATGAACTTACCCAGCATGCCTGAGGGTTTTAAAAATGGTCCCGAGAACATGATTACAGAAAACTTACTTGCATATGGGTAATTGCATTAGCGACACCCAGGGAGCTGCTGCAGTCACAAACCCCCATGGGGAGTTTTAGGAATGGAAGCAAACTTAAGGAGGACCATTCTTTAGTCCCCAGCCAAGGAGGACGCCCAGAGGGAAGGGAGGAGTAGATAAGGGAAAAGAAGTGCACCTTAGCTCTCCGGTTCTGGAAATAGCAGATGATAGAAAAGTAAAGGCAAAGGTCACCTGGATTGCCTCTCACTTACAGAGGTGACAAAAGACCAAAAGAACTGGGGAGAAAAATGTTGAAATAACCAAATCACTCAACATCTCATTTGCTTTAATGGCAGAAAAACAGAGGAAGCCTGCACGTGATAATTTAATCACTGGCTGAGGTAGGGAGCTCTAAGACTTGAAAGGCCAGATAGTACTTCAGCCTTTGTGGCCCCCACTCCTCTCCATAGCATATCCTTTTTCTTTTTTAAACCCTTTAAAATGTAAAAACCATTCTCATTTCATGGAACTTACAGAAACAGGCCATCTCTCGGGCCACAGTATGCAGACCCCTGGTGTGGTGGAAAGAACCTTCACCTTGGAGTCATGAGATTTGGATGCAGGACATTAGTTCCCTTCCTCTGTCTGGGCTAGTCACCTGGGCTACAAAATAAGGGGTCTGGACAAAGGATGTCTCCCAGATTTTAATTTTTTGTCATTTGTATAGTATGGATCTCTAAGGCTCCCATTAGACAGTGACCACCACCTCCATTTGGTCAAGCCTTATGTTCCCACATATTTATTGGCAAACACTAGTAAGAGTCAGCTGTAATTTTTTTTTAGGACAAAAGAACTTATCCAAGAGAAACCAAAACCCAGAAAATGACTGAGAAGACAAGGTAAGGGTGGAAGGCCACTCTAAGCCAGGAGCCCGGAAACCTCCCTGCCTCCATTCTTACCCTCTTCCAACCTGCTTCCCTCCCGGCCAAGCTGATTCTTCTAGAAGCTGAAGGGAACCATCCCCTGACTTCACACCTGACTTCACACACTGCCCTCATGGATTAGTCCTTCAGGATTGGCCCCAGCCTTTAACAGCCTCTCCCTTCCCCATTTCAGCATGCCACACTCTCAGTTCTCTGCACCGACCACACCCAAGCTCCAACAGTTATCAAAAGAGTTCAGACATTTCTTGAGCACTTTCTGTGTGCAGGGCACTGAGAAGCAGGTGAGTGAGAACTGGTACTGTCGTCCAAATGGACTGCACACCAGAACTCCCCTCCCCTCCCTCTTCCCCTGGGAGATATTAAGGCTGAAACGAACTAAATACACCCCCTTTCTATCACCATGGAAGGAGGCTGCAGGGAGGTAACAAAACTCCAGACCACTGGATTAAAATTCTGGAATCCTGATTGTTTTGTTGACCTGGAAGGACATTAGGTATCAGAGCTCAATCGTCTCGATCAACAGGTGTAGACCAGGGGGCTTTCCAGACCACCACCTCCCTGAAAGCTTTATTTTCTTCGAACCCCCCAGCAGACGCGCCTTCTCCTGATCAGGAGTGCTACATTCAGTTCTGCATCCTTCAGGAGGCAAATCACAGGCCCCGGGGCGACCTTAAGTCAGCCGGGCAGCCGTGCGACCCGGGGACAGCGGCCTCGCCTCCCCCCCCCGCCTCCCGCCCCGCCCCCACTCAGTTCCCACCTGCCCAACGTCAGCCCGAGCCGGGAACGCGAGCTCCGCCGGTCCCCGCGGCGACACTCACTTGGCCCCGGCCGCCTGGAAGAGATCGGCCCAGCTGTCCGGGTTGAAGAAGCGCGCGGTGAATTGCGGCCCGAAGTCGGCGTAGCTGAAGCCGGGCGGGTAGTTGTCCCTCATGAACTGCTCGTACTGCGGCAGCCCCTCGCCCTTCCAGTGCCACCAGAACCACTCGCTGCCCCAGGCCGGCACCGAGAACACGCCCCAGTGCACGAACACCCCGAACTTGGCCTTGTCGAACCACTCCGGCAGCGGCCGGGAGTCCAGACTCTGCCAGTCCGGGGTATAACGGGGCTGAGGCCGGAACCCGCGCACGTAGGCGGCTCGGAGCAGCACCAGCAGCAGCAGCACCGGCCCGGCGCCCACCGCCCGCGACTTCATCTCGGAGAACCGAGTGGCGGACTCCGAGCCTCCTCTCCGCTTCTTAACGCGCAGGTGCGGGCCGCCCGGTTCCGCCTACTCTAACTAATGATTGGCTCGGAGGGGAAAAGGGGCGTGTCAACCTAGGCGGCTTGGCGACTGTATTCCTCTCCGCCGCGGCTTTTCCTGCAGCGCCCTCTGGCGCTCAAAAGGAGAAAAACGCAAAGGGTCGTTGACCGTGATCCCTGAGGGATGAGGGAGTCACAGCTGGGTTAAAAAGTGGGGGTGAGGAAGGCCTGGCGAGTGCTGAGAGCTGGGACTAGTGCATTTTGTCATTGGGAGCCATAGAGGACTTTTCGAACGTTAGTAGAGAAGAGCCAGCCTGGAGGCAGGAATACCAGATGGAAGGGCATAGTGACGGCCCAGGCAGAAATGCGGGCTAGAGTGATGGTGGAGGCATTGCCAGGGAAGAAGAGGGGGAAGAGAGGGCGCCGAGAGAGGAAGAGCCTCTGTGGTCACTGTGCCCGTCTAATATTTACTGAACTTGCTTTGGGCATTCTGAGGCAATTCAAAGAGTGTAAGATCTAATTGGAAAAATGAGACCCTAGAGAACAAACCGAGGGTGGCTGGAGGGGCTGTGGGTGGGGGGATGGGCTAAATGGTCAAGGGGCATTGAGGAAGACATTTGTTGGGATGAGCACTGGGTGTGATACATAGGGGATGAGTCACTGGAATCTACCCCTGAAATCATTATTGCTCTATATGCTAACTAACTTGGATGTAAATTAAAAATAAACAAATGAAACAAAACCAAACAAAAAAACAAGACCCGGGCACAGGCTGCCACTAAGGAACGTTTTTAGGAGAGCAGAGTGAGAAAATTGAGAGCCCCAGGCCCAAGGAGCGCCCGTGTCAACTTTGTCTCTACCCTTTTACACGCTGTGTGCTCAAACAGGTGAGGCCATCAGGTGGGGGAAGCCCAATGACCCCATGTGGCACAGCCAGTCCCCACGTATCAGTGAGAGAGCTGAGGCACATCAGAGTTCGAAGGGACTTTGGAGACCCTGGACACTATCCGCTTCCCTACTTATGGAGGAGGAAACTGAGAGCCAGAGAGGGGATTGGAGTTGCCCGCGGATCACGAGGCTAGTTTGAGCCGGAGGTGGGACCAGAATCCAGGTCTCCAGGTGTGGAATCTGTGCCTCTCCTCTATAGGCTGCATCTTTCTGGGAGGGGTTGGAGCCTGTGTTGACAAAACCAAGCACTTCCTCATTCAAGGAGTGATAAGGAAATACAGTGGTGTTGCTGATTGAACAGCTAGTTTATCTTCTGTGTGTCTTTCTCTGCAAGATTATGGTAACATAGTGCCCAGAACAGTAAGCATGGACCACCTCGAGAAACCTAACCCAACCCATTTGCACACATCTTGTAGTGATCAGAGAGAGTAATGGGCTCTGACGTTATGGAACTTATCTTGGGGAAGGTAAAATGGAACACTGTGACCTTCACGTCTCCTTATTCTTCTCACCAAAATGTAAATCTGCAGGGACAGGTAGGTGAGAGGCATGGTGACGGTGTGGACAAAACCGGAAGTTGGGAGACCTGCATTTTTGGCACTGGGTATCACCTTGTTGGCTCTTCTTGGGCAAGTCTCGTCCACTGTCTAGGTCCGTTCTCTCATCTCCATAATAAGGAGAGTTCTCAGTGAAATCCACGGACCCCTTTCCCCACTTGCTCTCCTCCTCCATAAACTCGAGTTCTTTACTTAGAGCAGAAATTGAGCGTGAATGCGAAAAGAGAGAGGTAGGAAGTGTGGAAGTGCAAATGATTTTTAAACTCCAGTTTCATTCGTTAAACAATAAATATTTGCTGAGTGTCAATTTATGCCAGGCACTTGGGGCATTTTCTTTGCTAAAATGAGAGCAGACCCCACGAATGATTAAAGAAAGGCATGCCCAAACTTTAAGGAATCACAAGTTCACCTTAAAAAAATCATGCCAGGATGCCTGGATGGTTCAGTCAGTTAAGCATCCGACTTCAGCTCAGGTCATGAGCTCACAGTTCGTGAGTTCGAGCCCCACGTTGGGCTCTGTGCTGCTGGCTCAGAGCCTGGAGCCCGCTTTGGATTCTCCCTCTCTCTCTCTTTTTCTCTCTCTCTCTCTCTGCCCCTCCCCCACTCGTGCTCTGTCTCTCTCTCTCAAAAATAAATAAACATTTTTTAAAAATTAAAAAAAAATCATTCCATGTCTTTGCCTTACAAAAAGATAGGCATCTGGGTTAAAAGAAAGTTTGATTTTCCAAAATGGTTTTCAGGGGCAGTTTAGTCCCACAAGTATTGACCAGCCCTCTTAAGACTCTATGCTGGGTTGTCAGGGAGCACTGGGGATCAGGAGGTGAACGTGTAGCTCATCTCATGGGGGGAGACTAGCCAGTGACTGCCATTTAACACAGTCCATGATCTGGGCTGTAACAGAGGGGTAGGATTTGTCCTTGGGGGTTGTACTGAAATGAATAATGGCCACCCCCAAACTTCATGTACACTCGGAACCAGTGAATGTTTCCTTATTTGAAAATAGCCTTTGTAGATGTCATTTGTTAAATTATGATGAAGTCATACTGGATTAGGATGTGCCTTTAATTCAATGATTGGTGTCCTTAAAAGAAGATGCCGGGAGAGGTGGGGAGGGGAGGGCCATATGAAGACGGAGGCAGAGATTGGAGTTCTGTTGCCACAAGCCAAAGAACATCAGGAACTCCCAGAAGTGGGAAGAAGCCAGGAAGGATACTGTCCTTGAACCTCTGGAAGGAACATGGCCCTGCTGATGCCTTGATTTTGGACTGTAGCTTCCGGAACTGTGAAATAATGAATTTCTGTTGTTTTAAGCCACTCAGTTTGTGGAAAATTGTTACAGGAAATTAACACAGGGCATACAATGAAGTGCAGTGAGAAATAATGGTGAGTTAAGAAAGCAACAATCTGATGTTACAGAAATTGAGTATTATTCCTCATTGACAGAATTTGGCTGAACTAAGCCAAAAGGTTAGTGGGAAAGGGTTGGAAACCCCAGTTTGGGGTACATATCGGCACTGTGACCTCAGGCAAGTGATTTTGCCTCTTCGATAGTTCCTTATCCATAAAACAAGGATCTTAAGACCCTCATGGTCAGGTTATTATGAGGACTAAATGAAATATCTCATTTGAAAGCACTCATCCTGGTGTGTGGCACATAGTAAAGACTCAATAAAAACCTTGGGGCGCCTGGGTGGCTCAGTCGGTTGGGCGTCCAACTTCGGCTCAGGTCACGATCTCACGGTCCGTGAGTTCGAGCCCCGCGTCGGGCTCTGGGCTGATGGCTCAGAGCCTGGAGCCTGCTTCCAATTCTGTGTCTCCCTCTCTCTCTGCCCCTCCCCCGTTCGTGCTCTGTCTCTCTCTGTCTCAAAAATAAATAAACGTTAAAAAAAAAAATTTAAAAAAAACCAGCTGACATTTATGACCAACCTAAAGTTGTCTCAGTTAGTCCCTTTCCTTTGACTAATGAGTTCCTTCATTGTACCACCAGTAATTATCTTCGTTAGTGGCTGTCTTTCCCACCAGAGTGTAAAATGTAAGTCCTTTTAGGTGGGGGCAGAGTCTCATTTATGGCTGCACACAGGACCTAGCACGAAGCCTGGCACGTATTTGTGAGATGGGTGCATGAATGAATGAATGAATGAATGAATAGTGGACACCTTGTCTTGTAAACATTAAATGAAGACATCTTTAAACAATATCTTTCCTTTTACTCTGTCTGTGGTCCCACATAACTGCATTAGAATGCCTCTGTAATCTTCCCCACCAACAATAATTTCTCTTGCCTGTTTTAAGCTTCTTTGGTAGGAACGCAGCTTCCCTGATATGTAAAATATGGGTGTCCTGGAATCTTCGGAAGCATGGGGCTGTGTTCTTGCTGGCGATAACAGACTGTGGGATGTCAGTCCCATGCCTGGCACATAGGAAGGGAATTTCCCCCTCCTCTCACTTGCCCTGTTTATTTTTTGCTGTAGGGGTGTGGAAGAGACAAAGGGGCCGAATTGAGGGACAGCGGAGAACAATTTGGGAGTTTATGAAATCCTAGTGAATGTCTTTCTTTTTCTTGGAGCTGTATTAGATTGGGGCACTGCTTGCTTCCAGGGGAACCAAACCATCAAATAGGACTTCACAGGGTCAATAAAATGCTCTGAAAATTCTGTGTCTTGCACAGTGCCAGCCTCCCCTGTATCCCCGGGACCTAGGTCACAGTGGCTGTGAGTGGAGATTCTCAGGATGTCAAGTGGGGCCATTGCCCTAATAGCAAGATTCCCTGAGCTGGAGGCTTGTCAATTACCTATGAAAGAGGTGGATCAACCCCCTTGAGCCTCATCATATCAAAGTTTTTCGTCCTCAGTAGGAAAGGATGACCAGAAAGTGGGGTCTTTCATAGCCTTAGAGCCAAGGAGGCCCTGACAATTAAGCAAGAACAGGGTTGGCCAGCCATCCCATCCGATACTTTGAGATCCCAGGAAAAGAATCCATTCTTCTTCCCAGATGTCCTCCAAGTCCCTTGTTGCTGAGCCTGAAGGCTCCATCTGGCTGCGGTCTCTGTGGTCTCGGGAGGACGCAAGCACTAAGCCATCTTGTTGGGGAGGTTCTCCTAACCTGACGAGCACTGAGCCTGCCCAGGCCTCTGGCCCACGTTGCCACTCCTCACAGGGCCTAGCTCTCCAACAGTCTGTGTGCAAATAGGCGTGGCCAGGCTACCTGCCAAGGGTGGGTGCCATCAGTCATCGGTGAAAAGGGGTAAGTGTCCAGGCCCCTGGGGCTGGCTCAAGTAAGACAATAGGGTCAAGGTTGCTCTCTCTCCTCCAGGGAGTGAAATGATTGGCTCAGCTTGTTGAACTGTGAGAGGCCTCATCAGCAATCAGAGCAGTATAGTCCTCTGGAATCTGGCCACGGGGTGATTTTCACATCAGCCTCTGTCTCAGTAACTGAGGACCTCGGGACTTCTTTGCTTCCTTCAAGCCCACGTCTCCTCAGATGCTTCCTCCAGTGGGCCAGGCAGCGGTGGGCAGAGGAGCGGATCTCCCCACTCCTCAGGGCATAGATAATGGGGTTGACCATGGAGTTGACAAGGCAGAGCAAGGAGCAGAAGGCGAAGACCTTCTTGACCTGGTCGCTTAGGGTGGCGGTCAGGCTGTAGACCATGAGGGCCAGCACTGGGAACCAGCAGATGAAAAGCACAGCCAGCACCACCCCCAGGGTCTTGGCCAACCTCACATCCAACCTCATCCGTGCCATTCCTGGCACCTGCCTGTCCTGGTGTTCAGCCAAGCTGGCTACATGCTGATGGGCCTTCCAGAGGACGTGCCCGTACGTGTAGATGATGCCAAAGAAGAGGAAGGCAATGAACAGGAGCCAGCCCAGCAGATAGTCATTGGGAATCAGGGGGAAAAGCTCAGAGCAGGGACTGGGACAGCAGGTCCATCCCATAAGGGGCAGGTAGGAGACAAATGCTGAGAGGACCCACATGATGCCCAGGGTTGCCAGCGCCCTCCCACGGGTGAGTAGGGCTTTGTATGTGGGTGGGTAGCACAGACAGAGGTAGCGGTCAATGGCGGTCAGCAGTAGGCTGCCTACAGAGGCTGTGAAGGTAATGGTCACGCTGCCAATCTTCAGCAGGAAGACAGCCTTAGAGTCCACGCCGTGGAAGACGTGGAAATTGACAAAGTTGCAAGCAAAGATCACGCTGGCCAGGAAGTCAGCCACAGCCAAGCTGCTGATGAACAGATACGAAGGCTTCCTGCGGAGCCGGTGGGAGGACAGGATCAGGTAGAGCACAGCCAGGTTCTCCAGGGCGCTTAGCAGGGCCAGGGAGGTGCACAGCACCGCAATAGCGATCCTCTGGGAAGCGTTCAGGACCATGTACTCTTTCATGGGGTTGAAATCCAAGCCATCCTTGCAGCCATTGGCCGCCTCCATCACCCAGCGTCTCTCCATGAGGCGGGTCCCTTGGCTCCTGCCGGGCTTGCCAAGAAGCCTTTGCTGTAGTACAATGAGGGGAAGAAATGAGTCTTTCTCAATTAGCACAATAACGACTTCACACAATCACCGGCTCTAGCCACACCCTTTACCTGTGCGGATGGACCTTGCGTTGCCATAGCGATTTAGACCTTTCAACTTTTGAAAAAAATTTGTGTTTTGTTCCCCTGTATTTTGCCCTTGCTCTATCCCACTGGGTCACTAGGTCTGTACTGGTTGCTTTGCTTTAGGAGAGGTATGTGGGAATTCAAGAAGCAGAAGTGTCCTGCAAGGTTTTTGGTCTTTTGTTTTCAAAAAGACCAATCCTGAGACTTCCCTTTGAAAGTAAAAGAAATCTCCAAGCGTCAAAAACTGAGAGGAAATCAAAACCAAGAACAAAATGGAATCCAGAGTGATAAGGCAGGAGGGGATTTTTTCCATCGGCGTTTTGTTCGGTTTTGTTTTGTTTGCCGGTTTCGGTAAGTAAGATGCTGAAGTTTTAACAACAAAGATGAGTCTTTGGCCTCACGCCATTAGGGTTGCCAGATAAAATATAGGAATCCAGATAAACCTGAATGTCAGATAATGAATCATTTTTTAGTATAAGTATTCTAAATATTGAGAAAAACCGAACCAGGTTTCCCAAATATTATAGGGGACATCATTAGATATTACTAGAAAGCAGACTGGAAATTCCTCTAGAGAGATACACTTTCTAGCCAGGTGATCCAAGATTCCCACATGGAGAAGCCCATGGTGTTTGAGCTCACAATACAAAATTACAAAATACTTAAGAATCTATGGACAAGAGTTAACAGAAATGTCAGACAGTAGAATGAGACTTCCCAGGACTTTGTGTCATTCTTGGGAATACGTTTAATATAATTAAACAATAAGGGCTCAAAAACATGAGTACATAATGGGAGACTGTCTAGGCAGATTTAAAAACGAATCAAGTTGAATTTCTGGAACTGAAATATAAAGTCTTTGTAAAAAGAAACTCTTAAAGGCAGGTTAAAAAAACAGAACAGGGGCGCCTGGGTGGCTCAGTCAGTTAAGCGTCCGACTTCGGCTCAGGTCACGATCTCGCGGTCTGTGAGTTCGAGCCCCGCATCGGGCTCTGGGCTGATGGCTCAGAGCCTGGAGCCTGCTTCCATTTCTGTGTCTCCCTCTCTCTCTGCCCCTCCCCCGTTCATGCTCTGTCTCTCTCTGTCCCAAAAATAAATAAAAAACATTAAAAAAAAATTAAAAAACAAAAAACAAAAAAACCAGAACAGATTCGTTGGAAAGCACTGAACCCGAAAGTAGAGCTGAAGAGATTTCTTGAAACGTAGCACAAAGAGACAAAGAGATGGGACAGATAAAAGAGAAGTTAAGAGGCATGAAGGACTGAATGAAAAGTCGTATAATATATCTAATTGGAGTTTCAGAAGGGAAAAATAGAATTGAGGGTAGGCATTGGGGAGGCCAAAGAGGGAGGCAGATGGTGGAGAATCGTCCAGAATTCTCCTCAGATTCAGAAATCACAGTGAACTCTGAGCAGAATTTTATTTTATTTATTTTATTTTACAAGTATCTTTTTAACGTTTATTTATTTATGTTGAGAGAGAGAGAGAGACTTTGCGCGTGCATGCAGGTGGGGGAGAGGCAGAGAGAGGGAGAGAGAGAACCCCAGGCAGGCTCTGCACTGTCAGCACTGAGCCCTAGGCTCAAACTCACAAACCATGAGGTCATCATCACCTGAGCCGAAATTGGATGCTTACCTGACTGAGCCACCCAGGTTCCCCTGCACGCCCCAGCATAATTTTATTTAAAAAAAATTTTTTTTTAATGTTTATTTATTTTTGAGACAGAGACAGAGTATGAACAGGGGAGGTTCCGAGAGAGAGGGAGACACAGAATCTGAAACAGGCTCCAGGCTCTGAGCTGTCAGCACAGAGCCCGACGCGGGGCTCGAACTCACGGACCGTGAGATCATGACCTGAGCCGAAGTCAGACGCTTAACCGACTGAGCCACCCAGGTGCCCCCCAGCATAATTTTAAAAACAAACTCATTCAACATTCACATATATCATAATTAAACTTCCGAACACCAAAGACAGAGAAAAAATTAAAAGCAATCAGAGGGAAAGGACACAATACCTGCAAATGAATCATAATTACATTTAAAAGCTGATTTTCCAAAAGCAACAATAGATGCCAGAAGAAAGAGGTGGGAGGGAGGTAACTAAACTACAACTCAAAATAAATAAATAGAAGTAGACGTATCTAGTAACAGACCTTTACTGAAAGAACATTTAAACGATGTGCCATCACCAGAAAGAAATTTTTCATAGAGGAAAGAATAGGAAGGCAAGAAGGAACTGTGAACAAATAAATTGCTAAATGTATGTGTAAATAAAAACAACAGTTTGTATACAACACTAATAAGAATGCTGATGATCAGTTTGGAGGGCATAAAGAAAAAATGGAAGCAAAATTGTGAATGACAGTAACACAAGCCAAGAAAGAGAAAGAGTGGAAGCTTTATTTAGGAAGTGAGTAAAGGCATTGATCTACTTCAGGATTTTAAAAATCAAGCATCATCTCCTACCTGGTTGACTTTGATAGTTTACTAACTGGGCTTCTGGAGTGATCCTTTTAAAATATGTCAGAGGGTGCTAACTCATTGTCTGAAACTTTGTATAGGACCCATTCCATTTGGTGTAAAAGCCAAGGTACTTACAATGGCCTAAAGGGCTTTATGTGTTCTGGCCCTATTATCTCTAATATCATGCTTTCCTTGGTCAACCAGCTTTAGCCACACTGGATGCCTGAGGTGTCTAACCTCCTGCCACAGGACGTTTGCACTGGCTGTTCCCTCTATCTGAGCACACTGTCCCTAGATATATGCTTGACTTAGTCGCTCACCTTCTTCAAGTCTTGGCTCGAGTTTTACCTTTTCAATGACATCTTTCTTACCACTCTATTTAATACTGTAACTCACACCAACCTCCTGCTCTTCTGGTCCCCCTCCCTGTGCTCTATGTTTTATTTTTTCCCATATCACTTACCACTTTCTAACACACACTTTACCCTACATAACTTATCTATGTATTATGTTTTATTGTTTATTGTCTGTTGTTCCACTAGAATTTAAGCTCCATGAGGTCAAGGAGCTATTTTGTTCACTCATATAAGGTCTTAGAATAGTATCTGGTACATAATAGGTACTCAATAAATATTGTGGACTTGAAGTGAAGTGAAATTGAATAATGACTGACTTTAGCATTCCTTTCTCAGAAATTGATAGATTAAATTGACAACATACTAATTAATAGAATGTATAATATTTGAACATTCAATGAACAACCTTGATCCAATAGTTAATATGGATGGGCACCTGGCTGTCTCAGTTGGTAGTACATGCGACTCTTGATCTCAGGGTTGTGAGTTCAAGCCCCACGTTGGGTGTAGAGATTACTTAAAAATAAAATTAAAAAATAGTCATATATGGAACTCAGCACCCAAGAATTAGAGAATATACACTGTTTTCAAGCAACATTTACCAAAACTGGATAAGTCTTAGGTGAAAAGTAAATTTTAACAAATTTAAAATAATCTGTAACATACAAACCATGTTCTCTGACCATAGTGCAATTTATTAAGAACTTAAAAAAATATAACTAACAAACTTCATAGTACGAAGCTTTAAAAACACTTTTGAAGGGGCACCTGGGTGGCTCAGTCGGTTAAGCGTCCGACTTCGGCTCGGGTCATGATCTCGCGGTCCGTGAGTTCAAGCCCCGCGTCGGGCTCTGTTCTGACAGCTCAGAGCCTGGAGCCTGTTTCAGATTCTGTGTCTCCCTCTCTCTCTCTGACCCTCCCCTGTTCATGCTCTGTCTCTCTGTGTCTCAAAAATAAATAAATGTTAAAAAAAATTATTAAAAAAACCCACTTCTGAATAATTCTTGGGTCAAGAAATCATAAAGGGAGTCCGAAAATACTTAGAATTGTAACATTAAAATTCGTGGGATGCATCTGAGCAGCACCGAAAAGGAAATCTATAGCCCCACATGCTCATAGTGGAAAAGGAAAAAAAATGTGCTAACCATCACAAAATTAGAAAAGGGACAACAACATAAATACAAAGAAGGCAGAAGACAACTCAGAAGAGCAGAAATTAATTACATAGGAAACTAATGGAGCCTGGAAAAGACTGAGGCTAGTTTTTTGAAAAGGTGATAAAATAGGCAACCCTCAGGAAAGATTTTTTTTTTAATGTTTATTTATTTTTTTTATTTGTGAGAGAGAGAGAGCACAAGTGGGGAAGGGGCAGAGAAAGAACGGGAAGGAAGATCCCAAGTGAGCTCCGTGGTGACAGCACAGAGCCCTGTATGGGGCGCAAACTCACGAACCGTGAGATCGTGACCTGAGCCGAAGTCAGACACTTAACCTTGCCTGAGCCACCCAGGTGCCCCTTCAGGGAAGATTTCTGAAGAAAAAAGGAGAGAAAAATAATGGTGTGAAAGAGAAATGGTCAATGATCCTTTGTTGTTGACATTGTTGCTATTGTTTTTGGTCAATGATCCTTTGAAAAGATGTTTAACCTCGATAACGGCCACAGATATGTAAGTTTCGCTCCAAGCAGGTTGGTAAAAACTTAAATCTGAGAGGGGCGCCTGGGTGGCTCAGGTCACGACCCCAGTTCGTGAGATGGAGCCCTGAAACTTGCTCTGCACTGACAGTGCGGAGCCAGCTTGGGATTCTCTCTCTCTCTCTTTCTCTCTCTGCCCTTCCCCCACTTGCATGCTCTCTCTCTCGCTCTCTCTCTCTCTCTCAAAATAAATAAATAAACTTAAAAAAAAATTAAACCTGATGATACTGAGCAGACCAACAAGAATTTTCAGCACCGCGACGGGGGTGTAAGCTGGCACAACCACCGTGGAGAGCAGTTTGGCAAAATCTGGCAAAGTTGATGTGCCCCTGCCCTTGAATGCACCACCTTCTCTCCCGGGAATATGCTCCTGAGGGACACCGACACGTGTGACCGAGGAGACAGCAACAAGGATGTTTACTTACCTCTCCTGTTTCTATGTATTTACTTATTTTAAAAAAATGTTAATGTTTGTTTTTGAGAGAGACAGAGAGAGAGAGGGAGAGAGCAAGCAGGGGAGGGGCAGAGAGAGGGGGAAACACAGAATCCGAAGCAGGTTCCAGGCTCCGAGCTGTCCGCACAGAGCCCGAGGCAGGGCTCGAACTCACGAGCTGTGAGATCATGAGCCAAAGTTGGATGCTCCACCCACTGAGCCATCCAGGCGCCCCCTTACTTATTTTTTAAATGACATGTGGCTCACGTGAAGCCTTCGCGGGATGGCGCTGGCCCACGCCAGCATGCTGTGCTGCGAGTGGACGCCCAGGCAGGGCAGGGCACAGCGCCCAGCAGCCACGGCTGGCAGTCCTATCCGGCTCAGCTGCTCCACCAGAAGCCCCACTGGTTCCCAGATAGCTCTGCTTTCTTGCACCTCTGCCCACACCTTCGCCCCAGGGTTCCCTTTTCTGGCTCACCTTCCTTCTTTTCCTTCCTTCTGGACTCATCTTTCGCCCCGTGAAGGCTTCCTCGATCCCCCATCGCTCTGGAAGCTCCCAGCCTTACTCTGCTTATGCTGTAACCAGTTCTGCACTAGGCTTTTCTCCGACCGGAGGAATAACCACACTAACCAACATTTGTATGGGACTGAAATTCTACAAAGTAATTTGCCACCATCCACTTCACACACCTTGACAATATAAAGATTATGGTTATTGTTCTTGCGTAGATAAAGTGGGCTCAGAGATGTTAAACCACTTGGCGGAGGTCCCACAGCTTGGCAAGGTCAGGGGCTGGGCTTTCGTTATTTCTGGGTCTTTTAGTGCCTTGCACAACGCCTGCCATCTACACAGTAGGTGCTCAAAAACTCCCTAATGAATGAACCCCATTTGCCTCAAGTGGAGTGGACCCCAAGGAAGAATGTGAGGGGGAGGGGAGCACATCCTGTAGGTTAAAATTCCAGCAGGGTGGCCTTGTTGAAGATACCGAATGCCTCAGTCTTCCCATTTCTCATCTGTAAAATGGGTTTTGTGAGGCTTTAAGTACATTAATATACTATCTGAAAGTGCTTCTGCTGCTGCTGCTGCTGAGCATCTTCCAATGGGGATAACTCACCTACTCCATGAGGTTCTTAAGAATAACATGCCAGGGGGCGCCTGGGTGGCTCAGTCAGTTGAGCGTCGGACTCTTGGTTTCCGCTCAGGTCATGATCTCACAGTTCATGAGTTCGAGCCCTGCATCGGGCTCTGTGCCGATGGTGCAGAGCCTGCTTGGGATTCTCTCTCTCTCCCTCTCTCTCTGCCCTTCCCACGTCTCTCTCTCTCCAAAATAAATAAATAAACTTAAAAAAAATAATAACATGCTTGGCACATCACAAGAGCTTGATAAATGTTAACCCTTATAATCCAGGTTAAAAATTAAAAAAAAAAATTTTTTTTTTAACGTTTATTTATTTTTGAGACAGAGAGAGACAGAGCATGAACAGGGGAGGGGCAGAGAGAGAGGGAGACACAGAATCTGAAACAGGCTCCAGGCTCTGAGCGGTCAGCACAGAGCCTGACGCGGGGCTCGAACCCACGGACCGTGAGATCATGACCTGAGCCGAAGTCGGACGCCCAACCGACCGAGCCACCCAGGCGCCCCAATTTTTATTTATTTTTGAGAGAGAGACAGAGCGTGAGATGAAGAAAGCAGAGAGAGAGGGAGACACAGAATCTGAAACAGTTTCGGGCTCTGAGCTGTCAGCACAGAGCCGGACACGGGACTTGAACTCGTGAACTCTGAGATCATGACCTGAGCCGAAGTTGGACGCTCATCTGACTGAGCCACCCAGGCGCCGCTACGGCTTCAAAAATTTTAAGACAGCAGAATAATTTTTACAATTGATGGAACCCCTATTCGTAAGTCAGGTAAAATCTGAGCTCACGTCACTGGTAGCCTCTCTTCAAGGCAACCCGAGGAACGTCGGAAACCTCTCGTCTAATCCAGCTCCATCATTTTACCGTTAAGAAAATAGTCCAAGGGTGGGGATACAATCCCTGAGGTCGCCCAGCAAAAGAGCAGCAGACCTGAAACTAGACTTCACATCCCCCCAAATCACAAGACAAGACTCTTGTTCTGTAGGCGCAGAGGTGACCCTACCGACAGAAGTGTTTCCCTGAGACGTACAGTTTGCTGAATGTCGCCAAAGTCACATCTGAGCTGAGACAGGAAATGGTGCTGGCCGAGTTCTCAGCCCTGGTCATGAATGAGTGACAGACAGTGCAAACCTTTCTCGGTTCCCACGTCCCCACCCTGTCACTTCTGGAAGCTTCCTCCCTGCACCCTGCGGCCCCAGCCAAACTCCCCTCTCCCTGAATTTCCCTGGGAAAACGGTCCCCTTCCCACCAGAGCATGGCTTACCCCACGCAGCGTCCAGCCTAGAAGAGGGATGCCGGAGAGGTGGCTGCCGGCATTCTATGCTGCCCCCAGGTCTGGCGTGGACACTGACCTGTGGTGGTGTCCAAATTCGGCAAGGTCAGGAAATGCAGGCCCTTAGAGGGAGGGCCTGACAAGACAACATCCGACGGCAACAGGATGCACAAAGCAACAGGAAACCCAGCTCCCTGTCTGGTTTCCCGGTGGGCGGATAGAAATACCTTCTGGAGTCAGAGCATCTGGCTCCCGGACGGGCCTGCCTCCAGGGCGAGGACTGGTCTGAATGCCTGGCACGGGGAGAGGCCCAGCGTGGGCTGCGCGACAGAGGTGGAACCGTTCCACCTCTGCCTTGTCTCATCATGTGACTCCGGGCAAGTCCCTTCGACTTTCTGAGCCCCTTTTCTCAGTTACTTATTTTCTTGAATGTTTACTTATTTATTTTGAGAGAGAGCGAGCGAGACAGAGGACAGGGGAAGGGGCAGAGAGAGAGAGAGGAAGAGAGAGAATCCCAAGCAGGCTCTGCGATGTCAGTGCAGAGCTCGAGCCCACGAGCCCGTGAGACCATGACCTGAGCTGTCATCAAGAGTCGGCCGCTCCACCGACGGAGTCTCCCGGGCGCCCCCCATCCCCTTTTCTCATTTACGAAACGGCAGTGACAATACCTGTCCCATTCTCCTTGGAAAAACCAATTGGTTGATGACCTCCACCATGGCTTTTGAAGCCAGTGAGCTGTGATGGGGGTAGCCATCTTTTCAAAGTGTGTGTAAGACTTTATGTCTGTACATTTTTTAGGGGAAAGCGTTCATATTTTTTTAAATTATTTTTTTTTTGCATTTATTTATTTTTAAGAGACAGAGAGAGACAGCAGGAGCAGGGGAGGGGCAGAGAGAGAGGGAGACACAGAATCCGGAGCAGGATCCAGGCTCCGAGCTGTCAGCAGAGAGCCCGACACAGGGCTCGAACCCACGAACTGTGAGATCATGACCTGAGCCGAAGTCGGACGCTCAACCGACTGAGCCACCCAGGCGCCCCCATATATATATATTTATCACTGTGTCAATGAAGTTCCCAATAGTACGAAGCACCAAGTCATGCAAAACCATTTTGTGGCCGACTCTGTACAAATGCAAGATGAAAAGAGAACCAATCTTGGGGCTCCTGGGTGGCTGGCTCAGTTGGTTAAGTGGCCTGCTTTGGCTCAGGGCATGATCTCGCGGTTCGTGAGTTCGAGCCCCGCGTCGGGCTCTGTGCTGACAGCTCGGAGCCTGGAGCCTGCTTTGGATTCTGTGTCTCCCTCTCTCTCTGCCCCCTCCCTGCTCATACTCTGTCTCTCTCTGTCTCTCAAAAATGAATAAACGTTAAAAAAATTTTTTTAAAAAGAGAACCAACCAGGGACGCCTGGGTGGCTCAGTTGGTTGAGCCTCTGACTCTCGATTTTGGCTCAGGTCAGGATTCCAGGGTCATGGGATCGAGCCCTGCATGGGGCTCTGTGCTGAGCGTGGAGCCTGCTTGAGATTCTCCCTCTCCCTCTCTCCCTCTGCCCCTCTCCCCACCTCGCTCTCTCTCTCTAAAAAAAAAAAAAAAGGAACCAGGCAAGTGCTATCCCCACCCAAGAAACATGTCAAAGTCCTCAAACTGCCTGACACTCTTCTCAGACAGCGTGTCCATGGCTGTGGTGGGTTGGCAGGGCCTGCAGTCCTAGAGCCCTCATGCTGAGTGTCTGGGAAGGGAACCTTCAGGCAGGGGGATGTGGGGGGGCGGTGGTGGTGGGTGGGTGCCCCTGGGGGGTTTTCCTACCTGAACTGAAAGTGTGAAGTGAAAAAGTGAGCGCCACGGTAACAGCTGCCCCACGTTAAAGCCTGAGGGCACCAGGGACGAGGAGGATCGTAACCCTTTGAATGTGGCTGCTACACCTGCAGTGAAAAGCTGAGATTGGAGGTCAAGAGCGGTCATTTTTCTCTCTGACTGGGAGTGCAGAGGCCTGGGTTCTAGTCCCTGTTCTGCTACTGATCGTCATTGGGCAGCTCCCTTCTCCTTTCTGGGTCTTTCTTTTCGCATCTTTAAAGCAGGTGGGTAGACTGGGTGATTTCTTAGGTCTCCTCCTGGAAATTCACCATGTTGAATCCCAGACCTCCTTGGATTCGAATCCAGCTCTCCATTTCGTGGGCTGTGTGACACTGGGCAAGTTACCTCCCCTCTGTTTCATTCAGCTGTGAACCGGTGAGAAATACCACCCACATGGCATTGCTGTACCGATTAAGTAACCGAAGTTTCCTAAATTCATGGTGCTGTGCCTGGCTGACAGTACGTGTCCAATAAAAGGCAGGAAAGAACTCAGTTGAGTTAGAATTCTTACAGGATTCTGTGCTCAAGGCTTGTCTGACCTTCATCTGAGAGCTGAGGCAAATAGAAAGATCTCTGCTCGTTCTTAGCTGACACTTTATCACCATGAAGGCCAAACCATCACATTTTTAAAACCCTGTTTGACCCACATGACCTTCTTGGCCTGCTTCCCAGCAGTCTGGGCTCTTGGTGCTATGTCCAGCTGTAGGAAGGGAGTCACGGGGCCTTCCTTCCACATTTCTTCTCCTACTTCCCTTCTGTGCTTGATAGCCCTTGGCAAGTTGCAAGGAAGTTCTCTGGGATTTGGGGCTGTAGGCTATTGTCCTTTACCCAGATCTTATCTATTTTTTTCAGGTCCTGCATCAAGGCCACCTTCTCCAGGAAGCATTCTCTGGTTTCCCGTAACCCTTCCAGGTGGTTGAAACTCATTGAGTCCTGCTGTATGGATCACCATCTACCTTCTGTTATTTGTATCAGTAATATTTGTCTCCTCTTGCTTCCTGGATTGTGAGCTTCTAGTTTTGAGAGTTGAATCTGGGGGTCAGGGGGGGAAGACATCTTTGTATTCTAGTTCCCTTTACACTGAAACGAAGTTCTTGTAATGAGGGGTTCTGAGCTAGGCTCAGCAGCCCTCATGGAGGTGGAACTCAGCCCAGCTAAGCAAGACAATTAGGTGGCCCCGAGCCACCACCCCCTGTTCCCAAGCCATGACAGACAGTGCCTATCGGCCCCAATTCCCCGTCATCCTGAGTCTCACCCTAGTGCCCTTTATCCAGGGAACCAGCCTTCTAGAAAGAGATGGGAACCACAAACAGCAGGTCTAAGGCAGAAAGTGAACTAAAAGGTTGGCAACTGTCCAGGCTCTTTTTGACCTTGTAAATAGACCACGACGGTAGTCATCCCAGAGGAGGTGGGACAGATTGTGAGTGAAGGAACTTAAAAATCTCTCCAGTGATGTGGACGCCTGGGTGGCTCAGTGGGTTAAGCGTCTGACTTTGGCTCAGGTCATGATCTCACGATCTGTGAGTTCGAGCCCTGCATCGGGCTCTGTGTTGACAGCTCAGAGCCTGGAGCCTGCTTCGGATTCTGTGTCTTGCTCTCTCTCTTCCCCTCCCCTGCTTGTGCTCTGTCTCTCTCTCTCTCTCTCTCAAAAATAAATAAACATTAAAAAAAATTAAAAAGAAACCTCTCCAGTGATATAAGCCCTAGGAGAAGCTTATGGATGTGAGGCAAAATATGGAAATTGCCCTAGGGGAGGGATACAAAGGGCTGTGCAGACCGATTTCTTCTATTTTTTTTAATCAAAAATTTTTTTTTTTTTTTTGAGAGGGAGAGAGAGAACGAGCAAGAGGGGAGAGGGACAGAGGAAGAGATAGAAAGAATCCCAAGCAGGCTGCATACTCAGCGCAGAGCCTGAAGCCGGACTGGGTCCCCCAACCCTGGGATCATGGCCTGAGCTGAAATCAGGAATCCGATGCTTAACTGACTGAGCCACCCAGGCGCCTCAAATTGATTTCTTTAATACATTTTTCCTGGGATTTCCAGCACTTGAGCACAAGGCCTGGCATAAAGTAGGCACTTAAATATTTTAAAATCAACACGTTGAATGAATGAACGAACAAATGTCCTATTGGGAAAAAAGCAGGCTTCTTCAGAGAGACTTTGTATTTTCTTTTCCCTCCGCTGCCAGGAAGTTCAGAGCTAAACACGATGCAAGCCTGCAGTCCTGGTTCGTTCAAGGTTGGTTCCTGATTCATTTCTTCTCTCTTTCAGTGGTTTCTAATGCTCTGCTTTTATTTCCACTGCCCTAATTCATAAGATAGACCTCCACCAGTTCTTTAAGGGCAGGATTTTTAATTTATAGAATTGGCGCAAAGGATCACCATGAAGGCCTTTCTCAAACATCTAACGGTTGGCAAAAAAATCTCACTCCCCATGAGTCTGCCCTGTGGGCCTGGAAGTTTCCGTCCTGTCTGCTATCCACTCGCTGTTCATCGCTCCCACCAGGGGCCTGTGGGATCACTACCTGCTGTCTGGACACTTGTTCTCCCTCAACCTTCCTTCCTCGTCTTTCTGTATTGTCTCCAGCCTCCCTCCTGGGAGGAATTAAGCTAAATGGTGTCTGAGGTCTCTTTCCACGGTAGCAAAGGTTAAAGGGCCAAAGCTTTGGAATGAAACATTGCCGGCTTCAAACCCCAGCTCTGCCATTGGTGGGCTGTGTGACCTGAGGGCGAGTTACTCAAACTCTCTGAGCCTCAGTTTCTTCATCTGTGACTGGGGAAACTATTACTGCCTGCATTCTTGATGTGCAGATTAAGTAACGATTTAAAACAAGCAGTCCCGTGGGGGCCTGAATGGACTATAGCGTGTTGGTGTGTGATGTGGCGGAAAGAAAAGGGTCTCACGCTAAGCCGCGGGTGCTCAGGGTTTGAGCCTGGCTCTGGCACCAGTTGGTGCTATGGAGAGGTCGCTTTCCCTCCCTGTCCCCAGTGCTGCCATCTGAGAAGAAGATCGAAGGATAATGATGACGAGGGCTTGGCATGGTACTGGCGCCCTCCACGCATTATCTCACTGAAACCTCAAAACAACCCTGCAAGGCTGGTGTAATTATTTTCCACATTTTCCAGATGAGGAAAGCGGGGCCCAGGGATGGATGTAAGAAACGTGCTGGGGGCACCGGGCACGTGTTCATTCCTCTGAAGACGCAGGGTCCCATCCTGTTGGTTTCTGTTCCTTAAGTCTTGGTAATTAACTGACTGATCTGAAATCTTCCCACAGGACAGGGTGGTTGAGTCTTTTCAGATCTTTTCTTCCTTTTTTCAACTACCTTATGTTCCAGCAACTTCCCTTTCAGAGAATGAACCAATGGTGCCCACATCCATATCATATTTGACAGTTTGCACAGTGGGGAGGGCTCACGATGGTATCTGAAGCAGGTAGCATGTCTTGAGCAAATGGGTGCAGAGAGGGCAAGTCACTTACCCAAAATTCACAGCAAGTGCCAGGCAAAGCTAGGACTTGGGCCCCAGTGCTCCGACAAAGTCAGGTTGGTAAAGGGACAGGATCCAATGCATGACCTTGCCCGGGGGCGAGGGGCCCTAACAACAGCAAATAGGCAATCTTTGTCCTTTAGCCCCAGGGGCAAATTGCATTGTTTCTCTTTCTGGCTTTTTCCTTTTTGGACCAATCTCACTCAGCAATGCCTCCCTTGCTTACATTAGCTGATCTAGATTTTAGTCTTATCCCCACCAACCAGATGGAGTCCTGACCTCCTCACCCCTAAGGATTTGCCAGTCAGGCTCTTGGGGCTTTGGAGTCAGACAGACCCGACTTCCAGAACTGGCACAGCCAAGTGTTAGCTTTGTGCCCTCAGATAAAGTCACTTCTGGGGGTGCTTGGGTGGCTCAGTCGGTTCAGCATCCGACTTTGGCTTAGGTCATGATCCCCCGGTTCATGGGTTTCAGCTGTCAAGGCAGAGCTCACTTCGGATTCTTTGACCCCCCCCAACCCACTCCTAGTCGCTGCCCCTCCCCCCTCACGCTGTCTTTCTCAAAAATAACACTAAAAATGTCACTTCATTCACTTCTTTTCCTCTGTTTCCTCATCCATAAAATGGGAATAACAAATAGTTATTTGTTGGGACAAATGGGACATACTTCACCGGTGGTGGTGAAGCACGAGAATTAATTGAGATAGCATCATGCTTAATACAATGCCTGGCGCACACACACACACACACATATATATATATGTATATATATATATATATATATACATATATATATATAGTAGAGACTATATATATATACACACACACACAATATGTGTACATATTACAGCTTTCTCCTCACTTCCCCAAGTTCTTTGCTAATTGACACCAAGGGACAATGTCATTTCTGTCGTGCCCTTGGGCTGGTGGAGGGGGGTCTAGGAGAACAGAGCAGTTGAGAGGCAGGATGGAGAGTGGGACAGTGTTAGGGGAGCAGAGGGAGAAGATCCTGTTTCCATTCAGGATGTTAGGAATTGAGTGAACCGGAAGCTGAGGATGTGCCGGGAGCCTGATGGATTATTAAGCAGGCTGGGGTAAAGCAGTCAGCACCTGCCAGCCTGCGATTGGGACAAGAGCCCTGGGCCAAGGAGACAGGCTTCTGGTTCCAGCTTGGGGTGGAAACGATGGCCGGGTAACCTCAGGCAAAACAGTCTTCTCAGTGTGCCCATCTGTACCAGAAAGGGGTTTTTGATGACATCTCAAAGGGTCCTTCTTTCCAACTTGAAGTTGTGCAATTAATCACATGGGGCAGGGGGGTTGTTGTTCACTTGCAGAAGAGCTGGGCATGAGAAAGTCAGCTTAGGAAAGCCTGGAGCAGCAGATCTCAAACTCTGGGCTCTCTGCACCCCTTTACTATCTTAAAAAAATCACCAGACCCTGGAGGGCTTTCATTGATGTAGGTTACATCTCTCACTCTTTACTGTATTAGAAAATAAACCTGACAACTGAAAAAATATGTTTAGTGAAACTATATTACATGTTAATAGCAATAACCTATTTTTAAAAAATATTTATTTATTTGGGGGAGAGCATAAGCGGGGGAGGGGACCTAAGAGGCGGGGGACAGGGGATCTGAAGCAGGCTCTGTGCTGACAGGCTGATAGCAGTGAGCCAGATGTGGGGCTCGAACCCACAAACTACGAGGTCATGACCTCTGCCAAAGTTGGACGCTCAACTGACTGAACCACCCAGGTGCCCCTAGAAATAGCCTATTTTTTTAAAAATTTTTTAACGTTTATTTTTGAGACAGAGAGAGACAGAGCATGAACAGGGGAGGGTCAGAGAGAGAGGGAGACACAGAATCCGAAGCAGGCTCCAGGCTCCAAGCTGTCAGCACAGAGGCCGACCCGGGGCTCGAACTCACGGACCGTGAGCTCATGACCTGAGCCGAAGTCGGACGCTTAACCGACGGAGCCACCCAGGCGCCCCAGAAATAGCCTATTTTTAATGAAAATAGTTTTGGGCGAAAGGAAGTCTCTTAATTATCTGGCAGCCGGATTCTCATCTCTGCTTCTGCAGTCAGCCTATTGTCATAGGTCATTGTGGTTAAAGTATGTGAGGAAAATGAATTTGTCACCACCCTTTACTACTTCCTTTGTGGCAGGCTCTCCAAGAGGCTTTTTACCTGCATTGTTTCCTTTATCCTGCAAACCGCACTTGTGGGTGGATTGTCTTATTTTCCCTATTTTAAGATGACGGTGCTGGGGCCCAGCTGGATGGATCTGCCCCAGGTCACACGACTTGCAGGTGGCTTGGGTGGCTATGCGCGTGGCGGACCCCGTCCGTGGGAGGGACGCACTCAGGGCGACAATCTCTTCCCTTTCCTTTTCATCCTTTCCTCTTTGGACTCTTTGCTCCAACCTGGGCCTCTAGCACGACCCTTAGCTGCGAGGGCGGTAGAATCTCAGCTCCAAGAGAGCAGGTGTTCATCGTCTGTTTTGTTCACTGCTGTGTCTCAAGTGCCTGGCACATGGTAGCTGCCCAATTAAATGTTTTCCGAATGAATCGGCTGAAGGGCTTCTCTCTGACGCTTGTGAAAATCCTCAAGGAGGGTGATTTTCAAAGGGGACACAACTGATCTATTTACAGAGGGGCGCCTGGGTAGCTCAGTCAGTTAAGGGGCTGACTTCGGCTCAGGTCCTGATCTCAGGTTTGTGAGTTCGAGCCCCACGTCGGGCTCTGTGCTGACAGCTCAGAGCCTGGAGCCTGCTTCGGATTCTGTGTCTCCCTCTCTCTCTGCCCCTCCTCCATTCACACTCTATCTCTCTTTCTCTCAAAAATAAATAAAAACATTTTTAAAAAATGTATGGGGGGGGAAAAGGGCTGATGGAATGTATATCAGCAGGAAGAACATGCGGGGCTTGACGTTTCAGAAGTGATTCTCAAAGGATCTGCGACAAGAGCACTTAGGACAAGCCTTTAGGAGATTCCCCTGCCCTGCTGAAATGTGCAGGAGAGGGTGGGGTCTTGGGGGATCGAACCTAAATACTAACAGCTTCCTGTGCGCCAAGCTTGGCTATGCATGTGAACTCAGTTAATCTGCATGATAATCACTGTTATCATCGGCTCCCTATTGCAGACAGACATGAAGTGACTTGCCTGAGGTCATACGAAAGGGCAGAGCCCAATTCAAACCCAGGCTTGGCCCGTAATCATGGGACCTCTCCTCCCAGTTGCTCAGTGGGTCCCTGCAGCTTTCTCCTGAGGACCTCTGTCCTTTCTGAGGAGGGGGCGGGGGCGCTTCTTGAAATTCTGGAAGTAGCATGAGGTCCCCTGTTTCCTGCTTTACCAGATCCCAGGGTTCAGGGTCTCAGGATGGGGTGTCTGATGACAGGTGTCTTAGTTTTGCCCTAGCAGGGAGCCCCCCTGTGATTCAGGGCCTGTTACTCTGATTCCCTGCCTTTTACCTTTATCTCTGTAACAAGGATTTAAAAAAGGCCTATACCTCTCTCTCAAAGAAAACCTGCTACAGAAAATTTTGGAAACTCAGTCACGTTAAAGTCTGCATGACTGATAACAGTGCATGGATCTCCCTGACCCTGAGGGCGAAGCTTGGTCATTGGTCATTGGGAAGCGTGTGTGTGTGTGTGTGTGTGTGTGTGTGTGTGTGTATAGCGGCTGATCACCCCTTCTGACCATGAAGTGCTCCCTGTAGGGCAAACAAGGCCTTATAACCAGAGAGGGGGCAGAGAGGTGTGATGATGGGGACTTTTCGGGGTGGCTTCTCTATACAGCAGAGAGTAGGCAAGGGCTAATTAAGTGGTGGATATTCTGAATCACCTGCAGCTTCCCCCAGGTTCCTCTACTCCTTCCTGGCTTGCCCAGATCCCAAAGGGTGTGGTCCCTGCCCTAACCTTGATTCTGGTTGTTTCTAGTTGCACCGTGGGGGTTGCAATTCAGACCAGTTCTCCAAACGGAGGTGGGAGTGGTGGGGCGACAGAGCCATGGAACACAGTGGTGATCATGACAATCATGGAAAGTAACACTGAATGAGCGCTTACTGTATACTGTGTGCCAGACCATTCTATGCCCTTTGCACAGTAATTCATATAATCTGCACGACAAGCCAACGAGGGGACTGGTAGCATTCCCATTTCATAATCGAGGAAACTGGCATCAGCAAAGGGGCTGATTCATAAGACTTTGGGCCCCTAACATCTGGGGTGACAAAGTGGCTAGAGGGCCACGGGGACAGCTGGATGCAGGCTGATGAATGAATGAAACCTGCTGTGGGCAGTCAGGCCATGGAGAGATGCGGAGAAGCCAGAGATGGGCCAGACATCTGGGGAGGTGACCCTCACGCACACTCCACCTACTGCTTTCTACAGAGCGAATTAATGTGCCCCGGTGGCGCTGTTTGCTTTGGGCCCTGGGGCAGTGAGGACGAAAGCATGTCACCATTTCTGGCCTAGAATTTGGGATCAGACCCAGCACACTGATTCCCTCGGTACACCAACTTGCAAGGAGGCCTGGAGTTCCATCTCCTGCTTCCGTAAGGAGAGGTGGTCAACAGATAAGGATCGACTGAGAATAAGAAGGAAATTTACAAGCAAGCTCTGTGCTGTCAGCACAGAGCCCAACATGGGCCTCGATCTCACAAACCGTGAGATCATGACCTGAGCCGACATCAAGAGTCAGACGCTTAACCCACTGAGCCACCCAGGCGCCCCTACAGACGGAGGTTTAAGAGGCCGCCCCAAGTCACGGTTGTGAGTTCTGATTCTGCCTCTTATTAGGTCCGTTGTGTCTTGGGCAGATTGCCTCACCTCCCTGAGCCTCAGTGTCCTCATCTGTAAAATGGGGATAATGAAAGTACTCAGGGCTGTTGTGAGGAGTATATGGGGCAGGGGGCATGTAGCAAATGCATAGCTCAGTACCTGGCCGGCACTTAATCTACCCTCAATTAAGGTCGTCTGTCTGTGTGCCAGGTTATCTAAGGGTCATGGCCAAAACTGAAAGAGTAAAACAAAACAGAGTGAGGGCGTCAGACTAGAATATCTCCAATCTCTTCCGACTTGGGAGCCGTTTCACAGTAATATGTAATGTTAGAAACCCCAATAGGAATTATTTGAGCCATTTTGTAATTGTGTATGGCTTGTGAAAAAGGAAGCGAGTTTAAGTTACATGTACTATTTTCAATACGTGTATCATTTCAGAATTTTCCCTAAGATTTATTTTAAACCCTTTAAATTATATGCATGATGTGTGAAGATAACTTTTGACTTCTCCCCACCTTCCAAGGGGCATGTATGCTCCTTTCTGCTTTGCAGTCACAACAGAAGAAAATGCCTGGTTAGTGAACACATTTTGAGGGAATGTTAATATTGGGACCAAAGGGACATTACAATAGGCTGCGATGTAACAAGAGGATGGGAATCACTTTCATGACCTGAGGGCTTGAATTCTTTTTTTTTTTTTTTTAATTTTTCTAATGTTTATTTATTTTTGAGGAGGGGGAGGAAACAGGGGCAGAGAGAGAGCACACACACACAGAATCCAGAGCTCCAGGCTCTGAGCTGTTAGCACAGGGTCCGACAGGGGGCTTCAACTCAAGCACAGGGGGATCATAACCTGAGTTGAAGTTGGATGCTTAACGACTGAGCCACCCAAGTACCCTGAAGGTTTGAATTCTTGCATTCAATGCTTAGAAAGCCAATTTGTACTTAAAAAAGTTTTTTTAATTCCTCATGGCTTTATTTTGTCATTTTTAAAAATTTTATTACTTTTTTAATGTTTATTTTTGAGGGAGACAGAGACAGAGTGTGAGGGGCAGAGAGCAAGGGAGACACAGAATCTGAAGTAGGCTCCTGGTTCTGAGCTGTCAGCACAGAGCCCGACGCAGAACTCGAACCCACAACCACGAGCTCATGACCTGAGCAGAAGCTGGACACTTACCCACTGAGCCACCCAGCTGCCCCTAGTTTGTACCTTTTTAAAAAGAATCTCATGTTTGTCACAGGCAAGAGAAAATAATCTGAGGTCCCTATTTGCAAGCCTCTCTCTGCATTTGCCTGGCAAGTGTGGATCGCCTTTATGCCCAACACAGGAGAAGAAAGAACACGTTATTTTCTCTTTTTAACAATCTTGAAATGTGGAGAAGCATAAGAACTTCCCTGAAATGCTTTGTAAGAAACTTGATCAGATAAACACAACTCATGAATCTTGAGGCAAATTTTCAGAGGAGGTATTATTTTCCTTCTTATTTCCTTGTGTTTTTGACATCAGAGTTCCTTTTGCATCCTGTCTTTGATCATTGGTTCAATAAGGGTGTAAATTAAATAATAAACAATTAAGAATAAGACCAGTGTAAAACCATATATATCAGCTAAAGCCACTCTAGTCGCCAAATAAGAAACATCCTGGGTGGGAATTCATTAGGTTATCATTCATTTGATCACCACTGACTTCTGCTTTTGATTCTTTTTATTTTAAGAAGCTCTCAGTCTGAATAAAAACAATCTTCTAAATAGCAAAAATAATTATTCGCTAATTTTTTAAAAAAATGAAACCAAGCACCATGGACTTCTAGTGTGTGAACCTTCTGAAATACCTTCCTCCTTGTTGGGAAAACCTCGTGGAAAGTAATGGGAGCACAGAGCTGAGCTCGACTCTGGTCTCTGCCATTTGCCCGCTCTGACTGGGCCTTGGTGACCTCATCTGCCAAGTGGGTATTATTAAGATAGGACTCGTGTGAAGTCTTCGAGAAGGTCCGTGAGACACCCTGCACCCCCGCCCGGTTCTCAGCAGGCTCCCACCCCCTCCTCTCAGCTCCGTCAGATTTCCCAGGACCCAGGCAGATCCACGGAGACCCACAGAGGACGATTCACTGTCCAGCAGAGGCAACACCGTGAACGCAGCTGTGGTTCTCGGAGGAACTTTGGGGTGGCCCCAACCCCCCAGGGAGAGGAGGGCGGAGGCGGGGTGGTAGCTGTAGTGGGAGGGGCTGCTTCTGACTCACTGTGCGAGCAGAAGATTGGGGGCCTCCTCTGGAGGGGTAGGAGCAGGTGGAGGGAGGAGAAGGGAGGCAGCAAAGCCCATAGGACACTCAGCCCAACCCATTTCTGTCCGGAGGTCTCCCCAACATTCTTCTGATTTGGATGGGACCTCAGCAGCCTTCCTTCCCAAGCTTGGCTTTTAAAAAAAATGTTTTTTTTAATGTTTATTTGTTATTGAGAGACAGAGAGACACAGAACATGAGCAGGGGAGGGGCCGAGAGATGGAGAGACACAGAATCCGAAGCAGGCTCCAGGCTCCGAGCTGTCAGCACAGAGCCCCACGCAGGGCTCGAACTCACAAACCGCCAGATCCTGACCTGAGCCGAAGTCGGGCGCTTAACCGATGGAGCCACCCAGGCGCCCTCCCCCAAGCTTGGCTTTAATGACACTGGGGGGCTCCTCCCCTTCTGATCTACCCTATTGATGATCTGCCTTTCTCTGCCATTTTCTTCCCTTGGCATTTGGGGGGGGTCTTCCCTGCATGGGGGTGGGACAGGATACACCCCATGTTCTGTGGACCCTATCTTTCCCCAGGAGATGGAGGGAAGAGGGAATTATGGTCTTCAATTTCCTTTTCCGAGCTCGGCTGGAAGAGGGCTGATGGCTCTTCAAGGCTGCATGACACCTCAGTGCTTGCAAGGTACTCTCCACACCTGTTCTGTTTGGGTCTCACTACGGTGCAGCCGGTTCTGGCTTCAGACAGACCCAGGTTTGAGTCCCGGCTTTGCCGTGTGCCACCCGCTGTGTGACCTTGGGCTAGGTCTTAGTCCTGGGTGAGCTTTAGTTTCTCACCTCTCAGATGTGGGTGGTGAGAGCATGTGTCTCCCTCACAGGCTGTCGTGAGCACTGGACAAGGTGAGGCAGCCGTGCTGGCAGACTTCCAGCAGGTAGTGAACTCTCTCACTAAATGTTAACTTAAGGAAAGGAGCTCCCCTTGGCGGCAGATTGGTAAGGCTTTGCTTCATTTTTGGAGTTGGACAAACTGTAGGTTAGAAAGGTGATGTGACTCCCCCAAGGCCATCTGACTCGTTGGGGAGGGGGACTTGTGTCTTCCACAGGATTCAGCGATTGATAGCACAGGCTTTGGAGCCCAGAGAGCTGGACTTGACACTCTTCCTTGGCCTTGAATTCAAGGTCAACCTTGAATGAGTCACCATTGCCTGTGAGCCTTGTCTCACAGGCTGCCTGTCTCCCTTCAAAGAGTATCCTTGGTTTCTCCTGGCTCAGGGCCTTTTTGCACGGGTTGGGGTAGAAAGCAGAAACTGTCTGAAGACAGCCCTTCTTCCTGTCCTTTGTGAAAATCTGAGTGCGGTGCGGTTAAGTGGGTGTCCCAGGAGGGTGGGGAGAAGAGCCTACATCTGTGACCCAAAGCCAAGGACACAGGACAGATGGCCCCGGGCTAAAAAGGGACCAGAGGTCACAGGTCCCTTGAATGTTGACATCCTGGGCTCTGCTGTCTTGGGGAGATGGTGGGGCCTCTGGGGGAAGTTACTGGGTGGCTCACCCTGAAGTTGAATCCAAAGCACAGTGGTTTCAAATCCTGGCAAAGAATCCGGACTCCAGGCCTGCCGGGGAAATGGACAGGGCTGGACTTCAGGGAAATCAAACCCCTTTGGACAATGGGCATCTATCACAGGAGGAACCAGGGTGGCACCAAGGCCGGGCGCCTCCCTCGTTCTGTGCTCTGTACGAGACCCTAGGACGCCATGTGCATTGCTGGAAGGCGAGAGAAACTCGCTACGCACCGAGACCCCATCGCTGACCAGCTCAGTAGGGTGAGAGCTCAGAGTCCTACTGAACATGCTTTAATAAGAATGAATAAAAGAACATTCTGTGCACGTTTGAGAGCACAGGGTAAGTAAGATTAACAGGTGCACCAAGATGAGGAGGGAACAGAAGAGATACACCGGAGGGCTCTGCTCGGCTGGGCCGTGCTCCCATTTTGCCCACCTTAACCACAAGGTCTTAACCCTCCCAAAGGTAAAGGCCACGCTTCATTGGTAGAAATTAATGCTAGGGCCAGAGTCGTTAGGGTGCTGACTCCCAGGGACTCCCCGGATTCCTCCACGGCCCCTCCTCTGCCCTAGTCCTGGCCTTTGCGTCCTCAAGGCATCTACCTGCCACCCGTTCGAGAGAAAAACAGCCTGCAGCCATGACGTCCTTATCTCTACTCCATCGCGGGAGCCGATGGATGAAGATCAGAGTCTCTCCACTGTAGTCATTTGCTGACCCAGGTGCCCGCCTGGCGTCAGCATCATCCAGCCCGCCCTCACCACAGGCCCACGAGTGCTGGCATCGGGCCCAACATTCGCAGAAGAGGGAGCCGCGTGGGAAGGAAGGGGACCGATTTTCCTGAGGCCGTGGAGTTACCTACCAGCGCTGAGATGCACCTGGGTGCTGGCCCAGGGCACACTCGGAAACACGACTGTCCTGCTAAGTGGAACCTCCATGGAGTGGACCCCTGGCCTCCTGAGTCTAGTGTGGCTCTAACGCTGTGGAACTGCCCCAGACGGGGAAGCCGTGCTCCCTGAGCCTCAGCCTTGCCCCCCCCCCCCGGCCCCCCCGTCCAGCAGAGGGGCCCTGTACTCACCAGATGACCTCTAAGGCCTCTTCCAGCCGATCTATTGGGGTTCTTTCTGGGCCCACTGTCTGCTCATTAGGCCTGACCTTGTAAGGCAGGACACCCCGGTGGTGAAAGGGTGACTGTGGAGCAGAGAGTCTGAGTTCAAGCCAGTGTCTCACTGAATGTGACATTAGGTAAGTCACTTTCCCCCATCTGCGGGGCGGGGAGGGATAACAGTCCTGACTGCAGACAGATGTGAGGGTTAACTAAGTCAAGCCCTGCATGCAGTAAGGCTCTCTGTGTGTCGGTGAGTGTCTCCTTCTGTCCTGACCTTGGTGGTCCCGTCCAAAGGGGAGGACGGCACCAGCCCTGAGCCTTCCTGTGACTGGTCCTCAAAAACCTCAGGAGTCCCCCTCATATGGCAGCAATTTCCCGGCCCCGGGCAGTCCTCCCCCTCCCAGCTCCTTACATCCCTGGAGGGAAGGGGTGAAGTAAGAGCACAGGTGTTCTGGAAGGCAGCTATATGCTAAGTAACCGCTAGGCCAGCCGCGCCCCACAGAACACAGTTTTCCGAAATGAGGAAGAGGCCCCAAAGAAAACAGCTGCAGACAGCTACTCACGGTGATCTGTGGCTGAGCTCCTTGATCCTGCTGGGCGCTGAGGAGTCCTGGCAGTCGTGTCTAGGTGGTGGGTCTGGGTCCCAGTCAGAGGCCCTGTTGAACAGCCACCCCAAGCAGCTTTCACTTGCTTTTGCTCTTTCTCACAGATGAGTGAGTGTGGGGAGGCCTGGCCTTCCGTCCCTGTCACCACTTCCCCTCTGGGACCCCACTGCCACAGCATTCTTGTCCCTGTAGCTGAGCTGTTTCTCACAAGGAACTCGGGCCAGCGTAGGGCACAGGTATAGGCCCTGGAGCCAAGGGACTTGGGTTCTAATCCAACATAGCGCTCATGACCTTGAGCAATTCGCTTTAACCTTCCCAAACCTTAGTTTTTTTTCATCTGCAAAATGGAGATAATGCACCAGCCTTACACAGATCACCTCAAAGGACATTCTGTTCCAATCAATCCCTGTTGCCTGTCAGATCAGAGCTTTGAAATCCAATGCCCATCGGCACCTGCCAGATAACACAAATGGGTGAAGGGTGCTGGTATGGGGCAAGAGAGAGTAGCGGGGACTGTGGGGGAGTGGAGACACATGACCCAGTCAGAGGGGGCTGGCATCTCAGCTCCAGCCAAGCCCTGCTGCATGGGAGTGCAGACCCCGGCTGCCAGCTGTCCCAAACATTTGGAACATGTTCCCCTTTTTCTAAGAGATAATAGAAATCCTGACCTTTATGTAATGGCTTCCAATTTTAGAATGTTGACCACAAAGTCAAATATTTTATTTTATTTTATTTTAAAAATTTTTTTTAACATTTTATTTATTTTTGAGACAGAGAGAGACAGAGCATGAACGGGGGAGGGTCAGAGAGAGGGAGACACAGAATCCGAAACAGGCTCCAGGCTCTGAGGTGTCAGCACAGAGCCCGACGCGGGGCTCGAACTCACGGACCGCGAGATCATGACCTGAGCCGAAGTCGGCCGCTTAACCGACTGAGCCACCCAGGCGCCCCAAAGTCAAATATTTTAGAAATGCTATGTGGGTCAAACCAACGCCATTTTCCGTTCACGTTTGCTAGATCATGGGCTCCCTGAAGGCAGGGATCGTGTCCCTAATGCCCAGTTCTGGGTGTTTTCATACCTGTTATCAGATAGAATGTTTATGTATTTATGTATTGTTTCAAGTTTTAATCTAAATTCCAGTGAACATACAGTGTAATAGTAGTTTCCGGAGTAGAATTTAGTGATTCCTGATTTACATACAACACCCAGTGCTCATCCCAACAAGTGCCCTCCTTAATCTCCAGCACCCGTCTGGCCCATCCCCCACCCACCTCGCCTCTAGCAACCCTCAGTTTGTTCTCTATAGTTAAGGGTCTGTTTTATGGCTTATCAGATAGAATATTTAATGAGATCTGCTTCTACCTAGGGGTACAGAGATGAGTATGGTAAAGTTCCTGCCTTCCTAGATGAATGGCATTTGATTATCTCATTAGATATTTTTACTTACTACCCCCACTTTCCAGACCCCAATGGATGGATCTAGGCCTGTGGTTCTTAGGAAGGGAGATCGTGCCCCTGAGGCAGAGGTGCCGGACTCAGCAAGTAAGAATGTAGGATGGCGGGGCGCCTGGGTGGCTCAGTCGGTTGAGCGTCCGACTTCGGCTCAGGTCATGATCTCGCGCTCCGTGAGTTCGAGCCCCGCATCAGGCTCTGTGCTGATAGCTGGGAGCCCGGAGCCTGCTTCGGATTCTGCGTCTTCCTCTCTCTCTGCCCCTCCCCCACTCGTGTTCTGTCTCTTTCTCTCAAAAATGGTCAAACATTAAAAAAATATATATAAAAAAAGAATTTTCAAGGTTAAGGTAGGAAGAACACTGGGAATCTGGGTTCTAGTGTGGTCTTGGCTACTGCCTGGCCGCGTGACGTTACTTCCCTTGTGTAGTATCCATTTCCCCATTCCTAAAATGAGGAAGTTGGAGCTAATCGGTGTTTCTATAACTTCCGCATGCATCTGCATCGCCCAGAAGGCTTGTTAAAACACAGATTGCTGTCCCTTCCACCCCAGATTTCTGACTGAAGTATTCTGGGGGGAGGTCTGAGAATCTGCATTCTTAACAAGTTCCCAGGTGATGTTGTTGGTCCTTGGACACACTTTGGGGAGCCTGAAGGAAATGACGGATAAGAGACCTTCTTGCTGGGGCGGTCCAGGATCCCCAAGTTTCCTGGGTGCCCTGGGCAGGGCTGATGGGACCCGCTAAGGAAGTCTGTTCTCTTTTTTTTCCCCAGAGAGGGCTAGGTGCATCGGCAGGGAAGGGTCCAGGAGCTGGTTTTCTCCAGCTGGCTTTCCCCTCTGGACAGCCAGCCTCACCAGCCCGCGCACAGTGAGATTCTGCCATCTACTGGATGCATCTAGCCCGTGCCGGGCCTCTCATGGTGCTACCTTTAGGACCTGATTGAAGGAGGAACATTCAGGGGTGACGTATTTCCCAATGGGCCCCAGGGAAGCAGACTTTGTCAGGTCTGGGCCTTCTGACCCCTTCAGATGACTCAGTTTCCGGTATGGATGTGGGAGCCTGAATTAACCTAGGAAAATGAAAACAAAATGCAGTTGCAAGTCCGTGGGGTAGAAGTTTTCACCAAACTGTTACTCCTTGAAGCTTCTGAAAGCCCAACACCAGTGATCTGAATTCACTAAGTGCAAATGCTGGTGGTGATATTTATATGGGAAAGGGTTGTGTATCTGTACGAGTCTTTACCACAGGTACTCTTTTTAAAATTTTTTTTTATGTATTAAAAAAAATTTTGTTTTGTTTAGCCTTTATTTATTTTTGAGACAGAGAGAGACAGAGCACGAACAGCGGAGGGTCAGAGAGAGAGGAAGACACAGAATCTGAAACAGGCTCCGGGCTCTGAGCTGTCAGCACAGAGCCCGACGCGGGGCTCGAACTCACGGACCGCGAGATCATGACCTGAGCTGAAGTCGGCCGCTTAACCGACTGAGCCACCCAGGCGCCCCCACAGGTACTCTTTTAGGTGGCTGCATAAGGCGTGTTTAAAATGTGGTGATTCGTGTATCAAACTAAGAAAAAGCCCAAACCAATAGCGACGCTGGCAAGCAGGCAGTGAGACAGACGTGTCACAGTGGGCGTGTGGCCTGGAAGGAAGCCGGCTCCGGGTTTTGCAGTGTGGGATAGAGGTTTGAGCGCAGCCTCTGGACCTGGGCTAGACCTAGGGAATTCTAGAATGCCTGGGGGGAACATACTGTGTTGGTCAAAGCACTTTCTTAATTTCTTCAGCCTTTGAAATGAGCAACTGGGAGCCGGCCGATGTTTGTCAGACTTCATCAGATCACCAGAAGGGCTGGAAGAGTTCGAGGCACAGAGATGCTTGTTCAACGGGTCCAAGTGGGCCCGACAGTACACCTGTCTTAACCAGCTCCCTTGTCACCTATGTGACACCCTGGTGAAGCCCCCTGCAAGCCTCAGCTTCCTCACCTGGGAATCTCCAAAGGGTGATCGCAGGTAGTATGTGAGGCGGTCCTGCACAAAGTTGTGGCTCCTCTCCTGCACAAAGTTGTGGCTCCTCTCGTGAATCTCAAACACGCCCACAGAGAGCATTTGAAACAGTAATTAACTTGTGGAAACTTATTTTAACAAACTAATCACATGATCAACGATGTTACATTGGTATCATTTATGATGGTGAGAACCAGGAGGCATTCTAAACATCCGATAATAGAGGAATTATTTAATAAATTATGGTACATCCATGCGTTGGAAGGCAATACAGCTATTAGAAATGAAGCTGTCTTTTTTTTTAATGTTTATTTTTTGAGAGAGAGAGAGAGAGAGAGAGAGAGAGAGTGGGGGGGGGGAGGGGCAGAGAGAGAGGGGGACAGAGGATCTGAAGCGGGTTCCAGGCTCTGAGCTGTCAGCACAGAGCCCGACGTGGGTCTCGAACCCATGAACCGTGAGATCATGACCTGAGCTGAAGTCAGACGCTTAACCGACTGAGCCATCCAGATGTCCCAGCAATGAAGCTTTCAAAAAAAAAAAAAACAAAAAAACCCTATCACAATGACTTTGGAAAATGCTCACAATATAAATTAAGAGGAAAAAAAAAAAAGCAAAAGGCTTGGATGTTATGAGCTGATATCCACTTGTTAAATATACGAAGACATGCTCAACAGGGGCAGGGGCTGGAGGTGGGGATTTGGGGTGGGGGGATCGGCCTCTACCCCTCTCCCCTCTACATTTGAGCCACTGGGGCATGGGTCCTTATTTTAGTTTCTCAAAGATCCCACACGTCCTCCCACCTCAGGGCGTTCAATGCTGTTCCCTCAACCAGACAGCTCTTCCCTCCTAATTCATTGTTCAGACGTCAGCCGCAATGCCATTGCCTCCCCTGAGAAGCCCTCCCTGACTACCCAGGCAAGGTTAAGCCCCACTGTTATAAGCAGTTCTTCTATTTATAACTCTCGCCCTTCCCTGTCTGAAGACTATAAACCGCATCGCATCACAGATCCATCTACTGTATTCACTGTTGTCGCCTCTGCAACTGGCTGTAGTGCCTGGCACATACATGACGCTCGAGAAAAATTTTGCACGAGTAGATGTTGGTGAGGTCACTCCAGTGTTATTTGGGAAGCACGTGGGAATCAGGGGTAGACTTGGTGAACATAATGTTAATCCTTGGGCAAGGCCGTCCTCGAGCTCCTCAAGACCTTGGGCGAGTCCTTTCCCCTCTCTGGGTCTTGGTCTCCTCTAGAAAATGAGACCGTTGGGTTTCCGGGAATGGCAGCTTAGATTTTAGCTTCAGGGCTACGTCAGGTATTTTGGTGGGTGTTATCAGACCATAGATTCCGAAGCTGGGTGTCTGAACTCAGTGGGAAACCATGTCATGATCAGTTAATGAGGTCTGTAGTGGTATAAGAGGGGCAGCAGTTGTCCACAAGCCGAGTTCTGGCACCCTTGGAATGTAATTCTTAGGGTTTTGCGGGAGCGTGATCCTCTTTAAGAATCTGATAAAACTTGGGGCGCCTGAGTGGCTCAGTCAGTTAAAAATCCAGCTTCGGCTCAGGTCCTGATCTCGCGGTCTTTGAGTTCGAGCCCCACGTCGGGCTCTCTGCTGACAGCTCGGAGCCTGGAACCCGCTTCAGATTCTGTGTCTCCCTCTCTCTCTGCCCCTCCCCCACGCACACTCCGACTCTCTCTCTCTCAAAAGTAAGTACACATTAAAAAAAAAAAAAAAAAAAAGAATCTGCTAAAATCTAGGGCAAGTATTGCAAATGCAACTTTGCGGGGGGGTAGGTGTGGCATCAGACGGAGGCTCGCGGCCAGCCAGGGAGCCCTTGCCCAGCCCTGGTGCTCGGTCCTTGCGGGAACGGGCTCAAAGGGCCAAACCACAGATTTTGCAAAAGAAGTAAACAATCTGGATTTGCATGTGAAATTCTTCCAACTTTTTAATCTCACTCTGTGAGGAACAAATAACAGGTTTTACTGCGGGCCGGCCCTGTCCTGAAGGCCCCCAGTCTGCCACCTTTGCCCGAGGGCCCTTCCCTGGTGTTTCCGTGTTGCCCATTTGCTCCCTCTCCTGCCCTTCCCAGCAAGGATGGCTGGAAACTTCTAGATGAATATACCCACATTCCCCTCCCCGGGGGTACCTTCCCTTTCCCAAAGCGTGCCTGTGTATTTCAGAAGAAGGAAACGAGAGACTTCACAGCCATTCTCAGCTCCCCCTGAAATCCATCAGACTCAACTTTTGTTACTCCTTAGGCCTTTTTTTTCTGACTATGAAAGTAAACAGAAGTAACAATGTCCACCTATGTGCCAAGGTAAAAAAGAGAAGAAGCAGAATAAGACACTTAGGACACTACTCTTTTTGTAGATTAGAAAACACACTTACACAACAGTACAGCATATTTTACATGCATGCATTTAAAGTCAAGGATACTTAGGGACCAAAGAGGTACCCCAGAGGGGTTATCTGTGGTGGGGGTGGGGGGAGAAAAGGGTTTAAAACAAGCTCAGTGCATCAATAAATCAATGGACGAGAGGGGCCTTGCACAGAGTAGTGACAGCGAGCCATAGACCCAAGGGGTCTGCTTAAGACCGTAAACTCACCCAACGGTCCCCTAGAAAAAGCAATAATTTTCAATGCAGCCTTTTAAGAAATTTTACAAACTACAAGGAAGAAGACAAAAACGCCCCTGGATCCTGCCACAATGGGGGAGGGAAACATTGCTAACTTTTCGATGTGTTTCTCTCTAGGCTGCCACATATCCAGGCCAGGGGTGTTGAGGGGCTCAGCGTGCCCATGGGGGCCGTGGGCACAGAGGAGGGAGGACAGTTGAACAGATACATTACAGGGTTGATCAACAGAATCTGACTTTGGAGCCAACCTTGGGCTCCGGTGCCCGGGCCACCGCAGGGGTATTTCAGCCTGTTCTTTGCCCTTGTGACCCAGCCCCAGCAGTAAACAACCGATGCTATAAATAACAGCGTGGGCAGGGGCTGAGGGCAGATCTGAGCCTGCCAGGCTCTGAGACTCAAAGTGTTCAATAATAGCCTCGAATAGCCTCGACTCTCCTGGGGGGTTTCAGGCAGATAACACCCAGGCTCCAAAAACAGCACGGTGGCAGGCATCTTCAGTAGAACACTGGATTTGAATTTTCAAGCTGGGTTCTGGCCGCGAGAAGCAACATAGCACCGTGGTTAAGCATCTGGGCTGTAAACACAGATGGACCTGGGCCCCTCTTCTGCCAGCGAACAGCTGTGTGACCTTGGTCAAGTGACTGGATTTTCTTAAACCTCAGTTTTCCCATCTACTGCTACTACCTAGGATTTAATTTTTTTTTTTTTTACATTTATTTATTTTTGAGAAACAGAGTGAGACAAAGTGTGAGCAGGGGAGGGTCAGAGAGAGAAGGAGACACAGAATCCGAAGCAGGCTGCAGGCTCTGAGCTGTCGGCACAGAGCCCGACGTGGGGCTTGAACCCACGAACTGTGAGATCACGACCTGAGCTGAAGTCGGACGCTCAGCCGACTGAGCCAGCCAGGCGCCCCTTACTACCTAGCATTTAATGCAAGAATCAGAAAGGACCATATAAATATCAGAGACAAGGAAAACACAAGATACAGAAGACAGATGGCAATGCTGTCTGACAAAGGATCTCTCTGACCAAACTGTAGTTGGGTTCCTCTGAGCCCTTCTTCCAAGTAGGCCTTGATCTTGGCCCTTGTGCTGTCTGAGGCCTGCCCAGCCTTGTCTTAGCAAAGAATCCTGCTAAATCCACCTGTGATCCGTGATTAGGTTATTCATCTCCCACCTTTGAGGTTCAAGTCCTTGGCCTGCCTTCAGCAAGAATCCTGTTAGGTCAGTTTAGCGAGGGTGTCCCCTACCCTCGATGTCTCCTGTCGGTGACCATCTGTCCACTGACCCCCTCACTGTGCTCCTCGACTGTAAACCCCCAGCTGTCTGTGCTGTGTTGGGAGTTGAGCCCCATCTCTCTCTGCGTTGCAAGATTCTCGAATAAAGTCTTCCATGCGGTTTAAACAAGTGTCAGAAGACTCCTTAACATCCCCAATCTGAAACCAAAAATTTAAAAAGTTAACCCAGGTACGAGGCAGTAAATCCCACACTGGCACTCTAAACGGCATACTATTCCTGTACCTGGCACAGGGGCCCAGCCCGGAGTAGGCCCTCACTGCAAGGATTTATTGGACTAATGAAAGCTGAGTGTCCCTGGATGCTCAACATCGCTCGTCGTCAGGGAAATGCAAATCAAAACTGCAATGCGCTGTCACCTCACACCTGTCAGAATAGCTAAAAATCCACAACGCGAGAGACGACAGGTGTTGGCGAAGATGCGGAAAAGGGGGAACCCTCTTGCGCCGTTGGTGGGAATGCAAACTGGTGCAGCCACTCTGGAGAACAGTATGGCGGCTCCTCAAAAAGTTAAAACCAGAACTACCCTAGGATCCAGCAATTGCACTGCTAGATGTTTACCCAAAGGATACAAAAATACTAACTCAAAGGGATACATGCACCCCAAAGTTTACAGCAGTATTATCTACAATAGCCAAACTATGGAAACAGCCCAAGTGTCCAACTGACAAATGGATTAAAGAAGGTGTAGCGTATATATATATATATATATATATATATATATATGGCATATATACATATATATATATGCCACACCTTCTTTATCCATTTCTATATATCCATCTATATATGAATATATAGATATCCATATGTAGATATATATATATATATATACCTTCTATATATCCATATATATATATGGATATATAGAAGGTATATATATATATATATATATATATATATATACCTCCATATATATAATATGGAATATTACTCAGCCGTCAAAAAGAAAGACATCTTGTCATTTGCAACAATGTGGGTGGAACTGGAGTGTATTATGCTAAGCGAAAAAAGTCAGAGAAAGACAAATACCATACGATTTCACTCATACGTGGCATTTAAGAAACAAAACCAACTAGCAAAGGGGAAAAAGAAAGAGAGAGGCAAACCGAGAAACAGACTCTTAACTATAGAGAACAAACTCTCCTCCCAGAAGGAGGGTGGGGCATGGGGGAAATAGGTGATGGGGATGAAGGGGTGCACTTGTGATGGGCACCGGGTCATGTATGGAAGTGTTGAATCACTATGTTGTCACCTGCAACTCATATCATGCTGTATGTTAACAAACTGGAATTTAAATAAAAATTAAAAAAAAAAAAAAGTGGAGGGGTGTCTGGGTGGCTCAGTCGGTTGAGCATTTGACTCTTGATCTCAGCCCAGGTCTTGGTCTCAGGGTTGTGAGTTCAAGTTCCGTGTTGGGTTCCATGCTGGGTGTTAAGGCCTACTTTAAAACAAAACAAAACAAAACAAAACAGAACAAAACAAAACAAAACAAAACAAAACGTGGAACATTGGAACTAATAGGAGCCAGAGTGTTAAAGCACCGAGTTCCATCTCTTCCATCAGCTGAGGAGGGTGGGATATTGTGGAGAGAGGAAGTGGGGCAGGGCGGGGGGGAGGATAGTGGGGCAGCAGATCCGGGTCTAGGCCCCAGTTCTGCTTGAGCTTCCTCTCTGAGCCCCAGTCTCCTCATCTGTAAGATGAATAGTGGTTGGTAAGAGGTTTTTTTTTTTTTATAATTCTGTTTAAGTGTAATCCATTCATTTTACATCATGACCCCGTACACTTAATTATATATACTTAATACGGTATATAAAATTGCAAGGTCAATTTTAGGCAATGATGATAATCCTTACTATGTGGGATATGCTCAGACATTTTCCTTTCTCTTATTTGCTTCTATTCTGTTTCAAAAAACACAAACAAAAACAAAAGGTATTTGTAGCCAAAGAAATCATTTTGATCACTCACCACCGGGTTACAAAAGTCGGAAAACCACTGGTTAGAGGGCCTCCCGTCTCGGTCTGAATCCCAATCCGCCGGCCACGTCTCAGTTTTGCCCTTTTGCCAGCCTGTGGGCCCACCCCTGCTGCTCACCTGTTTGACCTCTACTCCTCCAGGCTTAACTCAAGTCCTTCCTCGCCGGGAGTGATCTCTGCCACAGCACCGGTCTCACTTCTCAATCTGGTTTGCTTGTTTTTCATAAAGGGCCATGTCTACCAATTAGTATTTGCTTGTGTACTCAAGTGTCTCCCTCCATCTGTGCTTGGGACAGTGGAGGCGTCAGAAAGGCCCGAGACACATTCAGGGTCCAGGTACTGAGTTGGCACGAGCGAGACTCAGAGAATAGGGATCATGAGAAGGCAGCCTATGAGCGGGTGACAATCTCCTGGAGGAAGGAGGGACCCTCTTCACTCCGCAACTGCACCCCTGCCCGAAGGAATTCGGAGGAGTGGAGGGAGGGCAGACAGAGGGCTGGGGACGAAACGAGCTGCCAGCTAGACAGGAGAGGAGCAGGAAGAACTGTCCCCTGAACAAAGAGGAGGCAGCATCCAAGGGCCCAGTGCAGGGGTCAAGGGAAATGGGTCAGAGGGAGGCGCTTCCTGCCGCCGGGCTGGCTGGGCCCCCGGTGATTAAGCAACCCCGGGGGCCTGCAGCTGCAATTTCCACTCTGGGCAGATGCCAAAGCGTCCACCTGGCGGGATACTCCTGACCCAGGGTTGGCTCGAGAAGCCACGGATCGGTTTAGCGTGAACCTCCCAGGGAAACGAAGCTATTTCATGGTTTTAAATCATCCACTGAATAGTGACGAAGACTCTCCCCTTGACCAAACTCCACTCAGTCTCTCCTGAGTTTCTCAGGGATTTCTGTGTTCGTTCCTGCATTGCCCAGTTGCAGCAAGAATCTCGTTAGGTCAGTAAGAATCCTTCCTTACTCCTGCTGTTTCTTGTTAGTCATTTTTCATCCACAGCCCCCCCCCCCCCCCCCCCCCCCCCCACCCCGCACTGCCCCTTATGATCCTAAGCGAGTGTCGTGAATAATGTTCTTTAACGGTAGCTTGCAGGACCCATGAGTGGACATAGGAAACAGTCCACAAGTGCAGGGGTGGGGGGTGGGGCACCGGGGGAGGCCTGGGTGGAGGAGGAAACAACAATGCAGGGATGAGGGACCGAGTTCTAGTTCTGGCTCGGCCTCGCCGTGGCCGTGTGATCTTGAACAAGTCTAGGCCTTAGCTCCCTCTTCCGTAAGATTTAGAGAAGGTTCTGACCTTCTGCGGCTACTTACACGTGCACTGAGTACATGAGAGGAAAGCGATATCAATCTGCATGCAGTGAGCTGCGTACCAGGCACAGATATATCTGCGTCTCAGATATTTTCTCTTCAGAGCCTCACAACACTTAGCAGCAGCAAGGACTTTTATATCCACGTGATGTTACGCGTGGAAATATAACACAGTATTCTCCAGGAAGGAGTAGGACGAGCTCCAGGTGCTTTGGGTCAGTCCTTTGCGCCCTGGACTCTCATCTTCACGTGGTCCCATAGGCCAGGAGGTAAAGCTCCTCCCTCCTCACCCCAGAACCCCATCTCCTTGTTTTTTCCAAACCCCGTATCATCAGCTGAAGCCCACTGTATACTCCACTTAGTAGTTCATTTTCCTGCTCCTCCCAGAAATATAAACTCCCTTAGAGTGGAGATCTGTGTCTGTTTTGGTCATTTCTACATCCCTGGTGCCTAGAGCAGTGCGTGGTGCTCACCAGGTGCTCAGCTAATATTTGTCGAACGAAGAAATGAATGAAGGAAAGTAGCCGAGCCTGAGGGAGGTTACATAAATTGCCCAATGTTATCCAGCTAGCAAGGGGCAGAGCTGAAACTCAAGCCCAGAGCTGTGACGCCCTTGGCCTCGGCCCATGTAACCTTTATCCCTTAACTGCTTCATTCGTTCTGAGAATGTTTATTGAGATCCTAATTCCTGTTGGGCACTGTTCTAGGTGCTGGGGATACAACAGTGAACAAAATAGACAAAAATCCTCGCCCTGCTCGCATCCTGGTATCCTCCCATGTGAAAACAGGTGTGACATTTTGAGACTGGGAAGGTGGATGCAAGGCCCGGGGCTCCCAGTGACATGTCAGTGGTAGACAGGACTAGTTGATCAAGGTCTTTATTTCTGGGGGGCCCAGATGCTGCTCCCGATCATCCTCAGGGTCGCACTCCAGGCTGCCATTGTCGACCGCAGGTGGCACCAGATAAACCTGGTTTCATGCACGAAAACACAAGTCAATAAAGGCATGAATCCCTCGCAACCCTGCACTGTGCGGCCAGAACCTCTGAGACCACAAATGGTGGTCCTGTGGCTGCTGGCACAAGACTTGGGGTTCCTTCCCACTGGTCCCATACATCGTCTCTCTATTCCTTTCCCCAACTACTGACCTGCTCCGGAGAAATGGAGGGCAAGGAGGTTTGCCAAGGTACAGGTGGAAAGGCCCTAGAGTCGACCAGATTATGTTGAGGCTGGGAGTGTAGCTTGATGTAAAGAATGGGCAAAGGTTCTAGAATGGGCAGTTCTGGGTTCAAATCATGGCTTCTCCATTCACGTGACTTTGGGTAGATCACTGTCCCATTCTGAGCCTCAGTTTCCTCACCTCTTAAGTGGGGATAATGCATTCACTTCCAAGGGTTGACATGAAGATTAAGTGAAATAAATAATCAATATAAAGGGCCTGGCTTAGTGCTTGGCACATAATAGGTGCTCAACAAACGTTTGATGCGTGAACAAATTTATGCATGAGTGGTTGAATGAATAAGTGTTCTAGCAGGGAAGGCAGACACAAAAACGTGTCTGGCAGATTGTATATATATATATATATTTTTTGGCAGACTGTATTTTCTAAAGATGACCTCAGTAGACTCTCCCATCCATATGACTTCTCCCATAGAGAGGTAAGGTCTGTGTGTCCCCTCCCCCTTGAAATTAGGAAGGCTTTTGTGATGATTTCAACCCATGGAGTATTGCAGAAGTGACGCTATGTGACTTTCAAGGCTGAGAATACTCCCTCCCGGAGCCTTCAGTTACCATGACGTAGCCATGCTGGGAGCCACCCAAACTCTCCCACATGGAGGGACAACCTGGTGGGGGGGGCAGGAGGCTCTGAGAGTTACGTGAGGACACAGAGATGGCCAGCCAGCTCCCAGCTGTTCCCGCTCCGTCTACCCCTGCCCCCGCACCAGCAGCCCCACGATAGACCCCAAGTCAGACCGCCCAGCCGATCTCTTCCTGAGTTCCTGACCCTCAGAGACCTAGAAAGATGATAAAATGCTTAACCCAAGGGTGGGGCGGGGGCAGCCATTAAAGGTGGTGGAATGTTCTACATGAAGAAGGAAATTGCGTTAATATATCTAAGAGGATACACCATCAAACTGAGTTGTTGGAAGTAATCTTTAGGTGAAGGCTTTTGGATTCAGGAGCTTAAGAAAAGTCTGCACTTCGTACCGTCTTAGGAAACCTCCCTGGGTTTCCCCTCCCCACTCCCACCTCCATCCTTTCCCCCAGCCCCAGGGGGGAAAGACTCCCATAGCTTTTCGGCTGCCAAACAACGGAAAGAGCACTGGACTTGGAGTTGGAAGCCCTGGGTCCAAGCTCCCCCCTCCCCCCCCCCCAGCTGAATGATTCTGGGCAGGTCAGTTTAAAGCTCAGCCTCCTCGTTTATGAAACGGACAAGCCATAACTGCTGACATTTCTTGAATGTTCTGCACATCCTGGCGCAGAGCCGTTTAAAATTTTTTAAATGTTTATTAATTTTTTTGAGAGAGAGACACACAGAGACCAAGCAGGGAAGGGGCAGAGGGAGAGAGGGAGGCATAGAATCGGAAGCAGGCTCCAGGCTCTGAGCTGTCAGCACAGCTCGAACTCACAGACGGCGAGATCGTGACCTGAGCCGCAGTCGGCCACCCAACCAACTGAGCCGCCCAGGCGCCCCAACGCAGAGCCGTTTAAATGGACCACCACAACCAGTCAGTGAGATAGAGAATATTGTCTCCATTTTACCAATGAGGAAACTGACCCAGAGACGTTGAATAATTTGCCCAAGGTTATGCATCCTCTGGACAGCAGAGCTGGGATTCAAATGCAGATTGTCTAGCTCTAGAGCTTGTGTTCTTTCTTTCTTTCTTTTAATATTTATTTATTTTTGAGGGAGAAAGAGAGAGAGAGCATGAGCCGGGGGAAGGGGAGAGAGAGAGAGACAGAATCCAAAGCAGGGTCCAGGCTCTGAGCTGTCAGCACAGACCCCGATGCAGGGCTCGAACTCACGCACTACAAGATCATGACCTGAGCTGAAGTTGGACGCTTACCCCACTGAGCCACCCAGGCGCTCCGTCCAAAGCTTGTTCTTAACATTGTGCTGACCCAGCTGGGGTGGGTGAAACTCAAGGAGAGCTTCACAAAGTAAACAAAAGTGGCACCTCGTGCAAAGGTGAGGAGCCCGCTTTATGGTGTTTGCAGCTCCCTTGTGGCCCTTGGCATGCCCCGCCCCACCGTAGACACAGTTGCTCCCGAGTCTGGGTCCTATTGTCAAGGCTTCTTCTTTTTTTAAACGTTTATTTATTTTTGAGACAGAGAGAGACACAGCATGAGCAGGGGAGGGGCAGAGAGAGAGGGAGACACAGAATCAGAAACAGGCTCCAGGCTCTGAGCCATCAGCCCAGAGCCCGACGTGGGGCTCGAACTCACAAACCGCGAGATCGTGACCTGAGCCGAAGTCGGCCGCTTAACCGACTGAGCCACCCAGGCGCCCCAAGGCTTCTTAAAGGTAAGACCCAAAATTCATCTCTGCACCTGCACAGCACCCAACCCAGCTCCAGGGACTGAACTGGGGCTCTGAGATAAAAACGTGGGCAGTGTGGATTCCCCTTTTAAGCTGAACCGTGAAGGCAATTATATCCGCTCATAGAAACGTAACGCGAACAAGCACACCTTCGAAAAACCCTCTCAACATTTCCGAGCCCACTTTTAGCCCAAGATTTTTATCCCGGGCTTTAAAACACAACCCAGTGCTTTCCTTCTCAGAGTTTGCAGATGTAATCACAAAAGAAGGGGAGAAAGAGAAGCAAAGAGTCTTTGTGACTCCTTCAGACACTCCCTGAGGCGTTCCCCAGGCTGGGAAAGAGGCCTTTGGTCCCAAGTGGTGGAATCCGACTGGGGAGGAGGTGGGGTGGGGTCCTTTGAAAGCAGAATTCTCTCAGGCCAAGAAGCTCTGTGGAGACTTGTTTTCACAAAGTTCTCTTGTGTGTGACCTGACCCAGAAACCGGGGGAAGTTCAAGAGAAATTCGATGTTATGAGGCAGCTGCCCCTGAAATCGGGTCCCGAAGCTTCCCTTAGCTGAGGTCCTTCTTTTAGAAGCCTGGAGAACCTAAACAGGCTTCAGGGTAGGCAGAAGGGAAATTCTTCAACATGCTCCAGTTAGTGACTTTGTCCTTCCTTTTCCACAGTGGGTGGCAAATTTCCGTAAGAAGTTGACGTGGAACCAAAATAGAAGAATTTCTCAAACTCATTTGACTAGTGCCAAACACAGCTGAAATAGCTTATTTTACTCATGAGCAGTCATCTGAGATTTGGCCAGTCATAGATGTAAGCTCTAAATTATAACTAATAACATTTTACATGCATCTGAAATATTGAGGCAGCCAAGTGTCCGTGGTTCATACAGCTCTTAAAAGTACAGCTTTGGATTTAGACAGGTTGGGTCTGGATCCCAACTCCAGCATTTGTAGCTGTGGGACCATTGGTAAAATAATCTAGTCTCTCTTTTAAACATTTTTAAAATGTTTATTCGCTTTTTGAGAGACAGAGAGACAGAGCGTGAGGAGCGGAGAGAGAGGGAGACACAGAATCTGAAGCAGGCTCCAGGCCCCATGCTGTCAGCACAGCTCGAACTCACTACATGGGGCTCGAACTCACAAACCATGAGATCGTGACCTGAGCCGAAGTCGAATACTTAACTGACTGAGCCACCCAGATACCCCAATAATTTAATCTCTTTAAACCTCAGTTCTTTCTAGTAAAATTTAGGTGTAATAATAGCTCCAGATTCCCAGGGTTATTTTCAGGATTAAATGACTATATATATGTATTCCTTACGTATTAAGTCCTTAATAAATGTTAGCTATTGTGGTAGGTAGCCCCTAAAATGGCTCCCAGTAATCTTTGCCTCCTGGTATTCACAGCCTTTGTGTAATCCCTTCTTGATTGTGGGCCAGACTCAGGGGCTAGCTTCCAACAAACAGAACATAGCAAAAGTGATGAGGCGTTAGGGACTCCGAATAGCCAAAACAAATTTGAAAACAGAAGAACAAAGTCGGAGGTCTCACGCTTCCTGATTTCAAAACTTACCACAAATCTACAGGAAGCAAAATATATGATGCCGGCATAAAGATAGATATGCAGGTCAATGGAATAGAACAGACAGCCCAGAAGTAAATCCTCGCGTATATGGTCAAATGGTTTTCAACAAGGGTGCCCACGCGATTCGGCAGGGAAAGGACAGTCTTTTCCACACATGCTCTGGGAAAACTGGAGACCCACCTGCAAGAGAATGAAGTTGGACTCAAATCTTATACCTTAGACAAAAAATAACCACAAAAGGAGAAAGATCTAAACGTGAGAGCTGAAACTTTTAGGAAAACTTGGGATAAAAGCTTTACCGATTTACACTTGGCAATGATTTATTGGATTCTGACACCAGAAAGGCACAGACAACAAAAGAAAAGATGGGCACATTGGATTTCATGAAAATTAAATACTTTTGTGCATCAAAGGACACTCACTATCAACAGAGCGAAAAGGCAATGCAAGGCCCTTATGTGTCCACTGCTTCTGATGGACACAGCGGTCACAGGACCATTGGATACGCCACTAGATCTTGCCTTCATTCCTCCCAGATTCTAGGGATAGATCAGCAGATACATTACCTCCTATTTCAGGCAAGAGAGGCCCTTGCTTTGGGCCTGACGATTGACAGGGCCCCATCGCAGACACACATAAAATAAATGTATTGAATAAGAGGTAAAAATGAAATCTCGAAATCAAATTGCAAGAAATCATTGTTATCAATGACGTACACAAGCAGGCGATTAGCACCCTGTCTCAAAATGGACCCAGAAATGTGAACCAGAATGTCCGAATAAACCTAATTCTATCAGCCAGGAGTTGAATGACAATTTGACGAAGTAGGAATATAGAACAACTTTCATTTAGTTTGCCCCAATTAAATATTTAGACAAATACATGTGGGTGTCTGTTTGTATCCCTACCTCAGACCCCACATATGTCTAGCAAGTATGATGGTATGTTGAAAAAGATTCGTGGTATAAAGAAATATTGGGGCACCGGACTGGTTCAGTAGGAAAAGCGTGTGACTCTTGATCTCAGGGTCGTGAGTTCGAGCCCTGTGTTGGGGGTAGAGATTACTTAGATAAATAAAATTTAAAAACAAACAACAACAAAGAAGTATCTTTATTTCACTCTCTTGTCAATTCAGCGTTTGTCAATTTTAATGCCAATTAAAATGCATATGGCATACAATTTACCAATTTAATCAAAAAAAGGTGTGCAGTCCAGTGATTAAGTACATTCATATTGTTGTGCAACCATCAGCTCCACTCGCCTCCAGAACTTTTTGATCTCGTAAAACTGAAAGTCTATACCCATTAAACAGTAACTTCCCATTCCTGCCCCTCCCCCAAACCCCCGCAGCCCCTGAGTCCCTGGAAAGCACCGTTCTATTTTCTCTCTGTGATTTTGACTACTCAAGGAACTGTGTGTAAGTGGAATCACACAGTGTTTATCTTTTGGTGATTGGCTTATTTCACTTAATGTCATGTCCTCAAGGCTGATGGACTGAATAATACTACATTGTACGTATATACTACATTTTGCTTATCCATTCACTTGTCCGTGTATATTCGGTTGCTTCCATGATTAAGCTGTTGTGAATAAGCTGCTGTGAACAAATATCTGTTCAACACCCCACTTTCAATTCTTTTGGGTATATACCCAGCACAGGAATTGGTGGTTCATAAGGTAATTCTATTTTTAATTTTTTTCAGGAACGACCATATGGTTTTCCACAGTGGCCATAGCAATTTACATTCCCCCTAACAATGCACAGAGGTTACAGTGTTACCACATTCTTGCCAAAAGTTGACATTTTCTGTCTTTTGTTTTTGTTTTTATGACAGTCATCCTAATGGTTGTGGAGTTAGGTATTTCCCTAATGTTCAGTTATGCTGAGCATCTTTTCATGTACTTATTTGCCATTTCTAGATCTTCTTTGGAGAAATATCTATTCAAGCCTTTCGCCCATTTTTGAACTGGGTTGTTTTGTGGTTGTTGATTTTTAGGAGTTCTTTATATATTCTAGCTATGAAGCCCTTAAAAGATATACGGTTTTCAAATATTTTCTCCCAATCCACAGGTTGCCTTTTCATTCTGTTGTTAGTGTCCTTGGATGCACAAGAATTTTTAGTTTTCATAAAATCCAATTTGCCTATATTTTCTTTTGTTGTCTGTGCCTTTGGTGTCAGAATCCAATAAATTATTGCCAAATCTAATGTGGTAAAGCTTTTATCCCAAGTTTCAGCTCTCATGTTTATTTCGGTCTTTATCCATTTGTGGCTATTTTTTTGGTCTCTGGTATAAGATTTGAGTCCAACTTCATTCTCTTGCAGGTGGATCTCCAGTTTTCCCAGAACCGTGTGTGGAAAAGACTGTCCTTTCCCTGATGAATGTCCTTGGTACCCTTGTTGAAAAATCATTTGACCATATACAGAAGGATTTACTTCTGGGCTGTCTATTCTAGTCCATTGACCTGCATATCTATCTTTGTGCTGGCATCATTTTGTCTTGATTCCTGTAGATTTGTGGTAAGTTTTGAAATCAGGAAGTGTGAGACCTCCAACTTTGTTCTTCTGTCCTTCTTGAAAGATTGTTTTAGCTATTTGGGTTTGTTTGTTTGTTTGTTTGTTTGTTTGTTTTGAAATTCCACATAAGTTTTAGGATGGATTTTTCCATTTCTGAGAAAAAATATCGTTGGGAATTTGATAACAATTGTATTGAATCTGTAGATCACTTGGGCAGTACCGACATCTTAGCAACATTAAATCTTTCAATCTATGAGTATTGATATCTTTCATTCAGTTATGTCTTCTTTAATTTCCTCTAGCAATGTTTTGTAGTTTTCATTGTACAACTCTTTCACCTCCTTGGTTAACTTAATTACTAAGTATTTCATTCTTTTTGATGCTATATAAATGGAGGTGCTTTCTTAATTTTCTTTTCACATTTTCATTGTTACTATATAGAAATGCAATTGATTTTTGAGTGTTGACCTCGTATCCTGCTTCTTTGCTAAATTTATTTCTTAGTTCTAATAGTCTTTTGGTAGAACCCATAAGGTTTTCTATATATAAGATTATATCAGGGGTGCCTGGGTGGCTCAGTTGGTTAAGTGTGCAACTCTTGATTTTGGCTCAGGTTATGATCTCACAGTTCATGGGATTGTACCCTGTGTTGGTACAAGCCCTGCTTGGGATTCTCTCTCTCCCTCTCTCTGCCCCTCCCCTACTCACTCTCTCTCTCTCTCTCTGTCTCTCAAAAGTAACTAAGTAAACTTTAAGAAAAAGATCACATCATCTGTGAGCAGAGATAATTTTACCTCTTCCTTTCCAATTTAGATGCCTTTTATTTATTTTTCTTGCCTAATTCCTCTGTTTGGAACTCCCAGCACTGTGTTGAAAAGAAATGGTGAAAGAGTGTTTTTGCCTTGTTCCTGCTCTTAGAGGGAAAGTTTTCAGTCTTTCACATTGAATATGATGTTTGTTGTGGGTTTTTCAGATATGGCTTTTATTATGTTAAAAGCAGTTTATTTCTATTCCTAGTTTGTTGAGGGTTTTCATCATGAAAAAGTGTTGAATTTTGTCAAATGTTTTTTCTGCATCAATTGAGATGATCGTATGTTTTATCCTTCATTCTGTGAATGTGGTGTATTACATTGATGTTTGTATGTCAAACCATCCTTACATTCCAGGAATAAATTCCACTTGGTCATGGTGTATAATTGCTTCACTATGTTATTGAATTCAGTTTGATAGTATTTTGTTGAGGATTTTTGTAGTAATGTTTATAAGGGAAATTGATCTGTCGTTCTCCTTTCCTGCAGTGTCTTTGTCTGGATTTGGTATCAGGGTATTATGGGATGAGTTAGGATTTCTTCCCTCTTCTTCATTTTTTTTTTTTTTTTTTTTAATATTGGTTCTTGAATATTGGTAGAATTTACCAGTGAAGCCATTAGGTGGAGGGCTTTTCTTTCTCAGGAGATTCAATCTTCTGATTAAATCACCTTACTAGTTACAGGTCTAATCCGATTTTCTGTCTTCATGATTTAGGCTTGGTAGGTTTTGTGTTTCTAGGAATGTTTCCATTTCATCTAGGTGATACAATTTTGGGGGGTACAATTGTTCATAGCACTCTCTTATAATCTTTTTACTTTTGTAAAATTGGTAGTGACATCTCCACTTTCATTCCTGATTTTAGTAATTTGAGGGGTTTTTGTAGTCAATCTAGTTAAAGGTTTGTCAATTTTGTTGATTTTTTTCAAAGAAACAACTTTTGGTTTCATTGGTTTTCTCTCTTTTTTTTAATTCTCTATTTCACTTATCTCTGTTCTAATCTTTATTATTTCCTTTCTTCTGCTAGGTGTGCATTAAGTTTGTCCTTCTCTATTTCCTTAAGTTGTAAACTTAGGTGGTTGGTTTGAGATATGTCTTATTTTTTAATGTGTTTATATCTAAACATTTCCACCTTAGCACTGCTTTCACTGGGTCCCCAAAGTCTGGGTAGGTTGTACTTTCATTTTTACTCAACTAGTATCTTATAATTTCCCTTGTGATATATTTTTTGACCCATTGGTTGTTTGAGAGTGTGTTGTTTATCTGTCATGGCCGCATGCACAGTTAGTGTTGTAGTGAGAGGGTGAAGACCCTGAACCAGAAGGGAGGTGTAAGCCGTCTCTGGGCCTTTTGTGGGGGACCTACATGGTGTTGCCATTGAATTTACACTTGCCCCAGTATATAAACTATTAATTATGTGTTTTTCATGAAATTGCCAAAATATATGGCATAAGACCTTGAAAAAAATCTATATATTGTGCTTTTTATCTGTGAATGGGAGAGTCGTTTTTAGTGGGTGACTGCCGTTTGAAGATTCAGTTGGATGTATACCTAAATGTCGCATTGTACAGTATTGTAAAGTATGCATATTATTGTTTGTGGTTGCATATGGCAATAAAGTGTTTGTTTTATTTATTTTTTTTTCAACTTTTTTTTTTTTTTTTTTTTTTTATTTATTTTTGGGACAGAGAGAGACAGAGCATGAACGGGGGAGGGGCAGAGAGAGAGGGAGACACAGAATCGGAAACAGGCTCCAGGCTCCGAGCCATCAGCCCAGAGCCTGACGCGGGGCTCGAACTCACGGACCGCGAGATCGTGACCTGGCTGAAGTCGGACGCTTAACCGACTGCGCCACCCAGGCGCCCCGTTTGTTTTATTTAAGAAAAGACATCTGGGGGCACCTGGGTGGCTTAGTCGGTTGGGCGTCAGACTTCGGCTCAGGTCATGATCTCACAGGTTGTGGTTTCGAGCCCCGCATTGGGCTGTGTGCTGACAGCTCAGAGCCTGGAGCCCGTGTTTCCCTCTCTCTCTGCTCCTTCCCTGCTCAGTCTCTGTCTCTCTGTCTCCATCTCTCTCTCGAAAAATAAATAAACATTAAAATAAAAAAAAATAAAAATAAATAAAGACATCTGTTATGTACAGTTGAAATAAAATTTGCATTTGCTAAGAAAAAGAGTGTATTGTTTAAATTTTTATAGTTTTGAGAATTTTCCAGTTTTCTTCTGTAATTAACTTCTAACTTCATCCTGCTATGGTCCGAGAAGATACTTTGAAGGATGCCTAGGTTGTTAAGTCTATTGAGATTTAATTTGTCACCTAAAAGGTGATCTATCCTGGAGAATGTGCATTTGAGAAGTGTTTGTCCCACGTGCATTTGGGAAGAAAGTGCATGCTATAGCTGTTGGGTCGAGTATTCTCTACATATTTATTAGCTCTAGTTCATTTATTATGTTGTTCAAATCTTCTATTTCTTTACTCATCTTTCTTTCTGGTTGTTCTATCCATTATTGAGCGTGTGGTGTTGAAGTCTTAAACTATTACTGTGGAACTGTCTATTCCTCCCTTCAGTTCTATCAGTTTTTGGTTCATACATTTAATGGTCTGCGACTAGTTGTATAAACAACTTCTTTTTCCCCTCCTCCTCCTCCTCCTCCTCCCTCTTTTCCTCCTCCTTCCTCCCTCCCCACCCCTCTTCCTCCTCCTTCTCCAAGATTTTATTTTTTAAGTGATCTCGACATGCAGTGTGGGGCTTAAACTCACAACCCGGACATCAAGAGTTGCATGCTCTACCGACTGAGCCAGCCAGGCATCCCAAACTTATTCTTCCTTTAAATATACTCAAGGCTGATAATTCTTCTCCAACCAATGGGCAAAACATCCATTTCCATGGCAAGGTGACCTTTTTGCTTACTGCTAGGGAGGGCTGACATTCAACCAGTATGTTCCTGATGGCCCTATTGGCTGTCTAATGTTGATCAATCAGATGTCTGATTGGATGTTGTGTGTGCGACACTAGTTGATCTTTTCATTGTCACTCTTTCTTTTGGGTAATAGAATTCAGCGGTCATTTTAAATTTTAAATTCAATTTTGATTCAGTAATTAAAATTGGTCAGCCCAGGGAATAATCAGAACTCTGAGCTTGATTGACAGTTGAATGCTCTGTCCTTCCTTCCTCGGCCTTCTGCAGCTGGCTAACTGCCAGATCCCTGACATCTCTGGGATGGCAGTCAGGGAAGAAGGGTAAAGGAGAGCAAGAAATTTCCTTCTGGACCGAAAATCTGGTCAGATGGCTTTATGGTTTCCTAGCTTGATGGATATCTAAAGCTGCCTCTTTCTATCATGGGCACTTTGGGGGGCTCTTCACCAACTCCTCCTCATGAGTTCACCTGGTTGCCATTTCTCTACGGTGGGCTGTGTTCCTCCTTAGGCCCTCACTGCTGCAGAAGCTCCTTCAGCTTCTGCCTCTTAGCAGTATCCTTTCATGGAAGGATGCCCCCTCATGGGCAGGATGCCTTTGAAAACAACTCCATATACGGAGGAATACATAAATACTCTGTTTTTTCTTTGCTTTCTTTCCAAAAGGAGTTAAGAATAGATGTGCAAGTTTACTGGGCTGATGAGAGCCTGGACTCAGAAGAGTGGCTACCTCTTATTCTACAGCAAGCTGTACTCTGAGATCCTCCTAGAGATATGGGCTCTGAAGACTGTGCCAGCATAGCAGAGTGGCTACAAGCAGAGGTTTTGGTATCACACTCACCCAGGTTTGAGTTCTGAGTGTGTGACTTTGGGCAAATCACTTAACCTATTTCTCCAGGCCTCAGTTTTCTCATCTGTTAAATGGGGATAAAAATACTACTGACCTCAGTAGAGTTGCAGGGAGAAGCAAACAAGATAACGCACATAAATTGCTCAGTGCAGTGTCTTGCTCATAGTAAAGTGGTCAATACTTACTGCTAACGAGGAGCACCTTTAGGGAATGCAAAAGAAAATCCTTGAATATTCTTGAATTCTAAAAGGTAACAGTTATAACAAAATAAAATAACGATATATCAGTTACAGGCAGGGAGATGATACAAAAATTCATCCATGGTGAACCAGAGTCAAGAGATCGGATTCGGGGCGCCTGGGTGGCGCAGTCGGTTGAGCGTCCGACTTCAGCCAGGTCACGATCTCGCGGTCCGTGAGTTCGAGCCCCGCGTCAGGCTCTGGGCTGATGGCTCGGAGCCTGGAGCCTGTTTCCGATTCTGTGTCTCCCTCTCTCTCTGCCCCTCCCCCGTTCATGCTCTGTCTCTCTCTGTCCCAAAAATAAATAAAAAACGTTGAAAAAAAAAATTAAAAAAAAAAAAAAAAAAGAGATCGGATTGTCCTTAGGCAGGTTACTTCTCCCCGTGGGTGGATTAATGTGGGTTTAACGGAGACTCCCTTGATGTCTGCTATTCTCAGGAGTGGGAGGCGTCCCATTGGTGTCAAGCAGGCTCAACACTTTTAATCATCTATTAAAACTATGTCAGTCTGTGTGCCTTTTACTGTTGTGGCAAAACATGGCTCTTGTGCCATGGTGGCTTGACTCACAGTCTCTGCAATCAGCTAGAGGACAAACACTGGCCTGCCTGAGTCAGCGGAAAAGTCCAGATGTTTGTGGCTCATTAACTGCCGGACTGACAGCTATGGAGGTTGTCACCTATGATGAATAAGTACTTCTTATTAGTATCAAGTCCCCTTATAGAAAGACGTCCCACACGCATAGTTCTTAAAATTGGGGGCAATACATAACCTGTGGTCTTTTAAAAAAAACTTTTGGGGCACTTGGGTGGCTCAGTAAGTTAAGTGTCTGACTTTGGCTCAGGTCACGATCTCACAGTTTGTGGGTTTGAGCCCCGCGTCGGGCTCTGTGCTGACAGCTCAGAGCCTGGAGCCTGCTTCGGATTCTGTGTCTCCCTCTCTCTGCCTCTCCCCTGCTCACGATCTGTCACTCTCTCTGTCTCTCAAAAATGAATAAACGTTAAAAAATAAATTAATTAGGGGCGCCTGGGTGGCGCAGTCGGTTAAGCGTCCGACTTCAGCCAGGTCACGATCTCGCGGTCCGTGAGTTCGAGCCCCGCGTCAGGCTCTGGGCTGATGGCTCGGAGCCTGGAGCCTGTTTCCGATTCTGTGTCTCCCTCTCTCTCTGCCCCTCCCCCGTTCATGCTCTGTCTCTCTCTGTCCCAAAAATAAATTAAAAACCTTAAAAAAAAAAATTAAAAAAAAAAAAAAATTAATTAAATTAAAAACCTTAAAAATTCTTTTGACTATTTCTTTTCTATGTAAATTCACCAACTCCTCTTTCAGATCCGATGTCAGAGAAGCAGTCATAAATAACCGGGTGGGAGTATAGCATCCTTAAGGCCAGAAGCCGGAGACTGGATTTTAACGCCCTGATGGTGGGGGGGTAAGTCAGAAGTCTTACCTAGATATTTACTGTAGTAATTTCACCTCTACAATGTATTTAAAGGAAATTTATTTAACAAAATGAAGATGTATCTACAGGGACATTCAGATCAGCATATAATAGCAAAAAATTGGAAATGACAGTAGGGGATGGTGACATTCATAACACGGTCATAATATAAAATACTGTTAATCATCTAGGTAAGTATACATACACAGAAACAGGTTCACAATATATTGAGTTTATTTTTTTAATGTTTATTTATTTTTGAGAGAGAGCGAGAGAGCGCAAGTGGGGGAGGGGCAGAGAGAGGGAGACACAGAATCGGAAGCAGGCCCCAGGCTCCAAGCTGTCAGCACAGAGCCCAACACAGGGCTCGAACTCATGGACTGCAAGATCATGACCTGAGCTGAAGTTGGATGCTTAACCGACTGAGACACTCAGGCACCCCATCACAATGTATTGAGTTTAAAAGGAGGTTTAAGGGGTGCCTGGGTGGCTCAGTTGGTTAAGCATCCGACTTTGGCTCAGGTCATGATCTCGCGGTTTGTGAGTTTGAGCCCCCGCATTGGGCTCTGTGCCGACAGCTCAGAGCCTGGGGCCCGCTTCAGATTCTGTGTCTCCTCCTCTCTCTGCCCCTCCCATGCTCATGCTCTGTCTCTCTCTGTCTCTCAATAATAAACATTAAAATTTTTTTTTAACATGAAAAAGAAAATATACCATTCATGACCATTTTTATGAAGAGAAAAAACCCACAAAGATCAGTAATTGGAAGCTAAGTACTTCAAAATTGTTGATTTCAGGCATTGTTCTGAGTACTTCCAATATGTTGATTTGTTCAATCCTCACACTAACTGTTAGGTGTTGTGATTATCCCCATTTTACAGGTGAAGAAACTAAAACAGAGAGGTTGAAAAGCTGCAGAGCGGAGACTGCGGGCAGGCTGTGGCGTCTGTGCTCTTCTGCACACTGCCTCTCAGTATGGAAAAAAGACTGGAAGGACATTCCCTCAAAACCTTAACAGTGGTTACCTCTGGGAGGTAAGATGTTGAGTGATTTTGTCCTTGTTGATCTGCCTTCTACGGTTAATACTTGTTACTTACGTAACAAGACACACTCTGACAAAAATGTTTAAGGTGGATGGCTATTGCAGACTTGAACCAGTCTCTCAGAGCCTCGGTTTCTTCACCTATAGAATGGTAATAATGCCTATCCTGTCGCGCTAAGGCCGAGACTGAGTGAGATAATGTATGCGAAAAAACTTTGATAGTGTAGATTTGGAACGTGTTCAAAAGGCTATAGGTGCTGTAATACAAGGCAACACAAAGTAGAAAGCGGGAAGACAAAAACGTCCACGGAAATTCAGAGACTGTCGAGCTGAACAAACATGGCAGGAGCTTGAGTGGTTTCCTATCTCACCAGATTCTCTTTAGAGCCTTCCATGATACCTAAGGACAGTGTGTCTCTTCTTCTCCTTTTCTTTCTTTCTTCTTCTTCTTCTTCTTCTTCTTCTTCTTCCCCTTCCTCCTCTTCCTTTTCTATTTCTTCTTCTTCCTCCTCCTTCTTCTCCTTTTCTTCTTCTTCTTCTTCTTCTTCTTCTTCTTCTTCTTCTTCTTCTTTTCTTCTTCTTCCTCTTCTTCTTCTTGATAGTGTGTCTCTTCTTCATATCATAGGTGTGAATAATTGGGAGACAGGTATAGTCATGGTCTTACATAGAATTCGATGGCTCCCATATTCCAGTTTTTTTTTTTTTTTTCCAGTGAGTATAGTATTGGGTGTCCCAGACTTCTTCTTGGTATCAATCCGGTTGCCAGTCTGAGCCTGTCTGGATTGTTCTTCTCAAGGTTGCTGCCCACCTTTCTGTTCATACAGCTTCTGGCCTGAAGGACTGGGAGCTCACACCTCACAGTGGAGCAAGAAATGGACAGTTTGGATCAACAGACTAGCAAGGAAACTGGTGGTAGACCTTGGGAGTCCGCCTGTGTGATGAACACTTTAAAAAGCTGATCCAAATAACTCTGGGTGTTCGTTTTTTGTGGTTGTCTGGTATAATCACCGCCTTTGAGGATTACAAAGGACAAAGGAAGTCCCCTTCACACATACAAACCACCTCCCTCCCATCAGGGGAACTGCTCTTGGAAAAACCGAGACCAGTTCTCAACCAGAGTGAGACAGTGGAATCAGCTGTGTCGGGGAAACAAAACCTTAGCTCCACCCTCTCAGGGTCTCTGGCCCGAGAATTAAAATGACAGAAGGCATTAACAGGAGAAAAACACACAGATTTATTTCATATAAATTTTAGGTGAGAAGGAAATAAAGACCCAAAGAAATGACAACGCCTAAATGCCTTCCCATTAGGTTGAACAAGAGATAAATCGTGGAAGAGTAACTAAAATACATGGGGAGGGTAAAGGAAGGTAAGTTATTTTGACAAGGTCTGTTAGGACAGAATTCTCCAGGCCTCCACTCCCATCTCTGGTGATAAGAATGTTTCTTTCCTCCTGGTGTTGGAGGACATCTTTCACATGGGAATTTTCTGTTCTGTCTTCAGGAAGACAAAGGGAGGAGAGGTCAGAGTGGCCTCCTTGCACCTGCTGTTTTTCAAGTGCCTTTAGTTCAAAATAATCCTCATTTGCCACAGTGGCAAGTCTGTGAGTGGCACATTCGCCACTCTTTGAGCTCTGCGGGAACACCCACGCAGCCATCCTCAAAGATTCTGATTCTGGGGTGCGAGTCCATGCATCAGAGTCCCTTAAAGGTCCTGGAGGCTGAGAACCCCTGGGTCAGAGTCACAGGAAGTGTGGGAGTTTAGCATTGACTTCCTGTACCCCATTTAGTAATTCGGCTGAAATGGCTGTGATGACTGAGAACTGATTTGCAACAGCTTGGGAATGTGTGAGCAACCGGGGAAGGCAGCAGATGCTTCCCCAGGAAACGCATTCACGGTGTGTGGAGGGGTGTGTGTTCTGATACCAGTTTGGCAACAAGAGTAGAGCCCTAAGGGACATCAAAACATCAGACAGGTGTTCCACTTTGCTTCTTTGGCAAGTTCCAAGAACTCACTTCTCCTAACTGAAATTAGCCATCAGTTGACTGGCCTGCAAGCGTTCAAAGTTGTATTTTGAATTCACAGGTGAGCTTGAGAAAGACAAATAACCAAACCAGCTTGTTTTGAGATAGACAAACGGGGAGGTACATGATGAGCCTGAAAGCCAGTGGGTCCAATTAGAGACTTGTTTGAAAGGTGTGGCAAACCTGGGTGATTGCCTCACTGCCCTGCCACTCACCGGGTCTAAAATACAGCAGCAGCCTGCAACTCGCCAATCCTACAAAGCCAGACTTTCCAAAACACCTTTTTGCCCCACTTCTATTTACAGATTAGGTGGGTAAATTTTATGTCACAGATTTTGTTGATTTTGGTTCCTGCTGAGACATAATTCAAAACGCATCCTCCTGGGAAAGGATTCCTTCGAGGGTGCGAATCCCTTCCTTTTCCCCTCCATTCCAGGGGGTCCGGGTATAATGTCTATAACCTGCACTCCATAGCAGGTGGATTTTTGGGTTTACAATTGGCACTGTCTGTCCTTGAGTCTTACGGGAAGAACCGAGGAAATGAATCTCCCCAGACATCCAGTTTTCCTCTCTGATAACTTGTCCAGGGAAGAGCCTTTTCTGTTCCTTTACCCTTGGGATGGAGCCTCATTCACTTTTGTATCCCCAGGGCTTGGCAGAGTGCCTGCTGCAAAGAAGGCAGCAGATAAATCTTGGTTAAATAAATGTTTTGTATTAAACACCCACATACTTATTATGCATGTGGCTCCCAGCGTTGGTGACTGATCTACATCCTGAGAGCTGTTTCTCTGTATCACCATTTTCCTGTTTGAACTGAGAACCACTAATTGGATTGTGTTGGTGGCACTGACTTTAAACACTGGCAGGGGATAGGCAGAGGCTGCAGGGGATGTCCTGAATGGGTTATGTTTTTAGCTCCTGCTCTCTGGTTCTGAGCTGTAATCAGCGCTTGGTTAAGGATGAAGGATGAGGCAGGAGCTATACCGAGAGGCTGCTGGGAGTCTGGGACATGGTAAAGGCTTTCGCAGTGCTCTCCTGAGGGCAACCTGGCTCTGACCTAGCAGAAATGGAGGCTTCCAACTGCCCAAGCAACCCCGCAGCCCAGTCAACAGGTACTCAGCGTCTGCTCTGGGCAAAGCACCTTTCAGGCACCGGGAAAGACAGAGGTGACTCAGACACAGATGCTGCAGGGAACGCAGAGCCTGGGCTCCAGAGTCTCAGCACTAAACTGCCTGGGCTTCACATTCTTCATCTGCACAGTAGAGATCAAAATATCACCTACCCCAGGATTTGTGCAAATAAGCAAAAACAATGTAGCACAGGGAAGGGGGCGGTGCAGAGAAAATAGCCAATACATTGGAAAATAGCCAATACATTGTGTGTGTTTTCAAAACACAAGAGGGCACCTGGGTGGCTCAGTCCATTAAGCAGCCCAGGCCATGATCTCATGGTTGGTGAGTTCGAGCCCTGCCTGGGGCTCTGTGCTGACAGCTTGGATCCTGGAGCCCGCTTCGGATTCTGTGTCTGCCTCTCTCTCCCCGTACCTCCCTGTTCAACACTCTTATCTCTTTCTCTCAAAAAATAAACACTCTAAAAAAAATTTTTTTTTTTTTTTTAATAATCCAATATACTACACGGGTAAGAATCAGAGGGCAGGGCGATTGAATTCTGTAATACAATGTGGAGCCAAAGAATTATTATTATTATTATTATTTTTTAAGTAACACAGTAATAAGATCCTGTGGAGAGCAGAGAGAAGAGCACAGGGGTGGGAGTGGAGTAGGGATGAATTTGAAAGGTATTTCGATGATTGGAAGAAAAAAGAAATAGAAGCAGCTGCTCAGACTGAAACCGGACTGTTCACTTTACAAACCATTACATTAAAACAAGTTTATTGCAAGGGTCTTTTTCGAAGTTAAAATCTTGAAGTCATTAAAATACAGCCTGGCAATTACCGGGCATCTTGAGTTTTTAGGAAACAGATGACACTTTGAGTAAACTAGCTGGTGCTTATTACATTCATCTTATTTGACTATAATATGATTAGCACCAGAAAGCCCCATGCTCAAAAATATCTCTTCTATGTATTTCACCAAATTAATTTGATTAACAAACTCCTCTTTTAAAATGCAGCAGCTTAAGTATGTTTTCTTAAGAAATCTTAAGAGCCGTGACTAGAAAAACATGGGCGGGGGGGGGGGGGGGATGATGGCAGCAAAAACCTGAAGTCTAAAAAACGAATTACGTGGGACTTAACAAAAAGTGGACATAAACCCGGCAATGGACATGCTCGTATGTACAGAGAACATGGCGTTCTCTTTTACAACACTCATTTTGGGTTGCTTATCCATTTACCCCAAAGAAGTTGTCCTTTCCCTCTTCCCAGCACCTCGCTGGCATCATCACCTAAACTAGATCTTTTCTCCCCGTTCACACTTACAACTGGGCAGAAAGGGGAATAAGGGAGCCCCCGTTCTCGCCACAACGTTTTCTTGTTCGAGAGGCTCTGTTCAGAAAACTGAAAGCCGGCCTCGCCCTTCGAGGACGTGGTGGCGGGTGGGTGCGTGGGTTTCAGACACGGGCAGCCGCAGTTACCGTGCGGGACGTCGAAGGGCTCTAACTGAAGTTAAGGACCAGTGGGGGCACAAAGGAGGAAGTGATGGACTCGATCCGCGCATGTGTCGGAAACGCCTTCACAAGGGCGGCCACTTGGGGAAGTTTCGAGGCTGGGGCGGAGGACACGAGAGAGACCCGCAGGAGAACCGCAAGCTTTGGGAGCTACGAAGAAGGTCCCGTGATGTAGGAGAAGGAGAAGAGCGTCAGGAGCAAAGTGGGGAGGGGCCAGGCCTCGGGAGGCAACTTTGTTGAGTATCTTCCGCCTGTAAAAACCGGTTACGCGGCACTGCGAACCCACCTCGGGAACCGACGCCGCTTCGGTAATCCGCACCCCCCGCCCGTGGGTGGGAGGCTGGGCCACCAGGGGTCTCAGGGCCACGGGGCCCGCGCGCCGGTAGCCCAGGCTGAAGCTGCGGCCCCGAGGGCGGCTGACGCCCCCTCCCAGACGCCGAGCGCGCGCGGGCAAGACGGGCGCCTGGGGTCGCGGGCGCCGCCGCGTCCAGTGGGGCCGGCGGCAGCGGGGCAAGCGCCTCCGCGGACGGACGGACCGGCCGGCGGGCGGGCGGGCGGGCGGGCGGGCGGCCGCCGGGGCCTGAGCAGTTGTTCCCGACATGCTCCTCTCGGGGAGGATTTCAAACCCTGGGCCACAAGCTCGCCTCCCTCGCCCCGGCCGGCCCCAGCAACAGGCGGTGGCGCGCGTCTCATTGGCCGGGCGGCGCGTCGGCGTGTGTTGATTGGCCGCGGTGCCTCCCGGCCCCGCTTCGGCGCTCGTCGCCTCCTCCATTTTGTCGGTAGAGGCGGAAGGAGGAGGTCGGGTCGGGAAGCTGAGGCGGTCAGCAGCTAGCTCATCGGTGCCCGTGGGTTTCGTACGTCCCGCGCCTCGTCTCTCCCTGGAAGGGGAGGGGGGCTTAGACGCCGAGCAAGAGCCGCCGCCGCCGCCGCCGCCGCCGTTCCGAGCTTGAAGTCGGTGAGTGGCGGCGGCGCCGCGGGCGCGGCCATGTTGGCGGCCGCGCTCCCCATTGTTGGGGGAAGGAGGGGAGATCGGGGAACCGGGTCGGGCGCGGGCGGCCGGGGAGCACCGGGGCCCCGGGCCGGGCTCGAGAAAGGGAGCCGCTCGGAAGCCAGGCCCCGTCGGAAGGCCCGAACTTTCCGGGCTCGCGCTGTGAATGACTCACGGGCTGTTAAAACAGTGTGCAAGGGCCTCTGAGCCTTCCGAAAAGAGGGCTTATTTGTTTGGGAACTTGGTTTCTTGGGGTGTTAAATGAAAACTCGGAATGGTTAATGCTCACTGTAAGGAGGCATGTCTTATATAGTTCAGAGGGAACATCGGCTTGGGTTGTGACTTGGGAAAACTTCAAGATGAGGTGGAGTCGAGAGTTCGTAACTAAAGGAGACACTTCTGGACGTAGGCGTGTTGGGCGAGGAGGCTTTTCGAAAACGGATACGCGATCTCCCGCAAGATTGGAACTTTCCGAAAGGATTTTAAAAACATGGGTCTCTTTAGGAAACTCCTTTTAAGCCAGCTTGTTGGCATGGCTGCAAAAGCTGATGCTTCCCTAGTCTGAACATACTGGTGACAAAATCCGTGTGAGACTCAGAAAAGTTCCCCAGTAAAGGTAAAATAATTTGTGGGACTCGCAGACCCCCGTCCCCAAATTCCCCACTTCCTGGATCTCAAGGCTGAGAGGAGCTTTTAAATGGTGACAGTTACAAGGTTATTTTCTACCTTTGGTAGTTCAGGAAGTAGCCATTCTTAACTGTATTTCCGCCGTAAATCTAAGTGATCGCTTTCCCCCGTGTTTTTGAGTTGAAGTAATGAACTAGTCTTTGCTTTTCTAGCTAGGACTTCTCTCATACTTGTGTGCTGAGGAGACTCAGATGTTGGCCTCAGCTCCTAGGCTGAACTCAGCAGATCGGCCCATGAAAACTTCTGTATTGAGACAAAGGAAAGGATCCGGCAGAAAGCAACATCTATTATCCTGGGCTTGGCAGCAAGGAAGGGGACAGGTAGTGGAAATCCTGCAATCCGAAAAGCAGACTGAAAGGTATAAAACTCATGTTGTGGGGGCAAACATCCTAAACCGTTTGTTTTTATTTTTTGTTTTTGTTGATTCAGATTTGTGGAGAAGCTTGTTTTTAAGGTGATAAAGGCTGTGAATATAATGTGTGTACACACATAGGATGGGGTTAAAGCAGTTGAGTAGCAATTTTAAAATGATTTCTGGAATTACAAGTTGAGGCTTATCTATAGCAGCTTATTAAAGTTTTGAACTTTTCTTACTGGAATTTTGCTCAATATTTTCCCTTTACTTACAGGTGACAAAGAAGCTGAAGATGGGTGGTGGAGAGAGGTATAACGTTCCAGCCCCTCAATCGAGAAATGTTAGTAAGAACCAGCAACAGCTTAATAGACAGAAGACCAAGGATCAGAATTCCCAGATGAAGATTGTTCATAAGAAAAAAGAAAGGGGACATACTTACACCTCCTCAGCAGCTGCACGGCAGGCCATGCAAAATGGGGGGAAGAACAAAAATTTTCCAAATAATCAAAACTGGAACTCTAGCTTATCAAGTTCTAGCTTACTTTTTAAGTCTCAAACTAATCAGAACTATGCTGGAGCCAAATTTAGTGAGCCACCATCACCAAGTGTTCTCCCTAAACCACCAAGCCACTGGGTTCCAGTTTCCTTTAATCCTTCTGATAAGGAAATAATGACATTTCAACTTAAAACCTTACTTAAAGTACAGGTATAAGATAAAATACTATTTAAACTTAGTTATATTGGAGGGTAGTTGTCAATTGTTTCAGACCAAATTCACTAGGGAACTAATCTATTTGTGTAAAATTGCTAATGAATGTAGAAAATCTAATTAGACTTCATCTTAACTTGCTTTATGTGTTGTGTGCACTGTGATGTGATGGTGGGATCAGTGCAACTTAAAATAACAAAATTATTCATCATAGTACTTGATACTAAGTGTTCTCAACTGAGTAACTTAAGTGGTTTAAGTTTAGATTTGGGGAATGGTAATCAACTTTTCCTATCTGTTGGGTGAAAATACTAATTTAAGATTATCATTCATGGATCACTAGATTGACCTGTTGAAAGCTAGTGAATCTGATTTTAAGCATCTAGTTAAGACATACAGGGACTAAGAAGTAGTTGAGTATTTGAAAGTTTAAAGTCCTAGAAACACCCAAACCAATAATATGCCAACAATCCTATGCACTGCCAAAAAGAAAATGTGACTTTTTCTTAGAGAATGGTTGCATTTTAGTAAACTGTATGCTGGTGAATGTAGAAAGGGCACTCGTGGCTAATTTAGAACGAGACCACATACGCCAATGGCCATTTCTTTCATGCAGTGAGTGGATAAGCGTCTGCCAACTAATGCACCAAAACCAGTTTTTATAGAAACAGTATTTGGTGGTCACTGAGTAGCTTTCAGAATACATTTTTTGTATTCTAGCACTGCATAAGCTATTCTGACAGTGATCTGGTCTCAAAAGTCATCCCTGCAAAGCTTACTTAAGTGGGGAGCTGTATAATGTGAAAGTTTTAAGTACCTAGGAAAGAGCCATGTAAATATATGTAATAAACTTGTAGCATATGTAAAGTTTTGTTGGCATTTATCCTATAAAAATAGAATATTTTAGTATGAATTTGCTGAATGTAAGACCATGACTCTTGTTTTTTATGCTATGGCCTGATTTTAAAGGTCCAAAATAATTTGTTTTTAAGGTTTGCCCTTGTGCTAAAGTGCCGGTGTATGTATAATTGATCTGGTGGTAAACTATATTTCAAAGTAAACCCTAGTGTAATAAGTTTTATATAACTGAAAAGGTTTTTAAAGCTGCTAAAACACTTCCTATTTTTAAGAGATGTGAAATGCAGTATGGGACTATTTTAATTTTTCCTCCTTAAGCCCAAAGATTAACCATTAAAAGGTCCCTCCAATCTTAAAGATTCATTTTGGCTTTTAATAATTTTTGTAATCTATAACATGAATATAGTTTAGTGTATGATGCCAGTATATATATTTTTTGTTACTAGTAAGTGCAACCCAGGGGACCACTTAATGTAAAAGATGTAATTTCTTGCATAACTTGATAACATACTTTACCTAAATATAAATTAACCCAATAGTGAATTACAAATGTGTGTGGGAGAGTCAATTTAAAATTTCTGATTTTAGGTGCCCTATTCTAACTTGGCAGCTTTTGACATTTTAAAGGAGAAGGGTGAAGTTGTATTTCTCCAAGTAAATTCAGATGAGGTAATATTGCCCAAATCAAATAATGGTATTCTAAAGACAAGTTTACATAGTACTTAATGTACATATGCAAATTTCAAGCATGAAATTAAAAAATAAAATTGCTTCTTCCCCCCCAGTGGTTGGTTTGTATTTTGTAAAAAATTACGACTATTTTTAACGCACTCATAATCCAACTGAAGAAACGGTAGGACTGCTGGTTTTTACAAGGCAACCAATCTGCCAACTGATAGACACATTTGGATCAGTTCAACAGCTATACAATTAAACCTGCTGTTTATGACCAGCCCCCCCCCCCCCCCCCCCCGAAGCAGGGCTAACAGTAAAAGGACACAGCATACTTTGGAAACTAAGATTCTAGTTCAAGAGAGTAAACCAGGTTTAATTCCCTGCATCTCTCCCTTTTCTCTACATTCTAAGATGACTGAGGTTTATAGAAAACAACATTCCTCAAATTGACAAGAACGGTTACATATGTTCCTATGTAAAAGTATAATTTCCACCAGGAGGCTTTGGGGGGGGGTGGTGGGTTAAGGCATCAGAATACTCCATAGGTTCCAAGAGATAGAGGTAGCTTAAACTAGTTCAAGAATAGGTTGTTACCACGGCAAGGCTATTACTTTATCATGCAAACCATAGGAAATAAATGATTTGGAGGAAGTAAAAATTTGAGTCTCCATTTTCCCCCCATTCTCTGTGTAATGTCTACAGGCAGTGCCAAGGACTGTCAAACTCTTTACTATAACCAGTGGAATTTCACTAGATTTAACAGTTCTCAGCCTAAGTGTGTTAATTCTGGATTTATGCAGTATTAGGTGTTTGGTTTGGGATGGACTCCAGTGGTTAGTTGTTCAGACTTGAGGGTGGGTGTAGAAAAGGCTTCTAACTGAAGTTTTTAAAAGTTAAGGGTAACCTAAAGAAAAGGTTAATGATTTCAACATCTCACATCCCAGAGAGGTACTAATAGTTTTGGTTAGCCTACAGGAATTATAGTGACAGAAATTCCTTAACCATTGTAGTTGTGAGAACCAAAAAGTTGTTTTAGAAACAACTGGCTGAAGTCAGCCATAGCGTGAAATCTTAAGTCAGTCAATGTTCATGTTTAAATTTGTCATCTTTTTGATGGCAGTGTATAGTATGATAGAATAACTGTAACCTATCCTTACATCTAATTTCTGGTTGGTTAAGTTCTATTCTTCCCAAAAGCAAGCACAAAGTGGAAAAAAAACTGAAGGTTTGGGTAAGTTTTCTGGTTTCTTTAATTGCATTCTTATTGGCAATTACTTTGCAAAACAGGAGGGATACATCTCTAAAGCCTCCTACTCAAATGAGGAAAGCCCACCCAGCCACAAACCTGGAGGGCAGAGTTAAACCTAAGGAAAAGAGAAAGGGGGGAAAAAACCCCAAATTGTTTGGCTCCTAGACCAGTTGTTTATTTCACTCTCTAGCATTCAAAGAGATGTGGATCTACAAAAACTAGACACAAAGGCCTTTTACTTCTTTACAAACTACTCTGTCAATTATCAATGAAAGGAATTTACATGCCTTGCTTTTTATTCCAAATAAAGATTCCCACTTTAATAAGGGTGAAACAGCCGTTAGGAATACACAGAAACACAGAATGCAATAAACATAATAACCAACACTGTTGGAGGAAGGGGCAGAGACAAAAACCCTGGAGAAGGAAATTCTTCTATAGTAACTATGTCAATAGTTGAACGAAAACAAGTAGGTTGCTTACTTCATTTATCAATGACAAGTTTGTTCCTAAAAGCTCTGACCTGGTAGAAATGCCATTAAGGTTATTCCTCCACTATCATTGTGCTGTCTCAAATCACAGCCTCCTCCTTTCAAAGTATCTCAGGATTTTGTAAACAAGAATATGGTCAAAATGCAATACAATGCGACTGAAATTTGGAAAGCCAGGATGGAGAGCCTGAGTCACAATAGCTTGAGATCTTGGGTTACATTTAACCTCTTTTTCATCCACAAAGTACAAACAAAATACTTTTTGATATTAAATCTTTTTCATAAATCTATTAAATCTTCCCTCTGCATGAACTCTAGATTCCATTATATTAATTTTAGTAAGTTATAAAAAATCTTCCATTTGATTAAAAAAAAAAAAGGCACAAAACAGGAACCAAATGAAAAAACCGTTAACTCTAACACAGGATCTGCCACTTACTTGCTGTGTGATCTTAGGCAAGTTTGAAAAAAATTTTTTTAATCAAACGGATAAAAATACCTACATTTCATATCTCCAACCGTTATGTATATTCTGCAACTTTCAAAATTTTTTTTTTTGTAAAGGCTTAAACACTTCCATACTTTTAGATGAAGAACTTCACACGAACAACTTAAAATATGTGGCAGAAATGACAAAAATCAAGTATGAGTGATGGAAGAATCAATGTATAAACAAACTTAATATCCTAATAAGGAACTAAGGAATCCAAAACATTTTTGTGATACTATAAAAGTTATTTATTCACTATACACAGAACATGTCCCCTATAAAATGTACAAGTAAATCACTAAAAAGTATAATCTGGTGAACATTTTCTCAATTACAGAACACACTAAATCAGTTGGGATAACAGCTCTCTGTCTGCCTCAAAATAATCTAATTATAGCACCCAGAGTCTCCTTTAGATCTAATGCAAAGTTACTTATTTTTGGGATTATTTCCTAATGTGTGTTTGAGGAGGCAGAGTTAACAATTTAATATAACTCTAGTATATTACAGTCACTGCACAATGAATCAGTTTATTACAGATTAAAACATCATTTTTTCATTATTTGTATTAATGGGATGCAAACAGAAATACTGGATACTTTTAAATGGCAGATAACCACAAAATGATCATTGATAGTATTCTGGGTTTTATAATTACATTAAGATATGAATGGTGTAAAATATCGTTACGAAAAATACACCTCAAAACAATGAGGCCATACTGTAATGATTGACTAGATTGTGCTCAGTAGGTATTTATTAAGTCAATTTTCTCTATTTTTCTCCCCGATTACCCAGGACAATTTTTGCCCACAGTAAGGGCTCAGTAAATAAATGTTTGCTGAATATACTGACTTAGGACAGAGGTGAGAAGAGATGGACCCTCTTAGCTAGATGTCAAGTATTCTAATTGGAATTTATCTGGAAAAGAGAGTGTAAGATGTAAACTGCACACGGCATACAAGTAAATAAACTCAGATGCCAACAAAGCAAACCATTAAGCAGAAAAACACTGGCACTGGAATAAACAAAGGCAAGATTTGCCAATAGCGAAAATGGAACTGACTTTAAGAGATAACCAAGAAAAAGTTTATATTGGACCATACCTTTTCTCACCCAATTCAGTTTGAGACAGACCAATAGAGGCACTGTAAGAGACTATGGCTGTCTTCCTTGATATTCAAACATCCTAGTTTCCAATAGTTTATTATGGACCTGTTACCCACGAATCAATATAAACCTATTCAGATTTAGGGATTAGTTTCCACAAGTACAAAGTTGAATTTCTTTTTATTTGTCCTAAAATGCTTACTTTCAAACTTGAAGGGACTTCAATTATTCCATGTAGTTTCGATAACATTCTTTTATCTTTTCAGACCAGAGTCAAAATATTCGTACAGTATTCATACTGCAGCACCTTCCACCCACCCTTTGGTCGCTTGAACTGCCCTTCTTTGGTTCTTTTTCCGCTTTCTCAGATCTTTCTTGAAGTGTAGTAAGCAGAACTGTACTGGGTATTCCAGCTGCAGTTTGGTCTTAAATAAAAGAAGGATGTTTGTCAGTTTGGTTTTCTTTATTCTTCTCTGTGGTATACAGGATTTTGTTAGTTGAACTGGATGTAGCAGCTTACTGGGCCAAATTTGCAAGAGAATAGTACAATAGTTCCCAGGTCTTTTCCCTGGGTTGTAAACTTAACAGCTCATACTCTATGTAGCACCTTTCCTTTCTCACTGAAGCATTATCTGTCATTTTTCTTCTTGCTTACTTGGCTTCAAAACAAAACAAAACAGAACAAAATGCAGAGAGATCTTAAGTCAAAAGAGAGGTGAAGCGTCAGTCCTCACTGCGTCTTGATATGATCTACTCTAATAGTGACAACAGTGCCAGACACACAGTGGATACTCCAGAACTGTGGAACTAAGTAGCCCAAAATTAAAGCACTGTGTAAGGATCCTCATCAACTATGAGCAGGATCCTATCCTGGGTTCAACTATAATTTAGTCCTTCTGAAGCTCATTAGGTAGGTCACTTTAGGAGTAACAAAAAGTTCTAAAGGAAACCATGTGAGTCATTTTAAGTGACACAAATAAATAAAAATGAAATCATCAGGCCTTCTATTTCTACACAAAGACTGAACAGTTTCAATGGGCTATCCACCTCCTCAATCTATCTCTCTCAAATTACAGTCCATTAAAAAGAAAAAAAAGTCACGAAGGACCAGGCCTGGGCTCAAAGCTTCGATCTGCCTTTTTTACAGCCTTTTCTTTGTATCTCGATTTCCTTATCTACGATATGGGGTAAATCAATATCTTTCTCAAAGGGTTTTGTGAAAAATAAACAAGTTAACACAAAATTTTTAGTAGCGTGTCTGGCACATCATAAATGCTAAATATCGGCTATCGTTATCATTGTAAGTAGCTAGAACTCAAACCATAAAACACCTAAATCAGTTCCCCAACGTGGTTATCACTTAATATACTAACTGCTCACTGACATTCAATGCAAACATATTTAAAATCAAGCCATTAATATAAGGCCCAACGCATCTTGTTTAGGACAAGGAAGAGCAGAATTATTGGTCCATTCAATAATGAAAATATAAACTTACAATTTAGCTGACTCAAATTTCATTTTAATACTTAATACTACCAATAATCTCTAAGTTATTTAACCCAAGGGGCTTAATAAGCAATCATGAAACAACTTTGACATTACATAAGGAATCTTTAAGTAGTATGTAAAAGATGTACCTTTCTGGCAAGTTCTATCATTTCCAAAGTAAAAGTTAGTTGTGCCTAGTGCAACACTGTGATTAAAAATATTCCTCAACCTACAAAGGATTGTTTCCACTGTTATTTTAGAATCTCATTCAAAACTATAATAATTCCAGTTAATCATTATTTCCTTCATTTTGTTTTTATTATAGCATGTTTGCTTAATTTACAGCAAGCAGAAAATAAGCTGGGTCTTGTTTTGATCCAAACATTGATGTTTTAAAGGTTGTACACAATATTTGTTAAAAAGAACATATAAAAATACCTTTTTAGAAGCTTCTATAAGAAAGAAAATACAAAGTTTAACCCCACAACTTTCCTCTTTGCTAGAACTGCAAACTACTGCTACAGTTTTAAATAGACTTTTTGTTGTTTAAACTATACATCCAGGAAAATCTAAAAAATTAAAGAAACGTGCATATAAATGATTGCATAGCAGAACATGAACATTAACTGCAAACAGTAAAGAAATGAAAGTTAGAAATACTATCAAATATACAAAGGTTCTAGAATCAATCCTTTAAACACATTCCACAAACAGTATTTAAAAACCATCTTTTGTTCTTTACAGGCAAGGCCTATATTACTAAAACCAAAATCAAAAAAAGTAATCCTCTAAAAGGAATCGTTTCCCCACAATATTTACTTATACCTGCAAGCAAGCAATCTAAAATTTTAGAGATGCTAGCTTTTATTCTGAAATGAGACTGGACATGTCCCTTTTATTGTCCCCAAAAGATCTCTCAGAGAAATGCTAAAAATTATAAATGGTTAGGGTATTGGTTTTTTGTTGTTTTGTTTTTAGTCAGGTACTGCCAGGTACTACATTGATAATCAAACTCAAAGAGATGAGATTCCTACTGAAAATTCTTTTTCCAAAATATTTTAAATTTCATGGCACCACAGAATCACCTAGAGTGGGAGTGTTCTCCTTCAACTTGCCTCACATGAAATAAACTGAAGTGTGAAGAACAAGCCTCCTTCATAAAGTAGCAGGCAAATTTTGATACAAACGCACAGACCGAGTGCTAGAAGCATCAAAATTCAGTTTTACACTATGCATAAACAAAACCTACTTTGAAACAATTTACTTGCTGCTTTTTTTAACAGCAGTAAGAAAACTAAGCAATACGACCAACAATGCTCCTTAAAGTTTAGAGTAACTACATGAGAGCATTTTTTTTTCCCTTGAAATTATTTCTGCCATCATTGTCCTGCTCAAATTTTAAGGTCTGAGTTCTTCCCGTGTTTATATGTTCCAACTCTTCATAGAAAACAGAAAAAAGCAGTGAAGGCTCCATGTTTCGGTCAAAAACACTCAATTGTGCCCCAAATCCTACTTAACCCAGTTGGCATCATTCCCCAAGACAGTGGGGTTAACAAAAGAACTATTCCACGCTGTCATAAATTAACTATTATTATCACGGGCCTAAACATCTCAACAAGACAAAAAGGTCCACCCTGAACCTAAATGTGTCTGATCAGTCAGTGTTGTACTGTGGCTACAACTCACTTTTGTATCATTCTATCTTATTAGCAAGCTACATTTCTAGGTTAACAGTTCTACCAAATATGGATATGAAAGTTTATTTTTAATAAGACAATGTTGCAAATTATGGTCAACCAACATCTTTTCACCAATACTTCAAGCATAAAAAATGAGAATCTTTACAAAAATATACAGAGACACCACAAATTGGTAGCTGCCCATAACATTAAACAAACTGGACTCTTAAGAGTGGCTTCTCAACAGCATATCATTTTAATTATAACCATTTGCCTGGTACAGGGAAAACTGACAAGTGTTTTTTTAAGCATCATTGCAACATTGTATTCCTGATAATTTAAGTAAACCAAACTATGAGTAAATGAATGATACATGCCTAAAAATATCAAGGTTTATACTATCAGTGGCCACTGGACTTAGGACTAGTCCAAGACCTTGATCTAGATTTTGACCTAGACCTAGATTGTGATCTTGACTGAGATTTGGATCTAGGTGGTTCTTTTTTCCTTGATTCCTTTTCATATCTTGAGCCAGACTTATAATGTGTTTTGGAATCTGTTTTAGAGGTGCCTCTAGTTTTGGTGTGAGATGCAGACCTAGAACGTGATTTAGCCTTCATTTCTTTCTTGGGCTGGGACTTGGACCGTGATCTTGAATTGGATTTAGATCTTGAAAAAGATCGATTTCGGTGTTTGAATCTTTCAAAACAGAGGAGAGATACAATTAGAGTAAAAATTAGATTCTATGTTAATCAAATTTGTTATTTTTAGAGCAAAAGTTCACTCTGAAATTGAAAAATGTAGAAGTCGTTTTCAAAGCAAAGTTATTTACCTATCATTGTCGGAATGGCTTCTGCTACGCCGTGGTCTTCCAGCCGGTCTACTGCTAAAAAGTACATCAGAAAAAGCAAACAGTGACAAATGTCTATTTACACTCTTCTCAAGTTTCTAATTAAAAAAACTGAACCATAAAACTTTTAAAATAAAGCACTAAAATAATTTTAGTCTCAATGAAGCATACAATGTATATAATTAAAGTGTACAAAAAGATAAAAAAAATTAAAAGCTAACAAATCTTTTCTGACAGATTACTGTACTACACATCAAACTTACTTTCTAGGACTATAAGATCTTCTATAGTTGTAATCAAAGGACCGGCTTCTTGATCTTCTTCTTTCATAACTTCGGCTTCTAGAACGTCTGTATCTGTCATAATCATCATAGCGTGAAGAACTGTACACATTCCTCCCTTCCTTGGCTTTCATTTGATTTGGAGCTATGAAATACACAGAACGGAGATTTAGAAAACAGAGATATTTGAAACCTAACCTAATATTTTAAGTCTTTAAATTATAGGGAAAATGTCTGCATTCTCTTCCCTTATACCCCCAATCTGTGTCAAGGTTAAATGTGAGACTATTAATCTTGGAAAAGGTATTTGTTTCCAAGGAAGTCTATAAGAATACTGTTTTAGGTTAAAAATGATACTCTCAAATACCTTCCCAACTATTTTCTTTCAGAGACCTTTCACCATCTAGCTTGTCTAAAAATATGCCAACTATTTCAACACTGAGAAAATTTACCATATTTAAAAAAAATTCCAAATTAAAATACAAAATGACTTTGAACCATATACTAATTTGGAATTATTTTGCGTGTTTTTCATTTATTAGAAACACAATTAACAACGACAAAATACTTATTGGTAACCTATGGACAATGCTTTAGCATCAAAATGCAGTAACATATGGATCTAGGGTTCTGAGATCACAACAAAAGTAGAAAAGAGTGAACATTTATTGGATGCCTTAGACCCACCCACACCCCTGGACAGTCCTCAAATTCCTATGTTATCTCATTCAATTCTATGAAATGGATACTAAATGCATATGTGCGTTTAAGTAAATAACACAGTGAATACTGAAGGACCCATCACCCAACCCAAGAGCCAGAGAATTATAGCCTGTGTCTGAGAGCTCCTCTCTTCAGCAGCTATTTTCACCTCTAACTTAAAACAATTTTTTTCAACGTTTATTTGGGGGGGGGGGGGCGGCGCAGAGAGCCCCAAAGTCAAAGTCAGACACTTAACTGAGCCACCCAGGCACCTTCATCTCTTTTACTATCTTGCCTAAGGTAACAAAATGGTTGAGCCAAAATTTAAACCCTGGTCTACCTGACTCTGAAGCCTGTACTCCAGCCTCATTAGCATGCAGCTAACACCTAGTACATGCTTGCATAATAAAACCACATACTAATATAAAACGGATTCTAGTAATTCCGTAATCATCTGTTTAATTCTATCTGTTCATTTCCACAGCCACACACCTACACAAATACCCAATTATACCACGGTGCCGGTATATCAGTCGGTTAAGTGTGTGACTTCGGCTCAGGTCATGATTTCATGGTTCATAGGTTCAAGCCCCACAACAGGCTTTGAGCTGTCAGCACAGATGACACACAGCCTGTTTCGGATTCTGTGTCTCCCTCTCTCTCTGCCCCTACCCTGCTTGTGCTCTCTTTGTTACAAAAATAAAATTAACATTAAAAAAAAATAAATAAAACAAACAACAATACCCAATTATACCTTGAAAATCTGTATGAAGAGAAATGGCTGAAAAGACCTAATACTTTCCAAAGTATTTCCCTTTTAATTCCATCCCCAGAATATTAACCATGCCAGAGTCCAATTTCTGTCATTCTGATTTTCACATTCTACCTTTCTGCAAAGTATCTGAGTTACTCTATCTTTTCAAGATCTTTTTAGATTTTAAATAAGACAAACTGCAAATACTTCCAATAAGAAACATCAAAGCACTGTTTTAAAAATGACGTATTATACGTGTAATAGGCATAAGGGTACTTACTCTTCCGATCCCCCTGTGCAAACTGTATTTCAATTTGGCGTCCACAAATCCATTTTCTGTCCAAATTATGTAAAGCGTCTTCGGCATCACGTACATCCTCAAATGTGCTAAATGTTAAGGGGCTTGGGAAGTTTTGCATACTTTGATAACGAGTGAACATTCAGTTGGTAAGTCTGGAATATTTCACAATCTCTCAACATTATTCTAGAAAATCATCCAGATCTCACTTAACTTAGGTTGGTTAATTCAGCTACAGATATTTGACAGCATTAAAGCACTTGTGATTTCCTACAGCATACATTTGAAACCACATGTGAATATATAAAATTATTAAAATAAGATCTGTTATAGCTGAACTACCAAGTAATCCTATCAAAAAATTTTCCTGAGTTTTAAGTTTTAGAAAACAAAAAAGAAAAACAAATGTCACTTCTGTTGTATGCTAAAACAAAAATTTCTTAAAATAAAACCAAAACCGCTTTTCATGTTTTTGTTTCAAAGAAAAAAAGAAAATGCCAATAGTTCTTGTGTAAGCAAGCATAATATACCTTACCTTACAAAAGAATTAACTTCAAATTTATTTTGCTGTTTTTCTCAGATATATCTAACACTATTATTTCACATAGCTGTCTCCCTTATACTATACAGGAAAGATTGGTATGCTATCCATTTGAGGATATCAAGATAGAATCAATCAATCAATCGTCAAGACATCGCTACACCAAAAGCATATTACACCCATGCAAAGACTATAAAAGCATGCGGTCAAGAAATAACAGACCATTTCTAAAGATTCCTGGACTGAAAAGCCCTAACCATAATACTAAACATATAGCTTACTGCAAAGAAGTGAATTTGGGACTGGTTTTCAACCTGAGAAACTTCAAGGTAACATTTATAAACCTGACCCAGGAACTGTTGGTACCCTGACTGGAGAAGCTGCCTTGCCCTCTTCCCTCCTTGTCAGCAATAGTACTATGACAACTCTTGGCTTTACAAAGTTATTCTGTCCAAATTTAGCTCCTTTCCTAAAACCACCATTCTGACGGAAGCCAAGCAAATCAGAGCAGTGTTTGATATAAAAGCTCTGGAAAGGGACCTAGGTTAAGTTGGAGTGTAGATTTTCATTCTATCCTAAAAATTACTATTCTAACATGTCCATTTATATTTCTCAAACTTGAGAGACAAAGAGTGTAGACCTTAGGCTGATTAAAAAACAGTGCTGATGAGACATACTCTCTCCAAGACTGATACTAATATCTGTTTATTTCAAGTACTAAAACGTCTACCTCACCAGATTTCCTATTTTTCATTCTGAAAGGAATTAAGGACCACTGCCCGTTCCCAGGTCTCTCTTCCCGAATATATTATGTATATGTTAAAGGAGGAGAGGTTTTCCCAAGTCTAAGTCATAGGACTTTCAACAAGAAACGAAAAAGGTTGACAGGGAGTTCAGAACCTTCAGTACTATTATAATTCAACACCTGTCAAGGTTAATGCATTTGGGCTCTAAAATATTAAAAAGAGTAAGCTGGCTTAACATGTATACCACTTTATTTATTACCCCAGGATGCAGAATACAATTACTTTCTAAAGGATAAAATTAAAAGGTGTAAAAATTATTGAGAGTAAATCTAAATCATTCTTTGGGTCTACCCTCAAAAACAGAATCCTGAGCTGAATCAACCATGGCAAAGTTTTACTATATACAAAAGAGAAGCCTAATTGGGAAGTGTCAAATATCACTCTGATGCTAGTTATGGAGAAATCTGTACTTGGGATCTTTCCAAAATCCTGAGACCTACTTCTTTTTAACTATTTTAAGACCATAGAAAGACTTTGTGTATATGAAATACATGATCCTCCTTTAGATGACAACTCTCTTCTAGCTCAAGTATCACATACTCTTGAGGCAAACTAGTGTTGATCCTGGTTCCCAGGCCACCCCAAACCAAGTAAAAGCAGGTCAGCATTGTAAGCCAGAAAGCATCGCCTTTTAAAAATAGACAAACAAACAAAAAACCAAGCCAAATATAGCTCTTATCCTCTCTGTAACAGAACTTTGCAACCAATCCCCCCAACTGTCCTTGATCATTAGCTTTGTAGAAATAGCAGCTTTCAGCATTTCCCCTAAGTCTCACTAGGGCCCCTGCTAAGTTTCAAGAGACCCAACGAATTTAACAGGAAGAACTTTTCCTAGTCTGACACCCACAGCCCAAACCCTTGCTGTCTCACTGAAGGAAGTAATGTCACCTAAAACTCTGGGTCAGGGAATGACTTCCCATAGGTCCTGATTAGGTACCTATAGCAGGGATAAGGCCTTCTGCAATCCACTCAGAGCCAACTGATCCTATGTGCTAAAGCAGTGCAGGACCAGCAGACTTCACAGAGCTAAGTTTAGAAGTCAAGAGTATGTGTGTGCCCATAGCAGCCACTTTAAAATCTCTAAACAGATAGTATCTCCAGTGGATTTGACCTTACAAGACCACCAGAGTTGTTTCTAAGGAGGTCCCAGTGCGAGCACCTGTCTCCCTTTAAGCACGGCTCTGTGGAGTTAGCCTGACCCTAGAACCTCGTGCTACTCCAAAGAGCATTGCCTATTACCCTATGGCATCTGACCATATGGCCCAAAACAAAAATATGCTGAATTTAAGCTTAACAACATTACATCCTGATACACTTTAACTTGACAATCTAAGAGAAAGTGCATTTATACAAGACCACAATCACAACATCAAAGGCCCACATAAATCAAGTTACAGGTTTTGTCACTAGACCAAACCAGAATAGTTTTGAAAATTAACTGCTTACAAACATTAAAAAAAAAAGAAAAAAAAAAAAAGGAAAATAGTTATTCTGTAGGATACATCAGGTATGACTCCTTTAATCTTGGCCATCATTCAACTTCATCTTGACCTTTAACTCTTTAAGTGCTTGTCAGAAGGACTTGTCATGAGATGCTTGGCCAAATATGACAGATGGCTTTATCTTTAACTTTGAAAAACAACCTTTTCCCCCTTTTGTAGATAAAGCGAGGCTTTGTCTCCCATTAGGCTTGTCCTTCTTCCAGCTTTTCTTTATTTTTTCTTTTCCCAAACTCTCCCTTCTCTTCAAGCCTGATCCTTAAGAGGTCTTTGGCTTGTCTACTTGCCTTAAGTGTTGAATTCTACTCTAAAGGTTCTTTCATGCTTTCTCTTTGGGGTCGCCATAACTGTACAGCTTTACATTCTCTGAGGTAACAACAGAGGACAGCAAATTAGGGGACAATATTAAAGAAGTTTACCTCATTGTTATACAATTTGTTTTTGATCAAGTGATTCAAATTAACAGACAATACCAAACTTTAATTGCTAAGCACAAGAACATATTAACTTTTGACTTACATTAAAGGTGGTAGCAACCAGAGTGTATTCAAATTTAAATCACATATTATAATCATTGATTTGAGTTTCAGCAGCATGAATGGGAATTTAAATATTTTATTATTTTTGGATTAACTTTAAGAAATAATTAAGAGCAATGTGTGAGTCATAATTAATTTTCAAAAATTTGAAGACAAAACATTTATTATTAGAGGACAAAAGTAAACTACTTTTTAGATGTTACCTCTTACATAAACTTGAATTTCAAACTTCAACACCCCTCACTAATCAGCCATCTGAAGAAAGGATATTGAACATAAGCAAATCCTCTTGGACGACGCGTGTAGAAATCAAGTGGAACATACACATCAACTATAGGACCATAACGACCAAATTCTCGTCGTAAATCTTCGGACCTAAAACATCATAAAAAGACCCCCAATTTTTATGTTCACTCCCTTAAAAGAATGTCTCTGTAAGAAATAAATAACTTTCTGTAATCTGTCATTTAACGAAAGGGGCTGTGATGTATCCCTGGGTTACCTGAAACAGACAAACTTTCTAAATCTCAACATCAAGAGCCAACTTTAAGAACATACAAAAAACAAAGGAAAGCTAAGATCCAAGATTCTGGAAGATAATGCAGTTTGTAATAAAACCCATTACTATTTTACATTATAACAGGAAAACACGTCTAAGGAAACTTAGTCACAGTTTACCTATTGTTTCTAACCACATCTTTTAATTTTTCGTAGAGGGTACAGTAACATTAGGTTGTATTAAGTATTAGTGTTTTTTTTTTTTCTTACACTATCAAACCAACATTAGTAGTCTGAAAAAATACCAATCACTTTCATCCCCACAATTATAGAGACAGGGTTAGACACTTGATAGGAGGTAGACAAAAGTTGGAAAAATAAAAGGCACAAAAATATATGTAACTCCTTAAATAATAAAGGTCAAAATGTCCTAAGGAGGAATTTTTCTGGACGCTAGAATACTGCTTACTTTCCTACTTAAAGTTAGGACAGAATAATGTAAATCACAAGGCTACCAAAATAAAATTGACTTGTGGGGGTGGGGGTGGGGGGTGTCAGAGTGATTGTGAAAACGCAGTCTCTCCTTGTGATAAGATCTGTTCCAAAAAATTCTGACGGCGACTACAAGCAATTAAGGGAATTGGTGAGAACAAAGGCACGGACTGGATTAATCCAATTTAGCTTATCAAGGCCCAAATGGTAGATGCTTCCTAAACCTCATTTCTCGAAGGGTGACCAGTTATATTTCCGGGAAATGAGAAGAGCTAGTTCGCAGGGTCTACTGGAATAATTTTACCTCCCAATTTTCGACATTCTCTTTCTCTAAACATCTCCAATGTTTTAAAAAATCACAAACGTAACACGACAAAAAAGGGGTAGCGAATGCTTCGCCATAACGCCCCTCCCCCGATCCCGTTATTTCGCTGCGATTTTTTAACTACGGGAAAAAAAAAAAAAATCTCTGGGCCGAGGGGGCGTGTACCCCAAGGAACGTGAACTTCAAATCCATGGGGAGCGGATGTTCGGCCGCGGCGGGGGCTGGACGCGCCGAGAGGAAGCGGGGAGGAAGAGAGGCCGAGCTGCGGAGGGGGAGGGGCACCGAACTCGCGCCACGCGGTCCGCGTTCCCGGCCGCTGCCTGGGAGGACCAGGGGCGCCGCCCTCGCTCCCACGAGGCGGTTGAGCCGGCGACGCGGCCTAGTTGGGCCCGAAAGCCCGCGCGGGACCCGCCATCTTCGCGCTTCCCCTCCCCCGGCCCAGCGCGCCGCCGCCGCCGCACGGGTCCTCCCGAAGCGCCTGCGGCCTCCCGGGCTAGGCCCGGAGTACCTCCTCGTACATACCTGGTATCGTCGGCCACGTTCCTTACGAACAGAGACGTGTTGGGGGGGCGCAGGTAGCGGGACATGACGGCGACGTGAGTCTCGGCAGGGGCACTAACGGGCTCACTAAACCGTCCGCGGATCCGGCGGCGGATCCTCAGACGCTCAGCCAGAAGGCTCCGCTACGAAACCTCCTCTTCTCGCGAGACTTCACTCCCGCCTCCACCCCCCTCCTACCTGGGCGCAACGCCTGGACCGGCAACGGTTCTTTCCCGCGAGATCACCCGACGTACGCCTGCGCAGGCGGGCGGCTAGGGTACGTGCGGCAGCCTCGGTCTCATTCATTGGCTTCTTGAGCTGTGTCTTTCCCCTCCCCCAAGCCCGCTCTTTCTTTCTTTGGTGCTTTATTTTCCCGCCCTTTTCTGCCTTGCAGCGGTTTTTCCTTTCCTTCCCCTCTCCACCCCAAGTCAGGAAACAGACGTTTTAACCCCTACGCCAAACTTTACAGTTATTGCCAACTTAGACGGAGTTTTAAACCTTAGACTTGAGAGAGACTGCCATACGGTTTCCTGTCTGGTCCAAGTAATGCCCTGGCTTTTATTAGATTGCTGATCAGCCGCTGGTATTGAGTATGAAAGGGAAGGAAGTGTGTGTCCTTGAGAGGAGGTGGGCCTGCCTCTCCAGGGCTTTCAGCACGCCGTGGGTGCACTCCCAGAGGGCCTGTGCCAGGGCTGCCCCTCGCTCACACCCTTCTCACACCCTTCTTCCACCTGCCCACCCTGTTGCCTCTTGATCAAAGGCCCTTCTCAACCTTTTGATTGGACCGCAAACCTCACATTTTAGTCTCCGTTGTCATCCACAGCTAGCCCTTGTTGCTAACGGCCTGTGTCGCAATAGTCCTTTCAACTTTTTGGTCTCAGAATCTCTTTACGCCCTTAAAAATTATGGAAGACCCCAAAGGGTTTTGTTTGTGTGGGTTACAGTTAACTAATACTTACTGAACTAGAATTTAATTTTTTTTTTAACGTTTATTTATTTTTGAGACAGAGAGAGACAGAGCATGAATGGGGGAGGGTCAGAGAGAGAGGGAGACACAATCTGAAACAGGCTCCAGGCTCTGAGCAGTCAGCACAGAGCCCGATGCGGGGCTCGAACTCACAGACTGTGAGATCATGACCTGAGCCGAAGTGGGACGCTTAACTGACTGAGCCACCCAGGCGCCCCTACTGAACTAGAATTTAAAACAGAGGAAATTTTAGGGCGCATTAACACACAAGCACACAGCCCACTGTCCTTCCATCACGCATCCTGTGGCCCCTGGGAAGCTCCGCTCTCTGCTTGTGAAAGACTGTGCAAATGAAAAAGATAAATAATGTTTACTATAGTTTTGATCCCTTGAAAGGGTCCTGGGGACTCCTACCAGACATTGAGAACCACTCCCTGCTCTATCAGACTCAATTTTTGGAGATGAGGGATCACTTATTAAAATGCCTCTGGCATGTAGCATAATGTCAAACAGACAGCAGGAACTCAAGTACTGTTTGATTATATGAACTTTTACTTTATAAAAGGCAATAAAAGCATTATTTTTGCTTCAATCCAAAGCAGTTACGTGACAAGGGTGGTGATGGTCGGCTCTGCTCTGTAGCAGAGCTATTGTTTTCCTGCACTTATGTTTTCCAAGAAGCTTTGGACACAGTTTGTTAAAACACTTATTAATTACCCATTATGTGTCAGACATTGTGCTAGATGCTGGAAATTCAGGGGTGAAAAACATGGAACTTAACGTTTTCATAGAGAATAAAACAAGGGGTGCCTGGCTGGCTCGGCTCATTGGGCATCTGATGCTTGATTTTGGCTCAGGTGGTGATCCCAAGGTCAAGGGATTGAGCCCCTCATCGGGCTCCATGCTGACTGTGGAGCCTGCTTAAGATTCTCTCTGTCTTCCTCTGCCCTTCTCCCTCGCTCGCACACACACACACACTCTCTCTCTCTCTAAAAAGAAAGAAAGAAAGAGTAGAGAAAAAAAATATTCAAAAATTATTAAGATGACGGACAATAGCAGAGCACTAAGCCAGGTGCAGGGTTGGTTTTTTTTTTTTTTTTAATGTATTCATTTTTTGAGAGAGAGATGGAGATAGAGCACGAGTGGGAGAGGGGCAGAGAGAGAGGAGGAGACAGAATCCCAAGCAGGCTGCAGGCTCTGAGCGGTCAGCACAGAGCCCGACGCAGGGCTCGAACCCACAAACTGTGAGATCGTGACCTGAGCCGAAGTCAGATGCTTAACCCACTGAGCCCCCCGGGCGCCCCCAAGTGCAAGGTTGTCTTGAGTGTGGTGCCCTGTGTAACTGCACAGGTGGCATATGCCCATGAAGGCTGTTCTAAATGTTAGCCATCATTGTCATTACTCATAATGTTTGAGAAATAATAGGAGCAGGTGAGGTGTGAATATTTACTAACTGGAATTGCTTTCGGCTTCACGTACCAAGTGCCCCTTTGATCTTTTGTGTTTTAGAATCCCAGAGCCTCAAAAAAGATGCTGTTGGGAAAAGCAGAGAAAGCCAGCGTCTTTCAGCCAGCAGGAGCTTGAGGTGGACGGTTTGCCATAAAAGCACCACATTTCACTCCGAGCACACAAAATACCAGGACTGGTAATTTTTTCGAAGACCAAACGTTAATCTCGGAAAATGGTCTGTGAGCACTGTGCTGCTTCTGGAGGAAATTATGTTTTATTGGGATTTATGTCAGAAAACCACTTTCCTTGGGTAGTATCCTCAGAACCGCACAAAGAAGACCAAAACGTACAATAATACAACTATGAATTTCCTTGATCCTGAGACTGCTCTTTCTTGATTTACGGGCCGTAGCATAGACGTCATGCCTGAGTGAGTTGTGCTGTTTGCTAGAGGGAGACTCACAAACACAAAATCCAGGTGCTAAGGCCTTGGAATGATGAGCCTGTCTCCATCAGCAGAACCCAAACGTTGCGTCAATATATCAAGATTAACTTTACTGGGATAACCGTTGAATTCAGATGATTGTCACAGACGGTGCTTAGCCCTGGGCCTCTGTCTCCATGGGCAAACAGTCAATTAGAAGCATGCTTTTTAAATTTATTTCATAAGACATGCCTGATTTTCCTATGAGCCTTCTCACTAATGAGTAGGCAACAGGCCAAGTTCCCCAGACTGAGGAAGATTTAAACATTCCTTATTTGTGGGTTGGGAATTTTGGAGCACACGCGTTATGTACACATTATCAGTTGTGTTCAGGTTCTTATAACCTCTGGCTCTCACTAGTTCTGCTCTGAGGGTGAAGACACTGTGAATATGCACATGTGTTCATCATATTCCTTAGATAATCTATTAGCACATAGATTGCTACCTTGAATTTGCTTAAGGTAAGAAAAAATTACTTGGTATATCTTGGCCTCGTTTTAATATCTTAAAATAACATTTTTCGTAGTTCTAAGTGTCCAGCATGTATTTAAAAAATTTCCGAGGGGCGCCTGGGGGGCTCAGTCGGTTGAGTGTCCAACTTCAGCTCAAGTCGTGATCTCGAGGTTCATGGGTTCGAGCCCCACATTGGGCTCTGCACTAACAGCTTGGAGCCTGGAGCCTGCTTCAGATTCTGTGTCTCCCCCTCTCTCTGCCCTTCCCCTGCTCATACTCTCTGTCTCTCAAAAATAACTAAACATTAAAAAAATTTTTTTTTAATTTCCGAAATAATTTCTTTACTATAAAGAAAACAGGGGCACCTGGGTGGCTCCAGTCGGTTAAGTGTCCGATTATTGGTTTCGGCTCAGGTCATGATCTCGTGGTTCCTGAGTTTGAGGCCCACAGCACAGAGTTCGGGCTCTGTGCTGGCAGTGCGGAGCCTGCTTAGGATTCTTTCTGCCTCTCTCTCTACAAATAAAATAAATAAACTTAAAAAAGTATTAAAAATGAAAACAAATATCACCTGTGATCCTACAACTCAGAATTCATTAGTATTAACACTTTTATGCATTCTATGCATGTATCTAATTGTTAAAATTGGAGTCATACTGTATAGTTTCATAACATGGGTTTTTTTTTTTTTTTTTCCACCAGATAGATTATAAAGAATATCTTCCCTGGCCATTAAATAGTTTTAATAAATACAGTTTTTTTTTAAATTTTTTTTTAATGTTTTATATATTTTTGAGACAGGGAGAGACAGAGCATGAACAGGGGAGGGTCAGAGAGAGGGAGACGCAGAATCTGAAACAGGCTCCAGGCTCTGAGCTGTCAGCACAGAGCCCAACGCGGGGCTCGAACTCACGGACTGTGAGATCATGACCTGAGCCGAAGTCGGCCGCTTAACCGACTGTGCCACCCAGGCGCCCCAGTAAATACAGTTTTTAATAGCTGCTGTAGCAAGTATAAATTGGGTTCAATTGCCAGTAACAGAAGCCTGAAATAATCTTGATGATGATAGCTAACACTTATTGAGCACTTCAATGCCAGGCACTTTTCTCACAGAAAAGCAAAGAAAAAAACTCACATAGTAGAATGTTACAGTTTTAGCAGCCATTTAACTCATGATTTTCAATTATATGTTTTTTTTATTGTTTAACTTTATTTTTTATTTTGAAAATTTTACATCCATGTTAGTTAGCATATAGTGAAGCAATGATTTCAGGAGTAGATTCCTTAATGCCCTTTACCCATTTAGTCCATCTCCCCTCCCACAATCCCTCCAGCAACCCTCAGTTTGTTCTCCATATTTATGAGTCTCTTCTGTTTTGTCCCCCTCCCTGTTTTTATATCCTTCTCAGGCCAGGGTGACAGCACTTGTCCCTTCACAGTACAACTGTTAAGGGATGTCCAGAGGGATCTAACTAGATCACCTGGGTTCCACACATATTCCTCCCAACCCCCATGGTGGGACAATAATAACCCTACCTCTTCCTACTGATGTACTTTAAAATGGTTAACATGGTAAATTGTTATATTACGTGTATTTCCCCACATTAAAGAAAAACACCAGGCTATAAAATAGAAAAGACTTTAATCATTCAGTAAAATGCTGGATCTTTGCATTTACCCTCCCCCGAAATTTTCATTATTAAAACTCACCGCGAGAGGAACGTCATTGCATATCCAACGTTTTGTACATTTTGGTTGGGACACATTCCTAAGTGTTGACTTGGTGGGTCAAAGAATATGAATTTTAAGAACTTAATATATATGATCAAAATACGCTTTGGAAAGATTCTACCAATTCACCCTCCTTATATAGAGTTTGTGTATATTATCACTATGGCGTATAAATATATGGTAACAAAGAATTGTGTAGGGAGTTTTTTTTAAACACATACGCACGTACATATATACACTCATTGTGTGTAATTATAGTTTTCTTGTTATTTTTGGGCTCAGATTATTGCAGAGATTTAAAAAATACCAGTAAACAAGCTTATTAATGTTCTTCTTGGAACCATATTTCATAACCACTTGGTATTTATTTCTGTATCTGGAACATGAGAAGAGGCCCACGATTATGGGGAAAAATCGCATTAGGTTTATTTTTCACATGGAGAGAACTTAGGCACAAAACGCAAAGACACAGAGATTTAATTATTTACTCTTACTGTACTCACGACTATGTGACTTGGTGACCGGCCAGCCTGCTGGCATGTGGGAGGATCAGGTGACTTGGAGCTCTCAGTGAAAAGTTCAAGGTGTTACTGGGTTCTGATTTAGGGCAAGATGACCTCTGCCCATCTTTTGACTTTCCTCTCTCCTGGCTCCTATGCACAGTGTGTCCCACTTTAGAGCATCTGTTTCTTTCTCTTTTTCCTTTCTTTAAGTCTGATGCTTTCTAGAATCCTCTTTGCTCACTGATAACTGTTGGAATGGAATAACTTCTGGACCATTCCCGCTTTTATTTGTTTCTTAAAAAAATTTTTTTTAGTGGGTTCTACACCCAACCTGGAGCTTGAACTCACAACCCCTAGGTAAAGCATCACATGTTTTGCCAACTGAACTGGCCAGGTGCCCCTGGACCATACCCATTTTTATTTAATTATTTCTTTATTAAAGAATTCTTTTGAAATGTGTATTTATTTTTGAGAAGGAGGGAGGGGCAGAGAGAGAGGGAGACCCAGAATCCGAAGCAGGTTCCAGGCTCTGAGCTGTCAACACAGAGCCTCATGCAGGGCTCGAACACACGAACCGCGAGATCCTGACCTGAGCGAAAGTCAGACACTCAACCAACTAAGCCACCCAGGCGCCCCACCATACCCATTTTTAATGGGCATTTCAGCTTAGTTCCTTGCCCTGATGATCAAAACATAATCACCTCTAGCTGTGCTCCTTATGGGTTCAACTCTCTCCTGGTTTCCAGTCTTCTTTTTCCCAATCTTGCCATACCCACGAGACGGTGGGGGCGGGGGGGGGGGCCCGGCAAATCCCTCAGGTTTGTCTTTGTCTCCTGGACTTTCACCCTGTGAAGTACGTATTATTATCCTTATTTTTGACTGAGGAAGCTGAGGCTAAGAGAAGACCAGGGGTTTCCCCAAGATCCACAGCTTGAAACTGGGTAGACATTTGCTGTTCTTATTTCCTGTTCGGGGGATTCCCGACTTTATGTGTCTCACTGAGAAGGAAAACCTGCCTCACAGTTTAGATGCTATAGAAGCGGACGCTTTTTTCCCCAGCCTCCCTTGCAGCTAAGGTGTGAACCTGCGATCTAGGCTTAACGCATCACATACCTCTTTTCAGGATTTGGATAGCCTGGGCTGGAGTCACAAAGAAGCAGGGACCGCAGAGAACTCTCCTTGGTGGCTGTGGTGGTCACAAGAGTGGCAGAGACCAGTGCCTGGCCAGTCATCATTCAGCACTCCAGGACGGGCAGCTCCTCTGATTTGAGTGTGGCGTTGGAGCCCTGGGGTTCAAACCCTAAGCATCATGAGGGTTTGGGGATGAGTGGGGTCTCTATGGCTGGGCTGGGCATGGGGGAAGTGGATGCTATGGGCTGTCAACTTTTTTTTTTTTAATGTTTATTTATTTTTGAGAGACAGAGAGATACATGGCATGAGCTGGGGAGGGGCAGAGAGAGAGAGGGAGACACAGAATCCGAAGCAGGCTCCAGGCTCTGAGCTGTCAGCACAGAGCCTGATGTGGGGCTCGAACCCACAAACCGCGAGATCATGACCTGAGCCGAAGTCAGACGCTCAACCGACTGAGCCACCCAGGCACCCTGTGGGCTGTCATCTTTTAATGGGCCATATCATTTTGGGTAATGAGCATCTTACTGTCAACTTGGATAGAACGAAGACAGAGAATCTTCCCCCAAATTTCAGGATTGCCTAAATGCTCTGATACCCAAGTACAATTCTGAGAAGGATGTGGGCCTCTATGCAACTAGGATTACATTTTCCCATCCTGATAAGTAAGAGTTCAGAGCCAGCTATACTTTGGTGTAGAAAAATAAGGAAACGGTTTGTATCTTGCATCCAAGTACTACGGAGCATAAAATATTAGCTGTACTTGGGAAATAATGCACACATGTTCTTAATTTTATTTAGATCTCAACTTGTGTCCACCCTCATCATCACGCCCACAGTGACTTGACCATTCGTAGCGAGAGGGAAAACTGGGTCTGGGTCTGAAACTTGGGCATTTGCTCATTCAGATGTCTTCTAGTTCTATCGAGCGATGTCAAATCAAAAGACAGCGTCTGTGAAAGAGCAAACGCTTCACCTCTGCTGGACCGTGACTCTCACATCGACCCTCTTTGGGAATGCAATGCGTGATCCATTGGGAAAGATCCCCAACAAGCTGGAGACGTGAGAGGGAAGGAAACAAGGGTTGATGATAATAAGCGAGTGTCTCAAAGGCTACCGATTGTATGGAATCAACTCTCGGATCTGGGGTCTTGAGGGTGAGGAGGAAAGCACAGCAGTGCCCTTAGGGAGGCCCAAAAAAGCAGGGACCACAAGGAATTCTCCTTGGTGGCTATAGTCATCATCAGAGAGGCACAGGAGTTTAGTTGGAGCCCAAAAGACTAATACACTTTAAAAGTCAGAGAATGCAAACAGCTAAATAGTTGTCGCTATAGGAATTGCTGCTACTTGCATATCCTAAAAAGGACCCAAGCCATCACCCCTATTTGACAGATGAGAACACTGAGGCCCACAGAGAGGCAAAAACATCTGTAGTTAGTGACAAGATCGGGATGGAAATTGGCGGGTGCCGACTTTCCTTCCAGTGTGTTTATGCTGGATCACTGCCGTTTCCAGCTAATTGAATGACTTGTTCACTGATGTCCCAAGAGTGTCAGGTTTGTGGGGGGATTCCAAAGCATCCAGCAGGTGAGATGGACAGTGGAGTTAAAAGAGAATGAACTTTGGAGTCAGAGGTGGGTCTGAATTCTTGTCCCAGCCACTTTCTCGCGGAATCCTGGGCAGTTTCCTCAATATCCCTTATTTGAAGGATAAAGATGATAATCACAGGATTTCATCGGGTTTAAATATATGTATGCTAACCATGAGCAAGAGTTAATCCTTGAGAGTACTTTGTTCAGTATCGTTATTAATGTAGTTTTATCTCTGCTGGTAGGGACCCATGGTAGGGAAACAATGGGTATTAAGAAAATAAAAAGTGAAACATTAAATATTTATAAGATTGAAGAGTATCATCAAGGTTGCCATGTATGGATGTTTAGGTTATATACCACCCAACACAGGGGTATAGTTTACACAGAGTATAATGTGAATGGTGACCTCTGGATTTGCTCAGTGTGCGACCTGAACAGTCATGGTGGTGGCCCCGAGGATAACCTATGATTAATGGTCTTCATTTAATAATGGGATGTTTTGTAACAAGGAGAGCAGAAAGCAGTTAAAGAATTTTATGGTTGGAAGGTCCCTTGGAGATTATATGGTTCCACTTCCTCGTTTTCCAGATGTGGAAACTGAGATCCAGAGAGGGAAAGGGACAGGCATCATCCAGGGAAGAACTGGGACAAGAATCATGTCTCTAGGTTCTTTGGTAATTGCCCTTTGTGTTTGCGAATGATTTTCTTTGTTGGTAGGAGTTAGTATTCTGCACCATATTTTAAAACTTCCACAGAGAAAGAAGATCTGTGGCTGTTTTGCGTCTTCTAAACTTTGTTCAGAATAGACTCAGGAGGGCTCAGCAGAAATTTATTTAGTTCTGGGTCCTTGCACTTCAGTGTCTTAGAAGTTTCCTCAGGCCAAAAAATCCCTATTGAGCAACACCCCTTGCAAGCACTCTGTTTGCTTCTGTTTTTGACTTGATATTAGTTGGCAAGCTGTGTAGTTTACTAACACCCTCGACTAGGTTGTTAGCTTGGGATTAACTCAAGAACAGTGTCTCTGGAGGCCAAGTGAACTCCTTTAAAGTTTGCTGTGCAGAGTTGACAAATTGTTTCAAATTATAATTCAAAATCAGGGGCGCCTGGGTGGTTCCGTCGGTTAAGCGTCCGACTTCAGCTCAGGTCATGATCTCACGGTTCGGGGGTTCGAGCCCCGCGTTGGGCTCCAGGCTGACATCTCAGAGCCTGGAGCCTGCCTTGAATTCTGTCTCCCTCTCTCTGCCCCTCCCCCACCAGGCTCTGTCTCTGTTTCTGTCTCTCTCTCAAAAATAAATAAACATTAAAAAATTAAAAGAAAATAAACGGAGTATGGAGAAATTATGAAAGGGAGTTTGGTCTAGCTTAGCAGGTCCTTAAACCTAGGCTGCGGGGTTTGACTACTCCTCTGAAAGTTTTCTGTCTGTAGCTTTCTCAAAAAGATGCTCCTCGTTGCCCACTTCTCCAATCCCTGGGGCAGGACTTGGGTTAGGAGCCCTCCTTCCTTCCCAGTGCCGCTTCTGAACCATTTCTAGCATGAAGGCCTTGTTCCTACTGCTCTCCTATCATCCAGTTCACCCACCTCTGCCCTGTCCTCTTCCTGGGTTATTTCCTCTCATCCATTGCAGATTTTTTGGAGGTGGTATCATCCAGAATGTAGGCTTGAGGAGTCAGGTATTCCCGGGCTCTGGTTTCAGGCATGCCACTTTGTAGCTATGTGATCTTGGGCAAATTACTTAATATCTGAACTTACCTTGCCTTAGATGTAAAATGGTATAGAAATAATACCTTGGCATTCCATGCTCATTCAGCTAGAAAGTAAACAAATAATCATCAATCGGTGTATATTCTGTGAAGGGCTTGAGGTAGAGAATAAAGAGGGCCTACATCGGGGAGGGGGTCTGGAGGGGGGGGTGCCATTTAAGCCGAGACCTGAAGAAAGAAAAGAAAGATTAAATGGGATGAAGATACGTGCGAACACTCAGCACAGTGCTGGCCCACGGTAGGCGCCCGATAAACGTTAGTGATGATTACTTCTGTTGGTGTTGCTGTATTGGGCACCTGGCTCTGAGCCTCCTTCTGCGTCTTCAGTGTCTATGCAGATGGCCCATTCCACATCCACTCTGGTAGCTCCTTTCTCTTTTCCCCACTTTCTTGAACTTTATTATTTTTTTTAAAAAAATTTTTAATGTTTTTATTTATTTTTCAGACAGAAAGAGACAGAGCATGAGCAGGGGAGGGGCAGAGAGAGGGGGAGACACAGAATCCGAAGCGGGCTCCAGGCTCTGAGCCATCAACACAGAGCCCGACGCGGGGCTTGAACTCACGGAGTGTGAGATCGTGACCTGAGCTGAAGTCGGACGCTCAACCGACTGAGCCACCCAGGCGCCCCACTTTCTTGAACTTTATTAAAGAAAAAGCAATGACGGTCAATCTCTAGAACATCCTCAATTTTCCGGGGTCCCTCCCTGGAAAAGGTGGCATTGGGTTTCCAAACGCATGCCAGAGTGTACGTGATTCCCAGTTGCACGAAGCAGGTGAAAAGCTGAAATCCTAAAATGTTCATCCTCCAACTTTCCCCGGTCTTGGTTTGTCTTCCCGCTGCCACCGGCTCCCCCCCCCCCCACACTTACTGCCCCCACCTTGGTCTCTGGATCCACAAGAATCACCTGAACAGCTGCTATGATTTCATGAATTTTTGTCTGTAGCTCTCTGAGTTCTTCCAGGTGCAGAGATAGCAGAATTTGAGCAGCTTTCCTAAGAACTGCACTTCCTGTTCTGAGATAGTCTTATCTAAGGCGCCAGGCAGGCCCTCTTTTGTTTGATTTGCTTTGGCAACCGCATCCTGCCGTCAGGAGCTGTAAATCGCCATAAGCACGACCAGGTCGTCACCCTGACTTCCCCAAGAAGGTTAACCAAAGCCATGGCACCAGCCCGAAAAACCAGAGTTATTTACATCCAGATTGATGGATGGTTCTGCATTTTTCGTTGCAACACCAATACGTTTTGCATTATCTGGTACCAAGTTCTTGTATTTTTCAGCATTATCTCCGTGTTCAAATCAGACAGCTAACCCGAGAAGGCAGTCTGTTGCTTCTTGGTGATCTTGAATCTTGAAAGGACAGTTAACATCTCTGAAATACTTTTCAGAGGCACTGGGCCAGTCTCCGCTGTGGATGCTTCTTAAGTTACTTCTGTCTTCGATCCTGTAGTGTCTGATTTCCTGGTCTTTGGGCTAAATAATAAAGTTTCTGAATCGTGTATCGTCTTTGCAGTTGAAGCTGGTATGCTTGCGGCATGGTCCTAGCTTCTCGCTCTTTTACCTTGGGCTTCTGCCGGTGACGGGAGAGGTGAAGAGGAGTGGGCAGCACAGGCCGCCAGTGACACGGCAAGGGCAACCTGCTAGTCCTGTGACCCTCAATACCAGTGACTTTTACCTCTGCTTCCCCTAAGTGGCTACACCCTGCACCTTGCCTCACCTAGGACTCTCATTTCTTAACTCTTAAATTCAGGTCTTGAGCCTTAAAGGCTCCGTAGGGGAGACAAAGCTTCACCCCCATTCCACCTGGGTTTCCGGCCAGACCTGAGAATTAAGTTGACCAAGACAGATTAACAGGAGAAAGGCATGTGGATGTTTACGTGGCCATGGGAGCCCCCAGAGGAAAATGAAGATCCAAAAAGCAGAAAGGCCCAAGGGCTTACATACCAGGTTGAGCAAAGGGAGACAGTTGTGGAAAAGTAACTGAAATATATGGGGGGGCCAAGGGAAGGTAAGAATTATTTTGACAAGGTCTGTTTGGACAGAATTACTCCCCATCCTTGGTGATCAGAATTTTTCTTTCCTCCTGGCATAGGAGGACATCTTTCACATGGGAATTTTATCTCCTGCTTTCAGAAAGAAAAGGGTGGTGGGGGGCGCGGGGAGCAGACTGTCCTTTGTACCTTCTGTTTTTCAAGTGTCTTTAGCTTAAAATAATCCTATGCCAAAGTGGCGTATACTGGGGTGGCGTATTCTGCCACTCTTCAGCTCTGTCTGGACAAGATCTTTTGATTAGGGTTATTCATGGAAGTGAAGCAAACAGAGAAAGGCGGCTAGATCTCCAGGCGTGGATTGTCAAAGGACCCCCAGAGCTGTCCCACACAGCCTGTGCGGCCCGGAAGGCAACTGACACACGTCCAAAATAAAATCCATTCTCTTCCTGCGTTCCCTACCCAGTTCATCTGACTACCATCTGCTCATAGAAATCAGTGTGTGAACGCTCGACTTCTGTCCTTTGTTTGCCCTTCCCCTAAAGACGTAATCAATCTCTAATCAATCGCCGCCCCTGGCAAAAGATATGTTGAAGTCCTAACTCCCAGAACCTCAGAATGTGACCTTGTTTGGAAAGAGGGTCATCGTGGGTATGATTAGTTAAGAGGAGGTCATGTTGGAACAGGGTGGGTCCTTGATCCGATACACCCGGTGTGTCCTTGTAAGAAGAGGATATGAAGAGACAGCCACACAGGGAGACACCACGGGACTACAGAAGCAGAAACAAGAGTAGGCAGCTATGAGCCAAGGGACACCAATGATTGATGGCCACCTCTAGAAACTAGGGAGAGCGAAGGAAGATCCTACCCAGCTCTTGGAGGGAGCATGGCCTGGCTGACGCCTTGCTTTCGGATGTCCAGCCTCCAGAACCGTGAGATAATACGTATCTGTTATTTAAGCCATCACCACGTTTGTGGCACTTTGTGATGGCAGCCCCAGGAGACTCACACACGCCTGTCTCGGAAAAACCTGTGTCTTCTTTACTTTCACAGAGAATGCTTCTGACACTTCTGGTCAAGAGTTTGTGGGGGGTTTTTCCAAATGCCAAGCGATTCCGTGACACCAGCTGGGCACCCTACAACTTAACTCACTTTTGATACTGTGTACCAAGAGATAGTGTCAGATCCCACCGGTTAAGAGTTTGGTCTCAGGAAACTGTTTCCCTCCCCCTCGTCCCCCCTCCCCCCACTTCAAATGCCCACTGCACGTGTAGGTCCCTAAGTTACCCACAACTTCTGTCTGACTTGGCTACCAATTGGAAGTTTCCATGACTTCTTCCCCCTTGGACTTGATTATTTGCTAGAATAATCTGGCAACACTTAGGGAAACAATTGCCAGCTTATTAAAGGATAGGATCAAGGGTACAGATGCACGGTCAGATGAAGAGATACGTAGGGTGAGGTCTGGGAGGGCCCGAGCACAGGAGCTGCTGTCTCGGTGGAGGTGGGGACTGTCACCCTCCCCGTATGTGGACAGGTTCACCCACCTGGAAATTCTCCAAACCCTGTGCTACTGGGGTCTTATGGAAGATTCCTCATATAGGCATGATCGATTATTTTTTTTAAATTTTTTAATATGTTTATTCATTTTTGAGAAAGGGCGGTGGGGCGGGGGCGGGGGACAGAGAGAGAGAGTGAGACACAGAATCTGAAGCAGGCTCCAGACTGCGAGGTAGCCAGCACAGAGCCTGACGTGGGGCTTGAACTCACAAACTGTGAGATCATGGGCTGAGCCAAACGATTAATCTACGGAGCCACCCAGGCGCCCCTAGGCATGATTGATTATTAATTCTATTTCCAGCCCCTCTTGCCTGTCTAGAGAAGTGGTGGTGGTGAGTGGCTGGAAATTCTAAGTTTCTATTGATGGCTTGGTCTTCCTGGGGAGCAGCCCCCATCCAGAGCCATCAGGAGCCCACTCAGGGTCCCTTCAGTAAAACAAAAGAAGCTCCCAGTGCTCTTCTCACTTAGGCATTTACAAGAGTTTTGAGAGCCTTGTGTCAGGGACTGGCAACAAAGACCAAATCTGTATTTCTTATGATAAATCACAGTATCACGAGGCCCTAATTCATTCACTCTCTGCCTCGGTTTACCGGATCCCTCATTTGCTGCAAAAGCCACTGAACTGGCCTCCCAGTTTCCAGTGTTGCTTTCTTTCCATTCATTCTCCATATAATAGCCTGAACAAGATTTCTAAAGCTCAAATTCCTGCCCTTAAAGATCAATTCCGGACTCCTTTACCTGATCCTGAAGGCTCTACGTGGCTTTCCAGCATTGATTTGCATCATGCTCCCCAGCTCCTCTTGAAGATTGCAATTCCCCAAAGTTCCTGTGGTGTCCGACCTCGGGACTTAATTCCCATTAGCTGTCCCTTCTCCCAAGCCATCCTCGGCTCCCCGAACACTGAGAGTGCCCCCGCTGCATGCTGTCTTAAAGCCTGGTTCCTACCCCATCAGAGCCCAGATTCCACTAATTATGATACATGCCTAAGGTCTGTCTGCCTCCCTCATCGGCTCCCGGGGGCAGGGTCTGGGTCTTCTACAGTGTGATAGCATCAATGTCCAGCAGTGACTACCCCATTTCAGGTGCTCAGTATGTTGGACTGAAGGCAACAGAGGGCTGACTGCCTTTCATTGTCCTTCGCCCAGGTTTCAGATTTTGAAAGCTTTGCACCACTAAACACGATTTACTTAAGTTAACCTATTTGGACTTCTCAGGGGATTTAATGAGTGGGGTTCTTTTTCTTTTATTATTGAAAATTGCTTGAAGATTTGCCAAGCTGTTTGCTTCTGGGGGAATAACTCAGCACCTAGCAGTCCTGTTTTTTGGGTTTGCTTTTGTTTTTGTTTTGTATTTTGGTTTTGTTTTTTTAAGTAGACCTCGCGCCCGACATGGGGCTTGAACTCACGACCCTGAGATCAAGAGTCAGACGCCCCACTAACCGAGCCAGCCAGGCACCCCTGGTTTTTGAATATACTCAATCTCCCCAAATTTAATTGATCAGGAAAGTGAGGTCGAGGGAAGAGGAATGACTTTGTAAGGTTTACGGTGAGTTAATAATGACACGAAGTTAAAACTCAAGCTCTCTGACTCCTCTCCAGAATTCTTATCCGCTCTTTCCACTGGCTAAGCCAGGTGTGTGTTTGGTGCAATGCTTAACAACTGGCTCCCCAGAGGGGGAACGAAAAGCCTCGATTTGTAGTATTTGTCATTTTCTGGGGTGTCAAGACTTTCACCTTGGCTAATTTCAAGCCACCTATACGAACTCGTTGAACACGAGAGCTGGTCCGAGCAGGCTCCAAATTTCCATGCTCTCTGCTCTCTCTCAGGCTTGTGGTGCCGGAGGCTCCAGCCTCTGAGAGCGTAGCTGTTGCCAGAACGCGCTAAATTCTGGCGATGAAATGATGCACGCGGCTATAAATAACAATAAAGGATCCCAAAGGAATGACCTGCTGAAAATATGACAAGATGGAAAACGTGTATGAATGCAGAGTGTTGTTCATTGTCATGCGTTAGAACCAAAAGCCAGTGATAACCTCCACAAAGATGAGTTAATGAACCAGAAATACAAGTCCCCTGCAGCTCCTCTTGGTAGATTTTCTGATTTCTCGCAGGCAAAAATAATTCCTCCTTCCTAGGAGTTTCGATATATCTATACTCAGTCGCCTTTTTATTTTTAGAATTGCCTACAGAATATATCCAAACTCCCTCGCTTGGCAGAGGGACCTTTTCCCAAGTAGTTTCAAAGGAGGTGGGGTAGGGTGGCAGGAAGAACACAGGCTTTGGGGCTTGAGCAACTTTGGGTTCAACTCCTGCCCCACTGCTTAGCGCTCTGAGGTCTCAAGCCGGTGTCATAACCTCCTGGCCTCAATTTCGTCATTCTTAGATACCTTCCTGGTAAGGTTGATACAAAAGTGAAACAACATAAGACATGTCAGGTACCTAACACACCACCTGGCACGTGTTAAGGATACAAGAAATACCTGTTCTCTTCTCTTACAGGTGAAGCATTTCTTGCCTGTTCAAATCGTCATTACATTTTTGAAGAGCTTGCTTTCCTATGAATGAATTAGTTCATGTATTCAGTCTCCTAACAAATACTTGGAGCGAGAGAGTTTCTCTGTGGACTCCATCTCTGGTTCCATTGTCTTTATTATCTAGTGGTTTTGCAGAACTAGGACAGGGGTAAGCTCTTGGGCTCAGGGGTCGGGGAGGCAAGGTAAGATCCAGTGAAAGGTGTTCTTAAATATGGACCAAAGTGCTAAGGGGCGGTAATGAAAAATGTGTTCATGATTACATCTCACCAAAGGAGAGCTATAACTGTGAATAACACTAGTGCCCCCACTAAGGGCTGGGGACTTAACCCACAGCCTTAAGCCCACTGCTTTAACCTTCACGCGAACCCCATGGGGGTAGAATTCTCCCCATTTTGCTTCAGAGCAGTCCGTGCATTCTATAATGTTCCTTGTGCACCTATCAAGTGCCAGGCACCATTCTAGGCATTGAATGGAGCATAGATGAAACAGACAAAAATCCCTGCCCTCACGGAGCTGATACTAACAAGGCAACAAACAGGATAAACAAGTAAATCATGGTGTGTCAGGCGGTGCTTAGCGCCATGGAGAAAAATCAAGCAGAGCAGGAGTTGAGGGTGGAGGGGAGGCTGCAGTTTGATCTAAGGTGATCAGGGAAGGTCTCCTGGAGAAGGGGAGACAAGGAGGAGAGGGGAGGGAGTGGGCCATGTGGATAACTGGTTCAGAAACTTGCTGAGATTGCCAGGAAGTGACCTAGGGCACCAGACTCGGTTTGTCAGGCTCAGAAGCCAGTGCTCCTATTGAACCAGTTCTCTTTTTCAAGAAGCAGTACGGCTGTGCTCCAAGGAGGGTGTGTGTGTGTGTGTGTGTGTGTGTGTGTGTGTGTTTGAGAATGTGTTACATTTCCCTGGGCTGATCCTGCTGTTGGGACTCAAGATTCCCTACTGACCCCTTCCAGAGGCTGAGGCCTCCCGCAGTTGATTTTCATGGAAACTTGGCAACTTCCTAGTTGCCCTGCCCAGCCCTGCACCACATTCCTATGGCTTTATTTGTGTGCTTTGGAGCTCTGCCAGGGCTGGGCCTGGGACAGGTTGCCATGGCGATCTCCCCCTCTTTCCAGATAGAACTTCTCAGGGATGTTGCCCTTGGGCCTGAAATAGTCCAGGCCTGCTCCCAGCCCTGCTCCCAGCCCACAGCAGGATGAACTTTGGCATGGCGAACTGAGTTAGGAAACCGGGACCCTGGGTGAGAAAGATTTCTGGGGAGTGTGCTGTGGGGCCCCGCAGGTTTAGAGTTGGGGATGGTTTTCCTTAGGCCGCGGGGACAGCTCCTTCTTCCAGTTGTTACATTCCAGGCGTTAGATTCAGAGCCCGCTTCTGAGAGCCCTGCTGAAACAGAAGCTGTTTTAAGAGATCGGCCTCGTGGAGGTATGGATCGCACATGATAAAATGCACCCATTTCGAGCGTACAGTTTGATGAGTTTTGACAATGCATACACTGGGGTAATGACCACTACAATGAAGGTATAAAACTTTTCCGTCGACCCCCAACGTTTCTTCTGACGCTTTGCAGTTATACCCCCTCCCCCCTCCCCCCTCCCCCCTCCCCCCCCTACGCCCCCGCCACGGCTGATCTGTGGTCTGTCACCACAGATTCTAGAAGCTCTTACAAATGGGCTCATCTAGCGCAGACACTTGGGTGGTGGGCTTCTTTTCTTAGCGTGTGTTTGAGATTCATCTGAGTGGCCACACTCCACGCTCCACGCCTTTTCATTGCTGGTTCCGTTGTGTGGAGTGGCCGCCATTTGTCTGTTCTCTTGTTGATGGGCATTTGGATTGTTTTCAGGCCTTGGTTACCGCAAATCCGGTTGCCAGGTACATTTGTGTACCAGTCTTTGTGTGAACATATCCTCTCCTCTCATGGCCCTGGGTAATACCCCAAGGAATGGCTGCGTCCATGTGGTGGCAAATGCATACTTACCTTTTTAAGAAGCTGCCAGACAGCACGCGTGGAGGAAGACCTGGGGGCAGTTAGGGGTTGCTCCCAGGGACTGGAACAATCAATGGCTCCTGAGTACGATGCAGGGGGATTCCAAGGCAGCAAGAAGGGAGACTGGGGTCCTTTAATGGTAACTTGCCTGTTTACTTGGGGAGGTCCATGAACACCTCTTGGTAGGTGATGAGGTTTTTGGGGTGATAGTGGGGTTTTGTGGGGTCCAGAGCCAACGGCCAGGAAAGAATTCTTGAAGACATCTTGGGTGCAAAAAAGGTGATTTTATTAAAGAACGGGACCGGACCTGTGCGCAGGAAGAGCTACCCGCCTGGGACCATGAGGAGAGACTAGTTATACACTATGGGGTTGGGGGAGGTAAAGTCCAGGGGAAGTTTCCAGTGAGGTTTTCATATGCTAAAGAAGACTCTGGATACTGGAGGCCTAGCTGTTGTCAAGCTCAGGTTGTTTTTTCCTCTAGCAAAGCATTAGCGTTAAGACAGCAGGGAGTTCCTGGAGATGCATTCCTCTTTGCCTGCCTCAAGTAGTTCTCAGTGGGCTGCTGGTTATAAGGAAATTTGATTTTATCTGCCATTTTCTTCTGCCTTTGTTTCTCAAATCAGTAGGTAGCTGTGAACAGGGCCAGGTAGGAAAGTGGCCGCAAGAAGTAATGTCTGAAGATAATGGCCCGCAACTGGGTGAAGGGGGGATTGTGGGGAATTTAGAAAGATGTGGTGGGGGGAGCGGGATTCAAGATCACATACACCGACATCTCAGCACAACGTCTGGTTTTCAGTGATCAACAGCTCTTTTCAGGCCAGCTTGCTTTTCTGTCCCATTTTTCACTTTGGTCTATCTGCTCTTGTCCAGGAGAAAGGAAGGCAAAAAGCGGAACACACGTTTGCCACTCGGTGCTGGGTGCTTGACACACCTATTTAATCTTCTCGGTGACTTGGTGGGGTCTGCGTTCTTCTGGTTTTTGAGACCAGCAGTGTGGACACTTGGTTATAGAGAATTCTCCAAGGAGAGTGCTAGGTGGAGTCATTGTTATTCATAGAAAAGGGGCAGCTGGACCTGGGGGCTAAGGCACCAGGGTAATCAGTAGCTGAGAGAATAAAGAGAGACTGGAAGATGAGAGAGAGAGAGAGAGACTGAGAGGCAGAGGCAGACACACACACACACACACACACACACACATGGAGGGAACAACTGTGGCCACTGCCAAAGGGAGAGAAATTTGAGGAAAGCACTGAAGGCCAGCACAACATGCTACCCCAGTATATGACTGTGGGACCTCAGGACCTTCCACCCTCAAATATGTTGCTTTGGCATATTGATTATTTTGAGCCATAGGCACTTGAAAGACACCACAAGCAGGGAGAGGCGTTCTCTGAACTCTTCTCATCTGCTTAAAACTAAGTCTTCCAAAAGGAACTCAATTGTCATAAATCCGCTTCCTGGGAGCTTCATCAGTCAGAAAAGATTGAGTGGACTCTTATCACAGGAGAGGCTAGAAGTGACATCGCGCTAGGAAAGCTAACGCATCTCCTGTGTGTTCCTCTAAGGGCCCGTTCAGCTTTCTTGAAAATCACCCTCTCTCCTTTCCTACATCCCCTCTTCTCCCCTCTCCCTATTAAGATGGTATTTAATCCTGAAGTCTAAAGCTAACTCTTTGGTGGCTTTTTTGTCTTGTTAATCTTTCTTGTTAGTCTTTCATTTCATTTTATGGTTCAACTCATGAACCATAAAATCATGACCCGAGCCAAAGATCTCAGCCAAGAATTCAGAAATGTAAAGGGAAAATTGTTTTTCCTCCCTTACAGAATCGAGATTTTTGGGAAGTTTTCTATGTGATATGTACAGTGATTCCCTCCTCCAAGTAGTGAAATAGGACTGAGTAGTGAAATAGGAAAAAACACTGAATTCAGAAAATTGAGTTCAAATCTGGATCCAGGGGTACCTGGCTGGTTCAGTCGGTAGAACATGTGAGTCTTGATTTCGCGGTCATGAGTTTGGGTCCCACCTTGGGTGTAGAATTTACTTACAAAAAATTTTTTAAATACAATCTTTTTTAAAAAATCTGGATCCAGATGTGGGATCTTGGGCACTTGAAGGAAAAACAAGACCACATTATTTATCTTTGCCTTTGCAGTGTGTGTGTGTGTGTGTGTGTGTGTGTGTGTGAACATTTAAATGTTTAAAAATGTTTATTTATTTTTGAGAGAGAGAAAGAGAGAGAGAGAGAGAGCAAGTGGGGGAGGGGCAGAGAGAGACAGAGACATAGAATCCAAAGTAGGCTCCAGGCTCTGAGCTGTCAGCACAGAGCCCAATGTAGGGCTCGAACTCATGAACCATAAAATCATGACCCGAGCCAAAGTTGATGCTTAACCAACTGAGCCACCCAGGCACCCCTTAATGTGATTACATGTGAGATTGACTTTAAGTCTTGGGTAGGTCCAAGGACGCTTAGTTACATTTGAGTGACATGTCAATGGAGAAACCAAGAATAATTGATTTGAGAGAGAATAATTCACCCAAGATCCCACATCTGGATCCAGATTTTTTAAAAAAGACTTTATTAAAAATTTTTTTTTGTCAGTAAATTCTACACCCAATGTGGGGCTCAAACCCATGACCCCGAAATCAAGACTCACATGTTCTACCGACTGAGCCAGCCAGGTACCCCTGGATCCAGATTTAAACTCAATTTTCTGAGTTCAGTATTTTTTTCCTATTTCACTACTCAGTCCTACTAAGAACTTGTCTTGGATGCCCGGGCAAGACACCATCTTCTGTTTCATAATTTCCAAATTTTTCCAAGATTCCAACTGCAGGTGCAATGTGGCTGGTCCATATAACCTGTGAAGGAGACCAGAATATGTTGCCCTAGAACAAACTGAGGGTTGATGGGGGGGTGGGGGACAGGGGAAAGTGGGTGATGGGCACTGAAGAGGGCACTTGTTGGGATGAACACTGGGTGTTGTGTGGAAACCAATTTGACAATAAATTTTATCTATCTATCTATCTATCTATAAAAGAATATGTCACCCTAAAAGATGCCTCTTTCATGTAAGAATTATTTTACGCTAAAGGCAATTAAGAAACCACAAAGTCAGGAAGAGTTCTCTATACCTCCCGCTTTTTTGCCTTAAGACAGGATATAAGTTTTCTTTTACTTTAGACTCTTGTCAGCCCAGAGATGGCACCTGAGGAATCCTTACTCTGTTAGTTACTCTTCATTTATTTATCTTCGTACAGTTTGCCATCCTTGGAAGCCTGAAGCCACTTTCCTGTGTCCTGCCATTTCTCTTTGTTGAAGATGCTACATAAGCCTGAGTTCTAAGCCACTCTTTGAGTTACTCAGCCCTGAATTTCCCCCACATACACATGTTAATAAAGTTCTCTTTGTTTTTCTCTTGTTAATCTGTCTTTTGTTATGGACTCAGAACTTAAAATTGGTAGAGGAAAAACGTTTCCTAGCCTACACCTGACATCTGAAATTCACACATATGGCATCTGAATCACAGAAACACAAAATAGTATTTGCCTGCAGATGTCTGATTAAGAAACTCATATTTTTAGCTCTGCCCACATATTGAGCACCCCCTATATATGGTGTTAGTTTTGGAATTTGTGCTCTGTGAGAAGTATGCCACCTGTGCAGAGAGAGAGAGAGAAGGTGAAGGTGTAGAGCTTCAGAACTGGAAGTGGCCCTAAGATAATTTAGCTTGATTCTCTCATTTTGGAATGAAGATCCAAAGCCCAGATAGGGAAGTGCCTCCCCCAGACCACCGCCCCAACTCTCAGGCCCTCTCCCAGTTTGCTCAATCAGGACCTAGTCATTTTTAAAAAAAAAATTTTTTTTAACGTTTATTTATTTTTGAGACAGAGAGAGACAGAGCATGAACGGGAGAGGGTCAGAGAGAGGGAGACACAGAGTCTGAAACAGGCTCCAGGCTCTGAGCTGTCAGCACAGAGCCTGATGTGGGGCTCGAACTCACGGACCGTGAGATCATGACCTGAGCCGAAGTCAGACGCTTAACCGACTGAGCCACCCAGGCGCCCCAGGACCTAGTCATTTTTAAGGCTCCCCTGTGGACTATTTCAATCTGTCCTGTGTTCAGTGTTTTCATTTCCCGCTCTGTCCCATAGCATCAGTCATGTGCTTCTTTTGCCCCTCCCGCCCCCTCCCCCCCCATCACTATCACAGTGTCTGCATGGCTCCACTGGTCTGTTTGCATGTCATCACACTCAGGCTTGGAGCTTCCTGAAGGGAGGAATGATGTCTAGCTCATTTTTGGACCCTAACGCCTAGCATAGTGCCTGGTACATAGCCAAGTACTCAGTGAATCTCCTTTTATTTAAATGTAATGCACATTTGTAAACACCTAAACCTATTGAGAGTGTGCTTACTTCCCCCACAGCTCCCATCTCTAACCCCTGGTCAGTCTCTTACGTGATCTTCCAGATATTTTCTCTGCAGATACCCAGAATGCACACCTTTAAAAATAGAAGGCTCATGCTCTAGAAGTGATTATATTATTTATTTCTTTTTCCCACCAATGTTTTGTCCAAATTCACTGTATCAGTTATCTGTTTCTGTGTAATCAACCACTCTCAAGCTTTGTGGCTTATAACAACCATTGTTTTGTTTGCTCTGGCTTCTGTGGGTCAGCTACGTGGCCGGGTAGGGCAGTTCTTCTGCAGGTCTTGCCTGGGATCACTCTACAGCTGCAGTCAGCTGGTGGGTTGCTTGGGCCCTCAGTGAGGATGAGTCACTGCTCCTTGTGGTTTTATCCTCAAATAGGCTGCCTGGGCTTCTTGGCATGGCAGGCTGAGGTCCTTGGAAGTCTGCTGCTTTCCCAGGCTCTGCTCAGGAGTGAAGTTCAGGGACCTTCAGGGCAAGATCCTGGAACTTATGCAGTTCTGGGGGCCTTCTCATGAAAATTAAAAAAAAAAAAAATTACTACTATAAAATCAGGCATAGGACCTTGGAAGTCAGGGGCCCAAAAACTTGAGCTTCATGATCCCCTGGTACATCCACTTATGGCCTTCTCTGCTCTTGGGCCCTCAGTGAACCTTTATGGGATTCCACTGTCATTCCCATCCTTGGGAAGGGACCAGAAACTGAGGGTGGCAGGGGGAAAGGCCCCCATACATTTCCCTGCTGTCCTCACAACCCTGGGCCTGGAAAAACTGCTCTTACTTTATTTCACATTCTTCTGAATTTCTTGAGATATAAATGTTATGCTCTGAATCTTTCATGACTAAGATTTAATTTTTTTTAAATGTTTCTTTTTGAGACAGAGAGAGACAGAGCATGAGCAGGGGAGGGGCAGAGGGAGAGGGAGACACAGATATCGAGGCAGGCTCCAGGCTCCGAGCCATCAGCACAGAGCCCAGAGTGGGGCTCGAACTCGTCAACAGCGAGATCATGACCTGAGCAGAAGTTGGATGCTCAACCGACTGAGCCACCAGGCGCCCCTTTCATGACCAAGATTTTAAAATTCAACATCCTCTTTCCCTCACCTCCCTCTGCCTGCTTTTTTTTTTTTCTCCTTCAAATATGGCCTTGGCCATGAATTTCAAGGTCTATTTTGAAACTCGAAAGCTAAGAATGGAGCCTTTGTTCTGCTATATCCTCCATCACTTCCCAGAGGGAGAGCTTCAAATGCCCTGGCTGCTTCTTGCTGAGGGGAAGGATTCAAAGATAAAATCCACATCAGATTACACCGTAAAGTAGGAGGAAAAAAAAAAAAAAAGTACCCGCTGCATGGTTAGAGCTGTTTATGTACGTAGGCCTAGGAGCGCCAAGGGAAATAATTTGAACTTTGCTCTCACTTGGGATAGAATTTGTTTGGGCTTATTTGGTGGGGGTGGGTGGGTGGGTGGAGTGGATTGGCAGGGAATGGATGAATTCACTGTAGGTGGACTATGTTCCAGGGAGAGAAGTGACAGTGGGGAAGAAGGAATCTGGCCCCTCTGAGCTCAGATTTGGGGCCTTGGGTGGGATGTGAGCAGTGGCTCTCTGCCCAGGCTGAGGCTGTATCTGGAATCCCTTGGTGGTGGCTCCTGGTTACACAGGACAAGGAGAGTGCTCTGGGCAGAAAAGCTGAGAGGGTCGTAGCAACGGGAGCCCAGCAAAACAACAGAGAAAATGGAGTTCTTCCCCTGCCAGCAGCAGACTGGCAACAGCAGAGACAGATATATAAGTGGCGACTGGTGGTGGTGCATTTGGCACCTTGTGGGCAGGAACAGAGAGAGGTTGGAGGAAGGCAGGCAAGTAGCAACAGCAAGGTCCGTAGCCTGAGGGTGAGGATCTGGGTGATAGGTAGTGAGAGTTGCAAGAAATTTTGGCACACGATAGCTCTGTCCAAACCTCTGCACTTTGAGACCTGACCAACCCTAGCAGGGCTTCTAGAAGCCTAAGGTGGAGTCTCTGGGTTGACCCAGCCCCCTTTTGAGGTCCTGTCTGGAAAAACTCAGGGCTGTCAAAAGAAGTTACTGTGTTCTAGCCAGAACCTGGCATAGGCTCTGACCTCTTTCTTAGAGCATTTACTAAAAAGGGCTTAGAAGTCCTTCTTCTGTCCTTTTGAGATGTATAAGTATTTCCTACAAGTCAGGAGTGGCTTTCCCAAGGTCCCAAGAGCCATTCCTTTCGAAAGTAATTGTCAGGAAGGATAGTGTCCCAGTGTCTTCCCTCCCTACTCCCTCCTCTTTCCTTTAAAACACCCAGTCACCTCTGCACAGATTGGAATAGAGCTCAGAAATTTTCCCGGCTGTCAGTGGTTACTGAACAGACTCTGTTTTTGCTGCTTTAGCTCATGTCCAGCTTTGTTTGACAGTTGCTAAGGAGGTGACAATGGCTGTGGAGAACTCAAAGCCAGATAAGGGACAATCAGAGCTGAGCCGGGTGTTCAAGTCAATGTGACGCCAGTGGGGAGGTGACCAATGGGACTGGTGCCTTAGGGCAAGAGTGGTTTGGGCAGTGTTGGCAACCACATTAGGGGTCACTACATGCACAGGGGCTTTGGTCGAAGAGGGGAGGCAAGATGTTCAGTCAGAGAGGCTCGATGTGGGCTGAGGATATGAGAGACACTCCCTGGAGAGATCCAGTAGGGGGCCAGGAGCCCCAGAGAGGAGGAGCTGGCGTCTTGCCCTATCACACGTGTTAGCTGGTGAAACAGCAACCTTTCTATCTGTTGATAGGCCTTCATATGTGCACACAAACCACAGAAGCAAACCCCCATGTGTCACTGTGGCAATTCTGGGAGATTCCTGTTCACCCATGAATCTCTTTGTTGGGTATCTTTTCTGGAGGTCAGAGTCACTGACCTTTTGACTGACTTTTTTTTTCTTTTTTCCAGCAGGAGAGAAAATTTCCTTTTGAGGAGGAAAAAAATGGTAAAAAGAAAATTCTAGTAAATGGGAAATGATTTGGAAGGCTTCCTCTGCTCTTGGAAAATATAAGAGGGCTCCCAGGGTGAGGTCAGACTTTTGGGAAATTAAGGAAGGCCCGCCAGGGGGGAAGATAGCTGGAAACAGTATGAAGCCGAGAGCTCAGGATGGTGTGGGGACTTGTATGGGCTGGAGGGGCCACCAAATGTGGGGCCTTCCAATCAGGTGGAGGCCTGCAGCATGGCAGTGAAAGAACTCACCGGAGGCAGAACAAAAGCAATAGAAGTTTTTGAATACACTGCAAGGGAGCAGAGGGCAGGACAGCAAAGGAGACTGTTCACCATGTGGTGGTGGTGAGGGGCTATAGTTATAGGGCAGAGTGAGGGAGTATGGGGACGTATGGAATTTTCTCTTTTTTGGTAATCTTAGGACCTGTGCCTGTCTGTAACTGGTCAGTTAGGGCCTATAGCTATTTCAAGGTGGGTTCCTTAATGAGCCTGTATGCATTTTGCTAGTAGTCACTGTGAGCCCTTTTGCCTTGCTCTACAGACAGGTGAGGTCCTTGCCTGCCCTTTGGGGATGAAGAGTGATAATTTCAAGCCTGGATTTCAGTGATGTTCAAGTGTTATATGAGGACTTAATGTTTGTGATATTACACAACTAGGTTTCCTTCTATATTTTTGTGCTAGGATGAACTGTTGTTCCAAATATTTTTTCCCAGATAAGTGGAGCTGGGCACATGCTAAGTGAGTAGGTACCCGAAGTAAATGGTGCTTAGCTGACACAAGGGCTTCTGCTAGAGGAGTTCAGCCAACCTATATTCAAAAGTCAGCTCTGTTTTTTAGATTTAAAAATATATTTAGGGTTGAGTGAAAGAAGCAAGATAAGCACAATTTTTCACTTGATATGAAGTTCAAGAGCAGGTAGAAACTAATACATGGTTGTAAGAGTCCCGAACAGTGTAACCTCTGAAGGGGCTTGACCAGCAAAGGTTCATGAAGACTCATGAAAAAAAACTGGGTTGATAAAAAGGTCCTACTGTTACCCAAACCTGGGTTCACCTCTTGGTGGGTGTCGAGCCAAAGACACAACCAAGCCAAAGAACAGGAAAAAGAGGTTTTCCTTGCAACAAAGAACACCAAGGAAATTTCCCAAAGCGGTGTCTCCTCCAACAACAAAACTCGGGAAGGTGCACATGTATTCATGCAGGGGCTGCACGATGGGGAATTCCGGATGGCATTGGGGCGAAAGTCATCTCAAGATGACAGAGTCCAGGTCGAAGTCACAAGGGCAGTAAGGGTCAACACCATCAATTTTCTGGCTTCAGTTGGTCCTGTACCTGAGTACTAAAGGGGTTTAAATCCTGCAAAGATAACTTAGGAATTTGTATCAGGTCAACCTTTACTTTCGAATCAGCACTGGGAGTTTTACCACTGACTTACTGTCCCTGATGTGATTAGGTCATCTCTTGGCCCGACAGTGGCTGTTCTTATATTCTTTTGTTCCCTTAAAATCACTAACTCTTGGGATCTATTCTTTTGCAATCTCAACATATCCCAGGAAATTCTGTGCTTTGGGAAAGTAGTGCCGGTCAGGCATAGACCTCAGTAAGATGTCCCAGGGCCTAAAATGACTTCTCTTATGTCAAGAGAGCTATGTCTCATCTTTCTTTTTCTGGGGACTCCTAACCCTTTCTACTTGTTTTAGGTATTGGTATTATTGTTTTATATATTTGTCAAAACTCATCAAACTGTACACTTAAGACCTGTGCATTTTTCTGCGTGCAAATTATACTTCAACAATAATTTTAAAAAAATCTTAAAAGACACAGTGAGCTCCCAAATTTTAAATGGCAAACTAGTTTGGGTTGCCATTGTAACCGAACCCAAGTTCATGAGCCCGATGTGCAGCCAAGCTGATCGCGGAGACGTTGAATGTGTCGCAAGGAAAAAGTTCATTCGAAAGGCTGCCAAATGAATGGGGTGGAGGGGGTGGGGGAGTGTTGAGGACACAAGCCTCAAATCCGCTTCTCCAAAGGGAAGAGTCACGGATTTTTTAGGGACAAGCAGAAAAGGGTCTGGCTGAAGGGGAGAAGAGCTACTTAATTCAAAATCAGATAAAAGAAGTCACTAAGTAAAAGAGGGTTGATTTCTTTTTTTTGTTCGTTTGTTTTTTGTTTTTTGAGCTCAAAGAGGAGGTCACTGGTCCTGACTGGTTCTGGTTCAGTCTGGCTGCTTCTCCTCCTCCTCCTCCTCCTCCTCCTCTTCCTCCTCCTCCTCCTCCTCCTCCTCCTCCTTCTTCTTTCTCCTTCTTTCTTCTTCTTCTTCTTCTTCTTCTTCTTCTTCTTCTTCTTCTTCTTCTTTCTCCTTCTTTCTTCTTCTTTCTTCTTCTTCTTTCTCCTTCTTTCTTCTTCTTCTTCTTCTTCTTCTTCTTCTTCTTCTTCTTCTTTCTCCTTCTTTCTTCTTTCTTCTTCTTCTTTCTCCTTCTTTCTTCTTCTTCTTTCTTCTTCTTTCTCCTCCTCCTCCTCCTCCTCCTCCTTCTTCTTCTTCTTCTTCTTCTTCTTCTTCTTCTTCTTCTTCTTCTTTCTCCTTCTTTCTTCTTCTTTCTTCTTCTTCTTTCTCCTTCTTTCTTCTTCTTCTTCTTCTTCTTCTTCTTCTTCTTCTTCTTTCTCCTTCTTTCTTCTTTCTTCTTCTTCTTTCTCCTTCTTTCTTCTTCTTCTTTCTTCTTCTTTCTCCTTCTTCTTCTTCTTCTTCTTCTTCTTCTTCTTCTTCTTCTTTCTCCTTCTTTCTTCTTCTTTCTTCTTCTTCTTTCTCCTTCTTTCTTCTTCTTCTTCTTCTTCTTCTTCTTCTTCTTCTTCTTCTTTCTCCTTCTTTCTTCTTTCTTCTTCTTCTTTCTCCTTCTTTCTTCTTCTTCTTTCTTCTTCTTTCTCCTCCTCCTCCTTCTTCTTCTTCTTCTTCTTCTTCTTCTTCTTCTTCTTCTTCTTCTTCTTCTTCCTCCTCCTCCTCTTCCTCTTCCTCTCCTCCTTCTCCTTCTTTCTCCTTTCCCTCCTCCTCAATACAATGTGGGACATTGTATTGCTTCTTTAAAAATCAAATGCTTTGGGGGCCCCTGGGTGGCTCAGTTGGTTAAGCATTAGACTCTTGATTTCAGCTCAGGTGATGATCTCATGGTTTGTGGGATCAAGCCCTGGGTTAGGCTCTGCTTTGACAGTGCAGATCCTCCTTGGGATTCTCTCTCTTCCTCTCTCTCTCTCTCTGAATGTGGGGAAACTTGTGTAGCTGACCAGCTGTCTGAAAGATGTTTGCAGTTGAACTGGCTTTTGTCATCAACTTGGTTAGGGGGCTTCAGATATTTATATCTTATTGTGGAGTCAGAGGAGCATAATTTAAAATTTTTTTTCTTAATCTTTATTTATTTTTGAGAGCGAGAGAGACAGAGCGTGAGCAGGGGCTGGGCAGAGAGAGAGGGAAACACAGAATCCGAAGCAGGCTCCAGGCTCTGAGCTGTCAATACAGAGCCCGATGCAGGGCTTGAACTCACGGACTGTGATATCATGACCTGAGCTGAAATCGGACGCTTAGCTGACAGAGCTACCCAGGCGCCCTGAGAAGTATAATTTTTGAAATGTTTGTCCAATACCGAGTGCCAAGCAGACCTCCACACTCTCCTCCATTATTCCAAAGAACAATTATCAAATTATAGTTGGATAAGCATTATATCAGAATCATTTCTGCCCCCCTCCCTGTTTGGATTTATGTATATTTTTGGTTAACTGCCTTTTCTTTTCTTTTCTTTCTTTCTTTCTTTCTTTTTTTTTTTTTTTTTTTTTTACTGACTTTTTGATTGGGACCAGTTTTATTCGTCCATAGGAAGATTTAGGGCATTGCTATTTGCCATAAAAAAGAAAGGTGGCTCAGTCGGTTAAGCATCAGACTCTCCATCTCAGCTCAGGTCTATGTCTCAGGGTCATGAGTTCAAGCCTCGCCTTGGGCTCCTTGCTGGGTGTGGAACCTACTTTAAAAAAAAAAAAAGAAAGAAAGAAAAGAGGAAACAGGCATAAAACTAACAGGATACTTTTTAGTACTTTGGGGATTTTTCTTCTTAGCGTCTGTCAGTGGCAACTGTCCAGTTTGTGCAGCTGCCTAGAATAACCTTTAGAGGTTTTACAGCAGCTTGAAATTGTTCTTTATCATTGGCTTTGATGTGTCCATCTTGATTTATGAAGCCACATCATATTTGATAGATTTGATAGATTTAAGCCTGTACTTCTCTTTGAGCAGTCAGCAGATGATTCGACTATTTGATTTACCATGATAGCTTACCATGCTAAAAATCGAGTGGATTTTTACATATGGACACATCCTTGTCGCCATCACCCAAATGAAAATGGAGAATGTTCCCAGCAACACAGTGAGCTTCCTGTGTTTTTTTCCCAGTCTACGCCACCCCAGTCCTGGGGCTACCTACAATTCTGACTTCTATCCTCTGTTTTACCTGTTCTTGTGTATACAGTGTGGACTTTTGTGTGTGGCTCCTTTTGCTCAATATTCTGTTTTTGAGATTCATCCATGTTGTTGAGTGTACCCGTGGCTGTTGGTTGCCGTTGAGTAGTATTCCCTTGTGTGACTATACCAGTTTCTTTTTATTTTTTTATTTTTTTTAATGTTTATTTATTTTTGAGACAGAGAGAGACAGAGTATGAATGGGGGAGGGTCAGAGAGAGAGGGAGACACAGAATCTGAAACAGGCTCCGGGCTCTGAGCTGTCAGCACAGAGCCCGACGCGGGGCTCGAACTCACGGACTGTGAGATCATGACCTGAGCCGAAGTCGGCCGCTTAACCGACTGAGCCACCCAGGTGCCCCATATACCAGTTTCTTATCCATTCATCTGTTGATGCGTTTGAATTGTTTTTGGTCATTGGCTATCAGCATTTAAGCTGTTCGGAACATTCTTTTACATGTCTTTCTGTGCAGTTACTTCTCCTGGGTGTATACTTAGGATTGGCATTGTGGAATGTGAAGGTAGGCATGTAGTTAGCTCTAGAAAAATCTGCAAACAGGTTCCCAAAGAGGTTGTAGCATTTTATATTCCCACCAGCAAGATATGAGCACACCAGTTGTTCTAGGTCCTTGCTAACACTTGTCATTGTCACTCTTTTTGATTTAGCCATTCTGATGGGTGTGTTATGATATAGCCTTGTGGTTTTAATTTGTTTCTCAAGAGGCTACTTGATTCTGTGGCTCATTCTACTCAGGCTTTTACTTTTTGTCTGAAAAGCCTTCACATTTTGTGTAGTGGAATATGCCAATTGTTTAAAGTGATTTTGAGATGACTAGACTAATTTACCAATTTGATTATTCCCAGTCTGGACATCATCAGTATTCTCACGGCCTGAAAATGCACGCATACACGTGTGTGTGTGTGTGTGTGTGTGTGTGTGTGTATTTACACCTGGCAAGTCTCTGTTTCTGAGAACAAGCTTTCTCTAGAACGTTCTTGGCGTGTGGAGTCCTGCTGGGTGTTCCTGGAGAGTACTGGACGGTTACCTTGAGGGCATTGTTGTCAGAGTAGTAGTAAATCTCATTACTCTAAATTACACTTCAAGCATCACCTTCTCAATGAGGCCCACCCTGATTGCCCTGTTTAAAAATGTAACCTCGTCCCCCCCCCCACATTCCTGATCCTTTTTCCCTTCCTATATTCCCCCCCCCCCCACAGCCCTCACCATTTTGTAACACAATTTACTTACTTATTATTGTGCCAACCCACCTTCCCATATTCTTTCTGCTCTGGGAGTCTGAATTAGGAAATTTCTGCTTTGCCAACTGTTACTCTCTGTGGAAGCTGGAGGGAGGCGGCAGGGGAGGAAGAAGGGATTTGCCGCTGTTGGTTTGTTTCCTGCTCCCATTGTTGGGAAAATAAGTGAAGTTTTGTTCCATAAGATGGCTGACGGGACTAAAACAAGCTCTAGTTCCCAGCTTAGAGACTCCTCTTCTGGGTTCTTCCTGCCCTGTTTGCTGCGAAAGCTGCCACGAATGCAGAAGATGATGCTATAAATTACCCTTCCCACCTACATTCGGGGCTCAGATATTTGGAGAAATGGTCTCCTCTGAGCCCACTGGTGTTAAATAAATCTCCGATCCACCAAGATCTCTGAGGGCCGCTTGGTTTTTCTGCCAGCGTTCCAGCCTGGCTCCATAACACCATGAGCTTCTCCCCAGCAACAGATCATCACCCGAGCGCAGCAGGTCCTTCATGGGGCAGGCTTTGGGGTGTTTGTAACCCTTCCAGAAGCAGCTTCACTCACCCCCTCCCAGACCCCAGCACCAGCCAGGTAGCTCCCCATCCTTAGAGGGCTGAGTTTCTATTCTGTAGGGGCTCCTATAAACCTCTCCAGAGTGATGTCCCAACCTCCTCCCTGTGGCCCCCTGCCCTGGGGGTGGGAGGTGCTTCCCAAAGTTGCAACCTCCAGGATATCTTGAAATCCTTTTAGCACTTTAACCCCTTACTGACCTTGACAGTGACTTTATACCTAGTTAGCAATTCCTTACATAAGTTCTCTCTTCCAAATCTCTGGTGTAGTTTCAGTCTCTTGAAACAATTCAGCATATTGTTTATTGTCTGTCCCCTGCCACCCCCCCCCATTATCACCCCACCCCTGCTCCCCACTATAATGGAAGCTTCATAAAAGCAGGGAATATTGTCTTTTTGTTCACTGTTCCAAGCACCTAATAAAGTGCCTGACACTTTGTAAGTGCTCAATAAATATTAAAGGACTGCATGAACGGGTGGGTGGGTGGATAGGTGGATGATTGTTAGTTCATGATTTTATTTGAATTATTTGTTTGACAGAGTATTCTATTTAGATTTTTGTTAGGTCTGAGCCAAGATTAACTGCAAAATGAGAATTTAAATAAGTTATAGTGCTATGTTCTTTTTGGAGGTAGAAACAGTCCCCAGAACTTGAATATTTCGACCTCAGTTTCATCTAGTGACGTTTGGGAGCCCCCTGGATTGGCAGGTACGGAAGGAGGATAAAACCACTAACGACAGGGACAACAGAATACTACTGTGGTCAGCAGTCAGCTCAGGACATCAACATATTTAACAACATATGCTTGAGGCAAACATCGGAAACTAGTGTTTTACAGTCTGTGATGTGGAGACTCAGAGCCCAGCGAAACCAGGCTTTCATCAAGGTTCTTGCAAGAGCAGGTGTCTGACAGATACACTCAGGGCACTTACAGCAGACCATTTATTTCCTAGCATGCAAGTCCCTTCTCCGGTTCCTCATTGGCTGAGTGCTACAGAGGTTCCGGCTTTACCTGGACATCGACTATGCCCAGGTAAGGCAAAACATAGCCTGTCAGTCCCTCCTCCCTTTGTTCTTTGGCGCGTGCTCATTAGCACAAGTAAGCCCTCTGAACCGGTGAGGGGAAGAAGAACCAAGAAGTGAAGTGTCTAAGGCTTTGGGACTCCATTGTGGGGGTGGGAGGTGGGGGGTCCATCCATATCTCCGATAGGTTGTAAATCTACTGTTAACTAGACAGTACAGCTTTCACTTGGTATTTCTGAAAATGAATCATCTCCCTCACTGCTCACACAGTCAGGGCAAGATGGCTGTGACAGGCCTCCGGAATAGAGAACAGTCTCTTCGGCTAGAACCACCAAGACCTCAAGAAGTCATGGTGGCAATTAGTCCAGTCAACAGACTTAATGCATTGGTTTTCCATGGGATCAGAGAACATGTGGGTCGTTAGGATCCAAAGGTGTCTTGAAGGGACACTCAGAAAGTCACTGTTTGGGGCACCTGGGTGGCTCGGTCGGTTAAGCGGCCGACTTTGGCTCAGGTCATGATCTCGCGGTCCGTGAGTTCGAGCCCCGCGTCGGGCTCTGTGCTGACAGCTCAGAGCCTGGAGCCTGTTTCATATTCTGTCTCCCTCTCTCTCTGCCCCTTCCCTGTTCATGCTCTGTCTCTCTCTGTCTCAAAAATAAATAAACGTTAAAAAAAATTAAAAAAAAAAAAAAAAAAGAAAGTCACTGTTTATTGAAATGATTTTTTCACAAGTTTTTTTAGCTCGCCAAATACTAATTAGATAGACTAAGTTTTGGCTTGGACCTGCAAAAATTATTTTTAAGATTTTATTGTCTACTTTTGCCATGTTGTATAAACACTGTCACAGGCTGCAGGGACAGTTTAGTCTGAAACTACACCACTCACCAGCAGCACAGATCACAGAGTTATTGCTTTAAGTTTTGGCCTCCCGGAGAAAAAATGTGATCACTGAGTGAATTTGGGTCAGTTTTTTTTTTGGGGGGGGGGATGGTAAAATTTAACCTATAGTGAGATTGCATAGATATATGTTCGGTGCACTGTCTTTTATTATTAGGGTTATTATGTCTATTCAATGCTTTAAAAAGAGTCTGGTCCACTGGGTCTTTGTATGGGATAGCTATCTTCTTATGGAGTGACTTGAATAGCCACGCTGTAAAGTCCTGGTGCTTCTGGCAGTTTCTGGGCTCAGGAGAATGAGGTAAGGTCTCTTCCAGGGTGAATCTAAAAAAAAGTTTTCCTTTAGCAGTCCTGCAAATGGATCTATCAACCAGGGTATAAATTGATGGCAGAGACAGGGAAGGATATATGGAATTGTTCTGTAGTGCTGTGAATAATATTTCACAAAACCCATAAAAACTCGGCAGGAACTTACAACTCTAGGAGTGCTTTTGAAGGTCTTTTTTTTTGTTTGTTTGTGTTTTTTGCTTTCTTTTTTAATGATAAGGGTAAGCCAGGGTTATTTTTTATGGGTCTTCTTCTGACAAGAGGGCATGAGCTCAGATTGATTTACCTGTTGGAGTTTCTGCAATATTTATTAGCCAACGGGAAGCAATTTAGGCCATTTGATATTCGTCATGGCAAGTATTTTGGCTAAACTTGTCTTTAAGGAAAAAAAAGATTAAATTTCTTCTGAACTCTGAGGATCGTAGGGACAATATAACCTATGTTGAATCAGAAAGAATTTTGAGATTTTTGGAAACAATCTTCTGGGACGCCTGGGTGGCTCAGTCGGTTAGACTTCGGCTCAGGTCATGATCTCACGGTTCATGGGTTCGGGCCCCACATCGGGCTCTGTGCTGACAGCTCAGACTCTGGAGCCTGCTTTGTGAATTCTGTCTCCCTTTCTCTCTGCCCCTCCCCTGTTTGTTCTCTCTCTCTCTCTCTCTCTCAAAAATAAATAAAACATTTAAAAAAATTTTAAAACAATCTTCCAAGTGCAATGAGTACCTCTATTACTTGAAATGGAGAGGGTTGGTCTCCTGTAGGCATTAATATTAAAAAAAAATCTTAATAACAAAGGCAGAGACAATATTTGTACATAGGAGGGCTTTAATTCTTCTGGGGGAAGAAAACCCCACCTCATTTAATTATGAAAGAGATTGATAGGAATCAGCCTCAGGAAATTGAATAAATGTTATTTGGAGGTGCAGGAAGGGACCAAGAGGCATTATCTCTATGGGCTTAGCCTCATCGTGGGTTTGGCAGATGGGTAATAAAAAGTCCAGTCCAGTCCGATATAAAAACCGCAGACTCTTGTCCAATTTACAGTTTCTCTTTCCCCAGGCTTGCAATCTTGCAGAGTGGGCAAGGATGTCTGGTAGGCATCTTCTCTCTTTCTTCTCCCACTTCCTTCCTGTTCGCTGGCTGCTGGTTTGGGTCTCTGTATGGTTGGAGCAGGGAGGGGGGAAGGTCTTTCATCCGGAGTTGGTGCCTTTGGGTGGAAGTCCAAGGAGAACTGTCTTGCGAGGTGATTTTGTGGACATTTTTTGAGGTTCTCCATCTACAGTTCCATGGAGAGGAGAACGCCCCCTCTGGCTGGCCACCCCAGCTTGGCTTCCATGTTTGATAGTCCAATATCCAGCCTCTTTCTGCCAATGACACCTGGCTTCTGGCAGGAAACTCTGTCGGTCAGATTTCCTTTTGGGCACCTCACCCCTGGCAGTCCCCTCGGGGTCTGCCCATGGAAAGCATGCCCCTTTACCCTGCTGTACGTTAAATTTCTCTCCTTGGAGATCAATACTTTGTCAGCTTCTTTTCTGTCCTTCTAAGGACAGCCTGTGTTACCGTTCGTGATGTCAGTTAACGATTTATTGTGTCTTAGCACGAAACCCACCCTTTAACGCCCTGCTTTGTGTTACTGAAGCCGGAACCCTGCAACTATTTCTCCTTTGCTGGTGGCCATCATGTGAAGCCTTGTCTGTAGAGCATACTGGAGGGACACTGCCGGGGGAAGGGGACTTCTCGTCCTGTTTCCTGTGTTCTTCTTTTCTTGCTCCTGTGATGCATAATGGCCAGCAGTGTTTAGTGGCCACTGGCGTGTGGGACAACCAGGGCTGCTTATGCCTAGTGAGTTTTAGAGTCGCCCCCGTGGGCTTCCCAGTGAGTTTCAGGGGCATCTTAAGTGAATTCTATCGGCACCTAGCAGGCAGCTTCCCAACGGTTCTTCTTGACAAGTAGTTTCCCCCCCGGGGTTTTGTTGCTGCTCAAGAGGGCAGATTTCCACTTGCCAGCCGCGGCCTGTGTCACGTCAGCGAACTTCTCTGCCATCTAGTGGGCCAAGCCACATCTTCTCCAATGGGGTCTGAATCTCTTTCAAATTCGATTGTTACCTATAGGTAATGCCGGTCTCCCAGGTCAGCTCTTGTTTCATTCTTTTGAGTTCTTTTTACCACTTAGTAACTAACCCCCTGTTATTACTTAATGAGCTTTCCCTGTTCAAATTACTGTGTGGCTTCTGTCTCCTGACCAGACCCTGACTAATACATTTGTCTATTTCCTCCTAATCTTTGGTAATTTTTTGTATATTCTGAATCTTAATGCTATGTTTATGTATTTGTCATGTATCTTTCCCCAGACTCTTATTTATATAAAAGTACACATATGCATAACTTAATTTTTTTTAATTTTATTTTTTATTTTTTAAAATTTACATCCAAATTAGTTAGCATGTAGTGCAACAGTGATTTCAGGAGTAGATTCCTTAGTGCCCCTTACCCATTTAGCCAATCCCCCCCTGACAACCCCTCCAGTAACCCTCAGTTTGTTCTCCATATTTATGAGTCTCTTCTGTTTTGTCCCCCTCCCTGTTTTTATATTCTTTTTGTTTCCCTTCCCTTATGTTCATCTGTTTTGTCTCTTAAAGTCCTCAGATGAGTGAAGTCGTATGATTTTTGTCTTTCCCCAACTAATTTTGCTTAGCATAATACCCTCCAGTTCCATCCACGTAGTTGCAAATGGCAAGATGTCATTCTTTTTGATTGCCGAGTAATACTCCATTGTATATATATATCCCACATCTTCTTTATCCGTTCATCCGTCGATGGACATTTGGGCTCTTTCCATACTTTGGCTATTGTCGATAGTGCGGCTATAAACTTGGGGGTGCTTGTGTCCCTTCGAAACAGCACACCTGTATCCCGTGGATCAATGCCCACTAGTGCAATTGCTGGGTCGTAGGGTAGTTTGATTTTTAGTTTTTTGAGGAACCTCCAGACTGTCTTCCAGAGTGGCTGCACCAGCTTGCATTCCCACCAACAACGCAAAAGAGATCCTCTTTCTCCGCATCCTCGCCAACATCTGTTGTCGCCTGGGTTGTTAGTGTTTATGATTTAATTCTTAACTGTAGAGACAACTCTTGTGTATCTTCCTACCCTAAGTCAAGAAGTACGACATTGTAAGCACCCCAAAATTCCTCAGCATGCCCCCTCCCATTCACAATTCCGTCTTGCTCTCCCTCCGTCCCACTCCAGACAACTACTACCTGTATTTATTTATTTATTTAAAGGTTTATTCATGTATTTGTTTTGAGAGAGTATGCCCACGACTGTGTATGTGACCTGCGTGTGAGGATGGGGGAGGGGCAGAGAGAGAGAGAGAGAGAGAGAGAGAGAGAATCCTAAGCAGGCTCCATGCTTGGAGCAGAACCTGACATAGGGCTCAGTCTCACGAACTGTGAGATCATGGCCTGAGCCAAAATCAAGAGTCAGACACCGAACTGACTGAGCCACCCAGGCGCCCCTGGCCTGACTTTTACAATGATAATATCCTTGCTTTTCTCTGTCGCTTTAGGACATGTTTGCATCCTCAAACGATGTAATCATGTCTATTTTTAATCCTCTATGAACACCGTCTTACTCGATGTGTTCTTCTATAACTTCTGTTTGTGAATTCATTGGCCTCATTGTGTATAGCTCTAACTAGTTTTTTTATGTTGCTGTAGAGTATTTCATCGTGTGAATAGATAACATAGAGTGTATCCGTTTTACTGGTGGTGGACCACAGCCTTGTCCACAGTTTTTGGCTGTTAGGAACTATGCAACTAGGAATATTTTTGAACAGGTCTCCAGGTATGGCTGGGAAAGATTTTCTATAGTACATACTTAGAAGTGGAATTGCTGGGTCAAAGGAATAGAATATCTTCAACTTCATAAGATGATTCCTCTTTTCCAAACTGGTTGCACCAATTTACATTTCCACCAAAAAAGTAGGTGACATTTCTCTTCCTCTACATCCACACCAATACTTGTTATTTCCAGATTAAAATTTTGTTGTTGTTATTATTATTATTATTATTATTATATTTTTGGCTATTTTCGAAAGTATGTAAATAGTATCTCATGGTTTTAACTGGCATTTCTCTGATTACTAATGAGACTGAGACCCTTTTAATCTGTTTATTGGCCATTTGTATTGCCTTCTTGTGTGTGTGTGTGACATTGTATGAAAAACGCTTACCTATTTTTCTCCTGGGGTTGTCTGTCATTTTCGTATTGATTTGTGGGATGTATTCATTTATTCTATGTCCTAGTCTTGGGTGGTTTTTTTTTGTATTTCAAACACCTTTTTCACTCTGTGGCTTGTCTTTTCACTCCCTGTATTATACCTTTTGACAAACAGAAGCTTTACATTTTAGTGTTATCGGATTTATCCATTTTTTTCTTTATGGCTATTGCTCCTTGCGTGTTTTTTAAAGGAATCCTTCATGACCCTGAGGTCATGAAGATATCCTTTCTAGAATCTTTTTCTTTTTTTAAAGGTTTTATTTTTAAGTTGTCTTTACCGCCAACATAGGGCTCGAATTCACAACCCCCAGACTGAGAGTCATATGCTCTACCAACTGAGCTAGCCAGCTAGCCAGGAACTAAAATCCTTATACTTTTTTTTTTCATACTTAGACTTTTTATGAATGCCATACGGACAGTCAATTGTCTGGCACCATTTATTGAAAGACTGTCTTCCCATTGATGAAGATTGTCACTTTGTCATCTATTAAGGCTATATAGAAGTTCAAGTATGTTTCCAGGCTCTATAATCTGTTCCATTGGTATGTTTGTCTATTCATGTAGCATCAATTTGTAAATTTTCATTTTCTTATCTTTTTCTTAAAGTATGGTTTATACCCAACGCAGGGCTCAAACTCACAACCCTGAGATCGAGAGCCACATGTTCTACCAACTGAGCCAGCCAGGCGCCCCCAAATGGATTTTTGTATATGTATTTTCTATCCAGAGACTTTGCTAAACTTTCTGATTGACTTGAGTAGTTTATTGGAGGTCATTTTGAATTTTCTATGTATATACAATGTAGACAAATAGACCAATGGAATGGTTTAGAGATCCCAGAAACAGACCTAAGCTTTTATGGACCCTTGATATATGTGACAGGATTGACAATTTCCAGTCCTTATGACTCCTATTTCCGTGTTCTGCCTAATTGGCTTACTGCGTTAGCTAAGACCTTCAGTACATCGCTGAAAGGAAATGGTCATCCTGGGCCTCTTGGCCTTCTTCCTGATCTCAGACTTTTCACCATTGCATATGATTTATGCTGTGGGTTTTGTTTTAAAATAGATATCCACAATCAGATTAAACAAATTGCCTTTTATCATAGTCTGCTAAGAATTTTTACCGTGAAAAGATGTTGACTTTTACCAAATGTATTTTCTGCACCTATTGAGATGATCGTATGACCCCCCACCCCCAACATACACACACAAACTTGCTACTTTTTGTACTTCTAGTGCCTAGTAGAGGGTCTGGCACAGAGTGGATATTGAGAAAAATGATATTTGGGTGAAGTAATGAAATACTTGCTGAATAAATTAGGGGACTTGCGACAAGTAAGTAATGGAGCCTTAAGATCTAGGATTTTGGATTTTTAGTCCCAATATAGTTTTTCATCCCCTACCCCTGTCACCACGATTTTCCCGAGGCCTCTCATATCAATCCTGCAGCTGGGGAAAATTGTTAGAAAGGTGACTTTCTAACATGGTCTTAATACTGTGCTCAAAAACCAGTCTAGCCTCGGGAGTCATGATACTAAGCTTACCATGGATGATTGGCAAGGCTTTCCTGCTCATATGCTTGCTGTATTTCACTGCAATCTACTTGGTGACTACAAGATCGATGGCAGTTGGTGACACCAAGAAGGTTTATGTCTTCACAGAGAATCTGAAGTTATTTACATGGAGTGTGGGACCTCATGAGGCACGTGGAAAATTATTAATTAAGGAGCAATTGGTAAATGACTTTTTAGAAATGGCTAAATTACTTGTAGTGCATTGTGTTTTATGGAAAGATCATCTGGGTTACTTTTCCATTTGTGCCTCAACCCCTGCAGTTTATGATTAGGTTAGATTTTGGATGTAAAGTCGCCAGTTATATTTATCTTGGCATATTTCCTTTACCACAAGCCGCGCTGTCACTGAAGGCTCCTCTGTGCTCATGGTACTAGGGCCAGTCAGTTGGCCTAGAACTTGGCCATAGATACTGTGGATGCCCAACTCATGTTCTGGGCCCAACCTGGAGATGATCTGTAAACCATTACTGCAGGATAAATGGCTTCCTATTTCCCCCACGCCTGAAGATGCCCTCAGGCCTCAGGAACTTGCTTGGCTTGTGCACAGGAATACTAGAAATGGTGGAGAGTTAGTGCCCAAGATGAGGGATGCCCTGGTTAATAAGGGATGGAGTTGGGATGAATACCCCAGCCTTGCCCTTTGGGTGGACAACTCTGTGTGCTACGTAGTCTCTCAGAGGATCTCTCAGAGGGTCCCCGGGTCGGTCCCCACCTGGCCACAGCAGCAACCTGCTCCTTAACGCACCCTTTCTTGGCTTCCTCCCTTCCCTCTCTCACTTGCCCACTCCCCTACTGGTGCTTCCTGCCATCACCTCTCAACTAAACCACTTATACCCAAATTCTTGTCTCAGGGGCTGCCTTTGAGGGAACTCAAACTAAGACAAACGTTGTTTGGTCCTTTCCTTCTGCCACTCATGAAACTGCATTGGCTCCTTCCCATCCACCAGGTAGAGTCCAAACTCTGCTCCCTGGGGTTGGATGCCATTTGTGATTGGCCACCTAATGTCGCTTTCAACACTCCCGCACCCCATTCTCCAGTTCAACCACCGATCCCTACCCATGCTGTGCGTGTGCCCATCTCTGTGCCGGAGCTTTCTCTTGTTCCTCGAGGGATGCCTTCTAATCACCTGCCAGTGCTCTCTTCTCTGTCCCGCTGGACACAGCTCCCCAGAGACCAGCACACAGTAGGTATGAAAAGGATTTGTAGAACAAATCCGTTAACGATTGAGACGTCATTTTTAGCCCGTTAGACTACTAAACTATTACAGAGTTTGAGAATAACAAGGATTGGTTATTGGTGTTGGGATGTACGTATGTCCTGTGCCACAGTAGGGGTATAAATTCGTAAGTCTTTCTTGAAGGACATGTGGCAGTATCCGTCAGAAATGTAAACATGCCTAACATTCAACACAACCGTTCCAGAAATACTTTATCCTGCAGAAATACTCTATTCCTTAGAAATATTGCACGTGAGTTCATGGTATAAAATACTCTACCTCAGTTAAAAAGGATGAGGAACGGTCGTTAAAAATCTTTGACACTCATGTTCAAAAAGCAAGCAGAAGATGCATAGCATGATTCTATTTATATAAAAAGAAAAGTACACATGGGTATATTTATACATATGTATATATTATATATTTATAAGAATGTACAAAAAGACTGGACAGATACACTCCAAACTGTTAACAGCGTTTACCTCTGGCAGGGGAAGTCTTGCGTGTGTGACCCTGGACAGGGGATGGAAAGGGAGACTTCTGCTTTGAATTTTAGGCATTTTTGTTCTTTTTGCATTTTTTACAGCGAGAACATAGTTTTTCCATTTACAGTTACAGCAGCGGGCCTATAACCTATCTCTTTTCGCCAAGACCCTTGGTGGGATGAAAAAAGGTCTCCGCTCAGATCCCCTTTGCAACCATTCTAGTAACCAGAGCTTCTGCTAAGCAAACAGATGGTATTTACTAGTGGGAAGATAATAGTCTTTATCTGTAAGATGCATTTCGATCTGCCTAGATGGTTTATTGTGAATAAACCCGGGATTTATGGGTTTACGAGGGCATAGCCTGGTGGCAAATGTTACCCATGCTGTGTAATTAATGGGTCATAAAAAGAAGGTGCTGCATAACCAGTGTGCTCCCTCACGTAAGTGATGGCACGTGCAATTGCTTAATTGCTTAAGCCTTACATGTGAAATCCAAATCACAATGTGTGCCATGTGGGAGAGGAGGAATTTATGGGGAGCTATGGAGATGGTCTCAGACTTCTCCAAGGAAGGGATGTTTTGCCAATGTCTTTCAACTGCTGTAGACTTTGAAATAGTAGTGTTCGGTCCTGAGTATGCTCTGTGGTGCACGTGAATCTGATTTATAAATCGGCAGATGGAAGTTGGATAACATCAGCAAATAAATGCACTTGAAGGCCACGGAGCTTGGGAGAATAATCTGGGCTGAGGGCATGGATAGGAGAGAGAAGATCTTCGACCACCGGGATAGCCTCTAACCTGGTCTCCTGGCCTCAGGGCTCTTGACCTCTCCCCAGCTCATTCTCCACTGCCTGACGTCACCCTTTGAAACTTGGCAGTAGTTTGCCAACACCTTCAGAATAAATACAAAATCCTCACCATGCAAACAGGCTCCTGGTGACTTCTTGGGCTCAACTCCTGGTGCTTACCCGCCTTGTGTGCCAGTGGCCCCGCTAGCCTGGCCTCCCTCGACTGCCAGAGAGCCTCTCTCTGGCGTTGCCTCTGCCCGCAGGATCCTTCCCCTGGGACATTCTCTGTGTGGCTGGCATCTCTCATGTTTCAAGTCTCAGTTCCAATGTCACCCTCTCGAGACTTGCCTTGATAGGCAACCTAAAATAGCTCCCTTCTCGGCCCCAGTCTCTCATCGCCACACCGCTTTCACAGGCTGCTCTCTGAAATGGTTGTGGCTTTTGGACAGATTTTTTTTTTTTATTGTGGTAAACTCTACATAACATCAAATTTACCATTTTCATCACTTTTAAGTCACAGTTCATGGGCGTCATATGTAACATTCACAGTGTTATGTAACCCAACACCACTATTTTCCAGAACTGTTTTCATCCTCCCCAGCGGAAACTCTGCACCCCGTAAACAATAACTTCCCATTCCCTCCTCCTCCCAGGTCTCTGGCCACCTCCAGCCCACTTTTTGATTTTACTATTGCCTATTCTAGGTTCCTCCTGTAAGTGGAGTCATCCAATACTTGTCCTGGCTTACAAGACTCATCTATGTTGTAACAGGTGTCAGAATTTCCTTCCTTTCAAAGCTTGAAGAATATTCCATTGTATGGATAGACCACATCCTGTTTATCCATTCACCTGTTGACGGCCACTCGGGTTCTCTCTACCTTTCAGTTGTCATGAATACTGCTGCTATGAGGCGTACAGGTGTCTGTTTGAGTCCTTGTTTTCTATTGTCTTGGGTATCTACTCAGGAGTGGAATTGGTGGTTTATTATTGTTTATTTGTTCACTTGTTCATTGTCTCCTTTCCACTAGAATACAGACCCTCCCCCCCCCCCCCCCCGCCCATGGCCCGGAACGGTGCCTGACCCACAGGAGGAGTTCAATACATATTTTCGAAAGGGACATATTTCTCAGGTAAACTGAACAGGGAATCATAATCATCACCTACTTCATAGGGCTGTTAAGAGGATGAAATGCAGCCACTCACGTCCTAGCACGGGGCCCCAGCACCTTGTCACAGTTCGGGGTATGGTGGCTGTAAATGAACACTTCACAGCTCAAGTTCCTGACCTTCATAACTGCTATTTTGGCTCCGATTTATCTTCCTGTGGCCAGCAAAATGTTTGTTTGTTTGTTTGTTTGTTTTTGGCATTCTCCAGCTGCCCAATGCCATGAAGGCACTAAAATCACAAGGATCGAGATCTCGCCCCTGTCCTCAAGCAGCTAATAATCTAATTAAACTCAGAATATAGCCTTATAAGCGGGCACCAGAGGAAACGGTTCATGGAGCGAAGCGGCTTGTGTTTCAAATCGAATCCAATTAGTTTCATAACTGACAACGTGACCTGGGAGTCCTATCCAAAATGGGTGAAAAGAAACCGAGAACGAAAAGTTGCCCCCGTGTTTCTACGCTTCTGCCGTGTATGATGATCCCAGCAGGACCTGAAGTTCTGGGCTAGAAGCAGGCACCCGCCCTTCAGGTTTTCTCTTCACCTGTTGCGTGTCGGGGGGCAGGAAGCTGCTTAAACGTTCGCCAGCCTATACTCTCATTTCATGCTTCTTGGAATTGTAATATGTGAATCTTCGGGGGCAAGTGGAGAGAGGAAGGAAAAGGACGCGGGAGCTGTTAGTAATGGACTTGAAACAAATATCAAACCACCAGAGGGTTCTTACTGAGTGCCGACTATGTGCTTCTTACGGTGCAGTGAGAATAGGGGTGGGGGCAGAGGGGAGTTAATTTACTGTCACTTTGTCCTCACAGAGGTTATGGTCAGGAAGGGGCGGGTAGGACTCCTGGCTGAGAAACCCCCACCAGACAGAGTCGTAAGTGCTGAGAGATAAGGGGGTCACGGGTACAAACTTAGACTGTCAAGATGGAAAGGCTCATTGCAATAACGAGCTTGTCCCTCATTTTAGAGGGGAGAAACCGAGACTCAGAGAAGGTAAGTGATTTGCTTAAGGCCACATAGCTAGATGATGTCAAAGGGAAGACCTGAAACTCGGGTCCCCCAACTTCTCCACCACAGTGTTTTTTTCTGTTGCACCACCGATGACTCAGTTGAACAGTCAAGCTCGGCCGTGTCCAAGTTCTGTAACATGAGCCACATATAGAATTCTAAAATGTTAATGTGGCCACATTAAAAAAAATTACAAAGAGACAGGTAAAGTTAATTTTCGTAATAATTTTGTTTAACCCAATGTACTTGAAATAGTATCATTTCATGTACAAACAATATACAATTATTAAATGAGATATTTTATAATCTTCTCATTGTACTAAGTCTGAGAGATTGATGTACGCTTTACATTTTAGTGAATCTTTGGACGAGCCACATGACAAGTGTATTATAGCCACATGTGGTTAGTGGCTGTTGTGTTGGCCAGGGTTGGCTAGCTATTTGAATTTGCTGATTGATGTGTGACGTTTTCAGGGGAAACATTGAAGAATGTGGAAGACGTCACGTAGACATCAGGGCGTATAGACGAAAGAGTCTTAAAGTTGGCAGCCTGGGGCTTGGATCTCGATTTAACCTCTGAGGAGCGGTGTAGACTCTTGGCAAATCACTGAACCTCCTTGATCTCCCTTTCCCTAATTGGTTTCTACGCGTCAAAGGGCAATTGTAACGATCTGTTGAGCAGCATATACGACATATACATGAAAATTATTCGCTAGTGTGGCATCTGGTACTCAGAGTATTATTTTTATTCCCCTAGAATACAAACGATTTTGGAATGCTGTCATGTGGTGAAACAATTTGATCAAACATCTTTAGCATCCTGTGAAATCAGTACAGAAACAAGCAGGAAGCAACTAAAGATGTCACAGGATGTTGAGCTGGGAAAGCCAGCTCGTCCGGTCAAAGTCAGAAGGTGGCAACCTCTCTGAGTCCCCGGTCTGTTTGCCTCCTGGGCCCAACCCCAGATGACAGCCTGTGGAGTCACCATGGTCAGGGAGATCTGAGCTCTTGGGCCGGCAAACCGAATGCTTTTGTGATCTGCTATGTTAACATAGTCACTTAAATTTAGGATGCGGAATTAGATGCGGAAAGTTCTGCTAGAAGCTGAACTGCCTGAGAGCGCAGTCCCAAGCCATTCTCCGATACCGGAGAGCACCCCGGTTATCCGGGTAGGTAAGCATGTTTTCATCACCACTTGGCCCATGAAAATACTGAGTTCTGGAAATTCAGAAAATATTGAGTTCCGCGGTGACTGGGCCAAAACAAATAAGCTGAGATTTGAACCCAGGTAGCCTGCCCCGGAGGCTGTGTTAGGGACCAGAGATGGGTATTAGAGAAATACTAGATAAACTGAATGCGATGAGTGGCTTTCCCTTCTTCAGAGAGCAATCTGGAGGCTCTGCTTTAGTTTTATTTTCTCTTTTTTGACTTTTAATTAATTAATGAATTCTTTTTTTACCCTAAATATAATTTATCGCCAAGTTAGCTGACATACAGTGTATACACAGTGCTTTTGGCTTCGGGAGTAGATTCCCAGGATTCAATGCTTCCATACAACACCCCGTGCTCATCCCAACAGGTGGCCTCCTCAATGCCCATCACCCATTTCCCCCTCTCCCCCGCACCCCCATCCACTTTGGTTTGTTCTCTGTATTTAAGAGTCTCTTATGGTTTGCCTCCCTCTCTCTTTGGAACTATTTTTTTCCCCTTCCCTTCCCCCACGGTCTTCTGTTAAGTTTCTCGAATTCCACATATGAGTGAAAACATATGGTGTCTCTCTTTCTCTGACTTATTTCACTTAGCATAAAACTCTCCGGTTCCATCCACGTTGATGCAAATGGCAGGATTTCGTTCTTTCTCATTGCCGAGTAGTATTCTGTCGTATATGTAAACCACATCTTCTTTATCCATTCATCAGTCGATGGACATTTGGGCTCTTTCCATAATCTGGCTATTGTCGATAACGCTGCGATACACATTGGGGGTACGTGTGGAGGCACCGCTATAAATGGGTCTGTTTTTAGTTCGTTAGTGGCTACCCGTATACCTCTAAAGATAGGTTTGTGTGGTTATTTCTCAATGTATCAATTTTAGACATTTCTATTGACTTCTCACTGTGGGTTATACAACCTCCTTTCCTTCCTTCTCGTTCTTGGGTTGATGCATTACACGCATGTAAGCTTCATAAACCTCTTTCCTTTTCCTCCAGCTTTCCGCGGTTACCCTTGGCTTCCAGGAAACAGAGTTTACATATCATCGTCGTGTAAGTAGAGCCCAGTAATGTTCTGACATGGCATTTCCTCCTCTATTAACTTAATGCCCCCGGAGTCAATTTCAAAAGGATTCCTCTTTCATACACGTCACCAATTGTTTAAAATCATGACCTGTTTTACTTTTGGATTATGTCTTTCCCATACCATTTCTTCCCCCTGGCATTTCTGAGCCTCTGTTTTCTTGTTGGGAGCAGCTAGTAAAGATTACTAATCTTTTTTGAGCAATGACATGCTACACACATCACTGAGTGCTCTACACGTAATAATTTAATCCTCGCAGGTACCCAAAGGGGAAGGTGCAAGAACGTCCCCATTTTACAGATGAGGAAATTGAACCACAAAGACGTTAAGAGATGGAGCTGGGATTTGATGCAGACGGCCTGGCTTTACATGCCTAACCGCTACCCTCTTCTCAAGGGACACGTGCCACTGTCACCACCTCCCTACTCCATTCTCGCCCCCTACTCCTTCTGTGTCTTGCTTCCTTGTCTTAATCTAGATCTGTTTCCTTGCCTTTAGACCATGTCTTTCTTGTCCAAGTATTACAGCTTATTTCAAATAGACATCTTTGGGAATCCATTGCTCAGTTTTCCACACCCGCGGAAGAGGTCCATGTAGGTCCTGGAAGTGAGTTTGGAGACTTTCGGTCAGGGAATTCTGGTTTCTGGATACTGGGTGCATAGTTTATAAAAGACGGATGTCACAGGTTCTGTGTGGCCATGTTCCCTTGGCTCGAAGGACTCCTCGACCCATAGAGAAGGGTGTAGCCAGCAGAGGGTCAGAATAGCCACTCAAAAAAGCATGGGGCCCACAAAGGAGACCCTCTTGCCTGGGTCTAAGGCCAATACTTTTCTCCCCAAGAGGTTTTTAACGGCTTTGGACAATAAACCTGTCCTCAAAGCTCAGTGATTCACTACCACTGAAGTGATTCAAGAGAATGTACCCTAAGTTCTGACTGTCCAGTTGTGGGTGGCCATTTAAGGTCAGACCTGTTAGACAATCTCTCCAGCGCCAAGGCAAAGGGTGCCCAGCCCGATCCCAAATCTGTGCTGCAGACCAAAAGGCAGATGTCCGAAATCCCTGGGGCGTTTCCCAGAAGGAAGGGCCGCCCTGAGAGGCATGTCCTCTTGGCCATGTGGGCTCATCACCTAGAAGGGGCTGCTGAAGATTGAAGAAAGGCCAGCAAGTCACAACGAGGAGCTGCACTTACGGTATGCCCAAGGAAGCTCTAACTAGACTGATGCTCCTGCAGACGGCAGCTATTAACTTCTGCTCTGTGTACCTCGTCCCCACCCCCCCAGCCCCCCATTTACCTGAAGCCCTGGAGAAGAAGCAAAAACAGGCAGATCCAGGAAAGAAGTTAACACTTGGAAGAAACGAGTGACACAGGATGAGTTTCTAATTATTTTATGGCTTTCAGCATACTGCAGTCAGCACGCTTCAAGGATGGCTAACATCCCAGTAGAAACCCTACAGTGTTTCTGGCCTGAAAACCCAGAGGACGGAGTTGAGGGCATCCACAGCCCCTGGAAAGTGGCTCAGGTGCCTGGGTGGCTGAAGTCAGTTGACTTCAGCTCAAGTCATAGTCTCGTGGTTTGTGGGTTCGAGCCCCACATCGAGCTCTGTGCTGACAGCTCGGAGCCTGGCGCCTGCTGAGGATTCAGTATGTCCTTCCCTCTCTGCCCCTCCCTTGCTGCACTCTGTCTCTCTCAAAAATAAATAGACATGGAAAAACAAAGCCCACAAAAACCCAGCTACCATCTCCTTGGATAGCCATCTGTTAAACGGCATTTCTCACGCGGGCAGGCTCCTTGTCTGGTTTGTTCATCACCGTATTGATAGCACCTAGCACATCGCCTGGAGCGAAATAGCTGCTCAATAAAAACATATGTTGGCTGATCAACTAACTTCTAACCTGTGCCCCTGAGGGGAAGGCCCAGGGTACCATCACTGTTTGCTGGCTGGCATTCTTGCCGTGTGGCTAGTCTGTTTTTGATCCAATAACTTACGCTCTTTGACCAAGCAATTCCTCTTCTAGAATCTGTCTTAAATCTTTTAGAGACGTAGGCAAAGATTTATACATAAGGATGTCCATCCGAATTTTATTTATAAGAGGGAAAATTGAAATAGTTTCCATGAAATGGAAATATGGAAATGACACATAACTAACTACATGATGGATAAACACAAATATGGGGTTTTAGAGTGCTTTTTGATACTGTGAAAAAATCCTCACAACGTAATGGCATATGAAAAGCCCAGGATGTAAAATCCTAAGATTTCCCAACTCTGTTAAGACTAGCAGGAAATATACCAAAAAAAAAATATTAACAAGTGGTATGTGAATTGGGAAGGCTTTCAGCTCTAAGGAACTCAAATCCTGACGTATGGTGCCTTAAACACAGAGGGGTTTATTTTTTTCTTATAAGTGGTCTAGAGGTTTGAGGAAGTGGAGTTAGCAGTGTGGTGATGTTAGGTATGGCATCCTGTGATTTTTTTTTTTTTTTTTCTTTATGGTCACAAGATGGCTGCCACAGCTCCAGGCATCGTGTCTACATTTGAGGCAGGAAGGAAGAAGGGGAGTAGCCTGGTGCCTGCAGTCTCTGTCCCTTTTTATCAGGTACATCTAGAGCCCATTGAGGTGCCCCAGCGATTTTTGTTTAGGTCTCTTTGACCAGAATTGGGTCCTGTGGCTGTCCCCCATCTACAAGGAAGCCCGGGACGGGGAATATTTAGCTTCCAAGTCTCCAGAGTGGAGGCTGCAATGGGGAAGGAGTAGGGATATCTGTTATGTTAATAAACAGTGTCTTTTACGCTGCTTATTTCTGGTTGGTGGGCTTATGGACCTTTTTCTTTTTGTGGTTCTTTTCGGTCTTGTCCAACTTTTCAGTGACCAGCCTTTATAATTTTTATCATTGACAAAAAATACAACGGACGCTACTTTAGAAATCCCTGTGAGTACAGAAAGCATCTGTATTGTCATCAGTCACAAACGTGCAGAAGCAACTGTTGAATTCTGTGGGAGCTGGACTGACCCATCTATTGTCCTCCCGGCCGACTGTGACCCGCCACCCCCCTTTCCCTCCTCCAAATTAGACACTGTGCTAGTTACCCGGCAAGCATCCCTTCACCTAATTCTCACAGCAGCCACCTTTTCCAGAGGAGATGCAGGAAGGTTAAATAAGTCACACACAGACTCAAGCAAAGCTTGGTCTCAGAAGATGGCACCAAGCTTTAATTTTGTATGTTCCTGCCACGCCGCAAGCTCGGTAAAGATTGTGTTGAATGAATGCAGGGCAGATGAATCATGGGCAGGTGCAATTTTTTAAAAAGATGTTTAATGTTTATTTTTGAGAGAGAGAGAGAGAGAGAGAGCAGGGGAGGGGCAGAGAGAGAGAGGGAGACATAGAATCCGGAGCAGGCTCCGGGCTCTGAGCTGTCGGCACAGAGCCTGACGAGGGGCTCAAACCCACAGACCGTGACATTGTGACCTGAGCGGAAGTCGGAGGCTTAACCAGCTGAGCCACCCAGGCGCACCTGGATGTGCAATTTTTTTCAACTACAGCTATTACTTGATAATTATTTCTCGTAGTGCCTCTATGTTACCACTAGCTCACTAGTTAGCGTGATCGAAAAATAACGGGCTGTTATAAACTGCCTGCGAGAGAGGACCTCTGCTCATTACCCTGTATTGAATACCCTTGCCTGAATAGCTGGATAAATAACTTGGTATGACTCCAGGTGAAAAGTCAGCTGAGGATTTATTTCTCGTGGAGCCTTTAAAGATTTTTATCATGAAACGTTTCAAACATAAACAAAAGTAGAGACAATGGGAACAGAACTGCATGTGCCTAGCACCCAACTTCAAGAATCATTTTGCTAACTTTTTCATTTATCTTCCTCCTTCCACATACAACAAGACAAAAGAAAACTGGAGGATTTTATTTTATTTTTTAGTGTTTGTTTTAGTTTTTACTTTTTTAAAACTTACATCCAAATTAGTTAGCCTATAGTGCAACAATGATTTCAGGAGTAGATTCCTTAGTGCCCCTTCCCCATTTAGCCCATCCCCCCTCCCACAGCCCCTCCAGGAACCCTCAGTTTGTTCTCCATATTTATGAGTCTCTTCTGTTTTGTCCCCCTCCCTGTTTTTATATTCTTTGTTTCCCTTCCCTTATGTTCATCTGTTTTGTCTCTTAAAGTCCTCATATGAGTGAAGTCATATGATATTTGTCTTTCTCTAATTTCACTAAGCATAATACCCTCCAGTTCCATCCACGTAGTTGCAAATGGCAAGATTTCATTCTTTTTTGTTGCCGAGTAATACTCCATTGTATATATATCCCACATCTTCTTTATCCATCCATCCATCGATGGACATTTGGGCTCTTTCCATACTTTGGCTATTGTTGATAGTGCGGCTATAAACACGGGGGTGCATGTGCCCCTTTGAAACAGCACACCTGCATCCCATGGATAAATGCCTAGTGGTGCAATTGTTGGGTCGTAGGGTAGTTCTATTTTTAGTTTTTCGAGGAACCTCCAGACTGTTTTCCAGAGTGGCTGCACCAGCTTGCATTCCCCAAAACCGGAGTATTTTAAAGCAAACCCAAAGGTTCATTTTATCATGAACATGTCTATAATTGGCATACAAAGGCTTCTGGGTGACCTCGTGTTTCTCTTTCTTTAGATCTGCTCACATAGGAAGCAGTGACATGAACCTCAGCCAGCCCAATGACATTGAAGGGGCCCAGGAGGGACACATTCCTTCCAGGCTGTGCAGTTTGCTTTCCCTCCAACCCAGGCCACTCCTTTGCTGAAACTCCTCTGGCCTCAAGATTTATACTTTTCTCAAATGCTGAAAATATCTGGCTTCCTCTAGCTAGAGACATCTGGGGAGTGTGGCTTCTGAAAGTATTTTTGGCATGAAAATGTCACCCAAGTTGCTGGAAGTGATTTGGAAATTTTAAGGTATTGAAAGCATCTGGCGTGGTGGCTGAGGCCGAGTGGGGAGAGGTTAATTGTAATAATGGGCAGTCATTTCTCTTTAGGGCCCTTGCTGCCTATGCTCTCCCTGTTTACAGCTCTTAAAAATAAAAGTTTTTTTAATGTTTATTTTTGAGAGAGAGAGAGAGAGAGAGAGAGAGAATGAGCAGGGGAGGGGCAGAGAGAAAGGGAGACAGAGTTCCAGGCTCCAGGCTCTGAGCTGTTAGCACAGAGCCTGACGTGGGGCTCAAACTCACAAACCACAAGATCACGACCTGAACCGAAGTCGGACGCTCAACCAAGCCACCCGGGTGCCCCTCCCTCTTTACAGCTCTTAACGTTTTAGGACAAGGATTGCACCCAAGGTGCAGAATAGGTGTAGGGGATGGTGGCTGGTGGGGGGATAAAGGGGGACCCCACTGCTCCCTGGAAGTCTGGCATGTTGGGAGACCCACCGAGGGCTCCTGGGGGATGCTGGGATCACGTGTTTGCTGATGGGCTCCGTCAGATAAGACGGATGAAGTTCTGCCTCTCTGAGTCCCACATAGGGTACCAGGGATCGGGCTAGACCAACAGATGTTTCCCAGGAAGAGCCATTAAAAGAATAATAAGGAGCAAGAGGGAATCGTAACTAAGGAGGAGCCAGAGGGATCCAGGAAGCAGGTGCTGAGAGCAGCCTAGGCTGGGGGCAGGAGCAGAGGCCACTGGGAAGGGTAGAAGAAGGTGAAAGCCAGCGGTTTGGACACTGCTCAAGGGCAGTGTGGCAGAGCAGAACGTCCTCTGGACCAGGACCCAGGGACTCTTGTTCTTGTCCTGACTCTGCCATTTACCATTTGGGCTCTCATTCGCCCTGTGTGGGAAAATGGAGCGTAGGATGCTGTCCCATTTGATCTGATTAGCAATGAGGTATGAGAATGCTTCATAATCTTTAAAGTGGTTATTTTTTAAATGTTTAAATGTTTATCTTTTGAGAGAGAGAGAGAGAGAGCACGCAGGGAAGGGGTAGAGAGAGGGGGAGACATAGAATCTGAAGTAGGCTCCAGGCTCTGAGCTGTCCGCACAGAGCCCGACGTGGGGCTCGAACTCACGAACCGCGAGATCATGATTGGAGCTGAAGTCGGGCGCTTAACCGACTGAGCCACCCAGGCGCCCCTGAAGCGTGGTGTGCGTGTGACCATCGTGATCTCCGCCTACCTCCTCCCTGTGTTGGGATGATCTCGTGAAGGAGAAGTGCTTTGTGTCATGACCCAGTACATACATAAGCAAATGTGAGGCTGTCACAGCTCTAAGCAGAAAGGGCATGGACACCGTGCTTTCTGATTCCTTTGACGCAGGTGACATTTTGCAGTGACACGTGAAAGAACCCAAGTCCCCTCTCCAAGTACAAGAGCGGGAGCAGGGGCTATAGCCTACAGCCTTCTTTTCCACCAGTCACGGGGAAAGCAAAGCCAAAGGGAGTTAAGTTCTGGGAGGTAATACGACTCTCAGTGTCAGCCGGAAGGCCTTCAAAAACGATCTTTCAGCTTTCTCGTGTTACAGATGGGACGCAGAGAGAGGCCCCGAGAAAGGGAAAGAATCGCCCAAGGGCACACGGCGAGCCTGTGGTTTCAAGCCTGGGCGTGTTTGCCTCCAAGATCCGCACAATCCCGATACTCGTTCCCAGCCAGGGACAGTCGCGTTCCCCCCACACCCCGTTCCCCCCGGCTCCCCTTGCCGAACACCCGTGCTGACCCGCACCACGGAGCCTGGAACGCGAGCCTCTGGGGGGGTATAAGTTAAGCCACCCTGCGTGCATGTGTAGGTAGTGGATGGAGGGGTGATTCGTTTCATCCTGAACTTCCGAAGCCATTTCAGAAATCGGAGGCGGGAGTTCTCTCCTGCTGTTGGGAGTGTTGATGATTTTTATTTTCTCCTCTATCATTTTCAGGGTTTTTCCAAAATATTACAACAAGCATCTATCATTTTATAAACCCCACTCCCTCCAAATCTCATTTTTAAAAAAGAAGGAGATTGGAGCGCGGCGACACCACCGGCTCTGTGCTGAGGTCCAGCCGACAAGGCCAACCAGTATGGGCCGCGCCAGGCAGAGGCCCCAAGCTGGAGGAGGTCCCGAGGTTCTCCACCTCTCCAGCCTGGAGGCCAAGGCCACCGAGGCAGCGTCACCCTGAAATGTCCTCCTCTCAATACCGTGGCCAAATTGGACTCACTTTCCAGCGTCCAACTCCCAATTCCGCTAGTCCTGTGAAGGTGTTTTAAAGCCCACCTTCCCCCACTGGGACGGACACCTATCTCCCTCCTCTGACCTCTGGGGGCACTTTCTTTGGATCTGTTTTGTCATCCTTCTCTGCCTTGTCCTGGAGTCTTTTATATCCAGGTCTGTCTCTCCTGCTGGGCTAAAGCCTCGAGGGCAGGGCCTGCATCTCAACGATCTTTGTGTTTCCAGGGATATTCTCAGCCTGGCACATAGGGACCTCAGAAGAGTGTTTGTTGAACTTCAGTGAATTGAAACTATAGACCCCTAAGGGGGGACGTGGCGATCTATGGGTTTATGGCAGGACTCATGAACCTCGGCACCACTGTCCTTTGGGGTCTGATAATTCTGTCGGCGGGGGGGGGGGGGGGGGGGTTGTGGTTTAGTAGCGTCCCTGGCCTCTACCTACCAGATGCCAACAGACGCCCCGGTTGTGACAACCATAAAGCGTTTTCATAAACAATCCCTCGGAGTAGGAGTTCCCATTTAGCAGATGAGATAGGCAAGGTGCACGGCGGGTTTGGACTTGGAGTGGGGTCTTGTGTGTAATTCTCCACTCCAAGTCCAGTGCCCATCTCGCTACCCCGAGACCCCTGGGGACCCCAGCAAGGTCTTGGCCTCTGCGCTTTAGCGTACCCACTACACTCTCACCCCCCGTCCTGGGTTCCACCCTGTCCCCTTCCCCCCTGCCCGGCCCGGGGGCCTGTGACCCACTGGTTGACCCTCCCGGGCCATGCACACTAGGCCTCAGGCTGTGTCTGAACACGCTCTCTCATTTTCTCTAGCACTTTGGCCTCCTCCCCATGTTTAAACACGCTGATGGTGACCTGGCCCGTCTCGGAGCCATACTTGTTCTTGACGAAGACGCCGTAGCGCCCACTGTCCTCACTGTTGACTCTTTCGATGGTGATGGTGACCTCTGACCCCTTCACCTCCATGTGGTAGCGGTCAAGGAAGGTGACAGGCTGGTCGTTCTTCAGCCAAGAGATTTCAGGGGTGGGGTCTCCCGAGATGACACAGGTCAGGCACAGGGTCTGGTGGAAAGCACAGGAAGGGAACACTCAGTCTGGCCTCCCCATACTAACACTTGGCATTCACTTCACTACCCACCCCCCCCCCCCCGCCCGGAGAGCTCCCAGTACGTTTCTCTTGGTGATAAATGTATTACATGTGTTCTCTTGTGACCCATAAAAGGATAACAGTAAAATGGGAGAGGCAATGTATTTTAATTCCGCATCCTTCATCCCTCAAGTTTTCTACAGGCACATTTACTTGTTGGAATTTCAGACCATTGTTACCCTAGCAAATCTGCCCCAGATTGGCCTGAATTTTGCTTTATTGTTTTTTGTTGCATTTCTGCCGTTAGGATTTTACCATGTAAAGAAGACTATACTGCTTTAATACAAAGATTTATGAATTGGCTTTGAAACTTCTTTTTGTTTTTAAATGTTGATTTGTTTTGGGGGGGGGAGAGGGAGAGAGAGAGAGAGAGAGGGAGAGAGAGAGAGAGAGGAGAGAGAGAGAGAGAGAGAGAGAGAGAGAGAGAGGGAGAGAGAGAGAGAGAGAGGGAGAGAATGAATCAGCGTGGGGCTTGATGTCTCAACTTTGAGACCATGACCTGAGGCAGAATCGGGAATTGGACACTCACTCAGCCAGGCGCCCCTGAAATTCCTTGAACAAGCTCTAACACAGAGCGCTACAGTTTAACAGTCAAACACTCAGTGGGGAGCTGGGCCCATGCAGATTCTGAATCTCAGCTCTGCCCCTTCGAGCCGTGTAACCTTGGGAGAGTCCCTTAACCTCTCTGGGCTTCAGTTTCCTCAGCTACAAAGAGGGACTAGGAATAATCCCGTTTCATGTGGTTGCCTTGATGGTTAAACGGACTGAAGTACGTGCACGTAACGGAATAGTGCCTGGCACAAAGTAAGCACCATGCAAACATTAACGATCATTTTCTAGAACACTAGACTTGGGTATTTTCGGGTCTAGAGGGGTTTTTAGGGATCACCAAGTAGAACTCCTACGGAAACGGAAGTTCACTGACAGAAGGCTGTGACGCCCAGGGCCACCCAGAGAGCTGGGGTGAGCACCCCCACGGGCCCGACACGAGGCTCAGTGTCTCTCCTTATACTACACGTGCCCAGTGACTGTGGTCACTCGGCCACACTCGGGTGGATCCGGCTCCTTCAGCTCTTGAATCCACGGTGCTACCTTGTATCAAGATCTGTAACGGATATGAGAGGGGGCAGAGCGTGGGACTGCGGGGGTTGGTCAGTACCTTATCTTCCATGATGGTGGCTACATCGGGCAGGCCCCTCACCACCTTGGCACGATCTGGAAGGGAAAAGAGAGACCCCCGGTGATGAATGCTTTCCTGCCAGCTGCTTCCCGGGATCAGGTTCCACAGAGTGGGGGTTTTATTTTTAAGCAATGTTTCTTTTCTCTATTTTCATCATTTCGGGTAGAAATCTTTAAGTCCGTATTACGTGTTTCTTTGCCTTCACCAACAGAAGATAGGGACACGCTGTGCTTCTGTTATTGACTTGAAGTCACCCTTATGACCGGTGGTGCCTGAAGGTGACAGTGAGGTGCCCCTCCCCCTCCAGAACTGGGGAGGAGGAACGGGCCGGGGTCACCTGATGAAGGTAACGTGTGTGGACTTGGTGGTGGCATCCTTGCTGCTCAGAGGCCAGTTCACGTCCCTCTGGGGTTGGGGCTGTGTCCTGGGCTGCAGGAGGCCCCAGTGCCCCAACAGGCAGAACCAGCTTCGGCTTTAAGGCCGTCCCCTCCCCAGCCCTCACCCCTCACCCGGAAAGCCCGCCCAGCCTCCCTCCTGTCTATCCCTGCCTTTCGGGCCCCGGCTGCTGCACCTGCTCAGTCCACACCCACACATCAGGCGTCCGTGGACCCCTTATCCATCCATCTGTCGTCGTGTCCCTGCCGCCCACAGCCACACAGACCCCATGGGGAGCTGGGACCTCAGAGCCCTGCCAGGAGGCATGAACTCACGGGAAGCTGCCCCGAACTCAGACATGAAAATAACAGAAATACGACTGGACTTACTCTTCTCAATGATGGCCAAGGCTCTGAAAAACAGAAATGGGAAAAAGGCTTGAGTTCCATTTGATAAAGGACAGGCCTGCCCGGGGTGGGGGTGAGGGGGCGACGAGGGAAAGGCACAGCTGGCTGAGGCTCCCAGGAAGGGGTCCTGTACCCAGCTCGTGCCAGACCCCAAGGGGCCGATGGTTCACACAAGAGATGCAGGGGGCACTTACTTCAGCCTCTGGTGCTCAGCCAAGGCGTCGTCAAAAGCTGCCAGAAGGAAAGAGAGGGAGGTGGGGGTGGGGGGGAGCGTCAGAGCCTCAGTCCCTGTGACCTGCAGGTTACAGGGCTTAGCGCTGACTGTTCCTCCACCGTCTTCCCATCCCTGTGTTCTCTCGGGGCAGTGCCAGGATTGGGTGGCGAGATGGGAGTCCCCTGCCCCCAAAAGACCACAAGATTTTCTAAACAGGTTTCTCTGCAGACAGACGGATGGACAGCTCACCTTGTCCCGAGAGATCAGTTGAGAGCTGCCGGGTATCCTTCCCGGCGGCTATCTCCAGGGTGTATTTGCCCTTGTCTGAGTCCTTGGGGTCCAGGATGTGGAGCCAGATCTCATCCAGGGTGGTGCCAGCCCTCACCCGATCACCACTCTCCAGGCGTTTTTCTCTGGATATGCGGGCAAAGAAATGTTGAACACGGCTCAGCCCGTCAGTGCTGCCCTGCTCGTCAGTGTTGGCTGGCTAGGGGTCTACAGGCACCCCCCCCACCCCCCGCAAACTCCTCTCCTGGGGTTTTGTTTCCAGATCTGTGGGCTGACCATCCATCATTCATTCATTCATTCATTCAGCAAATTCATGGCACATCAACCATGTTCCAGTGCTGAGTCTGTATTTGTGATGTGTCCTTCAGCCTGGGACCTTAAAGAAATGGGGCTCTGGGGTCAGTGATCCCCACGTCCTCCACCCCCGGGGATCACTTCCTCACCTCTTCATTTTCCTCAGCTTAAACCCTCCCAGCGTGTCTTCCCACCATCATCCTTCCCTAATCCTTAAAAACCATATCGACTCCTTCCCTTCTTTACTTGTATTTCATTCCTGGAGATGCCCGGTCCATGTCCTCAATATTGTGTTGCAGAAGTGACACCTGTGGACCTGGTCACAGGGCTCAGAAACTCTGGCTAGGAAAGGAGCCCTTGGCTTTGACAAACTCATTTGACAAACTTGACCAAGTCAGTCTAGCCTTCTCCATAGGACGAGTGCAGCAATGTCTGCTCCACAAGGCTGAGGCATGCAAATGGTAAGCAGCACCGGGAAAATAATGCTCTCAAACTGTCTGCAGTCCCTTAGCTCCCGGCTGAGTTTCTGTGGGTAACTTACCCATCCTGCCTTCCGGCCCTGGCACGCAGTCCGTTGTCAGCCCCACACATCCCTCTGCCTGCACCTCTCCCCTCAGCCTGGCTGCCTGAGTTTGCTACGGCTGCAAAGACCCACAAAGGCGCCGTGACCCGCCCGACCATCTGGTCCTCCCTCATTCTGCATCCTTCCAAGATGCTTCTCTAAGACAATGATGCTTCTGTGGCCATGGATGTGCTAGAAAAATGGGTTTACCACCAGGGTTCCTACCTTCCTTGGGGAACCTCCCTTCTGTACCTTTCATTGCTCTTCCCTATCCCTGATTCTCTGTGGACAGCGTGACTAGTGAGAGACCCTGTCTCTGCCACCCCTGTGGGATTGGGCTCTGGGACAGATGCCGTCTGTCCTCCCCCACCCTCTACTCCCCCACCCCCAGAGCTGGGCTAGGGCTCCAGGGAAAGGCCAACTTACTTGTGGAACCAGGTGGTTTTCATGTACTGGATATTGTAGTACTTGACCTTGCTGAAGATCCGGATCCCCTCTTCGGTCCCCTGGATTTTCAGCGGGGTTGCAGAGAGGGCTGGGGAGGCAAAGGAGAAGGCCAAGGCCCTTTGGGCAGCACATCTGGGTGCCAGCCCGCTCCCCCCCTGCTCTACATGTGCGGCGGGGGAAATGCAGCATTGTGAGGAGGTACGAACTTCTACGTCGATCTTTGAGGTTGGAAACTAAACCCATGCCTGGCAGCCAAGGCTGGCTGGAGGTGCGTTGGAGGCTATTTGGCATCAGAACAGGGCTGAAAAAAGGGTGGCGGGGGGGCTTGCTTACCACCAATCCTGCCCAGCTCAGTGTAGATGGCATCCAGGGCTGGAGGGAGACAGAGAGATGGTCAGCTGACATAGGGTCCTTCGAGGGATGTGCCAGGGGTAGGCATGTCCCTGGGAAAGCCTGGTGGACCTCATGAACAGCTCAGGGTACAGGGAGCTCCACAGGATGTCCCCTCACTGGCTTGGGTCTGGGGCACTCACTGATTGATGGGACAGGGGGGCACCACGGATGGAGGACAAATAGGGCAGCCTGACAATTTTCTTGGAGGCTGAGTCAACCAGCCTGATGGTTGACTGAGCCTGGGGCTCGGTAGGGGGTGGAGGGGTGAACTCCGGCTTCGGATCTCGAAGCCTAGGCTCACTGCGGTATGCTGCAGAGAATCCGGATTTCGGTATCACAGACCAGGTCCCTGCCACCCGCCCGCTGTGCAGCCTTGGGCAGGTCCCTTAGCTTCTCTATTGCCCCAAGTGATATGGTGATCTCATAAATTTTACCCTACAGGTCGTATCACATCTTGTGGTTCTGTGTGATCCCTGGGTCCTCCTGGCCCATCTCTCACATTGCCAGCTCCTACCTTCACCTGTGAGGTCCAGTATGGTGTCATCCTCCCCTCGATTGTCAGAAACCGTTGCTCTATAAATTCCCTTGTCCTCTTTGGACAGCTGGAAAGAAGGATGAGAGCATGAGGGTATTGGCATAGGTTCTGGAAGGAGTGCCAATCAGCCTGGGCTCCAGGCCTGCCCCTAACTCTCTGTGTGATCGCAGGCAAAAACTCTTCTCCTCTCTGGGCCTCAGTTTACCCATCTGGAATGGGTGATCTCTAAGGCTTCTTCTACCTCTGGAGCTCTTTGATTCCAAGTTCAGGGCTGGTCTGGGCCGGGGGGCAGGTAGCGGGAGGTGGGGGGGAACTGAGGGCAGAAGCAGACACCCCACCTTTAGATTCACAGGCAGCTGCACCGAGAAGGACATGAGGACCTCTCTTTGCAGGGTTACCTGAGCTGCCCTGCTCCCTGGAGGCCCCGGCTGGAGGGACCCCTCTGCACTTCTCCAGAAGGAAGCGTGCTATCTTTTGGCCAGGACAAGGGGCTCCTTTCTGGCGCATGCTCGTCAACCCCAAATGAAGCCCGAACTGACACTCAGCAAAGCAAGAGCCTGGGTTGCGCTCCTGAAGCAAGGTCCAGCTGTCACAAGTGACCTCTCCTTGCACAGCATCTCCTTCGGGCCCTGGGAGAACTATCTGCTTCCCTGTCCCCCCTCAAAGGGTCTCTCCCACTCCGACCATCTCTCCATAGTGTGTTTTGAGGCAGAATCCAAGGCAGAGACAACCCTTAACCTGGGGATTGGAGAGCTGAACCCCAACAGACCTCTCCTGCTTGGCTCCCTCCTCCCCCAGTGGAGGCTCCAAAGTCCCAGCCAAACCGGGGGCGGGGTGGGGGGTGGGGGTGATTGTGTCTTTGCACTTAACCCCTCGGAGCCTCCATTTACTCGCCTGTGAGATGGTGGCATAATCCTCGCCCTGGCCACGGGCTGTCGCTACAAAAGGCGGTAACTCTTTGGAAGCCAGAAAGCCAAAGATAATCCAAGCGATTATTACAACAAGCCTCACGAGGTACGAAGCGCCTACTTGCCCTGTGCCAGGAGCTTGCGCTGTGGCGACAAAGGCCGGTTGTGGCATCATCCCGGCCGGGATTTGGGGGAAGACCCTGAAGTCACTGTTCCCTTTCTGGTCAGCAAACTCACATTTGCTCCAGTCCTCCGTGGCACCCCGTGAGGCCGCAGAAACCAGCCGCAGGGCAGAGAAGCATCGAAGGTTTGAGCACAGGCCTTGTGTTTCCATCTCAACCAGGCTACCCACCCTCTGAAGGCCAAGTGGGCTGGAGAACTAAGCCTCAGGCCTGCTCTGCTCTGCCCAGACCCGCCTCACATAGCGATGGCCTTCCGGCCCTGAATCCTACACTCTTGGTCGGGGCAGGAACAAATCTTTGACTGAGCGTCCCTTCTGACCCATTCATGTTACAGACGAACGCTGAGCTCAGAGGACAATGACTAGCTTAAGGTCACACCGTTAGTGGCAGGGCCAGAAATGCAATCCAAACAAAAGGAAATATCTGTATTGCTGTTCCTGCCTTTACCTAAAATGTTTCTATTTTCCCCTCCATGGGCTTTTTTTTCCCTTGAGTTAATTTTGGTTCAAAAAATACCGCGTGAAATGTTATTTATCTTGATTACTGAGGTTTTAGTGCCCCCTTAAATTCTGTGCTCGAAGTGAGTGTCTCACTGGCCTCATCCTGGTCCCAGCCCCGCTCCTGACTCCGTGCCCAGTGCTCCTGGTGCTGCCTGGAGGGTGTGAGACCTGGGGTTGCACTTACCTCCTCGATGCACAGGATTCCCACTCCAGTCTGTGGGTCGTACTGACCGTCCGGTGTCTCTTTCTTCTGGAAGAACCACTGGAAGCAGGTTTCCTTCTTGGTGTTGGTTGCCTGAGGGAGGTAGGGAATGAAGAGACTCTCTCAGGCTTTCTCTTTTTAAGAACTCAACTCTTCAGATCTCTCTCTCTTTTTTTTCCTACAGACTTGCGTCTCCCTCACCCCCATACTCGCTCGTAGCTAATTCCTTCTTAGATCTCAACTATTCCTTCCTTCACACCGCATGTCCTCTGCTCGTTCCACATTCTGGATCTGATCTCTTCTCTACTCTATTTTTCCTTGTAAGCGTCTGTGCGTCTTACAGATCTACCCTTTTCCAGGCATCTAAAGAGGCTGCAGGGTGCTGAGAAGGAGCACCACCCTTGGAGGCAGACTGCGTTAAAACCACGCTCCAGACTTCACCTCCTACCCCGTGGTCTTAAGCTGTTTCTCTACTTGTTCTCCGACCCACGCCTGTCTCACAGATGATTGTGAGGCAGATGGGTGCTGAGCACAGGGTCTGGCAAGGCTACTAACAAACATTAGGGAATCCCCCTCCATATATAGACCCCTCACTTGCTCCTGGCCCCCCTGGCCCCACAGAACCCCTTCCTGGAACAGCTGGGAGATCTAGCTGAAGGCTGATAGGACCCCCACTAATTTGGCTCCTTGGGGTCTTCCAGGGAGTAGCTCTGTTTTCTAGTTAAACTGGTCCTCCTGGGGCTACTTCTCCTTGGGATCAGCCAAGCACAGGAATTTGGGAAAGCGGGCAAGGACAGCCACCGGGCTGGGGGGGACGAGCCACATGCTCCCCGCACTGGGGGGGGGGGGCAGGGCTGGAGGCAGGGGCGGGGATTTGCCTTGCATGTCAGGAGCACTTGGCAGTCTTCCGTGACCTTCCACTGCAAGGGCTCCTCGAAATAGGGACCTGCGAGCACAAAACAAACACGCCCACCGTCAGAGCTCCAGGCTCCGCCAGGGCGCCACCTGGTGGTGAGAGGGGGGGCAGCCCGCGGGGGAGGGGCAGCTAGAGACCACAGGTCCCTCAGATTCTGCCGCCACCAAGGCAAGGGACGGAGGTGAGGCAGGAGAGGTGCCTGGGGCGCCAAATTTAAGGAGGTGTCACTCTCAGGGTTGGGCTTGACCCTCAGGGGTGTTGCTCTGTGTCTTGTTCTTGCACCGGGACAGAGCTGCATTGAATTGCAGTGGCCCTCCCTCGGGGACCCAGTGGGGCTGAGGGACCTGTTAGCCCACCCGTCCCGCAGGTCCCTAGCAGGTCCCCAGCACTGTCCGCTGGCTTGGCGGCCACGGCCTCTGAACTTCACCCCAGCACTTCTTACCCTGTTTTCTCTTCCAGTCTCTCCTCTTAGCGTCCGCTTTCCGCAGAAGTTTGTCAAAATCTGTGAACACATCGGGAAGAAGAGTTGTGAGCCGGGAGGGGCCTGGGGATGGACACAGGCCCCGGAGCTGAGAGCCCAGGTTGGGCGCGTGGGGCGGGCAGGGCGCGGCTGACCGTCATCCACCAGTGCCAGGGTGATCTGGTTTTTGGCTTTTCCATCCTGGAGCTGAGCAGTATAGGATCCTTTGTCATCCTCCGACAAGTTCTGGATGATCACTTCCACCAGGCCCTTCGCTCGGTCAAAATTGATTTTGCGGTTCTGGGGAGAATAAAGCCGGAGAATCTTTTTTGCCCTTTTCCTATCCCAGGGAATTTGTACTGTGGGACACAAATCAGGGCGTACCTGGACTTGAAGGGGTGGGGGGTGTGATATGTGCAGAGTTAGATGCCTTCAGAGACTGGGGAGGAGGCCCTGGGTAACTCTGCTTCTCCTATAGCCCTGGGCTGCGTCACACCGGCCCCCGGGAACACCCTGGGGCCCAGCGGGCACAGGAGAGTCTTGGGTACTTGAGTTAACTGCGATTAATAATAAGCCCAAACCCCCACTGTGCCACATTTTCTACAAATGCCCATACAAGTTTAAAGGATAATATAAAAAATGCCTGTGTGCTTGCTACCCAGGATTAACACTCATTTACATTTTGTCACGTTCTAACAGTTTTTAAAAGTTTTATTTTCCACATTTAGGACTGCCTTCTCTCTGGACTTATTTGTATGTATGATTTGAGGGAGCCATCTAGTTTTATTTTTTTTATAATTTTTTTTTAATGTCTATTTATGTTTTTGAGAGAGAAAGAGACAGAGGGTGAGTAGGGGAGAGGCAGAGAGAGAGGGAGACACAGAATCTGAAGCAGGCTCCAGGCTCTGAGCTGTCAGCACAGAGCCGGATGCGGGGCTCAAACTCACGGAGTGTGAGATCATGGCCTGAGCGGAAGTCGGACGCTTAACCACTGAGCCGCCCAGGTGCTTCCCCCGCCCTTTCTTCTAAGTTTATTTTGAGAGACAGCAAGTGCAAGCAGGGGAGGGGCAGACAGAGAGAGAAGCAGAAGCAGGCCCTGCGCACTGTAAGTGTAGAGTCCCATGCGGGGCTCGATCTCACGAATAGTTTTATTTTTCTGTAGGGACAACCGATAGTCCCAATGCCATGCACTCAAGAGGGCAGACTTTTTCACACTTCCTCTACCATGTGCCAAGGTCGCTGTTAATCTTTGTGTAGAAGTTTCATGTCTATTTCCTCGTTTGCTTCTTCTGATCCCGGGACAACCAGCCCCGTTGTACCGATACAGAAACGGAGGCACAGAGAGGTGCACAGGCCTGCCCGAGGGCACACAGCCCACAGGTAGGAGTCCTGACATCCAGCCCTGAGCAGATTCTCCTCTGTCAGAACCAGTGCTCCTCTCTGTAACACATATTGTCTGATGCCCACTTTGCCATCTGAAAATGCAATTTGCAAACAACATGGCAGTATGATCGAATCTCTCCTGAGACTGAAATTGCCATGTTTGTAAAAACAGTTGAACGTGGGCAACTCATGCTTCAATCTAATACAATCTATCGACAGGCATGATTTTTTTTATACCACAACTGTAACGTGAAGAAGAAATAAAAATCATATGCATTTCAAAAGTAGATGCTCAGCGATAATCTGTCTTGTTGCACTGATTTATGATGAACTGGTTTGAATTTAAGAGAAGTTCGGTAAAGCAAAAAGATCAAAAGCCATTTTGTACAAAAAAGAACAGGAAAATGAACGAAAGAGTGTAGGGTCAGGTGGCTAACGGAGTAACTTGTCTATTCGGTGTATGTTAAAACTGCACAAATACTTTGTATCACAAGGTGAGGGTCTAGGTTCAGAGAACTGTAAGCGTGAATGTAGGTTTTTAATCTTAAGAATGTCTAGTAGGACAGTCAAAAGTTGTGTGTGTGGGGGGGGTGGGGGATGGAGAGTCTTTATCCGTGGGAGTGTTTCTCGCACTGGCGGGCCCTAGCCACCAGGTGTCCCCACCCCGATCTCATTGCTGTGACCAAGCATGTGGCCGTTCCTGAAATGTCCACTAGGGGGTGCTGTTGGCCCCGCCAGACGCCGCGTCCGGACGGGACGACGGGGGGGGGGGGGGGGGGGGGGGGGGGGGGGGGGGGGGGGCACCTCCCCTAAGAAGTCTGAGCCCCCGGTTACCGGTGAGCTGAAGATCTCCTTCTCGTTGAAGATGAGATGCAGCTCAGCGGCGGGAGATAACTTTTCCACTTCCAGCCACAGGCGCACCTCTCCTTGCTCGAGGATGTCAACGTTCCAGCCAGAGATCAGCTTGATCACTGGAAGGCGGAGGACAAGAAGCGGGTGGGTGGGGCACCCGTCTCCCCTCTCCACTCCCGACCAGCCCCACCGTGAGCACACCCTGGCCATTTAACAGGCAAAGCGCTTCAAGAGTCTGAGGGCCACGCCGCTGGGATGAGGGTCCGGGGACGGTTTCCACATTCAGTCCCTCTAATGCAATTCATCTCAGAGAAGCGTCCCATCTCCCTAGGGATCTGAGGCCATGGTTCTCACCCTGGCCGGGCACTGGATCCCTGAGGATTTTTAAAAAGGTGAATGTCTGGGCTCCAGCCCCAGAGATTCTGATTTGTCTAGGGCACGGCCTGGACACTGGGGCTTTAAAAGTTATCAGGGTGACTCCCAGGTGCACCCAGGTGTGTGACCCCTGCTCTGGGGACCACACGCTGCTGCTAAGCAACGGAAGGGGGCGGAGGTTGAGATGATCCAAAGTCCACAGGACGGAAGAGCCAATAACAATTACAAGAGGATGAAGCCATCTACTCTGCCCTCCTTTGTATTCCCTTCCCGCCCTGCTGGCCGCCCTTTTCTCCTTTGCGGACCGCAGACTCCCCAGGCCTCTGACCCTGCAGCCCCGTGATGCTCCCATCCTCTGTCCCCTCTGCTGGGCCCCAGTCAGCTCTGCTCCAGACACCCCCGAGGGCCCAGCCTACCTGGGTTTCTGATCTCATGGCTCAACTTCTTCAGCTTGTTCAACTCTGGGACCGGGAGGCGCAAGGAGAAACAAAACAAAACAAGGAGAGTGAAGTGCCCGGGGCCAGTGGGTTCATGGGAGCCATCCTAGCATCCTGTGCTGGGTGAAAGTCCCAAGAGACCCCCCCCCCCAACCTCCCCCCCCCCCCCCCCCCCGGCCTGGAGTCACTCGCTACACAGGAGGTGAGGGTGAGGGACAGTGCTGTAGGCCGCCTGAGGCGTGCTACCTCCTCGGGGAAGTTTTACCCTGTGCCGGGCTCCGCGTGCCCTCACCCGTCCTCACACAGCGCTGTGGGGTGAGCACTACTGTCCCCTCTGACCGCTCCAGGCCCACTGGTGGCCGGGGTGGGGCCCACACTTCATTTTCCCTTGTAAGCCCCAGAGCCCTGAGTATGGTGAGTCTCGACTCATGGCAAAGTGAAAACAGAATAAAACGAAAACCAGAAACGTGGCTTGAGTTTGCAGACAGTCAATCACCTGACTGTATCCGCATAACATTGTTTCTGCTGGGACAGCCCCGGGGATTATCGTCTCCCTTTGCAGATGAGCCAACCGAGGTCCAGAGAGGCGACGTGGCTTGCTCCACATCAAGCAGCCGGCAGATTATGGAAGTGGACTCGGAACCTGAGCCTGTGCGGCTTCTGCATCTTAACAAAATCAGAGGGCCTCACGAGCAAGCACTCAGCCGGGAAGACGGCGGCCCGTCGCCCCTCGTACTCTGGGGACAGCGGAGCCGGAGTCTTGTCCGTCAACAGCACTGGCTCCGGTTCTGTCTAAGCCATCAAACGTGGCTGACCCTTGAGACACAGCATCGCCTCTCTGGTTTGCCACAGTCCCCGCTGCTCCCTATTGCCCTGGTTCCTCAGACCAGCGGCCATTTGCAATTTGCCCTCACCCTGTGCTGTGGTATTTCTGGGGCGACAGAAGGAGGTGAAATAATTCTGGTTCCTTTGCTTTTTATCAAAAGTAGAAAAGGGAAAGAGAGACAAGAAGAACGTGAACTCCGCCGAGCAGGGGTTTTTGACTGTTGAGTTCGCAGTGCCCAGGACAGTGTCTGGAGTATGGCAGGTGCTCCATAGATACTTGTCAATGGACTGGCTGACTGAATGGGTGGGTGACGGCCTACTTCTCCGGAAATCGCTGCTTTATCAGTTTTTGTTGCTCCTTGCCAGCCTCTGGGGACATTTGTGTTCGGGACTCTTGATGTGGGCCTGTCTCTCTGGGGAGGTGGCAGTGGGGCAGGGGCATTACCTTCCTCAGTCAGCGTGTGGCTGGCCGAGATGTCTTCGTCAGCATCGGTGACCACTACTGAGTAGGTGCCCAAATCCTCAAGGCCAGGCTCTTTCAGGATGACCTTGGACCTGGCGGAGAGAGGAGAGCAGAGACTCGGTGAGGAGCCTTGTGCCCTGGAGGCCTGAGAACTGCAGGCCCCGGCACCCCAGCCCCACCCCTGGCCACGCCTCCTTACACCCCCCCGGGGTGCCCTGCCCAGGGTAGCTCTGGCCTGGCACCTTCAATGGCCCCGTTAGCCAGGCTCTCTGGCACAGGGTCTTCCTACTGGCCACACTGCCCTCTTGCCCCCCAGGGCTCAAGCCATCATCTGGACAGGGCCAAAGCCAGAGCTGCTGGGGGTGGGCGAGTGAGACATGGGGACGTTTGACCTCTGGTCCCAACCCCTCTTTTTACACGTGAGGATGCTGAGCCCAGAGAACTTTTGAGAGCAAGCCGTTGGCACCCAGGCTAGAAACCACGTGCTTTGCGTCTCCTTGGCAGCACAATTCCTTGCAGAAGAATCTTTAGTGAATGTTGCCATTTTTGCCCTTAAATGCATCGTCCCCTCATTTCTACCTAAGGTGGCAGCCGGCGTCCTTGGTGAGAGACCAAGCAGCCCCAGCCAGGCCCACTATCGTGAGTACCCCCCCTCCCCCCCCACCCCGGTGGCCTTGCCCCTGAACTTCTCCCCACTCACCTGACAGCCTTTGGGACCTGTGGACTAGTTACACTGCCCCTCTGCCCTCACTTACTTGTTAGCTTTCTCCTCGACCTTGACCCGCTGGGGGTCTGGCGGGCCCTTGTAGTCCTTGGACCACTGAAACTCTGACGAGTCAGGGGCCTCGGGGGCTTCGAAAGCCAAGTAGATAAAGCCCTCTTCATCCACACCAACCTCGATCTCTCGGGCATCTGAGGGCAGGACCCAAGGCAGGGCACCAGTCGTTGAGAAGCAATAAACCCAAGTCACTCGCCTTCCTGCTTAACCCTTTCCACGGCTGCCCATTTGCGCTCGAATAAAATGATAAACCCCAGTCTCCTTGCCCGGGTCTCCAAGGCCTTGTGTGATCAGCTCCCTCTCAGCTCTAATGTCACACCTCCTCAGAGAGGCCCTCCCTGACCACCCTGGCTAAAGTAAGCCCCGCCCCACCCCACCCCCCTGTTCATCTCCTTTACAGCACTTACCACCCCCTTAAGTCATCACCTTCGCATAATCCTTTCCTTGTTTACGTCCGGCCCCCTCCCCCATGCTAGGGCAGGGGCCCTGTGTCCCCAGTGCAGTGTGGGCATCACCAAATATTTGTGGAATGAACGGAGAATTGAAAGACTGGAACAAGAACGTGGCTTATAGGCCGCAGAGATAAGTGATTCCGTCATGTGCTAGCTGCGTGACCGGACCGGTTAACTTCTGAGCTACGCCAGAGTCAGTTGTGAGTGGGGGCAATGATCCCTCGCCCAGGGGCCTGTTGGGAGGGCCGGGCCGTATGAGGACCTAGTGTAGCACCTGGTGTGTGTGGCAGGAGGGGACCTCGGGAGCTGTGGCTGCAAGAGAGACAAAGCCTCGTGTGGTATCTGGGATGGAGGTGGGTGTTAAATATCCACGAGGAGTTGTGGGAGTTTATGCATATGGCATGTGAAAGAATGGAAAACCCCATCGAATAGGAAGCAAACATATGTTCGTATCTTGGGGTCCCACAGAAATGAGCAGGAGTGGGGAGTGGGCGAGAAACAGGCAGAGAGGAAAGGCGGAGCCAGATGATGTGCAGGGTGGCGGTGGGAGGGGGGCCCTTCCTGCCGCACATCTGCATGCTCCTCCCGACCCTCCGCTCACCTCTGCCTGTCCCTGATGGCACAGCCCGGCCTCGGGGTGCCCGCGCCTCCCCCTGCCCTTACCTGGCTTGTCTTCCAGGAGTATGGGGTCGGTGGGCATGGATGGCTGTCCCGGACCCGCTGAATTCACGGCCTGAACCTGGAACCTGTACCTCTTTCCCGCTTGCAAGTCAGAGACCTGGGGGAGGTGGAGGGGTGGGCCAGGGTGAGCACTGAGGACAGAAAAGACTCGCCCTGGGGTGGGGGGCAGGCCAGGAGCACCCCACTCTCCCGAGTCCCGGTCTGCAGTGGGTTCCTGCACTGGGATTACCTCCCATGCCTGTGGCACGTGGAATTCTGCCCACTTAACTCGTCACCCGCCTCAACAAGAAAGCACCCCATCTCTTCTCCATCCATCACCCCAGAGAGAAGCCTGGGGATCATCTTTGACATCTTTCTCTTGGGCCCTACACTTCTTATCACTGAGTTCACACTTCCCCAACATTTCTTGAACGTGGCTACTCTTCTCCACGTCCCAGCCGTGGCCCTGATCGAGGCTTTATTTCTCCTCACCTGGATTAGTCCAACAGTTCCCCGAATGGTGTCCCTGACTCTAGATCCTTCTTCCCAGACTTCCCCTCTGCCAGTCCTTCCAAGATGCCGGTCTGATCATGCTTGGCATGCTTAGCGCAACATCTTCTTAATCTGGCCCTAGCCTTCTGTGTCTTCTGTGTTCTTGCCGTTCCGTGTGGCCCCTTCACTCCATGACTCCCTCCGGGTGCCCAGATTCACCTGATCGGTTTCCCGTTCCACGTCTTCCTGCCTTTGTCCTTGCTGAGCCCTGTGCCTGCCAAGCCCTCCCCTCATTCTTGGTCTAGCCAATGCCAATTCATCCTTGACCACTCAGCTCAGCTCGGGCAGATTCGAGGACTCCAGGAAGGGTCTCTTACCTTCCTCCTTGGAACTCCCAGAATCCCTTTGGGCCTCCCCCTCAATCATACAATACACGGTAAGGTAACTGCTTGCTGCCCAAAGACCGCGGCTTATTTTGCTCTTTACGTCTAGGATCCGGTTCCAGACCGGGCACTAAGAAGGCACCAAGAGGTGTTCAGTAAACGGCCAACCACCCACAATGCAAAAATGGTGCCAAGTCACCAGGGCCTGCCCAGCCTGGCCTGGGCCAAGCTACGTGGGGAGGCAGAAGGACCGTCCCTCTCGTGTGGCTCTCTGGGACCAGCTGTTCAGCGCTGGCCGACTCTACTGCAGGGGGCCTGACCCCGTGGGGCAGAAACTGCAGAATCGCAGAGCATTCCACTGGCCAAGGCCTGTCCTCCCCGCTCGTTTCCGGTGGCCTTACGGTTATTGTTTCAAAATGAAAGGTTTTAACTGTTTTGATTCTAAAAGAAAGACACACTTGCTGGGAAAATATTAAAGCAATAGAGAAGAATGTAAAACGAAGGGTTAAGCTCTCCTGGCAGTCCCACCCCGACAGACGACCAGAAATAACAATTCCCCCCCCCCCCCAAACAAATCTGGCTTTACTTTCCAGCGGAAGCCGATCCTCGATCTAACGCTGCACAAGGTTTCTTGGACGATGACAAGAGAAGTCCCTTTACACTGCCTGGCTTTGCCAGAGAATCCCCCTGGAAGGCTTCGCGAATCTGCACGCTGTCCTCGTGCTGGGACCATTGCTCATCTTCTCTGATGGTCCCAATTTTAGTATAGGTGCTGCCGAAGCGAGCACCAGAAATAACAGTTCTGTAACACTCCGTTTGGGCTTTGAAATGCACATAAACCATGTAGAAATAGGACAGGCACCACGTTTGTTGGCTTCGCATTCTTTCCACATTGTTCGGGGGCATCGTGAACGTGCCTTCCTCTCTCTTGGTGCTAACTGATGGGACGCTAATGTGTGGTCTTGAAAAGTGAGTTGGGGAAGACACATTCCTCCTTTCCCTAGAGCTCCAGAAAATAGAATCTAGTCTACATCACAGGACTATCCTCACAAATGTTCCTCAAACACAGGCGGCCCCGGGGCGGGGGGGGGGGGGGGGGCGGGGACTTGGTGGCTGCAGAGATGGGCGCTGGGTGTGTGGAAACAGCCTCAGGGACCGGGACGTCTGGGATTCTGACGGATTGACTAAGGCAGTGATTTGCGCCCACTGAGAACGCTTCCTTGACACTTTGTTTTCTGGCCTGTCCAATATTGGCCAGTTGGTGGAAGTTCCAATGACCACCACAGGTGAATAAAACCAATGATTCTGCTAGATTTCTTATTTATCCAAAAAGTTTAGAGTTTGTTTCTCATTTAAATTAGGAAAATACTGGGGCGCCTGGGTGGCTCAGTCGGCTAGGCATCCCACTTTGGCTTGGGTCATGATCTTGCGGTCTGTGGGTTCGAGGCCTGCCTCGGGCTCTGTGCTGACAGCTCAGAAGCCTGGAGCCTGCTTTGGATGCCGTGTCTCCCTCTCTCCGCCCCTCCCCCACGGGCACTCTGTCTAAGAAAAATAAACATTAAAAAAAAAGAGAAATATATATCTATGTATATGTTTGTTAATGTGTAATATTATGTATATACATAGTATGTTATCGAACATATAAATATTCTACTTTGTATTCTGCTTTTCTTAGCCACAGATGATGGATCCATTTTCATGTCAGTACATACATGTAGGGACACCTCATTTTTTGTACTATTGTCACTCCTTAAACTATCATCGCCTTTCTACTACCTGGCGCAGGATTACGCTCTAAGGATACACTGATTGATTTAAGCAAACCCCCTACCGATGGACATTTAAGCTGTTTCCAACTTTTGCCTGTATAGGTCTTTGTGCACTTGCTTAATTATTCCTCTGCAGTCCAATCCCAGGGCAGAATTCCTGGCTCGAGGGAAAAGGCCTATCCAATGCTGACATACCTGGATGACTGTGAGTGAGGGTTTAGGGAGGAGTCCGCCCAGCTTGGAGCAGTTTAAGGCAACCGGCCAGCGGGTCAGACGGCCCACTTGCTGTGTGACCCTGGGTATGCGACTCCCCGTCTCTGGTCCTGTGCTGACATTAAGTGAGGGCAGTGATCCCTGAGGGTCATCCCAGCTCCAGTGTTCTGTAGTCCTGCTATGTTCAGTGGCAGGGAAGGCTCGGGGTGGGGCAGGGGGTGAAGGGGCAGGGGACTCACCCTCAGGTGGGTGCCAGAGATGCGGTCTGGGGTGACTGGCTGCCACTGTTCAGAGCCTTCTTCCTGGACACTGACGAGGTAGCCTGTGACCGGCCCAGCCCCGGTATAAAGCGGGGGCTCCCACTTCAGCATCAGGGAGGTGGCCCGCACCTCGAACGCCTGCACGTCATACGGGGGGCCTGTGGGAGGTGGGGTAGAGGAGGAGTCGGCCAGCCAGCCAGCTAGGCAGCGAGCCGGGCGGTCTGCCATCAACCTTGTCAATCTGGAAGCACCTGCTCTGGGCAGAGTGGGGACCTGGTAGGACTTGGCTTCGCGACAAACTTGGTCTTGGTCTGGGCCTGAGAGAGCGTTAACTTTTCAAAATGTGCTCAGCATCACTTCTTCCGGAAGCATCCACGATCTTCTCCCTCCCTATCGCAGGCAGCAGTAACCCTTCTAATGTCTTTGCTATTTCAGTGATTAGTGTAGGGGCTACGGCATGACCCCCAGAGTCAGATCCCCAGGGTTCGGGCCCCAGCTTCAGGCTTTGGGGCCTCTGCTCAAGTTCCTCAACCCCTATGTTCCTGTCTCCTCATCTATAAAATACAGATAATGATAATTATTATAATCTAGTGTTGCTGTGAGCATGAATGGCATGACTTGTGGGATCTGTCCACACATGGTAAGGACCCAATAAATATCAGTTGTTCATAATTACTGTCTAAAGCATCACGCATACTAATTATCTACCATTTAGTTAAAAATAAAAACCAGCACTGAGCTGAACAGCATGATGGAAGGTTGCGATCCTTCCTTCCTGGGGAGGAGGTGGGGGCTCATCTGAGAGAAAGTTAACGAGGTTGTGGGGAACGGCGTGCAGGGTGTCAGTCACCCTAACAGCGTGCTCCTGGGGTCTGACATTGGCCTGCGGCCAAAATCAGAGCTCAGATGGTGTGCTGAGCTAGGGGAGAGTTTATGCAGAGGGTGCAGAGCCAGTTGATGGCCAAGGTCAGGAGTCCTCTAAGGTAAGGTTAAGACTGTCTGTGTCAGAGATTATAGGGTTTGTTGGTGGAAGGGACCAGGGGTCTGAGGTCTGGGACCAACAGAGCAAGCTTGGATGCACAGAAAGCTTGGTGACGCCCATCCCATCTACTGGTTGGATTTGGGGGACGGGGTGAGGGCAGGTGCTGGGCTTCGGCATCTTTAGACCCCTCACCTGGTTGGGGCATCGTCCACTCTTTGCACTCAAACAGGTTGCTGGGCGCCGACAGCTCACCAACACCTGCCCAGTTTGCCGCCCGGGCACGGAACTCGTAGAAGTGGCCTTCACGAAGGTTACTGATCTTGAAGAGCAGATACAGACAGTGAAAGCCAAGGCTGAGGCAAAAGGGAAAGGGGTGTGGCAGGGGCAGCGCGGAGGTCAGAGCAGGAAGTCCCTGGGGCCTTAAACAAGGTTGGTCAAGTGAGTCTGCATTTGAAAATTAGCCAGATTATTGAGTCCAGGGAACCTGAGGCCTTCTTGGCTTCAGGACCTCTAACAGTGACCTCTGGTCTCCACCGGCACAGGCCAGGACACGAGGCGGTGGCCACATTCCAGGCTTACCTTGCAGACCCGGGTGGGGATGGGCTGCTGGTTGACCGGGTGCCAGTCCAGCTCCTCTGAGTCGTGCTGGTCCAGGAAGTAGCCCAGGATCTTGCCGCCTCCACGACGCTTGGGGGGCTTCCACCCAATGACCATGTCATTTTTCCCACAGCTCAGGAGAGCGAAATCATATGGGGCAGATGGCGTGGCTACGGGGAGGAGGGAGGTGAGGACAGCCGCTTCCTTAGGGGCGGCCACATTGGGCAGTGGGGCCCGAGGGAGCCAACATGCGTCCTCCAGTGGATGCCCACCTTGCTTTGGGGTACTAATTTAGCCAACAGCATTTGCCGGTAATCCTGACTCCACTCCCTAGAGGGCAGCTGGGCCTCAGAGCTGGTGAGACCTTTGCCCCATGGCCTCAGGCCATTGTCATTTCCTCCCCAAAGGAAAGGCAGGGAGGTGCTCGGGGTCAGCTTTAGTTCCCCTCAGAGGACTTATGCCCCCTTGGTCTCTGGGACTGGACCCTCCAAGATGTGGTCGATAAGCCCCCACTCTCTGCCCCGCTCAGGGCTGCCCCCAGGAGACATGCAGACTGGACCTGCCCTTTGGACTTACCCAGAGCCTGCTTGACCCTGATGGGTTCGGTGGTCGCTGAGCTCTCACCTACCCCAGCCTCGCTGACTGAGCGGACACAAAACTCGTACTCTTTCCCTGTCCTCAGCCCAGGGACCGTAAACCTGGAAGAGAAATGTGTAAGCTTTCAGGGAGGGTCAAACAGCTTGCAGATGTCCCTGAACTTTCTAGAACAATCTTGTGGGCTAAGTGGCCACCAGAGGTAGGATTTGAGGTTTTGGGCCAGTTCTTTGTTTGTTTGTTTTTTTTAATTTTTTAAAGTTTATTTTATTTTCTTAAAAATTTTTTTTCAATGTTCATTTTTGAGAGAGAGAGACAGAGTGTGAATGGGGGAAAGGCAGAGAGAGAGGGAGACACAGAAGCTAAAACAGTCTCCAGGCTCTGAGCTGTCAGCACAGAGCCTAACGCGGGGCTTGAACTCACAAACTGTGAGATCATGACCTGAGCCAAAGTCGGACGCTTAACTGACTGAGTCATCCAGGTGCCCCTTAAGTACATTTTTTATTGATTTTGAGAGAGAGGCAGAGAGAGCGAGTGGGAGGGGGTAGAGAGAGAGGGAGAGAGACGATCCCAAATAGGCTCTGCACCGTTAGCACTGAGCCCAATGCAGGGCTCGAACCCATGGATCGTGAGATCACGACCTGAGCCGAAATCAAGAGTCGGACGCTTAACTTACTGAGCCACCCCGGCCCCCCTAGGGCCAGTTCATGCCTAAAGATTATTGCCTCTGCCTCCAGAGTGATGCCCGCACCCTGGATGGTGAGTTATTAAGATTTTTAAAGGTTGGAGGAAGGTGGTCAAAAGGTACAAACTTCCAGTTATAAAGTAAATCAGTACTCGGGATGGAATACACAATGTGGGGACCACAGTTATTACCACTGTGTGATATACAGGAAAGTTGTTAAGAGAGTAGGTCCTAAGAGTTCTCATCACAACGAGAAAAATGATTTTTCTTTTTACTGTGTCTATAGAAGATGATGGATGTTAACTAAGCCTATGGTGGTAATCATTTCATAACATACGTAAATCAAACCACCATGCTATTTACCTTGAACTTACACAGACAGTCACGTATGTCTGTTATCTCTCGATAAAACTGGGGGAAAAAAAGATGTTAAAGGGTGTGGCTTTTCCAGAGTCCACCATTAAAATGCAGATATGCTGGGAAAGCTACCCCCCCCCCCCGGGGGCCCAGGCAGCCAACCCCTGAACTGTGCTACCTGGTGTATGTCCAGGACTCTGGGCCTCGTCCTTGAAATACAGCAGTGGTTCATATTATCTGCATGGATTCTGTGATTCTAAAACACAGAATCCTTTCAAAGACCCAGAAAGAGACTTGTCATCCAGAGACATACATCCAGAGACACTCTGGTTTAGACAAAAATGCCCCTTCCTGATAAAACCCAAATGGCAGACCCCTTTTTTCTCTCTTTTCACTTATCGCCAGTTTCCTGTAGCAAATCTTGCTCTACAGGGAGCTTCTCTCAGCCAGCTGTCCCCGATGAGACCTGAGGACCTCAGTCAAGTGTTGACAGCTGACACAGCAGTAAGTTCCCTGCTCAGGGACATGCATGTCTCATGGGGAGCACACCTCAATGAGAGGGATGGAGCATGGAGGGGGGGATGTTGCTCAGGGAGCACCTGGCCAGGGGAGGCTGGGGGTGGCTCCCAGGACCAGCCCCTGCTGACAACAGATGGTGACCATGACAGCAATGACGGCAGCCACGCACACAGGTCTAGCCCTGGCTTTCCCTACAATCTACGTAACCGCAGGCTCTTGTCACAGCACCCTCAGAGGAAGGTACTGTTCTTACCCCTGTTTTGGAGGTACGGATGAAGTTGAATGTCGGAATGCGGAGGGGCCCTTACGGATCAAAGGGTCCAGTTTCTGCACTTTCCCGGTGGGGAGGGCCTCCCCCAGAAGGGAAGAGGAGAGCCAAGGGCACCCGGCCAATTAGAAACACCACCTGGACCACAGCCCAGGCCTCCTGAGTCCCAGAGCAGAGCCTGCCCATTCGTTAGTCATCCGTTAGGACATTCAGACATGGAGCATACAATGAGCCGGGTTCTGTGGGGCCCGGAGGTATGGCAGACTGGGCCCCCACAGTCCAGCGGGGCTCCCTTTATGCCATCACACAAGGCAGCACTCCTGGGCAGTGGTGGTTAGCCTCTTTCCAGCCATGACATATGTAACCGTCAGCACGCACACGTGTGATGAGTTCTCTGGACGTTCCAGAAGAGTGTGCCACCCCTCATGTGTGACGTGTGTCCCAGATGTGCCAATACCTTGAGTAACTCTCTCACCACCCTTGCCTCCCCTCAGGGAAGCACATCAAATGCAAGTTGAAGGAGAGATATTATTCTAGGGACAACCTGGTCACATTTGTCAAAATTTGTCAAAAATCTGATGATTCTCCAACTTGGGAAGTTTTAGCCATAACGAATTATGAGTGACCCCTCACAGCTGACCACGAGATACCAAAGACTTGTGGGGGTCCCAGGTCCTGTCCCTTTTTCTGGGTAAGATAATCAAGGGGCTGGTGGTCAAGAGGAGCCCAGCCAGGTGTGCTCAGGGCCCCCAGTCATCTGATGGAAAAGGAGGGGAGCCCCTGATCCCACAGAACCTCAAAACCGACAGAAGTCAGGAGCCCAGAAGCTTCGAGGTTCACTGCGCCTGCCAGGACCAGGGCCACCGAGTGAGGAGGGAGCCTCTGCGGAGAGGAGAGTCTGGTCCTACCTGCCCAGATGACAGAGGAGGAACCCAGCCTCAGAAGAGCGAGTACCCATGCCGGAGCACCAGGCGAGTGAGGGGTGCGTGCAGAGTCCAAACCCAGGCCTCCCGGGCTGCACCCTCTGCCTCTCTCTGTCTCTAAGCTCCCGGACAGACGAGACCCAGTCCGTCACCTCTGCAGGCAGCAAGCCCTCAGCCAGCGTTTGCTGAGTAAGAGCCCATCCGGTCAAGTTCCAGTTTTCCACTACTAGCTAAGGGACTTTGGCAAGTTACTTAAGAGCTCTATGCCTCAGTTTCTTCATCTGCATAGTGATGAGTCCTAAACTCAGAGCATTGCAGTTAGAATGAACTGACCTAATACAGGAAAAGAGCTTGGAATAGTGCCCAGCGCCCAGTGCCACATTGTGAAACGGCAGGTGCCACGGTCCTTATGGCCCCTCCTTGCAGGAAGGCTGGGGCAAACTCACTTGTTGCCCTGGATGGGTTTGTTGTTAACCGTTTGCCACTCAGATGATCCTGCCTCCCGGGAGTAGATGTAATAGCCCAGGAGCTCTGGGTGGCCTTTCACCGGGTCCCAGGTCAGGGACACAGAGGTCTGCGTGTCTCGGAACGCTTGAACTTGAGCTGGAGGAGGCAGAGTAGCTAAAAAACAGAAACGTGGGTGATGTGATGCTGCAGGGGAGGGGAGGGATGTGGGGAAAGGCTGGGAGGAGCCCCCACCACAATCAAGAGTGGCAGGGGGGTGGCAGTCATGCCCTGGGGCTTTGGGTATTCCCTCCTGGGCCCAGGGGCAGCCCCAGACTATTAGTCTCAAGTTCCCTCCCTCTTACCTCCGAACATCTCTGCTTCCTCATGAAAGCCTCCATTCATTAATCCTTAGTCTCCGTCCCCTCCCTCCCTCACCACTGTCTCTCTCTTTGGCGTGTGTGTGTGTGTGTGTGTGTGTGTGTGTGTGTCTTCTCATTTTGGTATAATAATTTAACTTTTACAATACAGACAAATGCTTTTTATTTCTTCCTCTCTTCCCTCCCCCTCTCCCCTCTTTTTCTCTCCTCGCCTTTTCTGAACTATACAGGAACTTTGCCCCTGACCCTGCCTTCTGGTCCAGAGACTGCCCACATCTGATCACAAACCGCTCACTGGCCAGACTCTGAATCATGTCTATATGTTAACTGGGCCACGATTAAAGAAAAACACCACTTGTCCACCAATCCATCCATACTTGCTATGAGTGTGTGTGTGTGTGTGTGTGTGTGTGTGTGTATACATATATATATATATACTTCCTAAATTAGTGAAACAGATCAAATCTAGGACTTTGCTATCTTCCCCAAAGGGGCCCTGCAGCACTTCAGGCTTTTCTTGGATAGGGCGAGCTGCAGCTGGGTTCCTTAAAGGGCTAGTCAGTCGCGACAGCTGCAGGGAACCTTCTGATCTTATCAAAACCAAAGAACCCCAGAATCCGGGGGCCTCAGAAGAGGGAGGGGCCCTGCGAGGTTGGGACCAGGATGGAGACGCAGCCGGGAGACTCCGAAAGGGGCCGGAGTCGGGAGCGGTACCCAGGCTTTCAGAACCCCAGGTTTGGCAGGTGAGGACGCCAAGGCTTGCGGCTAGGAAATGACTTGCCCAGGCCTGCGCTGTGTTGCTGATGGGAAGCGCCCTGCCTGGGGAGCCAGAGCTTGGAGTGGGACAGCGTTAGAACTGAGGGACCACTTGTTCGCACTCAGCTCCTGTGCTGGACCAGCTGGATTCTGCAACCTGTGAATCGCTGATCTGGAAAAAGTCTCCATACTCTCACGAGCTCCCCACCCAGAGAAACGTTGATTCCTGATGTTCTGAGATCAGGGCTGAGATCGTGCTGCTTGTCAGCTTCGTGATAGGCAGAAGGGGTCAGGGACAGGGAATGGAGCATGGCTTTGTCTCTGCAGCGGTAGAGTCCCCGCTCTGGATGCTGACGGCCTGGCCTGGCTTGGTCTGCCCCCCTCTCCTGCATCACATGGGTACCTGGCTTCCCCTTCAAGGCGATGGGCTCGCTGGGCTCCGATGGATCACTCATGCCATACTGGTTTATTGATCGCACTCTGAAGACATAGGACTTCCCTTTCTCCAGATCCAAAAGGGCGAATCTTGGAGATTTCACAGGAGTTTCTGAGCTGATGGCCTCCCAGGTGCCACTACCTATGACCGACTGTGACAAAGGAAAGAAACCCGCATTAGTTAAGCAGTTGCTTGGGACCGGGCTCTGTGCCCACACAGCTCTCATTAACTTCTAACCCCCGGCCCAGGCTGCCCCTGAACACTGAGTTCTGGATCCCCTATCCCCTCAACATCTCTGCCTGGATGCCTACTGAGCATCTCACCTTCAACATGTCTACAACTTGACTCTGGATCTTGCCCCCAAACCCGCCCATATTTGGTTGGTGGGACCCGTCCTTCTAATCGCTCAGGCCAAAATCCCTGAAGCCATCCTAGGCTCCTTCCCTCTGACCCTCACGTCCCAAATATGCTCTGTCAACAAATTCAGTTGGCTCCACCTTCAGAATCTATCCAGAAACCAACATGGTGTATCACCTTATTGACCCCTGCTACAGCCTTGATCCAAGCCATCAACATCATCATCATCATCATCATCATCATCATCACCACCATCATCTCTCACCTGAGCTATGTCACTCTTTTCTCTAAATGACAATCAGAAGGATCCTTTCAGAACACAAGTCAGATCACATCCCCATCTGTCCATCTGACACCTCCCTCAGGGTGGAAGCTTCTTCATGGCCTGACCCCTGCTACCCATGTGGCCACATCCACTTCTCCCTTCCCCCTGAGCCTCCCTGATCTTCCGGATGGCAACAGGCCCAACTCTTGCCTCTGGGCCTTTGCACTTGCTGGTGTCTTTGCCTGGGATGTTCTTCCCTCCAGAAATCTCTGCTAGTCTCCTCATTTCTTTTAGGCTTTTATTCAAAACTCACCTTCTCAGAGAGGACTCCCCAGCTCCCCATCCAAAAAGTCAGCCAACCCTCCCCCAAATACTTCAACCCCTCTCCCTGCTTTTTGTCTTTCTCCCTAGCACCTACCACTAGTTAATGTGCTAAGTATTTTCCTGACTTATCTTCTTTACCGCCCATCCTGCACCCCCTACTCGAATCTCAGCTCCACGAGCCAGGGGTTTGTCTGTTTTATCCACTGCCAACCCCCCAGGGCCCAGAACAGCACTGGTACATGGGAGGTGCTCAATCTAGGTTTGTGGGACCAACAAGTGAGGCAATGAATACATTCTCACAATAACCCTGCAAGGTACGTGTTAATTTCCCCACCAATGAGAAAACTTGGGTTCAGGGAGTTTCCGTCACTTGACTGAAAGTCACGCATCTAATAACTGGTGTGTCTGGCATTTAAGCTCAGGTGTGGGTGCCTCCAACCTGCTTCCTCTTCACAGCATAAGGGACCCGAAAGGCAGCCATAGATGCTGCATCTCTGGGCACATAGAGGGTGAAGGGCTGAGGGGGGCGGCAGGTGAGTAAGACGCCCAGAGGCCACTACCGCTGGGTATGGCAGTTAAAACCCGGAAGCACTGGGGGAGCTCACTGACCCTGCCCTCTCTGTGCTTTCCCCTCCCAAGGCCCACCTGCCTGTCAGTAGTCCAGAACCCAGCTAGGGGAAAAAAAAAAATCACAATAAAAACCAGGCAATGTTGCTGAGCACCTACTGTGGGCCAGGTTCTATTCTAGTCCTCATGTACTTTAATTAATTTGATCCTCATATTGGCTCTCTAAGGTGCGTACGGTTATTAGCTCTCTTTTACGGAAGAAGAAACTGAGGCACAGAGAGACTAACTAACTTGCCCAAGGTCACACAGCTAGTAAGTAACAGAGACCAGATTTGAACCCAGGCAATCTGACCCCAACATTTTAACCATCACGTGGCTAGAGCCTCACAAAGCAAGTCCTCAACGATGCATGGCTTTCCTATGTGGGAAGACATCACCCGTGCGCATGCAAAGAGAGGCCCATTTGAACAACCCAAACTTTCGCTAACCCTGTGCTGTCCCCCTACTACGTGCCAAGCCATGTGCAGCAAGTAATGAGAAGGTAACTCTGGTCTCTTCCTTCGGGGGAGTCGGAGTCAAGAACGTGTCCCCGGGACGTGTCTACAGGCCCAGAGCTGCGGGCCCAGCTGTGTGCCGCGTCTTATTTCACCCTCTGTTCGATGCTGGAGGAAACTGAGGCTCAGGGAGCTCAGGAAACTGGCTCACACAGCAGAAGTCAGGATTTGAGTTGATCTTAACACCATGCTGTTTTCCACTCTGCCAGCTGCCTCCCCTCCACTGTGAAATCCACTCCCGATGAGCTGCCCGCATCCCCAGACACCTGCCCCCACTTTGTCTGGCTGAGAATTGCCTCCAGTGTTACCCGCCCCTGCCCCCCCTGCTGAGTGAGTGCAGCTGGCCGTGACCCTGGCTCCAGGGTACCCTCCCCGTGTGGCCCTGGCCAGGAAGAGGGGCTTGACTGGATGTGTGACTCCATGCCAGCCAGACTTGGGGGCGGAGAGCTACCCTGGAAATGGTGGATTGTACTTCTGTTATTGTGGTTTGTGTCCCTTAATTCTGTGTATTTCCATGAACGGCCTCGGGAGCTGCCGCCAGTAACTGGCCTGGGAAGGCTGAGGTCACCTCAAAAGGTCTGCCCCGGTGTAGGGCCAATCTCAGCCCTTCCAGGCAGGGATTCCCTTCTAGGGAACACTGCCTGTGGTCTCTCGGTGCTTCCCCCAGCTCCCCCACACCTCCCCGGGTGACAGCATGCCTACTCTTCAGCCTAGCCTGGGGCTGGGGTCCTTGGAGTCTCCATACCTTCTCCAGAGAGTATGTCAGTGGGGCTTTGCCCCGAGGCCTTGGCTCATCCCAGCCCAGAACCACGTAGGCATCACGGATCTCACTGGCGTGGACATTGGTCGGAGGTAAGGGGATGGTCACAAAGTCTGGAATCAGAGTCATCAAGGGGCGGAGACAGGTGGGCTGTCAGAGACCCCTCGTTTCATAGAGGAGGAAACGGGCCCAGAGAGGGGTAGGAACTTGCTCCAGGTCACCCAGCAAGGCCAGGCACAGCCAGGGCGAGAAGCCAGGTCTCCCAATATCCTCCCCAGGGCTTTCCCCGACGTGCTACCTCCTCTACAAGGGGCACAGCAAGATGGGCCACCGTCACCTGAGAACATTGGCCTCCTCCGACTGGACCTCACCGCCCTCCCCTCCCCACACCCCACAGGTGGACAGCTTCTGCCTCTCTGCCAGTTTGTGTCCCAGAGTTTCCAGAACCAAAAGGAAGCTGGAATCGTGAGGCAAAGGGTTAGGAGGTTCACACGTACCTTCAAAATCATCTGTGCTGACCGTGATCTTGTTTCCCAGGTCAAAGGGGATCTCTAGGGTGGAGAATGGAGCACGCTGGGGAATGGAGCATGTTGGGGGAGAAGTAGGGGGTGCAGAGGTTGTGTGTGGCGGGGGGCTAGGGCAGGAGGGGTCAGGGCAGGACCTGCCAACTCTGGGAGCTGATTCCTCGCCCTGTTCCCAGTCCTGGCTTCTGAGCTCCTCCCTGTTTGACCTCAAGCAGGTGCTGTCCGACCCCCAGACTCTCAGGGGTCTAAAGCAGAACACTGCTGTTCTAGACCCTGAGAGGTGCTCTGTCTTCTTGGGGCAAATGGGGACAGAAGGGAAGTAATGTGTCTGGGGTCGGATGGCTAGGGCATGGCGGAGCTGGAGGCAAACCCAAGTCAGACTGACCCCTCAAGGCTGGAAGGGCAGTGGGGGGGCCCCCACCACATGCCCCCAGGCTGACAGATCCTGAAGCAGGGCTGTTTTCCTCCTTCAGATTAAGGGCATCTGAAGAAGGTGTTGTGGTCCTTCCTTAGTTTAACATCTCCTGTGGGCAGATTCATGTTCCTTCCATCAGACTAGCTATACCTTCCCCTTTGGGCTAGGGCTTCCTGAGGACAGCACTGCGCTTCCTCCAACAGCCTAGGGGTTCCTGAGACTGTGTCTCCTCCATCAGACTAGTGGTTCCTGAGACTGTGTCTCCCCCATCAGACTAGGGGTTCCTGAGACTGTGTCTCCTCCATCAGACTAGCAGTTCCTGAGACTGTGTCTCCCCCATCAGACTAGGGGTTCCTGAGACTGTGTCTCCTCCATCAGACTAGCAGTTCCTGAGACTGTGTCTCCCCCATCAGACTAGGGGTTCCTGAGACTGTGTCTCCTCCATCAGACTAGCGGTTCCTGAGACTGTGTCTCCTCCATCAGACTAGTGGTTCCTGGGACTGTCTCTCCCCCATCAGACTAGGGGTTCCTGAGACTGTGTCTCCTCCATCAGACTAGCAGTTCCTGAGACTGTGTCTCCCCCATCAGACTAGCAGTTCCTGAGGGCTGTGTCATGTCTCCCCCTACCCACCTTGGAACAGGGCTTGGAATGGGGGCTGTGCCACCTGTGTCCTGCGTGAGGCAGTCCTCACTGTGCCCTGACTGATGCTCTAGAATGTCCCTTCAGGGCCTCTGTACCCACCTTTCTTTCTCCGGGCTTCGTCATGGTCGCCCATGACAACCAGTTCTGAAGCCTTGGAGGGGAGGCTGGGGCCCGCTCTGCTGACGGCTCTCACCCGGAACCGATAGCTCTGGCCTTCGATGAGGCCTTGGATAGGGCACCGGCAGGTCCCACTGGGGGCCTCGTGGCAGGGCACCCACTGCCCAGACTCGCCCTGGCACCTGTGGGAGAGAGGCCTCAGCTCCAGCCCCAGCCCATGACTCAACCTTCCCGGTGTGAGCCCCTCCGGAGGCCACTTCTCCACCCCAGACTGCCGGCCCAGCTCACTGCTGCCGGTTCCAGTCCCGCTGTCCGTTCAAAAACCTGGCTCGAACCTCGGGCCCCCAGGAGGACTCGCCACCGCCCTCGACACCATGTTGACCAAAACAGCCAGTGCCTCTGTGCAGATTTCCCATGTGCCTGGAGGTGCACTGCACCCTCACAGCCCTCGGTGTCAGGTGGGATTCCCTTCGCTCTACGGACGGGGGATCCACTCTGGGCTCAGACAGTGGGACAAGCCGTGAGTCATGTGGCTCGGGAGTGGCAGTTAGGATTTCACCCAAGGGCTGTCCCCGTTGGCGTGTGTTCCAGATCGACTCTCAGGGTGCGGGCTCTCTGTGCCCTCTGGGTGCCCTGTCCTCCGGCGGTTCCCTAGCACACGCTGAGGCCGGACGGGGCGCTGGGCGCTTGGGGTCTAAATCCTGACTCTACCGCTGATGAGCAGATGCCTTGGGCAATCACCCTGTGTCACACAGTCTGTGCGGGACCGGGTGCTACCTCAAGCTGGGGCCTCACAGCTGGCAGCATTCGAAGAAGGTGGGATGTCGGGCCCCTCCCCTTCCTACTGTGCCCCCTCCCTCCGGGTCAGCGCTGTCCTGTCCCTGCCTGGCACTCAGGGAGGAAAGTAGCCACCATTTCCCCTCGTGCTCCATTTCAAGCACTTACCGTTTCCCCTCCCAGGGTCCAGAGGGCTGGCTCTGCTGGTGGAATCCCAGATTTGGAGGCATGGACACCCCTCCCTAGCCCCTAAATTATGCAACCTGGTCTACCTCCTGCCCTGCTCCGAGGCCAAGCATGGGGCTCCCTCTTTCCTGTGGCCCCCACTCCTGTTGTCACAACCAGGCAGAGGTCTCCCTGGGGGCTCTGCCACTCAGGAGGCTGACTCACCGCTCGATGGAGTAGCCGGTGATGGGGCTGCCCCGGGTGTCGCTGGGCGGGGTCCAGGTCAGGATGAGGCAGTCTCTGTTCACATTCAGGCAGCGGACGTTCAGAGGGGAGCCTGGGGCCCCCGGCTTCTCGGCTGCCGCATCTGAAACCCAGAGCGGAGGGTTGGGGGGCGAGGGGAGGACGGGGAAGGTTCTTCTAGTCCGCGTCTACTTGGCAACTGACCCCCCCCCCCCGTCCAACAACCTCTCCCGCTTGAACCCTCCAGGGCTCGGTTTTGGTTTTGAGGACCAGGACCTGCATAATGATGGTCTCCTCCTTTTTAGCAACAGCATCTGGGGGGCTGTGGGAGTGCCAATTCCTAGGGGCCCATTCTACTCCAGGCCCCTGAAGGATCAGTGTAATTAATCCCTGAGCCCCGGGGCATCCCCCCATTTTGTGGACGGGGACACTGAGCCTCAGAGAGATAAAGTGATTTGCCCAAGGCTACCCAGCTAGTGAAGCGGCAAAGCCAGGATCTGAAACCAGATCGAAGACCAAGAGGCAGAACTCACCAGGTGCTAGAGTCATTCTAGCCCATGCTCAGCCCTCCCTCCACAGCTCCCACTGAGTCTGAGACTCAGCTGTGTCCTAGGGTCACAGGATGTAACAGGGATTCTTAGAGACTCTCACTCAACACCGCTACTTATAACAGGGAAACTGAGACCCCAAGAGGGTGGAAAACTCACCTAAGGTCCCACAGCCAATTTGGTCTCTGGGCTCCAGCTACGCTTCCTACCCGCCAAGCCCCTCTCACCTCTCACAAACACATAGGCGCTCTGATCCTGGGGCCCGAAGGGCGAAGGCACCTGGACAGTATAGAGCCCCTCATCCTCCTTGTAGGCACAGGACACCTTCAGGAATGCCTGGCGGTCTGCGTAGAGGATCTGTCGGCGACCCGAGGGTCTCAGTAGTCTCCCTGAGGAGGGGAGGGGTCCAGTGTGAGCTCTGGCCTCATCTGGGAACCGTTAGGTGGTCTGGGGGTTTAGGCAGAGGCATGGCTGATGTGGCTGGAGTGGCTGTAGCCTGTGGCTTGGCTGGGGACTTGGGGAGGGGGTGGTGGCCTCCAGGGCTCTGCCAAGCTAGCCCTGAACTCTCCTCTGTCTTGGGAGCAGGGCAGGGTCCAGGGAAGGGGACAGTGGGAATGGGAGTTTAGGGAAGCGGTCGGCAGCTCAGTGAGGCGTTGGAGGTGCTGTGAGGAAACAGGAACAGGAGAGACGGGGCCCTTTGTGAGGCCGGTGTCTCTGCGGGGCAGCTGGGGGCTCACTGTGTGTGTTGGGGGCTCAGTGGGTGGGAGCTGGAGACTCACTGAGGGAGCCGGGGTGTCCGTGAGGAGGGCAGAGGACTCGCTGAGGGGGGTAGGGTCAGTGAAGGGAGCGGGGACTCAGTTGTGTGACCGTAACGAGAGGGATGGGGCTTCAGCGAAGGCACTCTGGGGCTCCGGGAGGGCGTCCGGCCCCGAGGCCACACTGTAGGGCCATCCTGTTCTCCATGCCTCCCTCCTGTCAGGACCTCTGTTCTAGAAGATGTACAGGTTTGGGAAGACATCTCAGCCTTATTGCAACTGTTTCTCAGGGCTTCCTGTGGCTTCCCCACCCTTCTGACCCCCTGCCACCAGCAGGTGCAGTCTCCCTAGCGGGGGCTGGCTGGGGGCTGTTCTCCTTGACCTGTGGCTGCAGGCCTGGTCACAGGTGGGGAAGGAGGTCCTGCCATCCTTCTCCTCCCTGGCTGTCAACGGGAGTGGCTATGACTGTGTTTCAGCTTCCTCCCTCCTCCTACATGAAGAGTCCCTTGAATTCAGGCACATCTGCCCATTCCTGCCCTGGCACCCAGCACGGGGCCTGGCACCCACAGGGGCTTGCTGACCCTCTCTCTGTAGGGTGACCGGATCTGAATCCACCTGCCCTCTGCTCCTGCTTTCTTCTCCCTCTTCAGCACTCATTACTCAGCGTGTACTTGGGCAGGGGCGTAGCTCACTTCCTCTCTCCCCTGACCCAGGGACCAGTGTTGGGGTGGAGCCATGGCTCTAGCCCCTCTCTGGCTTCCACCGCTGCCTCTGAAGGCTGGAGACCAGGACGGCGTCCTCACCATCTCGGTACCACTGGATGTTCTGCTCAGCATCTAACACATCATCCGAAAATAAGCAGGACAGGGAGAAGGGTTCCTTCTCTCGGGCAAAGACCGGCTTCAGCACCGATGTGAATTCCACGCTGGGGCCAAACATCAGTCCTGGGGTGGGAACAGAAGTGAGGTCAGCAGCCTTCTGAGGCCACCCGCCTAGCCCGGGACATCCCACTCCTCTGGGTCAGGATTCACAGTCTCCGAGGTGGTCTTAAGGAGGAAAGAGAGGCCCGGTCCTGGAGGGTGGTGGAGGTGGGGCAGAGATTTCTCTAGGTGGGATCAGATGAAGCAAAATAGTAACTAGCCAGAGTCATGTCCATTTGTCTGTTTGGCTTTGCCTTTCTCACTCAGCTTTGGCCCCTGGACAGCTCGGCAGCTGGGGGCAGCACCTGGGGACAACGCCCCCCCCCCCCCCCCCACCAAGTCAGTGTGCAAGTATGAACAGCTCATATGCAATGACATGCCTTTGTGGGCAATGGGTGGCTAATTGTCTAAAGGGGGCTTTGGAAGGTCTGACGAGGAGCCCAGACCCCTCCCCCTCCCCGAAGGCCGTTCCGCCCTGAGCCTCCTTACTTTTAAAGATCTCTGAATCGAAGCCAGCATCCTTCCCCACGTAGGCTGAAAGTCCAAGGCAAATGGAGTTTGAGAAGGTTCAGACCTCACATTCCTACTAGATTAGAGGTGTGGGTTTGGGTGTGGGTTTGAGTCCTCCTGGTGGGTCCATCTTTGGCTGCTGGAAGTTCCTTCACCCCTATGGGCCTCTACTCCTTTCTTGGTAAAAGGCAGACAGTGGTTCCTAGCTGGTGGTCGTGGGGTTCTGACTAAGTGAGTTCACATGAACCAAGCCCTCAGCCAGAGCCTGACACATAGCTGGTGCCCAATAAATGGTGGCTTTTTCATCCTCTGCCCAAACCCACTGCCAGGATCACACAGTATCCATCGAAGCCAAGTCTGGTCGGACCGGGATTTCTGGTGCGGTTGGGGACAGTCCGAAGGGGAAGGACAGTGCTCAGAGAGCCATGTGGGGGCTCAAGGGTGAAGTCCAAGGTGATGTGACACAGACCACCAGAGGAGAGCAACAGCTCTTGTTCACGTGGGGTGTCTCACGTGCCACGTATTAACTCATTACATCCTCACGACACCCCGTCTGTTGATGCCGTTATCATCCCCTCATACAGATGAGGAAACTGAGGTGTAATCACCCTGCAAGTACCCCAGAAGCCTGACGCCATGAGGCGACTGGTCCCTGGTAAGGCCCTTCCTGAGTGAGTCCCGGAGAGGGTCAGGAGGCTGCCCAAAGTCACACAAAGTCAGTGACAGACTCAGGATTAGAACCCAGAGCTCCTACCCCCCAACCCAGGGTCTTCTATCAGTTGCTATGGAGACGACAGCCGGGAAGGGGGTGGGAATGACCGTGAACGGGTGCTCCTAGCAGGTGTCTGGCTGGAGTCTGGGGCCAAGAAGCTGAGTGGATCCTAGGGTTGCTGGCCTTGAGGGAGGGAGGGTTGGGGGTCTGGAAGAAGTGATGGGAAGGATGGGTGGACAGAGGGAGGCAGGGCCCTGATGCCTGACCTTGGCTTGACTCTAGGCACAGCCTATAAGGACAGCTCAGATTCCGCAGCCAGCCAGACTGGCAGAGGGGACAATTGCCACCCAAGATCTATTTGGGGAACAGGGCAGAGGGGTGGAGAGGGCTGTGAAGGACAGTTTAACAAGGTCTGGTGAGAGGCAGGGAGGGGGACTGGACTCCAGCCTGTCTACTGACCAGGGAGTGTGTGTGTGTGTGCATGTGTGTGTGTGCGTGTGTGTGCACGAACATGCTCACACATGCAGCCTCTCTCTCAGGGCCCTGAAGGCAAGGCAGCATTCTCCTGGGCCCAGAGCTGTGGCTTCCTGGGTACACGCTGCCCTGGTCATGGGGTGGGGGGACACAGAGTTATCCCTTCCCAAAGCCTCCTACTCGTCAAGCTTTACCTATACCGTGGCATTTAATCAGCCTAAGCACCTGAGCCAGGTAGAAGGCATCCCCCTTACAGGCCTGGCAGCTCAGAGAAGTGGAGTGAGGTGGTCCAGGCTCACTCAGCCAGTCAGTGGCAGAGCCAGCAAGCATATGGACGCGGGTCTGGCTGACTCCTGAGTGTCTCCCCTGCTTTACGCTGTCATTTCAGACGCCCCCGGGGGAACCTCCAGGATTCGGAATCACACCAATTGGGAACTGCACAACTGGGAAATATGCACCAGCACCCAGATGGGGCAGTGAGGTCAAGAGGCGAGTTGGTAGGGCTCAGCCTTTCCCCCTGAGGACCCCTCAGGAGGGCTGGCAGGGCCAGGCCACTCTTCCAGGGGCCCTGAGTTAGATCCGGACCCGAGTCCCACCTAACAAGATGAGCATGCTCTGAGGGAGCAGTCTGAGGGAGGCGACTCTCACTTGCTCCAAAGGCCCCAGGGAAGCGAGTCTCTGTGGCTGTCCAGGTCACCTGATCCCAGGTGACCCCCGTGTCAAGGGCCCTTCCTCAATCTGACCACAGATACATGTCCTCGTCTGCTCATCCCGGGTTTGCTGTGCGCCAGCCTGGCCGGCTGGAATGGGAATACTTACTTCGGACGAGGACCTTGGCGAAGGAGGAGGCCTGGCCGTATGCATTCTTCACCTTCACTGTGTAGGTGGCTGCGTCCTCAATGGTGCACCTGAAAAGGAGAGAAGACACCCCCCCCCCGCCCCAAGATTGCTGGGCTCCATCGGAAACTCAAGTCCCCATGTATGGGTAGGAAAGGCGGGGATTAACACGAAGCCCTCGCAGGGGAGACTTTAGGCTTTAGTTCAGGCCCCACCTCTGAAAAGCTATGTGCCTTTGGGCTAGCCACTGCCCTCTGGCATGTCTCAATGTCCTTCTCTGAAAAACTAGGGACATAACACCAGCCTAGTCCACCTCAGGTGAAAATATGATTGTTATTACTGACTGTGTAAGATCAGAGAGGTTAAGTGACTTGCCCAGAGTCACACAGCACCCAGAATTCAACCCAGCCTCAAGGTGACAAGCTCTCTTACAAGGCATAGTCTCCTGCCCTGTCAACACCTCCAAATCAGAATCCTGGAGCAGCAGCAGGGCACGGACTTGCCCAGGGCATACTGCCAGTCGGTGCCAGAACTGGGCCAGATGCCCAGGTGTTCTCAATCTCAGGCCTGGGTCTCATCACCAGTCAGGCCAACCCTGTCTGGTTCCCAGCGGAGCTTGGGCTGGCTGCATTCCAGAGCCACGTGGTGACAGAGCCATCGGTAGAACGTGGCACATCTGGTCCCATAAGCAAGCCGAGGGCTCCTGGGTGTCCCCGCTCTTACCCTGGCTGCCTGGGGCAGGAATCCCTCTTGCTTCTGGAACCAGTCCCACCTGCCCCTCCAGGCAACCCCAGCCCTGCATGTCTTCCCTGACTGTACAGCCCCCGGGGCACATCCCTTTGTGGCACTGAGTGGTCAGACATTTACGTCCACGCATCCCCACTTTGCTTCTGCAGGTAGGATCGATGTCCTGTCCACAGTCGTGTCTCTGAAGTCCAAGCTGGCTGAGATGGAGGGACTGGCGTAGTGGAAAGAACCCAGGTGGGGAGAACGGCCTCCAACCCGGGCCCTGCCCTGCACGAACCGTGCAAGACCCCTGACCCTTGGAGCCTGGGTTTCCTGTCCCGTAACATGGACATAACAATGCCTCCCTGCAAGATCAGCGGTGGGCATTATCAATCGTATGCGCACAAACCTAGCGCAGGGCTCAGCACCGGAGGCCACCACGGGGCAGCTCGTGTGAGCACTGCAGTGCCTGCTCTCGGGAGGACTCTGCTCAAATCCCCCGACGGCCTCCCTCCACGCACGCTGCGTCTCCCTTTAAAACCATGCTTACGGCTCACCATCTCCTGATCGGCCCATCTAACTGCTTCCTCTTGTACTCGTGCGTGCGCGTGCACGTGCGTGCGTGCGGGGACGTGTGATTTCCCTCCTGCAGCGAGGAGCGCCCCCAGCATTCCTAGCTCATCACTCAGTCCTTCCGGCTGGCCCCTGACTCCACGTTACTTCTCGTGTATTCCAGGCATCGGAATCACGCGGGACTGTCTGCCAAATACCAATCCCCAGGCCCCACTCCAGATTAAGACGTCCTTAATCTGCCTCCTGGGAGGCAAGAGGAGGGTCCCTCCCGCGAATCAGTGTTTTCATAAGCACCCCAGGTTCTTCCAAAGGTGAGGCCGACTCAGAAATCCTGCTCTGGCTTCGGTGCTGGTGGGGTCTGGGGGTCATGGGTCTCTCTAGAGCTCACAGTCTCACCTCCTGATCTCCAGCGTCAGCAGCCCATAGTTGTTGGTGATTCGGTACTTTCCGGCGGGGAAGAGGCGGGGATCGATTCGCATGTCGTTTTTGTACCTGTGGAGACACGGTGGTCTGTGGCAGGCTGGGTGGCTCTGAGCGGGAAGGATCTGGAGCCTCTCAGACCTGGATTCTAACCTCAGCTTTGTGCTCTTTACTTGCTTATGTGACCCGAGGCAGCACTTTTTCACTGCACGGAACCTCAGTTGTCCTCATCTGTGAAATGGGAGTAATGAGAGCACTGACCCTCAAAAGGGAGAAGATATGTAAAGCTTTTCTCCTGGGCCCTGGGTACTGTAGATGCTCCTGGGAAGCAGAGAAGAGGGAACCTGTAATTAGGGGTAGCTGCCCCTTCCCCTACCAGAGGTACCCCCGGGGACCTGGGCCCAGCTTTTTCCTCCTCTCTGAGGGTGTTGCCAAGGAAAGTGCCCCCATTTCTGCCTCCCTCATCAACCTCTTAGGATAGCAGTTCTGTAATTGGCGGTCATTATAATCACCGGAGAGAGCTTTGAAAATCTCCATGCCCAGTTTCTGAACACAAGGCTTTGGGAATTCGTATCAGGAGCTGCTCATTGGTCTCCAATAGCCGTTCCCCCTTATTCTAAAGGAACAGGATTCATCACTGGGCCACCCAGTGTGTGACATATTTCCTACCCTCTCCTTCTACTAGGTGTGGCCATGTGACTAAGTCCTGTCAACAGGAAGGAAGTACAAGTGTCACATGGCTGCTACCGATGACCCTTTGTCCCCTTTTCTGTCATTTTCCCCTCCGTCCTACGCCAAGAACGTGGCCCAGGTGGCCGGCATCTCGCACCGGGAAAGACTGGGGCTGCCGGAGTCCCTGAGGGATCTGTGAGCAAAGTTGCCATGGCTGCCCCACCCTGTCTACATCAGGCTCGCAGGTGAAAGAAAAATAAACTTCTTATCTTATTTCAGCCGTTAAAAAAAAATCTCCATGCCCAGGCTGCATCTCAGATCACTCAGATCAGAATTTCTGGGGTGGGGCCCAGGCCAGAAGTATTTTTTCAACTCCCCACGTGACTGCCAAGGGTGGCCCAGCGGATTGCCCCAGCCCACTGCACCCTGGACACGGCCCTCTGTTTTCTGTGGACTCTGGTGTCTTGTTCTCCCTGCTGTGGGCACTGGACTGTGAGGTGGCCTCACCTCTGTCCACAGCCCGTTGCAGGGGTTTGGAAGCCTAAGGGGTCAGGGCTGGCATGTGAAAGTCTGTGAAGGCTGGGAGGCCTGAGTTCTTGACACGGCTGTGTGACCTTGGGCAAGTCAGTCTCCCTCTCTGGGTTCTCTGGGTCAAGAGGCTGCTGCATGGACAGTCAGCCCCCGTGGTGGTTGAGCTTGAAGAGCAGGCTGAAGCCGAGAGAGGGCGCCCCAGCCACAGTCCGATGCCTTCCTGGGACCTGGCTACCCACCCCCCGCACCCTGTTTGTGCCCATGGCAACCAAACAGTGCCACACCCACACCCCATCACACAGCCCCTGGGCTGCACCCTCTTCTGAAAGGAGCCCAACTAAGTTTCCTTTGGGGAGAGCAGTGCCTAATCTCGGTACCCAATCTTTTTCCACCTCTCCTAAGCCTGGGGGCCAAAGTCAGGTTCGCCCACCCCCACCTATCAGGAACTTTCCAGACACCTCGGCCCGGCCAGCTTCCATCTTTCCCAGAAAAAAAAAAAAAAAGCAGCAGCTGCAGCTCTGGGCAAGGCCTGGACAGCCAGAGACCTCAGCGCTCATCTTGCCCTCTCTGGGCTCTGGGCTCCTGCCTGAACGACAGGCCCTCGAAGGCATGGGCTGTGCAGATCTCACTGTAAATGGCAGCCAGTCATAAAACAGCATTAAGTGAGACAACAGAGGCCAGGCGCCCAGCCCGGAGCCTGGCTCAGAGAGGCCCTCATAAAAGAGCGAGATTTTTATTCTTTCTCTAAATGTTCTTTCTTCGCATATTTTGGTATTGGATTTTACTTTTTAAGGCTGCTTGCTTGGCCTGGGAGACGGAGTCTGGTATCAGATAGAATCATGGCCAGGGCCCATGTCTGCAGAGTTAACATGGCTAGACTGGGCTTTGCCTAACTTGTCCTGCTGGTACCCCTGCATTCAGGAAGTGCTCAATGATTGCTGAATGAATGTACTTGCCTGACCAACCCAGTGTGCCAGGATCTTCCTCTCGAGCTGGGGGCTGGGTGTCTGCCGGGGCCTGGACAGAGCCCCGGAGGCCAGTCCCAGGACAGTGAGTGGCTCTGCCCAAAGTGATCGATGATGAAAAACCAGACCCCCCAAACCAGGAGCACCAGGGGCCACACGAGTCCCTCCTGCTGGAGGTGGGCCTGGCCTTGCTTCCAGCACTTACCACACTCAGCGACCTGTTGTGGCAACATTGCTGGCAGGGGTGGAAATGAGTCCCTTTCCTGAGAAGCTCCCACGGAATGCCTTAGATATGGGCCTAAGTGCCAGGGCAGGGCAGGGCTTGGCTGCCAGGCAGGACAGCTGAGGTACTGACCCCCCCCCCCCCCCCCCCCCCCCCCCCCCCCCCGCCTTAGCCCAGGCCAGCTGGCGGGAGCCGTCCTCCTACCTGACCAGCCACTTACAGGCAGGGACTGCCTCGGTCCCCACGGAAAGCCAGCACTCAACGTGAATTCTAGCCCCTGGCACACTTTTTTGAATGAATGTCATCTGGCCATGACCAGCCCCGATGCCAACTCCCTTAACGCCTTTCTTGATTGGTCCTGGCCCAAGGGCTTTCCATTTCTCTGACTTCCGAGGAATGATTTGTGCTTCAAGGGAAAATAACAATTGCAAGGATGACTTTCCTACTCTCTAAGCCAACTGGGAAGAGGCTGGGAGGAGATCTGAGTTTGAATTCTGACTTAAACTGGCTGTGTGACCTGAGGAGTAGACAAGTCACATTACCTCTCTGAGCCATGGGTGGCCGGCCACAGGGCTCAAACAAGAAGAAAGTGTGCTGGGTCAGTAAAAATGGGTTCAAGTATAAGATGTTGCTGTTTCCTTTGTGATCCCTGTCATTTGTGTGCTTATCCCCTCTCTCCTACTAGACCACGGTGTATTCACCCTCAAGATCTGGCTTATGTGTTGCCTCCTCTGAGAAGACTTCCCGGATCCTCAGGAGGAGGGGGGATGGGGGAGGCAGCCACTTCATCACCTTTATCTTTACTCTTATTTCAAATTACACCCATGAATGCACTTCTCTCTGAGTTGACATTTCTCTTCTGGGCTGAAAGTTCTTTGAGGGAAGACTGTGTGTGGTTCGGGCCTGGGGCAGATTATGCTCCTGGTAACTATTTGTTGAAATCCTTTCCTTCTCCCCCAGAATGTCTGACTCCCTGCCGAAAGACCCAGAGGGAGCTCGGTAAACAGTGGCTCAGCTGCACGAACGATCCCTCCAGTTAGGACTGAGGGCCCCCAAGCTGCCACGCCCACCTCCGCCTCCGCCACGCCCACCTCCACCTCCGCTACGCCCACCTCCACCTCCGCCACGCCCACCACCACCTCCACCACGCCCAGTCCGAGGACACCTCCCACCTCCCCGCCCCTCCCTCTGCCAGCAAGGCCTAGATTGTAGCTCTGCTATGGTTACAGTCCCAGGAAGAGCATCTTCTGCTTTCCCAGCACCTTTCAAGTTCTGAGGGCTTCCACGTAGCTGTGGCATTAGATCCTCACCACATGCAGGCTGGGCAGGAGGCCTTCAACCCATTTTACAGAACAGGAAACTGAAGCAGGACCAGAGAGGTTGTGGTGTGACCGAGACCACCCACTGAGTTAGTAGAGAGAGCTGGGACTGGACACAGGGCTCTCACTCCAGGTCTGAGCTCCTGGGGTGGGGGTGGGGGGGCTGCCTTCCCCGCCTCCCCTCCTGCTCCTCTGCCCCCTGCCCTGCCTCCTGCCGTCATCCTCCTACCCCCGAGACGCCCAGCTCAGAGCAGCTGCCTTCTCATGCCACCAGAATCATATTTTTACAAGTGCTGGCTCCCCAGTGGCCCAGTCTTCCTGCCCCAGGCTGGCTGGGAGGAGGCTAAGAATAACTTGGCCTGAGCCTCCTAGCAGCTGCTGCTCTCTGGGGGGTGGGCAGAGCTCAGGGTCTGTGGGGCTGGGTTCTTCTCAGGCAGCAAGAACTTCTGGGGGAGGAAGTTCACTCCTGGGAGAGAGGTGCTGGTCTGTAAAGAACTCACGCTTGCTCGGAGGCTTGGAGCACGGGGGCAGGGTGAGGACCCCTTCTCTCCTGCCCCGGTGGCTTACCAGGTGACCTGGGGTGGAGGCGAGGCCTGGACAGTGCAGGTCAGCAGAACTGTGGTGTGCTCCCAGACGGCATGGGAGCGCAGAGGGATCCAGAACCAGGGCCCCCGGCCGGAACACAGCTCTCTCAGCTCCTTGGCCTCCCGGACCTTCTCCTCCGTCTGGAGGCGGGAAGGGATCTGTGACTCCCATGAGCCAGGGGATCACATCTCCCCCATCTTTGCTGTCACCTTTCCCCCTGACACTCAGGCTCTGGAGTCACACCCACATGGACTGGAGCCCCCCAGGTACAGGCAGCTGAGAGGCAAGGTGGCACAGAGGGCAGGGGCCTTGGAACAGCTGGCCTGGGGTCAAGGCCAGATTCTGCCACTTCCTACCTGTGAGACCATAGGCAAGTCCTCAGTTTACTCATCTGTAAAATGGGGATGATAACAATATCCCCCCACCTTTCTGTGGGGTTTAGTGAGGATGAAATGAGCTAATATGTGAAAAAACATGGGCACGGAGAAAGCCCATGTATGTATTAGCTGTGGCTCTCTTGCCCTGGGGAGGGGGCACGGAGAGTGGCTTCAGCTCCCTGATGTTTGTCAGGAATAGTGTGTCCTGAGGCTCTTCTGTGTTCTCGGCACTGGCAAGGTCACTGGACAAGCTTAGTCTTGTTCAATGGCCACCCCCACCCCGAGAGTTGATACACCACATACATCTGTTTCACGGATGAGAAAACCGAGGCTCAGCGAGGGGAAGTTGCTTGCCCAGGGTCACACAGCTGGAGGGCTGGGACGCCGGGATTCAAACTGGGTCCAAGACCAGGGCCTGGACTCTTTCCTGAATGTTCAGCTGCCTCTGGAGAAGGGGGTAGATGAGGTGGGCGGCCCGTGATGGGGTGCAGGTCCCAGGACTCCTCACCCGTCGTCTCAGTGCCTTTCGGTCGCGTCTCTGGCGCAGCAGCCACTGGGTCCGAAGGAAGGCGATCTCCGTCCTCTCCCAGTCATTGCCGAAGCCCACCCGCTTCTGCCCTCGCTCCTCCAGCTCCACCGCAGAGGTCTGGCGCCTCAGCTGGGCCTCCCTGTGTGGCAGAGGCCATCAGGGGCCGGGGGCCCGGGGTTCGTGGGGGCACCCCAGCCAGGGCCACCCGTCCTCCCCCACACCCGGCATCACCAGCTGCTCTTTAAGCGTCTTGAGGACAAGAGCGGCTTTTAATCCTCTCTTGCCCCCAAAATACCCGAAATGGGCCCTGCTTACAGTAGGTGCATAATAAGTACTACGGATACCGTTTACAAGGCTCTTTCACAAATTTTTGTTCCTTTTGTCTTCACGACGACCAAGTGGGCAGGAATAGTCCCCCTATTTTACAGAGCAGGGACCTGAGACTTGGTGACTTGGCCAGTACCAGGACCCAGGCCTTCTGGCCCAGGACAGCCTCCCGCTGCTCTCAGGTGAAGCCTCGTGGTGAAGTGGGGACCCCCACCCTCTCCACTGGGGATGGTCCCTCACTACTGCCTGTGGACCCATCCAGAGTGTGGTCTGAGCTCTTGCGCTAGACGTGGAACTTTGGGCAGATTCCTTAAGTCCAGTGTGGCAGTGTAGTGGAGGCAGGGGACTGGCCAGGATGGCCCATTCTCAGCCCAGTGTTCGCCGCAAAGGTCACCTGACTTACCAAGATGTCTCTGAGGAGGCTGTCAGAGCCAGGGCTGCTGCGAGGGCGTAGTCTGCGGCGGTGAACTGAAACTCTTCCTCACTGTCGTGGGAAAAGGGAGTTAATGGCGCCTGCAGGATTGCCTGGGGATCTGGCTGGGGCATCCCTGAGATTAGAGCTGCATCTACCTACCCCTGTCTCAGTACACTAGCAGGCATGGCTGTGCCTCCTCACTGGCTGATCTCTACAAAGCAGGGCTGTACCTCCCCCCTCAGACTGGCATCTCCATAAAGTAGGGCTGTACCTCCCTCCTCAGACTGGCATCTCCATAAAGCAGGGCTGTGCCTCCCCCCTCAGACTGGGATCTCCAAAAGGCAGGGCTGTACCTCCCCCCTCAGACTGGCATCTCCATGAAGTAGGGCTGTACCTCCCCCCTCAGACTGGCATCTCCATAAAGCAGGCTGTGCCTCCCCCCTCAGACTGGGATCTCCAAAAGGCAGGGCTGTACCTCCCCCCTCAGACTGGCATCTCCATGAAGTAGGGCTGTACCTCCCCCCTCAGACTGGCATCTCCATAAAGCAGGCTGTGCCTCCCCCCTCAGACTGGGACCTCCAAAAGGCAGGGCTGTACCTCCCCCCTCAGACTGGCATCTCCATAAAGCAGGGCTGTGCCTCTCCCCTCAGACTGGCATCTCCATAAAGCAGGGGCTGTACCTCCCCCCTCAGACTGGGATCTGCATAAAGCAGGGCTGTGCCTCTCCCCTCAGACTGGCATCTCCATAAAGCAGGGGCTGTACCTCCCCCCTCAGACTGGGATCTCCATAAAGCAGGGCTGTGCCTCCCCCCTCAGACTGGGATCTCCAAAAGGCAGGGCTGTACCTCCCCCCTCAGACTGGGATCTCCATAAAGCAGGGTTGTGCCTCCCCCCTCAGACTGGCATCTCCATAAAGCAGGCTATGCCTCCCTCCTCAGACTGGCATCTCCATAAAGCAGGGCTATGCCTCCCCCCTCAGACTGGAATCTCCAAAAGGCAGGGCTGTACCTCCCCCCTCAGACTGGCATCTCCATAAAACAGGGCTGTGCTCCCCCCCCCCCCAGACTGGGGACCCCTAGCGGGTAGGGCAATGGCTGGGGTGGGGTCCCTGATGATCCCACCTGGTGCGGAAGGTTCTCCTCCGCACTGAGGAACCCATGTGCAGGCGGTGCTGCCGCTCCTCCTTGTGCGCCTCCTCCTGGCGGTGCTCCAGCCGGTGGACGACCTCCACGGCCTGGGGGGGCCGGGGCTCCCCCACATTTCCGGGGCTGTGGGGCAGAGTCATGGCTGCGAGAGCAACAACCTGCGGAGCCAAGGCGCGCGGTCACACCACCAGGCATCCGCCCGTCCCTTCCCCATGTGGTCGTCCCAGCATCCCTGGGGGGGGGGGTGTTTTGTGGGGTGGGCGTTCATGCTCCAGTGGGCAGAGCGGGGCACGGAGGCCGGGGCGGGGCAGGGACCTGGCTAACGGGACAGCGGCAGGCTTCGCACCCTGAGCCTGCCTAACGTCCCGCGTGCAGCTGAGCGAGTGCAGCCCCGCGTCGCGAGCAGCCCCTGGCTTCTAGCTGCAGCCCAGCCTTAGTCTCTCCCGTGACCTGCGCCGAGCCCTCCCTTCTCTGGGCCTCAGCTTCTCAGGTGATGAGCGATCGGACACCGTGATGTCCGAGGGCTGCGCTATGACTCAAGATGGGCAGATGTCCTCACTCTTCCTGCCTGTGCCCGCTCAGCCCCACTTTGCCTGCGCGGGTGGCCCGGCCTCTCTTGGAGAAACCTCTTCTTCCTCCTGGCCTTCCTAGCCCCACTCAGGCTTCACAGCCTAAGCGGAGAATGCTTCCATTGGTACATTGGTCGCGTGCGGAAACTCTGGGACGCGGTCCTGCTTCTCATGCCAGTTTTCAAGTGTGTCCCCTTGGGTGAGACTGTGTGACGTGGTTTTCTCATCTGGAAAATGGGTCGACTGGCCTCCCGGGGTGGTTGTCAAGGTTGGATGAGTGCTTGGAGCGTAGTAATTCCCATGTAAATGTTAGACATCAGCATTAGTTTTCTAAGAATCCCTGCTGAAAAACTATAGGCCAGCTAGAATTTTCCCTACTCTAATCGTTGTTATGCTTTTCTATCTCCACTCCAGTTTAGCTCTGATTCAAAGATGCCTCCTCCTCCTATTTAATGACTTCCTATTTATACGTCTTGACTCTTCAACAAGATTATAAGTGAATTAAAAGTAATAACAGTGAGAGGCGCCTGGGTGGCTCAGTGGGTTAAGCCTCCAACTCTCGATCTCGGCTCAGGTCACGATCTCTTGGTTCGTGAGATTAAGCCCCGGGTCAAGTTCTGCACTGACAGTGCAGAGCCTGCTTGGGATTCTTTTTCTCCCTCTCTCTCTGCCCTTCCTCTGCTTGCCCGTGCGCTCTCTCTCTCTCTCTCTCTCTCGCTTTCAAAATAAATAAATAAACATTAAGCAAAAAAAAAGTGACACAGTGAGTGTTTACTGTGTGCCGTCCCATTGTCACCCCATTTTTTAAAATAATTTTTTTTAACGTTTATATTTATTTTTGAGACAGTGAGAGACAGAGCGTGAGCAGGGGTGGGGCAAAGAGAGAGAGAAGGGACACAGAATCCGAAGCAGGCTCCAGGCTCTGAGCTGTCAGCACGTGGGGCTCGAATTCGTCAACCGTGAGATCATGACCTGAGCCGAAGTCTGATGCTCAACCGACTGAGCCGCCCAGGCGCCCTGCGTTATTACCCCATTTTACAGATGAGGAGGGAAAGTGCTTGCTCAAGGTCACCCAGCTGGTGGTGGGGCCATGACTGGCACCCAACTCTGAGCTCTCTTGACCTCTATGTCACGTGTCTACTCAAGGCCAGGCCTTGGCTGTGGCAGGGGACACAGCGGGCCACACGGCCTTTCTTCTTGTAAGGGGATCACAACCGAGGGATCCCCCTTTTGCATTCTCGAGGCTCAGGTCTGGGCCACAGGTGGTGGCCGGTAGGGTTGGATCATATCGGTGTGGAGGAACCTCTGGGATCAGGGAGCGAATCCATGGCCATGGAGAGGCAGGCAGGGAGAGCAGGAAGCCCATGAGCGAGCTGGCTTTAGATTCTCGCCCCAAGTTCTCTCCCAGATCTTGGCCTCGGTGTCACCACCGGGTCTCTGGGTCTCTGAGGGCCCCTCTGATGCTGAAGCTCTAGGATGCTTGGTGGAATCACTGGTGCCTTCCATACCTCCTCCAGGTGGGAATTCTGGCGGGCAGGCCACTGACCTGGGAGGGTCCTTGCCGGGCTTAGGCCTGAAGTCACTCGTGGCTCCAGCCTCCCCGGGGGGCCTCCCGGCAGTAGTGGAATGTGTGTGTATACCGGATTCTGACCTGGGTGGGAACATGGCGCCTGGGAGACCACTTCTCTAGGTCCATAACCTGGGAGATGGGCCGCCGGCCTCATCGGAGCTCCGTGGCCTGAGGGGCCGGTTATGGGGAGTCAGGGGGGGCTCAGGCTGCTGAGGGGCGATCTTAGTGGACCTTTACTCCTCTAGTTCTGAAAAGCTCGTTCCCTTTCAGTGTCTGGATTACTGCAGAATGTCAGTCAGGACCAAGGGCCGCACCGAAACTTCCTTGGCCTCCTGCAGGTGGCCTCAGCAGGACGTCACGGGACCGTCACCCCTTCAGCTTCCCATCTGGCCCCTCCTGAGGAAAAGGGTCTGCTGGCACCCAGAGGATGGCTGGCCCTGCTCATTCTGCCCCTCCTTCCTCACAGCCCCAGAGGAGAGCTCTGGGTACCACCCGAGGCGGGACACCCTCCCCCCCGCCCCCCTCCCCGCCACCACCAGCTTTTCTGGGACACCGTGGCCTGGCCCCAGCAGCTGAGGAACGTTCCCTGGCATCAGCTGCTGGCTCCCTTCCTCGGATGCTCTGTTCCTGATTAGCACCGTGCAAGGGTGTGTGTGTGTGTGTGTGTGTGTGTGTGTGTGACTGGCACTCATCCTTGACCTCCTGGGCCTCCCGCAACCAGACCCCCGGCTTTAGTGGATGAGGCATCAGTTCTTTTTAAAGCACTGACTGAGGCTTGGGATTAAGAAGCAGTGGGAGGGCAGCGCCACGAGTGCCTGGCAGGGAGGGGTCGGCGGGGTGTGGGTCCGCAGGGAACCCCCATCCCCACCCCGCCCTCCCCCAGGGGTGCAAGGCCTGGGCTCTTGGTCCCGCAGCACGGCCTCCCCTTTTCTCCCGAGCCCCCCCCCCCCCCCCGTCTGCTTTCCCTCCAGGGCGTCTGACAGGCAATGCGGCCTCTGCCCCTTTCTCAGGAGGGAAAGAGAAGGACACAGAGGCTGAGGGACCCACGGAACCTGATGGCAGAAAGCTGGGTCCTCTGAGTGAGCCCTGCTCTACCAGCTCCCGAGTCCAGAATTCTGACCCTGCCACTGAGTAGCTGGGGCCACCCCTTCCCGGTCTGGGCCTCGGGCTCCTGCCAGTGAGCCCAGGCTGGACGAGTGCCCTCCTGGCCCTGCAGTTCGGGCCTTGAGGGCTTACTCCCTTTCCCTGCCCGCCCGGTGGGCCAAGCAGGCCTCCGCCAGCGCTGCTCCGGCTTCTCGGGACCTGCCAGCGCGTCCGGCTCCTTCCACTTGTCAGGCACCCGCGACGGTCTCTTTTACAGCTTTCACATCACAGAGGGCTCAGCCCAGAGGACCGAGGGCCACGCAGGACAGTGAGAGGGGGCAGGGGTCTCCAGAATCCCCTCCCATTTTTACTCGGAGTGCTGCCTAAGTACGTGTGTACCTCCAGGGTCCTTTCCCAACACACACAGACACACACACACACACACCCGCTTGCTAATGGAAAGCTGAGGGTCTTACTTTCTGAAGGCGTCCCTCCCCACCTCTGATCCCTGGAGGTAACTCACAGAAGCAGCTGTGCCCACTTAGGCGTCTCTGGCGAGAAGATTCCAGAGGATGAGAGGGACCTCGGTTCCTTCTTGCCCTGGGCTCAGCGGGGACCGGAAGAAGAATGTGATCCTGGAGCCTGCATGGGCCTTAAATATAGCAGTGCTGAGACAGTTGATGACAATGGATGGGAACTATGGGGGGGGGGGGGCACAGAGAGGAGGGGCCGTCCCATCAGGCCAGCGCTGCTGAGGCGGCAGCAACAGGTGGAGCTGTCCCCACCCCCACCCCAGCCTCCGCACACAGCTCCTGCCCTCTGCGCGATCCCTTCTGCCCAGTTCTAGCCCCCACCCCCTAAGTGCTGGAGAAAGAAGGTAACAGCTCTGGCCTGGTCACGGGAAAAGCAGATAAGGGGTGGGGTTGCTGAGGGCTCCGACTGGTGCCTCCGACTGGGGGAAGACCCCCAGCTTCTCCGATCTGATCCCCCTGTGAAAAGTGGACACGTGAGACTGGACACCAGCCATGAAGACAGTGGAAGGAATGTGACCTGAAGCGGGTGTTTCGAGCTTGTACGTTATCACTGGCCGGAATGGAGGCATGTGGCCTCTCGTGCCAGCAGCTACTGGCCCGGCCCTGCCCAGCCACGGTCAGCGGGGATGGGGCAAGGCCCGGGAGGGAGAGGAGGGGGAAGCCACCTCTTCCTGTACCGTCCGCGTCTCTCAGGCTTCCAGAGTGGCCACGACAGGACCCATCTTTCCAGCCTTTGGCACACCCCTCCTGTACCTCGGTTCTTTCCCCCACGTTCATTCACACCCACCCTTCGCCAGGCAGAAGGGAACAACACCCATGATGTGAAAGAATGGGAGGGAAATTTAATCTAGGCGGGGAGACAGGCAGTTAGGGCAGGGGGTGAATCGGGAAGGTACACCCGGGCCAGGTCTCAGGGGTTAAGCAGGTTTGAGGAATCGGGTGCCGGCTCTGGTCCAGAGAGCACAGTTTCCCACCCGGCCTCCTCCCGGGACCTCAGGGCGGGGTGGGGAGGAGGGCAGCAACACTACATCTGTCACTTTTCCTAGCGTCTCAGGGTCTACTCATGTGAAAGGGGAGAGAGAGAGAGAGAGAGAGAGAATGCAACTGAGCTCTTTAGCTACCGTGTTAATCTCCTGCCCTATTTGAAAACCCCTTTCTAGGGGCGCCTGGGTGGCTCAGTTGGTTAAGCGTCCGACTTTGGCTCAGGTCACCATCTTGCAGTCTATGAGTTCGAGCCCCGCGTCGGACTCTGTGCTGACAGCTCGGAGCCTGGAGCCTGCTTCAAAATTCTATGTCTCCCTCTCTCTCTGCTCCTCCCCTGCTCATGCTCTGTCTCTCTCTCCTTCAAAAATAAAAACATTGAAAACCCCTTTCTAAGTATGCCTGTGTCCCCCCCCTTCCTCCCTGGCTGCAGTGTTAAAAGCATCTTTTGCGGGGAGAACATTTGGTGGCTTTCTTCCATCTTGTACTCAGTCAACCTCAGACGGCCTTCCCAAGACCCACATGTATACACTCTCCGTGAGGTGTGAGAGTGAATCGGACGTAGAGCAGGGGCGGTGTGGGCTTCTAGGCCAGCAGGAGACAGGCATTTAAACTGCTCCTGGAACCCCCTTCCCCCCAAGGCAGCCTGTGGACCAGGTGGCTGTAGGACCTTAGGGAAGTCAGTTAACCATTCTGGTTCTGTTACCTATACAGTGGCGTCAACTATGCTGGCCTTGCGGTGTGACTGAGAAGGTTCCGGTAGGGAAGGTGGAGCCGGCAGCACGGTGACTGGCACCCACAGAGGCCTGTGAAACAGGAACTCCACTGGCAACTCCACAGCAGTCAGAATGTGGGAGCTCACCCTCCTTCCGTGTGTGGGATTCCCATTCACCCCAGTGATGCCCTCACCCCTCGCGGGGATGTCACCTCAGGGAGAGTCGGATGTGCCGTGAAGTGCACACAGCCAACCCCGCAGGTCACAAGGCTGAGCAGAGGTGAGGCTTGGAATTACATAAACCTGGGTTTGTTTGCTTGTTTATTATTTTAGAAAATGTTTATTTATTTTTGAGAGAGAGAGAGAGAAAGAGAGACAGAGCGCAAGTGGGGGAGGGGCAGAGAGAGACGGAGGCATAGAATCCGAAGCAGGCTCCAGGCTCCGAGCTGTCAGCACAGAGCCCGACGCGGGGCTCGAACTCACAAGCTGTGAGATCATGACCTGAGCCGAAATCAGACGCTTAACCGACTGAGCCCCCCAGGCGCCCCTAAACCTTGGTTTAAATCCCGACCTCTGGCACCTGCACTCACTCATGGGGGAACCCTGGCCTCCTCTCTGGGCAATACTTATCCTGCAGAATGATTGTAAGAGTCAAACGAGGTTAAAATGCATACATTGCCCGATAAAGTACCTGGCTGGCGGCCAGTGCCCCTCCATATTTCCTTCTCTCCTTTCCTTCTCATCTTCCCCCTTTTTTTGCGTTCCCCGGATGTATGAACATTAAGGACAGTTGTTTAAACGCCCCCAGCAGCCACCCTGAACTTCCATATCACTTTTTCAGACCACAGCCAAACTGTGGTTTTTGGGGGGATGGCTTCACCTGGTGGCCAAGCAGAGTGCTGTCTGGCCCCATGCTTTCTCTCATCACCTCCTTTCTGCCTGCTTGTCTCCCATCCCTCCCTCTGTTGTTCTCCTCCCCACCCCCTCAGTTAATTCCAGGTACTGTTCTTGTCATACTTTCGGTCTAAGCGTATCTTCCTTATGCCGCTTCCTCCTTAGAGTGAGAAAGGAAAACGGGCTCAAGCAGCCCAGGGGCTGAGCAGTGGGCTAGGGTCTCAGGGCTGTGACCCACCAGCAACAGCAGGTGAGGTCATTCCTGTCTCTGTCCCACTTTCTGGAAGCTGGGGTGGGGACAGCGACAGGGGACAAGCCTTGGCCCTGACATGTGGTCATAACATCCTTGTTCAGGCTGACACTCAGACCTGGGAGGGGCACAGAGGGATCCAGCCTCGGGGACCCCAGAGGGGTCCAGTCCCAGGGGCCCTATTCTCTGGGTAGGAGACTCAGGCAACCCCTGTATGTTCCTGGGGCCGGGGGCCTTGAGAGGCCAGAGGTCTGTGGACTTCACAGGTGCATGTGCTACCCGAGTAGCCTGGACCCCCACCCCCACCCAGGGGATGGGTGACTCCAGGCAGGTTATTTGAGGCTGTGGACAGGGAAACTGGTGGTGTGAGGGCATTGTTCCCTCCACCTGCCCGAGAGGAATCGCCAAAGGTGTTTTTTAGAAATACAGATGCCCCAGGAGCAGTGGATTTAGCAGGGCTGGGGTGGGGCTGGGGAAGCTGTGTTTACTCCTGGGCCAGGCTCTGCTGTGAACACTGGGCCAGGCTATGGGGAGTCCTGGTAATGGGGTCAGGGCCTAGGACACTCAGGGATGCCAGTGCCTCATCCCAGGTCCAGGGGGCCTCAGACACTCTGTCTTCTAGCTGCTTCCAGCCCTATCTGCAGGTCTGGGCTGCCTGCTTGGGAGACCAGAGACCTCAGTGGGGACAGGGCGTCCTGAGGAGGGTCACAGGGCTCAGAGCCATTCATCTCTCTCCTCAGGCACTCAGACGCCACCCTCCGAGAGTCAGGGAGTAGTTGGGACATCTGTCTGTCACCCTGAGTTGCTTAGAGACCTTCGCAGCCCGGTGAGTCAGAAGAGGTGTTTAGGGCCTAAAAAAATCATCTCTGTGACTCCTCAACCCTCTTACCTGGTGAGAACAGTCAAGCTGTTTCTCATTACTGAACAAGGTGAAGAGAGTCAACCTTTGGCCAAGTTCACCTCAAGGGACAGAAAGCAGACTTGTTTGCAGTGTGGGGGGAGGGGAACAATCATTGGGGCCACCTCAGCGGCTGCTGAGAGAGCGGGCTGGGGTCATCAGGAGGGTGGCCCACCCCTCTGTTATGGAGATATTGGGTCTAGACCAGTGACCCTGAAGATGTTAAATATTAATTACAAACAGATAAGAGCACCAGCACCTGGTGCTGTGTTGTGGGGGGGGGGGGGTAAGGAAGAGGAGGGGAGACACATCTGGGTACAGAGCAGAGAGGACACTATATTCGGGAAGGTCATGCTCAGGCAACCCGACTTTGGTCCTGTTTCTCAGAAATATTCAGAACGGGCTTCGGGATAGGAGGGTGATGACAGGTCCTGGCCCCTTAAGGACCCCATTGGGGCCCCCTTCTTTAATCCCCGTGAGTCTCATCTCTGAGAATCCAAACCAGCGTGGAAAGTTCCTTCTCGTGATGAGGATGAAAAGCACTAGGTTTGAGCTCCAGCTAAGTCATGGCTTCCGCGGGGATGCCCCTCCCCGAGTCCCTTCTCTCTGGGCCTCGGTTATCTTATCGCAGGGCTCATCTGAGAGGGAAATGGGACAAAGGACGTGCCAGCCCCCTGCGGCATGAGCAAGGAGCCCTTTCCTTACGTAGGAGCAGGAGCGGCCGTGGGGGCAGAAGGGCAAGAGAGATGTTCACCGCCTCTGGTGAGCTGTCCTCTGGGAACGGCACCCCCACCCTTAAACAACTTCCTCCTGCAACCTCAGCCAGAAGGTTCCCTTTGTCTTCAGACCCTGTTTCCTTCCACCTCCCCCAGATAGCCCAGCCCCTCTGGCCTGGCCCAGAGCAATCCTGAGAAGATCAGGGTGATGTGAGCCCATGAGAAAATGCCCAGCGTGAAGCCACATCCTGGGGGCGGGGGGGGGGGGGGTCACTCACTGTAAAACATCACAACAGGACATTTCCTGGGCGCTGTGCATGTGCCAGGCACAATTAAGTACTTTATAGACATTTCGTTAATTTCACCCTTGCCACACCGCCGTGAAGTAGGTGTTATTATCTCCACCTTACAGATGAAGAAACTGAGGTTTCGAGTAGTGATTCACTTGAAGTCAGACAGCCGGTAAGTGGTCAGGCTGGAATTTGAACCCAGATGAGCTAAGTTTCCAAAGCTGTGAAGTAAGTGCACTTTGTTGTTGTGTCTGCTTCAGGGGCCACATGACCCCGTGCGTGTTCCTTACAAACCCTGCTCTCAAGACAGGGTCTGAACCCTCGTCGTCTGCCGGCAGGAAAGGCTTGTGTGTGTCCTCCCTCCCTGGGACCTGCATTCCAGGGGAGGGGGGAAGCCCCCGGCAGGGGGATGAAATTGAGATGGTGTGATTTCAGGCAGTAGCCGGGTTGGAATGAGCCCCGGGCCGCGCCCCTCCCTCGTGCCACCTCGGCCTTGGCAGAGTGCAGGTTGTTCTGGTTCTGCCCAGCCTGCTATGAGGCGTCCTTCCCAGACTCAGTTTCTCAGGATAGGGGAACCACAGAGGAAGTAGAGACCTCACTCTCTGTCCAACTCGTTTACGAATCTGGCCAGGAACGGGATGGGGAACTTGGTGTCCAGCATCTTAGGAGGGGGGGGGGCGTTGGATCTCCGTGAAGCCTCCTGCGTTAACTCCCCACACTGCTTCTCCCCTCAGGGCTCTGCTTGCACATGCTCATTTGCATACGATGCATACCCAGAACTCCCCGGCTGCAGTCCTTATCATGCCGTTTTGCTCCAACCATAGCTCACCCATGGCGGGGGCCCCGTGTCCCTCTTTCCTTTGGTTCTTTCAAGGGCACTCACCTGCGGCCGGGCTGCATAGTGTGCAGCATGGTCGGGTGTGGGAGTGACAGCCAGTGATGGGAGGTAGGGCGGGGACAGGGAGGAAGCCCCAGGCCCGCCTTGTTCTCCGCTCAGGCCTCCCACTGCACGGTCAGGGCCAGGTCTCTGAAGAGAGAGTCCAGTTCTGTGGGCTGCTTCAGGTCTGATGCCTGAGGGGCCGGGCTCTGGGCCTCAGTCTCAGATACAGGCTCCTCGTCCTTGGGACACACGAGGGACTCCAGCAGGCCCCAGGGACTTGGTTCCTGGTCTGTGGGGGAACAGGGGAGGGAAGGAGTGTTCAAAGGGAGGGATACAGGGTGGCCCTCGATCTGGACAGAGGAGAGGAGGGGGAGTTGGCCCTTCAGGTACGACGGTGTCCCTAGTTCCCCTCTGTGTAGCACACAGGGGACAGGTACTCTGTCCGTGTGAACTCCCAGATGCTGGTGGAAGGAATTTGCTTCCTGGGGGTCCCCCATATCCAAGGAGGTCACCCCTTGCAGAGAAAGGCCATCGGGGATATACCTTCCAGCTGGTGCCTCTTTCTGGAGCTGACCTTTAGGCCCGAGGTGTTTGGGACTAGAGAGTGTCACAGGTGGGGAGTCTTTGCCAGAACCTTCTACACACATCCCATAGGAAGAAGGCCAGCCGTCTGGAGTGGTCTGAGGAGTGTAGGAGAGAGGCTGGACCTCAGAGATGGCCTGTGCCGTGTATGATGGAGGTTTAGCTTCGGGGGTTACTTGAGGTGCATAGGGTGGGGGCCTAACTTCCGGGGAAGCCTGGGGCGCACAGGACAGTGGGGAGAGTGCCTGGTGAGGCGGCACTCCAGAGGGCCGGAGGACGGAAATGTCTGGCTGCCCGAGGTAGGTGATCTCAGACAGGCTGTGCAGTGCTGGGGCTCCCGGGGGCTCCCTGGGCCCGGAGACCTTGACTTGAGAGTACTGGACGGGCTGGGCCAGACTGCTGGGGCTGCTCAGGTCGAAGACAGGGATCAGCACGTGCTCCTGGATGAACCGCAGAGGCTGGAAGGTCAGGACTCGCTGGACGTTCTGTGCAGGGACGACAACAGTCTACCCGTTAGGGCACGTTCGCAGCTCCCTGAGGGTGCCGCGGATAGTTGGGGTCCTCCAAGGAGAGGCAGAGGGGATGGGGTAGACCACCTGGGGCACTTTTCAAAATGCACGTGCCGCACACCCCCTTGGCTTTCCAGAGATTTCTCTGAATGCTGGGCCTCTGTGAAGGGACAGGGCTCCCAGTTGAGGCTTTAGTTGAGGGCCACTTCTAAAGTCTAGGCTATCTGAAGGAAAGAGAGCGGGGCTGTGCTTTCTCGAGGAAGGAGGTAACTCACATTGGGGGTTACCTTGGGGGTATGCTCTCGAGGTGGTGGCCCATACTGTTCATCACTCACGAGTCCCCAAGGGCCTGATATAGGGGGCCGGGTGCAAAAGGATGGGGGAGAAGGGGAGGCAGGGGAGTTCTACAGGAAACGGCTCATCTGGGCTTTGACATTGCGAAATGCCCTCAACTCCTCTGTCCCTCGCATAAACGAGAGCCGGCTCCTAGAGCCCCAGACCCGTCAGGTAGGGCCTCTGCAGCAGGCCCTGTGGCTTTAACAGACAGCCGGCGCTGGCCGCCATATTGGGGCGTGACTTGGGAGGCTTACATAGGCCCTAGAAGCCCTGGCTACACTGGCCCGGATTCCAGGGAGGCCCATTTTGACAGGACGTGAGCTCCAGGGCTCCCCAGAGTGCCCACCCGCTGTCAGCCCCTTGTAGCTGCCTGCTCTCCTAGGTTACCTGCCTGGACGTGGATGCTTTCAAGTCACGTGGGTTTTCTTTACCAAGCCCACTGTCCCCCCCCGTCGCCAACCTTTCTCCAATACACCCTGCTGGGCCACGTCTTTGTCAGCTTTAGGTTGGAGAAGAGAAAGGAAGTCTAATTTTCTGCACTATGTGCTTCTCCCTCCCCTTCAGGGAGAGCCAGGGGTCCCTGGGCCCATGCCCCTGCTGCTTTGGGGTCCCCCCTGGACCCCTCCTTCCGGCCCCAGGCGCAACTGCTCACCAGGGAGTTGGGAGGTGGAGGTGGCTTGGTGACATATCTGTAGCTCAGGTAGCAGAGCCCTGCGACGAGGAAGCCCATGGAGAACAGGAAGGCGCCCGAGAAGGAGTATGTCCACGTCCGATCTGGGGGGGCAGGGGCAAAGGGGCCAGAGCAGGAAGACTGAGGCTGGGATCTGGTCTGGGCCGGATCCCATGTGGACACTGCAGGCTGGGTGCTTTCCCTGCCCTGCCCTCTTGGGCCAGGCTTGGGAAGGTCTCTCCTACTCCCAACGTGTGCAGGGCGGGGTCAAGAGCACAAGAAGGGGGCCACATACTAGATGCCTAAGTATCCAGAATTTATAAATCATTCTGACACTAAGTAAAATATGTTGTATGCTCCCACCCCGACGAATATATTTTTCATAACAACCTGACTCAATGCAGAGCCTGCTTGGGATTTTCCCTCTCTCTCTCTCTCTCTCTCTCTCTCTCCCCCCCTCTCTCTCTCAAATAAAAAATAAATTAAAAAAATACATAACAACCTGGAAGGCTAGGTTTGAATTTTGGATTCTTAGATTCCTTGGGAGTCCCCGTGCTGAAATGTGGGGGTGCAGGGAGAGCCTGCCACAGGCCCCTGACCCACCCTGGCTCTATCCCTCTCTGGCAGCGGCCTTGTGTACACGGATGTGGACTCCCCAGCCCACACAGCCAAGCTCATCCGTGTGCCCCCCCCCAAACAAATAGCCACAAACAAACGGCCATCCTTTGGGCTAAGGGTCTGCACATCAACAGTGTCTCCTCTTGGGAGGAAGGACGCAAGGAACAGATCCGCTAGACTGGACGCTCAGGGCATTTGTACAGGGAATTTTGGGGTCCCAGGTACTCAGAGTGTGGTCTAGGAGGTCACAGGCTCCGGGGGAGAATCTGTGCATTTGGACCTAAGGACTCTTCACCTTGTGGGGAGGGTCATGGCCAGAGTATGACCGGAGCAGAGCCTTCTAAAGTGACCTCTGTTGCCTGGGTCTGAGGACAGCCCTACCTCCCTAGCAGGGCGCTGGGGGCAGAGGCAGAGGGGGTTGTGCGGGGGGGGGGGGGGGGGGTGGCAATGGGAGGGGCCTGTCCTCTGTGCCTCCCTACAAAGGTAATGGGCTGGGTGTTTGGGAAGCTCTTGCTCAGGAGGGAGCCCGCGAGGGCACCGCCCTTTCTAAAAGGGAAAGAGAAGGACGACTAAGGGCTTTAATGTAGAGCCTTCTCCCAGTGGTCCCACATCTTTGAGACTGATGCTGCCAGTTCTTGGCCTGACACACTTCCTGTCACCAGCCCAGGTGGGACCGGTAGGGGGCGTGGTAAGAAAGCAATAGTTGGGGTTTTGCGAAAACTGGTGATTTGTGTTCTCCAGGGGTTTTGATCCTCCAGGCCACCCTCCTTCCATTCCCCCATGTGGTGGGATGCTGATTGCCAGCTGTCAGTGACCTTGACAATTGCTGTGAACCCTGGGAATCTCTGGAGCCTCCATTTCTAGCCCACTTCTCGCCCTTCCCCAGCTCTGACTGTTGACCTCTCTGGGTCAGCTTCCCACCTCAGTGATAACCCTGTCCCCTGTCACACGGTATTCCTCTTGGTGCTCTGGAATGTGGGGTGTTAGAGGTCTGGCTCAGCCACTGACATGCTGAGAATCCTTCTCTCTGCTGCATGACCCTCTCTGGTCTACTATTTATTTTTATTTTTATTAAAAAACTTTTTTTTCACACTTACTCATTTTTGAGAGACAGAGCATGAGTAGGGGAGGGGCAGAGAGAGAGGGAGACACAGAATCCAGAGCCGGCTCCAGGCTCTGAGCTGTCAGCACAGAGCCTGATGTGGGGCTCGAACTCACGGACTGTGAGATCATGACCTGAGCTGAAGTCGGATGCTTAACTGACTGAGCCACCCAGGAGCCCCTCTGGTCTACTATTTATTAAGAATAGGAGCCAGTAATTACTGAACTCTTACTATATGCACGGTGTGGGTGCTCTGCCTATGACATCCTACCAAACATTGAGGGCCAGAGATGCTCCTTTCTTAGGGATAATGAAGCTGAGTCTCAGAAAGCCTAAGTGACTTGGCCAAGGTCACACAGCTGCTCGGTGGAGAACCAGGATTGTCATGTTCAACTACAAAGCTCTCCTCATAGGCACTACACAAGGATGCCTTAGTTTCCCCATCTGTAAAAATTGGATATGGGGTGAAATGACCCCTAGAGTCCTTTCCAGCATCAAGATGCTCACATGTTGCTCTGTGACCCTCCCAGACATCCTGAGAAGTAAAGTGGAAATTCTGGACTCTGGGATAAGACAGACTGCATGATACGGGGTCAAGGGCAGGACATATCACTCTGAAATGGAAATAAGAGACATAAATGTGCAGTAGAGAGGCCTAGCCAAAAACAAAATTGCAAAGTGCTGGTTAGAGCCCAGGCTTCAAGATTAGATGAACTGACCAGCTGTGCAGTTGCTGGTAAGTTTCTTAGCCTCTCTGAGCCAGAGTTCCGCCTCTGTGAAATGGGGATGAGGCTACCCAACCCACAAGATTGTTATAAAGATTAAATGGGATAATGCATGTAAAGCATTTCACATAGTGCTTGGCAATGGAGTGGGTACTTAATAAATGGCGGGAATTGTTGTTAATATACTTAATTTTGAAGGATAAGGTGACTTCTAGATGTCAGGAAGAAATAGCCAATAAGAAGTGTGACTTGTGTAAAAGTATCTACGGTCTTAGAAAAAAAATAAAAGGTATCACATCATGAGCTAGACCGTGTAAGGACAAGCCAATAGAAGGATAAGGGTAGAGGGGGCTGCACATTGGCAGAAAGTGGGGTGGGGCAGGGGTGGGCCAGGAATGCGGGTCATTTGTCTAGTCCATCCAGGGGAAAGAGTCACAAATCATATACATGCTCCCAGCTTGGTGCCTGTACAGTCGGTTTCCTTTTCTAGCTTTGCTCTTGCCAAGTTCTATTCTGGTGTCCCCGTGGCCCTTCCCCAGGAAAGGCTTGCCCCGCGCAAGTGGCCAGTGCTGGCCTTTCGACCAGGCATCTTTTCCCCCGAAAATTAATGCACTGGGACTTGGGTGGAGACAATCAGTCTCTTGTGCATTCTTGGGGCGACTGGTGAGTTGAGTTTCTGAACAACACCGGGGAGGAGAGCTTCCCCGAGGATGATTCTACCGAGCTACAGGCATGCCCTACGGCCCAGCCTCTGGCAGCTGCCTCGCCTCCTCATTAGCACAGAAATCACCTACTGACATCATGAATCTGAACCTGATGACTAAGGAGGAGACTCTTTTTCCAAATCCATCCGACCCACTCCTATCACTTTCATCTTCTCAACTTGCACCATCTCCCTGAGCCAATGACTCAAAACGATTTCTATAGTAGCGTGGTGATGAGAACATGGTCTCCTGAATTCAGCCTTGTTCTATCCCTCACCGCCTGTGTGCCCTTGTGCAGGTTACTTAACCACTCTGAACTTTAGTGTCTTCAGTAAGACAGGGTGATAATCGTACCTGTCTCAGAGGTAGCTCATGAGGATTGTGGTTAGGGGTTCCTGGTCCCTGGCTAGCACTGCAGAATAGCTAGTTCTTGGGGCGCCTGGGTGGCTCAGTCGGTTGAACGTCCGACTTCAGCTCAGGTCATGATCTCACGGTTGGTGGGTTCGAGCCCTGCATCGGGCTCTGTGCTGACAGCTCAGAGCCTGGAGCCTGCTTCGGATTCTGTGTCTCCTTCTCTTTGCCCCTTCCTCACTTGTGCTCTGTCTCTCTCTGTCTTTCAAAAAAAAAAAAAAATTAAAAAAGAAAAGAAATGCTAGATCTTATCACTGTTACTGTTCTTTGACTTTGGAAGATACTGAGGGAACTTTTAATCATCTCTGCTTTCCCTTCTGGAGATTATTTCCCAGTATATCTCACCTGGGTTAATATTAAGGTGGATTTGCCAGGGTGTATACAAAGCTGGTCAGAGAGAGGATAGCCAGCAGGTTGGAGGGTAGGGATTAAACACGTTTAATAACAGCCCATCAGCTAACTCAATGATGGATAAACAAACACTGACTTTGGCAATACGCTAATAATCCTTCTGTAGTTTTTGGTGTGCCACCAGACCTCACCTTGGTTAGAGGGAAGAAAGCACAGAGTCAAGACTCGAATTCAGGAGTCCCACCTCCCTCTGGCTCCAGTTGAACTTACCTGGCAAGGTCTTCACTCGGCACGTGTAGGGCTCGCTCTTTCTGACCAAGGCTGGAACAAAAATCCTGACGGTTCCAAGGAACTCTGTGTCGGGGGTCAGGCCAATGAACTCGTATTCCCTCTGCTTGCCTCCAAGGTGCTGAATTTGATAGAGAACTCAGAGTGACTCCTTTTACACACTAGTCTCCGTATGGGGCCCAAGCAAGCCTGTGCACCCCTCTGCCTGGGTTACTGCACTCAGTATGGTCCACCAGCTACCCACACCAAAAGCTGGTGGTTGGTCTGCAATGCTCCATTCCTATTCCCCTACCCTCTGCTTTATCTGCAAACCCAATCGGTCACCGAGCAACACGTGCTTTCACTAGAACAGGATCTGGCCCATGAAGCACTCTCTTTAGGCTAGTTGCTGTTACCATCACCACCTCCACCAACATCACCATTATCTCCCCTTCTCCTAGTTTTTCTCCTCCTCCCCTTCCTCCTTCTTTGTCAAGTATCAAAAACCCTTGAATATCCGTCCCTCTCTTGCCTTCCTCATTGCTTCTGCCTTAATTGGGCCTCAAAAGCTAAGAATTTTCTTCTTCGTTCTTTGCCTTTCAGCTACACCTTCCCCTTTGCAGGCATGTGGAAGCCAGGGTTTAGGGTTATTTTTATTTTTATTTTTGGAGGGGCGTGTAAGTGTGTGAAGGAGTATACAAACGGATTTTACAACTCACTGTTTTGTGCAACTCATACGGTTGAAATTGCACACGTTAAATATCGTGTGATACAAGTCCAGCAAGTTGCCAAGGCCCAAGATTCCTCCTTCCCCAGATTTTTTTACTGCCTCCGGCCTGCTTCAGGCCCCACTGTTTCCAGCCCCTACCGTTGCAATAGCCCATAACTTTCTACCCTGATCTCTCATTCACTTTTTTTTTAATCTTTTTTTTTTTTTTTTAACGTTTATTTATTTTTGAGACAGAGAGAGACACAGCATGAACAGGGGAGGGTCAGAGAGAGAGGGAGACACAGAATCCGAAGCAGGCTCCAGGCTCTGAGCTGTCAGCACCGAGCCCGACGCGGGCTGTACTCACAGACCGGGAGACATGACCTGAGCCGAAGTCGGACGCTTAACCGACTGAGCCACCCAGGCGCCGCATCTCATTCACTTTCATATTCGATCTCTCTTCTTTTTGCCCCCAGTAATTTATAGCTTCTTTGGACTGACCCTCCCTAAAGCATCAACTGTAAACTCTGGCCAAAATAAAAACCACCTGTAGGCATTAGAGAGTAAGCAAAAGCAGGCAGATACTGGAGAAAGCAGAAAGGGAAAGGCATTAGGTGGATTTCTCATTTTTTAAAATGTCTTTTAGCTTGCGGTGTGGTTTAAACCTAAATAGGAACCTTGTAATCTTACTGGTTTGAATAATAATAAGAGAGAGTTCTGGGCAGTCAGTACAGCTAACAGTGAGGGGAGAGACCGCAGAAAGGACTGGTCCATAGAGAGGCAGGAGGCCCAAGTTCTGAGTGTAAACCTGGCCCAAATCCCCGGCTGGCCCCTAAAGTGAGTAGGATAAACGCCACGCAGTCCAGGTAAAGGTCAAAGAATGGGACTGACATTTTGGAGTTTGAAGCCTAGCCAAGTTACCTGCCTGCTAAAATAAAACAGAACAAGTCAATTACTCTTTGGAAGAAAAGAACAGAATCCAGAGCCCCCCCCCCCCCCCCCCCCAGTATACCATTCACAACATCCAGGATACATTCTAAAATTGTTAGACAGGCAGAGTAAGAGAAAACGTGATCCATACTCAGGAGAAAAGACAATCAGTGGTGACCTCCTCCAAGATGACTCAAATGTGGCATTAACAGGCAATGATTTTCAAGCAGCTAGTAGAAATACGCTCAAGGAAGTGAAAGAAAATGTGCTAAAACTGAGTGACTAGGAAGTCTCACCAGAATAGGAACTATGAAAATTGGAAACTTTAGAACTGAAAAATACAATATTTGAAATAAGAATCACACTTGAGTGTTCTTAATAGCAGATGGGAGGTGACAAAAGAGAGAACTCAAAAACAGATCAACAGGATAAGGAGAATTAGCGTGATGGTCACACAACTTTTTGCATGTATTAAAAGCCATTGAGTTGTACACTTTAAAAGGAATGATTTTATGGTATGTGAATTATATCTCAAGGAAAAGGGCCAGGATGGTCAGAATGCTGTCTTCAAGAGATGTACTTTAAATATGAGACAGTGAAATTGACAATAAATGGAGGTAAAAGGATATACGAGGGAGATTAAGTATAAGAAAGCTGGCGAGGCTCTATGAGTAACAGGTGAAGAAGACTTCAATACAAAGAATAATACTGGGGAGAAAAGGACATTTCATAATGATAAAAGGGTCAGTTTAGGCCCCGATGAGGCCGTAACGATCAGAACTGTGTATGTGTTTGATAACGGAGTTTCATGCACACAATGCCTGGCCAGATTGCACAGAGTTAAAGGGAAAATAGACAAATCCAGTCTTAGGTGGAGGTTTTATTTTTTTGTTTATTAAAAAAAATATTTTTGGAGCTCCTGGGTGGCTCAGTCGGTTAAGTGGCCGACTTCGGCTCAGGTCATGATCTCGCGGTCCGTGAGTTCGAGCCCCACGTCGGGCTCTGTGCTGACGGCTCGGAGCCTGGATCCTGTTTCAGATTCTGTGTCTCCCTCTCTCTGACCCTCCCCTGTTCATGCTCTGTCTCTCTCTGTCTCAAAAAGTAAATAAACGTTAAAAAAAAAAATTAAAAAAAAATTTTTTTAAATCTTTATTTATTTTTGACAGAGAGAGAGAGACAGACAGACAGACAGAGCATGAGCAGGGGAGGAACAGAGAGGGAGGGAGACACAGAATCCAAAACAGGCCCTAGGCTCTGAACTGTCAGCACAGAGCCCGACGCAGGGCTCGAACTTACAAACCACGAAAGCCTGACCTGAGCCAAAGTTGGATGCTTAACTCACTGAGCCACCCAGGCACCCCTGGGTGGAGATTTGAATACTCTCAGCAATTAAAAGAACAGTAGACCTTCCCCAATCAGGAAAGACATACAGCATGTAACACTACCAGCCACCTTTATCTGATATATTTATAGAGCGCTCTATCAAGCAATGGTAAGATAGACATTCTTTTCAAGCACACATGGATCACTCACCCAGATGGGCCATATGCTGAGCCAGAAAACAAGTTTCCATACATTTAAAAGGACCGCAAACACACAGAGTATGTTCTCTGGCCACAAACTGAATTAAGTTGTAAGTAAGATATTCAGTAAAAACCCAAATATCTCCCCACAAGGAGTGTGAGAAGGACTCTTCCTGCTCAGTAATCTCTAACTGCTCCCCTGACTGTGGAAATAAATAGAACTTCTCTGTCCACCACCCAGGTTTACCTCCCGTGGCTCGTCTACCTCAGTGGTTGTCCCACTTAAGGGTGGGGAAGAAGCCCTTGGGTTGTTCACTGAAAATTCAGATCCCAGACAGGCAAGTGCAGAATTTCAGTGAGTAGATTGGAAGGAGGCTGCATTTTAAATAAATACTGCAGGAGAGTCTGATGCCATCGATTGGGGGCCACGTTTTGAGAAACAGCCCCCGCGCTCCAGCCAAACCGGGCAATTTGGTGCTTGTCGGTAGGGCTTTAAGTTTTCTTGCTTCTGTCTCCGGTCATGGTGGGGCAGCCTAGGCCAGTGAAGGGAAAATGTGGGCTCTGAACGGAGCTGGATAGGAATCTTGACTATGCTATTATTTGCTGAACAATCTTGAGCGAGTGCCTGAACCTCTCTGAGCCTCTGTTTTCTCGTTCAGAAAATGGAGATAATAGCACCTACCTCCTAAGGTTATGGTAAAGACTAAGGGATATCAGAAGCATGTATTCCTTGGCACATCTCAGAAATTGGCATTGGCACCGGAAAGTTCTGGGAGTTTTTCCAGAACTCTTTGAGCTGCCATTTCCCCCCTCCCCTCCCCACCCCTGCTCCACCACACACGATACCCTTATTTTCCTCTTTCTAGAACTATCTGAATTCTTATTTTTGCTTCTTCTTCATCTACTAGGTTATAAACATCTTGGGTGCAACAATAGTCATTCAATGGAATCATGGACTCGTGGCACCTGCTGGGAGAAAATACCACGTGTTTCCTGGATATAAAAGAAATACCTTGTATACGATTTGACCCTTTATACCCTTGCTTTCCACCTTTCCTTGTCAGTGATCTTAAGACACTGCCTGTATCCAGTTACTGAAAATAGAGGAGAACCAGCAAAAAGAACTGCAGCAGTGGAAATAGATTCCAGCATTTTCTAAAGCGGACACGTGAAGATGTTAATAGAGGTTGTTCTCCAGGATGTTATAAGGCATTAGGCAAAAGATAAAGTTAAAAAAAAAATCATGCAAAGTAAAAAGAGCTTCTCTGGTCAAGAAATTTGAGAGAAGTTGTATTCAATGAATTAAAACTGAAGACTTGGCTTTGCAGGACTTGTCAGAGACTTTAGTGCTATTGTGTATGTGGTCTACAAGAAGGAGGGCTGTGTTTCAGAGAATGCTAAAAAATACGTATATATAGAAAACACATCTCCTTTCTACTTAAAGCGATGCAGATCTAATTGAGAGGGAAATGAGTTTCCAAGGCAGGGAAGGACCAGGGAGACATATACACTTACCATCTGGTAGGTGTGGTTGACCTGGAGCTCTAAGTGGTAGGACAGGTCAGGGAAGACGTCCTCCAGGGTTAGCCGGTGGCCATCCCTTGTGTGGATAGGCGTGGTGGTGGGATGGACAATCATCTGGATGGATCTCACCTTGGGGATACAGGTCACATTGGGTGGTTTGATGGTAGCTAGAAGGGGGAGAAGGAAACGCAAAAAAGAAAGGGCTAGAACCAGCCAGTAGTGTCTGAGACTGCCCCGGACCCTGGGACGGGACTGACTGCTTCCCTTCTCCTCCCACCCCAACCCCAGCTATGCTCTGAAAGCATCAGCTACACAAACTCATGAGAAGACAAAAGTTTTGCAAGCAACTGGTGTTTGGGGTTGAGGTTGGCAAAAGGGTGCCCAGGGGTGAGTGGGAAGAACCCAGGGAGAGGGGCAGTGGCCCCCTAGATTCACCATGACCTTACCCCTGCCTTCTCAATCCCCACCTCGAGTCTGACCAGAGCACCCTTCCCCAAGTCTATCGGCTATGACAGCTTTGGGGACTGATGGCTCAACTACATAACCTAAATAATGTTTGGGGGGCCTCAAACTATTGATTCGGCCTCAAAGGCCAGACCTAAGACTTCAATCTCGTTCAAGACAAAATTTTCCCAATAACCAATTAACCCTTAGGGGTTTACAGACCTCTTTAAGAATTTGATGAACGCTATGGAACTTCTCTTCCCCAAAATGTACCTACAGATACGAATATTTTCCGCTCGATTTTAGGGATTCATGAACCCTACTCCTCCTGAAGCTAACTTATAAAAATCCCTCAAGGGTCCATTGACCCACCAAGATCAAAAACATCTGAACTAGAAGAATGTGAACTTCAGTTTTGTTTATAAAAAACTGAGTTAAAAATCCTCAAAAAGGGAAGGAGGGAAGTAAATGAAGACTACCTCCATCGAATAGATCATTTTGCAGCCATGAGATGTCCACGTCGTGGAAAAATGCTTAACAACACGGGCAAACGTTCCTGATAGCATTCTATGAAAACACCTACCAACCAGGTTATGAAAGAGTAGAAAGGGTCCCTAGCAACTATGTTTATGTTTAAGTGTTCAGATTCTTTTGGGCTACTTTCATTTTTGTTTGTGGATTTCTATATTTTCCAGATTTTCTGCAGTAAATACGTATTAATTGGACAAGCCAAGAAAAAATAACTTGTTTAATTTTACTTTTTAATTTTCTTGGACAGCCACACGGCTGTTAAGTCCGTAAGTGAACATCCCCACCTGCTTAACTTGTGTGGGGAGTTTGGCAACTCCTACTCCATTCATTCATTCATTCATTCATTCATCAGTTATGTATTAATTCCCATGTGCCAGGCCCTATGCGAAGGACCGAGAATACAGGGGATTCCACGCCTCCACATGGAGTCCGTGTTTCACTGGGGAAGGCAGATGCTATACACGTAAGCAAATGGTGACATGAGCTGTCGAGACAATGAACAGTTGACTGTGGCAGAGAATGACAGGTGGCGATGTAGTGAAATGAGGTCACTGGGGCCGTGAGCGGGGACGCCCACTTAGGAGGTGATATTGAGGCAGAGACCAAGACCGAGGACCGGAAAAGAGTCCAGGCCAGAGTAGGGCGCTGAGTTAGGAGGCCTTGGGTGTAGTCAAGAGGCGAGGTGAAGGCGACTGACCTTGGGAGGTCGGGATGGAGCTGGAGGAAGATGAACAGTGCACATGGGATGCTCTGTAGTTGCGGCTACCTTCCTTAAAAGCCATGTCTCTAACGGCCCCCCAGAGCCCTCCTGGGCCGTTCCCCTCCCCTTCCCTGCAGTGAGGGGCGCCCACTCACTGTGATACAGGGAGCTGAACCGGTCGGTCATCTTGGTGGCCGACGGGCCTCCAGCGCTGATCGCAGTTACGCGGGCATAGTAGTGCTCCGTGGGGTTGCCCGTCTCCAAGGTCAGGTTGCAGGATTTCCGGGTGATCCGTTGGCAGCCCTCCTTTGCCAGCCACTCTCTCTCTCCGTACCTGGAGGCGAGGGAGGGACCGGAGCACACGTTCAATGAGCGGGCCTGGCACTGGGCCCGTGGTTTATTAATAATGATAACGATATCTAGTATTTACTTCGCGTATTCTGTGTCCCAGGCCCCTTATGCGGATGATCTGTGAGTCCTCACGGTGATCCCGTGAGGTTCACATATCATTCTCCCGCCTTTTCGAATAAGGAAGCTGAGGCTTAAAGAGGCAATATCTGGGCAGGTGTTTGGAGCTTACGCTTGGGGAGCCGGGATTTGAACTCAGCCAGCCTGAGTTCATATTCTGGGCTCGTTGTCACCAACAACCTTTGAGGAAGGCACTGTTATCCCCGTTTGACAGATGAGGGATCTGAGGGGCAGAGAGGGGAAGTGGCTTGCCATGGGATAAAGTGGCAGGACCAGCAACGGAACCCGGGTTTGCAGACCCCTGAGCCCACGTCAACCTCCTCCCCTGCATGGGAAGGGAGACGGGCAGGAATGAGGGCACGGCCTCGAGGGGGTGGGCATGACTTTCTGTTGAGCTAGTCTCACTATAAAGGTTATAAAGGCGAGAGCCGGCCAGTCTGACCCCGGAGCCTGGAATTTTAACCATCACCGTATCCTCCCTTTGCAAAAGAAACCACAAAGCAGCAAAGCTCTATCTGGCAGGCGGTGGTGCAGGCTGTATAACACCGGGTGGGGGTGTGGGGACATACCGCACAGGGGGATTTTCTCGGAAGGGTCGGTTTCAGAGCAGAATCAAAAGAGGTCATGTGGAGAGGGAAGCCTACTTTTTATACTCAACACTGTAGACCGTGTCTGGGGCGCTCTCCGGCCTGCTGTCCCACGTCAGGATGTTTTCGAAGTTGCTGGACTGGAATTTTACGTGTTGAAGAAGATCCGAGGTGTCCTCAGCCACGTGAGCTGCAGGAAGCGGGGGAGCAGCGTGAGGAGATGGGCACGAGGACCCTGCCTCCAGCCTCCCAACAAGCCGTCCAATGAGGGGTCCTACTCACCAGAGACTCTGCAACGGACCATCACCACTCTCCTTCACTTCTTTTTCTATTCTTTACTGAGCTACTTTTATTGTTGTTATTATTATTTATGATTATATTCAGTATTCATTATATATTATTATATTTACTATTTTCATTCTTCACATCCCATAAAATTCGCCGTTTTATTTTATTAAAAAATTTTTTTAATGTTTATTTATTTTCGAGACAATGCGAGAGACAGAGTGCAAGCCCCGGAGGGGCAGACAGAGGGAGACACAGAATCCGAAGCGGGCTCCAGGCTCCGAGCCGTCAGCCCAGAGCCCGATGAGAAGGGGCTCTATCTCACGAACTGTGACATCATGACCTGAGCCGAAATCAAGAGTCAGTCGCTTAACTGCCTGAGCCACCCAGGCGCCCCTCAGACAGGTTTCTTTGCTCAGGGTCACAGTTAGTATATGACAGAGCCTGCAGGACTCATCAGAGTGCTAGACTGGTCATGGGGGGATACAGGAGGGCAAGGAGGGGACAGCAAAGGGCCAGAGCCCCAAGAAGAGGACCAGGGAGGGACCACTGCCCCTGAAGCAATTTTTACTATAAATGAGAGCCTTCACTTCCAAAGCTCTTCTCTCAGCCCTCCACGCTTGGTCTGTGGAAAGGAAGAGGGGCGCAGGAAAATGGCAGCCGGAACTGACAGCTGGCTCTGAGCGTGCTCAGAAGGGCCTGGTTGGCTGGGGTGGGAAATAAACAGGTGCGGACCCACTTGCGCCAAGGCCTTGGGGCCTTGTGTACATATGTGTCTTTGATGTGTGTGTGGCTCCACCCACCCTGGACGTGACCATGACCACAACAGGCCCAAGGAGTGGGTTGTTATTTAGTCCCCACTCTGAGTCTACATACGATATTTCTGCAAGAGGGGTTCATGGGCTTAGGAGGCACCTGAGAGGGTGGGAAAGAGGGTTAGGACAAACCTGACCCTGCTGTGCATCCACTGGCAAGGTCTAAGGACGCATTTCTCTTTGAACCTGGGTTGGTCAGTTCCAGCAGCTATAGAGATCTTTGTGTTCCAGTTTTCTTGGAGCTCTCAGAACAAGGCCTAGGGGTCTGGGGGTGCAGGGGGGTGTCTTACTGCTTCTAGCCAATGTGGTGGCTATGCTATTGGGCTGACATCTTGTTTGGATCTGAGTCTGGGCAGAATTGGGGTCTGTTCTGGAGGGAGTGAGCGATCCCGGATTCAGGGCTGGGTCTTAAGTTGAGGGAGGGAGTCCAATTTGAAGTCAGAACTGAATGGTGGCTTCTGGTGGGGTGGTAAAGGTAGGGCGAGGTGGTAAAGGAGAGGGCGAGGGTGGATATGAGAGAAGGTCAGGGTCTGTCTGGGGTGTCTAAGCCACCCCTCGTTAGGGGCTACAGTGGAAAGGTTGCTGGCTGGGGTCAGTATGCTGGTGGGCTAGCTGGGTTGGGGGGGAGCCTGGTGGCTGAGGCTGAGACTTGCTTGGGAGGTGAGGGGGGCCCAGGCTGGGAGGAGGTTGGCACCGTTTTTCAGGAGGGAACTGAAGTTGGCTTCCAGAAATGAGGTGGATGGACCTTGGCTGCATTCTTCTTTTAGGGGGGATTGAGGGCTAACAGGAGCTCTCCTCTCCTCCTACCTCACTCACTTCTTTTTCTCCTCAACTCCATCATGCGTTCCCCAACCTGTGTTGTGTCTGCACTTCCTGGGTGAAAGTCTACATTGTGAAATCCTGGACACCCATGTGTTGTCTAGAAACTGACAGACCGGTAGCCTCTGGAAAAGGAAGTTCCCACGTTTGCTTGGAAAAACAATTTTATGTCAACAAGTCAGAAGCTAAGGAAAAATGAACAAACAAAAACAATTCAAAATATTCTGGAATCAGCCTCAGAATGCTAGGGCAGAGGAGACCTGGGTCCCAGAGAACCTTCTTGGCTCTGAACAACTCCTAAGACTGTTTCCCTTCGGTCCCCATCTGAAAGGGTCAGGAGCTTGTAAGACTTCCAATCAGAATGGAGTCTTCGGGGGAGGTGACAAGTCTTCCTCACTCATCAAGGGCGCAGCGTGTCGGGAATACCCGTCTCGATGCCGGAGTTGGACAGACTGGGGGGCCCAGGCGGCAGCCGGAAGCACTGTGGATCCCACCGGCTTACGCAGGGGACAGGGACAGCAGCAGAGGGGGCTGGGAAGCCCCGGCTCTTTATGGGCTTTATCCTGCACTTGAGCCAGAAAGGACCCTGCAGGGACCCTCCCTCCCGCTCTTCAGTCAGCACTATGCATTCACTTCCTGGGAAAGTTCCCTGAATTGTACTACCCCTCTCCTGGAGCAGAGACACAATCTGGGATCTCACACATCTGTTTGAAATTTCTCTCTAGCGGTAAATCAAGAAACCGATTTTATTGGGTTTGGAAACCATGCCTTCTAGTTCTGTTTTCAAAGGGTGTTTTAAGACCCGTTAACGCGGCAGGCCTGGCTGTTGTGGGACAAAGCGCTCTCTGGGATCTAGAGTGAGGGGCCGGAAGAGCCCCCCAGCCCCAGAGGTGAGGAGGGAAACAATGGCCGCACTCAAGTTTTGTCCCTCTGTTGTTCTCCCACCTCCCCTTGTTGGGCCAGTGAAAGCCAGAAGCAGAGGAAGGGACCATACAGCTATCAGAATGATTCGAGTGGTCCAAGGAGGTCTGCCTCCCTCGGGCCAATTCTCTAACCACTGAGGTGAGGGGATCTGGCACCCCCAGTTCAGACAGCTGGCTACATCCCTGAGTTTAGAGGTTAGTTGAGTCTCCAGAAGAACCCAGGGTCTGAGGGGCCCTCGCATCCTCTCCCCAGTACCCTGAGGTTTCCCCCAGTTCTCCAGGGAAACATATCATCCAGTTCAGCCCTAGTGGAGAGGAAACAGAAACTGGCTGGGATGGGGGAAAAGACCCCAATCAACCCTCCCGGGTGTCGGGGGAGGTGGGGGGGGGTGGAATCTGACCACAGGGTGATGGGCACTCACCAGCCAGGGATCCCGCGGCCAGGATGGTCAGTAGCGTCCTCATGGGGCTGGGCTCAGGGCCCTCTTTTGGCCTCCGCTCTGGGCAGAGCACGGTTGGAAGACTGAGAGGCTTTGCCGCCTTGGCATCAGGCTCCACCCAGGTGCAGGGGTGGGGAAAGATGGGAGGGTGGGGCCAGAGCAGGGGGAACGAGGTGCAAAGGTGTCTGGTCTGTAAGCTTCAGAATTCCAGGTCCTGGGCGGGATCCGAGGGAGTTCCTTTCCTAGTTGCAGAGAACAGTAATAGCGACAGGCCAGCTTGTTTATCTGGTCTGGTGGCTGATTCAACCCAGGCTGTTCAGTGCTTTATCAGGAAGCTAAGAGACAAAAAAAAAAAAAAAAAAAAAAAAAAAAAAAGGCAAAAATAATCCATGACACGCAGCCCCATCGGGCAGCAATTTGGCACTGTGTCTCAAAAACCTGCAACATGCGGGTAACTTTTGCCCCAGAAATTTCCTTCTCAGGAATTTATCCTGAGGACAATCACTGGAGCAGACAAGGAAGGGAACAGGAAATATGTTCCAGAATGTTCCTGGTGGCAAAGGAAAAGCTGTGACTCCTTGGCCTTGTTCTGGCAGGAGGAGACAGAGGAAACCATTTTCTCCTTGTTGCTGGGCCTCAGGGAGGCTGGAGGGACCTGGACGCTGTTCAGGGTGGACCTGATCAGAGATCTGTGCTCCTGGGAAGAGTTTGGCTCTCCCCGGCCACACAGCAGCAGGCCGAGGCCCAGAGCAGGAGAGCTGGCTCCTAAGGCAGCCAGTGGAAGCATCCAGAAGCCTATGGCTTTTGGATGTCGTAGGCTGTGATACCCAGCAATCTGTATTTAAGTTTTTCTTAAAAACAATTGTTAGGGGCGCCTGGGTGGCGCAGTCGGTTAAGCGTCCGACTTCAGCCAGGTCACGATCTCGCGGTCCGTGAGTTCGAGCCCCGCGTCAGGCTCTGGGCTGATGGCTCGGAGCCTGGAGCCTGTTTCCGATTCTGTGTCTCCCTCTCTCTCTGCCCCTCCCCCGTTCATGCTCTGTCTCTCTCTGTCCCAAAAATAAATAAAAAACGTTGAAAAAAAATTAAAAAAAAAAAAAACAATTGTTAGAATTGTTTCCTTTCTATCAGCTTTGAGTCTTTGGTAAAGTTTGTTTGCCAAAACAGCCAAATCTCAGCAATACAAGAATGTGGGACTATCTAGACTTCATTTCTAATAGGAAATAGTAAAAAAGAAAGAAAGAAAGAGGAAGAGCCTCCATATGCTCCACAGGAGAGGGTTTTCTAAATGAATAATGATATGTCTGAAAACGCAAGCTGAGCACAACCTCGCATGTGAATGGTGCTGGAGAAAATGTTTGGTGGCCGAAGACTCCCCATATTTTGTCAAATGAGAGCGAGCATGGCCTATACTATGTACGACACAAGCCTGGTTAAAACAAATACACACAGAGAGGGGGAGAAAGTCTTAAATGATATGATTGTAATATGGAAATATTCATGGAATTATCTCTGGGTGGGAGTAGAATTACAGGTGATTCTTATTCTCTTTCCTTTGCTTATCTGCACTTCCTAAAGTGCTTATAGGCAAGAAATTTTTTTTTTTTATATTAAGGAAAAGCAAGGCTACTGAGCAAAACAAAAATACATTAAAGAAATGCGTTGAGCTAGGCTGTACCCACCTCCTGCAATTCCCTTTCCTCTCTCTTAGCCAGACTCCCTCTTCTTCAAAGCCAGCTGGGATGGTTTCCTCTCCTGCAAGATGCTCTTGACAAGTTTAGCCCCAAGCAGGTTCACTTTAAAAAAAAAAAATTATTTATTTATTTGGAGAGAGAGAGAGAGAGAGAGAGAGAATCCCAAGCAGGCTGTCAGTGCAGAGCCCGACATGGGGCTCGAACCCATAAACTGTGATATTATGACCAGAACCGAAGTCATGAGTCAGATGCTTAACCGACTGAGCCACCCAGGCATCCCAACCACAGGCTCAATTTAAAGGTCCCTTTAGGGCTCTGATTCTGCACATTGGCATTGTCCAGTGTTATTCTTCAGGTGTGCTCCTGTTTAAGACTGGAAAGGACAAGGGGCACCTGGGTGGCTCAGTTGGTCAAACGTCAGACTTTGGTCACGATCTCATGGTTCATGGGCTTGAGTCCCACGTCGGGCTCTGTGCTGACAGCTCAGAGCCTGGAGCCTGCTTTGGATTCTGTGTCTCCCTCTCTCCCTGCCCCTCCCCTGCTCATGCTCTCTCTCTCAAAAAAGAATAAACATTAAAAAAAAAAAAAAAAAAAGACTGGAAAGGACAACTCAGGTCAGGGCAAGGTGAGACATTAGCACCATCTTTGAAAAACCCTAACTGTAACCCTAACCCTAACCTGTTGCGTGAATAAGAGTCTCCTTTTATGTAACAGGAAAATGGGGGTGGGGAGGGGAAGTGGGAACACATATCAAGGAGATGAATTCTTTTGATTTAAGGAAATAGCTTTCAGTACGGTGGTGTGGCTGATTTTAGGATGGGCTGCTCTTGGTTGTTGGCGGTATTCAGTGAATGGCTGTGACCACTGGTAGATATTTCATAATAATTCCATTCTTTGGTCTTTAAAATTCAATGGCTCTTGTCTTCCCAGTGAGGGAGAAAACATTCTGAATGCAAAGAGATCTTCCACGTGGCCGAGTATAGAGCAACTATCCAACATTAAATTGGCCTTTAAAAAAAATTAATGTTTATTTATTTTTGAGAGAGAGAGAGAGCGCCAGGGAGGGGCAGAGAAAGAGGGAGACACAGAATCTAAAGCAGACTCCAGGCACTGAGTTGTCAGCACAGAGCCCGATGTGGGGCTTGAACCCACGAACCCTGAGACCCTGACCTGAGCCGATGTCGGACACTTAACCAACTGAGCCACCCAGGCGCCCCTAAATTGACCTTTATAGCAGCAGATTCACCCTGCTGGTTCTCTCTGGTTCAGCTTGCCAGAAACACGCATTCGTTTGCTTTCTAATAAATTTCTCCAATGCACCTTGCGTCGTCTTGCCTCTGAGCCTTTATCCAAGCTGTGCTGCTGCCTGGAATACACTTCCCACCCCCCTTTTTTCCTAATTCTGGCTCATTCTTCAGACCTCTTCTCAAATTCTCTTCCTCCAGGAAGCCTTCCCTGTGTGAGCCCCGGTTCTGTTCCCCTGCCCTCCTGAATCTCACCCATCCTCATGTACATCACACTGTAGGATTAGTTTCCTGCTGTTGCCAACTGTGGGGACAAAAGGTGTACTTTTCTTTCCTTGATCTCTCAGTGGATCAGCCTCCGAGAGGAAATAGACGGTAATGTTTTCTCAATGACTAAGTATGGGGGCGGTGGGGGGGTGGGAGCTGGCCAGGGCTTCTGTACTGACTGTGGAACACCCTAAGCTGTAAAAAAAAAAAAAAAAAAAAAAAAAGCACATCTTAAAATGACAAATACTCAGGAATGTGACGTGCTTCGTGCTTCTGTGCTTCCGTCCCTTCTTTCAACACCCAGGGATGCCGGAACCAGTTCTGCAGAAGCAAGAGCACCAGAGGGCAGAGGGCTGGGGGAGGGGGGAGTGCTGTTCCCTTGGTTGATGACTCAGCAGTCAGAGAGCCTGAAGGGGGTCCCTGATCCTTCATGGAGGGAAGAACGAGGCAGGTGCAAAGCCCTGGTGACCTACCCCCAAGCCTCTTCTTAGAGAAAAGCCTGAGAATCAGACTCACTTTGCAGTCCGTGGCTCCAAGCCTCAGCTGTGTCGATCGGGGACATTGACTTAGCGTCCCAGGTCGGGAGCCTGGGTCTGGTCCCAACCTTGCACCTGACTCTAGGTGACCTGAGTGGGCCTTGTCCCCTCTCTGGGCCTCTGTTTCTCTGTCAGTGAGGAGACTTGGCCCAGAAGGCCTCTAAGAGCTCTTGGAATTTGAATGGCCCCAGTTTCTATGTCATTAAGGTGTTGGAAACCCCAGAATTCCGTTCATGGCTACTGCCAGTGACACACGCACACATTCAGCCCAGTGTTTATTGACTCTGCTTATAATTTCAGCTGTCTCTCGGGGTGAGGAATTCTTGAAGCTCATTACCTGCTTAGAAGACCATGCTTCTGCATAAAAACAAGATCTGTGTAAAAGACCTCTCTGACCTCAGCCGTAGCAATCTCTTACTCGACACATCCCCAAAGGCAAGGGAATTAAAAGCAAAAATGAACTACTGGGACCTTATGAAGATAAAAAGCTTCTGCACAGCAAAGGAAACAACCAACAAAACTAAAAGGCAACCAACGGAATGGGAAAAGATATTTGCAAATGACATATCGGACAAAGGGCTAGTATCCAAAATCTATAAAGAGCTCACCAAACTCCACACCCGAAAAACAAATAACCCAGTGAAGAAATGGGCAGAAAACATGAATAGACACTTCTCTAAAGAAGACATCCGGATGGCCAACAGGCACATGAAAAGATGCTCAACGTCGCTCCTTATCAGGGAAATACAAATCAAAACCACACTCAGATATCACCTCACGCCAGTCAGAGTGGCCAAAATGAACAAATCAGGAGACTATAGATCCTGGCGAGGATGTGAAGAAACGGGAACCCTCTTGCACTGTTGGTGGGAATGCAAATTGGTGCAGCCACTCTGGAAAACAGTGTGGAGGTTCCTCAGAAAATTAAAAATAGATCTACCCTATGACCCAGCAATAGCACTGCTAGGAATTTACCCAAGGGATACAGGAGTACTGATGCACAGGGGCACTTGTACCCCAATGTTTATAGCAGCACTCTCAACAATAGCCAAATTATGGAAAGAGCCTAAATGTCCATCAACTGATGAATGGATACAGAAATTGTGGTTTATATACACAATGGAGTACTACGTGGCAATGAGAAAGAACGAAATATGGCCCTTTGTAGCAATGTGGATGGAACTGGAGAGTGTGATGCTAAGTGAAATAAGCCATACAGAGAAAGACAGATACCATATGTTTCCACTCTTATGTGGATCCCGAGAAACTTAACAGAAACCCATGGGGGAGGGGAAGGAAAAAAAAAAAAAAGAGGTTAGAGTGGGAGAGAGCCAAAGCATAAGAGACTCTTAAAAACTGAGAACAAACTGAGGGTTGATGGGGGGTGGGAGGGAGGGGAGGGTGGGTGATGGGTATTGAGGAGGGCACCTTTTGGGATGAGCACTGGGTGTTATATGGAAACCAATTTGACAATAAATTTCATATATTAAAAAAAAACTCGTAGTATTGTACACTTTAACAAGTGAATTTTACTAATGTAGATTATAATGTAATAAAGCTGACTGAAAAAAATCCAAAAAAAAAAAAACAAACCAAGATCTGTGTCTCAAGCTAGAACTGGGGGACCAGTTTCACACACGCCGTGGGAGCCAGGAAGTGAACAGAATGTGGGCTTTGGGCAGACAGACCCCAGTTCGAATCGCAGCTCTGAACCCGAGGTGTGCAGGTAGGTCTGTAGACCGTTTCTGAGGAGGGGCTCTCATGTGTCTCCTCTGTTGCAGAAAGAGGAACCAAAGACCAAGGGAAGTCCTTTAAAAACCTTTACAAAAACCTGGACCCCTGGGTGTGTGGGCATGGGGATGGCTGGAGTGATACACATTCCCTCGGGGTCTGAGTTGCCCATAGCTCCTGAAGCCAAAATTCAGGGACAGGGGAAGCAAGGGCATTGCATTCTACAAATTAGGCATCGCAGCTGGACTGCAGTTATTTGCGGGGCTGCGGGTGGGTGGCGTGGTATTCCGTGACAGAGCCTGGAGCTCAGAGATAGGCATGGCGGGTGCGGGGAGTCTGAGCCCCTCTTGGAATCTGGCTGCTGAGATGTCCACGTAGTGCCCTGAGAAGCCGGGGCTTACAGCGGGGAGTATGATTTGCGCGAATGGATGGGACTCACCCTGGAGGGAGGCACTGACGCCTGGAGAGAGGCCTCCCACCTCCTGCTGATGATTTTCCCAAAGCTCTCATTCTGTGTCATCACGTGCCAAGGGGTGGGGCTGCCTGGGCTGGAATGGGTCCTGGGGCCAACCAGTATCTCTTGAGTAATTGACTCATGGAACCGACTCGCTCATTTAGATATAATTTCTGGTCTTTTTTTTTAACCCCCAAACTCTCATCACGTTAGCCCCACTTTGCGCACAGTGAATACACTCAAGGAAGCTGGAAGCTAACAGCCATCGATCAAGTCCTCAATGACGGGAAATGAGAAGTTACAGTTAGGGGACAAAGGTACTCTTTGGTCTCCCACTTCTGTTCCTTTCCTCGCCATTCACTCACCAAGCAGCACCGATCGCCCCTCGGAGCAGATGCTGGGTTGAGGAAGGACGGTTATTCACGTGGGACAGGAATTTGGGATCTGGGATGGTGTCACCTAATGCACGATCTCTGGCTGTCTTATATGTAAGCCAGTCAAGGCCAGCCCTTTACCGACTCCAATTCGTAGATCAGTGCCCTCGTTCATTCCTTCATTAATTGATTCAAAACCAAACTTGCACCCCATGCCAGGTGCTGGTGCCAGGAGGAAAACTCCCTTCCTTAAAGGAGTTCTTGGGATGCGACACGCGGTACCCTAACCACTCCCTCTCCCAGCTCCAAGAACCCGTGCAATTCAGCAGTCCTGCGAACCCACCTCTGTCCACATCATGGGCAGCAAACAGGCCAAGAGACCCTCCAAAGGCCTGGTGTCAGAAGGCAGAGTGGGAGGTGATCAGGATCACTCAGAGAGAAAGTTCTGCCCTGTTGTCTGGAAAGGATCTACTGTACATCCATTCAAGGGGATAGCTGCTGCAACCGGACCACAAGCTGTAATATGCACAGTCTCTTTGTGAATTGGTGAGGACATCTGGTTACAAGAAACAGGCAGCCCGGGGAGATGGTTTAAAACTCCGATGCCAGAAAGCTAGGGACAGGGCTGCAGCTGGGCTCCGGGGATGGACGGGAGCCAGGGTTTATAACTTCTCATTTCGGCAGCTCACCTGGACGCCTCATTCTTGTTTCTTCTGAAGGTTTTTAAAGGTCTAAAAGGTTTTAAAATGTGAATACATTCCCAGGTCCTGCTCCTGCAGAACAAATCTGCAGAGTTCCATACTGAACTCCCAAAGCCCTCCAGGGGGACTGAGTCCCAACTGCCCGGAACAGTGACCTGTCTCGTTATGTACCTGAACAGGCTGCTTTCCCTCCCTGCCTGGCTTCCCACTCCCCTCTTGGTGCTTTCTGGAATCCCAGAACTGCCTCTTATTCCCAAATCCCAGTCTCTGGGGCAGCTGCTGGGGACCCCAACCCAAGATCCTTGTGCGATGAGTGGTGAGGACCCTTTGAGAAATAATAGCAGTACATCTCCATTCAATCCTGCCATTTTCTCTAAAAACAGTAGATACCAAAGACCATTAGGGGATTATTTAAATGTGATATAAACCTAGAACATTAGAAATAGATACAAACACCTAGGTACAATACATAATCTCAGTGCGCTAAAGAATTAAAATGTTGGGGCACCTGGGCGGCTCAGTTAAGCATGCAATCCTTGATTTTGGCTCAGGTCACGATCCCAGGGTCTTGGCATGGAGCCCTGCGTCAGACTCTGTGTTAAGCAGGGAGCCTGCTTAAGATTCTCCCTCTCCCTCCGCCCCTCTCCCCTGCTTGCACTCTCTCTCTCTTCCAAATAAAATTTTAAACAATTATTTAACAAATTTTTATTCACTTAAAAAAATAAAGAATTACAATGTGGCTTTAGCATAAGGCGTCTCCCCCTAACCTTCAACCAAGGCCGCGGCCCCGGGGCTCACTCTATGCACTTCCCGGCCGCCCTATACATGAGGGCTCTGTAAACAGTTGAGTGCTGAGCATGCCCAACAAATTATTATACTGAACATCATGCTCTCTCCTAATGCTTCCTATGGCTTTTTGTTGATGACTTAATGACTCTAAAAGAGCTGGCATTGAGAATTACTAAAAAAGCTCGGCCTATCTCAGAAATGAAACTTGGAAAACAACGCTTGAAAAAATAACAAGGCTTAAAAACACACACGCACGCACGCACACACACAACAGCAAGGTTTAAGGAAAGGGATCGAATGGTTCCTTCTCAGAAGACCAAGACAATACTGATGATGGCTTTTGGTTTTTTGAAGTTACCTCCATGAAGCAGCTGGGTCTCAGAAAGAACGTCAATTAGCAACCGTCTGGGCATTTTCCTGAAGACTTGGCCCTGAGCCACAGCCTTCCCTAGCTCTGTGGCTTTCAGTGTTTTCCCTCCTCTGTGCTCAGGGATGTGGACAAGCCCTAACTCCTGCAGAAATGCATACGTGTGGGTGCGTGCATGTGCACGTATGTGGGAGCCCCAGCAGTGGTGAAGGCCTCTTGCCAGTTTAGTGCCCCTCGGAAATCCTTGCTGAGACTGATGCGGCCAAGGGCACAGGGGTTGGCCCAGCTGGCCAGAGACCAAAGAGCTCATCTATAGTAAGAGCACATTTCTTTGTTTGAAACAAAAGACAGGTATTCAATCAAACAAGTAGTGTGCTTTTTCTTTAGGAGGGGAGCCCCCTCCCCACCGAGCACAGCCTCACACGGAGGGCCATGGGGTGGAGCGGGACACTGGGAGACTGCTCTGGCTGTCGTGGGGATCCAGTAGTCCCTGGCAGCCTCCGCCCATGAAACCCAAGACTGTTTGGGAGCGTGGTTGGAGAACCCCTAGACCAGATTCCCTTTTCCGGATCCTTCATTTAACGTCGTGCCTTCTCGTTGCCTTCAGAACAACAAGCTTGTGTGGGTGAAATGGCTACAAAGCTGCTTTTTTCACAAACGTCGAAACGTAAGTTCTGGCTACACGGCAGGGCCCAGGTCTCGGAGCCATGATTGTTCGGATGCTCAGCCACAAAATGACAAAAAGCTTGGTCCCTATAGGCGAACGCTCAGCTATGCTCGCCCGTACCCTGGTGGGTATAGGTTAACAAGGCAGTTGTTTGAGAACACCCGTCACTACCCCCCGGGTAAGGCTAGTCACCTTGTAGGAGGGCTGACAACACTGATTCCATGTTTGGCTCTCCATCTTGTTCATGTCTGCTCCACGACCTTCCTCAGGACTATGTGTCCCGGGCCCTCGGAGATTAATAGATATATCTTAGAAATGCCCACCAAGGCCGGGATGGCGGGCGGCTTGTTTTAGCCTCCCACGAATCCGTTAGAGAGAACATAGTCTTTCTCTTTCCTGATGCACAGGATCTAATTAAAGGCCAGCTGTCAACCAGGGGCACTCAAGCCCTTTGAGGTGCAGGCGAACCCTCTGATCTCACTACAACGCCCTTCTGAGTGTCCCCTGGCCCTTTCAAACCTGCAAGCTGAGGTCTGGATTTTGCAGAGAATTACGATGCAGCTGCGTGGCTTATCCTCCCCCCAACAACGCCCCCTCCCCCCGCCACACCCCATCAGTAAATTACCCTGAACAAAACTCTGTGTAAACTGCACGGAGTCGCCTGCTTCGTTTCCTGGCCTCAAAGCGCCATCTCAGTTTGGGGGATACTTTACCATCTCTCTGCCACCTTCTAACATACCTGCTTCCAGGAGACACCAAGTCTCATAATTAGAAGGGAAAATGGGACTTCTTTATAACCAGAGGTCTAAAGTGCGGTCTAAAACCGGGATCACAGACCCAGGAGTCCAGTTCTCTGACGGGTCGTTACCCCCACCCCCAACAAATCAGACTCCTTGGTGGGTGGATCCCTTGGTTCTTTCTTTTCTGGGAAAGGGGAGAGCGATCCGGGTCCTTCTTGGCTGGGCTCTGCCTTCTGAGAGTGAGGTTTCCTGACCGGGAGGAGAGAGGAAGTGAAGGTGGAGGGCAGGAGGTAGACGAAGGGAAGACCAGAGAAAAGTGAATGCTGCTAGTCAAAGTCACGTGACTGGTAAATGGCACAGCTGGGATTTGAAGCCAGGTCTGTCTGATAATAAAACCGGAGGGGCGCCCGGTTGGCTTCGTTGGTTAAGCGTCCGACTCTTGATTTGAGCTCAGGTCATGATCTCACAGCTCGTGAGTGTGAGCCCCGGGTCAGACTCTGTGCTGACCGCGCAGAACCTGCTTGGGATTCTCTCTCTCCCTCTCTCTTTGCCCCTCCGCTGCTCATGCTCTCTCTCTCTCTCAAAAAAAAAAAAAAAAAAAAAAAAAAAAGCTGTGTTAATTCCGTAAGTCAGAGACTATCCCCTGCTTACTGGGTTTTGAGGTCCACGCTAGAGGACTCATGAACCAGGAGGCTAAGACTCGGGGAGGCGGGAGTTCAGCAGGTGCCAGAGAAAGGTATGACACTCATAAAGATGTGCTCCAAACCTCCCTCCCCCCAGATCCAGATGGTCCCTTGTGGCGTCAGCCCTTGGTTGTCTATTGTGACCTGACCTCTGACATTGTCCAGGGATGCTTTCTCTGACTGCCCCGTCACCCCAAAGGCAGTGGGGTGATGTGACAGCCAGTCAGCCTCTGACCTCGGCCCATTCTTGTCCTCACCCTTCTTAGAGGTCGGCCCGAAGCCGGCGAGTCAAAGGATGGGGTGGCTTCTGCGGCTGGGGTTTCTAAAGTGCCGTAAGAGCCCTCTATGGCCTCAGGCAGGATGCGCCCAGGCTCTCAAGTCCAGGTGGCGTCTTGGGTCCTTGGAAAGCTTAGACTTGGAGGGATGCTGAAGAAAGCTTACCTGGCCATGTAATGCCCTAGTGTCCCGCCTCTGACTTCAGCCTTCTGGAGGCTCTCAGCCCTCCAGTTGCCAGTAACGTCACCCTCGATTTCTGATTCCCTCTCCCCTCCTCCTCCTTCTTCTTCCCCCTCCTCCTCCTCTTCCTCCTCAGGGCTGCTGTCCCAGCAAAAGGTCAGTGTGTGAAGAGAAACTGGGGGCTCCCCAGGGACCAGATTCAGCCCTGGTGATGAAAAGCAGCTGGTCCAGGAGGAAAGGTTGTCTTTCAGGGGATCTTCCAGGAAACTCAGGTCCTGGGAGAAATCGTGGAGGAGGAGAGACTCCTGACACCCATCGCCACCTGGCCCTTGGCCCGGTCCCTTCTTGGCTAAACAACAAGACTCGGGCTCATCCCGGGGAGAGGAGCCCCCAGTGCTGGCCCCGCTTCTGTCTGAAGCATCCGCAGCCGAGGAGCCTTCGGCCTGGCTGGGAGGAGTCCAGGTGCCCCCCACCTCCGAGTGCCCTGGGGTCCGGTGGTCCTGCCCCAGGAAGGGCGGTGGTTCAATGTAGGGCTGGAAGCTGACACCGTCATCTGTGTCCTCCTCATCGTCCTTCTCCTCCTCAGCACTGTCCTCCTCTGATCCTGCCTGGACGGTGGCTGGGGTCCTGACACTAGGGCTCGGCCTGACCCTTCTGGTCAGTTCCTTTTGGGGACAGAGGATCAAGGCATCTGGGGACTCAGGGCCACAGGGCTGAAAGGTTGCCACGGGGCGTCTGTGTCCAGTAAAGTCCTGATTTGGGGAGGGGAGAAAAGAAGGGAAAATTTAGGCTTTCCTGAAGCCTGGGTCCCCCCGGAAACAGACCCCGAGACAAAGATTCAAATGTAAATAGTTCTTTTGGGAAGTGATCCCAGGAAACACTAGCAAGGGAGTAGGAAATTTCGGTGAGGCTGGGGAGAGCCGCCCATAAGAGGGTATCATCAGGCAAGTTACCCCTGGGGTAACTGAGCTGGGGGCTCAGGGCACCATCGGGTGAGGGGCGGGGCGGGGCGCAGAAATGTCTAACACAGACGTTGTCATTCAGTTGGGATTTCCCTGAGGGTCCCAGAGCCAGGGACTTTGAAACCACTCCTGTGTGGCCACGATACTCAGAATCCATCCTCAAAGCCATCCTGACCCAAGTGCCCACCACACCTCACCTATGGCCCAGCCACCCTCAGCAGACCCTCGTTTGAACAAATTGGACCCATCTGACCTCTCCAGGCTTCCCCCCCGCCCCAACTGGCCCACAGCCTTAAGGAAGTGAGGCAGCAGGCAAGGGAGGGGATCCCAGGGTCAGCCGAGGCAAGACTCACCCTTGCTTAAACCATGAACTAAGTGTTGGGACCCTTCTAAGATTTCCCCTTTTGGTACCACCCTCTCCCCTTCCCCCTTCTGGGCATCTCTCCTGAGTCCCAAGGCTAGTGGCCCTGCTCTCAGTACCTGACAAACCCGATGAAGTTATTTCACTTTGGAGACTGAAGGCACTGCTCCCTCCCATTTGAATTTTGGCGAAGTTCAATTCAAATTGAATATTTGCCATTTGAATTTGGCGCCAAAGGAATGAATTGCTAATGGTGGAAATTTAAACACAAAGACAGGAGATGTCTGTGGTGTGGACTATCTTGATAGTCTGGTCTGTCTGTCTGACCTATGTCTAAGTCCAGCCCCATTTCCTTATTCTTAACAACCCTCCGCCTCTGTTGCACATGCCCAGATTTGCCATACCAGGGCCCATGGCATCTTTGCCTGCTGAAACCAGGGGTTGTCTGTGAACCTCCTCCAGATCACATGGCCGATGGCAATGACCAACAGCAGTGGAAGCAGAAGCAGCAGTAACCCCAGGAATACCCAGTTGGCTCCTAAGAAAGGAAGAACGAGAACCACAGAAACAATGACCATGGCTCTCATCTATCAAGTGCACCTGTGCAGCGGGCTTCACGTACATTATCCCACGTGATCCTCATAAGACTACACCGACCCTACAGATTACGGAAACCAAGATTCAGAGAGGTTATGTAAGCTACCCAAAGACACACAGCGGCTATGGTGAAGCTGGGATTTTAATTGAGGTGAGTCTATCTCTAGACCCATGCTCTTGACCACCTTATGATAAAGATAGTCTGTCCCGGGGTGGGGGGTGGGGTGGGAAACCTCACTTCTGTACCACTTTGCACTCACCTGGGGCCCCCAGGAAGAAGCAGGTAGGCTTAGAGAACCCACTGTACTTAGGATCACCAAAGGTATAGATGGTTCTGGCACTGAGGCAGTAGGGTCCGCTGGTGGCTGGCTGCAGGGGGATCTGGACTGGCTGGCCACGGGGAGTGGCTGGAAATCGTGTCTGTTTGGAGAGAGAACAGGGGTGGGCAGACCTGCTGTGGGGATGGGCTCTGCACAACCGGGACAGGGTGGGGCTGGCAAGATACTGCCGTGACCCCCACATCTTTCCCTGCGTTAAAGTTTACGCATTAAGGGAGCACCTCCCAGCATCATCTGGCTTCTTTTCCACCGGGTCCTGAGGTACAGATGGTCTGAGCTCAGAAGCAGCCCTGCCACTCAAGGTCCCCCTTGTGTGCCGCCCCCCAGGGCCTGCGGGTCCCTCTTTGAAGGGCAGATTCCGCAGGCTGCCTGCGCTCGGAGTCTCACGGTGTATTTGGGGGTAGGGAGCATCCTTCAGCCATCACAGACCCGGAAAACGCTAGGCCTTCCCTGCCCAGTCTGGTGTGGGTCACATGTGGTGACTAGCACTTGAAGTGTGACTGGTCCAAACTGAGATGCGCTCCAACTATAAAATACACATGGGCTTCCAAAGACTGGGTGTGGGGCGCCTGGGTGGCTCAGTCGGTTGAGCATCTGACTTCGGCTCAGGTCATGATCTCGTGGCTCGTGAGTTCGAGCCCCACGTTGGGCTCTGTGCTGACAGCCCGGAGCCTGGAGTCTGCTTCAGATGCTGTGTCTCCTTCTGTCTCTGCCCCTCCTCTACTCACACTGTGTCTCTCTGTCTCTCTCTCAAAAATAAACCTTAAAAAAACCTCAAAGACTAGGTGCAAAAAGTATGTAAAACATGCCAACAGTTTTCATATTATTTACATGTTGAAATGATAACATTTTATGGGATGAAATAAATTATTAAAATGAAATTAACTTGGTTTTCTTCATTTAATGAGGAACATTTATTTTTTTTTTTTTTTTTTTTTTTTTTTAATTTTTTTTTTTCAACGTTTTTTATTTATTTTTGGGACAGAGAGAGAGACAGAGCATGAACGGGGGAGGGGCAGAGAGAGAGGGAGACACAGAATCGGAAACAGGCTCCAGGCTCCGAGCCATCAGCCCAGAGCCTGACGCGGGGCTCGAACTCACGGACCGCGAGATCGTGACCTGGCTGAAGTCGGACGCTCAACCGACTGCGCCACCCAGGCGCCCCTAATGAGGAACATTTAAAATGACACATGTGGTTCACATTATATTTCTTTTTTTAATTGTTTAAAAATTTATTTATTTATTTATTTATTTATTTATTTATTGAGAGAGAAAGAAGGCAGAAGTGAGCAAGGGGCAGAGAGAGAGAGAGAGAAAGAAGTGGGACTTGTGCTCACCCGATGTGGGACTTGAACTCATGAACCGCGAGATCATGACCTGAGCGAAAGTCAGACACTTAACAACTGAGTCACCCGGGCGCCCACTCACATTCTACCTCTATTGGACGGGGGTGGTCTATAATGTTTGAGTTGTTCTTGAAGAAAAAAAAAATTTTAATCTTTATTTATTTTTGAGAGAGAGAGAGAGAGAGAGTGCGCAAGCTGGGGAGGGGCAGAGAGAGAGGGAAACACAGAATCCGAAGCAGGCTCTGGGCTCTGAGCTGTCAGCACAGAGCCCGACGCGGGGCTCGAACCCACGAACCATGAGATCACGACCTGAGCCAAAGTCAGATGCTTAAGTGACTGAGCCACCCAGCTGCCCCTAGAATATTTGAGATATCCTTAAAGGCAGGGACCATCTGAAGACGATCTATATCCCTGGGATCCAGAGTACATATGCAGAGTGTCAGGAGTGTGAATGCTGGTTCAGCAAGACAGAAAGAACAAAACCAGGGGCAGTAAACTACACGGGTCAAATGTGGCTTGCCACCATTTTTGTACACGGCGTTTTCCTAGAACACAGCTATGCCCATATATAGACCTAGTGTCTATGGCTCCTTCTGTGCAGTAGACGTAGAGTTGACTAGCTGTGAAAGCCCACATGACTCTCAAATTCAAAAAAAACATTTGCTATCTGGCTCTTTACGGGAAAAGTTGGCCGACCTCTGCCATCAATAAACATGTGCAGACAGGCACATGTTCATGTGTGAGAAACGAGTCTGAAGCTGGGTATTTGTGGTAGTCTCTGGGTACTTTTAGTTTTCTTCCTAGAGCGTATCTGTACTTTCTGATTTTTTGGTAATGAATCCAGGGGCTTGGCAAGCAGGCTTCCTAGCGCCTCTCATGCTTCAATCAGATATCATTGGGAAAAAAGGATTTCATAATTAAAAATGAAATATATATATGTATATTGGGTAGAAAAACTGTGCTGTTACCACCTATAATGTGAAGGGGCAGGACGCCCTGTGCTTGGCCTCTTAGGGGGAAAAGGGCAGGGGTGGGCTGCAGGCCAATCGTGCTGCACAGAGTCAGGGAGTGACTGCCAGGGGTGGGGGTATGCGGGGAAGGCTTCCTGGAGTTGGTGTGCAGAAAGCAGGCAGGGAGGGTGAGAGGCACTGGGTTTTGGTGGGGCGGTAGGGGATGGGGGCGGGGGGGGGGGTCCAGCCAGAGGGCAGGAAAGAGGCTTCCTACCTTATTCTTTGTTCCCTCCTTCCAGAAATCCACCTCGTACTTCAGATCCGGTGGGGGCATGCAGTGTGGCAGCTGATATGTGGCATTGATGCTCAGGATCGCCTCCTTCCGGGTGACTACCAGGACGGGTGGGGCTGGCTCCACTGGCAGAAATAGAACCAGACCTGTCGGCATCTATCCCCCTGCCCCCAGGCAGGCCTGCTCCTCCGCTCCCCCCAAGCCCCGCCCCCAGCCCAGAGACAGCTCCTAGAAAGGGAAAAATGGCTCTAGTGTTTGCATCAAGAGCCTTCAAGCCATTTGGTTGAAGTCTTGCAGTGACCTTGGAAGGGAGCTACCACTATTCCCATCTTACAGAAGAGGCAAACTGAGGCTCGGAGAGGTCAAATGAACAGGCCAAGCTCACAGCTAACCTGCCTTTCCTCATGCTGTCCCTTGCACCTGGGCGCCCTTCCCGTATCGCTGGGCTGTCAGAATCTTGCCCACTTGGTGCCACATCACCACAGAGCAGCTGCAAACAACACACACGCATTATCTTGGTTCTGTGGGTCAGAGTCCAGTGGACTCCGATTACATATTAAGCCCTGGGCAGGGAGCTGGAGGGAACGGGGATCTTGACCTCCAGGAGCTGGAGGAAATTCGGGGGAAATGAAGTATGCAAACTACCGAAACTCAAGCGAGAAAATGACCAGGGCCACAGCCGAGGGCAGGAAAAGGCAGGAAAGGTCATTCCGGCATGGAGTGTGCTATGGGAGAATCAGGAGAGCTTTAGGGAGGCGGAGGCAAAGCCAACATTAATACTACTTACAAAAGTAACCTCCTCGCCGCCTCTTTCCTTCTAATCTCTTATTCCTGTCCGTCCTGTCCGTCCGTCCATCCTCCTGTTCATCCTTCGCTCTTCTAGCCTGTCTGCCCGCTCGCCTTCCCACCCTTCCTTCCTTCCTCTTCCTTTAGACTGTCTTCCTGCCTTTAGTCTAGCCAACCACCTGCTCTCCTACCATCCACCCTCCCCATCCATCCATTCTTCTTCACTTTCCATACATCTTTCCTTCTTGTCTGTCCCCCCTCCCTTGTTCTCCTTTCCTCCTGTCCTTCCGTCCCTTCCCAGGCAGCCAGTCAACCTTCTATTTGCTTCCATCTAGCCCGTGACCCGTCCATCTGCCTTTCCTTCCTGTTCTCCCTCTTTCCCATCCACACATCCTTCCTCCCTGGTGAGCATGTCTTTCCATGTAGCCTTCTTCCTTCCCCTCCTCCACCATGTCCTCTGTACCCCCTCCATGTGTCCTTTCTTCTTACCCATCCGTCCTTCTACCCTTTTCATCCATCCACCCAGCCAGCTTGTACCCCAGCCAGTTCTTCTTCCTTCCTACTCTCCCTCCCTGCCACCCTTCATTCAAGCCCTTCCTCCTCTCCATCGGAGCCTTAATTTGCTCGCAAGTATTTTGAGAAGGCTGGGCAGCAAGTTACAGATCTCAGCTCCGTGAGGATATTGTCTGAGTATTTATCTTCTCCTTCTTACCACCCCGCCTCACTCTCGGTCTGGTTCAAATACCGTGTTCAAGACTAGAAAGACCCAGATTCACGTTCCATCTCCACCCCTTATTAACTGTGTGTCCTGGCAATTTCCTTAACTTTTGTGGATCTTACTTATTATTATTTTTTTTTAAATGGGGCAATGAAAGTGAACCCCACAGGTCTGTCGTTAGGATTAGAAATAAAATATACTGGGAAGAGAAAAGTGCTCTCCTCACTCAGTGTTTGTTTGTTTGTTTTTATGACATTTATTTATTTATTTTTGAGAGACAGAGCACGAACGGGGGAGGGGCAGAGAGACAGGGAGACACAGGATCTGAAACAGGCTCCAGGCTCTGAGCTGTCAGCACAGAGCCCATTGCGGGGCTCGAACCCATGAACCGCGAGATCATGGCCTGAGCAGAGGTCTGACACTTTACTGATTGAGCCACCCAGGCACCCCAACACTGGTGATTTCTGAATGTGGTACACATGGGGGATGATTTCCTCTCTATTTCTATTTTCTTTGCCCCCCCCACCCCCAATTTCTACACTGTACAGGAGTTACTTTTGCAACTGGCATTTAAAAAAAATTGTTTCTTAAAGAGAACTTGAACATAAAAAATAGCACCAAGCATATGCCGGCAGATCTCCCCTGACACCCTGCCACGATGCCAGGCTACGTGGGGCTGCCTCTGCTTTAGAGAAGTGGAGACAGTGGCCGGGACAGCAGGGCCTGGACAGGGAGCCTCCCACCTGGTCCCTTAGCCACAGACCTACCGTCAAAAAGGTAATCCAGGTACTTGGACTCCACCGGGGGGACCTGGAGCCGGTAGAAACTGCCCACACACGCCCCTTGAACTTGTTGTACAGGTCTTGTTTCTCCAGGCACATCAGAGAACAGGCCAGCTCTTTGGTTCCTGCACACTGTTTCACTTTTCGCCACCGTCTGGGGGTCGGAGCGCTGAGGGAGGAGACAGGAGAGCGTGGGCTGCAGACTCAGCCTCTGGGGCCAGGGAGCTTGGAGAACACCGACTCCCTTGTCCCTTCATCCGCCTGATCGTCCACCCGTCTGACCTATCAGCCAGCCACGGGCTGGGACAGAATGAGAACAGTCCGGTTAGGAGCTCAGGCTCTGGAGAGAAGCACGCGGTGGGATCCCGGCTGCGTCCCTCACTAGCTCCGGGGCCCCCGGCAGGCCAGCCTCCCTCCTCCTCCTCCTCCTCCTCCTCCTCCTCCTCCTCCTCCTCCTTCTCCTCCTGCCTCCCCAGGGCTGCATGGTGCCTGCCATCACTGGTACCAGCAGCCACTTCCCCCGTTCTTCTCCGCTCAGGCCTTGCGGGCCACCTGCTGTGTGCCAGGCATCGTGCTGGATGCTGCGTGGCTGTCAGCGGGGACCCGCAGGCCTGTGATGTGAGTGTTCTGAGAACACCGTTGTCCAAAGAAGGGACCAGCACCCCGGGCATTATTCCTGGGGAACTGGCAATGCCGGGCAGGTCCTGCCCTCGGGAACGTGACGGGGAAGGGGTGAGAGACAATCATCACATCACTGAGGTAAATCCGGGAGCAGGTAGGTGCAGTGACAAGGGGGAATGGCATGGCAGGTGGTGGGGGGGAGGGGTCGGGGGGAACTCCTTTCCACAGGTGGCTCAGGAAAGGCCAGGAAGGTAATATTGAGGCCGCAATGGCAAAGCAGCCGGGTGAAGGCCTGGGGGAAGGAAGTGTCCAGAAAAAAGCAAGGAGGCCAGCGGGGCTCAAGGCCAGCGGGTGAGGCGGGGAGAGGTGTGGGCACAGGGGTGGGTGGGAAGAGCAGGCAGGGCCTTTCCGTCTTGCCAAGGAGCTTGGATTTTATCTCAGGTATGCTAGGAAGCCACTGGAAAGTTCTGAATGGGGGGGCTGAGGTGACCTAATTTCTGTTTTTGAGAGATCAACCTCTGATAAACCAGCTGGGAGGCCGCAGCAGCGGTCTAAGAGAAAACAGAGGTGAGGATGTAAGGAATGGGCTGGACTGGGCTTATATTTTGGAGGTAAGGCCAACAGGACTTGCTCGTGGACTGGATGTGGGACATGAGGCAGGGAGAAACCAGAGCGACTCCTGGGTTTGGGAACTGAACGACCCGTGAGTGGAGGAGGCTAGATGGGGGCAGCAAAGAGGACGGATTTTTGGAAAGAACTCCTGTTTTGTTTCTTGGTGGAGTTACAGCATATAAACGTTAACAATAAAATGAAACCTGGTCTAGTTATATTCAATTTTTTTTATGTGTATTTATTTTTGAGAGAGAGAGAGAGAGAGAGACAGAGCACGAGTGGGGGAGGGGCAGCGAGAGAGGGAGACACAGAACCCAAAACAGGCCCCAGGCTCCGAGCTGCAGAGCCCGACGCGGGGCTCGAACCCATGAACCGTGAGATCATGACCTGAGCCGAAATCAAGAGTCAGACACCCCACCAACTGAATCACCCAGGCGCCCCTATATTAACATGAGACGAAATATAAACTTCAAAGTCCAAAGAAATACTAAAGGGGAAAAGAATCACCACATAATGAAAAATTATTCCGTTTACCGGGATGATATAAAAAAAACTCTCCCTGGGGCGCCTGGGTGGCTCGGTCGGTTGAACGTCTGACTCTTGATCTCGGCTCAGGTCATGATCTCATGGGTCGTGGGACTGAGCCCCGCGTCTGGCTCCACGCTGAGCGTGGAGGCTGCTTAAGGGTCTCTCCCTGCCCCTCCCCCACTCACACTTTGTCTCTCTCAAACTAAATAAATAAACATTAAAAAAAATTCTCCCTGAGTATTACGCTAAGTGAAATAAGTCAGTCAGAGAAAGACGGATACCATATGTTTTCACTCACATGTGGATCCTGAGAAACTTCACAGAAGACCAGGGGGAGGGGAAGGGGAAAAAAAAAGTTACAAACAGAGAGGGAAGGAGGCAAACCATAAGAGACTCTTAAATATGGAGAACAAACTGAGGGTTGATGGGGGTGCGGGGGAGAGGGGAAGTGGGGGATGGGCATTGAGGAGGGCACCTGTGGGGATGGGCACTGGGTGTTGGATGGAAACCAATTTAACAATAAATTATATATTAAAAAAAATTCTCCCTTATATGTGCCTGCTAAATAGATACACACTCTAGACAGCAAAACCAGACAACACTATAGGAAGAAACAGAAAAACCACAATTATAATAAGAAATGTTTAATATGCCTCACTCAGTAATTGAAGATTGAACAAGTAAAAATAATTATTAAATACATAAAGCACAAAAAAAAGAACAACGTAATTATCAAAGTTGGCTTAATGAACATAAATAGGACTGAAAAAATTGGTTGAGCCACATGTGAACCATCAGCAAATTATTATTTTTATTTTTATTTTTTAATTTTTTTTTTAACGTTTATTTATTTTTGAGACAGAGAGAGACAGAGCATGAACGGGGAGGGACAGAGAGAGAGGGAGACACAGAATCGGAAGCAGGCTCCAGGCTCTGAGCCATCAGCCCAGAGCCCGACACGGGGCTCGAACTCACAGACCGCGAGATCGTGACCTGAGCTGAAGTCGGACACTTAACCGACTGAGCCACCCAGGCTCCCAACAAATTATTATTTTTTAAAAATTTTTATTTATTTTTGAGACAGAGAGAGACAGAGCGTGAGCAAGAAAGGGGCAGAGAGGGGGTGGGGAACACAGAATCTGAAGCAGGCTCCAGGCTCCCAGCTGTCAGCAGAGAGCCTGATGCGGGGCTCGAACTCACGAACCATGAGATCATGACCTGAGCTGAAGTCAGACGCTCAGCGGACTGAGCCACCCAGGCGCCTCAAACCATCAGCAAATTATTAACCGAAATAATACATAGTCCTATTGGCTTAGGGCCCCACCCTTATGACCGCATTTGATCTTAATTTCTTCTTGAAAGGCCCTATCTCCACATATAATCACGTGGGGGGTTAGAGCTTCAGGCTATGAATATGAGGGTATACAATTCAGTCCGTAACAGAGCTATTATGAATTACAGTGCTATGAATGTTCGTGTACAAGTCTTTGTATGGACATGTTTTCATTTCTCTTAAATAAAGCTTTAGGAGTAGAACCTGGGAGATTTGGTAACTGAAGGGGAAACTTGACAAGAAACTGTCAAGCTGATTTGCAAAGTGACTGTACATTCCCACCAACAGTGCAGGAGAGTTCTAGTTCCTCCACAAGCTTGTCAACACTTAGTATTGTCAGTCCTTTGAATTTTAGCCATTCTAGTTGGTGTGTGGTTGCGTTTCATTGTAGCTTTAATTTGCCTTTCCCTAATGACTAAGGTTGTCGAACATCTTTTCATGTGCTTATTGGCCACTCCTTATTGGCCACTCGTGCACTTTTTTGTGAAGTGATTATTCCAGTTTTTTCAGGTGATTTGTCTTCTTATTGTGATGCAGGAGTTCTTTATCTATTTTGGATACTAGTCTTTTTCCAGTGTATATATTGTAAACATCTTTTTCTCAATGGCTGGACTTTTTTCTTTTTCTTTAAGCATTTTTTTTTAAAGACTAAAAGTTTTAAATTTGATGAAATCCAGTTTATTAGATATTATGGACTAAATTTCATTCTCCCCAAATTCAAATGCCAAAGCCCTAACCCCCGATGACTGTATAGGCTTTTGGAGATGGGGCCTTTAAAAAGGTGATTAAGGGGCACCTGGGTGGCTCAGTCAGTTGAGCGTCTGACTTCGGCTCAGGTTATGATCTTGCAGTTTGTGAGTTCAAGCCTTGCATCGGGCTCTGTACTGACAGCTCAGAGCCTGGATCCTGCTTCAGATTCTGTGTCTCCCTCTGTCTCTACCCCTCTTCCACTCGCTCACTCTCTCTCAAAAATAAAAAGAAACATTAAAAATTTTTAAATAAAAAGATAATTAAGATTGAATGTGGTCATAAGGGTGGGACCCTAAACCAACCGGACTTAATAGTTAAAAAAAAATTTTTTTTAGTGTTTATTTATTTTTGAGAGAAAGACAGAGCATGAGTGGGGAGGAGCAGAGAGAGAGGGAGACACAGAATCCAAAACAGGCTCCAGGCTCTGAGCTGTCAGCACACAGCCCGACGCGGGGCTCGAACTCACGACCTGCGAGATCATGACCTGAGCGGAAGTCAGACATTTAACTGACTGAGTCACCCAGGCACCCTGGACTTATAGTCTTTAAAGAAGAGAAAAGGCTACCAGGCATACTCTCACACAGAGAACAGGTCATGTGAGAACAGAGAGAAGGTGACCGTTTTCCACGGCCAAGGAGAGACGCTTCAGGAAAAAGCAAACCTGCTGACACCTCGATCTTGGACTTCCAGCCTCCAAAACTGAGAGAAAATAAATTTCTGTTGTTTAAACCACTCAGGCTATAGTATTTTGTCATGGTAGTCCTAGCAGACTAATACGGATTTTGGTACCAGAAATCAGGTGCTAATGTAAGAAATAGCTGAAAATGTGAAAGTGGCTTTGCCCCTGGGTTTGGGTAGAGGTGGGAGAGATTTTCAGGTGCGTGCTAGAAAATGCCTAGAGTGCCTTGAAGAGACCATCGGTAGGACTATGGAGCCAAAGGTGGTTCTGGGGAGAGCTCAGATGCAAAGGAGGAACGTCTTACTGGAAACTGGGGGAAAGGCGATCGTTGTTACAAAGTGGCAGAGACTTGGCTGAATTGTGTTTTGGTGTTTTGTGGGAAATAGAAGTTGAAAGTGATGAACTTAGATATTTAGCTGAGGAGATTTCTTTCTTTTTTTTTTTTAGAGAGAGAATGTGAGTGGGGAAGGGGCAGAGGGAGGGAGAAAGAGAGAGAGGGAGAGAAGGGGGGGGAGAGAGAGAGAGAGAGAGAGAGAGAGAGAGAGAGAGAGAGAGAGAGAGAATCTTAAGTAGGATCCACACTCAGTGCAGAGCCCAATGCAGATTCGATCTCACAACCCTGGGATCGTGACCTGAGCAGAAATCAAGAGACAGACGCTCAACTGACTAAGACATCCAGGCACCCCAGCTGAGGAGATTCCTAAGCAAAGTGTTGAAGATGTGGCCGGATTTCTCCTTACTGCTTATGGTAAACGGAGAGAGGAAGACAGGCACATAGAAAGGACTGTTAAGCAAAAAGAAACCAGAAGTAGGAAATTCTCAGCCTATGCATATGGCAAAAAAGTAGAAAGCATGTTCTAGAAGGAACACCATGGGTGTGGTTGAAAACTCATTTCATAAGGAGATCGTGGATGGGGCTTGCTGATTTAATCACCCATCTCAGCAGAAGCCAGGAACAGAGGTGGAATTATAGTTATCTATCTACCCATTTCACACTCACTGAAAAAATCTAAAGCAATAGCTAAGTAGTGATCAGCACAGCTAACACACACATTGTGTCCTTTAAAACCATTTTCTAGGGGCGCCTGGGTGGCTCAGTCGGTTAAACATCCGGCTTCGGCTCAGGTCATGATCTCGCGGTCCGTGAGTTCGAGCCCCGCATCGGGCTCTGTGCTGACAGCTCAGAGCCTGGAGCCTGTTTCGGATTCTGTGTCTCCCTCTCTCTCTCACCCTCCCCTGTTCATGCTCTGTCTCTCTCTGTCTCAAAAATAAATAAAACGTTAAAAAAAAATTAAAAAAAAAAACATTTTCTACTAAGTGGACAAATGGCTGATTCTGGTTTTAGGTCAGGAATTGTGCAAATGATCCTGCAACATCTTGTTTATAACAGCAATAATCAAAACTACTAGAGTCAAATTAAAAGGACTCTGGAGCCAACCTGAAAATATTTTTTTGCTGGCCAGAGATGGGACAACTCCAGTTTTAACGAGTAGACAGCTTGCAATGGATTGAAACCATCAGATATGTTTAAGCACTCGAGTTCATAACAATTAAAAAAAAAAATTGATCACCTTTGGGAGATGAGAAGGAATTCAATTCGTGATCTTGAAAACTTGAGAGAGAAAAAAAAAATGAAGGATATGTCCCATCTGGCCCATCTGAAGAGTACCACTGAATATCACATACTACAGGAGAGGAAGCATGTCTTTGTAAAATAATTCCAACTAATCCATGAAAAAAAAAATGATACAATTAGAATATCATCATTTTAGAATCCTCATAGGTGTTTAAAAGTGTCAAGGGGAAGGCAAACATCATAAAGTCCAGAGGAGGGACTTTCAACCCTAATCAGTTTATTCTGGCTCCCCTATTCCCAGCTATGGGGCTTTGAGCAAAATATCCTCTTGCAGAAGACCTCGGCTGCTCTCTCCTCACAGGGCTGTGTGTCAATAAAGACACTTAACGTGCCGACACGGTACATGTTAGGTGTTTTCGGCCTCCTGATATAGTTCTGTACGGTTCTTTTTTTTTTTTTTTTTTTAAGTTTACTTACTTATTTTGAGAGAGAGCGCACACGAGCAGGGGAGAGGCAGAGAGAGAGGGAGAGAGGATCCCAAGCAGGCTCTGCACCGCCAGCTCAGGGCCCAACGCAGGGCTCGAACTCACAAACCTGAGCCGAACTCATGACCTGAGCCGAAACCAAGAGTCGAATGCTTAAGTGACTGAGTCCCCCACGCACCCCCCCCCCCCCCACAGTTCTTTTTTTTGAAAGCTTGCTGGCCCGTGTGCCCTTTTCCAAGGCAGGCCCCCATCGCTCGTGTCTGGACGCTACAGAAGGAGGGACCATGACAGAACAGGAAGCACATGAGCTTTGGGGTCGGACGGACTTGGCTGTTTCTTCTGGCTCCATCCTTGGTTTCCTGGGGTAAGTCACAGCACCTCTCTGAGCTCAGGCTCCTCGCCTCTAAAATGGGGGAAATGCAGGCATGCCTGGGGATCCAGGGAGCAAAAAGTGAACTCTTCACGCGAGACCTTAGCGCTCAGCCAGGCACAGGAGGGTCCCGCGTCCACAGCGCTCACCTCCCCCTTCCTGCTTCCTCCTCCTCGCCAATCCTAAAGGAGTCCTCCTGACTCTCTGCTTTTATCACCTTACGCTCCTCAAGTGACCTCAAGGTTCTTGAGGAAAGAACCTCAAGTGACTCCCATCTGGGTTCAAAAATGGCAAATTTGCTTCCACTTTCAGATTCCTCTGGGTTGGCAGTGGCTGCCTGGGCTGCCCGTTGGGCAGGACCTCAAGTCGCCGTAGGGGGAAGGTTGTGGAGCGACGCCTAACACAGGCTCTGCAGGAGATACGTGTGCCCTCCCTTGTCAGCTGGCACAACTCCAAGCACCTCCCCCAGGCCCTGGAGAATTCTACCACTGGGCCCTCGTAGCTCTCCTCAAGCCGTGTTCTGACTCTTCTCAGAGATCGTCCCCACCCCCTGCGGGCCCATCACCTGTGCCCTGTGCCCTAGTCGACATCGTTCTCGCCGCCAGACCTTTATCTCATTCTCTCCAGGTAGCTGCCCATGCTATCTCCCCCGGGACAAAGGGAACCGGGAAGATGGCCACACCCCACCGCAGGCCCACACAAGCCCCTCCAGCCTCGGCCCACCTCCTCAGTCTCCCCGAACGCCAGACTGGAGGCTCCCCTCTACCTTTGGTAGGCCACAAAATAGGTCACATTCTGGGAGTAGCCAGGCCCTGGGAGCCATGTCAGGTAAACACTGAAGTTCCGGGAGAGCAGCGTCACGTTCTGAGGAGGAGCCAGATGGGGCCTCCCTGTGGGAGAGAAAGAGGTCCTGAAGCCTGGAGCTCCTGGCTGCTCTTGACGTGGGCCATTTGGAGCTGACCAGTGGCGGGCTGGGCAGTCGGGCGCTCACTGAGTTTGAGAACCAGGAGTCATCTGGGGTGGCTAGAGCACAGGGGACATGGTGTCGGCTGGGAGCCCAGGCTCAGGATGCCAATCACGGCCTTGCCACGGACCGGCTGTATCGCAGCCCCTTCCCCTCCGTGGGCCTCAGTGGCTGCTCTGTCCTATAGACAGGAAGCTCCTGCCCATTCTGGCACATGAGGGTTTCAGAAGCACACCGCAGGACAGGAACCACCTACTGGATTTCCAGGACTCCAGGAGGGAACAGGGTCTCAGGAGCAGAGGCTCAGCTCTGTTCGTAGCCATGTCCCCAGAGCCTGTCTGCAACGGTTCCGGGCTCAGAGTAGGTGCACAATAAATATTTGTTGACTAAATGACTATTGTGATAATTTGGATTAGTCCAAAGGCCGCCCAACTGGTCTCCCTGCTTCCAATCTTGCCCATTCTCCACAGAGCAAGCAGCAAGGGTTAAGATGAAAGTCAGATCATGTGGCGTTTCTGCTTTAAACCCTCAACTGGCTTTCACTTCATTCAAGGTTAAACCCAAAGTCTTTATAATCCTCCACAAGATTTACCTAATCCCAGCCACCGCTCTCCCCGTGCTCGCTGCTCTCCAGCCACACTGGCCTCTCTGCTGTTTCTAGAGCCTGCCAGGCACCCTCTTCCTCCAGGCCTTTCCACAAGCTGTTCCCTCCGCCTAGACTGTTCTCCCCCTGGATCTCTAGCAGGCTCGCTCCTTTGTTTCCTTCACATCTCTGCCCAGATGTCACTGTCCCAGTGACACTTTCCCCGACCACCCTTAACTGGCTTCTGCTTCCCCTCTTCGGCACCTCTTCTTCACTGCTAACCCTCATCTTCTGAAATATACACCTGATGACACCTCTTCCCAGTTCTATGTCCTTCCCTCGCCCTTAGAAAAATGTCCACGCTCCTCAGTGAGGTACATGACCGACCATCTTGTCAACCTCTCCCCAGTCGGCTCACTAGGCTCCAGCCAACCTTGTTTCTTGTCCTTCTCAAACTACTGCGTTCTCTTGGGTACCTCTGAACCCAGGGGTCTTCGACTGCCTGGTGTTTGTTCACCTTCTAATTTTTTTTCACCATCTAATCCTTTAAAGACTTGATTCCAAAGTCACTTCCCTCGGGGAGTCTTTCCTGATATCTTTAAGAAATGGTAGTGGTGACTGATGGTGGGACACATCTGACTGATGATGATGACAGCAGCTAATGTGCTCTGCATCCTAACTACGTACCAGGAACTATGCTAAGTACATGGGTTGCATTTCTTTGAATCCTCCCCACATCTCTAGGATGTAGGTACTAACTGTGACCATCACATGACACATGAGGAAACAGGCCTTCTCAGGTAATAAGCTGTAGAATCAGAATTCACATCCAGGCCTAGCCAACTCCACATTCTGAGCTCCTGATCATACTTCCTCTTCTACATTCTCGTGGGGCCTGTTCAGCTTTATTCTTCCAACATCTGCGAACCGCTATTGGCCAATGACATCTGTGCCACGAGTTTCACAGGGGAACACAATTTCATTCCTGCCCTTTAGAAGCTCGTGGACCCAAGGGAGAATTCAGCGCCCTGAAGTGTCACACGGGCCATGGTGGAAATCCATACAGGTTACAGAATGGCATCAGGGTGGAGGGTGGTTGTACCGATGGCTCTCAGCATGGCTCCCCACTTCTGGTCTTTTAACCCAAATGTGGGCATCTGCTTCCACCCCATCCTGTGATCTTTGGCAGGAACTGGGTCACTGGGGTACAGGTGCTATCATTGTTCCCAGCTTTCCAGCTGGTGACCAGCAGAGGCCAAAGTCTATCTGCAATCAGCTTATAAGGTATCCTTTTTTTTTTTTTTCAGCTTATAAGGTATCTTGTGGGCAGGACAGGCCCAAAGTCTGAACTTGGCCACAGTGGAGAAATAGCCACGACAGTAGTTACCTTATTTACTGAGCCTTCAAAGGGTGGGACGCCCTGGTCTGGCACTTTATCCACAAAGCCCCATTCAACCCTCAGGACGAACCAGCCTATAGGGTAGGTGCCATTCTCCTTCCGTGCAGGGGCACTAGATTCACAGACAGACAGTAGGCAATAGGCCTGACGCTACACAGCCAGTTTGCGTGGGGGCCAGGATCTGAACCTGGATCTGGCTGACCTTCACCCTAAACTATCACACAGTTTGTGTTGGGTACATTAAGTGTTCCTCCGGTAAAAGTAGCGTTAGGCCCAGATGGGAAAACTATTGAGTTTGACAGCGAAACAGGGGGACAGAGGACCCCCACCCCTCACACACAGGTACACTGTCCCTCACCAGCTGCAACAGCAGTCACTGCGCAGAGGTGCCAGGGGCTGGGGCATCCCTGAGCTGACCCAGGTGGACGGACGGTCCTGCTCTAGCCACCCACCCCACAGCCAAAGCTGGCCGAGCTTGCTTCAGCCTTAGCCTTCTCTTCAGGGGTCTCACCTGCGCTTTCCTTCCTGGGCAATTCCCCTCAGTGCCCTGGGCCTCAGCTTCCCCATCCGAAAAGGGAGAAAATAGAACCTACCTCATAGAAGGGTTGGGTTGTTTCGCTTTAAATAGGGTAATGTGCCCAGCACAAAGAAGTCTTAGTATTAATTATCAGTATTAGCTTGTGCCCCAAGGCCCTTCTGGGTCTTAAATTGTTAGCGGAAGACTAGGAAGTCTAAGACTGGGGGCAATGTTGGGACCTTCTCCTGATTGGTTGGGGTTTGGCGGGTAGGTCCTATCCTGGGGTGTTTTGTACCCTGCCACCTTATTTACCAGTGGGAGCTCAGAAAAAAAGGTGGCTTTCGTTAGAGTAACAGCAGCACGCAGACTAAGCCAGAGCTCCCTCCCCTCGGGTCTGGGTGGAACTTCTGAAACCGCCCAGGGGGAAAGGATGGCGGCTCCGGGGGAGGGCAGGGCACTCCCCTGACTTCCCCGGGTACCGAGGATCCAGCGTCCTGTGAATGCAGAGGACAGGGCTCCCGGGGAAACCTGAAACAGCACTCTGTAAATCAATGCAGCTGCGTTTTAAAGTGCCACCGTCTTTTCCTGTTCACCTGGAGCTGGACTGGCAGTAAGAATCTGGGTCTCTTTCCTCCCGGAAAGCAATTGCAAAGACTCGGGTGTGTCGAGTTCCAAGCCCCAGTGTAGAAGAAAACGGGCGGTGGGTGGGCAGGGCGGATTCGCATCCCCTCCTCTGGCGGCGGCCGGGCTGAGGCCACTTCCCTCCTTCCGGGAGCTCCGCCGCCCAGGGCAGGCGCCCCGCTGCCCCCTCCCCGCCCGCCCCGCGGCCCCCCGCCCTTACCTTGAGTGGACTGCAGCAGGCACAGGAGCAGGGGGACCCACCGGCCGAGCCCCGCCACGCCGGCTCCCGCGCTGCCCGCCGGGCGCCGCCAGGTCCCCCCTCCAGCCCCGCCGCCCGCCGGCCGGCAGGTGGTTGCGGACGGCAGCCAATGGGAGGCCGAGCCGCGGGCCCCGCCCCCGCGGGCCGGGACTCGGCGGGGGCTTCCCCGGGGGCAGCCCCGCCGCGGGGAGCCGGGCGGCCGGCCGGCTCCCCGCGCCACCGCGGCTCAAAGACGGCTGGAACCTCCTCCGGGTCTGCGTGGCGGTTTGCTCCGCCGCATCGTGGGGGTGGCGGATCAGTAAAGCCATGCCTGGGGGGAGGGGAGGAGAAGGGTTGATGGCCGACGGCCACAGTTAGGGGTTCCAGTACGGGAGCTAAGTCAAACAGCACGAAGAGTTCAGGGCCAGTTCAACAGCACAGCCTCAGACCCCATTGGCGGTGTCCGAGCGTGTTTTATGTGCCGGGTACTAAGCCAAGCACTTCCCGCACGTTAGCTACTTTCATCCCCCCCGAGAATCTGGTGGGTCAGTCCTGTGACTCTCTGCCTCCTTCACAAGGGGATGGCAGCCTCGAGAGCCGAGGGCCTACTTCCGGAGAAAGCTGGGGCCTCCGACACCAAAGCCTAAGGTGTGTTACCAGTCACCCCGACAGTAATAGCTTCCGAGTGATGGAAACAGCCTCACCGCAGAATTGTCTCCCGTCATTAAAAAGGAGGCTGCCGAGGGATATGTCACGGCTCGGCGAAGTTGGCAGCGTACTGGAGAGGCGGAAAAGCAAGGAGCAAAATATGGTCCCATTAAAAAAAAAATATGTGTGCGCATAGGCATGGATAGCAGATGGAGGATATACACCGATATGCGGGTGGTTGTTAACTTCTGGGTGGTGAGGATATAAATATATATAATACATCACACATATGTAATATACATATGTGTATATTATACAGATTATATGTATACATATTATACACTTGTGTGTATACGTATATGTATATTATATATGTGTGGTGTGTATTATATATGTATTATGTATATTATAATATACATGTATATGTACATGTATATATATGCAATATATATGTATTATATAATCTATAATATATAACATACATATTATATATTATGTAATATATATATTCTATATTATACACATGTATTTTAAGTTTCTTCTTTCTGCTCATGTTTCGTTTCTAAGCTTTTCAATAATTTGTATGTATCGCTTTTCCGACAAATTCTAAAGGTGATCATTGCTCTCCTTTTATTAAATGTTATCTTCTTCTCTTTCTCTTTTCATTTTTTCTGTTTCCCAGTACTTCCAAGGAGGGATTGCCTCCTCTTTACAGAAGAGCAAACTGCCATTTTGAGGACCCAGAGAGCTTATGCAGGTGCTGGGTTCTGGATTCGGCACCCGGCCTGACTGCATGGCCACCCTGCCTTCGGGTAATTGCTTTGTCCACTCTGTGGGTATCCGTGACAGGCCGAGTGACCACTGGTGGGCTATGATAAAGCCGGTGAACGCAGAGGAGATACAGAGCACAGAGAATCCTGCTGCAGGTGCCGGCTCTCAAGCTGTATCCCGGCAGTTCTCGATTGAGAGAATGCATTTTCACAGAACTAGGTGGATCCAAAAGTGGCCCTGAGTTTGGCCCTGGGTGAAAACATTCAGGAATCTCAGGACAGTTCTGAGATTCGCATCTATGATTTCAGCTCAGTCAGCACTATTTCTTTTAAGTTTATTTATCTGTGAGAGAGAGACAGAGAGACCGAGAGAGACAGAGAGTAGGGGATGGGTAGTGAGAGAGGGAAAGAGAGAAGCAGGCTCTGTGCTCTCAGCGCTGGGTCCGACATGGGGCTCAATCCCATGACCTGAGCCAAAATGGAGAGTTGGACGCTCAACTGACTGAGCCACCCAGGTGCCCCTCAGTCAGCACTACTTGACAGAGGCTTACAGGGACCATGTTTGGACCTCAAAGACAAGGAAGATGGAAGAACCCCCGCCCCCCCCCCCCACCCCCCCAACCAACTTCATCCAACCCACTGCAGCTCTTTCAGGCCAAGAATCCCAGTGAACTGGGAGCAGGGTGGCAGTGGGGACAGGGCACTGGGGAAATGTCTTCATCTGCCACCTGCTCCACCCACTTGGCTTGTCTGAATCTGGCACCTGTTTTTTGTTTTGCTTTTCAGTAGGCTTCAAGCCCAGCACAGAGCCCAGTGCGGGGCTTGAACTCACGACCCTGAGATCAAGACCTGAGCCGAGACCAAGAGTCAGACGCTTAGCTGACTGAGCCACCCGGGCGCCCCGATGGTACCTGTTCTTTTTGACAAAATCTGCCGCGTGCTTGTTCTCCCCCGCCCCTTTCCCCCATACCCTATAATCTCAAGCTAGGAAACCGCACGTCTGGATGACGTTCTGAATCAACATGAAAGAACATTTTGTGACCATAAAGGTCAGGTTAGTTACTTCTCTCAAAACCTTAAAGGAAGTCATCTTGGATGCGGGTCAGAAAAATCTCAGCCAGTTACCACAACCTAGCGTCTACGCAGGTCCTCAGTGTGCCACTCCAGGACCTTTCCACTATCCCCAGTATTGCTCGTAAATCCATTCTGGTATAAAATGAGTATACTTCTACTGAGATCTCTTTATCTAAAACAGCATTCAATACCCTTAATATTTATTTGGATCCTTGCTGTGCAACAGCCTCTGCAGTTTACATATATTGTGGTGTTTAATCCTCACGACAACCCCACGAGGTGGGTATTTGTATCCCTTTTAACAGACGGAACTCTGAGAGGTTACGTCGCTTACCCAGGATCACACAGCTGATTAGTGATGGGGCTAGGATTTGAACCTTGGTCTGGCCGTCCTCAAAGCCCGTGGGTTTCAACTTCTGCTATTTATCCTCCAGATGGTTAAGGGCAGACAAAAATGAAATTCCCCGATCTTGATCACTTCCTGATTTGCAAAGATCACAGCACTAAACCGGGAGGTCAGCTGGAAAATGTTTAACAAGTGGGTCTGGGGGGGCGGGGAACAGGAGGAAGCCCCGTGTCAGTTTCTGGGGTGACTCTCTCCATGGCAAGTTCAACGTGAGGTCACCGAACACGGAGTTGTGAAGAAATGCACCCAATTGGTTCTTCTGAGCCTACGTAGGCCTGCATTTCTACACTGGGAAAGAACCATCACTGAGCTTCTCCACGGTTAGAACAAAGCACATCCCAAGCCCTAAGTGGGGAATAAGGCTTACGTTCCACAGCACGAGGCTCAAGATGTCTTACACACGATCAAGTTTACAATGTGGCCTCCACCTTCCCTTTGACCCTCTCTTCCAATTCTCTAGGCTCCAGGTACAGAGTGCTCTGCTGGTTTCTCTCCCGCATTCCCTCCCTCCCTCCCTCCCTCCCTTCCTCTCCCTTCTGTCTGTCTGTCTGTCTGTCTCACCTCCTGGGGTTTTCCCTTCCCAGGTTGCTCTTCCCCCTTGTCCCCTAGTCAGTGCCTGTTGCTGCTTCCTGTCTCAGCCCCTAAGTCACTTTCTCAGGGCACTTTCTTCACTTCCTGACTTTGGTTTCTTCCCAGTCCCCACATATGTCTCCTTCGTACTACTTAATCACCATTTCACGGAAATCATATTTGTGCCTGGAATCTCTCTCTTCCTGAGTACATCCTCAGGACCTGGCACAGGATAGGTAAGACCCACGCACCTTCAACATCTGGGGCTCAAACACAATTCTGCATGCTCCAAACAACCCAGCTTCCCTCCTGGTTCTTGGCAGGAAGCCACTCACTTAAATGTTTACTAAGCTGAACTTGACATTGACTCATACTTACAAGACCTCAGTATCTCTTTTGAAAGTATGACTTCACAGTCATGTTTCTGTCCACAGGTGGGATTTTATAATCGTGCCTCTTCCACAGACTCTGAGAATAACGTGTATAAAACCACACTGCTGTACGAGGATTCCCAGCCTCTCCCTCTCCTGCCTGGGCCAGCAAGGGGCCTAGCGAGACTGGGTCAATAAACACTGGAAAAGGCAGCAGAGGAGGGAAAAGTTAAGAGCCAACTGGGGCTTAGGCATTTGGAGAAGAAAGGAGCAAGTTTAGGGAACAGAGGCTGCGAAGATGAGACATATGAAGGGAGAGGTGGAGAAAATGGATTTTGGAACTTTTTGTTCTGTGTTAGGACTGGAATCCCTTGTGGCATTTTTCCCCCCAGTTGCATGACTTAATGACTATATTAAACACTGTATGCTTCTTTTTTAAAATAATTTTTAAATGTTTATTTGAGAGAGAGAGAGAGAGAGAATGAGCAGGGGAGGGCAGAGAGAGAGGGAGACACAGAATCCCAAGGGGTTCCAGGCTCTGAGCTGTCAGCACAGAGCTCGAACTCACCAACCCTGAGATCGTGACCTGAGCCAAAGTCAGATGCTTAACTGAGCCACCCAGGCGCCCCAAACATCGTACACTTCTAAAGGGTGAATTTTGTAGTAGGCGAATTCTATCTCCATTGAAGAGAGGGGGGTTGCTAAGGCCACAGACAGGTGGAGCCAGGATTTGAACCTAGGCAGCCTGGAAACATACGGCAGCCTGGAAAGAGCCTAGGATTACCCAGCCTGACACAGCGCTTCGCCTGGGGCCCCTTCCCTTCCAGCCTCAGCAGCTCCCGCCGCTCCCTCTGGGCCTGGACCGGAGGGGGACTGCGGGGAGGCGCGGCCACCCGGCGGGGCGGGGCGGGGCGGGGATGGGGACGCAGAGGCTTGGGAGAGGAGGGGCAGGGCGGCGCTGGCCGGGAACCCCTTCTCCCTTTCCCGTAAGAGCAGCCTGGCTCTTCCAAACCTGCCTCAGTCTGCTCCTTCCAGGCCTGGGAAGGCCCCCAGGCGCTTGAGAGCGGCTCCCAGGTGTGCTGACCGCCGGGCGTGCAGAGACGGCCGGGCACCTGCCGGGACCCGGCCCCAGGCCCGCCTGCTTCTTCTGGGAAAGCGGGGGCGGCCGCGGGGAACCTGTCGCCCCGCAGCCACGCACCCCTGCCCGGGAGCCTCTGCTCACCTCCCCCATCCTTCATCTCAGTGGGGTCTCCGTTCTTGTGCTGGTCCTCCTGGGCCTGCCACGTGCTACATCCTCCTGGGGAGGGGGGGGGGCTCCTGACTCCCTCCCTTTCTTCCTTTTGGTCTTTCTTGAATCTCTTTTTAATGGTGAATTTTTGATTACACAAGCGATAGGTGGATACACTTTCCTCTTCACACGTTCTCCTATCTCCCCCCAATCACACCCAACCCACTGCTATTGCCAGTTTTTTTTTGGGGGGGGGGGTGCGGATTTTTCCAAGTCTTTTCTCACGGACCCCGGGAACACAGATGATCCTGTGCCTCGGTCTGTGTGGTTTTATATACATTGTTTCATACCCTCATTCTGCCACTTGTTTCTGGCCCTTTTCAGCCCACAACACTCCATGGAGAATTTTCCCCACTGTACCTCCCCCCCCCCCCGCCCCCTTCTTAAAGTATTCTGTGGGTCAGATGTGTCACATTTAATCCTTCTCCAGTTGGTGGATATTTAGGAAGTTCTTAGTTTTTTAAGATGACAAAACGCCTCAATGATCACCTCTGTGACCACCCCGTCTACACTCCGGCTGGTGTTTCTCTGGGGTAGATAATACTGAGATATGGATCTGCTGGGTCACAGGATGCATTTGAAAATTTAGCAGGTACTGCAAATTGCTCTCTGCAGTGGCTAAACCAATCTAACTCCTACCAGTAGGACACATGAACGTATCCCTTTCCCAACATCCTGGCCAACCTTTGACCTCTTCAAACTTAAAAATGTATTGCCAAAAGTGTTTTCTCACTGTTGTGCTAATTTGCATTTCCGTGGGTGCTTCCTGTAAGTTCCAGGTTGCTCAGGAATTGGGGGTAGATGATCTGAACACCAGACACACCCTGTCACCTGCTGTGTGACCTTGGGCACACCTAGTCACTTCTCTGGTCCTGGGCACACTCATATACACCATCTCTCTGAGGCCCCTCTTCCTCTCTGCCTGAGAACCTTGGTCATCAACTTTCTCTTGGCTTCCCTGCATCCCTCTCTCTGACAGCTAAGGTTTCTTGGTCCCCAGGGAGTCCCTCTGCCCTTTCCAACCCCCTGCTCCCACCCTGCCAGGGCTCTGAAATGCTTGAGTAAGGCACCGTGTTCAGAAGTTCCCCACTGGAATACACATGTGTCCCCACCAGTGGACACATCTTCAACTTGCCCAATGTTCATGGAATAGCGTTCTGGAAGGGACATTCTGACCAGCTCACAGCAGGCAACAGGGGCAGGACGCCAGATGGAAAGGGCTTTATTTATTTATTTTTTCCTTTATAAAACTTTATTTTTTTAATTTATTTTTGAGAGAGAGAGAGAGAGAGAGAGAGAGAACATGAGCAGAGGAGGGGCAGAGAGAGACGGAAACACAAACTCTGAAGCAGGCTCCGAGCAGGCACAGAGGCCGATGCGGGGCCCGAGCTCGTGAACCGCGAGATCATGACCTGAGCCCAAGTCGGGCACTCAACTGACTGAGCCACCCAGGCGCCCCACCTTTATAAAACTTTAGAAACATGAAACGTGTTGTACAGACAAAATTTAAAAACTATTAAAAAATAAAAATAAAACATAATTCTACTCTTCAGAAAGACTCATTGCTGCCATTTGTGTGTCTATCTTCGGTAGATGTATGCATAGATGGTATTTTTACACGCGTTTTTGTCCTAATTTTCCATTTAACATTATATAATAAGCCTGTCATTTAAAACCTTTTTTTAAATCTTGATTTTTTTTTTTTTTTTTTTTTTTTTTTTTTTTTTTTTTTTTTTTTTTTTAAATAACTGCTTTCAGAATAGCTGTACCAGTTTGGGTTCCCATGAGGTGTGGATGGGTAAGCTTTGGAAGGAACGGCATGGCCCTTCCACACCTGGACACAGGCTCTGGCCTTTAAGGGACAAAGACCTCTGCTGGGAGGGAGCCTGGTCAGGGTGTGGTCCCAGAGCGCCCAGGCTCCTCCTTTACCTTCAGAGCCTGGGGATTCTCCCAAAAAGCTTCCTTAATCAACCAACTGCATTTCCTAAGAGTGAACACCAGGGGACACCACACACCAAAGGAAAGTGATCCAGACTGAGCCGTTGCATTGGACCGAGCCATTTCCCCAGCCACTCCAAGGCGGAGAGACCGTCTCTCCTGACCTCCTTGACATCCCCCTACCTGACCTCCTGCATCCTCTGGGTTAGGTGGCGTGTGTGTGTGTGTGTGTGTGTGTGTGTGTGTGTGTGTAACTCTCAGACGTGCTCAGAGGAAGCTCTGTAAGTTGCAGGGATCAGGTATTATACAACATCATGGTAAGAGCCCTGGACTGCGCTTCCCTGGTGTGCCTCTTTGGGCCAGTTACATCATGGTGTGCCTCGATTTTTCTCATCTGCCAAATGGGAGTGACAATTCCCTGCCCTTCTTTACTGTGTGTGTGTATCTTGTGTAAAAGTACTGTACTTTGAAAACCAGGGGCGCCTGTGTGGCTCAGTTGAGCATCTGACTCTTGATTTTGGCCCAGGTCATGATCCCAGGGTCATGGGATTGAGCCCCACATTGAGCCTTGCGTTGGGCTCCATGCTGAGCATGGAGTCTGCTTAAGATTCTCTCTCTCTCTCTGTTTACCCCTCTCCCTTGCTTGCTCTCTCTGCAATTAAAACAGTAATAATAATAATAATAATAAAGGTACTTTGAAAACCAAGAAGACCTAAGGGCTGTGCCTGCAGTGTGGACACCGAGTGCAGGGGGTAAAGGTGCATGTACCAAGACTGCCTATGTGGCTGCCGTGTGAGTCCAGGGGTAGCTGGGAAGGTGATGAGTAGCTGGATTCTGGACGTGTTTTGAGGGTGGAAGTGGAACTGATGAGATTTGTTGGAAGATTGGATGTAGGGTGTGGGAGGTAAGAGGGTTAAGGATGATACCAAGGCTTCTGGCTGAGGAACAGGGACCAGTAATGCCTTGTGCCTAGAATGGGGAAAATGGCGGGAAGATGGCTCAGGAGGTCCCAAGCAAGGGCTCATATTCGGACAGGACAAGCGTGAGATGCCCTTTCAGTCCCTGAGTGAACAAGTAAACACAGAGGTCAGAGGGTTAAGCCTCGGGCCCCTTCTCGGGAAACCCCTTTCTGGGGAAATGGCTTGATCCAATGCAACGGCTCAGTCTGGATCACTTTCCTTTGGTGTGTGGTGTCCCCGAGTAGGTTCGACGAGATCGGAAACGCTGCCCCATCCCTGCCTGTGCCCCCGACAGACATCAGTAATTCATCGCGGCACTCAGAATCCTTCTCAACAGAGTTCTAGATAGCAACTCTAGAACCAACCGAGTGGAGATGATGGAAAGACCGCCATCATCCTCAGACTTGACGGGAGGCCCAAGAATGCAGTTAAAACTATAGGCTTTTGAGTGAGACACCTGGGCTGGAAAGCTAATCTTGCTACAAACTAATGTGAGACCTTGGGAAGAATCATTTATGTTCCCTGCTTCAGTTTTGCCATCTGAAAAACGGGGTTAATAATAGTTCCTATCTTATAGGGTCATTGGGAAGATTAAATGAGATAATCCAGGAGATTTACTTAGCACAGTGCCTGGGGCACGGTAAGCTCTTAGCCAGTAACAGCAGCGGCAGCAGCAGTAATAGCTGTTGAATGTGTTATTCCAGCTCGAACGTTCTAGAACAGATCTCCCTTACCTGCTGTTTGTGACCTCTAGGACAAAGATACTGTAATGCTGAGGCTGTGCAGCAGGAGGCACTGTTGACATTTACATCTCTGTTGCCCACAGAGATTGAGGAAGTGGGGAAAATTTTCCCTGGAGTAGTGACCCCCAGTGATGGTCCTGGCAGCTGCCTAGACCCTTTTTTCCTGGTACAAGAAACCAAGCTCCTGGCTCCTCCCAAAATACAGTGTCTCAGTTTCCTTCACGGGCCTGGTCCTCTCTCCTCCGATACTGTTCCTGGCCTCCTCCTGCTTATAAACTCCAGCGAAGCCACTGAGCCTGGCATTCCAGACCCCCAGCCTCCCACTGTCCAGCCTCCCAGCCGCTGCCGACTTCCCCAAAGTGACCGGGCGTGTGCCCGCAGCCTTCCCTTGGCATGTTGTGCCCACCTGGAACTTGGGTCCCTCATCCTCCCTTCCCTTTTTCCTCGTCTTCAGAACAGGAAGGAGATGGAGGGGGGGGGTCTGCTAACCCCACCGTGCGGACGGAACGAAAGGAAGGCACATGTTCCGCAACACACCCCAGCTCGGGTCACGGGCAAGCTAAAGGGGAAACCAGAACCCGGGTGTCCCCAGCCTCAGGCATGGCTGAGTCACTCACCACCCAGACCGCATTCATCGTCAGACTCAGGCATTCATCTGGCATGTGTTGAGCACCTGTGATCTGCCCGGCACCGGGCCAGTGCTGGGCCAGACCAAAATGGAGTAAGGCCCCGTGCCGGGCCTCCAGAGGGCCAGACGGTGCTCAGATGGGCGGTAACAGGGCCGAGCGAGGGTGCCGTCATGAAAGCGTGGGTGACCAGGGTGCTGGTCGGGGGGCTAATTTCTGGATGCCTGTGTTAACCCTCAAACCCACAGCCTCACTGAAACTTGCGCCTTTTTGATTTCATTATTTTATTTTTAATTTTTTTTTTATGTTTATTTTTTAGAGAGAGAGACAGAGAGAGCATGAGAGGCAGAGGGGCAGAGAGAGAGGGAGACGCAGAATCCGAAGCAGGCTCCCGGCTCTGAGCTGTCAGCGCAGAGCCCGACGCGGGGCTCGAACTCACAGAGTGCGAGATCATGACCTGAGCCGAAGTCAGAGGCTTAACTGACTGAGCCACCCAGGTGCCTCCACCTGTGCCTTTTTTAAAGGGTCCATCTTTCCCCACACCCCACGTCCAACATGGACCTCTCCTCAGCCTCCACATCCCTTTCTTGGCCACATATCACCTCTTCCCTGCCTCCCCTGAACCCCCCCCCACACCCCTACACATGAGCACACACACACATATATGCACACACATGCACACACTGCTGTTCAGCATGAGATGGCATCATGGGAAGGCCCTGGAGGAGGGCCAGTCAGCTGGGAAGCAGCGTCCGAACCACCTCCTTTCCTTCCCCATCCCTGCTGCACCACTGCCCTCCACCCCCTTCCACCGACCCCCCACCCCCCGCTTCATGCCCACTCTCGCCCTGGCATCTGAGGCCTAGAGGACATCTGTCCCCAGCCTTCATCACTCTCCACCTCCCCGAGCCCAGTTTGGTACACAGGAGATGCGAGAACTTATCACTGGATAAACCCCGGCGTGCCTGCCCCACCCCCCCACCGTCCTGCAGATGAAATCTGAGCTCTTTGGCATGTCTATGTTCCCAAAAAGCTACCAGTAGGTCATCAGCTGTCACCGTGAACAAACAAGAAAAAGAAAATGAAAATTGGGCTGCTTTTCGAGGCTCTCGTACCCCCAAACTACAATGACAGACCTGGAGTTTTCGGTGGAAGGCAGCATGGGGTCAGCCTGCGTCCTGGCCGGGAATGTTACATGAGTCAGTGGACATGGGGAGGGCAGTAGTTACACTACATGTTGATAAAAATGATGTCTCTCCCTCTCTTTTTTTTTTCCAAAAAAAGAACCCCCCCCCCCGACAATACATATTAGCTGTACAAAAACTAGGAACTAGAAGTTTTAGACGGAACAGAAAAAGCAAACGTGTGCTTGTCACCCCGCCACCTAGAAACAGTCAATCACTGGGAATGCCCTGGAGGGTGCCTCAGACCTCACACCTTTGTTTTTTCTTTTATGGAGTGAGTTCATACTGTATATACGTATATATTTAGAGCCTACCTTTCTTATTGAATAGTATCTTCGGAGTAAAAACAGCTAACGTTTATAGGGACTCTACGTCAGGCACAGTGCTATGCCCTTGACATGCAGGGTCTCATTTCATTACCCCCCTGAGGTTGATTGTTTACTGTCCCCATTTTACAGCCAGGAAGGTCAAAGGGTCAAGGGCTCTTTCTACCCTAAGGGACAGTAAGAGACGGAGTGGAGCCCAGGCTCCAGTTCATTCTGTCCCTGGTTCAGGGCATCAGTTTTCTCATCTAAGGAATCAGGGTTGGGCCAGACGACCTTCTCCCTGGGGAGGGGGCTCCAGACCTCCCCCCCCCCCCCCCCCCCCCCCCCCCCCCCCCCCCCGCCTACAGAGTGACCTCCTCCAGGGCCTCGCTTCATCCTCCTTCTCAGGCCGACAGTAATCGCTAATGCTCGCTGGGCTGCATGCCTGCTGTCCCAAGCAGTTCGTTAACAAGGTAAGAGTTATTTCCATCCCTCTTTCCAGGCGAGGAGACTGAGGCACAGAGAGCTGAAGTCACTTGCCCGATGTCGCTCCATTCGTTAGGGGCAGAGTCAACATGCAAAACCCAGACTCCTTCAGTCCCAGAGCCTGTGTCCTTAACTATCACCTGTAGCTTTTCCGATGCGTCCTCACCCCCAGTAAGAAGCACATTTCACATCCTGACTCAGTAAACACGCGTATGTCAATATTGAACTGGGATAAAAGTTTCATGAGCTGAAAACCTGAACTTCGTGACATAGTCTTCAATATTATTTCTTCGAGTCTCTTCTTGAAAATTTCTCTCTGCGGCCACTACATTGCTTTCAAGGCTCATAATAGATTATGACCTGTAGTTTGAAAATCATTGCTTCTGCCATTTCCTCTCTGCCCCCAGGGAAGCCCTATTCAATGGGTGCGGAGTCTGTCCACTTGATCCTAGGAAGTCGCCAGCACAGGCCCTGTGATCCCATTTCAGAAGGGAGAAAGCTGAGGACCAGAGAGGGAAGGGCAGGTCCTGCTGAGGACAGGTCACTGGGAGAGCACTGGGATTTACAATCTAGGGACAGGCTGAGGGCTGACCCAGACACAACTGGCCTTCCAAGGAAGAAGCTCAAGTCAAGACAGTGTTTCTATTGAGCCCTGTTCTTTGCGGGGCATCTCATACCTCACGGCGTGAAAGTTTAGGTCAGTCTTCACAGACAGCAGGGGAGTTAGGAGCCCCTTGTTATAGATAAGGCAGCGAAGACTCAGAGAGGTCGAGTGACTTGGCCAGGGCCACCCAGCCTGTAAGAAGCTGGGTCTGGTTTGGGTCCCCACCGTGCTCCCGGAACCAGGCTCAAGGCTTGGAACACAACAGGTGCTCAGTAAACATGTCTGGCTGGCTGGCCCCAAAGCCCCCTTCCTCTGCCATTGCTCTGTGATTTCCTCATCAGCCCCCTTCCTGGGAAGCATGGTCCTGGGGCTGGGCATGCTTGGGTTCCGCCTGGGCAAGGGTCCCTGGGGTGGGTGGGTACTCTGCTGAGTTTCGGTCCCAGGTCCGTGCACGCTAGTCCGGCCCAGCCCTGTCAGTTGAGAGGGAGGGAGGGATCTAGACCGCTCCCCTGGGCTGGGGTGGAGAAGCCTGGCCGGCGCCTCTGCTTACGGGGCCTCTCCCACCCCTTGCCACTCCTGGCTCAGGCCTCTAGTGGGGCCCAAGAACTCTGGGGCTACCTCCAGCCTGAGTCAGGTCTCAATCCTGGGGCTCTCTCCCTGGGCAGCAGGCACCTGATTTCTGAATCTTTCTGCTGGAGAAGTGGTTGTAGGTGAGAGGGCTGAGCTCCGGCTGAGGTCACGCTTCCCCTGGTGGAAAAGGCACAGAGCCTCACACTCTCTGTTCTTTTTGGAATGTGTGTTGTCCTTGCCTCAGAGAAAGGAGGTGGGGTCCCTGGAGTCTTAACGCTAACCCTCCCTTCCTTGAATAGGCAAGGATCTGACCCCTAGCAGGAAGCCCAGAGCTGACTCAGGAGATGGTTCTGGACCTTGGAGGGGAGGAGGGGAAGGATGAAGGGCTAGAAGCCAGGGCAGAGAGCCAACAGCTGGCTTTGACAAGGCACCGCATGTTTTGGAAAGTGCCACGTGTTGCAGGGGTGTGGCATTTTCGCCTCCACCCTCCTCCCTGCCCATCTGGGCCTCACCCCTCCTAAAGAGCTGCCTCAACACTCCCTTCCTCCAGGAAGCCTTCCTGGATTGATTCTATCCTGCATTGCCTGGCATCACTTCCCCTATGAGGGAAGGAGGTGAGACTGAGACCCAGCTTGGTGTAAACTCACAGTCCAGTCGTGAGCCTGCACATCACAGAAGTGAGCTTGCACATTGCAGCTGGCCCGACCTGTCTTCCATCTCACGCTCAAATGTTGGGTCTCTCTTTGGAAATGGCTGTCAGCAGGATTTTGCAGATGAAACGCACACACACACACACACACACACACACACACACACACACACTACTTGATCATCCTATCTTGTTTTTTGTGGGGTTTTTTTGGGCCAGGAACAGTAGATGTTTCCAAAGTGAATTCTGGAGGTTGCCTGTTGATGTTAACCCACCCTCCTGACTCTCCCACCAGAACGAGGGAGCCCTGTGGTCAAAAACCTGGGGACTGTGGGACTTAGGGGTGTCAATTGCTGTGCAGCAAGCCTCCTCAGATCTTTAATAGTCTGTGCACATTGTGAATCTCTGAGCACCTGCAGCTTCCCAGATTTACTTGACCTCAGAACTTTTTTTTTTTTTACAGTGGAGCATTTCAGGGGCTCATTACTGAGCACCCTTCGAGAAATGCTGGGGCAAAGACTATTCCAGAAAGGGCAGACCCCGCTTAGCAGTAACTTAAATTAACAACACAACATACTTCCATGGACCGAGAGCTAACTCTGTGCGGGGCTCTGTGCTAAAAAGCCTCTCAGCAAATTCTCAAAAACAGTTGGTGAGATGAATATGATTCCGGAAGGAAGGAAGGATGCCTAGGTCATTTGGTGGTTTAATTCATGATAACTTCCCAAGCCACGGGTCTTCCCTGACCTGGAATGATGTTCAAACTATCAACCCACATGGCACAGCCATTGACCAATATGCAGGCATACCTCACGTCATTGTGCTTTGTAGATACTGCCTTTTTTTTTTTTCTTTTTGCAAATTGAAGGTTTACGGCAACCCTGTGTCAAGCTAGTCTATTTATCGGCCCCATTTTTCCAACAGCATTTGCTCACTTCACGTCTCTGTGTCACATTCCCACAATATTTCAAACTTTTGCATTATTATTGCATTTGTTACTGTGAATTGAGGTCGGTGATTACAACTCCCCGAAGCGCAGATGCTGGTTAACATTTTGTAGCAATCAGATATATATTTTTTAATGTTTGTTTTGAGAGAGAGAGCGTGCGTGCCCACGAGTGGGGGAGGGGCAGAGAAAGAGGGAGAGAATTGCAAGCAGGCTCCATGTGCTCAGCACAGAGCCTGACGCCGGGCCCCATTTCACCAACAGTGAGATCATGACCTGAGCGGAAATCAAGAGTCAGACGCCAGATGGATTGAGCCACCCAGGTGCCCCACAATAAGGCATTTCTTAATTAAGACACGTATATTGTTATTACAACATAATGCTATTGTACACTTAGTAGGTTACAATCCAGTATAAACATAACTTATGTATGCACTGGGAAACCCCAAAATTCACCCGACTGGCTTTATTGTGCTATTCGCTTTATTGCAGTGGTCCGGAAGTGTGCAGGATCACAGAGGTGTGCCTGGATTAGAGACCAAGATGTAGTGAGATCCCCTGGTGAGCTGGGCATTAGTCCTTTACTCACTGAACCGTGGGGAGACCTGGAAGACTGGAGGGTAGGAGATAGGATATCTCGGTGTTGAGGGGGCTGGTGAGGGGCCTCTGGGGGGCTTAGGACAGTAGCTGCTTACCAACCAGATGGGAGGTGTCTCGCTATTTTGACAGTTCTGTGGATTCGCTCGCACTGAGCATAGACCCCGACCGGACCACAGAAGACACCCTTCCTGTCTACTGGGAGGAAGCAAGGCACTGGTCACCGCCCAGGATAACATTTTGGTTTTATTTGCAAATTGAGAAAACAGTCTAAGGTAAACATCAGGACATGGACTTTGATATCGGGCAGATCTGAGGGTGAATCCCAGCGGCATGTCCTTGAATGAGCCTTTCGCACTCTTTAAATCTCGGTTTCTTCCTCTGTAAAATAGGGGCGGCCACACGGTTCACCTCATAGGGTTGTTACGGGGATTAAATGAGAAAATGCATGTCAAACGCAGCCCCGGGTCTACGGGAAGTGCCCCACCAATGGGAGCCCTTATCAATAAGGGCAGTGGTGTTTCTTATCAACAAAACGGTGGGCTGGTTCAGCCTTCTTTTGAGGAAGACGACCCAAGCGTGGGACCTTCCACGGGCAAAATCCATTTCTTTCTGGACATGTCAGGCATCAGTTAGGACAGGGAAACTGGGATCGCATCCTGAGAAATACAACTCGAGCAGCTTCACGTTGCTGTCACGTGGGTTTCTGCACGGGCCACCCTGTGCACGTGACTCCGAAGTCGTACTGTGATAGCCAGGCGGAAGTACATTCAGCCAATCAGAGTTTAGCAACGGACCGGGCCTGGCCAGGTCATCCAATTAAAGACAGCAAAGTCCCGAGCTGTACTTATCCACCAGTCAGAACTCGGCAACGACCTAATCCCTCGCTGCTGTTCAATCAGAACTTGGCAAGGTTCAGATCGTCTTCTGTTAACTCTGTGAGAACTCGGCAATGTCCCGATCCTGGGCAGACGACTGAATGAGACCGTGGACCGGTGTCAGGCTGGTCAGTCACACGTACAAGAGCTGTTGGTTTGACCTCCGCCCCAGCTGAGTTATTATGGTGAATTCAGAGAGCTCTTTAAAAGACTTACATATAGATCAGGGCGCCTGGGTGGCTCCGTTGGTTAAACATCCAACTTTAGCTCAGGTCATGATCTCATGGTTTGTGAGTTTGAGCCCCACGTTGGGCTCTGCGCTGACAGCTCAGAGTCCCCAGCTCGCTTTGGATTCTGTGTCTCCTTCTCTCTGCCCCTCCCCTGCTGGCGATCTGTGTCTCTCTCTCTCAAAAATAAATAAACATTAAAAAAAAAAAAAGACATATACCATACAAAAGAACAAATCATAATCAAATTTAAATCCCAATTAATACCATAATTATTTATGTTGTTTATAACAAGTATTATGTGTTTTATTATTTTGTTAACAAAAACTATTTAACCTTTTTTTTTTTTTTTTCAGAGAGAGAGTGCAAAGTGTGGGAGAGGGGCAGAGAGAGAGAGAGAGAGAGGGAGAATCACAAGCAGCTCAGCACAGAGCCCGACACAGGGCTTGATCCCACGACCCTGGGATCAGGGCCTGAGCTGAAATCAACAGTTGGACGCTCAACCAACTGAGCCATCCAGGCACCCCATCAAAAACTATTTGTAAAGGGCCATGCACCCCATGAGAAAATTGGACACGGATGATTTCAAATGACAAAGGCTGGCGATGTCCCTCACAGATGACTTTTGCAGAGGCCCTCACCAGCCAGGAACTGCCTCTGTCCCAAGGGTGGCCTTTCCAGTACCTTCTCAATAAAAATGGCCTTGGCCGCTGGTGAATGAGCTAGCTGCCCACTGCCCACCGGTCAGTCCAGGGGACGCCTGGGTCTCCAGTCCAGAGCGGCACTGCCTCAAAGCCAGTCACCTGGAAGTAGGGGTCGGCCTGTCCAGAGTCGCCACCTCCTTCCCAGAACAGTTGGGGGTGATTCTCAGAGGAGAGGTACGCACAGCATGCTCCTGGCTAATGGACTCAGCGTGCTTATCGCTGCCCAGATGAGGCCTGGTTAATTACTGACCAGAGAATGGAGGTGACTGAATCCTCGGCCTCTAGACAGTCCAGGGGGTCTCGCAGCCTGGAGGACAGTTTCTTGGCCCCCGCGAAGAGGTACATTCACCACTCCAGCGAGAGGGAGCTGACTCAATTCTCTGGGGTGTTCAGACCTTGGGACGGAGGCCCTGGGGAGCCCCCAGGCTGTCTTCTGTGCGGCTAAGACAAGAAGCGGCACCTGCCCGTCTCAGTTGGCTTGATGTGTGATCCAGCTGCAGAGGCAGGGGCACTGAGTGCTTGGACGGCTACCAAAGGGCGGTGGGAGTGGCCGAGCCAAGGCTGTGCTCGCAAGGCTCCCTGGACAAGTCACTCTCCCTCTTTGACCTCAGTCAGATGAAGGTGCTGGAGGCTGTGACCGCCAGGGTCCCTCAGCCTGCTTTTCAGCCCCGCCCCCATTGTCTGGCACTCCCCTGTTCCTTCCTCTGCCCCTCCACCAACACCCTCTCCCTCAACCAGACAAGCTCTGCCCTGACCTGGCCCTGCTCCCTTCCCCCTCTCCCCAAAGCCCTCTCCACGTCCCTCCTCCTGGGCAAATGCGACCTGAGCTGCAAGATCTGACTAAATGCCCTTCTCCTCCCTGAAGCCCCTTCTGACTGCACCAGCCCTTACGCATCTCCCACTCTCTAATGGTTGCCACGTGTGCAACCGGAACCTCTGATCTTCTTCCAGCAGCTAATACTATATAGCACTGCCTATATGCCAGGCACTGGAGTAAACGGTGTATGCATGTTAACTCATTGAATCCCCACAACTCTGCTTTTATTCCCAGTTTGCAGATGGGGAAGGTGAGTCCAGAGTGGTTAAAAAAAAAAAAAACCTGTGCACAGTCAGTGTGTGTTGGGGCTGGGATACGAACCCAGGCAGTACGAGTACAGAGCTGTGCTGGGCAACAGGGTAGCCTCCAGCCCCGTGTGGCTACGAGCACTGGAAATACAGCTAGTCTGAACGAAGACGTGCCATAAGCATTTAGCGCACACCGGGTTCTGAAGCCTTGGTGTGACCCACGGAATGTAAAATGTCACGTTAATATTTTTTGCCTCGATTACATGGTGACATACTTTAGATAAAGAAAGTATATCATCGAGATTAATTTATTTCACTTTTTCTTTTTACTTCTTGATGTGGCTACTCGAAAATTTTAAATCATAATATGTAGCTTATATTATATTTCTATTGGACAGTGGTGTTCTAAAATCCACACTCCTAAACACTCTGCTGAACTGCCTGTCTCTTGGATGAAGGAGGTGGTGATAGTGGGGACAGGAGTGGTGGAGGTGGTGATGTTGACATGTGGGATGGGATGGAGGTGATAATGGGGTGGTGATGGATGAAGCCATCTCATTGAGAACATCGACTACTGGATTTTATTTTATTTTTGTTTTTATTATTTATTTTTGAGAGAGAGAGAGAGAGACAGCATGAGCAGGAGAGGGGCAGAGAGAGAGAGAGGGAGACACAGACTCGGAAGGAGGCTCCAGGCTCTGAGCTGTCAGCACAGAGTCCAACGCGGGGCTCGAACCCACGAACGGTGAGATCATGACCTGAACCGAAGTCGGATGCTTAACCGACTGAGCCACCCAGGCGCCCCTACTTTATTTAATTTTTAAAAATGCTTCTTATTGGGGGGCCTAGGTGGCTCAGTCGGTTAAGCATCGACTCTTGGTTTCAGCTCAGGTCATGATCTCACCATTCATGGGTTCGAGCCCGGTGTTGGAGTCCACGCTGATGGCACGGGATCTGCTCGGGATTCTCGCTCTCCCTCTCTCTCTGCCCCTCCACCACTCATGAACTCGCGTTTGCTCTCTCTCTCAAAAAAAAAAAAAAAAAACTTTAAAAAAGCTTATTATTTAAGTATAGTTGACATACAATGTTATATTGGTTCCAGGTGTACAACATAGCGATTCAACAGTTCTACGTATTAGGCCGTGCTGACCACGTTGACGGTGATGTGCAGTTACCATTGGTTACCATACAGTGTTATGACGACGCTGTGGGCTACATTCCCTCTACTATACTTTCCAGCTTCATGATTTAATTATTTTACAGCTGGAAGTTTGTACCTCTCAATCCCCTTCTCCTATGTTTCCCGTCCCCTTACAACCCCCTCTCTTCTGGCAGCCACCACTTTGTTCTCTGTGTGTATGAGTCTGTGTCTATTTTTTTTGTCTGCTATTTGTTTTGGTTTTTTAGATCGCACATGTAAGTAAAATCGTATGGAATTTATTTTTTTCTGTCTGACTGATTTCACTTCGCATAGTATTCTCCAGGTCCGTCCAGGTGTCGCAAATGGCAAGATCTCATTCTTTTTTTTATGGTTGAATGATATTCCGTTGTGTGTGTGTGCGTCTGTATGCGTGTGTGTGTATATATGTGTATGTATATATATACATATATATATGTATATATCTATATCATATCTTCTTTATCCATTAGTCTCTTTATTTTTGTTATTTTTTGAGAGAGAGAGTGCGTGAGCAGGGAGAGAGAGAGAGAGAGAGAGAGAGAGAGAGAGAGAGAATCTTAAGCAGACTCCACACCCAACATGGAGCTAGACGTGGGCCTTGATCTCACAACCATGAGATCATGACCTGAAATCGAGAGCTGGACACTTAACCTACTGAGCTACCCAGGCGCCCCATCCATTCATCTCTTGAAGGACACTGAGGCTATTTGTATGACTTGGCTGTTGTAAACAATGCTTCACTAAACATAGGGGTGCATATCTCTGTTTGAATTAGTGCTTTTGTTTTCTTTGGGCAAAAATACCCACGAGTGGAATTACTGGATCGTAGGGTATTTCTATGTTTAATTTTTTGAGGGACCTCCATACTGTTTTTCACAGTGGCCGCACCAATTTACATTCCCGGCATCAGCACACAAGGGTTCCCTTTTCTCCACGTCCTAACACTTGTTACTTATCTTCTTGCCACCAGCCGTTCTGACGGGTGTTAAGTGATATCTTCTTGTGGTCTTGATTTTCATTTCCATGATGATGAGTGATGTTGAGCATCTTTTCATGTGTTTGTTGGCCCTCTATATATCTTCTTTGGGAAAATGTCTCTTCAGGTCCTCTGCCCATTTTTAATCAGATTGTTTGTTTGTTTGTTTGTTTTTGAGTTATAAAGGTTCTTTATATATTTTGGAGATTAGCTCTTTATAGGCTAAGTTATTTGGAACTATCTCCCCCTGTTTAGTAGGTTGCCTCTTCATGCTATTGATGATTTCCTTCTCTGTGCAAAAGCTTTTTGTTCTGGTGTAGTCCCGACAGTTTATTGTTGCTTTTGTTTCCCTTGCTTGAGAAGACAGATCCATAAAGATGTTAACATCTAATATTTAAAAAAATTTTTTTTTAACATTTATTTATTTCTGAGACAGAGAGAGAGCATGAACAGGGGAGGGTCAGAGAAAGAGGGAGACACAGAATCTGAAACTGGCTCCAGGCTCTGAGCTGTCAGCACAGAGCCCGACGCGGGGCTCGAACCCACGGACCGCGAGATCATGACCTGAGCCGAAGTCGGACGCTTAACCGACTGAGCCACCCAGGCGCCCCAACATCTAATATTTTAAAAGAAACATTGGTTTTTCTTCAAAATACATATCCATTGTAAGAGATAATTCAAGCAGTACAGAGAAAGTGAAAATCTCCCTCTGTTCTTTTACTTCAGAGATTGCCACTGGTTTAATGGGTTATAGCCTTCCAGACCCTCTGTTAATACAGAAACATGAGGTATATAAACTTAACGTGAGGCTATAAGCTTACAAATAGATGATTTGGTATTTGATAGCATATATAGTGTCCTGTAACCTGTATTTTTTTTTTTTTTTACCTAGCAATTTATTGTGTCTATTTTCCTCCATCAGTATGGATAAATTTACTTCATTCTTTTTACCAGCTATGTAATATCCCATTGCATGTTTCCGTCAGTGCTATTCAACAAAACCCCCTATGAGTGTCCATTGAGTTGTTTCTAATTTGTACTATTGTAAGCAGTGATGCAATGAACATGTACACTGATCGGTCCTAGAATTTTGTGCTAGCCATTCTATGGAGTGATTTGTAAAAACACAGCTGCTTGATTGAGGTGTCTACATGTTTACTATTTTGCCTCAGGTTGCTAATGGACCCCTCAGAAATTACCCTCCTGAACACTGTATATGCAAGTTCCTACTCCCATCTCAGTTCCATCCACTTTTGCTAGGATGCGTGCAGTAGTCTCTCAGCTGTCTTCCCACATTCGCTCTGCTACCCCCCAATTTTTCTTCTTATAATAGCCAGGGGCACCTTTTCAAAATACAAGTCGTTCCCCCCCCTCCCCAAAAAACCCTTTGAGGCCACATTGCCCCTTGGGTAGAGACAGAATCCTTCCCCTGCCCTATAGGGCCCCGTGGGATCTGGCCTCTGCCTACCTCGCCAGCTCTTTCTGTGCACGTTCCCCCCTCAATCTCTGGAGCCACATCAGTTCTCTTAGAGTCCCCTGCATTCTCTGTTCTTTCTCACCTCAGGACCTTTGCATGAGCTATATCCTCTACCTGGAATGCCCTTTCCAGCCCTCATCCCACCCCTTCACCTATTTAACTCCTGCTTATTTTTCATCTTTCAGCCCAAATGGCACTTCCTCAAGGGACCCTGCCCTGACCGCCCCCCAGACTAGGCTCTCAGAGGACGCTACCCACCCCACAGGGCACCTCTCACTATTGATGAGTGCACATCTCTCTATGTGATTATCCTCCTCCTGGGGGGCAAGGGCTCCTCCCCGTGGCACCCCAGACTCCACACAATGCCTGGCTCTCAGACACTCGGTAAAGCGTTGTAGATTTTTTTTTTATTTAACACATACTCGGTCATAAAATTCTGACCCATACAATGTGTTCTTGTGTGACCCTCCCTGTGACCTTGCAAAGTAAGCGGGGCTTGGAGGATCACGACCCTTTCACAGAGGAGGAAATGGAGGAACGCATTGCTTTGTCTAAGATTACTGAGCAGGTAAAGGGCCAGGGTGTAGGATTTGAACCCAACTCTCCCACCGACGCTTCTCACCCCTGAACTCTTTCTTCCAGGACCCCAACCCTTGCTACTTGTCTTTTTGATGATAGCCATTCTGACGGGTGTAAAGTGATAAATCTATCACTTTATGCACTTTATGCAGAAATTTGCATCTTTATGCAGAAAATTATCATTTTTTTCTTTTGCATCGACTACTAAATCTTCTATCTGGACTTTTATGGTTCAGGCAAAGTTAGAGGTGGACAGAACCTTGCAGGTAAAGGTCAGGTGCCTCGTTTACACTGGACGGAACCAGGGTACAGAGTCTGCCCCCCGGAAAACACACTCAGTCACCTAGTGAACAAAGGTGCACTGAGCATCAGCCGTGTGTTGGCCACTGTTCCTAGTTCTGAGGATGCAGCAAGGGAACAAGACAGACTCAGTCCTTGATCTCAAGCTGCTGCTCTTCTACAGGGGAAAGACAACAAACACATCTGAGAATTTCAGAATATGATATGTTTTGTCAGGAAAAAAAATTTCACCAAAAAACGGGACTGGGAGTGCTTATCCATGGTGGCCGTGGAGGGCATTTCTAAGGGGATGACATTTGAACTAAGACCTGAATGATGGGAAAGAGGAAGCCACGGGAAGTTCTGGGGTGGGGGGAGAGCATTCCAGAAAGAGGAGACAATGCAGAAGGCCCAGGTGCCTTGTGCACAGCGAGCAAGGGTGAGAATAAGGGCTGGTGTGGAAGGAGAGGTGGGCAGCGACCAATCCGACAGGATCTTGAGGTCATGGTGAGAAGAGTGGCTTTTAGCCCTGGTGTGATGGGAAGCCGGCTGGAAGGTCTGAGCAGGAGAGTCCTGCAGTCTGATGTACAGTCGTAAAATACCACTCCGACCACCACATGCAGACGGACGGTGGAAGGGTGGATAGGACGACCGGTTAGAAGTGACTGGTCATGTGGACCAGGCTGCAGGGAGGTGAGAGAGAAGAGGTCAGATGGGGTATATCTTGACCCACAAGAGGTGCTGACGAATAGGAGGTGGGGTATGAGAGAAACAGCGATCCAGGACGGCTCCTGGGTTTTGGATCTGAGCAAATTTTAATGGGCTGGGGACCCTGGGGGTGAGCCAGGATCGGGGAGGAGTGGCGATCAGAATTAAGTCTGGGGGACATATTAAGTTTGAGATGTTAAGGAAACATACCAGTGGCCCAATGGAGTGGGCAGGTGGATTTATGAATCCAGCCTGGGGTGGGGGGCATCAGGGTAGAAATGGAACCAGGGAGGTCACCTGCCTCCTGTCTCCGGTGCTCTTTCCACCGTCTGTCTCTCTGCCTGGCCCTTTCTTGCTGTCTCAGCTCTCCTCCGGGAGGCAGGTAGCAGAGAGAGGCCTCTGGGGTGATGGAGAGCCCTGCCCTCTGCTTTCCCCGCCTACCTTGGCCCTGTTCCCTTGGCAAACAGCCCCAGGCCTCCTAGGCTGCTGTATTTCAGAAAAGCGTTCCAGTTTGGCAAAGCAAATATAGCCGAGGAGAAAGGCAACACCTTGCAAAATAGCACCAGGCCCCCAAAGGAGATTTTCTTGGTCTTGCCTTTAACTTTCTCAACTGGCCTCAAGCCAAGAATGTGTCCTGTATTTTCTTCCTTGGTCCCTCCCCACCGCCCACCCCATCCCTGGTGTCTGCAGTTCCCAGAGTGTTAATCTCCCATCACAGGAGTGGGAGACCTCAGAAATGGCCTGGGGGTGCACAGCTGGCCTGGGCCATCCTCCTCCCTCCCACAAAGCCCTGGGCTTCCAGTGGGATGGTGGGAAAGAGTGTGGGCTCTGGAGAGGAACTGCCAGGATTGGAAGTCCTAGCGTGGCAGCTGTGTGACCTTAGGCGAGTCACTTCCCTCTCTGTGCCTCAGTCTCCTAGTCTGTAAAATGGGATGATGATAGCACTCCCTGACAGGTTTGTGGTGAGGAGAGGAGTTATTAATGTGTATAAGGCTTAGAAGGGTGCTTGGAAGTAGTAAGTGCCAATAGGTGATATTGATTATTATGATTTCCCTGGGCTTGGTCAAGATAAAGAACACAGGCCCCAGAGGGGCACTGCCTGAGTTCAAGTACCGGCTCCACGACTTACCACTTAACCCCTAGGTGCCCTGGGCTCCTCCTCTCTAGCAGAGGGCTGCCCTCACGAGCTGGTAGAGCTTGTGGAGATGTGACAGGCGAAGCACTTACCGGTGCCCGGCACGGGGTCCTGCATGCTCCGTGGACGCTGACTGGTAGGAAAGCAGTGCCCTTGCTTACCTGGGCTTCCCAAATTCGGCCCAGGCCTCTGACCTCAGCAGCCCAGGCTGAGATTCACTCATGGGCAGACTTCCCGAAATTCCACCGTTACCGCCTCACTTCTTTGGCTTAACACTTTGCCACCATTAAAACACAGCTAGCGCAGGAAAGGGTGAGAATTTGGTCTTCTGTCACACGAAGACCTCAGTGTGAAGGTATTTGTCAGCTATTTTCCTGAGAGGGATGTGGGAAGGGAAACGTGCTCTCCCGTCATGCCTCTCCTCTGGGCTTAGACCCTCAGGCCCTCCCCTTGCCTGCTGCGAGGGGCTCAGGCTCCTCTCCCTGGCCTGCCAGCCCTGCCCAACCCACCTCTCACCATACACGTCCTGCGCGGCCCCTAGGCCAGTCTGGACTTCTTGGCCTTTCTGGCCCCAGTGCCTTTGCTCATTCTAGTCCCGTCACCAAAATCACATCCCTTTCCCCCGTCCGTGTTCACGCTGCTCTTCGCCTCTCTCAGATGGTCTACGTCAAGGTTTCTGAGCCTTGGCACTCCTGACATGGCGGGGGGGGGGGGGGGACAGAATATTTCTTTGTTGTGGAGACGGCCCTGAGCACTGTAGGATGTTTCTCAGCATTGCCAGATTCTCCTCACTAGAAGCCAATTGCACCTCTCCAGGTGTGGCATCCCCAAATGCCTCTAGGCGTCACCAGATGTCCCCCAGGGTGTGGTGGGGTTGAGAACCACTGGTGTAGAAGCAAGGAGCGGGGACTCGGCTGGGCCTGGGTTGGGTTCCCACCCTGGCTCTGCTCCCGCTGACCGGGGGGCGGGGCGAGAGCTATTTGAGCCTCAGTGTGCCCAGCTGCAGAGTGGGCACAAGAAAGTCTGTCCCACAGATGCCATGTTATTTACTTATTGTTAACGTTCTTTATTTTGAGAGAGAGGGAGGGAGAGGGCAACACGTGTGGGGGGAGGGGCAGAGAGAGAGGGAGGCAGAGATACAAACTGTAGACCAGGGCTTCTGCAGCCTCAACACCCTGGTGCTCCCTGGCCCTCCCCTGGCCTAGCGGGCACCATCCACACAGGACGTGTCCTCGGATGGAATTGTGGCCATGGCTGTGTCGCGGCCTTGACACGGGCAGAGGCCCCGCCCGGCACACCGGGGCCTCGGTGCCCACCTGGCTGGTGCCTCCGCACCTGTCACACTCCGGCTCCGGGGCCGTCGGGGGGCGCGGGCAGGGGTTCGCCCGACTCCCCACCTACGGCATCCGCCTCCCCCCTCCCCCCGCCCCAGGTACTCTCCGTGCCTTTAGCCCACTTTAATCTCTTCATGGGCTTTATCATGATCGAAACTATGTCCTTTATTTATTTACAACCTTGCCTATTCAGAGTTCTTCCCCAACCAGAATGGTCAGCTTCCTGGGAGAGGGGCCCTGTCCCGCCCACGGCTGCAGCCCCGGGGCCAAAGACAGGCATCCAGTAAGTGCTGGGTGAAGACGTGAGTCCAGCTGTAAAGTGTCGTCATCTTGGACAGTCCAAACGTCATCTTGCTCCCCAAGTGGAAGCCACATTTCTCTTCTCTGGGCCTCCGAATTATCTGTATCTCTCTCCCTTCGCTGAGTTACTTGGTCCTTTGGCTCTGCTCCTTATGGAACGTGGCCCATTTTCCCAGATTCGCAGTGAGCTCCTGGAGGGAGCTGCTTATTTTCCCTGCTTATTTCTGTATTCCCTGCTTATTTCTGTACTCTGCACAGAGCATGGCACAAAGAAACCTCAGCATAAATACGGATAGGGACAGTGGGCGCCCAAGGAGGCATGAGAAGGGCGCTGCCGTTTGCTGATTGTTCCAGAAGCTTGGCAGACAAATTTCATCTCCCCTGCTAGAGCAGATTAAAGATGGCTGCAAAGTCTTTGACATTCTTCTTACAGAAAGGCAGGGCTTAAGTCCCCTTAAACCATGGTGGGCCCATGACTGCTCTGACCAAGAGAATGCAGCCGAAGGGATGTCCTTCCAGGTCCGGGGTCAGGCCCTGAGAGACCGGTAGCTTCTCCTCGCTGTCACGAGGAGCCTCGAGCTGCCCCGTGGACAGCGCTCACTGCCTTGGCTGGCGAAATCCGGCACGGAACCCCCGAGATGGTGTGGAGAGGGGACACAGCCTGGCTGAGCCCGGCCTCACAGCTGTCCCCACCAAGCTTCCAGGAGTGCGAGTGATGCTTCGGAGGAGCCCGGCTGCCAGCCGAATCGAGCAACCTCAGTCAGGCCATCTGGAGCCTAATTATTGCCCCGCTGACCTCTGCCTGAGTGCTTAGCCCACAAAAGCATGAGACGTACTGAAATGTTTGTTTTAAATCACCAGCTTTGTGATAGGTTATCAGGACACATGTCAACTCAGTTGGAGGCAGCTGAACGAGCAGGAGTCTGAAGCTGTGACTGGTGGGGAAGCCTCTGTGATCAATTAGTGATGTCTGCCAGGGATGCAGGAGGGAAGACGCGGCTGCACTTTTCATATTTCCGGAAAATTGTGCCGAATACAGCAGATCATGGTTTTATTTATTTAGTTCTCACGGGTAGGGCTTATCATTCCCATTTTATAAATGAGAAGACTGAGGAACACAGAGATTACAAAGCTTGCCCACGGTTGCTCAGCTAATGGGGGGCGGAATGGGTTCTGTGGCTCCAAAGCCCCCACTTTTCCCACTGAACAAGGCGAGAACACAGTCGTTTCCCCACGGGCGAGCCTCCCCTGTGTCCGGATTGATTGTTGACCTCTTGCCCTGCCTTCCGCCCGCCAACCCTCCAGAGCTCACGACCAGGCCTTCACTCTGGGGCTGGAGACAGCTGGCACTAGGCCAGCCTCGCCAGGGCCCCAGAACTGCTGGGTTTCCCCTTCTGTCATGGGAGGCTGGCGCTTAGGTATCGCTCAAGGGCGGAGCCAGGCAGGTTTGTAAAGAGCTTAACAAAATACCCGCTTCACGGCTCCAGGAGCCGGGCAAAGCCAAGCACCCCGTGCGAGGTTCTTAGAGAGCAGTTAGGCCAACCTTTCTCGGGGCGGGGGAGGGGAGGGGGTCGGAAGCCTGGGGTGGGAGAGGGAGGACCACCGGCTGCCAGCTCAGGCCCAGCTCCACCCCTTCCTGGAAGTGTGATCTTGAACAAGTGACTTCGCCACTCTGACCCTCAGTTTTTTCATCTGTCAGGGGAGGAATATTAGACCTCCCTTGGCATGATAATTTTGAAGATAAAAGGATTTAATGTCAGCGAATTCCTAGAACAATGCGTGGCACGCATTGGTGCCTATTAAATATCCCTTGATGAATGAATGAAATGCTGGAGACCTCTTTACTATGCCGAGGTGCGTTCGCAGGTCTGGATCCCATGCTGGCCGGCTCGCTCTCTGTGCTCACCGAGTAGGCGCCTGATAGGGATTTGCTGAAAAAAATTCTTCTAAGTCCAGCTGAAGGTAGTCATTTGCAGATACAATTAAAAAAAAAAAAAAAATTGTAGAATACATTCCAAAGCGGACAGAATGTATTCAGGTGATGATAATACTTGCGTTCTTCAGACCCCATATCAGGCAGCCTTATCTGTGAACCAGGAAGTAAGCAAAAAAAAAGGCCTCCGAACACACAGAACAGGCGATATAAAGTTCATGCACCGATACTTATGACTTTTCTCCTGGAAGTACCCTCCGATCCTCATTTTTAACCTAGTCACTCTTGGTTTACAAACAAATCCGACAAGCATTACATGGTGATTTTAAAGCCCACCCCCAGATTAGAAGAAGCCCTCGAAGACGGAGAAGAAGTGCTCGGGCAGAAATGATTCCAACGGGAAACGGGGCTTTGTAGCCATGAAGTAGGAATGATAACAAAATTCAGTAAAACCCCGTAATAACGCAAATTCTTGTAAACCAGGATTGGCAACTGGCCCCTGGTCCCCTGGAAGTTTTGACCAGCTAGCTACGCAGGCTGCTCTAACGTTGCAACGCACAGTCTTGCATTATACGTGATTGGAATCTTCCGCTTCCAATGTTATGGCGGTTTTCTCGAGGCTTCTCAGTAAGCGCTCACTTAGTGAGGACTTCATGTATGCCGGGTGTTTTATGTACACTTGCTCATTTAATCCCCACAACCAGCCCATGAGATGGGTGTTATTACCCCCTTATTAGACAGGAGGGCTTCTCAGCCTTGGCACTGTTTACATCTGGGGGCGGATCATTCTTGCGCATTGTAGCGCGCGAACAGGATCCCTGGCTCTTAAACCACTAGATGCCGGGGACACCCCCATCCGCCATGTTGTGACAGCCAAAGATGTCTCTGGACAATGTCAAACACCCCTAGTACTGAGTCACCCCCAGCTGAGGATCTCTGTTAGAGGCGTAGAAACTGAGACTCAGAGATGGTGAGGGTTGCCCGAAATCATAAACTCGGGAGCGTGGAGCTGGGATTTGCTCCCAAGTCCGTGGGCCACCATGGCGTAAGCTCTGAGCTCCTAAAATGATGTCCAGGTTACCCCACAAAGACTGTTATAAGGCTCAGATGGGATTATATTCTGGAATAAAGGTCACACCTTGCTGTTGTTAAACCATTAGTGATCAAGCTGGGCCCCTTGGGGATGACCTTTGTTCTTGGGGACAACTTCCCCTGAACTGCACCCTTGGCCTCCCTGACCCTTTCCTCTTCTGCCTTTCCCTGAGGGTTTCCTCTAGGTTTCCTCTCCACAAGATGGAGGTAGCAAGGAATGGCCATATGTGGGACTCTTGTACTCCATTTTTGATGGGCTCCTTGTTTCTTCAAAGAGTGATCTCCTAGGAGGAAACGACACTGTCCCTCCTTGCTCCCAATCTAGGTTTATAGGGTTGATACGTCAGCTGGTTGCCCTGTTGAGGACACAAGTCAACGATGGCAGTTAGGTTGGATGGGACGCAACGACCCCAATGAATTTGGGGGGCACCATGTTGAGAAGGATTCTGAGGTCATATCTGGGCTTAGTGGGGAAGAGGCTTGTGCTGGTTTGTGGGCACAAGAAGTGGGAGTGTCCTGAGTTACTTTCTGTCCCCGCCTTAGGGTTAGAGGGAGCTGGTTCTCCCAGGTAGGTCCTGGACCAGGAAGATGGGCTTTAGAAGACAGGCCTTTGACAAAGGGACCGAGTGTCTGTATTTCCCCCAGGCCTCACTCCCTGTGATCTGGTTGTGGATGAGTCTGGGTGTTCTAGGCGGAGGGTTCTCTTGGAGGGTGGAGAGGGCACTCCTTGCACACAGAGGTAGACAGGGAACTGGGCATTTCCTAAGCTCGCTGGATCCAGCACTGAGGGTGGGTGGCCTGTGACACAGAGAACCTAGCTGCCTGATGCCCTCTGTGCTTATGTTCCTCGTGTCCTCCCTGGCCGTAGTGGCATCTTGTTTAAAGGGTCTTGGCTGTGCTGTGGGGAACGAAGGTTAAAAACCCCAAGGCCACACTGGAAGCAGACCACCAAAGAGAGCACTGTGTGTCTCCCCAAGACGGGAGGGATCAGCGAGAGGCCCCCAAAGAGAAGGGGAATCTCGAAGGACAGGACTTGGGGCCGCCCCACTTTGCTGCCCGGCTTCGAGGATGTGGCTTTGGACGACAGATTCCTTATAAAACACCACCCTCCCCAAGGTTAGGGGCCAGTTCAGACCCAGGGATCTGGGAAGAATCTGAGACAATCTCTCAGTATTCAAAAGGATGGCCGCATACACATGTCCCAGCCTTTTGGTGAGCACTTAATTTCTCGTGGGTACGGGGATCACGGGCCCTGGATTTTCACAGCAGCTGCTTTCAAATCATCAGATCTTTTATTCCAGACTGTGAGATGATAAAAGTCTCAAAACTGTCGAAAGCATGAACCTTTCGTGATGTGAATTAATTCATTCAATAAGTATTTATTGAGCACATCTGTGTGACCGGCATAGTATTAGGCAGAGTGGTGAGCAGAATGGACAAAAATTCCTGCCCTCGTGTAGGTGACACTCTGGTGAGAGGGACAGACAATGACAAGCAAGAAAGTAAAGCGGAGGACACGTTACACCAGGCTAAGTGTGAAGAAGAAATAAAGCGGGGAAGAAAAGGGGAGGGAGAAGTAAAATTTTAAATAGGATGGCCAGGGGAGATGAGAAGGTGATTGTGGAGTACAATGCTGAAGGAAATGAGGCTGCTAGCCAAGGACAGTCAGGGAAGAACATTCCAGGCTGAGGAAACAGAAAGTGCAAAGGCCCTGAGGTGGGGGTGTGCCTGCCTATTCCCGGGAACATCCAGGAGCCAGACCAGTGAGTGAGGGGGAGAGTGGAAGGAAAGGGGGGCCAAGAGGTGACGGGCCCAGGCCATGTAGGGTCTACAGGGCTTGGTAAAGAATTTGAATTTTCCTCTCCGTCTAGAGGCCATGCCATACACCGTTAACAGTGGTTTTCTCTGGGGCATAGAATTTTAAGTAATTTGTCTTTACTTTTTTGTTGTATGTTTGTGTGTTTGCTTGTTAATACAATGAATATATATTGCTTTTAGAATAAGAAAAAGGCCAAATATCTTTTAAGTTTAAAAAAATGTATGCATTTTTGCTAAGTTTTGCATTCTCCCACCCTGTAATTTAAGGCAATTCTTTTTTCTTTTTAATTTTTTTTAACGTTTATTTGTTTTTGAGAGAGAGAGAGACAGAGCATGAACAGGGGAGGGTCAGAGAGAGGGAGACACAGAATCTGAAACAGGCTCCAGGCTCTGAGCGGTCAGCACAGAGCCCGACGCGGGGCTCGAACCCACGGACCGCGAGATCATGACCTGAGCCAAGGTCGGCCACTCAACCGACTGAGCCACCCAGGCGCCCCTTAAGGCAATTCTTAAGCACATCACAAAATGAGATTGGATTTGTCTTTTGGAAGACCTTTCCTGTAAGTGAAAAGCACTTGAGATCTTTTATGGAATGAATTGGGTAAAAAAAAAATCACCGTGTTGAAAACACAAAGTAGAATATGCCGTCTTCCGCTCCGATTATTGTAGGTACTCCCAGTGTAAGGAGGACTGAGCAGGGTGCAGGATGCTGGTGACAGTGGGATACAGTGGCTAAGGGCATTACTGGAGGGTGACTGCCGGGTGCCATTGCCCCTTCCCACTCTGTCCCCAAGCTAGGTCTCTTAACTACCCGGGCTCAGCTTTCTCATCTATAAAAAGGAAATAATGATGATGCCAATGTGAGTGTGGGAAACAGAAGACATTCCAGGTACGTTGAACAAGAGAGATTTAACACGGGGAATTAGAAGCTTACAGAATCACTGGAACCATATGAGCCCCTGGGAACCATACCCAGAACTGACCCCCTAGGGGAGCTACAACTCTGAGGTCACGCTCGAGATATACCCTTAACTGCCGGTCACGGGTCAGGAAGGCAGATTTAGAAGCCACCATCACGGGGCGCCTGGGTGGCTCAGTCAGTTAGGTGTCCGACTTCAGCTCAGGTCATGATCTTGCAGTTCATGAGTTCGAGCCCCACATCGGGCTCTGTGCTGACAGCTCAGAGCCTGGAGCCTGCCTCGGATTCTGTCTCTCTCTCTCTCTCTCTGTGTCTCTGTCTGTCTCTCAAAAATAAAAACATTTAAAAAAAAATTTAGAACTCACCATCGCAACTGCCTCTTGGCTACCTGTGTTTATGGGGTACCGGAATCTGCTGCAGAAAAATGTCTCATTTCCTCACCTTTGCTGGGCAGCAGAAACAACTAAAAAGAGAGGAAAGGGGTTCTGCCGCTCCTCTGCCTACAAACACCTCATTAGAGCATCTCATGGGCAGAATCTAATTCCTAGCCAGAACCCTAGGTGCAAGGGAGTCTGGGAAATGTAGTTTTTCGCTTTCTAACCTTCTCACCAAAGATGAGATAGTCTGAGTCCTCTGGGTGCAGATGTAGGGACAGAATTAAACATGCAAGGATCTTATTAGGGGAAGTGCCCGAGGCGGAGAAAAGGGGAAGGGAGCGGGGGGGGGGGGGGGCGAGGCTGGGAGATTGCAAAGCAAGTCTGACTCCAGGTGAGGGAGAGATGGAGAGAAGGTTGGGGGGGTAGGAGGGGGAGCATCTAAGAAAGTTTTGGCAAAGCCACCTGAGAATCCTTGAAGCAGAACTGATCAACAAAGGAGTTTCGGGCTCCAGGGACCAAGTCTGTGGTCGCATCCCAGTCTTTCACGGAGCCGTCCCTTGGGGATGGATTTCAAAGCTCGGCTGCCGGGGGCCTTAGGGCAACAACGCCTGCTAGAGAGTAGGCTCTCAGCAGATGTTGGAGCAGCTCGAAGGTCCATAAGCAAGGAGGCCCCTTCTGGGCCTCAAGATCCTCTGCACCCTCTGTGGGAGACCATGCTGGGTGTCCTGGAAACAAGTAATTATAGGATGACGAGGCGGAGAGCTTGTATGTTGGCTGTGTGTCCTTGTCGACAGGGAAGCCTCTCATGACACGGGTTCCGGGCCCCACCCTGGCAGTTGACGGAGCTGGTGGAAGGGGGGGCCTGGACATACAGAAATTTAACAAGAGGCCTCTAGTTCTGAGACCACAGCTGTAGGTGTCGGGGGAAGGAGGGCTTAGGCTGGGTGGAGGGGGGGGGTTGCAGGAAGACTTTGGAGGTCTTGAAGAACGAATAGGAGGTCAAAGCGAAGGAGCGGGGGACATTCTGAGTGCGGGGACCAATGCGTACAAAGGCCGAGTGGCTTCCGCAAAGATCTTGGCGTGGTCGGGTCAAGGATCTTTTTCTTTTCTTTTCTTGAGCGGTTACTAGCGGCCGGGCTCAGTGCTAAGGGTTTAACAGGCTTTGCATCACTGAGCCCTCACAGCAACCCTAGCAGATCAGTGTTATTACCACTCCCATTTTGTAGGTGAGGCAACCGAGGCTCAGAGAGGCTGCCTGACTTTCCCCAAGTCACACAGCTATTTTAAGATGAAGTCAAGGTTGGGATCCATTTGTGGCCAGAGCCCTTGCTGTTGGTGTTTCTGGGAGAAGAAGCTGAAGGAGCAGGTAGGGGTCTGGGAGGGACACGGGTGCACGTACGGCGTGACGTCTAGGAACACGGGCTGTGGGGTCGTCAGAGGTGGGTTCGGACCTCCTGCTGCTGGCTGTGTGGCTTTCGGCAAGTTAGCCTCTCTGTGCCTTGTTTTCTTCATCTGTAAAATGAGGTAATAATGCCTACCTTATGGTAGGTCGGGAGGTTAAATGAGTTAGGATTCGCAAGGCACCTAGCACCGGGCGTAGTTGCGAAGTGTTAGTAAACCGTGCAGACTCGCAGAGAGTGGGGAGCTAAGCGTTTTAAGCTGGACTGCGAATACCTCTAGGAGGCCCACTAGGGAGCAGAGCCCTAAATTAAAGGAAAATGCCACTCAGACGGTGCGCTTTGGGGCACTGGCCGGCAGTGGCCGGGAGGCTGCGGGGCAGCCGCGAATCCCAGAGGCAGCTGGCTTTGTGGTCATTTCAGAAGTCTCGCCACGTGGCCGGTCCCCCAGCGCCTGGTCCGCGGGCAGGGCCTCAAATTACTTTGGAAAAATCTCCGGAGGAGCCTCCTGGGCTGAGGTGAGGGAGAAAGCCATCGCACAGGGCCCGCTGACACAAGGGTGGGGCCGCGACTTTGCAGAGACTCCGTTCCCTAAGCGTGGGGACAAACACCGCAATGTGACGCGAACGTATTTCTCGGGTGGTGGAATAATTGGGGATTCTTTCTCGCTCCTGCGTTTTTGCGTGCTTTCCACCCTGAGTATGCCCGGGTTTTCTGTTTTTTTGAAAAAACAAAATAAACGTTATTTAAAAGGGAAAACATAGACCCCTCCCCCTGGGGAGGCTGACTCACATCTCCCCCCGCATCCAGTGAGAAGGCCTCGTATCCCTCCCCTCCCTCCGTGGGAACAGGCCCTCGACACCCCCCCCTGCCTTCTCTGCAAGCCCACCATGGCTTGTGCGTTTGTTTAGGGTAGTGGTTCTCAACTTTCTTAGTCTTGGGGTCACTTGACATTCTTAAAAATCATTGAGAGTTCTTGTAGGTTATATCTGTTGCTAATTTTCACATTAGAAATGAAACCTGAGGGGTGCCTGGGTGGCTCAGTCGGTTAAGCGTCCGACTTTGGCTCAGGTCACGATCTCACAGTCCGTGAGTTCGAGCCCCGCGTCGGGCTCTGTGCTGACAGCTCAGGAGCCTGGAGCCTGCTTCCGATCCTGTGTCTCCCTCTCTCTGTGTCCCTCCCGCGCTCATGCTCTGTCTCTCTTTCTCTCTCTCTCTCTCAAGAATAAATAAACATTAAAAAAAAAAAAGAAATGAAACCTGAGAAATGTTAGTAATATTCATTTACTAATTCACTACAAGCAGTGATCGTCAGTTGGGGACAATTTTGCTTTCCAGAGGACACCTGGCAATGTCTGGAGACATTTTTCTTCATCCCAACTGGGGGTTAGAGGATGTGACTGGTGACTGGCGGGCAGAGGCCAGCAATGCTGCTATAATACCCTTCAACACACAGGCCAGCCCCCACCCCCCACGGAGAACTACCTGGTCCAAAATGTCAATAGTGCCAGGGTTAAGAAACCCTGATTTAAAGTAAGCATAAAGAACTCACTACACACTGACATGAAAACATATTTTGATGTTCTATTTATTTATTTTTATTTTTATTTTTATTTTTTTTATTTTTGGGACAGAGAGAGACAGAGCATGAGCAGGGGAGGGGCAGAGAGAGAGGGAGACACAGGATCCGAAGCAGGTTCCAGGCTCCGAGCTGTTAGCCCAGAGCCCGATGTGGGGCTCAATCCCACAAACTATGAGATCATGACCTGAGCCGAAATCAAGAGTCGGACGCTTATCTGACTGAGCCACCCAGGCGCCCCTTACAGTCCTCCTCAATGCCTGTTTTCTTGCGGCCACCACTGCGTTCAATCTGTTGCAATATCACAAGTCACGTGCCTTCTGGAACATTCCAGAGAATGCTTTTTGTTAGAGTACAAGAGTGAAAACGACAAAGAACGTCTCAACACTAATTATGATCATTGCTTTGACCTGTGGGCCCCCCAAAGGGTCTCCAGGACCCCAAGGAATCCAGAGACCACCTTTAAAGAATGGCTGCTATAGGAAGACCCTTCCAGAAACTACTTCCAGAAACAATGGTTGTGTTCTGGGTGTGAACACATCTGGCCCTGCTGGCCCCGTGGGAGGGCAGTGGGAGGGTGGGGGGGGAAGGGATTGGTGAAAAGCCAAATGTGTGTCCACACACACACACACACACACACAAGCCCCCTTCTCTTCACCTCTGCTTCTATCACTTGTCAGCCGCTAGAAAAACATGACAATTTCTAAGGACAGATCTCACGTTTCACCTCCATGAGAAAACAGGCCAGACAAGTGGGAATAAAAAGAAAGAGGGGAAAGGGTGAGAGAGGCGGGCTTCCCTGGCTGTTCTGAGAGGGAGGAAGGGGTGCCCCCAGCTGCTTTGGGGTCCCAGCGGCTGGGGGGGGGGTGTGCAGACGGCCCACGCCTTGGCCTTGCCCATGAGCCTGGCCCTGGCAGCCGCAAGCGAGGTGCCCTGCCTTGTCTCTGAGTCACCCACCTGAGTTTCGAAGGGTGAGATAGGCTAATTTTGGCAAGGAGAGAGGGAGCCCCAGCCTTTGGGGCCCAGGAGGGGTGAGCCAGGGTGTCACCTCTTTTCTCAAAAGGAGCCATGAATCCAGGTCAGGAAGCCTGCCACTCAGGAGGCCCGGCTCCCTGGGTCCCCTCTGGGCCAGCCCTTCAATGTGCCCATGCCCCTGAGGGGGTGGAGAGTTCAGCTGCCACTCTATGGAGGCTGAGGAAACAGGAGCACTGGAGGGCATTTATGGAGCACCTGCTGTGGGCGGCAGGCTCTGAGCTCATTCCTTCTGGTGCGTTTTGCATTTACCCTCACCACAGCCCGCGCGCTGGAAATCGTCATTATTCCCCTTCTATCCACGGAGACAGCAAGACCCCAGGAAGAAATTACTTATCCGTGGTCCGGGGTGACTGGAGCCAGGATTGGATCTCAGTTTGTCGGGATCCACAGCCCAGACTCACAACGTTTTCTCCTGTAAATTGTTGTGCTGAGACTCAGGCATTTACGAATGCACCGGGTCACAAGGGCCCACTCTGAGCCCCGTGCTGGGAGTGCCAGATACGGGCAGTGAAACACGCTTCCCGCCTTCCTCCCAGCTCTCTACTTGGTGGGAAGGGGCAGGGGAGGAGAGGGTTGAGCGAGGAAAACAGGTGATGCTACTGGGTTGTGTCGAGTGCTGTGGTGAGGTAAGCAGGGTGCTCGGGAGTCGAGGAGGCCCCCGACTCAGCCTGGGGAGAGAGTGGGCAAGGCCGGCTTCCTGGAGGAGGTAACACATAAGCTAGAGACAAGCTGGAGGTCACCACGCAAGGACGAGAAAGAGCACCGCAGTGGGGGAATGACGCTTTAGTGGCACACACTCAGCGACCCTGGAGATCTGGGATTTCTACCACCAGCCCCCCACCCTGTTTGTATTCTACTTCTGGGAGAGGATCGGCTGGGGCCCTTACAGGGGAACTGCAGCAGTCCCTTCCCCTGTATGGAAGCTGGGGACAGTGGTGGCGGATGGGGACTCAGGGTGGCTCCAGGCCCAGTGGTGTGGGTGGGGAGGGGGCGGGGCAGGAGGTCCAGCTGCTCTTAGAAATAGGTATTTGCATGCTGAGTACATTTTTCATGCTGGGCATAAACCTGGGCACCGGCCATAAAGTACCTGACTGGAGTTTTACAGTCCTGTGAAATTCGGGATGAATTTGTTTTATGTGAGAATCCTTTCACTGAAGGCCGCACACAAATCCACACCCACAAGGTACAAGCCCAATCCTGACAAAGGGGTCTTGTGTGGCTGCGGCCGGCCCAGCAGAAGTGACCATTTCCTTGCTTGGCCTCCTGTGAAATGATTCGTGGTTCGTGAGTTCGAGCCCCACGTCGGGCTCTGTGCTGACAGCTCAGAGCCTGGAGCCTGCTTCCGATTCTGTGTCTCCCCCTCTCTCTGTCCCTCCCCAGCCCCAAGAATAAATAAACGTTAAAAAAAATTTAATATGACTTTCTATCACACCTCCTCGCTGGTACCATCACTGTGCACTTTGCAGACGAGGGAAAGGGGACTCTGAGGAGTGAAGGCACCAGCTTGGGGGAAATAGTGGGGCTGGAACTGGAGCTCAGACAACTGGTGTCCAAACTCTTGGATCCTCACCCTGCTTCTCTGATGCCAGAAAAATCCCTGAATCTGGGAACGTCCCCTCCTCCCTATCGCCCGTCTGAGCCTCCCCTAGCCTAACTCTGGATGGCTCTTTCAACCCTTTCTCTCCCACCAGGGGAGCACAGGGAAGGAGAGAGAATAAAGCGTCTGGAGTGTGTGTTTAAGGTTTTCCCAAGTGACTCAGGGGCTGGGCCCTGAAAGAAAGTCAGCCTGGCATGTCTGGGCAAGCCCCCTGTCCTGGTTCCCCCCCTTTCCCCAAACAAGGCGATGAGTGTGGGGCCACTTGGGGCCGAGAGGGGCTGTAAGGAGGGCGGGGTGACTGTTGCAGGGTTGGAATAAAAAGATCTTAAGACTGATCCCTGGGAGGGAAGTGATTTCTTGCTTCAAAATAACTTCAGAATAGGAAGTCCTGATAAACCCAAAGAAAAAAGCGTAAAACCCACAATCCCATCACTCAGGCATAAACACTGTTCGTGTTTGGGTGTGCTTCTGCCCAGTGCTTTGTGTATGCACCTATCTATATACATATTTATATTTGTAATAATAAATGTATTCACAATAACATTTTATTATTGCCAAAACAATGTGTCTTCACTGTAGAACATTTAGAGAGTAGAAATGAAAAGAGAAGGAAGGAAGTAAAGGGGCACCTGGATGGCTCAGTCAGTTAAGCGTCCGTCTTCGGCTCAGGTCACGATCTCACGGTCTGTGAGTTCGAGGCCCGCGTCGGGCTCTGTGCTGACAGCTCGGAGCCTGGAGCCTGCTTCGGAGTCTGTGTCTCCCTCTCTCTCTCTGTCCCTCCCCTGCTCATGCTCTGTTGCTCTCTGCCTCAAAAATAAATACAAATTTTAAAAATTAAAAAAAAAAAAAAGAGAAGGAAGTGAAAAATGATGATCTCAGGTAGTATGACTTCCTAGGTTTTTCTCCGTTTTCTTGTGAATTGGGTTATAATGAATATATTAATATAAATCATCATGCTACTCCTGCCTGCTAGGGTTTTGGGCATGTAAGCGTTTCTCCAAACAAACAGAAGTTAAAGACAAAACAAAGGAGTGGATTTTAACCTCTTTTACATTACAGACCTTCTTGAGGATCCGATAAGAGCTACAGACACACAAGAATGCACACGTAAACGTTTTCCTAAAATGTCAGGGGGTCCACAGGCTCCCTGAAGCCCCGGCATAGGAGCCATGGGCCCCAGTCTCCAACTCCTCTGTTCCTGAATTATCAAGTGAGAAGGGCTTCTTATCCAGGGTCAAGAGGGAAAGTCACACCCAGTGCCCCAGCTACCCCCCTCCCCTTTTTCACCTGAATATTTTTTTTTGGGGGGGGGGGGAGTTCAGTTTACTTGGCAGAGTAGGAAGGGGTTTCTACTGTTAGTATTTCATTCTTTGGGAAAGAAGCGTGTGAAAATAGTTAGTAGGTGTGGGAGGAGGGGGTGCGGAGGTGGGGAGCGGGCACCTGGGTGGCTCAGGTGATTAGGCGTCCTCCTCTTGGCTTCGGCTCAGATCATGATCTCGTGGTTCCTGAGTTCAAACCGCAAGTGGGGCTCTGTGCTGATGGCGCAGAACCTGCTTGGGATTCTCTCTCGCAAAATAAATACACAAAAGTGAAAAAAAAAAAAAAAGTTAATAGGCTTCCATTTCCCCTGCCAACGCAGAGAACGTAAACCTTCTCTGAGCCCCTGGGAACATACATATGTGTGTATTTACATGAATATCTTCCCTTGCTTAAAAAGCAAAAAAGCCCTTATATATACAGAATAGTCTCTATATCTGAGATTTACGTTTTCTATTAATTGAAACTAAATACAGGGGCGCTCGGCTGGCTCAGCCGGTAGAGCACGAGACTCTTGACCTCAGGGGGGCGGGGTGAGTTTGAGCCCCATGTTGCATATAGAGATTGCTTACAAGCAAAGACACTAAATATAGCTGTCTGGGGCTGGCTTGCTGACTTCCAACCACCGGCAGGGAAAATGCTCAGGAAATCAGGAGGGAAAATGACAATAAAGGGAGAAAATCCAAGGGATGTTCGGGCAGCCTTCAAGGAGCGTGCATGGGGAGTCTGCAGCTCAGCTCTCCACAATTCACTTCTCATTTAACCTTCTTTCTGACACCCTCTAGGGCGACTTCACTCTTGTTAGTGTTTCATACTTTTTCCTTACGGTGCTGGGTGGTACTTTCTTCAGCCCTTCCCTGTAGGTAGACATCCAGGTTGTTTCTGATTTGCTGCAGTGGATAATCATTCTGATGTAATAATCAAGATGATATGTCTTTAACCTCAACCGTATAAAACTTCTGTGCACATGAGCGAAAGGTGCCCATCCAGGTAGACGTGGGCCAGTAACAAGGTACTGACTTGGCTTGGCAAGTAGAGGGTATACCGATTCCAGCCCCACATGCCCCTCAGCCCGATGTCCTTGTGCAGTGAACAACCTGCACATCTATATATGGTAGTCTCACTTTGCACCTTATTTTTTCCCATGTAAGATGGATCTCTAAAAGTAAGACTGCTCAGATAAAGGGTGGGCATTTTAAGAACTTTTTTAAGTGTTTATTTTTGAGAGAGAGAGAGACAGAGTGTGAGTGGGGAGGGGGAGAGAGAGAGGGAGACACAGAATCCAAAGCAGGCTCCAGGCTCCGAGCTGTCAGTGCAGAGTCTGATGCGGGGCTCAAACTCACGAGCCGTGAGATCATGACCTGAGCTGAAGTCAGAGGCTTAACTGACTGAGCCACCCAGGCACCCCAAAGGGTGTGCATTTTTAACTGTAAAAGATTCTGCCAGATGTGTGTGTGTGTGTGCGCGCGCAGGTATGTATGCTTCCAAAATTGGGATATTTGTTATAACATAGTTATATGCTATAACATGTTTATATAAACTATAACATATTTCAGTCCTAACATATTTTGACTGCCTTTCTTGTCACTACCAATTCTATGTTTTCACCTTGATTTTTTATTTTATTTTAAGTTTATTCATTCATTTAGAGAGAGAGAGAGTGGGGAGGGGCAGAGAGAGAGACAGGGAGAGAGAATCCCAAGCAGGTTCCACACCGTCAGTGCAGAGTCCCACACGGGGCTCAAACCCATGAACCGTGAGATGATGACCCGAACGAAATCAAGAGTCAGATGCTTAACAGACCGAGCCACCCAGGCACCCCTGCACCCTGATTTTTAAAACATTTTTTGCGGTATAACTGACATCCAATAAACTATACATTTTAGTTTTATTTATTTTTTTTTTTTGGCAACAGAAAAGGCTTATTAGAAAGTTATCACCCTGGGGTGCCTGGGTGGCTCAGTCGTTTGAGCGTCCAACTCTTGATTTCAGTTTGGGTTGTGGTTCCCGGGAGTTGTGGGATCAATCCCTGCGTTGGGCTCTGTGCTGCGTGTGGAGCCTGCTGAGGATTCTCTCTCTGCCCCTCTCCCCCACTGGCACGCTCTCTCTCTCTCTCTCTCTCTCAAACAACAATAAATAAAGAAAAGAAAAAGAAAATTCTCACCCTGGACTGGTGAAGCGTAAATTATACCTATTTAAATAATGTACAACTTCTTACAAATCTCGGGTCATTATGTTGTACACCTGAAATCAATACATTACACATCAATTACATCTCAATAAAAAATAGATAAACCCATAAACGGACTCATAAAAAATGTAAAACATCATACGCTGTGACACATGGTTACACTGTTGAAACCATAACCAAAATCAAGAAGATAAGTACAACCAAAAATAAGTCAACAATAGTCAAAATAAAGAAGATAAAACATATCCATCACACCCCAAAGCCCCTTCCTATCCCTTTGTGCCTCGATCCCCAGGCAACCACTGCTTTGCTTTTTTCACTGTAGATTAGTTTATGCTCCCTAGAATTGTAAAAAAAAAAAAAAAAGCGGAATTACACATACGGTCTTTTGTCTAACTTCTTTCACTCAGCAAAATTATTTTGAGATTCATCTATCATTTGTATTGCTAAGTAGTGTTTCGTTGTATGGGTGTACCAGGGTTGTGTATCCACTCACCTGTTGGTGTTGTTTTTTTATTTCTTTAACATTTATTCATTTTTGAGAGACAGAGCCAGAGCACGAGTGGGGGAGCGGCAGAGAGAGAAAGAGACAGAGAATCCGAAGCAGGTTCTGGGCTCTGAGCTGTCAGCGCAGAGCCCCACACGGCACTCGAACCCACGAACCCCGAGATCATGACCTGAGTCGAAGTCGGATGCTTAACCGACGGAGCCACCCAGATGCCCCTCCACTCGTCTGTTAATGGACATTTGGGTCGTTTCCTGTATGGAGCTATGACAAATAATACTGGTGTGGACATTCATGCGTAAACCTTTGTACGGATCTAGGCTTTCATTTTTCTTGGGTGAAAACCTAAGAGTGAAATGACTAGATTACATGGTTGGTGTATGTTCAGCTTTTTAAGCACATGACAAACTGTTTTCCAGAGTGGTTGTACTATTTTACATTCCTACCAACAGTGTCCAAGAATTCTATTTGTTCCAAGTATTCATCAACATGATATGGCTGGGCTTTTTCATTTTTATACTTTTATGCTGGACATTTTTTCACATGCTTACTTTCCATCTATGCATCTTATTTGGTGAAGTGTCAGTTTGAATCTTCTGCCCATTTGTAAATTGGGGTGGCTATTTTCTTATTATTGAGTGTTGAGTGCTTATAAATTCTCACAAAAAGTTCCTTATCGGGTTTGCAAACATTTTATTGCTTGTATTTTATTTTTTAATATTTTATCATTTTTGGTCTTATTTACTTTCGTTATATTTCCTTTATTCTATTAGTCTTAACAATTTAATTTTTGTTGTTATTTGCAAACATTTCATTTACTTTTGTGGCTTGTCTTTTTCACTCTCTTGATGGTGTTTTTTGAAGAGCAGAAGTCTTTAATATTAATGTAATCCAAGTGATCAGTTTTTCCTGTATGGAATTTTGGTATCTAAGATCTAAATCTAATCCAAGATTACAAAAGGTTTTTTCTAATGTTTTCTTCAAGAAGGCTTACACTTTATAAAAAAAAAAAATTAATGTTTATTTTTGAGAGAGAGAGAGAGAGAGAGACATAGATTGTGAGTGAGGGAAGGGCAGAGAGAGAGGGAGACACAGAATCCAAAGCAGGCTCCAGGCTCCAAGCTGTCAGCACAGAGCGTGACACGGGGCTCGAACCCATGAACCTTGAGATCATGACCTGAGCTGAAGTCAGTCGTTTAACCGAGTGAGCCACCCAGGCACCCCAAGAAGTCTTACAGGTTTAAATTTTACACTTAGGTCTACGATCCAAAACGAATTAATTTTTTTTGTTTGATCTGTGATTTTGTTTTTAATTATCTTAAGCCTTATCATATAATCTACAAATTTGTGCTGATGATATATCTCCTCTATTTTAATCCTTCTAACGAGTTGGCAGAAGCACCATTACCAATCACACGTACACGGTAATTCTACAACTGCGTTTTTGAATAGCTGTTTAGAAGACAATCCTGAATTACAACTTGTTCTTGGTAAAGAATTCACAAGCCAAGTTTGCTCCTTTACCTTGTCGCCCTGAATTTTAAAAGCATCTGATCTTATAGACTGTCTACAAAATGTGAGAAGTGTTATATACGTAAGCCACACTAAAATGGCCTTCATGAGGGGTGCCTGGGTGGCTCAGTCGGTTAAGTGTCTGACTTCGGCTCAGGTCATGACCTCACGGTTCATGGGTTCGAGCCCCGCGTTGGGCTCTGTGCTGACTGCTCAGAGCCTGGAGCCTGCTTCCAGATTCTGGAGCCCTCTCTCTCTCTCTCTCTGCCTCTCCCCGTCTTGTGCTCTGTCTCTCAAAAGTAAATAAATGTTAACAAAATTTTTTTCATGCCTTTCATGAAGCAAAAGGCAACATTTTGGACGCAGAGAGTTTTAATTAAACTGGCATGGTTAAGTCCAAAAAGAGAAAGTGGACATTGCCAGCCTATCTTCACCCCTTGCCTTTCCCAGGCCAAGGAACATGACTTGAAACACAGCTGAATCTTGCTGTTACTAAGAGATGGTGAAGGGATTCTCTCAGTATTTAAATACAATTGATATAACCAGTTATATAAATCTAAATATAAAGCCAGGTTTAGAAATGGCATTTACCACCTCTGTGAAAAAGCTTCACATCACGAATTGTTTCCAATCGTATCTTCGGAAGGGGAGAAATGACAGCACTTGCTGAACCAGAATTATCGGCAAAGTTCAGAAAGCTGATCACATGCATTTAACCACAAGCCAATCTTATTGCAATCAGGACCATCCAAAAGAAATGTCCGATCAGCCATTCGTCATCTGAGTTCTGGTGTATGAGATCAATTCAAACACGGTACACGTAAAAAAAAGTCAGGAGACATTTTTGTTTTGTATAAATAAGACCGTGGCCAACCATCACTCCTTAGTAGTTTTTGTGAAATACGTTGTTAAGCCTGTGCTTTCCCCTGTCTTATTTTTTTTAATGTTTGTATTTTGAGAGAGAGAGAGAGAGAAGGCACAAAGGCGCTAGGACAAGTGGGGGAGGGGCAGAGGGAGAGGGAGAGAGAATCCCAACGCCAGGATTCGATGTGGGGTTCGATCTCATGAACCGTGAGATCATGACCTGAGCCAAAATCAAGAGTGGGATGCTTAACCTGCTGAGCCTCCCAGGCGCCCCTCCCCTGTCTTCCTAATGCCTGTGAAGATCATTTTTGCTCCAAGGATGTACTTTCTTGGGATTCTCCAAATACTCCATCAGTGTCTCCCCTCCCCAGGTGAGGCCTTTGTTCACGTTGACATCCACGTTAGAAAATCCAGGGACCCGACCCGCCTTTCGCCAAATAGACCACCGAGATTTGGCCCAGTCTCCTGTTTGCTTCTCTTTGCTGCCGCATGGCATCAGGCACACTTCTGACCAACAACCTTGCCCTTCTCGGCATCATTCGTGTTTAAAACACTCTTTCATGGTACAGGAAACAAAGGTGCCCACTCACAAGCCGGATGTCTGCTGTTTCCGACAGGAGTTAAGTTTTACACATACGGGGTGAGGTGTGGATGGAAGTTTTTTGGTCTTCTTTGTGTTTTTGCATACGGTTATCCACTTGGATGCTGATGTTAATGGTGAAAGGTAACCATTGCCCAGCAAATCTCCTCCCTGCCCTTCCTGAAGACAAGTCCTACCCTAGATGATGTCTTTCCCACAGTGCTGCCTCCACTGAGGGCACTTAGTGAGCCCTTGTTGAATGACGAAATGAATCTGTCCCGCCTCAAGGAACCCCTGAATGTCAGAGCTGCGGCTGATCTCAGATTATCTAGTCCAGATGAGACCCCTTACCCCCATGTTACGGGGAAGAATACTCCAGCTTCGGGACAAGGAGTATTTGCCCAGAGCATAGGTGACAGAGCTGAAGCTTAAACTCAGGGCCTCTGATCCTTTGTCCAGCGCACTTCCCAGAATACCACGCTGGCTCCTGTCCCCAAGACTGTTTGCCAGGAGCGACGCCATCTTGTGAAAGTCCCGACTGGGCGAACGTGTGTCAAACCCCTTTGGAAGGGCTACCACGTGCTGAGCGCCCGCCTTGTGCCAGGGATTTGCACCCAACATTTCATTTCATGCTCACAGCAGCCTTTGCGAAGTTCATTATGGTCTCCATTCTACAGATCAGGAAACTGAGGCCCAGAGAGCTTAAGCGCTACAGGCTCATGGAGGAGAACGAGCTCTAATTCACGACTGCCAAACTCCAAAGCTTCCTTTTGTCTTAAATATTCCTTCTCTGGCCCCGCTGCCGTCCAAGGGACCCCGCAGATTGGTTCAGAACCCAAACTCGAGCTGGAAGCCCGGTTTGAACCCCACCTGGGACAAGTCAGCTGTCCTTCATGTGCCCGAGTTTCCTCATCTCTAAAACAGGAACCGTGACACTAACAATGCCTGGCTGTGAGATTAAAAGAACTGACACGTGGACCAGCCCTCATCAGAACAGTGGCTGAGAGTAGCAAGCCCTCAATGAGTCTCGGCGGTTATCCTTCTGGGGCAGGGAAGCTGGGACAGTCTGATGGGAGCTCCCGCACACCTGCCGGTAGAAGGGCAAGGGAGCCTGTGTGCCGAGCCAAGGTGAGGCTGAGCAGAAATGAGAATGGGCCAAACAGATGCAACCAAGGCAAGAGGCCAGGAGGGTACCCGCCTGGCCCAGGCTCCACAAACAAGGATCAAGCCCTAGTCTGACCCCTTGCTGCTCTGTGGAACGTTCCAAAGGCGAGGAAAAATTACATGCCCAGACACACTCATACTCACAGGTAGGTTCTCACAGATGGGGTGAGCTCGTGTGCCCACGTGAACTCACAGAACACTCACAACGTAAAGACGGGACTATGTGCTGTGGGGATCCCCTCTTGCCTGTTTTCCGAGAATGACGGAGAAGGTATTTGAAGGGGTTGGTTCAGGCCATCATGAAACTATAGCTTCAGGTTTAGGAGGGATCTCAGAGGCTGTGGTTCACTCTTACTCCCTTCCCCCTTCCCCATTCAGGGGAGACAAGACAGCAGCACTATGGGTAAACGCAGGCTTCAGAGATCACAGTCGTGGGTTGAAATCTGACCTATTCTGGCAGTTTTGCAGATAAGTCATGTGCTTTCTCACTGACCTCTGGGCCTTTGCACATGCTGATGTGGCTGCCTAAGCCCTCTCCCTCAACCTTTCATCAGACCAATGCCTCCTCCTTTCTTGGGACTCAGTTTAGACATCACCTCCTCTGGGAAGCCTTTTCTGACCACTGCCTACCCCCTTTTGCCCTGAGCTAAAGACCTTCAAAACATTTTGGTTTTTGCCCAGCACACATACGTCATGCTGTCTTCAGACGATCTGTTTGTTGTCCGTCTCCCCCAGTAGACTGCGAGCGACTCAAGTGCAGAGATTATGGCTTCTGTGTTATGTCATTTCAGACAATTCATTTAACTTCCCCAAGCCTCGGTTTCTTTACTGGGGTGCTGTGTGGATTAAGTCAGATAACCAAACAAAATTCATACAACGTCCATCATTCAGTGCTTGGCACACAGTAGGTGCTCAAGAGATGGTTTAGATGATGATGACTGATGACGATAATGGCAACTGCATTTGTCAGACTTGCTACAACCAGTAAACTCGAGAAATTTCAGGGGGTTAGAACAATTCAAGTTATTCTGCTTTGGGGAATATACCCCAAAGAATCAAAAGCAGGAACTCTTTAACAGATATTTGTACACCAGCGTTATTCACAACAGGCACAAAGCGGAAACGACCCAAACGCCCACCGACAGAAGAATGGATAAGCACGATGTGGTGCATCCATACGATGGGGTATATGCGGCCTTAAAAAGGAAGGAAATTCTGACATACGCCACGACATGAATGAACCTTGAAAACATTGTGCTAAGTGAAATAGCCCAGACACAAAAACACAAATGCCGTCCGATTCCATTTGCATGCAGTACCCAGAGGAGTCAAATTCTCAGAGACAGAATGTAGCCTGGTGGTTGCCAGGGACTGGGGGAGCTGGAATGGCCAATGATTATTTAAAGGGAACAGAGTTTCAGTTTTACAAGATGAAAAGAGGTCTGGGGACAGAGGAATGATGGTGGTTGCACAACGGTGTGAGTGTACTTATTGCCACTGAACTGTAGGCTGAAAAATGGTTAAAATGTGGGGCGCCTGGGGGGCTCAGTCGGTTAAGCGTCCGGCTTCGGCTCAGGTCACGATCTCACGCCCCAAGTTCAAGCCCCGCGTCAGGCTCTGTGCTGACCGCTCAGAGCCTGGAGGCTGCTTCAGATTCCGTGTCTCCCTCTCTCTCTGACCCTCCCCCGTTCATGCTCTGTCTCTCTCTGTCTCAAAAATAAATAAACGTTAAAAAAAATTTTTTTTTTAATTAAAAAAAAAAAGGTTAACATGTGGGGCGCCTGGGTGGCTCCGTCGGTTAAGGGTCCGAATCTTGGTTTCGGCTCAGGTCATGATCTCACGGTTGGCGGGTCTGAGCCCCGCATTGGGCTCCGTGCTGACGGTGAGGAGCCTGCTTGCGTGCTCTCTCGCTCTCTCTCACTCTTTCTCAAAAACAAATGAACATAGAAAGTAGTTAAAAGGCAAGTTTTGTGTTATGCTTATTTTACCTTAATAAAATGTTAAAAAAATAAAAGTTTTATCTTTATTCCAGTTTTAGTCAATGAGGGTGCTGCTATTTGGGGATTCTCCTCCATGCAGTGATTTAGGGATCCAGGCTTCCTCCTCCTTGTGCCTCTGTCATCTTCAGTGTGTGGGTCCCAGTGTCACCCTAGAATAGAGGTTGTAAGCTAACCCTGTGAACCAAACACAGCTAGCAGTCTGCTTTTGTATAGGCTTAAATCTAAGAATGGATTTACATTTCCAAAACATTGCGAAGAAGAAGAGGAGGGGAAGGGAAGAAGAAAAAAGAAGGAAGGAAACGAGGGGAGGGTGGGAAAAAGAGGAAGGAGGAAGAATATGCAACAGAGACTGTATACGGCACGCAAAGCCTAAAATATTTATTATCTGGCCCTTTACCAAAAAAGTCTGCCAACCTTTGGCTTAGAAACATTTCCCATTCCAGACAGCTAAGTGGGCCACATCGCTTCTGCCCACATCCTATTGGCCAGAACTGTCACATGGCCTTATCTGGCAGCAAGGGAGTCTGGGATATGTAGTCCAGCTGTGTGCTCAGAAGGAAAAGGAAATGAACTTGGTGTCACCCCCAGAATCTCTGTTACCATGAAGACGATAGTCATGATGGTGATGAAGAACATTGGGGTTGTCTCTCTCACAGCAGCGATAATGTAGTCAGGGAAGTTTATCTCAGCCCAATTTAGTTCAAGACATTCCTGGTGACCCCCATCTCCAGTGACTGGTTCAGAAACCCAGGCTTAAGCCAAGCAGAGGATGGCATTCTTCTGGCAACAGTTATTGGTTCGGGGATGGGGAAGTGACCCACGTTTTCCTAGTCAGACTGAAAGGAAGAATTCTGTTTGGGAAGAGGTTCTCTCTCTTCCCCTAGTTGTGAAAAAGGGAGCATGTAGCCAGAGGAAGCACGAAATTCAGAAGGCAGTCATCCTGAGGAGACTTAGGCGATGTCAACCTTGTCATCACAGCTGAGAGAGAGAGAGGGAGAGAGAGAGAGAGAGAGAGAGAGAGAGAGAGAGAGAGAGGTGTTCTGCTACAGAACCAGCCCCTAGCGTTCAGTTACGAGACCCACAAATAACCTACTTGAGGCCATATAGTATGTGGCAGAGCCAGAATTTGAACTTAGGCAGTGTGATTGCAGAATCCACCCCCAGAACGACCACCCCACACCATCCTTGTGAACAAGCCCTCCTGGAGAAACCTATAGAAACAATAAAAAGGCATTAGAGAGGGGTGCCTCAGTGGCTCAGTTGGTTAGGCATCCGACTTCGGCTCAGGTCACGATCTCACGTTTCGTGAGTTCGAGCCCCGCGTGGGGCTCTGTGCTGACAGCTCAGAGCCTGAAGCCTGCTTTGGATTCTGTGTCTCCCTCTCTCTCTCCCCCTCCCCAATGGTGCTCTGTCTGTTTCTGTCTTCCAAAAATAAATAAATATTCAACAAATTAAAAATGTCCCCTCACTGTCTCTTGAAATCTGATGAAAGCCAGTGGTAACCCTCGCCACCAGAAAACTGTACCCTCTCGCTTTTGAAAATTCTGATACAGGGCATCTGTGAACCTCTTGAAACCGTCCCAATCCCAGGTGAAGAACCCCGGACTGACTGATTTTAAAAGAGAATTCAAACTCCAGGGAGCCAGAGAAAGCAACAGTAAACCCCAAAAGAGGAATGATCAAATGGGGGAATTTCAGCCAACCACCTAGATCTGGTCAGAGGCTGGAATCTTACTGGGATGGGTTCCTGTTGGGAAGTGGGCTCCCCAGGGTCTGGGCCCAAATGAATGTGTTGTCTGTCCATACACTTCTCAGATGTTCGCAGGGCATCTGCTCCGTACCTGGCCTCGTGCTCAATTCTGGTTCAGAGATGAACCAGACACAGGCTGGCCCTTAAGGAGCATACAGGGCAATGGCAGAGATGATCACTTCAGGGTTAGTAGTTAAACAAAGGCAATCAGAAAATACAGAGCGAGGCCCAACAATCCTTGCCTTGCTGGGGCTTTAAAATATTTCTCTTACTGATGAGAGTACGGTGACCGACAACAGCTAGAAGGGGCCTGCCAACCAATGATGAAGCTTGATCTTAACTCGGGAAAGGGCCAGAGTCATACTAGAGGCCTCTCCAGCTCCTAAGATGACTGGGGGATGGTATGGGGAAGAAGGAATTAAGAACCAGCAAGAATTTAAGGGTGGAAACCTTTGCGTGTCCCTAGATACTGACCCCTCTTAATTGATTCTTTTTTTTTTTAACGTTTATTGCCAAGAGAGAAAGAGACAGAGCATGAGCAGGGGAGGGGCCGAGAAGGAGGGAGACACAGACTCGGAAACGGGCTCCAGGCTCCACGCTGTCTGCACAGAGCCCGACGTGGGGCTCGAACTCACAAACCCTGAGATCATGATCCGAGCCAAGGCCAGACGCTCAACTGACTGAGCCACCCAGGCGTCCCGATACTGAGCCCTCTTTGTAACAGGCCAAAGAAGGCAGGGCTCAGCCTCTCTCTTCCTCAACCACTGAAAGGTCTGTCTTACCCCGTGAAAGGCCAGCTCCAGATCGAGGCCTGCAGAAAGATGGGGACACATTCAGCAACGGCATCAGAAACCCGGCGGATGTCCGCACAAGAAGGGAAACGCGTCAGGGATTCCCGTGCGCCTGCTCTGTGTCACGTAGGGCCACCCGTGAGCAGGCATGAGGTTGAGTAAATGCCTGTGCCCTCTGCTTCACCGTCTCTCCTTATCATTGGAGCATCGTAGGCCCCCCGGGGAACGGGATGGTGTCTGGGAAACTGAAGCAGCCATGGGTTCCAGCGCTGACCTTGTGGCTTCTTTAGTTTTGTGCCGTGCTGATCTATGAGCATGTGATTGTCCACTTGAGAATTCATAACAACATTCTCACTTAAACCTTGTAACCCCGGGAGGTGGTAAGGTCACAGAGCTAGGACACTGAAGAACAGGAACTTGAAACCGAGTGGACTGACTCCAGGACCTGTGTTTCTAACCGTTATGACCCCCTGCCTCCTGCTGAGAAAGAGAGAGAGAGAGAGAGAGAGAGAGAGAGAGAGAGAGAGAGAGAGAGAGAGACAGTCCCGGCACTCGGCGATGGCCAGAGTGGCATCATCCTAGCAGCCATCTGTTCCTTCCTTCCTGCTCCAGAGCTCCAGTGCGACTCCGTGAGGCCCTCCCAGAGCACCCGAGCACCCTCCCTTCATCCCTTTTGAGTCACAGGTCCTTTCTGCTTTGCATTATGTTTCTGTACATGCACTTCTTTCTCCAAGACAGCAGACGCTCTTTGTAGGACATGGGCCTCATGTGCATCGTCTGGGTGTTCCTCCTGGGGCCTAAGCCATGGCAGGCGTCAATAAAGTCCTGTCCGGGCTTCTAATTCACGAGCGAAGAAAGTAATTTCCCCATCTTGGTCTCACGGCGGGTCATGCTGCCGGGCACACAAATACTGTCCCAGGGCCGTGGACGATGCCACTCGGGCCGGTGCCTCATAAATATGGGCACGAAGGGCAGACTCGAGTCCATCTGAGGATCAAACGTCCCTGAGGAAGTGGCATGTTACGGCAGGGATATGAGCCAGCCCGACCTGTGAGCTCCCGCAGCCCAGAAGGTTCTAGGAAACGGCTCCTTGTGGGGTGCGTCCGGGGTCAGACCTGTGCACTGGGAAACCCGCAGCCCTGCCTCGGCGGATTGGAGCGGGGAGGCTGTTGGCACGAGGCTCTGCCCAATAGGAGAGCTCAGTGCTGGACGGTAACCCAATCAGAGCCTCCCGTGGCCACGCGGTGCACTCTGGGACCGGAAATTCACCATCCGGGGCCCAGAAACACGTGGTTCTTCTAGGCCCTCATCTTTGTTTCTGGGGGAAGAGGCGCAACCAGGTTGTGGAGCGGGCCCTGGCGTGCCTCGGATCCTCTTTGCTCGTCTGGCGGAAGATCTTGGGATCTTCGGTCCCACAGCTGGGATGGAAGAGTTAGCGTTCCGTCTTTGATGTGCTACCCTAGCCTGCTCTTAACCACAAGGCTGTAGCGTTTCCGTTGAGTGGTCCTGAAACCCATGCTGTCTTGCACAACCTGCCAGCAGCCAGTATCAGCCATCATCGCTTGAGTAGTTTCCTCCTACCCCCACCTCCCAGGCTTAGAGGGGTAAAGTGGCTTGCTCAAAATGGCACCATGGAACTATCAGGACCCAGTTTTGAACCCAGCTCTGCGTGATTCCAAGATCTTTTTTTTTTTTTTAAGTTTATTTGTTTTTTAGTAATCGCTACATCCAATGTGGGGCTCGAACTCATGACCCTAACCAAGAGTCTGCATGCTCTTTTGAGCCAGCAGGTGCCCCTGGTTCCCAGATCTCCGTAATTAGAGTTCCAAGTAAAAGTCAGCTTCTGACTGGAGTCTTGTGTTGTTGGCTGTTTCCTTCACTGCCTAGCAGTGTAGGAAGGGCATGCTGTCTGCGCGCTGAGGGTTTAGCATAGGGCTGAGCACACGTAGGTCATATATATGTGCTGGCTGGGTGAACGCATTTTCTCTCGACTCTGCTTCACCGCTTACTGCCCTGAGGAGGTCACTCAGGAGACATCGCCACCCTTGCAGGCATCCGTCAATTCCTCAAAAGGAGTGAGGAACAATAAATGATTGGTCAGCCTGTTGTTTCACTGGCAGACCTGTGGTGAGTTTCCCATCCTTCAAGGCTGGCAGTGTGGCACAGCCCATGGGAGAGAGGACTGGCTCAGAGGTCAGACTGGCACAGGCCAAAAAGCAACACTAAACCAGGGGAACTACATCAGACTAACAAGCTTCTGCACAGCAAAGGAAGCAATCAACAAAATGAAAAGGCAACTTACAGATCGGGAGAAAATATTTGCAGACCAGATCTCTGACAAGGGATTAATATAAAGCATATATAAAGAGCTCATAAACACAGAACAAACTCAGATTTTAAATGGGCAAAGGAATCTAAGTAGACATTGATACAAAGGAGGCATACAGATGGCCAAAAAAAAAAAAAAAAAAAAAGTGCTCAACATCACTGATCGTTGGAGAAAGGCAAATCGAAACCACAGTGAGTTTTGGTTAAGATGGCTGTTATCAAAAAGATAAGAATAAGTTTTGCTGAGGATGCAGAGAAAAGAGAAACTTTGTACACTACTGGTGGGAATGTAAACAGGTTCACAGCCATTATGAAAAAACAATATGGAGGTTCCTTCACAAATTAAAAGGGGAACTACCACTTGAGGGTTAGATACACAAAGGAGAGGAAATCAGTACCGTGAAGGGCTGTCTGCCCTCCCATGTTCCTTGTGGCACGATTCACAATCGCCAAGATATGGAAATAACCTAAGCGTGGGTTGGCAGATAAATGAATCAAGTAATTGTCATACATATATATATATATATATATATATATATATATATATATGTTTGAATATTAATCAGCCTTTAAGAAGAGGGAAACCTGCCATTTATAACAGCACGGTTGAACACGGAGGGCGTTATGCTAAGTGAAATAAGCCACACACATAAAGAAAAATACTGCATGATCTCACTCATATGTGGCATCTGAAAAAGCTGAATTCATAGGAGCAGAGAGTAGGACAGCAGTTACTAGGGGTGGGGAGACGGGGGACATTGAGCGTTGCAGTTAGATAAGACAAGTTCTAGAGATCTCAGGGACAGCAAGGTGATTTATGCTTACTAATACGGTGTTGTATACTGGAAATTTGCTAAGAGTAGATCTCAGGTGCTCTCAGCACACACACCAAAATTACTATGGGAGGAGACGGATATGCTAATCAGGTTGACTGTAGTCGTCGTTTCACTGTGTATGTAAACATATCATGCCATAATACTTATATATACACAATTCTCATTGAAAGAATAAAATCAGACCCCCCCCCAAAAAAAAAAAAAAAAAACAGACCAAGTTTCAAATCTTGGGTAATTTACTATCTATAAGACCATGTCTGGTTTCAGTTTCCTCCACTGTATGTAATAATTATCAACCTGACAAGCGCCCAACACGTCAACACATTAGTTTCCAGATGCTTTTTGTTTGTGTGTTTGCTAACACATAACCACTAGGGAAACTGATCCAAAAGAGAGATTCATTCCTGTGTCTCCTGACTCTGGATCCAGTCCTTTTTCTCCAAATAAATCAATCTCTCCTGTTCTCAATTTCTCTCTCGCTCTCTCTCACACACACACACACGTACACTTTCTTTTTTAGTAAGCGAGACCTGGGTTCAAATCCTGCCCCTGCAACTTTTTTGTTTCCCCATCTTGGGCAAGCACTAACTGATATAACTGTATGTTAGACGCGATCATCGTTACAGCTTGGCTCCGTACTCTTCCTGCCTCTGCTACCGGATGCATAATAAATTTATACATTTGTACGCAAGTTCGTACGCAAAGCAAAGCGTGTTGTTCCTCATCCTGGAGACTGCCCCCAGCCCAGTAGCACCGGCACAGGCACATTTACTGAGTACCTCCTACATGTCGGGAACTGTGCTGAAGCCCTCACGCCATCACCCCTCTGCTTCTCACAGAAATCCTGCGACTGGGTCACATCAGCCCCATTTGACAACCGACGGATGTGACCGCTGAGACTCAGAAGGTTGAAGTGATTCGATTAAAGTTACCCAATAAGGAAGAAGCGGCCCCAGTCTCCAACCCAGGTCTGTCTGCTTCTGGAGCTCGTGTTGGCTGACCCATGTTGTGCCGCCCGGCCCTGCGAGCAGGTGTTCGGTAGCCGCGATGAATGGGTGGTGAGCTGTGCAGGGGAGTCAGGCAGCAGCCCGTGTGGCATGTGACCTGTCACCCGTGCCTACTTATGTCCAGTGGTATCTGAAGAGCCCTTTCTCTAGTCACACCGTCTTTCCTGAGGGCCCTGCAGTCAGGCGGCCTTCACGGGGTGAAGACCACATCCTCTGGCCCAACCTAGACCCCCAGTGGTGGCAGGGGCTTGCCACTGTGCCGGGCGCACGACCTTGTCAGCAGATGGATAGATGGGTTGGGTGACACAGAGGGCCCGTGAGACACGGCCCTTGTTGTGAAACTGCTCTTGGTTCCGGAGCAGGGAAGATTCCTTCCTGCCCACCTCCGGAGGGCTGGGCCGCCCGAGGGCCAAACACCCTCCTAGGAGTTGAGGAGGTTATGGGACAGATGCGGGCGTGGTAGGTGGCCGTGAAATTTTCCAGTCCCTTCCCTTCTCCTGGTCCTGTGACTGTCTTCACAGCCAGCCTACCAAATGCTATGCGTTGGAGTTCCCAGCACGCTTTCACATACATGAGCCCATTCTTGGGCCCCTCAGCCATACCTCGCAGGTAGGTGTGGACAGAAGGCAGCTTGGCACGGTGACAGAACCCGGGTTGTCGTCAGATCTGGTTCAGATCCCAGTTCCACCACTCACTAACCTTTGACTTCAGGAACTGTCCTAAACGTCTCTGAATCTGGGCTTCCTCTGTCTGTAAAATGGGGATAAGTGTAGTGCCTTCATCACAGGGGGTTGTGAGCGTTAGATGACTTACGTCGGATGTGGAAGAACTCAAAAACTGAATTTTTAGAAGTTGCATATTCCCTATATAATTATCCCGTAGTCTGCTGTCCACTGGATAAATGGCTTACCCCAGGTCGCTCAGCTTGTGAGTGGCAGAGCTGGGCTCACTTTGGGACGGTACCAGTAGATGCTTATTATATGTTCCAGCCAACTGGAATAGGATGGCAAAAGGGATTCAGGCTGCCCTTCACTTCCCCGTGTTCCTATCATGCTTCTTGGGGACAGGAGAGGGCACCGGGCTGGGGAGTAGTGCTCAGAGGCAGCAATGTGGGAGCGGGGCCGGATGGAAGGATATAGGGGGGTTCATGATGCACCTTATCTTACCTCCTTTCCATCCCCCCCCATCTAAGGTCTCCTCCCTGCCGGTTCTCTGCCTGTTGCTGTAACTTTCCAGCCTCTTGGTGATTTCCCAAGATTAACGTGCCACGCCTCAAATAAGCTGTTTGCCTAAATGATAGGATGCTCTTGGGTCATCCAATGAATGAATATTTATGAAGTCTCCACAAGGCAGACAACCCTGTAATCAGAGCTGGAGGGCGGAGGTGGTGGATGAAAAAGATCTGGGCCCGAAGGAGCTTCTGCTACAGCAGTAGACCCAGGAAGCCGTACTGGGTGGATGTATTTCTGTCCCCTCCACCTACTTCCTGATTCACGCACACCGGGGTTCTTTTTAAATCGGTGTCAGTTCCTTTGTCAAACTCTGCACACGGTGGGTGGAGTTCGGCTTCTTTTAGTCCCCAAGGGCTGTCTGGCTGGGTGGGTTCAGGGAGCCAAGAGCAGACAGCTATTTAACATTCTCTGGAAGAGGGACGAATGAATCACGGTTGTCTTGGGTGGTGAGTGCCAGCTGCCCTGTCTCTAATCTGTACCTGAGTGGGAGACTCTTGGAGAAGAGGACAGGGCGGCTTCCGTGTCCCTGCCCTCCGGCCCTGCCCTGAAGGCAGCTGCCTTTCTGAAGGGCGGGCAAGATGTCTGGCAGAAGTCAGGATGCTTTTGACCTCATATGGAGCCTAGGGTTGCCTTTGCCCCAGGTTGTCCGCTCTATCGGATGTATTAAATGTGAGGGTCTGTTGGGCCCACTTTCTTTTTCTGCTGCCCTTAAAAAGAAATGAATCTTATTTTATTATTAGAAAGGTAATTAATACATGTCTAAACACTTTGGAAAAAGGGGAGTGTCGAAAGAATTTTTTAAAACCGTATTTAGACCTACCACCCCAAGACAACCGCAAATGTTGGTATATTTTATTTAAGTCCTTTTAAAAGTATCTTTGTAGATTTTATTATTATTATTATTTTCATTTATTGGAGTATAATTGACACACGACGTTACATTAGTTTCAAGTATACAACACAGTGGCTCGACAGGTCTATATGTCATACGATGCTCACCACAAGCATAGCTACCGTCTGTCACCATCCAATGCTATTCCAACGCCATTGACCATATTCCCCATATTCTTTCATCCAGGTGACTTATTCATTCTGTAACTGGAAGTCTCCTATCGCCCACCCCCCTTCCCCCGTTTCCCCCCCTTCCCCCCGCCCCCTGCCGGCAACCTGTATTTATGGGTCTGTTTCTGCTTTTTGTTTCTTCGTTTCGTTTTTTAGATTCCACATGTAAGTAAAATCATACCGTATTTGTCAGTCTGACTCATGTCACTTAGCATCATACCCTCTAGGTCCATCCACGTGTCAAAGGGCAAGATCTCATTCTTTTGTATGGCTGAGTAATATTCCATTGTGTGTAGATGCCACATCTTCTTTATCCTTTCATGTATCAGTGGACACTTAGGTGGCTTCCATATGTATCTTGGGCTATTATAAATATTGCTGCAATCAACATGGGGAGCATAGATCTTTTTGAATTAGTGTCTTGTTTTCTCTGGGTAAATACGCAGTAACAGAATTACTGGATCCTGTGGTATTTCTATTTTTAACTTTTTGAGGAGCCTCCAGACTGTTTTCCACAGTGGCTGCACCCGTTTACATTCCCACTGTAGTATATCATGTTAAAAATAATTTGCCATCATACTACGTGAAATAAATAAGTCAATCACAAAAAGCAAATACCATACGAGTCCACTTATATGAGGTTCCTAATGTAATCAAACTCATAGAAACAGAAAATAGAACAGTGGGATGCCAGGGGCCGGAGGGAGGGGAAACAGGGAGTTGTTCAATGGGCATGGAGTTTCAGTTGTGCAAGATGGAAAAGTCTAGAGATCTGGTGTACAACAATGTGCATGCAGTTAACAATACTGCACGGTACACTTAAAATTGGTAGGAGGGTATGGGGCGCCTGGGTGGATCACTCGGTTAAGCGCCCAACTTCAGCTCAGGTCACGATCTCGCGGTTTGTGAGTTCGAGCCCCGCGTCGGGCTGTGTGCTGACAGCTCAGAGCCTGGAGCCTGCTTTGGATTCTGTGTCTCCGTCTCTCTCTGCCCCTCCCCTGCTCATGCTCTGTCTCTCAAAAATGAAAAAACATAAAAACAATTTTTTTTAATTGTCAAGAGGGTAAATTTATGCCGTGTGTGTTTTTTTTTGGTTTTTTTTTTTTTTTTTTTTTGCCCCAATAAAAAAATACTCTCTTTTTACTTGGTTATTCTGCTGTTCATGCAGTTTTGTATCCTGCCATACTCACTTAACATATAAAATATTAAAGGAAATCTAAACTCTTCATTACCATTAGTTTTATTGGCTACATAATATTCACTAGGTAGAGACACCATACTTTAATATTCCCCTTTTGGACACTTAGATTGTTACTTTACTGAATAGACAAAGATAACTTGAGTTGTTTAAATGTAAAGATTTTTTAAAATTGTTTCAGATTCCCTGGGCTAGCCTTCCTGAAGAGAAGGCACAGGATCAAAGGATATAAACATTCCAAGGCTTTTGATAGACATTGCTAAATTGTTTTCCAGAAGGGTTGTATTAATTTCCACTCCTACTAGCGATGAATGAGGGTGCCTGTTTCACCACACCCTCGGCAACACCGAGTGTTATCATTTTCTCAAATCTGGGCTGATTTAGTAGGCAAATATTTACATATTGTTTTAATTTTCATTCCTTTGATGGCTAATGAGAGGGAACATCCTTCCGTATGTTTGTGAATCGTCCATTCCTCTCTCTAGCCTTTCCTTTCCTGTGTCCCTTTCGCTTTTGGAGTCTTCTGAGTTTGTCTTACGAAGTTACCTAAGATCTCCCGGGACTGCACTTCTGATACACCCTGTAACCCCCCACCCGGCATGGGATGATATGTGCCCCTTCCCTTTCCCAGCCCTGTCCCGCCCTGGAGTGGATGGACTTGCCCACCTCCCGCCCTTCTTCAAGGCCCAGTCAACACTCCGCTTTCAAAAGCTTACCTTGCTAGCTCCGATCTCTGTCTCTGTCCCTTTCCGCCGCATCTGGCACGACCAGGTATTTCCCCATGAGGTTATGCTTACGTTTCCAGAATCATGCGGGGTAGGTGTCTACTGTCTCACTGTATCTTGCCTGCCCCCGGAGCATGGGTCCCCCCCTGCAAAAGCCTGCACCGAAGATGCACAAATAATGGCGGAGATTAGAATTAGAATGGTGGAGACCCACCAGCTCTAAGACTCCCCCACTTTCTCTGGCCTCTGCCTGCGCCACAGCAGACCCACGCTTCCACTTTGGGAAAAGCCCGGTGGTTTGGTGACAGGCGGGCTTGAGTTTGGATCTTGGCTCCTCCGCTGGTTTAAAGAGACTACATCACCCGCATTGGCTGGGTCTCTGTTTTCTCAGAGGGCAAATGGGATCGTGGGTCTCATCTGGTGGTGGGAGGGTTAAATGAGATAATTTGAAACGAGGGTTTTAAACACTGCTGGGGACAAACTAAATGCACACACACACACACACACACACACACAAAAGGAGCTATGACTATCTTTTCACCCTCAATTCGTGTCTCTCCCCTCCATCAGAAAACTTGATTTTTCTAAGATGCCTTCTGAATTAGTTTCCTTTGCCGCTGTGACAAATGACCACACACGCAGCGTCTTAACACACCAGAAATGAATCCTCTTAGAGCTCTGGCAAGCAGAAGCCCGAAACGGGTTTCACTGGGCCTCAGTCACGATGTCCGCAGGGAGCGTGGGCTCCCTCCAAGGCTCTAAGAGAGAATCTGTGTCCTTCCCTTTTCTTGCTTCGGGAGGCTGCTGCTCTCCTGGCAGGTGGCCTCATCCTCCACGTCCAGAACGCACACTGTGACCTCTGCTCTGTGGTCACGTCTCTTCACGCATCTCTGACCTTTCTGCCAATCTTGTCTGAACCCTTGAGAATACCCTGAGCCCATCCAAATTACCTTCCCATCGCAACTTAATCACAAGTGATGTTGCTCTATATTAACTTAAATTCAGTTCAACGAGCAACTCTGGAGCACCTGTCTTGAGCCAGACAGCATGTAATATATCACACGATTTCTTGTAATTTTATGTAAAAGTCGTTCTTTGACCTTGGGCAAGTCATTTGGCTTTTTCAACCTTAGTTTCCTTCAATGCAAAATGAGGAGGGGGCCACAGGGGGAAAAAAATGAGAGCTATGAGCAAGCACTTTACAGAGGAGGAAATCCACACGGACAAGAAATGTATGGAAAGATGCTTCACCTCATTCATAATCAAGGAAATGCAAATTAAAACAACAATGACGATGTCTGCGTTTGTCTTTGCCTCTCCGAGTAGAGTTCGGCCTTTGAGATGATGTGGGCTCCAGGCTTTCCTCTCTTGGTTGGCCCTACGGACCTTGACCCAGTTGAGTGTTCCAGAAACTCTGCTGGTGGCTTTCTATCAGTCATGCCCACATGATCTCAGAAAATGCCTGAGAGTTGAGGTTGCATATTCATTTAAATTAAATCCTCCGAAATGTATGGAGGGGGTAGAGGGATAAAGTATTGGTAAGAAAATAGAGTCACTCCTGGCCAATCCTGCCTGTTTCCAAGAAAAACTTTGTTGTGAAGACAGGGACCCTGTGCTAACAGAACTGCCTTCTTCTTCTTCCTCTTCTCCTTCTTCTTCTCCTTTTTCTTCTCCTCCTTCTTCTCCTCCTTCCTCTCCTTCCTCTCCCTCTCCTTCCTCTCCCTCTCCCTCTCCTTCTTCTCCTCCTTCTCCTCCTTCTCCTCCTCCTTCTCCTTCTTCTCCTCCTCCTTCTTCTCCTCCTTCTTCTTCTCCTTCTTCTCCCCTTCTTCTTCTCCTCCTTCTTCTTCTTCTTCTTCTTCTTCTTCTTCTTCTTCTTCTCCTTCTCCTTCTTCTCCTTCTCCTTCTCCTTCTCCTTCTCCTTCTCCTTCTCCTTCTTCTTCTCCTTCTCCTTCTTCTTCTCCTTCTCCTCCTTCTCCTCCTCCTTCTCCTCCTCCTTCTCCTCCTCCTTCTTCTCCTCCTTCTTCTCCTCCTTCTTCTCCTCCTTCTTCTCCTCCTTCTTCTCCTCCTTCTCCTCCTCCTCCTCCTCCTCCTCCTCCTCCTCCTTCTCCTTCTTCTCCTCCTCCTTCTTCTCCTCCTTCTTCTTCTCCTTCTTCTCCCCTTCTTCTTCTCCTCCTTCCTCTCCCTCTCCTTCTTCTTCTTCTCCTTCTCCTTCTCCTTCTCCTTCTCCTCCTCCTTCTTCTTCTTCTTCTTCTTCTTCTTCTTCTTCTTCTTCTTCTTCAAGATTTTTTTTTTTAAGTTTACCACCAATGGTTGGATCATGACCTGAGCCCAAATCAAGAGTCAGACGCTTAACAAACTGAGCCACCCAGGAGCCCCAGAACCGCCATTTTTGTCTGCTCACTCATTTATCTCCATGAGGACGGGGACCTCAACTGTCTCGTTCACGGTATTGCCTGGTACCTAGTAAGTGGTCCAGAAACATTTGTCAAACTGAATGAATGAATTGCATCACTCTGGGTTTGGCTTTCTTATCTGGAAAGCGATAGAGCTGAGTTTAGTGATTGATTGATGGGTTGATTGATTGATTGATACATTCATTCATTCAAAAAAACGTTGATTAAGCTCTCGTATGCCAGTCCCTCGCTAGGTGCCAGATGTATGATGTTGAACAAAACAGGTGCCACTTCCCGCCGCCCTGGAGCTTCCATCTAACCACAGAGGCAGACATTCACTAATTTTACACAATTAATTTTAAAGGTACGGTTGTGATAAATGTCCCCGAGGAAGACACACAGACTTCTATGAGAGCGTTTAATCGAGGGAGGCTAAACTTAAAAAATCCAACCACCGTGTCAGAACTGTTGATCCTCAGACATCTCTCCTTGTATGATGGCCAACCAGATAGCGGTGCCCAGGGTCAAGAGCTCCAGACCGGCTGTAGCAGCTCATAATTCCGAGGTCACTCTCCAAAAACGCAGTTCCTTTTTCTCTGGCTGGGGTGCCCACACAGTTATCACCTGCAATTTCTCTGTGGTACTGTTGTAGATTTGTTGCCTACAAGACGGGGCTCCAATACCGCTCTCATCACGCATTCCAAAGAAATTCTATGTTTCTGGAAAAACACGCTTGGGCCTTTCTTTGTAAGAGTACTTAATACCTTCTGCCTTGTGCAGTTGTGCAAATCCCAGTATGTTACTAGCTGTGAAAACTTGAGTAAGCATTTCATTCTCCAGGCCTGAGTTTCCTCGTCTCTGACATGGGGGGGTGGGGGGTGGAATCAAACCTTTCTTGCAGTCTTGTACAAACTAAATGTGAAAATAAGGATTTCACAGCATCTGGAAAATAGTAAGGGTTAAGCACATGGTCGTTCTCCCCCACTAAGTCCCTTTATGACAGAACTTGATCTTTTTTTTTCTTTGAGAGAGAGAGAGAGAGAGACAGAAGGAGAGCATGATCAAGAATGGGGAAGGGGTGGGGTGACTGGGTGGCTCAGTCGGTTAAGTGTCGGACTTCGGCTCAGGTCATGATCTCACAGTTTGTGGTTCAAGCCCTGCGTCGGGCTCCGTGCTGACAGCTCGGAGCCTGGAGCCTGCTTCGGATTCTGTGTCTCCCTCTCTCTCTGCCCCTCCCCTGCTCATGCTCTGTCTCTCTCTGTCTCAAAAATAAATAAAAACATTTTTAAAAAATTAAAAAAAAAAGAACGGAGGAGGGGCAGAGGGAGAGGGAGAGAGAGAATCCTAAGCAGGCTCCACACTGTCAGTGCAGAGTCCAACTGGAGGCTCGAACTCACAAACCATGAGATCATGACCTGAGCCCAAACCAGGAGTCAGATGCTTAACCGACTGAACCACCCAGATGCTCCGACAGACTTTGATCTTAAGGGAAATGAAATAAGCAAGGATTGCACGTCGACTGCCTGCCAGCATTATGCTATCTACACATATTTCCTTACTCCTCACAACAGCGGGATCAAGTAGGTACTATAATTGCCCCCATCTTACAGATGAGGCGATCGAGGCTCAGGAGAAGGGAAGTGACTTACCCAAGGTCATGCGGTGATAATGGGCAGAGCTGGATCTGAGCCCAGACTATGTGCCTTCAGAGGTCACGCTGACCCTGAGTAATTCAGCACAGGTTAGCAGGTCCCCTAGAAACTACTCTCAAAGTGTATGGCTTTTGTCAGTTGACTTCTGTTTGCCTTATGAGCCTGTAAATTCCTGGAAGCAGGGTCTGTGTCTTACTCCTCTTTGTATCTCTGATGCTCCTAAAGCGTGCCTTGGAAACAGACATTTCCTGACGGACGAGCAGACGAGTGGATGGATGAGTGGCTAGACGGACCGACGGGAGGACAGATGGACAGGTGGATGAACCAATGAGCGGATGAACAAAAGAGTCCCCAGATGAAGGGCTTGCACCCCAAACATTCCTCTTCAATAGCTCCCTGCCCCCTTCCCCAGGGACAGCCCGGCTCAGAGCAGAAGACGGAGGGAGACAAGTGGGGGAAAAAATACACCCCACGTGACCACCAAGCCTCTTTCAAAGTGTCATCATGGTGGATACGACAGATTCCAGCCTCAATAGTCATGCCGGCCTGTTGGATGCCTCCACGGTGAGCAGACTTCCCAGGTACCCATTAAGCATGGGACTAGAGCCTGATTCACGCTTCAGCCTTTCCTCCCCCTTTCCCTCCACCGGCACTCACTGCCCCACCCCAATTCTCGGCCATAAGGAGAGAGCCCCCCCCCCCCCCATCAGATTCTGTTACCAGAGCCACCAAAGCCCTAGAGAGGGAGAGAGGCCCTGAGGCTGGCTTTGGGCCAGGAAGTGGGTCAAAGGCCACTGCCTCATTATCAAAATAGTAGCGAACCCCACTGAGCTGATAACATCTCTGCCTCCCCACGATAGATAGATGTCATAGATATCCCGGGAGGAAGGGAGGGGACAGGGTGGCATGAATATCTCCAGCCCACGCTCACTTGGGAGGGATGAAGGAGATGATGCATTCAAAGCACTTCACGGGGATGTGGCCCATAGTAAGCGCTCAATAAATGGAAGCCACGATCGTTCGTGCTACCAATGATCGTTAAAGATAATTCACGGCCATTGAGGAAGCACTTCGCTCTGGCTACGTCTGGAATGGTAGCCCGTGGTTTTGATCTCGCGGCCCTGGCACACCCCATGGGAAATGCTGTGTTTATTTGCAGGCATTTCGGCTGCGGTCCTCGAGTGTTCAGGTGTGAAGTCAGGGGCGCCAGCGAGTTTCTTCAAGCCACTTACACTTCCAGGGCCTCCGTTTCCCAAACGTAAAACGCCCTACCTGTGGATGAGTAAATGAGGACTGGCATCCCTACGCTTGGTGTCGAACGAGAATCCTGAGAATAAGGACACAAGTCCAAATCCCCGTATTTCCGGCAAACAACTCGGGCAGGTCTGACGCAGCGGACCCCAAAACTGCTTCGGGGAACATGGAGTTAAGATTTGTAAACAAGGAGGGGCGCCTGGGTGGCTCAACCTTCGGCTCGGGTCATGATCTCACGGTTCGTGGGTTCGAGGCCCACATCGGGCTCTGTGCTGACAGCTGGGAGCCTGGAGCCTGCTTCGGATTCTGTGTCTCCCTCTGTCTGCCCCTCCCCCGCTGACACTCTGTCTCTGTCTCTCTCTCAAAAATAAAATAGGGGCGCCTGGGTGGCTCAGTTGGTTGAGCGTCCGACTTCAGCTCAGGTCACGATCTCGCGGTCTGTGAGTTTGAGCCCCGCATCGGGCTCTGGGCTGATGGCTCAGAGCCTGGAGCCTGCTTCCGATTCTGTGTCTCCCTCTCTCTCTCTGTCCCTCCCCCGTTCATGCTCTGTCTCTCTCTGTCCCAAAAATAAATAAACGTTAAAAAAAAAATTAAAAAAATAAAATAAAATAAAATAAACATTAAAAAAAAAAAGATTTGCAAACAAGCTTAGCAGTTCTTGGCAGTCGTAAGTGCTCGGTAAAGAACTTGCTGTTACCAGCGGCCTCTGAGCTGTCCCAGAGCTCTCCACTCCCCACCTCTTACATCTGTCGACTTCCTTCAGAATTAAGTCTGAGCCCCTCCAGTGCTCGGCCACGTCTCCTGCTGCAACGCTGGTGCGGGCCACCTACATTCCTGCGATTGGTTTCCTCTCTTCCACACTTGGATCCCCAGAGTCTAGTCCCCACCAAGCAGCCACGCGGATCCTGTTTCTCCAACAGCTAAATCGGATCATGACACTGAAAGCAAAATGCAAACTGCTCCCCGTGATCTGTAAGATCTGGCTCCTGCCTGTCTCTCCAAATAGAGCTTGATCTTTCACTCCGTGGCCAGCCACACTAGCCTCCTTTGCTGTTCCTAAAACAGACCAAACTTGTTTCCACCCCAGGACCTTTGCACCTGCTGTTTCCTCTACCTGGATCTAGTCCAAGGGTGGCCTGTTCTCATCACGAAGGCCCCAGTTCAAGGGTTACCTCCTCAAAGAAGGCTTTTATGACCCCTCTCAAATGTTGCCCCCCGACATATTGCATTGTGTTTTTCATAGCACGATCAGAAGTGACCGTTTTATTTTTGGCCTGAAAACTCCATTGAGGGGGAGACTTTGTCTCTTTTGTTCATTTCTGTATGTTCAGTGTCTAGAGAAAGTACCTAGAAAATATTTGTGGATACCATAAATATTTTGCTGAAGGAACGAAGTTATTATTACTGTTTGGTGAGCATATTAACATGTCTGTGGTAGGCGAAGGCAAAAGAGGGGTTTCAAAACAGAATGACATCTCCCTTTTCTAAAATTTTATTTCAAAAAGCACACACACACACACACACACACACACACACCTAAATGAATATATACACATCTATAAGGGATTTATCAATTTTTTGTAAGTTTATTTATTAATTTATTTAATTTTCAGTAATCTCTACACCCAATGTGGGGCTCGAAATCATGACCCCAGGATCAGGAGTCGTGTGCTCTTTCAACTGAGCCAGCCAAGCGCCCCATGGGATACATCAAAATGTTGAGTTTTTTGTTTACAGTCAAAACGCTTTTATTTTAAAATTAGAAATAACCTACGAAACACTTTCTATTTTGAAAAAAAAAATGTTAAAAACGTTTTCTAGGGGTGCCTGGGTAGGTCAGTCCATTAAGTGTCCAACTCTTGATTTCAGTTCAGGACATCATCCCACGGTTGGTTCTTGAGTTTGACCTCCCCGTCGGGCTCTGGCCTGCTTGGGATTCTCTTTCTCTCTCCCTTTCTCTCTGCCCTTTCTGCTCTCTCAAAATAAATAAGTGAACTTTAGGGGCGCCTGGTTAAGCGTCCAACTTCCGCTCAGGTCATGATCTCACGGTACATGGGTTTGAGCCCCGTGTCGGGCTCTGTGCTGACCGCTCGGAGCCCGGAGCCTGTTTCGGATTCTGTGTCTCCCTCTCTCTCTGCTCCTCCCATGCTCACGCTCTGTCTCTCTCTCTCTCAAAAATAAATATTAAAAAAATTTTTTTAATAGACAAGAAAGCGATGTTGGTGAGATGTAGGGGCATGGGTTTGGGGGACAGATCGCCGAGGGCTTGAACCCTGCCTCCTAGCACTTTTAGCTGTGTAACAGGTTTCTTAGTTGCTCTGTGCCTCAGTTTCCTCATCTAGAAAATGGGAGAACTCACACCTACCTCTTATTGGGGTTGTGGAGATTAATGGGATCATCAGTGTGAACCTGCCAGTCCCAATACCTGGCTCTATTGAGAAGGTCTAGTTCTCTGGGGCCCAGTCCAGAAGCCATGATGGAGGCTTCCTCCTCCATAAAACAGGGAATAATCATAATATCTACTCCATTGGGTGGCTCTAGTGACCTTTTAAAAATGTTTATTTATTTGGGCACCTGAGTGGCTCAGTTGATTGAGTGTCCGACTTCGGCTCAGGTCATGATCTCACGGTCCACGAGTTCGAGCCCCGCGTCCGGCTCTGTGCTGACAGCTCAGACCCTGGAGCCTGCTTCGGATTCTGTGTCTCCCTCTCTCTCTGCCCCTCCCCTGCTCATGCTCTGTCTCTCTCTCTCTGCCAAAAAATATTTATTTATAATAAATATTTATTTATTTTTGACAGAGAGAGAGCTAGCTGGGGAGGGGCAGAGGGAGAGAGAGAGAGAGAGAGAGAGAGAGAGAGAGAATCTTAAGCAGACTGCACGCTCAGCATGGAGACGGACACGGAGTTCCATCCCATGACCCTGAGATCGTGACTTGAGCCGAAATCAAGAGTCAGACGCTTAACCGAATGAGCCCCCCAGGCGCCCCAGTTCTAGTGACTTAAGACAATAACGGATGCACAGTGCTCCACAGGGCGCATCCTTGGTGCTTAGTAAACATTAGGCATCATCATCACCTCTGTGGTGCTAAGAAAAGGGTAGGAAGAGTAGAGGTTCTCCAGGGTCATTGCGTCCGGATTCTGGGGCAGGTTTTCCCAATCTCAGTCTCCTCATCTGAGAAATGGAATCATAATAGTACCAAATGGGAGAAAGTATGTAACGCCTTGGCACATTGCCCTGCAGTCAAGCCCTCAGTGCTACACTCTCCAACGCGTTTACCGAGTGCCCGCTCGGTCCTAAGCACCTGCCCCCGGGGGCAGGGGTTGGGCTGATTCTGTATCTGAGGGTCCTTGGCTGACAAACCACCTGATCCCTGGCTGTCAACGCTGTACAGTAGAACGACCTACGGTCCCCAGGAAAGCCAGCCGGGCGGGTGGAACGGCATCTGGCTCGGGGCTCGGGAATGAGCACGTCTTGATGATCCCGCGTTTGGCAGACAAGTTTAGAAAGCGGAGGCCCACCTTCGGGGCAGGGCCTGGCCTACGGCCCAGAGGAAGCCCTCGGTCTTGCCGGCGCCCTGAGCATTCCCTGCTCTGGGCCTCCACAGGGCTTTCTTTGTGCGGTGACGGCGCAGATGACTGCTTCTGGGCGGCACGTTAGCCGCCAAAGGGCTGCCCCCGACTTACCAGCTGGGGAGGCTCTGCTGGGCTGAGCCAGCCGCTGCCCCACAGCCCTGGACACTCCCCACCCTGCGCTGGCCAGCCCCCACGACGCCAGTGCGCTGGCCCAGAAGGCCTGGGGAGAGAGGAACCAGAGCCACGGTGGGGCTGGGAAGCCCCAGATCCCCTGAGGTCTCCAGGCTAAGAGTTTCAAGTCTGTCTGTTCCTCACAGCAACCCTTCCAGGCAGGGATTATTAGCTCCGCTTTGTAGATCGGAAACCGGCTCCCGAGAGGTTGATAATGGGTGGCCCGAGGGTCCCCAGCCCGGCTCAATCCCTTCTGGCTGCCCAGCGTGAGCCCCGCGGAGGTGTGGACAGAAGGGAACGAGTGACAGTGCTGAAGCCGCTGTTTGACGTCACTCAGCATTTAGCGAGCCCGGATTGCGTGATGGACTATGTGATGTGCGCAATGCGCGTGCGTTGTCTCACTCGGTCCCGACCTCACGCCCTATTATTAGGCCTCTTGCAGACACGCAAAACGGAGACCCATGAAGTTTATTTGCCCCAGAGCGCACAGCTGGTAAGTGGCAGAATCAGAGTTTGGACCCAAATTTCTCTGTCCCCCAAGCCAGGATCTTTCCTTTCCATTTCACACGCTCCTCTGTGTGGCACAGACCCCGGGAAAACGAGTTTCAGAGTCAGGGATGGTGGCGGCACTGATTGAGGATGGGAGAGAGGGGTTCGGGGAAGAGGGGAAGAATGAAGGCCAGAGGAAGCAAGACAAATGGAGGAATCACGACCCTGTGTTGATTAAGGCAGGTTGGTAACATTGCAAGCCTTTTTAAATCTCTTTAAAGTACAGGGGCGCCTGGGTGGCTCAGTCAGTTAAGCCTCTGACTTCCGCTCAGGTTGTGAGTTCGAGCCCCTGCATCAGGCTCTGTGCTGACAGCTCAGCGCCTGGAGCCTGCTTCGCTCTGCCCCTGCCCCGCTTGTGCGCGCGCTCTCTCTTTCAAAGATAAATTAACATGAAAAAAAAAATTACACGAAAACTCATTAAAGTGTAATATACCTGTAGTCAGAAAAAAGTAATAAACATTACGGAAAAGTGTAGGAATCGTGAAGTTTCACACACCGAGCATTGCCATCAGCACCTCAGTGAGGAAGCAGGACCTCTCCAGCGACCCCCCCTCGCGCCCCCTGCACTGACCACTGTCCTGACTCCTCATCAGTGGGTCACGTCTGTTTTGTTTTGAATGAAATCACGTGCATTCTTCCGTGTCTGGTTTCTTTCATGCAGCATCATGTTTGTGCCTAGCAACTGTATTCTTCAACATTTTCTTTGGAACATTTTCAAACATACAGCAAAGTTGAAAGGCTTTTCCAGTGAACTCCCACAAATCTACTACCCAGGCCCTACTGTGAACATTTTATTACACTCGCTTTCCTTTCATATCAAGCCATCTCTCTATCCATTCATTACTATGTCTATTTTATTACGCATTTCAAAGTAAATTGCAGACATCGGTCCACTTCCCCTAAGTACGTCAGCTTGCATGTTATTAAGGGGTTTAATATTTGTTCACGTTGTCTGGTGCAAAATTCAGATACGACAAAATGCACACATCTTGAGCACACAGTAAATTGTGATAAACGCACGCACACGGGTCACCCCAAACCCTGTCGGGTTATAGAACATTCCCGTCACCCCCAAAACTTCCCTCGTGCCCCCTCGCAGTCAGTACTCCCTCACCCCGCGCCTGTGGGCAACTACTGTCCTGATATTTTTCTACGCTATATTAGTTTTGCCTGTTCTAGATCTTCACATAAATGGAATCATGCAACATTGTACCCGTTTGTGTAAGGCGTCTTTCTCTCAGTGTAATGTTTTCGAGATTTATCCAGGTTGTTATACCTACTGGTAATTTGTTCTTTCTATACCACAGTTTATTTAACCCTTCTCCTAGTGATGGCCACCAGGGCTCCTTCTTCTGGAAAAGACGCTGTAAACACCCTTCTATAAGCCTCTTTGTGCAAGTACTCTTACTCGAGTAAGAGTACTGATAATACCTGCACTAAGGCGTGGAAGTCTTAAGTATTGGGTCACAGGGTAGGTATATGTTTTGTGTTACAGAAAACTGACGGGCTCTTTGCCAAAGTGGGTTTTATCAATTCATATTATCACCAGCGATGAATGAGAGACCCAGTTCCTTCACAGCCTTGTCAACATTTGGTGTTGGCGTCTCTTCACTGCTTCTGGCAGGTACTTTGCATTTCCATGAAAAGGCATCCCTCCCTTCAGGTGGATACAGCTCCTTGCCCAGGCTCACAGCCTAGCAAGCAGAGTACATGCTCTCTTGTGCAGACCACAACCTGCCCAACTGTACATGGCAACCCTGCTTCAGGTCTTCCCGTCCAATGAGAACAATGAATAAGAGCCAACCGTTGGAGCGCCATCTTTATTTTAAAGAAAAATAGCATTCACAGTGGTTGAGATTGGCCTCTGCAGTCAGTCCGGCTGGACTCACACCTCGGCCTCACCACACACAAGCCGGGTGATGATAGATTACTTAACGTTTATAACTCGTTCTCTCTAACCTACTCACAGGTTTGTTGTGAAGATTAATGAGATGAGACACACGAGCTGCCTAGCACAGGGGCACCTGGGTTGTTCAGTCGGTTAAGCATCCGACTCTTGATTTCGGTTCAGGTCATGATCTCACGGTTGGTGAGTTCAAGCCCGCATCAGGCTCCATGCTAATGGTACAGAACCTGCTTGGGCTTCTCTCTCTCTCTCTCTCTCTGCCCTTCCCCTGCTTGTGTGCACTCTCTCTCTCAAAATAAATTTAAATATCTGGGGGGGGGAGAATTTTCAATTAGCAACAATCGTGCCTCAGATAAACCTCATTGGCTACGACACTGCCACTGTGCAAAGCTGAAATTTTAAAATTAAGAAGAAAATATGCTCAGCACAGTGCCTGGCACCCAGGAGACACTAGCAAATGTTAGTTCTTTTGTTATTTTTACGTCCGATCCGAAAAGCTACGTCTGTGCTTATTGGAGAAAAGTTAGAAAGTCAATAAAAGTAGAAAGAAGTTTGAAGTCATCACGACGTCGCCAGCAGCCAAAGATAACCAATATTAATGCTTGCTGCATTTTTTCTAGCACATCTTCTACAGAATCTTTTTAAACACACAGTTGGCATCATACTCTATCCGCAGCGTCATATCCTCTTTCTTAGAATTGACTCTTCGTCATTAGCGCCTTCCCCTGTCCTCGCGGATTCTTCGAAGATTCTGCTCTGAAAGGCTGAGTGACGCTCCAGCAAGAGTCGTGCCGCATCTGGAACGTGTATCCATGTGCAAAGAGATGCAACAGTGGGTTCAGGAGCAACCACCCTTAGACAACAGCCTTCATGTCCTTGACCACGTGTGGTGTTGCCTTAGGATGGTTTTAAAGCCGTCGATAAACGCTGCCGGATTGGAGCCACGATGCAAAAACACCCTTTTGCCTATGTCCAGACATAGCAGGATGAGATGGTAAAAAGTTGCGAAGAAAACAAGTGAGACAAGCCACGAATGCGAAAGAGAGCAAGCAAAAGCCCCTCCCTGGTCCCCTTTTCATCCCACTGGTAAACAGCAGTCACTTTGATGTACGTGCTTCTGGCCCTTTCTTCCATAGGTACGTAACCACAGACACACTGATCCAGGGCTAGCCAGGGGTCCGGGAGCCTGCCCAAACCTGGGTCCGGTCCTGACTGCCGTGCGTGACCGCGTGGGACCCCGGGCAAGTTACACCTAGCCTTGCCACGTGCCCCGTTTTAGAAGGTCTCGGGCAGTTGTTTCTGCAGTGAGTTTTCTAATGTCTCCAGCACCTCCCCCCCACCCCCCCACCCATCCTCCGTCAACCTCCGAACGGATACGGAAGATTGGGTGAAAGCCCATTCCTGAAGCCGGGTGGGGGTCCCCTTTGCCCTTTGGACCAGACATTCCTGCTGAGCCGCTTCTCGAAGGCCCCTGGACCACAGGCAAGGTTGGCACCCCTGACGCTTGAAGCAGGGGGACGTGGATTCACCTGGGCAGATGGGGGATTGCACAAGTTGCCTACACGGATGCCTCCCGCCTGGCTCCTCAACGCTCACCCAGGTGGGTGTGGCTACGTGGGGACAGGTGGGACCTCACTTACCACTTGGGGGCCCCAATCATGGTCATCCTGTCCCCGTCAGGGAGCATGGAGAATGCCATCTAACGCTTTCTCAAAAGTGACATCGCCTTCTCCAGCCCAGGGTGTTGTCAAGCTATGGCTGTGACCACGGGACAGGAGGGCATCTCACAGAACATTTAAATAAATGTGGAACAGGCCGCAGTGAGTGACCCCCCGCCCCCACCTTAGGCCTTCCCCAGGCATTGTCAGATGCGCCTTCTGTGTGCACCGCCCCCCGCCCCCACCCCCACCCCCTGCTTCTGTCTGTCACCTCTTGGAGCTGACCTCATTCAATCGCGTGGGGAAAATCAACTGTGCGATTAACGAAAATTGCAAGACACGCTCAGCTTTACCTGGAAACTCTCCAGAGAGCTGCTTCCTCCAGGAGCGGGGAACTGGGCCACATGTTCACTTTATTTACTTCCCTACACATATCTGGCCCACTTTGCACGGTGATTCATTTCAGGAGAGGTGGATCAGATAGGGCAGCACCCAACGCGGAAGCCGGCTGGGAACGGATGCTTGAGTCCCGGAATTGCCTTCCCGGTAACCTCGGAAGCGGGCTCTCCTCTTTCCCACTCACACTCGCCCTCTCTCCTACCTGACGAGGCTCCTCGCCAGAAATCCTGAGCCTTTTGCCCATTTGCCACAGGAAAAGGGGACTGGCCTTTCGGAGGGGCGGGTGACTCAGGTGGAGTCCCCAGGGAGACCCCGCGGGCTCAGAGTGCCACTGTGCAGCCCTAGCAGGTTGAGGACCTCCTGAGGACCCGGTTTCCTCATCTGCAAAATAAGATGCTTCCTCTCGGGGTGCTACCAGTTTCAGCGAAATCACATTGTGGGGAAGCTTGCCTCTGGGCCTTCACACAGGCTGTTCCTTCTTCCGGAGACACGGTTCTTGTCACTCCACCCCAGTCCCAGCCCCTCCGCCTGACGGACACCAACGATACTTTTGGACATAGTTTACACGTTATTTCTTCACCCCCAGTCTAGCCTGCGCCCAGAAATACAGTCTTTTGCGCTCTTCTTTCCGCCTCAGCTTAAGTACCTCTGGACTCTTTTTTAACGCCTGCCTCCTCGGCCAGGACCGGGAGCTTCACAGGGCAAGGCTGGGTCTGCGTGGCTCGCCCCCCACCCCCCACCCCCACCCCCACCCTGGTCCCTGGCTCCTCGACACAGGTCTGACCCATCGCTGGCCCTCAGGAAACACCAACGTCCCTTTCAGAATCAGGAGGCGGCCGGCGGCTCTAAAGCCTCCCATGACTACGTGGGAGGCCCTTAGACTTGGCATCTTGCGGATCAAGGCCGGGCCAAGGCCAAGGGGACTGTGGCAGAAGCCTTGACGTTTGCTGGGGTGCCTTGCAGCTCTGGGCCCGTGGCCGAGCTCCCCCTAGAACTCGGGGTTCAGTCAGTTCCCTGATTGTGCGGTCAGATTAGGGGCGGGCAGGCCCGGGCAGGCCTCCTCTGAAGCGCAGGCCGCCGGGACGGGCAAACCCAGGGCCTCGCCCACGCTGCCCTGCACGCTGAGCGCACACAGGCTGCTACACGCCCGGCGAGACGCGGCGGGCTGCTCGCCCCACACAGTCACAACCTGTCTCCATTTTGAGGGCAAGGGAAGCCCCTGAGGTACAGTGTGGCCCCTTGAGCCCCCCACACCAAAGACACACCGGGTAGACACACACGCTGACAGATGCCCCTGTGCTCCCACCCTCCACTCAGAGAAAACTGGAGGGGCCCAGAAAACTGGGGCCGGGCCCAGACCTCTGCTGTGGGTTTTCACGGGCCCAAACAGTCCTGGGTTTACGAGCTGAGGAGGGTGGTAATCCTGATAAGCATGGCCCGGTGCCACAGGAAGCTGCTCGTCTGTGTGCCCTGGGGAGCTACACTGAGTGTGAGAATCATGCCAACGGTAGCCGCCACCGAGGCTGGCTTTTGTCAAAGGCTCGCTGTGTGCCAGGCACTGCGTTAGGCCCTTGGGACACGGCGAGGAGATGAGCCAGACCTAAGAAGTTCTGCCCTCGCGCAGCCGATGCCTGGAGAGGACAGACGGTAAATGGGATACATGGCGTGGCTTCCAGCGGGTTGGAAGGCGGCCGGTGCCGTGGAAGGAGAAGAAAATAGGAAAGAAGTGTGGGGCTGGGCGGGGGATCTCTGAGCTGCTGCACGGCGGTGATCAGGAAAGGCCTCCTGGAGAAGGGGACCGGGGATCATCTCGCGTCACCTTGTTAACAAGCTCTTGGAGTCATTACACTCGCCATCCCCATTTTATGGATGAGGGAACTGAGGCTCTGAGGGTCTCCCTGATATCCAGGCGCTAACCTGCCGTGAGACCCTGTCCCCTTGCCCCCTTGCGTGGTGGCCCCAGCCTGCCAGGCCCCTGCGGGACCCTGGGCTGTGCTCAGAACCCCACCTGCTGGGTTGGCCCAAAGAGAGCAGCTGCTGAGTGTCCTAGGGCCCGGCACTCCTGCCCGGCGGACCTGTTTGGGCTGGACAGCCCAGCCCCTGAAAAAGTTCTTTTGTGTTTTCTCAAAGGGCCTCACAGAGGGTTAAACGCCCTCACATTAGTGCTAATTTGGGGCTGACTGTCCTATTCAGCCAGTGACAAAGCCAGGTGTTTGCACAAGGGCCTGAGGAATGGGACCACACGCACTGCCAGGAGCACGGCTCTGTGCCCTCCGCCCCCTGCCCTCCCAGGCACCTGTTTCTGTCCCAGTAAGTAACCGGAGCTCTGTTTCTGGCTCTGCCCCACATCTGCACCAGCCTTTGCCCAGCTCTCCCAGTGGAAGAGACCTCTGGGAAGGACTGGGAGCCCCACCTACCAAAGGGCCCGGGGACCTTGATTTGGCTGCAACCCCTTCATTGGCACGAACAAAGATGTTTGTAATAGGGGCGCCTGGGTGGCTCAGTCGGTTAAGTGGCCGACTTCGGCTCAGGTCATGATCTCGCGGTCCGTGAGTTCGAGCCCCGCGTCGAGCTCTCTGCCAACAGCTCAGAGCCTGGAGCCTGTTTCAGATTCTGTGTCTCCCTCTCTCTCTGCCCCTCCCCCGTTCATGCTCTGTCTCTCTCTGTCTCAAAAATAAATAAACTTAAAAAAAATGTGTGTAATAATGAAAAATGAAGACACCCTAAATGACCATCTAAGGGAGAAATAGCTTAATAAATGAGAGAATACACCACAGATCTTTAGAACGAGTGAGGCAGGTCTGTAGGGACCAAAACACAGAAAGTAGCACACAGCCTGTTGTTATATGAGAAAGGGAAATTGCACAATTAAATAGACAGTAGTCTCCCATGTAGGTTAATTGAAAAACAACCCAAAAGAGGGCCACATGTCTTTGGATATGGTTGTAAACATATATATGAGTCTGATTTAAGGATTTAGAAATCAGTGCACTTTGGTCAGAAAAATCATAAAACATTAAAAAATTTTTTTTTAATTTTTTAATGTTTATTTTTGAGAGAGAGTAGGGGAGGGGCAGAGAGAGAGAGGGAGACCCAGAATCGGAAGCAGGCTCCAGGCTCCGAGCCGTCTGCACAGAGCCTGACGCGGGGCTCGAACTCACGAACTGTGAGATCGTGACCGGAGCCGAAGTCAAGATGCTAAGCTGACTGAGCCACCCAGGCGCCCCTGAAATGTTTTTCTTTTTTTTTTTAAGAGTCTGGAAACAAAACATCAAACTATGAACGGGGAGGGGTATGGATGGGGAAATAAAAGTGGACTTTCAATGTTTCATTGAATTTTCTTCTGAATTGTTAACAAGTTTTTAAAGAATGAGACTACACGTATACATATGTATTTCTGTATGTATATGTCTCTGGGGGGGGGGCTGGGGAGAGAAGCACGTTTGACAAAGAACTCCCATTTTGTTATATACAGTGGCTTCTCATCCTTTGTGATAGTTCTGTTCTGTAAAGTCCCTACTGCTCCCAGGGGAAATACAGGCGAACGCTCCTGCAAGCCTCTGATCACGTTTCCGTCAACTGATCAACCTGTAACCTTGTTTGACATGTTTCTGTTTAAATGCACCTTATTTAATAGAATTGCTGATTTATTCACATTGACCTCACAGCCTCTCTCTCCCTCTCTCTCTCTCCTGTTCTCTCTCTCCGCCCCTCCCCCACCCACGCATGTGCGCACCCTCTTTCTCTCTCAAAATAAATAAATAAAACTCAACAAAACAAAACAAAACGAAAACAAACCCGAAACAAGAAGGTGGAGCGTCACCTTATCGTCAACTGGGAATGTGTGTGTTGGGCAGTTCGTATCCCCCCCCCCCCCCCCACTGGATGCGTGTCCAAAAACGACCACAAAGGTGCCTCAGGTGCTGACTTGGGGATTGTGAATAAATCTTGGCAAGCTGGCTACTCCACAAACACAGACTCTGCGAATAATGAGGGTCGACCGTCCGTTCTTCAGCCTTCTTCCCACCGCAAGCTCCGGGTACCCGTGTCAGGCCGCTGGGGGGGCTGCGTGACCTTGGCTATGTCAGTATCTGAGCTCGGTGTTCTCTCTGTACCAACGCGGTGCCTGACAACTTTTTGGTAGGTCTTCAAAATTCGAAAGACGACCACCGTTGTTACCCTCACCCCTGCGTCTGTGCCCTGCGGGGAGGGGGACGTTCACCTGAGGTTTGGAGAAGTTTGTCTGCCTCAGAGCACCGGGCTCACATCCTTGGCACGCACGCTCTTTGTCCCAACCTTCCCCTCCCTGGCTGTCCCGCCAAACCCAGACGACCATCTGAATGTCGAAAGTTGCAGTCACTAGTATGACTTCATGATACCGGGACAAATCAGGACGGTTCCCCTTTGAAGTGGTGCCTTCGCCTGTCCTCTCTTATCACCTCCGGTGTGGCGGTGTGGCCCTGGGGCTCCGCTCGCTCCTTGGGATTCCCCTGAGACGCTCAGCCCAGATCCCACCGGGTGATGGTTTAACGGTCCAGATACTCGGGCCCCGGGGCCAGAAGAGCCGCTCACCCTGGGCAGTCAGTACTCCCCGGGCTCAGCACGGGGCCCGGCAGAGATGGGCCTGTGATCGGCGAGCCGGGCAGAGACGGGCGCCCTGTGAACGCCGAGTGGAAGAAATAGGGACCGGGAGTGAACAGAACTTCCCACCACAAAACTCTCCCAGCACGAGCAGAAGGCAGTGAGCCCGTGGAGAATAGATCCAAAGTACAGCTTGTCATCAGCGTGTGCTTCGTAAGTGGTATCCAATGTTACTGATATTTTTGGCTCAATCTAGTGTCTCTCAAATCCTAAATGGCCCCCGATACATTTTGCACTCTAATAAAACTACGAATAAAAAGCCTGGGAGCAGAGCGGGGATTGCAATTTTTCATTTAAAAATTAAAGCTGAGCCTGGGTGGCTCCATGGGTTAGGCGTCAGGCTCGTCCTTTCAGCTCAGGTCACGATCTCACCGCTGATGAGATCGAGCCCCGCTTCTGGCTCTGCGCTGACCTCGTGGAGCCTGCTTGGGATTCTCTCTCTCCCTCTCTCCCTGCTCCTACCCCACCCTTCTCTCTCTCTCTCTCTCAAAAATAAATAAATAAACATTCAAAAAGATTTATACAGGGGCGCCTGGGTGGCTCAGTCGGTTGAGCATCCGACTTCAGGTCATGATCTCGCGGTTGGTGAGTTTGAGCCCCACATCGGGAAGCCTGCTTCAGATTCTGTGTCTCCCTCTCTCTCTCCCCCTCCCCCGCTGTCTCTCTCTCTCTCTCTCTCTCTCTCTCAAAAATAAATAAGCGTTAGAAAAATTAAAAAAAGATTTATCCAAAAAAACAAACTTTTAATATTGAAGAGATTAAACACAGTAATGGGGGAAAAAAGAAGGAAGCAGCGAACAGAGTTAGCGCCCCTTATGTACTTGCGAAGAGGGACAGGAAAGGAGGAAGCAGCATGCCTGACAACTAAATAACCAAACAATCCAGTGAAATGACACCTGAATCGGACGGAGACATCGGAGCCCTCCTCCTCTGACCACCGCTGGAAAGGACAAGCAGTGAAATGAGCCAGGGGATATGTCGCAGGCACTCGCACGACAGGTGCAATTGCTAGGCGATCGGTTCTGTGCCGTGTCTTTTGAGTGTGTTAACCAGTTTAAGCTCCACACCAGTCCTAGAAGTATTACTGACCCCGTCGTACAGAGGGGCAGACTGAGGCTCCAAAGAAGCAAAGCGGATCGCCCAAGGTCACAGGGCCGGTTAGCAGGGCGATTGAACTTGAATCCACACGGCTGGCTCTAGACCCTGCCCTCCTAGCCACTACGGGCCACTGTCCCTCTGGGCTGTGAGTGTTCTTGTCCCTCAGAGGCACTTCCAGGTGGTGGACATCCCATAGGGTGATGATAACACGAGGCTTGTCGGGACCACGCCCAGATTCCGCCGCCCAGATCACTGGGTCCGGACACCCCTGGCTTGCCTCTTTCCCATTTCTCTGCCGCCTGTTCCAACAGACCTTTCCAGTCTTATCTCCTTCCCCTTCTTCCCCTTTCCACCGACTCGACTCGGTGCCCCAGCCCAGCCCAGCCCAGCTGCTCCCTGTTCTCTAGTCACACCCCGCGCATTCCTGTGTCCAGGCCCTTCCTCAGCCCAGAATGTGTTCTCCCACCCCTGTCCACTGGAGTCCTCCCCACGTCCCAAGTCAAACTTTGGGGCCACCTTGCTCGCGAAGCCCTCCCTGGCCGTCCTGGTTGGAATGTGTCACACCTTGCCAGCCGCTGGGCTTCAAGAGCTAACTCTCGACCGGCCCCAAAGCCTGTCGTCCCCCACGGCCACAGCCCACCCTAAGAAATTCTCATTGACCGGCAGCCTGGGCCGCACGTTCACACCCCTTCCCACCACAGATGTGGGGGTGCCGGAGAGCAGGGAGCTTTGTATAGCTCATGTCTTCGTCCCCACAGCCTCACCCGGCATTTGGCGTGGTAAACAGAAGTACTTCCGGCCCTGCGGGTGCAATGAATATCTTGACGGTTAAAGTAGCGACAGTTTCAAAGTCATCTGTTCTATGGATCCGTGCTCTGTGACTTATTTGCCCCATGAGTCTCTGGGTGCCGTGCGTTCGTGTTGTCAGCCATTAGGCTGACGATAGCACGATGGTGTTCCCAAATCTTCAGTTCCAGGGCTCCTTGGGGCTCCCTCAACGTACACCATTCTTCATCACACCTTTACCACGCTGTTCCCTCCATCGGGAATGCTTTTCCCCGCCACAGTTGCTCAGAGAATCCAATCCTTGCAAACTGGGTTTAAATGTCCCCTCCTCGGAGAAGCCTTGCCTGACCACTCAGCACCCTCTTTTGTCCCCAGAGCTAGCCATTTCTTTTGAGTTCCCGACACACTTCACACCTACCTGGGTGGTGGCTAAGCTTGCTGGTGCACGACAGTGGATTTGTCTCTATGTCTGTCCCCTGATGGCTTTTTAAGGCCAGGGACACGTCATATCATCTCTGTGTCCTCAGGATCAAACATAGTAATGTTCAAGCATTTTTAGGCGTGGACCTCTCTCTCCAAAAGAAAATCTATGAGCATCTTGATATAAAACAGGTACAAGGAAAACAGTTCCTGGGGCGGTGGGTAGACACCCTTGCCTGTGTGGTCACCTCAGACCCTGCCTGGGACCCTCCCTTGGAGCCCCTGAGCTTCTACAAAAGTCTGAAAGCCCCTGACTCAGCACCATGCTGGGAACAAGGTCACTGCTCAACAGATACTTTTTAAATGACTTGAAGAGCAAACCCCTTCGTGACCCAAGGAATGAATTCCTTGGAGGAGAATTTCGGACACCTTGATTGCAAGGAGGGGTGCACCAAGCCTTTGGGTCAGGAGACAGGGGTTCAAGTCTGAGCCCAATTGCTGTCTGGCTGGCAGGGACCTCACCTCCCTGGACCTCATTTTTCTCATCCATCGAATGAGAACGGTAACACCTCAGCAGGGCTCTGGGTTTGTGATTATTCCCAGGGGCAGGGCTGTCTAACCACCCCTTCCCCTGCCCATCATTCATGTCCACTGAAGTCAGGATGGTGGGCCAGTCTGGTATAAAGATGCGAGCATGGGCTTTGGCACTAGATCCCGGCTCTGACATCGACTAGCACGGTGAGCCTCAGTTTGTGCATCTGCCAAATGGGGATAAAAATAGTAGCTCAGAGGGTAGCAGTAAGCATGTGGCCAGGTCCAGAATGTTCTACCCTGAGGCCTGAGGCCTCACTTTCTAGCCCTGCGACCTTGAGCAGGTTAGGTTACTTAACCTCTGGGAACCTCAGTTTCCCCATCTATACAAAGGGGCCCATAGTAATTGCTACACGGGAGCAACTGATACCACCCCCCATGGGGCTGTTGTCAGGATTAAATTAATTTATATCTAAAATGTGCTTAGCCCATGGGGCGCCTGGGTGGCTCAGTCGGTTGGGCGGCTGACTTCGGCTCAGGTCATGATCTCGCGGTCTGTGAGTTCGAGCCCTGCGTTGGGCTCTGTGCCGACGGCTCAGAGCCTGGAGCCTGTTTCAGATTCTGTGTCGCCCTCTCTCTGACCCTCCCCTGTTCATGCTCTGTCTCTCCCTGTCTCAAAAATAAATAAAACGTTAAAAAAAAAATTTCTTTTAATAAATAAATAAATAAATAAATAAAATGTGCTTAGCCCAGAGCCCGGTACGTGATAAGTTTGCTTGACAAGAGCTGATATTTAATATGAATTCAGTTCGAATTCAGCATGTTGCATATGAGCTTTGGGGGAAAACACACATACACACAAAACTCAAAAAACAGAAGGTGGGCAGAAACTCCAGGGCTTTGGATCTCCCTCTGTAACCTCCTGTGAAAGGGACAGAGGCAGCTTCTCTGGTAGGGTGGGGGTGCCCCATGGTGTGCTTCGGGGCGTGTCCTGCTGCCTGACTCAGAGAAAAGCACCCCCTCCCACCTGTCCCCCACCCGTCTCCCGCGGCACCCTGCGCCTGCCCATCCGTGTGGTGATCAGACCTGACCCTGGAGAGCTGCAAAGATCCTATCACTGCCCCAGGGCTAGGGGTGGCAGGAGCGGTTATAATTACGGGTTTCATCGAAATTGTGGCTGTGATGAGCCCCGCTTTCCACGGCTCCTCTAAGAGCTCTGCCTGGGCCCTCCCCAACCCCTCCCACCTGGGTGCTGCCAGAAGCCGGCACTCCCAGCCCAGGGAGCTAAGCACTGTATTCGAAGTATCTCATTTAATGCTCACAAAAGCTATTGTCTCTCCCCCCCCACCCCGTCCCATTTTACAGATGAGAAAACTGAGGCTCCAGGAGGCAAAGCGATTCGCCCCAAAGCAAGTGGCCAAGACAGGCTCCAAGGTGCTTCTGGCTCATGGCCCGTGATCTTAACCTCCACCCCAGCCTGCATCTTGAACAGAGCCAAAATCTGCTTGTAATCGTACAATTCGGAAACTGGGCTCTAGAACCCAACTGCCCTGGGTTTGAGTCTAGGCTGTGACGTTGTGTGATCCTGGGCGGTCACACCGCCTCTCTGAGCCTGGATCCCCCGCCACCCCCCCCCCCACCCCCGATCCCCTGGCTTGAATGTGAGAACTATGTGAGAAAACATAGGTATCTGTAAATGCCTGGAATAGAGAAGGGTCCGGTCAGGGTCAGATACCCTTCCTTCGCTGTTGTTAGTGTTAAGGTTTATTGATGAAAAGTCTGCATAGATACAGTCATCAGGGTGTGAAGAAACCTCTTGGTATCAGACGTGCCACATGTGACATTCCCAATTTTCTCCAGATTCTGAGTCATGGAAATGTGGATTGAGTCACGGGGTTTCCATTTTGCTTATATTAAGCCGTCAAATTGTGGGATCTTTAACAGAATCTTTGGTGGAAAGCAAATGAAACAGATTCCTCCCCCGCCCCCCCATTTGCTGTGTGAGTGGACCCCAGTCAGTCAACGTCTCTGATCCCAGAGTGTCTCTCTCTAGCTGAATGTGTTGATCCTTTGCCTGGAAGCTTGTAGCGACCACGGTGCAGAGCCTGGAGCTCTGGGAGGGAAAGGGGTTTTAGAAGCCCTAGGTTGGGGCGCCTGGGTGGCTCAGTCGGTTAAGCGTCTGACTTTAGCTCAGGTCACGATCTCGCGGTCCGTGAGTTTGAGCCCCGCGTCGGGCTCTGGGCTGATGGCTCAGAGCCTGGAGCCTGCTTCCGATTCTGTGTCTCCCTCTCTCTCTGCCCCTCCCCCATTCATGCTCTGTCTCTCTCTGTCCCAAAAATAAATAAACGTTAAAAAAAAAATTAAAAAAAAAAAAAAGAAGAAGCCCTAGGTAGTCCTGTCCCTTGTTTCCTGTTTCCAGTCCCTTGTTTCCTGTGATAAATGACTGAGAGACAAAGATGTCCAATAGGGAGAGGGAAAGGGAGGGGGTGTCATTTACTGCTCTGGGAGCACCTCTCTAAGACACAGCTTGGAGTTCTAACCATCTCCGGTGACCCACTTCACTCTGTGGCCCAGAGCAAGTATCACTCTGGCTTTCAGTGACTGTGCCGTGATCACTTGTCTCAGACTTACTCACGTCTCCCGGCGAGGCAGGAAGGAAACACCGTGCCTGGCGTTAGGCAATCCCGAGGACCGGGCAGGATTCCATTAACCCCAGAAATGAACCTTGGGTTCCCATCTGCCAGGTCCCACCCGTGCCGAGGCTGGGGCTTTATCCTAATTTACGAGCTTCTCCATTTTGCCTGTGATTATGTCCCTCTTATTCATGAGCAGGCTTAGGACATTCAGGATTTCCTTAATTAGCGTTTCCTCCTTCCTGAGCATTCTGTCTTAGGATCTTTATAGGTCATTTACGACCTTGCAAAGTTTGACATTGTCCCAGGCAACTCTGGTTTCTTCGCTGGGAAGGACAAGGGACAGGTTGAGAAAACAGAAATGGGCGGCTCATCTCAGTGGGCAGGTGGGAGCCCCTTCAGCTCAGGTCAAGGGCAGCCTCTTAATCGCCAAAGGCCGTAAGCTCACCATGTCCGGTCACTGGAGGACAGACACCATGCAGACAACCGGCCCGGAGCGGAGGTTTTGTACGTATGCTCTTTGAAAATCCAGAGGGCCAGAAACTGGTCTCCAAAGACAGCAAGTTCCTATCACCTTCCCCACTTTTTTTTTTTTTTTTTTAGCTTCTGGGTTTTTTTTCCGAGCTTCTAGTTCTGCGAGGTGCTTTCTGCCAAGGCCCTTTTCCCCCAGCCTCAAGCTCTCTTGGGCTGAGGTGGGCAGGGGAAGGGCCGGAGGTGAGATACAGTCCCAGTCGACACAAGCACCTTTCTTTTCGTTCTGCGGTGTTGGACACACGGGCACGCTTAATAAAACAGGTGGCTGATCCGAAGTGCTGATTCGGCCACGCCCCCTTCCTTTCATCTTGGGCTGTGAGTGTTTAACAGCCACGCTTAACAAGAAGAAATGGAATTTATCTCCTTAATAAGCCACCCTGAAGTCACTGGGCTTAATCATGTTCATCTCCCAGGAGGCTGCGGGGATCATTTCTGGTTTTAGTAATAATTCACCTAGTGTGCTGCACAACGATCCATATGGTCATTTAAAACAACAGCAACAAACTCGGGGCGCCTGGGTGGCTCAGTCGGTGAAGCGCCAGACTTCGGCTCAGGTCGGGGTCTCGCGGTTCGCGGGTTTGAGCCCCGCATCGGGCTCTGCGCTGACAGCTCGGAGCCTGGAGCCTGCCTCGGATTCTGTGGCTCCCTCTCTCTCTCTGCCCCTCTCTCCCCTCAAAAATAAATAAACATTAAACGACAACAACAAAGAAAACCCATTGATACGGGTCTTTTGAAAAAAGCACGTTTATAAAACATAGCACCTTGTGTGCAATTCCGGTTTTGTTGGGGAGCGTCCACTTGTGGACGGGAGAATAGTTTGGAAGGTTTAAAATATCAGCACTGGATGGTGAGGTAACGTGGTTTTTGAATTTTCGGGTATTTACTGCCTCTCGAGATTTTGATAAATTCCTTCCACAAACATACATTATACTCGAGAGTCAAGAAGAAAGTAACCCCCAGGATATCCCTCAAACAAACTTGAGCTTGGCTCAAACAGTCTCGGGGACTCAGACCAAAAGAAAAATCTAGATGTCATAACTAATTTCTGCTTTTATATCCCCTTCCTCAATTCAGGCCCACCTCCCCGCAAGGCCCAGGAGTTGAAGCTAGGGAGAAATGATCACTCGTCATTTGTGTTCGACTCAGTAGCACATTTCCCCCCCTAGTTCTGGCTCCTTCCCACAGTGAGAGCTGTCACAGAGGCACGCAGGGGTGGGAGCGGCTGTCTTTCCACAGCCCTCAAATGTTTGGCTTCTCCCAGCCTGTGCTTTATCCTGAAAGCCGGGGGTTAGAACTACCGTTCACTTCTCTGAGGGAGGGGTGTTGAGAGGAATTTGCCGGTTCAACCTGGGTTGAGGCAACCAGACCTCGAGTGTGGAACCAGCCTCTTTCTCGCAGCCTTTCGGGGGGCAGTGTTCTCGGCAGAAGTCGGGACGGGCAAGGCCTCAGATAGGGGCTTCGGGTACTAACTCTCTTCAGCCTGATTCCCTCCCCGCCTGAAGTTGAACCTGGAAAGTTCCATCCCCCTGATTGGAGGAAGAAGAGGGGTTTACAAAAACGCCCTGGAAGATGAGGAGGAGGGCAACAGGCCGTTTGGGAGTCAAACGACATTTGTGGCTGATGAAGGCTGATTTTGAACCCCAGGTGGTAGTTTCCCGTGGGATGGGGAGAAACGGCGAGTGGGCTGACTGCTGGGGCCTGCTCCTGCGATGGCTGTGCCCAGGCCTCCCTTCTGCCAGGCGTGGCTGGCGAGGAGCGCCTTCCCAGTGGCCCGGGCCTCCCTTGGGCCCGCTGCCCCGCAGCTGCCATTTCAGATGTGAGGCTGCAAGCTTCTGAGGGGGGGGGGGCCACCTCCCGGGAGATTACGCACCCCTGCGGGAAGGCTCCAGTGAGGAGGAAGGTCGGGCGAGAGGGGGTACTCAAATGAATATCAGGTCCACGGTGGGCACTCGGTAAATGAATGAACCCCGGGAAGCAGTGGCTAAGAACGTGGCCACTGGAGCTGGTGGATCTGGGTTCACACCGCGGTGCCGCCTTGAAGAGCTGTGTGTCGGGGCGCCCGGGTGGCTCAGTCGGTTAAGCGTCCGACTTCGGCTCAGGTCACGATCTCACAGTCCGTGAGTTCGAGCCCCGCGTCGGGCTCTGTGCTGACGGCTCAGAGCCTGGAGCCCGTTTCAGATTCTGTGTCTCCCTCTCTCTCTGCCCCTCCCCTGCTCATGCTCTGTCTCTCTCTGTCTCAAAAATAAACATTAAAAAAAATTAAAAAAAAAAAAAAAAAAGAGCTGTGTGTCCGTCAGCAAAGGAGAACCGAATGCCCACTGCCTAGGACTTTTGAGGGGGATTAGCAGAGCACTGGGGCCTGCTAGTGCCACTGAGGACCTGGCTTTTAGACTTAATTTAATTTGATTTAACTTATATTTAAATCTGGAAACTGACTCAGTGTAAAATATTTTCCTATGAAGGACAACTTTGTTGTTTTGGTAGGACTGCATCACACTTTTCATGTATTTTTCTCTAACTAGCTGCTTAATTAAGATATAATTTACATACCATTAAATTCTCCATTTGAAAGTATACAACTCAGTGGCTGTTAGTATATTCACAAGGTCAGGCGACCGTCACCACTAAATGCAGAACATTTCATCACCCCAGAAGGAAAGCTCATACCTGTTACCAATCTCTCTCTGTTCTCCCCCTGCCCCCAGCCCCTGGCAACCATAATTTACCTTCTGTCTCTATGAGTTTGCCCATTCTGGACGTAGCATATAAATGGAGTCATTTAATATATGTTCTTTTGATTCTGGCTTCTTTCACTGAGCATAGTTTCTCAAGGTTTCCTTCATCTTGCATTTACTCCTTTTTATGGCTGAATAATATGTAATATTCCTTTGAAAGTATATGCCACCATTTGCGTATCTATTCATCAGTTCACAGGTATTTGGGTTGTTTCCATTTTTTGGCTACGAGCCCTTGGAAACATAGCATTCAAATTGAGATGTGTGGTAAGTGTAAAATCAATTCCAGATTTCAAAGACTTGTACAAGAAAAGAATATAAAATGCCTTGTTAACACTTTATTTGTATTGGCTGTATGTTGAAATCACACTTTTTTTTTTTTTACATATGTTGGGTTAAATAAAACATATCCTTACAAAAAACTAGCCTGAAAACAAGACCGGGAAGGCGTGAGCCGCTGGGGGGTGGGGGGGTGGGCAGGGGCAGGGGCAGGGGTAGTTCAGGGCCTGAAATGCCGAACAGGTTGACTCAGCAGCCAGAGCAGACACTTTTGGTCACCCTTCCTGGGCACTGAGGGCAGCTGCAGGGAGGAAAATCCAGGCAGGAGTTGGGAGCAGACCCGCACGTAGAATTATGGACAAAAGGAGTAATTGCAGTGGCCAGTGACAACAGTGGCTTCTCCTGGCACCTGGCCTATAAGCTCCCCGGCTCCCCCCAATGGGAGAGGCCTCCGTACCCCTGGGCACCGGGCACCTGGCTCCTGAGTGGCCATCGGGAGCCCGGAGCCCCGGCTCTGCACTGTCACCATCCTGCTGTATGTCCTTGGGCAAGTCCCTTCCACTCTGGGCCTTGTCAGGCGAGGGGATTGGCTTAGGGGATCTGGAGCGTTCTCCAGCTTCACTATTTAATATAACAATGTTAATATTAATATTTCCTATTCTAGATGAAAAAGTCCTGAGTCAAACAGATGGGAGATCAATCCCGGCTTTCTCCTTACGGGCTGTGTCACGTCTCTGCCCCATGTTTCTCCATCTATAAAATGGGGTAAATAATAAATAGTTACCTCACAGGGCCACCGTGTAGTTTAAATCAGATAACCACTGCTGAGGCTGAGTGCTTAACTAGGTACCAAGTACTGTCCTAAGTGCTTTGCACAGATGAGCATATTTAATCTTCCCACCAAACCCTCCAAGGCAGGTCTCATCAGTTCCATTGCCAAGGGCACATAGTGACAGTGTTTCAGAGCAAGGGTTTTAAAGCCAGGACTTCCAGAGTTCTTTATGTCTCATGCTAACCCAGTGCCAGCACACATAAAAAACCCTCAGTAAGTGTTGGAAGGGAGAGGGAGGCAGAACCCCATGGTTGTTGATATACCTCGATGGAGACACTATTAAGCTCCCCACCAAACAGACAGGGACACCAGGCCCAAAAGGATGAAGTGATGTGTCCTGGGCCACCGCCAAAATGGTGACAGTGCGAAACCCAAGTATCCTGGCTCAGAGCTCCCTCAAGTCTTTGAAACAGGAGTGGATCTCATGCAAATCTGCTGGCAGATGAGTGGCCCCAACCCAGGCTGATCTCAGAACTTATCACTTGGCTGATTAACATCTGAATATCAGCGCAGTGCTTCTGGAAATGCCTTTGTCTTCCTCTGTGTAGAGTCCCTGAACTCATCTAGGTAGAATCCTTAGTTGTTAGGTCTCGCATTTAATAAGAATTGTCTGCCCAGGGCACTTAAAAAGTCACCCTTGGCTTGAGACTCAGTTCAGATATTTCTTGAGTGTTTACTGTGGGTAGAACATGTATTAGTTGCCAGAGCTACAGGGAGATGAAGGGACTACCTCCCTGCCCTGCCCTCCGGGAGTTCCCAGTTGAATCAGACAGATAAAAGAAATTCCCTTGCTCAAGAATAATTGCTTAAAGATGGGCAAAAATGATAAAGGCCAGTGTTGGTGATGGTGTGGGGAAGGAATCACTCTTGTTCCCTGCTGGTGGGAAAGGAACTTGGTACCACCTTTCTGGAGGACAGTCGGTCACAGGGACTAAATGTCATAAAATTGTGCCTGCCCTTAAGATCCTGCAATCCTACCTCTTGAAACCGGCCCCGGGGAAATAATTGTGGCTGGGCACAAAGATTTAGCTGTAGTTATGTTAATACAGCATTGATTATACTAACGACAAACTGGATGTAACTCGAATGTCCCTCAGTGGGTACCTGGTAAATGAGGCCAGGTCTTCCATACAAAGGTCTTCATAGAACATTTCATGCTGGAAAGAGGTTCACTTTGTTGCCTAATGGGAGAGAAACAGCAGGTAACAACAGTATCCGTGGAGTGATATCATTTTTTTTTTTGTTCAGGATACATATTTGCCACGATGAGAGCTAACATTTATTGAGTCAATTACAGGGATTATGTCAATCCTACAACATAGATCATTTCTTTAAAAAAAAAAAAAACCTTCTAAATATACTTTTTAATTTCATAGATGCGGTCTTTATTTTCATTTTACAACTGGGGAAATGAGGTTCAGACAGTTTAGGAGACCAGGCCACCTGTGTATAGCTGGGATTAGAATCCAGCTCAGAGAGCCTGTGCATTTAACCCCGGGGGCTGTGGCCTTCCTGTAGCAGAGAAAAAGGTAGGGAAGAGCCACAGTAGTTCTCTTTGGATGAAAAATTTTCAGTTATTTATTAAATGTATTGTTACTTAATTTAGTCTTCATTATATTTATCTGCATTTTCGTTTTTGTTTTTTGTTTTTTTCTCTCCATGAGCACGGTTATTTTTACTTCAGATAATACTGGCCTATTGACCCTACAAATCAAAAAGATCAAAAGCTTGAACTGTCAACAGGGTTTTTTCCCTGCCATGCCTTCCAACTGCCAGAGGGCTGTTTCAGGCTAAGGAGAAGGCACACCAAGGTCCAAACTCCTGCAAAGAGCGGAACCTCATCCCCAGCCAGCCCCCCTCACGCAGGATCCCAAAGGGCTAGGTTCCAGCCGAAGGGGTTCAGTCTACCCACCAGCCCCTGACCTCCAAGGCCTGGACCTCACCTGCAATTCAAAGGTGGGCACTCTGGTCACGGTGGCCCCATTCCTCTTGATGTAAGGCTTCCAACCACCTCATTTCAGAATGAACCAGGCAAGGAGAATCCCAAAGCAGGTGGCAAGGATTCTTAAGAAAACCAAGATTCATGTTTTTCCCAAATCAGTTAGCGATCCCCTAGTCACCACCCACCAACGGGTTAGTTCTTTTTACTCCCTGTGCTGGCTGGCTGCTGTAATAACTGTTCATGATTAAAACTGTCACGGGGCGCCTGGGTGGCTCAGTCGGTTAAGCGTCCGACTTCAGCTCAGGTCACGATCTCGCGGTCCGTGAGTTCGAGCCCCGCGTGGGGCTCTGGGCTGATGGCTCAGAGCCTGGAGCCTGCTTCAGATTCTGTGTCTCCCTCTCTCTCTGCCCCTCCCCCGTTCATGCTCTGTCTCAAAAATAAATAAACGTTAAAAAAAAAAAAAGAATAATTAAAAAAAAAAAACTGTCACAACGGCTCTTAGACGGCCATATCTTAGGTTTCCACCCTCTGAGGAAAGGGAGACGTTGAGAGCAAGCCAAAGAACTGTTGGGGAGGGGGGGCAGGGAGGAGTGGGAGCGTGGGCGGAGGAGGAGGGCAGGGAGTTGTAACCATACCGAAAATAGCAAAACGGTAATAATAAACTTAACCAGCATTTACTGAGAACTTAGACATGCTGTGAGGTTTACATGCATGATCTCATTGAATCCTCCCTTAAAACACCAAGAGGTAGATCAGGCACTGTTACTACATGACCTCAAAGGTGGGAGAACCCAGGCGGAGTGATATTAAATAACTCGCCGGAGGTCATGTCATGCAGCTGATAAATGATGCAGTCAGTTAGGCTTCTAAACCCAAGACATCCGCCGCTAAGTAGCGCCTTCCTGGAGCTGTGGGAGCCCCAAACAGTCTTTACACCTCTCGGTGCAGCATGCGCGCGCACGCGCTTTGCAGTTTCAGGGAAACTGCCGCTTTCAAGTCTCTTGGCCAGAAAGAGCTCACATTCCTTCTGGATTTATGTGATGCCACTTTGGAAATAGGCCAGCTCGACGACTCTAAGATCAGGCACCCGGGTTTGTATCCTATTGCCAACACTACATGTTTCCGTGACCTTGGGCCGCAGTATCTCAGTGTAAAATGAAGATTGGTAATAATACACACACGCATGTACACAATCACATGCTGACCATAAGGTTTGGAAATATACTATTATTTTGCCTGGATTATAATGTAACATAGCTAAACCGTTCACATTTGTTATTCTTTGTTATTCGTATTTGCCTGTTTTCAGACTTAATGGCTACTATGTATTTATCTCATGGGGGTTATATGTATGCGCCTGTGTATATGTATACATACAGATACAGATGTTGAAACACATGTATATATATTGAAATATGTGTGCAAGGAACTTAGCATACAGCCTGACACACAGCAGGGGCTTAATACGTGATGGCTCCTGTTATTTTTATTTTCAGAAATCTGGCCTCAACTGAATCTCACCAATGTTAATTCAGGGCTTGCTATGGGAGGGCCCTGGGGGGAAGCTCACACCCAGTGGGGTAGGCAGACATCCTCATGAAGAATTCTCATGGGAGTCTACATAAGTGATGTGCTACCTATATAGACACAGTGCTTCGAGAAAATAATAGACAAAGGAGTGCATTATTGCCAGGGAGACTTAAGTGGTAAGATTTTTATTTTTAGGTTAAATGCACAATACAGATAGGTGCACAGGTCTTAAATGTACAATTTGGTGAATTTTGATGGAAGTATACACTCGTGTAACCACCACCGGAATCAAGATGGAGAATATTTCTATTCCCTGTCCCCCCCCCCCCCCCCAAGCCCTTTTGTGCCCCTTCCAGTCACAAAGGCAACCACAGTTCTGTTTTTTCCACAGTAGCTTTGCCTGTTCTTGACCTTCATATAAATGGAATCATTTACAGTGTCCTCTTTTTAGGTCTGGCTTCTTCCACTTAACATGGGCGGCAGGTTCTAAGTTGAGCTTCAAAGCATTGCTAGGATTGAATAAGTAACATTGGGGGCCAAGGAGGTAGCTTGAGAAAAGGTAAAAAGGGAGAAAGATTAACATAGTATGCTTGGGGAATGGTTAGCGTGGCTAGAATAAGGGTTGGGTTCCCAATGGGGAATAGTGAGAAAGGGATGGAAAGGTAGGTTGGAGTTTTGTTTTGCAGGGTTTTAAATGCCAGGTCAAACAAAGTATGTGGACTTTATCCTGAAGGCAGTGGAGAGCCACCTAGGATTCCTGAACAGAAGATGAAATGTGGGTTTTGAGAAGAAACATAGATATCTATCTCCATAGCAGATAGCATAAAATGGAGTAGAAAGAGTCTGGGGCCAGGGGATCAGTCGTTGGATCGTTCATTCATTCATGCATGCATGCATGCACACATGCGGGCCATTCATTCAGTCTCCCAACTTTTTGACCAGATAGATTGTTCATTCATTCACTCAAAAAGAATGTATCTGTGACTGGGGTCTGGTTTGACCATTCTCCATTACATTTCATCCCTGGCTTTGGTCCTTGGACTAGAAAACAAATAAAAATTTGATAAACCCTGTCTGTTGTTGTTTCAAATTCTACTCTCCCTTCTTCCACATTCTAGAAAATCCTTAATCTATTCTGGGCATCATCATCAAGTCTTAAGAAAATCTTCATCCCCATCAAATATATTTTTCTTGAAGACCCTTTTGGGCAGGCATCCCCTTATTTTGTAAGATTAGTCCCAAGAAACAGGAAAGGCTTAAATCAATGAAAGCAAGATTAACTGCTTTTGGTGGAAGGCTGGCATTAGAATTTCCCAAAGTGGGTTCTGCACTGGGCCACTGGTTCTATAGTTGTTGCAGGTATATGGTAGGGATAGGGAAGATATTACGTGGCCACCTCAGTTTGGGAAACCCTGGGTTGAAAAAGCAAACAAAACAGCTTTCCTGAGGCGCCTGGATGTCTCAGTTGGTTAAATGTCCAACTTCGGCTCAGGTCATGATCTCACGGTCTATGAGTTCAAGCCCCACATCAGGCTCTGTGCTGACAGCTCAGGGCCTGGAGCCTGCTTCAGATTCTGTGTCTCCCTCTCTCTCTGCCCCTCCCCTGCTCACGCTCTGTCTCTGTCTCTGTCTCTCTCTCAAAAAATGAATAAAACATAAAAAAAAAAAACCAGATTTCCTAACTGTTGGACTTTTAGAGACTTGACTATGCATTGTTAATTTTTAAGGGGGTCTGGTGAGCAGCTCTACCCGAATGGTTTGATTCCAGAACCTTTTCTTGGGCATTCTTGTATTGTCCGAAAACACATCTATGGGATTTCCTGACTTGACTTTAGAGAATTCAAAAGCAATTGAGATCCAGGAGAGGCATGGAGCAAACTGCCCAGGACAGTAAAGCCAGAGAGAGGAGAGCCAGGAGCTGTGAAGAAGAGGGTGCTACTTCCTCAGGAAGGGTGGGGTGGGGTGGGGTGGGGTGGGGTGGGGTGGGGGAAGGGAGTGGACTTGAGCCTCACAAGGAAGTGGGAAGAAGAAAGAAGCTTCCCAGCTGGAAGAGGAAGTGGCTCAGGCTGGACTGGGGCCTGGAGAGGATAGGCATCATGCAGAATTCTATGGAAATGTTCTCTTCAAGACTTGACTGCATCTGGATGCTGTTGCAGGACAGAAGGAAGAGGAAGAAAGAGTCCAAGGCTCCTGGCCACCGACTGGAACACAGAGTCCCCCATCACAATCTCTAGGGCTCTACCCACACCCATGGACAGAAGCCTGTGAAGCTGAGCTCCGCCCCTTCCTATCCTGGCTCAGACACTGTCACAGGCCCTGGGCTGCAGCTGCCCCTGCTGTCAGGGGACCAGAGGATGATCAGGTGGCACTCCCAGAAAACAGAGTCTGAGATTTCGTGAAAGATGGGCAGATCTGTGTCTCATCACCACCTAGGTGGTGGCTTCAGGCAAGTTTGCACACGAAATTATGGCTGCCGCTGATGTTCTGGGGTAATTCTGGCCCCGGGTTCAAGTCCCAGCTCCACACCCTCCTTGAACAAATCACTTTACTTCTCTGGGCCTCAGTTTGCCCACCTGGAAAATGAAAAGCCTATTTTTTCCTAACAGTAAAATATTTTTTAAAAAAATAATAACATAATAGGTATAAAATAATTAGCATGCGTTGGGCACTAAGGGCTTTGTAAAAAGTGTGTCCGTTCCTTACCACCAATAAATTCCTCCAAAGCCCATTGTCTCTGCAAAGGGAAATTTGTGGCGTGTTAAAATGGTTAAGTGATGTTTTACTGTAGGGGGTAAAAACTGGTAGAACTAGTTGAAACCAATTGTTTTTTATTTTCTGTAAACCCCACCCATCTCATCCCCCTGGGGTCAAACAGGGCATAAGAACAACTCAGTGGGGCTCTGCACTAAAGGACACTCCTGCGGGGAAGGACTCTCATTCCCAGGGATGCTAGACGCCTCCTCTATCCCCAGCATTTGTCCCCTGCTGGGGGTGACTCAGACTGCTTGATAGGCGAGGGGTTGGGGGTGGGGGGGTGGGGGGGGAGGAAGTGTCAGAGGTCACTACACTAAAAAAAAAAAAGAAAAAGAAAAAGAAAAGAAAAAAGAAAATGTTCCATTTCCCTGGCGGGGCCTGTTTTATAACAGATCACTACATCCCCAGGCTCCAGGGGAAACATCCCTCCCTTACCATAAACTAATCCGTCCTGAGGAAGTGAAGACCGACTCCTGCCTGAGGCATCCGTAAGGGCAAAATCCTGGGGTGTGATGTTTGAGGCCGGCCAGGTCATTGTGATGCAGGTTTTGCTTTCTGACCCCACACCTTCCCTGGGGCCTTGCTGGGGCCTTGCTGTGGCTCCAGAAAGCCTCGTGGGGTCTTGCAAACAGTTCTTGGGGTTGAGAAGGTTTAGCCTAGAGGCTGCTTGGATGCGGGGTGCATAGGTGGGGGATCAGCTTTTGAAGACGGCACCAGGTCGCTGGTGTTTGTGAAATGTGATCCTGGCAGATAAGACATCTGGCCCTAATGCTTTCTTCCATTCTGTTTTCTCTTGGGGGCACCTTCAACATCACAAATCACAAATCTTACCTAAAAGGAACCTGAATGACCTTCAAACCCAAACCTTTCATGTCACGGTTGAAGGGACTGGTTCGGAGAAGAGAGTTAACTTGCCCAAGGTCAACACAGCCAAGGAGAAGCAGAACTGGAACTCAAACCTTGACCTCCTGCCTCTTGGTCCAGTGCTCTCTCCCCCACTGGGTAACAACAGTACTGGGAGCAGCCGTGTTAAGTGCTTCACATGCATTTCATCCTCACAACCATCTATGAGGTAGATACTGTTACTGCTGCCATTTTACAGATGGAAGAAACAGACCCAGACAAACAAGCTCAGGGTCACGGCTAACAAAACGCAGAACCAGGATTTGAACTCAGGTCTGGCTAGAAACCTGGAGCTCATGATCATTAACACTAAACTTAACTCTCAATACTCCAAACCACCTCCTGGGCTGCGGGGAGCCTGGAGAGTGGACCAGGGTGAAGCAAAAGGCTCCCAAACGTGTCACGTCCAGGTGAGGCTAAGTATAAGCTGTCAGTTATCCAAGGGTGACCGAATGAAATACTGTGGGACCCTATATTGGGTCATCAATCACTTCAGAGGCCACTAATAGTTTTGAAATATGGCCACACAGCCAAAGCCACTAGCTAGAGAGTCAGGTCCCTGTCACCTGCCTACGAGACTCTTCTCCTGGAGGTGTCCTCAGGGCCCTTTAATGGGTAATACTGGGGGTGTCTGCTCATGACTGAGGAGGGTGTGAATGACAGAGCTCGTTGTGACAGGGGAGGGGGCTGAGGCTGAAGCATCTCTCCAGGGACAGTTGTCAAGGCATGACTCAGATTTCGAAAGAGCCTGGGCAGAGAGAACACTCATGTTCACTTCCCTTCTGAGGATGAGGAATCTGGTGACTAACCTCCAACACCAGGCACATCTGCCCTGGGCTGCGTGCCCTGGTGGCTGGAGCCGAAGAAGAAACAAGACAAGGAACTCACTGTTTCACTGGGAGGCAAGATAAGCCATCTGTAATGACAGCAACAACAGCTGACATTACCAGGACTTAGAACACAAGAGTGGTGCTAAACGCTTTGCGTGTGTTCAGTCATTTAAAACCCTACAATGTAGGAGTTATGCCTACTTTGAAGATGAAGAAACGGAGGCTCCGAGAGATCAAAGAACTTGCCTAAGGTCCCACGGGTGGTAAACGGTAGAGCCAAGGTTTGAACTCAAGAAGGTTGGCTCCACAATCTATGATCTCAACTAGATGGTGCCCTACCGTGTATTCATGTGTGTGCACGTGCACGTGTGTGGGGCAGACGCTCTGCAGTAGAATCCTGCATCCCCTGGAGGGGGAGATTAGCACATCAGCACACTCTCACGGAGTCCCCCAACACGTGAGAATTTGACAATTCCATCAGGAAACCGATTTTGCAGACAGCCAGTTGTAGACAGAGGAAGGAGGCAAGGTTTTCCAGAGTAGAGGGGTTTGGTGAAGGTCCCCCCACCAAGCTTCCTGGTGGGCAGAAACATACCTTATTTGTTCCTCCCCCGGCCCGTGGCACAAACGCTTGGCCAAAGCAGGTCCTCGCTAAGCTTACTGAATAACTGCTTGCTGAGGCAACATCGACTGGTGGTTCAAGGGCTTGAGCTTTAGAGCCAAATGTCCCAGGTTCGAATCCTAGCATGGTCACTCGAGGGCTGTAGGACACCATCAAGTTCCCTGGCCTTTCCATGCCTCAGTTTCCTTACCTAGAAGATAAGAGGTGGTGATTGTATCTAAATCTTTGGGCAGTTGTAAGGATTGAGTGAAACCGGTCAGGGAACGTGTTCATCACAGACTGGCATATAGTTAAGTGCTCAAAAAATAAGAGCTACCGTTATAATTTTTAATGATTCAATGAATCTTCATAGTTGTTTAAATGAATAATGCACATATACAGACAGCAGGTCCTGAAGTGGAGGAGATTCCAGAACATCTGGAAAATCGAAGGTAGAGGTGGTAAATAAATAAACCCAGCCCGGGAGGGAAAGCTGACCGCAGCGTGACATGTGCCCAGGTAGTGTGGGCAGCCTGTCCGGAGCACAGGCTGAAACGGTGAGTAGGGGCAGGTGGAAGTAGTGAACTGAGGAGGACTTCTGAGTAGCTGCCCTCCTGAGGGAAGAGCCGGAAAGGCCTGATCTCGGTAGGAGACAGGGTTCGTAAGCACCTCCAGGCCGCAAGAGGCCCCAGAAGCTCTTCTTCCTCCCTTCTTCCTCCTCGCCGCTTGACCACCTGCCACCAAACTGAGGGCCTTAAAAATCTCCCAGCAGACCAGTCATGGATTCAGAAAAACCCGAAGCTGAATGTCTGGGGTCCAAGGTCGAGTACTGAACCTGTGACCACATGGCCTCTGCCTTCCTGAGAAGGCGCGGGGCCCAGAAGGCCCATGCATGTCCCTCCCTCCCCACTTCTCCAGTGAGATCAGATCTAAATAAACACCAGGGGCAGGCTGGTAAAGAAAGGCATACTGTAAAGAAATAGCAACAACGGACCTTACGGGTTCATTATGCCTACTTGGAACCTCTCTGAGCCTGGAGCAGGCCCCGCCCCACCTAGCCCTACCTCTGTCTCACCTAGGGACACTCCACTAACCCCAGACACTCACTCCTGTTCAGCACTGACACACCAGGACTCTGTGTCCAAGCCAGGTCTTGGACATTTTCCTTGTAGTTCCTCAAGGAAACCCTCATCTGAACCCCACAAGCCTCCAGTTGGATCCCTGCAGACAGATGAGAAGGGGAAATACATTTTTAGCTTTGTTGGCCATGGTGGCAGTGGGATTAATAGGTGTTTTTCAGCGAGGCTCCCTTTTTTTTATTTATTTATTTTTTTTAACGTTTATTTATTTTTGAGACAGAGAGAGACACAGCATGAACGGGGGAGGGGCAGAGAGAGAGGGAGACACAGAATCAGAAGCAAGCTCCAGGCTCTGAGCCATCAGCCCAGAGCCCGACGTGGGGCTCGAACTCGCGGACCGTGAGATCGTGACCTGGCTGAAGTCGGACGCTTAACCGACTGCGCCACCCAGGTGCCCCAAGGCTCCCTTTTATTTGGAAGTGGGCAGTAACTTTTTTTTTTTTTCAAGTTTCTTTGAGAGAGTGTGCAGGAGTGGGGGTGGGGCAGAGAGAGAGGATCCCAAGCAGGCTCTGTGCTGCCAGCAAGGAACCCAACCTGGGGCTCGAAGCCCAGCGATCCGTGAGATCATGACCCGAGCCAAAATCGGGAGTCAGACGCTTAACCGACTGAGCCACCCAGGCGTCCCGGCAGTACATGTTTAACGGTGGCCCTTTTAACATGCAGACTGATGATGGAAATGGGGATGGGTTGCTCAGGCCAGAGAACAGGTGCCTAGAAAGAGTGGGCCTCCGGGGCTGAGCCAGGAGGGTTCTGTTCTTTCCAGAGGGCCCTCTCCTCCTAGGATGGAGGCTGCCTTCCCTGGCTGCCTTTTGCTCTGGCCAGTTCCTGACAACAGAGAAAGACTTTCCAAAGAGTCCTCTGGCTGCTTCTTCCTTCCCAACTCAGGGACAAGCCTTCTCTGATTTGCTACTTTTTTAAAACCACAGTTTCCTTTTTCCTTTCTTTCTTTTTTTTTTTTTTAAATGTTTTATTTTATTTGTGAGACAGAGACAGACAGAGTATGAGCAGGGGAGGGGCAGAGAGAGAGGGAGACACAGAATCCGAAGCAGGCTCCAGGCTCTGAGCTGTCGGCACAGAGCCCGACACGGGCTCAAACTCACAAACCGCGAGATCATGACCTGAGCTGAGGTCGGACGCTTAACCGAATGAGCTACCCAGGCCCGCCACCCCCCCGCCCCGCTTTTTTTTTTTTTTTTATTAGCAGAAGAAATGCTGTCCATAAGTAAGCCGAAAGAATAAAATATAAATGACCCCTGATCCATTATCCATGATACTCTCTGGTGTGTATCTTTCCTGTTCTTTTTCTATTCATATAAATGGGTTTTTAAAACAGGAAGTGACTAATTTACTAAAAGTAGAATTTGAGACTCAGAAGTAGAAAACAGACCCAGCTTCTAGACCCAGAAGCTTTCAGTAAGTTGCTGCATGAATGGGCCTCCCTTTTCTCGTTTGTAAAAGGGTAACGGCAGCTACCTCATAGGGTTGTCATGAGCATTAAATGAGATAGAACACTGAGCCCAGTACCTTGCCTACAGTAAGGACCCTAACAATTGTGCTGTAAACTCAGTAAATAACTTTACGGGCCTCCTTTCAAACTGGCTCAGTGTGCAACTACATTCGGGTATCTTATTCATCACTGAGCTTCTGTTGAAGGGTATTTATATTAACTCTAATTTTTTAGGATTATAAACGATGCTCTGATGCATAACCTTGCAGATAACTCTTTGCACCACAGAGATTACTTGCTTAGACTAAATCCTTATGAGTGAAACTGCTAGATCCAAAATGAGCTAAAATCTAAAGCCCACGTTTGGACTGATTCACGTTCCCTCCAGCAAGGAGAGAGCTTGTTCCCTCACCCTTAACAACACTGGGGTTTGGCATTTTCTTTCATCTTTATCACCTTGGTAAGTGAAACAAACAAACAAACAAACAAACAAACAAACAACACTTGCCTGCTTGTTTTCCAGGTATTCAAACCTTCTCTTGGCTTTTTTAAAGGGACGCTTTGAGGACAGTTTTAGACCCCATAATGATTCTTCCCATCCAAAGCACTGCCAGGAAGAACACAGGTGGTGTTAACAGCAGAACTGTGATAAAAACCTCAAGTACAGAACCGAAGAGGGTCTGGATGCTGCCCACCCCTCACCCCTCACAGGCACAACTTCCAGCTTCTTCCATGCTTTCAAATGAGGGCTGTATTCTCTGTGTAGGGCGTGTGGCCCGTTTCTCCACTAAAGTCCAGGGATGGGGTAGAAAAGAATTTTACGATGAAATGTTTACAGAGCTTCAGGCACATGTCCAGGATAGCACTTTGGGGACCCATCAGGCTCCATAATGGTATCCAGGATGATGCTTTATCCAAAAGCTGAGATTCCAATCCAAACTCCTTTCTTAAGTAGGGATGTTTTCTTCGAACATCAAGTTCAAATGGGGCCAAAAATCCAACCCCACCCCCCCCCTTCACTACCTCCATCCTGATAAAGCCAGAGATAAGCCAGAGATAAAACATAGGAAACATATTCTAAACTGAAAAGAGCTTCACACATAGGGCTGTTAACAGAGGCTGAGTGCTGAGTGCTTGCTGTGAATTAAGCCATGTACTGAGGCCAGAAATAGGTGGTGGCCAAGGACCCTAAGCTACATGCTCACCTATAGCCCCGGCTATCTTTTATTAGGTACCTACTATTAGCCACTGGCTTTCCATTGAGATCTTGTTTAATTTAATCTTCAAATCAACCCCACTGAGGGATGATGGGGAAACTGAAACTTCCAGAAATGAGTCACTGGTCCAAAGGTATATGCTAATAAGAGGAAGTGTAGCGACTTGAACTTTGGAAGTCTTCTTTGGGGGTTGGAGATAGAAGGCAGCAGCCGATTTTCCCAGGATGTCAATTACCTTCTGTACATTGTACATGTTCATCCGTTTTTCATTTATTCAACACATTTATTGAACACTTATGTTGAGACCTGGGACAGGTGCCACATAAGATTTATTTTTCTTTGTGTGGTTTCTGCACTCCAGAATCTTATAAATCCTTCCTACCTTACAAATCCTATCAACCAACTTATCTCTTTTTCTTCCTTTGTTCCCTCCTTCCCTTTTTCCTTCCACCACCCATTCATCCATCCAAGGCTTTATTCTAAGCACTCAGGATGCTGAAAGGACTGCTTCCAAGGCTTTAGGGTCAGGCAGACATTGGTCTGATTCTGTCACTAGTCAGACAGCCAGGTGACCCTAGAGGAGTTCCCTCACCTCTCAGAGCTGTTCCTCTTCTGCAAAGTGGGGATAATTATGACAACTACTTCACAGAACTCCAGGGAATGACATGACCTGCACATAAAGCACCTAGAACTGTGCCTGGCACGTACAGGGACAATGGCACGTACTAAGGACAGTATCTCCTTTAACTTGCAGAGCAATCATTTCACTGAGGAGGAAACTCAGGTAACAAGGAAGTAAAGTGGCTTGTCCAAGGTCTTAGGCAGTTGACTCCGGAGTCGGTATCCTGTAGTAACTTGGCCAGTGCTCCAGGAGTCAAGTCCGTCTGGAGTGGATTATGTGACCCCATTTGACAGGCAGGAATGGGATAAAGCATCTAAAGCAAGTAGCACAGGATGAGGGCTCAATTAATGATCATTTTAATGAAGTCAAGATTAGAACTGATTCCTGAGCTCCCTGCTTAGAACCTGCAAGTTGGGCAGCCCCCGTTTTCCATGCACACACTTCACAGGGAGGCTCCAAGCAAGGACTCCACATCTTTACTACCTTTATCTCCACCTTTGCTCCAGGAAGAATGGGGACAGAAGGACCACTTAGTTAATGGGCATTAAAACTGGGGTTTGGGGGTGCCTGAGTGGCAGGTAAGCATCTGATTCTTGATTTCGGCTCAGGTCATGATTTCACAGTCTGTGAGTTTGAGCCCCACGTCAGGCTCTGCGTTGCCTCCCTTGGGATTCTTGCTCTCTGCCTCTCTCTCTGTTTCTCTCCTGCTTGGACTCTCTCTCACTCTTTCAAAATAAATAAATAAACAGCAACAACAACAACAACAAAAAACCCCTGGGGTTTTGTAGGGGTACCTGGCTGGCTCAGTCGGTAGGGTGTGTGGTCCTTGGTCTTGGGGTCATGAGTTTAAATCCCACACTGAGCACAGAGATTACTTAAAAAAATAAAAATATTTATAAACAACAACAACAACTGGAGTTTGGTATAGTATTTCTAATTAAAAAGCAATGCAAGGTCAGTGCAGAAACCTGGTGGGGAAGAGAAGATAGGGAAAAAATTAAAATTCTGTCATTTTAGCACCCACAGAGAAGTATTGTTGACATTTGGGAATTTGTCCTTTCAATATTTTTATGTAGGTCAACAGATTTTCATGAAGTCTTGGATGCCCATGAAGTCTTGATGTGTTAGAAAAAAAGGACTGTTCGCAGGGCCATCGTGTCCAACAGCGCAAGTCTTGTACCCTAAGGTGGCACTGTGCTTGTGCAGTCCACAACCTCTGCAGACAAACAAAACAGCTCGTGCTCTTAGCATGTACTTAACTCCATGGTCCTAACCTTTACCCCTTCCCAACACGTAAAAAGTGTCACACTCTTTCAGAGATAAATCTGGAAAGGAGAAGGAGGGATTTCCAGAAGTAATCTAGAAAAGGAAACCTGGGTGATCTCGCATGTAACGCCTCCCTTTTGGTGATTCATTAATCTGGTCTCAGAGGCTCCGAGAGAAGAAATTTACCCAGTTGTAGAGCTAGGAAGTGGCCAGCGGCCAGGCAGAACTTGAACCCAGGGCAATCCCTAACTTAATCTAGTTCTACAAGAATGGAGGCAGAAAGATGTGGGTTCAGATTTCAGCTTTTACTTATCAGCTTTTCACTTTTGAGAAATCATTTAACTCCTCTCAGTTTCTTCACCTGTAAAATGAGGCAGCAGCTTCCTCATGAGGTTTACGTGAGAATTAAATGAGAAAAAAAAGGCTGTCCTAACAATTACTGAGTGCTCTGGGCCAGGCATTGCAGAATGCACTTCACGTGCATTATCTCATTTAATCCTCACAATGACCCTATTTCACAGGTGAGGAAACTGAGGCTCAAAAAGCTCAAGTCATTTGCCCAACATCACGTGGTTGGGCTGGGCTTTGAACCCAGATCTGTCAGTCTCAGAGCAATACTGTTAGCTAACATAGGTAACTCTTAGCACAGGGCTTCCAACATACAAATGTGAAATAAACAGCAGGCACCATTGTTTGCTCACACTGTTGTGAAAATAATTACTATGTCACATGTGACTGGTTGGTCTCTGTTTTCAATCTTCTCGGCCAAGAAACCAAGAATTGGGCCAATCCATAGAGGAGGAGAGATGCCAGCCCAGCTTAGCCCTGGGGCATGCCCAGGCTACACAGGAGGAGGAAAGGGGTGTGGGCAAAGCTTGGGTAGTGTCTCTCTCAAACCTTGGCATCTGTGATTCGTTTAACGAAGGGCTAGAACAGCCCACACCTCACAACTGGGAGGCATAGCTCTGCTGAGGGGTCCGGTAACCTTGTAAACTGGCTCATGGTGCCCGCGCCTACCTACCCTAGACCATTAGTCTATGGTCTCCATCCCACCCAGGGTGCCTTCCCATGTTTGGAGACATAGGACCCCTCTGCCCCATGATCTGGGCCTCTGCTGATCTCTGCAGATGGGTGTGTGTGATTAAAGAGGCAAAATCCAGAAGTAGAGAGAGAGGACCCATTTTAAAAAGTCCAGCGAGCACGGACACGCCGCCCGGAATCCCAGCCTCCATCTGAGCCCAGCCAACATGAGTCACCTCCACAGCCCTTTACCTGTGAGTTGCAACACAGCTGACAGAAACTCCCAGCCTTCCAGGAGGCGGGCAGACCAGTGTGCCATCCCTTGGGCCGCAGTGAGCTTTGCAGTTACAGCTGGCACCGAATGGCTCTCCTGCCACCAATAACATCTGCAAAGTGGTTGGGCACTGGCTCTGTTCTTGGATCAAATCCCAGCTCCAGCTCCACACTTCTAAGCTCTGCAGCTTGAGTAACTTAGTCACTTGTACTTCAGTTTCCTCATCTCTAAAACAAGGACAACCAAAGCGCCCATCTCACAGGGTCCCTATGAGGATTAAGTGAGACGATGCATGTAACGGCAGAGCACGATGCCTGATATGCGGTATACCGAGCACCTACCGTCCGCCAGACCCGTAGTAGGCACCGGAAGTTCAAAAGCGAACAGGACAGACAAGGTCTTTACTCTAATGGAGTTCACATTCCTAAATGGGGGGAGGGGGGGGGATGAACAATAAACAATTAGAAAAATATAAAAAGGCTGTAAGAGCTTTGCAGAGAGCCAAATAAAGTGGTGTGATATAGTGACTGAATGTAACTTTAACAAGGGCAGCTGGGGGGCCTGGGTGGCTCAGTTGGTTGAGTGTCCGACTTTGGCTCAGGTCATGATCTTGAAGTTTGTGAGTTAGAGCCCCGCAAGGGGTTCTGTGCTGACAGTTCAGAGCCTAGAACCTGCTTCAGATTCTGTCTCCCTCTCTCTCTGCCCCTCCCCTGCCCGTGCTCTTTGTCTGTCTCAAAAATAAATGTTAAAAAAATTAAAAAACAACCCCCCCCCCCCAATAACCCAGAAAAAACAAGGGCAACTGGGAAGGCCCACTCTGAGCTGATACTTTATTAGCAATTACTATTACTATTTACTGTTATTCATCAGGGTCCCCTTGGCTGCCACCAACACAGCCTCCAGTGAGAAACCAACCTCTGACATTTCTCAAACCCAGTACCCTTTCTCCACAGGCCTGACCTCACCCTGAGAAGGCTCCTTCAGATTCTGACTTTACCCTGAAAACCTCCATCATATTGGCAGGAGGAGCTGAAACCGCACCCTTCCCTGAGAGAGAAAGGAGTGGGCCAAGGCGAGGCTCCCAGGAAGACCGAGCAAAGAGATAATTTGCTAAAAGGGAAGAGGGGGTGGGCAGAGAACAGAAAGAGAGAGGGAAAAAACAGATACCAAGATCTGTAGCTTAGATTTAATTTCAAATTAATCCTGGTGGAAGCTCTAAAAACAGCTCTAGCATTCTCCTAATTGTGTCTGTGGATCTTTCGGGTTTACCAACCTTGTTCCTCACAGAGCCAGCTCATGGCAATTATTCCACAATTACTTAGTCTGAGGAGTATCTGATTTCTCCTGTGTTTCCAATGAGGAAGAAAGCGCTTATTAGGCTCTGTGAAATGACCAGCTAGCTAAGGCTTCAGAGGTGGTGAACTTCAACTTTTCCATCCCTTCTGTGCTGGCCAAAGGTATCTGGTTTGCTCATCTCTCATTCGGATCTGTATCACACCAAAGAAAAGGCTGCTTCCCACCCTATCTCCATCCCCCCACCACATGCACACACACTCCAATTGTAGACTCCTCAAGAACAGTGACCCTGTCTTCTTGGCCTCCGTCTCCTCAGAACCCAGAGTAAGGCCTGGCACACAACAGGTGCTCAGTAAATCATCTGTTGAATTGCGGCCACTGACTTCAGCTCTAAGGGACAGCCAGACTTGGAGATGACTGAAGATTCAGATCTGGGCTCTGACACTCAACTAGCTTTACCCCTGGGCAAGTCAATTTACCTCTCCCGCCTCCATTTCCTCACCCGTTAAGTGTGTTGGGAAGGAAGGGGGTGCAGTAATAATATCAGCCACGCTGGGTTACTGTGAGAATCAAAAGAACTCACTTGAATAACTGTAAGATTATTCAAAAATAACATACTGTTATCTTAAGGGGAAAGCTCTGAAAAACAAAGGGAATTTACACACAGGACTCCCCCACCCCCATACGGTGGGGGTGGGGCGGGGAGATCGGCTCTCTGAGAATTCCCCAGCGACTGAAGTATTTGATGCTGGGTAGAGGAAGGGGCAAAGGAATTGAGGGGATGTTCCCAAGTATCCAGGATACTAACTAGAAACAGAAATCGACCTTTAGCCAAGTATCTGTCTCTGTACTTTTCCTCTATCTTCTCTCCAGCATTTTTTTTCCCTCCCTCTCTCCTCCCTCTTCTCCACCTCCCACCCCCTCACCTAGGAAGGAATTGGCCAGCTCCACCCAGCCGGCCCCCCTTGGCTCCGCCCCCAACGCGGCAGGCCAAGAGTTAACAGCTGCACCTGTTGAGGCATACCTGCTGTCGCCGGCACCTGTACCCACAGCCAATCAGCACCAGCGCTGCCGGGAACCTACCTGTCAGCAAAATCCCGACACTCAAACCTCGACATAAATCAAACACTTCCCTGGGCAGGGAATGTCTGTGTCAGGCAAGAATTAGAGACAAGCGGTCAGCAGAGCCTCAGTGCTGGTGCCCGTCTTCATCTTTGAGCTTGGGAGCCTGGGAGCAAGAAGATGTCGAATGAACTTGAGTGAGTAAACATTGGTGGATGCCTGGCGCTCTCTGAGCATGGAGGCTCCGTGGGGTTTCCAGAAGGGGGAAGCGCAGGGAGGCCGGCGCCAGGATTCACAGAGCAATTTGTAAGGGTAAATGAATGGGCTGACGATCTCACTTTGACGTGTTGAGGCAAGCCCCATCTCAAGCTAGAGTTGAGTGTTTCCCTGGGAAAATAGGTTTTTTTCTCTCTCTCTCCACGCTGAGCAGTTTCGAGCCGGGTAGGGAAACACAGAGGACTGAAACCGCGAAGGCTGTCGGCACCACTTTCTAATACTCTTAAAGGGACTCAGAAATCAGCTCCAATCCCAACTAGGCTATCTTCTTGCCAAAAGGAACTTCTTTGAGGTAGTTCTAAGAGCAGTCTTAGGCGGAGAGCTGGCTTTCTCTAAAGGGGCTTGTTTGTTGGGTTGGAACAGTCCCAAGGGGGAAGGTTACAGAGTGGTGTTTAAACATATGGGCTCTGTAGTCAGCCTGACCTAGGTTCAAATCCAGACTCTGCTCCTTATGGGGTATGTGATCTTGGACAAGTCATTCAACTCACCTGAGCCTCATTTACTTCATCCAGAAAATGGGCACAAGAATGTTTTGCAGGGTTCCTGACGGAGTTGTGTGTGTGATAAAAACTGTAAAATGCTAAGCACAGAGTTCGGGTCTGAAGATGCATTAACAAAATGTAGTTGATTTTATTCAGAGGCAGTTCTAAGTCTGAAGAAGCTGAGATGTGGTTTTCAGTGAGGTCATCTCCATTGCCTGGCAGGATGCAGTGCCTTCCTGCCCGTATGAGATTTAGACTCCCCACTGGCTGATGCTGATCTTCACCACGGACCCCCTGCTTAGGGTCTAGACCTCAGAGAAGGTGGCTTGGAGCTGGGATTCTGGGCTGCTTTAGTTTGGGTTCAGGGAATTGGCAGATGCCAGGCTTCTAAAACAGACTCTCCTTGCTATGCTCAGAGGTGAGTGGGCAGAGACAAGGGCGGAACCATCTTTTTTTCTAGCTACTCCTCAATAAATTGTTTTAAGAACATGAGACCTGCGGGGGACAATTGGTGGGTCCTAATTGCAGACAGTGTTCCATGACACCCGCTAGCTCTTGAGTTCTCCTGGATTAGCCAACTATGTCCGTAGTACACTGACTGGGCATCAGATTTCACTTAACAAACTCCCTGGGGTTGACGATGTGTTGACAACTGGAATAAAAGCAGGGGCACTGGAGGCAACACCGGGGTTCAAATACCAGCTGTCGCTAATGAGCTGTGTGACCTTGCACAAGTCACTTCACCTACCCGAGTCTGTTTCCTCACTTGTAAATTGTGGGTGCCATAGTGGAGTTGTTGGGGGACCCAACTACTTTGGAAAAGTGATTGGTTTAAAGCCTGATAAGGAGCAAACTAACAATACCTTTGTTCCTTCACAGAGAAATAACCGATGAGTATTTATGAGCCTCTTGCTTTTTATTTTTCCACACTCCTAAAACAAACAAAAATCTTACGTCTTTATCCCACGTAGATCTGCTGGTTAACACTGCAGAGGCTGCAGACAGAATCTGCTCGTTAGTGCCCCTTTGGGGGGGGTGGGGGGAGGAGGGGTTGGTAAGTGTCCTGAAGCTGGGATACTTGAACAGAAAGGTTTCCTGATTTTCTCCTTCTTAATGATTTGGGTTTGAAGTCTGATCAGCTGACAGTGGACACTTCTCCGATCCGATTGGGGGAGGGGGAGGGGAACCTGTGCCCGCAGAGTAATTGCAGACAGACTCGGAAGCCACCATCTGAGAGATTACAAGGACAGAGCCTCAGTGCCCTGGGGCTGGGCTACACTTACGGATAAGGGGGGGGGGGGGAGGGTGTCAAGTGCTTGGCTTGCAACTTTTGAGTAGTTGCTGCTGGTGCTGCTGTGACCACAGGCTTGGCTGCCGAATTCCGCCCCCCCCCGCCCCCCCAAAAGTGCCGAGTTAGGAGGGCTGGTTCTAGCGTCCATCTTGAGCTCCGACAGTGTGATGAACTCTTGCCAGGCCTTGGTGTGGTGGGAAAAGCCGGGCTCGTGGAGAACTAAATGCTGCCACTTGGCAACCGCAGGATCCTGGTGAAATTTGTTTCTCCTCTCCGACCCTCTGTGTCCTCCTCGGTCCAACATGGGCTGTGCACACCCACCTGGCAGGGGAAACAATGCGCTCCGGCGTGCGGGCCACCCGGCCCGGGGCAGGCCTCGGGTGGAAGGCGGCACTTCGAAGGCCGGGTCCTGGGGTGCATGGCGGCGCGTAGTTAGAACCCCGCTCGAGGCAGCTTGCGGGTGGAGCACTCCGGCCTTTCATGTGGTCGGGCCCAGCGCCTGCCGGGTGCGTCTGCCAGCCTCGGGGCCAACGCAGGCCGCCTCGGGTGCCGCCAGTGGGCGCCGTCTGCTGCCCCCGGCGCTAGAGCCGCCGCAAGGGATCCTGGGGCTGCGCGAGGCGCAGGAAGTCGCGGCCTGGCGCGCTCCTCTCGCGGGACGCAGTGGGCGCCTGCGCGCAGCCCGCCGTGGCTTTCTGGGGGTGGGGGCGGTCCGCTTACAGCCCCGGGTGTTATCCCGGTTGCTGTGGGTCCTTCGGGGCCTGGTGTGTGCCTGGCGCACCTGCCCTGGCTCGCCCCGCCCAGGAGGAAATGAAGCGTTAGGAGACTAAGTGATCAGCACATAGTAGGTCTAGTCGAGTGGAGGAGAGAGAGTGAAGTGAGCGAGGCGCACCAGGATTCCGTTCTCCAGCCTTGCACGGTCTTCGGACTGAGAGCCCACCTGCCGCCTAGAATTTTCTCCCTCCCGAAAGCCTTGGAGAGACGGGACTGCCCGTGGGAGGGGGACAGGGGACGTCCCAGTGGGTGACCGCAGGCCTCTGTCGCCGCTCCATCTGATCTCCAGGAGCGCCAGGCTCCAGACTGCCTGGAGCGCTGAAAGAGTTAACCAGGAACGCCTCCCCACTGCGGTTTTGTGGTCGAAACCATGATTGCCAGGAGCAAATTTTTGTCGTGCACAAGGTGTGTTATTAAAAGTCGGAGTTACGCTGCTGGTGAATGAAAAGTTAAGAGCCCTCATTAAGCTCGGCCTGTAAAACAGGCGGACTGAGGCTGAGACAACCCTAACGGCGGCGGCTCCGGGTGCGGGACGCTCCTGAGGCTCCTGCTACTGCCCTGGCTGCCCAGGCACAGCGAGGGCCCGGGGTCAGGTGCCTGGAGCCAAAGGGGGCGTCGGGGGTCCACCCAGGGGAAGCGGAGCCGGAGGAAGGGCGGACAGGAGGAAGGGCCACAGGGCCGAAACAGAAATAGCATACTGGAAGCTTTCCCTTTGGTTAAAACAAAAGCAACAGCCAAGCATTGACCCGAGGGCCGACTCCACAGCAGACACGGTGCCCGGTGCTTGGTAAATACATGATCTCCTTTAACTCTCCCAACAATCCAGTGAGGATGGGAGCATAAGTGCAGTGTTGCTCAAGGACGGGTCTGAGGCTTGCCCCAGGCTTGCTCAAGATCTCAAGGAAGAGCTGGAATCTTCACCGGGTCTCAACCGAGGGGCTAGAAGGATGTTCCACACCAATGTGTCACCCTGCTTCCTATCTGCACAAATATTGAAAAAAGAGGAGGAGATACGCCAACCTGTTAATAGTGGTTATCTCTGAGTGGAGGAATGCAGGTGAATTCTGGTCTCTGCTTCCAATTTTCTCTGTGTTTTACACTTTGTATATTGTGGTTTTACATACCTATGTTACTTTTGAAATGGGGAAGGTGAGGAGAGAGAGCCATTATTTTGCAGAGAGAGAATTATTGGTTCACCTAAAACTGATGTTCTCAAAGTGTGGTTCCTGGACCAGCATCATCATCTTCACCACCTGGGAACTTGTTAGAAATGCAAATTCTCAGCCTCACCCTAGACCTACTGAATCAGAAATTCTGGGGGTGGGGTTCAGCAATATGTGTTTTAACAGGCCCTCCAGGCGATTCTGATGCATGTTCAAGTTTAAGAACCATTGGCCTAGAAGACCTGGCAGAGGATTGGGAGACAAGAGGTTCCCAGATCCTCTTCTGACCTGCCACGTAGTTGCTGGGTCAGCAAGCTGAGAGCTCGTTGCTATGGGGGTCACGCTTGTGTTTGAGCCCAGCTCTGCCATGTAGGGACCAGGTGACTTTTGGTTGAGCTCCTTAACCTTTCTAGGTGTCAGTGCTGTATGTGTAAATTAATGATAATACGCCTCTCCCCCCCCCCCCCCCCCCCCCACACACACACACACAGGTCAAGTATGAGAATGAAAAGGCACAGGGCCTGATGCTTTTAAATAACAGTTCCTTTTCCTTCCCGTGTTGCCCTTCCCCTCTTGGGAACTCAGCATTTGCAAAATGGAGCAAATAATCCTGGCTTCCTTTCATCTTCTAAAAAAGTCAGAACTGACCTAGTGGATGTCCTGAAGGGAAATTATCTCACCAATATTTGGTGTTATTTCACTGGTGGGTGGAGGACCCGGGCAGCAAGAATTGGAAACTTTTGAGGGCAGGGACAGCGTGGTGTTTACCTTTGTGCCCTAGTACCCAGCACAGGGCTTATTATAGGGTAACTCTCAGTGAATGTTTATTGGATGAATCAGTGTGTGAATGAATGAAGGGATGTGGCACCCTGGGTTTAGAGGTGGATTTCAATTTCTTTCACATCTCAATTGAAAGAGGGAACAAGGGGCGCCTGGGTGGCTCAGTTGGTTGGGCGTCTGACTTGATTTTGGCTTAGGTCATGATCCCGGGGTTGTGGGATCGAGCCCTATGTTGGGCTCTGCACTGAGCCTGGACCCTTCTTAAGATTCTCTCTCTCTTTCTCTCTCTCTCTTTCTCTCTCTCTTTCTCTCTCTCTTTCTCTCTCTCTTTCTCTCTCTCTCTCTCTTTCTCTCTCTCTTCTCTCTCTCTCTTTCTCTCTCTCTTTCTCTCTCTCTCTCTCTTTCTCTCTCTCTCTCTCTTTCTCTCTCTCTCTCTCTCTCTCTCTATCTCTCTCTCTCTCTCTGTTTCTCTCTCTTTCTCTCTCTCTCTGCCCCTTTTCCCTGCTCACACACTCATTCACTCACTCCCTAAAATTAAAAAAAAGTGGGGAGGGACAAGAAAATTGGACAGGAAACGAGAAGGACATAGCACGAAAGAAAAATTCCCATAGAGGGCAGGATTTTTCAAAGAGGAGAAAGCGAGTTTCTGTTATAATTAGAAAATGGCACATAATTAATTTGCATGCAACTAGGAGAGTTGGCTGGAGCCTGGCCGCCCTCAGCTTGCCCACCTGAAGCCGGATGATGAAGCTGGCAATGCCTGCCCCTCTTATCTGGGAATCTCCAAGCTTTAAGTCTCCTGTTGCTGCTAGGAGGAGGTGTCCCATTTACAGGTGGGAGAAGGTGAGGCTGTGAGTTGCCGTGCAATTTGATGGGGGCTGCCCTGCAAAGTGAGTAATAATAATGATAATGGTTCGCATTATTATGTGCCGGCACTCTGCTGATTACCTGCATTATCTCATTGCATTTTCCAACAGTAATACCTCATAAAGCTGCAAAGATGAAATAAAACAATGACTAGAAATTGTTGGGCCGGCACCTAGTGCTTGTTAAGCCCTCGAGTGAACAGTAGCTATCATAATAATTCTGTGAGGTTAGTACTCTCGTCTTTCCCTCTTTTTACAGGTAAGAAAATTGAGGCACAGAGAGGTCAAGTTGCCTTAAGTCACACAGCTAGTAACTAGCAGAGCTGAAACTGGAAGCAGGTTTGCCAAACTCTGGGGCCCACCCCGTAGTCATGAGCTCACACTACCTCGTTCAAAGTGGCGTCACGAGAAAAAAAAAAAAAAAAAAAAAAAAAAAGTGGCGTCACGATAGAGCCATGCGCTAGGCTCCCTCTTTTTTCCATCGAGGCCCCCAAAGAGCCCCCAGCATGTGACAAGGCACATTTCACAACCTGTGCGTCCAGAAACCAGATGGGCCACTGGCAAGCACGAGAACCCCAGAGTGCTCCCGTCATGCCCAGGGGAACACTGTGCATGGGACTGACTGATAAATGATTCCTCGGTGAGCGGTTGTGGCAAGGCCTCCCTGTGGGTAATTAGTGAGTGTGATTGATCACTGCTGAGGAGGCTGGGTGGCTCACGACAGGGTTTGCAAGATACTGGGTGTATCTGGGTGTCCACACCCAGCTCAGGTGGCCCCTGGAACTCTTCCTCCTTGGGCTGGAAGGGAAGTTGGGACCCAGCTCACTGGATCTATCCTGTGCCAGGCAGGGGCTTGAGGCTACCCCCGTGGTGGTGAGTTTTCTTCTCCCTTCTGCAAAATTGAGTAAGAGTCCTTCCTTTTACATCTCTGAATTATTGAAATGCCTTTGAGGTGGGGCAATGATTCAATTTAGTACTAGCTGGGAAGCTAAAAGACTCAACTCTCAACCCTGCTCTGTGCTGAGTGTCCTTTGGCAAAGTCACACTTTGTCTAAGAGATTAGAGTTTGAAAGTCCCTTTGCACCCTGAATTGAACCCCAAAGTCCTCAAGTAATGGCTCAGACACATTTACTTAGTATCATTGGGAGTTTCAAGTGGTTCTCAGCCCGAAGGCAGTGGGCACTCAGAGCCCAAAAGGACTTGGGAGGAAACCCTCTTCATCACCCTGGGCTTCCTCCAGCCCGGTGCCCAGAAAGATCCACGGTAGAGTCAGGAGGCTAAGAGTATGGCTGGGGGTGGAACAGCTGGTGCCACACCCCTCCCATGCTGTGGGCCCACAGTGAGCTGCTGGGGCAAGGCCCCACCCACATGAGAACCCCTGCTTGGGCAGTTTGCACATCCCCACAGGCTCGGGACAGGGGCTTCAGGAAGTGAAGCTTAACAGGTAGACGCCCGAACTCCTCTCTCTTGATCTTCTTTCCAACCCTCTCCCAAGTGGAGGAGAAGGCTGGACCGGGGAGGCTCTGAGGAGGCAGCCTTGTGAAGGTTCTTGATGTTAGAAACCAGAGACCTCTGTTCTAAGCTTTATGCCGTGAGATACTAGCTGGGTGGCCTTAGGCACGCCAGTGGCCCTCTCTGTGGCTCAACTTTTCCTGCTATCACACGGGGGATAGTCATACGTTCCCTCCCTACTTTACAGGGGCGTTGCAGGATCAGAGGTGATGACAAATGTATGAGAAGCATGTTGAAAAATATAACACGCTATGCAAATGAGAGGGATTATCAAATCTCTGACTTGAGTTTCCTCCTCAGTGGGCTGGCCTTCCTTGAAACAAGGCGACTTATGCAAAAAACCTGGCACACAGTAGGTGGACAAGCTCTGGGAGCGGTCCCAGGCTTATGCCTTTGATCTTGTGTCTCTTCTCCTCTGCTCTGGAAGATCCAAAATCCTCCCCACCTGTCTCACTGCTCCCTCTTCCCTCCAGTGCTCCTCTTAACAACATCCGGTTACTCCCCAGACTTTAGGCAGGTCAGGCTCCTGCTTCCTTTCCTTCATCGCTGTCTTTGCCTAATGTTAGGTGTTTGTTTTTGTGGTTTTGTCTGTCTTCCTGCCACTGAAATGCAACCTGCATGATGGCAGGGATGACCTCGTTGTCTTGTTTGCCTAGGACAAGGCCTGGCACATAGTAGTTACTTGACAAATATTTGTTAAGATCAGGGATGGAGGGTTGGATGGATGCCACCCATATTTATTGGGTTTTTCCTCTCTTCTGTGTCCCTTCTTGGAAACTAATTGTCGGTGGAAAAGTGACTAGTTGTGGAGTTAGATCCCAGGAGGGCTGGCTTTGTAACTCACTTGACCAGTCGCCTGGAACAGGTCACCTAACATCTGTGTCGTCTATTTCCTGGTCTGTAAAGTAAAGATAATAACACACCATGTATGTTGGGAGGCCCCATGAGATAATGAACGTGAAAGTCAAGGCGAGGGGTTATTACACTGTCTCTTTTGTTTTTGACACAGAACCTTGTTCACAGGAGGCTTAGGGAGGATGTTAATTTAAGAACCTTAGGCAGAGTCTCCCCTTTACTCTCATTTGGGGGGCCATGATGATGGTGATGATGATGGCTATTATTTACTGAGTGATTATTCTCTGGCAGGCTCTAGGCTAAGCACACTTCTTACGTTAATGCATTTAATTCTCCTAACAGCCCATGAGATTAGCCCCACTCGAAAGTAGCCATTCCTGGTGACTCCCTCACATGACTGTTTTAATTTTCTTCCCAGCACTTATCACTGACTAAAATTAACTCATTTACTCCTTGTTTGTGGTCTGTCCTCCCCAATTAAACTGTAAGTTCCATGGGAGCAGAGCCTTATCTGTCTTGTTCTTGGCTGATTCACCAAGGCCTAGAGAGTCCCTGACTGGGTGCACAGAAGACATTCAGGAGACCCATCTAACAGGTGAGGAAATAGGCTCAGAGAGGCTAATGCCTTACCCAAGGACACACAGTTGACTTGGGTCTGTCAGGTTATGACTCTGGTGCTGTTTCTTTCCATGGTGCTGCTCAGGGTTCTTCTATGCCCTGGTAGAGATCTGACATCAAGAAGGCTGCCCAAGGCCAAGTCCTCTGGCCATCCTGTCCTCCCCCATTCTCCTTCCTCCTTCTTGAAGCCGAGGAGCTCTGCCTTGGGCCAGCAGAGAGTTGGTGGAAGCCCTTGAGAAGGTGACTGCACAGGGTGAGAGTCACCTTGTCTCCCCTCCTTATTCCGGCTCTGTCACCCTTAAGTAAGGCTCACTACCTGGAACTCTTCACGTCTCTCACCCGCTGGGCCCTTGATCCTCAATTCCAGTGAGAAGTTCTTGGATTTCAGGATTTGGCACATAAGTCAATGCCAATCTTATCCATAGTCAAGACTTTCTGGAAGCCAAGTGCTCAGTCTGGGAACATGAAATTGATTGGTAGCATGAGCAGGCATGGGGACGAAGACACTAGGGCTCCCAGCTCCTGGCCAGAAACTTCCAGTCATCTTGCTTTCTTACTCAGTTCCTCCTTCCTTGTGTGGGTGGAAAATCCTTTTCTGTATGTCAGTGGACCATCTGCTCAATGTATTGCAGAGGAGGGGAATTTCCAGAATAAGAAAGGTATCCCGAAAGGAGACGAGCATGGGGTACAGAACATCTTAGAGTCCAGCAGGTCCGAGTTCAGGGTGAGCTTCTACCACCTACCAGCCGAGGGCCCTTGAGCAGGTAATATTACCTGTTTGAGTCTCCATTTCCCCAATACCTGTCTCTCAGGGCTATTGCACAGAGTCGATGAGACAGTGCAGAAAACCAGCACCGTGTCTGCCTGTGGTAAATGCTTAAGGTGTGACAGCCACTGTGTAGCAAGGACTCAGAGGGTGGGGTCCCAGCAGGGTGGACCGGAGACCCTCGTAGGCCAGAAAGGCCTCCCGGAATAACGACAAACACTGACCTTTTCTTCCTGATGGGACTTTATCACTGTCTTCTAAACCTGGATTTTTAAATACGGTGAGATAACCGGTAGCTCATCGCAGCTGGTAATGGCCATTCCGCCAGTCAGCGAACGGGCTCTAGGCCCAGCTCTGCCACTGGCTTGCAGGGTGACCGTGTCTTGTGTCACTTTGCAATGCTCGATGTCTGGCTCCAAAGCTGGGTCCGGAGCACAAGAATGGCTCTCACGTGTTAAGCACTTGTTATGTGCCAGTCTCCGTTCTAATCATTCTTTGTGTGGCAAAGCACTCAATCCTCCTACTCCTCTGTGGTGGGTGCTTTTATGAGACTCCTCTTACAAATGAGGGACAGTGCAAAGCACTGGGGGTCCCAACTGATGTGGAGGGAGGGCGCCCACCAGGCCTTTGCCTGCTTCTCCCCCGTCCTTTTCGTGTGGGAGTTTCCTTTAGCCTGGGGCTGGGAGGGGCCGGGGCCAGTGACCTGGGATTGCTCTGTAAATTCTTCTAACCCCCCGGCCCAGGAGGCAGCTAGGAGGGGCCTACTTCTCACTTCTCCGTCTTAATGCCCTTGATTTATTGTAACAGAAACTCGGGGTGTGCCTCCCTTTCCGCACCCCTAGCGCAGGAAGGTTTCTGTCATTTCTCTTTCCTGTGTGACAGCTCTCTCCCCCTCCCTCTCAGAGCCCTATGTCCCGCACCCTGGGGCCCAGTGTGATGGGAGACACTGTGCCCTGGATGAAGCCCCCTCCCCCTCCGCCCCGAGAGCTGCCGCCCACTGCCTGCCTGGGTGTGGTCTGGCTGCTGTTCCCACTCCGTGTCTGGGAATGCAGGCTTGAGCTGCAGGGTGGCTAGAGGGCACTTCCTGCAGCGTGATTGTGAGGTCCTTGCCCACCCACTAGCCTCCCGCAGTGTCCCAGCCTAGCTGCTCCCATCTCTCACCTGCCACTCTCCACACACTCATTGCTCTAAAATGAACAGACTGGAACTTTCCCACCTCTATGCCTTTGCTCACCGTTACGAGCGCGTTTTACAACCATGATTCTCAAAAGGTGGTCCCCAGACTACCGGCATCAGAATCACCAGGGAACTTGTTAGAAATGCAAACCCCCAGCTACCCCAGACTTACTGAATCAGAAACGCCAGGGGTGGAGCCCAGAATTCTGTGTTTTAAAAATAAGCCTTCCGGGTCATTCGGATGCAGCTAAAGTTTGAGAACAGCATCCTGTATTACAGCATCCTGCATTACAGCATCATCCTGCTTGAGCTTGATTGCCCTCAGGGCCCCTCACTAACAGGAGTTTGAGCAATTCCCTTAGCTTCTCTGAGCTTCAGTTTCCTCATCTCTAAAATAGGGACACTAATAGTGCCTGCCTTGCGGGGTTCTTATGAGCATTAAGTAAGAGAATCCATGGAGAGTGCTTAGCACAGCATCTGAAACATGGTCAATGCTCAATAAAGATTAGATAATAATTTTAATAATCTACATCATTATTCTGTGTCCTGTCCCTATCCCTATGGCCTCCCTTGGCTCTTCTGTGTGATCTATTCCCCAGTGCTGAGTATTCCCCCTGCTAAAATGTCCCGCTTCCTCCAAAAAGCCTCTCATGATCTCTTTCCTTTGAGCCCCTGTGGCTCGTCTCTTGGGCCACATGCCTTGTACGTGTCTGAGTTCTCAGCCCTTCCGGGTTACGTCTCCTCCGCGCGGCCTCCAGCTTTCGCCTCTGGTTCCTGGCTCTGAGTGGCTGCTCGTGCCCTCTGCAATCGTGTTGGTCTGAAAGGCCACTTCCCAAGACCAGGTTCTGCCCACAGGCTTCCTCGCCCTGGCTCTCTCTGTTCCTCGCCACGCTCCCTAACTTGCAACAATCGCCAGCCTTCCGTGGCCTTCACAGTCTGGAGAGGAACTTCTTTGGAAGAACTTGTGCTGGGCCATCTGGAAATTTTGTTCTTCACAGCTTGCCGTTGTTTCCTATCCTTCTAATGCTAAATCCCCCTTGAATAAGGATCTACCATGGAAACATTTTACTGAATCCTGTCTGAAGCTTTGCAAGGTTGGGATTATGGTCTTTGTGCTGCAGATGAGGGAACTGAGGCCCGAGGTCTGCGGCTTTCATATGGCAACATTTGATATTGACTGAAAGCATCTAGCGCCCGAGGGCAGGTACGTTCTAGTCCCCCAAGCTGCCCGGTGGTGGCAGAAGAAACGGTTCCAGGTTTTTAAGACTCTGAAATCCCTGGGCATTGGCCTGAGGCTGACCATCCATGGACCTTCTTCTGGGACAGCCTAAATTTAACATTCCTTACTCACCTCCTAGTTTCAGGTCCGTACGACTGCTAAAGAATGACCCGGTCAACTTCCAGAAGTTCCCCTACACTAGTGAGGACGAGGCCTGGAAGACCTACCTGGAAAACCCCTTGACGGCTGCCACGAAGGCCATGATGAGGGTCAATGGCGACGACGACAGTGTGGCGGCCTTGAGCTTCCTCTACGACTACTACATGGTGCGTTCACCCCTCTGGGCACGTCCCCCCCCTGACTGAATGTATGCCTTCGCTTTCAGGCCTCACGGCCCCGCAGGCCTCCCCCAGCCCCTCGCTGTATTTTTTCTCTCCTCTGGGTCTTTGCACATGCTGTTCCCTCTGCCTGGCCCCCTCCCCTTTCCCCCTGACCAAACCCCACTCTTAACTCTGGATCTCAGCTTCAAGGTCACCTCATTCATTCACTGAGAACGGGGAAGGTTTTCTTGGGTCTCCCATTCTGTGCCTCTTGGCTCCCTCATTATTACCATCATTACCCTCGACCCTGTCTTTAGAAACTTATTATTTATGCATTTATTTCTTCATCTCCCCCATGACTGAGCTCTCGAGGGCAGGAACCACGTGGTGATCATTACTCGGTCCTCAGCACCCCACACTACTGGCCACACACTCAGTGCTCCATGTGTGCTGACGGAATGAATCAATGTGTACCAGTGGCACACACACGCCCTGACACCTGCCATCTTCCTTCTGCCCCTGCCCTTGGGTCATCCCAGCTGCCCTGTCCCCCCCCCCCCCCCCCCCCCCACCTATCCCAACCTGACCACCTGGAACATGCCTTCTGCTCTTGAACCATTTTCTTTTCTTCCCAAGGCCACTTTCACTTGGCAGCTGTCCTGCCACATCACCTCTCCCTCTCCCGAGTGTCTGACTGTCCTTCTTGCCCTCGCTGCCGTTCGGTATGATTCAACACCTCCTGACAAACGGCCTTTATTGTTCTCTGATTGTTTCCGGGGACCTTGGCCTTGACACTCTGGTAGACTCTCCGCTCCTGAGAATTAGGCCCTCCCATATCTGACACGCGGGCTTGAAGTAGTCAGCAGTAACAAATACATAACACAGTGACCCAGCTACCCCTTCCAGTGCCTGTGCCAGACATTGCTAATGGATTACAGCCTGCATTCTCACTGGGGGTACGTGGGGCTGAAGAATCTTTTTCAATGCAGTGCTCCAAGCAGCCCCTACCCATCTGTCTGAATTGTCACATGACAGCAAACTTTCTTACCTTCCCTAGGCTGGGTGACTGCTCTAAGAGACTCTCCCAGGTTTGAGAATAGGAAACAGAAACAGCCAATTATTGAGATAACTGGCTTTGAACTTGAAGATTTTAAAGCTACTTTGTAAATAAGCCCTCAAATTTACTGACCAAAGAAATACTTTATCTACCTTACCCCAAGGGGGAAGGCAAACTCTCTGTGTAAATTCACGGGCCAAGGATGGAACGTGTGGCCCCAGATTCGAGAAGGCCCCCAATTTTCTCTCTGGCTTTCCTTCTCCCCTTGGAGTGGTATGGTTACCCTAGCTTACTTCCTCCCCAGCAGAACAATAGCATCCTGATAGCATTTGGCACAGGCCGACTGGAGACACAGTGGGAGCTAAGAATCCTAGGCCTGGATTGAAACCCGGCCTGGGATTTACAGCTCGAGGTTGGACCATAAAGTAAAATCCAGCACCATCTCCCCAGGCAAAGGACCGTCCCCCAGGGCCAGAACGGTGGGGAGCCGCAGGTGACACCTATGGTGGCTTTAGTGAAATACTGTGTCCTGATGAGGCACACCTGCCCTTCCTCCCCATTTCAGGGCACTCTGGGCTCAGAACAGCTCCGTGGATAATGAGGACAGGGTCTCATGATGTGAAGAGAGCACTGAGTTGGGATTTGAGACCTGGTCTGGTCACAGACTGGCAATGTGGTTTTGGGCAATATAGTTCTAAAGGTGACAGCTTATCCTTTCTTACTGAATGCCAGGTACCTTCCTTCATCCTGTCCCATGGGGTGTGAGTAGGAACCCAGGCTTTGGAGTCACTAGGCTGGGTTGGAGCCCTGGTTATGGCTTTATCAGCCAGAAGTCGAAATGACCTAGATGCTCTAAGATACAATGATATTATAATTATAATCATTAAAATAACATTTATATAGTGTCCTCCATATGCTAGGTGCTGTTCTAAACATACATGGGGTTGGTGTTGCTATTATTATCCTTGTCTTACAGAGGAGGTACAGAGAGGTTAAGAGACTTGCCCAAGGTCACACAGCCACTATATGGCCTATCTAGGAATTGAATCCAAGAAATCTGGATCCAGAGTCCATGCTCCTAACCACTAAGACAACAGAGCCTCTCTGGGCCTCAGTTTCTTCATTCATATAATGGAGATAACATTAGTAGCTGTTACAGAGTGGTTGTAGGGACTAAATTAGAGATCGCATGGAAGGCCTTCATACAGGGCCCCGTGCACAAGAAGCACTCTACTGAAAAACCACAATGAAAGGGCTCCTGCTGGCTCAATCAGTAGAGCATGTACCTCTTGATCTTGGGGTTGTGAGTTCGAGCCCCATGTTGGGTGTAGAGATTACTTACAAGTAAAGTCTTAAGGGGTGCCTGGGTGGCTCAGTCAATTAAGTGTCTAACTCTTGATTTCGGCTCAGGTCATGATCTCACAGTTTGTGAGTTCGAATCCTACGTCGCGCTCTGTGCTGACAGCGTGGAGCCTGCTTGGGATTCTCTGCCTCCTCTTCTCTCTCTTTCTGCCCCTCCCCAACTTGCTGTCTCTCAAAAATGAACATTTATAAATAAAGAAATAAGGAAATAAATAAATCAGACCTTTTTTAAAAAGTAAGCATTAAAAAAATAATAAAAATGAAAAATAAAAGTAAGCATTGTTTTTATTAATAAATCTCCACAACACCCTTGAAGTAGGCATTATAATCTGCCACTCGCCATGTGAAGAAACAGTCTCAGAAAGGCGCGGTCATTTATCTAGAGTCAGACAGCCCTTTTAAGTGGTCAAGTTAGAACTTAATCCGGATCTGCCTGACTCCAAACTCCATGATGCCTAACTGCTAATCTTGGGGTACTTCTCCAGCTGGGGGCTCAGACTAAATGATGGCCTGCCAACTCTAAGGACTGGGTGGCAGGTTTTCTCCCAGTGACCAAGATAGCTCCCCTGCCTGGCCAAGTCTGCTGCGGGGGGGGGGGGGGGGGGGGGGGGGAGGGGGATTGGTCTTAACATAAATGTATAAATCCCTCTTTCCTCTCAGGGCCCCAAGGAGAAGCGGATACTATCCTCCAGCACTGGGGGCCGGAATGACCAAGGAAAGAGGTGAGGCACGCCCAACTACCACCTCTGCCCCTTTCTTCACCCTTACCTCCACCTCTGGGCTTATCCATTGGGCACAGAGGGCTCAGGGCTTAGGACCCATGGGACTCTTAGGGGCCCATGAAAGTGTTAGAATTTATTGTCAAATCAGAAGAAAACGATGATCGTAATCCAACCTGGATTATATTTATTTTTATACCAATGCAATTGTAAAAGGTATTTTAAAATATTTTTCATGGAAGAAGGAGCCTATGAAGGCAAAAGAGACTAGGGGCCACCAAGTCATAGAGACCCTGCTTGAAAACACACACACACACACACACACACACACACACACACACACACAGAGTTTACTGAAAACAAACTTCAAAGCCCTCGTCTAGGAAAAGCCCTGAAGGCAGCTTTTCTGTCCTAGCTCCAAACCCCTCCTCCCTGCAGCCTCCCGGGAAGGGAGACCTGGCCTGGGGCGGGAGGGGGGGAGGTGGTTCAGGTACTTCTTTCCTCTGGCTCTCTTGGGCCTCTGCCTGGCATTAGTGCCTTGGGGCACTGATGTTCCTCTCCCTGTGGAAGGCAGCCCAGGCCATGCTCGTGGTTAGATGGGCACTAAGAGGGACCCTACCCTTTCTCTACTCTGCCCCAGCCCCCCTCTCCCACCACACCCCCCACTGCTCTGCCCCACGTAGGGCCTCTGCCGGGAAACCTTCCGGGCTTCTGTCTGCCTTCCAGAAAATCCAAACTGCTAAGGCAGGCATTACCACTCATGCAGCTGGCTCAGGGCCCCTCCATGCTAGAAACAATAGGGTTTAGTGTGTGGGACTTTTCTGAAAACTAATTTTTCTTTTAATGTTGTTAGCTTTTCTGATTACAAAAGTAATACCTGTTTGTTATAAAATATTCAAATTCTACAGAAATGTATAAAGTAGAAAGTAAAAGTTTCCTGTATTCCGACTCCCCTCCCCGCCCTTAACAGTTTGGGGTATATCCTTCTAGACCTTTTTCTGAACATATATTAACTGTACTCACAAATATACACCGCCACCCCCTACACACACACACACTGTATTGATGACTGAATACAGGTGTTTTAAAGTGGAGACATTGGACTCTGGATAAGAAATAAATAAAATTTCAGTTTTTAAAATTACCAAGGACAGTAAAAGATAAAGCAGATGTTTTCCCTTCAGCCCTGAGCCGGTACTTTGTTCCGTTCTTAACACCCTCCTCCCCGCTCATCCCTGTGACAAACCGGCCTGGTACTGTGCCCTGAGTCATGCGTGTCGGGAAGGTCTGACGTGACGTTGTGTTAAAGAAGGTCGGTGCTCACCCTCCAATCCGGCCAAGGATCCCCCTGCCCCTGGAGAGAAGAGGGGCACTCACTCAGCCCTCCTCTCTCCCCAGGTACTACCATGGCATGGACTATGAGATGGACCTCGCTCCCCTTGAAAGTCCCACGCATCTCATGAAATTCCTGACCGAGAACGTGTCTGGAGCCCCAGAGTACCCAGATGTGCTCAAGAAGAATAACCTGATGAGCTTGGAGGGGGCCGTGCCCACTCCGGGCAAGGCAGCTCCCCTCCCCGCAGGCCCTGGCAAGCTGGAAGCTGGCTCTGTGGACAGCTACCTGCTGCCCACCAGTGATGTGTATGATAACAGCTCCCTCAACTCCTTGTTTGAGAGCATTCATGGGGTGCCGCCCACACAGCGCTGGCAGCCTGACAGCACCTTCAAAGATGACCCACAGGAGGTGAGGGCCCACCCCCATACCCCTCACAGCATCCCTGGATATGTGCATGCATGTGCAGAAGGGGAGAAGACAGTGAGGAGATCAGAGGTTTGGAATCCATGGGGTGAAAAGTCCTAGAGCAGAGGCAGGTTTGCCATGTACTGTTGTTCCAGTTGTGCACTAAACAACCTGCATAGCTGTATGGAGCAGGCCCGGGATGAGGCCCCAGCAGCCTGAATGTGGCCATTTATTCTCTCTGAATTGTGTTTCTCTGCAGTCACTGCTCTTCCCAGATATCCTGAAAACGTCCCCAGAACCCCCGTGTCCAGAAGACTATCCCAGCCCCAAGAGGTAACTCAGCTGCTCTGGAACTTTGGCCACTTGGGCAGTAGGCCGGGGGCTACAGACAGAGCCTCATACTGTCCCCAGAGTAGCCATCATCAATGAATGAGAAGAGGAGAGTGAAGGCACATGAAAGGAAAGAGACTGATTTCTCCATTTGTTTCCTGGGCTGAAAAGGGGCTCAGAGCCCTGTTTAAAACACTGAGGTTCTGAGGCACCTGGGTGGCTCATTCGGTCAGGCTGTCTGACTTCGGCTCAGGTCATGATCTCATGGTTCGTGGGTTCAAGCCCCACATCGGCTCTCTGTCGTTAGCACAGAGCCTGCTTTGGATCCTCTGTCCCCCACCCCCCCACCCCCCCAACACACATATCCGCCCTTCCCCCCGCTTGTCTGCCCTTCCCCCGCTTGTGCACGCACGGGCGCTCTCTCTCTCTCTCTCTCTCTCTCTCTCTCTCTCAAATAAATAAACATTAAAAACAAAAACAAAACAAAAAAACCAAGATTCTGTTGCCCTTAGTCTCTCCTATGGTTTTGTCACCCCTCAGGGGTCTCTCTGGTTTCCATTATTTATTATTCAGCAGGATTGTGGCTCAAGGAAACCACTAAATAGAAACTCCAGGGGCGCCTGGCTGTCGTAAAGCATGCAACTCTTGACCTCAGGGTTGTAAGTTCGAGCCATATATTGGGTGTAGAGATTACTTAAAAATAATTTTAAAAATCTTGAAGAAAGGGAGGGAGAGAGAGAGAGGGAGAAAGAAAGAAAGAGAGAAAGAAAGAAAGAAAGAAAGAAAGAAAGAAAGAAAGAAAGAAAGAAAAGAAAAGAAAGAGGAAAAAGGAAGGAAAGAAACCAAAAGTGTGGAAACTGAGGCCCAGGGAGGTTGAGTGATTTACTAGGTCACACAGCAAATCCATAGCACAACCTCAGGCTCCCTGCCCCACTGCCCTCTGGGATACTCCTGCCTGGGAGCTCAGCCTTACTGCCCTCACCCTCTCTTCCCTGCAGTGACTTTGAGTACACCCTGGGCTCCCCCAAAGCCATCCACATCAAGTCAGGGGAGTCGCCTATGGCCTACCTCAACAAAGGCCAGTTCTATCCCATCACCCTGCGGACCCCAGCAGGCGGCAAAGGCCTTGCCTTGTCCTCCAACAAAGTCAAGGTATGTTGCCCCTGGAGCAGCTTGGGAAAGGGGTAGGATGGTTGGGCCAGCCCTGCCTGACGAGGACCCTAGGATAACTGTCCATTGCCATAGAGTGGGGGAAACCGAGGCAAAAGGGCAGGGGTACCGGACCAAGGCTCTGGGAAGGGTCAGGGGATGCCTGGGCCTCTCCGGGAGGCTGGGAGTCACTGTGGCTGCTTGTGCCTGCAGAGTGTGGTGATGGTGGTCTTTGACAACGAGAAAGTCCCGGTAGAGCAGCTACGCTTCTGGAAGCACTGGCATTCCCGGCAACCCACTGCCAAGCAGCGTGTCATCGATGTGGGTGAGAGCCCACCCAAGCCTCCTCTCTCCGTCTCCCTCCCTTCTGCCCACCCCCCCCCCCCCCCGCAATTTCTCTGTCACACACACACACACACACACACACACACACACTCACCCCAGTCAGGTCTTGAAGTGCCCCTTTCCCCAGCCCTCTGTGATCTCTGCAGGACTTCCTTCTGACCCCAGCCGCCTGCCTGGCCCCTGTCTCCAGGTCATAACTATGGGGTTTGCAGGGATTTGCATCTGTTGGCTGCAGGCTGTGGCATTTTACTGTGTTGCTTTGGGATAAACAGTGCCCTAGAGACCCCAACAGTGTTGGATAAATAGACCCCTGGCCTGCTTGTCCCCACGGGGGGCTTAGCCAATTGAGACACAAATTCATAAGACAAGAGAGCAGGCAGCTGGTGACTGGGAAGGTTTGAAGGGCGGTGCAAGAGAGCTCTGCTCTGGGAGCTGGGACCTCGGCTCTGTCAGCAGCTAGGGGGCCCGGGGAAGAGGCATGAGGTGCCGCCTCATCCCTGCCCCAGGCCCTGGGATGGGGCACGTAGGAGGCACAGCCCATCCTCGGGCCTCAAGGTTCTGGCTCCACACTCTTCTGACCGTGTGACCTGTGTCGCCTCCCCTTTCCGAGCCTCAGTTTCTTCAGCGGTCAAATGGAATAAGGCCAGCCGCCCTGCCTGCCTACGTGCTGTTTCTTCTGCCTGGGAGCACGTGTACTGGAGAACATGATATACATAGGGGTGATTCTGTGACTTAACTGAGAGGCTACATAGCAAGTGGGTAGGAGCCTGTGTTCAGGGGCCAAAGCTGAGCTCCATTCTTGCTGTGCCTTTTTTTTTTTTTTTTTTTTAAGCTGTGTGACCCTGGTCAAGTGACCCGACTTCTCCGAGCTTCATTTTTTGCGTGTGTAAACTGCGTATACATAGCATCGTCGTGAGGATTAACAGAGGGCTCGCCACATTGACGTGTTCAATAAACGGGGTGGTGGTTCTACCGTTTGTTCGATATTCCTACCCCCATCACTGCCCTCATCACGACTACTAGTATTTTATCTGGGAGATCTCCTCAATCACAGTCCCAGTGAGAACGCTAACCCCCACCCCAAAATCATGAGGGCCCTGACCTAGTTGGCAGAGTTAGGGATTCTCTGTGGGGTGTGGGCAGATCTGCTTCCCAGGCTGGACCTCAGTTTTCGCATCTGCAACTCAGGGCACAGCAATCAGTCCTTCCTTCCCCCTGCTCACCTGCCCCTGCCCCCCCCCCACCCCAATTGAGGGATGGTTCTTGGGGAAGACAGTACAAACACCTCCCCACCACGTCCCCAAACCCCTTTCCTCCTGACTCTCCTGGTCTCCTGTGGTTTCAGCCGACTGCAAAGAAAACTTCAACACCGTGCAACACATCGAGGAGGTGGCCTATAATGCATTGTCCTTCGTGTGGAATGTCAACGAGGAGGCCAAGGTCAGTGTGTGGCTGTGATGGGGCTGGTCACTCACAAGTCCCCAGGTGGGCACCTGGGATTGTGGCAGCCGCTCTGATGAGGGCGCCTACGGAGGAGGCAGGGCACACAGCAGTGGCTCTAAAGCCAGAAGGGCTAGGCCTACCTCCAGCTCCGTGACCTCGGACCGGCGCCTCGGCCATCAAATTGGGGTGCAGTTGTAGCACCCACTGAGAGGTTGACGGGAGGATCACGGGAGATAAGTGACAGTAGAGCACAGTCTGGCACCTAAGCGGTGGCTGCCGTTACGAATCCGATCCACCCACTCACCAGATGGGAGAACTGAGCTCGTGCAAGGTCACACGGCAAGCCACCGAGGACACCAGCTTCCCTGACTTGCAGGCCGTCAGTGTGGCAGGAGAAATGCTTTGGAGTCTGGTAGATGAGGCTGAGATCCGTTACATGGTTTCCCGCGTCCGTAAGGAGGGAAAGGAGTCCACCTCCTGGGGCTGGGGTGGGGATTTATTCCATGGGATCATGCGTGTCTAAGAGATGGGCCCGGCGCCAGACCCACTGGAGAGGCCTGAAAATGGAGCCTCTGGTGACTCTTTCATACTGGCCATTTGGTGCCTAAGGCCAACTTTCCGTGTGCTTCTGGGCCTCTCTGTGCCCTGGTTTTCTGTTTGGAGAGCCGGCACTGTGGACAGGGCACTAGTCTGACACTCAGGGGCTGGGTGACATTCAGGGACTGGGTCCCTTTGCCTCCTTGGGCCAGGCCTGCCCTATCATTCCACGGTTGAGTCCAGCCCTGGCAAGAACATTTCTGGCCTAGACAAGCGGGGGAGCTGGGTCCTGTCTCCCGGTTTGCCTCATGGAGCGGTCCAGGCCGCCTGGAGGAAACGGAGCTGAAGGGGCTCCGAAAACACAAAAGGAGGCACAAACGTGAGGGATTATTATTATTCAAACAGATGCCAGGGGCCAGAGGAGGGACTGGGGCCTCCAGTTCGGGGAGACGGGGAAAGAGTTTCGTAGGAAGGGAGAGGAGGGTTTCGGTTGGGATTTTCTCACAGCCTCTTAAGCCCCCAGGCTTGGGTCTTTCTCAGGTGTGAGCTGGGTGGGAGCTGCATTAGGGCTGAGTTGGCTGAGGGGGAGGTATGTCAGGCATGCGCCCGGGGGCCTGGCCCCCCGCAGCCGCGGAAAGAAGGGGATCTGCTCGGGCACCGCACCCCACCCTTACCTGTGCAGGTCAGGACCATTTCCGAGGGAAATGTCCCAGGGAACAGTGGCCAGTCTGGAGCGGGGTCTGGCCCTGGTGCCCCACGGAGGAGTCGGTCAGGCAGACGGTCGTCAGGCGAGCTTGGCAGGGAGTGCCCAGCTGAGACCCACCCCAGACTGCCGTCGGAGTTGGGCGGGAGGCTTTGGGTTGAGACCCCAGCCGTCCCACTCCCCATGACAGGCCCACTAGGTGCTCCATGCACCCCCTGTGTCCCCTGGGGAAAGCTGGCCCGCTGCCCTGGGCACAAGTCTGTCCATCTGGAAAAGAGGTGGTGACAGGTGCCTCCCAGGGGCGCCGTTTCCCGGGCTCGATATGCAGGGCGGTTGTGGGACGGCAGGGCTGGCCGCCGGCGCAGGCTGTTTATCCAGCTCCCCTGTGTGTCCCCAGGTGTTCATCGGTGTCAACTGCCTCAGCACAGACTTCTCCTCGCAGAAGGGGGTGAAGGGCGTCCCCCTGAACCTGCAGATCGACACCTACGACTGTGGCTCGGGCGCTGAGCGCCTGGTGCACCGCGCCGTCTGCCAGATCAAGATCTTCTGTGACAAGGTGGCTGGGGTGGACGGGCCCTCTGCTGGGCCCCGGCGGGGAGGAGGGCCAGCCCCCACCCTCGCGTCCTCCCCAGCCGCGTGGGGTGTGTCGGTCTGTCTCTGCTTCTTGATCTCCAAACCCCTCTCTCCTCTGTGTGCTCGTCACTGTCTGCCTTGGCCCCTGTGTGCATTTTCCCCGGGCTCTCTGCGCTTCTGTCTCTCATCTCTGTCTCTTTCTGAAGATCTCTTTCTAGATCTCAGCATCTCTCCGTGTCTCTTTCTGTGTCTGTCTCTCTCGTTTCTCTTCCTTCTTCGCATCCCTCTCGGACTCCACTTCCCTCTTCTGTTTCTCTCTCTGTTCCTCTCTCTCCACATCTGTTTCTCTCTTGTGGCCTCTACTGGCCTCAGACAAGGCTGGGCTGGGCCGCATAGGCTGGGAGCTGGTGCTTTCCCATCTCCCGGTCTCACTTTGGAAAGAAAGCAGCACTGGATGGCTGGTCCAGATTTAAGATGCAAAGCAGCCAGCCGGTCCCAAGGCCCTGGGTGACCCCCTTTGCCCTCTTCCCGGCAGGGAGCAGAAAGGAAAATGCGGGATGATGAACGAAAGCAGTTCCGGAGGAAGGTCAAGTGCCCCGACTCCAGCAACAGTGGTCAGTGGGGATGAGTCGGGCTGGGCTGGCCTGGGGTGAAGGGGAGAAGGAGACTGGAGGGCAGAGGCTTGGGACGTGAACAGAGGGGCCTCGGACGCAGTGCCTTCCTTTTCCCAGCAGGTATGAAGGGCTGCCTGCTGTCTGGCTTCAGGGGCAATGAGACCACCTACTTGCGGCCTGAGGCTGACCTGGAGACCCCACCGGTGCTGTTCATCCCTAATGTGCACTTCTCCAGCCTGCAGCGTCCCGGAGGGGTGAGGGTCTTGGGCCAGAGAGGGTCTTGGCCCCTGGGTGGGGTCTGATCAGCACAGACCAGAAAGGAGAAACCTACCACTCTGCCACTACAGACCAATTCAGATGTTTATAGGCCCCAATGTATATACATTTTTAAGTTAATGAATTTATTTTGAGAGAGAGAGTGAGTAGGGGAGGGGCAGAGAGAGAGGGAAAGAGACAGAGTCCCAAGCTGATGCAGGGCTTGAACTCTCGAACCGTGAGATCGTGACCTGAGCCGAGATCGAGAATCAGACTCGTAACCGACTGAACCACCCAGGTGTGTTTCCCCCCCCACCCCGACTTTTTTTTTTTTAACATCAAGATGCAAATACTTGTATTGAATCCCAGGGGATTAAAAACATGGACATACATCCATATGTAACATTAGTGAAACTTTTCTACTGGGGAGAAGAAGGTTAACGAAGAAAGGGATTTCATAACCACCAAAGCGTTCACACCTGGGGCACACACGGAGGGTCCGAATTTCTGAGCCCCAAATTAGATTGCAGCCGAATCCAAGCTGTGTGGATCACGATGGTGGCGGCAATGCCCGCGAGCGCTCGCTGTGCGCCAGGTGCCGCTGTCAGCACGGTCCACGCGCCGGCTGCGTTAACCTTCACTACCTCCCCGGGAGATCGATACTACGACTCTCCCTGGACTTGTGGGCTGGACGTTGAGGCGGAGACCAAAACCACACGGTACATGGCAGAGCCAGAGTGTGGACGCAGGCACCTCGGCTTTAGAAGCCACGCCCGGGAATTCTAGCTGTACCACCTCTCAGGCCAGTGAGCCATCCTGTGAGGCAGACACTGCTGTCCTCTCCACTTTCCACATAAGGCCACACCATAGCTCAGTGGCAGAATCGAGACTCCAGGGCCTATCTAGTAGTTTGCTTCCATATTAAACAGTCTGACTATTTCCTGCCATTGAGGTCCCTCCGTGTAGGTGGGACTGTTTGCAGAAACAGCCCTTGCCCTCCAAGATGCGTTCAGTGCCTTGACCTCGAACAATAAGAGATTCTGGAACGGAAAGAGCAGGCAGTTCTTTTTTTCTTTTTTAAGTTGATTTACTTATTTTGAGAGAGAGAGAGAGAGAATAGGAGCAGGGATCAGAGAGAGGGAGAGAGAGAATTCCACGCATGGAACTCGACGTGGGGCTCGAAGCCACGAACCGTGAGATCGTGACCTGGGCCGAAACCAACAGCCAGCTGCCTAACCGACTAAGCCACCCAGGTGCCCCGAGAGCAGCTAGTTCGGATGTGGCCCGTGGTCCACACTTAAAGGCCTCCTGCACCCACCATCCTCCCTTCCCTGCCCCGCCCCGGAAGCGCTCTGTGGCCCCACAGTCAGGTGGCCGCATCACCCTAGTGTCTCTCCCCAGCCAGAGGCCCCGAGTTGGGAGATGACCGCTCTCGGGATTGAGGGCCCTGTGGCCAGACTGACGGCTGCTCTGTGGGGAAGAGGGAGGCACCCTCGCACCTATGAGCCTGGGGGCCGCTCGGTCCCGACTCTGCCTCCTGCTGGGTGCGTTCCTTCGGGAGGCACTCACCAGGCCCGGTGCCTCACCTCACGGAACCGGTGATGACTGCTGCAGGCAGTCTCTGGAACCCTCCGGAGAGTGCCCTTCCCCCCACCCCCTTTTCCCCTGTGCCTCGGCTTCCACTGCCCTGCCTGATGGTGTGCAGTCCCGACCCTTCTGGGCGAGCTGGGGCTCAGGTGGGGCTCATGGAGCTGGCCGCGTTCCTTTAGCACCTCCAGGCTCAGTCCCCGACCCTTCCACTTGGGCTGGATGCTCCCTTTCCGCTCAAGATCTCAGCTCACCTAGGAGGACTAAATCTGAGCAGAATGGGCTGGAAAGCCATCACAACCGCATTCCCCACCTCACCCCCACAAAGATTGTGCCCCCTCCCCCCAGAAGGCCACCAGCAGCAGAAGGCCCCTCTCATCTTCCTGCCTGCCTGTGATGGAGAATGTCTTCTCTCTTCGTTGCAGGCAGTGCCCTCGGCAGGTCAGAGCAGCTCCAACAGGTAAGGCCTCACCCCTCCCCCCCCACCCCCCCCCCCCGCCTGGCCCCCTGCTGCTTGTGCTGCCCCCCCCAAGCCAGGGCCTGGGCACAGAGGAAGCAGCCATGGGACTCTGCTCCCAACCCCCAAGCTACATTCACGCTCCTTTCTCACTGAAACTGCCTGCGTTTTTATGGGTTTGTTTTATGTGAAAAGCTGGCGAATCTCTGGCGAGACACCTGCTTGTAAAAAGGGAAAGAAAAGGCCTCTGAGATGGTAGCACAGATTTGGAGAGTTAGGAGGGGCCACAGTGCTGGAGGACCAACTGAGGGGTCCACACACACCCCCTCCCTGACTTGAGGAGGGAGGGAGGCGCCCCGAAGGGCCCCATCCTCCCCTGTGTCAGCCTAGAGATCTGTCTGAGGGAAAAAATGGAAAGATGGCCTCGTGGGCGTGAGGCAGGGATGGGGGGGCCATGTGAGAGGAAAAGCACACATAAGAAAGCACCTTAGTGTCGATATCAGTCTCTTCCCCCATAGACAAGGGGTACTTTTCCTCTGGTGCTTTCACACCGAACCACAGTGCCAGCCAGCCAGCCAGGCGAGCAGGGGTTATTGCCCTGCTTTACGGATGAGGAAATGGAGACTCAGAGAAGTGAAGTGACGTGGCCAGGCTCACACAGCTCTTAAGTAGCAGAGGTGGGCTGGAACCGAAGCCTGTCTTCCTCCAAATGCCACCACGCTTCCCCCTCTCCCCGCCTCACATCCGAGTGGATTCTCCCGAAAAAGAACAACACGCTGATGATGAAACGAGAGTCCATATTTACTGAGACCCAACTGTGTGTCACACGCTGTTCTGAAAGCAGTTTGTGTGACGTCCTTCAGCCTCACAACTTTATGAAGTACTCTTGGCCTTACCTAATTGTCACCCCATTTGATAGAAGGGGACACTGAGGGACTAAGAGACTCATCCCGAGTCACCCAGCTAGTGAGTGGGATTCGAACCCAGGCAGTCCCACCTCCAGAACCTGCTGCTTTCACCGCCGTCCTCCTGCGCTGTGCCTGCCTTCATGGGGTTTTCTGCACATCTGGGGCCCCTTTCAACTCTGGGAAGTCCCGGGTTCCTCACGAGCCCCTCCCTGTCACCCCCCAGGCTGCCTCTGAAGCGCTCCTGCTCACCCTTCGCTGAGGAGTTTGAGTCTCTGCCCTCCAAAAAGGCCAAGGAAGACGATCTTCAGAGAGGTACCCTCACTCCCGGCCCATCTGTTCTCTGAGCCCACCGCGTGGCCCCCAGCCCCCCACGGGGCCTTCCCCAAAGCCTCGAATGCCAATCCTGGCCCGGCAGCCGGGGCGGCACCCACCCAGCAGAGAGGGCGCAAGGAGCTCTTTGGAGCTGGATTTGGGCCACGACTTGAGGGTGGAGTAAGGGTGACACGCAGGGTGCTTGGAGAGTTGACAGTGGAGCCGGAGGTCTTCTGCCTCCACTGGCCTCGTGGGCATGTCCCTTGTTGGGCATCCCACAGCAGCTGGGCCGAGGCAACAGGTCCATTATGTTGGGCAACCCCCCCCTTCTCTTCTGGGGGTGGGAACAGCATTGGGTTTCCATACCTGGCTTTCTGGCTCTGACAGCCTAAATCTGTAACTTCCTGGGAGAGGGGGATGTGCCCAAACCTCGGGGGGCTATAGCTGATCATCAGGAAGAAACCAGCCAGCAGCCAAGATCAAAAGCTTCTGGCAACCTTGCACGGAGCCTCGTACCGCACTTGGTGTTTAAAATGTCATGTCATTAATTCCCCAACACCCCTGTGAAATAGGGGGTGGAGCCACCTCCATTTCCCATTTGGATAAAGTGAGGCTCAGTGATGTAACAATATCTTCTTCAAGGTCACCTGGCTGGCAGGTGATAGAGCAGGGATTCCAACCTGCCCAGATCAGCACAGTCTGAGGGGGGCCTGCAGAGCCCGTGGGATTTCCCATCTGGGTACAGACCCTCAGCGAGGATTTGCCTTTCCTGCAGAATTCAGTCGAATGCCCGAAATGAGACTTTTGAAGATTCCCCCATCCCGTGAGGTATTCCCCGGCTCATTGACCCTCCCCTCACCACTAAAGCCACCCCTTTGCCTCTCAGTTCTGTTGTATGTGCGGAGGGAGACCGAGGAGGTGTTTGACGCCCTCATGTTGAAGACGCCAGACCTGAAGGGGCTGAGGAATGCGGTAAGAGGCCCTGTGAACCCCGCCCAGCCCTGGCCGGACCCCACTCTGAGTTCCTGTCCCCACTCTTCACTACACAGTTCTGATTTCCCACAGGAAGCCTCTGAGAAGGAATATGCTGGAACCCTGGCTTTCTGATGGTCCACCTGTCCCACCCCATTTCAGGGGGGCCTGCGGGCCTGGCTGGTGGGGGCGTGCCTCTGTGATGTTATCTCGAAGCCAGAACCCTGGCCCCACCCTGGGAGGCACACACACCATAAATCCTCCCTAATCTGATGGCTGCTGTCTGACAGGCCAGAGCTTTTTGTTGGCTTTGCAAACCTGTTTCTGTTTTAATGGGAATGAAACCCAAAAAGGCCAGGCCCCAGAGACTCTCTTTTTTCTTTTCCAGGGGGCCTCATTCCTCTCGCCTGTGGTTGGCTGGGGGGCACTGGCGGGGGCAGCCAAAGGTGGTGTCTGGGCAAGGAGACCTTCCCCAACCCCCCAGATTGCCAGAGCGGGCAAAAGAGCTTTGAACAAAACCCACAGCAGCTTTGTGCCTCAGCTTAAAACCGAGCAAACACAAGCCTCCACCAGGGCCGGCTGTGCTTAAAGGTCCAACCACAGAGTAAAGCCAGACAGGTCCAAGATGCCAGGCGGGGTGGGGGGTGGGGGGAATGAATCTAATAATAGCACCAGCTTCCTTTTACTGAAGACCCACTATGTGCCAGGCATCGTGTCAAGCAAGCTGCGTTTGCTAGCTCACCATATTCTCTTAACCCTGAAAAGTGGGTACTATCATTATCTCTTCATTTCCCACAAGGAAACGGCCTTCCAGTGGTCGGGCGACTTGCCGAAGTGACAGAGCTACCGTCCAGCCCAAGCTCTCTCCACTCGGCTATCCCCTCCTGGTCACTTCACATACCGTCCACCCTGCTTGGTCAGCACCAGCCCCAGAAGTTGGGCTCACAAAAGGCCACTAACGTCACTTGAATATTGACTCAGAATCTTTGGGCCGGACAGTACCTAAAAGGGTCCCCATCTGGTATTTGAGCTCTCTCCCCAGGCGGGTACCCGCTCTTGACTCGTGTCCTTCCAGGAATGGGGAGCTCACCGCCACACGGGGCAGCCTACGCCGTCTTTGTACAATTTATGGTTAGAAAACACCTAAGTCCTTTCGAGTGAATGGAGATCTTCCTCCTGGAAGCTTCTAGCCATATAGCCATTAAAACAAATAGCCTAAGAACTTTTCTGGACTGGAGGGATCTCCGGCAGGGCGGAGAATAACTGAGGAGCCAAACCTGACCCTCTTCCTAAAAGGCCCAGAGAGAACGTCAGTCTGAAGCCCTTGGTCTGAGGCTCGCCGCAGCCAGTAACGCCAGACTGCAGAGTAACCTCTGCCTGAGCCTCTCACCAGGGCACAGGCCCCGCGCTGAGCCCTTCGTGTAATCTTCTCAGTCCTTGCGCAGGACCACGCTGTGCGTTTACCCCGTTATTGTGCCCGTTTTGCAAACGAGGAAGCCGAGGCTGGTGACCGGCTCAGAGTCTGCCCTCCGGGTGGTGGAGCTGGGACCAGACCAGACCCATCTGCCCCGGAGGAAACTTCCGGTGGTCTGGGAGAAGCGGGCTGGCTCTCACGGCCACACTCACGGGCCTCGGAGCTGCAGGTTCTTCGTCTGCAGAAGGAGCACCCGTGATTTGGGTCGTGACGGTTGGGATGGGGCAGGAGACCAGGGATCCGGCTGGGCCTTGGTTGAGCCCAGCATCCTCCCCCATCCAATGGGGTTAGTAATTCCTGCCTAGAAGGGGGCAATATTTCGATAATCCCCCTCGCGACAGGGTGGGAGCGTCCCCACCACTCCCCTTCTAAAAGGACAACAGTGAGCATTGATGGAGGCCTTCCACCGCCAGGAACCGACCCAGGTGTTTTACACGGGCCAGATTGGTCACGTGAGCACCCCTGTGAGGTAGGCGCTTCGACCGGCTTCCCCAGCTAGTTTGCCCGAAGTCGGCAGCTGGTGAGTGGAACCCGCTGGAACAGTGTGGTTCTGACTAGAGGCGAAGGTTGGGGACCTGGAGGCTGCTCTTTGGGGTATTTTACAGCCACTAAACATGCAGTTTTTCAGGAGCCTGTTGTGATGCGGGAAGGCTCATAACATACAGTGATAACTAAAAACAGTTCTATAAAGCTGTCTGGGTGGAACATAAAAGATCTGTACACATGGCCAAAAGATGGGGAAGGGCACACCCAGATGTCAGTAGTGTTTATCTCTGAGAAACAGGATTAGGGACTATTGAAATTGTCCTCTCTGGATTTTTCCACAGTATGGATGTATGTTACATTCAGAATCAGGAAATAAAAAGTCCTAGTATGAAAGGCTGGAATGGATCCAGTCTGGGCAGCAGACAACACATCCCCTACTGTTTTCTTCCAGATCTCTGAGAAGTATGGGTTCCCTGAAGAGAACATTTACAAAGTCTACAAGAAATGTAAGCGGGGGTAAGTGCTCATAACAGCTCTCCCTCCCCCTTCCCCCTGTGCTGCCCCTTTCCCTCTATTTTATTTTTTTATTCTAATTTTTAAGATTTATTTATTTTTGAGAGAGAGAATTCACGTGAGCAGGAAAGGGGCAGACAGAAAGTGGGGAGAGAATCCCAAGCAGGCTCTGCACTATGAGCGCAGACCCTGACTCAAGCCTCAAACCCACGAACTGTGAAATCATGACCTGAGCCGAAACCAAGAGTCAGATGCTCAACCGACTGAGCCACCCAGGCGCCCCTGCCCCTTTCCCTCTAAAAGTGTTGGCTCTGGGAGCTCCCAGCAAGTGTGCTCTGCCTGGCCCATGCCAAGCAGCATTTGTACTTGGCTTTGTGGAAAGGATGAGGGGTGTGGGGTTGGGTGGAAAGCCCCCAGTCAGGCAAGGCCACCTGCAGAGACCGGATATTGAACACCACCAGGAAGGAAAGGCGTGGCAGACTGATGGAAGGGTCTTTGTAGAGACCACAGGTGGAGGGGCAGCGCAGGTTCAAAGATCAGAAGACCCAGGTCCAAGTTCCGAGGCTGCTGGATAGCCAAGTGATTTGATTGTAACGATGATGATAGTGACCACCATTCACTTGACTATGTGCCAGATACTGGGCTACGAGTACCTCACTTAAATCTCACAGCCACACTATGAAGTAGACACCCATTACCCATGCTTCACAGATGGGGAAATTGAGGCTTGGAGGTGATAAGGAATATCCAGGAGCAGGAGCAGCAGAGTAATGGCGTGGAGGCAGAAGGGCCCAGCAATGTGGCCACAGGCTGAGTCAGGGGGCCCCAGAAGGGCAAAGCTGCTGATGAGTCTGGAAAGGGGGTAGTGGTTGATGTGGTTTTGAGGGAGCCCCCCGGGGATGCTCCCCAGGCCTCCCGCTCAGGTCTGGATGAGGCAGCAGAGAATAAAGCTTTACCTTGCAGAGGGTCCAGCGGTGCGGGACCTTCCATATGTTCCTGGGGATTAGTGCTAAACACCACAGCACCCTTTGCTATCTGCCCGGGAGATCCCTTGGCAAGGGGAGACGGAGGGCCATGTGGTGACCGCCTTCCCAGGTTTGGGTCCCGTGGTCAGAGCCAGTGAGCTGGACCTTCACAGCCCTTGTGAACTGAGTCCCTGCACCTGCCCAGCCTGGGGCCTCGGGTTAGTGAGGAACTGTCAGCGCCATTCCCTCCCCAAAGGACCCACTCCCAGCCCTCTGCCCACAGCTCAGACCCCATCCTCTTGCTCTAGATGGTGTAACTCCAGCTACACTTACTAGCGGCCCTGGAAGGTGCTTGGGCATCGCCCCGTGGCCACTGACTACGGGCTTTCCTTTTTAGAAGGCCTTGCAAAGCCAGGCAGGTTTTGTTCCCAGGCTGAGGCCCCGTCCAGTCAGGCCCGGGGGTTGGCCTCTAGCCCTCCCTCCTCTTTGGTTCCCAGCAGCCTCCCCCAGAAGGGCAGGGCGGGGGTGGGGGGTGTGCGGTCCTGCAGCCCCTGGAGAAGGATCCATTGGGTTTTGGTTGTATGAGCACCTAGGGTTTTTTGTGGGCTTTTTTCTTCCAAGTTTCGGTTTCAGATTGGGGCTCACATGTTCTCTGGGACGGAATCCACCTCATAGCAGAGGGCAGGCCCTGCTTTGCCCAGACAAGCCCAGCCCTACTTCCCCTTGGTGCCAGTGCCCACGCCCCCCCAGCTGCAGCGGCACCTGGGCCACCAGCCTCCCTGACGGATGCCACTGCAGGCTGCGCTGAGGGGCTAGGAAACGTGTCGGTGTGATTTGGGGGTGGGGGTACACACGCGAGGATGCCCCAGCCCCCGTGGTAGATGATAGCGTCCACGTGTGGAGCACGTCCTGTGTGCCAGGTGCTGGGCTAAATGAGTCCCAGGCATAGTTTGGTGTGATTATCTGTAATTCTACAGATGAGGAAACTGAGGTTCAGAGTAGTTCGTAACCAGCAGAAGGAATCCCGGCCTGTCTCCAGCCTGTGCATGCACCCATTTTTTACCTCGCCTCCTGCTTGTTCCTCTAACTGCCAAGTGATGTGCAAACAAAGACTGTGGCCAAGTCTTGTATTTGCCTAACCCCGTAGCCCAGGGCATCACTCAGCAGCCCTTCAGAAGCCCCCTACACCCCCCACACCCGCAATCATGAACACTTCAGAGCTAGCATCCTCTGAGATGCTTAAATGAGAAGAGTCCACAAAAACGCTTTGGGGAGAGGAGATGCCGGGCCCATTTTCCACCTCCCTCAGCGTCAGACTCACCTTCTCTGAGGAAGAGAGAAAATTCTAATCGATGGCCTAGTTTATTTGCACAGAACCCTCCTGAGAGTCCCCTGGACAAAGGTAGATACAATCAGCTTTACAAGCACCACTGAGTGATTGAAAGATTAACAAATACATTGTTTTCCCGGCAGCTGGCCAAGCGTTTCAGGGGAACCAGGACAGAAGACAGCTAGTAGCTGGCAAGGGACAAGAGGCCCACATTCTGGGACAGTGGTTCCCAACAAGCCCTGCCTCTAGGGCCCGGTTGTCACTGACCTCTGAAGGGAAGGGGTCTGAGGGCTTGTCTGGGATCCCTTGTGTGTAGGTGTGCACTCGGGGCCCGCGGGGAGCCCGGCAGGGGAGTGGGAGGGAGGCAGCCTTCAAGTTCATGCACGTAAGGCACACAGGGCCTGGCATCTAGAAGCCCCCAGTAAATACCACTATCTGAATCACACACCCGGCTGCCAGCAAAGCGCTCACCCCTCTGGCCCAGGCCCGGCCTCCTCCGGTCTGTTCCCAGCCTGCAGCCCCCGGACGAGGATCCCTCTGTGAAAGGAAGGAACGGCTGACAGGACCTAAGGAAGGGGGGCGCCGTAATGAGACACTGGCAGTCAGCACTCCGGCCTGGCAGCCTGCACCCAGACCTCCTTGCTGGAAGCAGCAGCGTCTGCAGAGACGGCCCGACACAGGCCATAGGCTTAGGCTCGCTGCTTCTGTAAGGTCTCCATCCTCCAGACCCGGGGACGATGGGGACAAGGCTACCGCCTCCCCGGAGCTTCCCCTGGAAAGCCAACAGCTACTTGCCGGAAGCAGGGAGCAGTAACGTGAGATCCTCAGCCCCCCGACTCCCCCCACCCACCCCCACTTGAAATAACCTTGCGGCCATCTAAACTCTTTCCCAGCCCTGGATTTTGCCTTCCTTATATATGCCACTTCCTAACTTACATTCATAGGGTTTTTGTTTTTCTTTCTAAAAAACCGGTACAGCAGAAAGAAACCGAAGTCTGGATTCAAGTCCAGTTCTGCCATCTCTTAACTGTGTGACCCCCGTGCTTCTTTGAGCCTCAGCTTCCCCCTCTACCCACTGGAGTAATAGGGTTACAAAGAGTCATTTTCTCGGGCCCTACTAGATTCTGAATTCCTGGAGGGCAGGCTCTAGGATCTCCGTGTGGCCCTTGTTCTTGCTGGGCGCAGGCCCTGCACATGGAACGGCCTTGGCAGACGCTAGTGGGGTGGATGGACGAGTGGCTGCAGACACTCAACTCCGTTACAAAGGGAAGCTGGTGTGGTCGGGTCAGGTCACGTCTTGCCGGGCTCTTCATCGGGGAGGCAGCAGCCAGAGGGGTGTCCTCTGGCTAACACCGTGGCCTTGACCCTCTGCGGAGGCCCACGGCGTGGAGGCTTGGTCCCGCTCGGGTTGGCCCAGGTCCCTGCCTGGAGGGTGTGGGGAGAGAGGACGGAGCCCCTCAAGTCTCTTGTACCATCTGTGAGATGGCAGCTTCGTGGGGGTGGAACTGAGAGGGCACCCGTGTGGCACCCGCCTCTGGCTCAGGCGGGCACATCCGAATGACACAATGCAGCCTCCCACTGAACCCAAACCACACTGGTCCACCCACCACACCTCTTGTGCTCGAACTCTCGCTTTGTGCCCGAGTCCTCGGTCCGGCCTGGTGACCAAGGGACACCGCATCCTCCACACATCTCACGTCAGCCGCTCGAAGTGTCCACGCTCGTGCGTATTAGGAGAGGTGGTCTGGCGCAGCGGTGGCCGTGGTTGGAGGTGGGGCTCGGCCACTTGGGGATCGTGGCCTCCGCCGTAACGGGGGACAGTGAATACCCGTCTCTGTTGTTCTGACGGTCAGAGGGAAAGTCCAGGAGGTGCCCGAAATGTTGGCACCCAAGAGGGGGTAACCGTTACTGTCATCCTCGTCACCCAGCAGCCCTGAAACAAGGGGCCTGCCACATCCTAGACACATCTCCTCTTCTCTTCCAGAATCTTGGTCAACATGGACAACAACATCATCCAGCACTACAGCAACCACGTCGCCTTCCTGCTGGACATGGGGGAGCTTGATGGCAAGATTCAGATCATCCTGAAGGAGCTGTGAGGCCCAAGCATCCACACCCTCAGGCCCCGTGGGGTGGCTCCAGGCAAGGAGCCCCCTGGGGAGTGGCCCATGCCGCACACAACCTCTGCTCATGCCCCAGTGCTGTTACTTGAATGCCCTCCCTGAGAAAAACACATCACAGACCCACGGATGTCAAGGTCAGGAAGGGACCCAGGAGGTATCCTGACCTGAACCCCATCTCATGCTTGAATCTACCCTGGACTTCCTGCCGGCCCCCGCCCAGCCAGAAAGAGTGTCGTCCTGCTTAACGTTCCCATAGCCTGTCTCCTTCTCGGAAGACCCTGCTTTCAGTCCATCTCCTGGTTGGCCGTTCAGATGGTGCCAGTGGACCCCCTTTCCCAAAGCTGACTCGACTCCTGTCCGGCCTGCATTCTTGATCCTTCCATCAACTTCAGACTGAGGATCCCTTACCCTTTGGTCAATTAACTTGAAAACTCTTTTGATTTTCAATGCAAACAACTTTTAAATGTTACCATGGTGGAAACACTCTCTTTCTCCCGGATTTCCTTGATACAAGTTGTAAATAATAGAGCTGATTCATTGGAGTGGCTGCTGTATAAAATAACTTCCGTGCCTGTTCACTGATGTACACATTTCTTATTTACAATTTTCATTTATGTTATATATATATAAGTATATATTGTATATATATGCAACATTTTATATTTTTCATGGATGCATTTTTATCATTTCAAAAAATGTGTATTTCACATTCTTGGACTATTTTTTTTAGCTGTTATTCAATTATGCATTTTGTATACTCACGTGGTATTTAGTAATAAAATTCTACCTATGTATTACTTCAAACGCTACACTTGTTCCTTCTGTGGATGGAAGTCTTCCCGGAAGAGAGGGTGAAAGCAGACTGGGCCCGCCTCCTCCTCTGTCCTGAGGGTGCTTTACCTGGGCTCGAAGGCTGGTGGCGAGGGCTGGGCACGGGCGAAGCAGAGGTGCCCCCGGGAAGGGAGTGGGAGCCTGATGTCGAGATCTGTGTCTCACGCCGCCCCACAGGTTGAAGGTCAAGCCCGTAGGACCACTGACTGGAGACGAAGAAGTCCCGGGAAGGACCCCACCGCGGGCGCCGGCGGGCGGAGCCCCAGGCTGGGAGCCACGTGACCGTGACCGGCGTTCTCTGCCAGCTCCGCCCCCACGCTCTGGGCCTCGCCGTTCTCCCCGCTGCTGACTCAGCGGCTCACAAAAGCTGGTGCTCCCGTCTCTTCCCAGCTTCGCGGTCAGTGACCTCATGCTGGGACGTTGCCCGGGGAGCATTTACACCACAGACATTGACGACGGCTACAAATCAAGGCCTTTATTCCCTCTAGGGAACAGACGACAAACCTGCCCTTCCTTCCTCCTTCGCCCGCTTCCTAGCGCACGACCACCTCGGGGCCTCAGTTTCTTTGGCTCTGAAATGACGGGCGTGGGTCTACGCCGGTCATCTGTAACTATCATCTTTAGAGCCCCAGAGCTCACCGCTGGGTCTCAGAGGCCACCTCGAGGTGGGGGAGGGGAGAGCGGCAGCTTCTGAGGACCCTCCAGACTTCAGACCTGCTTTTCCCCTTTTACACGTAAGGGTTTCCCATAAACTTCTGTCTGAACAAAACTTTTTAAAAGGTTTGTAAACCGCAGATGCCTCCAACTCTCAGCTCTGACAGCCAGAGCCTGTGGTCCTAATTCCCACGGCCCTGCCTGGAGTCCGCACCAGGACTAGGGTCCGGCCGATGAGCCAGAGAGCTCAGTAATCAAGAGAAATCAACACAATGTGTTGCTTTTTTTTTTTTTTAATAAAGGCAAAAAAAAAAAAAATCCATGATGAACAAGATAATCAAAATTTTGAAGCCAGGATCAGCATCACTGATGTTTCCTTTGGCCTCAGCCACCAATATGGCCTGCACGGCACTGCTCAGGGGACCCTGTGGGCATCCGGAGATGCCGTGTCCACTCCCGGCCTCGCCGCTGCTCTGCCACCTCCCGGGAAGTGAGAGCAGGATGACGCGTGGGGATGGAAGGACAGAGCGCGTGCGGAGTGCCGGCACATCCGCGCGCGCCAGAGGTGCTCAGCATCTGTTCGTGTCCTTCCTTCAGAGCTTCCTGCCGGCTCCCCGCCCCCCTCCCAGAAGCAGGCTGGGAAGCGGGCGCGTGGTGCTTCTCGACCTTGGTTTGCACCCTGGAGTCACCTGGGCAGCTTTTATCCCTCTCCCCACCGGCCAGACCCCACCCTGGAGCACTTAAATCAGAATTTCTGGGGGTGGACCCAGACCTCAGAACTCGTTAAAGCACCACTCCACCCACCCCCGTGATTACAATGTGCAGTCAAGGTCCAGAACCACTGCTCTAGAGAGGCCATAATTATACAGGCCTTGAACTTGAAGCCTTTGTCATCCGGCAGTGTCTGGCCGAATTAGCACCCACAAGGAATCAGTACCCGTGCATAGCCTGCTGCAATGTTCGGGAAGGGAGCCGGGCAGCTCCGTACCCCCACGTGGCCAGCAGCCACCAGGGCTCAGTTCTCCTCGGCAAAGCCACCACGTGATGAGACCAGGGCCGTTGGTGCCTAGAAAGGCCGTGGGGACCTCAAAGAGAGCCCTGCAGGGCTTGAGGAAATTCAGCCCTGCCCTCAGAGAAGTCAGGGGGCAAGGGCAGCCCCTGAGCCTGATAGCTGCCATTCTAGGACTGTCTCTTGCTCCAAAGAGTAAAAGGGGGAAAAGGAGTGAAGGAAAGTCCTTTGCAAACAGGAGTCACTTTGGAAAGGTGGCTGTCAGCCGGTGGGGAGGGCATCCCCTGCCTGGTAGCTCTCCCCTAGATGGCAAGTTGCCAGTGATGGGGGGAAAGGGAATGAATGAATAAGTGACGGAATGAGAAGAAAGGAGGGAGGGAGGGCGCAGGGAGGGAGGAGGGAAAATAGGCAAACAGCGGACGGGCCAACAAACGGCCAGAGTTAAGCAATTAAGTGTATTTATGAGACCCTCGCCACCCTAAGTGTGGTCCACGGACCAGCAACATCAGCATTGCCCAACAGCTTGTTAGAAACGTTTACACCTAAAATGAATACAATGTGATAAGGTCAATTATATCTCAATTAAAAAAAAGAAATAAAATGAAATGCAGGCTCTCAGGCCCCACCGCAGACCTACAGAATCTGCCCTTTAACGAGATATCCAAATGATACGCGTGCCCACTAAAATTTGGAAAATACTTTATTCAGCTATCAGTGTATCCTAGCCCGAACTACACACATTATAATCACGCTGAGAACTTTTTTTAAGATTTTAATAATCCCTGTGCACAATGTGGGGCTCGAACATGCAACCCTGAGATCAAGAGTTGCACGCTCTACCGACTGAGCCGGCCAGATGCCCCTGCTAAGAACTTGGATACAGATACCAATGCTCAGGGGGCACCTGGGTGGCTCAGTCAGTTGAGCCTCTGACTTCGGCTCAGGTCACGATCTTGCAGTCGATGAATTCGAGCCCCGCGTCGGGCTCTGTGCCGACAGCCTAGAGCCTGAAGCCTGCTTCAGATTCTGTGTCTCCCTCTCTCTCTGCCCCTCCCCCGCTTGTTCGCACACTCTCTCTCTCTCACTCTCTCTCAAAAATTATACATAAACATTAAAACAGAAAAAAAAGATACCAATGCCCAGGCCCAGACCCTACCTCAGATCAGTTAAATCAGAGCTATGAGGGTTGGGGCCTGGGCAAGGCTGTCTGTGTAACACCTCCCAAGTGATAACAGCCAGGGTTTGAGAATCCCTGGGCTGGATGGAGCTGTGAGAGGCAAACGACACCTTTAGAGAGACTAGACATGGTCAGGACAGACCCTCTGAGCTCAGGGCCTCACCTCCAATCGTGTCTTCGACAGAACACAGATTCAGACTGGCCACGAGCAGCCCTGCCACTCTTTTTCCCAGAGTCCCCTCTTCCCTGACCCCACTTGGAGGGGTCTCCTCTGGAGAGGCAGTATTCACCTGCCGGTGCTCGGCCCAGCTGCCCAGAGGGAGGAGAGGCCTGTCTCGTTTTCCCATACATGTCCCCACGGAGACCCCCGGGCCCACAGAGACCGGACCCCAAGGCCGGCTGCTTCTAGCCCAACGGTCTGCTAAAAACCAAGGCGCGGGGATCTGGCCCCGTTGTCAAGAGTCTGGGGTCAAAGAAAGGTACAACTTCGAAAGAGTCTTCCAGAACTTCTAGCACCCAAGTGGACAGCTGACGGCCTGCGGAAGTCTCCTTTAGCCCCGGCAAGCAATTCGAAGTTGCAGTGTGGTTGTCCGCGTCTCAAATCAGGAGATCTGGCATTTTAAATATTCCCCAGACTGTGTCGAAAGTGGGCCGAACTGGCACCAGTGATCTGGAGCCATGTCGGACGCCCCTTCAGCCCAGCAGCCTCGGCTCCCGCACCCCATCCCTGCCCCTCACTGTTTTGCCCCATGTGCTGCCTGCCCGGCCCCCGCAAGTGTCGACCTTGAGCCCCGGAATTTGAACCTGACTCTTTACCTTCGAGAAGGAGCTCCGGACCTGACAGGATGGGAGCACGGGGCGTCCCGCCTCGAGGTCCAGGTGGCATCGCTCTTAACGAGGTGCCCCAGGCCACCTCCCGCCCGTCCCAACGCAGCGGGCACTTGAGGGAATCTGAGGTTCACAAAAAGGCCAGCTTTGGCGAGACGCAAGAAGTCGGTTTAATTGGATATGGTATTCCATCCTTCTCCCTCCCTCTTTCTCACCCACCCCTCCCCACAGGGGGGGCCAGTCAGCGGCCATTCTGACGGGAAGGCCACTCACCCTCTGGTCACAGAGCAAAGTCAGGGGAGGGGCCCAGGGAGTGAGGGGCCTGGACTCCGTGGGGAGCGGGGAGGGGGCTGCATCAGTGCCTTCCGCTTGCAGAAGTGAACGCCAACATCAATATTTGGGAAAGGAGGGGATGCGTGGTTTCTTCTATTCCGCCTTGGTTCTTTGGGAATCTCTCCCTCTTGCCGGGGGAAACGGACGTGGCAGGCCAGAAAAGATTCATCAAAGGCTGTGTCAAACTTGAGCAGGAGGCCTGGGAGGAGACGGAGGCCAGGCCCGGGGATAGGAAAGTCCCAGTAAAAGAAAGAACCCGCAGGCACCAAGCGGTGCCTCCCTGCCCCCTTGCTCCCTCGGAATGCTGTTTCCAGGGATCTGGCTCCAGCAGCGACCTGCCCACGTGTGCTGTTGAATGCCGGGCCACTCAACGGATGTGGTGGCCTTCTCCTGAAGGTGGGTACCGAGCACAAGTGACCACGGTGACTGGGGCCATGCTCTTCCTGAAGGTGAGGTGCGTAGGCTTAGCTGGGGGCCCGGGCCCAGGCAACCCCCTTGAGTCTGTCACAAGCACCTCTGGGCCTTCCCGGCTCCTGGAAGCCAAGGGTGAAGGATGGGAGTTGTGCCCGGGCCGCAGTCCTGTGTGGTCCACCCAGCAGGTACAGTCTGGACCTCGAGCCCTGGCCCAGCGTCAGGCTTCTAGATGGGGAATCTGCCAGTGGCAGCCTTCTCCCTCGAGCCTGAGCTTCAGGAACCTCTTACATCTGCGGGGAGGACTGCACGTCCCAGCACGGGCAGGTACATGGCAGGTAACCAAGGAGGGCTCTGTCCACCCCTCATTTCTACTCAGGGAACCACTGGAATCAGTGGAGGCGGGTGTCAAATCTCCAGGAGGCAGTTCAAGACAAGGACAAACGCAGCCTCCCAGCTCTACACCAGCCACGGGGGACGGGGGGCAGGGGCAGATCTGCCCTCCAAGTCGTCGTCTGTCACACACGAGATGGGCATTCTCTGAATGAACGTCCTGGGGAGCCTGGGTGAGGCAGCTGGTGGCCAGCGTTCTCCCCGAGCTTGTGTGAGGTCCCTACAACACTGGGATCCATTTGTTGTCCTCGTTGTAGAGAAAGGACTGTTTTCCAGGGAATTCTGGCTTGTACGTGGCTGTGAGGGGAGAGAGAGAAAAAGACAGTATTAAGAGGGAATAGGCCGGTTGCCCAAGCCCCTGGCATTCTACATCAGAGCTGGCGATGTCGGGGCACCCCTGCCCGGGTCCCTGAAACTTACAAGTGGGGAGGCTGAGAGGGGAAGGGATTGGCCCAGCCGAGGCAGGACTTGAACCCCGGCTTCCAGCCTTTAACTCCCTAACAGGAAGAACATTTACAAAAGAGTTTTCGATCAGATTTGATACAAAGGAAAAAAAAAAAAAAAGGAGTAAAACAATAGTCTTAAAGAAGCAAGGTGTCAGCTTGATAGGGTTTTGTTTTTCTTTAGTCCAGAAATTTCCAGAAGGGCGCCTGGCTGGCTCAGTTCGTAGAGCATGTGACTCTTGGTCTCAGGGTTGTGAGTTCAAGCCCCACACTGGGTGTGGAGCCTAGTTTTAAAAAGGAAAGAAAAAAAAGAAAAAAGAAATTTCCAGAAAAGTGAAAGCCTTGACAACTGCAAGCACTTTCCGTAGGAGACCAGCTGCCAGGACCACACAGGGGTGACTGGAAACTCTCATACTGATGCCGATTCGGCCGACGAGGGTCCAGGCAGATCCGCACCCACGGGAGGCCAGGCAGGCATGTGGCTCACTCCCAGGCCAGTCCTCCGGGAAGCCCACCTAGATGCAGGTGGTCACAGCAGCAGGAAGTGGCCTGCCCCTGTGTGCCAGGTGCCCCCCACCATGGGCAGCGTGGAGCAGACACTCAGAAAAAGCTCCTAGATGCCTGGACCAAACAGGGTCAGACAAGGCTCCTCACCGGTCCCCAGGCCTCCGGGAGCCCGCTGCTTGATTGGAGCGTGAGTACATTTGCCCCACCCTGCTGGGTCCTGCCTGGACTGACCAGGTGACCCCAAGGTCAAACCGCTGCAGTCTTCTTGACTTGGTTATCGTTCCATTTCCAAGGCTGGAGCCATAAGGATGACTCTCCCTGTCCCGTCCACCTTACGTTTTACTCACCGGTATGTTTGGAGGGGAAGGCGTCTCCCCTACCAGACTGACACCTCTGGGGGTAACACCAGGCTAAGTCACCGTTGTCCCCCAGGGGAGGATTGTCATCAGCGCTCCCTGGACTGATTTGGACAGACCTAGCAGCCACCCCGGCTCTGCCTTCCTCCTCCCCCACCGCCTGCCCACCAGCACACGCTGTCTAGTCCCCAGCGCCACCAGCTCCGGCCAATGTCAGGGAGGGGCAAAGAGCTAAGGGGCTGTGAGAGAGCTACAAAGAGGTCAGGAATAGGTCCCTCAGGCTATTAGCTCTCACGAAGGTCCCGGAGGCGACAGGGTCCCGCGGCTTCAGCCATCTGCAAAGAGGGCTCGGAACCCGACAGCTCACGGGAGCTGCTCCGGTGAACAGTCCCCGGCTTGTTTCACGACAACAGGGCACAGGGGGGAAACGGCGTGGCGCTCTGCCCCGCCGCTCTCCCACTGTGGCTCAGTGCACAACGTGCTCTCCAGGTCTTCCCCAGCGATAAGGTGACTCTGCCAGATCAGGCCAGTGATTTAAGTACTTTCAAGAACGGTGAAATTGTTGACCCATCTGACAAAGTGCTATGGCCCCTTTCTCCAAAATAATAATAATAATGACAATAATAATAATGTCTTCATGCTCCAAATCTGCAGGCAGTCTCAGGGTCACAGACCCCTCTGGGGGTCCGGATCCCATCTCCGAGCCTCTCGGACATTCACGGTCATTGGTCGTGAACCCCTGGACGGGATTAACTCCAAGAGTCCTTTCACCTCAAAGAAAATCCTTTCGTACTCCAAAAGCGCAGGCCTAAAAGTCTTCCGGATCGACTCTAACCTCTGTAACCTTCTTGGCAAACATCCCATAAATCAGTGACATCTGATGGCCCAGGAATGACAAACACTTCCAGATTTGGTTTTTACAATCATTTAAAACAATCCTCTGACCTGGGCCGGGCAGGCCTGGCTGGGACGGGGCTGCTGTCCACCGGCTGGTGTTGGACACAAACGATGCGCTGGAGGTGAAGTGTCTGGGGGGCCCCTTGTAGTCCACGATCTCGTACTGACCGGGGCCTGGAAGAGGCGGCTTCGGGGGCAGGGGCGAAGGCTGGGCAGAGAAGTTCAGGAGGGGGTTTCTCCTTCAAAAAGAGACAAAATGTGAAGACAGTGCTCAGGCAGTCTGCTGGGGAAACGGTTGTTTTTAGACGTGGCCGAGACCTGCCCAGCACCGAGTCGTCGGGGCGGCTGGGCAGGGCCTTGGCTCCACTGCCGGGGAGCCGGGGGCCCCCGGGCCTCAGTGTTCTCTTCTGCGCAGTGGCGGTTCTCGCAGTACTTTCCTCATAGGCTTACCGCCGGGGTTCAATGGGATGAGGCATCTGTAACACAGAAGTCAGGGCAGCGCCCAGCACAGTGAGAGCGCAGCACGCGGTGTTGCGGATGATGTCGCTGAACTAACCAGAGAGGGCAGACATGTGCCCATTCTGATCACCTGGTGGCGCCCGGCTGGGGCTCCGTGTAGAGAACTCCGGCCTCGCGTGGGCTCCAAGGAAAGAGCATGGGTGATCCACTTGTGATACCTGCCATGGCCAGGAAGTGGGACGAGGCATCCTGAATTCCAAGGATTTGCCATCCCAAGACTAGTAGATCTCAAGAGACCATTCCAGCACGGGCATGCCGAATCCTACTAAGTATCTTCCTGGCAAGGCAGGACTTGGGAGTGGAAATCAAGAGACCTCTACATAACACTTACCTTTTGCTGACATCTTTGGAAGCAAGGGCATTTAAAAAAAAAAAAAAAGTTTTTTTTAATGTTTTTTTTTTTTTATTAAAAAAATTTTTTTTAATGTTTATTTATTTTTGAGACAGAGAGAGACAGAGCATGAACGGGGGAGGGTCAGAGAGAGGGAGACACAGAATCTGAAACAGGCTCCAGGCTCTGAGCAGTCAGCACAGAGCCCGACGCGGGGCTAGAACTCACGGACCACGAGATCATGACCTGAGCCGAAGTCAGCCGCTTAACTGACTGAGCCACCCAGGCACCCCTTAATGTTTATTCTTGAGAGAGAGAGAGAAGAGACACACACACACAGAGCGTGAGTGGGGGAGGGTCAGAGAGAGAGAGAGGGAGAGGGAGACACAGAATCCGAAGCAGGCTCCAGGCTCCAAGCTGTCAGCACAGAGCCCGATGTGGGGCTTGAACCCACAAGTTGCGAGATCATGACCTGAGCCGAAGTCGGACACTTGACCGACTGAGCCACCCAGGCGCCCTGGAAGCAAGAGCATTTTAAAACTTGGAGAGCTAGAGGGGACCTAGAGATATCTTATCCACCCTCCTTATTGTGCTAAAGAAACTAGCACTCAGAGAGAGAAAGTATGTCACCCAAAGTCACCGAGCAAATGAGCGGTAACGACAACACCAGAACTTGAGTCTCAGGGGCCTAGCAATTTGGGGAAGGCATCATGGCAGAGGGGACTTTTTGAGTTTTAGAGTCACACAGACCTGCATCTGAATTCCTGTCATCCCACTTACTGGCTGTGGGACCTCAGACAAGCCCCTGGACCTCTCTATGCCTGCAGGAGGGAGAAATCGCACCCTCTCTTTATAAGGGAGGTCAAGAATGGAGGAAAGGTATGGAAGGACCGAGCAGAGCCCACAGTAAGTGCTCAATAAAAGTGGCCACTGTTATGATGATGCTCCTGGAAGCCACTGCCTCCTGCTTGGTCTTAGAGGACGGACCAGCCTCTGGAAGGAGACGCCAGGGCCCCCCACCCCACCCCCCACAGAGTCACCTGAGGCAGGCCAGCCGGCCAGGGAAGGCCCCTGAAAGTCATGGTAAATCTGCCGGAGGCTCACATCTAATAATGGAGGAACAGCTGGCGTGGATGCTTATATTTAGAACAAAGGTGCCCACAGAAAAAGGAGAGAAAACATTGCCTCTTTCTTCGCCTCCAGCTGACATGGGCGAACTGGTTATAGTGTGTGATCAACCACTTCTCCCCTCGGAGATAAAAGCTGGCTTCTCCTTGTTCTGGCTTCTGTCGCCCCTTCAAAGCACCCCCAGAAATTGGATGAGTGTGTCACTGGCATCCCTGAGAGACAGGCTGGATTCCTCACCGCCGCAGCTGGAACGAGCCAACCATTGCATGAGGTCACCCCATCGGTCTGGCTCACGCCCTCGCCCCGATCTTCGAGAAGGCCGTGAGGTGTGTACGTTCCTAACCGGGAACAGCCTGTAGGCGGCTGGGCCCGTGTCTCATCAGGATTCTTGGCCAGAGGGGTTAGAGCGGTCCCGTGCCCTCCACTCCGTCAGCGTGCCCAGGAGAGGCTCAGCTGTGACAGCTCAGCTGCCCGGACCTTTAAAGAGGGCCAGGGGCACCTGGGTGGCTCAGTCAGTTAAGTGTCCGACTCTTGGTTTCACCTCTGGTCATGATCTCACAGTTCGTGGGTTCGAGCCCCGCCTCGGGCTCTGTGCTGGCAGCATGGAGCCCACTTGGTTTTCTGTCTCTCTCTCTCTGCCCCTCCCATACTCTCTCTGTCTGTCTCAAAATACATCAATAAACTTAAAAAATAAACAAAGAGTGCCAGCCACGTGTGCAGCTCTGTGCTAAGACACAGACCCTGAATGCTCCCAAGGCCTTGACAATTCACGGCTAGCGACAGTCGTGACTGGTGACAACTTAAGGAAGTACAGGCTTTGCACCCAAACTTGGGTTTGGATCTGCACTTCCCCACTCACCAGCTGTGTGTCCTTAGAGACGTCTCCTAGCCTCCCTGAGGCTCAGTTTCTTCATCTGTAAAGTGGGGGATAATAATACCTTCCATCCAGGATTGTTATGAAGTTTAACTGGTGTTTTCTTTACTTGCGTTATTATGTGATTTTTTTCTAAACATGAAATGTTAGAATAGAGGTAAAAACACAGCATTGAGAGAGAGAGAGAGATTTCCACTAAGTGAACCCAGAAATCTGCCCTAGAAGAGATAACCTTTGCCCTGAAAAGTAAGCAAGGAATTCTTCAGGTAGAAAAGGTGGGGGAGGGGGCATTTCTAGCAGAGGAAACAGGTGGGGCAAAGGCACGGACAAGGCACGAGCTGTGGCTGCATTTGGCAGGAATTGGGACAGGGAGGCAGAGGCCGAGCCTCCCAGACTGCCTTCAGCCCTCAATGCACCCAGGACTTCTAGGCTGTTCACCTGCTTCTGGCCATCCACCCTCAGAGACCCTGAGGGAAGCCGAAGGAAAAACTCCTAATCCAGCCTAATCCCCTAGGCCCCTTGCTCCCATTTGACCTTCCAGAAACACCCAACACAGATTCAGTCTTCAGCCACTCCATGCCTTGGCCCGTGCTATTCCTTCTGCCAGGAGCACCTACTGTCCCTGCAAACTCTGATCATTCTTCCCTTCTCATGTCCTTCTGGGAAACTTCTGTGGCCACTGCCCTCCCCCTCCCCCTCCCCCACCTCTCTTCCTGTGGCTCCAGAGAGGAGCATGGGATCTGGAGGCAGCCGGACCTGCATGCCACTCCCTGCCCCACCAGCTTCACTGTATTCTAGGTAACAGTAGTTAGTGCCCTGCAGGGGCGCCGGGATGGCACTAAGGGGGACATCCGTCAACGCTCTTAGCTCGGTGTGGCTGAGCCCTCGCGATGTTCTAGCCATTCTTCTTTTCTCCGCACAGAACGTGCTGGGTTTCCTACGCTCTTTATGTGCCCAGCTCTTTATGGCAGGGGACTGCGTGTGACTCATCTCTGAGGCCCCCTCCCTACTCCCAGGACATTGGCTGAACTGTAGGGAAAACAGAGAGGTTGCAGCAAGTGGGGGAGCCCAGACATCTGAGCCCCACCTGACAGTTTTATCATCGTCCAGGGCTGCTCCCTCCACGGCGAGGTGGGGCTGGGCAGATCACAAAGGTCCGGCTGGATCAAACCCAGGCCAGCCCTCAGTGCATTGTGACCGGAGCTTTTATGAGCCTCATTGCTCAGTTATAAAAGCCAACTGGGTCCTGCCCCGTAGAAAGAAAACATCTATCAAAGGCTCTGAGTTGGCCACAACTGGATTAAAGTATGTTTGCAGCTTCCAATGTGAGCTGTTTGCAAATCGCCCGAGAATAATGAATGTCGCAGAGGACTCAGCAGGTCACTGGGGGAAGGCATCCGAGACCCCTCGGGACACTCCCAGGCACCGGCACGATTCACTCTGCCTCGGGGATTCCCAGGGTCGGGGAGGGATAAAGGGGCAATTTTTTCTCATCATTAAAGGGCAGCTGGTTGCCTCTGGGGTGGAATGCACTCTCTGTTTAACAGGGTAGAGGGTGACAGATTACAGCCGCTTGGGAAGAAGCATCCCATATCTAATTGAAAATCCCAGGGGAACGTTAGGTGGGTCATCGTAATTACCCAGACTGGAGCGGGGCCAACAGGGTTTGATTCTTCAGCTCTGGCTGTGGCAGGACAGCGTGTCTGTGCAAAACCAGTGGCTTAAAAGTTCCAGGAAGTAGATCAAGGGTTAGGAAGATGTCAGTGGGCGTTTCCCCTCGTTGCTGACGACAGCACCCGGGAGGGACCGTTTTGATCTCCAAAATAGCCCTTCTCCTGACTCACCCTGATTCACTGAGCCATCACTGTGACACTTCTCTCCTAAAGACCCCCCTGGGAGCTGATAAATGCCCTTAGCTTTGAGTCGGCAACGTGGCCACGGCAAAGAGACACCTGTGCCCTGTTCTTCAGTTAGGGAGCCCAGAAACGGTCATCCTAACACCCTGCCAGCCCTTAGCACAGCATCTGCCCTCCGAGGGCCACCCAAGAAGCACCAGGTGAGCACAGAGGACCCGCTCACAGACCTCAATAAAAACGCAAGTTACATGTATGGAAAGCTTACCTTGTGCCAGACCCAGTGAGTTATGTGAATTATTTTAGCCTTGCAAGCACATTATGAAGTGTTCATTTCACCATCTGTAGGGTTGAATTTGAATTCCTGGGAGTGAGGTGAACCCTCCCCGCCCCCAGGCCCCCAGGGCTGGCAAGTTGGGAGGCTGGGTGCTGGCCTGACTTGGAGCCTGTGCTTTCCACCAGGCCACATTGCCTCCGCAGCCCATTCTCAGCTCTGCAGGCCGGGCCAGGGGAGTGGAGACAAGACAGGCTCATGCCTGGCCCCCTGCCGGCCTCCCGACCATTCCCAGGACATCACCCAACCCTCCCCTCCCTGGGCTTCACTTTTGTTGGTGGGGAACACGGGACTAACAACTGTAGGGATAAGTAACATCTCCCGATTCTGCGTCCTCAAGAAAGCAGAGCCGAAAGATTATTTTTGCAGGCTAGGACCCTCCCCTCCGGATAGGGAGCCAAGTGTTCGCAATCGTAGACAAATAAGGACAGGCCTCAAATCACGTCACATGGGTGTGACGCCTGTGTTTGCCCAAAAGAAACATGCGAGGTTTCTCAGATGCCCCACGCAGCCCCGGAGAGCTAAATGTGCTCAGGCTTAGCGCGGATAAAGTCCCAACGAAGCCACATAGAGATGGGGAGGAAGCAACGCAGACCTTCTCAGGGCCCTGAGGATCCCAGCAGGGGGCCCCCAGCTCCTGTCCCTCTCTTCCCTCCAGGGACACAGGAGAGGAAACAGAACACCAATTTGAGAGACAGGAGTCTGGATTCTCCCTCCATACCACGACATTCAGCTGTATCTTTTCCTTATATTAACCCATTTCTTCATTATTCAACATAAGCAGATGGATGTTTATTTAGGCTAACCCAAAGCACACTTGAGTTTTATCTTTTTGTTTTTTAAATACAATTACAGATTGTCAGCTTCATCCTTTCCATGTCAATTAAAAATTTATATATTTTGGGGGCGCCTGGGTGGCTCGGGTGGTTAAGCATCCAACTTCGGCTCAGGTCACGATCTCGTGGTTCATGAGTTCGAGCCCTGCCTCGTGCTCTGTGCTGACAGCTCAGAGCCTGGAGCCGCTTCGGATTCTGTGTCTCCCTCTCTAGCTCTCTGCCCCTCCCCCACTTGCGCTCTCTCTCTCTCTCTCTCTCTCTCTCTCTCTGTCAAAAATAAACAAACATTAAAAAATGAAATTTTTTAATGAAAAAATTTCATTTTTTAATGTTTATATATTTTGGGCCTCCTTTGGGAGTCCAGGCTGGTTCTATGTTCACTGCCCCCAATATGCTCTCCTGAATGCCATGGTGAGCAAACACAGGGTCGTGGAGTGTTGGAAACGAAGAGACTTCCCCTCTTTTCCCACATGATGAAACGAAGGCCGAGGGAGGTGCTGAGAGCCACCTAGACCATAGGGGCTGTTAACCAAATGTCCTGCCCAGGGCACCATCCACTCACCAGGGTGAACCCAAGTGGGGGGTCTATCTACTCACCAGGGTGAACCCAAGTTTAAGAGACACTGGGTGTAGTAGGGTTTTGGGTTTTTCTTTTTTTGTTGTTGTTGTTGTTGTTTTACGTCGGGACATCTCAGAGCCTTTAATTAGGCCATGCACACAGTGATGTTCCCAGAGGTACAGGGTTCATATGCAGTGCTTCCTAGACTTATTAACCAAACATCTGTCACTCGCAAAGCCCCACAGAGAGCCAGTGATCCCCAGACACCCCCAGACACACCAGCACCACCGCACTGCACCTGCTGGAAAGACTGCTCTCGGGATCTGTGTGGCCACACAACCTTGGGGCCATATGCTCCAGCATTCTGCTACCCCTCCTCTGCCTTGCTCTGGAGTTGTTCCCAGGTGAGCCTAGCTAAAGGCGTGTACAGTGCCCTGTTCACCCGAGCACCCCCACGGCCTCCGGCACAGACCCAGAAACCTACAGGGCCTGTTGACTAACAGGTGCAAATGCCGTGAGATGGGAATTATCCCGAACCGCTCGTTCAAACTTCAGCAGAGGCCACACGGCACTTCTCTGGGGCAAGCGGTTCAACGCTGAGTATTCTCCACTCTCCTTCTCACCATTTCCTCAAAGAAGCTTCCAGATTCGAGCTAGGAGCCTGAGCGGCTCGTGCCAAGCAACAGCCGTCCCCTGTACGCTCATATGCCTATAGGATACGGAACAGCAGCAGCTCTAACGATAACATTTCTCGTCTAACCCTCACAGAAGCCCTATGAGACGAGACTCTTATCCCCGCTTCATAACAGGGAGACAGGCTCGGAGAGAAGAAAGGGACAGAGCCGTGACTCATGCCCAGGTCTGCTGACTCCGAAGCCTGTCCTCTTACCCACTCTCTTTGTCGGGACAGTAAGGGAAGGTGTGCAGGGGTGCCCTGAGCCAGCCCGGAGGCAGTAAGTCCCTGGTGTTCAGAGAGAGCGTGTTCCTGGAGACTATCCTGCCCCGGTTTTGAGCCCTGGAGCCTGTGAAGGCTCAACCTGCAGAACCCAAGAACCGAAGGGCAGAAGGGACTTCTCCAGTGGATTCCATCTGAGGTCTGGATCCCTTCTCCAGATCCTAAGTCTGGCACGGAAGGTTCATCTCCTGCTCCTCTCCCCCCACCCCATCTCCTTGTCCTGGACTGATGGTCAGAGTATATGCCCAATGTTGTCAGTCTCCCGGGTTGCCTGGACTTCTGACCCACTGTGGGTATGAGCCTGACCACCTGCCTGACCTCTTTGGAGGGGTCTTCTGCAGGTCAGCCCGCCCAGTGGCCAATCCTGCCTGCAGAGGACTATACCCGGGTGAGGCCTCAGACGGCGACAGGCAGACTGACCTGGCAGTTAGTTCCAGAAGTTCTAGAACCAACTGAGGAATAAGTAAGCCCTGTGAGCCTTCGAACCTGTTAGGTGAAAGTAACATTAAAGGCACCGGATACTAAACATGTTAACACAAATCCTGGGCTTCACTTTTTAAATTTGTGTGAATATTGTCACCTTCTGCACCTGCTACATGCCAAACATATATTATAAAATCTGAAAGCAACACTATGAGGCATGGACTGTCCCCACTTTGCTTCACAGATGAGGCCTTGGAGGTTCAGAGGGCTTAGTACCATGGCCAAGGTCACACAGCATGAAAACAGCATAGCTGAAGTTCAAATCCAGCAGGTCTGACCAACTCCAAAGTCCGGACTTTCAACTTATCAGTGCAAAATTCGAATGGCCCCGTGCTGCTATATATCCTGCTACCCCAGTAGAGGTTTTATGTTATAAAAGTAGAATCATGTCGGGGCGCCTGGGTGGCTCAGTTGGATGAGCGTCCGACTTCGGCTCAGGTCATGATCTCGTGGTTCGTAAGTTCGAGCCCCGCGTCAGGCTGTGTGCTGACAGCTCAGAGCCTGGATCCTACTTCCAATTCTGTGTATCCCCCTCCCTCTCTCTCTGCCCCTCTCCCGCTCGTACTTTGTCTCTCTCTCTCTCAAAAATAAATAAGCATCAAAAATTTTTTTAAAAAATATAGAATAATGTCAGCACCAGGATAAACACAACATCATGAGGAATGCGGAAAGATCCAGACAGTCCTGAGCCTGATTCCTAGCGGCATTTCAAGTTAGCTGTGTGGACTTAGGCAGCTCCTTAGCTGCCCTGAAGCCTAGCTATGAAGTAAGAATAATAATTCTTGCAACCGGGGTACTACGATGGTTGAATAGGATGCTAAGTTCCTGGTGCATAGTAGTTGCTCAATAAATATCATGCAGTCAGCAAGTATTTCCTGAGCACCTACTATGTCACAAGGGCCCCTGGAGAGTGAGTGACCTGGCGCCATGTTCTGCCAAGCAGTGACACCCCTTCCTTTTCTGCTCACGTTGGGTCCTTTCCCAGAACCGCCTTTCAAAAGAAAGATCAGAATAATCAGGACTCACGGGAAAAGAGGCTTTTTCAGAATTTTGATGTGGTCATTGGGGTTGTAATAAGCAGGTCCCGGGCCCGTTGATGTCAGTTTTAATCCACGTCCAGTTTTTGATTTAAAACAAGACGTCAAGACCTTTGGCGACTGCTTCACGAGGGATTCGTTGATATTATAATGCCCTAAGAAGAAAGACATTTTAACACAGAGTAAGGAACTCGTCCCAAATAAATAAAAAACACTACCTTACACCTAAGAATACATTTAATGACTATAAGGTGGTATCACTCCAAGATGGTCAAATGGGAGGGCTGCCTGAAAAATAATACCCTCTATTTTTTATTTTTTTTAAATGTTTTCATTTATTTTTGAGACAGAGAGAGACAGAGCTTGAGCGGGGGAGGGGCAGAGAGAGGAAGACACAGAATCCGAAGCAGGCTCCAGGCTCTGAGCGGTCAGCACAGAGCCCGACTCGGGGCTCGAACTCACAGAGCGTGAGATCATGACCTGAGCCGAAGTCGGACGCTTAACCTACTGAGCCACCCAGGCGCCCCGAAAAATAATACCCTTTGGAGAACATGGGCCATGTGCATCACATACTTAGCTCATTGAATCCTCACAGAAGCCCAGCTACATGGGTAATTGTCACCTCCATTCCAAAAAGGAGGAAATGGAGACTCGGAGATAGTGAATAATTTGCCCCCCACATTTCATCTAACTAGGAAGAAGGCCCAGTTTCCTCCGCTATAAGGTAAGGATAATTCTTCCAACAACAGTAATATTTTAGTTCCAGGCATATAGTCATTGTTCAGTAACTATTATGCAATCAACAAATATTTATTGAGCACCTACTACGTGGGCCCAGGGCCACCTGTCTCCAAAGTCCGTGCTTTCCCACTATGCCCTGCTCCAAGAGAGAATAAAATTAACTTGCTTCAAGGAGGAAGACAATGACCCAGGCTGGGGGGAAGTAAAGGCAGTCTCCCCTAAATTGTCAGAAGCGCTGCCGGTGGGTGCAGGTGTTTTTCAAATGCAAAGCAGCGGTGCAGAGCGAAAGCCTTGAGGACATCTGGACCCACTACTCAGAAATTAAGGGAATTATTCAACATGCAGGAAAAGCTCTAAGCGTAGAGACTCACGTAACAGCAGCAACTGCAGTGTGAGAAGGGCTAAGTGGCCCGAATGTCCAAGGCCAGGGGTACTGTCGTGGGAACAGCAGCCCGACCCGGTGGAATATGAGCCTGGACACAACAAATACGGAGACCAGAAGCCACACGGCAATGTTTTGGAAAAATAAAGGTGAGTGAAAAAAAGTACAATAATGCCTAAAATTTCCCATACTATGATGATGTCTAGGTACAAATGGACACATCTGAATAAAAATAGGTGGGGGACACCTGGGTGGCTCAGTCAGTCGAGTGTCGTGTCGGAATTCAACTCAGGTCATGATCTCACGGTTCATGGGTTTGAGCCCCACATCGGGCTCGCTGCCGTAAGCAAGGAGCCTGCTTCAGGGATCCTCTCTCTCTGCCTCTCCCCTGCTCTCTCTCTCTCAAAAATAAATAAACCTTAAAAAAAAATAGATGGGAACCCAGAAAAGTGGAAGTGATTACATTAGTGTAATTAGTAATTATAATTACACTATGGGCGGGAAAAATATTTCAAATTTTCTAAACATGGGGAAGTTGACTTTGTTTTCAATAAAAATGTACTTTTCCATTGCAAAAGTACTGAAAACAATATGGTACGTATTAGAAAGATTTTATTTAAAGGATAATACCCAGTGGTGGCAAAGGTGAGGAAAAACAGTTACCTCACAGCAGCAGGAGGAAACTAATCCCTCTGCTTGAAGAACAATTTGGCCACCAATGTATAAAAAAAAAAAACCTTAACTATTCTACATGCTTCTGACTTAGCAATTCCGCTTTAAGTAATTAATATAAGGAAATACTCTTGATTTTACACAAGCTGCAAGCTACAAGGATGTTTGCTGCCTCTTTACTTATATCGGTGATCGGTTTCAAACAACCTAAATTGGGGTGCCTGGGTGGCTCAGTCGGTTGAGCGTCTGACTTCGGCTCGGGTCATGATCTCGTGGTCCATGAGTTCGAGCCCCACGTCGGGCTCTGTGCTGACAGCTCAGAGCCTGGAGCCTGCTTCAGATTCTGTGTCTCCTTCTCTATCTGCCATGCCCGACTTGAACTTGCTCTCTCTCTCTCTATCTCAAAAAATAAACATTAAAAGTTGAACCATCGGGGCGCCTGAGTGGCTCAGCGGGTTGAGCGTCCAACTTCAACTCAGGTCATGATCTCACAGTTTGTGAGTTCAAGCCCCGCGTCGGGCTCTGTGCTGACAGCTCGGAGCCTGGAGCCTGCTTCAGATTCTGTGTCCCCCCCTGTCTGTCCCTCTGCCTGTCCCTCTGCCACTCGTGCTCTGCCTCTCACATTGTGTCAAAAATAAATAAACATTAAAAAAAAAAAAATTGAAAAAAAAAAAAAAGTTGAACCATCAAAGTCAGGAACCATCCGGGCGCCTGGGTGGCTCAGACAGTTGTCTGACTTCGGCTCAGGTCATGAACTCACGGTTTCTGAGTCTGAGCCCTGCACCGGGCTCTATGCTAAGAGCTCAGAGCCTGAAGCCTGCTTCAGATTCTGTGCGTGTCTCTCTCTGCCCCTGCCCCGCTAATGCGCTGTCTCTGTCTCTCTCTCAAGAATAAACAAACATTAAAAAAAATTTTTTAAGTAAATGTCCGGTTTGCAGCCTTTATAATATTGGGATATATCTCTCATATTAGGTTTATTTTTCTCTCATTCATGTGTAAATATATGTATACATTTGTATATATGTTGTATAAAATATGTTTTCCCCTCCCACAGACAGGTTAAGGCAACCTTGATTATCAAATGCTGAAAAGCAGAAGCAAGACAAAACAGGCGCCCGTGATCTTACGGCCCAGAGAGAACCCGGTATAAGCTCTGGTGCATTTCCTCGTGGTCTTTTCCGGAGTGTGGTTGGAAAACCACTTGCTGCTGAGCCCACTGTGCAGATTCGATTCTGCAACCCCCGTTTTTCAAGTGACACTTTAACACAGGTGTTTCCCTGAACTGTAAGAAGCTTCTTCTATTTTGAGGAAAAAGAGAGAGGAGGACATTCCTGATGAGCTTGGCAGATGTAAACTTTAGAAAACCCAAGCAGCAAACGTGTGGAGGTGAGCATTTGGCTCAGGATTGAAGGCGGGCGGGTCCCGGCCCTCCGCCCCTGAGGTAGGGGCCCTCAGAGCTGCTGGGACAGGGGCCCGGCCAGCTGCCAGTCACAGCTCCGCATCTGTTTTCCCCCAGCGGGGGAAGAAGAAACAACCAGAGTTATTTCTGAGAGGTCAGGGCTGGTTGTTTCTCCCAGGAGGGCAGCTCCCCCCAGCAGGTTTCTGAGGCAGCAGGCGTCAATCGGGATGGGCCTGGATTCAGATCACCGATGGGCCCCTGGGCCTGCTTTCGAGGTGTCATTTTTTGTCTATAAAACGGGGGTCGATGATCGCAGTGGCTCACACCTTCTGAGCACGTGACGGCATGCTGGCCCAACACCCCGCGGCATCTGGACATCATCGGCTGAGAAATGGAGAACCTGTGGCACCCGGTAGGAGCTTCACAGACATTGGTGCCCACCTCTCCCTCTCCTGTGGACTCATGCGGCTGGCTGAGAAGGTGCCCACCTGGGGGGTGGGGAAGGGGACGATTCGCTGGCAGGGCCTCTGGCCAAACTGCAGGGCTGCCGGCTTTGTTCTGTATAAACAAACAAGGTGGGGCTTTGCCTGTGATGATGCAAGGCCGGGAGCTTTAGCGGGGCTTAGCCTCCTAATTAGGGCTGGTTTTGTGATTCAGCTTCGGACTGATCTTCTCAGCTTTAATCTGGATTTGGTGAAATCCGAAGTGTGCTGAAATTTTATCCACACCCCCCTCCTCCCTGTTCCTCCCCTCAGCTCTGGGGCTCACGGCTCCCTCGGGGCGGGGCGGGGCGGGGGGGGGGGCGTCTTCAGGACCCAGCGGGCAGGTGACAAGGGCTCCCGGAATACCAGTGGCAGCATCACCAGACCTCTCTGGAAACCAGAGCCCGGGATGGCACCTGGGGCGTGTGAGTGTGCACACTTCTGAGGCGAGAAGCCGCTTCCCCAGCTGGCTGCCCAGGGAAGCTGTGCCCGGTCCTGAAAGGGGAGGCCAGCGAAGCTGCTCTGGGGACCATTTCCAGAGCAGCGCCTTCTCCCCGGAAGGGGGAGACCCCGCCTTCTCCCCAGCCTTCTCCTTTTTTGTTCAACACCTGCTCAACATCCCCTTTCCCCCAAAGCCTAACTCCTTCCGAAGAGACTCCCTCGTGGTGCCCTGCAGAGCAGATCTGGTCCATTAACCCTTAGGTCAAGGCCAGTGCAAGGTGGCTGCTTACCTGGGGCAGGTCCTGTGTCAGTGATAGTGAAAAATCCTCTCTGGGTTTTGGACATAAACCCAGCTCGGGCACAGACGTTGTTTCTTTGCTTGCAGCAAGAGACAGAGGCCTGGGGACAGGGGAGAAAAGAAGCATGGTGTGCCCAATGCCTTCCCTTTCTTTCTCTTTGTCATCAAGCCCAGACAAGGGGCACACTGGGGTAAAAAAAAAAAAAAAGAAAAAGAAAAAGAAAAAAAAAGTCTGATTTAAGCCTGTCCTCACAAAATGAACTGACGTGAATGGAAAAGGTCCCAGTGCCTTTTCGGTCGCCTCAGCTAGAGTGGTCTGCGAGTTTGTGACCACCCTCAGATGTCTGGTCACCCAACATGGCACAGAGGACCATGCCCGGAAGAGAACCTGAAGACCTGGCTGCCAGGCCCGCGCCTGCCCCACACGGGGCGTGATTCTGCACGAGGTGTTCAATTTCTCTGAACTTGGGTTTTCTCACCTGTAAAGCAGACCCGATAATCCCTGCTCTACTCGATGGAGTGTATGCTGGTGACAGATTTCGTCTATAGGACAGGGATTTTTCTGTAAGTCTGCAACACCACACATGCACGTTATTTTCATAATTTCTTCTATGCCTTTCGTTCCTTTCAATACACTTAGTCCTACATATCTCCACCCTGATTCCGTACTGTTCAAACAGCCCTTCTATAAACGCAGGATTTGGGGCACACCAGGGCGTCATGTAATTTAAGATTACGATCAGGTTTATAACGCTCCCTTGTCCTGACTTTTCTGGACCGACCAGAAATCAAGCATTTTGACTGATCCATGCAATATACAGTGTGCGCAGCACTCTAAAAATAACAGGGGGGCGGGGGGGGGGGGAAGAACACTGAGATCATTCTTCCGTGATACGTGAATCATAAATATTTTAAATGCCAATTGGCAGTCAGTCCCTTGTATTCATTAGATAAAGTCGCAATAAAAATCGGATATGCCATGACCGGGCCTATTTACTGAACAAGTGAAACTATGTGCCGGGGCCCAGATGGTTTGATTTTCCGAGATACTCCTTTGTCAAAAAAAGGTTTCTCGAGAAATGCAGATGGCATTTCGATTTTGTGTTTACAAAGGCGGAGGAATTTAGCTTTTCCCAGGGTCCTAATGGCTAGAATGCATGCAGGGAGGACAAACAAAAACATCGGGTGGAGAGGCTAATTACTGGACAGAGGGCCAGGAGCCAGGCTGCCTGGAGAGGAAGTAATCACACGGTACCACGAAAAAAGGAGTCGAATAGAGAGGTGGGGGGGATCGTGGTAAGCAGAGGGGAAGAGAGGCCCCGACAGACCTCACTGCACCGTGTGGCTAACAGGATTAGCGCATTTCTGCTTCTTGCCAGTTGACTCAACCATTGTTCTCCGGGTCTGAAAAAAGCCTCCTGTAGACAAAACACGATCTCGGCCTTATTCCTCACCCAGACAGAAAAACAACTGAAAAAGGGAGCATTTTTGTCTACCCTGAGTGTCACTGGAAGATTTCACCATAGACGAGGAAAACAGTCCACTCCACTAGCAGGTTGGGGGGGGGGGGGGAATGAAACATGTTTATTGTATTACCAGGGGGAAAAAAATCCAAGATACAGTGGAGTAGAAAATGCACGTGTACTGTGGATAACGTAATCCTAATGCTGGAGGTAGGGATGGGGGAGGAAGAGAATGTGAACGAAACTGCACCTGTTTTGAATGGCGGTTTGCTTCAGAGAGCGGAATCACAAGAGACTTCTACTTTCCTAGCTCAAGCATTTCTATAATGCTCGAATATGTTTTATGAGGAGCATGGATGCTTTTCACAGTCACATTAAAACCATAATCAACAAAAAAACACGCACTTGAAATGGATCCACTGGCAGAAGGTCCGAGCTCTGTCTTGGGAAGCGGTCTTTTCTAGATGAGCGGCTATACGCTACTGGGGGTAATTCCTTCAATGTCATAAACACTTATCGCCAAGTGCTTGGCACGCCAGGCCCTGCACGGGGCACCGGAGATGTGAAGTGAAGGAGCACCCAGTGGGCTGGGGAGGCAGGCGTGTGAAACACTGAGTACCTGTCTCACGAATGGCAAAGGCATTTTGCGGTGGCCAAGAACCTTTATTACTACTTTCTTGGACCGGGCCTTGACCTCTCTCCTGTTAGTAGAAGAGCCTTCTAACTGGTTTTTCAAAAGCCACTCCTCGCCCACACCATGGTCTCTTTTCCATATGGCTGCTGGAGGGAGCTTTTTAAAAAAGTACATCAGATGATGTCATCTCACATCCTCTCACCGCCCCCCCTCCAAAGTCTTCCCACAGAGAATAAAATTAAAGATCCCTCCCAGGGTCTTTAGGGTCCTGAGTGAACTGGCCCCTGCCTATCTGTCTGGCTTCCCCTTCTCCCCTCTCCTAGCTAATGCTACTCTAGCCACCTTCTTGTAGTTCCCAGAGCTAAGCTGCTTGCTGTCCCAGGACCTTTGCACACGCTGTTCCCTCAACTCTGCCTCTCCCTTCGGTCCTCGGGTCAGCCTCAGAGCCTTCTCTGACCACCCAATCTAACCCAACCTGAAGTACATGATACTGCCAACCCCTTATATTCTCTACATATTCTCTCCCTCAGGCTCAGTTTGTCTTTCTCAAAGCTGGCCACAATGTGTAATTATTTTGCTTCCCTGTTTCCTAGTTTTGTCTCGAGTTCCCCACCAGAATCTGAGCTGGATCACTGGTCTGGCACGGAGGAGCCACAGAACCCATGAAGGGAGACCCAGCAGGGCTGGACCATGCTGACTGATCACCCTCCAGCTGTATACCTCAGTCCTCTCCCTGTGCTCACTGATGTGCAAATGGTCCCTTCGAGTGGGGTGACTTTGGGCAAATCCCTTCCCCTCTCCGAGCACCAGCTTCCTCTTCTGTGAATTGAAGATAACCCACTTCATGGATTCTTGTGAATATTAAATAAGAATGAATCCATAATGCTTAGAATGGCACATGGGCCTTGAAAAGGGTTTCATCATCATCATCATCATCATCATCATCATCATCATCATTTTCAGGCTCTGATTAACCCAAGGGAAGACTGTCCAGAGCGATACCACCCAACTGGGTAGCCACTGGCTATCAGCACCAAAAACATGGCTGGTCTGGATTAAGATGTGCTGAAAATATAAAATACACACTGGATTATAAAGACTTAGATGGAAAGAATGTAAAACATTAATTATTTTTACTTATATGTAATTATAATAAAATTTATAATCAGGGGCGCCTGGGTGGCTCAGTCGGTTAAGCGTCCGACTTCGGCTCAGGTCACAATCTCGCGGTCCGTGAGTTCGAGCCCCGCGTCGGGCTCTGGGCTGACGGCTCAGAGCCTGGAGCCTGTTTCAGATTCTGTGTCTCCCTCTCTCTCTGCCCCTCCCCCGTTCATGCTCTGTCTCTCTCTGTCTCAAAAATAAATAAACATTAAAAAAAATTTTTTTAATATTTAGTTAAAAAAATAAAAATAAAACTTATAATCAATAATTTTATATTGATTTGATGTTGAAATAATGTTTTGAATATACTGAGCTAAATAGAATATGCTATTAAAATTATTTCACCTATGCCTTTTTACTTTTCAATGCGGCTTTTTACTTTTCAACTATACATTTACTTTTCAATGCGGCTACTGGGAAAATTTAAATGATGTATGTGGCTCCCATTATATTTCTATTGAACAGTGCTGGCCTCACAGGCATATATTGCTTTGAGCACATTACAATTGATCTGACCACTCACAGAAGGTGGGCAGGGGCCTTGTAGTCAGAAGAACAAATATTACTTGAAAGTGTTATAAAAGAAAAAGGAGGGGCGCCTGGGTGGCTCAGTCGGTTAAGCATCGGGCTCTCGATTTCCGCTGAGGTCATGATCTCACCATTTGTGAGACGGAGCCCCTTGCTCAGGCTCTGTGCTGACAGTGGAGAGGAATTCTCTCTCCCTCTCTTTCTGCCCCTCCCTTGCTCTCTCTCTCTCTCTCTCTCTCTCTCTCAAAATAAATATTTTAAAAAGGACATTAAAGATGAAGTATTCTAAGACCAAAACATTTTGCAACATGGCATAGTGATATTAACACCTTATGTACAATTCACGTCTTATGTTTTCACAGTTGCTGTCTCGTTTGCTTTTTATAATAACCCCGTAGGGCAAGTATAATTGATTCCATTTTACAGCTGAGGCTCAAGAAGTGACGTGACTTCCCCAGAGACAGTTCTGCTGATCTCCATGTATAAGTGGAACCCTGTGCGCCCAGGGCTGTGCCAAGCACTCAGCATCCATGACCTAATTTAACATTTGCATTAACACTATGAAGTGGACATGTGTCCCCGTTTTACAGATCAACAAACTGAGTCCTGAAAGCTGAAGGGACTTGCCCGGAGCCACACAGAAAGTGGCAGAGGGGACATTTGAACCTGGCTCCATCTCTGAACCATTAATCATACCGTTCTGCCTCCGTGACTACAGAGCGGGGCGTTACTGTTAAAAAAAACAACAATTTCTGATATGGAAATATCAGGTGGAAAATAAGGCGGTAAATACCTATTGTCGCAGATGAGAAAACTGCCCCAGAAAGATTCTGGGGCAGGAGTGATGACGGTGTTTTCCAGGGACTGGTCTTCCCACTGCTCTGCCCTGACCTCCAGGGTTGCTCACATCTTTGTCCAGTTTCTGCAAATTCTCTCTAAAGGCCTTGCCCAGCCTCATGTACCCACTGGGCAGTCAACAAATACTAACTGATTTACTAATCGCATTAAAATGATATTTCCCAAAGCGTCCCCCCCCCCCTTCATTTATTTTAGTAAAGCATTCATTCGATACGTATTTAACAAGCATACCCAACATCTTACATTGTAATGGTTTGGTGCAGGAGTTTCAGATTTGAGGGCTTTCGCAAAACTTGGCAACTGAAACATGCTGGAACAGGAATTACTGAAGTCTTTCTTCGAAACAAAATGTGATGGGATAGTGTACGCGTTAGCTGCAGGGTATTTAGAAATGATGGTGTCCAGTCGGGCACGCTGTAAGGGGAAAGCCAAAGGCATCAGCAGTCTTACATAATCTGGGGGCCCCAAAGGACAGACGTCAAGGGGATGATGCCCAGCACTACGTCTAAAAGCAGTTTGTAAAAGCTGAAACTCTAGCCGGTAACAACGATAAACTGACCTCAGGCTTTGAGGATTTGCTCTTGGAGGATGCGAGTTCTGGCCTGTTGTAACTTCTGTAAACTAACTCAAGTTATTCATCTTCTATTTGGGACTTGGCAAAAATAATGTTGCCATAAATGCATTGCCACCCAATCCCATTTCAGGCCACTTATATTTGACTCATCAGCTGTTGGGTAATTTATATGATGGGAAGCTTTAGACTTTCTTCCTCCAGCCAAGGCTTTCCTTCTGAGTAAAACCCCACGTCTTACTTCTAAGATTAAGTAATCTGAATTGCTCAAATGACAAGTTTGCTTCTAATGTCTTAAAGGCACAAGGGTCCATGGGGTTCGCTGTCCACCTGTGCCTCCGATCCCTCACCTAATTGCTGATTTCAAAAAACCCTACGATATCTTTCTGTTTCAGTAGAACTGATTCTACTCCTTCCAGGAAGCCACAATAAACTATTTTCAGTTAAAAAAAAAAAAAAACACAAAAACAAACAGAATCAATGTTTGCCAAATGAAAAGGGGCAAAAGCCATAGAAACTAGATGATAACATCACTTTACCCTAGGATGGCAAGTATTGGAGTCTGATAAAACAAACGAAAAAATTCTCATTATTTTATGATTAGAAGCTTGAGAACACTGCTCTGGGTTTTCCTGAGCCGGATAGGGATCACTACCTATACAAGCACAGCGAGTGGGTGAGGCTGTGGGAAGGCACGAACCCCCACCCTCACCAACTTCTCGCCCTTGCTCGGTTGCAGTGGGTCCCAACATTCAGTCTATGGACCACCGATGGTACATGGGTGGATGTGCTCCCAGGGGCAAGAATGTTCTTGTCCAGAGTCCCAGCTGTTCAGAGTCGAGCCTGGGTTCAAGTCCCAAGCCGGCCTCCCCCTGTGTCCGGATTCACTGATGTTCCCAGAAGGAAGGTCACCCCAGCCCTGTATCCACTTTGCCTTTGAGTTTTGGGCAATAGTTCACTGAGTGCTTTCCACGGGTTGTTGCATTTAATCCTCATGAAAAACCTGGAGAGTGGTTATTGTGATTATCCCGAATTTACAGATGAGGAGACTGGACTTTCTCCATCAGATGAGGAGTGGAACCAACATTATCACCCAGGCAGTCTGCCCCTACAATATGGTGTGGATTAGATACCTCATTCTTTTTTTTTTTTTTTTTAATGTTTATTTTTTTTTTATTTTTATTATTATTTTTAATGTTTATTTATTTTTGAGACAGAGCATGAACGGGGGAGGGGCAGAGAGAGAGGGAGACACAGAATCGGAAGCAGGTTCCAGGCTCTGAGCCATCAGCCCAGAGCCCGACGCGGGGCTCGAACTCACGGACCGCGAGATCGTGACCTGAGCCGAAGTCGGCCGCTTAACCGACTGAGCCACCCAGGCGCCCCAATGTTTATTTATTTTTGAGAAAGAGCAAGTGGGGGAGGGGCAGAGAGAGAGGGAGACAGAGGATCCAAAGTGGACTCTGCACTGACAGCAGCAAGTCCTACGTGGGGCTCGAACTCACAAACCGTGAGATCATGACCTGCGCCAAAGTCGGACGCTCAACCGACAGAGCCACCCAGGCGCCCCTAGATGTCTCATTTTAAAGAGGAATGGGTCAAAAGGAATAAAGCAATACAAGTTTTCATTTACAAGCTGGCCAGCCGATAAATGACTGTGGAAGGTTCTAGTTCAAGAAGAATCGCTATGCTCTCTCTCCTCTGCCCTCTAGGCTGGACACATCTTTCCTCTTTCCTCTTCACTCCAAAGGAAGAGGGTGGGAAGGTGAAACCCTCCCTGGTGGTACTGTCTGTAGCATTTCCATCCTGAGTCACTCAACAGATTAGGCAAGAGCGTTCTTCTAAAGCACGATTTCCCAAAGTGTTTCTTGGCATGCGAGGTGCATAAGGTAAGTGAGTGTTGGCGGTCACAGCAGCAGGGGGAGAGTTCCAGAGCCAAATAAACTTGAGAGGGTCTCACAGCATCTTCCCATTTTGAAGATTCATAATACCCGCCGCCATATTAAGTGCCCTGAGAAGTCCTACAATAAAGAAGCCTAACTATATTTTAACTAGGCCTTCCAGAACCACTCCTGCCACCATGCAAATACAGAAAGGCCATGGAAGTCTCCTCCCACCAGACTGACTGCTGTGTCATGAATAATTCTGGAACAAAGATTTAGAATATGCTATTGAAGCTCTTTAAATTACTTGGACTTAGAGCACAGGTCCCCTCCAAAGGTTGGGTGTAGTGGTTCCAACAACCATCAGGAAGTTTCTAGAATTTATAGATCCACAGAGTGTTTTGGTCAGCCTCACCTACGATCGCGCTCCTCCTGGCCAGACCGGGGTCAGTCAGGCAGATCTTTCTCTGACAAGGGCTGCTTTTAATTCCTTCAGAGTCTTCAGATCCGGAAAAGGAGGAGGTAACTAACGAATGTGAAAGTTACCAAGTGGGGGACAGAGGCACGAAATTCGCATCGGCGCAGAAAGCTAGGTGAGATGTGGGATCTCCTAATAGATCTCCCCCAGCCACTGCCGGCTGCTTCCAGGAACCCAAATGTCTAAAAAAAGAAATTCCCATATCCATCAAATCGGGGAGGGGAAGCCGGCACCACTCAACGGGCCTGCGTTCTTTTTGGGTTTGGTCTGAATGTTTCAAAGACCCGACAGGCGTGATTTGATTCCGTAACACTCCGACCTTCCCTTGGGCCTCTTCTCCTCCAGACGGCCCAGCCTCGTCGTTTGGAAAGTTACCGCACGCAAAGCCTAGTCGGGAGGAATTGACCGGCCACGAATGTCTCAGAGAAAACCTAGGTGTTGCACGAGCTATTGTTTGTGACTCAGGTGGTAACACTCATGATATTTAGCATGTTTTCAATGCTCCCAGTTTCAAAGAGCACGTTGCTCATTGCAATTTGCCCAGAGCCTCCAGGGAGTCTCCGCTTTTATGAGGCACCTGGGACACAGAAGGGTGACGTGCTTGAGGCCACGTCGTCGAGCATCCACAGCTGAGTCAGGATCAGGTCTTCAGTCTTGTCTCCGGTGCCAGAGCCTCGTGAGGTGGCATTTCTGTTGCAGATTACTTTCAGGTCTCTTTGTTTGCAGGGCGTTGGTTCCTCTGTAAGCTCACTGGGGGCATGTGTGACTTCAAGGGCTTTGCTGATGGGGAGCTGGCTCCAAAGTCAACTCGCTCCTTGAGTACTCACCTCTGCCAAACTCAAATTCCAGTAAGTGGCTGCATTCAGTGTGTCTTAAATGGACCCTTTGTGTGGTGTTTTGTTTTTTTTTTTGTTTTTTTGTTTTTTTTTTTGAATCCATTCCAGTGTCAGGCATTATAATACATCTTTGCAAGAGTAATTTTTTTAAAAAAATTTTAATGTTTATTTTTGAGGGGGTGCGGAGAGACAGAGCACAAGCAGGGGAGGGGCAGAGAGAGAGGGAGACAGAATCCAAAGCAAGCTCCAGGCTCTGAGCTGTCAGCACAGAGCCCGACACGGGGCTCAAACCCTCGAACCACGAGATGGTGACCTGAGCTGAAGCCGGATGCTCAACCGACTGGGCCACCCAAGTGCTCCTTGAGGTATTTTAATTTTTAAAGGGACAGATGGCATACATGTTTCGTTGATGCAAGTTTGGGTTTGCTTTCTTTTTCACTTTCCTACCTTAGCCGGTCTTACCCTAGTTTGGCCCTTTTCCCTTGCTATGTCTATTCTTCTTGCCAATTTACAAAGATTCGAATAAAGAACAAGAAAATCCTGCCCAAGTCTGTTCAGGGACATTGGCCCTTCATAGAGTTCCTTGATTCTTAGAGCCATCCACCAACATAAAGACCATCATTTCACAAAGAAGGGAAATAGGGAGGTGAGGACGATCGCTGCATTTCAGGCCTGCTGCCTGCTTTCTTTTTGCCCCCATCAGATTTCTCAATATCTTGAATAACCCAATGAGACCAAGCGGTGTAAAACCTCATATTAGAGTGAGATCTTTTCCCCGGAACCTAAAAATCTCAGGAAAACATCTGCTTAGTCCACTCCGTGATGACAGAATCGATGGTGGATGATCAGGTCCTGAATCTTCCTCTGGCCTCTCTTCCCACCCTGGCAACGTCTAGCAAGGGAGGGGAATTACTTAAAGACACAGGCTCTAATTTACTTGCGTGACACGTGAGGTGGCAGTTATGCTCCTAATTAGAACCACGGCATTTGGAGAGAAGGGACCAGATGACCAACACATGCTTACGCAAGGAGCAAAGGAAGTTCCTGATCCCGCTAGTGGCCTCACTCAAGGAGGGGGTTCTCACCATAGAGGGAAAAGTGCACGTCCCTTTCTTAGACAGCGAGACACTGTTGAACACCGGAGACTGGTGAATGACATCGTAGAAGCCAGGACCCGGGATATTATCCTGAAAGGGAGGGAACGTGGTGTCACTGGGATCCACTCATTTCCACTGTGCTCTTCTGCGAGCTTTGCATCCATTACATCCACGCTAAGCCCCAGTGTAATCCTCCAGGATGGCACCACCACTTTCCCGGTGACGGCTCGGCTCTACCATTTCCTAGCCTGCCCAGTCACGGTCTCAGTGACCAAGCGCTGGGGTTGGAATTCCAGCCCAGGTCTGGGACCCCCAAAGCCCTGACTCTCCCTCCACCATGCTGCCCTGCATTCCAGAAGAATGCTATTGTTCTGTCATGGCATTAGAGAAGTGAGCACAGGATGGGCTGCTAAGTATAGCTGATGCGTGAGTCAGCGTGTGCTGATTGGGTCCGCCAAACCCAAGGTGAGGGACCGATGACCGCTGTCACGTTAGTTAACCGCACCCACCTGACTCAGCTTCCTCCTCAGCTTTTCAGAGGAGAAATCAGGGAGCGTTTCTGTTTACAAAGCAAAACGAAACAAAAACAACCTTCCTCCCAAACAAGTCCCTTTCTAATTCTCAAACAAAAGGAGGCAGGCTCACGAGGCTCAAATGCTAAACGGAGGGAGGTATGAGAGAGAGGAATAAACAACCGCTTGATTTCTAAGCTCATTTCTGCTTTTGCAGCTAATTGGACTTTCGGCTCATTTCCCAGGCAAGTTACCGGGGGGAAGTATATGCTGACGGAAGTTGGCCAAGCAAGTGGCATGAAATGAAAAGGATGTTCCGTTGTCTTGAGAGTTTACCGGGTGCCTACTCGATGCCACAAGCTTTTCAAAGGTTGCTTCATTTAATCCTCTGACAAGGAAGGGGCTACTGTCCCCATTTTACAGATGGAGACACCGAGGCACGTGGGGATGCATTTATCCAACACCCCACTGCTACTAAGGTACTCAGGTACCCCACGGCCGTACCTGAATTCAATGCTAAGGGCATGATGAACGCAAACCCTTTGCAGTGGGGTGTTAGCAGGCCCATTTTAAGGAAAGGAAGGCCCAGAGGCACTGGGTCCACATTTAGTAAATGGTGAAGCCCAGATTTAAATCCGGGCAGCCTGACTGCAGACTTGCTGTCCCCAACCTCTGTCACCCAGGCTCGTTGTCTCCACCGTCCCTGCCACTCTCCTCGGGGCAGAAAGAAAGCTTAAGGGGCCACCAGGGCTTTCCAGGACTTTCCAGTCTGGCCTGAGCAGTGTGTGATTAAGGTTTAATATTTGGGATAGGGCCATCAGTCAGTGAGATTAATAGGTTCTTCTGTGCTGAATTTTAAACGCAGGGAATCCTTTGAGCCTCGCTTAAAGCAGGTGGGTGAAGGGGCACTGATTCCCACTTTGTAGGTGATGGTGATCTTGGGTGCAGAGTGGGGGCTGATCACCAGGGAGAATGGGGCAGGCCATGAGACGTGCAGCAGAATCAGGTGCACCAGCGCCCCAGGCCGAGTCCTGCACGTGGGAGAAGATTCGAGGAGCTACCGAAAACAAGGAAGAGATTTTTCTAGGGGGCTGTTTGTAGGGCTAGCATTTATTTGTTGAGTGGCCACTCACTGTGTGCCAGGCACTGTTCTGAGCACTTTATTCTTTTTTTTTTAAGTGTATGAGACAGAGTGAGAGAGAGAGAGAGAGAGAGAGAGAGAGAGAGAGCAAGTGGGGGGAGAGAGAGAATCCCAAGCAGGCTCTACACCATGGAGTCCAACAAGGGGATCAATCTCAAGACTGTGACATCATGACCTGAGCAGAAATCAAGAGTCAGACACTTAACCAACTGAGCCACCCAGGCGCCCCTGAGTACTTTATGATTTTTTTTTAAGTAGGCTCCACCGAGCGTGGAACCCAGCGCAGGGTTTGAACTCACGACCCTGAGATCGAGACTCGGATGTTTAACCGCCTGAGTCACCCAGTCACCCGCAGTAACTCATTTAATCCCCATTTTAAAGACAGAAGGACAGGACCAAAAGAGATAAGGCCCAAGGTCACATGGCTAGTAACTCTCAGAGCCTGAATTTGAACCCAGGGGGTCTTAGTACAAAGTCAACTCTTTTTTTATAGATTGAGGGATAACTGACACATAACATTCTATTAGTTTCATGTATACGGTGTAATGATTCAATATTTTTATACATTGGACAGTGATCACCCGGTAAGTCCAATAAACACCTGTCACCATACAGTTACAGGATTTTTTTCCTGTGATCAGAGCTTTTAAGATCTCCTCTCTTAGCAACTTCCCAATATGCAATACAGTGTTATTAACGGGAGTTGCCATGCCGTATGATACGTCCCCGTGACTTTTTTATTTTGTGATTGGAATTTTGTGCCTTTTCATTCCCTTCACCCATTTTGCCCATCTCCACCAAACATACAGAATCCACTGCTCTTTTTTTTTCTTAATTTTTTTAACGTTTATTTTTGAGACAGAGGGAGACAGAGCGCGAGTGGGGGAGGGGCAGAGAGAGAGGGAGACACAGAATCTGAAACAGGCTCCAGGCTCTGAGCCATCAGCACAGAGCCCGATGCGGGGCTCGAACCCATGGACCGCGAGATCGTGACCTGAGCCGAAGTCGGATGCTCGACCGACGGAGCCACCCAGGTGCCCCCAGAATCCACTACTCTTAAGCATTAAACCAAACTAATGTTCAAATGAGAAGGTGTAGGATAGAAGAAAAACAAAAATCCCCCTGCGTTTTGAATCCGCAAATTCCGTCTCGGTGCTGCTACACCCGCCAAGTGACTTTTAGCAAATCGCCTCTCTGGGCCTCAGTTTCCTTATTTGCAAATCAGAGACATGGGGCCACATGCCTTTCTTTGGGTGCCTCTTAGCTTGGAGAGTCCCTAAGTCCAGGGAAAGCTGAAGCAGGACACGTACTCGCGACTCTTCCAGGTTTAAACTGTGAACGAGGAAGACGCACACCCCTCGCCCCTAGTTTACCGCCACGCTCGACGCCCGCCATCAGTTTCCCACCAATTTTCTGGGCACCTACGTGTCTGAGGAGCTAGAGTTGCCCGATAAAAGCTACTCCGTCCCACCCTGCCCAGGTGAGTTTGAATTTCAGATAACTACAAACGATCTTAGTGTAAGTACGTCCCCCGCAGTTTGCAGGGACATATTGATACTAAAATAGTTGTTCGCCATTGATCTGAAATTCTACATTAACTAGAAACCCTGCGTTTTCCTTTGCTCGATCTCGCAACCCCACTGGACCTAGCTCATGCTTTCATTCTGCTGTGTTGCAAACTGGTGGGAGGCCAGGCCAAATACGAAGAGGGCTGTCACCTCTTAGCCTGGAGGGACAGAGTGCTGCCTGTTTGCTCTGAAGGAATGTCTGAGAAGAGGTGTCCAGGCAGCAGTCTGCTGGAGCTGACCCATGGCAGCTCCAGAGGGGGACTGTTAGAATGCCAGAGGGTTTGCTAGTGGCCCCGGGTGGGGGTTTTTACACCACAGAAATTGGCAAATGCTATCAATCGGAACTTGCCCCCTTCGCGGAGGGGACAGCTGGTCTACCAGCCCACCGCTACCTTCTCATGACACCCAGCTAGGTTTCTAAGCTCCGCGGAGGGAAATGTCCAAATGCAGAGCCTTCAGGCCCTCTCCGGCGACTGCTAGAAGTGGTGAATGGCTCTCTGGGAGGGCAATAAAAAGTCAGACCTTTCACCTCTGGGATGACAGTTCACATGACTAACCTTTCGTGGCTTCGGTGAGTTGAGGCCTCTCAGAGCAGATCCCAGAAATAAGAATCCAGACTGCAACTGGGGTGAACTTAGCCGCCTTGGTTTCTGGGCCAAGACCACCCCCAGAGGGCAAAAATAAGCAAAGCAAAAATGGGTGTGGGGAGGGAGAAGGGAAGAGAACTATCGATCTCAGCCCTACCAACTGCCTATCGAGCACTGAGAGAACTATGCGGATGTCATACCTGTGGTCTCCCCGGCCCGGCCCAAAGTGTGAGGATTAAATGAGTCAATACACGCAGAGGGGTGAGAGCCGGTGCGTGGCCACTCTCGTCCTCGTTCCTACCTCTGCATTGCCCACGCCAGCCGCAATGGAGCCGAACCTTCCCGTGGAGGTTAAAGACCTGGAGAGTGGGATTAAGCAAGAGAGGACTGGCTCATGTGCTCCCATCCCTCCACCCAACACACACCTGGGTGACGTTTGGCTGAAACGCACTTTGAGAGCCCTTCTGAAGGATTAAAGTCCCGGAAGGCAGCCTGTGCGGGTGCCAAGGGTGGGACAAAGATCTCCACTCGCTTGACCCTGGGATAGGGTAGGGAGGTCATGGGGAGCAGGGCACAGACCTCCTCACCCCAGACATGTCCATGGGTTATAGGAAGCTTGGAGTCCCACAGCTTGCAGCCAGCTACGCAGCCTGAGCTTTCGAGTCCTGATTTCATAAATTCTGTCCGATTAATACTTTCAAATCAACGGTTCGTCAAACTGCTTCTTGGCCTACAAAACATAGTCTCTGTTGGATCATTGGCTAAAGGCCACACTAGAGCTGCCTTTAGACTCTGCAAAGATGTCCCACCCTGATTTGGTCTATCTTGGGGAAGCGAGCTGGTGTTTCATTCATGCACAAGAGGAATGAAAACTGGGGACCTGCTGAGGGGCTTAAAAGGATCTAATGGGGGGGGGGGCGCCTGGGTGGCTCAGTCAGTTGAGCCTCCGACTCTTGGTTTCAGCTCAGGTCATGATCTCGCGGTTCGTGAGTTCGAGCCCAGCATCAGGCTCCGTGCTGTCAGCGGATGGGATTCAGCTTGGGATTCTCTCTCTCCTTCTTTTTCTGTCCCTCCCTTGCTCGTGCTCTCTCTCTCTCTCTCAAAATAAACAAACTTAAAAAAAAAAAAAGTATCTAACAGGAGGAGGACGTGCCTGAGGTAGAACCAGAATCCTGTGCTGTGGTTAAGCCCCCGGCAAAATCACACAGGGATGTTAGGCTCCTGGGGAAACAATTTTTCACCACAAATGCCTCTGGTCTTCAGATCTCAGGACAACGTGTCCAACGACCCTACTGACTTCATCGAAGCAAGAAAGCTTTTACTCGGGTTGATGTGCCCAGAGTGAAGAGGACAGCACCGCCTGGACGGCGGGAGAGTCGGCCTCTGTCTCCGGGGCGCGGCACCGGCCCTCAGGCCCCTCATCTGTGGGGGCGTCAAGATCTGTGGTTTTCTGGCCACATGCCAGGCGTCCACAGGGAGCCAGGGAAGCTGGCAGCAGCTTGGAGGAGCAGTCTGCCCGTACCTGGCCCACCAGTGGGCTTCAGGACGAGACACTGTCACAGGAAGGGCTGTTCTGCTGAGCCCGGGGTTCAAGGTCACAGAAGCTCTTTCTGGTTCAAACTGTCTCTGACTCTGAGATTTGTCCCTTGGAAGATGCCTTCTTCCTTTCTGCTCTCTCTCCCTCCCTACCCCTGCCCCCCCCCCCCACATATGTTTCTGTCTGGCACCAAAGTTTCCACACCTCTGATCACAGCTGCAAAGGGAGAGAGGCCGCGAGCGTACTTCATGCAAGAAAATAGTTTTGTTCAGAATGGGGGAGGATGGCAGAATGAAGGGACCCTGGAAGCTCTGGGGGAGCAACCAGGAAAGGGGATGAGGTCTCTTGAGGAGATTGTTTATCTTTGCGGGGGGGGGGGGGGGGGGGCGTGGCAGGAGGGGCAGAGAGAGAATCCCAAGCAGGCTCCGTGCTCAGTGTGGAGCCTGACACGGGGCTCGAACTCACTACCGTGAGATCACCACCTGAGCTGAAATCAAGAGTTGGATGTTGGGGCGCCTGGGTGGCTCAGTCGGTTAAGCGGCCGGCTTCGGCTCAGGTCATGATCTCGCAGTCTGTGGGTTCGAGTCCCACGTCGGGCTCTGTGCTGACAGCTCAGAGCCTGGAGGCTGCTTCAGATTCTGTCTCTGACTCTCTCTCTCTCTCTCTCTGCCCCTGCCCCGCTTGCACTCTGTTTCTGTCTCTCAAAAAATAAATAAACGTTAAAAAAATTAAAAGAAAAAATAAGAAGACTACTGTGGACCAGGGCTTGTGCTAAGGTGCAAGGAAGGACACAGCACGATCTCTTAGCAGTTCACACACTCTAGGAATGGGATGGAGGGGCCGCAGCAAAACAGTGCAAAATGGACGGGGTGTGTTCCGTGACTCAGCAAGGGATGCATAGACTGGAGTTGGGCTCATTCATTCCATGCACTTTTGAGGGGTGTTGGGGTCAGGAAAGGACAGCGATGACCCCAGGAGTTTCCGGACAGGTGAAGGTGAGACGGGCACACCCCCTACCATCAGGTGAAGCAGAAGGTGGACAGGGGCACAAGAGTGGCTGTCCAGAGCTCAGAGGAGGGTGTCCCTGCTTCCATCCCGGGGTGACATGGGAAGCAGCGTCTGGGAACCAGGAGCTGCCACCTGCATACATCCTTGCCCCGCCTGACCCTGGCCGTGCAAGTTACTCACCCCTCTTTGTGTCTCAGGGTCATTATCTGAAAAGCAGAGATAACGATGAGACTCAGCTCACAGGGTGATTATGGGAACTAAACGGGCAAATAAATGCAAAAGTCTTCGAGGGGTGCCTGCCGTGCGGTCAGTGCCAGCCAAGTGTCTGTTATGTCCGGGAACATATTTTTTTATTTTATTTTTGGGACAGAGAGAGACAGAGCATGAACGGGGGAGGGTCAGAGAGAGAGGGAGACACAGAATCGGAAACAGGCTCCAGGCTCCGAGCCATCAGCCCAGAGCCTGACGCGGGGCTCGAACTCACGGACCGCGAGATCGTGACCTGGCTGAAGTCGGACGCTTAACCGACTGCGCCACCCAGGCGCCCCCGGGAACATATACTGCAGACCCCGTGGGGAGGCGTGCCGCTGACCCTACTGTGGTTCAGACGTGCAGCCGAGCGCGCACTTGGGGTAATTATCCCCTTGGACACGGTGGCCCCTGCGAACTGAACTTCCTTTCGTTTAAATATCCCTGACATGTGGGGCGCCTGGGTGGCTCAGCCGGTTGAGCATCTGACTCTTGATTTCGGCTCAGGTCATGATCCCGGGGTTGTGGGATCGAGCCCTGTGTGGGGCTCTGCACTGAGTGTGGAGCCTGGTTGACCTTCTCTTTCTCTCCCTTTGCCCCTCTCCCCAGGTTGCTCGCTCACTCTCTTTCTAACTGAATGAATGAATGAATGAATAAATAAATAAATAAATAACTCGACATGTAAAACATCCCTGATCCAGTGCCTCATCAAGTTAATCAATGAAATGATATTAGCTTTCTACAATTTCACACAAACTAAATACAGGCCTGCTTTCCAACTGGGACGGTGGATTTACTGTCAGGCTCTCTATCAAATTAGCATGTATGTTTAAATTGAGCCCTTCTAGAGGATACAGTATACGCATGCTACTGACATTCATTGATTTGAGCCTAGAAGGGATAAGCTGGCTTTAGAATCATGGGCCTAGCAATTATAGCGTCCTTGCTTTTTTTTTTTTTTTTTTTAATTTTTTAACGTTTATTTATTTTTGACAGAGAGAGACAGGGCATGAGCGGGGGAGGGGCAGAGAGAGAGGGAGACACAGAATGCGAAGCAGGCTCCAGGCTCTGAGCTGTCGGCACAGAGCCCGACGCAGGGCTCGAACTCACGGACCGCGAGATCGTGACCTGAGCCAAAGTCGGACGCTCCACCGACTGAGCCACCCAGGCGCCCCACCTCCTTGCTTTTAAGATGATGCAAAGATATTATTAGTGTTACACAGCCTGGAAGGCAGTGACCACCGTCCAGAGGGAAATAGAGACAGAAACAGGGAGGTGGAGGAAGAAAATGTCCATCAGCCTCCCGGGCTACGTTCTGCCCCAGGTTAGGCATGTCTTTTCATGCACACGGAGTCACCAGCACATTTGTAAATAATTGTAAAAATGTGCAGGGAAGCAGACTTCATTTCTAGCAGCCTAAATTGCAGTCCCGACACCAAGCCCCGTGAAGGATTGATTACAGGGCATATGAGTTTCCCCACAAAGTTAGACGGACAAGGTGAGTGCACATTTCACAAGGCACTGATTCTCTGTGTCAAAGACGGGCTAAATGGGTCACAGAACTAATGTGAGGATACAACCAAGTTATGAGATCAGGCTCAGGGTATGGATGACTCATGTCCTAAGAAGGGTGGTGAACATCAGAGTTTTAAAATCTGTTTTTAATTTGTATTGCCTCACGAAATTATTGGGTGATGTTACACAAGATCTTTCACTTCTCAGTGTCCATTGCCCTCAAGAGGAATGAGAATAATGAGCATGGAACAAGAAAATTTTTTTTTCCAGTTTTTATAGCTTGAAGAAGCTAAAAGATTATATAGTCCAAATTGTTTGTGTTTCAGATGAGGAACCCGAAGCCCAGAGAAGTCAAGTGACTTGTCTAAAGGCACACAGCCTCTTAACAGGGCAGAACACAGGGAACCTGATTTACGGATCCCGTCCGTGCTCTTGCCACAGAATTGCGTACTTTTTTACAGAAGGCTTTCAAATACCTAGATGAAAGTTCCCACGTTGTCAAACCAACGTGACTACATCTGAAAAGTATGAATCAAATTTCTGAGCGATTTCTTTCCGTATCTGATGCTGCTTACAGCTTTGGCTGGTTGCCCCCCTTGGTTCCTTGAGCAGAAACGTTTCTGAAAAGCAGTGGTTGGAATGCTAAGTCGAAATGCCGGCCTCTTCAGTTTCGGGAAGCGAGTCTGGAGAACCGGATCACATAGAAGGGCGCCTACACTCATTGCCTGACATCCTTCCCTACCTTGTGCCGCGGCTGTTCTGGCGAAGGCCTTTTCAGAAACATACCTGCTGACTTTCATAAATCAAATGCATGGCTCTGGAGGCCGCAAGAGGTGTGGTAGTGTGTGGAAACAACATGAGGCTTTGGAGTGAGCTAGACCTGGGTTTGAGGTCTAATTCTTTCCAGGTTGATTCAGCAAATATTTATGTAGGGCCTCTTATGTGCCGAGCCCTGTGCTGAATGACCTTGGGTGGGTCATTTAACTCCCCTAAGCCTCGATTTCCTCTCCTGTTAAATTAAGACAATGAACCCTTCCTTTTAGCATTGTTCTGAGGATTAGGGACATGGTCTAAAAATGATTTCACACCTAGAAGGGACCAGTAAAATGGTGGCTGCTACTATTTTTATTGGAGGCTGGACTGCAAGTATTCTAGAGATGGGCAACATATTATTACTGTCTTGACAAACAGGACCCCAAACAGAAGGTACAGAGACCGGTGGACAGTTAAAACACAGACACAGAAACTAGAGGGAGAAGAGAGAAAAGTCCTGAGCAAATATCTTCTTTATCATCTCTGAGGTAAACCTTCAAGTAATTAAAAATGTGTGTGTGTGTGTGTGTGTGCACGCACATGCGAGCCTATACACACACCCTATATTCTTTATTATTTGCTTTCTTAGAATCCTAAAATGTTAGAAGTGAAAGGAATTTAAACGTCCTCTCATTCAGCGTTCTTGTTTACAAAGGAGGAACAGGCTGAGGGGCAAAGGGGCCTGATGAGGCCCCCCACGTGGCCAAAGGTAACTGAGATGTTGACTCCTTCAAAAGAATGTTATTCTACAGATCTTGGTTAAATGAGTAAAGGAATGAAGATTTTAAAGACTAAGGATGTCTGTGAGGTGCTTCGGCCCCCTGCTGGTGAGAGAGGAGACCGTCAGACCCTTGAACCTTTAGCTAATGCAATCCCAAGCTACTTGAGGACCCACGAGGAGCCCGGGGAGCCATGCAGAATCTTCCAGATGGAGGAAAAGAGACACAAATATGTGGAGAAACGGGGCGGGAGGGGATACAGCAACAGAAACAACACACTGTTAAAGGAAGTTTGAAAAAAGGGGGGGGCCTTTATCACAAAGGTGGTTTTAAGTTTATTCGACCCTTTTATTTCTCCTTTTATGTTATTTGAAGAAAGGTTTGTTATTTCCTCTCCTGTCACAAAGAGTGAACGGGACCAGAGGGAGAGAAAAGGATTTTTACCTTTTACTTCATATACCTGGGATTCTTGAATTTTATACTTTTATAATAAATTTTAAAATACATTTCTTCTTGGGAACGCAAGCTGGTGCAGCCACTCTGGAAGAGACTATGGAGGTTCCTCAAAAAACTAAAAATAGAACTACCCTACGACCCAGCAATTGCACTACTAGGCATTTATCCACGGGATACGGGTGTGCTGTTTCAAAGGGACACATGCACCCCCATGTTTATAGCCGCACTATCAACAATAGCCAAAGTATGGAAAGAGCCCAAATGTCCATCGATGGATGAATGGATAAAGAAGATGTGGGATATATAGACAATGGAGTATTATTCGGCAACAAAAAAGAATGAAATCTTGCCATTTGCAACTACATGGATGGAACTGGAGGGTATTATGCTAAGTGAAATTAGTCAGAGAAAGACAAAAATCATAGGACTTCACTCATATGAGGGCTTTAAGAGCCAAAACAGATGAACATAAGGGAAGGGAAACAAAAATAATGTAAAAACAGGGAGGGGGACAAAACAGAAGAGACTTTTAAATATAGAGAACAAACAGAGGGTTGCTGGAGGGGTTGTGGGAGGGGGGATGGGCTAAATGGCTAAGGGGCACTAAGGAATCTACTCCTGAAATCACTGTTGCACTATGTGCTAACTAATTTGGATGTAAATAAAAATAAATAAATAAATAAAACAAGTTAAAAAAAATAAATAATGAAAATAAAATAAAATACATTTCTTCTTTAAAAAAATGTTTGGGGTACAATATGGCACCATGAGTCCAGACGCCATCGTTCTCTCTGAAGCTAATAACTTTCCAACTCGTTCTTAACCTTCTGGCACACTGGGAGATAGGCTATTGGCTCCTTGGGTGACACTGCCCTCTATTGGTCATAGGGACAACTGCACCAGCCTGGCTCACACACACCCGTCCTGAGGCTCAAACCCAGATTAAATGCAGAGTTTCTAAGACGATGTTATTACCTTTTTATAATAAAATCTTTTGGCTTGACTATTGAATCCCTTTTTTTCTGATTCTGGAATTGTTGAAGTCTGGTTCTTAAAAGGAATGGAGGAGGATGGTGCTGGATGTGCAGCAGTAAAACCTGAACAACAAAAGCGAAGTAAAAATTAGCAAGAAGAATTGACAAAGGCAGAAAACGAAGAGCATTTTAAAGTGTTATTTTATTTTCAATATTTTCACTTTTATTTTTTTAGAGAGCTACAGAGAGAGAGCACGCGAGCAAGGGAGGGGGACAGAGGGAGGGAGAGGGTCTCGAGCGGGCTCCATGCTCAGCAAGGAGCCTGACGCTGGGCTCGATCCCATGACCCTGGGATCATGCATGACCTGAGCCTAAATCACGAATGGGACGCTCAACTGACTGAGCCACCCAGGTGCCCCGAGATTTTATTTTCTTTCTTTATTTTTTAAATGTTTATTTTTGAGAGAGAGCACAAGCAGGGGAGGGACGGGCGGGGTGTGGGGGGACAGAGGATGTGAAGTAGGCTCTGTGCCTACCAGCAGCAAGCCTGGTGCGGGGCTCGAACTCACGAACCGTGAGATCATGACCTGAGCTGAAGTTGGAGGCTCAACCCTCTGAGCCGTCCCGGTGCCCAACACCGCCCCCCCCCACCCCAAGATTTTATTTTTAGGTAATCTCCACCCTCAATGTGGGGCTCAGGCTCACAACCCTGAGATCAACAGTCTCATCCTCCACCAACTGAGCCAGCCAGGCACTCCTTAAAGTTTTGTTTTATTTTATTTTTTAATTTTTTTTAACATTTATTTTTGAGACAGAGAGAGACAGAGCATGAACAGGGGAGGGTCAGAGAGAGAGGGAGACACAGAATCTGAAACAGGCTCCAGGCTCTGAGCGGTCAGCACAGAGCCCGACGTGGGGCTCGAACCCATGGACCGCGAGATCATGACCTGAGCCGAAGTCGGACGCTTAACCGACTGAGCCACCCAGGCGCCCCCTTAAAGTTTTATTTTAAATGGAATAGGAGAGAAACTTGCCTTTTGATAGGAGGTAAACATGAAACTTTTTTTTTTTTTTTTTTAATATTCTCTTTACTTTTTTTCCCTCTTGGTAATCTGGCATTTCCCCACCCCGGGGCAACTAAACTAGTGAGATTTGGTCACATTGCTGAAGCATCATTTATAGAAAATCAACTTAAAATTGTGGATGTCCGGGTTGTGACATACAAATGATACACAAATTCCCCGCTCTCCTCCGCCCGGCCCCACATGTGGGAGAATGTCTCACATGAGAGACAACTGTTAAGGCTCCACGAGGGGCATCTCTCTGCACGGCAGACCAATTCCAAACTCCAACCTGTGAGGGTGATAGAATCTGACTCCGTTTTCGACGTGGGGCTGACTGCTCACAGCTTGTAAGCCTCAGCCCCCGGCTTCCCCTTCTGAGCCACATTGGGTAAACTGAGGAGAAGGCCTGGAGGCTCTCCCCTTTGGTGCCGGCCAGAAGTTCAAACCATACCAGCCCTTGCCCTCACTCCAGCCCTACCAACTAACCACAACAAAACCCCAAACGTGTCTCTCTCCTCTGGTTCTCTCGAGCCGTTTTGGGGCCAGATTAGGAAGCCGACCCTGCTCTCCCCAGAAAACCTCACGATGTGAGGAATACCCCTCTTCGTGTCCCCTTGGTGCGGCATCACCAATCTTGACTTTCAAGCCAAATTTTGGATGCGGGTCCACCCTGACTCTGCAGGATGCGCACAACATATCTGAACATCCGAGTCCGAACCCTCGTAGAGGAAATGTGTGCCAGAGTCGGAAAAAGCCAGGAGACGAAGGGACGAGGGACGCGTTAAGAGTGGGGGGTACGGTTGCACAGGAGCTGGCTTTAAGGCCCGTTTCTTAGTCTCCAAATTTTTGAAAACACAAAACTGCCTTTCAGACTCAGACACCCAATGCCAAGAGGGACCCCTCAGGAGGTGCTGTGACAGATGAGGAAACTGAGGCTTAGACAGATGAAGTCACTCGCCCTTAAGTGAAACACCCGGCTGGGGTTTTAACACAGTTGGTCTAATGAGCCGAGGCTCTTAAGGTCCAAGCTGCACCTCCTCGTTCTGAGTCTGGCCCATAGTCAGCTCCCCACACACCAGTGGGTGGAATAATGGGGGCGATCTAGCCCAATGTGCTCGGCTTGAGGGTGAAGCAAATAAAAGAAGCAGAAGAAATGTCTGGTTAGAAAACATTTGAGAGAGAAATCTACGATGTATTTATGATTTTCTTCCCTTCTCTCCCCACCCCCATTTAGCAGGTGGATGGCTATGTAATTTTCTTTTAGCGAACTAGACAGCAAATCAGAAAACAGCAGACACAAGGCTTCCTAGCTTTTGTTTCTAAAAGTCCATGGAGCGATTTAAAGAGTTTGCAGAGAAGGCAGCAAAGAAAGGGGGATTCTTTTCTTTCTTTCTTTCTTTCTTTCTTTCTTTCTTTCTTTCTTTCTTTCTTTCTTTCTTTCAGGCAAAAGGAAGGACATTTCCCCCAGGGGAAGGAAAAAACCTTCCTGACTAAAAAAAAAGATCACTTTCAGGGTGCCCGGGTGGCTCAGTCGGTTAACTGTTGACTTTGGATTTTGGCTCAGGTCATGATCTCACGGTTCATGGGATCAAGCCCCACAGCGGGCTCTGTGCTGACAAGCACGGAGCCTGCTTGGGATTCTCTCTCCCTCTCTCCGCCCCTCCCCACACCCTCAAAATAAGTAAACAAACGTTAAAAAATAAAATTAAAAGATCACTTTCACTTCTGGCTGTGGTAGAACCTCCTGCATGAAAACAACCCTCTTGAGAAGAACCAGAAAAATAAGATTTTTATTTTTTTTATTTTTATTTATTTATTTTGGAGAGAGAGAGAGAGGGAGGAAGAACAAATGGGGGAAGGGCAGAGAGAAAGAGGGGACAGAGGATTTGAAGCAGGTTCCGTGGGGACAGCACAGAGCCTGAGGTGGGACTCGAACCCACAAACCGCGAAATCATGATTTGAGCCAAAGGCAGCTGCTTAACTGACTGAGCCGTCTAGGTGCCCCAAAAAATAAAGTTTTTTAAAAAACACTCTGGATAATTTGACCTTCCATTTCCAACCAAAATGGGGCTGGCTTTGCCCTCTGAGCTAGGGAAACAAAAGTTAAACATGGACAAAATATATCAAACGATGGTTTTCAAGACACCGGACACGAAGCAACAAAGGATGGGGCTGCCCCGAGAAATGGGAAGCAAATGAGAGAGCAGTGGGATTGCCCCTAGCTTACTGCCTGGAGAACTTTCCAGGCCACAGCACAGGATGGAGGAATCCAGGGAGAGCCTGGCTGCCTTCTTGAGTTGAGGAAATGAATCCGAAAGCCCAGAAAGACCAGGTGGCTAGAGCTGACAGAGCAGAGAATCCAAGAAGAGAGCTCCCCAGATAAAGAACTCTGGAACCCAGCACTGGGTTTCCCCTCAGGTACCTTTCTAAGTATTGCTCAGGATACACATGCGAGAAAACTACCCAAGGCTGGGGAAAGAATCAGCCGAAAGATGAATACCTGAACAGCAGTACAGGAATAGCTTACACCAAACCAGGAGACCCTCCTGTTCCCACACATCAGAGGGAAAAGATTTATAATATGGAGGACATAGAGTATGCAGAGTTTTGCCTCCGAAATAGAGCAAAATTACCCCTAGGCTTAAGGTGGCTCGGGTCCCAGCTAACACTCAACAGCAAGACTTGAAAAACTCCAACTGTTTCCAAGTAATTTAACTGTATCCCAGAACAAAGCATAAGAATTTACAGGACTGGAAAAGGATCCAGCACCCAACAGGTACCATGAAAAATATATAGTGTTCAGTTAAGAATTAATAGGCATGTAAAGAAAAAAAAAATGCAATTCATCATGAGAAGATATACAATCAATCAAAACCAAAATTTAATTTATAAAAACAGGCAGCAGATCAGATTTGGCCAAGGGCCAAAGTTTGCCAACCCTTGCTCTAAAGCAGCCACTAAGAAAACACGGTAAAGAGTTATTCCTTTTTTTTTTTTTTAAGATTTTATTTTTATTTAAAAAAATTTTTTTTAATGTTTATTTATTTTTGAGAAAGAGAGAGACAGAGCATGAGCAGGGGAGGAGCAGAGAGAGGGAGACACAGAATCCGAAGCAGGCTCCAGGCTCTGAGCTGTCCGCACAGAGCCCGGTGTGGGGCTCAAACTCACAAACTGCGAGATCATGACCTGAGCCAAAGCCAGAGGCTTAACTGACTGAGCCACCCAGGCGCCCCAAAAGATTTTATTTTTAAAGTAATCTCTACTCCAATTCAGGGCTCAAACTCAAAACCCAGAGGTCAAGAGTCATATGCTCCACCAAATGAGCCAGCCAGGTGCCCCAAGAGTTATTCCTAATAAGCCAACAAAGGAGATAAAATAGAAACAAAAATATACTCAATGCAGAAGATGACAGAAAAAGTAAATAAGGCATAGATACGACAAATACCAAGCAAATCACAAGATGGTAAACTTAAACCCACACACCAATGTTCACATTAAATTTCAATAGTCTAAATAGTCCAGTCAAAAGACAGAGCTGCTCGACTTGGATAAGAAAGACCTAACTATATGCTGCCTGCAAGAAATATACTTTAAAGGTAATCCCAGAAATAGGTTAAAAATAAAAGAATGGGAAAAGATACACTATGCTAACATTAAAAACAATGCTAGATATTAGTATCAGACAAAGCAGATTTCAGAGAAAAAATATTCCCTGCAATAAAGAGGGTCATTTCATAACCATATAGAGGTCAATTCCTTAAGAGAACATTACAAGCCTAAATACCAATATATCTGATAACAAGAAACTCAAAATACACGAAGCAAAAGCTCATAGTACTGTAAGAAGAAATAGAATATTCCACAATTACAGTTAGATTTAAAAGTTCCTCCCTCTGTACCCCAATGTTTATAGCAGCACTTTCAACAATAGCCAAATTATGGAAAGAGCCTAAATGTCCATCAACTGATGAGTGGATAAAGAAGTTGTGGTTCATATACACAATGGAGTACTATGTGGCAATGAGAAAGAATGAAATATGGCCCTTTGTAGCAACGTGGATGGAACTGGAGAGTGTGATGCTAAGTGAAATAAGTCATACAGAGAAAGACAGATACCATATGTTTTCACTCTTATGTGGATCCTGAGAAACTTAACAGAAGACCATGGGGGAGGGGAAGGGGGAAAAAAAGTTAGAGAGGCAAACCATAAGAGATTCTTAAAAACTGAGAATAAGCTGAAGGTTGATGGGGGGTGGGAGGGAAGGGAAAGTGGGGGATGGGCACTGAGGGCACCTGTTGGGATGAGCACTGGGTGTTGTATGGAAACCAATTTGACAACAAATTTCATATGTAAAAAAAAAAGTTCCTCCCTCACTAATTTAAACAAGTAGATAGAATATCAGTAAAGATATATAAGACTTGGGGGCGTCTGGCAGGGTCAGTTGGTAGAGCATGGGACTCTTGATCTTGGGGTTGTGAGTTCAAGCTGCATGTCGGATATAGATATTACTTAAAAATAAAATCTTAACTATATATACATATTATATATTGTATTTATATATTATATGTATTTATATATATTATATATAAATATATATTTATATATTATATATTTTATATTATATATTATGTATATTTATATATCATATATTATATATTTATATGGATTATATATTTATATAGATTATATACTGATATATAATAAATATATATAAATATATATTTATATAATATATGTTATATAAATATATAAATAATATATAATATATATAAATATATATGACGTGAATAATATTATTATCTAACTTGACCTAACTAGCATTTATAGAACACTGCACCTATCAATTCTATATAATCTATTCCAGAAAATTGAAGAGGAAAAGACATTTCCCAATCTATTCTAGGTGGTCAGCATCACCCTAATATCTAAATGAGACAGTGTCATGGTGGGGTAGGAGGGGAACCACTACAAATCAATAATCCTCATAAACCTACACACAGAAATTGTTAGAAAATTTGGGGGCCCCTGGGTGGCTCAGTCGATGAAGTGTCTGACTTCAGCTCAGGTCATGATCTCACAACTAGTGAGTTCAAGCTCTGTGTCAGGCCTGGAGCCTGCTTAGGATTCTGTGTCTCCCTCTCTCTGCCCCTCACCCACTCATGCTCTGTCTCTCTCTCTCTCTCTCTCTCTCTCTCTCTCTGTCAAAAATAAATAAACATTAAAAAATTTTTTTAAGAAAATTTTTAGTAAATTAAATCCAACAGTGTATAAACAAAGACAATACATCATGACCAAGTGGAGTTTATCTCAGTAATGCAAAGATAGGTTAACATTTGAAAGTCAATGTCATTCACCATACTGACCAACGAAAGAGAAAAACCATATGATCATCTCAGTAGATGCGGAACAGAATCATAGAGTATGTATTCTTTTTTGCCTGTCTTCTTTCATTTAGCGTAATTATTTTGAGATTCATCCATGTTGTTGAAATATCAATGGTTCATTGATTTTATTGCTGAGTAGCATTTCATTATATAGAAATGTGACAATTATCAATACCTTGCGGATGGAAATTTGAGGTGCTGACAGTTTGGGAGTACTACACATAAACTCTTCTCTCCATTCCACTACAAGTCCTCATACAAATGAAAGAGTGGGCATACACTGTCATTTCTCTTGGGTAAATACTCAGGAGTGGAATGGCTGGATAAGATGTTTAACTTTCAAAGAAACTGCCAGGGGCACTTGGGTGGCCCAGTTGGTTGAGCCTCTGACCTCGGCTCAGGTTATGATCTCACGGTTTGGGAGTTCGAGCCCCATATCCAGCTCGCTGCTGTCAGTCCAGAGCCTCTGTTCCCCGCCCCCCCCGCCCCTCCCCTGCTCACGCTCTCTCTCTCAAAAATAAATAAACATTAAAAATAATAAAAATAAACTGCCGAACTCTTTCCCAAAGTTGTGCTTTTGTAAGTCTCCACTACTAATGTATGAGAGTGACTGTGCCTTCACGTCCTCACCAACAATGGGCAATCTTTTTCATTTCTGCCATCCTGTGGGGTGTGTAGTATCTCACTGTGGTCCTTATTTGCATATTTGTAATGACTAATGATGCTGAGCATCTCTTTAGATGCTATTTGCCATCTGCGTATCTTTTTTTGGTGGTTATCTGTTGAGTACATAGAGAAAGCATTTCATAAAATCTAGCATCCTTTTAGGATAAAAAAAGAAAAACAACCTAGCCAACTAGGCCTAGAAGCAAATTTCCTTAATCGGATAAAAGCTATCTATCACAAAAGCCTATAGTAAACGTGATACTGAAAATGAAATATTAAAAGCTTTCTCCTGAGACAGACAATGAAGCCAGGCGACTGCTGTCATAGTTGTCTTCAACACTGTCCTGAAGGACTCTCATCAGCATAAGAGCCAAGAGAAATAAATAAACATGGATCAGAAAGGAAGAAATAAACATGTCATAATCTACAGATGACTAGATTATATGTGGGAAAATTTGAGAAAAATCTATAGATAACCTATAAGGGGTAATCACTGAATTCAGTAAGGTCACTAGAATCAAGGTCAATATACAAAAGTCAATTTGTTTTATTTCTACACCAGGATACAATTAGAAAATGAAATCAAAATATTACCATTTATAACAGTATAAATATCAAATGCCTAAGGGAAACCAAAGCAAAAATGAACTATTGGGATCTCATCAAAATAAAAAGCTGCACAGCGAAGGAAACAATCAGCAAAACTAAAAGGCAACCGATGGAATGGGAGAAGACATTTGCAAACGACATATCAGATAAAGGGTTACTATCCAAAATCTATAAAGAACTTACCAAACTCAACACCCAGAAAAACAAAATAATCCAGTGAAGAAATGGGCCAAAGACATGAATAGACACTTCTCCAAAGAAGACATCCAGATGGCCAACCGACACATGAAAAAATGCTCAACATCACTCATCATCAGGGGAATACAAATCAAAACCGCAATGAGATACCACCTCACCCCTGTCAGAATGGCTAACATGAACAACTCAGGCAACAACAGATGTTGATGAGGATGCGGAGAAAGAGGGTCTCTTTCCCATTGTTGGTGGGAATGCAAACTGGTGCAGCCACTCTGGAAAACAGTATGGAGGTTCCTCAAAACACTAAAAATAGAACTACCCTACGACCCAGCAATTGCACTATTAGGCGTTTATCCACTGGATACAGGTATGCTGTTTTGAAGGGGCGCATGCAACCCCATGATTATAGCAGCACTATCAACAGTAGCCAAAGTATGGAAAGAGCCCAAATGTTCATCCATGGATGAATGGATAAAGAAGATGTGGGATATATAGACAATGGAATATTACTCGGAAATCAAAAAGAATGAAATCTTGCCATTCGCAACTACGTGGATGGAACTAGAGGGTATTATGCTGAGCGAAATTAGTCAGAGAAAGACAAATATCACAGAACTTCACTCCTATGAGGACTTTAAGACACAGAACAGATGAACATAGGGAAGGGAGGCAAAAATAATATAAACAGGGAGGGGGACAAAACATAAGAGACTCTTAAATATGGAGAACAAACAGAAGGTTACTGGAAGGGGTGTGGGAGAGGAGATGGGCTAAATGGGTAAGGGGCATTAAGGAATCTACTCCTGAAATCACTGTTGCACTATATGCTAACTGAGATGTAAATTAAAAAATAAATTAAATAAAAATTAAAAAAAAAAACATCAAATGCCTAGAAGGCATAAAGGAGATACACATGACCTCTACACAGAGAGCCGTGAAATGCTTTAAGATTTTATTTTTAAGTAATATCCACACCCAATGTGGGGCTCAAACTCACAGCCCCACATTCAAGACTCTCATGCTCTACCAGCTGAGCCAGCCAGGTGCCCCTCTGTAAAACATTTTTGAAAAAAATTTAATAAGACTAAAAGAAATGCACATGGATGGGAGAAATCAACATTATAGACATGTAAGTTATCCTTAAATTGATTGTTAGAATCAATACAATCCAAACCAAAATGGCAGTAAGGATTTTTATTCTTAGGACATTAATGAGTTGATTCTAAAATTAATATGGAAATGCAATGGGGCCAAGAGTCACCAAGATAAAATACAAGGATGAAAGATTTATACTACTCCATTAAAGACTTATTATAGGGGCCCCTAGGTGGCTCAGTCGTCTAACCATCTGACTCTTGATTTTGGCTCAGGTCATGATCTCACGGTTTGTGGGAAGGAACCCCACGTGAGGCTCTGTGCATAGAGTCTGCTTGAGATCCTCCCCCCCCCGCCCCTCCCCCACTCATGCTCCTTCTCTCTCTCTCTCTCTTAAAATAAATAAACATTTAGGAAAAAAGACTTGTGTGGGTGCCTGGGTGGCTCAGTCAGTTAAGCTCAGGTCATGATCTCGCAGTCTGTGAGTTTAAGCCCTGCATCGAGCTCCGTGCTGAAAGCTCAGAGCCTGGAGCCTGCTTTGGAGTCTGTGTCTCCCTCTCTCTCTCTTCCCCTCCCCTGCTCATGCTCTCTCAAAAAATGAATAAATGTTAAAAAAAAATTTTAAGAATATATATAAAAGAAAGATGTTATAAAGTTACAATAATTAAGACTGTGTTGAGTAATTGACCAGAATAAAGAATCCAGAAGTAGCCCTGCATATACATGGACACCTGATTTATAGCAAAGATAGAGCAGCAGAGTAGTAGAAAAAGAATGGCCTTTCTTTTTTTTTTTTTTAAGTGTATTTATTCATTTTTGAGAGACAGAGAGAGAGAGAGAGAGAGAGCGTGCACCCGTGTGCAAGCAGGGAAGGAGCAGAGAAAAGAGGGAGAGAATCCCAAGCAGGCTCCGCAGTGCCAGCACAGAGCCAGAGATGGGACTCAAACTCATGAACCGTGGAGAGCATAACCTGAGCCGAAATCAAGAGTCAGAGGCTCAACTGACTGAGCAACCCAGGTACCCCGAGAATGGCCTTTCAATAAATGGTCCTGGTTCACTTGGATATGGATATTGAAAACACCAAACTTGTACATCCACCTCATACCATACACAAAAACAACTCCACTGAATTGTAGGTCTAGACACGAGAAGTAAAATCATACAATTTCTAGAAGAAATTATTTGGGGCTAGGCAAAGATTTCTCAAGTAGGACGGATATACACAGCAACTAAAAAGGAAAGGATTGATAAGTTGGGCTATATTAAAATTAAGAGCGGAAAGGAAAATCACAGACGGAAAGATATTTACTCTACCTGTAGGTGACAAATCGACTCATTTCTAGAATGGTTTAAAGACCTCTTAAAAATAAGAAGAATCCAGGGGCTCCTGGGTGGCTCAGTCGGTTGAGCATCTGACCTTGGCTCCGCATCAGGCTCTGTGTTGACAGCTTGGAGCCTGGAGCCTGTTTGGGATTCTGTGTTTCCCTCTCTCTCTGTCCCTCCCTCACTCCTGCTCTGTCTGTCGGTCTCTCTCCCAAAAATAAATAAACATTAAAAAAAAATTTTTTTTAAGAAGAAAACTCCAATAGAAAACAAATGGGCAAAAAACTTGAACAATCACTCTTCCAAAAAGAATATTCTAAAGGTCAACCAACGTATGAAAAGTTGCTCAATTTCATCAATCAAAGAGCAACGCAAATTAAAACCACTATGTGTGAAAGATGTTGGCGATGACGTAGAGCAATTGGAATTCTCATACGTTGCTCGTAAAGAAATAAAACTGGCAAAACCGCTTTGGAAAAATGGCGATATTGACTAAGCTGATCATAAACACATCTTAGGACCCAGCAATTCTACTCCAAGGTAGAGACAACATATATACACATATGTCCCCAACACAGGTACACGCATAGTTTAAGAATCTTATATTCATAGTAGCCCCAAACTGGAAACGACCCAAATGTCCTTCAATGGTAGAATGGATAAATAAATTGTGGTGTATTCCAACCACGAGAAACTTTATAACAGCGAAAATGAACTCATCACTGATACAGGAAACATGGAGTTCAATCCCTCAAATACGAGTGAGAAAAGCCTGAGAGCAAAAAGTTCACGTTGTATGATTCCAATTTATACAAAGTGCAAAAACAGGCTAAAGTAGTTAATGCCGTTAGAAGTCAGGATAGCTGTAGTGTGTACTTTTGCAGAGATGGGGGAAGGGACAAGATGGGACTTTTGGGTTACTTGTTGCGATTTTATGTCTTAGCCTGAAGAGTGATTCCATACGTGGTGTTTTCATTATGAACATCCATTAAGCTGTATAACTATGACTGGTGTACTTTTTCTGAATATGTATTATGCTTTGAGTTAAAGAAGTATTGAAGAAAAAGAGAGCACAAAGTCAAAGGATGGGAGGAAGAAAGAGAGGTCTGGCTGGGGTTGGAGAGCATCAGGGACTCTAGAAGCCCACCAGGGAGATGGAAATACCCCAAACAACCCAGCAGAAGGGGGGCTTGCATTAATTTTAGGAATATAGAAAGTAAGATCTCTTTATACATCTAAATGTGAGGCCTGAGATTCTTACCAGATACATGGAAATAACAAGTGTGTTGAATAGACTTCCTCCCCCTCCCCCCCTCATCCTTTCTTTTCATAGTTTCTTCCCAGTCACCACATTAGAAAGCAGTGAGGAACCACCCACGCAATCTATCTGATGTCCCTTAAGCCTTGAGGGTATGACCCAGGATTTACTATATTCCTCTAGAATGTGTTCTTATGTGCCAAAAAGAACACATGTCAAGAGCTCTCTTGCCCCTCAAAGACATCTGTGATTAAATTCACAAGACCTTTCTGTACTTTGTTGGCCTTGCTGGAATGTTTTTTGCCAGGCTGTTGGTCTTTGTGTGTCGAGTCGTCCATCTCAGCAAAGTTCTGCGACATGTTCCATTTGTTTGATGAAAAACTCTGCCACATGTTCTTCTAAGCACCTGAAACAGCAAAATACAGCATGTCTAGGGATCATTTCACCTTCTTGTTAACCATGTTGATTGGGTTCTGGTCTATCTGCAGAAGACACCGGGGAATCTTGTGGGCAGAGGCTGAGATTTACCAAGTTCGAGGACCCTAACTCCCAAGCACATCGCACTGCCTGTAACAGGAACTCCGAACGTGTTCACTGTTGACGTTGCTTACAGAGCTACCGAAGGCTTGAACTTTATAACTTTATCCACGCTCAGGTAATTGACATGCAATCTAATTCATCAGTTCTAAGTGTACAGTTCAAAGTTTTGGCAAAGGTTTACAATTGTGTCAAACACATCACAACGAAGACATAAATATACCCGTCATCCCCAAATGTTTCCCGTGTTTCTTTGCCATCAGTTCCCTCCCAACCCTGCATCCGGCAACCACTGCTCTGCTCTCTGTCACAAGAGTTGCCTTTTCTAGAATGTCATATATATGTAATCATGACTATCTTTTTTCACATAGCACAATGCTTTTAAGATTCTTCCATTTGTTGCCTGTACCAGCAAGTTGTTCCAATTGCTACACATTCTGACCACGGTCATCACGAATCAAATACTTGAGAAGAAACTTCTTCCTATTTCTTTTTTTCTTTAATTTTTTTTAATGTTTATTTTGAGAGAGAGAGAGAGAGAGCACAAGCGGGTGAGGGACAGAGAGAGAGGGAGACACAGAATCTGAAGCAGGCCCCAGGCTCTGAACTGTCAGCACAGAGCCCGACGCGGGGCTCGAACTCACGAACCGGGCGATCATGACCTGAGCTGAAGTCGGACGCTCAACCGACGGAGCCACCCAGGCGCTCCCCTTCTTCCTGTTTCCGAACTTTACCTGTGCAGGTCCCCCCTCCTCTGTGGTATTCTACCCTATAAATTCCAGCCTCTCCGGTCTTCCTAAACTCTGATTTCTATCTCCCCAATCCAGAAAGCTGGGCTTTTTTGAGGGTACCCTCCTCCCCCCCCACTAAACTGTGGCCCGGAAACTGCCCCCAGCACTAACCTTGGGCAATTGCAGGGCTCACCTTATTTCCCTTCTCTCAGGAATTGCCACACTAAGCTACCTCTTGTCTTCTAAAACCAGTTGCCTCATGCCTGTCTTTATTTTAGTTGTTAACAGCAGGAGCATGACTCAATTTCCATCGCAGTTCATCTTTCGTGGACAGACTTCAGTTCTATTTTGCTCATCTTTTTTTTTCCCCCAAAGAACTTAGACCATTTGCGAACAAATGGAGGACTGAATGAATGATGGCGTGCTCAACCAATCCTTTTCACCTTCAGTATTCGTTCCCCACTTGTCTCTTAGCAGCAATTCTCAATCTGTTTTGGTTGATAAGCTACACCGAAACTTTAATCTTTAATAGAGCTATTGGCAGTGCACTCCAAGAAATTAAGAGATTCAAAGCAACAGAAATCAATAATGCTCACAGAAAACCACCTACTCCAGTATAAAAATGTCTTCTAGGATCTATAAAAGCAGCCACCATTCACTCACCACCCCAGAGTGCTGTGTTGTCTTAGTCCTCCTACTGAGCACTTGGTACTTCTACCATCTATTTCCCTAGCCACAAGAAAACTCTTATTTTTAAAATGCACTAATGGGAGGGCGCCTGGATGACTCAGTCGGTTAAGTGTCCAACTTCGGCTCAGGTCATGATCTCGTAATTTGTGAGTTTGAGCCCTACGCTGGGCTCTGTGCTGACAGCTGGGAGCCTGGAGCCTACTTCGGATTCTGTGTCTCCCTCTCTCTCTGCCCCTCCCCTGCTCGCGCTCTGTCCCTCTCTCCCAAAAATAAATATGTAAAAAATATTTTTAAATAAAATAAAAATGCACTAATGGGGTGAGCACAGCGTGATGGGATGCCTGTGGGATCCCTGTGTTGTACATCTGAAACTAATGAAACATCGTGTGTCAACTACACTCAAATATAAAGGTTAATTAAGAAATAAATAAATGATAAAAAATAAAAATGCACTAATGTATAGAATTACAGGTGTTTAGAAAAAGAATTAAGCTTCCTATTATAATGGTGATATGGGCACCTTATCAAATTTTTGAAATATAAAAAAAATTAAAGAGACTTTCTAAAACAATCCATAAAGTCACCTAAAGTCGACACTGGAAATAATGCTTTCGAGCCTTGTCACTGCATACCTGTGAAGCCAGGATGAGAGCAGGTGCAGCCCAGGTCTGAACGGAGCACTGTCCGGATGTACCTTACTGGTGCACGTCCTTGTATAACTGTTCATGACAGGATGTCATGGGCCTAGAATCTCAAAAAAGAGTAATGAAGATATACCACCTTCCTAATCGGTGGTACGTGTTTAAGCAAGTCCCAGGTGAGCGCCAGCACAGTAATCAAGAGCATCCAGTCCTGGGTTCAAGGTTGTACTCTGCCGCTTACTAGTTCTGATTCTAGACAAGCCACTTAATCTTTTGAGCCCACTGCCCCCTCCGTAAACTGAGAATGATAATGGTACTTTCCTCTCAACGTGCTCGTGGATTAAATACAATGATCCACGTGATGAAAGAGATGATGCTGGGGCGCCTGGGGGGCTCGGTCGGTTAGGCGTCCGACTTCGGCTCAGGTCATGATCTCATGGTCCGTGGGTTCGAGCCCCGCGTTGGGCTCTGTGCTGACAGCTCAGAGCCTGGAGCCTGTTTCAGATTCTGTGTCTCCCTCTCTCTCTGCCCCTCCCCTGTTCATGCTCTGTCTCTCTCTCTCTCTCAAAAGTAAATAAACGTTAAAAAAAATTAAAAAAAAAAAAAGAAAGAAAGAAAGAGATGATGCTGCCAGGCCTATGGCAGGCTTTTATTAATACTAGGTTTTGACCTATGCACAGGGATAATATATTAACAGCTTAAAATAAGAACTATCATTTATTTATTGAGCCCTTACAGTCCTAAATACCTTGAATGCAATACTTCATGCTGTCCTTACAATAATCCAGTGAGGTATTATCCCCATTTTATAGATAAGAAAACAGCAGTTTAGAGAGAGGGGTTAGGTGACTTACTCAAGGTCACACCAGAGTAAGAGGTGGAATCAGGCTTTGAACCTAGAAAGGCTGACTTCTGCTCACTCTTAACCACTACAGCAACCTCTAAGGCAGAACCCACTGAATGTTAACCTGCTAAATTTTGACATTTAGCAGCCTTGAGTGGGTATGGTTGGATTTTTTAAAACGAGGATACTACAAACAGTTTTCTTTTTTTTTTTTTTTAATTTTTCTTTCTTAATGTTTTTTATTTATTTTTGAGACAGAGAGAGACAGAGCATGAGCGGGGAAGGGGCAGAGAGAGAGGGAGACACAGAATCCAAAACAGGCTCCAGGCTCTGAGCCGTCAGCACAGAGCCCGATGCGGGGCTCAAACTCACAGAGTGTGAGATCATGACCTGAGCCGAAGTCGGACGCTCAACCGACTGAGCCACCCAGGCACCCCTACAAATAGTTTTCAAAAGCAAACATTTGAGACTGTTGCCCTTTCGCAGAATGCTGGGCTCTCCCAGGACTCAGTTTGAGAATTCCCGAGGCAGTTCATTGTTAGGTAGTTCTAACTACTAGAAAGCTCCGCCTGTGTCAAAGCTGATTCCTTTTTCTCCCCCTTCACTCATCCTCATTCCGCACCTTGGAATCAGCCTGGAACCAATCCCACTCTCTTTTCACGTCGGTGATTTTCAAAGTGCAGGTCACAGCCTGCAGTTTTTTGTGAGCTTTTTGTTTGTCATGTGCATGTGTGAGTGCTGGATGGCAACATAAAATGCATTTCTAGCATGGATCACATTCCAAAAGTTTGAAAGCCACTGTTCTATAGGACTCTTCTTCAAGTATTTGAAGGCAGTTGTCATATCCCACTACCTAAAGGCATTGGACCTTTTCAGCCTCTGCAATACCTCCTTGTAGTATGGGGATTCCTCCCTTCCCTCTTCTGGGTATTGTCTTCCGGCCCGGTCACCGGATTCGTCTGGGTCTCTCCTCAAAGTTTCTTAGGGACGTCTTCCTTAATCACTCTCTCCTACAGAATACCACCCCTCTCTCTCCAGCCCGACACTGCCTTATGTTTCTCAATGCACTTTTCACCACCAAGCATCATATTTTATATGTATTTCTTTGTTTATGGTTTTCCCCAATAGAACGTTCATCACTGAATCCCCAGTGTGTTTCCTAGCACATGGTAGTTGCTCGATAATATTTGTGGGATGAATGGATACTAGGGGTAGACGTATTCTAGCCATAGTCCATATAGATGTATTAATAATACAACTCTTTCCTTTCGGAGCCACATTCTATAAGGTTTTAACTCACCTGACTATAAATACAGGCATATCTTCACTCAACTACATGTTAGAAAAAAAACAAAACAAACCCTTTATCATTTATGTTACAGTATTATCACATTTTTTATACATCTATACATGCATATTAATGTGCGGCATGTATCAGTATATACTAAATCATATATACTGTTACTGTATGTGGAACTTTATAGTATTTGAGTGAGCAGTTTTGACTATATGAGATTTTTACCGATTCAGTCATATATAATGCTAAAGGTGCATCTTGAAAGTATTTTACACTTTTCAAAGCCCTCTCGGGGGAAATAATCCATTTACTATTTTTTCATGAACTGAGAAGGCATGTCAGAGAGCAGGAAGGAGCTTTAGCAGCCGGCTAGTGACTGCCGAATTCCAATCTCACCCTTTCACTTTACAGATGGATAAACTGAGGCCCAGAGCAGGGGAGACTTCGCTGAGGGACACCCAAGTTGCTGGGGAGGACCTGGGGTTAGAACTCAGCTCTTTGTCGTCCACCCACTGCCCAGCACGGAGCCCCCAACCGTTTGTACACTCCCAAAGGCAGAGGCAGGGGGCCAGAGGCCCACGCCCTTCATAGGACCTCCGTGGGGGAGGGCAGGCCGTGGTTATCATCACCGCTTTAGCTGGGGGCACACCATCAGGAGGGAGCACCTCCGACCTTGGCTTTTTCTCGCCCTGGGGCACCACCCAGCTCCGCAGAAGAATTCCGCACGCACCCAGAAGGCCGGGGATCTCAGTGGTGTCCCATGGGGTGCGCCAGGTCCTCCTCCCCACCACCCCGCGACCCGTTCCCGGACAAGAACTGCCCCCTACCTCGTCGGGTTCCCCAGGGCTGACTCTGGCCTGCGCAGCCTCCCCGTCGCTATGGCAACCAACCGCCTAACATTCTAGAGTCCTTCCTCAGCCCGCCTCCTGAGTAACTAGCCAATGGTTTCCTCTGTTTCTTTAAGGTGAAAAGTTGTTGCCCAATCGCCAGAGGCTTTTCAAAAAAAAAAAAAAAAACCGCAGGGAGTTTGCCAGAATTTTAAGGGTTCAGGTTAATTAAGTCAGAACGGGTTGGGAAATTTAATAGGGGATTATCTAAGTGATCCCTCAAATGTCTTGTGATAGACCAAGAGCCTTAGAATTTTACCTACCCAGAAATCTTAGTTAAAAGAATAAACCTAAGACAACATTCCTCCAAGCCCTATGTATAAAAGAAAAAAGATTGCTATGGACAACGATCCAATGGCAGACAGACATATAGTGTTCCTTGAGCCCCTCTTTACAAGCTTCAGAACAGTCCCTGTGATCTTGTCACTCGCCAGCTCAGAACCCTCAATGGCCCCCCCTTAAATTTAGGATGAAATCCAAAGGTTTTATTAAGCCGTCCCTGGCCTGGTCCTCTGTTTGCGGCTCCTACCACCCACGCCCCAGAAAAATCTTGCTCGAGTCACGCTTTCCTATGGGCAGTTCCTACGAAATGCCAACCTTGTTCTGCTCTCGGGTGTTCCCTCTGAGTCTCTCTACCTCCAGATCTGAACCAAATCTGGCTACTTTCTCCTCCTTGGGGGTCTCTGCCCAAATGCCATTTCTTCATCTGTAAAATGGGTATGAGCTCCACGTCCCTCTTAGGGGGTTGTTGCAAGGATCTGAAATGAGATGCATGTATGAAGAAGTGTAAGCTCCATGCACGTGTTGATTACATTTATTGCCTACTGACTGTACTTACGGTTGTACCTTACAAGTGCTAGGCTCACTGGAGGACCTTAAGCATTGCGGAGCTGCGGACGCGCTGGGAGCGTCGGTATATAGCTCAGCCAACAGGTGTTAGGGGAGGGCCCGCAAAGGAAGATGTATATGGCCCCCAGTACTAAGGAAGGCTTTGGGGGTAGCCGGGTCTCGAGGGATGTGAAGGATTTGAATAGATGGTGAGAGCATAAAGCGCAGCAACAGCAGGGGCAAAGCCCAGGAGGCAGCGCTAAGAATTGGAAGGCAGGACTCCTGGCAGGCTGACCACCTGTCGGGCAGGGGGAGGTGAGCAGTCACCTGAGCTCTCCGGAGAGCGAGAGCGGGGTTTGTTCCAACGTTCTTGGTGCGGCCGCTAGAGGGGACCCCCTCCAGGTGAGCGCGAAGCTGGAGGAGGGCGCCGCCTCCCCAAGTCTCTCCCCCTACGCTTCAAGCAAGCTTTGCGGCACAGCCAATAGCCGGGGGCTGTCCCGCCCATCCCTTCCTCGCAGCCACTCGCCTGCACGAAGTCGCCGCCAGCCTCTGACTGGCAGGCGTCCTGGCAAATCACATCGCGGTCTTTGAAAGCAAAACACTGCAGCACCCTGGCCGCTCTTGAGTTGGGGAAGGAATTAAGGAGGCTGTGCCTCCGGGTTGCGCGAAGAGTCCAAGTCATTTCTCAGAAACCTCCGATAGGTGGTCCTTAGAGAAAACGCCGCCGGTGAGTAGTGATTAAGCCTGAGAGAGGGGGGGACTTGAAATCAGCCTTCGTTTTTTTCAGGAAAGGGAATGCATTTGGAATCATCTAACGCCCCCTAGTACAAATACCCTTCCTTCTTGCTGTCATCAGCCTTGCAGGTCTGGGTCTCGCTGCCTCGGGATGCTTTTTTCCCCCATTTTTGCAGGGGGCATGGGTTTGCCTTAATATAGATGATGGCAGGCTTTACCAAATCAGGAAGTGAAATGCGGTAACTTTGCCAAAATTATCCCTCTACACGCCGGCTCGGGCTTCCTGGCAGTAGCAGATGGTGGAGTTAGCAGGTGGAATGAGGGGAGGTATTCTTGATGTATACTGGCTGCTGGAAGTTGTAGTTTCCAGCTCAATGGGAGGGCAACGAAGAGTGTAACCCTTTAGTGAGCCAAAGCCCAGGAAAGGGAAAGGGCTTGGCGTAACTGGCACTCAACAAGCCGGAAGGCGAATCGTCAGGTGGTGGGAAAGAGCGTATTTTATTTATTTTTTTCAGATAAAGCCAAATCCTAATGCAAACTCTACTCTTAGCAGCCATGAACTATGGTCCTGTCATCTGTCTGACCTGCTCTGTGGGTTGGTGAAATAATTCATTGAGATAAGGGGAGGGGGGGGGGGAGGAATGGAAGCAAGCACCTAGAATTATCTTTCCTTTCTTGAGTCAGTGACCCTGTGCTCACTGCTGGCTGTGACGGCCTCAAAATTAAGGGGTGGCTGGGAACACAGAGTTGGCCACTTGCCTCCTGGGCATATGTTAGTCCTGGAAAAGTGCTTTGAAGGCAGAAAAGGAGAATCATCCAGGCAAAGAATGTGCGCCTTACAAGGGAGGGCAACTGGCAAAGAGTTCCTCCAGAGCTTTTATTTTCTTTTTTGAATGTTTATTTATTTATGAGAGAGAGCATGTGAGCAGGGGAGGGGCAGAGAGAGAGGGAGACAGAATCCCAAGCAGGCTCCGCACTGTCAGTGCAGAGCCAGATTCAGGGCTGGAACCCTCAAACTGTGAGATCATGACCTGAGCCAAAATCAAGTCAGATGCTGAGCCTATTGAGCTACTCAAGCAGCCCCCCATCCGAGGCCTTTAGTCTAGACTCCTCCCGAGCCAAGGGAGAGTTTCCTGTCTTTGCAGGTGATGCCTCAGAGGCCTGAGCATTTCTGAGGCAGAGAGAAGAGCTGCTTTTTAAAAGCGAATTAAATGACAGTCACAACACCACCACAAACAAAAACAAACACAGAAACCCACCTGAACAAAGTAGCTGGTCCAAACAAGGTTAGGAGGCCTAGGTTTCCATCACCCCATTGGCATGTCCCCAAGGCCTGTTTGCTTGCTCTGACATCCTGTGGGCGGGGCTGGGTGCAGCAGTTGTATCTCTGGAGTTGTGGTTGATGAGGCCTGAGTAAGCCATTCCATTCTTGATTGCAAACTGCATCAGGTGCTTAACAGGCCTGCCTTTAGCCAGTCAGGAGGTATAGATGGAGGTCACCAGGCCAGGCCCTGGGCCGGATCTTGGCAAGGGATGAACAGGGGATTCAGCAAACGCCTTCCCAGAGTTTGTGCCCCAGTGCCTCTCCGGCTCCAGCTTGAAAGCCTCTAAGGGTCTCTCGGAGGTCTGTCCCTGGGCCACTCTTCCTTCCTAAGGCTACTATATTCAAAACATTAAAATACATAAATTTAACCCAATAATGCTTTTCACCCACACATGAAAGTATAGTGAAGAATAATTATGCTTTTCACAAGATTGCAAATACTTTACAGTCAGGGAGGTTTGATTATGGAATGTGAGTTATAAAATTGATGAGTGTACCCTGTACGTATTGTATATATATGGCATGTATATCTATGTAATTAAGGTATTGACTATATACTGAATGTGTAACCTCATCTGGAGATAGCAACGATGATTTAATTTTGAGGCCCTTCAACAAAGTGAGACCTGGGCTAAATGGTCTTCGTGGCTGCCCCTGTGCCAAGCCCTGCATCTCGTGTCTCCTAGATGCTGGACGCAGTGTTAGCCCTGTGACATATGACTGTGCCGCTCCTACCAGGAACCAGCATTACTGGGGAGAGGGCTAGATAACAGAAGGAACTGGAAGTCACAGGACAAAGAGCAACTTTTTTTATGCCTTGAGGCATAGCAGAGGCTGTGTCTGTTTGGCATATAGTAGGCCCTCAATAAATGTAGCATGAATGCATGAAAGAAAGGAACATTTGTGGGTAAATTAAATAATTAAACTGATAAGAATAAAATTAATAATAGCTGCCATCCATTGGCCATTTGTTATGCATAGCATTTTACATGCATTATCTCATCAAATTCTCACAACAGCCCTGTGGGGGGTAGAAATGTTATTATCTGATTATCTGTATTTTCCAGCAGAGAAAACTGCCTGGAAAGTTAAATGACTTGGCCAAGGCAAACAGGTAGCATATAACAGATCAAAAGCTATTTATAACATTTTTTAAATTGAAATGAGCATAGACTTTGCAGTAGAATCCAAATTTGTATGATTGATTTTTTTTTTCTTTTCTACTATAAGAAGACTTCAAAGAAACTCTTAGCGTTGTGGTAAGGTGTTTTTGGCCAGGCCTTCCAGAACCCTAGGAGCATACTTCATCTTTCTTCTCCATTTGGTAGAAAAGCTTGACATGCATTGAAAATACCAGTCCGATAAAGTCAACGGGAATTACTGTCATTGACGATCTTACTTGAAGCCACATTATTACCCCCACTTTACAGATGAGACACCTGAGTCTCCCAGAGGTGTTATGATCCGGTCACACAGGTCTTCTCCCAGGGTCCAGTGTTACCTCACCTGTGCTAGGCTGACTTTTGGGTAGCAGCCCAGTTCTTCCACCATTCGTGAAGATAGCTTTTCTTCTCGTTCTTTCATTCCGATATCGAACACAGGTGGTTCGATATTTTTTGGAGGCCTGGAGAGGCAGACAAGACAATCTTCTACTTCTTATGTAGGGGAGCCTATGGAAAAGGTAGGATTTCAGTTAGGATATGACGGGAAGAAGGAAGCCGGGGGTGGGGGGAGCAAAAAGGCGATTAGAAAAAAAATTTTTTTAACTGTTTAATTATTTTTTTTAATGATTATTTATTTTTGAGAGGGAAAGAGAGAGCGAGCACAAGTGGGGTCGGGGCAGAGAAAGAGGGGGACAGAGTATCCAAAGTGGGTTGTGCACTGACAACAGAGAGCCCCATGTGGGGCTCAAGCTCTTAAACTGTGAGATCATGACCTGAGCCGAAGTCGGATGCATAACCCACTGAGCCACCCAGATGCCCCTAATTATTTTTGAGAGAGAGAGAGAATCCCAAGCAGGCTCCATGCCGTCAGTGCAGAGCCTAATGTGGGGCTCGATCCCATGAACCTTGAGATCACGACCTGAGCCGAAGTCAAGAGTCAAACACTTGGGGAGCCTGGGTGGCTCAGTTGGCAAAGCGCCTGACTTCGGCTCAGGTCATGATCTCATGGTCGGTGAGTTCGAGCCCCGCGTCGGGCTCTGGGCTGACAGCTCAGCGCCTGGGCCTCCTCTGGATTCTGTGTCTCCCTCTCTCTCTCTGCTCCTCCCCTACTCACACTCTCTCTCTCAAAAATAAACATTAAAAAAAAATATTCTATAAGAGTCAGATGCTTAACCAACTGAGCCACCAGGTGCCCTGAGGAAAGGTAATTTTTAAGGGCCAGGGAAAAAGGTTTTGAGGTAGATGAGCCATGTCTTTATTATTATTTATTTATTTTTATTATTTTTTTAATGTTTGTTTATTTTTTTAATTTTTTTTTTTTACCTTTTATTTATTTTTGAGAGAGAGAGAGAGAGAGACAGAGCACAAGTGGGGGAGGGGCAGAGAGAGGGAGACACAGAATCTGAAGCAGGCTCCAGGCTCCCGGCTCCCAGTTGTCAGCACAGAGCCTGATGCGGGACTTGAACCCAGGAACCGTGAGATCATGACCTGAGCTGAAGTCGGACGCTCAATGGACTGAGCCACCCAGGCGCACCTTTAATGTTTATTTTTGAGAGAGAGAGAGAGAGACAGAGCGTGAGCAGGGGAGGCACAGAGAGAGAGGGAGACACAGAATCTGAAACAGTCTCCAGGCTCCAAGCTGTCAGCACAGAGCCCAACGAGGGGCTGGAACTCACAAACCGTGAGACCCTGACCTGAGCTGAAGTCAGCTCCTTAATCCGCTGAGCCACCCAGGCATCCTGAGCCATGTCTTTATTAGGGGAGGCCAAAGGCATGATATAATTTTGTAAATGACTTCACTTCTCATGACGGCTTGCGTTTTGTCCTCAAAGTGTATGTCCCCTTGGGTGATCAAGCTGGGCTCACCGTACTTGCATTCTTCATGTTCCTCCCCACCACCCTAGGGTGCCGCCAGGATAAGGAATCGCACCCTCGCCTGCCTGCTTGGGAGAGACAGAACCTGGCACTTCTCGGGGTGAAGGTGAGGGAGAGGCTGTAAATCAGCCAGAAGAGCCTCGAAGTCCTCCAACGGCCCCGTGAAAGGAGGTGACCCCCGCCAGGAGAGATGGTCTCCGGGTTCGGCCCCGCCTAGCGGCAGCTCCAGCTTCCCAGGGAATGTTCCACTAGCGCCATGGACCGAGCCCGCGGTGCGGCCCTGCAGCTGCGCCCGCTCCCGCCCACAAGCAGCGCAGACCCCGGCGGCAGCGAGGCTTCCTTCTCCTACAAGGCAAGAGCTTTCTTTCTGGTTTTGAAATGTGGTGTTTTTCTAACCCGAGAGTAACACACCATAGCCCTGGCTCTCACGTATTTCCGGGGTCTGCATGCCTGTTAGCGGCAGAAACAGGCACAAATGTAGAACGGGTAATCCAGAAGAAAGAAACACTCATTGAAGTACATAAAGACAGGGGGTTAGAGAAAAACATAAAAAGAAAAAGAGAAATATTTTTAAAAAATTTTTAAGGTTTACTTATTTTTGAGAGAGAGAGACAGAGCATGAGTGGGGGAGGGGCAGAGAGAGAGGAAGACCTAGAATCCGAAGCAGGCTCCAGGCTCCGAGCGGTCAGCACAGAGCCGGACGCGGGGCTCGAACTCACAGACCATGAGATCGTGACCTGAGCCGAAGTTGGACGCTTAACCGACTGAGCCACCCAGGCGCCCCTACACTTATTTATTTTTGATAAACAGAGTGAGACAAAGTGTGAGCAGGGGAGGGGCAGAGAGAGAGGGGGACACAGAATCCGAAACAGGCTCCAGGCTCCGAGCTGTCAGCACATAGCCCGACGCGGGGCTCGAACTCACAGACCGCGAGATCGTGACCTGAGCCGAAGTCAGGCACTTCACGGACTGAGCCACCCAGGCGCCCCAAGAAATATTTTTAAGGGGAGGTATTCCCACTTAGAAGATTTGTTTGTTTGTTTTAAATCACCTACTCTATTACTCAGAGACAAGCCTTGTTCATATTTCTCCTTCCTGTCTTTTTTTGGTGTTACACTTTTGGGATCAGACTGCACAGAAAGTTTCGTATCTTGGTTGTTTCACATAGCCCTATTTGTGGGTTATTTCCCCGTGTCATTGAGTCGTGATTTAACGCATACTTTTTGAACGGATTGCCCAGTAATCTGTTGAGCTGCTCTATCAAAACTTTCTGGACACATCCCCTACTGTTAGATGTTCAGGTTGTTTCTACTGCGGGGTGAGTGTAAACCCAGCATCCCAGAGTGCTGCTTGCGTCCCTGCTGTCTCTAAGAATTGGCTAGCCCTGGGAGAGGTGGTCTCTGCCGGGTGAGTTGAGGCCACAAATGCCAGAGCATCAAGAACAGAGAACACAAGAAAATACAGTTAATGCAGTTGGCTGTGATGAATGTATGCCAAACAAACAGATACAGGATCTAAGAAAACACAGAACACTCTCCCAGGTGAGATTTCTAATAAGTTTCCATTTCAGTTACAAATTACAAAAGATACTTATCGTAGAAGTACCTTCCGGGTGCCAGAGCAAAGGTAAATCAATCATGGTGACTCTACCAACAAGCTTAGGAGTTGAGGTGGGAGAGGGGCACATGCACAGTTATGAGCGAACTGAAGTTCCAGGGGGGATCAAGGGAAAGAAGACGCGTCCTCGAATCCCTATTCTGCTCCTTCCCAGCTAAGTGCCCTTGGACATGTGGCTTAGCCCCTCAGAGCTTCTCTTATGGGTAGAACGGTGGTAGTGATCCCTCCCTCCATCCCTCCTCCCTCCAGCCATGTGGATCAATGAAAAAGCACCTAGCCCACGCAGGCGGCATGCGGGAGGTGCTTGACTCACGAGTGCCTGGGGTTTACAAAGAGGAACAGAGGCAGGTGCCCAAAGCGGAGGAGCGTGTAGTTAATTGTGCCTAGGGAGAGAGGAAGTTGCTTCCTTCCACCTTGATTTGGTTAAGGCTATTTGGGTTGCAGGGAATAAAAACCCATTTCAGAAGCGCTGAGACAAAAGGGAAGACTTTTTTGGGGAAAAGGGGGGGGGGTTCTGTGAAAGGGAGCCCAAGAGGCCAGCTGCCCAGAAGGCAGCATCGCAAGGGGTTGCCGGCACTGGAGGCTTGGCCTCAGCCTGGAAGAGTCAGGCCTCAGTTTCTTGTATTTAGCGAATAGGCATTTCAGCTGAGCACCTGCTCTCCCTGCCTGCGTGGGGTGGGCGGGGCTGTATAAACCACTGAGCTCTCTCTTCCCTGAAGGAGTTTGCAGTCTGGGAGGGAGGTGGGGGAAGCTATTTCTATCAGTGCCTTAGCCTTCAGGACAAATTTGATACAAAAGTAGAGCTAGGAGGGGTGTTACCAGCATGGCCTTTAGACTCAGAGAGACCTGTCTTCAAGGCCCAGCTCTCTCACTGTCTGTCATTGTAACTTGGGGGAAAGGTATGCAACTTCTCTGCAGGTCAGTTTTAAATCCACCCTACATGGCGGTTGCGACCATGACCTGAACTTACAGATGCAGGAAACTGAAGCTGCCTGCATCCTCCCCTGTCTCTACTGATAGAAATGCTACATATTCTTCCAGCTCCAGCTCAGGTATCACCTTTGGCAGTTTTCCTGGCAGGAAAATATAGGTCCTTTATCACACTTCCATAGCCCATTCCCAGTTCCTGTAGTAATCATCACGATCATAGCAGCAGCTAACTTGTGTTGACTGTTTACTATATGACAGGGACTGTGCTAATTCTTACAGGGCCCCTCAAGGTAGGTATTATTATAATCCCCTTTTACGTATTAGGAAACTGGCACAGAGCGGTTAATTAACTTGCCCAAGGACACACAGTCAGTAGGTAGTAAAGCTGGGATTCGAATTGAGTGTGTGCATTGCCAAGGCCCTTGCTTTTATCCATGGCTCCCTGCTGCCTGCATTGGGCCCACCACTCTGCCAGGCCCCTTCTCTCCCTGACACTGGTTAGTAAGTATTGAAATGGCAATCCTGGGGAAGATAATGCCTCCCCTGCTGGAGAAGGTAAGCATCAGGGAGCTGGCCTGAAGCCAGGTTACAGAAGTAGCAGAGCCTGGAGAGCCAGGCAGCTGCCTCTCTTGTATTTGAATATGAGTAACCCTCAGAGCAAGCCAGAATGCAATTCATACTGAATTGTTGGCAGTTTTAAGCCCAAGGGATTGTGGGAGGTGAGTTTAAATAGCAAGTAATGACTGGTCTTGTCACCGTGATATTTAAATAGAGGCTCTTGTTGGCAGATGTAAAGCAGATGTTAGAACGGGAGATCTGAGCTGAGGTTTCACTCAGCAAGGTTTCCTACCTCTGGGACCTTTGGCTGCTTTTCTGGAAACCGTTTACTTTTTTTCCAGAGTCGTAGCTGGCGCCAAAAAGGTCCTTAGAGCTATTGCTAAGAATAGTGATAATAAAAATAAAAATGATAAAAAATAATGATAGTAACAAGCTAGAATTGTTTTAGTACTTTTTTATGTGCCAGGTGATGTTTCAACATGTACGTTATTTCATGTAGCATGACATTCCCAACATGTATGTTATTTCATGTACCACGACAATCCCATGAGGGTTTACAATCCTCCATTTTAAAGAGGGGAAGCCAAAGCTCAGAGAGTTAAGGTAATTCCCCTGAAGTCATACAGCAGTAAGTGGCACAGGCAGGACCCCAGCCCAGGACTTCTGGTCTTCAGAATCCACACAGGGAAGCTGAAGCAGAGAGAGAAGTGACCTTGATTTTGCTGCCCCACCCTTGACATTGAGGTCTGTTGAAGCCACGCCAAGAAAGCAGCTGAGTTTGAAGCCTTGCAGCCTGCTTGTAGTGTGGCCCTCACCCTCCTTCCCTCTCCAGCAGCCCTTCCCATCCAGAGGCTGCACTAAGAGTACAGGGACCAAAAGTCCTGGCTTGTGCCTCACGGCCACGTATATTAATAGAGCCCCCTTTCATTTTCAAAGCGTCCCAGTTGGGTCGACCTGTGTCCTCAATATAAAGTTCCTGATAGTTGGGAGGCCTCACTACTTCCTCACCTGTATATATGGGACCAAAGTGCTGGGGACACCTGTTAAGGTCCGGCCCTGCCACTTGCTCACTCTGACTTTGGCCATGTCTTGGTCTTTCTCGGGCAGTTGAAATTCTCCACTGGCAGGAGCCCCCATGGAGGTATTTGCCTCCAAATGAGGCTGGCCCTTGCCACTTTCCTTCCTTCTCTTCCACCTCAGTGGACTCTGCCCAATGAAGTCGAGAGCCAGTTGGGAGCCAGTTAGGTGTTGCCTCAGCGGCATCGTCCCCATCTGACATCGCGTGCGGAGGAACTCAGGATCCAAAGATATGGCAGGTGAAGATGCTGGCCTGAGGCCACCACCAGGCAGTTCTCCCAACCTGCCCCTCAGTGGGGCAGGAATCTGTTTTAGTGTTGAGACAGAGTCACTGAGTCCAAGGTCAAATCCCTGTTCTGGGTTAGCCATCCACGTGGACTTGTTGAACACTTCCCCCTTTAAATAACTTCTGTGAACACACCTGGTGTGGTTCCTCTGCAAAAAGAGGAAGTCGGTGGCTCGTCCAGAGGCGGAAGCCACCCGGGCCCCACACCTCGTTCCCTCCCTGCTGGCAGACCCAGACACCCCCATTTTGCAGTTTTCCAGCTCTGAGGTTTGGGGGCGGAGCTTAACGTCAGGAGTTCTGCTGGTTGTCACCTCGACTCTGAATCGCCTCTTGCCACACACTTGAGGACTGCTAATAGGTGTACGTTCAAACTGTGTAACCCCTGGGCCGGTGGCATCGCCTTTGCCTGACTTTCAATGCTCACAAAATTGAATCAAGCACCACTTCACAAGGGCTTGGGGCATAATTAACTTTGATGAAGCCCTTTGAAATGCCTGGATGAAAGGGCATTTAATTATATTGCGCTGTTACTAACCAGGTCTGTCTGTAGCCAGTTATTATGCGTGGAGATTGATATACTTGTGGAAATGGCTTTTAAAAGAAACCCCAGCCGCCTGTGTCACTACTGGGAATGTAGCACTCCCGAGACAGGGTTGTCTTATTTTCCTAATTTACCTGCACCGCCTTTGAAGGGCACCTCAGAGAACACAGTGGGAGACAGCCCGGAGGAATAGTGACAGTCGGGAGACTGGAAGTCAGACCTGGAGCGACATAGAGCCTCCCGTCCCCACCTCTGCCAAGTTGTTACATTTCTTTGGGCCTTACTTTGTTCACGTGTAAAGTCCTTCCAACCCGTGTGCCGAACCTAGGACTCCTGACAGTACACACTTCATAGGTGGGTTATGGCCCAAAGGCAACGCATGGAAAGGGTTTCACGCCACACCGAATGTGTATGTATAAAAACACTCCGTAAATACCGTCCTTGATTATCATAGTAACCTTTTAACCTTGTTTTTCTGCTGCTTAGCCTGCTTATAATTTTTTTTTTAAAGTTTATTTATTTATTCTGAGAGAGAGAGAGGGAGACAGAATCCCAAGCAGGCTCCACACTCAGAGCCCGACATGGGGCTCAAACCCGCAAACCCACGACATCACGACCTGAGCCGAGATCAAGAGCCGGAGCCACCCAGGAGCCCCTACGGTTTTTATTTCTAGGTTTAGGCCCTCACCATCCTCCTCCCCGAAATAGTATTGACTTGTCTACATGGCCACAGGGGCTCATTTCCCTTCTTGATCTCTTTACTTCCACCTGGCGAGTTGTTAGCACACTCTCGGGCAGCCTTGTGGACCTCATCGGCATTGCATCTGAGGACAGCTTAGTCTCTTGCGGTAAAAATAAAATAGCTACCAGTTATAGGTTGAACCATATGAAACTACCATTTCATATGGGTCCAAGTGGCAAAATAGTGGCAGTTTCCTCCAGCTCACCCTAGTTCCAAGTTACTGAGGTAAGTGCTTTCTCCCAACTATCTCAGGAAGTCCACGCACCAGCTCTGAGAGAGGGGCACTGCTGACCCAGCTAGCGAGGAGGTGAAGCAAATCCCCCAGCCCGCCCTTGAACCTGCAGCCGCGTGATCCCCACGTGCCCTCTGAAGAGCCCTCGCTGTGGTCTCCGCTTTCTGCACAACTCCCAGAGCCTGGTTCCAGCTCCCCTTTGTCCCCCATAAAGGAAATAAGGCAGCTGTGAGGTGTTGTGGGAGCCAGAACCAGGGTCCTTCTGTCTCCTCTCTGCCCAAGGCAGTCGCTGTAGAATCACTGCCAGTTAACTCTTTGAACCATTAATCATTAGCGTAGATAAACTGACTTTCTGCGCCGAGTGCCTGCCTGGCCCCCAGATCTCTGCCTCCTTGAGGATGAGTTCCTTGCTCTGTAGCCTTAATGAGCTACACTTAATGAAGGGCTTCCTTTGGGGTCTTCAGACTTGACCCTCTAAAGAAACACCTTGTGTTTCCCCATTCATTCCTTTGGTTGACATCTAAGACATAAAACTTGTGTCACAAGTTTATATTTGCAAAGTATGTCGTTTCTAGCACATTTTAATACGAGTATTTTTTTTATAGCCCCTGAGATATAAAGCCCACGTGATATCTACCATCAGCCTTCGGAACAAACTCTTCTCTCTATTTTATTTTTTTATTTTGAGAGAGAGAGAGAGAGAGAGAGAGTGCGCACGCACACGAGTGGGGGAGAGGGAGAGAGGCGGGGAGAGAGAGAGAGAGAGAGAGGGAGGGAGGGAGGGAGGGAGGGAGGGAATCTTAAGCAAGCTCCACGCTCAGCGTGGAGCCTGACAGACTCCATCCCCTGACCCTGGGATCGTGACCTGAGCCAAAACTAAGAGTCGGGCACTCAACCAACTGAGCCCCCCCAGGAGCCCCTGAAAAAGCTCTTCCTTAGCAGTCGGAAATTTTTACGTCATTCCTGTTTCTCCCTAACTTGGTATTTTCCCGACCTTTCCCCCACAGAATTTTGTCCCCAAACAGTGTCTGTGTTTTAACACTTAAAAATTATATGGACACATATCCTACTTGTCTACAAGAAAGGATGTAAAATAGGCGATCGAATTTCACTTTGTTAATATTTCCTTTGGCATAAGGTTTGTGAAATAACAAAAATTCAACCAAGTAAATTTTGTAGATCTAATTGGCTTTATTAATTGATTCATGAATCAGGCAGCATCACATCCAGCAAGTAGAGGGGAGCTCCAAAGGGCTACAGAAAGGGAAGGGGTTTTATTTATTTATTTATTTATTTATTTATTTATTTATTTTTAAATTTTTTTTTTCAACGTTTTTTATTTATTTTTGGGACAGAGAGAGACAGAGCATGAACGGGGGAGGGGCAGAGAGAGAGGGAGACACAGAATCGGAAACAGGCTCCAGGCTCCGAGCCGTCAGCCCAGAGCCTGACGCGGGGCTTGAACTCACGGACCGCGAGATCGTGACCTGGCTGAAGTCGGACGCTTAACCGACTACGCCACCCAGGCGCCCCAAAAAGGGAAGGGGTTTTAAAAGCAAGACAAGAAAGTTATAAACAGAAAAAAGGGCTATTTCAGGTGAGATGACCTTTGGGGACAAAAGGGTCTTATTAGGTGGATTGTGTCATCTTCCTTTGGGGGATAGAGAGAGTCCATGTGACAGAGTACTTTATTGGTGTTGACCAGAAGCTTCCTGACTGACCAGTTAAGACTACATTTCTGGGGGAGGTTAGAACTTCAGTTAGGGGAGGTATTAAGCCCCAGTTTGGTGAGTTGGCCTAAGTGAGGCCATTTTGGGCCTCTGGCTTTCTTTTTAACATGTTCAGAAATAACTGATTCAACCCAGAAGCTTTTTATTGCTACAATTGAATAAAAGCAGTTGATTAATGTAATATAAAGTTTTATAATAATTATCAAGCATAAAATAACATATGAAGAATGAATATCTGGGGGTACCTGGGTGGCTCAGTCAGTTAAGCGTCCGACTTCAGCTCAGGTCATGAATTCACAGACCATGAGTTTGAGCCCTGCATCCGGCTCTGTGCTGACAGCTCAGAGCCTGGAGCCTGCTTTAATTTCTGTGTTTTCCTCTCTCTCTGCCCCTCCTGCCCCTCACTTTCTCTCTCTCTTTTGCTCTCTCTCATAAATAAATAAACAATTCAAAAATTTTTTTAAATGAATATCTGAATGAGAATGAGACTTTGTTTTTAATATTCAAGACAAATATTACTGATGGCTAGAATGGGACAGATTTTAGCATCAGCTCTGTTGCAGGTTTGGGGTTTTATAGCTAGAGGTGCTGAGAACGTGTTCACAGAAGTACCTGGAATGGAAGGAATGTTGTTATGGCAGCATCCCTAAATTCTTTCAATTCCTTCTAAGTTTCGTGCTAAAAATCACATAGTGATAAACTATTTTTATTGACTTATCAGCTAACAATATGAGGAGAGCCTCTTTCGGCCTCATTCAAAACAAAGTACTATATACATTTCATTTACCACAGTATTTGTTTGGCTTTCACAGTGTAGGTTCCCTCTCCTTGTAGATTCTTTGGCTGGTCTAATAATTAAATTGACATAAGATAGATTCCACAAGAGAAAAATTTAATGGCATACATATGGAGGCCCCAAAGAAGTAACCAAAGCTGGTAACTTTCATACCTTTTAGACAATAAATTTGTGAAGAATTGATAAGACAAAAGGGGTTGGGCTTTGGGTAGTAAATTAGTGAAGTAGTAGCAAGTTTTGTTTATACAGGCTTCTTGGCCTTAAATTTCCTATCTCTGGTGACAAGAATGTCTTTCTTCCTTCTGGTACATACTGGGAAGATACCTTTCACATGGAGACTTATTTCCCACTTTCAGGAGGACAAATGGGGCCTCAGAGTATCCTTCTTGTACTGGCTGTTTCTTAAGTAACTTTAATTCAAAATAATCAATATGCCAAAGTGACATATTTTGAGGTGACCTATTTTGTTCCTCCTCAATAAGTTCTGTGACATTGACCAAAAAGGCATTATCAATTATGCTGATAAGTTTTCACCTAGAGGCACATTGGGTTAACCTGATATATCCAGAAAGGGTTGGGGAAATTGAAATCTTGTTAATTTTACTACATCTTTGCCTATACTGTATTTCAATACATGTATTTTAATTATAGTATGTGATACAAATATTTACTATTTACTAAATACTAAATTTACTATTATATGTACTATAATATTTGTACATATAATTGCAATTATAAATGCCTTATCACATGCTTGAATATGGCAATTATAATCCCTAACACAATCACTAAGAAAATAACTCAAAAATAGTCAAAGAAATTATAAGGGAATTAAAATGGTACACTAAGAAATATATCTCTTTAACACAAAAGAAGGCAGTAATGGAGAAACTGAGGAACAAAAAAAAAAAGACATGACATATAGAAAACAAAACAGTAGAAATCCTTCTTTATCGGTAATTACATTAAATGTAAATGAATTAAACTCTCCAATTAAAGGGGACAGATTGGCAGAATAGATTTTTTAAAAAACACAATCCAAGTATATGCTATTTACAAGATACTCACTTTAGAGTCAAAGACAAAAAAAGATTGAAAATAAAAAAGTGGGAGAAGATAATCCATGCAAACAATAACCAAAGGAGAGCTGAACTAGCTAAACTAACATCAGACAAAATAGACTTTAAGATGAAAATCATTACGAGTGACAAAGAAGAACGTTACATAATGGTAAAAGAGTCAATCTATCAAGAAGATATAACAATAATAAAATATATACACCAAAATACATGAAGCAAAAATTGACAGAATGGAAAGAAGAAACAGGCAGTCCAGCAGTTATCATTGGATACTTCAGGACCTCACTAGCAGTACCTCACTGTCAAGAAAATGGAAGACTTGGGGGCGCCTGGGTGGCTCAGTCGGTTGAGCGAACGGCTTCAGCTCAGGTCACGATCTCGTGGTCCGTGAGTTCGAGCCCCACGTCAGGCTCTGTGCTGACAGCTCAGAGCCTGGAGCCTGTTTCAGATTCTGTGTCTCCCTCTCTCTGACCCTCCCCCGTTCATGCTCTGTCTCTCTCTGTCTCAAAAATAAATAAACGTTAAAAAAAATTTTTTTTAATAATAAAAAAAAATAATAATAAAATAAAATAAAAAGAAAATGGAAGACTTGAACAACAACCAACTAGACTCAACCAACATCTACAGAACATCTCACTCAGTTGTAACAAAATACCCATTATTCTCAAGTGCATATGGAATATATGGCATAGAGCATATATTCTCTGGGATAGAGCATATATTAAGCCATAGAACAAATGTCAATAAATGTAAAAGACTGAGATCATATAAAGTATGTTCTCTGATCACAATGGAATAAAGTGAGAAATCAATAGCAAAAGGAAATTCATAACAATAAAGTAGGAAGTTCACATATGTGGAATTTAAACAACACATTCCTAAGTAACCAGTGAGTTAGTGAAGACATTACAGGGGAAATTGGAAAATACCTTGAGAGGCCCCTGGGTGACTCAGTCGGTTAAGCATCCAGCTTCGATTCAAGTCATGATCTCACGGTTCATGAGTTCGAGCCCCGCATCAGGCTCTGTGCTGACAGCTCAGAGCTTGGAGCCTGCTTCAGAGTCTGTGTCTCCCTCTCGCTCTGCCCATCCCCTGCTTGTGCTCTGTCTCTCTCTCAAAAATAAATAAACATTTTTAAAAATTTTTGAATAAAAAAATACCTTGAGGCAATCTCATCCTAAAATTCATATGCAGACATGAGGAACCCCAACTAGCCAAAACAGTCTTGGAAAAAGAAGAACAAAGTTGGAGGATTTCAACTTCTTGATTTCAAAACTTACTGCAAAGCTACAGCAATCAAAACCATGTGATAGTGACCGAAGGATAGACTCACATATCGATACAGAGTCCAAATATAAACCAACACATCTATGGCCAACATATTTTCGACAAGGGTGCCAAGACTACTTCTGTGAGGAATGAATAGTGTTTTAAACAAATGAGACAGAGACAACTGGATATCCACATGTGAAAGAATGAAGTTGGATTCCTTCTTCCCATCATATACAAAAAATAACTCGAAATGGATCAAACACCTAAATGTAAGAGCTAGGACTATAAAACCCTTAGAAACATAGGTATAGGCACACATTGGAGACATTGCAAATTTGGTTCTAGACAACCTACAACAAAGTAAATATTGCAGTGAAGTGAGTCAAATGAATTTTTTGTTTCCTAGTGCATTTAAAATTATGTTTACGCTATACTTTGGTCTATTAAATGTGCAGTAGCGTTATATCTAAAAAGCAATGTCGTGCCTTAATTTTAAAAGACTTTATTGCTTAAAAATGCTAATCATCATCTGAGCTTCAAGTCAGAATCTTTTTGCTGGTGGAGGCTCTTGCCTCCATATTGATGGCTGCTGACTGATCAGGGTGGTGGGTGTTGAAGGCTGGGGTGGCTGGGGCAATTTCTTAAAATAAGACAGTAGTGACATTTGCTGCTCCGATGGACTCTTTCTTTCACAGACAATTCCTCTATAGCCTGTGACGCCGTTTGATAGCATTTTACCCACAGTAGGACTTCTTTCAAAATTGGGGTCACTTCTCTCAAACCCTGCTGCTGCTTTATCAACTCAGTTTATGTAATATTGCAAATCCTTTGTTGTCATTTCAATAATCTTCACAGCATCTTCACCGGGAGTAGATTCTCCGTCCACCATTGTCTTACTTTCTTTGCTCGTCTATGGGAAACAACTTCTCATCCATTCAAGTGTATCATGAGATCGCAACAATTCCGGCACATCTTCAGGCTCCCCTTCTAGTCCTACTTCACTTGCTGTTGCCACCACATCCACAGTGACTTCGTCCACTGAAGCCTTGAACCCCTCACAGTCATCCATGATGGTGGGAATCAACTTCTTCCAAACTCCTGTTAATGTTGATGTTCTGATCTCTTTGTATGAATCACAAATATTCTTAACAGCATCTAGAATGGTGAATCCTTTCTTGAAGGTTTTCAGTTTACTTTGCCCAGATCCATCAGAGAAATCACTCTCTCTGGCATCTATAGCCTTAGGAAATGTATTTCTTGGGGGCGCCTGGGTGGCTTAGTTGGTTAAGCATCCAACTTCGGCTTGGATCGTGATCTCGTGGTTCACGAGTTCAAGCCCCGCATCAGGCTCTGTGCTGACAGCTTGGAGCCCGGATTGGACTCTGTGTCTCCCTTTCTTTCTGCCTCTTCCCTACTTGTTTATTCTCTCTCTCTCTCTCTCTCTCTCTTTCAAAAATAAACGTCAAAATTTTTTTTGAAAAAAAGAAATGTATTTCTTAGAAAATAAGACTTGAAAGTTGAAATTACTCTTTGATCCATGGGCTGAAGTCAGACTTGTCACCGACTGAACCACCCAGGTGCCCCATCATCAACTTTTAAAAAAGAAAAATAACAAGTGTTGGCCAGGATGTGGAGAAATTGGAGTCCTCAGCCGGTGGGAATGTAAACAGGTGCAGCCACTATGGAAAACAGTTTGACCATTCGCCCAAAAGTTAAAATAGTCACCATAGATACTCAAGAGACTCGAAAATATATGTTGGTACAAAAACTCGTACAAGGATGTTAGTTATCTGTAATAGAAAGTGGCGATAACTCAGACGTGACTGGTGATTGGATAAACAAAATGTGTTATATCCACGTAATGGAATATTATTTGACCATAAAGGGGAATGAAGTATTGGTACGTGTTATAACATACGAACCTTAAAACATTATGCTCGATGAAAGAAACCAGACACAAAAGACCACATACTGTAGGATTCCATTTATATGAAATGTCCAGAATAGGACAGGTCCAGAAACAGGAAGTAGATTAGTTGTTGCCGGGGGCTGGGGTGACAGGGAACGGAGAGGGACTGCTAATGGGTTTGGGGTTTCTTTTGGGGGGAGATGGTGGAAATGCTTGGGATTTAGAGAGTCGCATGGTTGTACAACACTGATGAAAAGTGGACATTTCCAATATTGTGTTGCAACTGTAGAAATCAGATGTGCACCCCTCCCCCGTTTGCTGTCGTTGCTTGCTGTGGTTTGTTAGTGTTTGTTCGTTTTCGTGATTTTTCTAAATTCTTTTCATAAAGTCCATGTGACCGCTGTTGTATCCAGCCTGATGAAGTCTGTTCCTGTTGGGTGGTCACCTTGTGTTTTGACAGTTTCCTTAACCACGTAGATCCAAAAAAGGAAAAAAAGAGAAAAAAAAAAAAAAACCTCCCCCAATTCTGCCAGTCTAAGCACATTGGCTGTGTGTCGGGGCCCTCCAATGCTTGGTCAGGCCATTTATACCCCTGTGCCTTAGCCCTTGCTCCCTGCTTGCATCCAGCCTGCAGGCCAGCCAGAGGTGAAGGCTAGTGTTTAATCAGGCCTTTTTGGAGCATGCATCCAGCCCTGGCTACATGCACGGCCTTTTTGATTCCCCGGTATACATGGAGACTTTAGAAAGCCCTTATCCTCTGTGTATCTCCTTTCCCAGACTCTTCCTGCCAGGCTTTTCTTTCTGTCTGTTGCCCCTCCTGAGTACTGTCCCTTGCCCCAAGCTGTTACACAGCCATTACTTGTACCTTTAAAGGCTTTAAAGTCAGACAGAACAAAGACAAGCCCTGTGCCAACCCTTCAGGGATCACCAGACAGGTCAGAATCCACAACCACAGTTTTTAAAAAAATAAGGTTCAGGTATCACTCTCTCTGTGTCTTCATGGCTGTCACAGATCTGGGGTGTAAGGGATGGGAGGCAGGCAATTTAAAATGCCACAGTGCTCTCTTACCGTAAAGCAACAGCTTCTCTCTTCACCATGCCTTCCTCTGATTGTTACATGTTTTTGGCTAGACCCCAGGGTTGTATAAACAAAGTGATTCTGATAGGTTTTGTCAGCTCATTAGCTGTTTTTCTGGAGAGATGGGTCCCTGGAATTCTCTATTCCACCATTTTCAATGGTGTCACTCATAACATTGTGAATAGACCGAAAACCACTGTGTGGGATACTTTTAAAAGGTCAAAATGGTGAATTTTATGATTTGTGAATTTTACCTCAATAAAAAAGGTAATGATGGGTTAAATAAAGATATGCTAGGTCTATAGAATGGCCTTAAAGAGCATCTCAAGTCAGGCATTACAATGGGAAGACATTAGCTGGGCAAAGAAAGGGGGTGGGGAAATCAAGCAGGAGAATCATACACACTCAAGTCGGATGAAAGACGAAAGCTACCTGTTAGTGAATATCTGGGATAGAGTCAGATCTTGAGTCCCAGACAGAAACTGCTGGATCATTCATCAACCTCGGTTTACTAAGGAAGTGTATCAGTTAGCTACTACTGAGTAACAAACCACCTGGAAACCTAAATTTACAAACCACAACCATTTTACTGCTTGCAATTCTACAGGTCAAGAATCTGAACAGGATCCAAAAGAGTTGAAGTCAGGATGTAAAAGAGATAATAGGACTTGAGTATTGATCGCAGTACTATCCACAATAGTCAAGGTGTGGAAATAACCTAAATGTCCACTGACGATGAATGAAGAAAGAAAATGTGATGTATCCATACAATGGAATATTGTGAATATTATGCAGCCTTGAGAAAGAAAAACATCTTTCTGAAAAAGGAAAACAGTCTGTGTCAACGGAGATGAAACTTGAGGACAAAATGCAAAGTAAAATAAGTCCTACGGGCTACATGTTTGTCATCCTCCCCCCCACCCCCACCCCCCCTGCCAAAATTTATATATTAAAGCCCCAGTCCCCAATGTGATGTTTTGGAGGTGAGACCTTTGGGAGATAATGAGGTCATGAATGTGGAGCCCTTGTGAATGGGATTAGTGCCCCTGTAAGAAGAGACACAGAAGGATCATTTCTCTCTCTCTCTCTCTCTCCCTCTCTCTCTCTCTCTCTCTCTCTCTCTCTCTCTGACATGTGAGGATATAGCAAGAAGGTATCCACCTGCAAACCAGGAAGAGACCTCTAAGCAGGAACAGAATCAACCAAAATCTTGATCTTGGACTTGCTAGCCTTTAGAACTGTGAAAAATATTGTTGAAGCTACCCAGTCTGTGGTATTTGTTAGAGCAGCTAACACTCACTGAGGCAGTAAGCCAATCACAGACCGACAAATACCACATGATTCCACCTAGATGAGCTGTAGACCACAGTCAAACTCGCAGAATCAGAGAGTAGAACGGTGGTTGTGGGGTTGGCGGGGAGGGGAAATGGGAGTTGCTAATCAACAGGCCTAGAGTCTCAATTACGGAAGATGAATAAATTCCAGAGATCTTTGTGCCTATATTTAACAGTACTGCATTATACACTTAAATTGTTCTTAAGAGGGCAAACTTGGGCTACAGTATCATCTGGAGTGCTGGACCGGGGCTGGAGAATCCAAAATGGCATCACTCATGTCTGGAGCCTCAGCTGGGGTGGCTTACTCAGCTGGCAGTTGGCCGAGATGGCTGGGCCTTTCTCTTCTCTTGCTGTTGACTGGGCCCACCCATATATCTATTTGGTCTTCCACATGACCCCTGTCCCTCCTTATGGATAGGCTGGACTTCTTTATAGGTGGTTGAATTCCCTCTGTACAAAAGTAGAAGGTGTAAGGCCTGAGCCCGGAAGTCCCAGAGCCTCATTTCCACCTCATTCACAAGGCCTACCCAGATTCGGATGGTGGGGAGAAAAATTCCCACCTCTTGAGGGCATACAGAGATGAGAGAGATGTTTGGCAGGCATCACTCCACTTTTATTTACCAGAAATGGTAACCCCAACTCGGACAGTATAATTGTGAAAGTGTAATGGTAAAAGTCCTGCCTCTCCACTAGGCCTCCACTGACACCACCCAGTGGGAGAAGGGGACTTCGCTGCTGCCAGCTGGGGTTAGAAGTCCACGCTCCCCGTGTGGGCTCTTCTCACTCTGTGGGGTGGGGAGGTGCCTCATCACTGGACCCCAGATCCGTCCTGGGCCTTCTCTGATAATCCCAGCATGTGGGTTAAGGTGTCTTGTTATAACTGTGAAAGGTTGGAAATCTAGGCTCCCTCCTTGGCCTCTGCTGGTGTTGGGGATTGGGTCGGGGGGGGAGCTATTTTTTTTTCCTGTGGTATTTGGAATACAGCAGTTGTCTAAAAGTTTTCTGTCTTGGGGCGCCTGGGTGGCTCAGTTGGTTAGGCATCCGACTTCAGCTTGGGTCATGATCTCACAGTTCATGGGTTCAAGCCCCACATCGGGCTCTGTGTTGACAGCTCAGAGCCCGGAGCCTGCTTTGGATTCTGTGTCTCCCCCTCTCTCTCTGCCCTTCCCCCACTCGCACTCTGCCTCTCTCTCTCAAAAATAGATAAACATTAAAAAAAAATTTTTTTTAATAAAAACAATAAAAGTTTTCTGTCTTGCTTGACTGCTCATCTTCTGGTCTTTTGGCTAGAGAGCACGGGCTTTTCTTAGAGCTTTTTTGTCTATACCCATTATTATTCCCAGGTTGCCCGTTTCTTCAGCTTCGAGTCTGAGCAACGTGAGGTGAGGAGAAAACCCAGGGAACCCACTGCCGTGTCGTTCCTCGGGCCCCCATCTCCCCAGCCTGTCTGCCTTCTCCTCTCCACCTTTCAGAGTCGTCTCATGTTTGCTTTGTATACAACATCCAGGGTTTCCTGTTGTACACAGCAGGAAGCATAAGAAAAAGTGAGTCCGCTCCATCTTGCTGGAAGCAGAAGTTCCATCATTTGCCTTTTAAACTGGAAGGAATAACAGAATTTATTGTATGTAAACGGCATTGGAATATTTAAGACGTATGTTTGTTACATTCTTAAGTGCAGTTTATTAGACTTACAAGCATTTCTTAGTTCCTTGGTAAGATTTTATGTAAAAGAAACTAAATTTGTGAATCGGTTTTTTTAGAGCAAATATAATTTTTTTAAGTTTATTTATTTTGAGAGAGAGAGAGAGAATGAGCACAGCAGGGGCAGAAAGAGAAGAAGACAGAGGATCTGAAGCAGGCTCTGTGCCGACAACAGAGAGCCCAGGACGGGGCTCAGACTCACGAACCAGGAGATCATGACTCAAGCCAAAGTCTGATATTTAACCAACTGAGCCACCCAGGCGTCCCTAGCAAATATAATTAAAAAAAAAAAAAATCAATGTAATACAGAGAGGCGCTTTTTTTTTTTTTTTTTGGTCTGCAAAAGCCATCCTTCGAAGAAATGAACACTCAGGTTTACTAGGAGTTGGACTCATTATAAACACGTACCCGAACTGCATCCCATAAAGCATGGGCTCGGGCTCTGTGGGGCAAACAATAGAAACCAACTCGAGCAAAAAAGACTGCGGGGCTGCTCCCAGAATGGAAGGAAGGGCTAGAGAAGGAGGTCTGGGGAAGTCCCAGGCACCAGGATGGCCCCTGGGGCCTGACTTGCCCAGGCCTGGCCGTGGGCAGCAGTGAGCCCAGCCTTCTTTCAGGCCTCCATGCTTCTCTGTTCAAGATGTATACCCCAGAGAGAGGTTCTGACCTGCCTGGTTGGCTCAAGCTTGAGTCTAGGCCCGTCTTTGTCCAGGGAGGACAGAGCACTTGGAGTAACAGTCCCAATGAGACTTTGCAAGGGGGAGAGGGGGCAAGAGGGAGCCTTCCACAGCAAAATCAGGGTGCTGTTACCAGACCAAAAGGAACGGGATTAAAATGGCAGGCGGGTGAGCATCACAGATGTCTGCAGACCACGAGTTCTAGAGCCAAGTAGGTTTGGGACACCTGGGGTGGCCGAGGAGGAACTGCCCGTGAGGCCCTCCGACCTGCCAGTGCACTGTGGCCTCCAAGCCGTGCACCCAGGATCCAGTGTTTCCCAAACTTACTTAACTATGTGGTGCTTTTTGCCTCAGAATCCCATTGACATCTCTAGGAACCCAGTTAGGGAAACCCTGGCCTGGTTGATCTCCAGTGACCCTTTTAGCTCTGAGATCTTGTGATCCCACAGGAAGGACATGGTTTCTGCTTAAGTCTGTTTAAGAAGAGACAGACAGCAGGGGCACATGGGTGGCTCAGTCTGTTGAGCGTCCGACTCTGGCTCAGGTCACGATCTCGCGGTCCGTGAGTTCTAGCCCCACGTCGGGCTCTGTGCTGACAGCTCGGAGCCCGGAGCCTGCTTCGGATTCTGTCTCCCTCTCTCTCTGCCCCTCCCCCGCTCATGCTCTGTCTCTGTCTCTGTCTCTGTCTGTCAAAAATAAATAAACATTTAAAAAAAAAAAAGAGAGAGACAGCAAAAACACATCAACAGAGATGGAGAAGGACCAAGGAAGTGCAGCTCAAGCAGTGAGAGCCTTCTGGGGAAGAAGTGGAAGCCAGCTCCCTTGGGTCCATGAGATGCCCTCAATGACCTTCTATTAAGGAGTTGTTTTCTAAAGTGAAATGAACAAAAGTCAGGTTCCTGTCTGGCCTGCTCATTCACTTGGTTTCTGTTGGCAGTCTGGCTTAGGTGACCAGAGGCTTAGGTGGGGGCTGGAAGGATCCTTAGAGGTTATCTGGGCTGGCGTTTACATTTTCCGGACGGGGACACACAAGCCTGATGAGGGGAAGGGACTCCCCCGAGGCCATGCAGTGCTGAGGCAGCAGAGCTATACCTAGAACCCAGGTCTCCTGGCTCCCAGCTCAGCATCCTTCCTTTATTTTGCAATGCTGCACCTTGCTGGGGACAAAGTCAAGGACAGGCCATGGTGGTTTCTGTCAGTGAAAACACCCCCTCCCTCCTCCTCTTCCACAACCAACTACCTTCTTAGCTGTCTAGGCCCTCAGGATTCCAGGAAAGAGGGGAGGAGAGAGGGACAGAGGCTTGACTCCCTGCCTTACCACTTGCTAATTAGGTCTTCTAGATGATTTGCAGGACTGTGTTTGTCTCGCTCACAGCTGATTTCCTAGGGCCCACCCAGGCCTTAAGGACCCAGCATATTTCACAGGGAGGGAGGAACCTCTTGAGCTTAGGGGGAGTTGGAAAAGGCCCATCCTGGGGAGGGAGGATTCATATTTGGCTAAGATAGAACATTTCTTGGTGTTTAGTGGTGAAATAACCCCGGAGGGTGTGTTGGCAACATAGTATAGTGTGGTTTAAATGCTGAGGCAAGTACCCTCTGACCCAGCAGTCCCCCTTCTGAGAATCTATCCCAAGGAGGTAATCCTAATCCTCATAAATGCACAAAAATGCATGTACTAGGATATTCAGTTAGAGCAGTGTTTTCAAAAAAGGAAACAGCCTCAATACCCAATAATGGAGAAGCAATGATAAAAAATACGGTACATCGAAATGACGAGTTATTTGGTATTTATTAAAAATGATGAATTAAATATGCTTGACAGGGGAATGTGTTTATAATATCTTAAGTAAAAATGGGTTATAAAAAGATTATAGTCTTATTTTTATCAAATGAACTAACATTGTCATTCATATCTGAATTATGGACAGAAAAAAGTTTACAAGAACAGAATGTTTGCAGGAGTTGTCTCTGGGTTTTGGAATTACAGGTGGCTTTTCTATTATGTCGTAATTGTTACTGTTCCTGTCATTTATTTGTATTCCCTGATTGTTCTACAATGAATATATATTTGGTAGTCATCTTTTAAGGTTAAAAGAAAATGCCATGCCAAGAAATCTGAACCTTATTCTTAAGGTGATAGAAATTAAATGTTTATAAATGAAATGATTAAAAATTAAGCACATTAGCCAGCTTAAAGAGTCTCACTGAGGAGCGCCTGGGTGGCTCAGTCGGTTAAGTGTTCGACTTCGACTTCGGCTCAGGCCTGATCTCATGGTTCGTGGGTTCGAGCCCCGCGTCGGGCTCTGTGCTGACAGCTCAGAGCCTGGACCCCACCTCAGATTCTGTGTCTCCCTCTCTCTCTGAACCTCCCCCACTCACACTCTGTGTGTGTCTCTCTCTGTCAAAAATAAATATTAAAAACTTAAAAAAAAAAGAGTCTCATTGAGACCCCTCTGGCAACATGACGAATCCACTGATAAAATGGCAAATTGTATTCCTGCCTTTGTTTCTCTTGTAAATTCTGATTTCTGATGTTGCTTTCCTGCACAAGACTAAGGGGAGTCGATCCATTAAGGGAATAGCAGAGCAGATTCAGGCCTTACCAGGTCTTTATGACTGGTGGACGTTGCTTTCTGGAAGTATCCGGCTCAGGGCAATGTTTTGTAAACCAGCAAAGCAGCCGTGTTGACCATGAGTAGTAAAACTCCAATAGAAGGTCAGGGGTGTGGCTTTGTGGCAGATGTTTTCCTGGTTTGGTTTGGGGACAGCAAACAGTGGGACCTCAGATGTGCCCTGGGGCCCTTTAGCTTCGACCCAGTTCACATCTTCTCCTGTGAATTTTCCTTACAGGAAAACCTGATCGGCGCCCTTTTGGCAATTTTCGGGCACCTTGTGGTCAGCATCGCGCTTAACCTGCAGGTAAGTGTCAGTCACCAGCACCGTCTACAGCGGAGACACAGCTCTGATCAGCCGGGGCGTCTGGTGCGGACCCCGCTGCCTCCTCACCGTGGGACGCTGTCTACTCCATTCCTGGGCTGGGCCTACAATATCTTGTGGGTTGTTCCAGAATCTTCTTCGCCCCCATGTCATCCCCCCCATCACCCCTCTGCTCTGATGACAGCACTCACCATTACTTAGAATCCCTGGGGGCCCTGGAGCAACTGCTCTGGAAGCCGGCCCCCTTAGCCCATCCCAGCTGGCAAGCAGGTACCTGCTCCCAAGCCCTGCCTCGGAGGTTGCTTTGGGGACACCCGTGGACAGGATACGTCCCACAGCACACGGGCTGGCTCCGCTCTGCCAGTGCTACTCAGCTTCTAGCTGCGGTGGACCCGGAGCAGGGACATGAACACACATGGGCACCGGGTACATCTCGGCTCCCACGCACACGCGTGTGCGGGAGTGTTTCTGTGTGTTTTTGGTCTCACAGTCACTTGTTTGGTTCAGGCTCTTCTTTCTACAGACCGGCATCCCTGCCTCCACATCTGCTTCTCTGGAGCCCGCCTCACGGTCCCCCCTACGGAGCCCCGTGGTCCTCTAAGTCTGCCTGGCTCTCTTCAGTCACCACCCCACTTTCTCTGCCCCGAGTCTGCACTTCCAGAACAAAGGCTGTTGGCCATACTTGGGCCAAGTATCCACCCAAGGGAAGGCAGCGTCCACGGATACCCCCGGGGCTGCCCCAGTGCATCTACAGAAGGGAGTGAGGCCGAGCAGGCACCCTGAGGTGCCCATGAGGAGTCCTGGGCATTGCAGTTAGAGAGAGAGACTCAGGCCAAGGCCAGGCTAACATGGGGGGTCCTAGACCACGGCTCCCACTCCAGACTGTGACGTGCATTAGAAATGCACCTTTCCAGGCCTCCCCCACACCTCCCCTGAGGTCGAGATGTTTATATTTTCAGAACTTCCCCGGGAGTTTTTGAGGCTTTCCAGCCAGTTTGAGAACTTCTGTCTTAGAGTGACAGTCGGGTATTGAGAGCCCTACTGCTTGCCTCTCCTCTGAACAAGGACTCCAGAACCTGACAAACCTTCCTAAATGAAAAGGCGGGGGCGGGGGGGGGGGAGGGCGGGGGTAGACTTAGGATACATACATCGCAGCATCTTTCCCCAAACATCTGGGCAAGTCACATTCTTTCTCGGATTTCTAGAAGTACTGCCACATCCGCCTGGCAGGCTCCAAGGATCCCCGGGCCTACTTCAAGACCAAAACATGGTGGCTGGGCCTGTTCCTGATGCTGCTGGGCGAGCTGGGTGTGTTCGCCTCCTATGCCTTCGCTCCGCTGTCACTGATCGTGCCCCTCAGCGCCGTCTCCGTGATTGGTAAGCCCGGGCTCCCTGCACCACTCCCCTGGGACCCACCTGCCTGCGCCTCCACCGTCCTAGTGAAGCAAAACACCGTTTTGCTTGGCCACATAGCTAACACTTGCAAAGGGCTTCATACACACCGGTCCTGCATCTAGCACATTACAGATACTAATTCTTCTAATCCTCCTTTTTGAGGTACTGTCATTATCCCCATTTTACAGAAACAGGGGCGCTGAGCGGTGAAGTTCCTTCCTCCAAATCACAACAGCTAGTGAGTGGCGGGCCTGGGGTATAGATAGATGGGGGGCTGTCTGGCTCCCTAATCTCCTTAAAAATGATTCAGAAAGTGTATCAGAATTGCCTTTTATTTCCACTGAAGAAGGAGGGTAGAAACTTGGACCCTTTCATCAAGATAATCCAAGCTTTTATAGGGTTCAGGTGTCTCACACCTCTAAAAACTGCACATTCAACTTATTCTCTGATCTTTTTCCATCAACTGATACCACCTTTAAAACATTGTTCACTTTCTCGGGGCGCCTGGGTGGCTCAGTCGGTTAAGCGTCCGACTCTTGATCTCGGCTCAGGTCATGATCTCCTGATGGTTCATGAGTTTGAGGCCTGCGTTGGGCTCTGCTCTGACAACGTGGAGCCTGCTTGGGATTGTCTCTCTCTCCCTCTCTCTCCCTCCCTCTCTCTCTCTCCCCCCCCTCCCTCCCCCACTCACTCACTCTCAAAATAAATAAACAAAAAAATATATTGTTCATTTTCTCACATGCCATTTTTCTGTCATTTTTGTAATCACTGAGCCAGGGTTTCAGAACATTTGAACCAATGAAAAGATAAAAGAAAAAGACACTCAAGCCAAGCCCACGAGACACTTGAGGTGTTCACACATGCTCTGTTCCTTTCTCACACAGTATTGTTCTAAAATGTAATCTGGGGGCGGCTGGGTGGCTCAGTCAGTTAAGCATCTGACTCTTGATTTCGGCTCAGGTCATGATCTCATGGTTGGTGAGATTGAGCCCTGGTGGTGCTCTGAATTGACATCATGGAGCCTGTGTAGGATTCTCTCTCTCCCTCTTTCTCTGCCCCTCTTCTGCTCGCATGCTCTCTCTCCCTCCCTCCCTCCCTCTGTCTCTCTCTCTCCCTCCCTCCCTCCCTTTCCCTCTTTCTCTCTCTCTCTCTCAAAATAAATAAATAAGCATTTAAAAAATAAAATATAATCTGAACGCCTTTAATTGTGGCAGAGGTCACCCCAATCCTTGACTTTCCTTGTCGTCTTATCTGGCCCACTTTCTATGTTTATTTTATTACACAGCCCCTACGGGTATTGACGTTTGTCTTCTGCCCGTTGCTGATCTGAAAAGGACTTCAGAACCTTTACTCAGAATGAGACATAGGTGACCAAGTGCTTTAAATATTTGCCTTTGAATTTTAATAATTTAGTAATTCAATAATCAAATTCTTAACAATAAGAATCTGAATTGTAATGCTGGGTTCTCAGGTATCAGCCACTAGAAAGTAAGGGGCTCTCAGAGCATCTTAAGTCACCCAGTAAAAAATAATATTAAAAATAAATAAACATTAAAATAATAACTACAGTTTCTTGGGCACCTATTACTTAATAGTCACTATTCCAGGCACTGTAATAGTAATAATAGCTCAGTTATTGAGCATTTACTGTGTAACAAATTATCTACATGTATTATCTCATTTAATTGCCCTTATAACTCAGAGAAGTAGGTATTTTCATTGGTATGCTGATGAAGCAACATTCAGAGAGAGAAAATGAGAGAAGGAAAAGGAGGATGTGGAAGTGGAGGGAAGGAATTCCAATTTATATGGAGCAAACACCCCCACCATGGCTGATTTCACAGCCCACCATGGCTGAAACCACAGTGGCTTCCTGCGTATTTAACAAGCAGTGAGCTGGTGTGAGCTGAATCCAGACTGAGACTCCCATGTAGCGACTTACCCACCGGTACACAGCCAGAAGAGGCAGCGCTGAGAATGGCCACCCAGGTCTGTTCACGGTGAATGCCAGCCCCACCCTTCCGAGCAGTAACCTGCAAGTTTGAGAGGGACAGAGAAGAACCAGGGGAAAGTGTCAGAGGTAGTCATGGCAGTGGAAGGAGCAGGAGCCCTGGCCTCCGACAGCCCTTCCCAGCTGCACGGTCCTGAGTGGGTCCTTCACCTCTCGTAGCCTCAGTGTCCCGTTTTTCAGATGGGAATAATAGCACCCACCTCGGAGGGTAGATGTGCCGGAAACGACTTGTGCAAATCACCTGTCACACTGCAAGTACTCAACGCCAGCGCTCCTGGGCCTGTGGGAAATCCTCAGGAAGGCTCAGAGAGGAGCCTCCCTTTCCGAGGTGGAATAACAGAGGAACCAGAAGGACTGAGTTTTGGGGACGGGAGCATGAGGGAGAGGTACCAAGGGAGTACCAAGTTCCAAGGCAAACGAGTCAACCCCAGGGCCTGGGCAAAGGGACTCCGTTGGGCTGATGGCAACCTCAATTTTCTTTTCCCTGTGCTTTTACTTTTTTTTTTTTTTTTTTTTTTTTTTTTTGTAGCTAGCGCCATCATAGGAATCATATTCATCAAAGAAAAATGGAAACCTAAAGACTTCCTGAGTAAGTTCACTGATTTGAGTCCCCGTTCTTAATGTTACGCTTGTGCCGTTTGTTCATTATGAAGCCAGCTCACCCCAATTTAGAGATCATCTGTCTCCTGCTCCCTTCTCTGCTTCTATATTCTACCCTCATCAGGCTCCTGAGAGCTGGGTTTTTTAATCAGTGGTTCCCAAATCTGGCTGCACAACAAAATCATCTGCGAGACTTTTTAAAAAGGGCTTTCATTCATTCCACTCAATCTATATTTACTGAGCATCTACTGTTGGGATTTTAGGAGGCCTGAAAAAAGCCACCTTCTTTCCCTAAATGAGTTCTAAAGCAATGAGAAACAAACATGGAGGTCAAAGACAAGAGGTCACAAGTTATGCTTTATTCCTTCTACAAACTAGATTAGAGCATGCAGCCAAATGAACTTGCTCACGTGGCCAAGTTTGGGAACAACTGTTCTGAATCGTTGGTGCCGGATAAGAGCAAGACAGGGCCAGAAGACTTGAAAAAGAAAAGAATCTGACACTGCTCAGCAAACATACGATGCCAAGAGTCTTTTGCTCGGAGTGATCTGCGGTAGAGTCCCGATGACAGAGGAAGGGTGCAGGGGTAGCTGGACTGGTTCTGAGACCAGTGTAGAGTTTAATGTGCCTTCCAGGCTCACTCTAGGTGGTCCTGGTATAAGAGACACGCTAGTCCAGGCAGTGCCCTATGTAAATTGGAAAAAGATGGCCCCTCTGGACAGCTGTAGGTCTATGGGTACGTGACCTGGTGAGCAGAGCATGGGCTAGATTTTAGCCCTCATCACCTCTTCAGCTAGGTGCTCTTAGGCAGTGAGCAATTTATACAACTGTACATGGCTGTCCTGCATAAAGTTCCATTAAATTCAGCAAACATTCACCCAATGCTAGACCTGTGCTGTTCACCACAGGCATGGAGCTAAGTAAGACCTTTCCCTGCCTGAAGAAAACTTAAGACAACAGACTTGTATATCTTAGCACAGAACTCATTATTGAATTTAACCGTGGCTCATTCATTCATTGAACAAATGAACAACTGGTTTTTGAGCACCTTATGAGGCCTAGAATGAAAATTAAAGACATGTGATGTGGTATCACATTTTTTTGGGAGACAATGGAATGAAATACATAGTTAGTTCCATCCCACAAAAATCCAGAGGCCTGTGGTAACCAGGCATAGGTCAGAACTCATAGCCCTTTTCAAAGCTTGCCTGGATCTGGGCTGGACTTCCAGAGGTTTTTCACAAAATCCCCAGGGTGCATCTGGAGTGTGACAGGACCCAGGGGAAGAGGCAAGAGACTCCCCACCCCTCTAACGGCCTCTGACAGGTCTGTGGAATAGAATATTGACAGTATTTGGACCGATCTCTTGGGATTAGGTTAACCAGCCGACGGGAAAGGATAAGGTCATTATGACACGCTCAAGGATGTTCCTAGCTGGTTATTTGTTATCACCCAACAACTGGAGAGTCCTCAAACACCCATCAGCCACAGAATGGATACACCGTACAGCCCTACACCCCACACCAGGATACAGATGAATCTCACAAGCTCCCAAACCTTAATGTTGCACGAACCCAAACGCAAGGAAACGTAGTGTGTGAGCCCGCGTAGATAGAGTACAAAACCAGGCAAACTGTCAGCACCTGTTAGAAGTCAAAGTTTTCTCCCGGGGCCGCGGTCTAGTGATTCAAAGGAGACACAAGGGAGGATGTTGGGGTCCTGCTAACGTTCCCTTTCTTGATCTGGGTGCTGGTTACGTGGGTGTGTTCACTTTGTGAGAATTCATCGGGCACTTTTTTGTATACATGCCCCACCTCACTAAAATGTTTTCAACATTACATGTTATTTTTTTTAAATAACAATAAGGAAGGGGTGCCTGGGTGGCTCAGTCGGTTAAGTGTCCAACTTCAGCTCAGGTCATGATCTCGTGGTCCGTGAGTTCGAGCCCCGCGTCGGGCTCTGTGCTGACAGCTCAGAGCCCGGAGCCTGCTTCAGATTCTGTGTCTCCCTCTCTCTCTGCCCCTCCCCCGTTCATGCTCTGTCTCTCTCTGTCTCAAAAATAAATAAAATAAACGTTAAAAAAAATTTTTTTTTAAATAACAATAAGGAAGATAAGAAAAACCAAAAACAACAACAACAACAACAACCAGAAGCACATGCTGGCCTGAGGCCCAACCTGCCGCCAGCCCTGTGACAGCCTCCCTTTCTCTGCAGGGCGCTACGTCTTGTCCTTTGTTGGCTGCGGTTTGGCCATCGTGGGCACCTACTTGCTGGTGACATTCGCACCCAACAGTCACGAGAAGATGACAGGCGAGAACATCACCAGGCACCTCGTGAGCTGGCCTTTTCTCTTGTACATGGTAAGAGAAGCTGTTGTTCCTTCCACCCAAGATGGCAGGAGGGAGCATCACATCCTAGACCCTGAACACCTGAATATCCAGCAATAGGGGATTCAAGTGAATCATGACGTATTTCACAGCACCAAAGACCGTGCTTGTGGCAAGGATGTGCTCCATGGGAAATGCCTTTTTCACTCATATCCTGGGTAATGTCTAAATCTGCACATACAATACGATAATTCTAGTTTTTAGAGAGAGTGTAGGTGTGTGTGTACAATGTATATGTGAAGGACTAGATGGAGAAACAGAAACTCTATCTATAATTGTCTCTGAGAGCTGGAATTATGATTGAGTGTTCACTTCACCTGTGTCTTTATGCATCATCCAAAATTTCTCCAGTGATCATTTAAGACTTTTAAGGTAAGAAAAACACTTAACATTTTAAACAGTCATAGAAAAGTTACCTATGTATTTTTTCCCAGTATCACACAGCTGCTAGAAGCTAATAGAAACTCCAGAGACACTGGAAACTGTCTCTTAAACCCCTAGCCCCGATTACGTCCCACGTGAGGTCCACAAATAAACTGATTGAGGAAGCATGTAAGGTATTTAATAAGCTGCAGGTATATATTCCCGTTCTATGCCAGGCAGGCACTGAGCTAAACACTTTCTTGCATATCATCTCAAATTCTCCCAGAACCCTATAAGGTTTTTCTCCCCATTTTACAGAAGAGAAAACTGAAGCATCGGGAGGTTAGTTGACTGCTCAGAGTCCCACGAGGGCAGAGCTGGATTCGAAGTCAGGCCTGCCTGGCTTCACGGACCACCTTCCCTCGCCACGGCCCGCTGATGAAGGTGTTGACTGTTTTTCCTCTGACACGAGCAGCCTGGGACTGCTCTACAGGCCTGAAACGTCCTTTTTCCTTAGTTTGCTCCCAAGGCAGAGGATATATGTCCCCCAGATTGGGACTGTTTCATTTCCCTACCGTCAGCCAGCCCCAGCGTGTAGCTGGTGGGCGTGGAGACTGCCACTTCTCCACACCCTGTCTCTGGCAGGACAGAGCCAAAGAACACCCCTCTTCAGGAAAAGCTTAACCCCAGAACACAGTTTTCTCCTAGGGAGTCCTGGGCTTGAATCTGTCATGCGCTGTGTGACCTTGGCCAGGTCGCCTAACCGGAAGCTCTGCCTCCTTCTGTGTAAGCTTGGTGGGAGTCACTGGCCCGGGGCTGGTGGTTGGGGGACGTGAGGTGGTGCGGCAATCACCCAGCCCTTGGCAGATGCCCAGTGACCTACTCTGTTTGTCTCCTTGTGTCTCCAAGGCATTGCCGCTGTAACCAAACTCAAGGGGTCGCTGCTTGGGGTGCATCCAATTGAACACAACCCGAGGAAGTGTTGAAAGCAAAGACCTTTTATTACTTGTCACAAGTAAGGAGACAGGGAGATAGCTCTCAAAGCACTGTCTCCCGGTGGGGTTAGGGCAGGAAGCTTTTATGCAGGGTGCTGGAGGGCAAGGGCAGGGAGCTGGGCACATTAAGGAACGGATGCATTTTCTGTTTCTTAGGCACTTTGGTTCAGCTGCACATGCTTATTAGCATACATTGTATATTCACAAAAAATGGCAGAAAACCCCACCCGTAGGAGATCTTAGCATTAGAATAAGTGAAAGGTAACATTAGGGCAGCTCATAGGGCTTCTGTGCAGGCCCCGATCTCCAGCGTGGCTCGAACTGGCTCACTCAAGGGGTGTCTCTCTAGTGGGGTACCTGGCCTTGACCTCTCCTTGACGGGAGCTGTTTATTTCCCTGCCTTTGCCCCTGCCCCCTCTCCCTCCCACTGATAGATTTCAGTCCCTGACGTGAGTACGTCTCTGTTGTGACCTAACACCGCCAGCTAGAGAGATGTGGCCCAATTCGGTCAACATTCACAGAGTATCTGCTGTGTGCCCGACACGGTGCACGTGAGACAGACGGCAGGTGCACTTGTGAGCAGAGCATGATACACAGAGTTGATAGAGTTGTCCAGTCGCTGTCTTGTACGCCTGACACTAACGTGACGTGGTGTGTCAACGATACTTCGGTAAAAAAAAGAAAGGAAGAGAGGAGACATGCTCCCGGGACTCAAGGTCACGTACGCAGCAGCACCAAGCCTATGCCAGCACGCATTTAAGCCTCGTGAAGAGTGGCTAGAAAACCGGGCCCCCTGAGAGCACGCACGATGGTTAGCAATGTTGACGAGCAACTGTATCTGCTTGATGGTGTATGTTGCGGCAATTAAAGATAATTATGACAACTTCAGAAAATACGAGAGTTGTTTTTGGTAACTAAAAACAGCCCAGGACAAAACTGCGCACGGACTGTGATGACAAGTAGATAAAATATGTATTCACTGCAACAAAGGCAGAAAGAAACAGGAAAATGAAAACAGCTGGGTTTTGGTTTTTTTTTATGGTCTCTAATTATGAGGAATTTAAAAATTTTTCGAAATGCCCGTTAATGTTTCTGCGTTGCTTTTTATGAGTGCCTTCTACACCCTAGGCCCTGGGCCTCTCGCACCCGGGCAGCGTAGCCTAGTGGGAAAGTGCACGGGCCCTGGAGCCAGCCTGCCCAGGTTCGGATCCCAGCTCTGCCATTTCATTAGCTAGCACTGTGACAGTGCCTACTTCACAAAATTATTGTGCTGATTTAACGACCTTAGTCTAGACACAGTGTTTACAAGGTGCCTGGCGCCTTTATGAGTTCGTTACGCGTTAGCGATGATTATGGCCTTACAAAGTAAGAATCGTAATCCCTATTTCACAGCTGAGGTAATCGAGGCTTAGAGATGTTAAGTGACTTGCCCACGGCCACACAACCATTTTAGAAGCAGATCCAATTTCAAACTTGGGCCTCCCTGACTCCAAATGTCCTTTCTTTCGACCCCACCAAGCCGCGCACATTGAAGGCTTGGTTAGGGGACAGGGGCACGTATACTTAAGCCAAAGGTTCTACTTCAACCAAAGAGCTCTTCTCCTCAGTGAACAGTGTCTCCCTCTTTTTTCTTTTTCATTTATTTAAAAAAAAAATTTTTTTTTATGTTTATTTATTTTTGAGAAAGAGAGTGCGAGACAGGGAGGGGCAGAGAGAGGGGGGAGGCACAGAATCTGAAGCAGGCTCTAGGCTCCGAGCTGTCAGCATAGAGCCTGATGCGGGGCTCGAACGTACAAACTGTGAGATCATGACCTGAATCGAAGTCGGCTGCTTAACCAACTGGGCCACCCAGGCGCCCCTAGCGTCTCCCTCGTTGACCCACCTTCAGTTTTAATGGGGTTACCCATGGAGCAGTGAGGTGGGGAGAAACCTCAGCCTGATGAATCCTGGCCGTGTAAGACAGGACGTGTGTGAGACCAGCGCACCCTCCTCAAAGCCCTGAGCGAACCCCTCATCAGTGGGAGCCCTGAGCCCTCCTCATCAGTGTTACCCAGAGGGTAGAGATTCACTCAGAGTTTACTCAGAGCCCCTCCCGTTTCCACGGGAGAGTTTGGGAAATGCTGGGTGCTTCAATTCCCTGTCAACTCTGAGGGACTTGAGTCCTTCCATGACTTTCAACTCCGTGACTTTAGTGACACCAGCAGCATCAACTCCAGCCCAGCCCAGCAGGGCCTCCCAGGCTTGCCCACACCCACGGCCACCACTGACCTCCCCGCCTGCTGACTTCCACAGCTTGTCGAGATCATTCTGTTCTGCTTGCTGCTGTACTTCTACAAGGAGAAGAACGCCAACAACATCGTCGTGATTCTTCTCCTCGTGGCCTTACTCGGTGAGTGGGGGTCTGGGTGGTTGAGTTTTGCCACCATCGGGCAGCACCACGAGGTCCCTGCCGAGTGGAGGTGGCTTCCGTCAGTTCTGTCACTCTGCTGACTGCGTTCAGTGTCCTTGCTCCAATACCAAGAGTCCCCTAAGTGCCAGGAACGGTGCCGGAGAGGGGGCCACAGCGGTGGACAAGACAGACAAACCCCCGCCCTAGGGAGGCCTCCATTCCAAAGGGAGGAAGTGTTAATAAACAAGCAGACAAATGCATAGATCCTGGAGAAGTTTGGGCGGTGGTGATTACAGTGAAGAAGAGGACAGCAGGGTAAGGGCGAGGGGGGGTAAGAGTTTATTTCAGAGAAGTCAGCGGTGGGGCAGGCTCCAACAGCTGCCTCCTTAAGGCTTCATGGAAGCCTGTCGGGCTGGGAAGGAGTGCTGAATTCAAAAGCAGGAATCGATTTTGCTCTCTCACCTGTTTTTTCTTTCCTTTGGGAGGGATGGGCACAATGTGGGAAATGGCACCCGAATCAGACTGGGGCAAGGCCTGATCCCACATAGAGTGTGATATACTAATCAGGCTGTGAGATGTGTCCAGACTTCCAGGGGAAGGAGAAGGGGGAGGGGGGGGGGCCTCCTGCTGCCTCCTGGGGACTCTGTAGCCTGGGGCAGGTGACTCCCTCCTGTTGAAGCCGCGCTGTCCTCTAAAAATAGGCCTGGGAGAACACCCAATCTCAGGGCCGGTGAGCAGGGGTAAATGAGACCGGCACAAGTGCCCAAGACGTGTTGCCGCCCTTCTGTCCTTCCCACACCGAGCATCCACACCAATCACAGGCTGTCAGCCACACAGGGGCCACAGGGGCCAAGGTTGCAGCATTTTGATTTTTTAAAAAGAGCTTTATTGAGCTATAATTTACCCACCATAACATTCACCTGTTTGAAGTATACAATATAAACGGAATCCTCTAATAATGGGGCTTTTTGAGTGGTGTCTTTCACTGAGCATATTTTAGAGGTTTGTCCGTGCAGTAACTTATAGTGACGGTCCCTTCCTTGGTGATCTTGTTTGCAAAGCAGTTTGGAAGGTCAGGGTCCCAGTACGTTCTCTCTGATGAGCAGGAAGGCCAGAAGGCCCTAAGGCACATTGGCTGCTCTCCCTGTGTCCCCTTCTCACCAGCAAGGACACCCTCACGAAAGTGCCTGTCTTCACTGGCTGCTGCTGTTTGACAACCGTCATCTAGGTAGCCGAGGGGCCCAGAAGCCGCTGTGTGTGGTGGGTTGTTAGCAAGAGGGAAAAGGAGCAGAAGCCAAGAAAAATGGGAAAGCAGAGCATCTCAGCCAGAATAAAGGGCTCCATTAGTACCCATACTTGGCAGTGGTTTCTTTTCACTCCTCCTCTGGCAGGGGGATCGGACAGTTTAGGCTTAGCAGTGCTTTCTGCACCACTGGGTAAAGCAGTGGTCTCCATAGTGAGGTGAGCAATGATCTCTCCTGCAGCTGTGTTATAATGTAAATACCACATAAGCACAGTGGTACATGGGTATCACTTTAAAATACACAAACATGTATTATCGGAAAAGTATGTGCAGGCACATAGGAGTAGGATTCCAAAACATCCAGAGACCTCTAACAAAATGTTTGTTGTTTGTTTTTTTTTTAATACAAGTGAATAAGCATTAAAAAAAAAAAAATAGAGCTCCTTGCACACCATGTTTCTTTTCCCTGTGATTGCCATGAGAATGATACTCAAAAGAAGTTCATTTATCCATTCAGAGATCCTCTTGACCTCCTACCGTGTTCCAGGCACAACGCTGCCACTCGCGTTCAGAGACTTAGACTCAGTGCCCTTTCTTGCTGGACTCTGGAAATGACATTTGGAGACGCCTGTTGGTATTTTGCTTTCTTCTCTTCTTGGACGTAGCAGCACAGATAGGGTAGCTCATGGAAGGGGCGTAAGAGAGCCGAGGCAAACGGCTTCTTCTCGCCACGTCGGTCACTGGGTTGGCTCTGCCAGTGCTCCATATTTTTCATCAAGTCCTTTGGGGTCATAAACTGACTTTCAGCGGGCGACTCCCTGCATCCGTCCCTCCTGTTCACCTTCTGCAGGCTCAATGACGGTGGTGACAGTGAAGGCCGTGGCTGGCATGCTGGTCCTGTCCATCCAGGGGAACCTGCAGCTCGACTACCCCATCTTCTACGTGATGTTCGTGTGCATGGTGGCCACCGCTGTCTACCAAGCCGCGTGAGTCGCAGACCCTTTTCCTGCCGGGCCTCTGCACGCAGGTCTCTTCCGGGCGCTGGGCCCGATCTGCTCTGTTTCGGAAGCTGTAGGGAAGGCAGAACGATCGATCAATCGCACCACACAGCCTGCCGCCAAGGTTTGGCAGCCGCTGTGGGGAGAGGGGTCGCTGATTGGCCGAGCTGTCACGTGGTGGGGCGGGGCTCTGTGCCGCCGGAAAGACGAAGCCCGGAAGGGACGTTGTTTTTCCCCCCGCCGCCTCAAGATGGGAGAAATGTGTGATCACCGGCAGCCTCGCTTGCCATCTGCTCCCAGGCAGGCGTCTGCTTCGTGGACTCTTGAAGCTGTGCGGCCCCCAGGAGCCACCTGTTAGGTGGAAAACAGAAAGTTGCCATTTCTTGCCCCCAAGAAATCTTCCCCGTAGAGCGAGGTGATCGTTTCTCTCTCGGAAGCGGTGGTCCTAAGGGTAGGCCTGGGCCTTGTCCACGTCTGAGACCCGGTGCTCGGCAGAGGGCCCCCGACGGCCTGGGACCGGATTGAGTGTTGGGCTCTAGAGCCTCTCCCCTCCAGGCCTTTCCCTCAGCTTCCCTGGGATCAGATTCCTTGTCCGCAAGTGAGAACAGCAACGGCCCCGACCTAAGAGAATCGCATAAAGCGCTCAGTACCGTCCCCAGAGTAATGTCCACAACATCTCAGCCTCTTTTATGATTATGATGACTATTATTATGGCGCTTATTTTTTAAATGTTTATTTATTTATTTTGAGAGAGAGGGAGAGAGCGAACGAGCAGGGGAGGGACAGAGAGAGAGAGAGAATCCCAAGCAGGCTCCACGCCGTCAGCACGGAGCCCAAAGTGGGGCTCGAACCCAGGGAACTATGAGATCATGACCTGAGCGCAAACCAAGAGTCAGATGCTTAACCCGCTGAGCCACCCAGGCACCCCTATTATGTGGATTCTTCCTGTCTTTAGTCCTACTACAGAGATTCTGGTCATCACCCCTGAGCCGACCCAGCGCCAGGCTCTGTGCTGAGCACCCCACGGTTCCAGAGCTGAATCCGATGCCCACTCCCCCTTCTCACTCACCCAGTCAGCACACATCCACCAAGGGCCGGCTGTGTGCCCGGCCGGTCTGCACACACAGGCCTGAGCAATAGTCGCTGTCCCCAGGACACTCACAGCCCTGGGGTAGGGGGAAGGGCAGCCACACTAACGGAAGAGAACAACTGAGTGGGATGTATGTCATGGTGTAGGCAACTAGGTAGTAATAACTAAATGCTGTGCGGAGAACGGACAAAGAATATATTCCGAGATGAGGGAGTGTTCATCCTAGATGGAGAGGTTAGGAATGATTCTAATTTCTCTCTCTCTCTCTCTTTCCCGTGCTTACTGCAGCGAGCACATTATTTTTGCATTAAGAAGAAAATTTGTTTTAAAAAAATAATTTACAGGAGCACCTGAGTTAACTCAGTCAGTTGAGCGGCCGACTTCGGCTCAGGTCATGATCTCGTGGCTTATGGATTCGAGCCCCATGTCGGGCTCTGTGCTGACGGCTCAGAGCCTGGAACCTGCTGCCGATTCTGTCTCCCTCTCTCTCTGCCCCTGCCCCCACTTGTGCACTGTCTCTCCCCCCAAATATAAACATTAAAAAAGTTGTTGTTGTTTTTTTTAATAATTACAGCAATAGGCAGAATGTGCTAAGTGCTGTTTCTTGGACCGTATACAAGGACAGAAGTGGCTCTTTTTAGTGGGGTGGGGATGCGGGCGACAGTGACGGGAGGAGCGTGAGAAGGGCGTTTCGGGTGATGAGGACCATGTGGCCAGAGAGGTATGAGACCGGGAAGGCGTGGCCCACGTGGGGAACAGGATTGTCCAGGGGACAAATGGGAACAAAAGCGTGGACCCCAGACCGAGAGAGGCACAGGGGTGGCGTCTTTGTAAACCCAAGGGATGTTCCTTCACGCTCCATCTTCATTTTTCAAACCGAGCCTACTGTCATCAGCTCTCGCCTCAGCCTTCCTGACATGCCCACTGACCACAGTGCTCTTGTGTTTAAGGTTTTTAAGTCAAGCCTCACAGATGTACGACTCCTCTTTGATTGCCAGCGTGGGCTACATTCTGTCCACTACCATTGCTATCACAGCAGGTAAGGGTGGCGATCGCTAGATTCCTGTCTCCCACCTGCGCAGCAGGGACATCAGCCCAGTGGGGAGGGACGGGGCTCTGCCTCTCTCAAAAGGCCAGTTCTAGTTCTGCTGACTTGTTCTACCTCTCAGAGTCGTGTATGACGCCATAGAGGAAGTGCAGGATTTCGGGCCAGAGGGACCTGGGTTTGCACCCTAGCACAGACACAGAGCCGCGTGACCCTAGGAAAATCACTTAACCTCTCTGAGCCCCAGTTCCACATTCATAAAATGGGAATAACACTCACATCCTAGAATTGAAACACACACAAGCTGTGCTTTGTACAACTGGCACAAAGTTTCTCCAGCAATTTTTGCCATCATCTGCTAGCTCCGCTAAGTGATCACAGATTTCTTCTCTATAATTTTTAGAGATTATGTCCGGATGAAGCATCTGTAATGTAATAGGTGCTGAGTAAGCCGTCATCAGTTTGGCAGGCCCCCTTTCTTCTACTCCACCCCTACTTTTTCTTTCTGAGGTGGCTTCGGAGGCTGCAAGCATATCAGAGTGTGTTTGTTTTTGAGGGTCAATGGAGATGAAAATCTCCGAGGTAATAAGGCCAATAAGAACAGTGTGCCTCCCTTTGAGGAAGGCCCGGCCGTAAAGCCAGATGTTTTGCACTGCCCTTTAGACAAGCGTGCCAAATCCTGCTCACAGAGGTGGGGGCAAGGTAGGCACACGTCCTGCCAGAGCCTGTGCTGAGAGCAGGACCCGGGATCCCGGGAGGCGTTGACCCAGAGCAGCCAGAAAGTGAGCCCGCCGCACAGACTTAAGTCATGATCCAGAACTCGGGTCCAGTCAGGGTTGAAAGGAAGAGCCAACAGCATGATCAGAAGCTGGGCAGGAATCAGGAGCTCAGGGACACAACATGAAGCCCCGGGAGGTGGAATGAGTCCAGACAGACGCAGGCTGCCGGGCGGGTGAGGGCAGCCAGGCCCATGTGGCTCCCGGTGCAGGAGCGGGCCTGCAGGCCTGCCATCTGCTGGCCACGTGAGGTTAGAGAGCTCTGACAGTTTAACACCAAGCCTTGCCTTTCCCTCTTAGGAAAGACGGGGGAAGGGAATATATAAAAACTGGCAAAGAAAGTCTGTAGTTTCGTTTGTAGTGTGTTTAATTGGGGGAGGCTGGGTGCAGGGTCCATGAGAACTCTATAGAAAAACAAGATGGAGATAAGAGGAGTGTAGGAGAAAGAGAAGACAGTCTGTCTCCCCCCGCCCCGAAATGGCTTTTATTCCACTCTTCTGACATCTACCCTGCCGGTCATGATGTTTCTGATCACTTTGGTTTCCTACAGGGAAGAGAGTTTAGCCAAATGCTAGACAGACTGGCAAGAAGGTGATTTGAAAACAGCTCACCCATATTTCCTATTTTCTGTTGTTCCAGGCGCAGTATTTTACCTGGACTTCATCGGGGAGGATGCGCTACACATCTGTATGTTTGCACTGGGGTGAGTTACGTCCTGCTGTCTGGCCTGGGGCATTGCCTGGGGCCAGAGAACTCCAGGCAGGTTGCCTCTCTGGCCCCACTATTGCTTCTGCCTCTCAGGCAATCCTTTAGATCCCGGGGAGCAGCCAGGATGTGGAGCTTTGTCCTCCGGAGGGTGAGGCTTTTCCTCCCAAAGGGCTTTATCTCCTTCCCCCTTCTTCTCTTTTGGGCTCTAATCTCCTTGTCACTTTGAAAAGATCCCATTTTGACACATGAAAAGACTCTCAGCCTCACCCCAGATCACAAAAATGCATTTTTTTAAAGTTTATTTTTTGAGAGGAGGGGGAGGGGAGGAAACAGGGGGAGGGGAGGAGAGAGAGGGAGAGAGAGAGAGAATCCCAAGCAGGCTCCACTCGGTGCAGAGCCTGACACTGTGCTCGATCCCACAACCATGAGATCGTGACCTGAGCCTCTATCAAAACTCAGATGCTTAACTGACTGAGCCACCCAGGTCCCCCCCCGCTCCCAGAAATGCATTTTGAAGCCACATGAGATGCCATCATTTTGCAAAAAGTAGCAAGATTAATAATAGCCATGTTGGCAAGAGGAGAGGACGAGGAGACCAGCTCTCGGCCACACCGAGAGGATGTTTAACGCCAGAGGACAATTTGGCAATGTCAATAAAAATTGTAAGTGAGCGATGTTCGATGCAACATTCCATTTCTAATCACTTATCTTGGAAAAATCATTGAAATGGGACGCAAAGACACATGTATGAGGCTGTTTTTTAGTTAAAAAGTTAATTGTACAAGCAAAAAATTGGAAGTAGCCTAAATACCCAGCAATAGAATACAGGCTGAATAGATTGTGGTATACCCATATAATAAAGTACCATGCTGCCATTTTGAAAAATTGAGGTCAGTCTATAGATACTGACATAGAACCATGTCTAGGATATATTTAATGGAAAAAAATACATTTTTAAAAAATGTATAGTCTACCCTATGATCTAGCAACTCCACATCTAGATATATACCCAAAACAAATAAGTACACATTGACAAAATGACTTGTACCTGAATATTTATAGTAGCTTTATTCATCATATGTCCAAATGGATACAACCCAAATGTCTATACACAGGAGAGTAGAAAGCAAATGATATAGTATATTAAGACAGTGGATTCAATATAATAGTTAAAACCAATGAACTACTAATATATACAATAAGGTGAATGAACCTTAAAAACATTTATCAAGTGGGGCGCCTGGGTGGCTCAGTCGGTTAGGCAGCCGACTTCACCTCGGGTCGTGATCTCGCGGTCCGTGAGTTCGAGCCCCGCGTCGGGCTCTGTGCTGACAGCTGAGAGCCTGGAGCCTGTTTCGGATTCTGTGTCTCCCTCTCTCTGACCCTTCCCCATTCATGCTCTGTCTCTCTCTGTCTCAAAAATAAATAAATGTTAAAAAAAAAAAAATTGAAAAAAAAAAAAACATTTATCAAGTAGGGGCACCTAGGTGGCTCAGTCAGTTGAGCATCTGACTCTTGATTTTGGCTCAGGTCATGATCCAAGGGTCGTGGGATCAAGTCTCACTTTGAGCTCCATGCTGAGCGTGAAGTGAAACCTACTTAACATCCTCTCTCTCTCTCTGTCTCCCTCTTCCTCTCCCTCTCTCCCCCCCACCCCACCCCACCCCACCCCACCCCACCCCCTGCCTCTGCCCTGCTCACACTCTCTCTCTCTAAAATTAATTTAAAAAGCAGGGCGCCCAGGTAGCTTAGTCAGTTGAGCATCTGACTTTGGCTCAGGTCATGATCTCACAGTTTCTGGGCTCTAGCCCTGCGTCAGGCTCTGTGCTGACAGCTCAGAGCCTGGAGCCTGCTTCGTACTCTGTTTCCCTCTCTCTCTGCCCCTCCCTCTTGTGCTCTGTCTCTCCTCTCAAAAACAAACAAACAAACAAACAATAAATAATGAAAAGTTTATTAAGTGGAAGAAACTAGACAGAGTATATACATGCTGTATGATTTCACTTATAAGAAGTTCAAGAACAGGGAAATCAAGTTTTGGGTGATAGAGGAGGTCAGAACAGTGGCTTCCTCTGGGGCAGGGTTAGCATGGATTGGAAGGGACGTGAGGAAACTTTCTGGGGTGGAGGGGGTGGAAATGTCTCCTCTGTGGACCTGTGTGGCGATCACACGAGTGTCCACACGGAGCAAATTCATCGAGCGCTACATTTAGGGTTTGTGCATTTTACCGCATGTAAATCACACCTCAGATTTTAGAAAGCGTGTTTATTTATCTAAACTCTAGGGAAAAAGGAAAAGACTCTAGAAGAATGTACACCTGCGGGGGGAGGGGGGTGGGATTAGGGGGAGATCAGGGGCTTTTTCACTTTTTCTTTCTCTCCTATATTAATTGAATTTAGGCCACAAAGAATTTTTTTGATTTAAACAAAATATTTTGGGGGGCACCTGAGTGGCTCAGTCGGCTAAGCGTCCGAACTTCAGCTCAGGTCATGATCTCTCAGTTCGTGGGTTTGAGCCTCGCATCGGGCTCTGTGCTGACAGTTCAGAGCCTGGAGCCTGCTTTGGATTCTATGTCTCCCTCTCTCTCTGCCTCTCCCCCATTCATTTCTCTCTCTCTCTCTCTCTCTCTCTCTCTCTCTCTCTCTCTCTCTCTGTCTCAAAAATAAATAAACATTAAAAAAGTATTTTTTAAGGGAAGTTCTGAAGACACAGGCCAAATGGAAGGGAAGACATTTTGCCCAGGAAGAGTCTAATTAATTTATCCTGATTAACGCGGTGCCGAGCGTAAGGGTGTGTGAGGCCGTCGTTTATCTCCAGCCTGCTCCCCACCCATCTCAGGCCCCCCAGCCTCCCTGGGGCTGTTCAGCAGCAAACCCCCTCCCTGTGGCCTGTGACCCTCTTTTCCCCCTCACCTGGGCTTGAAAGTAGCCCTCCCAACCTCACTCTGGCCTTTTTTCTCTCCCTCCCTTGCCCCTGTTCTCAGGTGCCTCATTGCATTCTTGGGTGTCTTCTTAATCACCCGTAACAGGAAGAAGGCCATTCCATTTGAGCCCTATATTTCCATGGATGCCATGCCAGGTAACGTTAAAACCCCATGTGTCCAGCTGCCAGCCCATCCATATAGAATGGCTGCTACTTCCTGTTTAAAAAGAGACAGCTCTCTGCTGGGTTTGGTACAGGGAAGGTGTGCTGTGCCGTTATGGTGTGACTGTCTCTCTCTCTCTCTCTCTATCTCTCTCTCTCTTTTTTTTAAATCTCACTGTGCCAGATAGGAGGCAATGGTTGAGGTGCCTCAGTTGGTTTTGAGCCCATCTCGCCAGTTCCCGTGTGTATTCTGGGATCTCTTAAAGACAATCCTGATTCACACTGGATAGAATTATGATCTGTCCATCAGGCTTCGTACCTGTGAAAGGAAAACTCCACTCATCCCGTTGGAATAGAACGACCAGAGAGGGGAAAGAATATAGGATGAATGAAATTCAAATACTATAACCTCACTCCTTAGATTCCACGAGGGAGTGGATTGTTCTGGAAAGCCTAGTTTCCCAGGGAGCTGGGGGTTCACACTGAGCAGCACAGGCTCAGATGTGTTTCGTCCTTGACAGTCACAAATGCGTGAATCAGCAGAGCACTGCACAGAAGGGAGCCGTGAGGGCTGTGGAGAACTGGGGCGTGCCCGCCCAGCCTCTCCAGGGACCCAGATGAGAAAAGTTAAGACACTGGGCCAGCCCCATCCAGGTTTGCCCACCTAAGTTCTGTGGGTTGCCGGTGACCACCTGCTTTCACTTTTTAGCTCAAAATTAATTTTTATTTTAGATATAACGGCGGAACTCTCTCCAGATCATAATCCCCACCCTGCGTTAAGACAGCCCAATGAAGGGGCACCTGAGTGGCTCAGTCGGTTAAGCGTCCGACTCTTGATCTTGGCTCAGGTCGTGATCTCACGGTTCATAGGATCAAGCCCCAAGCTGAGTTCTGTGCTGACGGCTCAGAGCCTGTGTGAGACTCTCTCTCCCTCCCTCCCTCTCTGCCCCTCCCTGGCTCGCACGCTCTCTCTCTTTATCTCTCAAAATAAATAAGCATTAAAAAAAAAAAAAACACTTCTTAAAAAGACAGCCTAATGAACAAACTATAACCACACTGAAGGCATCCGGTAGTCCTTAATAAAGGACGCTGGGATACAGCTGTGTTCTCAGGGCTGACTGAGGTGCCCCTGCTCTAAATGGCCCTATGGTTTGTGTGTCTTCTTTTATATTATTTCCTCATCTTGCTCTCAAGCTGTCGTCTGTCATCCGTGCTGTTACCAGCCTGCCTGTGTACAGCAACTCCAGGTCCAACTTCTCATTTGACCCAACGTGCTCGAATTGTATATAAAATTGAGATAAACAAGCTCTGAGTTGGGGCCTTACGGTTTCTCCTAGGAGTTAAGTGCATGAGCTTTAGTGCATGGACTTCGAGAACATCTAATCTGGCTGCTCAGATGCCTTTTTTGCTTACTTCCTTGTTTCTCGGCTGTGTCCCGGATAGATGAGGGCGCTGGATAGCTGAATTCCAGATAGGTGAGGTGTCAACTCTGTGTGTGTGCAAGTATGTGTATGTATATGTGTGTTTGTGTGTTCACAAACTGTGTATGTGTATATATCTATATGAGTACTTGTATATGCATATATACAGATGTATTTTCCAGTGGAAAATAGAAGGTAACCTAAGGTAATCTTAGATATCAACATTCTGTGGTCTGTTTGTGGATGTGGCTCTGGGCTTCCTCTTTGTACCTTGTGACGGGTGGGAAGTCAGAGGTTGATGAAAGGAGACCCTGCCCTGTTGCCGTGGCGTGTCAGACACTTCCGAGTGGACGTGTCCCGTGCCACGTGGGCTTGGAGTTCGGGTGCCCTGGATTCCGATCCCAGCTCTATGTCCACCCGCTGTGTGACCTTGGGCATGTCCTTGGACAGCCCGAGGCCTCTGACCTTGTAAATTGGGATTCCTTCTCTCAGGGTAGTGGGATAATATGTGAAAGGCTCCCTTGCACAGTGTCTGCGACTTGGTAGATGCCTGGTTCAGTTTGGTTTCACTTCCCTTTTGCTTTAAAAAAAAAAAAACCTTTGAAAATTTCAAACACGTGTTCAACCTGATGCCAGGTAGAACATGAAAAAGAAAAAAAGAAAAAAAAAGAAAAAAGGAGGGGGACGCTGGCTGGCTCAGTTGGTGGAGCACAGCATTCTTGATCTCGGGGTCATGAGTTCAAGCCCCACATGGGGTGTAAGAATTACTTAAATTTTAAAAACTTTAAAAATAAATTAGTTAATTCATTAAATTAAAAAAAAATAATAAAACTGTTTAAACCCAGTGCCTTTCCTACTACCTGTATTCCCTGGTCAGCATTAGAGCCTTGCATTTGGCCTACCTAGATTGACCTTCACAACCGACCAGTAGCTACAGTTCAAGAGGCATTCAGTTTCTTAAAAAAAGGAAAAAGCAGGGGCACCTGGGTGGCTCCGTCGGTTAAGCACCCGACTTCAGCTTAGGTCATGATCTCACAGTTCATGGGTTCCCCACCTCGGGCTCCGTGCTGACAGCCTGGAGCCTGCCTCAGATTCTGTGTCTCCCTCTCTCTCTCTCTCCCCTTCCCTCTGTCTCTCAAAAATGAGTAAACATTAAAAAAAAAATTTTTTTTTTAAAGGAAAAAGCAGCCCGATAGCTGGGAGCTGCCTTGGCAGCCACTGCTGGACCTTAGCACTCCCTGCCTGAAAATAAACAATTTCACAGCACATCAACATCAGACAAGGTCCCTCCAAATCGGTAGATCAAGATACAGACAGGACCACTCCACTGTCCTGTATGAACACAGACAAAACACGCACATTGTCCCATCCACAGAGGACTGACCATCCACCTAACACAAGTGACTGCTGCCTCCTTACCAATCACAACACGAGTCTCAATACAGTCTTCTCCCCATCCAGATAAGAATTATTCAGATCCCCAAGTACAGAATTAGTTCCACTTCCCAACAGTATCGAATCCAAAGCAAAGCCCTGCTTCCTGAAAACTCCTCCCCCAAATTACCTAACACAAATCCAAATCCTGGAAGTCTTGTCTTTTTTTTTTTATTTTTTTATTTTTATTTAAAAAAAAATTTTTTTTTAACGTTTATTTATTTTTGAGACAGAGACAGACAGAGCATGAATGGGGGAGGGGCAGAGAGAGAGGGAGACACAGAATCGGAAGCAGGCTCCAGGCTCCAGGCTCCGAGCCATCAGCCCAGAGCCCGACGCGGGGCTCGAACTCACGGACCGTGAGATCATGACCTGAGCTGAAGTCGGACGCCCAACCGACTGAGCCACCCAGGCGCCCCCCTGGAAGTCTTTTCTAACACCCTCTGACTGAGAGGTCTCACAGTCCCCCCACGGTGGACGTCGCCCTCATTTTCCATAAATCAGTTAACCCATAATTGTTAGACTGTGGGTGTAGTCCTGCTGCTTAAGAACTTTGAAAACATCCAACAGCTAAGCCGTGCCTGGTAAGAGCACCCTTTTCCCGAAGGAACAGGCACCCCCCTCAGCTTTTGTAACTTCACCCCTTGGAATCTGTGTCCTCATCCGGATAATGAGGCTCGGATTGGGGGGCGGGGGGGGGGGTATTAAGTGGAAGTGCGCAGGGCGGCCACACAGCATTCCTGTTAAGAGTGTGGGCTTCAGCGCTCAGACCACCCGAGTTTAAACTCTAACGCTGCCACTTGCGGGCTTTGGGACCTCAAGCAAGTTCTATAACCTCTAACCGCCTCGTTCTCCTCCTCATCAGTAGTTGTGAGGATCAGATGAGATGAAGCTTTTTTTCTGCCAGGAGCTCAACACTCAGTACCCGTTAGCGATCCTCATGCTCCCTGTGGTTACCATTGTGATGTAGAGCGCTTAGCCCAGAGCCTGGGCGCAGTCGGGAGTCTGGCACCTGCTGTTACTGCCTTCATAGTTTCCTGGAGGACACTTTGAGTTCAGTTTCCTACGACAGCCTAGCGGCAAGAGAATGTGAAGTCTCAATTCCCAGGCCAGGAAGAGAGTTGCCCTCCTAGGTCAGGTCCTGCCTGATGGGGAAAGTGTAGAGCAAGGCTAACGGAATTCAGGAGTAAAGTCCCTGTTCTCAACTGTAAGAAGAAATCCAACATCAATATGTGCCCAGAAGCGGTAGGCAGAATGGCACCTGCCCTCTATGCGGATCAGGGATGTTAAACGTTAAAGGTCAAAACTCGCCTTCTGAGTGTCCTGATGCGTCCGGCACCGCCGCGTGTCCATGACACGAAAGTTACCCTCCCTCTTCTCCCAGGGGGATAATGAAACGTGCTGGATCCTGATTTAATTCCGCAGGGAAGTATTGGCATCTACCACGCTCGAAGCACGGTGCTGGTTCTGCTCCCCCTGGGGCCCAAACACGCGTTCCCACCTCGTGCTAGGCCAACCCCATGGTCTCTCTTGACAATGGCTGGTCTGTGTGCATTGTTTCCTGAAGATTCGTCCCCGGTTGCTTAGCAACCGTAATATTTCTAGCACATATTTCTGGATGTTCTTTTTTCGATCGAAAGCATTCAGGAAATTGGCAATGCACGTGATCAGCGCCCCCAGCACTATAATTAGCCTGCGATGGGGTGGAGGAAGACGCAGTCTCCTGTGCCCCACCCCCACCCCTTACCACGTAATGATGTGGAGAAAATGGATTTCATTTCAGGTATGCAAAACATGCATGACAAGGGAATGACGGTTCAGCCCGACCTCAAAGCTTCTTTTTCCTATGGGGCCCTGGAAAACAACGACAACATTTCTGAGATCTGCGCTCCTGCCACGCTTCCGGTCATGCAAGAAGAACACAGCTCCGGGGCTGCCCCCGGGGTTCCCTACCGAGTCCTGGAACACACCAAGAAGGAATGAGCCCACCTTGCTCCCTTTATAACTGCTCAAGCCCTGCCGATAGTGATTCAACCCTGAATTCTGAAGTTTGCCTTTCGAGTCTTTTTTTTTTTTTTTTAACCGAGAACTCTCCAGAAGGGGATCTGGAAGAGCCTTTGTCTCTGGCAAAGAATATATTATCTTGGCTTGGAGATTCCGGATGACCAGGGTGGTGGTGGGGTGGGGGAGGGTGAAAGCAGTATTCCGGGGTGGGTGGGGCGAGTGCGGGATTCAGACCCCGCCCAGTTCCGCTCCCCCCCCCCGCCCCCGTCCCCCAGGTTGGGAGAGCCCCCATCATCCCCGAGGACGGTAACTGAACATCCCCCGTCGGTGACCGCAAGTTGCCACATTCCTCGCAGCTGAAACAAGACAGGTCCTGCCCTCTCCTTTCCACATCAAGGGAGAGGCTGGAGACCCCTGAATCCAGTCTTCCCCTTGCCTGATCCTCCCCATCTCGCTCGCGATTCCATATTTTCACACAACGTTTGCGTTGTCTTCACATGGCATAGCGGGCCAGCCCCGGGACCCTTCTGTCATTCACCTGCAGAAAACGCACGTGTGCCCCTTCCGGTTGTCTGTGCCTTTCTAGCGAAAACGTGCTTGATGTGTTCATATTCCACCCGCGCTTGAAAGCTAATTTGTTTTTGGTTCTGTGAACTGTATGATTGCCTTTTTTTTTTTAACCCCCCAAAAGGAACGGAGAAGTTAAGAGAAGGAGGGAAATAACGTTCTGGAGCAGCGGTAATGATACTTTAGCCTGAAAAGGAAGAAACATCCCTTCCCATCTTCCAAAAGGTGGTCGCATCACTTACAAAAGGATAGACAGAAAATCTGGCTCTTTTATTTTGTGTATTTTCCTGCACACCAATGCCCTCTGGGAGGCCTGGGGGCTCTTATTTCAGAGACAGCCTCCATCATTCCCCCTCCATCCTCTCCTTTATAGATCAACAAACCAGACTTGAATTATTAGTTAATTAACTTGGAGCTGATAGAGACGCTGGGTCCTCCTTTCATATGGTCCCACATATGTCTGGAAAAGTGGGCATTCTCGGTAAGGGTTGCTGCTTTCTTTCAGGCTACACACATGATTGTCTTCCCCTAGACTGACTGTACTTTTGAGAACGGCAAGAGTTTGCAAATCTTAGCATAAGGATCCCCTAAGGAGTTTATTTAAAATGCAGATTCCTACACCCCAAGCGCGGATATTCTAAGTGGGAATGGCCCAGAAACGGAGTCTGCGTTCTTAATTGGCAGTACAGGTCATTCTGATGCATGTAATTCAAGAATCCCACACCTCAAAAGCCTAGTAATTGCCAGAGACGGTCTGCTACAACCCCCGGGGGGCCGACACACTCCTGGCTGGAAAGTCAGAATTAGCATTCCTTGTTTCCCATCTAGGGTTCACTTGGCAGGTCAAATAATTCCCTTAGGATCTGTGGCATTCATCCATCCAGTGATAACTACTTAGAACTACACTTGATGTTTCCCTAGGCAGTCTTTAACTAATAGGCAAGATAACAGTGTTAATAGACCAGTGTTGATAGATCATTAACCTTTATGGATTGTGCTTAATACTGATTTAGTACCTTGACTTCAAAACCCGGCATCTGTCACCTGTGATAACCACTTCTGTATTGTGTCTTAACCACTTCTGTATTGCGTCTTCCATGCCTAAAGGCAGCAGACGGTGACCTTTTTTCTTTAGGATAGGTGTCAACTCAGTTCAACAATATTTGTGAGGCACTACCTGTGTGTTAATAAGCATTTGGATGGTGAAGGCTACAAAGAATGACCATGGTTCCTGCCTCCCCAGACCAGCAGAGGAAGACACATACCCAGGAAACCGTGGCAGGGCAGGCCTGGAGAGGTGCACCTTGCAACAGTGGGCCACGGAAAAGGAAGTTAGAGGGAGGGGGTGCTGCCTAAGGTCAGACCCCAAGCCTGGAACAGGGTATTCAGAATTGAAGGTGATTTGGGGGTGCCGGGTTGGCTCAGGACAGCACGCAGAGTGTCCTGTAGAGTGTACTTAGAATAAAAATTAAAATTTCTGAAACTATTCAGTTTCAATTAATTTTATTTTTTTAAGTTTATTTATATTTGACAGAGAGAGAGAGAGACAGAGCATGAACGGGGGAGGGTCAGAGAGAGAGGGAGACACAGAATCTGAAGCAGGCTCCAGGCTCCCAGCTGTCAGCACAGGGCCTGACGCGGGGCTCGAACCCACGGACCGCAAGATCATGACCTGAGCCGAAGTTGGACGCTCAACCAACTGAGCCACCCAGGTGCCCCATCAATTGATTTTAAAAATAAAAAGAATTGGAGATGTTTTGGGCCCCACTCATTGATGGGGGCAAATGTTACTAAGGTTTGAGCAAAGCATAGAAGTTAGGGCTGACCAGCACCAACCCCCCCCCAACACACACACCCCAGGTAGAGGGACCAGAATTTGCAAAGGCACAGTGATAGGGAGTGGGTGTTGACAAAGAAAGGAGAAGCAGAGAAGGTGGTGGGAGATGAACCCGGAAAGATAACCAGTGGAGGGGCGCCTGGGTGGCTCAGTCGGTTAAGCGTCCAACTTCAGCTCAGTTTGTGATCTCGCGGTCTGTGGGTTCGAGCCCCGCGTTGGGCTCTGTGCTGACAGCTCAGAGCCTGGAGCCTGTTTCAGATTCTGTGTCTCCCTCTCTCTGACCCTCCCCTGTTCATGCTCTGTCTCTCTCTGTCTCAAAAATAAAGGTTAAAAAAAAAAATTTTTTTTTTAAAAAAAAAAGATAACCAGTGGAGGCCAAATCATGGAGGCCTTGAATACCTGACAGAAGAGACCAAGGTGCATCTTAGTGGGCATGGGAGCCATTGATGATCCATGAGGAAGAGAACGACAGGATCAACGCTGATTGGAAAGGAGGCCTTATGCAGAGTGTAAGAGAAAGAATCTGAAGGGATAATAAAAGTCACTTTTCAAGGTCAAGCTGCAAAGCCTGCAAGAACAAAACACAAAAGGGAATTAAAATCTGGTTTTGCTGCTATTCAGATTTTCCAAGTGATTTTTCTGAGGTGGGCAGGGATGAGGTGGGAGGGCAGAGCAGATAAATGGAAGGCGAGCAGGGAAGCCATTTTTTTTTTAATTTTTTTTTAACGTTTATTTATTTTTGAGACAGAGAGAGACAGAGCATGAACAGGGGAGGGGCAGAGAGAGAGGGAGACACAGAATCGGAAGCAGGCTCCAGGCTCTGAGCCGTCAGCACAGAGCCCGACGCGGGGCTCGAACTCACGGACCGCGAGATCGTGACCTGAGCTGAAGTCTGCCGCCCAACTGACGGAGCCACCCAGGCGCCCCGCATGGAAGCCATTTAAATGTGTCAAACCCAGGTGATCATTTTGGTGTATTATGTGCTCCCAACCTTACCCTGCCCCTTCCCTGTTTGGGTTATGGGCCTTTTAGTCCCAATCCAGGCAGGAATGAGATGAGTGGGTAAACGTGCATTATAGTTTCCGGTCAGCTGACGGTTATGGTTTCGGTGCCACTCAGGCGTTGCCCCCCGGGGGCCTGGGCCTCCCCTGCCTTCAGGTTGGGGGTGATGGCATAGCTGAGCTCCAGGAAGGCTGAGCAGAGAGTGCGTGGCAGCTTCCTGAGGGGAAGCCAGGGGCAGGTAGGTACCTGGGTATTCTGGAAGAACAGCTGGTGTGGATCCAGAGTTCTGAATCTGCCTTGGACTATCGACTCCCAGCCTTTCTCCCCAAGTGTCAATGAGCTGTTAGCTGGTGACACTTGCTGTTGCGGGACGGGGGTGGGGGGCAAGCAGACATCAGCTTTCCGCTCACATATTCCCGATCCTTTATTTTTTTTCTCTCGGCTCTGACATCCCCCAAGCCCTCTAGAATGCTCCAAGCAACGTTAAGTCTCCCACGTCTCTCTCCTTCCTAGCGGCCAGTGCCTACACCAGGGTCACCAGACCTGGGTTTAAACTGTCCGTTGTTCTCTGGTCTTCCCCTCTCCGCTCCACTCTGCCCCCCTCTTCTCAAGGCTGGGACTCTGGGTTCTCTAACCAGACAGCTCAAACCCAGGTGCCTGTGGGCTTTGTCGAGAGCTCAGCCCCTCCCCGCACCCCTCCCTGGAAGCGATGATGCCGGGTTGCCGGGGTTCCTGCACCGCGGAGCCGATTGCTGGGTAGGAAGGGAGGACTGATATGTCCATTGCCTTCCTGGTGGAAACCAGCCACCTCGATGGTACTGTGCACACAAGACAGCCATCAGGGTGGTTCGTGTTGGAGCAACTCCACCCTGCACGCGTATGAACCCCAAATCTGGTCCAGCAGTGGCCGGTAGGCAAAAAAATGCACTGCGTGCTTCTCTGAGAAGCGGTGTAAGTGAAGTCGCCTTAGAATATATTCTGCGTGGATGCTTATATTTTGTGAACTTCATGACTGATACGACATGTCGTATTTCTCAAAAAAATAGGTGTGTTGGCTGCAAATAACATTACGAAGTGGTGTTTCGTTAAAAAAAAAAAAAAACCCACGTGATACCTGTTGAGTTTGAGTCTTATGTTTGACTAGTGCTTTCTAAAGTTATCTAGAACGGTGCTGCGCCATAGAACTTTCTGCGAGGGTGGGATTGTCCTATGTCTGTGCCGCGAGGTACAGCAGCCACTAACCAGATGTGGCTATCGAGCCCTTTAAATGTGGCAAGTGCAACCTAGGAACTAGGTTTTTAATTTTATTTAAACTTAATTAAAGTTAAATACCCACATATAGCTAGAGTATGGCTGCTGTAGTAACAGTACAGTTCTAGAAAGGCCCGTGATGGCAGTTAAGGCTGAATTAAGCCGCCCCCCCCACCACCTTTTTTTTTTTTTCCTGCAGTGGTTAAGAGTATAGACTCTGTGGCCAACTGCTTAGGTTTGATTCCTAGCTCCCCACTTAGTAGCTGTGTGGCATCGGCAAGTTACTTAAACTCTCTGAGCCCCATCTGTGAAACAGGCACAGTAACAGTGTCCACCTGAAGATTCTTATGAGGATCGGATAAGCTCATAGTTATAAAGTCTGGCAACTATGTCCAGCATTCCATCAGGATGTTATATTATATTGAAGCAATGGGGAAGCCCTGAGCGCAGAAGCTTCTGTCCCCAAGGAGTTCGGGCCCATGAACCTCCCTTTATGGATGTTTGCCCACTTCCCCTGTATCCTTGGGATTTAATGGAGGCTACCTGCGTAGGCCTGAGCAATGAGTAATTCCGTTTCCACCCCCTCTCTCCTCTCCAGGGGAGGGAGGGTAGGGCTGAGAATTCCCATCTTAAATTCAGGCTGACCAGCCCCCATCCAGGATCCCCACCAGTGTCGCCTCATTAGCATAAAAGATGCTCCTGGGGCCCCTGGGTGGGCAGTCCATTAAGGGTCCGTCCTCGGCTCACGTCATGATCTCACAGTTTGCAGATTCGAGCCCCGTGTCGGGCTCTGTGCTGACAGCTCGGAGCCTGGAACCTGCTCCGGATCCTCTGTCTTTCTCGCTCTCTGCCCCTCCCCCGCTCGTGCTGTCTCTCTGTCTCTCAAAAATAAACATGAAAAAAAAAGAAGAAGAATAAAAGAAGCTCCTAGTGCTCTTATCACTCACAAATTTACAAGGTTTAGGAGCCCTGAGTCAGAGACAAGGTCAAAGACAAATATTACAGCCAGAGCTATTCTCGATGTTCTTACCACTGAGGAGACTACAAGGGTTTTAGGAGCTCTGTGCCAGGGACAAGGTGCAGAGACCAATATGTATATTTTCTATGATCTCATAGTGCCCTCGTTAAACAAGCTCCCTCGCCCGTTCTGTTCAAGTGAGGACACAGCGAGAAAGACTATGAACCGGGAACGGGTTCTCACCAGACTGAATCTGCTGGCACCCTGGTCTTGGAAGTCCCGGCCTCCAGCACTGCGAGAAATAAATGCTTGTTTGTTTAAGCCACCCAGTCTACGGGTGTTTTAGTTACAGGAGCCTGAATGCGCTAAGAGACCAGTGCGATGAGAGAAGATTCTCACGGCAGGGCAAACGGTGCCTGCTGCCTTCTCACGTTGACGCTGGGATGTGAATCTTCACCGTTGCTCCCTAGAAACGTTCGTGCACTTATTCCTCAGGATTGTTTTGTAAGTTAAAGAACAGCAACAGCAACAATCCACAAAGCCCCTCTTTAACTCTCCAAAAGCCTGTTTGTCATGAAAACAACAGCCCCAGAAATACATCTTTGCAGATGTCAGTCACACTCTGATCCTTGTAAGCATCCCAGACGGATTCAGGAAATTAGATAGCTGTCATATAATGTCTTCTACTTTTCCCAAAATGTCATCTTCTACCAAAATGTTCAAGTCACAGACATTTATTTCTCTTCACATGAATGACGCCGAGTATCTTAGCACGCGTTTATACACATTTGTGTATCCTTTTCTGCCAACTGTCCAGTCTTTGCCCACATTCTCTGGCCTTATTGGTCTCATTGATTTGAACGTGCTATTTGTATTTTACATCAATGAACCCTTTCTCTGTGATGTGAATTTCAAGTATTCCCCAGTGTATTTGCTTTCTGATTAGCTTATGTGGCTTTTTTTTTTTTTTGCTATGAGAAAATCTTTTTGTTTTGTGTGTTTCGTTTTACATATAATCCAATTATTTCTATCAAATATATTTTTATACATAAGTATTTTATAAACATAATGGAATTGAGGTGACATTTCTATAATATGCTAACTTTCTAAATTTTCTGGACTCTCTGCTCTGCCCCACTGATATGTCTGCCTATTCATTCACTATTAACATACTGGGTTTTTTTTTTTTTTTTTAACGTTTATTTATTTTTGAGACAGAGAGAGACAGAGCATGAATAGGGGAGGGGCAGAGAGAGAGGGAGACACAGAATCTGAAACAGGCTCCAGGCTCTGAGCTGTCAGCACAGAGCCCGACGCGGGGCTCGAACTCACGGACCGCGAGATCGTGACCTGAGCCGAAGTCGGCCGCTTAACCGACTGAGCCACCCAGGCGCCCCTTAACATACTGTTTAAATTATTTTTATTTTTTTATTTTTTTAAAAAAATTTTTAATGTTTTTTCATTTTTGAAAGACAGAGAGAAACAGAGCACAAGCAGGGGTGGGGTGGAGAGAGAGGGGGACACAGAATCTGAAACAGGCTCCAGGCTCCGAGCTGTCAGCACAGAGCCCGACACGGAGCTCAAACTCACAGACTGTGAGATCATGACCTGAGCTGAAGTCGGACACTTAACAGACTGAGCCACCCAGGCGCCCCTCTACTATCATTTCAATAAACAGGACATTAATATCCAAATAGTAAACAGGCAAAATCTCACCATAAAGGCTAGTCCTTTAAGCTGAATAATTTAGTGTTATGAAAAATGTAGGACAGTGTTATTATTTGCCTCATCTTGTCACAGACCCATAAGAAGACACCGGCATTAGGGAACCAAACTTGGCTTGATGTGACTCAAACATGGTGTTTCACATGTCAGGAGAGGGGGGCCCCGCAGAGGGGTCCATTGGCTAGTTACCTGCGGACCCAGGACGAGAACCCAGGTCTTGGGATCTCCAGTCTTTTCCTCCCCCGCTGCACCAAGTCCTGCCACAGCCTATGTTCCACATCCACCACTAGCTTCTGAGCTCTTCCTCCTACTGTGTCATTTCCCTCCCTTCTCACAACAGCTCTGCAAGGAGGCTGCTCTGTCCTCGTTTTATAAGCACAGAAACTGAGGCTCAAAGAAGTTCAGTAATTTACTCAGGGCCACTTGGTGTGTAAGTTACAGAGCCTGGATTCCAACCCAGATACAACTGACTCCAAAGTTTCTCTCTCTCTTTCTCTCTCTCTCTCTATGTATGCACACATATACATGTGTGTATAGATATATGTATACACATATATATGTGTATATACATATACATATGTATATGTATATATGTACATATATGTATATATACGTGTATATGTATATGTGTATATATGTACATATATGTATGTATGTGTGTATATATGTACATATATAACTTTTAAAGTTTATTTTTTAGTAATCTCTACACCCAACAAACTCACAACCCTGAGATCAAGAGTCACATGCCCCTCTGACTAAACCAGCCAGGTGCCCCCTCTATATATTTTGAATCCAGTCTTTGATATATCAGTAGACAAGAATTCTTTTACTTTTAAATTCTTTATTCATTTTTTTAGCACAGAATGTAACTTTCTCTGAGTCTGGAGTAGCCTAAGAGCGTAAGGTTTTTGTTTTTTTTTAGGTATTTATTTATTTATTTAGAAAGAGAGAGAGAGAACGAGCATGAGTGGAGGAGGGGCAGAGAGGGAGGGGCAGAGAGAATCCCAAGCAGGCTCTGCACGGTCGGTCGGGGTGGAGCCGGAAAGCGGGGCTCGAACTCACGGTTTCATGAGATCGTGACCTGAGCCAAAATCAAGAATCAGACGCTTAGGCGACTGAGCCGCCCAGGCGCCCTACTTAGAACATAATTTCTTAGGCAGCTATTGAATCAATCAGGGTCCCGTCAGGAGACAGAAACCATACCAGTTACTGGAACAGAAAATGTAATATAAGGAATTGGTAACTAGGTAGAAAGCTGTTTACTGGGCAACTGAAAGGGTAGGAGAGAATCCTGAGGTCTCATAGAGACAGCGACGGTAAGAAGCAGCCCCCACCCGAGGGCTGGGGGAAGACAGGGAAGAAGCTGGATGTGGGGGGAAAGCTTAGGAATTCGCTGAGCCTGCACTGATGGGTTAACAAGGCAGACAGAATTAGAAAGACTTAGGATGCTCACACCCCAGTCTGGCTAAACAAGATTAGGTAAATAGGTATAGAGACAGAGAGGCAAAGGCCCCAGTCCAGATAGTGCCGGGCAAAGCCCCAATATAAAACAAAGGCAGAAGAGTTAAACAAGATTAGGTATTCAGGGTGGAAACACCCCCAGTTTAGAACAATAGCAGAAAGCTGCTTTCACAGGAAGGAGGAACCAAATTAGGTACACAGGGCTGCAAGGCGAAGTTGTCCAAGGCAGAGCGAATTAGCAAAAGGAAGGTTGTTTGACCCTTGTGGACCCGGAGGTAGCACGCGCTGTCTTTCTTGTCCCCTAGACTAGTTCAGGTTAACAGAGGTGGTGCCTCAAGTCCTCTGTAAACAACCTTCCGCCTGGGTGCCAGGATTTTGTTTTGTATTAAAGCTGGTGCTGTGCCTCTGAGCTGGAGGAGAGGCCTCACGGGATTGGGACCCAACCGATGAGGGTCTGTATGAGCCCTGGAGCCCACTGAGGAAGAAGACAGACTCCCTGAGCTTCAGTGGGAGAGGAAGAGTTCCTGGGTGGCTCAGTCTGTTAAGCGTCTGCCTCTTGGTTTCAGCTCAGGTCATGATCTCATGGTTCATGGGTTCGAGCCCCGTTTCAGCACGGGGCTGACAGCACGGAGCCTGCTGGGGATTCTCTCTCTCCCTCTCTCTCTCTTAAAATAAATGAATAACATAAAAAAAAAAAAAACAGGTGAAAGAGGGGAAAAAAAGGTATTTCATCATGCCAAGAAGATGCGTTAAAAGTTCCTGTCCAACATGGAGCCTAAGCAGCCACACTCCCCTCTTCTCAGTGCCAGGGCTTAGTCAGTAGGTACCAAGAACAAGGGTGCTCTGGGCAGCCAAAGGACAGATTCATTGGAAAACTATAATAGACTCTACAGACGCAGGGCAGCATTCGCCCCAGATGGAGCCCTAACAGTGGAATGTCTGGTGGTGGGGGCCCAACGGGAAGGATGCTGGGGCAGGGAGGGGGACAGGACGGAGCTGAAGAAACATGGCCCTCCACGAGGACAGGGAGGCAGGATCGGGAAAGGCATCTCAGCCCCTGGTGTGAAGTCCTGCTTGCTTTTGCCTACAGCACAAGGCAGCCTGCGGGCCCCTCACTTCCACACCTGAAGGGGAAGCCACAGACAGCCCAGCTCACCTCCTCAGGGACAAAACTCACCCCTCACACTCAGGGGACAGGAAGCCTTTGGGGAAACAGACTCACACAAGTGGAAAGGAAAATCCGCACTTGCTCAAAGAGCAGGGAAAAGTACCATTAAGGGGACAATTGTTTGCCATTTTTCTTTCGTGCAATACCCATCTTAAATGCAAATAGAAGAGCCCTTCGCTTGTATGGGAACCACGGGTATTAATACAATGTGTATTTCGTAGCTTGTACACAGATATGTACTTTGTTCTATCAAGGCACTGGAAACCCTGCACAAAACTAACTCAACTGTTTGTATGTCACTGATGGATACGCACACGTGCTCTGTGCCTTCGTGAATGGGATCACTGTCCTCACGAGAGGTCAGAGAGCCGGCTCGCTCTCTCCCCACCATGTGAGGGGACAGAAGGAGGTGGCCATAACCAGAAAGAGGGCCTTCATCAGAACCCCACCATGCCGGCTTCATGATCTGGGGCTTCTGGCCCCCAGAACTAAGAAATCGATGTCTGTTGTCGATAAGCCACACGGTTTATGGTCAATATAGCAACCAGAACAGATGAAGACAGCAAGTCACGAAGCTATTTTTCTCTCCGCTCCAAGCCTGCCCTTCTAGGGGATGGCCGTGGGAGGCTGCAAACCACCTCTCTGCTGGGCTAGCTGCTTCCTGGGAGCAGGGGGTGGTGCTCAGGAAGGGGGTCGTGAGGCTGCAGGAGGAAGGGGCTCGCCCCTTCCTGTCTACTTCCTGTTCCTGTGCCCATCTTCTGGAGGCACTTCCTCCCCTCAGTGAAGCATCAGTTGGGTCTAGTTTGCAGCTCTTTCCAACTCTCACGCGACCAGCTCCGTGGCCCCCACCCCTCAGCGATATCTGCACACCCTCCTGGAGGCCTGGGGGTGTGGTTTATCCACGGGACCCCTCCTCCTACCTTTTTTTAAACAGCTTTACTGACATAAATCACATACCATACAATGCACTCTCTAAAGTATATGATTGGGGTGCCTGGGCGGCTCAGTCAAACTTCTGACTCATGGTTTCGGCTCAGGTCACTATCTCAGGGTTCGTGAGTTCGAGTCCCCGCATCGGGCTCTGCGCTGACAGCACGGAGCCTGCTTGGGATTCTCCCTCTCCCTCTCCCTCTCTCTCTCTCTCTCCCTGTTCTTCCCCCTCTCACTCTCCTTCCCTCACTCAAAATAAATAAGTACACTTAAATGAAATAACTTACGTAATGCAACAGTTTTTAGTCTATCTACAAATATGTGTAACCGTCACCACAGCCCATTCTAGAACATTTTCACCCCCTCAAAAAGAAACACCGAAAAGAAGATAGCAAGCGCTGGCGAGGGTGTGGAGACCCTGGAACCTTGGTGCACTGGCAGTGGGGATGTAAACTGGCACAGCCGCGCTGGCAAACGGTATGGTGATTTCTCCAAAGATTCAAAATAGATTACCCCGTGTTCCAGAAAGGCCACTTCTGGCCACAGACACCAAAGAACTGAAAGCAGGGCCTCAGATATTTATACACCCGTGTTCAGAGCAGCGTTCTTCGTGATGGCCAAAAGATGGGAGCAACTCAAGCGCCCATCAACGGATGCACGCGAGGATTCGTCAGCCTTAAAGGGAAGGAAATATTGACACACGCCAGGACACGGCTGAACCTTGAGGTCAGTATGCTAAGTGCATAGGCCAGACACAAGAGGACGAGTACCGTATGATTCCATTTATGTAAGGAGCCGCCAACCCACTTTCTGTTTCTATAGATTTCCAGATTCTGGACTTCCACATGAACGGAATCACGTAATATGTGGGCTTACATGCCTGGCTTCTTCCAGCCAGCGTGTTTTCACGGTTCATTCCAAGTTCTAGCCCATGTCGGCATTTCTTTTCTTTTTATGGCCGAATAACCTCTTCTCTTGTTAAGTTTTCATCATTACAACCTCTTACCTTGGTCCCCTTCACCCTAGGAATGGTCACCGCTTTCCGCAGTTGTTAACGCCATGATCCCTTAAAGTTCTTTCTGCCTGTTGGGTTTGAGAGCCCCTGGTTTGATAACCTCATGTCAGTAACAATTCTTTCCGTTAAACTCTTTCGGCTCAAATCACTGTTGTGATTTCTGTTCCCCGATCAAACCCTGACTGATACTCAAGAAAAATTAAAGTAATTTGAATCCCTGGTCCATGCAGGCAGCTGTCTGTTTTCCATGTTCCATTTTTCTCTTTAGGTGCGTGCACCCCACCCATACTTCCTTCCCTAATTATGGCCATCTAGCTCGTATCCTCCTCAACCCATCTGCAGCTCCAGTGAATCAGGAAATAATGTCTCCACCTAACAAAGTCAAGGATCAAAACGCTTAAAGAGCCGCTCCTTCCTGTGTGGAGTGACATGTCTGCTCTTGAAGGCTCTTGAACCGATTTGCAGTTAATTCAGGAGCCTCTGGGTCTGCAGGCAAATGGAACTGATTCTTTGCAATTCAAAGCAACACAGCAAGATGGAACCTTGTGAGGCATCCAGACTTCAGAGCGCACTGAGAGACGAATTTCCATACCCAAACCTCAAAACCATCCACGTGTTCTTTTGTTTGTTTATTTTAAGTAGTCTCCCCACGGAGCACGGTGCTTGAACTCACCACCCTGCTGAGATCAAGAGTCCCGGATGCAGCCAGGCACCCCTCACGTTTGTTTGTTTGTTTGTTTGTTTAAGACATGTTTCTCGGGGCGCCTGGGTGGCTCGGTCGGTTAAGCGTCCGACTTCAGCTCAGGTCATGATCTCACGGTCCGGGAGTTCGAGCCCCGCGTCAGGCGCTGTGCTGACGGCTCAGAACCTGGAGCCTGTTTCAGATTCTGTGTCTCCCTCCCTCTCTGCCCCTCCCCTGTTCATGCTCTGTCTCTCTCTGTCTCAAAAATAAATAAATGTTAAAAAAAAATTTTAAAAAAAAAGACACGTTTCTCTTTACAAAAATGTATTCATTATCAATTGCCTCCATTTCTGTTAGGATTTTATAGTTCCCCAGCTTTCAATAAACCGTTTTGAACTCAAAACCATCTTAGGAGGGAGGTACCACTGTAATTTTCATTTAGCTGAAGAGGAACCAGGCTTAAAGCATGTGAGATGTTCTCAAGGTTCAACAACTGGTCAGTAGCACAACCAGGATGGGAGCCTACAGTTTTCTGAAGACTTTTTTTTTTAAGTTTATTTGTTTATTTTTGAGAGAGAAAGAGTGAGCAGGAGAGAGGCAGAGAGAGAGAGAGAGAGAGGGAGAGAGAGAATCCCAAGCAGGCTCCACACTGTCAGTGCAGAGCCTGACGTGGGGCTTGATCTCACGAACCAAGAGATCATGACCTGAGCCGAAATCAAGAGTCGGAGGCTTAACCGACAGAGCCACCCAGGTGCCCCGTTTTTTGGAAGACTTTTAAGTAAAGTGCCTATAGCCCTGAGAATGTCTCTCATACACTGCTGAAGTTTGAGGGTAGGAAGGGGGAGACGGGAGGGAGGTAGTATAAATTAATAAAACTTTTCTGGAAAATATTTGAAAATATGTGTACCCTGACTTTGCCTTCCAGATAATAAAACTACAATGATCAAAATGGTTTCTATTAACAGCTAGATCAATAAAACAGAAGAAATAACCAGAAATATATATCTACTGTGTTTTTATATATGCCAAATTGTATGTATACAAAGCAGTGGGTTAAATGGATTCTTTAATAATGAATGTTAGAACCACTGAAAAAAGAATTTAAGGGGTGCCGGGCTGGTTCATTAGGTAGAGCATGTGACTCTTGATCTTGGGGGTATGAGTTCAAGCCCCACATTGGGTATAGAGATTACTTAAATTAAAAAAAAAAAAAATCAAGGTGCCTGGGTGGCTTAGTAAGTTGAGTAGCTGACTCTTGATTTTGGCTTAGGTTATGATCTCATGGTTTGTGAGATCGAGCCCCGAGCTGAGCTCTGCACTGGCAGCACAGAGCCTGCTTGGAATTCTCTCTCCCTCTCTCTCTGCTCCTCCCTTGCTTGCAGGCACACATATTCTCTCTCTCAAAATAAATGAACATGAAAAAAAAAAGGAAAAAAAAATTAAAATCTATCTAAAAAAGAATTTAAGTTAGAGTCTTACCTATATTTTTATACTAAAATAAATTTCCCTCGAACTAAAGTGATAAATATAAAAAATACAAAATCCAAAAAAAAATGAGGGTCACTATTAACCAGGGGAAGGCAAATGAAGAAATTATGAAGCAAACTATAGATACATTTACCTTAAAATTTTTTTTAATGTTTTATTTATTTTTGACAGAGCACAAGCTGGGAGAGGGGCAGAGAGAGAGGGACAGGGGATCTGAAACAAGCTCTGTGCCGACAGCAGCAGGCCTGACATGGGGTTCAAACTCACAAACCATTAGATCATGACCTGAGCCCAAGTCAGATGCTCAACTGACTGAGCCACCCAGATGCCTCTACCTTTAAACAAAAATTTTAGGGGTGCCTGGGGGCTCAGTCAGTTGAGAATCCGACTCTTGGTTTCGGCTCAGGTCGTGATCTCACGGTTTGTGGGTTCGAGCCCCATGTCGAACTTGGGATTCTCTCTCTCCCTCTCCTTCTATCCCCTCCCCTCGTGCTCTCTCTCTCAAAATAAATAAATTAATTTAAAAAAATTTTAAACATCTATTAAAAAAAGAAAAAATTCAAAAGGGAAAGCAAACTAAGGAAATTTTCAAAAAGTATAGTAATCACACGGTTACTATCCACAGTATATAATGTGTTCTTGCAATCAGTCAGACAATGTTGATAGCTCATAAATACACGTGAAAAAATGTTCATCCTCTCCAGTAATCGAGATGTCATGGGGTTGTTTCTGCCTACGAAACAGGAAAGGCTTTTAAAATAAATACAATACCCAATATTATTAAGGATGTGGTAAGGTGTACATTGAGGATGTGGGATTGTATGATTTGTACAACTGTTCTGAAATTCATTTTGTCAACTTCCAAAGAAGAGTTTTAAAAACGTGTAAAGGTACCTGTTGTTTAGTTAATTATAGAAGACAAAATTCTAAAGAAACCCTGATTCTAACAATGAATGATTAGATGAATAACAGAATACAAACAATGCAATATTATATAGCCATCAAAAAATATATTTTGATAAATAGTATTTTAAAACACAAAGAGTAGGGCGCCGGGGTGGCTCAGTAGGTTCAGTGTCTGAATCTTGATTTTGGCTCAGGTCATAATTCCAGGGTCATGGGATCGGGCCCCAAGTTGGGCTCCCCACTGAGCATGGAGCCTGCTTAAGATTCTCTCTCTCTCTCTCTCTCTCTCTCTCTCTCTCTCTCCCTCTGCACCTCTCCCCTGCTCGCATGCTCTCTCTCTCTCTCTAAAATAAAAAAAATAAAATAAAATAATAATAATAATTTAACAACACAAGGAAACACTTGCAATATAACGTGAAGCTAAATAAATGGGAGATCTGAATTGAATGAGTCCAGTAATATACTTAATCTTACCAAAAAGCCTGGAAAGAAATATACCAAATAGACCAATTCAAATATTGAATTGTGGCTATCTCTAGACCATGAGGTTGTAAATGATTTGAATTTTCTTATTTATCCTTTGTTTTCAAATGATCTGTACAGGGAAAGACTAATTTTTATAATGAGAACTTGAAAAACATCAACAATGCACATCACTACATCTCCCAACCAATGCTGAATGTGATGCCAGTAAGAAGCTTCACTCCTCCAACGAGCTATTGGATCATGTTGCAACTCTCCTGTTGGGGGAATGACTGATGTTCCAGGAGTAGGAGACAAATGAGGATGTCACCAGGGAGGCAGGTTAAATTAAAGGCTCTTCAGTCAAAGGCACCTGCGAGACAAATCCCACGGGAGATCTGGAGTGTGCAGCAGATTAGGAATTTAAATATCTAGTAAACCCAAATGCACATTAATAAGCCTGAGGGGTAGGAGGGAAGGGGGGGGGTGGAGAGAGATTGAGGGAGAGGGAGAGAGGGACCAATTGAATTGGCAGTCAGGCTTGTATCTTCGGCCTTCTTCCTTTCTCATTACATGCTCTCCCGTGAGGTGACCTCTCTCACAATCAGAAACAGCTCTGTTTCCTCCCTCCCTTTCTCTTTTCCACATGTATTGAGCACTGTGTATCAGAACCAGATATCGTTATAGGAGCTGAGGATTCATCGGTGAACAGTCTAGACTGTGGGAGGATTTACTAGGCATATCAGTGGGGATTAGGTTTGGCTGCAACAGACACCTAACAATGTAAAATAATAATATTTGTCTCTCAAGTAAAGGCAGGCTAGATACAGGCAACCCAGGGCGGGCAGCTCCAGTCTCACAAGGGATTCAGGCCCCTCATCCTTTTGAGCCATCATTCCAGCGTTCAATCTTCAGGGTTACCTCCTGGCCCATAATGGCTGCTGGAGCTCCAGCCATCACATTCACACCTCGGGCTAGAAGAAAGAGAAACTGTAGAAGGGCAAAAGGGTACTTCTCCCAGCTAAGGAAGCTTCTTTTTGCTCATATCTCATTGGGCAAAATTGAGTCATACGTGGCTGCAAGGGAGGCAAAATATTGCTGCCTTGAATAAAATTTACTTGTAAACCGGCTACTGTGTACTGAACATCTGTAACGTGTCTGGCACTTTATAAAACAACCCTACAAAGCGGGTGTCATTGATGCCATTTAACACATGAGAAAAGTAAGGTTCAGTAGGTTTAAAGAGTTTGCTCAACAGTCACACAATGGTGGCTAATGGTGGAGCTGACCTCCTAAATCCCATGCTCTTTCCACTGTATTTTGTTGCCTTCCCATCAGCAAATAAAAAATAAACTGAGAAGAAAGTTCCTCAGTCTTGTCATTATCTGTATTTAAAGACAGGCCACAGGGGCACCTGGGTGGCTCGGTCGGTTAAGCGGCCGACTTCGGCTCAGGTCACGATCTCGCGGTCTGTGAGTTCAAGCCCCGTGTCAGGCTCTGTGCTGACAGCTCAGAGCCTGGAGCCTGCTTCAGATTCTGTGTCTCCCTCTCTCTCTGACCCTCCCCCGTTCATGCTCTGTCTCTCTCTGTCTCAAAAATAAATTAATGTTTAAAAAAAAAAAAAAGGACAGGCCACTTTTTTTTTTCTATTTAAAAGGCATTGGAGATGCCTTTGTGGCTCAGTCGGTTAAGCATCTGACTTCGGCTCAGGTCATGATCTCACACCTCGTGGGTTCGAGCCCCATGTCAGGCTCCATGCTGACAGCTCGGAGCCCGGAGCTTGCTTTGGATTCTGTGTCTCCTTCTCTCTCTGCCCCTCCACCACTCATACTGTCTGTCTCTCTCTTAAAAATAAATAAACATTAAAAAGGTAAAAAATAATAATAATAAAATGCATTGATGCTATCTATGCAGCCAATGGAAAGAGCTGAAGTAGATCTGTATAAAAGCAGGGACTTGGTCTGTTTTGTTCACTGCTATTTTCCCAATATCTAGAACAGTGCTTGGCAAATAGCAGACATCCAAAAATATGTGTTGAACGTATAACGTGAAAAGAACATTCCCATGAACCCTGAATGTGCTCCTATGCCCCTTTCTACTCAATCCTACCCCTCGGAAGCAGTCACTATTCTGATGTGAATCACCGTAGATTAGTTTTGACTTCTCTTGGACTTCGTATGAGTGGGATAACGTCTACAACTCTTCAGTGTCTGGTTTCTTTAACTCCTCATTTTTTTTTTTGGAGATTTATTCTATTATGTGCATCATTAGTTCGTTCCTTTTTCCGACTGTGCACTATTCCATTGACCGAATATGCCATAGTTTGTTTCTCCATTCTTCTGTTGACAGATATTTGGAATATTTCCGTTTTGAGGACATTATGGGTAAAGATACTAAGAGCAGCATGTATGTACACATTTGCTTACATTTCTCTTGAGTGTGTAACTAGGAGAGCAATTTCTGGGTCTTGGGTAGGTATACACTTAGCTTGACTTAACTGGCCATGTCCAAAAAATGATTGCACCCTTTTTTCCGCCAGCAATGCATGAGTGTAAGAAAGAGATCTTTTACCACGTTTCACACTTCTGCAACGACTTTTTAAAGTATTGACTTTTCGGGGCGCCTGGGTGGCGCAGTCGGTTGAGCGTCCGACTTCAGCCAGGTCACGATCTCGCGGTCCGTGAGTTCGAGCCCCGCGTCAGGCTCCGGGCCGATGGCTCGGAGCCTGGAGCCTGTTTCCGATTCTGTGTCTCCCTCTCTCTCTGCCCCTCCCCCGTTCATGCTCTGTCTCTCTCTGTCCCAAAAATAAATTAAAAACGTTGAAAAAAAAAATTAAAGTATTGACTTTTCGACCTGATCAAATAAGAATAACAAAATCTGCAATGAAATCGCCTGTCTGGAAATTCTCCCGAAAGGCAGGAGATGAGCTGCTGAGGCTTTCTAGCATCATCTGACAGGTTCTACTGGAGTTTTCCCGGACAGCAAAATGCTTATCAGCCTTGGCACAGCTTTCAGTGGATTGAGCCACAAGAGATCAATTTCTCTTTCCCTTGTTTTTCTCTGCCTGTAACTCAAACCTCGGGAGGAGGGAGTGTTAGAAACGTGAAACCGTATAAAATTCATTCATAAGAAGCACTTATTATCCGTGTGTGCCCAACACGTTGCTGGGCACGACGGTAAAGAAGATGGGGCAGATTGCCTTCTTGTTCTCGAGCTGCTCGCAACCTAGCCTGATGGACACAAGATGGCCACCCTTCCCCTGCCCACCATGTAAAGACTGACGTTGTTCTGGATTCTGTCCTCTACTTTTCGTGCTCTATTTCACCTGCTCTCCCTGGGTCATCTCATCCGCACCCATGATTTCAACTACCCATCACACCTGCCTCCCAAATCACCACACCAGAGCTATTTCTTCCAACTGCTTTCCTCTCTAATGTTCATGCTTCCATGTAATTCATCAGCAAATTTGGTTAGCTTTGCCTCTCGAATACAGGCAGGATCGTACCGTTTTTCACCACATCCTTCCCTGCGACCCTTGTTGAAGGCACTATCGTCCCTGGTCTGCATTACCGCAACAGGCCCAGCAAACCGGGCTCACTATCTTATTACCTTTGCCTGCTCCGTATTCATTTCCCTTTCTTTTGGTAATAGAAACTTGAGTTACCTTCGGTGAACGTGACCATCAGGGTTCCAGGAAAATGTTCATCTGAGATGCATTTGGCAACGGTTAAGCACAAAGGTACGGGCAGGGTTGAGGGAATCAAGAAGGAATGGAGGTATGGTACCCCGAGGAGAGCCATTACCACCCCGAGGCCAAGAGAAGAAAGATTTCAACATAACTAGAGCAGAGATCTGTATGACACTGGACACAAGCCTCAGTAGATGTATATGCAGCCACGACGCAGCAACTTGGGAGGGAAGGGGCCTCTGGATTAATACCCTCACTTCATCTTCTTCCAACCCCTCTGATCTCCTACTCATGTCTTCTACTGGAAAAATTCCCATGGAAGCCAGAGGATAAGGGACCCACTGAAGCACTCCATGCAGGTCGGCCTCCTGAGATCCAAATCAGGAAGCAAAGAGTCGAGACGTACATCATCCGAAGGCACCAACAGAAAATACCTCACACACGAAGCTACGTCTCCTCAATTCTCACTCTCTGAGACTTGAGAGCTGCCCACCTCGCTGCAGCTCCAGAAGGGAGCATGTGGCCCAGGCCTGTGACCCCAGGCCCCTTCTCAAGAGAGCGGTTTACTGAGCTGCCAACAACCCGAGTGGGAACAACAAGAGGCAGTCCCAGAACTTTCGTGGACAGCCGCGAGGAAAAGAGACTCGTTCCATTGGTGAGGGTGCGATTTGAAGTTGTAAGCAGTCAGCCATTCTGCCATCTCATGGAGAAAGGCAGCCTGAGAATGAAAAGTCAACACAAAGGACAACAGTCAGGAAGTGGTGAATAAAAACTAAATCTGGGAGTGTCTGGCGGGCCCATTCAGTGGAACGCGTGACTCTTGATCTTGGGGGTGTGAGTTTGAGCCTCCTGTTGGGTGTAGAGATTACCTAAAAAAAAAAAAAAAAAAAAAAAAAAAAAAAACCAGACTAAATCCTGATATTATCATTTTAAGCCCCTGGATCCAGTCTGACTGGAGCCCATACTGTTTCTGTTACATGAAACAATGAATTTCATTTGTTGCTTAGTCCAGTTTGATAGACTGCATGCAAAAAAAAAAAAAAAAAATTGAATACGGGGCACCTGCGTGGCTCAGTCAGTTAAGCTTCCGACTTCGGCTCAGGTCATGATCTCACGGTTTGTGAGTTCAAGCCCCGCGTCGGGCTCTGTGCTGACAGCTCAGAACCTGGAGCCTGCTTTGGATTCTGTGTCTCCTTCTCTCTCTGCCCCTCCCCCACTTGTGCTGTCTCTGTGTCTCAAAAATACATAAATGTAAAAACATTTTTTTTAATTGAATAATATTTAATCCCAACCCCCAAAGACCAACACATACTCACATGTCTGTAAATATGCTGTTGTTACTACGAAATGCCCTTTCCCATATTCTCCACCTAGAAAACTCCTATTCAAATACCGTCTTACCTGCGAATCTTTCCCTCCTTTTTCTCAGCAGAATTGCTCACTTCGGTCTGTTTTGTCAGCGCTTTGCAAATGCTCTATTAGCACATGTGTAAAATTGTATCACAATTAGTCCTTTGCTTATCTGTCTCCTCTGTGAGCTCCTAAAGGGGTAGATTTTGTGGAAGATATCCTTAACAGCCCCTTGCCTAGCCTGATACCTCACGGGGAACTCTGGGATAAACAAGGCTAAATGGGTCTTTTGACCTTCGGACCTCCCAGAAACATTTCTGTGTCAACACACAGGTAGCTGTACAGAATGCCGTAGTTCCCGAGCCCATTTGACCTAAAAACTCAATTTTTGGCCAAGCTGCTGGGTTGGTGGCATCTAGAGAAGAAAAATTACTGCGGGCGGTTCTTAGGGTGACTTTCATGAAAGAAGTGGCTCTCCATAAAGATTTGTGAAATGAAGAAAAGGGAAAAACTTGGTTAGGTCAAGGCAGGGAGCAGGGGCAGCAGGGTTGTAAGCAGGAGAAACAACAGACGCAGTGAACAGGAAGCAAGAGAGGTGATCTCTCTGACGGTGCAGGGTCAACTGTTGGGGTGATTGGATCATAATCCAACCCCATTTCCTTAGCTTAAAAATAACAGCCATTAGATGTACCCCAGGCACCGTAATCCTTTTTCTTCCCCCCATGCCCAGGGGGCTGAGTGTCTACAACACTGCCTGCAGGATTTTGACCTTCAGTTTGCTTTACCTTGCCTCTGAGGCAAAGGGGTGGGTGATCAGAACTGAGTTTCTTCCAATGGCACACCGTTAAGACAAATTCCTTTCCTGTTCTATGGCTGTTTCCCTCTCCAGGCAGTAAGGGAATAGACGCAAGCTCACTTCCAAGCTTGGCTCAGATGACTTATAAAAAAAATAAAAAAGAATAAAATAAATAATAATAATATCTGCCAAAGAAAGCCCCAGGCCTGCCGTTATAACCGTGGACAACTCATTGAACAGCTTAGGTATTTGCTCTATTTGTAAACTAAGCGTAATTATGTCCCACTGTCTCCCTGGGCTTCTGAGTGCATCGAGCAAGACCGTGCGTGAGAAAAGTATTCTGTAAACGGAAAGTAAAGCACTAGAAATGTAAATGTTATTAACATTGTACATAAGGGAGGGAGGGGGAGGAGGCGGGAGGCGGGAGGCGGCAGCGGAAGCCCGCCGCGGTTATAGCCCAGGATACGGAGGAGCCGCACACCCGGGGCTACCTAGAGTTCGGCTACCTACTAGCCGCCTCTCCTCGGGCAATTAAGCACGTGGAAGCCCTCTTCGTCTATAAGAGCTAATAATATCCGGTTCGTGAGGTTAAACGAGGTAAAGCTGGCCAAGCACGGGGCGCAGTGTACATAGTAACTGGCGCTCAGTAAACGTCCCTAATACTCCCACTGACTCCTCTTGTGACTGACACGTGCAGCTAGCGGGAGAGAAACTATTCCTGGCCACCGTGGGAGACGAGAAGGGCGCCAAAGGTCCTGCCATCGGGGTACCTAAAGCCCGCGGCCCCAGCGCAGCGGCCCCAGAGCTCCCGCGCCCCGCCCCAGCCTGGGAACGAGCAAACACCGCGAGGCCAGACCCCCGCCCCGCCCCCACGGCCGCGCGCGAGGGGCGGGGCCGCTTCCGGCGAGCTTCCGGACCCGGCGCGCCCCAGCCGGCCGCCGCCTTCGGGCGCCTGCGCCGCGCGCGCTCCGCCGTGGGAGGGGGCGGGGCGGGGCGGGGCGGGGACGCGCGGGCCCAGCGCGCGCGCGCGCGCGACGCCGGCAGCCCGCCTGGGCCCTGACGCCGTTCGCGCCCCCGCCGAGGCCGCGGTTCCCGCGAGCATCAAGGGCGTGGCGGCGAGGCAGCGGGCGGCCCGAGCCGCGCCGTCTGTGTCCCGGCTGCCGACCGCGGCGTCTCCCCAGGCCCGGCTCCTCGCGGCGGCCCGGCTCCCGCGTGGCCCGTCGGGCCGCTCCGGCCTCGCGCCTGCCCGCCTGCCTTCCTCCCTGCAGTGGCCAAGCGCGCAGGTGAGTCCCCCTCGCCGGGTGGGGCCGGCACCCGGCCTCTCCCAGCAGGTTGCAACCAGTCCCGGGGAGGATGGAGGGCGCGGGGTGCGGAAAGTTAAAGAAAGAAAGAAAGAGTCCGCAGATACCCGATACAGGTGGCCGTTCCAGTGGCCGAGACCCCAGAGATGCTGCGCGTCCTGGGTCCAGCCCCTCGCGCGCCGAGCGTCTTCTCTGGCAGCTCCGGGCTGGTGTCTTGGAAAACAAAACCAAAAAAAAAAAAAAAATTCCTTTGTTTTTTTGTTCTCTCCTGTCCACCAGGAATTTTTTCCCAGCACTTTGACTTTTTGAATAGCTGACAGGCCCATCCTGCTCCTGAAGGCCGGAAAGGTGCACTCGGGCACACAGGGACGGCGAGGAGTTCAAAGCCCCTCGCCTCCACCCCCCCTTGATGCACGAATAGCCGTCGCTTTACTTACTCGCTAACTTCTCGAAACTTGACGGTCTGCCTCCATCTGCTGTCTGGAGCAGTAGAGGGACAGTGGTCTGTTTCCAGGTTGCTTCCAGATTCCGTGCAAAATCCGATCCTCTCTTTCAGGGATTAGGAGTCCAGTGTAGGGAGCCGTTTTCAGATCCGTGTTTCAGTTACAAGCTACGATTCTTTTAAAGTGATGTTTTCGTGTGGCGCCCAAAGCCGGAAATATTCTCTCCCCTGTGTTGAAAGTTCCCTAGCACACCACGTTTATCTGAACTTTGCGGAGAATTCTCTGCATTTTATGGAAGTCTCTGATGTACTATTTGGTAAGGAAAGCAACGGGTTTATTTGTAGCTGATATTGCATATGATTTACAATAATTCAAGACTATTTCATTAGCTCTTTCAATTTATTAAATTATAAAAACACAACATTGAGATTCAGGGCATAGATTTTTGCACATCACACAAATTTGTGCTTTGGGGCAGGGACTTGATGTTGGTATGGAAGACTTGTGATGGAGGAAGACAGTGAAAGGCTTGAAGACGACGCCCCTTCTTTAGCCATGCCATCAGCTTTCCATTTCACTGCTGTGACAAACCTTTTCCTTCCTAGCTTGGGAGGAGATTTCAGTACTTTTAGGGAAACCAAGATTTTTCCCATTATTGAATTGTACGTTTGTAAAGCTTTTAAACATGTGGATGTCAAGGGTTACAAATGAGAACACATTTTGTATGGTGCCCGGGGGATTTGTTGGTTGAAAGAGTTAAGCAGAACATCATGGAAAAAAAAAAAAAAAATACTGTGCTTTGGAAATCCATTAGGCTGAAGCCTGTGAAATAATGGAAGCTCTAAAGTTGAATGCCATTTGTTGTTTAGACCCCCCAAAACCCACAGAATGTGCAGGGCAGACAGTGGATCTATCTAGAATGTAGAGGTTATATAGTGAGGGAAAATGCATTATATTCAGCAAAACAAATAGCATCCGTCTTTTATATTCCTACTTCAATAAGTCTTTAAAACTGATTATTTTCATGTGTTCTGACTGTTGATATTTGTTGTTTATTTCTCTTCTCTCTCTCACACTAAGAAATCCCTCTATGCCTGGTGGAGCACTGAACCTCAATAATTGTAATAGGACTAATTCTAAATCTGTGAAGAGAGGGTATATAGGTCATTGAAACATAAAAAAATACAAAAATCTAATTTTCACCTACTTAATTTACTTCTGCACCAATTTTTTTTCTTCTGCCACGACTATTAAAGAGCAGTAAAAGTCTGCCTCTAAGTGGTAAATGGGCAGGAAATAGACGTTGGAGGCTTACATGATAGTTATTTAGAACCCCCATATTGACGATTCTGAGGGTTTGTTTTTTTTTAAGAAATCTAGTCTGAATTCTAATTTCGAAGTTTTTAAAAGGAATTTAGTAGTTCAGCAACATCTGTGAGTATTTTCCTTATTTTATATATGAGACAACAAATAAAAACCCAAGTGACTTCCTCCAAGGTTATTGAGCAGGGCATATGTAAAGCCGGAGAGGGAATAACTTGTTTGCTTCTGTTTGGTAGCATTTTGAGTACATCAAAAAAAATAATAAAAGCGAACCTAGCTAAGCTATTTTAAAGGTTCAACAAGTCGAGAAGCATACTATTTTGAAAAATTGTTTTTTCAAAAAATCCTGGAAGAGGCTGAATTTGCCTTTTCCCGATCAAAACTTAAAATGCCAAGTCAAATGCACATGCCTGCCGTTTTGCCGTGATGGATTACTTTTGTCACAAGGCTGGTAGGAGAACAGATGGTCATGCTACTTGGAGTTTTCCACTCATTTGATGTTTCCATGAAGAAACAATTCGCCAGAAGCCAGCCACAGCTCCGGTGGCGCTGAGATGATGCTAAACCCTGATTAGCGCAGACCTTTGCTTACAGAAGCGGGAGGATATTGGTTCAGCCCTGTTAAACCAGTCAGTGTTTCCCTGGTTTAGTAAATTTAGGGACAGCTTCATCTTGTGATAGTTGGAGTGGGCCAGAGTTAGCAACTACTCCAGTAATAACGGCATAGAAACAATGTACTTTTGTAATTATTTTCTTTGCCTTAATGAAATCAAACTGCTTGTTAAGCCGAGTTACCTTACAAGATGATTTTACAGATGTGCGAAGATTGTCATTTCCACTATTTGATTTTGATCATCTCTTTCTGATCAAATCTAACGACATTTTATGATGTCAGAAAATTATGAAATGGTCGATGATGTTGACTTAAGCTATATCCGAAAAAAGCTCGCGGCTTGCCTTCAGCAAGAGAGGCATCATCTGAAAGATAGTATCTCTAATACCGTGTGCATTGAATTACAACATAAAATTCCATGAAGCTCTTAAAAAAAGCACGATGGCCTTTTTTCAGCCAACTGTTTTTAAATCTTTAATGGTTTTCTTCCTGGAGCCATAGTACTCCTTCCAGTGGTTGCTCTGAGCTGGTTTCACTGCTAGATCAGCCACTGAGCAGTTTTCTTGAAATGCTACAAAGTGTTTATTTTCTTTTTGTAGCCTTTTTATTGCTTGGAATTAGATTATTTGGACATGTATTTTTCTCATTTTATTGCTTGAATATCTGTTCCATTGATGGTTCTGACATTATTGGCATCTCTCAATCCAGCAATTCATTGATGTGGATTGTGCCTATGTAGAAATCATTGAGCACTAACTATATGCAAAGCATTGTTCTGAGCACTTAGCATTTAATCCTTCTGACATCCTTTTGGGTAAGGGTTATTATTTTATAATTCTATTTTACAGTTGAGGAAATGGAAAGGGAGGCAAAGTAATTTGCCTAATATAGAGTACTGGGGAGCCAGAGTTTAAATCTAGAAAATTGATTGTGGAGACTGAATCTTCTTGGGATATACTTAAAGACTGTTCAAGCTTGTCTGCAGTACTGTGATATTTCATCAGTCCATCCTTTTAAAGTGTATCAAATACCCAGTAATGTATAAGTGAAGAAAATGTAGCAGCACTATAAAGACTATTGAGATATCTTGGGACAAAAGGCAAATTATTTAACAATAACCTAAAACATTTGAAGAGAAAATAATCATAAGGACATTACTAGGAATACTGACAGAATTTGAAGATAGACACTGATTTAGATAACAGTATTATGTCAATGTTAAATGTCCTGGTTTTGATCACTGTACTGTGGCTTATGTAGGAAACTGATCTTGTTCTTACACACTGAAGTATTTGGGAGTAAAGACAGCACACTTGTCTTACTCTCAGTGGTTCAGGGGGAAAAGTATATATATAGAAACAATGATTTTAAAAATGGGCAAAAATGTAATTAATTGGTAACTCTGGGTAAAAAGTATTTAGGACTTCCTTCTACTAGTCTTACTTTTCTGTTTGAAATTATGGCACAAGAAAAAGTTACCCTAAAGTGAAGGAAGAAAACAGGAAACGAAGGTATAACCTTCTAAGAATTTTTTTTTAAGTCAAGTGAGGGATTGTTCCTGTGCTCTGATTTTTCTTTCTCCCTCCCCCTCCCCTTTCCTTTCCTTTTTAAGGGTTGGAGGAAGGAACTTGAAACAAAAAATCTTGTCAAAAATGGCTCGATTTTTCTAAATCAAGCTTGATTTCAAAATCTGGTCATTCAGAGCTCCCCAACCTTCCATTCTCTAAAAAACCACGCACAGTATTTTCCTCACCTCTTTGTAATGGGTTGGGAGTCGGGTGAGATTAAAAACATTAGCTCCTCTAAGAGATAAGATATAAAGACAATCTACTTTTAGTGATATTGAAAGTTAAATTGGGTTAATATATCATTTCCCTGCCTAAAAACCTTCAGTGGCATGCTGATATTGACTCTGTTTTGTATCAGGATGCTGTAACCCTACTTTTAAGGCAGCTTGGAGACCCATGCCTGCCTTTCTAACTTTGTCTCCTGTCACCCCACCAAATACAGTACGTTCTGGCCACATCAGATCTTTGTTCACGATGATCTGTCCTCCCTTTGTCCTTGAACTGTTCAGGCTTTGCCTGGAACGCACCCCATCATTTTTCTGCTGAAATTGTTTATCTTTAAGTCTCTCCATAACATCCTTGGGGAAGCTGTCTCTAATCTCACATAGAATTAAATTTTCCTCTGTCTGTGCTGCCGTATTAGTGGGGTAAACACAGTGCTATCTGCTTTCATTCAGCAATCCTTATTAAGCCTATACTGTCAGCCAGAAACTGTGCCAGGGACAAGGGGTTCAAAGGCACTCATGGTCTGGTAACAGGGAGTGATTTGTGAACAAATAGTCATCAGGTAAGTATGTAACAGAGAAATAAACAAAGTGTTGTGAGAATTATGAACTCTGACAGCTTAGTCTTAAAGAAAAGGATTACAAAGAAAGCCTTAGTGAGATACCATTCCCCCGCCCCGCCCCCCCCCCAACCTGGCCCCTTTCCAGATTGAAGACTTACAGCACAATAATCTGATTAAAGGTATGAAGTTTAAAATAATTGTAGTACCTGTGGGCCACACAGGTAGATATGTGTAATAGGAAGGTAAAAATACAAGTCTGGAGCTCAGGACAGAGGTTGAGTCTGGATGCATGAATTATACAGATTAGTGATTTTCAGGGTGTATAGGCAGGAAAGACCTAGAGACAGATTAGAACCTCTTGGGATCGTGTACTTTTTCCACCCAACCTCCCCCCGCCCCCCCCCCTTGCCCAAGATTCTGCTCTTACTCCGGTGACATCCTTCCCAGCTTACAATTCGTTGCGGAAAATGAGAGGCAGTATTGATAGCCCCATGTTGTGTGTGTGAGCCACAGGGCGAGCAGGAAACAGAGCTGAGAAGCACTGGCAGTTAAGTGGTTAAAGGCTTGATGGATGAAACCACTCAAGAGGAGGAGGAGGAGGAGGAGGAGGAGGAGGGAAACCTCAAAGAGATGAACTTGAAGAGGGTGAGTGACGACAGAGGAGCCAGTGACAGACAGTTGCTTTAGGAAGGAGAGCCAGGAAGGACCGAGACCCTACCTGGAAGGCAGAGGCACACTGAGTGCCGAGTGACGGGTGGGCGGCAGTGTCTGGTGCTGCAGAGACAGGCACGTGAGGACGGTTTCAGCCGAAGGTAGTGGCAGAAGGCCAGTGGCACCGAATTCTCGAGCACGTGCTGTTGGGGAACAGAACACAGCAGGACAGCTTACTTTTTGCAGGGAATTGGTAGGAGAAGCAGCGGAGAGGTAGCTGGAGGGGAAGACAGAACTCCAAAGGAAGATTTCTTCTTCTAAGATTGGGTGGGTGGGGGTGGGGAATCCCGAGTAGGTGTGTTTGCTGAAGAAAAGGGACCGATGGAGAAGCAGAAATTGAAAGCATAGGAACTCTTAGAACAAGATCCTTTAGGATTGGTTAGCATTGTTGAGAAGAAATTCTTGCTGTGGCGGGAGCTCCTTGAGGACAGGAACTATTTCTTACCCGTCTAATATGCCTAATAATACCTGGCATGTGATGGGCATTCAGAAGATGTTTATAAAAATGAGTAAGGACTTTACTTTTGGGAATTAGTCTTTCCTGATTGGTGTAGTAGAATAATGGGGGAAAAAAAACCCTGTACTGTTTTTAGCCTGTAATTGACATCTGTCATGTACTCTGTATAAGCAATATATTTGCAGCACTGTGTTCTCTGAAATAAAATGTAAAATCACAAATGAAGTCATAGTAAGCTAGTAACAGTCGTGATCGCATGATTTTTCTGTGCCTGGTTGGTATTTTTAAAATTCCATTGTAGCATCTTGAAATTTGTTAGGGTCCAGGCAGTGTGCTCGGAGGGTGTGGGTACAGCTCATCAGAGGAGACCGACATGCAGAAAGTCCGCAGAAGACAGACGCTCTTCTGTTATTTAACAGAGGGCCGCTGTCGGCTCCAGGCCTTCAGGATTAAAATTATTAATTTATAAGTGTTCAGAAAAAAGGTCATCTCTTCAGTCGTCGTCTGTGTCAGATTTTGCCTTTCATCCGTATCTCTGGTGTTAACAATGACCTGCTTCATAGAGAACTTGCGGTTCTGTGCAACTGGACTCTTTGAGAGTATTTGCAAAAAGAACAAATTGGTTAAGACAGGTGAAGTCATCTCGCTGCAGACCATGTTTCACGGTGCAGATGGTGAATGAATCTGTGTGGGTTGTGTTCAGCTGCTTCAGTTTCACTGTTGTAGACCTAAAACTCAAAACAAATATGTGAAGGCAGTTCTGGTTCACATTTTCCTTCCTACTGCTTGTAAACTAGCATACATATTGATACCGTCTCATTTCGTACGGCCCATTTTTCCCCCCAATGTCACTAGAAAACTTTTTGCCCTTTTTTTTTGTAATATGTCATTGCCGGTGAAATGTATTACATTAACTATGCTAAGCAAACCAAATTAGAATATATAGAACTTACTTACGAGGACTGTAATGAATTGATTTAGACTCTGATTTATCTTCCCTGAATAAAATTGCTTCCATTGATAAATTGCTGTCTTGAGAATTGACGGGAACGGTGTTTGGCCTTCAAAGTCTTATCTTTATGCTGTTTTCTCTTTTTTAACACCAGATGCCTGGTGGACACCTTAGAACTTTCAAAACGGAAAAGACCTGCTTTTAGGGGACAATGCTGAGGGACACTATGAAATCTTGGAATGATAGCCAGTCAGATCTCTGTAGCAGTGACCAAGAAGAGGAAGAAGAGATGGTTTTTGGTGAAAATGAAGATGATTTGGAAGAGATGATGGATTTCAGTGACCTGCCTACCTCCCTCTTTGCTTGCAGTGTCCATGAAGCAGTGTTTGAGGTGCGAGAGCAGAAGGTAGGCACGTATCCTACCTTCCCCTGCATTTGGTAGTGGGTTCAGTGGATGTGGATGTCGAGAAGCAGCAGATGCTGCCTGTTTGCACAGTCTGTTACTGGCCCGTGACGGGTACAAGAAGCACGCCTCAACCTTTAGACATTGCTGCAGCATTTAATTGTATTGTATGACAGTAACTAACAGTCCACAACACGTAAGAAGTATTTCCAAACCAGTTCTTTCCCACAAATAGTTTGTGAAGCAGTGGTTTATAGCGCGTTCTCAATCAGGTCTTATTAAGTCCTGATTCATTCATTCATTCATTCATTCTTGGAGCCTGTGATTAAGGAAAAGCTAGTGATTTTCACCCTGGCTTCCTATTACTTGAGAGTAAATTCACACAGGTCAGAAGTATTTGAAGCTTTTTTTTTCTGAGGCTGATTACATTTATGATTCCGTTGTAACAGACTTGTCAACATTTCTTGTATTACTTTCTACAGCCTGGGGAAAAATGATTGAGTTTATTTTTTAAAGGCTACTCTCCTTTAGTTCATATATTATTTACCTGGAAAGAGAGGTTTTATGTGTGGCTTTTTCCTCCCGTCATGACCTCACAAAAGCCTGTAGGTTTTAGTCACACGAAAGTAAAATATTTCTGCTGTTGGTATAAATTTTGCATGTTCTGAGACTTTCTCAACACATTACTATCACCCACCCCTTAGTTTTCCATCTGTGTGCTCAAAGTATTTTCCCTCCAGTGACTTTCTTGGAGAGAACTTGATAGAGTTTGACTCCCTACATACTTGAGTGCCTCCAGCGTGTAAGGCATTGTGCTGCTTGCTTCAGGGGATAGAGTAGGAATTTAAACAGCTTCTGCCTCAGACAGTTGATAGTCCCGCAGTGGAGATGGTAAGTGATTTGGCGTAAGACGGAATACTAGTTCCTTTAGAGGCACTTGAAAGTACATGGAGGGGTCAGAGGACAGAGGATGACAGCCAGGTCCAGTAAAAGATCTTACGGGGAGATGGCATTGGAGGAGGGCAGCGTGAGCTGGGTAGGAGGTTCGCAGGGGAGGGAAAGGGAATTCTGGCCAGAGGAAACAGAGCGAGCCAACGAGCTGACTCAGGATGAGTGTGGACGCTTCAGGAAGCAGTTGCGTGGCTGGTGCATAGGTGAGGTGCGGCCACAGGGAAGAAAAGTCAAGCTGGAAAGGGCAGCGTGGGGCATCCTGCAGAGTTCAAGGGGGTTGCCTCTCTCTGGCCAATAGTCTTCTGAGCAAAGGGGTGACCATCAGAATTACATACTAGGAAGGTCAGTGGACAACATGTGAAGGGCGGAGTGGTGGAAGCAGAGCCAGAAGCAAGGGGCCAGTTAGGACGCTCCTGCAGCAAACCTGCCTGGAGATGCTGAAACCCCCGAGGGAGCAAAAGGGAGAGGGACCACAACCGCCAGTTGTGTATCTTTCGGGTTGGTTTTCATTCACAAGTGTTGTCTTCTTTCTCAAGTTCAGCCACGACATAGACATTTTGAAATCATTCTTCCTAGGTTTCTCAACTTTTTAAGAGCTCTGCGTTTTCAGGTAACAATTACATTAACTCTGTTGTTTATTTGTGATACACGAAAATCACATGCATTCCTAGTTTATCTTAAAATTCATAAGGATTGTTTCAAGAAACCTCACAGTCTCTCTTCCAACTTTTTTTTTTTTTTTTTTTAAGTGTAGCCTAGGAAGTTTTTTTTAACTTGCCAAAGTGGTGAGTTCTTGTTGGTTTTCATTTTAAAAAACCATCCCGGGGGGCGCCTGGGTGGCTCCATCGGTTAAGTGTGTGACTCTTGATTTCGGCTCAGGTCGTGATCTCACGGTCGTGACATTGAGCCCCGCATCGGGCTCTGCGTGGACAGCCGGAACCCGCTCGGAATTCTCTCTTGCCTATGCACACTGTCTCTCTCAAAATACATACAGACATGCCATTTGGGATTATATCTAACCTAAATTAAATTGGGAATCTTATCAGCAGAAATTCTAGTAGTTCAGTAGACCTTGTGTTATATGCAATTCTTAGTCACGGTAAACTTTACATAAAAGCCCTAATGGTAATATCTGAGGCTGCAAAATACTTATTTTATATTGGAAGTTTGTACCTTTTGGCCACATTTTCCCATTTTGTCACCCCATTCCCCCTGCCTCTGGCAACCACCAGTCTGTTCTCTGTGAGTTCATTTTGTTTGTTTTGTTTTGTTTTTTAAAATTCCCCATATGAGAGAGATTGTATGGTAATTGCCTTTTTCCGTCTGACTTACTGCACTTAACATAATGCCCTCAAGGTCCATCTGTGTTGTCCTAAATGGCAAGATTTCTTTTTTTTTTAATGGCTGAATAATGTTCCATTGTGTATATATGTGTATATGTACATATGTATGTAAATGCACATACAAATACGCCACAATGTCTTTATCCATTCATCCATTGATAGACCGTCTGTTTCCATATCTTTCTTATTGTAAATAATGCTGCAATAAACATGGGATGCAGATATCTTTTCAAGTTAGTGTTTTTGTTTTCCTGGGATAAATACCCAGAAGGGGTATTGTTGGATCATATGGTCCTTCTGTTTTTAACTTTTTTTCCTTTTTTTTAATATTTCAAGTTTTTATTTAAATTCTAATTAGTTAACATATATAGTGTAATATCAGTTTCAGGAGTAGAGCTTAGTGATTCATCACCTACATATAACCCCCAGTGCTCATCACAAGTGCCCTCCTTAGTGCCCATCACCCATCTGGTCCATCCCCCACTCTCCTCCCCTCCATCAGCCCTCTGTGTGTTCTCTATAGTTAAGAGTCTCTTAATGGTTTGCCCCCTTCTGTTTTTTTTCTTTCTGGTTTTAATTTTTTGAGGACGCTCCACACTGTTTTCCATAGTGACTACACCAGTTACATTCCCACCAACAATGCACAAATGTTCCTTTTCTCCATACCTCACCAATACTGGTCTCTTCTCTTTCTGACAATAGCCATTCTAACAGGTCTGAGGGTGATAGCTTATTGTGGTTTCATCTGCATTTCCATGATGATTAACAGTGTTGAACATCTTGTTGTGTACCTGTTGGCCATTTGTATGTCTTCTTTGGAGAAATGTCTGTTCAGATCTTACGCCCATTTTTAAAATCGGATTGTGTTGGTTTTTTTCTGTTGGGTTTATGAGTTCTTTATATATTTTGGATATTAGCTCCTTACCAGATAAATGATTTGTAACTATTTTCTCCTGTTCAGTAGGTTGCCTCCCCCTGCCCCCCCCCCCGACTTTGTTGATGGTTTCCTCTGCTGTGCAAAACTTTTTAGTTTGATGTAGTCACACTGCTTTTTGCATTTCTTCCTTTTGGTTTTGGTGTCAGATTCAAAAAATCATTGCCAAGCGGTGCCTGGGTGGCACAGTAGGTTAAGCGTCTGACTTTGACTCAGGTCATGATCTCATGGTTTGTGATTTAGACCCCACATCGGGCTCTGTGCCAACAGCTCAGAGCCTAGAGCCTGCTTCGGATTCTGTGTCTCCCTCTCTCTCTGCCCCACCCCCACTTGTACTCTGTCTCTCAAAAATGACTATAAACATTAAAAAAAAATTTTTAATAAAAAAAATTCATTGCCAAGACCTATGCCAAAGGGCTTATCACCAATTTTTTCTAGGATTTTTTTATGGTTTCAAGTCTTACATTCAAGTCTTTAATCTGTTTTGAATTAATTTTTGTGTATGGTGTAAGGTAATGATTGAGTTTCATTCTTTATTTGTAGCTGTCCAGCACCATTTATTGAAGAGACTGTCCTTTTCCCATTGTATATTCTTGGCTCCTTTATCAGAAATTGACCATATATGTGTGGGTTTATCTCCCAGCTCTCTATTCTGTTTTCATTGATCTGTGCATCTGGTCTTATGCCAGTACCATAGTATTTTAATTACTGTGGCTTTGTGGGTTTTTGTTTTTTGTTTTTTAATGTTTATATTGTTGGGAGAGAGAAAGAGGGAGGGAATGAGCGGGGGAGGGCGGGGGGGGGGGCAGAGGGTCTGAAGTGGGCTCTGTGCTGACAGCAGGGAGCCCGATGAGGGGCTCAAACTCACAAACTGTGAAATTGTGACCTGAGCCAAAGTTGGACGCTTAACGGACTTAGCCACCCAGTCACCCCTAAATACTATAGCTTTTGTAATATGGTTTGGAATCAGGGAGCATGATCCTCCAGCTTTGTTCTTTCTCAAGATTGCTTTGGCTATTCAGGGATTTTTGTAGTTCTGTACAAGTTTTAGAATTCTTTGTTCTATTTCTTTGAAGTATGCCGTTGGAATTCTAATGCAGATTGCATTGAATTTATAGATTGTTTTAGGTAGGATGGACATTTTAACAATAATGATTTTTCCAGTCCATGAGCTTGAAATATCTTTCCATTTATTTACTAATTCTTTATTTCTTTCATTAATGTCTTGTAATTTTTAGTATACAGGTCTTTTACTTGTTTGGTTAAATTTATTCCTAGGTATTTTATGCTTTTGATGCAATAGAGATGGGATTGCTTTTCTTTCTTTCTTTCTTTCTTTCTTTCTTTCTTTCTTTCTTTCTTTCTTTCTTTCTTTCTTTTTTGATGGGATTGTTTTCTTAATTTCTTTTTCTGATAGTTATAAATGTAAGAGATGCAACATATTTTTGTGTATCAATTTTATATCCTACAACTGAATTTGTTTACTTATTTGTTTACTGAATTTGTTTATTAGTTTTAACAGGGTTTTTTTGTTGTTTTTTGGAGTCTTTAAGTTTTCTGTGTATATCATGTCATGTGCAAATAGTGACAGTTTTACCTCTTTTCTAGTTTGGATGCCTTTCATTTATTTTTCTTGCCTAATTGCTCTGGCCAGGACTTCCAATACTTTGTTGAATAAAAGTAGTAAGAGTGGGCATTTTTGTCTTGTTTTTGATATTAGAAGGAAGGCTTTCAGCTTCTCATCATGGAGTATATAGGGCAAGCTGTGGGCTTGTCATATATGGCCTTTATTATGTTAAGATATGTTGCCTTGGGGCACCTGGGTGGCTCAGTCAGTTTAGTGTTGCACTTTGGCTCAGGTCATGATCTCACGACTCATGAGTTTGAGCCCTGCGTCGGGTTATGTGCTGACAGTTCAGAGCCTGGAGCCTGCTTCTGATTCTGTGTCTCCCTCTCTCTCTGCCCCTCCCCCGTTCATGCTGTGTCTCTCTCTGTCTCAAAAATAAATAAGCGTTAAAAAAAACAATTAAAAAAAAAAAAGAAACACCCATCAATGAAAAGGCAACCTACAAAATGGCAGGAAATATTTTCAAATCATATTATCTGATAAACGATTAATATCTAGAATATGTAAAGAAATCCTGAAACCCAACCATAAAACTCAAAACCAAGCAACCCATTTGAAAAGTAAGCAAAGGACTTGAATAGACGTCTCCCCAAGGAAGATGTATAAACGGCCAACAAGCACATGAAAAGATGCTCAGCATCATTAATATTAGGGAAATACAAATAACAATCACAATGAGCTAGGACTTCACACCCATTAGGATGGCTCCTGTCCTAAAAACAGAGACCAAGTGACAAGGATGTGGAGAACTTGGCACCTTTGTGCACTGCTGGTGGGAGTGTGAAATGGTGCCACTGCTGTGGAAAACTGTGTGGTAGCTCCTCAAAAACTTACGCACGGAATTACCATATGATCCAGCAATTCTGCTTCTGGATAGATACACAAAGAATTGAAAGCAGGGACTCGAACAGGTATTTGTACACCAGTGTTAATAGTGGCATTATGCACCATAGTCAAAAGGTAGAAACAACCTAAGTGTCCATCTACAGATAAATGAATAAATAAAATGCAGTGTAGGGGCACCTGGATGCCTCAGTCGGTTGAGCGTCTGACTCTTGGTTTCAGCTCAGGTCATGATTTCCCTTGTGAGTTGGAGCCCCACTTTGGGCTCCATGCTGACAATGCAGAGCCTGCTTGGGATTCTCGCTCTCTCCCTCTCTCTCTGACCCTTCCTCTGCTCATGCTCTTTCTCTCTCTCAAATAAACTAAAAAAAAATGCAGCGGAGGGGCGCCTGGGTGGCTCAGTTAAGCGTCCGACTTCAGCTCAGGTCATGATCTGACAGTTTGTGGGTTTGAGCCCCGTGTCAGGCTCTGTGCTGACGGCTCAGAGCCTGGATCGTGCTTCGGATTCTGTTATCTCCCTGTCTCTCTGCCCCTTCCCTGTTCATGCCCTGTCTCTCTCTGTCTCTCAAGAATAAATAAATGTTAATTTTTTTTTTAAATGCAGTATATACTGACAATAGAATATTCTACAGCCTTAAAAGTAAATGAAATTCTGATACTTGGTATAACTTGCACGACCCTTGAAAGACATACTGAGATAAGAGGCACAAGAGGACACATACTGTATGACTTCCTTACGTGAGCTAGCGAGTGTGGTCTGGCTCTCAGAGAGAATAGAATAGCAGTAGCCAGGGCTGGAGGGATGGCGGTTGGGAGTTCTAGTTTAATGCATACATAGTTTTAATTTGAGCTCGTGGGGGAGTTCTGGAGATGGAGAATGGTGTTTCCCAACAGTATAAATATACTTAATGCCACTGAATTGTACACGTTTTAAAAAATGGTTAAAATGGTAAATTCTGTGTTTTGTATATTTTACCACAATAAAAATGCGTTAAAAAAAAGTTAAAAAAATAACCCATTGTTCTTGAGTTTAACATTCTTTGTAATATGCTTTTGTGTGTGTGTGTATATATGTATACATACACACACACACACACACATATACACACACGCACAGGCATGTATATGTATCCACACACATAGATACATGTGTGTAATATGTATGCATATATGTACGGGACACCTCTTTTGTCCTACTTCACATCGTCTTGGCGCCCCGCTTTTCACTCCAGCTCTTGCTAGAGCCCCTAGCTGTGCACAGGTGTAACCTCACTATTGCACCGTAGGTACCTTGCATTCCGTCGCAGCGTTTCTCTGCTGCCTGTGTGAAGTTGCTCAGCAGTACCGATGCCTGGGCAGAAATGGAAGCGTGAGGGAGTTAACATCCCACAGGGCAGCCCTTGACCAGGGGGAGACTAAAGCCAGTGAATAAGTCCCCCTTCCTCTGACGCTGAGAGGGTCTTCTCACTGCCCTCCCAGAGGGCTCCTGGCCACATCATACCCTGCTTGGCCACAGAGGTGACCGGCTTGACGACACAGCCTGGACAGAAGGGGGACTGGCTTTCCGTGCTTCCCTGTTTCACTGTTCCCCCTCTGTCCTGTGCAGTCACTTCCCAAAACAGACTCTCTGTGTGCCCTTACCTTGGCCTCTGCTCTCCCGAGGAGTCCAGGTAAGATACAGGTGAATAACTTTCAGGTTTGGTTATTTATCTTGTGTGAAGGCACTAGCTCAGGCTCTTAAACAATGGGTGATTTTTAGGCTTTACAAAGAGGATAAAGACTAACAGAAAGAAAACCCATGTGCCCACCCAATTTAGCTAATAAAATTTGATTAATATAATTGAGCCCCTCGTGTCTCCTCCCACAGATAACCATTATCCTAAACTCAGTGTTTATGATTTCCCATGTAATTTCAACTGTTTATTAAGCCTAACCATATGAAATCGCTGTATTTGTAGGTCACGTGATCAAATATTGCTATTTCCTGTGGTTCAAAATACTGTGTATGTATGTATACTATGATTTACCCTTAAACGATGCTAGAGTTAAGAGCCCTGATCTTCCATGGAGTTAAAAATCATGTATAACTTTGGACTCCCCCAGAATTTAACTATAAGCCTTGCCAATAACAGAGCCAATTAACACATACATTGTATGTCATGTATTATATACTATATTATAATAATGCAAGCTAGAAAAAAGAAATATGAAAATCATAAGAGAGAATACATATACTCTGTTATACTGTATCAACAAAAATCTATATATAAGTGGATCTATACATTCAAACCTGGGTTGTTCTGTATTTTTAAATTGTACTGTTTGCAATTGACATGATTGTCCATTTAGAAAGGAATCACCTAGAAACCATTAGAACTAATAAGTGAGTTTAGGAAGATTGGAGGACACAGGGTCAATATATAAAATCAACTGTCTATATGCTAGCCATAAACATTTGGAAACTGAAATTTAAAAAACATTACCATTAAAAAAATAAAAAAATAAAATAAAAAACATTACCATTTACAGTAGTACCATGAAATTATTGAAGTATGAATCTAAGGAAGTACGTGCAGGATCTGTGTGCTACAAAACTGTAAAACACTGGTGAAATAGTATTTTACATTATTTTTAATTTTATATAAATGGCATATTGTAAAAGTCCTTTTTTCCCCCTCAACATTATATCTGGAGGATTAATCCACGTTGAAATATGTATTGTTTCACTTGCTGTATAGTGTCCCGTTTCAGAAAATTACCACAACTTTTTTACCCCTTCTTATGTTGGACCTTTCGGTTATTTTTGATAGGTTGCCGTTGCAACAGCGATGCTGAATGTTCTGTGCATGTGGGGGGTGCAGGGTGGGTTCCCCAGGGTGTGTAGCTGGGACTGATGTTGCTGGCTTGTAGGGTCGCGTTTCTTCAATCCTAGCAGATCCTGTCACATGGTCTCCAAAGTGCAGTACCTGTTTTCGTTCCTGCCAGCCACGTAAAAGAGTTCCCGTGGCACCATAGCATTACCAATGCATTCTGTTTTCAGAATTTAACATTTTTGCCAGGCTGGTCATTAACATTTTTGTTACTTTTTAACGAATTTCTGGATAAGCTATAAATGAACGCTTCTCAAATTGATTGCTTAGTGGAGGACCAGGCTTTTCCTCCAAACTATCACAGACTGATGTTTTGGTAAAATGCAGTAAGAAGGTCACAGCAATGTAAACTTGCTGAAGTGTTTCTAGACACTCCCTGGACTGGTGGCAAACTTCGTGGACTCACACTGGGTCCTCGGACCACACACCACAGTACGTGATAACATTTCGGGATTTTCAAATGTCGTAGGAGCTTTTGAGATGAAAGAGCTGTCTCCAGTTACCTTTAAGTATATTTGTAGTTTCTACTGTGAATACATTGTCTCAAAACCAAGAGTTAAAAAGGATTTTGAGTCCTTTCATTAGGTCATTAGGTATCCTAATTATCGGCAATATTAAGATACCAGCGAGTAATGAGGTGGTTCTCATGAGGCTGTCATGTTCTTAGAGATCATTGGTTTACAGGTTCCACGTTCTCTGTTGCTTCACGTGTGCAGTAAGCATTGAGCATTGTGCCAGCCACAGTTACAGTTACAGGGTCTAGGGAGACCACAGTGAACACGATGACGTGCCAGCCCTTGGGGAGCATGGGGAGAGAAAGATACTAACACGCAAACAAGTGAATAAGAAATTCGGGTAATAACAAGTACTATGAACAAAATAAAAAGTAGATAGGGAGTTGTCGGTGGTCATTTTTAACTAGAGTGGTCAGGGAAGACCTATCTGAAGAAATGACATTTGAGCTGAGACCTGAATAATGAGGAAGAACAGTGTGATAATGAGTCCGCCTTGGCTTCCTATAATTGAGTTGAAATCTCTCCTAACAATTTAACTAACTTCTCTCTAATGTGTACGTATAGACAGAGCGCCATATAGTTTACCTTTATCAAAAAAAAATTTTTTTTAACGTTTATTTATTATTGAGACAGAGACAGAGCATGAGTGGGGAGGGGCAGAGAGAGAGGGAGACACAGAATCGGAAACAGGCTCCAGGCTCTGAGCTGTCAGCACAGAGCCCGACGCGGGGCTCGAACTCACGGACCGTGAGATCATGACCTGAGCCGAAGTCGGCCACTTAACCGACTGAACCACCCAGGCGCCCCAGTTTACCTTTATCAAAATACACTAGCACCTATCCTGCATCAGAGGTCCCCCCCCCCCCCAATAATCTCATTTCAGTTGGGAAAGATCTGCCATTCCCTAAATCAAGGCAGGACTCAAGGCTCTTAGGTCCGAAGAAACAGCTGGATTACCCATGTGAGTGTGTTCCCGATCTGTCCGAAGCAGGGCTCCCAGGGGTCGGGATGACTCAGGAATGAGCCTTGGGGAGGGTCACACGTGTCATCTCCACACTGCCTGGCACGGAGCCCAGCTTTCGAGCCTTGCTGTCCATCAAATATGAGCTGGATGAGACTGGGAGGGTCACCTACAGGGTCAGGATACCGACACTCGCCAACATTTATGTCGAAGCCTCATAAATTAATTTTAGTCACCATGTCCTTTCTGTTTCTTTTATTTCCTCCTCTGATTTACATTCCATTTTTACAAATTTTGTAGGTGATATAAGGGCAGCAGGACATGCTCGTAACATGTGTGTATGTGTGCGTATAAATAAGCGGGTAAACAAGTTCAGTGTGTTTGAAGTGCGTAGCAAAGTATTTTTACTGGTTTGGGAGTACAAAGAACTCCTTTCTTCCTGAACTGTTTTGAGAGTAAGTTGCCAACAGTGATGCCCATCACCCCAGGACTAAGATATGTGCTTCCTGCAAGCAAGGGCCTTCTCCTAGGAGAAAATACAAATTCAGGAAATTAACGTTGGTTTGTTATATCCTTCTCATCCTCAGACTCCATTCACAATTCTCTGGCTGTTCCAATAATGTCCTTTATATCAAACACTTCAGCTCCTTTTGTCGCATTGCACTTACCTGTCCGGCCCCTTTAGTCTCCTTGAGTCTGGAAGAATTTCCAGTCTCCTCTGGTCTTTGTTGGTGTTCGCACTCAAAGATTCCAGGCTGGTTATTTTGTTGCATGTCTCATTTCGATTCCTGAGATGTGTCTTTGGGATTAGATCCAGGCTGTGCATCTTCAGCCAGAATACCATGGAAGTGATGCTCTGTTCTCACTGCATCCTGTCCGGGGGAGAGATTTCCATTTGTCCCATTACCGACAAAATTCACTTTGAGCCCTTGATTAAGGTCATCTCCCAGGTGTGTCCACTGTCAAGTAATTCTCTTTCTCCTTATAATTATTTTGTGGGAGGTATTTGTAAGTGTTCTGTTTCCCTATCAGTGTTTTAAGATATTCATTTATTCATATCAGTACAATTCATAGTTTCCTATCTTTTTGTTGTTGTTGTTACATTTTTATTTATTTTTGAGAGGCAGAGAGAGACAGAGCATGAGTGTTGGGGGTACAGAGAGAGACACACACACAATCCGAAGCAGGCTCCAGGCTCTGAGCTGTCAGCACAGAGCCCGACGCGGGGCTTGAACTCACAAACTGAGATCATGACCTGAGCCGAAGTCGGACGCTTAGCCGACCGAGTCACCCTGGCGCCCCATGCTTTCCTATCTTCTTCCTTGGTCTAATCTGTCAACTGCCATTACTTTGACTTGTCCCAGGTTTGGGCAGTGGTTGCCCCTTCAAGATGGCCTCTGTGTCTTTTTGACATGTGCCCACCATTCTTTGCGTACGTCCTTAAACTCTCTAGCACAAGATATTCCAGAATTATCTCATTGTACTTTGCCTGCCCCAGCCCTAGAATCCGCCATTTCTCCTAGGAGCCCTGACTCCTTCCAGTGGAGAACAGTGTTTAGAAACCAGGATATGTGAGTAGTTAGCTGTCGCTGTTCCTGGGCTGCTTGCTGGACAGAGCTAGGAAATTCCTAGATGCATGCACATGTGTGTTTACAGTTCTACTTCCAACCCCAGTCCAGCACCAAAGAATTTGTTTCTAGTTTTCTCCCATTCCAAATTTGTAACTCTTCTTTGACAGAGAGAAAATTAGCTTCCGTTATCTTATTATTTTTACCTACTCAGTCACTCCCTCTGTATTTAACTGCCAGCGTCCACCCTCTTCCCCATGTGGACGCCCTCCTTACCCCCACCGTCCTCCAACACCTTGCACCCAGACCCACCATGTGAAAGTGCTCTTCACCCCATCCAGGTTCTGATGGTCCCACCACTCAGGATCCAGTATGCTGTGCTGGGCCACCTTCCCACACAGACACATCCTCACCGCACTTGGGCTCCGTGACCTTGCGCTGGAATACCTCCCCACACAGACCTCCCTCCTCACCCTTCTCTCCCCGTTCTCCCCCCACTTGGGCTTCGACACCCTGTCAGTCTGCCCCTGTGCTGAGATAACTTTCCTCCTCCCCTGCTCTGGGCAGTCTTCCTGCGTGGATACCCTCCTCAGCCCCCTGAGCTTCCACACCCTGTGCTGGGCTGCCCCTCATGGGCATTCTTTCCGAACCCTGTTGGGTTCTGGCCCCCCATGCCAGGCTTGCCTCCCGGGTGACCACCTTCCTCACCCCACTGGAACTCTGACACCCTGCTCAGGGCTACTGTGGCTCCCGGCTTCCCATCAGCATGGACACACCAACTATACTTGGCTTTGCCTAAAAGCTTCTTGTCTAAATGTTCAGGTAGAAAGCTACATTTCTCTTTTTAAAGGACAAATAATACATGTAAGTTTCTTCCCACTGTTGTTTGTGACATTCTTTCAAGCTCACATGTCTTTGGAAAGATGGGTCTCTAGCCTTAAAAATTACCTTCACCCTCTAATGTCCTTGAAGAAAACACCATGAGAAAACAAGCTTGTATCCTTGAATAAATCACACAATCAGTATGTGGTCCTTGTAGCCTCAGCACCTAGGGTAGGACTGGCCTTACTGAACGAGTGAGTGTGGATGAACAGTGAGGAAGATTTCAACAGACACACACACACACACACACACACACACACCCTAGATGGAGTCCACAGAAATAGATCCCGAAGTCACTGCCAACCACTGGGCACATGGGCAAGCTTGAGGATAGAACATTCTTGATCTTTGTGCATAACTGACCTTGATTAAAAAGAATCATGTCTTTCTGCTTCACATTTTCCTTTTATACTTTAATAACATCATATCCATTTCTGTTTGTTTGAAGTGGTTTTTCATTCCCCTGGTCTAGCCAGGCACCATGAATACATAGCAAAGCATTTTCTTTTTCTTTTAAAATTTTTTTAACATTTATTCATTTTTGGGAGACAGAGCATGAGCAGGGGAGGGGCAGAGAGAGAGAGAGAGGGAGACACAGAATCTGAAGCAGGCTCCAGGCTCTAAGCTGTCAGCACAGAGCCCATCTCAGGGCTCGAAATTGTGAACCACAAGATCATGAACTGGGCCAAAGTTGGACACTTAACTGACTGAACCACCCAGCTACCCTGCAAAGCATTTTCAAGGCCATCACCAAAGAGTTAATTTTTTTTAAGTTTATTTATTTTTGAGAGAGAGAGAGAGCATGAGCAGGGGAGGGGCAGAGAGAGAGAGTGGGAGACAGAATCCCAAGCAGGCTCTGCACCATCAGCTCAGAGCCCCACGCAGGGCTCGATCTCATGAACCGAGAGATCATGACCTGAGTCGAGATCAAGAGTCAGACACTTAACTGACTGAGCCACCTGGGCGCCCCACCAAACAGTTAAATTATAAGAAATAGCAAACAAAACAAAAAAATAAGAAGATTAAAAGCCACTGAAGTGAAAACAATGTATTTTCTCAATGTGGAGAATTCTGCTATAACTACAAAAAAAAAAAAAAAAATCCCTGCTATCTTCTCCCTCAATTCAAGTCCCAGGTTCATAGCAGAGTAATACAAGTTCCTCAGTGTCCTAACAGAGAAGCACTTTCTCTGCTTCGAAGGGTCAGGGGGCATAGGTCAAGTTCTGAAGATCCTGAGAAGACAGGGCACTGATGTCATCAATGAGTGGTACACTGTTGCCCAGAACACCCAGGTCTCTGGGGAGGGCATGTCTCCAGGTGGCTGCTCCAGCAATGTGACGCATCTGAACGGTTCCTAACGGACTGTTAGGAATGGCAGATTCTAATTTTCCATTGGCAGCCTCCACGGTACCTGCCATCAAGTTCATACTGTGTCACTGCTTGTGCGTTCACCTCCTTCTTGGGGAATCCGCCTCGTACAGAAGAGCAGCTGTTTTTTTGCGACCACAGAATAGCAAGTGGAATATTGTCAAAGCCCTACCCTATTTGTGTTAATAACAGTAACAGTACTCTATTCTTGTTAGAGTACTTGTTAGAGAACTATTCCTGTTCTAAGAGCTTTAAGTATTCGCTCTGTCCTCCATAATACCCCAATGAAGTGAGTACTTTTATTATCCTCAATTAACAGGTAAGGAAAGTAGGCACAGCAAAGGTAAGCAAACTGCCTGTCAAATCCGGACAGTCTAGCTCTAGAGCTCTGTTACTTGAGGAGATAAATGCCTGGTAGAAGCCATCAGACCTTCCTGAAGTTGTCCCTCCAGGTTAGGGATTCCTCCTGAGGTCTTCCTTTTGTGGTCTCGTGTTTGGAGAAGTGACCAGTCTCTGTTAACTGGATGAAGAAGGAATATTTTGTCCATGATAAAGGCCAGTGAGCAGAGAGCTTCTGTTCCTCAGGAATGGATATAGAGGAGGGTTTGGTATGTTCATCAGAGCTAGTGCTCCATCACCAAAGTCATAGGAAAGAGACCACAGCGTTGACTTCGATAGAAGCCTGAGACGAGATATGAAGTTCAGGCTGAACCTGGGCTTCCCTCATCTTTCCTACTTCATCAATGGGGAGAAGAGAAAAGAGGAAGTAGAGATTCAGCTGGACACCCCAGAGGGCAGAATCATGGATTTCCTTGTGCGTGAATATACGATACTGACCTTGCCAGCTGAAGCCTTGGAACGGCAGTCTGGGTGACTGACGCTGTTTCCCTTGTGCCTGAGGAAGTTCACACGGTTTTCAGGGAAAGAACTCACTTTTGTGGTCTTTCTCACCTCTAGTGTCGGATCAAAAACTGTGTTTGAGCCCAAGGGCCTGGATGAGCTTACAAACCACGGGCCACCTTGAGTCCTCACGTTGGGTAATGCCCACCTGTAACCTGACTGCCTCTTCAAGATGCCCACCAGCAGCACAGTAATGGTCAGGGTAGGAGAAGACAGGCTGAGCAAGACAGCATTCTCTGCTTTTCTCCTTGTGTCTGCTCGCTCCCCAAGTTGGTTGCATCTGCCCTTTTCCTCCGGGAGGCCTCACAGTCTGCTCCTCTGTCTCCTCTGCTCTTTTCAGTAAACAACCAGGCTTCAGGCTGAAAAGAAAAGGCCCTTGCTGCTGCCCAGGGACTGTCAGGAGCTGGGATCTCGCTGGAAGTTCTCACAGTGAGGGCTTCAAAGATTGCGCCTTTCCGATAAACATTCCCCAGAAAAGCCAAATAAAAAGTGCTTTTGTTTCCTGATGGGCTACAGGTACCATGTGAGTAGCACTGGTTGAGTGCAGCACCTCTGGAACTCCAAAACTGAGTGAACGAGAGAGCGTGGCTGGGTCGCACCTCCTGGTAGAGGCCCTGACTGCCACTCATCAGTTTAAATGTTCGTGTTCCAGTTGGCTGTGGTGGTGTGGTTGTGGATCTCATTCCCCTCCTTCAGTGGCGAACCGTTTTCTAGGTGTTTTCAGGGTGGTGATTGGCCACCAAACTGCTGAAAAATGGCCTCTGCATTGGGCACACATCTTCTGTAAAGGCACAGTCACACATCTTTTTCAACGAGCCGTGGAAGACAAAAGGAGAAGCTTTTATAACCGCACTTACTAGTGACGACTCAGGGTGTGTTGTCCCCACGTGAAATAGTAGCCTTGCTGTGCTCCCGGCTGGGCAGAAGGCCGCCACCCGTGTGCGAGGCTCTGGGCCTGACAGGCTGTGCTCAGCAGTGGTGAGGGCTAAGGCCCACCTCCACAGCTGGCCACAGTCACCACCTCATCCCATCCCTCCTCTTGTTTTCCCTCTTCCTTTTTTCTCTTTTTTGTTGATTTGGCAAGACTTGCCTACAGTAAAATGTAGAGGTCTTAAGTGTGCGATTTGGTGAGTTTTAGCAGTATTTACCCATGTGATGGACACTCTCATCAAGGATATTTCCATCCCGACCCTATTACCAGTTTGCAGTTTGTTACCATCAAAAATGATTTATCATTGGTTTGACTACTTTTCGTGTACATGGTATAGGAGATATTATGGATTGGGGCGGGAATCATAGCCGCCTAAGAACTTACGTTCCAATAAAGGCAGCGGATGTATTTGTAAACTTAGTATGAACCATTAAAACCTAAAAACCAATACTGAACAGATAGTATCCCGTATCTTCTTGAATTTTAATTCAGTTTCATGCCTCTTTCTGAGCTGGAAAGGTGTTGAAGGCAACATGCATGCCATAGGCCAAAAGTTACAGAAGGTTTTTAAGTTTTCTGTGTGTTCTGCTCCCCTCTAGCACTTCTGAATTTAGGGCCCAGAAGGATTACAAGTGCTCAGATTATCAAAGTTTTAAATTCACCATACCCAGGAGCATGCATGCTGGTTTTTTCCTGGTCCGTGAATTCCATCCCTCTGCCTGTTTGAGTCAGCAGTGATACTGACGAGCACCAAAGGCACTTGCCTTTCCCTGGGTGGACACAGAGGCCTTACCTCTGACATCCATGAACCTGCTGGAGAGACAGGATTTGCTATCTCGGATTTACAGACAGACATAGAACATGAGAAATTTCCGGCCGTAGGACTCCAAAGATAATTCCACAGCTGAATGGATTGAGCATCGCTTCTTCTCAACAGTGAAATTGTTCCTTCTCCTTCGTACAGAAGTGGTGGGGTCCTCGGGTTCTTTTAGTCCAAGGCAAAGGGGTCCGGCAAAATCATTTTCACAATGTATTTCTCAGTGAAATTGATGAACCCCACATTCTCTGCTTTGGGATGGGGAACAGGGGACGGGGCAGTGGTATTTCCGGTAAAAGGTCAAGAAATAAACGCTTAGCTGCCACCCTCATCTGTCACTCCCTGAAACCTAGCTTCGCACAAGACCTTTTCTGCTCTTCTCTCTTAATGGGTTTTTTGTGGCTCCTGCCCAGCTGCAAAGTACTCTTCTTGAGTTCCCAAGAAAGCTGTTGGTTACATGTTGTCCTCACATATTTTAGGTGCAAAGTATTTGTAGCCATTAAAAGAATTTTTTTTAATGTTTTGTTTATTTTTGAGACAGCATGAGCAGGGGAGAGAGGTAGACACAGAATCCGAAGCAGGCTCCAGGCTTTGAGCTGTCAGCACAGAGCCCAACACGGGGCTCGAACTCATCAACTGTGAGATCATGACCTGAGCGAAGTCAGACGCTTCACCGACTGAGCCACCCACGCGCCCCTGTTTGTGGCCATTTTTACTGCTGACTCATTGCGCCAGTGATTTCAGTGTATGAAGGCAGCGTCTGTATTTTGTGGAAAACTGTTATAGCAGGAAAAGCCTCGGGGATCGATTTTTAGGCACAATTATTTGTGTTACTCCTACAGATGTGGTACTGCCCGAGGGGACACGAAGAGACCACTGGAAAAATAGAATGGTCAATGGCGATTTGGGTTTTATGGGATCTTCATTTGCTTATCAGAAGTAAATGTGCAAGACCACCCTTTAACAGGATGGTGTTAATTTTATTTGAGAATTCAGAAGTGAATTCAAAAGTGAATTATTTCTAAAACAATTCTAAAGAGAAAAGTAATAATTTTGTTTCTGAATAAATTCTACTTGTCACAAGTTATTTTTAGGCCGTGCTAATTCCGACCTCCAGTCTGCAGTCTTCGAAACCCCTTTTGTGCTAATGCTAGGTTGTCAGGAATCTGCCTATTGGTACCTGTGGATTCACACAAGGGCGGAGCTACCAGCCAAGGGCGGAGCTACCAGCCAAGGGCGGAGCTACCAGCCAAGGGCGGAGCTACCAGCCAAGGGCGGAGCTACCAGCCAAGGGCGGAGCTACCAGCCAAGGGCGGAGCTACCAGCCAAGGGCGGAGCTACCAGCCAAGGGCTCTCACGTTGTTCCTCAAAAGGAAACAGTAATAGTTTTGCCTACTTTTTTGTGTTCCCTACCGCACTTCATAGCTGGAGATCACACGTTTTTTGTTTTTGTTTTTTTTTTTTAATTTTTTAGATGTTTATTTTTGAGAGAGAGAGCACAAGTGGGAGAAGGGCACACACACACAGAGAGAGAGAGAGAGAGAGAGAGAGAGAGAGAGAGAGAGAGAGAGAAACAATCTGAAGTAGGCTCCAGGCTCTGAGCTGTCAGCGCAGAGGTGGGACTCAAACCTGTAAACCGCAAGATCATGACCTGAACCTAAGTCAGACGCCCAACTGGCTGAGCCACCCAGGTGCCTGGAAATCACACATTTCTCAAACTGTATTCTTCATGAAAATGAGAGGGAAAGAGAAAGAACTAACAAAACTTAGAAAAAGCATACTGATCAGCTCTTGCTTGGCTTTGTTTTTGTATAATTCTGAATCCATTCGCAGATCTTTGAAAATAGGAGAGATCCATAGAACCCACTGCTACCTTCCTGTTATATTCAGTTACAGTATGTTTCTGGAGTGAAAAAGTGTTTTGAAAGGAAACAGGAGGATGTGATCAGGGAGTAGCTGTTTTGTTTGCAAGATAGTGTTACCATAACTACAAAAAATTCATTGTTGTGGGAATTAGGAATAAATATATGGTCCTCTTACCCTTGGCAAGGGAAACTGTTCAATGTATAGAATTACAAAATACTAATATTTTATAAATCATGCTTAATTCTTCCTTGCTTTTCATTTCCACTGCCTTCAGTGTTGATATTTCTTAACTGTCTCACGTGGGAATTTTAATACTTGCTTAGAATTCAAAATGTGAGCATCTGCCAAGAATTAAATAGAATGTAATTTCACAAAATCTCAATTCTAATTTTTTAAAAAAGTGACAAAGCCAACCATCTTTAAAATGGATGCTGAGGGGGGCGCTCAGTCAGTTGGGCATCCGACTTCAGCTCAGGTCATGACCTCACAGCGTGTGAGTTCGAGCCCCGCGTCGAGCTCTGTGCTGACAGCTCAGAGCCTGGAGCCTGCTTCAGATTCTGTGTCTCCCTCTCTCTCTGCCCCTCCCCTGTTCATGCTCTGTCTCTCTGTCTCAAAAATAAATAAAAACATTAAAAAAAATAAATAAAATGGATACTGAGGAAACTATCAAACATGCCTGGAAGTGTTTATAATTATTAGTATTTCATATACTTGCATGTTCATATTTATTTTTAAGACCGATGTGCTGTTTAAAAATCCTAACTATATCTCTAATAATTTAGTTGCCCATATTACTTTAATATGTAGGAATAATATAGTAAATAAGAATAGAGTCAGTCTTAAAGTTCACCTCCCTTTGGAGCAGCCTGTGGTACATTGGAAATCTAGCACTCAGTGTAAGGTCTGACATACAAATTGGTTGCTTAATATATGTAGGTTTTTAAAGTTTATTTATTTTGAAAGAGAGACATTGCAAGTGGGGAAGGGATAGAGGGGGGGAACAGAGAATCCCAAGCAGGCTCTGCACTGCCAGCGCAGAGCCTGATGTAGGGCTTGAACCCATGAAACCGCGAGATCATGACCTGAGCCAAAACCCAGAGTGGGTCACTTAACCAATTGAGCCACCCAGGCACCCCTTTAATTTTTTTTAAGTTTATTTATTTTTGAGAGAGAGAAAGAGGTGCAGAGAGACACACACACACACACACACACACACACACACACACACACACACACACAGAATCCGGAGCAGGCTTCAGGCTCTGAGCTGTCAGCACAGAGCCTGACTGGGGGCTCAAGCTCACAAACTGTGAGATCATGACCTGAGCCGAAGTCAGATGCTCAACCAACTGAGCCACCCAGGTGCCCCTTAATATCTGTATTTTTTAGATGAATGAGCAAAAATAATGTAATTTTTAAGTAAATTATGTTTTCTAAATCACAAGGGATATTTGAACATTAGAAGAATAAATATTTGATCACAAATCATTTCACATTTTCACATTGGAAAAATATTGCAAAGTGGTAGGAAAATATTCAAACTGAGAGAAGTTAACAAATGATTTTTAATTCAGTATCAACAACTAATTAAAGGTTCTGCACATAAACCAAAAACAAAGGTATTTTTCAGGTTCCTTTATTATGTTATCTTTGGCAAGCCTAAGGAATATTTCTTAAAGTATTGAGAATTTTCTTAGGTCTGTTTTGTTACATTTCACTTATTAAATTGCATAAAAGTAAAGTTAATGTTGCTGTTCCAGTAATTGAAGTTGGGTTTTTTTCATTATTGCCATTTATTAACAAATGGGAGTAGAACCTTTTTTTTTTTTTCTCAGCCTTATAGAATAACTCGCTCTTTATTGCTCTATTTCGTCTCAGATGTTTAGGATATATATATATATATATATATATATATATATATATATATATATATATAGTTCTTTTTTACCAAACAATGCTAATTTTGTAGAATTACATATTCCCAAATGAACCTTGAGAAAAAGATTTTGTTGTTTTGCTTTTGTAAAAGAGGGACTATGGCTGTAGGATATTATGTGTCTGTAAAGAAGATGCTAAATGCACATTACTAGCATCATTCATAGAAATTCTATCCAGGGGGGTAAATAGAAAATGAAAAAAAAAATTGAAAAGAAAGCCAAAGAGGAGAGAATATGAACATAGAAAATATGAGGAAAGTAGATAAAATAAGATGGAGGACATCCAAAAATATCAGTGATCACAACAGTGGACTAATTCGTCCAATTAAAAGCTAATGACATCAAAAAGGTACATTCACAGGGGCGCCTGGGTGGCTCAGTCGATTGAGCTTCCGACTTTGCCTCAGGTCGTGATCTCATAGTTCATGAGTTCAAGCCCCAGGTTGGGCTCTTGCTGTCAGCAGAGCCTGCTTGGGATCTTCTGTCCTCCTCGCTCTCTGCCCTCCCCCCACTGCCTGCCCCCCCCCAATAAACTTAAAAGGTACATTTATATAAAATGTTCCCCTGAAGCTAGATCTCAGGGAACTCTGCCATTCCAGATACAACTGGGAAGTACCCTTCCCCTAAAAAAGTCCATTTATACAAAACTCTAGAAAATACAGTCTAATCTAGAGTGATAGAAAATGATAGTCATTGCTGGTGGGGTGGGGCACCTCATACATAAAAGTCATTTGTGCTGAGAAAAGACTTAAATTTCAAAGGTAAAACCATAATACTTTGAGAAATGATCTAGGAGAACATCAATCTGAATATAGAAGGATTCCTCTCTCTCTTTCTTTCTTTCTTTCTTTCTTTCTTTCTTTCTTTCTTTCTTTTGAGAGAGAGGGAGAGCATAAGCAGGGGAGGGGCAAAGAGAGAGAGGGAGAGAGAATTCCAAGCAGGTTCTGTGCTTGTAGCACAGAGCCTTATGTAGGGCTCAAACCCACGAACTGAGATCATGACATGAGCTGAAGTCAAAAGCTGGACACTCAACTGACTGAGCCACCTAGGCGCCCCTAGAAGGATTTCTTAAGACACAGAAAGCACAGAAGGAAGAAACTGATAAATTCAGTAATGTGCAGATCTAAAACTTCTGTTTCTCACACACACACACACACACACACACACACACACACACACACACACACACACTAAAAAGAGCTGGGAAAAAAATATTTATGGCCCATTTAATTGACAAAGAATTAGTATTTCTGTGGAATTTCCATGACTCAATAAAAAAAGACAACCCAGGAGAAAAATGGGCAAAAGATATAAACAGGCATGCGACATTAACAGGAGTCCCAAATAACCAATAAACAGGAAAAGAGGCTCAACCACAATCTTCAGAGAAATGTGAATGATAGCCAACATCAGAGCCCATTTGCAAGCCCCTACCTCCCATTAATAAAAAGTCCGTATTAAGCAAAGATGCCTGCAAAGATGTGTTGACAAAGACATAACCATAGCACATGTCTGCTCTTAGAGAGTAAACTGGTACAAACACTTTGGGAAACTATTTGGCGGTATCTGCTGAAGTTAAAGATGGGCCAAGTGTAAGGCCCACGAATTCTACTTATAGGTGGGTCCGCCAGGGAAACTCCTGCATTTAGGTACCAAGAGATGTGTGCAAGAATGTTCATGGCACCACTGTAGCAGACAATATGGGGCAGTCCAGATTCCACCAGCATTGGATAAATCACCGTGTGGCTCTTGGGTGGAATACTCCGTAGCAGCAGGAAAAAAAAACGACTTAAAGCTACAAGGAAGACTCTTAGGAGCAGAATGTAAGGGGAAAAGCTCACAAAAAGTCACAGAAGCGTACATGCAATGTGGTTATGTCTTTCAGGACACAAATAAATGTAAAACTATCAAGAAAAGCATGGGAATAATAAGCACAAAACCCAGAAATGGTTACTTTGAAGGAGGAAACAGATGAGCTGGAAAAAGCCAGTCTGGCTCAGTGGGGACTTCAAACCAGTACAGTGTTCTTGTTCTGTGATTGCGTGTATTTAGATCTTTGTTTATACTTGACATTTGTTTATTTTATAATTCGAACCTATACAATATTTCATAAAGTTAATTACTTTTAAAATAGGTGCAAATTACTGAATTTAGCCCATGACAATGGGATACCTATGTACACCTGCAATAAAAGTACACGTTTTTGGAAAAACGGTAAATCATGAGTTCCATCCCATTACTTACGTTTAATTAAATTTCCTTTTGCTAAAGGTTTTCCTTCTTCTCCCCCCTCCCCATTTCCCCTGCCCTGCTGCTCCCC